>NC_052623.1:282646756-285146756 GCF_016161935.1 Mauremys reevesii
TCTTGCACACCTTAGTTACATGCACTATGATGCACACCTTATATGTATTAGCTGATTTTGTATGTGGAACTTATGATTAAAATAAATAGACGTTCTATTATCATTATTATTCTTGTTATTTACGTATTTTTCTTCTTACAAAGTAACTGCTATGAAATTATATGGAGGGAGGAGGGCACAATTTTATAATCTTGCCATGGGCGCAAAAATAGCTAGTTACCGCTCTGGAAGGGCAGAACGGGCGCATTCCATGTTAATGATTTCCTCTTTGTTCCCCAAACAGAGAAGCATGCTCAGCTGTCAGTTACTTCCCTGGAGCTTTGAAAAGGGAGAGGTGCATGCCTGCAGGGCAGCAGAGATCAAAACGGTGAGCAGAGCAGTCATGGCAGGCTGTGGGATACTAATGGAAGCCAGTTCTGTTGCTAAAACAAACAGCAAATAACTGACGCTTTGTTGCTTTAACTTTGCCGCAAAAAGCTCTACGCATCTCGTTGAGGTGGTTTTGTTTTGCTGACAAAACAGCAGTTTTGCCACCAAAACTAGCTTTGTAGTGCGTACACCTCCCGTTTTGTCAGCAAAAGGCAGCTTTTGCCGACAAAATTTTGTAGTGTAGACCAGTCCATAGTCTATGAGTTTGGTTAGGCTGGTCTCCTGGAGCCAGAAAGAAACCACCATCCACCGCAACCTGCCTCATTTTCCCTCTCTCTTGCTCAACTTTCTTTCCTGCTTATATAGCCCAGCCCTAGGGCAGGGCCTCCTTGATTGCAGCCTAGGCTGTTCTGGACCTCGGCATCAGCCTGTCCCTTAAAGAGGAAGTATACTTCTTCACAGTTACCTTCACAGCATTTTTTCAGTCACTTTTTTAACCTTGTCCCTCTGCCACTCACCCATGGCTCTCACCAAACCATCCTTCTGTATCATTGCATTCATCCTCTTCCTTCCTCTTCCTTCCCCCCCCACCCCACTAGTTCCTTTTGCTCAATTGCTCCATCCTTGTTACCCTCATCCCTCCACAGTTCCCACCAGTTATACCTGCTCCTCTTTTCATCTCCATAGTGATTTCCCACCAATCCAAAAACCATGTCCACATCCTCCTCTTCCTCTTCACTTCTAGTGAGATTTTCCCCAATCTTGGCCTTCCCTCCATCACCACCTCCCACATATGTCCCTGCCATCACCACTCTCCCACTCATACCACCACTCCTAACCTTATTCCCATCCCCCTCCCACTCCTCCTTTCTTTCTCTTGCTGTCTCTGGAATGCCCACTCCATCTCTAAGAAGATCTCAACCATACACCTCTTCATATTTCACTTTCTCCAGTACCTGGTTGTTACAGATTCTAGATCTGGATCCCTTCATCTGACACTACCTCTGCAGCTATCCTCCTTTACAGAGGCGTCTCCTTCTCTTGCAGTCCCTGCCCTGGTTCAGACCAAGGCTCTCTCTCTTCCTCTCCTCACAATCTCCCACACTCATCCTTGGTAACTTCAGTTTACATGCTGATGGCTCTATTAGGCCCCTTACTTGCACATTTTCTTGTCCTCATCTCTTCACTTGACCTGCAGACCTGGTTCAGCTCTCTCACTCATCAAAAGAGCCATTCACTTGACTTGGTCTTCACCAACCATTGCTCTCTCTCTGATTCTGAGTTCCCCCTTTGTGACCTTAGGCACCCCTGTATTCACCCCCTACACACTATTGCAATAATATTTGTACAAAATATACCTTGTGAGGTATCATTTGAAAACTAATAGCACACTGGTCAATAATATCATTGAGAAATATCTATGGCAATGCTGTATGTGGAATTATGGATACTCATTGATAGTGTGCCTTTAAGTCCCCAGGCATCCCAGGGGAGGTGATAAACAGCTTTTCTCCAGGCAAAGGAAAGAGGCCAACACCTCAAATAAGCTGTGGCCAAATTCAGTGGTCTAGTCATTTGTATCAGAGGTTGCAAGAAGAGGTAGTTTACATTGTAAAAATCACCAGCAGTGTAGAAGGCAACATGGAGGCTACAAGAGACAGCACTGCATCCAAGCCCAGCGGGGAAAAGGTACTTTGTGGATACATTTCAGAAGAATACTTTTCAAAGGTTTATTGAATTAAAAAGAGAGGGGGAGTGAACCACCTAAGTTATCCTTCACCTGAGGAGACAAGGAAACAGCACCTTGGACTCTATGGGGACGTAGGCAGAAAGCACATTAGCTATTGCTGGGAAAGGGAAGATTGGTGAGGAAATACCTTGAACAAAGACTATAGCTTGTTAAGTCAGGTCTTAGCCATTAAAATATATTTTTATTTTTGTTTATTTGTAACCCTTTCTACCTTTATTCCTTCTACTTGGTAACACTTAAGCCTATATCTTTTGTTTAATAAACTTGTTTTACTTCTATTGTAAACCAATTCAATGCTGTGTTTGAAGGGAAGGATGTATTTATTACAGTTAAATTAATAAGCTGGAATGTACTGACTCTTTAGAAGAGCAGCAAACTTAATAAGCTACTGTACATGTACAGTGTTAGGGGCAGTGTATTGCAGAGAAACATCTCTGATGAGCCCAGGGGTGGAGTTCACTGATTGTTACCTGCTAGGTAACATTTGGGCTGGGAGAGCCTGGAGGAGATTGCTGGTGAGGAAAACAGACTGGTGTGGCAGAGAGCTGACTCATAATTGAATATCTTCAACAAACGCTCATTCTTGCTGAGCCAGACAGGTGTAACAAGGGCTCACAGCTCTGGATATCCCCAGCACTGTGTTACACCCTTCTATGACCATCACCTAATCTCTTTCAGCATCTCCCATCAACTTCCCCCACCCCATACCCTGTCACTCAGCCCTCCAATGACTTTCAGTCCATCAACTTTCTATCGAGGTTCCACAGAGTTCTGACGCTGGTCTCCTTTTCTTCTCCCTCTACACCTTGTCACTAGATAATCCTATGCAAATTCTGTATGGGATTGCATCCCTATACACCTGATTCCCAGATCTACCTTTCTACGGTCTCTCTGGCATCTCCTTGTGGACATCTAGCCATCAAGTCAAATTCAAAATGGATAAAACAAAGCTCTTAATCTTCCCCCCAAGCCCTTTCCGCTACCTCCTGTCTCGATCACTTTGATTGACACCACCATGCTGCCTGTCACTCAGGCCCATAACCTGGGCATCCTATTTGACTTGGAGCTCTCCCTAGGACCTTATATTCAGGAAATGTCTAGGTCTTGCAGATTTTTTCTGCATAATATCTCTAAGACACGGCCTTTCCTACATATTCACATAGCTACAGCTGTCATCCAGGATCTCATCATTTCACCCCTCTATTACTGCAATAATCTTTTCTCTGGCCCTAATAAATTCATCTTGCCCTGCTCATATCCATCCAGAATGCTGCTGTAAAGATCATTTTCCTAGCCCATCCTTTGGGCCACGGCACCCCTCTCACTGCATCCCTCCACTGGCTCCCTATTCTCTATCACATCAAATATAAGCTGCTTGTTGTCACTTTCAAGGTCCTTCATGGTCAATCCCCATGCTACTGATCATCTCTCATTCAGTATTAAGAAGTTGATGCCTGCCTCAGTTGGTCCATGGTCAGCCTCCATCACCCACTTGTTACATTTTCAAACATGCGCCTGTTTGCGTTTTCCCATGCTGCCCCTCACGCTTGGGAAGACCTCTCCATAAACATCTGCAAAGCCATTTCACTGTTCTCCTTCAAATCCCTCCTTTGCCACAATGCTTCTAAAACTATTTGACAACAGGTAGGCTGCTGGTGTATACAGTCATTTAGCTATCATACTGACCAACATTATCTCGTTGTTTCCTTGTACTCCCCTGTCTTTCTGTAGCCATCTGTTGTCTTATACTTAGTTCGTAAGCTCTTTGGGGCAGGGATTGTCTTTTTTTGTTCTGTTTTTGTACAGCACCTAGCACAATGGGGTCCTGGTCCATGATTAGGGCTCATAAAGGCTATGGTAATACAAATAAGTAAATAATAATAATAATACCACCTTACACTGTGCGCAGACATTTACAACTATGCAAAATGAATGCCCAATGCTGACATTCTAATTGGTAGTGCTTTTAAATGGGTATACAAAGTATAGGGCGGAGGAGTATCAGGCCCATAAACTTTGGACTTTCCTGGATTAAGGAACTTCTTTCTACATATTATTACAGAAAGGGGTCCACGTACTTACACAGGTCTTGGATCAGCAAAGTGCTTAAGCTCAAGCTTAAGTCCCATTCAGTAAGAATTAAGCATGTGTTCATGTGCTTTTCTGAACAGGGATGGACTTAAACATGAGCTTAAAGTTAATTGTGCGCTTAAATGGTTTTGTGAATTGAGGCCATAGTTTTGATAGCTTTCTGCCCAGCAAACAGTTAATTTTCCCATGGTACACCAAATCCAGCAAATCTATCAATCAATAAGTGACGTTTCTTTTTTGTGTATGACCAATAACATTTTAAACTGTGAGAATAAGATAATTGCAGCATTCCTTACAAAAGATCAGAGAACTATTTGGATAGAATCCCAGAAGAGAAACAATTGGATTGAATTAAAATTGGAATCCTGTGATCTTGTTTATGATTTAATTGACCTTTGACCAGAAATGACATGAACAAAAAACATGTCACTCGGGCAGAAACACAATTTTCCATCTAAAATCAGTTTTGATGGAAAAATTTTGACCAGCCCCAGAGATCACAAATGACTAGATTTATAAACATACTGAAGTATGTAACTGCCTCTGTAGGCGCCTAAGTCTACCTTTTAGGTGTCTCTTATATTCTCAAAAGCCAGATAATGATGAAACCAAAACACTCTGGCAGCCCTGAAATGGGATTCTCAAACTACGTATTCCCCTGCTTATCTTGCCAGTGGGGCCTGATCCTATAGGTGTGCTCAGTCATAAAAGGAAGCTATGATAAGCAGGTTGGAAAATTGTGGGGCTGTGTATGTCTCAGCCTATTGGTTAGGGAACTTGCCTGAGATGTGGGAGCACAAAGTTCAAGTCCCTGGTCCAAAAAATATTTTATTAATGTATATGAAGTGGAACAGCTCCAACAGGAGAGATTGAGCAAGGTTGTTCCAGCATGCTCAATAACCTGATAGTTAAGGCACTCATCTCAAATGCAGAAGACTGGATTTTTAATTCCCTGCTCTGTCTAATTTGGAGCAGGGACTTGAACTCCCTAGCCACCAGGCTATTGACTACAAGTGGTTTGTTTGTTTGTTTTTACAAGAAAGGTCTGTGTTTTGTCTGATAGGCACAGGTGACCTAAATTAGGTGCCTAACTCAAAGAGACGTTTCATGGCTCAGAACCCTAAGCAGCAGGTTGTGCCTCCCTCTACCATGTCAGTCAGATACCAAAAGGCCCATATCAATGGGAGTTAAGTGCCTAAATACATTTGAGAGATGGGGCTTCAGCCCTACCCCTTTACTCTGCACTTCTTGACTGGCTAGCTTATGTTGATCCCTGCTCAGCTTACTGGCTTCTGAGGATCCCTTCCTTAGGCACTGAACTCTACCCACTGTGCAGTAACAAGGAGTTGGATGCCAGGTAATTTTCAAAGTAAAATTATAAAAAGAGAAAAACAAACAATTATCAAAACTGATAATTAGGAGAAACAATTAATTAGGCCTGGTCTACACTAGGACTTTAATTCGAATTTAGCAGCGTTAATTCGAATTAACCATGCACCCGTCCACACCAGGAAGCCATTTAATTCGACATAGAGGGCTCTTTAGTTTGAATTCTGTACTCCTCCCCGACGAGGGGAGTAGCGCTAAATTCGACATGGCTATGTCGAATTAGGCTAGGTGTGGATGCAAATCGAACTTAGTAGCTCCGGGAGCTATCCCACAGTGCACCACTCTGTTGACGCTCTGGACAGCAGTCCGAGCTTGGATGTTCTGACCAGCCACACAGGAAAAGCCCCGGGAAAATTTGAATTCCTTTTCCTGTCCAGACAGTTTGAATCTCATTTCGTGGTTGGACATCGGGGCGAGCTCAGCAGCACCGGGAGCGATGTAGAGCTCTCCAGCAGAGGAGTTCATGTAATCTCTGAATAGAAAGAGGGACCCAGCATAGACTGACCGGGACGTCTTGGATCTGATCGGTGTGTGGGGCGAGGAGTCTGTGCTTTCGGAGCTGCACTCCAAAAAACGGAATGCAAAGACCTACGAGAAGGTCTCCGAAGCCATGAGAGACAGAGGATACAGGCGGGATGCAACGCAGCGCCGCGTGAAAATCAAGGACCCCAGACAAGGCTACCAAAAAATCAAAGCGGCAAACGGACGCTACGGAGCCTGCCACCACTGCCCCACCAGTGACCATGGACTCTGACGATGGGACAGTGTCGACGGCCAGTTCCTCGGCGATGTTCGCAGACGGGGAAGATGAGGAAGGGTTTGTGGAGGATGAGGCAGGCGACAGCGCTTACAACGCTGGTTTCCCCGACAGCCAGGATCTCTTCATCACCCTCACGGAGATCCCCTACCAACCCTCCCCGGCCGTTAACCCGGACCCTGAATCAGGGAAGGAGCAGTCGGTAAGTGCTTTAAACATGTAAACTTTTATTCTTAATATTACAGGAATCTGAAGTATGTGAAAAGGAGGTCTCTATATATATGGGGATAGAACAGAAATCCTCCTGGGAGATCTCCACGAAGCTCTCCAGGAGGGAATCGAAAAGCCTCCACAGGAGGTTCCTGGGGAGAGCTGCCTTATTGGGTGATCCGTGGTAGCACACTTTTCCGTGATAGGCTATCATGAGGTACTCAGGGAGCATTGCCTCCCCGAGCACGGCTGCATAGGCCCCTGGTTTGTGCTGGCTTTTACGCAGCATGCGCTCTCTATCTCCTTCAGTGACCGTCCTCAGGGGGATCTCGCTTGGAGACTCCTGCATCTAATTAGGGGAATTACTGTAATGTTACGCCTGGTCCAAAGTATTTTTAAAAAATCTCGAGACAGACAGCGTAGCAGAGACTCAGCACGCTGCTGCGTGACAAGCGTAACGGAAAGCCAAAGAATCAAATGGACGCTCATGGAGGGAGGGGGGACTGAGGACGCAAGGTATCCCACAGTTCCTGCTGTCTCCGAAAAGCATTTGCATTCTTGGCTGAGCTCCAAATGCTTCTAGGGTCAAACACAATGTCTGTGGTGGGTCAGGGCATAGCTCGGCAATTTACGCACCCCCCCACCCCCAGAAATGAAAGGGAAAACAATCCTCTGTTGACTCTTTTACATGTCACCCTATCTTTATTGAATGCTGCAGATAGATGCGATGCTGCAGCACTCAACACCAATATCCTTGCTCCCCCCCGCCCGCCATGGGTGGCTGACGGTACAATATGACTGATATCCATCGTCATCATCAGCCTATTGGCACATGGGGCAGTGCAAAAGGACTGGTAACCATGCTGACTAGCATCAGTGAGGTCGATCAAGGGTGCCTGCTCCTAATTTTTCCTGGTAGATGGTGCAGTATGGCTGGCAACCATCCTCATCATAGCAACAGGGGGCTGAGCTCCATCAGCCCCCACCCTTCATGTGTAAAGAAAAGATTCAATTGCCCCTGGACTAGCAGAGGGATGCTGGGCTCCTCTCCTCAATACACCTCTTAATGTCCTGTCTGGACTATCATAGCAGCTGGAGGCTGCCTTCCACTCATTTCTCACTAACAAGTCACTGTGTCTTATTCCTGCATTCTTTATTACTTCATCACAGAAGTGGGGGGACAATGCTATGGTAGCCCAGGAAGGCTGGGGGAAGAACGGAATGAACAGGTGGGGTTGTTGCAGGAGCACCCCCTGTGAATAGCATACAGCTCATAATCTATGCAGGATCTGACACAGAGCAGCTGTGCTCTCTGGTTCTCTGATACAGTGGTTCTCTAGTACACTTGCCCATATTCTAGGCAGGACTGATTCTATTTTTAGATACCAAAAAGGAGGGATTGACTCAGGGAGTCATTCCCAATTTTGGCTTTTGCGCCCCTGGCTGATCTCAGCCAGGGGCACTTATGACAGCAGCAAATGGTGCAGTGCAAAAGGACTGGTAACCATGATCATCTTATTACCAATTTATGGTATGGTAGATGGTACAGTATGGCTGGTAACCATCTCTGCTGTCATGCAAAAGCAAAAGCATGCTGCTGTGTAGCGCTGCTGGACCGCCTCTGTCAGCGGCATCTAGTACACATACGGTGACAGGCACAAAAGGCAAAACAGGCTCCATGGTTGCCACGCTGTGGCGTCTGCCACGGCAATCCAGGGAAAACGGGCTTGAAATGATTGTCTTACATTGCTTTCCCTGAGGAAGGGATGACTGACGACATTTACCCAGAACCACCCGCGAAAATGGTTTTTGCCCCATCAGGCACTGGGATCTCAACCCAGAATTCACAGAGACAGACTAGACTGTGTTCATTGTTCACAAAAATGTATCTTTGCAAGGAATTCACTCCCTTTTTCCCATCACACAGCTTCGACTGTCTCCAGACCTGCCACAGCATCCCCCTCACAGAGGCTGGCAAAGATTAGGCGGCGAAAGAAAAAGACACAGGACGAGATGTTTGCTGAACTTATGGGGTGCTCCCGAGACGAGGCGGACCAGCAGAGCCAGTGGAGAGAGACCCTCTCTCTGTACCAGCGCTCACACAGCGAACAGGAGGAGAAGTGGCGTGAGGAAGACAAGCAGGCGACTCAAACGCTGCTTGGACTAATGAGGGAGCAAACGGACACGCTGCGGCGCCTTGTGCATGTTCTTCAGGACCGCAGGCAGGAGGACAGAGCCCCCCTGCAGTGTATCTGCAACCGCCCTCCCGCGCCACAAAGTCCCATACCCCCCTCACCCAAAATAACCAGAAGGAGGGGCGCCAGGGGCCGTGAAAACTGTCACTGCACCCCAGCAGAGTGCTCAAGTACCCAAAAGCTCTCATACCCTAAATTTTGAGAAGTCCTTTCCTTCCCGCCTCACCCAAGCCCCCGTCCCAGTTTCATCCCCTAACTGTCTAGCTGATAATAAAAAATACTTTTCTGTTAATTACTGTTTCCGTCATGTTCTTTTAGAGGAGACTGTGTTTGAAGGGGGGGAAGAGGGTTGGTTATTGGACAGGACAATCACCTTTACCAGGGTACAGACACGGGGGCAGGATCAGCAGCAGGTCACACACACAGTGCAGTCAGTAGGCACCCTGGTCGGTATGGGAGGTGGTTTGCAGGTTCTGTGTGGGTGGGGGGGTACGTGACTTTGTAGCGGGGGAGGGGGGTTACAGATCTCATGCAACGGTCCCTGTCCTGGACCACAGAGCCACGCAGCAAAGGAATCTGTATCCGTCCTCCCCCGCTGCAAGGCCACATAGCCCCCGCACACACAGTCCCAAAAAGGAGGGATGGCAGGCTCCATTGAAACAACCAGTCCGGCACTGCAGACTGCTCTGGGAGCAGGAGCCTGTCATTCCTCAAGTTTAGAGGCGGTCTTTACATCACCACACACCCTACCCAGCACAGTCCGCGTCCAAGTTTCAACCCTTTAACGCAAAGTCATCAATAAAGAAACCTTTGTAAAGTTACAGTGGAACATGTATTTTATTTTTAAACGTGTGTTGGAAGTGGGGGAAGCGGGGTGGACGGGGTATGTAACTGCAGATGCTAGTCAACAGTAACTTGGTAAAGAAACAGGGGCAGGTTCAGCTTCTCTGTAAAGAAACTGAACAGTCACAGGTCACGCTGCTCGCTGGTACTTGAAGAGTTCCTTGTCGCTGTGCAAGGCGCCTGCATAGGGCTTCACGAGCCAGGGCATTAGCGGGTAGGCTGGGTCCCCGACGATCACTATAGGCAACTGCACATCCCCAAGAGTTATTTTGTGGTCCGGGAAGAAACTACCTTCCTGCAGGCATCTAAACAGACCAGAGTTCCTGAAAACACGCGCGTCATGAACGACGTTGATGTTGGTAAAACGTCCCCCATGGTCCACCAGTGCTCGCAGCACCATTGAAAAGTAGCCCTATTTCTCAGCAGCTGACTGTGGAAGAGGTGGACGATAAGGTGCGAGGAGTTGACAACGGCCATAACTGCAGCAGGCTCCGTGCTCGCAGTGCTGTGGCGCCCGTGCTGTCACTGAGCAGAAAAGTGCACGAACAGATTGCCCGCAGGCGCTTTCGGGGAGGGCATGATTGACGGTTCAATGATGACAGTTACCCAAAACCGCCCTCGACACATTTTTTCCCCAGCATGCATTGGGGGAAATCCCAGAATTCCAATGGGCACCGGGGAGTGCGGGAACTGTGGGATAGCTTCCCACAGTGCACCGCTTCCAAAGTCGACGCTGGCCCCGTTACTGTGGACTCACACAGTCGAATTAGTGTATTTAGTGTGGATACACAAATTCGACTTCATAAGGTCGATTCCACAAATTTGACTTAAGTTGATTCGAAATAGTCTTGTAGTGTAGACATACCCTTAGATAGAATGATTAATTGCTTCTTATGACTACTTCAGGAAAACCAAATCAAAAGATAGAATTATTGATTATGGTTATTAATGAGACGACACTCAGGGGGTAACCACATCAATTTTACCAAGGATTTTTTTCCCTTACACTATACTATATAACTATATTGAATGAACTAGCATTATAAAACTGAGTATAAAATTAAAAAAAGATGAGCATCAACCACAATGGTATTCACTTACTTACTTAGGCCCTGTCTACACTAGCAAGTTTCTGCACATAAAGCAGTTTTCTGCGCTATAACTCCCGAGGTGTACACACAGCCAAGCCACTTAGTGTGCAGAAACTGCACAGTTGTAGCGTTGTAAAAAAAATCACCCTGATGAGAGGCATAGAGCTTTCTGCACTAGGGGTACAGTGCCACGGTGCCAGTGTAGACACCCTGGTCGATTACAGTGCTGCAATTGGCCTCCGGGAGGTATCCCAGAATGTTTGTTCTTGGCTCTCTGGTCATTAGTTTGAACTCTACTCCCCCACACGCAGGTGACCAACCATCATCTCCACCCCTTAAATTCCTTTGGAATTTTGAAAGTGCCCTTCCTGTTTGTTCGGTGATGCATGCAGTGGTCTCCGCTCATCTTTCCAGGTGGCCATGCCTGCTCCATGCACCAGACGATCCCCCGCTTGGAGCAATGCCAAGCTGCTGGACCTCATCAGCATTTGGGGAGAGGAGGCAGTCCAGTCCCAGCAGCTCCAGCCATAGGAATTATGGTACCTATGGACAGATTTCACGTGGCATGAAAGAAAGGGGCCATTACTGGGACACGCTGCAGTGCAGGGTCAAAGTGAAGGATCTGCGGAACGCCTACCACAAGGTGCGGGAGGCAAACCGCCACTCCGGTGCTGTGCCCGCAAGCTGCCGGTTCTACAAAGAGCTGGACACAATACTCGGTGGTGATCCCACCACCACTGCAAAGATCACTGTGGATACTTTGGTGGCTCACATGCCAGTCAAGAGTGGACCAAGCCAGGAGAAGGAAATCTTGGATGAGGATGTGGAGGGGGACTCAGAGGCAGAGGACGACTCAGAGGTCAGGTCAGAGATGCATGCAGCCAGGAGCTCTTTTCTACCCTGGAGGAGGCTAGCCAGGCTCAGCTGTTGGATCTTAGCAAAGAACAAATAGGAGAGGAGTCTCCTGGTAAATGGATTTGATTTTGGGAATTGGTGAAGCGAGTTGTTAGGGGCAGGAGCATTGCAAACAGCAGGCTTGTGTTTCTATGATGCTCATACCACCACATGCCTAGTCTGAGTGGCGGAACAGGGTGTTGATTGACTCCCTCACTTCATGGGAATCTGCCTCAGAGATCTCCACGAAACTCTCATAGAGACACTGGGCAAACTGCTGCCATGGGTTCTTTGGCAGAGCTGCTTTGTTTCTTACACTATTAATGCTAACTTTTCCGTGCCCCAGTCTGCCATCACAGGTTGGGGGTGGGGGAGGGATGTGGACCATTGCTGCACACAGGCAAGACACATAAGGGCCAGGGTGGAAGCTGCAGGCTTGGAGAAGACCCTCCCTTGATTCCCTGCTCACCCTTGGCAGTGAGATATCTTCCATAATGAACTCAGCCTGTAGAAAAATGTGGGGACAGGAATGATTATGATCCCCCCCACCCAGTTCTGGCTTTCCCCCAAGAGTCATGTGCCCAGTGTAAAGTAGTGTCCAGGAACACTAATTTACCCTGCCCCTGTGGCTACTCACCATTTTGGGGGTTTTGTGGCTCATGTGTGCTTGCCTGGGGTCAGCCAGTTAGTGACAGGTATGTGAACACTGGCTGTGTTTTAAATCACTGAATCAGTGTTCTGTGTCTTGCAAACAATACTGCTTCTGTAAAATGTTGTGTTTTGGCTTCACAGAGATGATCTTGGGAGCCCAGCCTCCCTCTTTGTTATCGCCGGCTGAATGCGGCGTGCCAGAATGAAGCCACGGAGTGGCTCTTAAACATTATGGAGTGCCAAGCGGACGTGCTGCAGGCAATACTATCACTGCAAACCGAGCAGCTCTGCACCCACCCTCCCCTGCAGCCTCTGTCACAAAAACTTTCACATGCACTCCCCAAACACTGCCAACACACTTTTATCAACCTTCTGGCTCCAGTCTGTACCTACGGCATTCCACTCCTCCCGTCACAGTCCAGCACTGTGGAGTCCCAGTACACTGTGGACTGCACTCAGCACCCATCCCTCTGCACTGCTGAAATACAGCAGCTGCTGCACTGTACTCCAAAGGAGAAGGTTGGATATGATCCCTGGACATAAACAAATCTTTAACTGTCCCAGGACTCCACCTTCTCCTGGGACCTTCCCTTCCCCCATCCTCCTCACTGCTGAGGTGTTTTTTTTGTTTCACTCTCTCCTCCAGTTGTTGGTTTTAAATAAAAGAATTGTGTTGGTTTGAAATCGATATTTATTCTATTAATTGAAAGCAAACAGAGCCCTACAAAGCAACAGACAATTATCTTAAACCTTCATATTGCATTGTCTGCACCAATAACAATCACCTCCTAGCATTACAAGCACTCCACTCCCAAGCATAGCAACAAATATTAGTGGCTTTCAGCTTCAAATTGCTGCCTCAAGGCATCCCTGATCCTTATGGCCCCGCACTGCGCCCCTCTAATAGCCCTGGTCTCTGCCTGTTCAAATTCAGCCTCCAGGCACTAAGCCTCAGCAGTCCAGTCCTGAGTGATGCTTTCACCCTTCCCTTCACAAATATTATGGAGTGTACAGCACGTGGAGTGTAAGCATAGGAGTATTGTCATCAGCAAGGTCCAGCTTCCCATATAGGCAGCGCCAGCAGGCCTTTAAATGGCCAAAAGCACATTCAACGGTCATTCTTCACTTGCTCAGTCTGTTGTTGAACCGTTCCTTGCTGCTATCAAGGTGCCCTGTGTATGGCTTCATAAGCCACACCATTAAGGGGTAGGCAGGGTCTCCCAGGATCACAACGGGCATTTTGACTTCCCCTATGGTGATCTGCTGGTCCGGGAAGAAAGTCCCTGCTTGCAGTTTCCTGAACAGGCCAGTGTTTCAAAAGATGCATGTGTCATTCATCTTTCCGGAACAGCCTGCGTTAATGTCTGTGAAACACCCATGGTGATCCACAAGCGCCTGGAGAACCACTGAGAAATACCCCTTCCGATTAATGTACTTGGTGGCTAGGTGGTCTGGTGCCAGAATTGGAATATGCATGCCATCCATCACTTCTTCACAGTTAGGGAAGCCCATTTGTGCAAAGCCATCCACAATGTCACACACGTTTCCCAGAGTCATGGTCTTTCGGAGCAGGATGTGACTAACGGCCCTGCACACTTCCGTCAACATGAGCCCAATGGTCGACTTTACCCCTCTGAACTGGTTAGCGACTGATTGGTAGCAATCTGGAGTAGCCAGCTTCCGCCGTGCAATCACCATGCGCTTCTCTAATGGCAGGGCAGCTCTCATTCTCATGTCCTTGCGCCGCAGGGCTAGGGCAAGCTCATCACACAGTCCCATGAATGTGGCTTTCCTCATCTGAAAGTTCTGCAGCCACTGCTCATTATCCCAGATGTGCATAATGATGTGATCCCACCACTCAGTGCTTATTTCCCGAGCCCAAAAGCAACGTTCCATTGTGCTCAGCACCTCTGTGAATGCCACAAGCAATCTCATGTTGTAGCTACTACATGTGGCAAGATCAATATCATACTCCTCTTGCCTTTGTAGTTTAAGGAATAACTCCACTGCCACTCGTGATGTGTTGGTCAGAGCGAGCAGCATATTGGTCAACAGTTCAGGATCCATTCCTGCAGCCCAAAGAGGCAGAGCGCGCAGTGCACAAACCGTTGAAAGATGGTGCCAAAAGCGGACAGAAGCACAGGGATTGCTGGGATGTGAAGCAATGCATCATGGGACATGGGGTAGGACCCAAGATGCTCTATGACCCCCTCTGCCTTCCCACATCTCCCAACAAGATTAGCAGCAGAAGAGGAAGAGATGCTATGTGGGATAGCTGCCCAGAGTGCACCACTCCAAATAGCACTGAAAGTGCCGCAAGTGTGAACATGCTATTGCGCAGGCAGCTGACAGTGTGAACACACAACAGCAGTTTCCCTTCAGCGCTCTCTTAGCTGCGCTGTAACTCCTGGCGCTGTAACTCTGCCAGTGTAGACATACACTTAGGATAGTAACAGCATCAACAGGTTGTTTACTCTAATTAAGACAAACTAGTAGCTAAATATCATTAACATAATTCAACAGCTAAACTTAAAAGAAACAGTATCTTATAAGCAAGTATAAACTCAAATAACTAGATTACAACTACTATAATTCAACTTGATATCAAAAAATTTAAAATAAAGAATGATTTAGGATGAAACTAGCTAGGTTGAATAGGACAATATAATTAAAAGTAGTGTAATCTTAAATAAAACCTAGCAAAGCCTTTATTACTTTTTTTGTAAGATGGTATTCTCTAGTTTAAGTTTGATTCTTGAGGCAAGCTCACAGTCATATGACTACTACAGCTTGAAATAAAGCAGTGTTTGGGTACATACCTAACTGGAAATGTTACAAAAATACATACAAAGCTAAGGTACCAGAAACACCCTATGTGATTATAATTAGGGCTCTGTGTCTGTCACGGAGGTCACAGATTTTGTGACTTTCTGCAACCTCCGTGACTTCTGCAGTGGCCAGTGTGGCTGACCCTAGGGCCAGCTGCTCAGGTGGCCCCCAGGACAACCACACCAGCCACTGCTGGAGCAGCCCTGGGAACAGTCACGCCAGCCGCTGCTCCCATGGCCCTGGACAGCAGTCCCTGGGTGGCCGGCTGGAGCAGCCATGGTCCATGGCCCTGGTGTCCTCCCACACTGCATCCCCCCTCAGCAGCGCCCTGTCATGCTCCCCCAGCAGCCCTCCTCCCTAAGATTTAATCACAGGTATTTTTAGTGTAAGTCATGGACAGGTCACGGGCCGTGAATTCTTTTTTATTGCCTGTGACCTTTAGTACTTTTACTAAAAATACCCGTGACTAAATCATAGCCTTAATTCTAATACAACAGTGCAACACACAGAGGATTAACTCTAATTTACCGGTGTCAATAGAAAACTTACAACTGTGAAAGTTCAGAAAGCAGTTTGATTAACCAAGATATTAAAATTAAGGTTAATTAAGCAAGTTGAGGAAGTGTCCTTGGAAAGCTGATAAGGCCAATAGCATACTGACGGGAGATATTGATGTTTGAGTTACTTGGCAAAAGATAGATATTATTAAAGGTACTACCATACACCAATGAGCAAATATAGAAAGAAATATCAAAGTACCCTCTTTTGGTATTTAAAATTGACAAAGGTAAGACAGCAATTACAGACGCTCCCCAGGTTACAGAAACACGACTTACAGAAATCTGGATTTACGGAAAAATGTCCGTAAGTTCCGTAAGCTTTTTTTTTTTTTGGTGTAATTGTCGGAGACAAGTTCCCGACTTATGCAAAATTCAACTTACGCAAGGTGTTCTGGAACGGAACATTGGAATGAAGCTGGTATGGAGTGTAAGGTATTAATACATTAGATAACCCTGTAGTTAAAAAACACACAACACAATTAAAAAGTTAGTGAAAAGGTATTCTAAAGTTTATACCACACAAAGACTGAAGTGATATTTTGAAGTTAGAAAATAGCTTTTCTCACTTCCCACACAGTGTAGTGTTACAAGGGACATAGATCCAAGGATGCATCTCTCTCTGGCAGATAATTCTCAGTCACACATTCAAGGCAGCACAGCTGCAGAGGTTTGAGTGCATACGTCACAGAGCAAAGAAGAACAGTGATTTCATGAAGTTGTTAGTTCTTAGTAATACTTAAAGCTGGGAAAGTAAGGGCCAGCAGGTTCACAGGCAGCCCTCACACCCTAGCCACCACTGGGCAGCTCACCCAGAAATGAGAAGCTAGCAGAACTCTGACCCATTCTAGAGTCACCTCCCACAAGAATCCTGACTGGGGGTACTGATTGGCCCCCTCGATTGGCCAGGCCATACTATTTAAGCCAGGCGGCGGCACAGGAAGTTGTCCAAACAACTAGTTGGTTGACTGGTTGCTGCACTGGACCTGACTCTTGTTTGAACCCTAGCTTCTGATTCTGGCTCTGACCTGTGACTTGGACTTCAGCTCTGACCAAGACGTCAGGCAGCCCACATCCCAGTCCTGACAAGGAATTGAGTTGAAACAAAACAAAATGAACCGTCCAACAATTAATTTCCTTAAAATCTTTGGTTTGAAATGGACATAACTAAACATCTGCTATACTTAAGTTATATTTTTGTGGTTAGCTCTTCTAAGCAATAAACCAGATAATTCAGTAATCCAAATGAAGAGAGTTCAGCACTACTACACCCCAGGAAATTCTGGTAGTTTCAGGGGAAAGCATGCAGTTGAAATAAGCACCAAATCAGTTTTAGTTACAATGTTGTTAGATTTAAATCCAATAACTTAGTCCAGTTAGGTTCTGAGGAGAATATTTCCTAATCTTAAACTGCTTTAAGGCTCTATTTTTTTCCCCTATTTCTAGTGTAAGTCTTTTTAAAAAATTGGAAAATTATCTTATAACAGTAGCGATGGAAGTTGTTAAATTTATGATTTTGGTGTTTTCCAGCTAAGAGTTCCTACAAGCCCAAGATTCTGATTTTTTGAATAGGTCTGAACTTCAATGGGTTCAATGAGCTAAGAGAACAGTAATTATGCTTGCCAACTCAAATCTTGATTTCCTTGGAAGCATAATAATTACTAAGGAATTTTACCAATACTCATTCATTTCCCTAAATCTCTAAAAGCAGGTGGAATTTCTCCCCTTCCTTCTGTTGTTTGGTGTGCAGTCTTCTTTGTTTGTGGTGAGACTTAGGAGTCTGTCTTCAGGGAAATGTCTCTCCCCCCTGCTTATAATTGGGATTCTGGGATTCAGCATCCCAGGATGTAAAGTACTCCTAAAGAGAATAACTTTTCCTTAGGGAGAGTTAAACAAATACTTCTTACATAGAATGGACCCGCTTCTCTGGAGCAGTCATTGATTTGCTGAACACAATCTGCTGACATAGGTTTTATTGGACAAAGGGTTTGGGCTTGATAATCCTTAAGTATTATCACCCCATTTGGTTGCACTGGGAGGGCTTGCTCTATCCAAAAATATGAATATTGCAATTTTCCATTGGTCCTTTTCTTTTGAAGAGGTGGTCATTCATTAGAGGTGAACAGGTCAAATTTTTGGCAAGTTTCCTGTCCATCCAGTAGGTAGCATTCAAGCTTCATACAAAGTTATTTTCCAAGGGTTTTCATCCTTTCCTTGGAATTCTTAATTTCTTCTTTAGCATAGCAAATTAAAATACACTAACAGAATTGTTTAGAGAGTTTTTGGGTTCACTTTCTGTTTTCTAGTTCTTGAACCATTTAACAACAAGATTGAGTTTTCATATTGTTGTAATTTGGTAGTTAACTTCTGGAAGCTTTATGCAATGACCAGGACGTGAATGGTCAGGCCTTGTGGTTGGAGCAGGAGTCAGGCCTAGTAATTGGAGGAGGTCAAAACCAAAGACAGCAACAGGTACTAAGCTGAAGGTTAGAGCTGGAGACAGAGTCAGGTGCAAAGCCAGGAATCAGAGCTGGAGACAATACCAAATATCAAGACAAAGGTCAGAACCATTGACAATGTCAGGTACTAAGTCAAAGGTCAGACCAGAGACAAAGTCAGAGGAGCAGTAAGAGGGCAGGACAACAGGAACTGGGAGTAGCCAAGAGTCTGGGATGGGAAGTCAGGAATCGGAGGGGAAACAGGAACCAGGAGCAGACAGGAATGCAGGGCTCAGAAGTCAGTTAAGCACAAGGGGTCCGTAGTAGCAGCCAGCAAAGGATTCCTTAAGTTGCTCAGACAACTTCTTGTTATTACTTCCTCATTTATATACTAGCCCTTAGCCAATAGGGCAGCTAGCTGTTTCCCTCACTTTGGAGTTTTGGGGGCAGATGGCTAAAACATTGGTTGTTCACTTTTTTTATTTTATGAATTAGGGAATGCTGTGAGATTACTTATTAAATTCATTTATTTATTTGCATCTTCCACAGAGGTGCATTAATGGTTGTAATGGAACCATCTAGTTTGCTCAAAGCTAAAACAATTTTCATAGAATTGGAAGGGACCTCGAGAAGTCTTGTAGTCCAGTCCCCTGCACTCAAGGTAGAACTAAGTATTATCTAGATCATCCCCAACAACTGTTTGTCTAAACTTCTCTTAAAAATCTCCAATGACAGAGATTCCAAAAGCTCCCTAGGCAATTTATTCCAGTGCTTAACTACCCTGACAGTTGGGAAGTTTCTCCTGATGTCCAACCTAAACCACCCTTGCTGCAGTTTAAGCCCATTGCTTCTTGTCTTATCCTGAGAGGTTAAAGAGAACAATTTTTCTCCCTCCTCCTTGTAACAACCTTTTATGTACTTGAAATTTGTTAGCATGTCCCCTCTCAGTCTTCTCTTCTCCAGACTAAACAAATCCAATTTTTTCAATCTTCCCTCATAGGCCATGTTTTCTAGACCTTTAATTTTTGTTGCTCTTCTCCAATGTGGCCACATCTTTCCTGAAATGTGGCACCCAGAACTGAACACAACACTCCAACTGAGTCCTGGTCAGAGTAGAGTGGAAGAACTACTTCTTGTGTCTTGCTTACAACACTCCTCCTAATACATCCCAGAATGGTTTTTTTGGGGGGGGAGGGGCAACAGTGTTACACTGCTGACTCATACTTAACTTGTGATCCACTATGACCCCCCCAGATCCCATTCTGCAGTATTGCTTCCTAGGCAGTCATATCCCATTTTGTATGTGTGAAACTGATTGTTCCTTCCTAAGTGTATTAATTTGCATTTGTCCTTTTTAAATTTCATCCTACTTATGTCAGACCATTTCTCCAGTTTGTCCAGATCATTTTGAATTTTAATCCTATCCTCCAAAGCACTTGCATCCCCTCCCAGCTTGGTATCATCCACAAACTTTATAAGTGTACTCTCTATGCCATTATCTAAAGCATTGATGAATATATTGAACAAAACTTATCCTGCAGGACCTAAAGAAAGCTGTTAGGTTGGCTTGACACAATTTATTTTTGACAAATCCATGCTGACAGTTACTTATCACCTTATCTTCTACATGTTTGCAAATTGATTGCTTAATTATTTGCTCCATTATCTTTCTGGGTACCAGGGGCGGCTCTAGACATTTCACCGCCCCAAGCACGGCGGCATGCCACGGGGGGCGCTCTGCCAGTTGCTGGTCCTGCGGCTTCGGTGGACCTTCCGCAGGTGTGCAGGAGGTTTAAAACAAAAAAGGAAGTATTTTTTCACACAATACACAGTTAACCTGTGGAACTCTTTGTCAGAGGATGTGGTAAAGGCCAAGACTATAACAGGGTTTTAAAAAAAACTAGATAAGTTCATGGAGGATAGATCCGGCTCCACCGAAGCTGCGGGACCAGCGGACCGTCCGCAGGCACGCCTGCGGGAGGTCCACCGAAGCCGCGGGACCAGCGGACCCTCTGCAGGCATGCCGCCGAAGGCTGCCTGCCTGCCGCCCTCGCGGCAACCGGCAGAGTGCCCCCCGCCGCATGCCGCCCCAAGCACGCGCTTGGCGTGCTGGGGCCTGGAGCTGCCCCTGCTGGGTACTGAAGTTAAGGTGATTGACTTGTAATTCTCTGGGTTGTCCTTATCCCCCTTTTTATAGATTGGAACTATATTTGCCCTTTTCCAGTCCTCTGGAATCTCTCCCATCTTCTGTCACTTTTTGAAGATAATTGCAAAAAGCTCAGATATCTCCTCTGTCAGCTCCTTGAGTATTTTAGGGTGTATTTCATCAGTCTCTGGTGACTTGAAGACATCTACATTGTCTACGTAATTTTTAACTTGTTTTTTCCCCACAATTTTAGCCTTTGATCCTACCTGAAATTCATTAAATGAGATGTCCAATCGCTACTACCCTTTTTGGTGAAAACTGAAACAAAAAAGCCAATTAGCACTTTGACCATTTACACATGGGCCTACCCTGTCTCCTTGGTCTTCCTCTTGCTTCTAATCTATTTGTAGAATGTTTTCTTGTTACCCTTTATGTCTCTAGCTAGTTTAATCTCATTTTGTGCCTTGGCCTTTCTAATTTTGTCCCTACATACTTGTGTTATTTGTTTGTATTCATCCTTTGATATTTGACCTCGTTTCCACTTTTTGTAGTTCTCTGTTTTGAGTTTCAAATCTTGAAGGTCTCCTGGGTTAAGCAAGGGTGGTATCTTGCCATACTTCTTATCTTTCCTATGCAGTGGGATAGTTAAGAACATAAAAACATAAGTACGGCCATACTGGGTCAGACCAAAGGTCCCTCCAACCCAGTATCCTGTCTACCAACAGTAGCCAATGCCAGGTACCACAGAGGAAATTAACAGAACTGTGATCCATCCCCTATTGCCCATTCCTAGTTTCTGGCAAACAGAGGCTAGGGAGACCATCCCTGTCCATCCTAGCTAATAGCCAGGATCTATCCTCCATGAACTTATCTAGTTTTTTTTTAAACCCTGTTATAGTCTTGGCCTTTACTACATCCTCTGACAAAGAGTTCCACAGGTTAACTGTGTATTGTGTGAAAAAATACTTCCTTTTTTGTTTTAAACCTGCAGCCTATTAATTTCATTTGGTGACCTTTAGGTCTTGTGTTATGAGAAGGAGTAACTAACACTTCCTTATTTACTTTCCCCACACTAGTCATGATTTTATAGACCTCTATTGTATGCCTCCTTAGTCATCTCTTTTCCAAGCTGAAAAGTCCCAGTCTTATTAATCTCTCCCTATATGGGAGCTGTTCCATACCCCTAATCATTTTGTTGCCGTTTTCTGACCCTTTTCCAATTCCAATACATCTTAGACCCTATCTCTGTTTAGCAGTCCTTCTTCCCGGACCAGCATCCAATGATCAAAGAAGCTGAAGCCCTCCTGGTGCCACCATCTTTGCAGCCAGTTATTCATCTCCAGGATGCATCTGTTCCTTCCTGGACCTCTACCCAGAAGGATCAAATAGACAACCACCGGTGCCCCCAGCTCCTTCACCCTTACTCCTAGAGCCCTATAGTCACTTCTCATGTGCTCAGGGTCATACCTTGCATACCACATTAGTGAGACATGGATGAGTAGTATGGGGTAGTAGTCAGAGGACCAGATGATCCTTGACAATCCTGCCATAACGTCTCAGATATGGGCCAATGGCAGGTAGCATACCTCCCAGGATGCCATTTCAGGCTGATAGATGAGTGCATCCGTCCCCCTCAGAAGAGAATCACCAACCCTTCTGGGAATTGTGGCTATGATCCTCCTAGCCTGGGACGGGGGGGATGTTCATGGTTTCTCCTCATCCACCTTTGTGGGTGACTCCTCATCGTGCATTGCCAGGGCAGCATAATGGTTCTTCATCACTATGGTGGATGGGGTGGGAGTAGGGATGGAGCACTGCCTGCTGCCAGAAATAACCAGTAGCCAGGGTCCTCCCTGTGACAGAGCCATATCATCCTCCTCTCAGAGGATATAACAGCAGTTTTCTCTAGCTGGATAGCTTCCTCAGCCTTGAGCATCTCCATATGAATACTCTCAATGAATTCCTCATGTTCACAGATGCTCGCCAGCCTAACCACCTCCTCCTGTCGCTCTCCCACTTGCTTCCTGATAGAAAGCTGGGGGGGACCATCCAGTGTGTAAGGGGGAATCTGAGAGTGGAACCTTGATTCTTTAAATAAGAGATATTGTCTGAATGGACACAGAGAAAATGGATTGTAGCATCTTTTGTGTAAGTTTCGGTTTCACTTACTAGGAGGTGAATTGAAAGAGACACCAGGAAGGTATCTTGGACAAAAAAAAATATTAGACAAAGAAAGAAAGATCGATCAAGGATAGTGTGGGTCCGCTGCTTAAAGAAGAAAATGAGCTGGTAACAGAAGATGATAGGAAGGCAGAACGGCTCAATGCCTACTTTACTTCAGTCTTCTCACAAAAAAATAATATGAGATTAGATGACTAGCAAAGTTCCATAGACAATAAAGGGGAAAGGATGCAGATTGGGATAAGTAAAGAACACAGATCTTCTCACCAATCTGACACTTGGGGAAGAAAAACCAAATGCACAAATACAGAATGGGGGAAAACTAGGGTTGGCAGCAGCACTACTGAGAAGGATCTGGGAGTTGTGGTGGATCAGAAGCGCAATGTGATGTTGTTGCCAAAAAAAACCCCAAAAACCCAAAAACAAAAAAAAACAAACAAAAAAACCCCACTCAAATGCAATTTTAGGTTGCATTAACAAAGGCATAGTGTGCAAATCATGCCCCAGCACTGAAAGATGTCCCTCAAGAACAGTGTGCTGAGGTCCTATGCGTGGTTCTGAGAGAACCTCCTGAAGAGGAAGCCCCTCCTGCTGGTTCTTAGGACCAGATAAGTGAGCAGCCACTGGGGTAATGTTCTCTTTGATGCAAAATTCCCAAAAGCTCATGGCTTCTTGCCAAAGCTGGCTGGATTGTGCCACTCCTTGTCTGTTTAGATAGTATATCACAGTTGTATCGGTCTGTCAAGGTTCCTTCCCCACTCTGGACTTTAGAGTACGGATTATATGAGGACCTGCATGTGAACCCCTAAACTGAATTATCAGCTTAGATCTGGTTTTGCTGCCACCACTCCCAAATACTAACTCCCTTCCCTGGATAGTCTTGAGAGACTTCTTCACCAAGTTCCTGGTGAACACTGATCCAAGCCCTTGGATCTTAACACAAGGAGAATTTAACCATCCCCCCCTCCTTTCCCCCATCAATTTCTGGTGAGTACAGATCCAAGCCCCTTGGATCTTAAAACAAGGAAAAAACCAATCAGGTTCTTAAAAAGAAGGCTTTTAATTAAAGAAAGAAAAGTAAAAATCATCTCTGTAAAATCAGGATGGAAAATAACTTTACAGGGTAATCAGATTCATAGAGCCCAGAGGAACCTCCTCTAGCCTTAGGTTAAAAGTTACAGCAAACAGAGGTAAATCCTCTTAGCAAAAAGGAACATTTACAAGTTGAGAAAACAAAGATAAAACTAACATGCCTTGCCTGGCTTTTACTTACAAGTTTGAAATATGAGAGACTGGTTCAGAAAGATTTGGAGTGCACGGATTGATGTCTGGTCCCTCTTAGTCCCAAGAGCAAACAACCCCAAAACAAAGAGCACACAAACAAAAGCCTTCCCCCCCCCACCAAGATTTGAAAGTATCTTGTCCCCTTATTGGTCCTTTAGGTCAGGTTTCAGCCAGGTTACCTGAGCTTCTTAACCCTTTACAGGTAAAAGGATTTTGGTGTCTCTGGCCAGGAGAGATTTTATAGTATTGTACACAGGAGGGCTGTTCCCTTCCCTTTATAGTTATGACACGGTCAGTTAGAATTTGGACTGAGGAGCCCTCGATGCAAAGAAGGAAAATTTAGCACACACTGTGAACCACTCGATGACACTGATATGAAAGACTCATACTCTGTCCAAAGTACTTGGGTTTGTCACTTTCACCTTGGCCTATCAAAGAGGCATTGATAATGATTTTTCTGGTTTGGAGGGATAAGCGAATGAAACACCTACACATACATCATCCCAGTACATTCACCACTCTGAAGAACATCTGCAGGCAGGATGAAAACCAACTTTTTCTTAATGATGCCTGTTTGGATGAAAAAACAGTTTTAGCCATGCCTAAAGAATACACAGATGTAGCCTTGGTTACATAAGTACCCAAGGTCATGTGGCCCAGTAACCTCAGACATGGAAGATGCAGGTGCCTAAGGGACATGTGGAAGTGGTGAATAGATTGTGTGACGCTGTATAAAAAGGAAGGTGACCATCTGCACCAATGTTGTCACCAATATTACACAATTGTGATAAATATTGTACAAAGCATACCTTGCAAGGTATCATTGAAAAAGTTGTAATCTGTTGAGCAATGCTATCTAGTGTAAATGTGTGTATCACCCTCATGTATAAAGTATGACATTTTACTGCATGCTTGTTACCAAACATGCTGTGTTCCTGGGTAACACCCACAAGGCAGATTTACATCAAGACTAGCCGGCTCTGTGTTGATTGGCCAGTAAAGAGAATCAATGCCTTCAGCAGGCCCATTCCAAAGATGCCTCAGAGAGTACATTGGCAATGAATGCCCCATGACTCAGCAAGGCACGTAGAGCATGTGGTGCATGGTTGCATATTTGAGCCAGTACTTTTCCAGGCACATAGACTGAGGGTATAAATTGGAGACTGTGACATCACTTCCTTGCCTCATTCCTGCCCCACATCCCTGGGCTGTGATTTCTAACAAGGAGAGCTTTGAACAGTGGACTGAAAATCCTAATATTTTGGGTGAATCAGAGAGACTTATTTCAAGATAGCAGATTTAACATCACTGCTATTACCCTGATCTACAGATTCTATAATTCACTTTAACCTACTAATAGCTCTTCTCTTTTTTATATCTTAATAAACCTTTAGTTTACCAAAGGATTGGCTACCGGCGTGGCTTCTTCGGTGAGATCCTGTAGTACATATTGACCTGGGATGAGTGGCTGGCTCTCTAGGCCTGGAAGAACCTAATGAGTGATGAATTTTGGGTTTAATAGCCTTTTATCATAAAGTCTGATTTGTCTAGGTGGTGCATGAGGGCCTTTAGGGGCTGTTTGTGGTCCCATACTAGGCAGTATGACAAACTGAAACCCTTCTTGGAAAAGAAAGGCTGTTTGAATTCAGAGTTGAATAAGACCCAAATGAACTCAAAGTCTCTCTCTGTGTAAGGATGAAAGCTGATTTTTCCTTGTTCAAAATGAGTACCAGATGACTGAAGAGGCAAGCAGTGAACCAGCTGTGGTGGAGAACTTGGCCTTGGGAGCTGCCTCACACCAGCCAATCACTTAGGTAAGGAAACCATTTTTCCTCAGGAAGGCCGCCACCACGGGCATGCACTTGGCAAATACAGAAGGGACTGATGACAGGCCAAAAGGAAGTACCCTGTACTGATCATGGTGACTCCTAACAAAAATCTGAGGAACTTCCTGTGACTAGGCTACACCACCACATGAAAGTACACATCCTGAAGGTCAAAGGCTGCAGAACAACTGCTGCAATCTAGGGAAGAAAGGATTGCTATGGAAACCATGCACAATCTTACTCAATTACTTTGTTGAAAGCCTGAAGGTCCAGTATAGATCTCAGCCTTCCCTTAGACTCAGTGATCAGAAAGTATCAGAGTAGAAGCCCCTTCCTTGACATTTCAGAAGAATGTCTATGGCTCCTAGGGTGAGTAGAGTCTGAATCTCCTAAGGGAGCACCAACCTGTGAGATGGATCCCTGGAAAGAGATGAGGAAGGAGGATAGAAAGGGTGGTGGAAAGGAATTGAATATCCCAGTCTCAACTGTACTTGTCTAAGGTTATGGCTTCCCAAGCACCAAGTAAGTGGAATAATCTGCCCCTAAACAGGGGGGAAATGGCAGAAAGATCATTGCTGATTGTAATGTTGTCCTCAAAGGAGAAGTCAAAAGCAGGCTGAGGATGAGGTGGGTGATTTGAACTCAAGTTAGAGGATCTTCTTCTCTGTGACTTCTGTGTCCTTGAGAAGTTCTTCGGTCTCAGTGGACAGAAGGGCTGCCTATGGTACTGGTGGGAATACTGTTGTTGTGCAGGTCTATGACCCTGCCTCTGCCAGTATGACCTCTCACGTACCGTGCATGTGAATTCTCGTTTTGTGGGGAACGCAACTTTGCTCTGCAAAATTGTGTCCTCTATGTGGCAGCGTGAAGGATACCATTTTGTTTCTGTATAAGCACCGGAATGGCATCTGCCACATTCTGGTCTCACTACACCACTGCTTCTAGGAGTGGAGGGTAGCTCGGAAATTTTAAAACAAATGTAATGCTTCATCAAAGTGAAGGTCCTCTATAATTTTTAATATGTTGGGTCCTATGCTCTCTAGCATGGAGTGGATTGTTGTTTCAGCTATCAGACTACCTTCTGCTACAAAAGCTTCAAACTCCTCTCTTGCATCCTCAGGCAATTTATTTATGAATTTGGACACTGCCTCCCAATTCAGAAAATTGTACTTAGCTAACCAACAAGCACTGTTAGCTATCTGCATTTGGAGAGAGATGGTAGAATAAACTTTTCTTATCAACAAGTCTAGCCTCTTAGGTTCCTTTTCCTCATTAGTTGATTTGAACATCCCTTGTCATGGTCTCTCATTAATGGCCATCAATAGGAGCGAGTTTGGAGCTGGGTGGGAGTAAAACCATTCAAACTCCTGTAAGGGGACATATAGCATTTGTCTGTACATTTAGCTGTGGAGGCTAATGATGCTGGCATATGTCAAAAGGCCTTTGCCAACTCTAAGAAGGCCTTGTTAATTAAGAGGGTTACTCTGCCTGGAGTCAATTCTTGAAGGATATCTAAAAGCTTATGGGTATTCTCTTGCACAAGCTCAACTTGGATATTCAGAGCCACATCCATTCATTGATTAACTCCTGGTAGGATCTAAAATCCTCTGGGATCAGTGAGGTGCCTGGGACCACTGAGTCATCAGGCAAAGAAGAGGACAGATTGACAGGAGCCAAAGCAGCCTCAGGAGGCAAGGCTTCCTGCTTTGGCAAAGTTCGGAGGGGATCAGCATCTTCCTGCATCTCCAAAACAGGTGCTTCTGGGAGTTGTTCCATGTCATAGTGGCCATGGCAGTCTGTATCCAAAGACATCTTGGTACCAGTTTTCTCCCTCAAATGATGGCCTGGATAATTTAAGAGACCGATTCTTCCTAGGTGGTGATGGAAATGAGCTGGCAGACTCTCAACTGGGCTGGAGGAGCCCTCTGAATAATCAGGAGGCATCAGTGGTGCCCAACCTGGTGGAGTCACTGAATACCCTGATTTGTCCATAGCCCACTATCAGAAGGGCAAAGCCAGTACCAAGGCCAGAATAGTAGTCAGTACTGCAAATGTCTCCCATGAGGTGGAAGGTCTCACCTCTATTCTGATAACTGGAAGGGATCTATAGTTGGTTCTGAGGAGTAAGTTGAAGTCAGTATCCACTCCAGTTACTGTCCAGGTACCGAGATTGTAGGTACTGAGGTGGGGGATGCGATTGGTGCTGAGTCTG
Organism: Mauremys reevesii; assembly: GCF_016161935.1. Classification (NCBI taxonomy): domain Eukaryota; kingdom Metazoa; phylum Chordata; order Testudines; family Geoemydidae; genus Mauremys; species Mauremys reevesii. Next base: position 282,674,470 of record NC_052623.1, read on the forward strand.
AGGGTCACACAGTACAGGCATGGAGGATATGTGCACCAAGGACAGTGCCAGGGGCAAGTCTCTGGTATGCTTCTCAGGTGGTATCAAAGCTGGCACCATTAACAGTCTCTGCCCCAGAGTCAAATAGCTAGAGAGGCCAGGAATGGCTTTGGGCACCACAGAACCACTGGATTCCTGTGTCATTGGACAGTCCAGGATGGAACAGCAAAGTCTCTTGCTGTCATGTAAACCAGGGAGATTGTCAGTCCCAGACTCAACAGCCATCCTGCAGATGGTTCCAGAGCCAAGGGTATGGAATCCTCCTGCCCTGGTACCAGGAGTCACGAGTTGATAGCCTGGCTCTACCCTGGGTAATAGATGAGTTTCTGTGACACTCCGAACTTTTCTTCAGTGAAGAAGGGGATGAACCTCTCTTCAATTTTGAGTGGTGCTAGTTAGTATTATGGGTCCTTTCTCAAGGTATCCCAGGAGAAAATTATTGACCTCTTCTTCTTCTCCTCAGGAAGAGGTCAGAGTTCAGGGGTCTGTCAGCAACTATTGCAGGAACAGAGATTGGCTGTGGGCAGGCAGGCAGCAGGATGATCCGAAGATGGTCCTGGTGCTGAGGCAGGCCGCATTGCCTGCTCCACATGGTGCTGTTTAAGGCCTAAGTCTCTAGACATCTGTTTTTAAATGAACAACAGCTGCTGCACCTCTTTTTAACATGTCCCTCACCAAGACACAACAAACAATGGGTGGCAGTAGTCATTATTGGGGATAGCAACCCCACCCAAGGGGCAGTGCTTTAATCCCTCTATGGTGCCTAACACCACTGATTAACTACAGAAATGATAAAACAAAAAGTATAACAGTAAAACTAATTACAGAATATAAACTGCTACTAAACTATTGACAAATGGTGCACTCTAGCTCCCCAACAAAAAGCTCAAAGAGCTATGAGGAGAAACTGCACTAGAGTTCCAACTCTGCCCTCTTATATACTTGAGAGGGCCATGAGGAAGCACAGGGTGCATGCCCCACCATGACAAGTACTGCTGTGGGAAAAAATTCACTGACGCTGTTGCACTGGGTGCTCACACACTTGAGTGGAAAATATGTCTGCAACTACTCAAAGAACACCCAAGAAATAGAGTTAAGGGACACACCCATATAGTGTTAATTCTGTCCCTCCCTCACCCTAAGCTGATAATAGCTACAGGAATTATCTGTATGCACTCCAGCTGCACTCTGTTGTAACAGTACTGAATAGTGGAGGCACTAGGTTGGGCAGGTTCGTAGAGGCATGTTTGTGATCTGAGGAGATAGGGATTAGCTTGAGGAGCAACACAGAGCTGTGATTGCAATATGAGCAGATAAGGTTTGCATCCAGCACATGGGTGTACCTTTAGGAGCTATTACAAAGTGGTATGGCATCTCAGGGCATGTCGATATTATGGGAACTACAGTAGCACAGCTGCAGCTGCAGTGCCAGTAGTGTAGATATTTCCTACATCGATGGAAGAACTTTTTCCCATTGATGTAGGTAATCCACCGCCCCAAGCAGCAGAGGTTAGGTCGACTGAAAACTTCTGTGAACTTCACTGCATCTACACCAGGTGATAGCCCAACTTAGCTACAGCGCTCAGGGGTGTGAATTTTTCATTAGGTGGTTATGTGGGCATGTCTCTTAACTCTATATTTCCTGGTTTTCTGTAGTTTGAGTTTTGCTGACCTTGACATTCAGGAGGGGCATGAACTGTTACCAAGAATGCTTAACTCTGCATTGATGTTTTTGTGCCATTTAAGTTCCTAGGTTGTTTTTTTTAAATAGAAAGAAAACTTGTTGGTAGGAGTTAGGTAGCATGCAGGTGCTCTCTGTGTATATGTGCAGTGTGATCCATTACATGCATGAGACTTAGATATGCTTGCTGGAATGTCTAACAAGATGCAAACTTTCTTCCTAATAATACAATTTGATTTCCCCCAAAGGGCTAGGGGGTGGCGTGTACTCTGGGGGGTAACCTCTGAGACCTTGGTGGAATGATTTGAGCCCTGGTTTGATCTCTATCTGTGAACAAAAACACATTGCCAGAATGTCACCTTCCAGACAAGCTATTTTTTCCCCCACCAAGAATTGTATCTCAGGAACCTTTTGGTCAAATGCCCCCAAATTTGGAATATAGTGACTATACCCTGTGCCTCCATGAAGCACTCCATGTTTCAAGGCAATCCAATTAACTGTACAGGTTTTAGAGCAGTTAAAGAATTCAGCTTTAAACAGAAAGCTCGTTTTAACCTTAACTATAGCTCTGCTATAATGGAAAATTCAGAGGGCTGTGAGGAGAGGAGCTTAGCACCACCACCACTTCTGCCATGGGCAGATATCAACTATTATCTTCTGTTTCCTACATGCCTGCAAGAGCAGGGTAATGTTCCCAGCATGACCAGGGATTTTGAAGGGTGCTGAGGAGAGGAACTATTCCTTCCTCTGAGCCATGGACCTGCAAATTGGAAGTTGTGGGAGCTGGAACTCCACAGGACACTGTTTCTACTAAGGTTGCGAGCTATTCAGTAAGAGAATTTGTGAAACCCTGCTGTAATTCAAATTAATATTAATCATGAAAATTTTATTAAAGTTCTTGAACTACAAAGTAGGTGAATTTCCTCCCACTTTGCTTTTGGTGAACACCAGTTGATACTGGCGTATTTTTGATTCTCTCTACTAAGCATTTTATTTTTCATTAGACTACACAAATACATGTTGCCAAAAAAAAAAATGCCTCCCAGGTATGGGTAACACCTTGTTTGTTACATTCTCAAATGTTATCTGCTCCCTCCTAGATTCTGAGTCAACACTCCTTTTATAGCTTTCTACACTCACAGACGGATCACTTAATAGCAACAGTTGTCAGCAGTGAGTGCTCCTGCATTAGTGCTGAGAACAGTTTAGCCACAAGCATGGATGGGACAAAACTATTTTCATTACCATTGCAGAAAGCATGCTTCAGATTTGTGAGAAGCAAATCTAAAGAATGCTTTCTACAACTGGCTGTAGTAAGATGAGGCCCTGAAACATAAACCCTTATCAGAGGCCCAGTATGAGGCCTGAGGCCTGAACTAAAGTAATGGTCAAGACTTTGCTAACATAAAGCAAAGTTAAGCTGTGAGCCAGAGGCAGGCCCTGCTCACAGAAACTGGCAAGGAAAGGGCTGATGCTGCAAAAAGAGACATACCTAAAAGGTACTAGACACCAGATATCAGAACATTTGCATACTTGTACACTCCACACAAACAACAAGGAACAGGTTGACCCATCCCAATGACAGGGCCAAAAGGGTAATATGATGGCTAGAGTGGTTTTGTTCAAACCAAGATGTACAAGGTGAGAGGTGGCACCTTCCTACGTAGAAGGGTTGTACCATGCTATGTAGAGGGGTTGCATCTCAATACATCAGAAGTCATGTGTAACTTGTTTGTACCTGTGTATAAGAATGCATCCCTGGGGTAGTCTTTGTCCGGCCTAGGGGGCAGTGGAAAGTCCCACCACTGACTGAGACGAGTCCATTGTCAGGGAGCACATAAGTACTAGCTAGCAGCACCTTGGACTTCATTTGCCGGGGAGCTGGAGACTGTTTCTCTTCAACAATAAACCTGGCCGACGTGCCTTCGTACCTTACTAGAGTCTGTGGTCATTGGGGGTTCTCGTCGGGTCTGCTGTGTCAGCTATCTGCACAGCGCTGGGACAGCACACAGAGGGAACACACGCACGCAGCCGATTGATATCAACATTGAACAGATCAGAACACCACACCGGTAGCGTAGGTTGTCAAACTGTGGGGCTCACTGCCCTTGCAGGGTGCAGAGGAATGTTCTGGAGGCGAAGAGGAGTGATTCACTTCAGTGGAACCCCCTCCCCCAACCTGTCTGAGTTGTGGGGTATAATTAAAAATCTGGGGGGGGCATGTGACCCTAGGTGCCCCCCACTCAGCACCTCTGTTTCCGCCCCACAGCTTTGTGCCCTGGGTGGCTGCCCCACTCACCCATCCCTGGTTACAGACCTCATGGTAGCTGCCAGTAGTTTTCTTAGGGGGGGAGGGGGAGTTAGGGAGTGGAGTAGTTTAATCAGCTAGTAGATTTCCTAAATGGGAGAAGATGAGTCACTCTGAAACAGCAGCTTCCTTCTCTACCAGTTCCCCTGTACAGACTTATCACAGTGTAGACGTAGCCAAAGATCTGCAGCTTGGCCATAGCTGGCCTAAAACAGCTGACTCCACTAAAGGGGTTCGGGCTGTGGGGCTAAAAGTTGCAGTGTAGACATCGAGGCTCAAGGTGAAGCCCAGGCTCTGAAATCCTGCAAGGGAAATAGGATCTCCAAGCCCAGAATCCAACCTGGGTGCAAACATCAACTAACCTGGGCTCCGAGACTTAGTGCTGTGGGTTTTTTACTGCAGGGTAGACATACCACTTTTATTTTCCTGGAAGAGAGGAGGCTACTACTGCACTTTGGCTCCACACCTGACTTCCACAAGGTTCCTATCTGGGCTGTAATCAAACACACTACCATTCCTGCCTCTCCGGAAACCCTGCAACATGGCCAACTCTTGTCTCTTCCCAAGTGCCTCCAACCCAGCCACTTCTCTCTTGGTTGTGGGGAAGAAAGATGTTTTAAGCTGTTGAGCACCAAAATTATGAACTTTGGGGATAAAATTGTCTACAGAAACAATTGATTATAGGCCAAATAATAATTCTCTCAATGCCAGTCCTCAGATAGAGATATGGTTCTTGTCTTTCTGAGTTTGGTAAGGATGTTGCCTAAGCAGTGCCAGATTACTAATTCATTTGCCAACTGATACTCAAATGGCTTCTATATTAGTAAGCAGTTATACTAAGGTCCCTTGATTGCATATTGATGCATAAAACATCTTACTATTCACATAGCAGTAGTATCAGTAAGTAGTTACACTAGCTGGTTGCATTTTGACACTAAACATTTGCAAATGAGCATTTCAGAAGCATGTTATAGCATTTTAGGAATTAACAAACAAAGAATTTCACTTTCAAGTGGCTTAGATGCAAGTAAAACATTATCCAGCTAATACAGATTTTCTTTGAGGTGAACTACAAAATTGCTATTATGGTTTTATTGTGTCACCTGTCAAACTGGTTCTAGCATGTTAACTGCTTTATACTCAAGTGGATAGAAACTGAACAAGTATTAGTGCACCCAATTTCCCCCTGTGGGTCTCCTTGGCTCATTTGTTTATCCAATGGAGAAAAATAAGGTACGTACAGTGATGGTTGTATGAAGTGTGTAGGTTATCCTAGCTCAGAGGTACCAATTTCATCCTCACTATTATGCGGAAGAACCTATACGGGACAACCAAGACTTGCAAATTGGGAACAGACCTATAATTTGGCAGAATTGGCTAGTGAACAGATGGATTTATCAATCAAGGATAAAGCTATTTTAGCATTGTAAAAGGCCACTGATCTGCCACCCTCCACAGAGTGGCTCTACTTACAACTAAGACATGTAATAACATGTCAATTTAGCTGAGATACCCTAGGTCTGCCAGAGGCCCCAGAATCACTGGAAACTTTAGAAAAGTTTCATAAATTTCTCAGGCCTACACTCACTATGTGTCTACTGTTAATGAAGAGGATCTCGCTTAGTTTGCAGTTCTTTGAGAAAGCACAGAGATGGGATTTATCAGAGTCCTTAGAAGAATCCCAATGGCAGAGCATATTACATTGTGTTAAAAATGTCCTGTATCTCCAGCTATGTTTGATACAACAAAAAAAATTCTATTCAAAGATATCAGACTGCAGATGTTGTACAAAAAGCAAAAAAGGTTTTTACCTCTGTTATCTGTTGGTGCAGTAAAAAAGAAAAGGGGACACCTGTTGAAAGAGGTGGACATGAGAGTTAAAATGGAATCCAGCAGCCAAACCTCTGCTGAAAGTTATATCCTAGGATATTTACCCACTAAGCTAAGTTTAACTTTGCCACAAAGACTTTAGTTCTGAAAGGTTGCAATGATCACCGAGCACAATTTTACAAGGTGGAAGAGTAGGTTTATGCCCTGAACAGAGGAGTGCTCAGATCTGAGTTAGCAGCCAAAGAAATAGCAGCTTATGGTAGACATTTGAAGTTCATTTCTATATATGTTGAGACTCAAAAAATTCTAGATCATCCCTCTTTTTCCCTCCCTTTGATGCACCCTCCTTCCCTGCTCACGTCTCTTTTTTTCCTTACTGTATTCTCCACCCTAACATTATGTCTATATAGTATTATATGGTCTTAAATTGTCTGGTCTTGCAGCTTTGATGAGTTGTAAAGTTGCCTAACTGCATAATTTTACTAGAGATCCTGTGACATGTGTGTTATTTGGGACCCTCTACCAGCTGCAAAATACTTACCATTTTGTGCTTTTCATTATTTTTTTTAAATGAAAAATTAAACAACTAAACAGTGAAACTAAAGACTTTAGAGTTTATAAGAGCAATCAGTTTGAATAAGAATTTCTAGAATTCTTTGTGGGCGTTTAAAACTGGTTTTTCTCCTTGAAGAGAAAAGCAGAGCAACAGGGGTTACAAGAGGCTCTAGGCTCAATTTTTGTGCCCTTGTTAAACCAGGTACTACACCTTGTTTCTCTTTGAGATCCTAGAAGAATGTCTTTATACCTTTTAACAAGAGGATGGGAGGAATTTACCTGAATGTCTCCTCTTCAGCAGTGTGGGGAAAGCAAGCAACAAAGTCTTTTGATGTTCCACAATAGTTTGTCCAGTGACAGTGGGCCTTCTTTGTTGGGCAGACAATAACATCTTCTCCTGGAGACCAGTATTTCACACTAGTTAAGGTCTCACTTCTGTCTGGTGACTTATGTAGTTAGAGAAGCATAATACAAATGGTTAAATATTACCTTATAATATGGGATACAAATGTTAGAAGGGCAATTAATGCATTCAGCAACCTACAAGCATTCAATAAAGCCTAAACTCTAAGCACATTTTTATAGTTCTATTACCTATTTGACCAATTCTAACACAGGTGAAACAGGCTGATTCCAGTTATGTATTTGATAATATTCAAATGAGGCATGGTTTGCCAGCATCACATTCTCAGTGCAACAATGATGTAGGAAGGTATGTCACCGATGAGCCTGAATACCTCCTTGGGTTCTCCCATTCTTGATGAGGCATCTTTTACTACATATTCTTTCCCATTGATGTGGATTATTTTCATGTCATACTTCTGTAGATCTAGGCTCCAGTGTAAGTCTGGAATTGGTCCCTTTACCTCAGTGCAACCATATTAGTGAAGAGTGGTCCACCATAACCTTAATTTTTCCATTAAGCAGATTAGGTCATTAAGCAACTTAAGCCTTACCTATGGCATAACATTCCCTCTTGATAACAGTACAGTTCTGTTCAGTGACTGTCAGTGTTTTACTTAAGAAGGCAATGAGGTGCCTCTTGCACCCCACATCCTTTATTAGCATTGCACCTAGCCCAATATTAGAAGCATCAGTGCATAGCACACAGTTTTCTGAAATCATGGATGACTAAAACTGGCTATTTAGACAGACTCTTGTCTTCAAAGCCTCTGACAGGTTTCAGTCTATCACCTGTCTGGTGTTCCCTTTTTGGTAAGGTCTGTTATGGGTACCACAATGTAGCTGAACCTCTTTGCAAGCCTCTGGTAAAGACTGGCCAGACCGATAAAGAATTGGACCCGCTTCTTGGTTTGTGGGGCAGGCCAACTCTGAATGGCTTATACTTTTAACAGGTCAGGGTGAACAAACCCATGGCCCACCCTATGTCTTAAATAAGGCATCTCTGCACTCCCCACTTGCCCATCTTGCATTTGGGCACCTTGATAGTGAGGTTTCTCCAAACATGATTGAAGTGGCCTTACCAGGAGTTGCTAAAAATAGCAAAGCCATCTACATAGGCCCTAGTGAAGGTCCTCACTGACAAGTCTCTGAAAGGTTGCCCCTGCATTAATTAATCCAAAAAGGGATAATCTTAAATAGGACAGTGTAAGGGTCCAGTATGGGGGCTCGGCTTTCTCAGGCGCAGCTGGGAGCCAGGCCGCCTCACTACATTCATCTGCTATCGGCAGCGCTGTCTGATAGGACAAAGGACAGTCAGGGCTCAGGCCCTCAGGTGGGGCTGAGCCGGAAATTAGTCTCTTTAGCCCGGGCCCTGGCTCAGGGCGGGGCGACAGCACTACAGTTCAAGGCTCAGACCCTCAGGTAGGGGCTGAACAAACAATCAGCTCAGTGTCTAACCCCCAGCCCACAGTCAGGGTGGGCAGCAAACGGCTCCAAGACCGAATCCCAGTTCTCAGGCAGGGGCTGAGCGAACAGTCAATACTTTGGCCCGAGTAACTCAGGGTGGGGCGACAGCACTACAATTCAGGGCTCAGACCCTTAGGCAGGAGCTGAGCAAACAAACAGTATGTAAGCCCAGGCCCTTGGGCAGGGCGGGGCAGCAAGCAGTTCAGGGCTCAGACCCTTAGCATTGGGGAGTGGGGGAGACTGCCACCCGTGAGTGGGGGTGGCAGGAGGGACGCAGGCCCACCCACTCCACTGCATCCCAGCCCGGGGCCCCAACAGCGGCAGGCCGTCTGCTGCTGTGTCAGTCGGGATCCTGGCTGCAACACACTGACATTGGTTCGGGGTCTCCTGCAGCCAGACTACGGTCGGCTATCCCCGGGCCACTTCCAATCTCCCCCTCTATTGGTACCTGTGTATGACCAGCGTCTTCCGCAATGTCCCACACCATGGACTCCTCAGGATACTGACTGGTGGGGTAAGCGGGGCTGCTCCTCAGGATACCGGGCACGGGGAAGCTCAGGCAGCTCCCCCGGGTAGCGGGTTTGGGGAAGGCCCGGCCAGTCCTCCTCAGGGTAGCAAGTATGGGGCAGGCTCGGCCCGGCAGGAGCTAGGGCACCAGCGTCTGTCTTCTCCGGTGGCCAGCGGTCAATTGAGTGCTGGAGCTGGGCTTTTATACTTCCTGTCCTGCCCCTTGACTTCCGGGGGGGGTGGGAACAGGCGGTGGTGGCTCTGCCCACTCCGGCATCTGTTCTGGCTCGGCCCTCTCAGGTGCGGCTGGGAGCCAGGCCACCTCACTACAGACAGATTCCACTATGAAAACTGATTTTTCCTGGGCTTCAGCATATAAGGGTATTGGCAAATTCCCATGAGCCAAATCCAGAGGCCTTATGAATTTTGCATCCCTCCCCCCTCCCAAACAAATCAAGGGTCTGGGGTAAGGATCAGGTTGGGTGATGGCATTTACCCTTCTAAAATCCATACAAAATCTCAAGGTTTTTGGTATCACCACAATAGATGCCAAGGCTTTTGATTAGTAATCACCCTCCCATCTAGCAGGCTGTCCACTACATCCTGAAACTGTCTTTGCATTTCTCCTCTGGCATGGCATACTCTGCTAGAGGAAGAGTGTGGCCCTGTAATGTCAATGGAATGCACTCATCAGTTAAACCATGCAAGCTGGAAAATACCTGCCTGTGGTGGTTCAAGAGTGCATGAATTCCCTGCTTTGGGGTTGGGTTCAAACTCCCCCAAATTTCAATGCTCTCCCAAGGAGTGTCTTCCTTACTCATTCTGACCAAAAACAAACAGGCAGTAAATGGTCTCTTAACAGTACAAAAAAATCATATTCACCATCTTCCTTCTCTGGTAAGCTTTCAATCTACTGACATGTAGAGTTTGCACTGTTCCCTTGCCATAGGGTTTCACTGCATCATAAGTGACCTCATTCACTTTCTCTCAGCTCTGAAGGTCCCTCCCAACAATCTTGCATCTTGTTCTCTCACTGGAATCACTAATACCAAGTTACCTAGATCACAAGTTCTTTCTCCAGCCTGACTGTCATACCAAGCTTTCTGGGACACCTGACTCCCTTTAAGGTTCTGACGCACTAAGACCATCATAGCCTTTAAATTCTCTTTAAAACAAGGTGACATCCTCCCCTACAGACTATCCTGAGTCTTCTATGCTGCCCTCCCAAGAGACCCCTAGCATTAATCTGAGGCACCTTGTGACAGATTTCAGTTACCAATCTGCCTGAGGCATCAGGTGGTCAGGCTGAGGCCACAGGATTGCTTGGGGAGGGGATGAAGGAGCACACCAAGGATCTAAATTTTAAAGCTTTATTGATAAAATAATAAAACAGCAGAGAGTGCTGGGGTTCCCCATGTCACTCAGAGCAAGGAAAAAGCAAAGCTCTAATCCACTTTCATACTCACACACACACTACTAGAGGCTGGCCAAGCCTGGGTGTAACATAAGAGCGGGAGGGGTGGACGGGAGTTTTTGTCCTGTGCACGGGTCAACCAGGGTTCGCTGTGATCTCAGATTTGCTTTGGCTCTCAGGAGGGCTTTTAAGTTCTGGGTTCTTTTGGGGGCATCCCATTTAGGGCCCTCTGATCCTGGTGCTCTTTGTACCAATCCAAATTGGCTTTCTGTGGCCTTCTCAGCTTTCCCCAAAACACACCAGCAGCTGTGAGACGGTTATTTTTCCCCTCGTTGACCTTGTTGTTTCACTCATTTTCATGGCCCCTGAAATTTATTCAGCCACTCTCCTCTCTTACGGCTGAGGGGGAGAGGGGTGGACTCCCCCCCGCCCGCTTTCTTGGCAGGTAGCAGTGTGTGCACAATGGTCTTGGGCTGGAGAGAGCGCCTTATCTTCAGGTGTAGTGGGATCATCAAGTGAACCTGTTCTTTTCTCCTTTCCTTCCCCTTCAGCCTTTCGCCACCTGTAAAGAAACTTTTTGCTCCACACTCACACCTTTAACCCTTCCCAAAATGCCTTGCAATGCTTGTAACAGCGTTAGCAACATACAATGCTGATTTGCCTCCTCAGGGAACCGCGAGGGAGGGGGCCACTGGGTTGTGACAACCTCACCTGTTTCCCATAACAGAGATCAAAGGAGGCAATTCCTGTAGACTCTTGGGGTACACTCCTGTATGCAAGTAATAAATAAAGCAGCAACACCTCCCAGTCACTCTTTCCCCTGGTAACATACATCCTTCCTCAGCATAGACTTCAATGTCCCATTGAATCTTTCTACCAGGCCGTTAGTTTATGGATAATAAGGGGAGGCTTTTATAGGTCTCACTTCACACAATTCCCATAAGTTTTTGAAAACTATGGATGTGAAATTTGCACCAGGGTCTGTCGAGATTAGATTTCACCATGGCACACTACTAAAAATGGTAATTAGGGTTATAGCTACAGTTTCAGCTTCTACATTAGCTAGAGCTGTGGTTTCAGGGTACCTGGTGGCAGAATCCATCACAGACAATATACATTTCTTTCCATTCCAGGAATGGTTTGGTAGGGGTCCCACAATATCTACAGACACTCTGGTGAACACCTCCTTAATGATGGGCAATGGCTGTACAGGTGCCCTGCAGGGTTCCTTTAATCTCTTATGCTTGTGACATATACAACGTTTACAGTAATTTTTACTACATCAAACATTCAAGGCCAATATAAGTTTTGTTTGAGCCTATCACAGGTTCTCCCCATTCCCAAGTGTCCAGCAAAGGGGCAATCATGATCTACCTGCAGCAATTCTGTCCTGCACTTATCAGGACACAAGCACCGGATTGCAAACATCTCCAGTGATCATCTTTTTCCCTGTACAACAACCCTCTTCCCCACTCTGCCAAAAACAAAAAACAAAAAAAAAAACAAAAAACCACACCTACTTTCTTTCCAAGCTGGTATATTATCCTGAACTGCATTCCTCTCCTTGAGCCCCCATAAACTCCTTTTGAGTTGCACTGGCAAAGCAATGGAATCTTTACATGCCTCCTCTGGAGACAGACTGTTACTTTCAGCTAAAGAATAGAAGGCATTTCCTTCCCCCTCGCAGCCCTCCTTGATGTCTACAGACAAAACAAGCCAGACTGACTTAGGGTGACCATATGTCCCATTTTGGCTGGGATACTCCCTTTAAGCTCTTGGCCATCCTGACTTTAGCAGTTTTGCTAGAGACATGGGCATGTGACCCCTAGTTGGGCATGGAGGAAGGTGTGTGTGTGGGGGGGGGCAGTAGAGGTGAGAGGCAAAGCCTGCACTTTCTCTACCTGTTTGTGGTGGGTCTTCACTGACTTAACCTTCAGGCCAAATCATACACAGTTTGTGATATAAACGCAAAGCGTACCCCCTTTGGGGTACAAGTCCAACAGGTGCCTCTCTCACTGCCCTCTGACATCTCTGTTTGTCCCAGCTCCAGAATAGAGCAGTGCCAGAGGGTTCCTTCCCTGGAGATAGTGTCTTCACCCTCTCAGGGACTTTCTGGTCACAGCTTTTCAGCTGGGCCACTACAGTTCAGTCCCCCTTCTGGGATGTCTCAGAGTCCAGGCCACTTTCCCAGTAGCTAGTGGGGGGTGGGGGTGGGGGGGGAGGGCGAACACCCAGGCCCATCCTCTACTCGAGGTACCAGCCCTATAGAATACCGCCATTCACAATATACCTTTAAATAAACCATGTTGCTGCTATAATTCCCTGAACCATTTCCCCATGGTTCCCATACAGTCTTCACCCTTACCTCAGGACCTTGTCCTTGTGGCATCCCAGCAGCCAGCCTGGAACGCCACCCACTCTCCTCCTGCTCTAGCAAAGAAGTAATCTTGCACTAGCCCTGCAGCTCTTCTTGTACTGACCTGCTGGGCCCTGATTGGCTGCGTCCCACGCAGCCACTCTAGGCAGCTTGGAGGACCTCTCTACTGCCCTTTTCTGGGGTGGGGTGTGGCAGGGCCACAAGGCCTCCAGCAGGGGGCCTCAGAGCCTAGTCCACCCCATCACAATCAGAGAACAGCATTTTAACCAACCCATTATCCTCTAAACCTGCTCAGACAATGAGGTGGTTAAAATGCTGGTACCTTACCTACACTAAAGCTTCCACCATTGCTACTGCAGATGAAGCTGCACTGGAGACATCAATGGTAGGACATTTTCTGGAAAAAAAAGTCTATTGTAGATAAGCCTTGAAAGAGTATGTATTGTAAACCAGTTTACAGCTAATGTCAAAATGAATGAGTCAACAGATTTCAGTGCAGTTTTTAATGGCACATAAGGCTAGACAGTGAACAAATGCTAGCCTCCCTTTTCAAATAAAGACTAACATAACATCTTGAATCAGGAACACACATGGCACTCTCAAAAGGAGAAAGGCCTGGACAGTATCATAGGAAATTGCCTAGCACACATAAGAAATATGCAAGGCAGGCCTGCTCTGGCAATGGCAAAGCAAATGGAGCTTATTGGGCAGATGAATAAAGTAGTCTTTGGAATTTCATACTCCAGCTAATCAAAATGTTGAGTGTTCTTTATAAGAAACATTTTCAGAGGATTATACAGCTCTGATTTCAAAATTAATACCAGAACCAAGTTCACTATTAATGCTACAACAATGAATCCATGGAAGATATTGGTACATCTGTTGAATTAAGTAGATGCAAGGGTTTTTTTGTTTACCACTAACATTACAGGAAAAACATGACATTAAGGAGAAAATTCGGCTCTCATATATACACATTAGTGCTGCATAACCGTGAATTCATTTCAGTTTCTTTTATAATAAGGTTCTAGTATTAAAAAATGTTTCTGTTTAAGGAGTTGTCATTGATTTACCAGTATATTCTTTTCTTTTTATGGAGAATGCTTTTCAGACTGTATATTGTCTTTATCACCTAACTGCAACCATCATACTGCCTTGTGAACACATGTGCTGGCAAAACATCAGGAACTGTAGAATCAAAGTTTAAAAAAAGATACTACTCACAGTGGAGAACAGGAGACAGGATTCAAGTGGAGAAACACTGTAATGGGTGACACACATATTTCCTTGCTTTTGTTTGTATTTTGTGAATGAGCTTTTTCAAAATGAATGGTATTTAGAGGAAATTGTAATAATTAGCTGTTATTCCCTAGAAAGCTAGATACATCTTTACTATCAAAAAGGCCTGCTCCTGTAAATCTTTTCTCATATGAGTAAAAGATCCTATTGAAGTTAGAAACTCCATTGGGAGTTGTGGTGGGGCAGTTGACCCACACAGATAGATGGAGGGTTAAAGCAGCCCTCAGGGAGTCTGTGCAAAACCCAACCAAGGGGAGGAGGGCTTGTAGAAAGCCAATTAGGAGAAGGTTTGTTGGAACAGCCAATCAGGGCCAGGGAGGGCCATATAAGAAGAGCTACTCAAGAGAGCAGGGTCTGTCTCTCCCTGGAGTGCAAGGGAGAAGGACTAGCTGCCTTAGATGAGTACCTTAGATAGAGCCATGCTGGGCAGGGGAACAATAGGGAGCTCTAGCCTGAGGCCTCTGATACAAAGGGCCAGGAAGGTGCTAGGACTATGGGGAAGAAGCTCTGGGAAATAGGTGGTGGGAGTTGGAGGAGCAGCAGCATGTTACTGCTGGCTGTAGACTCCCTGGGTCAGGGCCTGAAACAGTGGGTGGGCCTGTCCCCCCCCCTATTTTCTGCCACTTACCACAGAAGGGGTGGCCGGTATTTGGACTGCAGTTTACCCCTTGAGGTGAGGGGCTAGACCGAAGGCTGCAGTAGGCCACAGTAGCAAGTGGATAGACTAGAGACAGATGGTTCCTCCAGAAGGGGGGAGAAAATGGAGTGGGGCAAAGTTGAAGGGCCATGCCCTGAAGAGGATACCACAGTGCAGGGGGTGATGCAGCTCTTAGAGTGGAGCAGAAGTGATGGGGGTGATACACCACTAGAGGAAGGTGCACTGGCAACCAAGAGCTAATTCCCAGCACGTCCAGCAGGAGGTGCTGAGGCAGTGGATAATGTGGAATTAATTAATTCAAAACCATAAGTTCTTGGTCCTCCAGATCCTAGAGAGGAACAAGAAGTTATGGGAGAGTGTTGGGTTGTTGTTTGCAACTTTATTAAATGAAGAAACTTATGGGTGAGGTTATTCTTTCTTTCCTAGAATCCTGGTGTATGTGCCTAAAAGATCTCTGCCTACACACAATGGTGTCAGTAGTGATATTCCTCTTCCCAACCTGACAAACAAAGTGATAGTTGCACCTGTGCCCTTTCACTCAGACCATCTGAAAAATCTCTTGTAAGTGTAGTTGCAGGCAATGAGGAAGGTGTACTTCATCTCTTTAACTACTGCTGCAGCTTCTGCGCTGTTGTTAATCCTCTCCTAGACTCTCCCATCTATCTCTCTATGTAAAGATATGACGCTGGTGAGTGGTGCAGTTTGAAGGGTCTATTAGCATGAGTTTGGGATGCCTGCAGTATTCAGCTTAAATGAGGTGAGGCAGGTTATCCCAAACGAGTGCCACTGTTTTCGTGTAATTTATTTATTTAACTGAAATTGGAGGGCCTAATTCCCAAGAGGTGCTAACTCCTGCTTTATGCCAGTATAATTCTATTGATTTCAATGATGTTATCCTGGAATAAAATGGAATTAACATAATGGTGACTCAGGCTTACAGTTCCTAGACTGTAAACACTTTGTGGTAGAGACTGTTTAATCATTATATGTGTGTGCAGTGTCTAGTACAATGAGGCTCCTGACTCAAGCCTCTAGGCACTACTGCAGTACAAATAACAGTGCAGATAGGTGGGGTGGCTATGGTGGCTGCATTAGCTGATGTGGGCCCCTTTTCTGCTGTATCAATAGTAAGCTTCTACTTTGATCCCACTAGTGTTGTTGCCATGTGGGCGCCTCTTACCCTCAATAATAAAGGTATCACACAAATTCTGTGTAGGAGATTCATATTTATTTTCCAGCCACATTGCCACAACATGGATAAGTGGCTACTGTCAGACACCCCCCAAAGAAGGTAACTCCTTGAAAAAGATTGTGAATTTCAGTTGGAAATTTGCCAGTCTGAGCAAAAGAAGCAAATCTGAGCATGAAGGCATAATGGTTATCGCTAGTGGCTACTGTTGTAACGATATGGCAAGCAGATAAAAATGCTTGTTTTCTACCAGGATCCCAAACCATTACAGATTCTTCTGCCCTATACATAATGGGCCAAATTCATTGCTGGTATTGCTCAGCACCCCTGAAAAGGGCTTGTCTACATGGAGACTTGGTGCTCAGCAAGCTTGCTGCTCACTCACTGGCCACATAGACTCTGCTAGTCGGGTTAGGAGTCTGAAGACCCAGATCTAGCATGTTGGCTAGAGGCAACAGTGTCGTGTCAGTGAGCTTGGAGGCAGTGGTGCAGTGAGAGACAACATGGAGACGGTGAGAGGTGTCAGTGCCAATATAGAGACAGCTGTGCAGCAAGAGGTAGTGACGCAGACAACATTGTGGCTGGAGGCAGCAGTAGAGTGAGGGGCAATGGCTCAGAGACAGTGGCAAGGTGTCTCTTCACAGAAGCCAGGCAGTACTTCCCCCTGGGGGCTGGAGATGGACCTCTTCA
Organism: Mauremys reevesii; assembly: GCF_016161935.1. Lineage (NCBI taxonomy): Eukaryota > Metazoa > Chordata > Testudines > Geoemydidae > Mauremys > Mauremys reevesii. The sequence goes on from NC_052623.1 coordinate 282,690,886, forward strand.
AGTGCATTGCCAGGCTCTTGGACTATCAGACAATAAACCATAAGTGGGGTCCACCAGAGCAGGAAAGTGTAGAGCCATACATACATTTGTCCATTGGATGTTCACGTTGGCAGAAACTGAGACAAAGGACTACTGCTCAAGATACTGCAGGGGTGGGTGTTTTACTTACTATTCATATAAACATATTGCCGTTTGTTGTGATTTTCCAAATAACTGCTGCGTTCCTTCTCCACCCTGCCCCAAATAAAAAGTTTCCTTGTTTTTGAACTCAGTACTTGTGAGAAGGGAGGTATTGCCTATCAGGGATGCCCAGGGAAGGTAGTCAGCTTATCTTACATTTCTGGGGGATCAAGCAGATATTTTTTGCTAATTTTAAGAGGAACCATTAGGTATTTGAACCTAGCCCTTTTTGCTGCTAACAAACCTGGTAGAAAAGTTACATGAGGTAAGATCTACAGGTGTAAAACATTATTTTATGTCTTTTTTGACTGGCTGGTTGATTTTTTTTCCTTCTGTTTTTGATGTAATTTTTTATTGGAATGAAGAAAAATATTGACACAAATATTTTGATTTTTTTCTCAGATCTACAAAACAATGACTTTGTACCTGCTTGAAAAGTTTTCAGGCTGCTTTTTTAATAACCTTAATGTTATTGACATAGATCTTTGTGTATTCAAGGCATAGAAATTATGGGTCAAATTATGTCTAGCATATGAGCACATATATACACTCGAAAAGACTCCGTGTTACAAGGAATACACAGAAGAGAAGTCTTCCTCCCCGAGGTTCTCAGGGTTAGAAAATATGGGATGTAAGTACATGGTCTGACTCAGCAATGGGAATTTCATATTGTCAACCGGAATATTTGTGCTGTCATGAATAAATTGTGCAGTGGCATCTGTGCTAGGGTGGTGATGGGGCATTACTGATCAAAATGTGGGAGCACAAGAAGACTCCCTTGGCAATATATATGAACATCTGTTTGTGGAGGGGTGGTCACTTAAAATAACAGAAAGTACTGAAGTTGTGGAATGTTCCTTTAAATTTACTCATGATTATACCAAAGTTAGCAAATATGTTCAGAAGTTGGTATTGTGATTACAAATGCTGCTACCATGTTAAAAAAATCTACTTAGATAAAATGTATATGCTCACTGAGACAGGCGGAAAGCACTCGTTAATTTGGACATTGTCATGGAAAAATTAGATCTCTCACTCAAGCTTGGCTCTATTTTGCTGCTTTTTATGAATTTGTCTGGAACTAATTTCCAGTCATTGATTCTTGTTAGGCCTCTCTTCTCTAGGTTAAAAAGCCTTTTAGTACTCAATATTTTTATACCATAGAATTTATACATCATAATCAAATCACCTCTTAATCTTTTTGATAAACTAGCCATATTGAGCTCTGTAAATCTCTCTCTAAGACATTTTTTTTCCAGTCCTTGAATGATTTTACTGGCTCTTCTCTGCACCATTTCCAATTTTTCAACATCCTTTTTAAAATGTGGACACCAGAAATGGAAGCAGTATTCCAGCATTGGGCTTGCCAGTGCTGTACACAGAGGTAAAATCACTTTCCTTCCACTACTCACTATTCCCCTGTTTATACATCCAAAGGTTGCACTAGCCATTTTTGCCACAGCATTGCACGGGGAGCTCATGTTTACTTGTCTGTCCACTCTGACCTCTAAATCCTTTTCAGTGTCACTGCATTCCAGGATACAGACCCTCATTCTGTATGTATGGCTGGTGTTCTCTGTTCCTAGATATATAACTTTGCATTTGGCTATATTAAAACATATTTTGTTTGAACGGGCCTTGGTTAAAAAATCATTCTGTGTAACTGCCCTGCACCCATCATTCCTTCTCATTCTGCTAATCTTTGTATCATTCGCAAATCTGATCAGAAGCAATTTTATATTGACTTCCAGATGACTGATTAAACTTTGAACAGTATCTGGCATAGAACCAATCCTGGCAGAATCACACTAGAAATATCTCCATTTGATAATAATCCTCTATTGACAACTACTTTTTGAGATCTGACAGATCTCCACTGTAGTGACAAGAGAGAAAGACTCATTGGACTAAGGACTGTTCTACACTAGAAACTAGGGCTTGGCTACACTTACGGTTTGCAGCGCTGGTAGTTTGCAGCGCTGGTCATCCAGCTGTGTAGGAGCAGCGCTGGTGTGTGGCCACACTCACAGCTACCAGCGCTGGTGTGTGGCCACATTTGCAACATTTGCAGCGCTGTTGGGAGTGCTGCATTATGGGCAGCTATCCCAGCATTCAAGTGGCCACAACGTGCTTTTCAAAAGAGCGGGGTGGAGGGTGGTGTACTGTGACAGGGAGCGGGGAAGAGAGAGAGAGTGGATTTTTGGAGCCAACACTGTGTGTTAGTTTCCTGGATTGAAAAATCACAAAATGTTCACAAGCCCTTAGTCTTAACTCTTAATTGCAAACAGCCTGCCTCCAAAATGGACTCCCGCTGTTTCACTCACTCCCTGTGGTGTACTGTGACAGGGAGCGGGGAAGAGAGAGAGAGTGGATTTTTGGAGCCAACAGTTTAGCTTCCTGGATTGAAAAATCACAAAATGTTCACGAACCCTTGGTCTTAATTGCAAACAGCCTGCCTCCAACGCTGTTTCACTCCCTGCCTCTCATTTGATCGTTCACAGCCAGGTACAGATAGCTCCTGTTTGCTGTGATCAGTGTTTGTTTTTTAGATAAGCAGTTCAACGGAGCTCAGATCGGAGTTCACAACAAAACAAAGAGAGGCTGCATAACAAAACAAAGAGAGTAATTTAGTTAAAAGCTTTCTGGGATATCTCCTTATTCCCTGGAGGCCAATAAAAGCGCTGGTGTGTGTCCACACTTGATGAGCAGCGCTGGATCACCAGCGCTGCAATCGCTACACCCCAACCTGGCCAGGTGTACAGCCAGCGGTGCAGCCAGGGAGTTGCAGCGCTGGATGTGCCTTTCAGGTGTGGACGGTTACTAATTGCAGCGCTGGAAAGCCTCTACCAGCGCTGCAACTTGCAAGTGTTGCCAAGCCCTTAGATTGACTCAGCTACGTTGCTCGGGTGTATGAAAAGTTCACACCCCTGAGCAACTTGGTTAAGCCAACCTAAGTCCCTATGTAGACAATGCTAGGTCACCAGAAGAATTATTTCATTGGCCTAGCTACCACTGCCCAAGGAGGTGGATTGCCTATGCCAGTGGGAGAACCCCTTCCATCAGAGTAGGTAGTGTCTACACTGAAGCGCTATAGTGGCATTTCAAGTATAGACAAGCCCTTAGCTTGCCTACATGGACACTTAGGCCAGAGCAAGCTGGAGTGTGAATCTACCCTGCACTAGCCTGTTGTGGTCTAACAGTCCATGTGCATCCTGCTGACATGGGTTTACTAGTTCGTTAGAGAGCTTTGATCTAGTTCTCTTGGAACTTATCTCACCCCTCAGCAGCATAACTACATTGACCTAAGTGTTATGTGTAGAGCAGTCCTCAGTGGCTATGGAGCAGATACTACATTCTCATTCCATGGCAGAGATGAGGAACACTGACAGCAACAAGTGCAAGCTACTTGCACAGATGTATCTGATAATTTAGAACTTCTCTCTCCGAGGCTGTTGGTCCCTCCAGCATCATTAAAAAAATTCAAAGGCAATAAAAAAGCTGAAAGATAGTCTGCAAAGCACTTTCTAGGTTACTATAAAACCTCTTAGAACCTTTGAAGTCTTTTTTGCAGTGTTGTTGGAGCTGTGCTGGTCCCAGGAGATTGGAGAGACAAGATGGATGAGGTAATATCTTTTATTGGACCAACTTCTGCCAATACGTAGTACCTCACCCACCTTGTCTCTTAAAAATGCCTTTGGCCTCATGCTTTTAACACTATGCAAAGCATATTATAATTACCCAGAAATTCTCTTTTTTAACTCTTATTAACAGTTCTGGGATTTATGCCTGCACGCTGATGGCAGACTCCTTAAATACTGTTACTTTTAAAGCCACAATCTTTTTAATAAGTTTAAGCATTAAAGACATCTGTGTGGATGAATTGCCCACATTTTAATAATTAAAGTATTTGCACTTAAATTTTACAATAAAAATGTCACATTTTATATGCCACGCTAAAAAGGGAAATTAAATATAACAAGTTGAGACACTGTGGATTCTAAATAACTTAATCTACTGGATGCACTGAAATACATATTTAGCAGTTTAGTTGGATTTCGTGACACGTTTTACAATCCTTTACAGTGGTTCCTAATTAAAACCAATGGACTAATTCACTCTTTCATAACATGTTTCTGGTTCTCATTATGGATAGTCATTTTTAGAAACCTGGGCACAATCCTTTAAAAAGCCATTGTTTGTGTATTTTTATGTACTATCAGTATTTTCAATGTATATTTTGTTAAGGAATCTTCATTAATTTGGGTTGATCAGGCTTCAGCTGATCTCAGATAAAGACTTGTCATTGAATATATTCTCTTTACCTCTATGTATGAACTTTAGTCTCCACAGAGACCAGAACTTGGAAATCACCAAGATATTTTGGACCCAATCATGACCTCTGTACTTAAAACACGTTTGGAATGCAGGCCTGGAGCCTTAATTGGTAAGCGACTACCCGTGAAATGGGAAAGCATCTTTTACAAAAACAATAAAAAGGTGCTTTCCAGATTCCCATAGCAATTCTTTCAGTTCACTTCCAGGATAATAAGTCTAATGAATTATTAAACTATATAGAATCTCAATATTTCACTGTCTGTGTACAGATTTATTAGATCTTTACATATGTAACATTCAATACAAAATACTTGAAAAAAAACTAATAAAAAGGGGAAAATTGAGACTGAATGGAATTGAGTATCCAGTATCTTTAGACTTTTTCTGTGAGGGAAGAGGTTTAATCAGTGTGTGTGACTAAAAGATGGGCGACTGTGGTGGACTATGCCTGTGTTATAATAGAAGAGTATATTTATTCTCTTTTTGTAAACCAGATTGATAGAGAGAAAATGTAATTCACTGAACAGCTACAGCTTTTCTCTTAGATCAAACATTTCAAATATAGGAATTCTATAATTCTATGATTCATAAATTGGCCCGATTCACCCTCTGTCCCTAATACTAGAATAAGCAGGCCTACTGTACGTCAGGTTGAAACTCCGGTGCTTTAACAAATCTATGTGGGTAAGTTTGCCTGCTCATACTATGCTTAGTCAAACTAGTGCTACTGGTCCCTTGCTTTATTAATCACTAATGCCACACAGACATTTCAATTTAAAACTCTATTTTTAAAAAGTATCTATAATATGCTCCTCATTCCAGGCACCCCAAAAAGACACTTCAAAGTCCCTGGGCTGAGAAACTGTTTGCTAAACCTGACATTTGCAATGGGTTACTTTTCTCCACCATCCATTTTGTGCAAAACTTTTGCAGTATATAACTACTTGCAGAAATCCAATATTAAAAACATACACCAAGCAAATACTGAGCTCAGCCTTAAATGCAGAAACAAAATCTGCATTTGTTTTGTCCCTTATGAATAACATAATCTTGTTAAATTTAGCCAGTTACATGATGTCCAGAGGGCTGGGCAAGCTGAGTGACTTCTTTATCAGAGGTTTTGCAAGGTCTTGTTTGAAAGGCTGTTGGTAATATATACTTTAAATCTTTTGCTTATTTAACAATCTTGAACTTGACAACTGGTTTTGGCTATGCAAACAAAATATGAAAGCTGTTTCATAATATTTTAATTTAGGTCTTGGCTATACTGGCGCTTTACAGTGCTGCAACTTTCTCGCTCAGGGGTGTGAAAAAACACCACACTGAGCGCAGCAAGTTACAGCACTGTAAAGCACCAGTAAGCTAATCCCCACGGGGAGGTGGAGTGCCTGCAGCGCTGGGAGAGCTCTCTCCCAGCGCTGGCACCGTGACCACACTCGCACTTCAAAGTGCTGCTGCGGGAGTGCTCCCACGGCAGTGCTGTACGGCTGCAAGTGTAGCCATACCCTTAGTTACTACTGATACAGAATACATATTGCCTGTCCCTTGTTATGCCTTGTCACACTACAGTACAAATGTGTTCTTATTACAGTAGCTCTTGGTCTCTCTTTAACCTATGCCCCTACGGTTGGTTACTCCCACTGCATCACATCTAAAATTTGATGATAAACTCTTTCTGGCTTAGGGTGACCAGATGTCCTGATTTTATAGGGACAGTCTTGCTATTTGAGGCTTTTTCTTATATAGAAGCCTATTATCCGCTACCCCCATCCCAATTTTTCACACTTTCTGTCTGGTCACCTTATTCTGGCTGGAACTGTGTCAACCTTTTATTTTTAAGGTTGTCAGTGCCTACCGCATTTGGACATGCTATGAATAAAATATAAGAATCTACTAATCCTAAAAGCACAAAAGAACCAGTGTTGTCATCTTGTATATTTTTATGGAGCATAAAATCTATAAACTTTCAACCATCCTGTCAAGCTGTCCTGCAGTGACTCCAGAGAATGAGTACCAACCTCAGGGCAGACTGTAAGGGACCAGGGCACATGCCCCAGATTGGTCGTGAGTTCTATACTTTGATGTCACTAACCAATTATCAAGTCTAAACTTATCAGGCACGATAACAGCCTAAATGTGGAGTCACAGATTGTCGCCTTGGGAAATCTGATCTATTTTGCCACACCGGTAATCTTACCTTTTGTGATAGATGATTTCTTACACCACGGATCACAGCAATAGTCAGATTACTCCCAGTCTCAAAGGACCAGTCATTTCCACTAGGTCAATTAATTGCACTTAAGACCTCACAGCAAAGATAATGCTTGCAGCCCATCTGATAATAAACTGTCTAAAAATGTATTAATTAGGAAAAAGAAATTAGAGTTATTTACATGGCTAAATCAGATAAACATATATATACACAAATGAGTTCTAATCTTAAGTTTCTAAAAATAATAGAAGTGTCTGTGATAATCAAGCTTTTTATGTCCATTAGGGCTAACCTAGGCTATGCACTGGAGATCTTTTACCTATGCCTAGTAATGCTTCCCCCCGCACAGTTCAAGCAGTATAAAGACATAGTTCCCTCTTGTTAATGGTTTTCATTCCCCTCCCTTCTTCTGCTCTGAGCTGCAAACTCAGTGGATGGGAGGAATTCACTAACAAGACAGAACTTCATGGGCAGGGAGTAAATAACTTGGGGCGGAGAGTAAACAACAAAGTCTTTTGTCCTCTTTAATGTTCCACTTTAGTCCATCTGGTGTTGATGGGCCTTTCTGAACACCTTCAGTTGGAGACTAGCATTTCATACTAGTTAACATCCGTCTCCTGTCTGGTGATTTACACAATTACAAAGGTTTGCAATGCAAATACTCAAACATTACTTTATACTAGGGAGTATAGATGTTATAAGTGAAATTAATGCATGCAGTAATTTACAAATATTTCATACGGTCTCAACACTAAATACAGTCTTATAATTCTAATACCTATTCTAGCCATATTAACACGCAGGTGAGCCAGACTGAGTCCAACTATGTATTTGCCAGTATTCAATTGAGGCATGGGGACCTTGCCTGAGCTTTCTTCAGTATGCTTTTTCCAGGGTTTGTCAGATACTTTTACAAGAAGATATATTATTCTCACAATGCAGTCAATATCAGTGAATTATTTTGGAGTTTCCAAAACTATTTCAATTTTTCAATCTATGCCTTATCCTCACTGAAATAATAATATTGCTAGGTTCACCCAGAAAAGCTGTGTAATTATGGAGAAGCAGAATGGGGTGAATCTGAATAATCATAGAATATCAGGGTTGGAAGGTACCTCAGGAGGTTATCAATCCAACCCCCTGCTCAAATCAGGACCAATCCCCAACTAAATCATCTATATTAAGGTTGTAAAGTCAAGCTCTCAAAAAGTTAGGAAATCCCAGAGTTAAGGTTGCCCATGCAATTTAATTCTCTCCTTTTGTGCATATACATTATGATAGAGTCTTTAATTACATGATTGCATACTATTTTTCCCAGAGGACCCTGCTTTCTAGATTGAAAGTCTTCAAGAATTAAGAATAAACAAAACAATCTTTCCCTGGAAATGGATTAGGTATCATAACATTTGGGGCCAGATTGTGACCCAGTCTTCCCCTATTGACATTGACTGACAGGTACTCATATGAGTAACCGCTTTGACTTCAGTATTGTGAGTAAGGAGCTCTGAGCTCTAAGCTCTTTGAAGCAGGAACTTATTTGTATGTTTGTAGAGTTCTTCATACAAAGGGGCCCAATGAGGCTGTGGCATTTACATGCTACCACCCTAAAGCTGTTAAATAATAATAGCAGACTCTAGGAATTATTACCACTGTCTACAGAAGCACACATTTTTCAGATACTACACATTTACAAAGTCTATGGAATAGTTCAAAGTCTGTGTTCTAGATGATAATTTGATCAGTAGGAAAACAGACTGTCACTGTTTTTCCTTAGGAGAAAACTCCTGCCTATTCTTTGCTTGTTAGATGTTCTGGGTTTTTGCAGTTTTTCCTGATTTGTTTAAAAAAAGCACTGTAAACTTAAAATGAAACTAACTTGCATGTTAAAAAAAACCCAAAAAACAAAAAACAATCTTCAGCTTCATTGAAAATAATTAGACATTTCAAAATACAGCAAGTCTTCCATAAAGGAGCATGGGCACTTAAGAAGAATATGCACAGTGTGCATATAATAATTGTTTATATTTATTGTTTATTGCATTTAATAAACAATAAATGCTGTGCTGTTAAGTTCTATATTCCAGCATGCAACTTTCACCAGTATAGCAGGGCTAGTTTCTTGTACCCTGACATGCATTGGAAGGAGCATACTTTGAGACTAAGGCCCTGTATACACTACACAGTTTTGTTGGCAAATGCTGAAACCCAACAGCCACTGTGTCCTTAATATTTTTTAAAAAGACCATTGCTTTCTGTGTGCACAAGGAAGACTTGTTAAGGCTCTCATCTTCTTTGTTGTTGCCATGCCTCACTTCTCCGGTTTCCTTAACACCTACATTGCCCTGTCCACTCAAAACACATGTGCTAAGGTAAATTTCATGACATTTTGACCATGCCACGCCTGTTCTAAATCCCTCCACTGATTCCTCCTTTACCACTGTACAGTATAAAATTCAGGCTTCTTGTCCTGACCATTAAGGCCTTTACAGTTCCTCTCCCTACTTATCCTCTCAGCGCAGGGCACCCTCCTTCTGCTTTACCAACTATGCTACATTTGACTACAACTGTCTTTGTACCTTCTTCCATCCAGTCTTCTATGCATGGAACACCCTCCTGAGCTGACATGTAAAGCCACTACCCACTCCTCCTTTGAATCCCTGTGTAAAACCCCCTTCTGTGATGCCTACAAGAAACTGATCTGCTCCTAAGGGAGGGAGGGAAGGAAGGGTACTCAGTTACAATTCATGTATTTTTGAAATGCATATAATGTAATAGTGTGTGTAATGTACACTATCCATTGTACAGAAAAGTAAACACAAGTATATATATATATATTTAGTGTAACTCTTTCCCCTAGCTTTTGTATAATGCTTGTCTTCTGGATTGCAAATTTTTGAAGACAGACTGTGCATGTAGACTTCAGGTACTTACTATAATACAAGTAAAATATAAGTATTTGAATGTAGGAATAGACAGCATATTCATGGTTGCTATGTTTGCTATGTCTGAACTACAGAGTTTTGGTCGGCAAAAGTTATGCCACTTTAATTAAACCACTATTGCATGTCCACACTATGCTCCTTGTGTTGGTAGAGTGCATCGACACTAGCAGCTCTTGCACTGACCTAGAGAGCAGTGCACAGTGGGTAGCTATCCCACTGTGCAATTGGCCACAGGGTGCTTTGGGAAGATTTGCAATGCAGTGTTTGTCGGGGAAGTGTGTGTGTTGCAGGAGAGTGTGTCAGCATGCTATCTCTTTAAGTTTGGAGAGCAACTTGAGCAGTCTCTCCACCCCCTTCTTCCCCCACCAAACCCACGAAGCAGCAGCCTGCTTGTCGGGAAGAGCAACATTCTTCATTAATGGTTCTGATTCCCTCCGAATTCTCCCACAGCCTCCTCAGCTGCTGGGAGATGCATCCTCAGCGGCTCCATGTCAAAGTTTCCCAGAGCTTTGAAAGGGGAGGGCCACATGCCTGCGTAGCTAGATGTTGGGCAGTTAAGTTCAAAACAGTGAACAGAGCGATGGGCATTGTGGGATATTGGGGGAGGCCAGTTATGTCGACGTAACGAATGCCAGTGTCTACACTGACACGTTGTCACTTTAACTATGCTGCAAAAAGCTTTATGTCTCTCACCAAGGTGGTTTTAAAACAGCAGAGTTTTGCCACCAAAAGTAGCTTTGTAGTGTGTTCACCTCCCCTGTTTTGTTGGCAAAGGGCAGCATTTGCCAACAAAACTGTGTAGTGTATACAGGGCCTTAGTCTCAAAGTATGCTCCTTCCAATGCATGTCAGGGTACAAGAAACTAGCCCTGCTATACTGGTGAAAGTTGCATGCTGGAATATAGAACTTAACAGCACAGTGCTTTAAAATATAACATTTAAAAACTCATTTAGTCATCATGACCCTCTGTTGTTGTTTGTGTAAATGCCAGATCACATTTGCTGTGGTATTTACATTTTGAAATATAAAATAGGCATCAAGTAAGCAATACTTATGTAATGTTTTTATTTCACAGCCTTAAAATATTCTTCTAAGTGAATCTCATCATCCTAAAAATTAAGCACAGAGAGATATTTTAGATTATACAATCTCTCTCTGTCAATGCAGGTCTACTCTGTACAATATATTTTCTAGTGATTTGTTTCTGCTAGTTTCCATTGTCCCTAGCTATGGGGTTTCTATGGTTCTCTTGGGAGACTTTTTAACTACGTAACAGTTTCTACCACTTTTCTTTGATATTCAACTAAAATTTCCCTTTTTCCTTTTCACTTTATTACTCATAATTACATCCCCTTGTAAACAATTTCTTTCCATTCTTGTGGCCAAATCCTCTACTGATATAAATCAGCACAGAATCATAGGACTAGCAGGGACCTCATGGCAGGACTAAGTATTATCTAGACCATCCCTGACTGGTGTTTGTCTAACCTGCTCTTAAAAATCTCCAGTGATGCAGATTCCACAATCTCCCTAGGCAATTTGTTCCAGTGCTTAACCTCTCTAACAGTTAGGAATTTTTTCCTAATGTCCAATCTAAACCATCCCTGCTAAAATTTAAGCCCATTGCTTCTTGTCCTATCATCCGAGGTTAAGGAGAACAATTTTTCTCCCTCCTCCTTGTACCATTTTATGTATGTGAAAACTGTTATCATTTCCCCTCTGTCTTTTCTTTTCCAGACTAAACAAACCCAAATGTTTCAATCTTCCCTCATAAGTCATGTTTTCTGACATTTAATCACTTTTGTTGCTCTTTTCTGGATTTTCTCCAATTTTGCCACATCTTTCCTGAAATGTGGAGCCCAGAACTGGACATAATACTCCAGTTGAGACCTAATCAGCATGGAGAAGAGCGGAATAATTACTTCTCCTGTCTTGCTTACGACACTCCTGCTAATACATCTCAGAATGATGTTTCCCTTTTTTGCAACAGTGTTATACTGTTCACTCATATTTAGCTTATGATCTATTATGACCCCCAAATCCCTTTCCACAGTACTCCTTCCTAGGCAATCATTTCCTATTTTGTATGTGTGCAACTGATTGTTCCTTCCTATGTGGAGTACTTTGCATTTGTCCTTATTGAATTTCATCCTATTTACTTCAGACCATTTCTCCCATTTGTCCAGATCATTTTGAATTTTACTCCTATTCTCCAAAGCATTCGCAACCCCTCCCAAGTTGGTATCATCCACAAACTTTATAAGTATATGCCATTATTTAAATCTTTGATGAAGATATTGAACAGAACCAAACCTGATCCCTGCAGGACTCCACTTGTTATGCCCTTCCATCATGACTGTGAACCACTAACTACTCCTCTCTGGGAATGGTTTTCTAACCAGTTTTGCACCCATCTTCTAGTAGCTCCATCTAGGTTATATTTCTCTAGGGTTTTTTTATGAGGAGGTCATGTGAGACAGTATCAAAAGCCTAACTAAAGTCAATATATACCACATCTGCTGCTCCCGTCACCCCATCCTCAAGGCTTGTTATCCTGCCAAAGAAAGCTATCAGGTTGGTTTGACATGATTTGCGCTTGACAAATCCATGCTGACTGTTACTTATCACTTTATTATCTTCTATGTGCTTACAAATTGATCGCTTAATTATTTGCTCCATTATCTTTATGGGCACTGAGGTTAAGATGACTAGTCTGTAATTCCCCGGGTTGTCCTTATTCCCCTTTTTATTGATTGGCACTATATTTGCCCTTTTCCTCTCCTCTGGAATCTCTCCCATCTTCCATGATTTTTTAAGATAATTGCTAATGGCTCTGATATCTCCTCAGTCAGCTCCTTGAGTATTCTAGGATGTATTCTTCAGGCCCAGGTGACTTGAAGACATCTAACTTGTCTAAGTAATTTTTAACTTGTGCTTTCCCTATTTTAGCCTCTGATCCTACCTCATTTTCACTGGCATCTATTAAGATAGATGTCGTATCACTACTAAACCTTTTGGTGAAAACTGAAAAAAAAAGTTATTTAGCACTTTGGCCATTTATACATTTTCTGTTATTGTTCCCCCCTCTCCCCCCATTGAGTAACAAGCTTACTCTGTCCTTGGTGTTCCTCTTGCTTCTAATCTATTTGTAGAATATTTGCTTGTTATTCTTTATGTCTCTAGCTAGTTTAAACTTGTTTTGTCCCTTGGCCTTTCTAATTTTGACCCTACATACTTATGTTATTTGTTTATATTTATCCTTTGTAATTTGAGCTTGTTTCTACTTTTTGTAGAACTCTTTTCGGAGTTTCAGATCATTGAAGATCTCCTGGTTAAGCTAGGGTGGTCTCTTGCCATACTTCCTATCTTTCCTATGCATTGGGATAGTTTGTTCTTATGCCCTTAATAATGTCTCTGAAAAACTGGTAACTTTATTGAACTGCTTTTCCCCTCAGACTTGCTTTCCATGGGATTTTCCCTACCAACTCCCTGAGTTTGCTAAAGTCTGCCTTCTTGAAATCCATTATCTTTAGAGTGGTATTTTCCCTCCTACCATTCCTTAGAATCACGTACTTTACCATTTCATGATCACTTTCACTTAAGCTGCCTTCCGCTTTCCAATTCTCAACCAGTTCCTCCCTATTTGTCTAAATCAAATCAGAGGACTGCAAACAGGGGGGTTTGAGAGGGAGAGAAGGGGATCCCCCACTGAACAAACAATGTACAAGTACTAATCTTGGGTTGAGTGAGTTTGTTTGGCTGTTTTGTTTTTGGCTGTTTGTGTTTTTCTTTCTCTTTCAAATTATTTAAAGGTGCAGGGTAGTTGGGATTGTGTGTTTGGGGACTGTTTGAGCCTTTGTTCCCTGGATCATCCTTCATCATCTTTGATCACCCTCAATCGGCCTTGTGATCATCCTCCCCATTTGTGATTAACAAGGGGGTAGGGCTGACCTAGGAGAGAAGCATAGCTACACTGATTTCAATGGAGCTACAATGATTGTACATTGCTGAGGGTGTTTCTTCATATTTACACCGTTCACATAGATTATTATAATTTTGTGTCTTGGACATCTCTTAAGTAGGCTCATTGAGTCTTTTCTCACTGAGTCTTTTTTCATGTGTCTCTCCAACCCCCTAATCATGTGTGTGTGTGTGGGGGGGGGGGTGATCCCTGAACTCCCTCCAAATTCTCTGTTTTTCTGTTTCTGAAGTGCCAAGAACTGAACACTCATGTAGTTTCACCAGAACCATAAAGAGAGGCACTATTACTTCCCTGCTGGGTCAATAAATTCTTTTCTGTGTGAAGCCTAAATACTGTGCTTACCTTTTTTGCTGCCAAATTTTTCATGTTTAACTTGTTGTTCCAGGTGTCTTTCAGCATTACTGCCTCCCATGTTTCTGCTTCCTGTTGAGTATCTATTATTTTCCCCCAGATTGATTACAGCAGCTTGCATTTTTCCACACTGAACCTAATTTCAAACCGGATTCCAATATCCTTACTCATTTCAGACTGAGTAGAACCTTACTCCATGATTAGTCCCATTGACTTTAATGGGGCCACTTGTAGAGTAAGATGCTATTCAATGCAAGTATCTGAATCTGTCCTTTTGTTATATTATCTCCACATATCTAGCCTTTCTAGCTCCTTGTGTTCTTCCACTGTCCTCATTTCCGTGTGCAGCACCTCCCAAATTGCAGAAATTGGAAGGCTCATAGAGAATGAGGCAGGGGATGGCAGGAAGAGAGAAGTCTGATGGTTAAGGCAGTTGAATGCTGCCCTGAAGAATTGGATTCTATCCCTGCCTCTGCTGCAGAGTTTCTCTGTGATGGTAGTCAAGTCGCTTAAACCAAACTTTTCACAGGCAGTCACTAACTATGTGTTTCTCATTTTCTGACTGCCTAACTTGATACCCCAGGGTCAGAATTATCGGAGTTGAGTGCTTAGAAGTGAAGTCAATGGGAGGTTTCTTCAAAATACAGGCAACCTTACTTCTGGCACTTTCTAATTGTTGAGTGTATGTACCCTTAATATTTTAGCATACATTTTGTGTGTGTAAGAGACATGTATAAAATCTTTTGTATGCCACATAATCAGAATCTATAAAAGCACTTAAATCCGATGTGTAAATCTTGTTTGGCATTCATACATGAATGTATGAAGAAAAGATGAAAAACTATTTAACATAATATAAACAAATAATTAAAACAGACTGTTGCTGAATTGTCTTCACTGAACTCTTGGCCAGGGTACTAAAATATATATATATGAAATGGTTTGTATTTTGGCTTACTTATAGCAGCACAATACATTTCCTCCCCTGCTTTGGCGGGCATAAATATTAGTATTTCTCTGCAAGATCTCCTATAGGGTTGCTTTATAGTACACAGCTCTAAATGAACAAAATGAGAAATATACTAACAAAGGTGGAACTATAAATTATTGTAATCTCTTTTAGGATTGGTATAGAGTTCCACACAACTGTAAGTGGTCTAACCACTGAAGTAATTTCCAGGGTAGGGAAATTGAAAACAAATATGTTTCCCTTTACTCTGCTAATAGGTGTAACTTCCTTCTCCCCAATTAGCTGGAGGGATATGCACTATATTTATCATTCCTCTACTTCCCCCATCTTAGGAGGAAGGAACTGAAGTAATTCCTTACACTGCTGACATCAACAGTCTCACAGAGCCCACCCCCACCAAAAGAGAATTGGGAGAGTAGCTATTAAAATCCTCCTTGAACAGTTAATGCTAAGATATCACTGAAGAGATTTAAATATGGGGAAATAAGGAGCTTTGATCTCAGAAATAAGTTTCTGCCCTGGAAAGTCAATCTATAAAAATGGTGTCATGGGGTTTCCAGATTATTCTCTCATATTTGTTCAGTTTACAAGTAACAAGATGTTTTTTCTAACTGCCAGTCCTGCAAACTCACCCTTAGATTTGGAAATCATGCTGTCTTCTTTCTGCTTCACACATCAAGGGACTGTTTTAAAGCCATTTGATGCCAACAGACCAGTCCAGTCCATCCACTTCAGTAGGTTTTCATCAGGTCCTAACATCAGCAGAAAAGTTTCTGATGGCTAAGTTTAAAATTGTACAATTCCATTGTTTCCAGTGGGGTTGCACAACTTTAATAATAGCGGAATTTGGCTGTGGAGCTTGAACTGAATTCAATTTTCTATTGATGCTTAAGACAAACATTATTTTTGTAACTGTAGTGCCAAAAATCAGAATAAAGGTCCCACTGTACTAGACAATGTATGAGCACTTCAGTTCTTGTCCTGAAGTGTTTATAATCTAAACCAAGGCATGAATATGAAAGGTAATGGGAAAGGCAGACAAATCTATGCATACTTCATATTTTCACCTTTGTGTTTTTAGAATCCAGCTGCTAATTATGCCTCTTTAGTGCAAAATATGAGCAACCCACCTGTATGGATGTGAGAGCTGGACACTTAAAATGGAATGTTAAAAATTAGTTGGATAACCAAAACTAAGGGTGATGAGAAGGATGAATTTTAAAAGAGCATAGAGTCCTGTGGCACCTTATAGACTAACAGATGTATTGGTCTATAAGGTGCCACAGGATTCTTTGCTGCTTTTACAGATCCAGACTAACACGGCTACCCCTCTGATAAAAGAGCACAATTACTTGAGATCCTAGGTAAGAGAATAACATCTCTCTGCGGATATATTGCTAATCAACTGAGTGCTGAAATGGAGTTGTTTTGCATGCTAAGAGGAGGAAAGAGGAACAGCTTGTAATGGGGCAGGACTCATCCCTGTGGTGCCTCCTGCTGGTCGTCTCTTTCCAGCACAGAGCACCCTTTGCAGGCCGGTGTCCCGCTGCCGCTGGCCCCTGTGTCCCTCCCAGGACCCCGGTGCCCTTTTACCTGGGGTGCTGCCCCTGCAGGCAATACTCCACAGATCTGGGTCTCCCCTCCCCAGGGAACCCCCACCCTCTATCCCCACCTTGCCTCAGCCCATGGGCTATTGCCAGTCACCATCTAGCCCCCTTTCACTGGGGCCAACTGCAGTTTGTATAAGCCAGTCATTATAGGCAAGGGGTTTTTTGACCTGCTGCCTTTCTCTGCAACCCAGTACCTCCAGGGGCCTTGTACAAGGCCCTGGAGCCTGGGGAGTTGCTGGCCCAGAGCTCCCCAGCTCCTCAGGCCTTTCCCCAGCCCTGCTTCACTCCAGTACCCTTTAGCACTCAGGCAGCTAGGTCCATCTCCTCCTCAGTTAGCAGGAGACTGCCTGCTCCTGGCCCACTGCCCTCTTATAAGGGCCAGCTGGGCCCTTATTAAGACAGCTTTGGCCTAAATGGGGCATGGCCCCCAGCTGAGGCTGCTTTCCCCAGTCAGCCTAGGCTTGCTGCTTTCCTAGCAGCAGCCCTCTTGCAGTATCAGCCCTCTCCCAGGGCTGATTTCGAGCTCTTCAGGGCAGGGGCAGGTGACCACCCCACTACACAGCTATGTTGGAAATAGAGTGACCTGACAGCAAATGTGAAAAATCAGGACGGGGATGGGGGGTAAGAGGAGCTTATATAAGAAAAAGACCAAAAAATCGGGACTGTCCCTATAAAATCGGGACATCTGGTCACCCTAGTTGGAAAAATCACCAGATGGATTAGTATCCAAAGTGGGAGTAGAAGTTTTACCACTCTGTTGCAACTGCAAAAGATGGAAAGTGGTGGTTGACAATCACTGTACCAGAGATGTCACTTGAACTGTGAACAGAATTATAAAAGTAAAATGTTGTTTTTGCCACTAAAGTAAAGTAAGGAATACACACTGAGGTCAGATGTCATGAGTAAAAAGGTGACATTTCTGCAATCCTAGTCTGAATATAAATCCCTCCAACTACCTGGATGGTTTCCCAACCTGTTTTAGTGCAATTTTAAGATTAAAAAATCATGTGCTCCAAAGTCAGGAAATGGAGAACTAATGTTTCAAGCACAACCATAGCTATGTCCTGTAGATTTATATTTGTAAAATACAACACATTTACATATTATTCATATTTGAGTTTTATTTTTCACATTGCTTTGTATGTTCATTTGGTGTCATGTAATATTTAATAAAGGGGCAAGGATAAAGACTTTGTCAAAACAGTTTCTGATGGAAAATTGAGTTTGAGTTTTCATGTGCTTCCTGCAGAAAACGCTGCCTTTGTCAGAGTTGGGGGGCTCAGGGTTTTAGCCCTGCACTACTCCCAGCTTCAGCCCCACAGGGGGTGGGGGAGGGCCCACTGGGGCTCGTGACTTCAGCCCTGCGCCACTCCCCACTTCAGCTCCGTGGGGGGGCAGCACCAGGTTTCAGCAGCGGGGCTCTCCAACCCACTTTCATAATCTGTATCGGAAAAGTGTCATGTAAAATATCAATTGAAAGCTAGTAGCATTCGGATCATTAATATTATTGTCTGGGTGTACACATGGAGGACAAATTCGAAACAGATAACACAATTTCAAATATGTTTGTAAAATGTGTCTGCCAATCAGGATTAAAGTTAATCCACCCTAGAAAAAGGAATGTGGTTTGGCCACCTGGAAGGTATTTCCAAGGAACATTAAGAGACAATGGGAATGCAAATTATATAGGAAGTAAACAGGACTATCAACCCAAAAGGGGAGGGAGATTGCAGGAAACAGATCAATTTGCATTTTAGCAAACACCAGGAGGAAAGAAACAGCATGAAACTTCTTTCACCAGGAGGCTCTATATTGCCTTCCTCACAGCTCCAATTAACTTTACTTTGGGGGGCCAACCTTCAGAGGAATCCATTTCAAAGGTTCACTGGACTATAAAGAGAGGAGCATAGAACCCCAATTTATCTTTCACCTAAGAACACAAAGGAACTGAGCACTTTGAACTCTGTGGGAGATCCTGACCAGAGGGGCTGGTCAACCATCTGGCTGGAAGGTAGACTGATAAATTCACCAAGGGCAAGTCATGCCTGACCAACCTGATTGCCTTCTATGATGAGATAACTGGCTCTATGGATACAGGGAAAGCAGCAGACATGATATATCTTGACATTAGCAAGCCTTTGATATGGTCTCCCAAAGTATTCTTGCCAGCAAGTTAAAAAAGTATGGATTGGATGAATGACTATAAGGTGGATAGAAAGCTGGCTAGATTGTTGGGCTCAACGGGTAGTGATCTATGGCTTGATGTCAAATTCACAGCCAGTATCAAGCGGAGTGCCCCATGGGTCAGTCCTGGGGACAGTTTTGTTCAACATCTTCATTAATGATCTGGATGACAAGATGGATTGCACCCTCAGCAAGCTCGTGGATGACACTAAGCTGGGGAGGGAAGTAGATATGCTGGAGGGTAGGGATAGGGTCCAGAGTGACCTTAACAAATTGGAGGATTGGGCCAAAAGAAATCTGATGAGGTTCAACAAGAACAAGTTTAGAGTCTTGCATTTAGGACTGAAGAATCCCATACACTGCTACAGGCTGGGGACTTACTGGCTAAGCGGCAGTTCTGCAGAAAAGGACCTGGGGATTACAGTGGATGAGAAGCTGGATATGAGTCAACAGTGTGCCCTTGTTGCCAAGAAGGCTAACAGCATATTGGGCTGCAGTAGTAGGAGCAGCAGATTGAGGGAAGTGATTATTCCCCTCTATTCGGCACTGGTGAGGCCACATCTGGATTATTGTGTCCAATTTTGGGCCCGCACTACAGAAAGGATGTCGATAAATTGAAGAGAGTCCAGTGTAGGGCAATGAAAATGATTAAGGGGCTGTAGCACATGACTTATGAGGAGAGGCAGAGGGAACTGGGGTTATTTAGTCTGCAGAAGAGAAGAGTGAGGGGGGATTTGATAGCAGTCTTCAACTACCTGAAGCGGGGTTCCAAAGAGGATGGAGCTAGGCTGTTCAAAGTGGTGGCAGATGACAGAACAAGGAGCAATGGTCTCAAGTTGCAGTGGGGGGGATGTCTAGGTTGGATATTAAGAGAAACTATTTCACTGGGAGTGTGGTGAAGCACTGGAATAGATTACCTAGGGAGGTGGTGGAATCTCCATCCTTAGGAGGTTTTCAAGGCTTGGCTACACAAAGCCCTGGCTGGGATGATTTAGCTGGGGTTGGTCCTGCTTTGAGCAGGGGGTTGGATTAGATGACCTCCTGAGGTCTCTTCCAACCTTTATCTTCTATGATTCTAAGGAAATGACCTTGAACAAAACTGTAGCCTTAGCCTCTAGAAAGTGTTTTTCACTTGTATTTGCTTGTAAGCATTTCTAACCTTTATACCTGAACTCACTTAAGATTCTATCACCTTTTGTTAATAAACTTGTCTTACTTTTAATCTAAATCAAATACAGCATTGGGCTAGTTTAAAGTGAATATTAACTCCAATTCATGTGGCAAGCTGCTGGGTGTTATATCTTTAAAGGAACAAATGAATCTTAATGTCTCACTGGCCTGGTCTACGCTACGATTTTAGGTCGAATTTAGCAGTATTACCTCGATTTAACCCTGCACCCGTCCACACGATGAATCCCTTTTTTTTTACTTAAAGGGCTCTTAAAATCAATTTCTTTACTCTACCCCTGATGAGGGGATTAGCGCTGAAATCGGCCTTGCCAGGTCGAATTTGGGGTAGTGTGGATGCAATTCGACGATACTGGCCTCCAGGAGCTATCCCAGAGTGCTCCATTATGACCTCTCTGGACAGTGCTCTCAACTCAGATGCACTGGCCAGGTAGACAGGAAAAGGTCTGCAAACTTTTGAATCTCATTTTCTGTTTGGCCAGCGTGGCAAGATGCAGGTGAGTGCAAATTTCATCAGCAGAGGTGACCATGAAGGAGACCCAGAATCGCAAAAGAGCTCCAGCATGGACTGAAAGAGGAGGTACGGGATCTGATTGCTGTATGGGGAGACGAATCAATGCTATCAGAACTCTGTTCCAGTAAACAAAATGCCAAAATATTTGAAAAAAATCTCCAAGGGCATGAAGGACAGAAGCTATAAGAGGGACTCGCAGCAGTGCCGCGTGAAACTTAAGGAGCTCAGGAAAGCCTACCAAAAAACCAGAGAGGCAAACGACCGCTCCGGGTCACAGCCCCAAACATGCCACTTCTATGATGACCTGCATGCCATTCTAGGGGGTGCAGCCACTGGTACCCCAACCCTGTGCTTTGACTCCATCAATGGAGTAGGACGCAACAGGGAAGTGGGTTTTGGGGATGAGGAAGATAGCTCACAGCAAGGAAGTGGAGAAACTGGTTTCCCCAAAAGCCAGGATCTGTTTCTTACCCTGGACTTGGAGCCAGTAACCTCTGAACCCACCCAAGGTGGGCTCCCAGACCCTGAAGGCGGAGAAGGGACCTCTGGTGAGTGTACCTTTGTAAATATTAGACGTGGTTTAAAAGCAAGCGTGTTTAATGATTAATTTGCCCTGGCATTTGCGGCCAGTACAGCTACTGGAAAAGTCTGTTAACGTGTCTGGGGATGGAGCGGAAATCCTCCAGGGACATCTCCATAAAGCTCTCCTGGATGTATTCCCAAAGCCTTTGCAAAAGGTTTCTGGGGAGGGCAGCCTTATTCCGTCCTCCATGGTAGGGTTAGTTGGGTTTGTGCTGCATGTTAACCCAGAAACCGCAGCCCCTCCTTTTAAATTGCCAACCCATTTTAAATGGCCAACCCAATGGCCGCTTGGTATGGGAAATGAGAGCGCTGCTGTTTGAAACCATTCCCACATGTTATGAAGATTAAAGAAGCCAAAAGACTGTGGCTTACCATGTCTGCCTGCAAGCCGAATTCTGTTGCCCAGCCCTGCATGAGCGATCTCTCACACCAAACCGGCAGGCCCTCAATAAGAGGCAAAATGCGACCTTGTAACGAAAACACACGTGCTATGTAATGTTAACAGCAAGGTTTACCGTGAAAGGGTGTACCCATTGTTCTATAAAATGTGTCTTTTTAACTACCATTCTCTCTTTTTTTTTCTCCACCAGCTGCATATGTTTTTCCTTCTCAGAGGCTAGTGAAGATTAGAAGGTGAAAAAAACCGCACTTGGGATGAAATGTTCTCTGAGCTCATGCTGTCCTCCCACACTGACAGAGCACAGCAGAATGCGTGGAGGCAGACAATGTCAGAGTGCAGGAAAGCACAATATGAACACGAGAAGAGGTGGCGGGCTGAAGAGAGTAAGTGGTGGGCTGAAGATGATAGGTGGCATCAGTTTGCTGACAGAAGGCAGAAGTCAATGCTCAGGCTGCTGGAGGATCAAACTCATATGCTCCAGCGTATGGTTGAGCTGCAGGAAAGGCAGCAGGAGCACAGACAGCCACTACAGCCCCTGTGTAACCAACTGCCCTCCTCCCCAAGTTCCATAGCCTCCTCACCCAGATGCCCAAGAACGCGGTGAGGGAGCCTCTGGCCACCCAGCCATTCCACCCCAGAAGACTGCCCAAGCAACAGGAGGCTGGCATTCAATAAGTTTTAAAGTTTTTAAGTGCAGTGTGGCCTTGTCCTTCCCTCCTCCCGCACCCCTCCCGGGCTACATTGGCAGTTATCCCCCTATTTGTGTGATGAATTAATAAAGAATGCATGAATGTGAAGCAACAATGACTTTATTGCCTCTGCAAGTGGTGATCAAAGGGGGGAGGGGAGGTTGGTTAGCTTACAGGGAAGTAGAGTGAACCAAGGGTGAGCGAGGTTCATCAAGGAGAAACAAACAGAACTTTCACACCGTAGCCTGACCAGTCATGAAACTTGTTTTCAAAGCTTCTTTGATGCACACTGCACCCTCTTGTACTTTTCTAACCGCTCTGGTGTCTGGCTGCGCGTAATCAATGGCCAGGTGATTTGCCTCAACCTCTCACCCTGCCATAAATGTCTCCCCCTTACTCTCACAGATATTGTGGAGCGCACAGCAAGCAGTAATAACAATGGGAATATTGGTTTAGCTGAGGTCTATCCGAGTCAGTTACCTGCTCCAGTGCGCTTTCAACCTTCCAACTGCACATTCTATCATCATTCTGCACTTGCCCAGCCTATAGTTGAACAGCTCCTGCCTACTGTCCAGGCTGCCTGTGTATGGCTTCATAAGCCATGGCATTAAGGGGTAGGCTGGGTCCCCAAGGATAACTATAGGCATTTCAACATTCCCAATAGTTATTTTCTGGTCTGGGAAGAAAGTCCCTTCCTGCAGCTTTTGAAACAGACCAGAGTTCCTGAAGATCCGAGCATCATGTACCTTTCCCAGCCATCCCGCGTTGATGTTGGTGAAATGTCCCTTGTGATCCACCAGTGCTTGCAGCACCATTGAAAAATACCTCTTTCGGTTTATGTACTCACTGGCCTGGTGCTCTGGTGCCAAGATAGGGATATGGGTTCCGTCTGTTGCCCTCACCACAGTTAGGGAATCCCATTGCAGCAAAGCCATCCACTATGGCCTGCACGTTTCCCAGAGTCACTACCCTTGATATCAGCAGCTCTTTGATTGCCTTGGCTACTTGGATCACAGCAGCCCCCACAGCAGATTTGCCCACTCCAAATTGATGCCCGACTGACGGGTAGCTGTCTGGCATTGCAAGCTTCCACAGGGCTATCGCCACTCGCTTCTCAACTGTGAAGGCTGCTCTCATCTTGGTATTCTGGTGCTTCAGGGCAGGGGAAAGCAAGTCACAAAGTTCCATGAAAGTGCCCTTATGCATGCCAAAGTTTCACAGCCACTGGGAATCGTCCCAGACCTGCGACACTATGCAGTCCCATCAGTCTGTGCTTGTTTCCTGGGCCCAGAATCGGCGTTCCATCTCATGAACCTGCCCAATTAACACCATGATGTGCACGTTGCCAGGGCCCGTACTTTGTGATAAGTCTATGTCCATGTCCTCATCACTCTCGTCACCACGCTGCCGTTGCCTCCTCACCTGGTTTTGCTTTTGCAGGTTCTGATTCTGCATATACTGCAGGATAATGCGTGTGGTGTTTACAGTGCTCATAATTGCCGCAGTGATCTGAGCGGGCTCCATGTTCCTAGTGCTATGGCATCTGTGCTGAAAAAAGGTGCAAAACGATTGTCTGCCATTGCTCTGATGGAGGGAGGGGCAAGTGACGACATGGCTTACAGGGATTTAAAATCAACAAAGAGGGTGGCTTTGTATGAAGGAGAAACACAAACAAATGTCACTCAGAATGGCCCCCTCAAGGATTGAACTCAAAACCCTGGGTTTAGCAGGCCATTGATTTCACGGAGGGAGAGGGGGGAGGGGGAAGCAAATGAATACAAAACAAATCTGGTCTATTTCTTGTTTTTATCCACTCCATCTATCTTATACATCTTAGGCTGGCAGCAGACGGTGCAGTATGACTGCTAGCCATTGTCATCTCCTGGGTGCTCACCAGAAGATGGTGCAGTACGACTGCTAGCCATTGTCATCTCCTGGCTGCTCGCCAGAAGACGGTGCAATACGACTGCTAGCCATTGTCATCTCCTGGCTGCTCCCCAGAAGACGGTGCAATACGACTGCTAGCCATTGTCATCTCCTGGCTGCTCACCAGAAGACGGTGCAGTACGACTGCTAGCCATTGTCATCTCCTGGCTGCTCACCAGAAGATGGTGCAGTACGACTGCTAGCCATTGTCATCTCCTGGCTGCTCCCTAGAAGACGGTGCAATACGACTGCTAGCCATTGTCATCTCCTGGCTGCTCACCAGAAGACAGTGCAGTACGACGGCTGGCAGGACTGAGTCTCCAGGAGACGAAACTTAAAAAGGGAATGACCTGGCTGAGTCACTCCCATGTCTGCCCAGGTGCCTCTGACCAACATCACCAAGGTTGGCTAAAAGAGCACCCAGGAGTATGACGATGATGGCTACCAGTCGTAATGCACCATCTGCTGCCAAAAGGCAATGAGCTTCTGCTGTGTAGCAATGCAGTCCCACATCTGCCAGCACCCAGGAGATGTACAGTGACGGTGAGCTGAGTGGGCTCCATGATATAGCATCTGCACAGGTAACCCAGGAAAAAAGGCGTGAAACGATTGTCTGCTGTTGCTTTCACGGAGGGAGGGAGAGAGAGGGGGGCCTGATGACATGTACCCAGAACCACCCACAACATTGTTTTTGCCCCATCAGGCATTGGGATCTCAACCCAGAATTCCAATGGGCGGCGGAGACTGTGGGAACTGTGGGATAGCTACCCACAGTGCAACGCTCTGGAAGTCGACGCTAGCCTTGGTACTGTGGACGCAGTCCGCCGACTTAATGCACTTAGAACATTTTTTGTGGGAACACACACAATTGACTGTATAAAAACGATTTCTAAAAAAAGACTTCTATAAATTCAACCTAATTTCGTAGTGTAAGCATACCCTCTGAATGGTCCAGAAGTGAGCTGGACATTATGGAGCACACCATTTTGGGAAAATTTGGGACTAGGGAGCAAAAGGATCATCTTACTAGATATAACCAGGTATAACCAGAGTAGGGCTGTTGTGTGGTAGGCAGGCTGCTGGCGTTAGAACGCTGAACCAGGGCTTACACCCAGACCCTCAGTGCATGCTTTTATGCTGGCTGGAAGCATCCAGTCAAGAGAGTTGCAGCAGCAGAGCATTTCGAGGCACCCACGGTTACAAGGCAGGATGTGGCACAACCTCTTACTGGTCTGGAATGCACCCTAGAACATAACAGAAGTGAACTGTTCAGAGACTGTCTAATCAGATTGTACAATGTACTTGAACCTCCAGTAAAAAGCAGGGGCTCCAGCCCCAGAGTAACTCAAGATTTGTGCTACAGGAGCCATGACACCTTCTAATTTGTCTCTGCATGGTTCTATCCCCAAAACTTCCTGTAAAAATACAATGCAGTATTTCAAAATAACAGTACAAAACATTACATCTCACACAATATCAGAGAGTGGGTAATGAGTATAGTATTTTATACGAGTTGTAGGCCTGCTATGTGAGTTTCATATAAACAGATTTACTCAGCACAACTGTATTGTGGAGTAAGATCAGATGCTACATTCAGGACACAGCCCTGACATGAGAGTCAATCAATCAGTATAAAATTGAAATTGCCTTTACTTTATTAGCATACTGTAGTTTTATTGGTCAAAAGGATGTAATTCACAGCAGTACCATCAGATCTTTAGTGGCAATCACTAAGATGAGACTTATTTAATTAACTAATGCGATTTTTGTTCATACGTGTTTTACTTAAATATAGTATTTGTTAAAATACCAAATGTCTTCTATAATATATCTATAATCGACTACTACTGTGTTTCAGTTTGTGGAGTTTGTATTCAATGAAATTATTTGCCCTGATTACATTTGCCATGTAAGGAGTAAACACTGTAAGTAACTGTAATAAACCATTGAGAGGAAAACAAGAAAATCTTATCTCACTGATGTCAGGCAAGAACCAATCTGACTGTAACTCTTAAAGTTATTATTTGAGTTGTTTTACCAGTTTTTGCATAGCTTTTTTCTTTTGCTGGAAAAAAACCCATTTATGTTGAAAACAAGATCTAGATTTTAGGTGAATGGGTTTAGCCATTTTGTAAGAAGAACGTGGTACCTGGAAGAAACAGCCTAATACCACTGAGAGATTTCTTGTCATTGCAGTCAGAAACTGCAACTAAAGTGAGCATTATTTTTTTCCCTAAGGGAACCTGTCAACAAAGGCTGCTTGGGAAATTTTACTAAAAGCTATATGCATCTTATCAAAAAATGTTAATGAATCATGCTTATAGCCTTGTTATAAACTACTGTTGGACTTTCATCCTAGATTCCTCAACATCATGTCTATTCATGGTTATTCATTATGACGCAGCCTTAAATGGTTAACAGACATTCAAAATGCACCTCCACAGAGCAAAGTTTCATGGCATGTCTTAGCCTTAAATCAGAGGGAATTGTAGGTGCCAGTGCTGCAGCTGTACACTCTCCTATTTGTCCTAGCCAATGAGAAGTAACCTATCTTGCTTAAATGGGTCTTTTTTTATAAGAAGCCCATCAAAACAGAGGTCACTTGAAATACAGTGGAGTCAAAGAAACACCAGTTATAGCTTTATTTACAAGCCCCAGACGAAACAATGTTGCTTTTGTATAGATAATACAATGACTAACAATACCAAAAACATGTAATAAACATTTACTAATGATTTGCTCTGAGCTCTCATTTACACATCTGTCTCTCCAGAATGAATTGTGACCATAAACTACTTAAAGCCCCGTCACAGGGTGACTGGCCCTTCTAAAGAGAGATGAGTCTCAGCCCAGGTCCCCAGGTAAAGAGAATGAATTCACTCATGTACTATTGGGTAATCCGGGAGAGGGGGCGGGCGGAAGCCCGCCCCATGCTAACGGATCCCCCCCCCAGGAGGGGAGAGATCCACAGGCCCACCCAAACCCACACAGCGGGGGGACAAACAAAAAAGAACAGGGGCAGGGGTCAGTCAAAGGGTCAGGAGGAGGGAGCCTGATGGGACACACAGAGAGCCCGGACAGCGCCACTGCTCTCCTCCTCGGCGCGCAGGCCAGGCCAGCGGCCGCCCAGAGGAACTCCGGCCCGCCCGACAGAGGCGTGGGACAAGGGACCGGCCCACAGTCGCAGGAGTCTTCTCCTCTCCCTCTCCCTCTCTCCGCGTGGATGGCCTTTTTAGCCAGGGCGAGGAGGAGGTTGTGACAAATGGTCATGTAACTCAACTGAACTCAATAGGAATGGAAAGCACTCAGCATCTCCTAGGATAGAGCCCAACCTGTAAGGTTCTCGTACTTGATCTCCACTCCTGCACCATTGAAATCCATGAAAGTGCTGTTACCAAATTCATCGGTTCATTCATTAACTGCAAAATTTATTTCATGTAGAGTGGATCAACCCACCTGGTGTATTGTATAGAGAAAGTTATGACAGTTAACTGGAATAGAAACCCATCATTCCTGATGGGAGTTCAATTAACTGTATTGCTTTTCTCTAGTTTTTTTTTTTTAAATAAACGAAGAACTCATCAACTAAGTAGTATTTTGACTAAAGTAAGGAAATATTCAGTAGATTAAACTGGATTAAACTGAAAGATTAAACTGAATATTGAACCTGCAAGACATTCCCATAGAGTAAGATTTATGAATTGTACTTGGCAGAAATTTGTTCACAGAAACCTAACATTTTTAGCTTTACCATCTTTCTCCTCAAAAAGTAATGATAGGCTCTTACAGTCAGTCATGCATCCAGAGTCTACAGCTGTATCATACATTCAAGTATATTATTAAATTTAACAATAAATAAAATCTCATATTTAAATGTACATGTGGGAAAAAGAAATGATTACATGCTCTGAAGAAAATTATGGAGAAGAAAGATTGAACTGGATAATAAATCAACAAAGAATGCCAGATTATATGTTATGCAGAACACCAGAGTGTAACCTCTCAAAGCCCCAGTGATTGGTTTAACCTCTTCATTCAAAGCTCTTTTTGCAGTATTACTCATGAATAAAACACACACACACACACACACACACACACACACACACTATTAAGTCCTTATTACCCTCTGTATACTGACAGCAGAAATGAATCTGAACCAAAATATCAGATGCCCCAATATTTACACTAATTTTTAACTGCAGAAAACACAAATTTTAGAAAGAAACCACCCCTTAAGAACACTGAGGGCCAGATTAGAACATTCTTACTTATATTGAATAACACCAAGAGTAGTCCTAATGAAGTCAAAGAGAATACTCATGAAATAAGATGCTTCTCAGCATGAGTAAGGATATCGCAACCTGGACTTAAATTAATTAATTTGAAACTAGCAACAGAAAATAAGCATAATGATAGAATGGCTGGAAGATGAAGTTAGCAAAGTTCAAACTGGAAAAAGATGCAAATATTTAACTCTAGGGGTAATTAATCATTGGAAAAGATTACAAATTTTTCCATCAATTAGAATTTTTCAAGAGATGCTTTAGTGCAGGGGTAGACAAACTATGGCCTGTGGGCTGGATCCGGCCCATCAGGGCTTTGGATCCAGCCCGCGGGATTGTTATCCCCGTGGCGCTGCGGGCCCCGCACCACTCCCGGAAGCACTTCCCCAGGGGCCACAGGGATCCATCCACCTTCCTCTCCCTTCTTCTGGTAGTGAGAGGTTTATGGTCACTCTGAACATGGGGTTGAGTCCCTGGCCATTTTGGCTAATAGCCATTGATGGATTTATCCTCCATGAACATATCCAGTTCTTTTTTTAACCCAGTTATACTTTTGACCATCACAACATCCCATGACAATGAGTTCCACAGGTTAGTTGTGTATTGTGTGAAAAAGTATTGCCTCTTGTTAGTATTAAATCTTCTGCCTAGTAATTTCATCAGGTGACCCCCAATTTTTGTATTAAATTTTTTAAACAATGAGTATAAACATTTTTCCTCTTTTAGAATCTTACAAAAGAGTTTTATGGATTTAAAAAACTTAAAAGCCACCATTAAAATTTGAAATTGTCTCTTTCTTCAACTTTCAAGTTTTATTTGTTTTTATTCTAATATGCATAAAATGTAAATGTTTCAAATGTGTTATTCAATGTATACATGCTTTGGACAAAGAGAAAAAGTACCATTTATCTCAGGATTATGAAGTGCTTATCAAGCGTTAAAGGGATGAAATTCAGCCTTCATGATGAGTAGTTGCTGCACAATTAGTCTCATTGATTTACCACGATAAAAACAAGTCTAGCATGCATACCAACTATCCATATTAATATAGTTTTTTTTAATGAATTTGTCATTTTCTATTTTAGTCTTGCCAAAACCAACTAGCTTCCAATGTTCTCACTTGTATAAATGCACTCATTCTTTTAAACTCTTGTGATGTGGGGTGAGGCACTGGAGTGATTACAGCAAAGGACTAGAGAGAGATTCTTGAGTTCTGTTCCCAGATCTGCAATTGACTTGCTGTAAGGTTTGTGCCAAAACCCAATGAAAAGCCTTAACATATTTCATGCATGAGGAAACTAAATCAATGAAGTTATCAACCTAATCCTGCTCCCATTGAAGTCAATGGTTAATTTGCCACTGATTTCAGTAGGAGCATGATTAGGCTTTGGCTCAGTTGCTAACAGCAAAACTTCCATCCACTTTAGTGGGAGCAGCATTCAGCCAATGAGCTCTTTAACTTAGGATATATCTACATTGTTTTAGAGTGTGTTTTGATTGCAGCACGTGTAGACATACTTGAGCTAGCTAGTTTGGGTATCAACAGCAGTGAAGCCACAGCAATACAGACTTCGGCACAGGCTAAATCACTAAGTACTCAAGAGTCCCAGGTGGTTGTACAGCCAGTGTTGCAGCAACTTCACTGCTTGGTACACATGGTACCTAGATTAAATCTAGCTTGGATATTTCTACACATTCTGTAATCACATATCCAATTGCAGTGTAGACATTGTAACGGAAATTGCAATCACATGAAGTATTTTGGGGGGAACATACTGTATTATGTTTGTGAATGTTTATGTATCACTGTGGGCCAGGAATTGTATGTAAGTCCAGGAGAGGAGGGTTTAGTTTTTGGCAGACATTTGGCCAATTTCACAATGCTGAAAACAATTATGAGTCAAATCAGCTGGGAGGAAGAATTTAAGCAGAAAAATCTGAATGATAATTGGCAATTGTTTAAGAACTCTTTTCTTTTAGCTGAGGACCTTGCTGGACCATTAATGTTGATTTGGCAGTACAGGTCTTGAAACACCGGGAAACTTCCTGAAGACTGGAAGAAAGCCAATGTTGTGCCAATGTTTAAAAAGGGTAAACAGGATTATCTGGATAATTATAGGCCTGTCAGTCTGACATCGATCCTGGGCAAGACAATGGAGAGGATCAGGGGTGAAAGTAGAAATAGGGACTTGCCGGTATGGGGCTGGGTTGGAGCTGGCCCTGGCCCCTGGAAGAGGCGGGGCCTTGGGCAGAAGGGGTGGGGATGGGGGGGGCTCAGAGCCAGCCCCAGCCCACCCTTTACCGGTAAGTGCCCTCCCCCACCAGGGTAGCGGCGGCAGCCGGGGGCTCCGGCAGCAATTTAAAGGGCCCAGGGCCCGGCCGCTACTACCGCCCCGGGTCCTTTAAACCGCTGCCGGAGCCCCCAGCTGCCGTTGGTACCCCAGGGCTTCTACCACCCTGGCCCTTTAAATAGCCCCCGGAGCTCTGGGGTAGCGGCAGGGCTCCGGTGGTTATTTAAAGGGCCCAGGGCAGTAGAGGCAGCGGGAGCCCCAGCCCTTTAAATAACGGCCAGAGCCCCGCTGCCGCTACCCCAGGGCTCCAGCAGCGGGGCTCTAGCGGCAATTTAAAGGGCCTGGGGCTCCAGCCACTGCTGGGAGCCCCAGGCCCTTTAAATTGCTGCCTGAGGAAGCCGGTCCACCCCAGTACAACGCACTGACTCTTGCCGATATGCCGTACTGGGGCATACTGGCTTACTTTCACCTCTGAAAGGATGACCCAGGATTTAATTAATAAGTAATTAAAGAAGGGTAGTATAATTAATGCCAATCAATATGGATTTATGGAAAATAGATCCTGTCAAACTAACTTTTTTTTTAAATGAGATTAGAAGTTTGGATGAAAAAGGTAATAGTGTTGATGTAATATACTTTGACTTTTTACCACATAACATTTTGATTAAAAAACTACAAAGATAAAAAAATAACAGAGTACACCTTAAATGGGTAACAAGATGACTAATTGATAGGTCTCAAGATGCAATTGTAAACAAGGAATCATCAAGTGGGTGTGTTTTAGGGGGTCCCCACAGAGGTTGGTTGTTGGCCTTATGCTGGATAATAGTTTTATTAATGATCTGGAAGAAAACAAAAATAATCACTGAAAGTTTGCAGGTTACACAAAAAATGGGGGAGTGGTAAATAATGAAGAGGGTAGGTCACCGATACAGATGATACGGATCACTTGGTAAACTGGGTACAAGCAAATAATATACAGTTTAATATGGTTAAATGGAAATGTATACATCTAGGAACTAAATGTAGGCCATATTTACATACTCAGGGATTATCCTGGGAAGCAATCTGGAAAAAAAATTGGGGGGGTAATGGTGGATAATCAGTTGAACATGAGCTCTCACTGAGATGCCATGGTCCAAAAGGGCTACTGCAATCCTTGGATGCATAAACTGGGGAATCTCAAGATGGAATAGAAAGGTTATTTTACCTCGGTATTTAGCACTGGTGTGAACACTGTTGGAATACTGTGTCTAGTTCTGGTGCTACAATTCAAGAAGAATGTTGATCAGTTGGAGACAGGTAATAAGTGGAGATATACCAATCTCCTAGAACTGGAAGGGACCTTGAAAGGTCATTGAGTCCAGCCCCCTGCCTTCACTAGCAGGACCAATTTTTGTCCTAGATCCCTAAGTGGCCCCCTCAAGGACTGAACTCACAACCCTGGGTTTAGCAGGCCAATGCTCAAACCACTGAGCTATCCCTCCCCTGATGATGCAGAGAAGAGCAATGAGAACAATTAAAGTATTAGAAAACATGCCTCATGAGACTCGAGTAGTTGAGTCTATTTATCTTAACAAAGAGAAGATTAAGATATTATTTGATTACAGGTACCTATGTGGGGAACAAATATTTAATAATGGGCACTTCAATCTAGCAGAGAAAGGTGTAACATGATCCAATGGCTGGAAGTTGAAGCTAGACAAATTCAGACTGGAAATAAGGTGAACACTTTTGGCTGTGAGAGTAATTAACCTTAGAAACACCGTACCACGGTCCATGGTGGATTCTACATCACTGACAATTATTAAATCAAGATTGGATATTTTTATTTTTCTAAAAAGATATGCTCCAGAAATTATTCTGGAGAAGTTCTATGGCCTGTGTTATACACAAGGTTTAGATTGGACGATCAAAGGTCTCTTCTGGCCTTGGAATCTATGAATCAATGATGTTCAGAAGAGGGTCATATACAATTACTTATAGAAGGCCTGGAACTCATTTTGGTCCAATGAACCTCCATCACCTTCCACCTTGTAATAATACATATGGGGAGTATGCTGCTTTTTGCAAACTTAATAAATCGCTGAATCCTAACTCTGCTTCCCAAATAATGCCCATTTAAAAACTATATTATTCTCTTCGCCTCTTTTTCCTTTATGCAGAGACATGAATAACTCACTTGTGTGATTTTTAGTGAGTGATTCCCAGATGTGGGTATTTTGAGGGAGGGGATTGTTTTTTTCTTTACTATGTATTTATTTTGCAAAATATTTATTATTTCAGTTCTCACACAACACACGAATAATCAGGCATTATTTATGAAAGGCCAAGGGGCATGAGCGGATAAGTCATTTTCACAAACCATGGGCAGACCATGGAGTTGCAATGACATCCCTCCAGAGTCACTATTCTAATCTATGAACCATTAGAAAAAAAGCTATAGCCCCTCCAATCCTCTTGTGTAATCTCTATATATGAAAAAAATTACACTAAAACAAAGTTTAGATTGCAAAGGCAAGCACTGAAGTGTTAGGAAATGCCAAATTTACAGTTGGTCATGCAACTTTAATTCTACCCTTGTGCATCCATCCTGTGCACTGAATGAATCAGGCTGTTTGAGAAAGAATTAGTATGTGATCATGTAATTAATTACAGATTGTACTTAATCCATATGCACAAAGAGGCAAAGTAGATTGCACAGGAAAATAATCCAGCATTTCCTCACAACGTTCTTTTAACAGTTTTTAATAGGTAATTTCCTATTTTTTTTCTAAAAAAGGAATAAAGTTCTATGATGTCTAAGTGTAACAGCAGATGCATCACAAACAATGTTCCAACCCAAACCTTCAGCACAGCTCACAGACTTCTACCACTTGCACTACAGGACTTATTTTTTATTACATTGCCTGCCAGCAGAAGACAGCTAATATTTTAGAACAGTCAGGCCACTGATTCTATATGTTGGGTCTGGAGGAACCAAAGCTTTCTCTCTCCCAGAGGTAAGGGTGAGAACCTGCGTATTTGTCTTCTCCCCTCCCTTCTCCCACCTGGGAGCTACCACTACAGCTGCTCTGGTAGCTCCCAGGCATTCACAGTGCAGTATGTGCTGCTATGGCAGCAGCATGAATATGGTCTTAGAATGTTTATGTTCAGTTATTCTGGCAGTTTGTCAATTTCATGAGATGAAGAAAAGTCACTTTTATAGCTTGAAGCCTTTCTTCTTGCTGTATTTCAAAGGGCTGCTATAAACAATGAATAAGGCTGTAAAAAGTTGAACGTTTTTTTGTTCAAAAGTTGTGGCCACAGTTAACGCTGCAGTTCCATTTTTGATGCATGTGGCGTTGCAATGCCAAATCTGGGCCAGCCATCTCTGTAATGATGGCAATTTGCAGCAACTATAAATTGCAGCATACTTTGAAAGTTGCAGTTTCCACAATACAATTGTGTCCTTTCCCCCATGGGTGGAGGGTATAATAGGCATGGGGAGGCTCAGCCTACCCAGGCACTGCTGCCACTGGACCCCGTTGTTGGGTTTGGCGGGGGGAAGTTTTACTTTATTATGCCCCGTGCAGGTTCCGGGATGGCTGAGGAGGTGCTATGTATTATTCAGCTTCCTGGGTTCATCAGTAATCTCCCTGGATTCCAGGAAGCTGAGTAACAAATACCGCCTCCTCATCCACCCTGGAACCTGCATGGGGCATATCAAAAGCTTCTTCCAGATCAGAGGTTTTTCCCTGAGGCGACTTGAGATCTGGGGATGGGAGGGGAGGCACAGTTGTGGTTGACCTGGGGCACCTCTGTGGGGGTGGGGAGGTGCTCAGGCCTCAGACTAGCCTGGGGCTCCTCTGGCTGAGGGGGGGGGGAAGCACTCGGGGTCCTCCAGGTGCAGGGAGGGGATCATGGCTCTAGACATGGGGGGTGAGGGCAGAACCAGGGGCTAGCCTCGTTGAAGGGGGGGTTCCACCCAGCACCCATGCTCTCCCCCTGCAAAAGAGCAAAGTGTTAGGCAACCTGAATATAAGGGCAGCTAGCACCTGTAGCTATAATTATGCATAAACCTGTTCCCACTCACCCCCCTATCTTCAGCCTATTTGGAAAGAGAGTGGAGCCTCCTAGTATAGCCCACCCCTTCTTATTCTTTTTCCTCCCCCAAGCGGACAGCAGGGGTTTATGAGGCCCATCATACCTTGGTGAATGTTATCTTTTGTCTCTTCCGAATTACCACGCATTCTTCCTTTGTGCTTTGAATGGAGGGAAGATTAACAGCTTTTTTGTTTAAAAATCAACTCCAGAGCACTGTTACTAGCAACAGATATAACAGCTAATTTTATCATACTCAAGCGATCTTTACCTGTGTTTCAGAACCATCTGCTCTTGAAACAGCATGCATGTTACACTGTTTATAGAATCAGCAAACGGAAAGCTAAACACTGGGCTGGATTCTGACTGTTACCATTTGTGTAACTCAAGAATATCTCCATTGACTAAAATTAAATTAATCAGGATTGGCCCCTGGATGACCAAAATCAAAATCTGGCCCCTTGTTTTTAGCCACTACATCTGTCCACATATCCATTCAAGTGACACCATCACAGGACCTAATCACATCAGACACACCATCAGGGGCTCGTACACCTGCACATCTACCAACGTGATATATGCCATCATGTGCCAACAATGCCCCTCTGCCATGTACATTGGCCAAACCGCATTGGTCTCTACGCAAAAGAATAAATGGACACAAATCTGACATCAGGAATCATAACATTCAAAAACCAGTGGGAGAACACTTCAACCTCTCTAACCACTCAGTGACAGACTTGAAGTGGCAATTTTGCAACAAAAAAACTTCAAAAACAGACTTCAAAGAGAAACTGCTGAACTTGAATTAATATGCAAACTAGATACTATTAACTGTGGTCTAAACAAAGACTGGGAATGGTTGGGTCATTACACCAATTGAATCTATTTCCCTATGTTAAGTTCTCCTCACACCTTCTATGGGCCATCTTAATTATCACTTCAAAAAGTTTTTTTTTTCCTCCTGCTAATGATAGCTCATCTCAATTGATTAGACTCTGCCTGTTGGTATGCATACTTCCACCTTTTCATGTTCTCTGTATGTATAAATATCTCCTGTCTGTGTGTTCCATTCTATGCATCCGAAGAAGTGAGCTTTAGCTCACGAAAGCTCATGCTAAAATAAATTTGTTAGTCTTTAAGGTGCCACAAGTACTCCTGTTTTTTTTGAGAAAGAGCAGAGATGCACTTAAAAAATGGGAAAGCTGCAGGAATAGACAATATAACAGCTACCTGCTAAAAGATAGCAGGACAAGCGCTGTCAGAGCATTAGAAAAAAAATACAAGAAGATATGGGAGCAAGAGTGGCTAAAGAAAATGGTTATATCAATCTAGAAGAAAGGCGAGCCTGCCAATTTCTGAATGATTATAAAGATATAAGCTTAGTGCTGGGAAAAATCATGATGAAAGTAAACAACAGATTAAGGCCAGTTTTAGAGGAAATAGTGGGTGAGGAACTGTGCAACTTCAGGCCAAAGTTCCATTGATCCATTCATGCTGCAACAGGTGATTCGCAAAAAGTGAGAATGGGGACTAATGATGTTTGCAGTTTTCATCAACATTATGGTTTGTAGTGGTCCCTCGCTCTCAAGCGAGGAAGGAGGCTACTTCACCTTGCTGTGTCAGGTAACAGCATTCAGGCTCAGTTCCCGGTGGCGGGGCCAAGCACTAAGCAGTCTATCGCTCTGTAGCCACCTAGGAGAGGCAAGCAACAAGTAACAGTCTAGTGCTCTAGCTTCGTCAGGCGGGGCAGAACAGTGAGCAGTCTTTAAGCCTCCTGGCTGGGGCTTGCAGTAATTAACAGTCTAAGGCTCTGGCCCTTTGGATGGGGCAAAGCAGGGAGCAGGCTTTAGCCTAAGCCACCTGGCTATGGCAGCCAGAAAACACACAGTCTAGGGCTCACTGTCTCCTGATGGGGGCAAGCCACAAGCCAAGCACAGGCCTTCTGGCCTAGGGATGCATTGGCCGGCACCCTATGGGGGTAGAGGAACCTGGGCCCACCCGACTCCACTGGGTCCCAGCCCAGGGCCCTAACAGTGGTAGAGTGTTCTGCCACTGGGTCAGTGGGGTATCCAGCTGCAACACAGTGACTCCTTCTCTGACAACAAAACTGGACTAAAGTCTGGTTTCCCTGGGCTACTTCCTACCACAGTCTGGAAGGAGGGGTGGTTCCATAGTCCAAAGGTCCTCTATCTCCTCAGGGTATACTACAGATGGCAGTCCCGAGAACTCCTCTCCAGGGTCAGTCTCCTCCAGAGGCAGGGTGCTGCACAGTGTGGGCTCTGTGGCTCCCACCCAACTGAGCTGGAAGGCTCTCCCTTTATATTTCCTGTCTGACCCTGTACTTGCAGCGAGAGGGGTGAGTCAGGTCTGGCTCCACCCACTGGATGGAGGGTAGTGGTCCCTCACTCTCAAGTCCAGAGGGAGGCCAGTCTGCCTCACTACACCCTCCCTCAAGTCCATCTCCAGTGAACCAGAGATGGCAAAGTGCCCTTCTCCCAGCCGAGAGAAGAAATCAGCGTTAGTGTGGTCCCTACCAGCCCGATTATGCACTGTGAAAGTGTAGGGCTGCAGGGCGAAGTACCAATGCATCAGTTGGGGGCTTGTCTCCTTAACTGTGTTCAGCCACTTCAGGGGGGCATGGTCAGTCACAGCACAAAAAGGAAAGTAGTATCTCAAGGCATCCACAGCTGACTTGACTGCCAAAGCTTCCTTCTCGATAACTAAACAGTTCTGCTCTTGGGGGAACAACTTGTAGCTGATATATAATATGGTGTGCTCTTCCCCGTTAACCTCTTGGGAGAGGACAACTCCAAGCCCCACTTCCGAAGTGTCAGTCTGTGAAAGGAACTCCTGGTTGAAGTGTGGGCGGAACAGCACTGGCTCTCGGCACAGCTGGTTTTTGAGGATCTGAAAGGCCTGTCCACACTCAGCCGTCCAACGCATGCGTCGGGGTCTGTCCTTTTTCAGGAGCTCTGTCAGTGGTGCCATGATTGAGAAAAATTGGGGATGAAGCAGCGGTAATATCCCACTAGCTTCAGAAATTGTTGCACCTGTCTCTGTATGGTAGGGGCCAAGTAGGCCTGCAGAGCATGGACCTTTACTACCAGGTGCTGTTCTTGGCCTCACCCCAGGGTGTATCCCAGATAGGTGGTTCCCTGCCACTAATCTTACACTTCTTGGTGTTGGCAGTCAGCCCGGTGGTGCGTGAAGCTCTAAGGATGGCGACAACCTGGTTGAGATGGTTTTCCCAGTGGCTGCTGTAATGAGGAAGATCTCTG
Source organism: Mauremys reevesii (assembly GCF_016161935.1). Taxonomy (NCBI): domain Eukaryota; kingdom Metazoa; phylum Chordata; order Testudines; family Geoemydidae; genus Mauremys; species Mauremys reevesii. Next base: position 282,728,889 of record NC_052623.1, read on the forward strand.
GGTAATCCTCAGGGCCCATTTTCACCAAGTGCACCGGTACCATGGGGTCAGTTGGGGCCGCTACTTCCCTGGGGTTTGTGTCGGCATGAGTGTGGCAAGCTGCTGCAAGCACTGCTTTGCTGCTCGTGGTGTTGGCCCCCCCCAGCTCTTGAATCAGTTGCTGTTTCTGACTCTCTAACTGTTCTAGTAGTTGTTGCTGCTGCTGGAGCTGTGCAGCCTGCTGCTGCTGTTGCCTCTCGGTGAGCCATTTGATCAATTTCTTGACCTCCATCCTTCCCAGAGGGGGGGCGAGGGAAAGGGGTTCAAGCTAATGCTGTCCTGGGCTTGTCCCCTTGTCTCAGGGGATGATGCCTGCATTCTCCACCAAATGTAGTAGTACCTCGCTCTCAAGTGGGGAGCGAGGCCACTTTGCCTCGCTGTGTCAGGTAACAGCATTCGGGCTCAGGTCCTACTGGCAGGGCCAAGCAGTAAGAAATCTATAGCTCTGTAGCCACCTAGCAGAGGCAAACAACCAGTAACAGTCTGGCGGGCCGGGCCAGTTTGTTTACCTGCCCCATCCGCAGATTCAGCCGATCGCGGCTCCCACTGGCCGCGGTTCGCTGCTCCAGGCCAATGGGAGCTGCTGGAAGCAGCGGCCAGTACGTCCCTCGGCCTGCGCTGCTTCCAGCAGCTCCCATTGGTGTGCAGCAGCGAACCGCGGCCAGTGGGAGCTGCGATCGGCTGGACTTGCGGACGGGGCAGGTAAACAAACCAGGCCGGCCCGCCAGGGGCTTTTCCTACACAAGCGGCGTCCCAAGTTTGGGAAACACTGCTCTATGGTCTGGAAGAAGCTGCATTAAAATGAAACAGACATCAGAAGGCTGGAAGCAGTAGAGATGAAAGATCTTCAAAGGGAGGCAGGTGTAAAGTGGAATGATTTTAAGACTAATGAATTTAGAAGGAGTGTAGGATGTGATATCAGGATACAGTGTTGGCTGCAATTGAAAAGATTATGATGGTGGGGATGCTGCAGAAGACAAAACAGATGATTGGATGCCAAAGAAAATGCATACACAACCAAGTCCAGCCTCAAGGGCGACCGCTTAATAGATTATGGGACCTCATATTCTGGAGTAGAATGAGGCTGGGCTTAACGGAAGAACAAGCCATGGACATGAATGAATGGTGCTTTGGGATGAAAGAAGAATACAAGAACAAGAGGGCCAATGAAACTGAAAGGCAAAAAGACAAATTTAAATTAATTAAAGGTAATACTGTTTTACAAAATACATAATTAACTTGTGGAATTTATTGCCATAATATATCAGAGGCAAGAACTTAGTAGAATTTTAAATGGACATGTATATGCATAATGAAAACATCCATGTTATATTATATATATTTAGAAGGCATACAAATCCTGATGCTTTAGGGCCCAGCTCATCCACTAATGATAAGGATTAGGAAGAAACTTGCCTATGAGCAAGTTATTCCATTATTGTCCACTATGGGGTTTCTTGCACCTTCCCCTGGAGCATCTGGTATTGGCCACTGTCAGAGACAGCATACTGTATTAGTCATAACACATATCTGATATGGCAATTCCTTTGTTTCTTGTTTAGAATTACAGTGAAAAGAAAGACATAAGTCATCACAGTATAGGGTGACCAGATGTCCTGATTTTATAGGGATGGTCCCAACTTTTGGGACTTTAGCTTATATAGGCGCCTATTACCCCCCACACCCATCCTGATTTTTCACACTTGCTGTCTGGTCACTCTATCACAGTATAGCATGCAATAGTTGAGAACCATGGGGAAGTGTTCTTCAAAGGAATTTGTCCTTTTAAAATGAATAATCCAAATTCATATTATGTCATAAAGGAAGCAGATTAACCTGTATTTCCTCCTTTTAAGTACTCTTTTTTTAAAACTTAGCAGATGTCTTAATATATTGGATGACATATACTGCTCTTTATAAAGACTCTAAAAACAAAACAAAAACCAGGAAAATATGTCATTCTTTCATCATTCAGGGGCAATTTCTTTCATGTCCAATATATGAGCAATCTAATTATTAATCATACATGGAACTGGAATGAGGTACAATTCACATTCGCAATTGTAGCATTTGATTTTGAATTATTTCCAACATTGTGTGGGAAGAAACTTCAAGCTTCCTGGAGTATATATATTCAGAAAGAGGGACCACAACCCTCTGTGTAACATTAACAATACCTGAAAATAGGCAAAATCATTTGTTTTCAAATTTAACTATGGAAGCGAAATGTCAAATATTTTTCGGAGTTCAAACTCTTTGGCAAAACTTGTCTCACTTCAGGTTTTCTTTTGCTCCATTTTGCCTGGGATCTCCAGTTTTCACAGAGGTCTTTCTCCCTAAACAACTTAAGGAGTTCTCCATTCTTGATGCCTTCTTCTGATGGAAGAAAAAGTGTCCAGTGTCCCACTATCCCCAGTGTCCCACTATCCTCAGGGCCATTGGGAGAGGCCATTTGGACCAGTTCTTGCTTCTGAAGGAGATTGTAAAGTAAACCTGCTCCATTTCATATTCTGCCATAGGCTATGTCGTCTTGACCTCACCATCCCCCTTTCTGCAGCAGCAGAACTTAAAAGCCTCCATAGAGGGTTTCCCTCACGTAATATGTATATGGACAAACTCATGTAACCACCAGCACACACTTCCCTCCAGAACCTGGAACAAAATACAGGGTTCCTGAGTTTCAACATTCTTCTGCTGTCAGAAAATATCTGTCACTCACTGGCAGAATGTGTACCTCAGCCTCTGTAGTGCTAGTCCAAATAAAGGATGACAACTGACTACTGCTATCTGTTTCTCTTTTAGCTCAAGTGACAGATCTCACATACAGGTCAATTTGGGTTGGCATGATGGAATGTCTTTTTTTTAAGATTGTTTTTTTAAAAGCTTAGGAAATTTATTTTAACATTTAAAAAAATATATATGTTAAGGTTGTAAAGTCCGTCTCTCAAACAATAGGAAACGCCAGCATTAAAGTTGCCCATCAACCTTAATGCACAGACAGCCTTATTCTAGCACTTCCTAACTTCCGAGTGCTTGACTTTGCAACAAGATCCTTTCAACATAGGTTTTTGTAAATGTAATTTTTAAATATATGTTGTGCAATTTGACTTCAGATGAGGTGCACAGCAGTGCTACTATGCTCTGAGTCTTTGTAGCTAACACTGTAAAGCTCTTACTCTACTCCGTAAAGCATTCTTGTGATGAAATGCCAATAAAATAAATTGTATTTTATCATTTTTCATTAACAGGAAGGTAGATGTTCATCTTTATGGCCCTGCTCACTTCTTACTGTAAAAAAGAATCTTTTTTTCAAATATTTTAATTTCAACCTGAAACTCTCAGTTGTAGAAGTAGAAGATAAACTTATAGAAACTAAATCTGTTCTGAAATTTATCAATCCCTAACATACTACAATCATATTATTAAAATAGCAAGGAACTTCTTATATACACAGTATAAACAAAAATGTGGCTTATTTTGTTTGGAAACAAGACTGTACAAGACAGATCTCTTGGGAAGCTTTTATAGCTATAATTAATGAATTAAGTTATACAGAATAGTTTGATGATAGGCAAACAACAAGATTTTAAACACATTCAGCATTGGTTGTCTTGTCCTGTAATGTACATACAATTGCAGAATGTCCATTTCCAGACTGAAACCTGCACTTTTCAATTGAAGTAGAAGGTAGAGGCCGACACTCTGAGAACCACTGTTGACTGTATCAATACAGTCAGCTCAAATTGTAGTCATGCAGAAAGAGGCAAGCGATGCACAGACAAAGCAAAGCAAGTTGAAGCAGGAAGAGGCAGAGTGGAAAAATAAAGTGTTAGATGGGCAAGTTGCAATGAGAGCTATGCTCAGAGATATGGGGGGGGGGGTAAATAAAGTCAGCCGCGAGGCCTGTCAGCGCCAGATATGTGCTCTGAAAAGTGAACTGAGAGCAAGAAAAGGGGTGATAATGGCAGCAAGAGGGTCAGAGGGGAGAAATTGGGATGCTGTTTCCCCTGATTTGTACTATGAGAGGGATAGCCCTGAGGAGCTCCCCCAGAGACCTTACAGCCTTCTAAGAGAGAGTCATTGGCAAAATTGCAATGACCCCCTTCCATAGCGCCAACAATTACCATCACTGTCACTAAGACACACAGTGGACAGGAAGAAAGACTCTATACTCCAAAACAAATGGGGAAAATCTATGGGTCCCTTAAATAAGGGTGCAGTGACTAAGACAACTGGTATGCCTGGGATAACAGAGACAGAGAGAGTGCATGTGTTCAGAATTTTTTTCTGGACTCCCCTATGGGGACAACATTAATAGCGCAGAAAGGGAAGCATTGAAGTTTTTCTTTCCAAATGAAGATCCTGTAATTTGGTTTCACAGAGAAAAACAGCATCTAGGGGAAAAACAGAGTCAGTATATGAGATACAAAAAGATGCATTTCCACCTTGTCTGATAATGGTCCTCAGAGAAAAGGAGGCCACTGAGGTAGGCAAGATGGGAAGGGTGGTAGGAATAAAGTACAGAGGAGGATTCCTGAGCTATAGAGAAATTGGCAAACCATGCAGGGAAGCTATTTCCTCCTCTCAAGAGGGGTGTGTGCGAGTGCTCCCAGTCTCAACTGTGTCAGCACAAAACCTCACTGACTTGGTGGCACACTGAACACAAGATACTTGGGGGAGACCCACAGTGTATATGGTTTTTGAAGGAGGGGCGTTTGGTCAAAATATTCTAATAGACACAGATGCCACCTATTCATTTATCAGTACTAATCATCAGGATTTGATGAGGCAGAGAGTGAAGTCCCATTTAGCCCTTTGCTTCTATTTCAGGTAGAAACAAAAAGGGTACCAAAAATACAGATAGGAAAAGTAAAGGCTCATAAGCACTATAAAAACAGCCTTAAGGAAGATAGTAAAGCAATAGGGTAAGGATTGGGATAAAAAATTCTGGCTGATTTTAATAGCTATTAAGGGGAAAGTGGCATCACATGGAATAACCCCTTTTAAGGCCAAGACCGGAGGGGACATGTGCTTATCTCAGCAATGGTGTCCGGGAGTAGTGTACCCCCCGGTGGCCTGCAGCTCTGGGTAATAACAGATCAATAGATGCAGGAGCTTCTAAAATCAGTTTCTAGTACACAAAGATAGATAGCTCTTGTGCTGAAAGCCAATCTTAAGAGACTGTATGAGAGTGGACAAATCCTATACCCATAAGAATGGGAAATGGGCGAAATACCAGAGAAAAAGCTCATGTCCTTAGTCCAGTGTGGGTGGGACCTGTCTGGATTGTAAATAAAGCCAGCCCCACTATGTATCAGTTAAATATCCAACAAGGAAAAAGGAGAGTCTCACTCTTTACAACTGAAACAATGGAAGGAGGATCCAGAAAAAGGGTTGCAAAAATAATCATGTATATAGTTGTTTAATACTCCCACTATAAAAGGGGGAAAGGTTTTCTGTTGTTTGTTTATAGAGATAAAGAAAACATGACCCAGATGATTGAAGATAAGGTCCTATTCATTCTGGCTCTTTTGGGCAGCAGTACCTGCTGGATTCTGGTATGGTGGTGTGAGTTCGGAAGCTGCTGTGCTAACAAGGAAGGAATCTATTTTGACTGCTCTTGTCTACAACAACATCAGCTGCCTCTTTTCATTCATGAAACTTGACAGGAAAAAATGTAAAGAAACTGGACCACTGAGGCCACAACGGGCATTAGGGCTAAATATTAATAATAGCATAATGCAGCCAATGGAGCTTAGGCTATGGGCCATGAACAAAACCTCTGTGTGGAAAACAGTAGAACTTGAAGCTTGTATGGAAGAATGTGGGATTGGGTGCATTTATAATAATGATGCTGTACAACTATATGATATTTGCTTGAATTCAGATAAAGGAAAATGCCACTATCAATTGAATCTTTTCTACTGAATGGGTCTGTGGTCATGTATATAGGTGTGTGTATATTAGAAGATGGTGTAACTCATAATCCTAATGAGAACCAATGTTTGTGTCAAGTAAATTGCAGTAAACAGGTGTGATTTTAATTTTGTGTTACTAGCATAACAAAAGAAGAACTTAACATTCAATATCAAACGTATAACCTGGTGCCACTGGGAATGAATGTAAGCTTAGTCAAACAATTGTTACAGCATGTTGAATTTCAAAAGTAATTGCAAAAGGCTCAGGAAAGTGCACACAGAGTCATGATCACTGTACATCACTCAGCTAATGAAACTGAACAAGTTGTGGAGTGAGTGAAAAGGGATACAGAACATAAATGGTGGAAGGTGTTTTTGGGATGGTCGCCTACAGTAACAGGATTCTTTAATATAATTCTGCATCCTATCGTGGTGATCTTGGTATTCTAGGTACTGGTGATAATCATGATTTTTCTTTTGGTCTGCTGGATCAAAAGCAAGTTTAAGCAGTTGCAACATATGCATTTTAAATGCACTGGAGTAACTTGCAAAGAAGGATATGGAGCCCTGATAGGGCAAGGTTGGGGATAGTGAGATATTGTGCCAACGAGAAGAAATATGTGCTCGGTCTCTATGAGAGCCTTGAGCCAATGCTGGACAAAGCCAAACACCCACTGAACTCACTAGTAGGTGATGGTTGAGTAAATGTAAATGTAACCCTTCTGCCCCTCTGAGTTGGCAGCAACAAGGGCTGGGTTCAGTGTCCAGGGGTTCCATTTCAATAACGCAATGCAAAACTGGCTCGAGCCCCCACCCAGTGACCTGGGACAATTACATACCACCACCCCCGGGCACCTCTAGGAGGCAATACTTCCCCTCTTGCAAGCAGAGTCTGAGTGTAGCAAAATCCTTTTAATAAAGGAGGGAAACAATGTGGCATCATATTGGGGAAACACCACAAACAGGATTCATAACATAAACCATGAGCAAAAGAATCACCAAGTAAGTTTTGGCAATGTCCTTTTCCCCTTAGGGTCTTAAGTCCAATCACCCCAAAGTCCAACAACCCAAAAGTCTCTGTCCCTGGTCAGTGCCGCCCCAGAGTTCAAAAGTTTATCTGCAGAGTTTCCTCCCCCTAAGCCTGTGTGGAAATGGGGGGGGCACAATGGGTGTTAATGGGCACCTTACGTGGTCTGAGGCCGACTGCCCCGCCTCTCCATGGAGTTCTGCTGCCGCCTTCATCACGAACAGCTCCACTCCACCAGCCAACCTGTGAGCCGCTCCAGCCGTCCCCGCAAACCACTCCGCTCGCTCGCTTGCTGTTCCGTGGGCCAGTCCAACCATCCTGCAAACTGCTCTGCTCTGCTCCAACCGTCCTACAAAGTGCTCCGCTCCGCCAGCTGCTTAGCAATATATCTTCATGCTCCCCCACTAGTTAACACAGCACTCAGCTCAGTAAGTTTAGCTCTTTTAGTGATTTCAGCTCTTAGTGATTTCAGCTTGTAGTAGGGGAACCCCAGTGCTGGTGCACCATTGGCCCAAAGTGAATTCAGCTCAGCAGCTTTTAGCTAGATTTCTAATAAAATCAAAATTAGCTCTGCTATTCAACAGTGGAGAGGAGAGGAGATGCAATTGATATTCCAGGCCCTCAAAGGGGCCCCATACCATCAGGTACACATACCAGTCCCCAGCCTCTCTCAGTTCACTGAGTTTTGGAACCCATGTCCCTTGTCTAGCGAGTGCTACTTAGTTGATGGTGAGATCCTGTGTCATAAAACCAGTTCATAGTCCCTGATTCACATAATCAGGGTAACAACACTTTATTCCTCCTGCCCTAATTACAGAGAAATTGGGGATCTCACAGCTGTCCAAGTGACCATTTTAGACTGCTGTGGGCTATGCTAGGCCGGGTGGGTGTGCCTATGCAAACAAGATCAGCCCCTGAAATTCTTTCCCACACTCGCCATAATTCACCACCATATGTCAGCATAGAGCTCATCCTGACTCTGCTTACATAAATATAATCAACCACAAAGAAGGGGACTGATAGTGGAAAACAAGAGTTAGCCCATTTTGAAACCCTTACCACCATTAACTAAAAGTGGGCAGATCACATAGACATCAAGTTGGAGCAGAAAAACGACAATTTCTGTGAAAAATGATGGTGATAAGGCAGCAAGTCATGAAATTGAGTGCAGCAGTAAGTGCTTAACCACAGTGTTGACACACATCCAAAGTCTTATCTATAAATATAAACAAGAGCAAGGAAATGAGAGAGAGAGAAAGAATGAGAATGCTGCTTAAGAACTGCTAGCAAGAGCTGCTGTTACAAATCCTTCTCCCAAGATGACCCATGGATGATTGGCCATTGGAAGCGGGATCGTCATGCTGCCCATTCAGCGTCACCTCTGACTGTATATAACTGCGATTTGCTTTTAGCTTACTGCGATAAAGATTTCTGTGTTAATAAAAGGCGTTGTGTGTTTGAACCGCTTGTATCAATCAGTGATCAGATAAAGAAGATGCTCTGCTCTCAGGGAATTCCTGAGAACACCCTAGAATAGTGAAACCCTTGGAAGGGTAACTGTTGTGTTGTGTGTACTTTGTTATTGCTGCCAAAATAGCAGCAATTTTATTTTGATTAACTTTTTGTTTCAATTTATAAGACAACAGTTTGCTGGCTTTTCACATGATTCCCAATAATCCTTCTTTAAGCAAAACAGGGGAAATTTTGCACTTCCCGTGTGATGCTTGTTGACCTTGTATTTTAAGGGGTAAGGGTCTGCAGTTCCTCTGGGAAGGATACTCCTCAAGAGCTTTGATTTCTGCTGCTAGGGAATCTTAAAAAAATGAAGATATGCAATAATACATCCAGGAATGGTGGTATCCCACAGAAGAGAAAGTTACTCACCCCATACAGTAACTGAGGTTCTTTGTGATGGGTGTCCCTGTGGGTGCTCCACTTCAGGTGAATGTGCATCCCTGTGCCTTTGATCAGAGAATTTCAGCAGCAGTGCTCGTCTGGGTTGTGCATGCACTCTCCTCAGGTCTAGCACTGCGTGACCAGACGCACCTCAGTTCCTTCTTTACCACAGAGTCTGTAGACTGAATTCTAAAGTAGAAGGGAGGAGGCTGGGTAGTGGAGCACCCACAGGGACACCCATCTTGAAGAATCTCAGTTACTACATAGGGTGAGTAACCTTCTCTTCTTTGAGGAGTGTACCTGTGAGCACTCCACTTCAGGTGACTAGAGCAGTGTCCCTCAGTGGACAAAAAAGGAGGTTGCATGAATAACTGATGATAATACCATATGTCCTGACGATGTGTCCGATCTTGAGTCCCAGTCAATTGCCTGTGTTCTGTGAACATGTGTGCCGACGCCCAGGTGGCAACTTTACTTATGTCCATGATCGGTACATTGTTTAGAAAGGCTATTGAAGTTTACAAGGGTCTGGTGGAGAGGGTTCAGATCCCTGCTGGGGGTTGTAGATCCTTCTGATGGTAAGGTGGATGCACCCGGAAATCCATTTAGATATAGCGGAGCCATTAGATCATTCCGAGGTTGAAATAAAGAGCTTCAGTGACTTCCTGAAGGGTTTAGTTCTTTCAAGGTAGAACACTGGTGCATGTCTGATGTCTAGAGCATGTAGTATTGAGTCCCGTTTTCTCCCATGAGGTTTAGGGAAGAACAAGGGAAGGGAGATTGGTTGGTTCAAGTGGAAAGAAGAAGGTATTTTGGATGAAAATTTAGGATCAGGTCTTAGGGTGACCTTGTTTTTGAAAAAGATGGTATATGGTGGATGTGCCATAAGGGCCTCTAGCTCTCCCACTCAAAAGGGAGACATGATAGTGACTAGGAAGGCCACCTTCATTGAGAGAGATATCAGAGAGCATGTTGCTAATAGTTCGAATGGAGGCCCAGTAAACAGTGTAGTACCAGGTTCAAGTCCCAAGCTGAGGTAGGGACTCGTATTTTGGGATAGATGTTTCTGATATCCTTAGGAAAGTGTTTCATGATAGGATGAGCAAGTATAGATATTCCATCCACCTTGTGATGAAAAGTTGTAATAGCTGTCAGGTGGACTCTGACTGAGCTAAGTGATAGGCTAGATTTCTTCAACTCCAATATGTATTCTAATATTATTGGTAAGCGGGCAGTAATGGCCCTAGCTTGTTTGTTCTAACACCATATGATGAATCTCCTCCATTTATGCAAGTAAGCATTATGCATGGTTGTCCTTCTGCTGTTTAATAATATGTCTTTCACATCTTCCGAGCAGGTCATTTTGTCATGATGGAACCATGGAAGAGCCATACTCTCAGGTGAAGCCTGTCCAGGTTTGGGTGGTAAACCTGTCTGGCATCCTATGACAGAAGGTTCAGCAGAAGGGGAAGAATGCACAGTGTACATACCACCATCCTCAACATGTACGAGTACCAAGTTAGTCTAGGCCATGTGGGGGCTACCAAAATGACTTAGAACACAAGAACAGCCATAGTGGGTCAGACTAATGGTACCTCTAGCCCAGTATCCTGTCTTCTGACAGTGGCCAAAGCCAGGTGCTTCAGAGGGAATGAACAGAACAGATAATCACCAAGTGATCCATCCTCTGTCGCCCATTCCCAGCTTCTGGCAAACAGAGGCTACGGGCACCATGCCTGCCCATCCTGGCAAATAGCCATTGATGGACTTATCCTCCATGAATTTATATAGTTCTTTTTTGAACCCTGTTATAACCCTGTTATAGTCTTGGCCTTCACAACTTTGGCCTTGCTGGTTCTTATTTTATGTATTACTCTCAATAGCAGGGAGGTAGGGGAAACTTGTATAGCAAAGGTGCATTTCATTTGAGGAGAAAGGCGTCACCCAGGGATCAGAACCCCAATCCTGCCCTTGAGCAGAATTATGTGCTTTTGTGGCATGTCACAAAGAGGTCTATGGATGGGTGACCACAGTGTTTGAATATACTCTTCAGGACTGTGTTATTTAGCTCCCATTCATGGTCCTGAGATGATTCTCTGCTCAGTGCATCTGCTGCAGTGTTTTGAGATCCTGGGAGATACAAGGCTGATATGTTGACGTTGTGCTGGATACACCAGGTCCATAGTTTCATGGCTTCGGTGCATAAAGAATGTGATATTGCTCCTCCTGTCGGTTTATATGCCTTATGGTCGCGTTCCTTATCAAGGGCAGAAAGTGCAAGCACGCATTACAAACTGCACATAATTCTAGAAGGTAAATATACAACAATGCCTCAGAAGGGGCCTTCTGTCCTGATTTATATGGTGCTGTAAGTGAGCCCCTCCAAGCCTATCAAGGAGGCATCTGTTGTGAATATCATCGAAGTTGGAGTTTGTGTGAAAGGGACTCCAACATACACATTGTGGGGTTGAGTTCACCAGTGCAAAGAGTCTTTGACTTTGAGTGGAATGGTGAGGCACCTGTTCAGGCTGTGTCTGTGTGGAATGTAAATGCTTCTTAGCCATCCCTGAACGCAGCACGTGTGAAGCCTTGCGTGTCATACCACGAATGTGGTTGCTGCTATATGATCTCATAGTTGCAGGCAGGTCCTTGCCGATATCTGTGGGCTGTTCAGTACTGTTGAGATTGACTACAGTGATTAATCTGTTTGGTGGTAGTGATGCTTTGGCCTCCAGGGCATCAAGCTGGGCCCCAATGAAATCCAGTTTCATACAGGTATCAGCATTTACTTTTGTATGTTTATTTGTAGTCCCAGCCGTGAAAATACGGAGATTGGCCCATGAGTAATATCCAGGGCATCTTCCTGGGTGGGGGACTTTAGTAAATAATCGTCCAGATAGGGAAATATTATTACCCCCTGCTTGCGGAGGTATGCCTCCCCTACTGCAAGAACTTTGGAGAAAATCCTCAGTGCTGTCAAAAACTGGAAATGTTCTGTCCCCAGAGTAAAGCTGAGGAAGCTCCTGTGATGGGATGTATGGTTACATGGAAATAGGCATCTTGAAGGTCGAGGACCTAGAACCAGTCCCCCTGTTCCAATGCTGGTATTGTTGTTACTAATGTGACCATCCTGAACTATTGGACCTTTATGAATTTGTTGAGTTTTCTGAGATTAAGAATAGGTCTCCATCCTCCATACTTTTTCTGGGTTCATAAGCAGTGAGAATAAAAACCCTTCCCTCTGTGTTGTGATGGTGCTGGTTTCACAGTGCCCAAATGTAGGAAGCGGTTTACTTCTTTTTGTAGAAGGTGCTGAAGAGGGACGGGGAGGGAGGATGGAGGTGAACGGTATCAAAGAACCCATTTGTCCATGGTGATGGTCTTCCACACTGAGTAGAAAATAGTCAGATGGTGTCCAAAACAGGGGATGATCAGTAATGGTGTCAGCACTGAGGAATGGGGAAGGTCTCTCAGGTCCTTGATGAAACCCTCAAAATTGTTGTTTTGCTGAGGGTTACTGGGATGCCAATGATTGAGCCAGAAGTGGTCGATGCCTTGGAAGTCTCTGTCTGTGCTTTGTCTCTGTTGCTGGGCATATGGAACAGATCTTGCATGCTGGGTCAAAGAGTATTTCCTGTTTTTTTCTCTGTGCAAGTGTGTATATCACAAGGGAGCGAAGGTTCGCCCTAGAGGCCTTCAAGGTGTGAAGGGACTTGTTGGTCTTGACAGCGAATGACTTCTGACCATCAAAGGGGAGATCCTTCACAGTCGATTGTACCTCTCTTGGGAAGCTGGACAGGTGAAGCCATGAAGCCCGACACATAACTATGGCTGTAGCCGAGGAACATGTTGCCATGTCTGCTGCATCTAGAGATGCCTGTAAGGCAGTTCTAGCTAGGAGATGGCCCTCCACGGTGATCCCTTTGAATTGTTCTTTTTTGTCCTCTGGTATGTGTTCAATAAAATTTGACAGTTTAGAATAATTTATATAGAATAATTTATATATATTTCACCATCAGTGCAGCATAAATGGGAATCAGAAGAAGAAGAATGTCCGATGAATAGGCCTTGCAGCCAAAGAGGTGTAACCATTTCCACTCTTTGTCATAGGGGGTGGATCTGGAGTGGTGTTGTTTGCCTCGTTCACTGATGGTGTCAACCGCTAATAGGTTTGGTGCTGGGTAAGAAAATAAAAGTCCCCTTTGAGGAGACATAATATTTTTATCTGCTCTTTTGCAAGTGGGTGGGATTGTTGCCAGGGTGTTCCATATGTTTTTAGCCAGTTCCATAATTGGAAGTGCAATCTTTGATGAAGATAATGTTTGCAGATTTGAAGAATGCCTAGTAATTTATGTTGGGACTCTGGAACCTTCTCTAGGGGGATTTTTAGGGAATCAGCAATTCTTTTGAACAGCTCCTGGAAGTGTTTGAAATCATTTGCAATTGTGGGTGGCAGAGGCATTATGGCCTCCTCTGGGGAAGAAGAGGAAGAGAAGATTATTCACCTTGTGCAGTAACTGAGGTTCTTCGAGATGTGTGTCCCTGTAGTTGCTCCACTTTAGGTGCTGCTGCAGGCAGTTAACCAACGCTACGCAACCAACCCCCACTCAGTTCCCTCTCTACTACAGAGACTAATAAGGAAACTCCAAAGCAGAGAGGAGGAGGGAGGTTAGTGGAGCACCCACAGAGACACATATCTTGAAGAACCTCAGTTACTGCACAAGGTGAGTAACCTTCTCTTCTTCACGTGCTTTCCCTGTGGGTGCTCCACTTTAGATGACTTCAGAGCAGTGCCCTCTGATGGAAGGAGGGACTTCAGAGTTGAAGTCGTGACCTCCGATAGTACAGAGCATCTGAAGGAAGTATCAGATGTTGCCAGTTGCTCTAAGGCATAGTGCTGTCTAAAGATATGAGCTGAGGCCCAGGTAACAAGTCTACAAATGTCCATGATAGGTACATTGTGCAGGGAAGCCGAGGAGGCTGATAAGGCTCTAGTGGGATGCGAGTGAATCCCCATGAGGGATTGGCAGTCGCACTGATGATAGCAGAGTTTTGTGCAATTATGGATCTACTTGGAAAGTCTTTGTTTAGAGATGGTGTTCCTTTTGGAGCATTCAGTGATGGATAGAAACAGTCTGGGTGATTTATGGGATGGTTTAGTCCTGTATATGTAAGAAGCCAATGCCATCCAAACATCAAGATTATGAAGTGTGTAATGTGTTCTATCTGTGAGGGGTTTAGGGGTGTGGTCTGAGGGAGGCTTTATCCTCAAAGAAGACCATGTATGGGGATTCCGCCATGAAAGCCCACAGTTCTTCCACACGTCTCACGGCTGTCATTGCCACAAGAAATGCTATTTTCATGGAACGGTGTAGCAGTGATTATGTCATCATGGGTTCAAACAGGGAAGAGGTGAGGATCCGAAGGACCAGGTTCAGGTCCCATGGTGTAGTAGGCTCACGTAGTTCAGGGTAGGCATTATTAAGTCCTCTGAGGAAATATTTGGTCAGTACATGGGTAATGATGGGATGACAATCCACCTTGGGGTGGAATGTTTTGATGGTAGGTAGATGGACTTTTATTGAGCTCATGGATAGGTCTGACTGTTTGAGTGCTAATAGGTAATGCAGTATAGAGGGTAATGTCCCTGAGATGGAAGTCATCCGTTTTAGTTGGCGCCAGGCCTTAACTCGTCTCCCCTTCAGGGTGTATGGGTGACAGTTCATTTCTGTTCAACTGTGTAACAGTATATTTTGTATCTCCTCTGAACAGATCAGCTCAGGTTCCATGAGCCATGGAGGAGCCATGCTCTGAGATGGAGTTTCTGTGGATGTAGGACAGCCTGAGTCCTCGGACAGTGGGTGAGACAGAAGTGGGAGTGCGATTCATGGACATACGGTCATGCTGAAGGGGTAAGGATACCATAGTTTGGCAAGACCATGCTAGTAGAATTACTGTGGCCCATCCAGCCTGATCTTGTGGATCACTCAGTTCAAGAGAGGAATAGGAGGGAAGACATAGAGAAGGGGAGCGTTCCACTCAAGGAGGAATGCATCACCTAATGACTGCACACCGAGACCTGCACTGGAACAAAAATGAAGGTGTTCGATATTTTGTGCAGTTTGTAAAAAGGTTTACTGTGGGGAACCCCCAGTGTTGAAATACATGCAGGAGTACTGTGCTGTCGAGCTCCCTTCGCGGTCCTGAGAAATTTGTCTGCTGAGGGTATCTGCTGTGGTGCTGTGGATATTGTGTCTGATGCACCATCGTCAGGGTTTTATGGCTTGCACACAGAGAGACTGTGAGTGTGCTCCCTCTTGCCTGTATATATAATACATACAAGCTGAGGCTTCAAATAGCTTTGTCCTTGATGAGTGGCAGGAATTGGGAGCAAGCGTTGTGGATAGCTTGACGTTCCAATGGGTTTATATGTCGAAGGGATTCTGCAGGGGACAAGTGGCCCTGTATAGTATGTGGGTGCAGGTGTCCTTCACATCCCAAGGGTGAGGCATTTGTGGTCTGAATGAAGGGTGTTCCCATGCATACGTTGGTTGGTTTTATCCACCAGAGAAGGGAGTCCTTTATTTTGCCCGATATTGGGGGGTGCTTGTTTATGCTGTGCCTGTGTGGAATAAAGCTGATACATAGCCTTCCTTGTAGGCAATGGATGTTTAATCTGGTGTGTCTGACAGCAAATGTCGTGGCTGCCATGTGGTCAAGGAGTTGAGGGCAAGTCCTGGCAGATACCTGTGGGGTATTTCGTACAGTAGGTATGAGGCTGGTGAGAGTGAGAGAACATTGTCTCGATAGTGAGGCTATGGCCTTGATAGAGTTGAGGTGGGCTCCAATGAAGTCCAGCTCTGACACTGTTGTTACAGTGGGCTGGTTGGTATTTATTTGGAAGCCCAGATTCGTGAAGAGGGTTACCACCCTGTTAGGTGGCTTGCAATGCTGCCTGCTGAGTTGACGCTTTTAGCGGGCAGTTGCTTATAGTGTATAGTGCGACCATCTTGAATCATTGTGTTTCTGACGAATCTCTGAAATATCAGAGGTCGAGTATTGGTCTCCATCCACCAGAGTTCTTGTTCAGGGAGGCTGATGGTTGGGATGCAGCAACTTGAGAAGTAGAGTGTTGTCCCCTCAGGGCCTGGGTCTGCGACTCTGTGAGTCAAATCACCACTGTTGTTGTGAATACATTGGCCGGTGGTATCGTTAGGATGTAAAGTAAATCCTCTGTTTTCTCTTGGGTTTGGGGTTATAGGTTCCCAAGGATCAGAGAGTCACTTGTGAGTCCGTGAGCGAGTGGAGTGAGTCGTCTGTCTTTTTGGCAAATAATTTGGGCTGGCAAGTCTTCTACTGTGGATTGCACCTCTTTGGGGAAGCCAGAAAGATAGAGCCCGGAGACCCTTCTCATTACACCACCATCGACACCGATGTTGCAGCCCTGTCCTCAGAATCAAGTGCTGCGAATTGTTCTCCCTTGTCCTTGGCAATAAAATTAATCAATTTGGACATTTTTGTGTAGTTTGTATAGTTGTATTTCGTTAGTAATGTCGCACAGATGGCTATGTGAAGGTGAGGTGTACCAAGGAGTAAGCCTTATTGCCAAAACTGATCAAGTCTTTTCTAGTCCTTATCGTGAGTTGTGTTTCTGGGCTGTTGTTGCATGCTACGTTGCTGGACTGCGTCTATCACTAAGAAATTAGGCGCTGGATGCGAACTCTGTGCCCTTTGTTGGTACACACCTCCTGTTGGACCTCCCGCCAGCTGGAGAGGCAGCCAGAGGGGTCCGCAGAATGACCCAGAATGACCCAGGGTCCATCAGTGCTTCATTCATGTGAAGGGCAATTTTTTTTAACAAAGCGGATGTATGCAAAAAGTCCACCAGCCCATGCTGTATCACGGGGACCTCCTCAAGGGAGATGTCCAGAGAGGGCCACCCTCTCAAATAAGCCATGGAACAGTTTGAAATCATCCCCTATATTAGGGGGAGGGGGCATAAAGGTGTCCTCTGTGGACAATGATGGCAAGTGGGTAGGTGATGTCCCCTGCAGGAGTGGGGGTTCTTACTCCTCTTCCCCTGGTACCAATGAGGGTGCTGGTACAGAAGCTGTGGGGAATTACTGTGTGCTGGGTCTGGTCATGGCGGGCAGTCCTCCTTGTGTGGGGCATATGACCCATGGATTCCAGTATGCCCATTGGGATGGGAATAGCATAGGGGGTCCCCATACCACTGTAAGTACCCAGGGACAGCATAATATGCCCCAGGAAAGACTCCTGGGTTGACTGACTCCTGATGGATAGGAGCTGGTGAGGGAATAGCTCCCTGTTCTTCCTCATCTTCCTCCTTCAAATAAGGAGAGAGACAGCAAGTGGTGTTGGGGGAGACTTGGTGCCAAGGGTGTCATTCTCGTATCGGTACCATGGATAGGGGGATCAGGGGCAGAGCCGAATACCAGAACCCTCTGTCTGAGGAACTGCTGTGCTGGTTTGATTGGCCCCTGTGGCAGCCTCCTTGTCAGTGCCAGGGCTGTGGAGGAGGAGAAGGCGGCACTGCTGGCTGTGCCTCTTTGCATGTCAGGCGCGCCTTTGAAGAAGCCGTCTTTTGTAGCAGTGCTACACTGCTGTTTGTAGATCATGGTGCGGAGGCATGGGATTTTGATTTCCCCTTAGTGCCTGTGTCAGAGCCCGCTCTTGTAGAGTCTCTGGCTCTAGCGGTGCTGGCAGTGCTAGGATTTTCCACTACTTCGGCTCCCGGTGCTGACAGCACACCCGGTGCTGGTATTGGATGCCTGCCCGCGGAATGAACATACATCGCGGTGCGGAGGCATGGGGTTTGATTTCCTCTTACTGCCTGTGTTGGAGCCCACTCTTCTAGAGTCTTTGGCTCTAGCGGTGCTGGGGTTTTCCACCACCTCGGCTCCCAGTGCTGACAGCCCAGGCGGTACAGGTACTGGATGCCTACCCACGGAGCAGCTGTAGATTGTGGCATGGAGGCACGGGGCTTCGACCTGCCTCAGCGTCTGCACCGGAGCTGTCCCCCACAGAGTCTCTGTCTGCAGCGGTGCCGGAGCTCTCAGCCACCCCAGCTCCTGGCGCTGACAGCACAGCTGGTACTATTATTATCTGCAGGCAGCTGTGTGTTTTTTTGTTTTTGTTTTGATTTTTGCTGATTCCTGCAATGTGGACCCAGGTCACGGGTGCTTAATCGAGTGACACCTGGCAGGGCACTCCGATGTGGGGTTGGAGAAAGGACCCCTGTCCGAAGCCGCAATTGGCAAAGTGAGAGAAGGTGGTCCCTGAGCTTCATGCCCCAACGCACATCTGAGAGACTTCTCCACTCCGTGCCGTTCTGGCCATGAGCCTGAGGCAATGCAACACTTTGTGGCATGCCTGCTTCGTCCAGGCAGCAAAAACACTGACCGTGGCTGTCAGGGACAGGCACTGCGAGCCTGGAGGCAAGGTGCTGAAAGCCCGGAAAACCGGGCATTCCCATTGGGAGGTGTAGAGGAGTGGACTCACCCCTGCGGCACCTGCTGCTGGTGACTTCTGGGAATTAGCTTGGTTCCAGCTCCAGAGCACCCTCTGCAGGCCGGTGATCCGCCTGTCCTCTGTCCCCCGTGTCCCTCCCTGGACGCGGTGTCCTTTTACCTGGGGTGCTGCCCCAGGCAGTAACCCCTCAGTCTTAGGGTCTCCCTTCCCCGGGGAACCCCCACCCACTATCCCCACCTCGCCTCAGGATAAGGCTACTGCCAGTCATCGTCTAGCCCCCAGACCCCGGGGCAGACTGCAGTATTAGCCTACTCATCACTGGCAAGGTTGGGTTTGGACCTGCTGCTTTGGCCTACCCCTGGGCTGCTCTCTGCAACCCCCAGTACCTTTTAGCCCAATGCTAGGCTGCAACCTGGGGCTTTCCAGGCTGGAGCTCCCCAGCTCCTCAGCCTTTCCCCAGCCCTGCTTCACCCAGGTACCTTGTGTCTAGCTCCCTGCAGCCAGGCCCTTCTCCCTCTACAGGCAGAGGGAGAGTGCTTGCTCCTGGCTTCCCTGGCCTTCTTATAAGGCCCTGTTGCTCAGTTTGGGGCGTGGCCCCAACTGCAGCCACTTCCCCCAATCAGCCAGAGTTTTACCTTGCCCACCCCCAGCCCTCTGCAGGGCTTTTCCAACCCCTTCCAGACTGGAGCGGGTGGTCACCCCACTACGGGGGGGCGGGGGGAGCTTTCACCCTCAAAATGGCTGTTTTTCTGAAGTTCTTGGCTGTGAGGTTTTTTTTTGCTTGTTTATTTTTTAAACCAAGGAGAAAAGAAAAGGGAAACAAACTAAGTAGCTGCTAACAAGGAAACTAAGTAACTGACTGTAACTAATTAACTACAAAAGTAGTGAGGCGTTGCTGATTGCTCCTACTCAAGGGCAGTGGAGAAGGAACTGAGTGAGGGTTGGTCGCACAGCATCGGTTAACTGCCTGCAGCAGTGCAAGGCAGGGACCATAAATGTGTGACCCAACCGGGCACTGCTACCAAAAGTCTCCGACTACGAGCGCAGGGGCACATGAACACCTAAAGTAGAGGGCAGCACTCAAAGAAGAAATGCTGTTTGCTGAGGTAGTTTCTCGTACCAGGGTCTCTTTCTGTTCTTCAAAACTCTCCTCAGGAGGCTTTGATGGTGCAGCCACTGAGGGTGGTGCGGGAGATCTATTCCTCTCTCTGTAGGAGCTCAGGGGCCTGGGTATTGTCTCCTGTATGCCCCCCAGGGCATACAAATTGCAGTCTGGGTGTTTCAGTCCCTCACACAGCAGCCGCACGCCTGAATCCCCCAGTTTGTTATGTATGGACTAGCATAGGTGGTGAAATCCATAATTGCCCATACCATGTCTGGGTGTCAGCCCTATGGTGATATTTGGGCTGTACAGGTGGACCTAATGTCCAACTAGTTTGGATGAGAGAGGAGTGGCGTGATGAGTTAGCACGCTCCTCATCATCATCGTCATCCTTGCTGGAAATGAAGGGGACAGAGATGAGGTGGGTTGACATGGTACTGTGCATACTGGAGTAACACTGGTGCCAAAGAGTGGTGAGTCTGGTGTTGATGAGACAAGTAAGTCTTTGCGGTGAAGGAAATGGTGTGGTACAGATGGTTGTCAGGATAATTGACTACTTAGCACTATAACAGATTGTGCACAAGGATATTTTATACCAGGACCACCCAGAGGGGGCGGCAAGAGGGGCAATTTGCCCCAGGCCCCGGGCCCCACAGGGGCCCCCACGAGAGTTTTTCAGGGCTCCTAGAGCGGGGTCCTTCACTTGCTCCAGGGGCCCCGGAAAACTCTAGCGGGGCCCGGGCCCCCGGAGTTTCTTCCATTCCAGGACCCTCCGCTGAAGTGCCCCAAAGACCCGCGGCAGGGGGTCCTTCCGGCACTTTGGCGGCGGGTCCCGGGTCTTCGGTGGCAATTCGGCGGCAGGGGGTCCTTCTGCCCCGGGACCCGCCGCCGAAGTGCCGGGTCTTTGGCGAAGACCCCAAGCCCCCTGAATTCTCTGGGCGGCCCTGTTTTATACAGTTAAAAAGTTATAAGAGTACAGTGGAAGGATAACCTTCACCAGTCCTCCCCCTCCACAGCACTCCTAAGAGGAAAATAACCCCAAGATTCAGTTGTAATGTTCAAGTATTAGTCCCACAACCAGGGTACTTGAAGGTGGACAATCTAATATTTTGCTTGGGTCAGCCCTCTGATATACACCATAGTATCAAGCACAACAAGTCCTTGGCCAGGTAGGCAAGGACTGAGACAACAGTATCTGCGGGGTATCCTTTAATAGAGAGGTTCAGCAGATACATGGACCAGGCCACATACGCAACCCCCCAAACCAAATGATAACACTTATTAAATAAGATTCAATGGATATACGTGCAGTTCTTTGAGACCAGTGTATACCTCAGACATATTTTGTTAACATTTGACATCTTATCAACACTGGCTTGTGAACAACTCAATGTGGGAAGGGAGGAAGGAAAGATGGGTGGTAGTGGGAAAAGTGGTCAAGTTTAAATACCATGCAGAGCATAGCAAACAGACACTCAGCTGTATGCACAGAAAGTCACTGAATGCACTCTACATTATGACTAGTTGATCAAACCATGTCAAACAGCACTGTCAGGAAATAAGTACACCCAAAGAATCTGTACTTTCAGCCAATGTGACCACACCAGAGTTTCACTGCAACCCTCTGTATTGGCCAGATCTGTGGATATAGCACCAATGAAGAAAGATCAGACACTAATAAGCCATTATGTTCATTTAATAAACCTTACTCCAGGATCCTGATAGTACTCAGTCTAGCAACTGGGAAGTTCCTGCGTAATCTGTGTTGGATTTTACATTGAGGGAGCTGGGCTTCCTGACGATGAAGCAGCTGAAGATCAAGAATCTTAAGTCCTCCTTCTTAGGTAGTGAGCGATATAATTTAAACAGGGCATTTTAGTCACTGAGGAGTACTCAAAGGGCAAGAAGTCTTGAATTGGATTATGGCACCTAATGGATTATCCCTGAAGAGAGCAAGAAAAGAACAGGATGCAATCTTCGCCAGATGGCGATCTGCTGTGCTCTCTCTTTGCTACGGTCAATTGCAGTACTTTCCCCCCATGGGTTTACAAATTAGAGCACATTAGATATTTAGACTTCTAGGAGCCCAACAGAATAAAGGAAATAAGGAGAGAAATTTAATCCACAGGCCATTAGTTCTGGATAGTTAAATTTGTTAGGAATTCATTAGAGATCACAAATGTAGTTTGTGTTCTTTAAACCCAAGCAAGTAGTGAGAGGAGGCAGCTAATCTTGTTGGAGCCCATCAAGCAAGTTTTCTACCTTTTGAGACTTTTACCAATTATGGTCTTCTCTCAGTGCTTTACGTGAGACATGGCTGAAACCTCCATATAGTATTTAAGGCCTTTTTGCCATGTTTCTTGAATTATTAAAGGCAGCCTGCACTCAACATCTCTAGTGAGAGTCTGAAAAATCATGGTCTTAGCATTCAAAGCACCCCACCAGAGTTCTCGCCTCTCCCTAGCTTTTTGCATAACAAGCTCATTAACAATACCTTTCAGGAAATTGACAATACTAGCTCATGATTTATCCACAGGGGCACACCAACAGGGAAGGGACCTTTATGCCCTTTCTACAAAGGCATAATCCTCTGGCAAGTCCAGAATCCCTGCAAGAAATCAGGGTGTGAATTCCAGGGGTTTCCTGCTCTCAGCTCCCCGCAGAAACCCCAAATTCTCTGATTATTATGACAATTTTTTTTTCAAAATTTGCACTCTTGCAGAATTAGGCCTAACAATCGACCTGCTTGTTCCCTGAGGTCATGCTCTATTGGTCTTCTGACATCTACTACTTTTAAACTGAAATTCTAGAGAAACCATGTTTGGAGTGGTTTTGTTCTTTGAATTAGAAACTGGCAAGCTTCTGAAAGTAATGAGGCTTGTTCCCTCACTGTCACTGTCACTCCATAAGGAGATTCCTAAAAAGCACTGAACTCCCTCAACTTCCACTGATGTTAATGGGCCAAATACTGAGACGCTGAGTATCTTCAACTCCCATTGACTTTACTGAGAGTTGATGATGCTAAAGACCTTGCAGGATCAGGCTGTATGTATCTTGTGTAGATTTGAAAGATCAAATATGCAACATCTAGATTAAATGGGAAAACCAGAAGTGACCATTGTCTTTTTTAACTTAAAAAGCATTTGAAGTTCCTCATCAAGTTGACATATTAGCCCGTGAGCCTAGTTGGGGCCACAGCTGAACACAAGAACTCTGAAAAAAGAGCTTTACTTCACCCTTGGGACAATTCATTTGTGTTAATTTCTTTCTCTGTTTGCTGACAACCCGCAAAGGAGCAGACTGTTCTGCCACTTATGACTTCACTGGCATGATGGAACATGATGGAGCAGATGTCTAGGTGAGTGCAAGGGCCTAGACTGGGAACACCCTTGGAAAGGAACCCAGTGAATCAGGTATCTGCAGAAAGTTTCAACTTTTGCATGGTCAGGCATTAGTCCATTTCAAAGTGGATAAAATCAATGATTTAAAAAAAATCAGATTTTTTTTATTTAAATCAGGTTTTTTTGATAAAATGCTTTTTGAGGGAAAAACCTATCTAAAGATACAGTAGTTTTAATTAAGATACATTATAGCTCAAAGATATCTCATCATGGAATAGGGATTATAAATTCTAATTCTATAGTATGAGACAATATATTCATGTGATGTTTAAGAAAAGTCTTGTAAATGAGTTCCAATAGTTCATGGATTAGGGACCCAATCTTATGGGGTTCCAGGGCCTTCTTATAGACTATTTAGGTTAATCTTTCTATTTACTCAATGGGATTCAGTGCTCAGTCTGGAAGATACCACCAGAGATGCTTAGTTTGCAGTTCTCAAACTATGGATTTGTGTCTCCAGAGATAACATGCTTGTTAACAGCAAAAATGTTTTTAGATAAATAAATGTAGAGAGAGAGGTGAGAAATAACAGATCTCAATCCTATTGTTCCTCTGCAAATTTGTGTATGCAGAATCAATCCCTTACCTCTCTCTAAAAGTGCAAAGTTTCAAAAAGTTCAGTGAATAGAAGACTGTTGGGGGCAGAATAGATCTGAACATGGAGAAGAAGTCTGGAGATAAATGTGAGAAGGGAGGGACAGGCAGTAGAAACAAAAGTGAAACTGTTTGAGCAGCATATTCCAGAAGTCTTGAGGTCTTTCTGAGTGTAGCCTTCATTGAATTGAGATCTACCATACCATTCTCTCACTAGAAGGGAAACCTATAATGGCAGCAGGCTGTAAAAGAGACCCAGTTTGGGAATATTTTAATGAAGTTCATCTACCTGTGAGTAAGACAGGCATGCGTGCAAAATGCAAATAGTGCAAAAAGAAATGCAAGACCTGGTTGCCCGAATGAAACAACATCATGAGAAGTGTTCCTTCTCAGGAGGAAACTGCTTTGAAGATGATGAAAGGAACATGTCTGAACATGCAGGATCTTCAGGCTGGTAACTTTTTTATTTCATACTTCTTTCTTAAGGGCTGCCTGTCTTTCTTCTGGATTATTCTTGAATTCTCATGTTTGAGCCAAAAATATAGTTGTTACTCTATGGTACTGTCATTTTAGAAGCAGTTGTGTTAAAAAATAAATCACTGAAATAGGCAGCTCTTCTTTTTACAATTTCACCTTTAAAGTAGTACAGAGTATCAGTGAATGCAATGAGTAATACTATATATATATATATATATATATATATATATATATATATATATATATATATATATAAAAATTTAAATCGATTGTGTCAGCCAGGACACAATTAGTCCAAATTTTTATATATATATTTATATATTATTTTTATATATTATATATATAGATATATATATAAATTTAAATTGACTGTGTCAGCCAGGTCAACATGAGAAACTTAAAATATGGGCTTCTGCAGCTAACCCCTTCGTCTTCACCTTCATTTTCCTGTTTGTTCATAATCTGGAAAAGAAAAACAAGCTTTCCTGCTTTTTCAGGTCCCAAACGATTTCTCAGTTTGGAATTAATTAGTCCACAGGAAGAGAATATTCTTTCTACACCGGCAGAAGAAGCTACTGTTGTTAAAAGTGATATTATCACTTCAACAGCTCTGAATCCAAGTGCTTAAGTGACTTCCATCAGTTCACTGGTGTGACTTTCTTTAAAACATCATCAACAAACATATGTTTCTTGAATGGGTGGAGCAATGTCCACAATGATCCTGTTGTATGTGTTCATATAAATGAAATATATATATTTCATTTAACTATTTTAGTTAAAAACAATTTTAACAAAAACAAACCTGATTTTAAAAAACTTGAATGTTTAACTAAATTCAAAAATGTATATGCTAGTTTTGTTAAAATATTATATATGTATTCTTGTTTCGTTAAAATATTATATGTTTGCTGTTGAAGAAAAAAATCTAGAATACATAACGTTGTTTTAGTTAAATAAAACAATTTAAATGTCTGTCTGGTGATGTTCTCCTCCTAATACAGCATGGCAAGAAAATCCTCCAAATATTAATGATTAACCTGTTGACTTGAAGATAGTTCACCTCCCAAAGACGTCATAAATATCTGCTTCAATTACCTTTGGTAAATGAAATAACGAAACAATCATTCATTTTCTGATAGAACTGTAAAACTAATCTGAAAAGTTTTCAAAATAAATCACTTTAAAAATGTCTAGTGTGTACCTTCTAAAAATGAAACCTACATCTATCTCTGAGCTGTGAAGAATATGTATTAAGGTTATAACAACCAACAAGAATGCACTTTTATGTAGAAATCTATGATTAAATCAAGTCTTCCTGACTAGTGATTTAAATCAAATCCATCCACCCATTTAATCTCTCTTTTATGCTTTCAATATCATTTAATAGTTTTGTTAGGTAAAGACCACTCTTTAGCAGCCAGCTATCGCTGAATATCACTCCTGAGTTATAGCTACAAACTCCTGGAGCAGATGATCCTACAAAGAACCACACACATGACAGAACAACTTTTGAGTGATATGCAGGCAGGTTTCCAACAAACTGAAGCACCTGTGATCAAATGTTAACACTTACTACATATACTGAGAATGGATTTCAAAAGAAGAAAATTGGAGCTGTCATTTTTGACTTTTCAGCAGCCTCTGACAACATCTGGCATACTGGCATGCTGTGTAAAATGTCAAGAGTTCTTCTTAAATGGGTTGTTATGGCAACTGAACTGCTGCTCTGAGGTAGATGTTTTCAAGTGGCTCTGGGCCAAAAACAGCACCTGGAGATTCCAGAAAAACAGACTCTCACAAGACTTGGTGCTGGCACCAATTTTATTTCATATATTCTTCTATAATTTACTGAACACCATCTGCAGGTGGTTCATGTATACCAATGATATCTGCTTGACCTCAAGGGACTGACATCCAAAAGGTTGAAGAGAACCAAAACAGTGATATGACTGCCTTATGTGACTATTTCAAGAAATGGGGACTGAAACCAAGTGCATCAAAGATCATATCAACATGCTTCCACTTACATCATGCTCAGAGACAACCTGAGAATAATGTCTTTTTGAATGGTCAGTGGGCTAGCACATGATTCAAAGTCAGTATATCTAGGGGTCATCTTAGATTGCCTGCTCACATACAAATACTATCTCATTAAAGTATCCCAAGAGATCAAGAACTGAAACTGTCTCCTGAACAAACTGTTTGAATCCTCCTGGGGAGCCAATGAGCAAACACGGAGTAGTTTGGGACTCTTTCTGATACTCAGTTGGCAAAAACAGTGCCCCAGTTAGGTTAAACTCTGCCCACACTGGACTAGTAGACAAAGCTTAATCATACCATGAAAATCACAGGCACACTGAAGCCATCAGAACTTGTACAGTTACCAGTCCTAGCCAATATTTCTCCACCTAACATCCAGCATCAGAATGCAGCCAACAAACAGATCTTCAAGGCACAACAATTGCCACACTTGCCACTGTTCAGGAATACATAGAATGCATTCCACCACCGACTGTGTAGCAGAAATCCTAACTGAACAGTGCTGCACACTTTCCATCCAGATGATACTATGAGACCACTATGGCAGACAGAACGGGAAGAGTCTCTGCCACTACCAGGAATTCGTACATCATCATCAGGTTGGATGAACAGCTCCCTGACTTTGAGCTCCCATGCTACCTCTGAAGCCAGTTTAACAGATTCAGGTGTGGTGTGGTGGGCTGTACCAAGGCCAGCCATGCCTGGGACATCCAGGACAGTCTCTGTGCATCTGTGATGCTGTGGACGATGTTACACAAACTGGATGGTTGCTCTTTTTGTAGTGGGCTCCCCGGAGGTCTTCTAAAGTTGAACACTGCTGATTCAGAGGCCCTTGATTAGCTTGGCACCATTTAAGCTGTCTGTTTGGGTTTTTTAAACCTAGCCCTGCTTGTTGTGCCCACACAGAATCACTATATAATAAATTTAAGAGTATTCCCTTTTTATCCACAACTGTTTGCTCACTGCAGTGAGGTCCTACTGTGGGCCAGCAGCTAGAGTCATCAGAATTTTAAAATCAAACAGATTTTTAAAAAATTACAAAAATAAGTTGATTTATTGGAGTACTATAATTTTACTTGGATATGAACACTTGTAAGATCAGCAGCGTGGACTCATTGCCAAGGGGCAAAGATTAAGTGTTGTAAAACTACTGAAAACTGACATCATTAACATTCAGTACAAAAATATTGCAGTAAATTAGGTGACACTCATACATTGACACTCCAGTTTAATTAAACTTAAGAGCAAACAAATAATTTGGCCAACCTGTACAAAGGGAGAAATTTACTGGTTCTGAAACCAAGCACTGGACTTAGAAATATATTTTTTCTGATGATTTGTCCATCTCCAAGTTCCAAACCCATCAACCAACCTGATCCCAGCAGCTAAAAGCCACAACTGTGGTGATCATCCTCTCCTCCCCCATCAGTATCTGAAGCCTATGCTTGCAGCATGTCATCTTGGCTTGTGGCCTGAAAGAACATAAATCCACATCGTGTAGAAGTCAAGCATAGGAATTTATTACGTACAGCGCTGACGGGGTGTCACCTCGCTTATTAGGTTCAGAGACACTGTCAATCAATTGATTACAATGGAATATATGGATTTTCCATGGGCGAGGGAAAGTGATAGAGTAGGCAGTTCCACAACCCCGGATAGGTCTAGCAGCAAAACAAGATAGCATAGTAGCCAATGGTTAAAAGGTTACATAATGTCTCCGCCCATGGTCTCAAGTTAACAAGTTAACATTTAATTAATACTTTGATAAAATGTATTAGTATAAAATATATATGTTGAATTCTAATTTGGGGTCCATAGGAATGAAGCAACTCCTCTGATTGTCCAACAGATACATTCCTAGGGGTTAAAGCAAAGAAACAGTGAAAGTATATGGCAATAAAGATTGTCTCCTTTGTGTCTTAAGGCAGACATTGGTCCCTGGGAAAGGGAGGTGGCCATATCTTATACTGACATGTTCCAACCTTTCATAAACTCAAGGTTGGATATGTGGGAAAAACATCTCGCTACAAAAGAAACTAACACAATGGAAACGGGGCTTCTTTGTTCAATTTGCAACTCTGAATAAGATACAATTATTCAGTACTCGGCTCCAACACCTGACAATTTGCTGACTATGCTTATTTTAGCAAAGCAAGATTATCTTTTTATCCCAGCTTTCTCTTAGCTGATCACTATTTGCTAGGCCTCTGGTCTCTTGACCAAACTCTGGACTTTGGATCTGGAAAAGAGCTGGCACAATCCATATACCAAGTTATTACATAAAATGCACATGGGTTTTAACCCTTCATGGCCTAGCTTATCTACCCCCCTGGTTCTCTGACTGGTAGATCATGTGCTCTCTGGATGTGCTTTTACTGCACTGTGCAACTCCTGATAATATTAAAGCACTGGGGTGGGATAAAAATCAATGATTTTTTTTAAATGATTTTTTTTGTTTAAAATTAAATTTGTTTTAATTTAATACAGG
The DNA here is from genome assembly GCF_016161935.1 of Mauremys reevesii. Taxonomy (NCBI): domain Eukaryota; kingdom Metazoa; phylum Chordata; order Testudines; family Geoemydidae; genus Mauremys; species Mauremys reevesii. Next base: position 282,757,363 of record NC_052623.1, read on the forward strand.
TTCACTTTTCCAAACTAAATCCATTTAAAATTCAGTTTGAAAGTGACAACCTATAGTATGACCTAAACTTAAAAGTCATTTAAATACAAACAATATATTAATCAGTATATGATTGCTGCAAGTTTTAAAGAAAGTCAAACAACTGAACTGCTGGAAGTCACTCACTAAGGACCTGCAACCAGAGTTTGAAGTGCTTAACCAGATTTTGACAGCAATAGCCTCTTCTGCAGATACAGAAAGAAAATTTTCTTCATTTCAGTTTATTCAGCTATAGTGGAACCTCAGAGTTATGAACATTAGAGTTATGAACTGACCAGTCAACCACACATGTCATTTGGAACCAAAAGCGGAAGTACACAATCAGGCAGCAGCAGCAGAGGAGGAAAAAAAGCAAATACAGTATGGTACTGTGCTAAATGCAAACTATTAAATAAAGGGAAAGCAGCATTTTTCTTAGTAAAGTTTCAAAGCTGTACTAAGTCAATGGTCAGCTGTAAACTTTTGAAGGAACAACCATAACATTTTGTTCAGAGTTATGAACATTTCAAAGTTACGAACAACCTCCATACCCAAAGTGTTTGTAACTTTGAGGTTCTACTGTAGTTCAATACCAATCGGTAGTTGAAAAAGCAAGAAAGTTTGCTTCCTACTTCTAACCTGTGAACAAAAATTAGGTGTGAGGATCAGATCTCCTAATTCTAGAGTTTTGATGGACATGGTGACCGGAAACAATTAGTTCAATTCATTAACCAACAACAAAAAAGACCCCTTCCTTTGTTTAATAAATGGGTCAGTTTTAAATGTAACATGTTTTGATAAAGTTTTTTCTTAAGTATCTAGCACTTTTAGGACCAGTTTAGTAATAAAATTAAAATGCTGTTTTTGTTTATTTAATTGAATTTTAATCCAAACAGCACTTGATACAAAGAACAAGTAAAAAAAATGATCATTTAGTAAGAAATGCACCTGTAAGCAGTGTCTGAATGAACTATCCCCTGACAGTTAGTTCGGGAGGGGAGAGACTTCAGAAGCAAACTGTATTTACATGAACACACCTACTCTGTGTAGGCATCTAGCAGGCAGGAGTTCCATAGCTTCAAGTGGTCAGCTTTGGCTAGTGTTGGGTTACAAATAATTTTAGCATTGAATGCAGAGGTAGTGAAATGTTGTTATCTTCATTGTATGACCAAAGGGGAGCAGAACTGTGCTGAACTTGTCCCGATTGAGAGATCACCTTCAGCTGAAAGGAACTCACTAAGCCAGGGGCTCAAATGTCAGACCCCTGTGAAAGTAGGGGGTGAGGAGTAGGTGTCCCAGCTAGGAGGTGTGGACTCTTCCCCAAGGGTCCCCAATCTGGTTTAACCTGTTCCTCCCCACTGTTCAAGGAGAGTGAAATAGGCTTCATTAGGAGTCTTTTATTATATTAAAGTGCTCAAATGAGAACTGAAACAACTTGGGGGGGGCAGTGTTTCTGCCCAGTCTACAAAGAGCTGAAAATCACTAAGAGATTGATGTACAGAGGTCTCAGCAGAGAGGCAGGTAGGAGCAGATGACTGACAGTTGGCTGGTGAATGAGCGGCTGCTGCGGTGGCCAGTGGAGAGGAACTGTGGCTAGTGGGGCGGCCAGACAGAGCAAGTGCTAAAGCAAGGTGCCTTCTTCCCTGGGTGGGAGGTGAACTCACACAGATGCACCTCTGAACCCCAGGTCCTCACAGACCAAGGACAACCATTGTGATTGCGGCATGGTGAGGAATCAAAGAGGAGCACAGAAAAGGAACTGTTGGTTGTAGAACTCAAGAACATCAAAATCCCGCTTGTGGCATTTTCCCTAATTAATGTCAGGTGACTTCCCTCCTTTCATTAAAAGTTTCTTTTCTACACTCAGAATCTGTGCTTGCGAGTGAGGAGGTATTGCCTCTCAGAGGCGCCCAGGGGTGGTGTGTAATTTTTCCAGGTTACTGGGTGGGGACTCAAGCCAGTTCTGTGTTATATTGTTGAAAAGGAACCCCAGATATTGAACTCAGCCCTGGTTGCTGCCGGCTTCATTGGGCAGCAGGGTTACACATCATTCATCATTTGCTAACATAATTAAAAAAGTAAAAATTAATAATCTGAATAAATGTAAGCAAAGCTACAGAACTGCTTATTAATGTGCATAAATATATTGTATCCTCTATGTTAGCTAAAAGAAGCACAACCAATGTAAAGGCTGTATTTAGTTACAAACATTTTATGGGTTACTCACTAATGAAAATCAGTCTTTCTTTAGGAAAATAACTAAAAAGTACAAATACAAAACAGTATGAAAACTGACAATTTGAATCAAGATTTCCTGGTGACTGATTTAAACCAGGATTAAAAACAGTGATTTAAATAGCTGATTTAAACCAATCCACTCCTTAAAGCACTCTGAGAAGGAGCAGAAATGGCTTTTCCCCTGACTGCAATCAAACTTTAAACACAGCCAAACAGTGCTACCAAAGGAAAGGTCTCTCACACTAATGTGTTTTAACCCTATCAGGAGTGGCACTGTACAGCACAACACTATTGAAACCACATATAGAAAATAAAAATAACTTTTTCCAGTACTTATACTTTCTTCCCATCTGTTCAGTAAAAGCATGTTAGAAAGAAATAGAAGATGAGACAGGAAAAAAGAGAGAGGAATAATGCACATAAATTGTCCAACACGCTTCCCCCACCAACCTCCCTATTCCCCACCCCCACCACCACCACACAGCAGAATTTGAATTATATTCAGTAAATGTTAGATAATATCACTTGCAACACTGTCAGGCAACACAAACCCTCCAGTTCAAACTCATATATTATAACCAATCCTCAACAATAGATGTTTCTGTCTGGAGTTTTACTGATTAGCCTTTATAATTTATGAGTCTGGCCTGGAGGTTTTGTGGCCTGACCTTTATTTTGCTGGTTTGACTTAGTCTTTTTAGCTGGGATTATTAAATCATGTACATATTTAATCTGAATACTGTATTTAGTAGAAAGTAAAAACAGAATCAGTTATTTTCAGTTAAATCAAAATTTAGGATGTGATAATGTGCATGTGACATACATTACAGAATGCATAAGTATGTTGGTTCTGCATAATTATGTATAACAAAAATAATACTTGGCACTTATATAGCATCTGAGGATCTCAAACCAATGTATAAAAATGGACAAGTACTATTAAATTTATTTTACAAGTGAGGAAAGAGTCACAGAAAAGCTGTGTTCAAAGTCACACCACAAGTAAGCGGCAGTGTCTGTGGAATTAAGCATTATGCTCTGCACTATTCCCATTAATAACATTTTTTCAGGATTTGTCCCTATGTATGAAATACAGAATGTATTTCAGAAAACTTAATATAAACTCTATTATATATGTTCACTTGAATATAATGTGAATTAGAAATCATTCTGAGGGATAGAAACTATTCAAATCACAGAGCCTAATTACATATTTTTAAAAGACACTACTTCAAGTGAGACCACTACGTGTTACAATAATTTAGGACAAAGTAAAAGGAGGGTGGGTTGGGCTAAAGAGGATATAGGGGGATATCATCTCCCCCAACCCAATAAGTTAGCTATTTATTTCCATGTGTAAGACCACAAGAGATGCCTTACCTTCCATTCCTTGCAGCCTTGATAGTTAATTAAAAACACCACCACTAATATAAACCAGAAAAGCAGCAGCAGCAAGCCCATAAAATACAACAAAAATTAAACAAGTCATAAATTGTAGCAAAAATACCCCATCTTTTGTTAAGCATCACCCTACAAACAGCTTTCCCTCCCTAAAAGTTCCCTTAAAAGATGAGCCTTGCAATATACCCTCAAAGTCAACACATTCAAGCTATTTCAGACAGGGGATGTCACACGGGGAAACAGCACATTCCAAAGAAAAGGCATCCTAGCAAAGAACATTGCCAGCAGCCCCCTTCTGTTTTCAGTTTGAGCCCCTCAGTTCTCAGCTGCAGCAATATGACACCAGGAGAGAGGCAGTCTTTCAAGTAAATAGATAAACTATCTACAGATTTTATGGGTCAATACCAGCACTATAAACTCCACCTGGAAATTCATAGGCAGGTAGTATGGATCCTAGAGCAGGGATGCTGGAACAATTTGTATAGTGGGGGTGTTGAGAGCCATTGAACCAAACTATAAACCCTGTATTGATGGAAAGCACTTCAAGCCAAGGGGTGTGGCAGCACCCCCAGCACTCCTAGTTCCAGCACCTATGTCCTAGAGCAGTGCTTCTCAAAGCCGGTCCGCCGCTTGTTCAGGGAAAGCCCCTGGCAGTTCGGGCCACTTTGTTTACCTGCTGCGTCTGCAGGTTTAGCCGATCGCAGCTCCCACTGGCCGTGGTTTACTGTCCCGGCCAATGGGGGCTGCGGGAAGCATCGCGGCCGAGGGATGTGCTGGCCGCAGCTTCCCACAGCCCCCATTGGCCTGGAGCGGCGAACCATGGCCAGTGGGAGCCGCGATTAGCCGAACCTGCAGATGCGGCAGGTAAACAAACCGGCCTGGACCGCCAGGGGCTTTCCCTGAACAAGTGGCAGACCGGCTTTGAGAAGCACTGTCCTAGAGCATTGGCTTAATGTGTTCATGGCCACATTCTGCACTCGTTCCAGTTTCCAAGTGGATTTAAGGTGCACCTCCAAGTAGAGTGCATTGTTATACTCCATAGGTCAAATCATAAGGGCATGAGTCAGGATGGTGAAGTCTGCATGAGACAGTAAAGGTTGCAGCCTTCTAGCCAGATGCAAAATAAAGCTATCTTAGCTATTAAATGTGATCCTCCAACAATAAGTAGATATCTCCAATGACGCTTTATGAAAACATACCTTCAGAGGGACAGATATGCCAAAATGTACATCTTCCAATTAATTTACTGGACTCATCAACATCACCTTTGTTTAGACAGCTTGATATCATCTATGCCTCAATATTCCTTACTTTACTTAGGGTATGTCTACAGTACGAAATTAATTCGAAATTATTCTATTTGAATTTTCAGAAGCGATTTTATACATTCGGTGTCGTGTGTCCCCATTGAAGCGTGAGAATTCAGCAGAGTGCGTCCACAGTACCGAGGCTAGCATCGAATGTCGGAGCGGTGCACTGTAGCTATCCCACAGTCCCCGCTGCTGATTGGAATTCTGGGTTACACTCCCAGTGCATGACGGGGCAATAACATTCTCGCAGGTGTTTTTGGGTGTGTGTTGTCACTTGCTCCTCCCTCTGTGAAAGCTACGGCAGACGCCATACTGCTAGCAGACGGTGCAGTACGGTGCACCACCTGTCTCCTGGTACTATGAATCCACCTCGTAGTAGCAGTAGTAGTCTTTCTATCTACTCTTTTATCTAACCATTTCCTGCCTTTTTTCAATCACCGAGAACCGAGCAGCACAGCTTCTGCCACAAACTCTGCTCTCCCACTCTTGCAGCGCTAGCTAATTTCTCCATGTTGTCTGTCCTGGGCTCCCGTGGAAGCTACAGAAGGCAACAATTCTCCACCGTTTTCAGCCATCATGAACTGAGCCGCACAGCTTCTGCCACAAACTCTGCTCTCCTGCTCTTGCAGCTCTAGCAAGCTTCCCACCTCCGTGAAAGCTACAGAAGACAACCATTTACTGCCTTTTATCGGCCATCCTGAACCAAACAGCTCTCCTATGTTTCGCGCCCTTTTTCCAGGATCACCCATGAAGGTGCCATAGCGCAGCAAGCATGGAGCCCGCTCAAATCTCTGCTGCAGTTTTGATCATTGTAAATACCTCGCGAATTATCCAGCTGTATGTGCAGTACCTGCCAAACCGGGTGCGGAAGAGATGACAGCACGATTACTATACTGATGAGGACATGGACACAGGTGTTCCTAGAAGCACGGCATGTGGCGATTGGGAGATCATGGTGGTGTTGGGCCATGTTCATGCCGTGGAACGCCAAATTTGGGCCGGGGAAACAAGCACAGACTGGTAGGACCGCATAGTGTTGCAGGTCTGGGATGATTCCCAGTGGCTATGAAACTTTCGTATGTGTAGGGCCACTTTCATGGAACTTTGTGACTTGCTGTCCCCTGCCCTGAAGTGCAAAGACACCAAAATGAGAGCAGCCCTCACAGTTGAGAAGCGAGTGGCCATAGCACTGTGGAAGCTTGCAACGCCTGACAGCTACTGGTCAGTCAGGAATCAGTTTGGAGTGGGCAAATCTACCATGGGGGCGGCTGTGCTGCAAGTAGCCAGTGCAATCATTGACCAGCTGCTATCAAGTGTAGTGATTCTGGGAAATGTGCAGACCATTGTGGATGGCTTTAATGCACTGGGGTTCCCTAACTGCGGCGGGGCGATAGATGGAACACATATCCCCATCTTGGCCCCAGCACACCGGGGCGGCCAGTACGTAAATCACAAGGGGTACTTTTCCATGGTGCTGCAAGCACTGGTGGATCACAAGGGATGTTTCACTGACATCAACGTGGGATGGCCGGGAAGGTGCATGACGCTTGCATCTTCAGGAACTCTGGTCTGTTTGAACAGCTGCAGGAAGGGAAATCCTTCCCAGACCAGAAAATTACTGTTGGGGATGTTGAAATGCCTACAGTTATCCTTGGGGACCCAGCCTACCCCTTAATGCCATGGCTCATGAAGCTGTACACAGGCACCCTGGACAGTAGTAAGGAGCAGTTCAACTACAGGCTAAGCAAGTGCAGAATGGTGGTAGAATGTGCTTTTGGACATTTGAAAGAGCACTTGTGCAGTTTACTGACTCGGTTAGATCTCAGCACAACCAATATTCCAATTGTAATTGCTGCTTGTTGTGCGCTCCACAATATCTGAGAGATGTTTATGGCGGGATGGGAGGCTGAGGCAACTCGCCTGGTGGCCAATTTCCCACAGCCAGACAACAGAGTAATTAGAAGAGCACAGCAGGGCATGCTGCGCATCAGAGAAGCTTTGAAATCCAGTTTCATAACTGGCCAGGGTATGGTGTGACAGTTGTGTTTGTTTCTCTTGAAGTTACCTGTCCCCTATATATATGAAAGGAAATAAAGTCACAATTATTTAAAAACCCTTCTTTATTATTTGTTGCACAACACATTGAGAGAAATCAGAAAGTAGACCGGGGGAGGGGGCGGGTATTGGGTTGGGGGGGTGGAGGAGGAGGGAAGGACAAGTCCAGAAACCAAATCAAAAGTTTGCATATGCCAGCTTTCTGCTGCTTGGGAGATCCTCTGGGGTTGAGTGTGTGAGTCTCCATAGCCTCCCCCCTCGAGTTCTTGGGTGTCTGGGTGAGGAGGCTATGGAACTTGGGGAGGAGAGAGGGAGGTTATATAGGGGCTACAGCTGCAGTCTGTGGTCTTGCTGCCTTTCCCGCATTAGATCCACCATACAGCAGAGCATGTCAGTTTGCTCCCCCATGATCTTAACCATAGCATCCTGCCTGCTCTCATCACACACATCTCTCCTCTCTTCATGTTCCTGTAATGCTTTATGGGACTCCGCAGTTATTTACCTCTACGCATTCAGCTGGGCCCTATCAGTGGGGGAGGACTGCATGAGCTCGGCAAACATATCCTCCCGAGTTCATTTTTTCCACCTTCTACCAGAAGATATGAAGCTATTTAAGAGCAGTCCCATCAACTCCTGTTAATGTCCTCAGGCAAGTTAGGGTGACCAGATGTCCCGATTTTATAGGGACAGTCCTGATTTTTGGGTCTTTCTCTTGGATAGGCTTTTATTACCCCCCACCCCCTGTCCCGATTTTTCACATTTGCTGTCTGGTCACCCTAGTATTACCTCATGGTCAAAGGGAGCCAATAGGGCTAATAATATCAATATAGATACTTGATCTTCATCCATTGTTAGGAGGAAAACATCAACTAAGGCAACAAAAACAATCTCTGTACCATATCCACATCAGTACTCAGACACACAAGGAAATCTGAGGTATCCGGATACTGCAAGACTTGTCTCACCACAACTTTTTCAATTATCTTAGCCACAAAGGCAAGACTTGATACAGGGTGATAATGGACAAGATCATCAATGTCAAATGAGAGTTATTATGAGCAGAGCTCATACCAATGCTTCTTTTCAAAAAGGCAGCAGCCAGCCCTCCTTACAGGAGGCTGTAGGGAGCCAGGGTGGCTTCCCTCCGAGCCTGAGGGTAAAAAGCCACTCTCTCAACCTGAGTGGGCGGGGCCAGGCCAAGCTTGCTCCACCCCCCAGAAGGGGAGGGGTGGAACAGGAAGTACAAAGGGCGGGGCCCTTAGCTCAGTGAGAGCAGCACCAGGGATGGAGGTAGATGCAGACTGCATGCTGCTCCCTTCGGACCCTGCTGCCACCCCAGGGGAGGCCCTGGACCAGGGGAAACCTGAGCTGGAGAAAGGACTGGGCCTACCAGGACTGCCTGCCGCCGAGTACCCCGAGGAACTGGAAGAGCCTGCGCCGGGGGGAGAGCTTGAGCTGCCAGCAGCGGTCTACCTGGACGAACTGGAGGGACCAGAGGGACGTGTAATCGGGTAGGAAGTAGCCCAGGGACTGAACGACACGGCGGTGAGTCTATGTTGCGGAAAGAACCCTGCTAACCCAGTGGTGGGACCCTCGTCTCGCCCCTGCCAGGGCCCTGGGCTGGAACGCAGTGGTGTAGGGTGGGCCTGCGTTCCCCTACCTGGCCAGTCAGCCGCAGGAACCGGGTCCCGACAGCGCTGCAGGCTCTTGCCGGCGCTCCCCTGCCCGAGGGGTCAGGGGCGGCTCTACAAATCACGCTGCCCCAAGCAGCGCGGAGCGCTGCGCCGCCCTTCCCCGGTCCCGCGGCGGGTCCCCTCTTCCCGTGGCTCCGGTTGAGCTCCTGCCGGCATGCCTGCGGCAGGTCCACCGGAGCCCGGGACCAGCGGACCTGCCGCAGTCATGCCTGCGGGAGCTCAACCGGAGCCGCGGGAAGACGGGACCCGCCGCAGTCATGCCTGCGGGAGGTCCGCTCGTTCCGGGCTCCGGTGGACCTGCCGCAGGCATGACGGCGGGAGCTCCACCGGAGCCAAATGCTGCCCCCCCGGGAAACGGCCGCCCCAAGCGCCTGCTTGGAGCGCTGGGGTCTAGAGCCGCCCCTGCGAGGGGTGCGCTGCAGGCTCTTGCCGGCGCTCCCCTGCCTGAGGGGCGCGCTGCAGACGTTCGCCGGTGTTCCCCTGCCACTGATCCTCCCGAGACCGGGGTGGGGCTCAAGCCGGCCAGGGAAAGAGTAGCTCACCATCGCCCCTAGCGGCAGTAAGCCAGGCGACGCAGTTTACAGAGGCACTATCAATTTCTATTAATGCTGGGTCCAACACTTCCCCGTGAGCCTTCCCTTACCAGGGAAGATATTGTTCTACAACTTCTGAGGTGGACCTAAGTTCTCCTAACACCTTCAGGAACTAAAAAAGATACTGTAGCATTAGTCTCCTCAAGGCAATACACCATTTACATAGATGTAGAAAGTTCAAACTGAAACTGAGACTTTTCACAAAATACTGTTACCACCAATTTCTTTCTTCTTAATGGGAAATACTCGAATCAGCACCTGGGTCGAGACACCAGGATTCACCAAGCTGTCTTTGCCCAAACCAACTCATGTGCTCACATAGGATTTTCAGGCTTGAACTTTTAGTTTGAATGGTTTATTCAAGTTATATATTCTCTGATATATAATGCAACACATGTGGCAGTGATATCCAGATGTACAATTGCATTTATCATGTGCCTTGTGCACTCTGACACCTAATCCATTTCTACTGAGTCTTCTTTTAACATGCAAAAGATTTGATCACCTTCAAACAGACACTTTTTTCTGTAAACAACCTGTCAAACATTTCCTTCCCCCTTACCTTTCCCCCCTCTCCCACAAAATTACACTTCCAGACACACTGGACAGGCAGTATTCAGTCCTGCACCAATGATAACTGGGCACTGAAAAGTAACAGATTTATGTAAAACAACAAACTCCTGAATGCAATCCCCTTCAGTTTGACCTCACCACCTTCCACAACCTCCCTAAACAACCTGTTCCATTTTATAGGGATAGTCCCGATATTCAGGGCTTTGTCTTATATAGGCGCCTATTACCTCCACCTCCATCCTGATTTTTCCACACTTGCTATCTGGGTGCCCTAGATTTAACCATTGGGTCTTATCAGAGCAGACTGATGTTTGTTCAAAAAGTGGGACAGGACCAGATTGTGACAATAAGTGCAAATAAAATTGTTTTGTTTCTACATTGCATTATTGTTGAAGATGATCTCATAATATTATAGAAGTACAGTCATTTTTTCAATAAACAAAAGAAAGCACAATTTTGATGCACTAGAGATAGTTATATATTAAAGAAAACTTATTTTAAAGACAGGTTGCCTTTGAGACCGATACATAAGATTTTTTTCCAGATAAGTAAGTGATGCTATAGTAGTCTCTCTCAGCCCAATGACCTCTGATATGCATACCTATTCTATGACAGCCAGGAGTAACACCCTCCCAAAGGTTGTGAACCTGTCTCACTAATGGCCCTACTTGCAAAATAAAAAGTATGTGCAAACTGCAAACAAACTTCTCAGTTCTTCCCCTTCAAATGATTCTTAGTGTTCCCACACATGAATACCTCAATCTTGTCTAGGTTTGCATTTACCCAGTTGACTCTCATCCAATTAAAAATATTATCTAGACAGTTTATTAGTTGAGAAACAATTAATCAAAAAAGAGGTATAAAGTTAGATGATTCCAGCATAATGATGAAACCCCAAGTCATATTTTATATGGTCTTTCCCAGTAGTTGCATGAGCACACATAGCAAAATAAAAGAACAGGCTATTACAGCATAGGATACTAGGGTATCCTAAGTGAGGACTAGGAAAGATAATAGTATAATCATGCTCCAAGTCTCCCTGTGCTAGGGTGCTCAGAAGGCCAGATGGCCTAGAGATTAGTTCACTTGACCTCCAATCCCATGTCTCTGTCAGTCAGAGGGGGAAAGGAATATTAGCAGTGCCTGGTTCCTGACCTCAGGCATAGAGTGCATGGGGCCTCCTTCCTCTGCATCTGGGACTTTCCTCTTAAGTGGGGTATAGTAGGGGAACCAAGGCCCTCCCTTTCCACAAGGTCCCAGTCCAGAGCCCACTGAGAGGTACCAGCAGCAGGTACCTCCCCATATAGAGTCTAAGTCTGCTGACTTAGGCTACTTCCTACCTACATGCTCCTTCAGTTTGGGGCATGGCCCTTACAGTCCAAACAGTCAATAGCTTCACACAAAAAGGTCCAAATGAGCAAGGCCGTGAAAGACCTGATGGTTCTCAAAGTGGGTGATAGTTAGCAAAGGCACTGCCTGGGGCCTTACATACTCTGAGGTCCCCTCTCAGGCTCTGTCTGGCTTCCATCTATCTGGCTTCCAAGAGAAGATTCTTCTCTTCTGAAGCTTGTCCACCACACCTTTCCTGGGTGTCTGAGCTCCTTTTAACGGCTCCTCCAGCTAGAGCATGCACAACAGGACTGGGGCTGGGAGCAGGGGGTACCTGGGCCTAGTATTTTGCCTTTTAACCCCTTCAGGCCCAATATGGAGTTTGTGTACCCCATCACACTCCCCGCACTTGAGACCTTGGACCACCAGGGACTGCTGTTTTATCAACAATGCCTGATGGCCAGTGATATCAAAGGCAATTGAAAGACTCATCATAATCAGTGATGGTAGTTTTTTATTATCCATTAGTATATGGGATCAATCACTACATTCAGCGGCAGCTACAGGCACCAGTGATCCAAGCGTGTGCTTGGGGCAGCAAGACGAGGGGGGCACCCTGCTGGTCCCTGCGAGGGCGGCAGTCAGGCAGCCTTTGGCGGCTTGCCTGCGGGAGGTCCACCGGTCCCGCGGGTTTGGTGGCAATTTGGTGGCAGGTACGCCGAAGCCGCGGGACCGGTAGACCTCCCGTAGACATGCTGCCGAATCCGCGGGACTGGGGACCTCCCGCAGGCAAGCCGCCGAAGGCTGCCTGACTGCCGTGTTTGGGGAGGCAAAAAAGCTAGAGCCGCCCCGACTACATTAAGGCTGTTTCAGTATCATGAGACCGTCTAAAGACTGATTGAAATGTGTCAAAATAAACTGATAAGTCCAGGGACATATGATAGTTTTGGGACTATCAATCATAGATATTCAAAAGTATTCATAGATTCAGAGGCCAGAAGAGACCATTGTTATCATCTAGTCTGACCTCCTTTATAACACAGTCCACAGAACTTCCTCAAAATAATTCCTGGAGTATATCTTTTTAGAAAACTATCCAATCTTGATTTAATAATTGTCAGTGATGGAGAGTGGTAAGTTGTCTCAATGGTTAAGTACTCTCACTGCTAAAAGTTTTCACCTTATTTCCAGTCTGAATTTGTCAGCTTCAACTTCCAGCCATTGTATCATGTTATACCTTTTTCTGCTTGACTGAAGACATTATTAAATACTTGTTCCTATATAGTTACTTAGAGATTGTAAGGCCACCTCGTAACCTTCTCTATCTTAAGCTACATAGACTGGTTTCTTGAGTCTATCACTATAAGGCATGTTTTCTAATTCTTTAAGCTTTCTCATGAATCATCTCTGAATCTTCTCCTATTTTTCAACACCCTTCTTGAATTGTGGGCACCAGAACTGGACGCAGTATTCCAGGAGTGGTCGCACCAGTGCCAGATGCAGAGGCAAAATAACCTCTCTTCTCAAACTCTCAAGAGTCTCCTGTTTATATAACCAAGGATTGCATTAGTCCTTTTGGGCACACCATCACACTGCAAGGTCATGTTCAGCTGATTCATAGATTCATAGACTCTAGGACTGGAAGGGACCTCGAGAGGTCATCGAGTCCAGTCCCCTGCCCTCATGGCAGGACCAAATACTGTCTAGACCATCCCTGATAGACATTTATCTAACCTACTCTTAAATATCTCCAGAGATGGAGATTCCACAACCTCCCTAGGCAGTTTATTCCAATGTTTAAGCACCCTGACAGTTAGGAACTTTTTCCTAATGCCCAACCTAAACCTCTCTTGCTGCAGTTTAAGCCCATTGCTTCTTATTCTATCCTTAGAGGCTAAAATAAACAAGTTTTCTCCCACCTCCTTATGACACCCTTTTAGATACCTGAAAACTGCTATCATGTCCCCTCTCAGTCTTCTCTTTTCCAAACTAAACAAACCCAATTCTTTCAGCCTTCCTTCATAGGTCATGTTCTCTAGACCTTTAATCATTCTTGTTGCTCTTCTCTGGACAATCCACCATGATCCCCAAATCCTTTTCAGAGTCACTGCTTCCCAGGACAACATCCCCTGTAGTGCAAGGGCTTGTCTACACTTATAGTGCTGAAGCTGCATCAGTGCGGCTGCTCTGCTGTAGTACTTAGTGAAGACACTACCTACGCTAATGTGAAAGCTTCTCCCATTGGCATAGACACTCCACCTCCCCAAGAAGCGGTAGTTATATTGATGGGAGAAACCTTCCTGTCAACATAGCTCTGTCTACACTGGGGGTTAAGTTGGTATAATTATGTTGCTCAGGGGTATGGATTTCAAAACCCCTCAGGCTTTGGCTACACTTGCATTTCAAAGCGCTGCCGTGGCAGCGCTTTGAAGCGCTAAGTGTAGTCAAAGCGCCAGCGCTGGGAGAAAACTCTCCCAGCGCTGTCCGTACTCCACCTCCCTGTGGGGAATAACGGACAGCGCTGGGAGCGCGGCTTTGACTACACTGGCGCTTTGTAGCGCCGCAATTTGCAGCGCTGCAGAGGGTGTGTTTTCACACCCTGCTGCAGCGCTGCAAATTTGTAAGTGTAGCCAAGCCCTCAGTGACATAGTTATACCAACATAAGATTATAGTGTAAAGCAAGGCTCAGTATGGCCTACACTCTTTGTTCCTAGATATAGAGATTAGATCTACTCAACAGAAAAGAGAGACTCCAGATTTTGAAGAGTGCTTTTTTTTCAAGACTTTTCACACCATTGTATCATTCTGGAACATTCAACTTCTTCACTGATTTCCAGTTTCTTAGTATAGCCCTTTGGCCACTTCAGGAATTTGTTTTGTTATCAGATAGCATAACATGAACCATTAGCAATGTGTTCACTGCAAAATTTTGCTTTCTCTCTCCACTTTTGCCTTCACCAAACCAGAAGAAAAATGACATTACCTTACATTGTCTTTAGTACTAATCTTCCCCCAGGCAGATCTGCATAAGCTGTGAATAGACAATTATAGTGACTCCCACAATTATTATAAGTAAAAATTAAATATCAAAATGGGAAAGTGTACACTGCTGCACTTCAGCTGCAAAAGTGCCTAGCTACCTAGCCAAACAAATATTAGCATATACATTATTTTACAAACACTTAAGGATTACAATTGTAAATACCCACAGCATACCACAACCTTAAAACTACTGCTCTGACAATTCCAGGATTTCAAGATGAAAATAATTCTACATTCCTGGGCCCCAAACCTGCATTCCCATGAGCATAATGCATTTCAGATGTTTGAACTGGGGATCCAGAAATTGCGAGGCTGAAAAATTGTTTAGGGGTTGCCTACCTTAACCATGATGGTGTCCACACATGCTATGTCCATTAAGTACATGTAACTCTCTAGAGTCTGTTCTGAAAAACCAGTTCTGCAGGGGACAAAAGAACAAGATTGAAATCCGATAACATGTTATAAGGTAATCATTATGGTTCACCTGCCCAGCTTTAATGAGGAGTATCATGCTGTTCACTCACAAATAGAGGATAGTTAGTATCACATTTCATTTTTCCTACACAATGGAGTCTGGGTCAAAGAAAACACAGCTGATTTTAGTTTTTTCTTATAGTTCATAATGTAAATGCATTCATAGGTTCATAGAGTTTAAGGACAGAAGGGACCATGAGATCATCTAGTCTGCCCTGCAGTATATCACAGTCCTTTAAATTTCACCCAGTTACAACTGTATTGAACTCAGTAACTTGTGTTTGACTAAATATATCTTTTTAAAAGGCAGAAGGGATGGAGTGGTGCGAAGTGACAAGGCAAGGACAAGAGGGCAACAGTCCAAGGGGGGAGAGGCCCTAGGACCACCAGATCCTCACTATCCTCTGTTTAAATCTAGGAGTCCTTGTGGCACCTCAGAGACTAAGGTGCCACAAGGACTCCTCATGGTTTTTGCTGATACAGACTAACACGGCTACCACTCTGAAACCTGTCTAAATTTAGAATCATATCCCCCCCCCCCAACAAAATCAATGTTGTTATAGAGCTGTAAAGCAAAGTTCGGCCAGTTGTCTCCAAAGGGCAAGGTTTGAATTTACACCGATAGAGAATTTGGCCCACAGAAATTCCAAGTGGGAAAGATCTGCCCTTCTCCCTATTGGCGGGACTGGTCTTTACACACATTGTCAACTACTTTTCTTGGCTAACAGATGTATTGGAGCATAAGCTTTCATGGGTGAATAGCCACTTCGTCAGACATTACATGCATCTGATGAAGTGGGTATTCACCCACGAAAGCTTATGCTCCAATACATCTGTTAGTCTTAAAGGTGCCACAGGACTCTCTGTTGCTTTTTACAGATCCAGACTGACACGGCTACCCCTCTGATAGTTTTCTTGGGCTGCTTTTGAAATGACTTCCCGACAGAGCTGAATAGCCCCAACTTTCATAGCTCTGTCTAGGTACTTATATAGCTCCCATCACCACAGTGCTCAGGGAGGGTGCATGAACATTAATTAATGTATCCTTGCAATACTTTTCAGATGGGAAACAAAAGTTATACGGGCAGTTTGTGGAATAGATAGACTTCTCCTGAGTTCCAGACCAGTGCCTGAACCACAAGATGAGGAAGGCAGACAAAATAAATACAGTACAGCACAACATGGTTTTCCTAACCTTGTCAGCTCAGAATCACATGAGAGCATGTGGATGACTCTATTGCAACATGGTCATTCATGGTTTCTCCTCGTTTAGTAGCTCTATCTAAGTACTGACAAGGTCCCCATCATCATAGACTCATACGTTCCAAAGCCAGAAAAGACCATTGTGATAACACAGGCCATAGAATCTCCCCAAAATAATTCCTAGAGAGTCTCTTTTTGAAAAACCTCTAATCTTGATCTAAAAATGGTCAGTGATGGACAATCCACCATGATGTGTGGCAAACTGTTCTAACAGCTGAAATACTTTCTCTGTTAAAAATTGTATGCTTATTTCCACTTTGAACTTGTCTAGCTTCAGCTTTCAGCCATTGGATCATATTATACCTTCTCTGCTAGATTAATGAATCCCGTTATTAAATATTTTTCCCATGTAGGTACTTATAGATTGTAATCAAGTCACCCCTTACCCTTCTCTTCATTATGTTTAATAGATTGAGCTCCTTGAGTTTGTCACTGTAAGGAAGGTATCATCATAGTATCCCAGTGCCTCCCAGGTATTTTGAAACAACCCTGCCAGGTAAGAGAAATAACTTGATCAATTTAGAAGTGGGGAGGTGTTATATGTTTTGTGTGTGAGATCTGTGTTGTTTACACTGAAACCTTGAAGAGTGTCTTCACCACACTTTTGTTTTTTAATCCCAATCTCTTGTTCTAAAAGCTAAATTATGCCCTCTGATATACTGATGGAGCTTTCATTGGTTTCAGTGGGAGTGTAGTGGGGTGGTCCCCCGCTCCTGCCTGGAACGGCTTAAAACAGCCTTGGAAGAGAGCTGGGGCAGGGGAAAAGCTAGGCTGATTGGGGAAGTAAACACAGCTGGGAACCACGCCCCACTCAGGCCTCAGCGGGCCCTATACAAGAGACTGTGAGCCAAGAGCTCAGCAGTCTCTCTCTAGTGGTAGAGGGAAATGAACCTGGCTGCAGGGACCCGAGCAGAGTACCTGAGTGGAGCAGGGCTGGGGAAAGGCAGAGAAGCTGGGGAGGCTCCAGCCTGGAAAGCCCTAGGCTGTGGCCTAGCAGAAGGCCAATGGGTACTAGGGGTTGCAGGGGGCAGCCCATGGGTAGACAGAGGCAGCAGGTCCAAACCCTCCTTGCCAGTGATGAGTGGCTTTTACACTGCAGTCTGCCCCAGGGAGTGGGGGCTAGATGAGGACTGTCAGTAGCCCAGACTGAGGCAAGGTGAGGATAGTGGGTGGGGGTTCCCTGAAGAGGGGACACCCTGAGACTGAGGGGTGTATGGCCAGGGAGCTGCACTCCAGATAATGGGGCAACGGGTCTGGGAGGGACAGTGGGGCCAAGTGGTAGTGAGAAGGTGCTCTGGAGGCTGAATGAGCTAATTCCCTGAGACAACCAGCAGGGGGTGCTGCAGGGGTGAGTCCTGAATCATTTACAGGGAGCAACATCTGAGTAAATCTTCCCTGAAAAATTTCCTACACACACACACAGACAGCATGAGTGGCAAGATGAGCTAGCTACCTTGAGTACATATCTAGGGTCTCAGATGGGCTAGCCCATCCCTCTACTCATGCTGCCACAGCTACACACTATTTTTAGCATGCTAGGTTGATCAGAGCTAGCACGAGTATGTCTCCTCAAGCTGGGACTTACATCCCCAACTCGAAGTGTAGACATATCCTTAAAAACTGAAATCCCGCCCACATGGAAGTTAATGGCAAAACTTCTGTCAACTTCAGAATTTCTCCCTAAGTGTTTCAAAAAGAACAAAACTACCATAGTAAGAGCTAGTCTAACACTCAAAGGTCATTCAAGTCATCTTAATTACTCCTTTTCTTCTCTCTTAAGTCTGAAATTTTCCTGCCTTCTCCTCTTCCAACTTCCCGGCTTGCAATATGCACTTCTAGGTTGTTTGTTCCTCTCACCATGTCACTCTGGTCAGTCTTAGCTCATTCACCTGTCTGTTATACATCTGGCACAGTGCAGTAGCTGTAGCTCACAAACTCGCCATTTCCAGAAGTAACAGCTAAGGGATCTTACAGCCTTTGTGTGTGTGTGTGTCTCTCTCTCTGGCTTCTGGAACTCCACATACAAGAATTGTTCTTTCCTATGTTGAAATACAGTAACACACCACAATCCAAAATTTTGTCCTTTCTAATTATTTTTTCTTTGCAGTTCTCTACAAGGTCTTAGTGCTAGATTTCTCTGTACCAAAGCCCAGGGGTTTTTAATTCTTTCATTTTTTACAAGTGTACAGTTAATGGATTTTAAGGTTACATGCTATGCTACAACCTTAAGAAAGAAGCACTGGCAACTATTTCTCAAGATGCAGGTACATTATTTTCCCCTTCTTTTGCCTGAACCCTCAGCTGAACTGGAACTCTTCTTGGCACCACTGAGGCAAAGGAGGAAAGAGGGCAACTATAGCTATAAGCAAACTTTGCACTCCTTCACTCCTCAGGGCTGCCTCAGGCTGGTTCAGCTCCCAGCATGATTTAAAGGAGCCTTAGGGCTGCTTTAATTTACTCTAACTTGTAACAGCTTCTAGGGACCAATAAGCCAAATGGGGACTGCCACTCTAGTCTTGCCACCTCTCTCCAAACAGGTGTGTAACCAGTAAAGGCCCGGTTTACTGTTGCCCCCATACCCTGTGTGCAAAGTGGGTGTAAAGGGCAGAGCCGTCCAGAGGGGAGGGGCAAGTGGGGCAATTTGCCCCAGCCCTGCAGGGGCCCCCACGAGAGTTCTTCGGGGGCCCCAGAGCTTCTTCTGCTCCCGGTCTTCGCTGGCAGGGGGGTCCCCCGCTGCCGAATTACTGCCAAAGTGGGACCCGCCGCCAAAGTGCAGCTGGGACTTCGGCGGTAATTCAGCAGCGGGGGGCCCTGCTGCGGGTCTTTGGGGCACTTCGGCAGAAGGTCCGGGGGTGGAAGGACCCCCCGCCACTGAATTACTGCTGAAGCGGGGGCCCCCCGCCGCCGAAGACCCCAGGCCCCCAGAATCCTCTGGGCGGCCCTGGTTAAAGGGCTCCCACTCTGAGCTGTCAGCACCCTGCGCTGACTTTGGCCTGCACCAAGTACAGCACAACAGTGTACCCCCACTGCTGGAACAATTTGTATAGTGGGGCTCCTGAGAGCCATTGAACCAGCCTGTACCCCCCATACCTGATGGAAAGCAGGTCAAGCCAGCACCCAGGCCTGGGAATTAAACCCAACCAGCGCAGCAAGCCCCCGGCTAACGCCTGCCCCCACGGGGAGGGTCGGGTTGGGCTTCCCGCCCCTGGTCGGAGCGGGCAAACCCGGCTTGGTAACGCGTTGAACTTCCCTCTCTGTTGGCGCGGCCTCTGCTCCCCATTCCTGGAGGCTGTGGGAGGAGAAAGGCGTGTCTCGCCTTGGCTCAGGCTCCCGCCGCTGCTTCTACTGCGCCGGCTGCTGGAGGCAGAGCGGCGCTATAAAAGAACTGGCGCGACGCCGGCTCCGGCCTCAGTCAGCGCCTCTGCTCACGCCGTGGAGACAGCGAGCAGCGCGGCTTGCGAGCCAAGGGGCCGGGGAGAGAGTGGGCGCTCGCTCCGGGCAACCCCAATGCGTGGACTATCTGCGGCTGCACTATGCTGGAGCCACAGTGCCGCTGAACGGAGATTGCACGCGGCCGGCTGGGCTGGATTGCAGCGCTGTCGTTCCTTATGAAGAAGATACAAGTGAGTACATAGACCCAGCGCGCTTCAGGAGGCAGGGAGCATCCGAGGTGCTGGGGGGATGGAGAGCTCAAGGAGGCGCGCAGCTCAATGGGAACTTTTCTTAAAAAAAAAAAAAAAAAAAAAAAAACTTGCGTGCTGGGGATGAATCTGGTCACTGGTCAGACCCATGCAAAGAAAAGCGTTCAAGATGCAGGCGCTAGAGGTAATTTGGGAGCCAGCTTGCACTACCTGGCTGTGTAACTGGTTTTAGGTGAGATCGGCTGCTGTCCGCTAAGATCTGCTTCAGGCTCTGGAGTATTAAAGGGCTTAGTTTATTAAAGTCTGGGTTATTAGAGAGACTCATAGCTGCTAACACGTGGATTTGGATGGAATAGAAATGTAAACCCCTTTTCCACCACCTAAGCCTCAGCAGGTTGGGTGCTTCAGTTTCAGCTGTCACTAACACGAGACAGTGCTAGCATGGGAAGCGGTTCTGGACGCCTTGCAAGGGCAGATCGGTTCCAATGATTAATAATAACATAGCTATTTTACGGAGGTGGGGGGCTTGAAGAATTCCTTCCTATCGGCATTCTCATGTACCAAGCAATTTGTGGAAAAGTTCCAAGAAAGTAAAAATCTAATCAGAGAAGATCTCAGAAGTCATCTGGGAACATGACCTCAATAAATAAGTTACATATGTTGTGTGCGATAGACACATTAGAAAGGTATGTGCTAAACACAGTGGACCCACAACATGAAATAACTGGAGGCGAAATATAGGTCATGGTCACTAGCTTCATTCAAGTAGCTTGTATTATATAGCATGTCAGATACATTTTAGATGGCTATTTGGCATTCTTCCCCTTGCCCTTTCCCACCCCAGTAATAAAGAATTGCTCTGTACATTTGGTGGATTATGTGCCATTATTTCTCCAAGTTCTATGTGAGATTACAATTACTGTACTGTTTACGTTTTAAAAAGGGGGTGAGGGAAGGCACAGTTGGTAAGAAGGCAGCAGGAAAATAATCTTATTTAAAAAATCACCAGAAACTGTTTAAGGCAAGAGTTTAGGACCTGATCCTGCAAGGTGCTGAGTACCCTCAGCTCCCACTGACATCAGAGAGAGCCAAGGGTACCTCAGAAGATCGTGCTGTTGTAGAGGGAGAAGGAATAGTGGAACTCATGCCATGCCCTACTCTCACTGCTCCCTTTGGTGAGCAGCTGCTACCCTTCTGGTGACTGCTGGTTTCCCTTTCTCCTTATCTGGAAGCTCCCCACTTTGCTCCTCTCCTCTTTCTCAGTTACTGCTGCACACACGGTCCCTTTCCCTGATAGTTCATTTAGAGCCTTGGTGTACATCTAGGACTAATGGGCTATGGTTTAAAAAAAAATCACGCTGAAAAAAATCAGGAAAAATTTCCTACCTGTGATCTACTAGGTGGCTAATAGTCTCCCAAGAGAAGTGGTGGAACAGGAAGACCCCATCACTTGGAATGTTTAAAATTGCCCCGGAGATGTCCCTACACAGTATATTTTCTACTGCCAAGAACTTTCCGGCAGTAGCTCTAGGTGTCAGCACTAATTAATCTTTTCCATCTTTAATGTATGTGACATCCAACCACATGTTTATACTAAAATGATCAAGATGTAAATTGCCATGTCTTAACATTCACTTGAGCTGAATGGGGGTGGCTGACACCTCCAAACTATTGTTTCAAATCTTGTGAGCAAACTCAGCAAAGCAGCAGTGAACTAGTGTTGCTTTGCTATAATCTTTTTTTATACTTCTGTTTAAAATGGGTTGGATACCAGAAGAGAGCCAGCATGTTGTTCTAACCCCTACCAGCTTACTTTTAAACTTGTTTATGGGGAAGAGAATGAAATTGTTCGGCAAGTAGTTAAGAATTATGGTAAAGTAATTTACAGTCCTAGTGAAAGGAAATGTTCAACTTTTTTTAAATATCAAAACATTTTTCCAAATTCACAAATACAGAGCAAAGCAGGCATAATGGAGCCCACCCATTCAGCTGGGAAAAGCAGGAGGTCCTGGCATTCCATAGCATATGGCTTAGCTCAGGGGTTTTCAAATTGTGGCTTAGCTTTGTGGAACTGCTTCTGTCACTGATGTGAAGCAACTTATCAGCCTTCAAGCAGTTGTGATCCCCTCCCCCCCGCCCCAACTTAACCCATCCCCCACAAACAAGCCCCCAAACAACACAATAATTTGCATCCTGCAGAGCTTTTGCGTGTTTTCTGAATTCAGTCTGTGAGCTAAGGTGATGGGTTAGCAAACAGACAGGAGGAGAAAACCAAACCAATCATCACCCTGAAGAGATCAAAGCAGAGGGAACTGTAAACTGAAAGATTTTTTCACTAAAACTATCCATTTCTACACGCAGAGAAAGAAAACTACAAAATGGGGTGTTTAACCAAATAGTGGAATTGCATTGAAGTGAGTTAGTGTTGTCTTGTTACTCCCTTTTTACATAAACATCCATTATGATTGCTGCAGAGAAAAGGACGGGGATTGGAAGGCTGGGAAGGAAGTTGTTCACTAGATCTGTGTTAAGAAAGGTCAAGCTGAGCAGGATCAAACTGCCTTGAAAAACTACTTACATAGAAAAAAAAAGAATCTTGGTTTCTTACATTTAAGATAATGTTACACAAGATAAGGTGTTTAACTATTTCAACTAACAGAGTAGCAGCCGTGTTAGTCTGTATCAGCAAAAAGAACAGGAGCACTTGTGGCACCTTAGAGACTAACAAATTTATTTGATCATAAGCTTTCGTGGGCTTATGCTCAAATAAATTTGTTAGTCTCTAAGGAGCCACAAGTACTCGTTCTTTTTATTTCAGCCAAGGGACTAGCTGAGGGATACATATCTACAAGTAAAGTGCTGATGGGCAGTGGAAAAAAATGTGCTGTTAAAAACTAAACTTGGTACAACAGAACATGATCAAGTTTATCATTTTATTTGCCGCAGTCATACAGTCTGTGACCTGACAAAATTAGGGATACTGCAAAGAATTGGTTCATCAGTAATTTAAATGCTGAAACTGTTTCTTCAAAAACTATGCATTTTGGGAAAAAAATAAAATCTCTATTTTAAACACACCAACAGCTCCTCACTATGTCAAAAAATGATGGTAATTCGCTTTTTAAAATATGATTTAACATTTAGGGTCCAATCCTGCCCATTTTTACTATGTGACTAGTCCCATTGAAGTAATCTAATTGAAGGATTACTCTCATGAGAGGATTTGCAGGATTATGCTCTTAGTAATTAAACATTAATACTGGAAGTGAGTCTATATTCTTTTACATTATTTTATATAATATTTTATAATATTACATAATATGAAAACAAACTATCACTTATAGCTAAACAACCTTTTAAATATGAGAAAATATGGTGAGTAATGATGCTATAATACAGTTTACCAGAATATTTAGTAAATCTCTGACTTTCTCATTCTTTGTTTAATTAAAGAACAATCTAAATTGGTTCAAATTCATTAAGAAACAGTACAGAAAGGGGTCATCACACGAGCTAACTAGAAAAACTGGAGCTAGTGATAGTGGCACCCACTATTGAAATGGCTAAATGTTTCAGAATTTTGACCTGCAGCATTAGGCTAGACACAACCTCCTGGAGACCTTAATAGTGGAAAAGAGCTTAAGGCAAAATGACCCTTTTCACTGTTGAATGGGTGCATTGATTGCCAGTGGTTACGTGACCTTCTGGGCTTCGTTCAAGGGACAGTCCTAGCTTTACTACATTCTTCGGCACTGGAGAGGAAGCCTGTGTATTAGTATGAAGTACAATCAAACTATATAAAAAGGAAGGTGGCAGAAAGCGGAGAAGCAAATTATATATTTCTGTCCTGCATAATAGCATGCTAAAACAAAAAACAAAAAAGAAGATATGGGTCAGTGCAAAACAATGCATTGTGAGAGCATTCAGAGGCATTCCCAACAAACGAAGGTTGAACTTCTAATCAGTCTCTCCTGCCCTGCACAGTTATTCAAATGGGTTGCAGTGTGTAGCTCTCTTTCTCCTCTTGAAGTCCACAGAAGTAAAGTATGGATCTCCACAAGTGCTGCTTGGGAGTCAGAACAGAATGTCTAGGAGCTAGGAGGATGCCATACCATAACCAGTCCTCAGAGAACTGAGCTGAGAGTCCAGATAGGGTTCCCTCTCCACCCAGTTTTGATTCTGTCTCTAGAAGACCAGTTTATTTAATTTGTTATGGACAGTGCACTATGAACACTCTGAGGGAAGGCTTATGAAGAAACACCAGAAGGATGGTCTAAAAGACTGCTGACTTTTTTGGGGGTGCGTTTGGATATTTAATATGATGATTTGCCCTGCTTGCTTGCATTTCATGTCCATGGGTTTGTGTGCCTGTAATTTGTGATCCAGTGTAGGCGGAAATTTCTTGTATAATATGAAATATAATCTATTTCTGACATGTAAGCCTGACTTTATCACTGAAATTCACGTTATCTTGTTCAACCAGTTAAAACTGAGATGCTAGCTAAAGTTACTGCTGTCCTATCAGTTTGATGTTATGTGGCTTAATGGTACACTGGCTCATGTAATCACCATATGGTGCGAAAGTTCAGTGTTGGCAAAATGTTCACTTTGGCTTGGGGAGAGCAATGCTAAGTATGTAGCATGTAAACATAGCACCCATTTATTTAAAGCAAAGCATGAAATATATCCCTCTATGCAATTGCATTTGAGTGGTGTGGGAACTGACAGATGAAAATGGAAGAGTTTATTCTATATTTGGTCTTTGGTATGCCAGATTAGTTAACCTTCTAAATACACTGCAAACTGATCTGTTTTCCTGGGATTTGAGATGAAGGAGATGGAAGAATATAACGTGAGTGGAGAGAGGAAGGTTCACTTTTTTTGACTTTTATTTGCTGGTAATTATCTGAGCTGGGGCAGTGTATTTAATTGTATTTATGAATTTTTATTCTGTGAGTTTTTAATATATGAACACACATTTAATGTAGTAAATAAATTCTTGTATACAGCATATATTGATTGTGGTGGGAGGTTTTAATTATTATTACCAGACGTAAGTGTAAATATTATCAGATGTTTATCTGTTTAAGAATGAAAATGGAAAACGTAATACACTTAGGATCTGCCAGGAAAAAATAAAATTCTGGGTCAAGTGTTTTTGATTAAAACAATGTCCATGCAAAATTGTTGAGGTTAATGAAGGCTGATAAATTATTTCCGCTGAGATAAGTGTCTACTCAATTTACTAACTTAGATTAGCAAACACTTTGGGTCATGATAACATAGACGATAAACTATATTAGGTGAATGGTGGTCGTGGATGGGGAAACCATCCTAAAACCATCTTAGAGAACTGTACTCTAGATCTCTTTGGGTCCTTGCACACCCCAAACCTTCATTGACTTTAATGACAGTTTCTGGACATGCAAGAACAATAAGATTTGGCCCCTTCACTCTGACCTCATCTGCTTTTCAGAAACTACTGTATGGCACAGAGCAAGTTATACTGCTTAAGTCTCCTGACATAATTAAAGCAAAGTTCATTCTTGGAAATGAATACAGGACTGAACTACTGTGCCAAATCATTCCACATGCTGAAGTCAAGACTCTGTAGCATAGATCAGGAAGACGGATTTTGTTCTATTTACAGTGCAAGATTGACCATATTTTAACCCTGTTAATGAGCAATCATCACTGTAGTATCTGAGCACCTTATAATCTTTTACTGTATGGATCCTCACCAGGTCCTGTGAGAGATTCAAATACTATTATTATATTACACGTGGGAAACTGAGTCACAGAAAGACTAAGGCCCAGAATTTTAACGGCATTGAAAGGCCTAAGTGACTTAGAGTGTAATCCCATTTTCAGTAGTGACTTAAGCACTTACGCTCTTAAGTCTCATTGAAAGTCAATTACTTACCTCTAAAATGGGAGCCTAAGTGAATTACAAAGGGTATGCAGTGGAGCAGGGAATTAAACCCTGATCTCCTGAATTACAGGCTAGTGCCCCAAACACTGAACCATCTTTCCTCCCTATTGAGGAAACTTCTGTAGTTTCTTCAGTATGAAAAAGACCTCTTACTTATTACGTTAAGGTTGCATGCACAGGAATGGTTAAAATATTGTATTTTTTAACTTGATTCAAATTAAGGGCCTGATTTCGCCATCCTTACTCACATCTAGTAGTCCCATTGATTTTTAGTAAGATATTACACATCGTGCGTAAGGGTAGCAGAATCTGTCTCTAATTTAGATATGTTAAACCTATTACTTTTTTTTTAATTTGAGAGTTTTCTATTACAATTTAATAGAAGAGTAATTTAAAACTGTTGCCTAAAGAACATACTCTGTTTCTTCCAAATATAATTGTAATTGTTTTTAAATAATGTGACCTAACATAGTAACTTCCCCAGATATATATTTGATTGAAATATATATAACTGGTGTTAATGATGGGTAGCTCAAAAGGTTTGGAAAATTGTTATAGATACTTATCTAATTATCTGATTAGTTTGTGAATTTTCCAGCTCCCTTTACTTTACAATCTCACCTCTTGTCTCCAGCATTCCTTACTTGCCTCCTTACTTGTTATATTGCTCTCCTATTAGGAGAATGGACCTAGATCAATATCCAGTGTCCTCTCCAGAAATTATTCTTCCAATTGTGGGCTTATAGATCTCACTGTTTGTGAAAGTTTGAAGATCTCTGCAACTTATATCCTTATAAAAATTATGGCTGACAATTGATTAAAAAATGAATTGTGATTAATTGCACATGTGAGAACAGGTGTTCGCATGGCACTATTGTAACCGGTGTCGCAAGATACTCACATGCAAGATTCACTAAAGATTCATATGTCCCTTCATGCTTCAACCACCATTCCAGAGGACATGTTTCCATGCCAATGGCAGGTTCTGCTCAATAATGATCCAAAGCAGTGCGGACCAATGAATGTTCATTTTCATCATCTGAGTCAGATGCCACCAGCAGAAGGTTGATTTTCTTTTTTGGTGGTTCGGGTTCTGTAGTTTCCACATCAGAGTGTTTCTCTTTTAAGACTTCTCATAGACTTTAAGGTGAAAAGGGACCATTATGATCATCTAGTCTGACCTCCTGCACAATGCAGGCCACAGAATCTCACCCATGCACTTCAATAACAAACCCCTAACCTATGTCTGAGTTATTGAAGTCCTCAAATTGTTGTTTGAAGACCTCAAGCTGCAGAGAATCCTCCAGCAAGTGACCCGTGCCCCATGCTGCAGAGGAAGGCAAAAAACCTCCAGGGCCTCTGCCAATCTGCCCTGGAGGAAAATTCCTTCCCAACCCCAAATATGGCGATCAGTTAAACCCTGAGCATGTGGGCAAGACTCACCAGCCAGCACCCAGGAAAGAATTCTCTGTAGTACCTCAGATCCCATCCCATCTAACATCCTATCACAGACCACTGGGCATACTTACCTGCTGATAATCAAAGATCAATTTTTCAAATTAATTGCCAAAATTAGGCTATCCCATCATACCATCCCCTCCATAAACTTATCAAGCTTAGTCTTAAAGCCAGATATGTCTTTTGCCCCCACTACTCCCCTTGGAAGGCTGTTCCAGAACTTCACTCCTCTAATGGTTAGAAACCTTCATCTAATTTCAAGTCTAAACTTCCTAGTGTCCAGTTTATATCCATTTGTTCTTGTGTCCACATTGGTACTAAGCTTAAATAATTCCTCTCCCTCCCTAATATTTATCCCTCTGATATATTTATAAAGAGCAAGCATATCCCTCCTCAACCTTCTTTTGGTTAGGCTAAACAAGCCAAGCTCTTTGAATCTCCTTTCATAAGACAGGTTTTCCATTCCTCAGATCATCCTAGTAGCCCGTCTCTGAACCTGTTCCAGTTTGAATTCATCCTTCTTAAACATGGGAGACCAGAACTGCACACAATATTCCAGATGAGGTCTCACCAGTGCCTTATAACAGTACTGAAAGCATGCTCCACACCTCATCCCTCTGAGATTTTGGAAGGCACTTCAAATTCTTAAATCTTGAGTTGAGTGCTATAGCTATCTTTAGAAATCTCACATTGGTACCTTCTTTGTGTTTTGTCAAATCTGCAGTGAAAGTGTTCTTAAAATGAACATGTGCTGAGTCATCATCTGAGACTACTATAACATTAAATATACGGCAGAATGCGGGTAAAATAGAGCTGGAGACATAGAATTCTCCCCCAAGGAGTTCAGTCACAAATTTAATTAACACTTTTTTTAACGAGCATCATCAGCATGGAAGCATGTCCTCTAGAATAGTGTCCAAAGCATGAAGGGACATATGAATGTTTAGCATATTTGGCACATATATACCTTGCAATGCCAGCTACAAAAGTTCCATGTGAACGTCTATTCTCACTTTCTGGTGTCATTGTAAATAAGAAGTGAGCAGAATTATCTCCCGTAAATGTAAACAAACTTGTTTGTCTTAGCAATTGGCTGAACGAGAAGCAGGACTGAGTGGAATTGTAGACTCTAAAGTTTTGCATTGTTTTGTTTTTGAGTGCAGTTATGCAACAAAAAAAATCTACCTTTGAAAGTAGCACTTTCAGGATAAAGAGATTGCACTATGGTACTTGTATGAGGTGAACTGAAAGCTTATGCTCCAATACGTTTGTTAGTCTATAAGATGCCACAGGACTCTTTGTCACTTTTTGACAAATACTGTTTCTTTTCAGAGTGGTAGCCGTGTTAGTCTGTATCCGCAAAAACAATTAGGAGTTCTTGTGGGACCTTAGAGACTAACAGATTTATTTGGGCATAAGCTTTCGTAGGCTAAAACCCACTTCATCGGAGGCATGGAGTGGAAAATACAGTGGCAGGTATAAATACACAGCACATGAAAAGATGAGAGTTGCCTTACCAAGTGGGGGATCAGTACTAACGAGCCAATCCAATTAAGGTGACGAGGGCTATTCTCAATAGTTGACAAGAAGGAGTGAATACCAAGGGAGGAAAAATCACTTTTGTAGTCCTAATGAGGCTGATGTAATCAAGGTGGCTCATTTCAAACAGTTGACAAGAAGGTGTGAGTATCAGCAGAGAGAAATTAGTTTTTGTAGTGACCCATCCACTCTCAGTCTTTATTCAGGCCTAATTTGATGGTGTCCTGACCCCCCACTTGGTTTTAGCCCACGAAAGCTTATGTCCAAATAAATTTGTTAGTCTCCTAGGTGCCACAAGGACTCCTTGTTTTTACTGTTTCTTTTGTTTATCATTTTTACAGTGCAAATGTTTGTAATATAAAGTGAGCACTGTACACTTTATATTCTGTGTTGTGACTGAAATCAATATATTTGAAAATGTAGAAAAACATCCAAATATTTAATAAATTTCAATTGGTATTCTATTGTTTAACAGTGCAATTAAAACTACAATTAATTACGATTATTTTTTTTAGTTAATCATATGAGTTAACGGCAATTAATTGACAGCCCTAATCAAAATTTCAAAGGGATTTAGATCACTGCCTTCACGTGAACCATTTCTTGAGGTATGAAGAAAGGACCTTGAATTTTACTCTTGAATTTTACAATCTTGTAGCTCATGGAAGAGCCTTTTAAAGTATATGAGATAAGCAGGTCTAACAGAGATTTTCCTGCAATGGGTTATCCCTAAAGAGACTCTCACATGGAGAAACACAAGAAAGCAGGATGTTGTGCCATTATTTATTGCCTGTCTTTGCATTACTGTTCAGTAGCAATATCTTTCACTTCTGAAGATGTGATTGTCAAAGAACTGATACTGATTTTATTTTTGGCATATATTTCAGGTAATCTTTCTTGCTTCTTCCAGAGACAAATTACTACTTGGCATACCACAGCTGCTCATAGACTTTAAGGTCGGAAGGGACCATTGTGATCATCTAGTTCAGGGGTTGGCAACCTTCGGCATGCAGCCCATCAGGGTAATCCGCTGGCGGGCTGGGAGACATTTTGTTTACATTGACCGTCTGCAGGTATGGCCCACTGCAGCTCCCAGCAGCCATGGTTTGTCATTCCCGGCCAATGGGAGATGCGGGAAGCCACGGGGACATGTTGGCCGCCACTTCCCACAGCTCCCATTGGCCACAGAACTTCACCCATTCCTGAGATAGATCCCTAACCTCTGGTTGAGTTACTCAAGTCCTAAAACCACGGTTTAAAGACTCCAAGTTACAGAGAATCCACCGTTTACTCTAGTTCAGGGGTCGGCAACCTTTCAGAGTTGTTGTGCCGAGTCTTCATTTATTCACTCTAATTTAAGGTTTCGCATGCCAGTAATACATTTTAATGTTTATAGAAGACTTTCTATAAGTCTATACATACAATAGTTTAGTTATATATTAAAGTAAATAAGGTTTTTAAAATGTTTAAGAAGCTTCATTTAAAATTAAATTAAAATGCAGAGCCCCGCTCGGACCAGTGGCCAGGACCTGGGCAGTGTGAGTGAATTGAAAAATCAGCTCGCATGCCACCCCTGCTCTAGTTTAAATCTGCAAGTGACCTGTGCCTCATGCTGCAGAGGAAGGTGAAAACCCCCCAGGTGCTCATTCTAATTTCCCAGGTGTGCTAGTGGTTGCCATTATAAAGTCAACATTTGCTAACAGTAACCACATTGTGGTATCTGAGATACCACAGTTTTTCATACACCAAGAATAAGAAATAACTTTAACTGTGTATTAACTGTTGCCAAAGGTTGATTTTTTTCCCTGCAGTGGTGACCACTGCACATTTACTCCCGTAGCATTTCTATTCTGTTGATAATACCAGATAATGTGCAATGGTGCTTTAAACTCATGTAAAATGGAATTGTTCAGTTGTATAACAACTGATCATATGTGTAGGCTCGAGTGAAGGGAAAGTGTTTAAATTTCAAAGATCTGTCTTTTATTCTTTCCTTATTTTTTTCTTTCTAAGATATGAATCCTTGTAAGTACCTGTCTTGGAATGCTAAATCTTGCTTGCTTTACTGCATAGTCAATTCTGTGAAAGTGCTGTCGGACTTCTTTATAGTGCAGGGACATGTAATATGGAAGGAGTGAATGTAGTGCTTAATTTATAAAGCCTAAAGGTTTTGGGGCTCACCCCTGGCACAAATTAAGCACTGAGTGAATAAGTCTAAGGAAAACTAAAGCAAACATTTTTTCCTGCTGTTATACTGAAACTATTTTATCATGTGGGCTTGGCCCAATGGGAATACATTTGATATAGCACAGTTGATATATCAACAGTAAAGTGACATTGATGTTGTACTGTGGAGGGACAGTGCTATTTGAAGCTCTGTTCAGATAAGTATTTTCCTCACTCTCAGGGCTTGTCTTCACTACAGTATTTGCTCCAGGTACAACTTGATTGTTGCCTCTAACCTAACTGCCATCCACACACAAAAATCTCTAGCTCGTGTGAACTGATGCTTTAAATGTAAGTTAGCCCGTACAGGATATAAATTGAAGCTGGAATGCGGTTGAAGCTCCAGCTTGTAATGCCGTGGGAATGCAGCTACTGATTACAAACTTGAGTTAGCACAATGTATCAATTGCTTATCTAGTCACTCTTTGTTGCTGGAGTGATGTGGCTACTTCTCACTGAAGCTAAGCTAGCTTGAGTAGAGTGTAGTGACTCAAGCTAACAGTTGAGTGGAGACAAGCCTTCAGATGCAATCTGTTCAGCTACTGTGCTCCCTCTCTGTCCTTCATTCTGCTCTTCTTTCCTTCAATTGATTAATTTCAGGGCCCACATCATCTCTAAGTGTGAATTTTACTCCATGTTGCACCCTGAAATAAGTAAGGCAGAAGGCAATTTTTTATTCTTAACACAGTAGAAACTTGGCAGAGTAGAAATTATTTACCTTATTTTGAGTCCTATATGATATAATCTTAAACCACTGTTTTAATTGGTTCTGAGCATTTATCTTTGAGTGTCACTATTCTCACTGTGAAACCAAGAATATGGTCTCAGATTAAGCCAGTTAAACTTTTTTGAGAAAGAGAATTCCAGTTTGAATGATCGTCAGGTATTTTAAAAAGAGGGGTTTAGGATGATACCTGACTGTAAATATTAGATCACAAAATTGTTTGCATTGAGAAACAACATGGAAATAAAGTTTTTTATTAAGTTACAGGTAACAATATTTCTTCCTTACTAACAAAGCAATACATGTTCTCTGCTTATGCGAGCAATTTGACACCCAGCAATTTCTCTGGATGAGTGCTTAGATTTACTAACATGTGATCTTTAATTATATAGTTCCTTTGTTTCTTTTTAATAGTTTAATGTATTTTCTTTATATTTTTTAGCTTTTCAATTATATGTGTAATATAACAGTCAAGACATCAGTTGAAATGGTAGTTGTCTTGACAGATTACTACTATTTCAACACATTACAAACTCTTCACAAACTGTATCCGTGTGTGTGTATGTTTGTGACTTGTGCAGAGGTCATGTTTATGTATAAAATGGGACTAAGATGTCATGATAACTAACACTGACTTTTATGGCCTAACTTTAATGGACTACGATAACATTGATGAGTCAGGTTTGGTCTATTTAAATGTGTTGCATATCTTCAGAGTAATTTAACAGGTCAAGAGAGGTGCTTGGAACTCACAGGAGCTAAAATTGAAACATGTGAATGGTTTATTGTTTCTATGCCTCTAAATTCCATCCCCCAGTCACTAATTGTAAAGTAAAGTCAGGATGGTTTGTGTCATGCATTCAGCTGTGCCATTATTTAATGCAAGTTTATTCACCAAACCTTTTTAAACAGTTACAGATCTGGATGTCAGCTCCCATTTGAACTGAAGTGCAAGTGAACAGATTTTTTTAATTCAACTTTGAGTCATATGTGGGATTATGAACAATAGGCAACCAATTTAATTTAGAAACTTGTATAATACTACTTGGCACTCTCCTCTGGATATCTAAGCTTCCAATAGGTAATACTGGACAGAATTCCTAGGTTTGGACTATTTTAGAGAGACAAATAGTATCCCTAACATTCAGAATTGCTACCTATTTCAAATTATTAAATTTGAGGTTTTTTATATATATATATATATATATATATATAATGTGCATTAAATAATAAATTATTTATTACACACATGATTCTGTAATGTGCAGTGTTCTACAAAACATAGGAATATATATATATCAGTCCTTTCTCCAGAACAAAAACTGCCAGCACAAATTAGACCCAAATCTAATTGAGTCATAAAAATAGTGTTTTCTTGTACATGCATGCTTGGCTCTTTTATGTTCAAGGATATGTGGGTCAAAGACTATCTATACTTTTAAACAGAGCATATTTATATTTGATTTGGTCCTATCCTAATCACAGTAAAATAACATGCCCCAGGTTTGACTTCTAGCCATTAAAGCACAGAGGTTTTTAACCTGGCTGTACCATAATTAGTCCCAAACATTGTTGACTGACTGTTTACAAATTGGTATAATGCTGGACACTGAAGCTCTAATTTTGATTCAATTAGTCTATGAAACTCTTGCAGTTGTCTTAAATGAGAGCAGGATTGTGCCCTCCAATCATAGCCAATCTTGTACTTAGCAACTGCTAGCAATTCTCTTCTTTTCCCAGCGTATCTTGTCTATTACTAGTTCCTTTTGCTTTTTTCTTCTATAATATCACTAAAATTCCTTCATTCTCCTCTATCCCCATGGAGTAAGCCTTTGTCACAGATTGATCATCTCTCATTCAGTTGCTGGAACATTCTTCTTCCTGGCATCTCCCTATCCATTTATACAAAAAAGCCATTACACAAGTTATTTTCCTCTCCTGCTGTTCCTACAGTATCACCCCCAGCTTTCTTGACTCCTTTCTCTGGCTTCTACCACATCCAGTACAAGTTTCTCATCTTCACTTGCATCTCTGCACTTCTTCTGGCAAGTACTCTTTATTATTCTCTTCACTTCCTCTCACTCTTAGCTTTTTGCCTTTATTTGTGCTGTCTACTATACTTGCAGTAGTCTGACAATGACTTTCTCTCCTTCAAATTCCTCTTTTCAAATCCACTTCCATGAATTGCTCCTATGCTGATTTCCTCATCAATGAATTCTCAATATGTATATCAACAGAATTGTTGTCTTCCCTGTGTAAAATTAAGCTCTTTAGGACAGGAATGATTCCTATGTTTTGTAGAACACTGCACATTACAGAATCATGTGCGTAATAAATAATTTATTATTTAATGCACTTATATTGTGCTCATTACCATAGTATCTGGATGCTATTTCAGTAGTTGACTTATTTCTTATCTTTATTTTTTACATAATACGGCATACTACATTCCAAAGAATCAATCACTTGCTAAGGATACACAAACGTCTTCTAAGAGTCTTGTATCATCCTGCTTTATGTTACACAGTGAAGCTCAGAGATTCTACAAATAATGGATTCAATTTTTTTCACACTATTGTTGACTCTACTAGAGTTAATTTCTTATTTTCTAAGGCTAACTTTTCCTTACCATATTCTTTAAAATCTCTTCTCACAAACTAGCTCTAGTGATATCTTGGAAACTTACCAGTAGTAACCAGACTGCAGCCTATACTTCTGAACATTTCTGACTATGCATAGGACACATAGGTGAACAAAAGACAGACACTGGAATGGATTTTAAGTGACAGGCTGCAACTTTATTATCATTAGGTAGGGGCAATATACCCACCCCATCTCACATACCAGGCTGTAGTGAGGCGACCTGGCCCCCAGGCACCCCGGAGGGCAAAGAGCCCAGCCGGAGGCCAGACTGGGCGGAGCTACGGGGCTCTGGGCCCGCCCCACAAAGGGTCAAGCACCAACCCGGAAGTACAAAGGCGGGTCCTCCGGGCTCAGTAAGGGGCCAGCTGTCAGCAAGGCCGGACGTCCACGACCGAGCTCCCGCTGGGGAGGTCGCAGAAGGCAGCGGCCGACCCAGCCTCCCCCTCGCTCGCTACCCAGAGGAGGACTGGCCGAGCCTGCCCCGCTCCCGCTACCCGGAGGAGGAGTCAAGCCCGACAGTGGCCGCCGACCCTGAGGACCCGCTGAGCCCACCCGTGTACAGATACCCTGAGGAGCTGATGGTGGTTGACCCTCCTGCCGAAGCCACGATGACTCAGGTACCCGAGGAGGGGAGAAGTGGAAGTAGCCCGGGGGCAGCCGACCCCACTCTGGCTGCAACGCTGCCAGAACCAATGTCAGTGTGTTGCGGCCAGGATCCCCACTGACAGCAGTGAGTCTTTGCCGCTGCTAGGGCCCCAGGCTGGGACGCAGTGGAGTGGGAGGGCCTGCGTCCCCCCTGCCACCCACTCCTTGGGTGGCAGACTCCCCCCTCCCCTTGGCCTGAGGAGGCCTATCGACTATAACCCTGAACTGCTGCTCAGCCCTGCCCGAGGGTCTGAGCCCTGTACCTGTGTTTACTGCCCCGCCCTGAGCCAGGGCTTGGGCTTTATAGACTATAACACTGAACTGCTGCTCAGCCCTGCCCGAGGGTCTGAGCCGTGTACCTGTGTTTACTGCCCCGCCCTGAGCCAGGGTTTGGGCTTTATAGACTATAACCCTGAACTGCTGCTCAGCCCTGCCCGAGGGTCTGAGCCCTGTACCTGTGTTTGCTGCCCCGCCCTGAGCCAGGGCTTGGGCTTTGTAGATTCCCCGACTGTACTACTCATGTGTAGTGAGGCGACCTAGTCCCCAGGCGCCCGGAGGGCGAAGAGTGACCCCTCGCCCGACAGGGGACCCTTTACACAGGCATTTAACTGAGTCCAGTTTGGGATTAGAGGGCTTCGAATTTATAACTGATAACTCAGAGTAAAACCCTCAGCCTACCCCCAGGATTCAGCTCAATTCAAAGTCCTCTCCTCTTCCCCCCGACTCCCCTTCAAAGTAGATAGAGAGAACCAAAGGGGGAGCTCAATCTGCTAAGACTTCAGGCCTTTCCTGTAGGCTTCCAGGCCATCAGCAAAAATTCTCAGTCTTATTTACCTCTGGGAGCTGGCCTGTTTAGCCTTTATCCACACGGGACACTGTCTGCAAGTAGTGACAAACTATATATTCCTATGTTATCTCTTAATAGACTTCTAAATTATATTCTTCCTTACCCCAGCTGCACCTCCACAATGCAGTGAGGAAGGTGAAAACCCACCAGATCTCCAGTAATTTGGTCCAACAGAAAAAAATCCTCTCTGATCCCAAAAAACATGCTTTTCTATAGATCAGATCCAAAGCAGCTTGCAAATGTAACTCCCTGCATTACAGGGAGGTAAGGCAGGACAGCTGAAGAGGCAAGAGGCTTGAGTTGCTTCCCCACCTCAATCAGCTATCTCCTCTGGTGGGCCAGTCAGATGCGTAGAAGCTGAGGAGGGGGAGGGAGCATGGCCAGGCTCTGGCATGTGCTCTTTTCCCTTCCCTCTGAGAGCAACTTAGCCCCTTTTTTGGTCCAACCAGCAACATGCCCCTGATCCAAAGAGGCTGGGAGGAGGCATTTTCTGGGCATGGGCTTTTCCCTCCACTTCCCTTCTGGAGACAGTGCTTTCTTCCTGCAGTCCAAATAAATGTCCTCCCCACTAAGACAGGGTTGGGGGGGGGGGATTTGACAAATGGTCTTGAGACATATGTAAACTTAATCCAGTTCATAGCTTACTGATTTATTTCTATTACTTAAGGGATCCAAACAGTCCTAACTTGGAATGCCACCATCCAAGAACAATATCCTACCTAAAGCTGAATGCTCTATATGCTTAAATTACTAAACTGTTCTAAGTAGATATCACACTGTGAAGCTTCACATCAGCACTGAACAGGGTGACTCACTGTAACCTCTTCTTAACACAAAGGTTTCCAATGCAGCAAGCACTCCTTAATTCAGAATAGTTGGGAAAAATCATAAGTTTAGAACCAGGAAGATTATTTTTTCTTACGGCATTTACCATCTTGCAGTTGAGTAAACACAACTAGAAATTATTTCCTAATGAAAACATCTTAGTAACAGCTTTTGAAATCTTACAGCATGTACATTGAAAAGTGCATTACATTCATATATTCAATGCATCTCAGTAGGTTTGCACCAGCCTTTTATACTACAGCATAGGCTCTCTGTAAGGCTATTCATGGGAGCCAAGGAAACTGCATGTTTTTGCAAGACACTTGTTCTAAAAAGGCAATTATAGTTGAACAGTGGGAACCAGAGCTCAATAGTCCCTTGGTAGGCCACCTTACAACATGGAAAGGTACTGTTGAAACAAGATTTCTAGCCTGGGTTTTATACCAGTGGGTCTGTAAGAACAATAAGTCAGAGGACTGGCTTCAGTACATCTGGTAGCTGTTCTTTCTAGGTGTGATATGAATACATCTGATTAGATGGAAACCTTATAAGAAGTTAGATCAGTAAACTAGTATCTCTATTACCTGCTGTGTATGCAGAAATAGTAGAAAACATTGGGTAAAATTAAAGAAAAAAATGCCAAATTTTTGCAGGTTTTTTTATTCTTGATATATATTGTGATGACCATGCACCTCCTTTCTTAGTTACTTATCAAACTCAAGTTGCTGTAGTGTTAATACTCTAGAATGGCATAAAGGTAGATGCACTAAAAATAAGGAGCTGAGAAAAGGGGCAGCTACATGTTTCTGTAGCCACATCAAGCAGCAAAGGCCTTGGCTAAACTTGCAAATTTGCAGCGCTGCAGCAGGGTGTGAAAACACACCCTCTCCAGCGCCGCAAATTGCGGCGCTGCAAAGCGCCAGTGTGTTCAAAGCCCCAGCGCTGGGAGCGCGGCTCCCAGCGCTGTACGTTATTCCCCACAGGGAGGTGGAGTACGGACAGCGCTGGGAGAGCTCTCTCCCAGCGCTGGCGCTTTGACTACACTTAGCGCTTCAAAGCGCTGCCGCGGCAGCGCTTTGAAGTGCAAGTGTAGCCAAGTCCAAAGTGAAAGACTCAGACTTAGAGCTGAACTCCTATTTCAGTATGTCTACTGTACAATTCTTATCCTTAGCTTTACTCAAAATTATTTATCTTTACTGCAGAGTTAACACAAGCTATCTATACTCAGGTTATTTCTGTAAAGTTTGCCTAGCTCAAGAGAGAAAAAACAGACTGTGAAATAACACTTGAGCTGCTGTGTCTGCACTGGTGCTGTACTCACTTCTGTTTGGCACTAAAACTTTTGGGGTCTTCCCCAGGGTTCTTTCCATGAATTCTTTCCCAATTAATTGTTGGAGAACTTTCTGTCCTTTCTAGTCATGTGAAGGGAATTGTAGGAAGGTACTGGATAACGAACTACCTTGAGTGGAAGTAGTCTGTGGCCACACTACAGAGTGATCGTGTTGGCAGCTGAGGAGTTGTGCTAGCTCCAGGTTTAGCCTAAGCCTCCTGATAAGTCACCCAACTCAAGTTAAATGTACCACCACACTTGGATTAAGGGATTTTATGTGTGGACGGTACTTGAGTTAGGGGCATCACTTGAGTTATAACTTGAGTTAACCTTGCAGTGAAGACAAGTCATTAGTAAAAAATGGTTATCATGGTTTGTGACCCCATTCATGGTTTGTTAAACAATTTAATAATCTTCCTGATAATGATCCTTGTCTGTAGATTCATGGAATATGGCCTATGCTTTTTAAAAAAAAGTTATACTTTTTTGCTATTGTTGTATTACCAATAAATTTGTATCATGGTTAATGTAAGGAACATGAGAGAGAGTATAATAAGAATCAATTATGGAAATAAACAAGGACAGCTTCTTGAAAAGAAAATGATGTGTCCCTTATGTACTAGAATTATTTAAATATGTCAAGAAAATAGTTAATAAGGAGAAACTGCTGAAAACTAATTTGGATTTTTCAAAAGACTTTGGTAAAGTCCTTCAAAAGAATCTAGTAAGGTAACTAAGTAGTGAAATTATAGAATAGAAGTAAACAAAAGCAATATATTGAATGTAAATTGGCCATTCTCTTTTAATCCAACAACAAAAGAACATTCAAAGAAAGTGAAAGATAGCAAATGTAAAATAGTTAATACTTTTCTTGCTGTTTTGTGGTTTCTGGACAAATGCACTACAAAACCAAAGATATACCTGAGATACATCAATGATATTTTTATCATCTGGACAGACAACTTAAATTCCCTCATAGATTTCCATCACAACTTCAACAACCACCACCTATCCATTAAACTCTCTCAGGAACACACTCACACTCACTTCAACTTCCCGGACACCACAATCAGCTTCAGCAATGGAACTCTACAGACAACTACAATACAAGACAATATGCAAGAAATCCATGGATGATGCTCCTATCTTAATAGATCCAGTGACTACCCGAAACACACCAAGAAATCTGTTATCTACAGCCAGGCACTCAGATACCACAGAATATGCTCCAAGGAGAAAGTCTCAGATATACACCTTAACACTTAAAATCACTAAACAAGGACACTCCACAAGAGAAATAGATTGCAATATGGAGTGTCTCAAATATCTGGAGAGAACCTGATTCAATAAACCCCCCTCCAACCGCACACCCCATGGTGTCACCTACTAACCCACACTGAAACCCATACAGGATACCATCAAACTACTACAATCTGTATTTGATGGGGACCGTATCCTGAGAGAAATCTTTCTTGAACCTGCTCTTCTGGCCTTCAGACCGTCCCACAACCTCTCCAAGCTCATCATCAGAAGCAAGCTCCCCACAGACCAGGACACACCAACTCAAAGAGCCACCAGAACAACAGATGAAAAACCTGAAGACACATCTCCACTGCTGCACTGATTAACACATCCTACAACACACCTTTCAAGATCCATTGGTCCATCCATGCCTATCACAACACTAAATGCCTCAATAATAACTATGTGGGTGAAACACTCTTGAATGAACTCACACAGGAAAATCAGTCAAAAACACCATATCACTTGTGGGTGAATACTTTTCACAAAAGGTCAGATATAGAGTGATCAATCTGTCCTCATACTCAAAGGAAACCTGCACAACACTTTCAAAAGACAAGCCTGTAAGCTTAAATTCATAACTTTGCTAGACACTAAGGCCTTGTCTACAGTATGAATTTTTTTGTCTGCAAAAGGCAGCTTTTATGGATAAAACAGTGGAGGTGTACACACTACAATGCTCCTGCTGCCGACAAAACTCTCCTGCTTTGCTGACAAAATAAAACCAGTATAGAGACTGCATTCGTTACATCACTGTAGCTGGGCTACAAGAGTTATCCCACAATTCCCCTGTGACCGCTCTGCTCATTGTTCTGAACTCCACTGCTCTGCATCCAGCTACGCATGTGCCCCTCCACTTTCAAAGCCCTAGGAAGTTTTGAAACTGCTCAGCGTAGAGAGTTCACATAGCTACTGCTCAGGTCAGGATGGCAGCTCCTGACAACAAATGCACTCCTGGCTGGACTACGGGAGCAGGGGTGGCTCCAGGCACCAGTCCAGCAAGCATGTGCCTGGGCCGGCAGTGCCTGCCAGTCACTGTGAGGGCGGCAGTCAGGCAGCCTTCGGCGACATTTCTGCAGGAGGTCCCCCAGACCTGCGGCTTCGATGGTAATTCGGCGGTGGGTATGCCCATCCAGCAGATCACCGGCAGAAACGCCACCGAATCTGCGTGACCAGCGGACCACCCGCAGGAGTGCCACCAAAGGCTGTCTGACTGCTGTGCTTGGGGCGGCAAAAAACATAGAGCCACCCCTGTAAGGGAGGAGGAGGAGGTGATCTCCTTGGTCCGTGGGGAGCCGAGGCTGTGGGAGAACTCAGAGGGAATCACAAAATCAAAACATTGACACGGAATCCTGCTCTCCCAGGCACTAGGAATACAGCAGCAGGCAGGGCGGGGCAGGCTGCTGCTGGGTGAGTTGGGATAGGGGAAAGAGACTTGTGCTGTGCAGAGCCACAGAGAGAGGTGGGGGCTGATGCTGGGGTGTCCCCCTCTCCCTGCTTGTGTACTGGCCAGCTTCTGCCTCAGGATTGGTTGCTTCCAGCTGCTGTCTGAACTTAGAGACAGCGTGCCAACACACTCTCTCCCCCATCACACACACTTCCACAACACACACACTCTGTCTCTCTCTCCCTCCCTCACACACGTATACACTCCCCCCAACATTCTCTCTCTCTCTCTCTCTCTCTCTCTCACACACACGCACACACACACACACTCACATACACACACACACTTACTTACACCCTACCTATCTCTGTGGACTTCTTGTGTTAGTGTTGAGTCATGTCAATTTGGTCATATTACCAAGTGCTACTTTAAAAAGTGATTTAAAATGTGTTACTTTTTGGGCACATGCAGCAACCATTACAGGTTTCATAGCACCATGCAAACAAGGGTTCATAGCATGATGCAAACAAACAACGCTAGGCTCAGCACACTACAGCAACACACATTACTGTGGCTCAGTGTTAATATGCTCCTTCAAGGCACCCCCAGCTTAATAGCCCCATTTCCCCCACCCCATCTCGTTGGGCTCCTCTTATAGCATTGTGTTCATAATACATAGCACAATACTGAACATCAGTATGGGATCCATGCTTTCTGGCAGAAATGGCTGGGTTGCAGGTTACCAGGGCAGTTGAAAAGCATATGGCAATGTAGTAGGATGCCCATGGAACAATGGGATTGAGAAACCTTCATCATGTGACACTGTCCCTGCCCCACCCCCCATGGGGCATTGAAAACCCTTCCTAAAGCACCTTGCAGCCAGTTGCGCAGGGGGATAGCTACCCATCATGCACTGCTCTCTGTGTTGATGCAAGAGCTGCTATTGTGCATGCGCTCCACCAACACAAGGAGCATAGTGTGGACATGCAACAGAGATTTAACTATAGCAGGGGCTTTATGTCGGAGTAACTTGCATTGACAAAACTCTGTAGTGTAGACAAGGCCTAAAAATCATAGATAGAACAGAGATACTGGATTTATGGCTTATTATAACGATCTGATCTGTAACCCACTATTCTCCCTTTTTGTCCTATGACTACAGGGGTATTAATAGGCCACTTCACCCAGAATGTTCCCTTAGAATATGTGCTAACTACTTATGCTAAACTATCTGTTCAATCTTGTATTTAGCTATGACACTCTTAGTACCTTTCCAGACCCGAGGAAGAGCTCTGTGTAGCACAGAAGCTTGTCTCTCTCACCAACAGAAGTTGATCCAATAAAAGATATTACCTCATCCACCTTGTCTCTCTAATATCCTGGGACCGACATGGCTACAATACTACATAGATCTTATATGGCATGTGGCTTAGAAGAAATCTAAAAATAAGTGGATGTTTATTAGATAAGAATATCCATAGTTACAGTAGATATTTTTTTTTAAATAGAAATCGAATCCTTCATTTTTTCAGGACATAAGGTAACCTCTAACTCATGGAGTCAGGATGAAATTTTCACCTATGGGCAGGTTAGTCTATAACTGTCAATTACTGGGTTTCTTGCACCTTTCTCTGAAGCAAAGGATACCAACCAGTAGCAGATTGGTAATGGGTATAGCAATTCTTATGTTCCTGATCCTACTTGCCTTAATTGCATAAATGAGATTTGTCCTATAATTCTAAGCTCAGTTTCGTATACTACCCTCTTCAAAAATTAGCATCCGTAGCAATTCAATGTTTGGTACTGAGGCAGGGAAAACCCTTTTAATAATATTTCAGTCTGATCTATTAAACTTAAAATAAATCTGAGGTTTGACAGTGAAATTTCAATTTA
This sequence comes from Mauremys reevesii, assembly GCF_016161935.1. NCBI lineage: Eukaryota > Metazoa > Chordata > Testudines > Geoemydidae > Mauremys > Mauremys reevesii. Next base: position 282,799,745 of record NC_052623.1, read on the forward strand.
AAGTGTGTGTAAAATAAATAAATAATGTCCCACAATATAGCTCCCACACTTCTGAAGGGACACTGACCGTTTGTTTAGGGTCAACCATTTAAAGAAAAGGAAATACTTCACGGTACATCCCTGGGATCCGTTCATACATACAACTCTTTAAGATAACATTTGGGGGAAATACAATTTTTACAAAATCTTTTGAAAAAAGATATGTATTCTCCTTCTGGGATACTGAATGGGAAATTGAGCTAGATGGGCTGACCTCTAGCTAATAAGACAATAAGTGGCTTCTCATGTAACAGGGACTTTTTCTGATTTGTCCCATTTCCCATTGTCCTTTTTAAATTTACCATCCTATGCCAGTTTGTACAACGTTTTAAATTCCCCCAAAGAGCCATTCTACTAGTTTGCTTTCTTCAGGAGGAAAAGAATTGATATTTCTTTGGAAAGTAATCTTTTCTGTGAAGGTGTGTGTTAAACAGTTTAGTCCAGTCTGCTGAAATACAGAATGATATGGTACAAATTAGTAAATTCCCCCTGAACAAAAATGTATATTAATTTCATTCTGTGGTGTGGTAATATAAATAGTTGGCATGTCTGGGGAGTGGGTTTTGTTCCGAAAGACTTTTTAGACAGGCAACGTTAAAAAAAAAAAATTGCAATTGATCCATTCTTTCTACTATACAAGCTAAATTACCGTAAAACATGGCATAATTTATTGGCAGTTCCAGGCACTAAGATAAGGGGCTTACTGCCAGTCCAGCACTTGTATTACACTCGGGGGCAGCTCCAGGCACCAGCACAGCAAGCGCGTGTCAGGGGAGGCAAGCCGCGGGGGGCGGCATGGCGGTTGCCATGAGGGCGGCAGTCAGGCAGCCTTCGGTGGCATGCCTGTGGGAGGTCCGCCGGTCCCGCGGCTTCGGCAGCAATTCGGCAGCAAGTAAACCAAAGGCACGGATCCAGCAAATCACCCGCAGGCATGTCGCCGAATTCACGGTCCAGCGGACCTCCCACAGGCATGCCACCGAAGGCTGTCTGACTGCCGTGCTTGGGGCGGCAAAAAACATACACTGATTACACTTAAGTCTTGCTAGTAAGATTTGATGATTAGCCTTACCTTCAAGTGTCAATTACCTGGATTTCTGTGCTTGTCTGCATGCTCTAGCTTTATAGCACCTGAGATTACTCTCATCTGTCAGTGTATCACTTCAACTAAATACTTCCCAGACTATTAAAGGCAAAGCCATTGGACAGATGTATGTGCACTTATGCCCATTTCCCATTTGTATTGATATTGTAATCCTTTATACTTCTATCTTCATACTGTTACCCTAATAAACCATAAACAGACTAAATTGTCTCCTATAGCTCTCCCTCTTCATAGGAATATGTCTAAACACACTGACCTAAATTACACAATACATAAAAGGCTATTTGAGAACTAAAGGTATGTACAAGTAAAACTATTGCCTAAAGTTTTTTTCTATCAAATATGTAATATTGATAATTAATTCAAAATCTGAAATAATTAAAAGGATCTATCTTTTCAGCCAGAAAATTAAGTTACAAATCCTATTTTGCTTTCATTTGTTTCATTTGGAAGCAGCTGAGACTAATTTTGAAACACTATTACTTAGTGCACACCTAACATGCAGTATAAATGTTTGGCTATTATGAAACGAAAAAAGGAAGGAATCAAAATATTTGAAGTCTTAAAGATTAGTAGTCCATATTCTCCATAGTGCTATGTAAAACTTGGCAGTATCACTTCTCAGGGGCTCATTCAGACATTTCCTTTGGTTTTTTAACATGTGGGTTGGTACACTACCAAGTTTTGGGTTTAAACAACCCCCAAAAATCTGAGTAAAACTGTCAAACCTGCTGAGTTTCACTTGACTAGCTGCAGTACTATAGGAAGCTGCAGAGTATAACTGTGAGAACGTAAGTTTTGCATTATTTTGACAAAATTGCAAATCATTTCAACTTGATTGAAATTTTCATGGTCTTTCTCACATCTTTTAACTATTCAGTATCTGGCTTTCAAGTGAGTACCAAAACATGAAGCCAGAAGAGTTCCATGTGGCTTCAGATTTTTCTTGCAAACATCCATAGCTTCAGTTATCCATAATGTGCTTGTTTTTTAAATTGTCAGGCTTCAGGGTTTTTTCCCTTCCTGAAACCTGTTGGACAGGAGGCTATTATGTAGCAAGTGGCTATAAATAATGATTGTTGAATAGAAGGCATTCCACATTGCAAGCTCAATGCTACCTAGCTAGTGTTCTTTTACAAAGCTTTTTTGCCATCTTAGACTGGCTATGGCAGACTAGAATCATTGTCCTGTAACACTTTTCCTTTTCACAAGGTGGGCATTTTTTTGCTTACTATGATTTGGATGTTAGAGCTATCAGGTAAACAAAGGCTTAAGCAGGAAATTTATTCTAGTTACAAGACGATACAAATGCTCTTGCATTAGGCTGTGTCTTCACTAGCAAATTTCATCACAGTAATTTTTCACCAGTGCAGCTCCACTAGTGGCAACAATGGAAAACAGGAGATGGGCATTTTTCATTTTCAGGACAAACGGAAGTGAAAAAGTCTGTATAGAGGACACACTACAACTTTTATGATTCTATGAGGTGAATCGTGGTTACCAAGTTTGTTACCATAGGCAATGTTTTGGGCACAGTGGTAAAAACATAGGCACCAAGGGAACTTTTATTGCAAAAATTTAGGGGCCAAATGAGTTTAGGTGCCTACACATTTAGGTAGCAACCAAGCAGGGGTTTTACAGATCACAGTGGTGCCTAAAAATAGGACTTGGGTGCCTAAAACTGGAGGTTAGGTACCTAGGTACCTTTGTGGATCCAAGCCTAGTGTTTACATCACTGGGTGATGCCTAGCATCTTATTCATTGCTTTTTGTAAAGTTATAACTACAGTTGATATAGCCAGAGGGCAACCATATTTTATTATTACCTAACCAAAAAAGTCAGCATGTTCTTAGATAATATAGTGCTTTGCAAATCAGGTAATCTGTAAAATGTTACTCTAAAACTGTAAAATTCAAAATTTTAAACCATACACAAAAGTGGAGACCTCCCACACATCATAAAAAGATATATTGCCTAAATAATATATTGTAGGATTTAGAGAAATGGGGAGGGGGTGGGGGGAGTCAGAAAGAGTTGGGTATAAATCTTTGCAGTTTTACTGCAGAAGGATACTTGCACATTTCCTGTAACTGAGTTAAGTGTGGAGAGTTACAGCCTCCAATCGTGTAATTGTGGAATATTTTTAAGCACCCTTACAAGTTCCTTGGGAGACAAAGCCACATAGCTGAGACTAGGGTTTATAAATATATCTTACAAATGCTCCAGGGATAATTTTGCAGCTTTTCTTACTTATTTAGGCATAAACATTCAAAAGTTGGCACTGATTATGGGAGACCAATTTTTGAGGGTTCCCAATTGAAGATACTTAATGTTTTATGTGGGGCACCCAAAACTGAGTCACTCAAAACCAATAGCTGCTTTTAAAAATGTTGTGTGTTAGACACTGCTCTGGTTATGTGCCAACTTACTATGAAAACTCATTAAACTACTTTTGACAAATATCCCGCAAATTGAGCTGTCTCAAAATCTCTCCCCATCAAAAGTCAAAGTTTACCTATCAGTCTCCTCATACAGTTCGTTGCTTTCCAAAGGGAAAACAAATGGCTCTTGCACCATGACCTGAAATTCTGCAAATTCAGGCTTTCGTGAACCAAAGAGGAAAGCAAGAAACAAATAGTCCCCATAACTGAGAACTATTTGTTGAAAAATGCCCTATTACCAGCTTCTTTACAGTTAATCCAGAGTCCTGTTATGTAAAATATTTCCAATGATGTCAATTGCTGTGTTATCATATTGAGAGTGCCTCCGATTATGTTAACTGCTATGTATTCTCACTAAGAGAGACTATCTCTGACTAAACAGGTCCACCCAATATAAAGTCAACGAGGAGTCCGGTGGCACCTTGGACTCCTTGTTGTTTTTGTGGATATAGACTAACACGGCCACCCCTCTGATACTTGACACAAATTTAAAGTTTTATAGTTAAAATCTAACACCTTATATTACTCCAATTCTGCTGCAACCTCCTTTTGCCTCTACAGCAAATATATGCTATGTCCAATGTATATTAGCAGCAGCATTTAGTAAAAGGTATGGGAATCCTCTATTTACATTCTCTGTAGAGGAGAGGTCAGAGAAACAAAGGCACACTTTGAAGAACAAGTAAACAAAGACAGGATGGGTGAGGTAATATATTTTATTGGACCAACTTCTATTGATGAGAGAGACAAGCTTTCTAGCTTCCACAGAGCTCTTCTTCCCAGACCTGAAGAAGCTTTCTTCTTCAGGTCTGGGAAGAAAAGACACCCCAGGTTGTAGAATTGAGGGGACACAGCTGTTCAACAGTCTAAATTGTATCCTGTGGAATGTTACACATTTCAAGGGACCTGTCAAGGTGAAGTGGCCATTTAACACTCTTCTAGTCAAAGCTTGTTTCTGTTACCAACAAAAGTTGGTCCAATAAAAGATATCACCTCACACACGTTTTCTCTAATATCCTGGGACCAAGTTGCCTACAACAACACTGCATACAAGCAAACAAAGAGGAAAACACACTCACATATATATGGAAGAAAAAAATCCCAATGGAAGAAAAAAATCCTAGTGTAATTTTCCTGGTCAAAAATAAGATCCAGACGTGCAGGACAGTGGATTTGTGTTCATTTGACTGACCAAGCAAGACAGCTGAAATATATCTTTTAAAACATTTTAAATTAAATAAACTGTCCAGCATGGGGCTTTTTATTCCCTGAGGGTCTTATCAGTCCACCCCACATAATGAGAACCTTATCCTTGCCACCAAGCTAATCCGGTGTGTTCATTAATTCTACTTCTTTAAATCACTTAACAGAAATATCACTGCCTACTTGCTAGAGAACTGAACTGTCTGAATTTTTGTTCCTTAAGCAACTGAAAAAGTGATCCTCTTCCCTTTGAGGTTATGCAAGGTTATGTTGTGTGAGCACTCTAACAGGGCCTGCTACCAGAAGATTCCACGGTCTCTGCTGGGTGGTGCATCCCAAGAGTAGGGATGTGCAGAGGAGATTCAAAGAACTCTTAGTTCCTGACAGAATCAGAATGCTATTTGATGGATTAAAATCAGTAAATATTTAAATGAATATAGTTAACATGACCTCAAGAGACCAGCATCCAGGCCTAAGTACCTGTTTCTTGGTAACTAAGTTTCCCAATGTTTGAAAGCTAAGCTTACTGGCTGTCATCCAAAACACATTAAGGGACACAAGGAAACTGCCTGCATCGCAGATTGGCATGCAAGATTAAGGAGCGGACAAAGAGTGTTTTTGGCAACAGTGTTTTTGTGGAGGACGGTGTAATATTTTGTATTAGTATTCCCACAGAAAATTAAACTGTGTAAAAACATTGTATTGTAATAAATTTAATGAAAAATTAGACTATTGAAAATTCTCTCTATTTCAAGCTAAACTCGATCTTGTGCATGATGTATTATAATAGTAAATCTTACATGCCACTAGAGACACATACACTGTACTGTGGGGCAGAGGTACAATTCTGTATATCACTAAGTGCAGCAGTAACAGATTGGCTGGTGCTACCTGCTGCTGCTGCATCTGTCAAGGGGAGCAGAAAGCGTAGCATGCCGCAGCAGTTCTACTGAGGCAGCATGACGTGAACCTGGAAGTGCAGAAGAGCACACTGATTATCCTGAGATCCTGAACTATGTGTAGAAGACGAATGGTGCAACACAGTGTTATTGCACTGACAGAGCGATGTGTTGCTATGATGCCCATTATGGGGAAAAGGTGGAGGGTGTCTGTATCTGCATAGATGTAGAGAAGCTAATTGTAGCAGTAAAGAGGGAAGGGTATTCCACAACAGAATACGTAATTTTCTATTTCCACTTTACTATTTGTAGACTATTGTAATGCATTGACTTGAATTTCGTTACTCCTGATTTACTACAAGTGTAACTGAGAGGAGACTAAGCCCCAAAATCACCAGGTTCATTGAGGCAACAGTATTTTCCTCGCTACATGCAGCTAGTGGATTCTGGCAAGTTCCACTCCAACGTCACATTGCCAAACAGACAAACCATTCAAAATACACTGCTTTTGTCCTCTCCTGTTAACCCTGCTAAGCACCTCAGAAACCTTCCAAAGGAAAAGGAGTGAGATTCGACAAGGATGGAGGAAACAATTTATGTGGATGTGAAGTTTATGGGAAGTCGGAGGAAGACTGCTATGTAAGGCTAAAACAACTACTATAGGCGACAGAGCCTTCTGAACTAAAATTAGATACAGATTAGTTGTACCCCTCCCACTCTTAAATTTGTAACATTCACGGACTAATTCCCACCACCACACACACAAACATTAAGTATATTTGTGTTGTGCATTAACTATTTTAGATATCACACAAAGATACTATGGATACAAAAATAACGTGTGAAATGTTTACATTTATGTTTGTTTACAGAATGCATGTGAGTACCATAACAAAATTACACAGCTTGATGAATACTTCTGTAATCCTGCTATTTGTCAGAGTTCTAAATAAATCTTATTATTTCATAATTAATTATTTAAATTAGTTTTGTTACCCTTATCTGCACTCCCCACCCATGTTAAAATATACCAAAATAAAAGCAGTCTCCGTTACTATGGAAGTGTGTATTTGCTTTTGAAATCCGCATTAACAAAGGATTTAATGTTACACATGCTTACTGAATACAGTGGAATTGGGAAAGGGGTCTATCAAATAAGCATCTTCATCTTTCATATTTTTTTAACTCTTCAAGGCTGATTATAATTTCCTGAGTTAAAGAAATTACTTCAGTATAAGTAATTCACATTTTCTGCAGTAAGCATTGTCTACAGCGGGGTTTCTTAGATGACTGGGGATGCCCTGGAAGTGGGTCACAAGGGGTACTCACTAGGTTGCAGCCTTTTCTTGAGAAAATAAAAAAAATTGTAAAATCTCACAGTTGTTAAGGCTCATCAGGAGCAGAGGCAAGAAGGAGCTTGCTCCTTCCTGCAGATTCTGTAGCTGTCCTTGTCATAAACAGATAGTTAAGGGTTAATGTCTCTTTTACCTGTAAAGGGTTAAGAAGCTCAGTAAACCTGGCTGACACCTGACCAGAGGACCAATAAGGGGACAAGATACTTTCAAATCTTGGTGGAGGGAAGTCTTTCTTTTGTGCTCTTTGTTTTGGGGGTTGTTTGTTCTCGGGACTGAGAGGGACCAGACATCAATCCAGGCTCTCCAAATCTCTCTGAATCAGTCTCTTATGTTTCAAACTTGTATGTAGCACAGGCAAGGCATGTTAGTCTTATGCTTGTTTTCTCAACCTGTAAATGTTCCTTTTGATGAGAGGATTTTCCCTCTGTTTGCTGTAACTTTGAACCTAAGGCTAGAGGGAGAGTTCCTCTGGGTCATAAGAATCTGACTCCCCTGTAAAATATTTTCCATCCTGATTTTACAGAGATGATTTTTACCTTTCTTTTTCTTTAATTAAAAGTTTTCTTTTAAAGAACCTGATTTTTTTTTCTTTCTTGTTTTAAGATCCCAGGGAATTGGGTCTGGACTCACCAGGAGTTGGTGGGGGAAAGGAGGGGGGAATGGTTAATTTCTCCTTGTGTTAAGATCCAAGGGGTTGGATCGGTATCACCAGGGACTTGGTGAAAAAGCCTCAAGGCTATCCTGGGAGGGGAAAGGTTTGGGGGGACAGGGAGTGTGCCAGACACTGGAATTCTGGCTGGTGGCAGTGTTACCGGATCTAAGCTAGTAATTAAGCTTAGAAGTGTCCATGCAGGTCCCCACATCTGTACCCTGAAGTTCAGAGTGGGGGAGGAACATTGACAGTCCTGCTCCTGCCTTGCCACCTCCCTACTCTTACCCAGACTTACTGCAGCTTCTGCCTCTTCTTTCCTACATCTCACTATACAAAGGCATGGTTTTTCTCTGGTGAAGGAAGCGATGCTTCAGGAGGCTGTGAACGCTTGAAGTAGTCCTGTGTTTGCTGGTGAATGTGGGTGGGTGAGAAGATGGGAGAAGCCGCAATCAAGCACCTGCCACACACCCAGTGTGCCAAACAACTTGCAACTTATTGCTATGATCCTAGTCTTTCAATCGTTTGTGGCCTGTATAGATAGACTCTGGAGAATTGTATGCTTTGCTGCAAGGAACTTTGGTGGTTTGGGGATCCTGGGAAGGAGAAATGGTTGAGGACCCCTGGTCTACATAATACTGTGAACCCAGTTCAACCAGTGGAGTGGAGCAGTGCTTGAAGGGCAGGAGTTAGGGTGTCAAATATGGCTCCTTCTCCACAGAATACACAGTCTTGGGTGCAGATTCTCAACTGGTTAAACCAGTGGTTCCCACTGCAGTGTTCCAAAGTCCCTCGCTTTGTTTTTTGGACTGAGACTGGGTTTCTTACCATTTTCTGCTTTCGGGTAAACAGATTACCTATCCACCACACCCATCCCATTTGGACGACATAATAAAACCACCTCAACCTGCAGTGGTAGCTATGTCGGCAGGAGAAGCTGTGCACGTGAGCGCTAATGGCAACGAAACTTATGTCGCTCAGGGCTGTGTGGTTTTTTTCACACCCTTGAATAACATAAGTTTTGCCAACATAAGTGCTAGTGTAGATGTGGCCTTTGTTTGAACACTATAAAATTTTGTAATGTAGAACAGCGGCTCTCTGTATTTGTTTTGTTGCTATTTTTATCTGGATTCTTTCGTCTTGCCAGGTGGTTGTTACCTCTTTCCTTGTAAGTAATTTATTACTGAGCAGCAACAGCTTCTCCATAGTTACAGTTGGAACCACGCTATCACTACAAGCTAGACTTTTGGAAAACGTCCAAGCTTTCCACTGTATGTTTAAAAAAAAAATTTGGTGTTCCCCTAATTTTTTTCCCCTTACGAAATTGCTACATATTAACCAGAATAACTCACATGTTATATTGTGAAACGGAAGTCTGCTGCACTTTGGACCTTTAGCCAAGTCTCTAAAATACTGCGCACTAGTTAAAAATGCAGATGCTTTATAGCATGAGAGCAGTCAAATTACCCATTCATGAAATTTGCTCTGAACTAATCTCTCCTCATCCAATTTCAGCCTCTCCCTTTTTCCCATTTTCACAATTCAGTGGGCTTCAGAATAAGGAAATAAATGAGTACATCCTATTCCTAAAATAAAAATAAGGTGAGGCCAACTAACCGTGCATAACAGAAAGCAAGGGAGGAGGCAATGTTGAAAGTGGTTTTCCTTGATTATAGGTTTGTCCTTTCAGAATATTTTTCTGGCAAAAAATTGTAGTTAGGAAAATCTTTTTTCCAGACAGTTAGTGGTATGTATTCATGCTTCTCCTGGCATACACATCTGTCATTTATTCCGGTGGCATCCCTTCCACTATGAAATTGTCAGCAGGTGCCATGTAGCTTACAAAGCAGGGAAGTGGAGATTTTGCAAGTAGTGCAGGTGATTTGTCACACATCGTCAGTTAATTTTGACTTTAATAGAATATGTATGGCTAAATCCCATGCCCTGCTTTGAAAATATCACCCTCAGACTGTATGTGGAAATCTGTAAGCTTTTCCAGTATAAATTGAAATATACAGTACTAGTAACTTTCTTTATACCTGTTTAAATGTAAAGCTGGAAGCACTGTTTATACATTTGTCAAGTTCACAATGGCTCATGTTATGCTATCCTTGATTGATGCTGGCAGGCCAGATGCCAACTTTTGTCAAGACTGAAAACGTTGGCTAAGAACTAACAAACTCATAGCTGGAGACCAGACCAGTTCACCTGTATGTTAATTTTGCTCACAACAGGTATTTGTCGTATAAGAATGTATTTAGTGTTTAGACTCTATGAAATGCTTGTAAGTTTCTGCATGCATTAATCTCACTTGCAATGTCTGTATAAGAAAATATGTAAGTTTTGCTTTATAATTTTGAAAACCCAGGCATGGGAATCATCCTGCCCCCACCCCCACCCATCCAAAAGCACTATCAAAATCAGATGGGCCATCAACAAAATCTCAATATAAAGGATGGGCTAATGGCCCTATCTCTATAGAGAAATTCTACGTGCAAGGAAGCTCATCCTATGGATTTGGAAGCTGAGTGAAGAAAATAAAACAAACTCATAGGAAAATTTTCCATCTTTTTTGGCTGTTTGAACTCTGACAGGGCCAGACACTCAGCTGAAGCAGAAATTCCCAGGGGCTACCCCTAGGTCTGCCCTGAATGACACTTTGAATTGATAAATACAACTCTGTCACTCTTAGGATTTAGATGGTAACTCATTTGTGTGTGTATGTTTGCTTGCTTTAACCTGTAAATAACGCTTATTCCTTTTTTCCCTGGTTAATAAACCTTTAGATAGTTTATTACAGGATTGGCTACAGATGTTGTCTTTGGTGTAAGAGCTAGGGTACCAATTGATATGGGGGTAAGTGACAGGTCTCTTAGGACTGGGAGCAACCTGACCATTGTATGATTTTTGGTGTAAGTGACCATTTATCACTAAATCCAGTTTGTCTGGGTGGCAAGATAAACTGGAGAGTCTAAGGGGACTGTCTGTGACTCCATGGTAAGACTGTTACAGTGATCCAGGAGTTCACCTTTCTTACTGGCTTGGTGAAATCTAATTATAGAACACATCACCAGTTTGCATCTGAAGAAGTGGGTATTCACCCACGAAAGCTCATGCTGCAGAACGTCTGTTAGTCTATAAGGTGCCACAGGATTCTTTGTTACTTTTACATCACCAGTTTGGGGTCTCTGGCCTGTTTTCTGACGGTCTGCCCTGAGGTAAGCACTCACAGTTGTGAGGCACTCCAGACAGCGTGACAGTTCACAGTGGCTCATGTTATGCCATCCTTGATTTAACAAAACTGCTATTGATGAAACCAGAATGTTGGCTCCAGATGAAGAATGAATAACACAAATATCCTTTAGCTCTCTAGTCTATGCCAGTGTGTGTGTGTGTGTGTGCGTGTGTGCACGTGCACATACATGTGCATATGCACATGCACATGTGATATCAGTATGTACATATAAATAATCAAAGTATTTTGATAACTTATTCAAAGCAGCAATAGTTTTGCAGCTTCTCAGCAGCTGTGGGATGGCATTAAGTTTAAACTTCCCGGATCACCTACAATAGGAAAGAAATGAACAAGAAAACTTTCATTTGATATTTCAAAATCCACAAAGCATATGTATTTTATAAAAGTTACAAATGAACCACAACTTTCTATCTGATTACTTACATTAGATATATAGTTATATTTTAACTGTTGCATATGAATAAAAGTTATTTTTGTTCTCAAAATTTATGTATGGCCTACACCTTTAAAGTATTACCATATGAAGTACAGTAACTAACAAAAGGCCTCGAAGTCCAGTTTGTTGTCTAATATGTGGTACTACTTTTATTGGAGCGTCTAATTGGTTCAGATCTGTTTGGCACTTGGGATAGCAAAACACCCTTCTATATGAAGATTCAATTACTTCCCTGCTCATTAGACATGTGAGGTCAAATTCTGCTCTTAGTACACCGGTATGATTCATTGTTATATAGTATGTAAAGAACAGAATTTGGTGCAATGAGCAGGTGAGTAAATAAAACAATGCTTCAGCAGTCTGCATTTCCAAAGAACATGTTTGGAAACAGCCCTGAATCTTACAGCTTGTCTACATAGAGATTATTTCTTATTAGCTATTCTTTGTTTTAAATGTATTAAGCTAATTCAGTTTACAGCACTCTTATTCCAGGAAAAGGCCTTTCCATGCATGGAGTTAGTCAGGAATAATTAATTGTAAAGTCACACCCTACCTTAATCGGGATTAATTTTCATTTGTAAAGCTTTTGGTAACTGCAATGGGAGTTGCACTATTGCAGTAGAATCGGCCCTTTTACTTTGATAGTAGAAGTGGTCCATTTTGAAGCCAAATGCCACCTATTGCCTGTTTGCGGTATTGTCATGTGGATGGCGAATAAAGAAAACTCTGGCTGACACTATAGTTGGTTTAGTATCCAGGTTGTTTACTGGCCTGTTGAAGATGTTGCATCTAATCTTCACATATGAAAGCCACTATTGCCAAAACACTTGATTCTATCACACTAGAATCTGTTCAAGATACTGTTGCACAAAAATCTGTTTATGGCACTTAAAGCAATAATTTTTGTCAATTTTTCCATGCTAAATGTGCACTTCTCAGTTAACGTGTTCGTAGTTTTTTCCTTTTTTAAACTGGTTAGTATTACCCATATTTTCTGCACTTTAGATGAACATATATGTAATTATTGAATACATATAAAGGTGTATTATGTTTTGCTGCATTTTGACTTCCATAAGGAGTGTTGTTTTCCAGAGATTTCAGTTCTATTGCTAGTTATTACTGGAATTTATCTGTTGTAATGGAATATACGGTACATTTTAATGATCCGGGATGAAATTTAATGAAAATATCTGACTAGTCAGCAATAACCTGATTATGCTGCTAATTGTGTTAAACTGTTGACTATCACAATCAAAGTTTTTGTTCATGTGTGTTCTTGAAGCACAAAAGCCACTGTACTACCATAAAGAGCTACTGTCACGCTTGTTTTTTTTTTTTTAAAGTATAAACAATGAGGCAAGTAGTCTTTTCTTCCCATCTTTATAGCCAAGGCAATGTTTCGAAATCATTTTGTTTTTCACATGTTACTGTCTGTATTCGGTATGATTTTGAAGATATTTATCAGATAAATATTCTCTTTTTATATAGACTTGGATTATCACTTGCTTTTATCTTCAACTGCTCCTACTTAATCCTCTTGTCAAAGCCCAAAGTTCCTGTGGGAATCCAGTGACAGATGATGTGAATGACATTACAAAACTGGTAAGTCACTTTTTAAAAAACACTCTTCTTAAAATATTAAACAATGGAAGGCAGTAAGGACACCTAAGTTTTGAGGAGAGATTAAAGTAAATATTTTGATACCTTTTGGATAATTGACACCAGAATAGTGAACCAGATTGGTGACCAAAAGTTTTTAGAACTGAAGGATGTTTGGACTACCTGAACTAAATTGTTGGTATTGGCCCAGTTTCTACAATATCCCTGTTCACGTAATTAAAAAAAACACCTTTACATTAGATGCTTTTGTTAGCAGGCTTAGCAGATAGTTCAATAAGGATTCCCTCTTCACCCTTAGATTTGGTCCAGGTAACAACTGAAGCAGAATAGGGAAGAGTGATCATGTAGGATAACTTGTACTATCCTTTTGTATCAGTTTGTGTTCAATAGGACTTCATTCTTCAGGGTTGTCAGGCTGGCACCTACTTATTAGAATTAAATTCAATTAAACATAAAAAATGATTTCTTAACTGTTAATCACATGAGTGCAATGTTCAGCTAAGTATAGCTATAAGGCCTTATCCTTGCCTAGTTTAATCTGGTGCAGCTTCATTGGTGTAATTCATTGACTGGAACTATGCTGATTTCCAGCAGCTGAGGATCTGGTCCATAGCTCTTAAGTGTTCGGTAGTAAAAGGCAGTAAATATCCCTCAACAAGTCCTATCATTTAGAACTTCCCTTCAGTCCAAATTGTTGCTCTGATATGCTGAAATTGTTGCAAGATCATTGTTAAGGTTGCATTAAAGACTTCAGTATGATGTTGCTTGCATTTAGTGCCAGCACATCTCAGATGTCCTTATCCTGTTTGGGCAGTTCTCATATCCATCAGGCACATAGTGTATTCTCCTAACTCCTCAGTTTGTTTTCTGTGGTCCTTCTCAAAAACTTAATGCTTCACCATAGTCCCCTTCAGCTTAATTCCAAAATATTTAAATGTTTATTCAGGATAATAGTTTCTGTTTGAGGAACATTCTGCTTTGTTTCCTCAAATGTTGTAAAAGTAACTTTAAATAACAGAACCAATTATGAGGGTTAGCTAAATAAAGGACAAACTATTTTGAAAGAAGATTGCCACCAATTTTATGAATTGTCATATTTTCAGATGGAATAAATCTGTTAGCTCTTCCAATTTAACAATATATGGCTTAAAACTGAATCAAGCATAAACGGAGGGAGCAATACATTTGCATGCAATATGAGCATTCACACTGTTTTCCCGTGATAGCTCATCTTAAAAGGATGCTTAGTTTAAAAAACTTCACTCCTGTATGAATTTTATTACCTACCTCTGTTACAAGAGCTCGCACCTAAGGACTAGACCCTGCAGGTGGAGCCATGCAGCAGACAACTGTGCCTGTGTGGTGAGTGGAATTTAGGCCTGGGAATAATACAGAAACTAGAAGGCAAATGTTTTCTATTTTTTCCAGTTTGCTTACTTGTGTATTCTCTCCCCTGTATGGTCAGTTTGTGTGGGTGTTTCACATACAAGTCATCTCTATAAAACCACAAAAATGGGGAGCAGGACTTGGAGATAGGTGTCGTACCTTACACTACTTTAACTCTTTTTAAAAATTAGACCATTACAAGTTGACGGTAAACTGCACTGTTGACAGCTCAGCACTGGGAAATGGGATAGGGAGCTATGTATAATGGGGCTTAAACTACAGTGGTTTTAGAGCCTAAGGTCTTGTCTACGCTATCGGGGAAATTTGACCTAAGTTACACTATTCCAGCTATGTGAATAATGTAATCAGAGTCGACGTAGCATAGGTTGACTTACTGTGCTGTGTCAATGGGAGAGGCTCTCCCGTCGACGTATGTTACTCTTCTCGGGAGCTGGAGTATGGAGTCAACCAGAGAGAGCTCTGGCATCGATTTAGCGGAACTTCACTAGACCTGCTAAATTGACCCCCCGTTGCATCAATTGCAGCAGCATCTGTCTTTCCAGTAGCGAAGACAAGCCGAAGTATCATGGGCCTTATATTAGTAGTGTATTTACACACACAGACACACCTGTATACAAGGGTGGAGAGTAATTCATATTGAGCACTGATTGTTCAGACTACAGCAATAGCAAAGTACAGTATTACACAGAATACTTCAAAACTGAATTGATTCGGCAGGGTTTTCGGGTTTCTATAATGAAATCATGGCTCCACTGAAGGCAATGAGAGTCGTGCTACTGTCTTCAGTATGTCTGGATTACATGCTCTTCATAAATGCTATTCCTTTCCCCTCCAAAGAAACCTTTTAATGCTTAAATTCAAAGAGGGTATTGCCTTTATTTTGGAAATGATAGCAGTGTATTTGGAAACACAAGCTTTTATGTTGATTTGTTGCATTTATTTTATATTCATTAACATTTTATGATCTAGAGATAGTGTATCATTAATGCATACAAATGTAGATACTCCAAAGAGTTAAGTGATCAAACATTCAGTTCCGACATCATTAAAATATATAAATCTTTTAACTGTAAGCATTTTGGCAACATTTATGCACTTCAAAGCAAAATATATGAATCAAAATGAAAAATGCCTCTGGTTATCACTGGTTGCAGGAGATTGAGTTACAAGGATCAATCATGTGTAAACTGGGAGCATAATAAAGTCTGTTATTATTTATTATTTTGATTGCTGAAGCACCTAGAAGCCCCAGATATAGACCAGGGCCCCATTGTGCTAGAAGTCTACATAGTGAGTTTCAGTTCTGATGGCACAGATTTGCCTTATTTCCCCATTAGCCCCAAGGGATTTGTTTAAAAGTTCCACATTATATACCTTAATTGTTCTTTTCCACTAAAAAAAATTTGTAGTTCCTGGGATGCCACAGGAGCTAATGCTAAATGCACAATTATATCTGTTTTGCCTTTAGTTACTTTGCTGTTTGTGTACAGGGCCAAATTCTGCCTTTAAATGTAACTATCAGTAAGTGTATGCCCATCAGGGCTCGGTCCTTGCCCCCCTAATCATTTCCCCCATGTTCTACCTCTAGGTGCTCTTATCAACAATCATGGCTTTAACTCAGTTTGTCTTTATGCTGATAGCTCATCAGTACAGAGGTAGATTTGTAAATTCTCTCACATCATCCAATCTAGTATCTTGACCGGTCGTTCTCACCTCTCATCATGAATGTCCAGACATCAAATTAAACTCAATATAGCGAAAACTGAGTTCCTGATTTCTCCCACCCGCCAAACCCTCTAGTCTCTCCCTTATTCTCATTCACTGTGGAGAACAATGCCAGTCATTCTGCCCCATTGCCAGGGTGTCATCTTTGACTCTGTCCTCTCACTGAATCCTTATATTCAGGCCATAAATCTTGCCATTTTCCCCTAACATAGCACCTCTAAAATCTGTGTTTTTTCCCCTCTGTTCACACAGCCCAAGCTCTCATCCAAGCCCTCATTCCACACCTTGACTCCTACAGCCTCTTTCCTGGCCTTAACTAGTGCAATCTCTCTGCTCAAGTCTATTCAGTATTTTGCTGCTAAACTAATCCTGGCTTGATGTCCTGACCCCATCAACCCCCTCCTTGAGTCTCTCACCGGACTCACCTTCATCTCCAAATCAAATATACACTTCTTGGCTTTGCCTTTTAGAGCCCTTCATAACTTAACCCTACCCAGCCTAGTTGTTCTAATAACCTATTGTGATGTCAACCCCTGCCTTGGCTCTGCCAGCATTCTCAGATTTTACCACCCACGAGTCAGTTTCTGCCTTAATCATCTCCATGGCTTCTTTAATGCTGCCCCTTATGCATGATAAAAATGCCCTGTTAAAATCTAAACAAGCTCTCTTATCGTCCTTCTACTCTCGCCCAAGACTTATCTCTGCCATGATGACTACAAATGATCATCATGGCTAGGCAGGTGATGAACTATGACTATTCCTCTTCTCCTTCTTTCTTTCTTTTTCCTACTCCATACCTCTACCTCAATTAGATGGAATACAAATGTAACTAATTAAGATGTGCCAGTTCTTAACTGGATTAATTTGCTTGTATGTTGCTTCCCCATCTCCTATGTTCATAAACTTCTGTTAAATTCTAAACCCTTCTGGGCAGGGATTGACTCTTTTCTGTGTTTGTAAAGAGACCAGCATAATGGGGACTTGGTGCAAATGCGGTCGTTGGGCATTACCATTACATAAAGATTTAGTAGTAATAATTTGGAAGACAATGGAGTTTCTCAGGTGTAAAGAGAGTCAAAATGCGTGTATAAAGCACCTTGAGCCTGGCTGTTGTTCTATAAAACATTGTTCTAGTCTACTAAACCATATTTTATTCTAGTAACATAAAAATATAGCATGCAGTTTGGAAATCAGCATTTTAGTATTTATGCTATACGCCAAGTATCAGAGGGGTAGCCGTGTTAGTCAGGTTCTGTAGAAGAAGCAAAGAATCTTGTGGCACCTAACAGACATTTTGCAGCATGAGCTTTTGTGGATGAATACCCACTTCTTCGGATGCAAGTCCGGTGGTTGCATCCGAAGAAGTGGGTATTCACCCACGAAAGCTCATGCTGCAAAACGTCTGTTAGTCTATAAGGTGCCACAAGATTCTTTGATGCTATACGCCAGCACTCTACTATCAAAGTAAGGAATGAGGAACTTCCTGTAATCTCTGACTATACGTAATGTTGGATTTATCAAGTTTATTTTGAGTAATAGACTGAGGATCACATTTTGCTGTCATAAAGTGATGCTACCACTGGATTTGCTGGATTTACACTAGCATATCAGAGCAGAATTAAGCCTCACCCCCTTTTTTATCAGTCTATAAATAATTGCATGGGGAACATTTACCAGAATTTAGGTCAGTGGGCATATATCACCATTGACTTCAGTGACAGCAGGCTCAAGTCAAAAGAGATAGTATTTCTTGTGATTTAGATATACTTTTGAAGTTGCTATAATCTAGTATTGCAACATGAAGAAATACTCTATAAAATGCTCCTAAAAAGCACAGAATTTAAATGAGCAAAAGTGCTTCCTTTTTAGAGAAATCTTATCAACAGAATTTTTAAGCTTGTTATTTAAATAAAGTTTTCTCTGAGATTTGAGTGACAATTTTAACGTAATATTCAAAATTTAATCTGTGGGAGGAGAAGAGAGTATTAGAACCAGTTCAGTCAGCCCTTTTTTAAGGGCATTTGAAGCCTAATTTCATGGCTATAGAAGTAATTTTTTTAGAGAGAATTCTTTCTGCACTGCCAATCATCTGGGCTTTTATTTTTTCTGTATTAAGACATCTTAAGGGAAATGCACTCTGTGGAGCAAATATTTCATGTTACAAAATATAATTGCAGCACCCATCAACAGTGGTTGTCAGTGTCACTGTTACTATGGTAATTTTTTTTTCAATAGAATTTTCATCAAGGTCACTATACAGCACAAATAGAATTTATCTATGCAAATAAGAGGCTCCTTCTGTTAGGAATATAAATCTTACATTTTCTTGTCTTATGTATTCTACTTATTTTAAAAGTTTTTCTGTAGACCGTTGGAGGCACAAGTAATATCTGGCTTTTACAAGACTCCAACCATTTAAACAAGTGGCTTCAAACACCTCACCTATGGACTCTGTTTTTTCTATTTGATATACTCATGAGCCCTGCATGGAGTTTTCAGATTCTGCAGCATCTGAGATTTCATATTTAAAAAATGTTTCGGAGGCCTGGTCGATGTAAGGCAGTTTACAGCGTTAGATCAATGTAAGGCAGCTTACGTCAATCTAATGATGTCAGTGTACACCCTACAGCCTTGCTCCTGCCAATGTAAGTGCCCTACTACACCAACATTATAACTTCACCTTCACAAGAGGCGCAGGGCTTATGTTAGTGTAGTTAGGGCAACGCAGTGTCCATATAGACACTGTGTTACTTACATCTATTGGCTGTCATTTTCATCAATTCGGGGCTCTGCTAGAGCTGTGAAATTGACACGAAAGCAGGCTCCCCCGCTGGGCTGCTGCCCTTCCTCCACCCCAAGCTGGGCTGCCACCCAGGATCCCAGCTCAGGCTGCCACCTGGGCTCTCTGTGCCCCAGCTTTCCGCCGGGAGCATGGCAATTGACCGAACTCTGGGCTTGGACCTCCTGCTGGGAGCTCGGCTGCCCTTCCCTCCTCCCCTCTCCTCCCCCCAGCTCTTGGCTCCCCACTGGGAGCATGGCTGCATCCAGCAGGGAGCTCTGCACCTGGAGTCAAATGCGGCTGCCTCGTTCCCAGTGGGGAGCCAAGAAGCCTGGTGCAGCTCCCCATTTCCGGCAGGGAACCAGCTCCTGGCAGGAAGCTGAGTGCAGAGATGAGCCCTGGCTTTTTGCCCCCCACATTGTCCCTCTTAAGTCGGTGGACGTGCTCCTGCTGAGGACATGAATCACCGACAGGAAAAGGGCAGTGTGGATATGAACCACTGCAGTAATTACTGCGGTGGTTGTAAGTCAACCTAAAATAGGTCGACTTAAGTTTATAGTGTAGACATGTCCTAAGTCCTCATGAGTGAGAATAGTATAATTAATCTAGTATTGTCTTCGTGAATTTCAGACAGCCATAAATGATGAGGTTTTAAAAAAAATGTCCGCATTAACTATTTCATTGCTGATCACTTTTACAGATAGAACGCAGAAAGTGTCAGGAATAAAGCCGCAGGGGGTGGAAAGTAAAAGCTGCTGTAGGGAAGGAAATGCAGAAGGAAGCAGGGAGGAGAGATGCAAAGGCAGGAAAGCAAGGAGGATGGGGTAGGAATAGAAACAAAGGACAGAAATGGTGTCCTTAAGGGGAGCATATTTGCCCATTGAATGAGACAATAAGGTACTGATCAAATTATGACTAAGTTACTACATCAATGACCTATTTTACTTTTGATCTTTCTGAAAACCTCCATTTGATGTCTGTGGGTTGTTCTTCTGTGAATTCAGAATATTAAAATCCTAAATGTATACCTTACCCCATGGACTGAAAAAAGTGGAATTTGGCAATCTGAGAAAAATGAATTTGATACCCTTAAATTAAACCATTCATATTCATGAAACTAATTTTGTTAAGACTGCCATATTATAAATCCCTAATGTGGTACAATATGTTCTGTGATTACAAGTTATATTAAGGTTATTGAAACTATTTCATTTTTGCCTTTTTGATTAACAGGGCTGCAGATGAAATCATTTATATTGCACCATAAGACCGTTCACATATTATCTAAGGATTTCTCAAAGGTCAAGGAGATGTGTCTTGGAAATTCACAAAAACTAAAGATCTTGGCTTTTTACAGAGATTAACATCTAATAGATAAGGCTGGTCACAGAATTTTGCCCCTCCAAAAATAGTCAGATGAGTCATAACAAACTTTGATAAAATCGGGGCGTTAAATCCTTGGCCCACTGAAGTCCATGGCAAAACTCCTATGGACTTCAGTGGGGCCAGAATTTCACCAAGGATTCTTGACTCCTCTATGATCTTTACAAAATGATACATACTTCCCCCAACCCCCCTCACTGCCTTGGACTTCTGTGTCCCAGACAGTTAGGAAGCAGAGGCAGCTCTTGAGCTCTCTGCAGAGGCAGCATTTCCGGTATTTACAAGGGACCCAGACAGCAAGAGAGGGTGCTGTAAAACAGAAAATTCTGGAATTGGTGATGTCACTGACCTCTGACAATCACCCCAATTACAGAGCTTGAGCTGAATTCTTTTTTGCATCATTCTTATTCCAAGATGTTTTCAGCATGTACAAACATTGGGTGATCTATAAATGCCTTATGTTGCAAAAGATACTCCACGTGCATTAGGATTATCCATTCAAGGAGTTTCACCCCCAAACTCTGAAATTCCTGTGTTATAGTATTAACATTATTTCAACAAAGTTTGTGTGTTTCCTGTGTGTTTCCTTTGAGTTTTTCACACAAAGAATCATGGAAATGTATGAGCTACACTTCCCAATTTTATGGGCAGTCATTTGCAAACAATTTTTTTTAAAATTAAAGTAATTTTAAAACAGGAGCTAAGCAGCTAATACATGTTTCTCATTTAGAATTTGTTATAAAATCACTTTAGCCTTTTAATGAGTACCAAGATGAAAAACTTCCAAGTTCTTTACCAAAATGAACTTGAATCATAATGTTTATTATGCCATTTTCTTGCCCAAAGTAATACCACAGGGAGCACAAATTCACTAGTCTGATAATTTAGTAACAGAGCTAGATCTCACTTTATTTTTCCATAGATTTTGATAAATCTAATTATGGAAATAAATTGGTCTGAGAAGGTTGACCTTCTGGAAAGGAGGCTTCCAGTACAAGTGGACAGCGTGGTTTCTGCCAACTTAAAGGGGTGGTGCAGGAGTGTCTAAACTAGAGTAGGGTTAAAAAGCAGAAAACAAAGCTCAGAATGCTTGCATATTGAACTTAGCTGTTTGCTTATCACAGCCATAACTTCTGTGGGGAAAAAATGATTTTTTTCAGGCTTTTGTAAGGAGTCACAGTTGTCAGTCCAGCCAACTTGCTGCTCAGCAAGACTACCATAAATATTTATACATTTTGCTTTAAATCCAGTCCTGTAGTAGATTGTGAGGGAGTGACAAGTTTTAAAATAGTTTTAATTATTTTTGGAATGGATAATATACTTTATCAAACAAGAAACATAAGCTAGAATTTTATGAAAATGTTAATGTTTTCATTTGGTGATTTGTGATCTCTTTCTGCTTTTAAACTATGGCTAATGGCTATTTAATACTTTTCTAATATAAAATCAGTTTAAAATATGGTGTGTTACGACTTGTGTTTTATTTAAAAAGGAAATGTCACATTTTTAATTTTTTGCCATGAACAACAACCAGCCTTAAGTATGAGCAGTAAGACTGCTGCTCTTGATAATCTATGTGGCCACCAGAAAACAACAGCTGGGTTTTCAGGTATAATTGCAGTATGAGGTGATAAAAATTCTTGGAAGATGGTTCTGCAGTATCAGCACTGTCAGTTGAAATCACTGAGGAGGGGTGTAGATATGTGTAAACTATAGAAGTGTGAATTTATAGAGAAATGTAAATAGCTACTATGCAATTATCAGATGTGTAAAAAGTTGCCATTTAGTTCCATTCAGGGTTTTCTTTTTCTTTGACATCAAAATTATCAGAATAGCTCATGAAAAAAGTACTTTTCAAAACCAAAGCTCTAATATTGGATCATTTCATTGCAGAGATGCACATAACATTCCATCCTTCTTGTACTCTGGTTTTCTGCTCTGTGTGGCAGGGTACTGGAATTTGTATAACTTGTACAGCATTTCTATCCCTTTTCCTATATTTATTTTTAACTATATTTTTAAAGTAAACTTTTCGCTTGTCATTCTTGACAGCATTCAGTTGAATATCGAGACTCCCTATGTGACCTGATAGTGTCCATCACAACCGCCAACAGATGGTGTCTTTACTTGCTTAATTTATATAATTAGGAAACTTTGGGCAGGTATTACAACCTGGCCCTGTATCCACTGTATGGCCACCAATCTATAGTGAGTTGACTCCCATTGCTGTGCTTTGAAGCCACCTGGGTTTGGCCTAGCTCCGGGTCCCTAGGACACACTCAGACATCTTGCCTACTGTCCTTCCTTCAGATGTGTGGTGCTGCTGCCCAGTCATCTTATATCCCAAAATCTGTCTGAGTCTCCTGCATCCCCCAATAACTTTCAACATGCACTCCTAGAGTTCCACCATTCTGGGCTTCTAGTTTAACTCCTTCGGGGACAGCATGACAGGAAAGCAAGGAATACAGGCTTAGTAAAGGAGTTTCTTAATCAGAGAGTACTTTTAAAAGCACATGAGAGTTACACAACTCAAGTCCTGAAATGCACCCTCCTCTTGTCAGATCTCATCCCTTCTGTGAGTCTGAGGTTTGTCACCATTTCAGGCTAACCAGAGTCACTTCTGCAAGTCCTCCTTACATGTGATGATAGTTGCCTTCCCCCTACCACACACCTGCCAGATCAACACCTATTTCAGGGTAGGTCTACACAACAAATTTACAGCAGGGTAGCTGCACCGATGAAGCGGCATTACTGTAGCGCTTCTGGTGAAGATGCTCTAAGTCAACGGGAGAGGCAGTAGCTATATCTACACTGGTGCTTAGTTATACTGACAAGTGTTGCTCAGAGGTGTGGATTATTCACATCCCTGAATGACATAGTTGTACCAAAGGAATTTTGTAGTGTAGACCAGGGGTCAGTTTCCTTGTGATGTGCTCCACTGGGATGCTCCAGCCCCTCCACCAATCATGCTCACCTTGCATTTGGATCCCTATGTGTTTTTTAAAAAAACATCTCTTGAGAGTGGGTCAGCAGTTAAGAGGCAATCAAGTTGCTGGCTCCTCATTGACAGTCCTTCAATGAGGTATCAAACACCTTTCCTAGACAGGGCAACTGTCTGGAATGCAATTCCGTAGGCTTGCTTTGGGCAAGTTGAGACAGATGTTTAACACATAATACAAAATGGAATTAATACTTCGATACACATATCCTACCCTATTTTAGCAGGGAGCTTGTCTTCCCATATATTTGTAAATTACCATGCCAGCCTGGGACAGAGCATAGCTCCATTGGCTTCAACTTTGCTATGCTATTTTAGACCAGTGAAAGATCTGGCCCAGGGTGTTTAATAAATAAATCTTAGTAAAAACTCTTTCTGTTTAGAGTGAGAATGTATGCTCTGATTTGGCCATCCCCAAATTCCCTTTTTTAGTTACAAATTCTGCAATATTTTTCTGATCTACAATCAATTATAGAGAAAAATATCTAATGATAACCTGGTATATCTAGGGGGGTTTCTTAGGATGTGAATTCTCAGTAAATCTGTAATCTTGGCCCTTTATTTTTTTGTAATTGTACATGAAAAGTGCTTGACAGGTTTTGATGCCAGTAAAGTAGACTGTATACATAATGCATGTCAATTCTTGTAGTGTTCATTGATGTGCAACAAATTTAATCTTGAACTGACCTTTCTTAAAATAATATACTATTGCTGACAGTGCTAAGTATCACCCTATAGATTACGTATGGGAAATTTTGCACCAGCAGAAGTGTCTTTGCTGTTTAAAATGCTGCTAATGCTGTATCTGAGCACAGGAAATAAACTGGAAAGGAAACTAGAATATCTGTTAATGTGGCATGATGTGTGGGTGTGCTATTAGAAAGAGGAAAGCATAAGATATAAAAAATGAGTGGGAGAGGGTTCAGATTAAGTAAATCAATTTTAAAGAGGAAGTAAAAGTACCACCATTATCTTTAAAAATAAATCAAGGGCAAATATACTGCAACACTATTTTTCTAAAGTCACATTCTTCTTCGAGTGATTGTTCACGTCCATTACACAGTAGGTGTGCGCGCGCTGCATGCACAGACATTGGAAACTTTTCCCCTTAGCGGCTCCTATCAGGCCGGCAGGGGGGGCCCCGCCAGAGCGGCGCCCCGCCCTGGTGCATATATACCCCTGCCGACCCAACCCTTCCTCAGTTCCTTCTTACCATCTATGGCAGCGTTGGAACAACTCCTATCTCTCGACTTAGAGTGTCTCTTAGCATTGTTAGCAGTTATCAGTGTTAGTTGTTAGTAGTTAGCAGTATCTTAGTAGATAGTTAAGCTTCCTTTGTTCTAGTTTTTGGAAAAATTCCGGCACCAGCCCTGGGTGGCGGGGCATGCCGCACGCCCAGGGCTTCAAGGCTTGTGCCACGTGCCGCAAGCCTATGCCGATTAGCGATCCCCATGACTCGTGTCTCCGTTGCCTGGGGGAATCGCATCAGACGGAACGCTGCAAAATCTGTAAGGCTTTCAAGCCAAGAACTAAAAAAGAAAGAGACTTTCGACTTAAGCAGCTGCTCATGGAGGCTGCATTGCAGCCCTCAACTTCGTGGCTCCTCGCGGGCCGGTCTGAGGACGAAGTCCGTTCCCACGTGACGATGGCACTAGACGTGTTCCACAAGCTAGGTCTCCTAGTCAATGTGCCCAAGTCCTCGCTGATACCTACACAAAGACTGGACTTCATAGGGGCAGTCCTGGACTCGGTACAGACACGCGCAAGCCTACCGGTTCCCAGGTTCCTAGCCATCCAGCAAACCGTAATTTCTATGCAACAGTTCCCCACAACCACAGTCAGATGCTGCATGCAGCTCCTAGGGTACATGGCAGCTTCTATAATTTGAAGTCTTTAAAACATGATTTGAGGACTACAGCGAGAGGTTAGGGGTCTATTTCAGGAGTGAGTGAGGTTCTGTGGCCTGCAATGTGCAGGAGGTCAGACTAGATGATCATAATGGTCCCTTCTGAGCTTGAAGGCTGAGTCTTAAACTGTATTCACAGTATTACCATCTTAGATTCTGCCTTGAGATGACCACTGTGAATAAGGTCAACATGGATCTGTGAAGAGTAGGGTGATAATGGAAAAGCAAACAAGGGGTCACAAAATGAAATTAATAGGCAGCAGGTTTAAAACAAACAAAATGAAGTATTTTTTTTACCCAACGCAGAGTCAACCTGTGGCACTCTTTTCCAGAGGATGTTTTGAAAGCCAAGACACTAACAGGGTTCAAAAAAGAACTAGATAAAGAAGATAGGTCCTTCAATGGTTTTTAACCGGGATGGGTAGAGATGGCATACCTAGCCTTTGTTTGCCAGAAGCTGGGAATGGGCAACAGGGAACGGATCATTTGATGATTACCTGTTCTGTTGATTCCCTCTGAAGCACTTGGCATTAGCCACTGATGGAAGACAGGATACTGGGCTAGATTGATCTTTGGTCTGACCCAGTATGGCCATTCTTGTGTTCTTATGTACACAATCCCTAAAAACGGACTTAAGTTATTTGCAACTGATAAGTAATTTCTAGAAATTGTGTTATATACTTTATAAAATGTATATTAACTACAGAGACTAAAACAAAGCCTTCATTTTCTTACCAAACACTAATATATTCTTTATTACCTGTTTGTTTGTTTGTTCTAGGTTGGAAATCTTCCAAATGATTATATGATAACCCTTAGGTATGTTCAGAAGATGGACACTCTGGTATGTACAATCACTTGAAATAAATCCCAATAAAATAGCCAGGCAATGATGGCTGCAGCTCTATATGTCTTGAACATCAGTGCTTCAGTCACATGAAATCTTGCTAGTTACAGAAATCTTGCAAAACCTTTCTTTTTTTAGACCTTTTCTTTGGGAAATAGATTTCAATCATTATCCACTTTATTGAGTGGGAACGGGGAACATACTGTTCATTATTTGGATAAATGACTTTTTTTTTATTTATGTTGGAGAACATACTCTAAAATGTTTTGTGGCAAGAGCATGTGCTTTATTAGCATTTCCACAATATGTACGTAAGAGGCTGCTAAAAGAAATAGAAACATACAGAGACTGATTGTTTCAGTAACTATTTCCTTAGTGAAGCTGCTGAGGGATTAGGATAGTATTGTATTTCACTCACGTAATGTTTTGCATCACTCTTTTTCCTGCATAATACTGTAGTTTCTAACCACTCTTAAAATATGCTTTTTAAAAAGTTTACAAATCGTGTGATGATCTAAAGAATACACACCTGGAAACATTGCCTTAGGGTGATCTGATATTAGTTCTGGTTTTAAAGTTTCCGTCAAATGGCCTACTGTTCATTTTATGAAGGATTACATTTGAAAGATTGCTACACTGACATAAGCTCAACATTTTAAAAAATAAATATAATTATTTGAGAAAGCCCTGGTGTAAAAATCTTTAGAGTGGAAGAAGTGCCAAAAGTATAAATTACTTTGAGCAACATACCAAACTAATGCCTTGCTAATGATAGTCCAATGACCATATGATCTAAGCCATTACTTGCATTAAAAGAGGATATAGCAATGGAGAAAGGAACAAGAGAGTATAGGAGAATGGACAACAAGAAGAACGATAGCATCAGTACCACTGGCAGTAACAGGCACATAGGCGATACTGGCAGTAAAATGATTGTACCTAATTAGGCAAGAAATCGAGATGAAGCCAAGCAGAAACAACTAAGATGTCTGTGCACCATGCAAGGAGCTTGGATAACAAAAAAAGGAAATAGGAATCAGGAAGTGAAACCAGATCTTACAGAGATAACAGAAATATATATGGTGGAATAATAGTCATGACTGGAATACAGATATTGAAGGGTATGTGCTGTCCAGCAAAGACAGAAATAAAGGTACAGGGGGAGGAGTAGCATAGTATATTAATGATGAGGTAGTTTATTATGAAATTAGAAGTGATGGATAAAACAGAATCTGTTGGGACAAAATCACTTTGAGGAACAAAGGTAACTGAGGCTCTAATGGAATAGTGCTTGGGGTCTGCTACAGACCCCCAGGATCTGATTTGGATATGGATAGAGACCATCTCTAATGTTTTTAATGAGATAAATAATACTGGAAATTGTGTGATTATGGGGCTTTCATTTCCCAGATATGTATCTGAGAACGAGGGCTACTAATAAAAGGTAGGGTCAGATATTCCTGGATGTGATAGCTGACAGATTTCTTCACCAAATAGTCATTAAACCAACAAGATGTGATGCCATTTTAAATTGGTAAGAAACGAGGACCTCGTAGAAGAACTGGTTGTAAAGAACAATTTTGATTTGAGTGATCATGATTTTATTCTTCCATTTAATTTAAAATGAGTTAACAAAAATACCTCTGCAACCAGGATCCTTGATTTCAAAAGGACAAACTTTAAAAAAAATTACAGATTTAGGGAAGTGGACTGAACTGAAGAACTCAAGGATCTGAATGTGGCTATGGCTACACTTGCACTTCAAAGCACTGCCGCGGCAGCGCTTTGAAGCGCTAAGTGTAGTCAAAGCGCCAGCGCTGGGAGACAGCTCTCCCAGCGCTGTCCGTACTCCACCTCCCTGTGGGGAATAACGTACAGTGCTGGGAGCCGCGTTCCCAGTGCTGGGGCTTTGACCACACTGGCGCTTTGCAGCGCCGCAATTTGCAGCGCTGGAGAGGGTGTGTTTTCACACCCTGCTGCAGCGCTGCAAATTTGCAAGTGTAGCCATGGCCTGTGGAGAAGGCTTGGAATTACTTTAAGTGATAGGTTTCAGAGTAGCAGCCGTGTTAGTCTGTATCCGCAAAAAGAACAGGAGTACTTGTGGCACCTTAGAGACTAACAAATTTATTTTAGCATGAGCTTTTGTGAGCTACAGCTCACTTCTTCGATGGACCAGCAACCGCACACCATACAACATAAACACTAACCCAGGAACCTATCCTTGCAACAAAGCCCGATGCCAGCTCTGTCCACATATCTATTCAAGTGACACCATCATAGGACCTAATCACATCAGACACACCATCAGGGGCTCCTACACCTGCACATCTACCAACGTGATATATGCCATCATGTGCCAGCAATGCCCCTCTGCCATGTACATTGGCCAAACCGGACAGTCTCTACGCAAAAGAATAAATGAACACAAATCTGACATCAGGAATCATAACATTCAAAAACCAGTGGGAGAACACTTCAACCTCTCTAACCACTCAGTGACAGACTTGAAGGTGGCAATTTTGCAACAAAAAAACTTCAAAAACAGACTCCAAAGAGAAACTGCTGAACTCGAATTAATATGCAAATTAGATACAATTAACTCTGGCCTAAACAGAGACTGGGAATGGTTGGGTCATTACACTAATTGAATCTATTTCCCTATGTTAAGTTCTCCTCACACCTTCTATGGGTCATCTTAATTATCACTTCAAAAGGTTTTTTTTCCTCCTGCTGATGATAGCTCATCTCAATTGATTAGACTTTTCCTGTTGGTATGTATACTTCCACCTTTTCATGTTGTCTGTGTGTTCCATTCTATGCATCCGAAGAAGTGAGCTGTAGCTCACGAAAGCTCATGCTAAAATAAATTTGTTAGTCTCTAAGGTGCCACAAGTACTCCTGTTCTTTTTAAGTGACAGTTACAGAAGCTATTTGAAGCTTGAATCCCAAGCAAGGGGGGGAAATGTAGGTAAGGGTTGCAAACCATACTGGATAAACAAGCATTGCAGACTGCTTATTAAGAAAAAGCAGAAGACCTGCAAGGAATGGAAGAAGAAATGGATCGGCATGGAGAGCCACTTGTTGGAGATCAGAAAGCATAGGGAAAAAGTGAGAACTACCAAAAGACCAGGAGAGCTGGACCTTGCAAAGGAAATTAAACCAATATTGAAAGGTTCTTTAGCCATATAAATAAAAAGAAAACAAGGAAAGAAGGGGGACCACTTAGCACTGAGGATGGGGTTGAGATTAAAGATAATTTAGGTATGGACCAACACCTAAATGAGTCTTTCGCCTCAGTTTTTAATAAGGGTAATGAGGAGCTTGGGGGCTGTGGCAGGGTGACTAATGGGAACAAGGATATGGAAGTAGAAATTACCGCATCCAAGGTAGAAGTCAAACTCAAACAGATTAATTGAACCAAATTGCAGGGCCTGGATAATCTCCATCCAAGAATATTAAAGGATCTCACAAATTAATTTAAACCCAATAGCAACGATTTTTAATGATCTGTAAACTCAGGGGGTCATACTGGAGAATTGCAAATATGGTACCTCTATTTAGGAAAGGGAACAAAAGTGATCCAGGAAACTATAGACCTGTTAGTTTGACCTGAATTGTATGCAAGGTCTTAGAACAAATTGTGAAAGAGAAAGCAGTGATATAAATGGTAATTCAGGGAAAATGCAACATATTTTTACAAAAGGTAGATTAACAGCCCAACCTGATCTCTTCCTTTGAGAAGATAACCAATTTTTTACCCAAAGAAAAATGCAGTAGGTCTAAACTTCTTGGGTTTCAGTAAAGTATTTATCAGAGGGGTAGCCGTGTTAGTCTATAAGGTGCCACAGGACTCTTTGCTGATTTTACAGATCCAGACTAACAGACATATTGGAGCATGAGCTTTCGTGGGTGAATACCCACTTCGTCGGATGCATGTGATCTGGACATGCATCCGATGAAGTGGGTATTCACCCACAAAAGCTCATGCTCCAATGCGTCTGTTAGTCTATAAGGTGCCACAGGACTCTTTGCTGCTAGTAAAGTATTTGATACAGGTCCATGTGGGAAATTATTAATTAAATTGGAGAAAATGGGGATTAATATGAGAATCAAAAGGAGGGTAAGGAACTGGTTAAAGGGGAGGCTACAACGGGTCATGTTGAAAGGTGAACTGTCAGGTTGGAGGGAGTTTACTAGTGGAATTCCTCAAGGATCAGTCAGGTATCCCCAGACAGAAGAAGGGGAAAGGCTCTGAGTTACTACAGAGAATTATTTACCAGGTGCCTGGCTGGTGGGTTTTGCCCACATGCCCAGTGTCTAACTGGTCCCCATATTTGGGGTCAGGAGAGAATTTCCACCCAGGTCAAATTGGGAGAGACCCTGAGGAGGAGGGGATTTGCCCTCCTTTGCAGCGTAGGGCATGGGTCACTTGCTGGTTTGAATGAGAGTAAATGGTGGATTCTCTGCTATTTGAATTCTTTAAATCAAGATCTGAGGACTTCAGTAACTTAGCCAGAGGTTAGGAATCTATTACAGGAGTGGGTGTGTGAGGTTCTGTGGCCTGCAATATGCACAAGGTCAGAGTAGATGATCATGATCGTCCCTTCTGGCCTTAAAGGATCAAGTCTCTAAGTAATTGTGCACATTATATAATATATAAGTAGAACATAAGAGTGTCCATACTGGTTGAGACCAAGGGTCCATCTAGCCTAGTAGCCTGTCCTCCGAAAGTGGCCAATGCCAGGTGCCCCAGAGGGAATGAACAGAACAGGTAATCATCAACTGATCTATCCCCTTCGCTCATTCCCAGCCTCTGGCAAACAGAGGCTAGGGACACCATCCCCGCCCATCCTGGCTAATATCCATTGATGGACCTATCCTCCATGAACTTATCTAGTTCTTTTTTGAACCCCGCCATAGTCTTGTATTAGCTATGTATTATTCAATAGATTTAAAAAGCAACATTGTTGGCTATCCTACTTGTAGCTAGAGCTGTGTGAAATTTTCATTTTGAAAACTAAAATCATGCACAGTGGACATAGTTCAGTAAATTCTCATTATTGCCGATCTCAAGAGATCAAAAAATCATGTGACTTGCTCAAAAATCCATGAGGGTTTTGGGGTTTTTGTTTGTTTGGGGGGAGTTTTAGACCCCCAAAATACAATATTCTTTCTTTTGATTTTTGAACACCCCATGCCCAACCTCAATGTGTATGTGGCATCAGTGTTGCACTGTGGTAAAATAGATGGTTATGAGTTCTATTGAAGCTTGGATGGTTGCACGAACCAAAAATCCCAATTGAACCACAAGGAGTGCAAATTATACCTGATATTTTAGGCTAATTAAACTCAGCAGAACAAAATATTTTCTTTGCATCAGAAAGGAGTCCTTTCTGAATCCTATATAGTCTAAAATATATTACAGATTATGATTTTTGATGAGTCTCAAACAGCAATCATCCAGAAGCAAGGAAATAGTAACAGGCTTCTGTAGCTGCACATGACAAACCAGACAGTCTCTACGCAAAAGAATAAATGGACACAAATCAGACGTCAAGATTTATAACATTCAAAAACCAGTTGGAGAGCATTCAGCCTCCCTGGTCACTCAATTACAGACCTCAAAGTCACAATACTCCAACAAAAAAACTTCAAAAACAGACTCCAACAAGAAACTGCAGAATTAGAATTAATTTGCAAACTGGACACCATTAAATTAGGCCTGAATAAAGACTGGGAGTCGATGGGTCATTACACAAAGTAAAATCTATTTCCTCATGCTAATTTCCCCCCCTATGGTTACTCGCACCTTCTTGTCAACTGTTGGAAATGGGCCATCCTGATTATCACTACAAACGTTTTTTTTTTCTCCTGCTGATAATAGCCCACCTTATTTGATTACTCTTGTTATAGTATGGCAACACCCATTTTTATGTCCTCTGTGTATATACACCTCTACCTTGATATAATGCATAATATCGAACTTGATTTGATCCACTGGAGCGTGCAGCCCCGTGCCCCCCCCACCCCCTCCCCGAGCACTGCTTTATTGCATTGTATCCAAATTCATGTTATATCAGGTGGCGTTATATTGGGGTAGAGGTGTATATCTTCCTACTGTATTTTCCACTGTATGCATCTGATGCATGTTTCCACTGCATGCATCTGATGCAAGTGGGTTTTAGCCCACAAAAGTTTATGCTCAAATTTTTGTAGTCTCTAAGGTGCCACAAGTACTCGTTCTTTTTGCTGATACAGACTAACATGTTTCTGGTCACCAGTTCCTTCATGATTTTAGAGCTAGTAGAGCTCATCCTCTCATAACCAGTTTTATTCATAGATTGGAAGAAGAAAATAAGGTTTCCTGCTTTTTCAATTCCCATTGGTTTTTACTTTTAATGAACTGGAGTGAAGAAAATATTCTCTCTGCATCTGTGGAAGAGACTACTACTGTTAAAAACTGGTTTAGCACTTCAGCAAACTCTAGTTTCAGGTTTTAACCAATGGCTTCCACCAATTTAGTGCTCTTAGTTTCTCTAAAACTTGGCAGAAAACATGTACAGCTTAGTATTATTTTTATTTAATATAAAATTTTAATAAATAAAATTTAGATCTTAAGTAATTTGTAAAGTTTACATTTAATTTTAAATAGATTTATTTAAAAAGAATAACTATATTTAATGTTTTTAAATCTGATTTGTTTTTAATTGAAAAAATATTGATTTTTTTTTTATCCATCCTGATTCCCTGGTTTATAAAGTGAACAAGAATGTGACTTTTGTAATCACCAAAACATAATATAATACCTATTATAGGTTGTCATAGTAGTAATCTGATTCAGTCTAGTTTGCATCCTACATTGTTTAGTTGAATATAGTTTAGATGTAATGGTGCTTTGTTTTGGCCCAACAAGTTTCCTTTCAGCAGTATTGCCTTTAGGAATTGGTGCCTATAAAACATGCAAGCTTTGGATGTACAATGTATTTCATTAAAGTACAGTGCTTTCATTGCCATGGCATCTGGCTGTATCACATCTAAAAACTAACATCCATATGTATTCACAATGAGCAGCAATACTAACTCACCAAGACATACATAGGAAGAGACAATGCCTCAGTTTAGACCCTTTTGGCAAAGGGTTGGCTGAATAAATGGGCTTTGATTTGGGTTCTGACAGATTCCTGCAAGCAAAGAAACCCATAGCTGGAGCCTCTCCAGCAAATGTCCTGCTTTCAAGCCTGAAAAGTGCACATCTAGAGATTGAGGAAAGTGCCTTACTTTATCAGACACTTCATATGGTGCATGAAGTGGGAAATGGTATCTATTGTAGCAGCTCCCAAGCTTTATAGATTAAAAGTAGCAAGGTAAATTGCATATAAAGCAGATGGGAAGCCAGTGCAGTGCATGTAGTGTTCAAGCTGACCAACTCCATTAAGCAGAAAGGTTCTTGCATTATGCACTAGCTGAAGTGTCTGAATAGCTCTAAAAGTAGATCCAAATAGAGTACATCGCAGAAGTCTAACCTGGAGGTAAAAGGCATGGTCTAAACCAATGAAAAGAAGCTGCAATCTCTTAGCTAAATGCAGAAAGATAAAAAGCTTCTTCTGTTACTTCCTTGGAGTATAAGAGCAGTCAGGTAAAAAGTACCCAGAGATGAAAATCTCTTTGTCAGGGGCTGAAATAACTAGTACAGATGGAGCAGTGGTAAATTCCTCAGTTCCATTAGCTATTTCTCTCTGTCAACTATTATCACATCTGTGTTTTTGAACACACTTCAGCCGGCTTATTCTCATCCCTATCTTTGATCTTTCCCTACTGAGAAAGCAAGGAAAGTGCACAGCTTGACTCTGATGAGGAGGAAATCTAGAGCTGAATATCATTATTCCACTGACAGCACTATAAGTCAGAGCCCTTTCATGACTCTCCTAGAGATCTCACTTATTGAGCAGAAAGGGCAACAAAATAGAATCATGCTGGAAACACAGAATTTTTGTATTCTACACTACAAGATATTGCTTGTAGTGCTGCTCTAGTGGTAGCAGAGTCTGTGCAGGTGATGAGTTGTCTGCACACTGGGTATGTGTGGAAGGGCACAGTATCAGACCTGTTCCTACTACAGAATAAAGGTCAACAAGGCTTCTATTCTTTGCTCTTTCTACTGCCCTCCTGTTAATGCTCCTCTACAAAAGGAGCTGAGAGGCAAGACCAGGCATTGTCAATTGTAACAAACCATGACATTTTGGGCATTGTGCATGTTTCACATTCCCAAACCTGAAGGAAGAGCTCTGTGTAAGCTCAAAACTTCTCTCACCAACAGAAGCTGATCCAATAAAAGATATTGCCTCGCCCTCCTTGTCTAATACCCTGGGGCCAACACAACAACAATATTACATACTGCTTGTTACATCCTTACATGGGGACTCAGACCAGGAGGTAATACTGTAATGCTAAATACTGTAATACTACTTTATGGTTTCTTTTACACAAAAATGACAAAGTTAGTGAAGACTGTAAGGTAAAGCTAAACTATAAATGTGAACCTGTTCACTAATCATGAAGACTGCTCAGTAGTTTATTTAGTCTTAGAAGGTATGCATGTCTCTCTCCCATAAAAATGTAGAAAGGTGAACTAATGGTAGGGTAAATGGTAATGAATAGGAGGTAAACTAGGCTAGAAAAGCATTCAGCCCCACGTGATGCTGATTGAACACAAGAAGAAATTTTGGCACATATGAGGAATACCAAATATAACACTTAGTATGGTGATCTATCTCACAAGGTGAAGAAAATCAGGGCATGTCAGTATTTGGATGGAAGAACTCCAGATATCATGCAAAGTACTGCAAGAGGTGTTGGAGACAGGCACTGTGCTACTGAAGGCATATGTTTCATATGAAATGCTAAACAAAAGCTTGACCACTTGTGGTCACTAAAGATGCCATGACAACTTTATAAAGAGCTGGGATAATAGCTTAGTGTTCTAGACAAATTCCAGTGTTTTACATACTATACTGATATCTATATTCTTCTTCACTTTTTTTAAATCTTTCCTACAATGTGTAATAGAGCATTGTGTGACAAAGGCATGGTTTGTTGTGAACAGATTTCTGTATATAAAGTTGTCAGTATATAAATCTGTCCCTTTCTCGTTGAACAGATTTACTGCCTGTGTATATATTCAGGCATGTCTACTTAGCATAATGACTTAGGTTTTCTCTACTTTCTACTCATGTTAGTCCTGCAGAGCCAACACAGCTAAGTAAAAGTGTGCTGTATTTTATTACTTCCTGTACATCAACAGAATGATTTACTAGGTTCCAATTACAGAAGCAATCACCTAAACCTGTGCAAACCCACTGACTTGTGGTTGCACAGGTATCACTTGGGGCATGATTTGAAGTGTCCGAAGTACAATACTGCACAGCTATAATTGAGGTCATAACTTGGCCTCTTGATTCTTTTTATTGGTAAGGGTACATGAGAAGGAAAAACCTCAGGTTGACTTTCATACCCAGGGTGAGTTTGCAGAGCAGGCATTTAGTAAAAAAAAAGACTTGAAGGGGAAGCAGTTTCTTGTAAACTATGCAGAGTTGCTCAGAAATTAAGAAACCAATCGTGGAATCCCACAATGCGAAGTTTAGATACTTATTTTTCAGAACAGAACCTTAATTCAAAGATCCTCCTGGATTTAAGGTGCTATATAAGTGTAGGGTAGCAACAGTAGTGAAATGAAGATGAGGAGCATTTTGAAGATTGTCTGGAAAACAATTGTCAAAGAAAGTCATTAAAAAAATGGAAGTAGGTATGATATGAAAGAGTAGGAATAAATGGCCAGTTTCAGCATGGAAAGAGGTTAATACTTGAGTAGCTCACAGAAGTTTGACATTTATTCCCAAACTAGAAGAAGGGGTAACATTATGCTGACAACCTTTTCTGATAATATAATTAAGTCAGCCAAGATCAAGGAGGATTGCAAGGTGCACCATAAGGACTCAAGAGAACAGCAGGCAACATAATATTAGTTGAATTTCAATTTAGACAAGTGCAAGATGATGCAAATTGGAAGGAACAATTTAATCTACTTTTACACTCTGCATTACTTATGCAAAAATTGGTTAAGTGTGATGTTTAATCTGCCTCTCTTCTTTTTTATCTTCCCTGACAGCCTAATCATTGTTGGTTGCATTTGATGGTGCCTGAGTTTTCAAAAAGTCTGCATAATCTTCTGCAAAAATTTTCAGATATGTCTGATGTTTTAAGTAACTATTCAATCATCAATAATCTCACGAGGATAATCAATGATATTATGTCATGTCTAGATTCTGAGAAAAATAAGGTAATCTTCTCAAAGAGAGTTTTTCCCTTTATACTGCATAATTATATCTGATTTTTTTGTAGCAGAATACATGGCTTGATATAGTAACAAAAAAAAACAAACAAAAAAAAAAAACCCTACAACCAAGGCTACTTTAGATTCTATATTCTTTGTTTCAATTCCTATTCTTACTTCCCCTTTAAAGATATATTGAGTACAATGTAGAGATGTTAGCTATTGGCTACCTCAAGTGGGGAAAAAAGGTATAGGATAAAGCTAGTATTTTGTCACAGAGATCACGAACTCATGGAATCTGTGACTTCCGGAGACCAACATGACATCAGCCGTGGGGCAGTGGGGCTGGAGCTGTCAGCCAAGACCCACAGCTCCCAGCCGCCACCACAGTGGGATCCTCCAACAGGAGCTCCAGGCCACCGCGGATCAAGGGGGCCCCTCCAGGCTCCAAGCTGGGGCCCCTGCAGCTCCCCCGCTGTTGCTGGCCATGTGTTACCTTAGAGCCCCAGCAGCGATGCGTGTTAGACCCTTCTCCCTACCCATTTTGTCATGGATATTTTTAGTAAAATCATGTACAGACCACAGGCTTCTATGCATTTTTGTTTATTGCTTGTGACCTATCCATGACTTTACTAAAAATATTCATGACAAAATCTTAGTTTTAGGTATAACCACTTAAAAAACTTCAGAGGGATTACAATGTACAGGATGACCAAACAGACAGATATATTCAATATGTTGTCAGTGTGTAATGCAAACATTTAACTCTCATTCTCAAGGTAAATCAAACTGGTCTATGTCAAATAAGCATGAATCATTTTGCATCTAACTTACACTGGAATCCTGAGCACAATTACTAATTTGAATCTGAAAATATCTGAGAAAGATTGTGATAAACTAGTAAGATGATATTAATCAATCAGTTTCAGAAACCTTCATATTAAATTAATGGATATTTATCCAAGGAAAATTATACATGATAGTGGACCTTCTTGATTCCAGTAGTTGCTGGAAGTGCTCCAGGAATCTCACCCCAGGAGTCTGATTCTAACCTTAGTAGGAGTGAGAGTAATAAAAGAGTTAAGTTTGTTAATAACTTTTAGGTATAAGCCCTGATATCTCTAATTGCATTCTGAGTAACATTGCCCAGCTATATAATTACTTAATTAAAAGTACTAAGTGTGAGATCCTGGCCCTGTTGAAGTCAAGGATTTCACCTTCTTTGTATAGTTACCTTTGATCAGTAGATCTTAACTTACAAATGTGGGCAAGTGCAATTATTCCCATTTTACAGAGAGAAACAGATGCACAGAGAGGTGAAGTGACTTGCCCATTATCAAACAGCGAGTCTATGGCAAACCTCAGAGTAGAACCTGATCTCCTGACCTGCAGTCAGGTGCATTATTTAGTTGCTGTGATGGTGAGTGTATGTTAGAGTTTTAATTACCTTTCCATTACAATCCTAATTTTGTGCTTTAGCACACACCCAAAAGTATCTATCTCAGCAAATTCAATCTATGAATTTCCCATGGTCTGCTGGTACAAGATTTTACTTAAAATCTTTGTCTTAAAATAAAGACTTTTAGATAAATAGAAATAAGAAAAGTAATCTCTGTAATTTGAGGGAACTACTAGGTAATTTTGTTTCCTGGAAGAAGAATGAACCTAGATCTATCCTTGTAACAAGAAAAATAAAACAAACTGAAGAACCACCCACTAGGAAGCTTTTCTTGGTGCATGATTTAAAGATGCTCTTGTCCCTGCCACACTTATTAGGACCAAAAACTATCCCCTGGCCAAATGTGAATTGCTGGGATAAATAACTGCTGTCATTAAAGATAAGGGTAGGTTAAAAAAGATAGAATTAACATGGATCTCAAAGTCTTCAGTTATTTTGGCACAACATATTATCCATCGGGCTTCACAATTATGGAGTCCCTCTCTTATTTTTAGATGCACTCCAGAGAGGCACGCTGACACCAATATTGGAACTTGGACCACAGTTACTTGTTTCAATATCCAAAACACTTATGATAACGCTGAATGTATTGTGTTCCTGTTTCACATTAAGATGGTCAAGCACAACCTTATAAAATTCCACACACCCAGGAACAAACAACTTTTTTTTAAATTAAGAATTATAATCTCATTTTGTTTGTTTGTTTGTTTTGTTTTTTTCATTTATTAGGGTAAAATGGGTGAGGAGATTTCAAGCCTAGGCTGTACATTTTTGTGACAATTTTTCAAGAGTGGATTAACAGTGCTAACTTTGCAAAGTGAAATAAATTAATTCAAAATCCTGGGATCAGAGCTTTTGGTATTTTTAAGGTTGAGATCTCCTGAAGTAAAGCAGATCTCTGCATCTTAAATGTTAACTTCATTTCTGCGTCACCTGTTGGTATTCCTTGATAGAGCACCTATTGTCTATCTCTTAGGCCAGATATACCAAAACGAGTATTTGTCTGGACTTTTAAAAAATGGAATTCTGTATTTTTCCTAGAATTTTAGAAAAGAAAATGTTCATCTTTATGAAGAAGGCAGGTTCATTCCTGAAGAATTTTTTAGGCGCTTTAATAGCACCATTGACGCCTACAAGGATTTTGAAGAAAAATCAGATCATAGTGACTGTGTTCTGCCGTCAACAACAGAAACACCAGAGAACAGTAAGATCATAAAATTGTTCCCATTTTTGTTGAGCCGGATCCTCAGCTGGTGTAAATTGGTGTAACTCCTTTGAAGTCAATAAAGTTATGTCAGTTCAGAATGTCTGAGGATTTGATCTATTAGCTTCATATTTCTTACTCTCTGTGACAGTGACTACTAATGCCAAGGCTGAAGTCCCACTGCTAGTACTATAGATTTAAGCCTGATAGCAAAACTGGCATCATTACATAGCATCATTTATTAATACAGCCTACAATTATTTCAATGTATGTGCTCAGGCTGTTTTCACATCAACAAAAATATCCTGAGTTGTTCTTTTACAATGTTCTTAGTACTGCATTTTATCTTACACTTGACTTTTGCTTAACCGTGACCATTTGATCTTTGTGAAAATGTCTTTGGAGATACTGGGCCAATTCAGAGGCGATGTGTAAGGTGCTGTAGGTTAAGCATTGGTAAGCAGGTCTAAAGGTATTTAAGGTGGCATAGTTTATAGGCTGAATGTCTGGAACTAAGTGTAAATAGCACCAGTTGAAAGTCATCTGTGAATTTGGCCCATTCCCACTAAAGAGTATAATGAATTTATGATAGAGAGGTTAGATTCCTGTGGTTTCATATACTTGTTCCCATTGCAGTCTTTAAAATGAATAGATGTTTTGAATTTCTTAAATTTTATTGCCACAATGATTCTTAATTCGTTGTTTTAATTAGGGCAACATGTCCAGTTGCACAGTTACACCAACAAGAACTGGAAGTACTTTAGGCCTGGATCCACACAGAGGCTGAAGGGTTGCAACACCTAACTTTTTTAGACACCTAAAAAGTCACAGGAACATCAATGCAATCTACAAAGCCTGAGTTTGCTACTAGGCTCCCTATATAATGAATGGGGAGAGATAGGCACCTAAGAATAGGATCCTCACAAGTCAATAGGAAGGAGCTGCATACACTAGCCAATGGGAGATGCTGACAAGCGGGGTGTGCCCTAAGCCCTGCCCCTTTCATGGACTTAGGCACTTATCCATAACTGGGAACCCCTCTCTGGAGTAAGTGGCTTTGGCGCCTAAGTTTTTGCTTGTGAGAATGAGTTAGGCACCTGCCTCACTCCATGCAAAGTGGCCTGAGGTGTTGGTGCCCAAATTATAACTTTTAGTCATTAGAGTATTCATCTGCGATGTGAGAGACATGCAGGTTCAATTCCACCCTCAGTTAGAGGGGGAGAAAGGATTTGAACAGGGGTCTTCTGTGATTCTCAGTGATTACAACACTTTCCTGAGAGGTGGAAGATATGGAAGTGGATAGGATCCCCACTGCTTCCTCGGGCTCCCTACCCATCCAACCCCAATTGCCCCTGGTCCCTGCTGCCTCCCTGAGTTCCCCACCCACCCCATGACCCTTTCTGCCTCCCCCAGCCCACTACCCAGCCCATCACCGCATCCTGGACCCTCTGCCTTGCTCCCACCCCCATTGCCTCAAGCTCCCTGACGCAGCCTTGCACTCCAGGGCTGTCCCACTCCTTGCCTTTTGACCTTAGTGCTCTGGGCAGTCATCCCTCATAAAGCCAGCCCTGGGTAGGACACTGCTGTTCAAAATCTCTCTCTCACCCTGTATGTGAGGAGGTGAAATGGAACCTGGGTTCCCCATATCCCGGCTGAGTGCTCTAACCACTGGACTAAATATTATAAGGTCACTACCGCCTCCTTCTCTTCCAGCCAGATTTTGAATGGGACCCAATCCGGTAGTTGGCCTCTGAGCACACCTACTAGATCAGGCTCTGCAGGGGAGATACGCACTCCTCCAACTATCTTTCCCTGGTTTGTGGTTCACTCTGAGCATCAGGCAGGAGATAGCCATCCAGGTGCTTAATCAAGGCAGTAGTGTGCAAGCCCAGAAGCAGAAACTTAGGTACTTAGGGAACTCTTACTGCAAAAACTTAGGTGCCAAGTGAGTTTAAGTGCCTACAAGGTAAGGCAGCAGCCAGGCAAGGATTTAGCGAATCACAGTGACACCTAAAATGGGATTTAAGCACCTAAATCTGGGGTTTAGGTGCCTAAGTACCTTTGTAGATCCAGCCCCTATAGCCATAATCTAATATATGTTAACAGATCAGAGTAGTCCTATAGCCAAGTGCCTTATGTAGGGGGAATTGTATTTTAAGTTGCATAAAACTGACACTCATTTTCTATTTAGATCCAAGAGTCAGTGTAACAAATTCATTTTTGTTACCTCCTGTTGCTGCCAGTTCCCTTAAGAATGACAGCAGTGACAGTAACAGTAAGTACAAATGATATGTATACGAACTGATATATGTATATTTCCATTTAACACTGGTTTTTATGAGCACTTAGAGGAA
This sequence comes from Mauremys reevesii, assembly GCF_016161935.1. Lineage (NCBI taxonomy): Eukaryota > Metazoa > Chordata > Testudines > Geoemydidae > Mauremys > Mauremys reevesii. The sequence continues at coordinate 282,841,137 of NC_052623.1, forward strand.
AATAGCCTTAATTGTGCAAAGCAATTGGATCATTCTAATGTTTGATGGTACATCGTATAGTCCGTAATTACATCAAAATGAAATGACCTGATTCAGTCAGACTCCAGGGATGCCGTACAATTACAACTATGTGGTGACTTTCAAAAATGACAGAATGCAAATCTCTGTACAATGATTTTCTAGTGTCTTTAGGACTCACGATTCATATGACCTCAAGCAACATGCCTGCCCAACATTTAATTCTAATGGACAGAAAATGAAACAGTTCCAAACTACCACTGAAGTTTTCTTGAATTGGCATCATGATACTAACACTGTTGCTTTACGACATCAATTTTGATAATCCTGAACTAGTGATTATTGGGATACAGTATATTCCAATAGGCCACATTCAGATGGACTCATTTTCTCTCTTCTCAATCTTTGTACAACTCCCAGGTTAATGGGTGCATTTTTAAGGGATGAAGTTACACGTATTTAAAAGTAGATGTTCTGTAGTTTTTTAACTTAGTTAAAATTGCTGCAGACTGAGAGGGTGGTTCTTAGTCTTTACAGCAACTTAAACAAAATAAATTCTAGACCTAGTAAACCCTGAGCTGAGGGGATTAACACAAAACCAACAAACTCTTAGTATGTTATTTAAATCAAGTGTTTGATTTCCCACCTCTGGAGAATGAGGGGTCTGTCAGAACCTGATGGAGACTGAGGTGTTGCTCTAATATTTGTGGCAGAAGTTAGAGCAGTACCTGGGTGGACATCCACAGACCTGATTTCAGTGTCCTGCCTATCGCAGAGAAAGATGTTTCCCATCTCCTGCCCTAATAAATTATCTGTGGAAGGCATTGGGAACATCACCAAATCTGCCAGCTGCTGCATTGGAATGGAAGGAGAAGTCATCAGGTATTTGCAGGAACTGCAGTGAGACTGGAAATGGAAAGAAGAGTTTATACTGGGAAACAAAAGTAACTCTCCATTAGTAACTTCTGGCTTGATACCAGGAACTTCTACTTTCTTGCCAGCATCCCAGGCTGTAACAGTATTATTTCCCCAACTCCTTTTCTGCATCAACAGCCGTGCCATGCTGTATGTCTTTCCAGCTCTTTCCATATACATCCCATGTATCTGGCGTGACTAAATATGTGGTGTGGGGGGGAAGCTGGTGGAATGAATGGTGCTGCTCCTGCTGAGGAAGGCCCAGGGAGAGAGAAGCTTGTGGCAGCCTGCCTTGCTGATGAACAAGAAAGCAACTCCTGGCTATGAGACAGGAGAAGTTACTAAGAGAAAGGCACTTGCCCCACTCCCTACAGCCCCTTAGGCAAACTGACTCTTGGCTGCCTATTTCTGCTCACTGCTTGGCTTGTGGCTCTGCATACCAGCCCCTAGGTTCCAGAAGAGTCTCACCCTCACCCACCATTGCCACTTTCAGATATTAGGCCCTCCCTGCCCTATTGCTGTCTCTTTCAGAGATGTGGTTGGGGGAGATCTAGGGTATGTCTGCACTTCAAGCTAGGGGTGTAATTCCCAGCTCGAGGAGACATATTTGCACTAGTTCTCATTGAGCTAACTGACTAAAAATTGAAGTGTAGCTTCTGCAGCGCAAGCGATGGAAGGAACTCGCTGCCCTGAGTACAATTCCATCCCAGACACTAGGCACACAATCACATGGCTAGCCCCTCCTGCCACTCATGTCTATGCTCTATTTTTAGCCGCTAGTGCAATCTGTGCTAGCACAGGTATGCATGTCTCCTCAGCCTGGGACTCAAATCCCTAGCTCCCAACTGCAGACAGACCCATTGTGTAGAGCCTTCATTCTCTAGATCTGCAATTAAGTAGGGGATTGGGACAAAATCCTACCCCTGATTTCCAGCGGCCAGCCCACCTCTCTTTGGAAGAGAGGAATGTCACTCCAGGACAGGAGCTGAGCCCTGGCCAGGTGGGGACAGGAGGTTAGCCCAAAGCCAATCAGCTGGCATATGGGTAGGTCTAGAGAGAGCACACACATAGCTGAGGCCTAAACAGGTTCAGTTTTTTGCTGCAGCTGCTGGGAGGGAGTAGGCCCAAATGCATCCTGTACCTAGGGCTATGGGGTCGGCCCAGAAGCAGGCCAGGGGCACAGCTGGAGGAGCAGCCTGCACCCAAAAAGGAGCCTGGACCAGCACAGTGACCATGGGATGGATGCCAGGCAACGCAGCCAAGATCAGGACTCCTCACACCATACCTAAGTACCAGTGACTAGTGCAAGGGGCAGAAAATACACTATTTGTGACTGAGACTCCGGAGCTGGAGGTAGTTTGGACTCAGATTAAATCTATCTTCTTTAGTACTGTTTTCAAACCAGCATCTCCAAACCCAAGTTTCAAACAAGAAATGAAGATCAAGGGTAGAAAGAAATGTAAAATAGGCATTTAGCTATCAATCTGACATACCATTTTTTGCCCACAGGTTAAAATTGAGAATCATTTTGTGGGCATAATCAGGTATTTAGATTTATGAATGATATTGCTTAAGCCTTTCGATATTTGGGCCCAGAAAACTGGACTATAAACACTAAAGACAGAGAGAAAAGCAGATCATTTGGCATTCCCACACCACAAAATATCTAAAGACTGTTGGAGTCTGAGCCCATTAGGTATTTTTAAATGGCGGGTGGGTGTTGCCCAAAACCTGCTGAAACTCAAGTGTTGTCTTGGTGACTCTTACCATATTTTGGGTTTGAAATTTCTATTGTAAGGAAGTAAAATGAGGCAGAACATTTTTTCAAAGTGAAGTTGGACAAGATTCACTATGATGTCAATTCCCCTCTCTCATTCTGTGCTGCCCTCTTCTCCCACTGTGAGCTTTGTCAGCCTTTGTCAGCTTCTCACACAAATGCCTCTGCTTTCCTCGATGGCATCCCCTATCAACTGAACGCTCTTCCTGAATACATCAGTAAGGCCACTAACTTCTTTGGCATAGATTCCCTCTTAAAGACCTATCTGTGCTGTGATTCCAACAGAAAACTGACTGACTGACAAGCTTGAGAAGTCCTATAGGAACAGTGTAAATATAATTTATTTAGAATATAAAAATCTGAACATAATTGCATATATTGTACCAATTCCCCATATCTTCTCTCCAGGAGGGGCAGGGATCATGTAGTAGGGTTTTGTGTTTTGTTTTTGGAAGTACCTACCCCTCTGCAGACATTACCAGAAAAAAATAGGACATAATAAAACCTGCCATGACTAGATTCAGTTTCTCCAGGTCTCTCAAATCCACCACCACCTATAAACTCAAAATTATCTTAAACAAATTTACAGAAGAGTTACAATTTTTCATGACCTGACATGTATTTAGAAGACTGTGTCCCATATGCCCCGCCTCCCAAGGTACAAACCTAACTGAGTATTCCTTTCAAGTTTGTGTAAATGCTAAATGAAGGCAAAACTGAATGCTGAGGCCTTCTTATCAGAAATGAGACTTTCCAATCAGTAGTGTCTAATTTTAAATCAAGCTAGTTTATGGTCCAAAGACTCATTGAAATATGTACATTAACACATGTGAAAATGTAGCAATTAACTAGATAACTGTGTATCTAGCTGAATACTTTTAATAACTTGCTAAAAGTGTTTTATGTAAAAGTCGACACACTTGCCATTGCACGCTGAGACTGGCATCGTAGAGTAGGTGGAGAATTTGTGGTAGGTTATATATGCTACCTTAGGTAACATGTTATCAAATAACTTTTCTGCTCTCTGAGATCTGCAACACATATACCTTCCTTTTATATTATTTTTTTTTTTTCCTGGGTGTGTATGTGTTCATTTGCGCTGAGACTGGCATCGTAGAGTAGGTGGAGAATTTGTGGTAGGTTATATATGCTACCTTAGGTAACATGTTATCAAATAACTTTTCTGCTCTCTGAGATCTGCAACAACATACATACCTTCCTTTATTATTATTCATTTTTCCTGGAGTATACACAGTGAGGTTTTTAAAAATGGGAATGCCCATAGCTTTGGGTAGTTACATACTCTAGTTATATAACCGTAAAGTGTCCAAGAAGGAAATATGGCTAACAAACAAATTAAGGATTTCTTTACCTGGGCAGAAGCAATTCTGCATTCTTCCTGAGTAAAATTCTGCATTCTTCCTGAGTAAACTTCTAAAAATAAGATCTGCGTTTATTCAGTGTGTATTCAGCAATATGAATTATTTTCAGGTTTATTAAAGAGGTCTAGTTCTGGTTCCAAAACCCCTTAGGTCTAGTCCTAGATATGGGGTTAAGTTATTGGTTGGCTCATGGCCCTAAATCTCTGAAATGCACATCAGTAAAACCCTCCCAAATCCAGATTCTTACATTAACTCTGTGAATTGTGGGAGGGCTTGATAAAAGATGTGCATAGGGAGTAGCGACTTACTGGAAGACTAAGCTAACAGAAACTGGAAATGCTATAGAGGGAAAACAGCCAAAGAATGCAGATTAACCAGTTGGTTCTGTGTTCAGTGTTTCCCTCTATTCCACACAATTATGTCCGCTGCATCTAGCTGTCTTTCCTTCTTTCTCCATAGAATATCTACTCTTTCAGTAATGTAATAATCAGGTATCTGTTCTGCTTGACTAAAATTTCCCTTTAGTGTTTACACACCTGCAGGATTCTAGTAGAGTTCAGTCTTGATCAGAATCATGATTAAACACAGGACCTATATTTTATAAACTGCATATTAGTTATCTAACCACAGCATATCTTTTCCAATACTCAACGTAAGGTTTTCATATACCCTGATAATGCACCATTTGAGCTGAAGCTCCTGATACTAAGTAAAACTAGATTAAAGCTGTTTAAATCAAATGTCTTGTAGCTCAATTTGCAGATTAAAAGGTGGAACCCTAGGCTACTCCCACAGGATTTTTCATATCCTGCCTTATCTAATTAACCAAGGGTCCAAATTCTGGCCTCCACCTACACATAACTCCTGCTGAGATCAGTGGAAATTTCTTATGTGCATGAAGGATAGGACTTGTGCAATAGCAACAAAAAATTCCTGTAAGTTTTTGGCATGAATATCACTGCCAACAACAACAAAACACACACACACACACACACACACACACACACACACACACAAAACCAAAACACAACACAAACACCACTTTGAAGGTATATCTCACAGTATTTATCTCAGTTACCTGGGATGCTGAGCTGTCATATTATGTGCATAAATTAGCTATTGTTAACAATGGTACCTGAAAATATTTTTTTTCCATAAAATCTGTCATCACTAACCATGCTTTTAATTACAGCAGAGGCACTCGACTTCATTAGCAGCCCCAGCCTGAAAGTGATAAGCATAGCCCTGCCGTCATTGTTTTCTCTTCTTATTGGCTTTACTTTGGGAGCCATCTGCTGGAAGGTGAGAAATATTAAACTTACCTGGTTAAGCAGAGACCAGTTACATTTTATCCTTAAGCAAACAAGTATCTTGATTTTAAAAACTAGGGGCATATCATTTGAACCTCATTGAATTATGTAACTCTCACATGTATATAATCAGTGAATCTGTTTTTAATTCCTAACTCACTCTTGCCCTTCCTCCCAAATTAAAAAAAAAAAAATCATGCCTGTTGGTGTGCTAACAAAATAACTCTAGGCCTGAAATGTAGGAACTAGAAATCTCACAACTTCCCAGTTGTCCCAATTTATGTCTTGATGTGGCAGTGCTTTTCCACTTATTGAGGCCTTGTCTACACTAGAAAGGGTTTACTCTTCTTCAACGCTTAGCTGAATAATCAGCAGTAGCAATTGTTAGCACTTTTTGGTCAGTTCCTGTGCGGCTGCAAGAGCTTGATGGCCCAAGAGTCCAACATCGGAACAGACTTGGTGAACCCATGTAATAGGGGGGCTGCCTCTGGGCTGTCTCCATCCCTCATTGGTGGAATTTTATCCCGGATGTTACAAGCCACTCGGAGAACAGCGTTCATCAGAACATCTTATGGCATTCTTGAGATATGTCTGAAAAGCATAAAACACTGTCTGTGAACAGTGGTTCCTGTAGTCTGTATACCAGAGCAACCATAAATGTCTGCATTACAAATGAAGTCATTCCACTTTATGCCCAATATACAATGTTGGCATTTTGTGTGGAAAGCCTCCAGCTTTGTCCAGTCTGAGTAGCATACTGTCCATGTTTCGCAGCCGTACAACAGTATGGAGGGAATAAAGCTCGAAAAAATCCTGAATTTGGTGGTCAGGCTGAGATGATCTTGATTCCATATTTGTAGTAAACGACCCATGGCAGGCACTGCAATACCAATCCAATGGAGAACCTCTGTGTGAGAGTTGGAGGAATTGGTGAGTATAGAACCCAAATAGCAAAAGCTGGAGACTGCTTCAACAGTTTCATTATTCAAAGAGATTGGAGTCAAGGGTGGAGCTGGTCCTTGATTTTGCAGCTTTGTCTTTGACCATGGAACATGGAGGCCAACCTTAGCTAACTCTTCTCTATTTGCTGGAGAGCCTCATGAAACCTGTTGGGGCTCTGTACTAGATGAATAACGTTATCAGCATAGTCAAGGTCTGAGAGCGAGAGATCACCAAGCTTATTGCCTACTGACCTGACTGAATGTTGCATTATGAAATCCATGGCCTGGCAAAAGAGTGCAGGGGTCAAGACGCAGCCCTGTCTGACACCAGATACTGATTTAAAAGGTGCCAACATCCGATTCCCCAGATGTACATGGGCAGTGGTTCCAATATGCAGCTCTCTAATCAAGTCTACCAGAGTGGTAGGAACATGTACGCCCTTTAAGACCTTCTGACTTGGTCAGCTGAATCAAACGCAGTCTTAAGATTAATATGCGCAATGTGCATGGGCTTCTTGAACTCATGGTGTAGCTCCGACAACAAGCAAAGGGCCAAAATAGTGTCTAATGTGGACCTGTTCTAAAGCCTGACTGTTGTGGGCAATGCATCTGCTGTAGCAGGAGCTTCAAACGCTCCAGCAGAACATGTGCAAACACCTTCCTTGGCATGGACAAGATGATTGGCCTGTAGCTCTTACATTCACTGTGCAGTCCCTTGCCCTTACAAAAAGGAGATCACAATACTGTCCTTCCAGGCAGTTGGCAAGGTTCCACTTCTCCACACCAGACAAAAGATGGCCAGAAGTGGTTCTGCTACAGGGTCAATAGCACATTTTAGCATCTCTTTGGGGGGGGGAATGCCATCAGTGCTGATTGCCTGTCCATTTTACAGATGGCATGCTTCAAACATTGGTACAAGTGTCTGTGTCCGAATACAGTGGCTGCCAGATTGTCTATCTCTAAACATGCGGAAGCTGGAGGGTGGTTCAGGGTGCTGTGAAAACATTCCACCCAGCTTGAGAGGATGTCGTCATCCTACTTACATGGATGGCTTTGGCTGTCCATTTGTAGCGACTACCTCTTGACCACTGAGGTTGCAGATTGCGCAGAATTCCCACGTTAAGTTGAATTTGGCTTAGCCAGAGGAGACGTCATCTGCCTCTTGGTTATAATATGCCTCACGATCGCGGTGTGACAGGGTATTAAACTTTCGCTTCAGCTGATTACGAGTGCACTTATCACCATGCTGGTGGGCTGTGGCCTTCAATTTAATTGTCTGGAAGGCCTGCTCTGATAGCCATAGTCGGTGTGCTGGGCGCCTATAGTTAGGGTGACCAGCCGTTCCACTTTTAAAGGGACAGTCCTGTATTTAAGCCCTCCTGCAGGTGTCCTGACTTTTTTTAAAAAACGGGCAAATTGTCCCGTATTTTCTGTCATTCCCTCCATCAGTACTGGCAGGTTCTGCTGCTGGCTGGTTCCATGCTCGCTAGCCACCCGCCCACCAGCTGTGAGTCCAGCATCTGACATTGGGGGGCGGTGAGTGTGCAAGGCTGGTGGCGGGGCAAAGCTGCAATGTGCAGGGCTGGACACTTCCCCTGCTGGTCCATCAGTGCAGCCCCTAGGATCCCACCCGTCACCCTGTTTCCGTCCAGTACTGGCTGTGCGCTGTGAGCTGTGGTGGCTGGTGAGTGTGGGCAGGTGCCAAGTGGTGGCCAGTTACATGTCGTCTCTGATGCCCACACATTTGCCCTTTATGTGCTTCCCCTCTTGCTGTCCTATCACCGCTGTGCCCCTTCAACCCCCAGCCCCGCTTCTCTTCCATATCACCCCCGCTCCCCCCCCCCCCCCCCCGCGGCAGGGTGCGTCTCACTCCAGGGGCTGTGTGGAGAACCACCCCATGGTCGGAGCGCTCAGCTCATCAACAGCCTGGCTCCTTCCTTCCCACACTGCCTCTGGCTGGGCAGGCACCCTGAAAAAGCCCAAGACCCTTCGGCCTAGGGCACTGACCAGGAGGAGCCACACCCTGCATGTGCCAAAGCCCCATGCAGTGCTGGCACAGGGAAGCCTCTTGCCCCTCAGTTAAGCTCTGGGGAAGAAATTTCCAGCCTGTTCGTGCCCCAAATCTGCACAATCCACAGCAGCCTCCCTCCCCCGCCCTAGGTCTTACCCCCGGAAGCATGGGGCTGCTCTGTCCCCTAGACACCCTCTCCTGATGATCCACGTCTCTGGCCAGATTCGCTGAAACCCCTGCAGTCAGGTTCCCTGGGCCCTGGAGCACAATGCAGCCTTGGGGCTTAACCCTTTCTGCCCCTACTGTAGCCAGGGGACAGGAGGCAGCTGGGTTATGTCGGTGGCCAGCAGCAGCCTGGAGGTGTTAGCTGCCTTTTGACATTCTGTGAGCAGGAAAGAGAGAAGCTGCTTCCAGCCACATACGGGAGGGAGGAGGGAAGGAAACAAGAGATGAGCTCTGCAAAGACCCGGGCCAGGTCATCCCTCCCCCCGCACAGTGTTGAAAAAGACTGCTGCTGCCCACATTTTGGTGTGAATCCTAGCAGAAATTTGGGGTGTGGGAGCATGTGACCCTGCATGCCCCCAACCCTGTGTTGTCCCAGGAAGACACGGTGCCAGGTACCAGGAGAGGCAGGTCCATCCCGGGGGGCCCAGCCAGGTGTGGAGGGTGGGGAGCACTAGGCAGGGAGGGTCAAATTGGTTGGTCACTCCCCCCTGTGTGAAAGAGAGATGTACAGGCATGTGTGTGTCACCTCTTCCTATGTGAACCCTAAAGCCTTAGAGATAAGAAGGTAAATAAAAAGAAATACTGTGTAGCTGGATTCTTTTTAACAGGGGCACAGTCAACTTGATGTTAATTTGAATGTTTGTACAGATGTCCCCGGGTTCCACAAACCCGACTTACGCAAATCTGCACTTATGGAAAAAGTTGTGTAAATTAGAAATAGGATTGTTGGGGTTTTTTTGGCGTAATGGTTGGGTATACATTTCCAACTTATGCAAAATTCGAGTTCCGCAACGGAACGCTTGTGTAAGTCGGGGAGCATCTGTACTGCATAGTTCTGATTGATTGCTGTTGAACACGAGTAATTTTACCAGGTGTCCTATATTCAGCATAGGGAAATACAGTCATCCTACTTATAGACAATCGTTGGCTCAGCAAATTGGTGGAGTATGGAGGTGAGCAGAGAGCAACCTCGATGTCATCTGGAAGGTCAGCTAGAGAAGAGAATCTATTGCTGACATTGCTACAAAACCTGTTGGCTAAACCGGCTCGTAGTGAAGTGCATCGATGTCAAATTTCATCATCGCAGAGGGCTTACCTGCTCATTGGAGCGTAACTGCCACGTGGGCAACCACTAGGTGGTGATCTTTGTTCAAGGCATATTCTGCACCATGATATACTCTACAGGAGGTGAAGAGACACCCGTCACATGTGGGATGATGTGGTCCAACTACTTCTGAGAGATGCCATAGTGAGTGATCCATGACATCTGGTATATGCAACACCACTTGAACCATGACCCAAGAATGGAAAGGTTCTAAGAGGCACAGAATGTGAGCAAGCGGCAAGAGTTATCATTGGGGGTACCTGAACCGTAATGACCAATGACCCATTCAAGCCCAATTCGCAGGGAGCCAATAACTGCATTTAGGTTTCCCAGGATCATGAGATTATTATGTGGAGAGACAGTGCATACTAGAGATTCCAACTGATGGTAGAAATGATCTTTGACTGAATCAACAGATTCCTCTGTCAGTGCACAGACTACTATGACAGCGAGGTGACCATGCTGATGTTTAAGATGTACAATAAGTAATCGAGATAACACAGGCACCCAGGTTATCAAGGAGGACTTGGCCTTACCTCACAGTAGTTATGCTACCCCATGCAAGTGGTTGGGGCCACTGGAATACAGAAATAAAGAATCTTCCACCTCATGGTTTCCATGATCTATCAGCCTTGCTTCCATTAGCCCTGTGATTGATATGCCAAGATGATTAATTTCATGGGAGACAATGACCTGATGACACCACCTGTGAAGAGTTGCAACATTCCAGATTGCAATTTTGATGTATTAGTGGAGATCCCTGCTACAATTGAATACACTATCACGGTATACTGCAGACGTGCCTGCTGACATCAGAGGATGCATGTCCCCTGGGGGGCTTTGGCATGAGCCCGTCATATTTGCACAGAAGGAGGACAACACCAGCAAGGCATCTACAGCTGAGAGTAGAGCAGGGGCTATAACTGGTGCTGAGTGCCAGGTTATTCAAGTTGGTCAAAAAGCTATACCAGCAAACCCCCCTAGCAGAGGCACAAAATTATTTTACCAGTATAGATTGTAACAGTTCCCAAATGATGTAAACTTTGCTGGCAAAAATGTTCTTTTGCCAGCATCACTGTGTTAACACTGGGGATTGTTGCCAACATAGCTACATCAGTTAGGGGCTGATTTTTATCACACTCCCCATGACATAGCTGTCCCAGCAAAACAGTTAACAGTAGATCAGACTTAAGCTTCTATAGGTTCCAATCCTGCACAGCTATAGAGGAGTAATCTTGCTCACACAAGCAGTCCAAATTGGTTTTTTTAGGACTGGTTCTCACACTCTAACAGTTAGGAGATATTAACCTGGTATTGTGCTTGGTTAAAAATATAACACTTCATTGCATATAAAATGCATATAGTTAAATTCTGCTATCACACTTGCATGCATAACTCTGCTTGACTTCAGTGGGATGCATGTGTGCATCTGAAAGCAGGATTTGGTTTATCTTGTACAAGAACATATTGATACTGAAAATAGAAAGGGACACTTACATGAATAATTATCGTTTGTTTTTTAAAGTGTAACTATACAGTAATTATATCTGATGCACTTTCCTCTTAGAAAACACATCGCACACCCAGACCAGAGAGTGATGAAACAATACAGTGTAATAACTGTCAAGAGGATAATGAGATAAGGTATTTTGCTTCACTGAAGTCTTTACATACATCTCATCTTTGAAAAATCAGATATTTTTCCATTTCTTAATGCTTTCTCTTGCTGTCTGAAAGATGCACTTGGAAACAAAAAATGTGCATATTACCAAGATTCTTGTCATAAAAATGTATTGGATAGAATTTGTGCCCAGAGTATGTTCCTTAAACTGTGCTCCTACTCTAAACATAAATATGTTTTTTTCTGTATACAAAAAAACCTCCATTAGGAGAACATTATTGTTGCAAAGTTAATCACTCAGAAGCCAGGGAGAAGTTCCATACTTGTAATGTCAAGGGAGAGAGTTCAGCTACAGAACTCTCAGCAAATGGCAAAATCTGCTTCCTGTGGCAGCAGCTTCCCTTCAAAGGAGATCTTTTGCAGAGTAAGATGGATTTAATATTCCTTCTGCAGCCGATTAAAAATGAAAGCCTTGTAGGCCGAAGGGATACCACCTGGGATCATATACGATTATCCTTCATCTTCGCCTCTAGTTTTCAGTACTGAGACAGAAAAGGCTCATCTCTTCAGACTAACTTCCCCTTCTTCCATCAGTAATTTTCCCTCTATGTAGTAGAAGTTGGTTGTCTGCATGTCAGCTTTCCCTGTGGAGGAGAGATGCCACTGTCAGTCTTCCCCTATCCTTTCTGTTACAGTAGGAGGCCCTAGTGCACTCCTCACAACTTCCTGCCTTCCTGCTGCTGGAGTGAAAGAGCCAGATGTTCCAGTGTTTCCTAGTATGGGGAAAGGGAAGGTAGATCGTGGTGGCCTCTCTTCCCCTGGAGAGTTTTGGTAGCAGCAACAGCTGTAAGGGGAGGTTGGTAAATAGCAGCAGATGACTTTATTTCTTCCATCTGTGCTTACTCCACAAGGGAGGTGGAATTTGCTAATGAGGGGGAAATGATCAGTCCTACAAGATAAAACAGTGCTGAAAGACTGCCATACAGGAAGGGGAGCAGCCAGGTGGTATCGAGCCAATCCCAAAAGGTGATTGGATCTATGTGGAGACCAGTAATTGGAAACAGATTTTGCCATTCACTGTGCTGTGAAGCACTGGATTAATATTGCTAAAATTCACATGAACCAACTTCAAATGTAACATTCATGTGACTATTCAGGTAGGTGTGTTCATGTGTTCATCTTGAAATCTTTGCCCTCTTCTCACTGATTGGACAAAAAAAAATGTAAAAAAGGAAGAAACAATTCCACATGACTTTGGCTTCACAAACTGTGATTGGTCACCTTAGGCTGAAATTTTCAGAGTACTCAAACAAACAAATTCATAAACATCAGCCTATTCGTGGAGGACTAGTTAACATATTAAGGCTTACATTAATATAGATATCATTCGCTACAAATAACTCATCCCACTTTAATACAGTGACTAATAAAGCTGAACATCTTCCCCTTGACAGCACAGGTAGAATGAAATCTTGCCTCGGGGTGGGGGGGGGGGGAAGACAGTTCAATGCAAGAGACTACCTCTCCAAGAAATTAAAATTGGTTATTTTCCCCATCAAGTCTTTTTAAACATGTACAATATTTTCTCCTACTGTCCCGTCACAAGAAAGTTTTGAGCTTCTACTGTAATTAAGCTGTACTTATTAGTTTATTACAGATGTTTATTACAATGCTCTAACACTTTGATCGCAAACACTGTGGTGATGCTTGTTAATGTATTTATTTTAATTAGCACATGCGGCCTTTAATTGCCACCATTCCCTGGAAATTTTAGCACAATGGAAATAAATTTATTTTATGTCTTCCAGTATGTTGCAGCAAAAAGAAAAAGAGCTCTTACAAGTGTAGCTGTTGCTTTTTTCCAACACTGTTACTGTTTCATGTACTGGTAAGTCCTTAAACAGTATGACAGATTCCGACCACAAACTTCATAATTTTGTCAGCTGAAATTTACAGTGTCTGTTCTGTGAAGCCACATCTAGAACTAACTTTGTATTAGTCAGCTTAGCCTACTTGTAAGACAATCTTATTGCACATATAATTATCCTGTGTTTTGAATCTAGTCATTTGTCTTGCAGCCAGACCTCTCAATATCACAGTGGGAGACAAAGATCCCAAAATGAGGGATAGCTCTAGGGTGACCAGATGTCCCAATTTTATAGGGACAGTCCCGATATTTGGGACTTTATCTTATATAGGCTCCTATAACCCCTCACCCCCTGTCCCAATTTTTCACACTTGCTGTCTGGTCACTCTAGACAGCTCTTGCTTCCTCCTTTAGTGTGACACCCAATTGAAGAGTCAGAAGCCCTTCATTGAGAATTCCCAACCCTCACTCCCCAAGGCCCTCTTCAGCTGCAGTGCTTATCAGGCTGTTTCAGAATAGTTTATAATGAAGATATTATCCTGAATGCAAGAGATGAGTAGAGGAGATAACAGAAAGTATGGGAAACTTTCCACAGGGGAAGAATATTTACAGAATATACTGATGTGATTCCAGATATGAAACACTATACTGCTGTGCTATTGGACTGTTCTGCATCATTGTCAAACTCTATATTTATCCGGGACCTTCATTCATGATGCATTAATATCATATTGGTATTAACTTGGCCACCTAGTTGTGTGGGAGAAAAAAGCACATGGATTTTATTTTCAAACAAAAGAAAATGCCAAAATATTTTGCTTTGACTACATGCTTTTCATAACCAATGATTTTACTCTAGTAGACCAGCTCACTTTTCTGGGAATCATCTTAACTTTTTTTTTTTTTTTAAAGCTCTTTTGTTAAGGCTTCTCTGTACTGCAATTGTCAACAATCCTGCAAATACACATATGAGCAGTCCCATTCAATTCAACAGGACTATTCATGTGTGTGTATGCAGGAACAGAGTCTAAATGTATTCTGTGCCCAGGATTGGGAAGCTAGAGGAATTGTCCGTGAAACTGCAATTGGGCCCCTTTAAAAATATGTTTGGCAATGTGCTTTGGGATGAAAGAATGTACATGCAAGTTATTTATTTCATTAGTTATTTCTATAAAGAAAGTATTATATTTATCTGCTAGGCTTCTGCTACTGAGTAATGAGTGTGAGAAACCAGCAAAAATACAATTTCCTTTTTTTCCCTGCAGGCAGCCAACAGTTCCATGTTTGCTTCATAAATGAAGCAACTTTAAGCATATTCATATTCCTTGTGGAGTGACAGACTGAGTCTGCATTGACTGCTGCCCAGGATCCATACTGATTCAAAGAGATGAGAACGAAGTGTGTGTTTGTTACTGTGAAACCAACACTGAATTGAACAGCATCAAGAAGAGTGTGCTCTGAGCAGGACTCTATTTTATTCAAATACCTACCTTGTGTGGAATTGGGAGTCATTGAACTGTATAGTCCTTACAGCTGATTCTGGCAAAGGAAGTAGGTGGCCTGAACAAAAAAAAACATCTTTCAAATGCCTCCAGAAACATGTAATCTTTGAAAGTCATAAGGAAGTTTGTATTCTTAATTTACATCCTGTGTCCTCTTGCTTACCCTGATGCCTACAAATGGAGTTCTCTGAATTGGAAAAAAAAATGCAGAAATGGATACAGAAACATACTCTTCAGTATTGTTGTATAAAACTTGCAAGTCAGGTGGTGCACTGGACCAGTGTGCTAGCCTTTCACTTCTAAGGAACTGGTTTCATATCTAGCAAAGGTCATATGTAAAATGAGATGTGGTCTCTTATCTTGTGCCAGGTGGATGTATGTCCACCTCAAAAACCTCCACAGAACTTGGCTTGGCTGGTGGTCTCCATTTAGGAGAAGCAAAGAATGAATCAGAAAGAAGTAAAGCGGAAGTGACAGTAGCAGGATGGAGCTTTGACAGCATTAGGAGAAACTGTTGTATGTGTGAAGACTCCAATTAAAATTCCAGCCATAGAATAGGGAGGGAAAACAAAGTTTGAATTGCATTCAACATCTGGAATAACATTACACTCATGAAACCTTTTCTAAATATTGATGATGCATGCCACTGATTCCTTAGCTTATATAAGATGTAGGAAATGTGGAAGATACTGAGACTGAATTTATTAATTATTGCTGACATACAGTAAAAGCTATTTGCATTGTGTTTTAAATGACTAATAAGGTTTTATTTTTTAATCTGGCATTCTCTCCCCCCCACACACACCTTTTTTTTTAAGATGAATTCTAGTCAAGGTATGAAAGCTTTATTTCCAGTTGTCCTCAGTGTCTATTGCTATTATTAAATACATGAACTACAGAAACAAGACTGATAATAAATTAAGACTTTGTCAGACATGCATTTTTAAGGAGGCACTAAAAATACTATACTGGAACTTGCAATGTGTGTTTTATGCATCCCATTTGTAAAGGCTCTTTCCAGAAAATGGACCCTACTTATTTATCTATTTTAATGTTGTCTGCTGCAGAAAGAAGGAATGTCTCACCCCAAATCACAAACTGACTAACAGCTGACCATTAACCCAGTAACAGTTAATTAAAATATGTCTAAAATATTTTGTTTTAATGTCTTCATAAAGCTGACATATTTTAGAGATACTTTTATTTAAACTTTTAGAAGAACTTTCATGGATGCTTTAGTTATTTTCTTAATCTGCTATGAACTATATGTCAAAGGAATTTACTATATATAGGGTCAATTAATTAGTAAGACATCTGAGTGCCACAATGTACAAAAAGTATTATGATCAATGATGGAGATTACAGATATGTATAGACAATTTGGGTGGAAACTTGGCAAGTCAACAGCAAACTCCTATTGATTTCAATGGAGTCAAAATTTGCCCTTTAGGGTCTTGTTTTCAATGTTCTAGCAGCGATCCTCAGTTGGTGTAAACTGTCATAACTCCATTAAAGTCAATGGAGCTATGATAATTTACACCAATTGAGGATCTGTCCCTAGAGCAGGTCAAGAGGCTTTTGTGTAAGTCAGAATTGGACCCTAATATCCTGACTTTCATAAGATGCTGGAGCACCCACCACTTCAATTGAAATAAATGGGAGAAGCTCAGCACCTCTAAAAATCAGACCCTTAGCGACTTTTAGCACTACAGAAAACCAAGCAGTAGAATTCTCCATCTGTAGCAGCTCAGTCTGACACAATAATGTATGTCTGTATTTCTTAAACTAGTATTTCAAGCCTACTTTAAAAGTTCCACTTTTAGAATCTCAGCATGACCTAATGTTTGTTTGTGAACTTGCACCCAGAGCCCTGCAGTGGGACTAGGATCCTGCAGAACCTGCTATCATAATAGTGGGAGTGGGTAAAATGTACTTTGTTGCTGGCAAGATTGGGTGGGCAAAAAAAAAATCCACCAAAACTGGTAATTTGCAGGAAAAACACTAAATATCTCATCAGTTTGTCATAAATAGAACTTCAGAAATGTAAAGCAAGTTTCTTTTTATTTTAAATAAATGTTTTAATGCTTAAATTTAAGCAAGAGATAGAAAGATTTGATGTCTATTATAACAGGAGTTAAAAGTATTTTTACATGGTTTAAGCAAGATTTGTTTATTCTTTTAGTGGTAAAAATTTTGTCTGAAGTGTGTGTGTGTGTGTGTGTGTGTGTGTGTGTTAACCGACTGGTGTTTGTTTTTAATAGGATGGGAGGATCTCTCTCTCTCACACAGGATTTGCAGAATCTAAGGTTTTTGCAGGTGGGAGTGGGATAAAAAAAATACAAGAAACAATGCGGGAGCAGGTGAGAGAGGGTATTGCAGAAGCAGGATTAAAAAAAATAACCCCATGCAGGGCTCTACTTACACCTTACTGGTTGTGTTGAGATTGCTTGAATACATGTTCTGACAAAGAGGAAATATGCCCATAATAAATTAAGAGTAATAAAATACTAAGCATTTGCAGTAATGAATCTTGATGCGTCTCAAATTAGGCTTTGACATTCAAATTACAGGTTTGTTCTTTTTCTTTGTTTAGTGCATATTTTACCCTTGATAACAATAATGCATTTATAAATTGATATAAAATTTGCCCACAAATGCAATGCTACTAAACAGTAACAGTCTCAAAGCTTAGTTATAATACAGGGTTTATAACAATGCCACACACATTCATCTTTGAACAAGCTAAATTTAAGGCTGAATGACATTCATCTATCTCACTGAAACAGCTCCCATGTACAATTCTTCCGAGAGCACAAAGTTTACACAATCATAATTGTTCTCATTTGGAATGTAAATAATGTCCATTAACACAAAGTGGAATAGCATCACATGAAGTGTGTGAGCTGGATAATCAGTTTGACGGCTCATGACTTTTCCTTCACTTTTATCCAACTTAACAGGTTTAAACTGAGTGTTTGGGCTGCCTTAGAGGAGTATCACAAACCTGAATATATTTAAATATTTCTAAATATGGTAGATTGTTTGGCATTTGGAAATCTAATAAGATATATGTAAATTTTTATAAAGGGCCTGATTCTGCTACCTGCTGTGTAGAATTTACTCCATGCATAGTGTCTGCCAATTTACAAAAAGCAGTTGATATCACTGGAGTAATGGTGGCAGAATGAAGCCCTTAATTACTTGTTCCTATCTTGTAAGTAGTTGTGCAATTCCTGAATACAAATCAATTTGAAAATCCTTCATTTTTGGGACGGGTCAGGCCATGCATTGTTCTGATTAGAAAAATGAGTGTCCATTTGTTAAAATGGAGTGTTTTGTTATATTAAGGTCAACCTAAATTATTCTCAGATCTCAGTGGATTTTGTAAGGAAGAAACATTTGGAAGTTTCCTTGGGAGTAGCTGAACTTTGCATGCTATTAATAGCAGCTTTGTGAGAATAAAAAGCAGCTAATGGTATACTGCAAAATTCAATGTGCTCTTTTAGAAGTGTGTTTACTTGAATAAACTAATGGTACTTATAAAATGACTTCATGACTAAATAAGAAAGCTTTTAAAAATTAATGTGCTGTATCATGGGACATGTATAAAATCTTAAACTTGCACATTTTCTAGACTCTGATCTTCACCAGCTATGTATTTTCTGTTGGTATCCCTTTGTAATATGGTGAAACTACTCAGCACACACAATACAACTATTAAATTGAAAAGTTAACAGTGTACTACTATAGCTATTTTCAATGAGATGTGCATTTAAGAATTATCCAAAAATTCTCTCCAGATAGAAGCTGATTCAACTATGTATTAAAAATAGATGTACAGTAATAGGGACATGTTGCTATTATATTAGCAAATGGAAGGGATGTGGAGATTTCAGACTCTTTAGAGACAGAGGCACAAACATTGGTGGTTGCATCATGTGAGAGAGTTTGTATATTTTGATGTAAATGACAAAATCTTGTATAGTTACATTCTGACTGAAAGGTTAAGCAACAAAGTTTATAAAATGTGATGTGTATGTATATATATGTCCTCTTAAAAATAGATGTATGCCCTGATCCTTTTTTTTATACTGGTTTGAAAATGGAATTACATTATATACATATACTTTATTGTTCTAAATAAAGATTTTATGCACTGCCATGCTATGCGTACATTGTCTTGACTCAGTCATATTCATGATCTCTCATAAATCTCGGCGTATTCTTAAATGGATTTAATGGTATTTGAGACCCTTTTGCATGAAGACTCTATAAAGTTATGTGAAGATGTTTCTGAAATAAAGTTCTATGAAGTCTTAAGATATGTTATACCCATTATCAAGCTTCTAGTGCCAACACACATTTTTATTTGTGATTCAGGACACTACACTCAAACTTCAAACTTAAATTAAAAATTATTGTAGCTCCTTAAGGGTATGTCTACATAGCAATTAAACACCCGCAGCTGGCCTGGGTCAGTGGACTCAGGCTTATGGATTTTGGCTGTGGACTGTAAAATTGCAGTGTAAACATTCATGCTCAGGCTGGAGCCTGGACTCTGGGGCCCTCCCTCCTCACTGGGTCTCAGAGCTTGGGCTCTATCTTCCGCCTGAACCACAATTTTACAGCCCAGGCCCTGTGAGCCTCAGTCAGCTGACCCAGGCCAGCTACTGGTGTTCAACTGCTGTGTAGACATGCCCAAAGGAGGACAAATACAAATCTCAGACACTTAGGGTAACTTTCCTAGTCCCATATAGATATTAATCATTTGGGTCAAATGCTGGTATTTTGGTTTCAATTGCCATGAAAAAAAATTGTGAACGCAACCTATTTTACAATGTCTATTTTTGGAAAGAGGTAATTTATAGTCTAAGACCTGAAATGTTCTATAGAGTTGAGAGAATCCCTTACTTGATGTATTTTGTGCTTTATTTTACATAATTGTGGGTCTCCAAAAAGATGCAAGTCATATTATAGTCAAAGATGAATAAGAAAAAAATTGTTTCTTTCCCTCAGAGGAAGGATTTCTTCCCAGAATCGAAGGCAACTGAGTATAGTTTTCCTAGCCTATAGCTAGCAGAAAAGCAACACTTAGCACTATAACAATATGAATTGCATTATAGCAATGTAGTTTAACAGTTTAAGGCCAAATGGAGCTACACTGATTTACACCAGCTGAGAGTGTGACCCACTGGCTCCAAGATTATTTTAGCTTGTGTTAGCACATAATTGTTTTCTGCAGGAACTACTTACTTTATATTTTTTCAGAAAGTTCCTGAATGATAACAATTGACAATTTTTATTTTTAATGAAGATGGGTTGGTTCAGGATTTCACATTTGACTGCAGCTAATAACGTTCCAGCTTCTTACCCCTTCCATGTAACTATTGGTGGTAGAAATTCTTCCAAAGTTCAGCTCTTTTAGAATAGTTTTGAAGTTTCCCCTTTAACTGCACTGGCCATGTGCTAACACAATCAACATTTTAGATTGTAAAATGTATAAAAGAAATTCACATGCGCTGCTGAATCCCAGATTTATGGAGAGTAAGGACCCCCCACACACCATACTCTCAAAAAGGTTATTTCAACACAATACAGGAGCATTTCCCATAAGCAATTACTGCTCTCCTGATTTGTGGCCTTTTCTGCGCAATCCCATGACAAGCAAGCAGGAATTAAAAATACAGATATGATTTTTCTCCAGGCTTGGGCCTCTTGCCAAATACAGGCCAATTATCTATCTTTTTTTGTCACAATGTGACATTTTTCCTTGAGCTCATAGAATAATATTCCACTGAGATCACAAAAACTTCTTTGTTTATTTGTTACATATTATGCTTTACAGAATAGTAAAATCTGCCCAATTAAAGTTAAGAAGCTGGAAGGTAACCTGTAGCTTTTATCAATTTAACTATTACAAGCAACAAAATGTCATGTTACAAATTTCTCCTGGTCATCACTTATATTGAGACTGATGATTATTAGGGCTCATTGGCTATTTAACCTTGAAGTTACTTAACTCTCATTGGCTAAATAACCCTAAAGTTAAATATTTTAGACCAGGGGTCCCCAACACGGTGCCCGCGGGCACCGGGCATCTAAATGCGCCCGCGTCCTGGCCGGTGGTCGAGCATCCGCCGAAATGCCACCGAATTTCGGCGGCATTTCGGCAGCGACGCCTCTGGATGATGCTGCTTGTTGAATTTCAACGGCATTTCAGCGGATGCTCGACCGCCGCCATGGTCCTTCACCTGGCGCCCGCCAGATAAAAAGGTTGGGGACCACTGTATTAGACTAAGCTGTCAGCATTAACAAAACAGATAACAACCTTCAAGTTTGTAGACCACAAAGCCAATTAACAGCATGAACTAAGGCAAAGAGGAAGTGTCTAAACTCTTGAATGACTCCCTGAGAACAATACAGCAAATTTTCTTGGGCAATTGCCCCTTTGCCAAAGTTTGGATGAAAAGCATCCCAGTGAAGCAGTTAAATTGCTCTGTAGGACATGGACATAGATTACTACTTGTTTTGTACAGTTACACAATTTTGTGGCACTGTAAAACTTGCAAATGTTTTCTAGATTTATTTATAATGCTGTACCTGAAGTATCAGACAAGTGATTGATCAACTTCACTCCAGTACAGCCTGCGGCTATTTAATTCTATAAGTAGCTACTTGGGGGAAAATATTTAATAATACACTCTTCAATCTAGCAGAGAAAGGTATAACACAATCCAATGGCTGGAAGTTGAAGCTAGACATATTCAGAGTGAAAATAAGGTGTAGATTTTTAACAGTGAGAGTAATTAACCATTAGAACAATTAAGCATAGCATAAGTTTGAAATACAGACAGTATAGAGCCAATATTCATAATTTCAACTACAAAAATGATACACATATACAGATAGCATAATCATAACCAGCAAACCATAACCCTATCTTAGACACCTTATTTGACCCCCTTTATACAAGTTTTGGTGCCACTACAGGACCTTGGTTGCAACAATGATCTATACGGTCCCAGATTATGTC
Organism: Mauremys reevesii; assembly: GCF_016161935.1. Taxonomy (NCBI): domain Eukaryota; kingdom Metazoa; phylum Chordata; order Testudines; family Geoemydidae; genus Mauremys; species Mauremys reevesii. Next base: position 282,862,844 of record NC_052623.1, read on the forward strand.
AACATTACACCATCAATGCAAAATTGATGCAGGAAGGGATGACACAAACATCACTGACTGCATTCCAAGAGCTCCCCATCCTTGGTTCTGTCTTACTACAGCTAGTATGGGGTTAGAAGCCATACTAGTGTATAACAGAAATGGTTTATCAAAATCACATTGAATAACATGATTGAATCTCTTTACAAACTCAAGGTAAAACTTGGTTAGAACAATAGTGGATTGGATCTGCTCTTGCAGCATGGTTCCTGTATGTAAAGAACATAGCTACTTTATCCATACAAGCTCTGGCAAATGTTTGGAACCCAATTAACATCAAGAGAATATAGATATTAATGTTGTCCATAGTACAGGAATTTTGGCATTTAACTGTGAAAGCAATATGGTAGCATGCCTCAGTTTCCCTTTTAATACAGCACATTAGGTCTGGAGTGTCTTTTCCCCTGTGAAAAGTTCCAATACCGTTAACAGGCATTAACTAAGAAACATCAGTATAAGAAGGCCTTTTAACATAAAGTATGTTTTTATGCATTACTCTTAACATGTTCAAGGGATTTTCCAAAAGCTTAGGCACATTGTACATTTTTACATTTCTTGGTAATAGCAACACAGTTACAAAAATTACCATTAGCAATAACAACAAATTCACTGAAATGTCCATTTACAATCATGTTTGTCATGCCACACCTTTGGCTCAATGCCACTGGGGTTTTGGCATTTTAGGGTTAACCGGTGGCTTCCCTTTGCAAAAGTAAGTTCTCTCTTTCCTCCTTGTCTTGAAGGATCAAACCCTGATTTCTCTTGCTTAAATGAATTCACTGGCTGATTGGGTGTGCTCTCCCTGCTAACAGCTATTAGCAAGTCTTTCTTCTCCCTGCCAGCCAAGTAATTTGCATCAACACAGACAAGAGCCAGTTCACCAATTTTCAGATCCTTAACTGCTACCAATTCCAAGGCTGGCCTCTGTCTTAAAGAGATACCATCCATTTTCACTAACAAGCTAGACTTAAAGTTCTGTTATCCTTCCCTTAACCTCTGCTTCCACATGGAATCAGATGTTAAATTCACTGTGAGACTACAAGTCATATTCAAAGTGTCTAGAGATGAGTGTATACCTGCCATCCTCTGCATTCCCAAGAGCTTAACTACACAGCTGTTCTGCTCTGCAGACTCAGCTACCCAGTCTTCCCTCTGAATCTGAGACAGACTGTTCACTTACAGAATCAGCATGGAGACATTCCTCTCTCAACAACTTTGTCTCCCGAACAAGCTGGACAAACACAGCCACTTGGTTATAGGATTGTTCAACTTTCTTAACAGCTTTCACTCCATCTGAGACCTTTTCAAAGCTATCCACACTGGATCATTCAAAAGGAAAGTCAGCGGATACATTCACAACAGAAAATTTCTGGCTGTTAGGAACTGAAACTTCCTAGATTAAATTATTTCCACACCCTTCAGCTAAAGTAACCTGCTTGCACCAATTACCATGAGGATTCCTCTCTCTAGGGCAGGGGTCTGCAACCTTTTAGAAGTGGTGTGCCAAATCGTCATTTATTCACTTTAATTTAAGGTTTTGCGTGCCAGTAATCATAGCATCATAGAATATCAGGGTTGGAAGGGACCTCAGGAGGTCATCTAGTCCAACCCCCTGCTGAAAGCAGGGCCAATTGCCAACTAAATCATCCCAGCCAGGGCTTTGTCACCTTAAAAACCTCTAAGGAAGGAGATTCCACCACCTCCCTAGGTAACCCACTCCAGTGCTTCACCACCCTCCCAGTGAAAAAGTTTTTCCTAATAGCCAACCTAAACCTCCCCCACTGCAACTTGAGACCATTACTCCGTGTTCTGTCATCTGCTACCACTGAGAACAGTCTAGATCCATCCTCTTTGGAACCCCCTTTCAGGTAGTTGAAAGCAGCTATCAAATCCCCCCCTCATTCGTCTCTTCTGCAGACTAAACAATCCCAGTTCCCTCAGCCTCTCCTCGTAGGTCATGTGCTCCAGCCCCGTAATCATTTTTGTTGCCCTCCACTGGACTCTTTCCAATTTTTCCACATCCTTCTTGGAGTGTGGAGCCCAAAACTGGACACACTACTCCAGATGAGGCCTCACTGATGTCGAATAGAGGGGAATGATCACATTCCTCGATCTGCTGGCAATACCCCTACTTATACAGCCTAAAATGCCGTTAGTCTTCTTGGCAACAAGGGCACACTGTCGACTCATATCCAGCTTCTCGTCCACTGTAACCCGTAGGTTCTTTTCTGCAGAACTGCTGCCTAGCCATTCGGTCCCTAGTCTGTAACAGTGCCTGGGATTCTTCCATCCTAAGCGAAGGACTCTGCACTTGTCCTTATTGAACCTCATCAGGTTTCTTTTGGCCCAGTCCTCTAATTTGTCTAGGTCCCTCTGTATCCTATCCCTACCCTCCAGCGTATCTACCACTCCTCCCAGTTTAGTGTCATCTGCAAACTTGCTGAGGGTGCAGTCCACGCCATCCTCCAGATCATTAATTAAGATATTGAACAAAACCAGCCCCAGGACCGAACCTTCGGACACTCCGCTTGAAACTGGCTGCCAACTAGTCATGGAGCCATTGATCACTACCCATTGAGCCCGACAATCTAGCCAGCTTTCTATCCACCTTATAGTCCATTCATCCAGCCCATATTTCTTTAACAATCCATGCTGACTGTTCCTGATCACTTGAGGACCTGCTCCATGATTTTCCCAGGGACTGAGGTGAGGCTGACTGGCCTGTAGTTCCCGGATCCTCCTCCTTTTTCCAGTCATCTGAGACCTCCCCAATCACCATGAGTTTTCAAAGATACAGTTTTTCTAAATAGTGCCAAACCACTTCTTTCTCCACAGAGGGCTGGTCACCTCCTCCCCATGCTGTGCTGCCCAGTGCAGCAGTCTGGGAGCTAATCTTGTTTGTGAAGACAGAGGCAAAAAAAGCATTGAGTACATTAGCTTTTTCCACATCCTCTGTCACTATAACATCTCTTGCTAGCTGCAACTTCAAGTGTGATTTGGCCTTCCTGATTTCACGCCTGAATGCCTGAGCAATATTTTTATACTCCTCTCTAGTCATTTGTCCAATCTTCCACTTCTTGCAAGCTTCTTTTTTGCGTTTAAGATCAGCAAGGATTTCACTGTTAAGCCAAGCTGTTCACCTGCCATCTTTACTATTCTTTCTACACATCGGGATGTTTTTTTCCTGCAACCTCAATAAGGATTCTTTAAAAAACAGCCAGCTCTCCTGGACTCCTTTCCCCATCATGTTATTCTCCCAGGGGATCCTGCCCATCAGTTCCCTGAGGGAGTCAAAGTCTGCTTTTCTGAAATCCAGGGTCTGTATTCTGCTGCTCTCCTTTCTTCCTTGTGTCAGGATCCTGAACTTGACCATCTCATGATTACTGCCTCCCAGGTTCCCATCCACTTTTGCTTCCCCTGCTAATTCTTCCCTGTTTGTGAGCAGCAGGTCTAGAAGAGCTCTGCCCCTAGTTGGTTCCTCCAGCACTTGCTCCAGGAAATTGTTCCCTTCACTTTCCAAAAACTTCCTGGATTGTCTGTGCACCGCTGTATTGCTCTCCCAGCAGATATCAGGGTGATTAAAGTTTCCAATGAGAACCAGAACCAGTAATACATTTTAACATTTTTAGAAGGTTTCTCTCTATAAGTCTATATATTATATAACTAAACTATTGTCGTATGTGTCGAAGAAAAACTCAGTTCTCACTTTTTGTTTGGGTGCAGCAAAATCAAATTCTTTATTATTTCTCCAGTAATTACCATGGAGACACAGGGTCCTGGACAGGTCTCTCAACTGATAAACAATCACAGCAAGCATTTATACCTTTTACAGACAATTTCTAACAATAATACAGACAGTAAAAAGCAACAACTACATTTTGTTTATACATAGCAAAAAGGCTTATCTTATTTGTCTCAATCCTAAGAAAAGCAAGCCTGCATTTTGGTTAGTGATTGCAAGGTCATAATAACTTTGTACACAGTTCCTGTCCTGTCGCCTCGCACTATCTTTGCTCCTACAAGTCTTTACAGTATGGCCTGACTCTTGCTAACTAACATTCATTAAGATCTCTTCAAATCCTTGTTAATTATTTACTGGACATAATGACAATGCATGATTAGCATGAACATGAAAGGTATTGCTATTCTTACATTATTTACAACAACAACAATAATATAATCCTAAATTAACTAACAACACTACAAATAATAACAATCCTATAGGAACAATATAATAAACATCATACCTAGTACATAAAGTAAACACTCTATAAGCTGTATTCTAGTCCAATTAAAATATACCTGAAATCTAAGAGCTACATGTAACATTCTATCTGAAATGTCCATTGACTCTCTATTCTTATCCAAAATGTCAGGTGTCATTCTAGGGTACTGTCTAGAAATCAGTTGGAGATACCAGGTGGTCTAATTTCCCCAGATGTCTTGGTAAACAATTACAGTCCCACAGGCATCCCCCCATGGACAGATCCCACTGCAATGCGTTCCCAGCCTCAGTGATATTTCATACCATCTCTGTCAGTAACTTGGGTCATCAGAAAACTAGGTGAAATGACATGTAACTCACCAACTCCAGCCTGTACTGAAGATAGCTGAGCTTCAAAAATAAGACTAGTGGCCTTTTCTAGTTGCCCAATTTCTTATCACGTTCTTGGCCTGGAAGAGTAGTTGTCCAGAAGCACAGTAGAACTAGAAGAAAGAATAGGCTAATCATCAATAGGAAAATTCTTCTGATGTGGATTGCAGTGAGAATCCTGGGTCCAAGCAGTCAGTCTGTGGCACTTCACAGCGGGTGTCGGTAGTCAGGAGGACTGAAAGGGCATTTTCAGCATGGAGCCAAGGCAGTCTTTCACTGATGGATCGATCCTTTGGTAGTGCTTCCATCACCTGTGCATAAAAAGACTTACACATTTCATAGTGCCTGACAATATTTAAGCATTATGTTATCCAGCAAATGAATGTCCATCTGAGCTGGGGTAAGTGGGGTGCAGTTGGTAGTCAGCATTGGGTGTCCTGTCAAATTTCATGAGGGCTAAGTCCAGTCGTTCGATTGGGAATGGTTCTCATACACATCAGTGCCAAGAAGAGGCATCCCACTGTCCCAGCAGATTCTGGGTGGTGAGGGCAGTGAGTTGCACATAACTCTTTACAATCTGTCCAGTAAAAGAGTTCCACACACACACTTGAGAGTCACACAGGGATGCCAAACATGGTACAAAATCTGTAAGCAAAGACATCTACTGTCCTGCAGGGAAAACTTCAACCAAGTGGTAAATACATCAATTAAAACTAATACATATTCATAACCACAACATGTAGACATTTAAATAAAATCAATCTGAATATCTAGCATGTTAGCCATTCTCTGGTTGTTTTTTTCCATTTAACCTACAAAGGAAACTTTTACTCTTCAATTATACACCTTTTTCATACCATGAACACATAAATAGTACTGTTATACAGTACAGAAGTATTATCATTCAATGTATGCCACACATACCCTTTCACGAAAATAACCTTATTACAGAACTTTGGAAGAACAAGCCAGGACAAGCACACCCACTTTGAGAAGTTCACTTAATATAACTTCTAGTCCAATAGCTATCCACCATCCCCAGCCCTCTGGCTAAAAGTCTGAGGTAGCCAGAAGGATCCCTCGTACAATATGGGGAGTGGGTTAACTTTTCATGTCCTTGCTTCCAAAGACTGTCAGTATGCAAATTTTAACAACAATTCTCAATTAAAAGATTTGGCCAATGTAGTTTCTTTCCCTTACTTAAGAAAATGTATTAGACTTTAGTATATCACATTTTCTGATGTAACCAAACACTTTATATTCTAAATTGAACAAAACAAGTATCTGCATCTCAATCCAACATTTCCGCTTGATGTCAAATCAGACCATCTCATGAAAATATTAAACACAACAATTTTTTTTTGCCACGAGACAAAACACCACAAAACAGAACATAGAACACACAACATAATTTTTTTTACTGTGCCATAAATCAAGGTACGTTGAATGCTGTGCAGCTGGTATTAGTTTTCTTTGATTATCTGAAAGACAAAAACAGAGGTCCACCCCGTCTGGGCAATTAAATACTTAAAATATACAAATACTCTTGTTGATTCTAGGCAAAACAGAGGAATTACCCCATATTTTCTCGTATGTGCTTCTTAGACAGCCCTGGTTCAGCGGCCTCTACCTTATCAGTTAGTTAATTTGCATTAACACAGATGCTCTCCGGCTTGCTTTTTTTTTTTTTTTTACTGTTAACTCCTGCTTTTAAACACTGAAAGAAAACATCCCCATGTATAGTGCCTGTAGGGCCTAATAAAATTTCATTACATAGCACTGTATACATTCTTCAACTGATTTAACAAAATCGTTCATAGCCAAATGAGTGCAATCTAATAATTTCTTTGCCTGAATTCATTCACAAACATGTCAAAGACACCAAAAAACTGTTCTCTTTAGCTTTTTCACAAAGTTCAAGTGCTGTTCTCCCCAGCAAACACAGAGTCAATTTTTCATTTTCCCTTAAAAATCAATTGCTTTTTCCTTCCAACAGCCACTTTACCAATGCAAATCACCATTCCAAATATCCTTCTGAGTATTTGAAATCCTCATGCTTATATTCACTTACTCCTTCTTTCCACTACACCCTCAAAAGTTTCCAACCTGTTTTCCAATCTCTCTGTCTGTTGCCTGCCCGTCTGGGCCCGATCCTTTTTTCCTCACTGAATCGTCCCGTCCATGGACACTAGCTTGTTCCACAACCAGTTCTTAGCTAGGAGGGTGGGCTACTCAACTAGCCCCCACCCTTCTGGTCTTGTCCCCAAAACATTTCTACTCACAAGACTACCTGAGTCCTCCCTAGTAAGGCTTGCCACCTGGGCAAAAATACATGGCCATTCACTTAACACATAATCCAAACCCCTTTGGGGGTCTACCCAGAGACCCACCCATTTGTCTGCTGACACTTAAACAGAAAAGAAAATTACACAAAAAGCAAAGAAAATTACAATCTAAGCCAAATTTTTCTACTTCTATTATATTGTCCGCTACGGGGGGGCGGGACTGTAAAATTTCAGGACAACCTCAGAGCTTCATCGCACACATGGCTTCCACCCTGAGGAATTACGAACGAGAAGTTCAGTTCCGCTCACACACCTAACGCCCAAATGAACAGAGCAGAAAAACATCAGTAACCGGTTAAACAAAACAGAGCCAAAGCTAAATAGTGCACCAAAACCAAATAGTGTTTCCTTATTCTATTAGAGCTCACCTATAATCATGCTATTCTTAACACATAACACCAACAGTACCAAACAAAGCAAACATAAACTAACAAAGGTAAAACAGATAGATGGTGTAAATTCTGCAATGCCCCCCATTCTTAATTGCTCACCAAACTGTGACAAATTCCTGTTACTAATTTATCCCTCATGTCAGGTGATCAGACCGACAGAGCATACAATCAAAATTTAAAGCTTCATTAAAAATAATAAAACAACAATGGAGAGTATTGGGAACACTCCCACATCACTCAGGAAAAATATGAATGCCCCAAGCCTTAAGCCACTTTAATACTTACACATATCCAGACTGGCATGTCTGTGTACAATGTTCAGAGAAGGGAAATAGGTGGACGTGAGATTATCCTGTATACAGCTTGTCCTGCATTTCCAACATGCTTCCACTCAGGTCAGCTGCCTGTCCGGCTTCAGGGTTGCAAAAACTGTTGGATCTCACTGAACCGTTAAGCTTTGCAAATGCAATCTCAGTTTTGTAACTTATACTGCTTTTTGGTTTGCCTTTTTTTTATTTTCCACAACCAGCTGGGGCTGAAGCAGTTTTACTTAGCATTTAGCATAGTCCGCACTAATTCATGACCTTGAACACAAAACAACTTCTCCTTTATCTCAGGGCTAAGCCGAATTTCAAATTAACCTGTTCCTAGACAAATTGCTCACACTGTGACAGGTTTTTCTTTGTGATTAAAGCTCCACTGAGATATATGATCTTATCTAGATTGAAGGTACCTTCTAATGGGCATTGTTTAAATGAATTTTCACGCGTGTACAGATTCCAATCATTTAAATACCTGCAGGTTTTAGGACCATAATGTACGTACATGTAATATGCTGGGGTACCCTTAGGGGGTGAGGTGGAATATTTAGACAGTCCCTTACCCATTTTCCACTCACACAGGAGAGACTCACAAGGAAAGGGGAGGGAAGATGGGTTCACACACTCCTAGACCCAGGCAGCTTCCTCGCCGGACTATGCCAGGCTGAGTCAGCCCACCGTGGGTCGGATCTCCTAAAGATCCACTAGTTACCGGGCTAGCCCGGTAACAGCCACTCACACTGGTGTACACACACACACACCAAGGCCTCTTTTTCTTCCTTTTTCTTTTTTTTAACCCTTTTTATCTCTTTTTTTTTTTTTTTTTTTGTTAACCATGATGCATCTTTACCTGGTCCGGACCAATACCATGAGGCGGTATGACAACCCCTCTTGAGGCGGTAAAAACCCCTCAGCACCAGTGCATTCTAATGCATTTACCTATGCATTACCTTATGCATTACCTTATGCATTACCTTATGCATTTCCTTGGCCAACTCAGCAGTTCCCAGTACTGCTATAAACTAACCTTATTGGGGCCTCTCCCCAATACCACTTTGCATCTGATCCTGCTGCACAGTCAATAAGTTCAGATGGCGTGAGCCCAACAGAGAGACAGACGTCCTCACGGAAAGTCCTCCTCCGATACCCCAATAGAGATTTCAAAAGGTCTCATACCTCTCATGTGGCGCCATGGGGTTCGAAGGGGAATGATCCGTAGTAGTTGTCTGTGGGTCCGTGGGCGTTGCCATCCCGGACGAGCCCCCAAATTGTCGAAGAAAAACTCAGTTCTCACTTTTTGTTTGGGTGCAGCAAAATCAAATTCTTTATTATTTCTCCAGTAATTACCATGGAGGGAGAGAGTGCCATAGGACACAGGGTCCTGGACAGGTCTCTCAACTGGTAAACAATCACAGCAAGCATTTATACCTTTTACAGACAATTTCTAACAATAATACAGACAGTAAAAAGCAACAACTACATTTTGTTTATACATAGCAAAAAGGCTTATCTTATTTGTCTCAATCCTAAGAAAAGCAAGCCTGCATTTTGGTTAGTGATTGCAAGGTCATAATAACTTTGTACACAGTTCCTGTCCTGTCGCCTCGCACTATCTTTGCTCCTACAAGTCTTACGTCATTAAGGTTACAGTATGGCCTGACTCTTGCTAACTAACATTCATTAAGATCTCTTCAAATCCTTGTTAATTATTTACTGGCTTCCACATATGTAAAGTAAACAAGATTTTTCAAAATGTTTAAGAAGCTTCATTTAAAATTAAATTAAAATGCTGATCTTATGCCACCGGCCTGCTCAGCTCCCTGCCGGCCTGGGGTTCCATTCACCTAGGCCGGCAGCAGGCTGAGCGGGGCCTGCGGCTGGGATCCCAGCTGGCAAGGGGCCGGCAGTCAGAACCCCAGACCGGCAGCGGGCTGAGCGGAACTGGCAGCCGGGACCCTAGACAGGCAGCGGACTGATGGGCTGAGTGGAGTTCCATCCACCGGCTCCTGCCAGCCAGGGTCCTGTCTGCCGGCCCTGCTCAGCCCGCTGCCGGTCTGGGGTCCTGGCCCTGCCCACACAGAGTGAGTACCTACCTTCTTCCTGGTTTTAGCCCATTCTCTTCCTCTCTCTGCACTGAGCTGAAGGTGGGAGTGCACTGAGAACAGGGCTGGGGGTGAAGGAGCAGGCTAGGGGTTGGTGTGCAGGGTCTGGCCAGGAGCTAGAATGAGGGAGGGGGGCTCAGGGTTGGGGCAGGAGGTTTGGGTGTAGGAGCGCTTACCTGGGCAGCTCCCATTTGGTATGAGGGGTGCAGGTGGGAATGTGGGGGGGAGGTGCAGGAGCTTCCGTTTGGTGCTCAGGGTGGGGGTGGGAGATGTGGTGGGTGCAGGAGTCAGGGCATGGAGTGTGGGGGAGCTGCATATGTGTGGGGGATGCCGGAGTCAGGGCAGAGGGCTGGGTGTGTGCAGGGGTCAAGGCAGGGGGCTGGGTGTGTGTGAGCGGGGTTCAGGAGGAGGAGGTCACAGGGCAGGGGTCTGGGGGATTCAGGAGTCAGGGCAGGGGCCTGGGGCTGTGGGCTGAAGTCGTGGGGATGCTCCCAGCCCCCTGCCCTGAGCGGCTCATGGCAGGGGGCCGGAGGGGATATGCCCCGATTCCACCCTCCTTCCTCAAGACCCCGTCCCTGCCTCTTCTCCAGAGCAGCAAGCATGCTGCGGCTGTGGTTCCTGCTCTGCTTCTCCCCCTCCCTCTCCAGGGCCATCAGCTGTTTGGCGGCAGGGAGGGAGAGGAGGAGGGGCAGGAACCCAGCATGCTGGGGGAAGAGGTGGGGGAGGAGGGAGCTTGGCTGCGGGTGGAGGCTGCCCTGCAGCAGCAGCTGGAAGGACCAAGCTTCTGCCCCCTGCCCCCGCAGGAGAGAGTGGTGGGTGGGGACTCACCTCCCCACTCCGAGCACCAGCAGCTCGCCCCCCAGGCACCTGTGGTGCCTCCAAAGCATCTGTGGTGCCCCTGCAAGCCGCAACTCCCCCCCGAGCACCAGCAGCACCCCCTGAGCTGTGACCTCCTCCTCCCTCCCTCCCCAAGCACCACGGCACCACCCTGGGATATCCTCCCAGAACCCACAGCGCCCCCAGGGCCACCCTCCCGAGCTGCCACCTCCCAAGATTTAGTTAGGGGTATATAGTAAAATTCATGGACAGGTCATGGGCCATGGATTTTTGTTTACTGCCTGTGACCTGTGCATGACTTTTACTAAAAATACCCACGACTAAAACATAGCCTTAACTATTGTGTGAATTACCCCTTCCCATTTATAGTCACTTAATATCGCTGTGGCAATTACTTAGAGAAAATATTAGGAAATGACTTGTGTAGTTTTTAGCTCTCACAAAGGGAGCAAGTTTGTGTCTTTGGAAGAAAGATAATCACATTGTCTGCTTCAGGTCTTTTTTACATCTCCCCACCCCTACCTGTACTATTGCTCCATCTCTTCAAACAGTTCCTGTATCTTCACCTATGTAGCAGCAGCCCCTTGTAGGCGCACAACCTGTTCTCAGCTGTTTTTACAGTCTCCAAGCTCTATTGTGCAATGAGAAACTCAGACATCTTTTAGAATCTATTAGAAATCAGGAGAATCTGTACTATGTGACCAACCACTTCTCTGCAGGCTGCCAGCAGTGCTTTCAGACCACAATTTTATAACCTAATCAGTGCTCTAAAGAAGGGTATTGAACTTAGAGGAAGCAGAATATGTTGCAATGTATTTAAATAAAGACTACTAGAGGACTGAACACTTTGTATAGCTCAGCTTACATAAGCAACAATCAGCTAGGCCCTACAACCCCAGTATACACGGGGGGAGGGCAGAGTTGGGGGGGACAATATCCCCAAGGGGCAAAGGTTCTGACCAGAGTGGGAGGGGTGAGAAGTTTCCAGCAGCCTCATTTCCACAAAAACCAGGCCCACAGAATGCCCACTGGGTGCTACAGGCAGAGTGGGTTCTCTGCCGCCTTCCCCCCTACCCCTGATTCTAACCCTAAGCCTCATGCCTGTGCTCAGAATGACTCTGCTCCAGGCTCCCACAGGCCTCTGTGAGGTCACTGCCTCACTCTTGTATCCAGAGCCTGTATAATCGTAACACCATGGGCGGCGCATGACGAGGAGGAGGCTGGGCGTGCCTGGACTGTGGCCCTGTCCAGAGGCCCATCCCTGCTCGGACCCTCCCCCGAGGCCCCCCGCCCTCTTCTCACGCCTCTTCCCCCAAGGCCCCTCCCTAGGGTTGCCAACTTTCTAATTGCTGAAAACCAAACACCCTTGCCCTGTCCCCTGCCCCGCCTCTTGCCCCCACTCACTCCTCTCCCCCATCTCCATCACTCACTCGCTCCCCACCGCTTCAGCCCTCTCACGTCCGCCAGCCTCCCACCTCTGCCAGCCCCCTCCCCAGCCTCCTCCCTCCAAGCCCCGCCCCGGCCCTGGCCCCTCGGGGCAATTGGGGCAGGGTGGAGCAAAAGGGGGATGGACAGGATTCCCCCGCCCCGCCCCCAGCGGCAGCACCTACCACTGGAGTCTGGTCCAGATTGCCAGCCACTGCTCTCTCTGCTCAGCTGCTGGTGCCAGAGCAGCTCCTTCATGTGGCTCCAGCCACAGCTGCTGCTCTTTCTGCCCCGCAGTTGCGGAGGCTGATTACTGCAGCCAACTGGACTTTTAGCCTCAGGTCAGCTGTGCTGATTGGACACTGCCAGGTTCCCTTTTTGACCACACATTCTAGTCGAAAACTGGATGCCTGGCAATCCTACCCCGCCCCCTGCTGCTCATGCCTCTTTGCCCCCTCCCCCAAGGCCTTCCCCCCTCACCTGGCCTTCCATCCACCGCTCATGCTTCTTTGCCTCTACCCCAAGACACCCACCCACCCACTGCTTCCACCTCTTCGCCCCCTCCACCGAGACCCCCATATGAGTGGAGCAGGGATGGGAAGAGGCAGAGCAAGGGCAGGGCCTTTGGGGGAAGAGGATGAGCGAGGCCTTGGCGTGAAGCATGGGCATGGCCATGCCAGGGCGCACTTTCGGCAGCAATGCTCTCCAAATGTGGTGGGCTGGTTGTTTGGGCAGGCTTAGCCTCCCCTGGCCTCTTATACCCACCGCCCATGCATAACATGCAGATTAGTGGAAATCAGAAACAATGGGCAAACCTCATTGGGAACTGGGCATCTGGGTGTTGGAGACAGGAACACTTCTTAAGCTGTTTTCAGTTAAGCTTGCAGCTTTTGGGGGATGTAGTTCAGACCTGGGTCCGTGTTTGGAGCAGGCTAGCATGTCTGGCACAACCAGGCAGGGTTCTGAAGTCCCAAGCTTCCAGGGAAAACGGGCTCGGGGTAGTCTCGGCACATCAGGTGGCAGTCCCAAAGGGGGTTTCTGTGATCCAACCCATCACACAGGACCAACAGCAGTGTTTACTGAAGTGACAATGGGCTAGACCCACAAAGGGATTTAGCCATTATAATGCTTAATGTAGCAATCCCTAACTTTTACGTACCTTACCACACACTGGAATCCACAGACCCAAAATAGGTGTCTAGGTTCCTACACAAAACCTGGGGAGAGAGAGATGTCTAAGAATAGGATCAACAAAAGCCAGTATGCTGATCAATGAGTCATCTAAGATAGTCAATAGGAAATGAGGAGGAAAGGGGTGGGTCCTAAATCCTGCCACTCAAAGGGACTTGGGTGCCTAAATCCAGACCAGAGGCAGCTACCTGTCTCTGCCTGGAATTCATAGCCATGAACCCTCTCTTGGAGTTAGGCGCCTAAGCCGGGGGTTTTGTTTTGGTTTTTGTTGTTGTTGTTTTGTTTGGTTGGTTGGGGTTTTTTTTTGCAAGAAATGCAAGAAGAATAGAAGTAGGCAGAGACCACAGGACTGTAAGATATTCTGATGTGGATTTCTCAATCTCTCCCGAAGCTGTTCCACTATGCAAAAATAATTAAATATGTATTGGGCCAAACAGAACATAAAAATTATTCTATAGCCAAGTAATTAAGGCCCCCATCTAAGAAGTAGGAGATCCAATTTCAAATCCTGTCTTCGTTTCATGCATAGAAGAGACTTGAACTGCTGTTTTCTATAGCCTGAGTGAGTAACCTGACTACTGGCTAAAAGTTATAAGATAGTCCTCTTCTCCTCACCTCCCTCTCTGCTTTGAGTGAATTTAGGTGTGAGCCACCACCTTTCTTGGAAGAAACACCTTAGGCACCTAACTCCAGGTGAGGGACAAAAGGCTTAGGTTGCATCTACCCTATCACTTAAGGTTGAACTAAGTATATCTTGTTAACACTATTTAACTATCCAAGCCTGACTTTTTTTAAAATGTGTTAGAGAATTTGCCACGTAATGTGGAAATCTTTTCTGGTGGCTTATTAGCATCACTATTAAAAATATGCATCTCAATTTCCACTTTGAACATTCTGCCTTCAACTTCCAGCTACTGATAAAGGATCTGGATGTGATAACAGTGGTCAAATGAGGGCAGAGTTCAACAGTAGAGCAAACAGAGGCAGCCACCTTGACAAGTTGGTAAAATATTTGCGCTAACAAGGTACTCTGCCTACATGGTGTGATTTTTACTCATGCCCAGAAACCGAGGACTTCGCTTGAGGAAGGAGTAATACAATAAAAACACAGATTTCCCCCAGGAGAGTACATGATAATAGCTTTTCTTTGTTCAACTGCCAGCATTTCTCTGACTACTAATAAGATTCCTTCAGTAACAGCAATATTTTTTCGTTATGGAACAACTCACTTTAAAAACCACCATAATATGTTGCTAAACTGAGCTATGTACTTGATTGATTCTCCCTGTGCTGTTCCCCATAGTACATGTAACATTCCCAAGTTCCTTAGGACATGTTTTGGAATTGTGGATGTTCAGCACCTCTGAAAATCAGGGCCCTTGATACCAGGGCCGTCCTTAGGATTTATGGTGCCCTAGGCAGGATTATTAAACTGGTGCCCCTGTGCCTGACTTGCTCTGAGCAACACAAACATAAGCTTACAGTATTGGAAAACTTGCCACATGCATGTTATTAAAACCAGTTTAACTTAATTAAGCACACTGTAATGCTGATGGACTAGCACTAAAGAAGTAGCACTAGAGAAAAAATTCTGATTTGACAGAATGATGCAAATAATATAATTTTTTTAATTTGTCAACATTTTGTTGGAAATTTATATGAAGAGGTATTGAAACAAGGATTTGTTTTTAATTAAAAGCAATCTTTCTGGCTTTTTTGGCTGCAAAATCAGTAATGTCATCGTATGACAAAGACAAAGTGATGTCTTGTTTGATTGCAAGAATAGCAAGACCAGTCAAGCGTTCCTGACTCATTGTAGAGCGGAGATAGTTTTTAATGAGCTTTAGTTCTGAGAAACTCTGTTCTTCTGATGCTACTGTTACAGAAATTGTCAGTAGAATACGAGTGGCAATGTACACATTAGGATATATATATCTATCAACAAGTTTGCTGGTATGAATAAACTGTACAATGTCCATCATTGATTTTGCATGTGGCAACACTGATGACAGTGTACTCAATTCTTTGTACAGTTCAAGTCCATTTAAATCAAAACTATAACCGTGCTTCAGGAGGCTCTCTAGGTTCTTGCACTTTGTCATTAGTTGCTCGTTTTCCTATTTCGTTGAATTTAGTCCCACTCAGCCCGCTGCCAGCTGAGTGAATGGAACCCCAGGCCGACAGTGGGTTGAGTGGTTCAGCCGGGGTCTCAGCCACCGGCCTGCTTAGCCTGCTGCCAGCCTGGGGTTCCTTGGGGGTCCCCAGGCCAGCAGCGGGTGCTGAGTGGGGCTGGTGGCCAGGACCCCAGCTGGCAATGGGTCAGCAGACGGAGCCTCAGAGCATCAAAAATCAGCTGGCATGCCATCTTTGGCACGTGTGCCGTAGGTTGCCGACCCCTGCTCTGTACCAGTGGTTCCCAAACTGGGGTTCGCGAACCCCTAGGGGTTTGCAGAACATTACAGGGGGTTCGCCAGAAAAATTTCACTAATGGCGGCCAGAGGACCCCGGGCATTGGAGACAGCAGGTGGGACCCGGTTGCAGGGCAGACACCCCAAGCCCCAGGGAGAGCAGGGCCGGGCAGTTTGGACTGGCAGCCCAAGTTCCGGCGGTCAGAACAGGAGCCAGCAGCCCAAACCCCAGCGTTCCGCACGGGGCTGGTAGCCCAATCCCCAGGGAGAGCGGGGCCGGGCAGTTGGGGCTGGCAGCCCAAATCCCGGCGGTCAGCAAGGGAGCCGGCAGCCTGAACCCCAGTGCTCTGTGCGGGGCTGGCAGTCCGAGTAACAGGAAAAGTGGGGCTGGGCAGTTGAGGCTGGCAGCCTGAGCCCTGCCCCCATCAGCAGAGGAGCCGGCAGCCCGAACCCCAGCCTGAGCCCCAGGAAGAGCAGGGCGAGCAGTTGGGGCATCCATCACACTGAGGAAATTTAAACTTAAATCCCTGAAAATATTCATTTTTAGGAGGGGGTTCATGACATTTCACAATTTAGTGAAAGGGGTTCGCGGGCTGTTAAAGTTTGGGAACCACTGCTCTATACACTAGTAAGGAGATGAGCATATTACAGTTGTTGGAGGGCTCTATTTAGCAGTAACAGGGCTATAGAAAAGTCAGTCAACATTTTTTGTTTCTCTGATGAAAACTGGCCCACTCCCTTCCCCACACCAAACTTGTCACAAATAATTGTCAACAACTTAATTTTCTGTTTTTGGCTAAGATATTGATTTTTTTTAATTGAAATTGAATTCAGGATTGTTAGCAAGCATTTTTGGCAAACAAATTTGTTAAATGACAATCTAAATGGCAACACAGTACTGCTTTCATGCTTGGCTCACCCCCAGCCTGCTGGTCCAACAGCTGCAGTAGAGGAGGAGATAGGTGGAAAACTGCAGGACTCCAAAATTCACCTCTTGGGGTGCAGAGTGGCGACAGCAGCAGCAAACCCTCAGGTCCGATCACACGCCAATAGGCACTTCCGCCAGCATCTGATCTCAGGGACGGGGCACCCACGGAGCCACAGCAGCTCATCCTGCCCTGTGCAGCTCCGCCTGGGGGAGAGAAGCGCTCCCCAGCTAGGGTGACCAGATCCAGATGTCCTGATTTTATAGGGCCAGTCCCGATATTTGGAGCTTTGTCTTATATAGGCACCAGGAGCCTATATAAGAAAAAGACCCCAAAATTGGGACTGTCCCTATAAAAGTGGGACATCTGCTCAACCTACCCCAACCCCCTGTCCTGATTTTTTGCACATGCTATCTGGCTATCCCCAGCCAAGCCCTGTGCGACCATTCAAATCCTGGCTGCCTGTCTGGGAAGTGAGTTACTTTCACTTTCATTCCTCAGTAGGCAGCCAGGGAGGGGAGGGGGGAGATAGGGGTGCTCCGTGGGGGGAGGGAGAAAGGTGGGGTGCTCCGTGGGATAGGAGGGAGAAGAACAGATGTTATGGGGGACAACAAAGGATACTGCCAGAGCCACCGAGCCTGCCTCACCTCACACCGGGGGAAAAGAGTCACACTCACAGGTGAGTTCCTTCCCCCACCCCTGCCCAGAGACCCCAGCAGCCAATCCCCTCCCTCAGACTGTGCTGCATTCGGCTCTCTCTAGGACCCAGCAGCCC
Source organism: Mauremys reevesii (assembly GCF_016161935.1). NCBI lineage: Eukaryota > Metazoa > Chordata > Testudines > Geoemydidae > Mauremys > Mauremys reevesii. Next base: position 282,880,198 of record NC_052623.1, read on the forward strand.
TGCTCTTACATGCTCCACTGCTTCCCATCTGTCCGGGCTCCCAGCAGAGCGGTGCCCCCAGACCTAGTGGTGCCCTAGGCGGCTGCCTATTCTGCCTATGGCTAAGGATGGCCCTGCTTGATACCATAGGTTACAGTGAGCAAGGAGTATAAAATGAAGACAGACCAAGCAAACAGGACAGCATGGATAGCTGGGATACTCATCTCCCATCTACACAACATGTACGTGTCTCCAGTACTCCAGCACAAAGATGACGCTTGGTAGGCTATACCAGGACATCTCCAGGACACTCTGGAAGTATAAGCAGTAGTTCAGAGGCTGCTCACTGAAAACCAGATTTACCACAATAAACAGGTCCCCCAGGTCGTTTCTTCCTGCTTACACCCCCATTATGTCAGGCGCAAATTTGATTCTTCAGTCGCTCCAGGTAGCATTCTACAATGGTATTATAATTGGGAAACATTTTTCTAAGTAGTTACTTCTCTAGACTAAGCCAATTATCATGGTTTGTTTGGTGCAAACACTGATTCCCTGAATTTTCCTCTAATCTCTTTCATCCTTGAGGATAGTGAATCAATTCTCCAACTTTGAAAAGTCACACCAGTTGCACTTTATCCTGCAATGCAAGTATTTGCTCATACATGTGCCACGGTGATCAGTCTGTGTGAGAATTCATCTGTGAGAGCACTGCCAAAGATGGAGTCAACTTGGCCTGCTCTTGAAAGGGTTGTGCTTTCCTTGTTTCTTAGGAATTTTGAAGTCTCCCAAATGTTTTCACTAGCTGTTAGATATTTGCTTCCCTGCCTCAAAGCTCAAGCTTTTGTTGGAACCTATCTTTATGGCTGTGTGTGCTGATGAATAAGTCAAATTGAAACACTTCACTTTTTCCATATAATTTCAAAAATGTTTTACAAAGATGTTTACCAGTTTTGTCCAGCTCTAGTAATAACCCTTACCGGATTGTAATGCAGGTTTAAGCTGTTATAAAACCAATCCTGCTAAAACAATTATACTAGGAATCTACTGCACTGAGGATCAGGCAAATGCCTACACCTAATTATTACAGAAGGGAGATTCCAGCATCCTGAACTTTCGGCCTGTGTGGGATTATTTATTTATTCTTCTCCACTTTCAGCCAGCTGGAAGCTCTCTTCTACTGGACCTCTAGAAGTACCACCCAAAGTGTTTTATCAGAAGCCCATCCTGGCCTGCAGGCCTTTGTCCTTTCTTTACCAGAAGTTTCAATCTACGAGTTAGCAGTTCTTTCTTGAGTCTGTTGGTGTTTGAAATAGGATTAAGGTGTCTCTATACTTGACAATAGATCAATAGGTTTTCAAAGACATAAAATAAATAAAGTTACTTGTTTCAACATCTGAAACATTTCACTTGTCCTCTGATACAATATGGTTAAGTTGCCATTGTTTTCGTATTTTCTGTGTCAAGGGTTCTTTCTTTGAACCATATAACCTTTTAAAAATGTATAGCAATATTAAATCCTGTTTACCTGTACTATTCAATGGTTTGAAGCTTTTATGCTTACAAGTAGCTGACAGCCTGGCACAAAACAACCCAGGTCTTTAGCAGAAGCTGATGGGAACAGAAGATGTGTTGAGAAATGATAGCTCATGGGGAGAGGCAAAGCCCGGGAAAAGCTATGGTGAAGGAGGATTGAGTGGTGGAGAAGGTGAAGGAGGACTGAGGAGGTGCTCGAGGACGTGAGTGACAGTAAGAGTTTTAGTGGGGAAGGGAGATACCAAATTTCAATCCATCTCCAAAAGCCAATTTTTGTCATTCCCAAACTCAAAGTTACATAAAAATGAACAAAATCCTCAGTCCTCACTTGGAAAGTGATAAAACTCCTATCGCCCTTTGGAAACCTGGAAGCATGAAGTGACCCTATAAATGAAAACACACAAAGAAGGGAGTAGTCTGCATCCAGTCAGAAAAGATCCACACAATAAAGAGCTCGCAGAAAAAGAAAGTGCACTTTGTATTCATCCTCTTTAATCACTGCAAATGCATGAGGCAGGAGCATTTTACTATTTTAAAATATTCTCTCTTCTTTAAGGTAGAAAATAAGATAGGAGACAATTTGATATATTTTAGTCTGAAAAGGGGAGAAGACATGGATTTTTGATTAATCCTCCATGTATCTGCACTTTTTAGGCTAACTCCACAAAGGGACTTAGGCACTCCAATGGCCCTGAATGAGGCATATAGACTCCATATACAATGCATGGGGAGAAATAGGCACCTAAAAGTGGGATCCACAAAAACCAGCAGGTTTAAGCCTGACTTCAGTACAGGAAAAACTGGTTGAAACTATAGTAAAGAACAAAACTGTCAGACACACAGATGAATGTAATGTGTTGAGGAAGAGGCAACATGTTTTTTGTAAAGGGAAATCATGCCTCACCATATACTAGAATTCTTTGAGGTGGTCAACAAGCATGTGGACAAGGAGGATCCAGTGGATATAGTGTACTTAGATTTCCAGAAAGCCTTTGAGAAGGTTCCTCACCAAAGGCTCTTAAGCAAAGTAAGCTGTCATGGGGTAAGAGGGAAGGTCCTCTCATGGATTGGTAATGGGTTAAAAGGGTAGAAATAAATGATAAGTTTTCAGAATGGAGAGGTAAATAGTGGGGTCCCCAAGGGGTCTGTACTGGGACCAGTACTGTTCTACATATTCATAAATGATCTGCAAAAAGGGGTAAACAGTGAGGTGGCAAAATTTGCAGATGATACAAAATTACTCAAGATAGTTAAGTCCCAAGCAGAATGTGAAGAGCTACAGAAGGATCTCACAAAACTGGGTGACTGGGCAACAAAATGACAGATGAAATTCAGTGTTGATAAGTGCAAAGTAATGCACATTAGAAAACATAATCCCAACTATACATATGGGGTCTAAATTAGCTGTTACCACTCAAGAAAGAGATTGTGGATAGTTCTCTGAAAACATCCGCTCAGTGTGCAGCAGCAGTCAAAAAAGCAAACAGAATGTTGGAATCATTAAGAAAAGGATAGATAATAAAACAGAAGATATTGCTCTATATAAATCCATGGTACACCCACAACTTGAATACTGTGTGCAGATGGGGTCGCCCCATCTCAAAAAAGGTATATTTGAATTGGAAAAGGTTCAGAAAAGGGCAACAAAAATGATTAGGTGTATGGAATGGCTTCTGTATGAGGAGAGATTAATAAGACTGTGATTTTTCATCTTGGAAAAGAAACAACTAAGGGGAGATTTGATTGAGGTCTATAAAATCATGACTGGTGTGGAGAAAGTAAAAATGGAAGTGCTATTTACTCTTCATAGCACAATTAGGGATCACCAAATGAAATTAATAGGCAGCAGGTTTAAAACAAACAAAAGGAAGTATTTCTCCACATAATGCACAGTCAACCTGTAGAACTCTTTGCCAGAGGATGTTGTGAAGGCCAAGACATAACAGGGTTAAAAAAAGAACTAGATAAATTCATGGGGGATAAGTCCATCAATGGCTATTAGCCAGGATGAGCAGAGATGGTGTCCCTAGTCTCTGTTTGCCAGAAGCTGGGAATGAGTGACAGGTAATGGATCACTTGATGGTTACCTGTTCTGTTCATTCTCTCTAGGGCACCTGGCATTGGCCAGTGTTGGAAGACAGGATACTGGCTGGATGGACCTTTGGTCTGACCCAGTATGGATGTTCTTATGTTCTAAACTAGTTGACAGCAGAAGCTGAAGAGAGGGGTGTGGCCATGCCCCATCCTTCTGCTGGAGTTAGGCCTCTAAACCATTTCTTCCAAGAAAGACCCACACAAAACAGCCAGGGAAAAGGGGAAATCCCTTATAATCTTAATTCCACTCATACTTGCTCAAGTGACTTCATCATCACCCCCAGTGTGGAGCAGGGATTTTAATTTGGTCTCCCACTTCTCGGGTGAATGCCTTAACCAGTAGACTACAGAGTTATTTTTCACTCCTTGTCTCGCCCAATAGATATTTAATTATTTATACACAGTGGAATAGCTTCAACAGGAGAGATTGAGAAAGATCCACAACAGAATATTCTCCACAGCAGTGGTTGGAGCCAGTCCTGTAGGCTCAGCAGCTGAACAGTGCAAGCCTAGGGTTTGTCTGCTGGGAGAGTAGTGTCTCAGAGCCTATGCCACTTTGTATCTAGACTACAGACTCTCTGGATGCTGAGGATGTGGGCAACTATTGACTCTAAGACTGGAACTGCTGCTCTCCAGGAGGATTTCTGGACTGCTTCTGCTGAGGAGTTTGGAGGAGAAATGTGGGACTGTCATTCCCCTCTGGCTCTGATGAGTCCAGATGACACACATGCGCAGACTGAGAAGTAATCTCTGTGATAAGATCAGAGGCGAATGTGTTTGTGTGTCAAGGCACACTTTGCAGTGAAACTTATGTAATAACAACCAAAATGGGTAAATCTATGTGGCAATACTGCATAATAGTTGTTTAAGAAAAGTTTTCACAATTATTTCAAAGGCTGGTTGAAGATATATATATATATATATATTATATAAAATGTTTTTCCATAAGAAATTGTATGGTACTCTGACAGTTTAACTCTGGGTAATACTTTTTTCTAAATCTGAAAAGACTGAGCTTTGGCTTCTGGTTAAACAGAGAAGCAGGCAGAAGTGCAGGAAAAGGGGAGTTTATTAATTATACGTATTACCATATCCCCACAGCCCATTACAACAACACTCCTGTTTTCCTTTCCTCAGTCAATGTTCAAACAATTAAACAGAAGATGAGTACACCACCCAACAGTTTCCATCAAGCAGTAGTTGCTGTATTAAGATGTTCTCTTTTTATAGTACAATATAAAGAAACTAAATATAGCTGTTTAGGATTCTTCACAGCCATAAAGTCATTGCAGGCCTCATCAGTCACATGGCTGCTTCTCCAAACACTGAATACTTACAGAGCTACTGAAGTTCTCTTTTCCCCACTTAAGAGCCCACCATATACACAGCTCAAAAAGTTTTACAACACCATTACCTCTCTTGGCACTCCATGAAAGTAATTGTATTTGACTTCTATCATAAGCAGTCTTCAGATAGGACAGCATTTCCCTAATACAAGGGGACAAAGGCTGTGCCTCTGAAGGCAGTAAGTAACCATCACGCTGGGTAGTTGTACATTTCTACTGAAAGCATCATGCCATACTGGATAGTCAGAACTAAATCAGTATGTAAAATTTCTACCTTGAGGAAACAAATATATAAAGGGTGACTCAGTCTCTGCTATAGGCAGATAAAATCTTTACAGTGTTACCCTAAACTTGAATCCCTAGTATTCACCATGAAACTGTAGTCTCCCACATTGCCACAGTGGTCTCTAGCTGGGCCAGCTGCAAGAGTTAAATAGTCAGTTCTTTAAACTAAGGACAGAGGAATGTGTAAAATGTAATTAAGCTTCAGGGTGAGGGTTTTTAATTAAACAGAATATTCCTGTTTAAATGTTACATTTCTTGTGTAAGAGAAAATTCCAGTAATTCCCAACTATAGGAAAAATGGGGATTATGTTATACAAACTTTGTGAAGCTGATAAAACAAGTTATTTGATAAATATATTTGCAATTTATTTACCCATCACTGCAAGATGGTTGTATAATGAAAAGGCTATAAAAAACCACCTGTCTCAAATTATTCAGTGGATATTATTCCATCATCTTCAGTAAATTCACACATAGATTTTATTTGGTGTTTTACAGTTTTATCTCTATGAATAAGTGTCTTTAAATAAAATGATGTTAAGCTATCTGGCTTTAGATTTGAGAACAGAGCTCTCTGAATCATCCCTGAATGTGTGAATAAGTACTGGGAGTAGAACAGCTGAGATCTGAGGAGGGACCTGAATTTTTTAAGGCTCATCTTCGTGCTTAAAACCAATTTAAACTTAACTGTGACAAGATCAGGTTCTAACATAACAACATAGAATGGTCAAACTATGTTAGAACTATATTTAAAAATCATGTTCAACCCTCCTGATGGATTTACAATTTACCTGGGATGGGACCTGCTTTTTTAATACATTTCTAACCACTTCCATATTGACCAGTCAAATCATCTTCGAATCTGCTTTTGACCACAACAGAATTTAAGACATGCCTAGACATGGTTGTATATCTGAAATATCTGCCATTTCATAAGATAAGATGCAAATGAAACAGGTTTGAGAAGGAGGGGATTTTTCACACTTACCCATCTCTTTCCAAACTGTCTTGTATTTATTTGTTCATCCTCTGCCAGCCACCTACTGTGGACCCCAGACATATATAGAAATAATGTGAAAGCAGGCAGCCAAGTGGAGGAAGCATTCAGCAGCTCCGTGTACTTCTCAGCTTAGGAGGTCTTGAACAAAGGCCAATCACAGGCCTCATTAAAGTCAATCACTTCTCAGCTGCTGGCCACCTGGAAAGCTTAACTATCTCTGCATGTCCTTCGCAGGCAGTAGGATGAGTGTGGCCAAACCTAGGCACTGAGAGAGCTCACACCTCCCTCCTATCCCACTTGTCACCTCCAGTCTGGGATAATCTGTTTCCCATAGGCCCTGTTCTTGTATGGGAAGGCTGTCAGATAAGAGAAAGGGACAGATTAAGAGAGAGAAAGATTAAATGGAGGAAGCAATGGAGCTAGAGAAGTAGGCAATGGAAGATTTGGGAATAAGGATGGAGGGAGTTAAGGCTGGGGGAGGGACAGAGGGACAATGAAGAGACAATACCTAAATTTGTTACTCCTTTTAGAATCAGTGTCCCCCTTTGTCCCACATTTTGCAGGCCTAAATCCCTCACTGCAGTATTGGGATATTGAAATAACCTCAGTAATTGATTTCAGTTTTCAGGCCTGTTTAAATGGTGCTTTGCATAAATACTCTGAATTGGATAATGACCACTGCTCCACCATCTGGTGGAAAGGCAAGAAAGCTTAGCTCAGATGCATCATTTATTCTTTATGGTTCTTTCTTTCTTTCTTTCTTTCTAAACCAGGATTTCCATCTTGGCTAAGTGACTAGGAGGTAAAGTGACTTGGTATGATCCCACTGTCAGACTGAGCAATTTAAGAGTGCTAAATCCTTTCAAAAGCTACTTGATTTGGCCATGGGCAGCTGGTGAACCCCCCATTCGGGGAGGCTAGCCCCTGCCCCACCTTCTCCTGCCCAAGGTCCCACATCTACCCTGCCCCCCTGTTGCCTGCCAGAGCCAGAGTATCCCTGAGACCCCCACCGTGGCCCAAGTCCAGGCCCCAGGCCACCCCTGGCCACCGACCAACCTTAGCCCAGCCCCGCTGACTTCAGGGGAGAGGCGGAGTGAGGGCATGGCCTCTGGGTGGAGTATGGACAGGGCAACTGCCTGGGTTTGGGGAGGCTTAGCCTCCCCTGGCCTATTATACCAGCCACCCATGGATTTGGCCATAGCACAAAGTGTTCTGCTATTTGTGTGTGACCAATATGTGACAGGCTGTGAATCAGAAGCTGATATAGCAGAGACTAGCAGAGGAGATTTTCCAGGTGTCATATTTCCTTGTGGTCCACTGCAGTGTAGAAAGCATGAACAACGCTCAACCCTTCATTCTTCAAACAGGGAACGGTGAACCTGTTTCACCTAATTCTGAATCTACTCAGATATTGTAGATTCAATATCTTGAGTCAAATTTGGATAGTTTTTGAGTTTCCATTCCACAACTGAATAAAGTGCATGCAGACGGTAAAACAAATAGAAAGACTGAGAAAGGAGAGGGTAGAGAGAGAAAAAGGAGTCACAATGTACAGAAATCTACTGGCTTCCAAGAAGCAAGAAGGGTTTGAACTTCTTGAGCTGGCTAATTCCTTGTTGGAAGGGAAATAAGAGAATGTAGAGCTTGTCTAGATGAGGAATTTGATCAGAATAATTTTTGAGGAATAAAGTATTTTGCTATAAGTATTATGGAATAGTTCACTGTGTGGACACTTTATTCTGGAATAAGTCACTTTATTTCAGAACAATTAGGAAGGTCACAAAGCACACTAATTATTCCATAATAAAGTGACTTTATTCTGGAATAGAATGTCCACACAGGATGGACAGAATGTCCCAATCAGGATGGGTTTCATCCACAGAGGACCTCCCTGAGAGCAGATTTGACCAATCGGAGGGGAGTTCTGGGGCAGGGTGGCCTGAATGGAAAGGGGTCGTATGACCAGTCCAAGAGCTCCCCCTACTGCCCTCTACCAATCAGAGTGCAGCACCACCCCGGAAGTCCCAGCGCCACGCAGAAGAGGCCATTTTGTTCCAAGAATACATGTTTTAGAAATCGTGGAAAGGCTGAAAGGAAACATGGACTCCTTCACCACCCCTGTGAAAACTTCGGACTTTATTTTAGCTCTGAGGGCCTTCAACCGCCTGTGGAGAAAGCGCTTCATCAGTGACAGTTCCGAGGAGGAGGAGGGAGCAGCATGGGGAGCCCTTTGGCCCAGCCGTTGATGGATATGCTGGAATCCGACCCCAAAACCCAACTGCTCGTGAGGAAGACTGACGAGCATGACGGCCTCTCTTCATCCATCCCTGGAGGAGGACGGCAACTATGGTGGACAAGGTGAACAGTAAAGACATCGCTCAGGTAAATGAACAATTAAGAAGTGATGGTCAAGGATGGGATGTAATGGGGTTAGGAATTGACCTGGGGTTGCGTAAATCTAAAAAACAAGCAGTGGGAGCGTACAGTTGTTACTTTTCTAAAAATCTCTTGACAGCTCAACAATGCCTTTCTAGAGGCTCCGGACAGCATTGTATCAGACAGCAAAGACAAATGGGGCCTGCTTTGTTTTTTCTCAACGCCAGTACAAATCATTGATGAGGACGCTGAGGATGACGGCTATGTGGATTTAAGGAGGAGGCTTGGCATGGAATTAACTGAGGCAGTGCCACATTGTGAGCATAAAAAAGTCATGCGTTCTATCATACACGTTGCTGTTTGTGCTGTCCTTAGTTACTGCCTTAGGGAAAAGCTTTTCGAAGATTTTGAGGACTGTGTCATAGATGCGCCAGCTGAACAGCACCATGATTGTGAGAGTTGGACGGAGGATATAAACTGCAAGCTCTGGGTCCTGTGCACTGACCTGTGTTTGGAAAGATTATTAAACACTATTATTGTCATAGGTTATGCTTTGCAATGTCTGTGCCTAACCCAAGAAAATTTAGCACAAGAGGTGACCTTGGTAAATGCTGTGCAATTCAGTGGAGACACTGACAGTGTTTTAAAGAAAATGACCAAACTGGAAGATGCCTGCTTACAGCGTTATATTGACCATCTGGTCTGCACAAAAAGTTATAGAACCCTGCTTAAGAAAAAGGCTATTTGTAAGAAATCTAAAAGGATTAAATTAGAGAATGGTGAGGGGACAAACATGTGATATAAAACTTGGTAGCTGCAAATAAAAATATCGATTGAAAAGGGCTTTGTGACTATCTGTGTTTCTATTAGAAGGTCTGTGTGTCCCTTAAGCAAGATAAAATTTTGATGGAGAATATTGGTATGTTTTCAAGGGGCTGTATGTGTTTTAGATTAAAAAAAAATAGTTTGTGAGAAAGTAGCTCTTGTGTCTTTGTGTAAAAGAGACCCACTTACAGCAAAAAAGCTGAAATGTGTGTAGTAGAATCTTGTGGGGGACCCCTCTCCCAAAAAAGTGTTTAAAATAAAAGCCAAAAAAAGTCTTCTATATAAACAGGGATGTTTGAGACATGTGTTTGAATACAATAAAGCTGACTCACCCTGTTGTGCTGATAGTTTAACCACACCCCCACTCAACAGCAAGGGTGACTCTGTTGAGTCTGTAGGTCTAGATGTGATTACCCACCCTTGTTGGCATCAGGGTTAAACATATTAGTGATCAGTAATTAAGTCTTATGGGTGTACACCCACAGTAAAGGAGGTGGGTGGGGATGGTGAGCTCTGATTAATATTAAATTAAATAAAACCTCAGGAGTTTGTAGATGCTATTGGACAGTTTAAATATAACCCAGGAGTTGGTAGAATTCTATTGGACAGTTTAAATATAACACCAGGAGTTTATAGAATGCTATTAGACAGTTTAAATATAGCCTAGGAATTGGTAGAGCTCTATTGGACAGTTTAAATATAACCCAGGAGTTGTTTGAATGCTATGGGTCAGTCTTTCTAGCAAATCAAAGTCATTAAAATAATATACTTCCAAAAATAAACAAGGGTCTAACCCAAAATTGAAATGTTTTCTAGGGTTCACAAACCTCCACCATACTTTTATAGAACAAGCATTTGCTGTAAAAACATTTAAAAGCTATGGGTATTAGTAGGATGTTTACAATGGTTGTAATACATCCATTTTATTTCAAAACAACCCAAAACTTTAAGCATGAAAGAAACATGTTTTAAAAAATGCCCATGCATCTGAAGAAGTGAGTTTTTTTACCCACGAAAGCGTATGCCAAAATAAATCTGTTAGTCTTTAAGGTGCCACTGGACTCCTCGATGTTTTAAAAAAACGACCAAGACATGAATTGATATCAGTAACATTAAGGATTGTTGTGTATGGTGATTTACTGTTTAATACTGTAAGAAGGCCCTCAGATTACAAAAGGGAACTTTGGGGAAGAGTGCCTAATTTCCTTAAGTATCTATTACTTCAGAGTTGTAAGTGATTGAATCAACCTGCTAACTACAGACTCTGAAACAAAGAGTTAGGATGGTATAAAAACCTCAGGTTTTTTGGAGACTTTCCTCTTTCAACAGAAACTATCTTGAACAGAATAGCTGCTGGACTAGGTCTGCTGCTTGTTTATAACTCTGAAAATATATATTATATAATGTCACTCTTTGTCCATGCTGTCCTTACTAAATAATGGTGCCTATCTTTATTGCAGTGTGATCTGTTCAGCATGGAAATAGCAATTTATAGCTGCTTTTAACCAAGGCCAGGTAAAACCCCATTTTTAACTATAGTTGTGCTTAATACTGTTAAATTAAAAAACACCAAGTATAACACAGATTGCATAGGGATTTGATGCAATTGGGGGATAATTCTAACTACAAATGTTGCTTCTTCTTTAATCCAAAGGCCCAAATATATGTGGGAGGAAACAGAATAACCATGTGCCAGTATCCCTTTACCCTGTGGTGGAAGGTAACTTTCTGCAACTGGCTTTTAAAAGCATGTGTGTGTTTTACATTTTTTTTAAATTAGTTAGTGCTTAAATTGTTGCTGATAATTCAGGGGGCCTATTGTAGAGATAGGTTTGGGTTTTAAAAAGTATTTGGTTGCAAACTGTTGTTTTGGTGTGTTTAAAACTGCTGGGGGGGTTGTGTGTGTGTGAGATTCGGGGGGCCTGTGCTAGAGATAAGTGTGTGGGGTTTTATAGTATTTTGTTTCAAAACAGTTTGGCTTTTTCTCTGCAAAATGTGATTTTTTTTAATGGGTTGTTTTAAAATGAGTGTTTAAATGGTTGTTGGTGATTTAGGGGACCTCTGCAAGACACAGTTATGGTGAGGGATTTTAAAAGTATTTTACTGCCCGCTTTGTTTTTGGGTGCATGGTGAAAACATGTGCTTGTATTTAAAAAATGTCTAGGTTTTAGAGAAAACACTAGTGATAGAAATAAACCAAAACCTGTGTTTGTTGTATAGCCAGAAATGGATTATTTTGTTTTAAAGCTATGACTTTTTAAATAGAAAAACACCCTAATGAGTATTTTATTTTTTTGCGTTTACAAGACAGTTTAATGTGTTTTATAATAATAATGTTGTCTGCTCCACAGTACTCTCAAAACATGAAAGATCCTTAGACCGGAGGGGAAACAAGCTCAAAAGAAAAGGAAAGAGACAGCTGAAAAAGAAAATTCACCAGCATCAATGGCTGATGGATGGATGAAACCCAGTAAATATGTTTTGCTTATTGGTTTGGTTTTCTATTTTAAGCAAATACATAGGTGGTGAGAAAGATGATAAAGTTAAGTTTTGTAAAATGTTTATTTGATGCTAAATTGGAACATCTCTGTTTTTCTTAATCAGGAATGGGCAGCTCTCTTGACAATGCTGTAGTCAGGGCTACAAGGACACCTCCACCAGAACCTCCAAAGAACCAGAAATCTGCTCTGAGACCTTTAACAACAACAACAATAACGCCAACGCAAAACAGCACAAGAGCACAGATCATAGAATCATAGAATATCAGGGTCGGAAAGAACCTCAGGAGGTCATCTAGTCCAACCCCCTGCTCAAAGCAGGACCAATCCCCAACTAAATCATCCCAGCCAGGGCTTTGTAAAGCCTGACCTTAAAGGAAGGAGGGAAGGAGATTTCACCACCTCCCTAGGTAACCCATTCCAGTGCTTCACCACCCTCCTAGTGAAAAAGTTTTTCCTAATATCCAACCTAAACCTCCCCCACTGAAACTTGAGACCATTACTCCTTGTTCTATCATCTGGTACCACTGAGAACCATCCTCTTTGGAACCCCCTTTCAGGAAGTTGAAAGCAGCTATCATAGAATCGTAGAATCATAGAATCTCAGGGTTGGAAGGGACCTCAGGAGGTATCTAGTCCAACCCCCTGCTCAAAGCAGGACCAATCCCCAACTAAATCATCCCAGCCAGGGCTTTGTCAAGCCTGACCTTAAAAACCTTTAAGGAAGGAGATTCCACCACCTCCCTAGGTAACCCATTCCAGTTCTTCACCACCCTACTAGTGAAAAAGTTTTTCCTAATATCCAACCTAAACCTCCCCCTCTGCAACTTGAGACCATTACTCCTTGTTCTGTCATCTTCTACCACTGAGAACAGTCTAGATCCATCCTGTTTGGAACCCCCTTTCAGGTAGTTGAAAGTAGCTATCAAATCCCCCCTCATTCTTCTCTTCTGCAGGCTAAACAATCTCAGTTCCCTCAGCCTCTTTTCGTAAGTCATGTGCTCCAGCCCCCTAATCATTTTTGTAGCCCTCCGCTGGACTCTCTCCAATTTATCCACATCCTTCTTATAGTGTGGGGCCCAAAACTGGACACAGCACTCCAAATGAGGCCTCACCAGTGCTGAATAGAGGGGAATGATCACATCCCTCGATCTGCTGGAAATGCCCCTACTTATACAACCCAAAATGCCATTAGCCTTCTTGGCAACAAGGGCACACTGTTGACTCATATTCAGCTTTTCATCCACCATAACCCCTAGGTCCCTTTCTGCAGAACTGCTGCCCAGCCAATCGGTCCCTAGTCTATAGCAGTGCCTGGGATTCTTCCGTTCTAAATGCAGGACTCTGCACTTGTCCTTGTTGAACCTCATCATATTTCTTTTGGCCCAATCCTCTAATTTGTCTAGGTCCCTCTGTATCCTATCCCTACCCTCCAGCGTATCAACCACTCCTCCCAGTTTAGTGTCATCTGCAAACTTGCTAAGGGTGCAGTCCACACCATCCTCCAGATTGTTAATGAAGATATTGAACAAAACCAGCCCCAGCACCGACCCTTGGGGCACTTCACTTGATACCGGCGAAGCAGCTGAGCAGCGAACAGCAGAGAGGCAAACAGAAGGAGTTTGCCTGGGATCCCTCTGAGCAGAGGTACGCTAAGTGCTGCAGTAGGGGGACTGCGCTGGTGAGTATCTGAGTGTCTGTTGGGGGGGCAGTTTGGCAGTTTGACTGTGTGCTTGATTGTTTGATTGCTTGTTTGACCAGTGTGACCTGGGAGTGCTTTGTTCCAGCTGGGCCTGACTGTTATAAAAAGGCAGTCAGCTGCGAACAGCAGAGGCAAACAGAAGGAGTTTGCCTGGGAGTTCGCCTGGAGAGAGCCTACTGATGCTCCTCTCTCGCAGGTTCTCTGAGTAGCATCTGCCACAAGTAAGGAAGCTCTTAGAAGGAAGAGACTATGGATGCTGAGCGATCCGCTGTTGTGACCTGCACAGGATGCGCCATGTTTGTCTTCCTTCCACAGGATAGGAGCGACTTTGTCTGTACAAAGTGCAAGCTGATCTCCATATTGGAAGAGAAGATTCAAGGTCTGGAGAAACGAATATCAACCCTGCGTTCCATAAAAGAAAATGAGGATTTCCTGGATAGACGTCAGGATCAGCTTCAGCGGGCACAATGTTCTGAAGAGTCAGAGCAGGCTACGCAGCGGGGACAGAAGGCCAGTGAGGATAATTGGCAGCATGTGACTTCCAGAAGAGGAAAGAGTACCCAAAATGTTCATGTACCAGTACCACAGATGCAGGTTTTCATGTTCTCTCTGCAGGTACTAGTGCAGAGGGTGGAGTGGATGATACATCTGAGGGAACAGAGCAGAAGGAGACTCCACTGATTGGAAGGCATGAGGTGCACCGTCCTAGGGATGGGGGTTCCACGACCACCACTCCCAAGAGGAGGAGGAGGAGGGTGGTAGTGGTCGGGGACTCTCTCCTCAGGGGGACTGAGTCATCTATCTGCCGCCCTGACCAGGAAAACCGAGAGGTGTGCTGCTTGCCAGGGGCTAGGATTCACGATGTGACGGACAGACTGCCGAGACTCATCAAGCCCTCGGATCGCTACCCCTTCCTCCTTCTCCACGTGGGCACCAATGATACTGCCAAGAATAACCTTAAGCATATCACTGCAGACTACGTGGCTCTGGGAAGAAGGATAAAGGAGTTTGAGGCGCAAGTGGTGTTCTCGTCTATCCTCCCTGTGGCAGGAAAAGGCCAGGGTAGAGACCGTTGAATCGTGGAAATCAACGAATGGCTACGCAGATGGTGTCAGAGAGAAGGGTTTGGATTCTTTGACCATGGGATGGTCTTCCAAGAAGAAGGATTGCTAGGCAGAGACGGGCTCCACCTCACGAAGAGAGGGAAGAGCATCTTTGCAAGCAGGCTGGCTAACCTAGTGAGGAGGGCTTTAAACTAGGTTCACCGGAGGAAGGAGACCAAAGCCCCGAGGTAAGTGGGGAAGAGGGATATCGGGAGAAAGCACAAGTACGTGAGTGCAAGAGGGGAGGGCTCCAGCCCCATACTGGGACACCAGGACGATCAGTGAGTTATCTTACATGCCTATACACAAATGCAAGAAGTCTGGGGAACAAGCAGGGTGAACTAGAAGTCCTGGCACAGTCAAGGAATTATGATGTAATTGGAATAACAGAGACTTGGTGAGATAACTCACATGATTGGAGTACCGTCATGGATGGATATAAACTGTTCAGGAAGGATAGGCAGGGCAGAAAAGGTGGGGGAGTTGTGTTGTATGTAAGAGAGCAGTATGACTGCTCAGAGCTCCGGTATGAAACTGCAGAAAAATCTGAGAGTCTCTGGATTAAATTTAGAAGTATGAACAACAAGGGTGATGTCATGGTGGGAGTTTGCTACAGACCACCAGACCAGGGGGATGAGGTGGACAAGGCTTTCTTCCAGCAACTAACAGAAGTTGCTAGATCACAGGCCCTGGTTCTCATGGGTGACTTTAATCACCCCGATATCTGCTGGGAGAGCAATACAGCAGTGCACAGACAATCCAGGAAGTTTCTGGAAAGCATAGGGGACAATTTCCTGGTGCAAGTGCTGGAGGAACCAACTAGGGGAAAAGCTCTTCTTGACCTGCTGCTCACAAACAGGGAAGAAATAGTAGAGGAAGCAATAGTAGATGGGAACCTGGGAGGCAGTGACCATGAGATGGTCAAGTTCAGGATCCTGATACAAGGAAGAAAGGAGAGCAGTAGAACAGAGACCCTGGACTTCAGAAAAGCAGACTTCAACTCCCTCAGGGAACTGATGGGCAAGGTCCCCTGGGAGAATAACATGATGGGGAAAGGAGTCAAGGAAAGCTGGCTGTATTTTAAAGAATCCTTATTGAGGTTGCAGGAACAAACCATCCCGATGTGTAGGAAGAAAAGTAAATATGGCAGGCGACCAGCTTGTCTTAACAGTGAAATCCTTGCTCGGTTTAAACACAAAAAAACAGCTTACAAGAAGTGGAAGATTGGACAAATAACCAGGGAGGAGTATAAAAGTATTGCTCAGGCATGCAGGAGTGAAATTAGGAAGGCCAAATCACACTTGGAGTTGCAGTTAACCGGAGATGTAGGAGTAACAAGAAGGGTTTCTTCAGGTATGTTAGCAACAAGAAGAAAGTCAAGGAAAGTGTGGGCCCCTTGCTGAATGAGGGAGGGAACCTAGTGACAGAGGATGTGGAGAAAGCTAGTGTACTCAATGCTTTTTTTGCCTCTGTCTTCACAGACAAGGTCAGCTCCCAGACAGCTGCACTCTGCAGCATGGTATGGGGAGGAGGTGACCAGCTCTCTGTGGAGAAAGAAGTAGTTCGGGACTATTTAGAAAAGCTGGACAAGCACAAGTCCATGGGGCCGGATGCGCTGCATCCGAGGGTGCTAAAGGAGTTGGCTGATGTGATTGCAGAGCCATTGACCACTATCTTTGAAAAATCATGGCGATCGGGGGACGTCCCGGATGACTGGAAAAAAGCTAATGTAGTGCCCATCTTTTAAAAAGGGAAGAAGGAAGATCCAGGGAACTACAGACCAGTCAGTCTCACCTCAGTCCCTGGAAAAATCATGGAACAGGTCCTCAAGGAATCAATTCTGAACCACTTAAAGGAGGGTAAAGTGATCAGGAACAGTCAGCATGGATTCACCAAGGGCAAGTCATGCCTGACTAACCTAATTGCCTTCTATGATGAGATAATCCCCCCTCAATCTTCTCTTCTTCAGACTAAACAGCCTCTCCTCATAAGTCATGTGCTCCAGCCTCCTAATTATTTTTGTTGCCCTCCGCTGGACTCTTTCCAATTTTTCCACATCCTTCTTGTAGTGTGGGGCCCAAAACTGGACACTGTACTCCAGATAAGTCCTCACCAATGTCGAATAGAGGGGAATGATCACGTCCCTTGATCTGCTGGCAATACCCCTACTTATACAGCCCAAAATGCCGTTAGCCTTCTTGGCAACAAGGGCACACTGTTGACTCATATCCAGTTTCTCGTCCACTGTAACTCCTTTTCTGCAGAACTGGGGAGTCCAAAAGCACCAGGGCAGTCCAAAGCTCATATATGTCAAACCCAAGGGCAAAACAAAAGACTCTGGTAAAGAGCAATCACGCAAATGCTACTCCAGTTCCTCAGTGGTCAACACCACCTCAAACCCTGAGAAAACTGTGAGGGAGCATGCGCTTTTGGGTTGTGAGTGAAAACACACATATTCACAAACCTGGAACACGGCTTTAAGGGTTGTGAATAAAAAAATGAGGACTGAAAGCTCCTGCAGTGCTGGGGTATTGCAACCACACAAACCCCACAACTCCAGTTCCTCTGTGGTCAGCACCACACCAAGCCCTGAGAAAACTGTGAGCAAAACCACACATATTCACAAACCCGGAGCACACGCTTTCGTGGTTGTGAATAAAAAAACAAGGACTGAAACCCCAGTATCACAGGAGCTATCTCCTTATAAAGTATCTGAAAATTATTACAAACCATTCTCCCAACACAATAAGCTCGGCATAGCTCTTTGGAAAGATTTGGGGAAAATATGGCAGTTCAGAAAGCTGATGGACGCTGTATCCTCAAGGGTTCTAAAAGAAAGGAGGACTGGAAACTACATCAAAAATGCAAAAGCTCTTGAGGGTGACTTTTTGAAAAATACTTCAATTTTTTCAGAGGGTGACTCTGAGCAGACGTGACTAGTTGTGGAAAGGGGCCTGGGTAAAAGGAGCATCCTCAAGGGTGCACATCAGCTAACGCATAAACAAAAGGGGGACAGCATTTGGGGATAAACAGATGGCTGCCCAAAAGTTATGGGCCAGGGTCGCTGTAAAATTTTTTTAAAAGGCTAAAGATTTGATAAGGAGAAGAAAACAAAAAGAGATGCCCCCTATTGGAGGCTCTCAGACCGATGTGTCTGAGAATGGGGAGGCGAAATTTGACCTATGAGGTGGTGGTGACTCTCAAATAGAGTCTGATTTACAAAATTCCCCAGAAGGCTCTCTAGACAGGTCCCTATCTACTCCTGATGATCCTTGCAGTGGCCTCAGAGTCTGACTCTCAAATAGCATCTGACGTAGAAGAGGCAGCTGATGGTCCCATAGAAGAACCCCCAAGTAACTCTCAAAATGCAGATGCAGACCCCCCCGAACAGACATGTATGTGGAGCGAGTGAGAAGTTGGCAACGGGAATTACCTAGATTTGGGGGTTCAGTATATTGTGAGGAATTTTGTTTTGTCAATATTGAGTGAATAAATTCAGCTCAGCAGGTTGTTGAAGCCATACACAGGGGGATACAGTTAGTTCTTTATGACGTTAACAGTAGGGTAGCCCCTGATGATTATGTTTAGAGAGTCATAATTTAACCAACCCTTTGTTTTCGGTAAGAAGAACTAGGGATGAGTTGCCTGCTGAAGACTTCTTAAATCAGATCTCAAAGCTGTTACAGAGTAATAGAGAGATGCATGTCGATGGGACACTGCACCTCATTGTGATAGTTGTAAAAAACATGGGCGGGGATGGCTGTAGAGTTTTAAATTCTATCCTCAGTAGTCAAATTATCCATAAAAAGAGACAGTGTTTAGTAGACTTGACTGAAACAGGTACCAATCTGTGTTTTGTGGGCAGGCTCTTGGCTGTTATGTCTGACTGTAAACTGTACAGAGGCGGAATTGTCAGATGGGGCGAGAAAGTTGCATGAGAAACTGGGGTGGTCAGATCAAAAAAGATTATGCTCAGTGATGTAGTGGCATTTGAACAGCATTTAGGAGTCAACATACAGGTGGTGCTTTATGCAGCAAAAGGCATAGGGTTTTTTTTAAAATGGGAGGCCCAGTGTTCCCCAAGACTTTTTTCATCATGTTGCAAGATGAGCATTATTATGGGCTCCTGGATGTGAAAACATTGTTTGGTGCAAAAAATTATTGTGAGTTTTGCCACACAGTGTACAGTCACGACCACTCTTGCAGGTCTCATTGCCACCTCTGCTTGAATGTGATGTGCTCAGACAGTGTGGGCGTGCAGCTGAGGTGTCCTAGCTGTAGACTTTATTGTCGCTCCAAAGAGTGTTTAGACAGACACATCAACTGCACATCAAAAAACAAGTCGAATGCCTGTCTAAAACTTTAAGTGTCCTCACTTACAGACAGCCCCCTCAACCTGAAGCAAATGCTCACCAGCAACGACACACCACACAACAGAATCACTAATCCAGGAACCAATCCCTGCAACAAACCCTGTTGCCAACACTGTCTGCATATTCATTCAAGGGACACCATCATAGGACCTAACCACATCAGCCACACCATGAGGGGCTCATTCACCTGCACAGCTACCAATGGGGTATATGCCATCATGTGCCAGCAATGCCCCATGGCCATGTACATTGGCCAAACTGGACAGTCTCTATGCAAAAGAAAAAATGGCCACAAATCAGACATCAAGAATTGTAACATTCAAAAATCAGTAGGAGAGCACTTCAATCTCCCTGGACACTCAATAACAAACTTAAAAGTGGCCATTCTTCAACAAAAAAACTTTTAAAACAGACTTCAACGAGAAACTGCAGAACTGGAATTAATTTGAAAACCTGACACCATCAAATTAGGCCTGAATAAAGACTGGGAGTGGCTGTGTCACTACAAAAAGTAATTTTTTCTCTGTTGCTACTCACACCTTCTTGGCAATGGTTGGGAATGGGCCATATCCACCCTGATTGAATTGGCCTCATTAGCACTGACCCCCCACTTGGTAAGGCAACTCCCATCTATTCACGTGCTGTATATTTATACCTGCCTACTGTATTTTTCACTCCAATGCATCTGATGAAGTGGGTTATAGCCCACAAAAGCTTATGCCCAAATAAATTTGTTAGTCTCTAAGATGCCACAAGGACTCCTCGTTGTTTTTGTCACACCATGTTACAACTTGGCCCTGTACCACACTGTATGGTCACCAGTACTGTTGAAAATGGACCCAATTGCTGGATGCCATAATGGTTTCAAGTCAATGGGGGGTCTGCGCAGAGTTTAGTCACAGTTTCTAGTTCTGGGTCTCTAGCACACCCAGGCTCAGATTTTGTTAGAGCTTTTCTTTGGGATGCAGGGCACTGCTGCCCTAAACTCTAAAGCCAGTGTGTGAAACATTCCAAGCTCCTCACACCTGCATCTTCTGCCCTAGAGCTCCACTTAGCTGTGGGTGCTCCAGGCTTCTAGTTTAACCCCTTTGGGGACAATGTGGTGGGAAAGCAAAGAACACAGGCTTAACAAAGGAATTTCTTAAGCACAGAAATTTCTCTTAAAGTACTTAAGAATTAAGTTTTTTAAAAACAAAAGTCCTGACATGCACCCTCCCCTAGTCTGCTTTCAACCATTCTTGTGGATCTAAGGTTTGTCAATGCTTCAGGCTAGGCAGAGTCTCCCCAGCTCAACCTCTCCTGTAAATCCTTTGTGTGTGTGTGGTGATCCTCAGCCCTCTGCACAGAGCAAAATTCTGTTCTTGTGGAGGCTTTCGTCTCCGTATCATGTGACCAACCTGAGACGCTCCAGGTCTCCCCCACTCATGCTTGCTTCACCCCATGTGGGCTCTGTTTAGAAACTATTATGTGGGGATTTGTTTGTATTTGAAACCCCATCAAAGTGAGAGCCCTAGATTGCAATATAGAACTCTAGATGATAGTTCTTAAGTGAGGTGTCACGCATGCTTCCCAAGTAGGGCAGCTGTCTGTAATGCAATACAATAGATTGTCTTTGTGCATGCCAAGGCTTGTGCAGTCACAATGTGGAAATGTTGAACATAGAACAAGATAGAGTTAAAAAACAATGGAGACATATCACACTGTCACATTTTTAAAAACTTATTTCAATATAACATTTTTCAGAAAACAAGGTAATTCACATTTGGCAGGAGATGTCTGTTAATAAAAAGACTTTTTGAGTTAAAAAAGAATTGGATTCAGTTTCCAGTCCCAGCAAAGATTATGGGATGTGAGGTCCATATGTGCCATTTTCACCACTTTTTCCTTCTATTAATACTTCCCTACAATACCTCAAATTAGTGGTGTGAGAATTAATGGAAAATGCTTTCAAATCCTCAAATGGAAAGGATTATAGAAGTGCAAAGTATTTATTTTTAAATGTCACTTTTCTAAAGCAAAGGATTAGTGTTGGCTTTAGTTTTCTGCAGGGTCATTTGTGGAGAAGGGATTTTATTCATACTACAATTATGTTTTTGGAAGATTGAAGCCAAAAAGAACTACCTAAATTCACATTTTAAAGGGATGAGGATTAAAAGTAAGGGTTGTCAAATTAACTTGAAAGTACCTCCTTTGAAAAGGACTGGGGCAGTATTATATCACTTGAGAGTTCCACTATGGAGAAAACAAACTCTAAAGAGACAGTTTTCACAGTACTGTTGTGTGTCTGAACACAACATCATTTATAGTCAGATCTTTACAAATGCCATACGCACTGACAGCACCAATAATGTATAGTGATTCAGCAACAATATTATAAACAACTGTCAGTTTTACAAAAATGGTCTGCTGTATAGTACAATTGTGGGAACCCATTTATTACAATTTTTCCCACACATCTTCCCTAGGAAATAGCACTATGAAATCCTGTACCTGTGGCTCTACAGAAATAGAATCTAGTGCCTTATTTTAATTTAAAAATTTAGGCCAGCACATTTACTGTAAAATAAATAAAATTGTCATGTAGCATAACAGTAGTTCCGATTATATCTGTCCATAATAGAAGATTTGGGGAAAGTTGCCCACCCCAATACATAAATCCCTATTATTCACACAGAGAATAATGAGATAAATCATTCGCTTCACTGGTGTTCTTTAAAAGGCACTAGATGGGGTGAACAGTTAAAAAACCATAATGTATTTGACATGGGCTCACTGATAAGGACTTTCACAAAGCACTGCTGTTCAGACACAGAAAGATCATTCTCCACCTGTAATGTTTAATATAATGCGCAAAAAGTAAGAAAATATTTATAGAGCTTCACAAAAGATCCATCAACATACTGGCACTAAGTGTATACAATCCACAGAGCAGATTGCAAAAAACACAAGGCCTAGCCAAATCCTGGAGGCACTAATGTAGATTCCTTAGGATTCTGTAGATTGTCTCCTGAAACTACAGAAGTGCTAGCTGCAGTTGCCGTTGGATGATATAAGTAGTTTGCCAGATTTTGTTAGATAATGTATTCACTGTGACTTATCAATGTAAGGTTTCTACAGCCTCCTAAGACATTCAGAGTAATCCCCACAGATCCCAGCTTTTCTCATCATTTAACTAAGAAAGAAAACCAAATTGTACCCCTCTGGCTAAAATGACACTATATATGCATGAAAACAACAAGGAGTCCAGTGGCACCTTAAAGACTAACAGATTTATTTGGGCATAAGCTTTTGTGGGTAAAAAAAATTTTTTTTTTTACCCACGAAAGCTTATACCCAAATAAATCTGTTAGTCTTTAAGGTGCCAGTGGACTACTTGTTGTTTTTGTGGATACAGACTAACATGGCTACCCCTCTGATACTTTGTATATATGCATGAATTCATTTGCAAATTGTTTCCTCCTTAAGAGAGACAAGGTATGTTAGGCAGCATCTTTCATTGGACCAACTTCTTTCTGTTGGTGAGAGAGACAAGCTTTTGAGCTACACAGAGCTCTTCCTCGGGTCTGGGAAAAGTATTTGGGGTGTCACAGCTAAATACAAGATCAAACAGATAGTTTAGCATAAGTAGTTAGCACATATTGTAAAGGACCATTCAAGTTGAAGTGGCCTGTTAACCTCTGGCTGTCAGCCCAGGGCAGCAGAGGTCTAGCAGTCAGCAGGGCTCCAGCGGTCAGCCCCACGCATGCTGTCAGCCCCTCTCCATGTTCCACTTAAGTCAGTGCAGATGCTCCTAGTAAGGATGTGCACAACTGGCAGAAGGCGGGTAGGGTGGACATGAACAGCCGATTTAATTACTGCGGTGGCTGTAGGTCGACCTAACTTAAGTTGCCTTAATTTTGTAGTGTAGACAAGCCTTACGTAACTTTCCCAGACCTGAGGAAGAGATTGGTGTAGCTCAAAAGCTTGTCTCTCTCACCAACGGACATTTGTCCAATGAAAGATATTACCTCACCCACCTTGTCTCTCTAATATCCTGAGATTGACACAGCCACAACAACACTTCCTCCTCAAGGTCTGTTAGGACCTAATGACCTTGATAAAAGAAGTTGGGAGGAACGACACTACAGGTGTAATTTTTAGAGAGGAAGTTACTCCTTTCCTGCTCTCCACAGCATAATTCATAAGTCTACACATATGGCACATGAGCCCAATGATGCTCTCAAATACACAGGTGCAACCCTTAGAGTGTAGAGATGGTGTATTTGTATAGCCAGAAGCAAACCGTAAAAAACTGAATCTGAAAATTTTCAGTTCAACAGCGCTTCTGATGTTTTTGCATCATTGAGTTACTGCCATACCCTGCCTGCCACACCACCACACTCATTCCGTACACAGAGCCGGCTCCAGGCACCAGCATTCCCAGCTGGTGCTTGGGGTGGCAATCTGCAAGGGGCGGCAGTCCCTGTTGGTTTGCCCCCAAGCAGTGTGCCGAATTGCCGCCGCGGACGGCGGGGGCAGTCCGTGTGCCCTTAGGGCGGCAGGCGCATTTCCGCGGCGGTGGCAATTCGGCGGCAGCTTCTATGTTTAGCTGTCCGTGGCGGCTTCAGCTAAACATAGAAGCTGCCGCCGAATTGCCGCCGTCGTGGAAACGTGCCTGCCGCCCTAAGGGCACACGGACTGCCCCTGCCGTCCGCGATGGCAATTCGGCGCGCTGCTTGGGGCAGCGAAAACTGTAGAGCCGGCCCTGTCCGTACGCAGAGGGGCATCTGCTCTGCTGCTGCAAACTCGTGTCCTGATAGTTCCACTGCAAGAAGGCCCTTTGTTTGTGTAGGAATATGTAGGATATGGCCTTGTCTCCACTATGGATGCTATAGTGGCACAGCTACAGTGCTGCACCTATGCTGCTATAGCACTGTAGTGCATATGCTTGCTACAGCAAAAGAAGGGGTTCTTCTGTTGATGTAGGTAATGCACCTCCTCAAGCAGGCGTAGCCATGTCTACAAACTGGATTAGGTTG
This sequence comes from Mauremys reevesii, assembly GCF_016161935.1. Lineage (NCBI taxonomy): Eukaryota > Metazoa > Chordata > Testudines > Geoemydidae > Mauremys > Mauremys reevesii. The sequence goes on from NC_052623.1 coordinate 282,904,330, forward strand.
ACTTTCAGGGATGTGACTTTTTCACAATCCTGTGCAACACAGCTATGTCAATCTAACTATTAAGTGTAGGCCAGGCCTAAGACCCTATACGTGCCATTTCAATATAACTGGGATTGCAATTTGGGCATAATAATGCATTGAAATGTTGCAAGGAGTTAAACTATTTCTTAGCTTATTAAAACCAAGTGGGTTAACTTTACATACAAAGTGACATTGACAAATTATTATTTAAAACTTCAAAGTAAAATGTGGCATAGTCCTCATATTTTATGCAGTATATTGATTTCAATAGGACTAGGCATAAAGTATTTGACTGACAGTATGTATCACACAGATCCTGTATGATGGTGTTAATATCATAATGAGAATTGTAATTTATTTTTCAAAAAGCCTATGATTAAGTTCACTTTATAGTATTGTGGGTCATTTGATATTTAGTTAACCAAACTCAAATGGGGGTTTGCACACAAACACCACAAAGGTGGAGGTGATAACCATATAATAAAATGCAGGACCTTATGATAAATTCATTCATCATATCCTATTAATCACTTCACACACCCTATGCCCATTAATCCATTACTCCTAGAATTTACTTCATGAAGGGTTAAAATCCATGTGCAATCCATAACAACCTGGTATATGGATTGTGCCAGCTCTTTTCTAGAGCCAAAGTCCAGAGTTTGGTCTGGAGACCAGAGGCCTAGCAAATAGTAATTAGCTAAGAGAAAGATGGGGTAAACAGATAATCTTGTTTTTGCTAAAATAGGCCTGGTCAGCAAATTGCCAGGTGTTGGAGCTAAGAGCTAAATAATTGTGTCTTATTCAAAGTTGCAAATTGAACAAAGGATCCCTGTTCCTATTGTGTCAGTTTCTCCTGTAGGGAAACATTCTTCCCACAGATCCAACCTTGAGTTTATGAAAATTGGCACATGTCAGTATAAGATATGGCATCCTTCCACTTCCCTTCCCAGGGACCAATGCCCTGCCTTAAGACATAAAGGGGACAATCTTTATTGCCATATATTTTCACTGTTTCTTTGCTTTAACCCCTAGGAATGTACCTGTTGGACAATCAAAGGAGTTGCTCCATTCCTATGGACCCCAAATCAGAATTCAACATATGTATATTTTATACTAATAACATTTTATCAAAGTATTAATTAAATGTTAACTTGCTAACTTGAGACCATGGGCGGAGACATTATGTAACCTTTTAACCATTGGCTAATGTGCTATCTTTCTTGCTGCAAAACCTATCCTGGGGTGTGGAACTGCCTACCCCGTCACTTTCCCCGGCCCATGGAAAATCTATATATCCTATTGTAATCAATTGATTGATAGTGTCTCTAAGCCTAATAAGCAAGGTGACACTCCGCCAGCGCTGTGTGTAATAAACTCCTATGCTTGACCTATACATGGTGTGGATTTACGTCCTTCACTTCATGTCAGTTGAAACGCCTAAGCAAGTTCAAGTAGCTGCCATGAGGGGAAAAAATTGCTAGAGAATTGTTCTTCCTTCTCTTCTCCCAGCAAATCTGCATTTTCCCCCCAAAAATTACCCGTCTGAGGATTCAGATGGGCAAAATTAATGCTGCTCCAGTAATAACCTCTCTAGACACGTCATGTCAAGTTGCAGTGGGGGAGGTCTAGGTTGGATATTAGGAAACATTATTTCACTAGGAGGGTGGTGAAGCACTGGAATGGGTTACCTAGGGAGACCGTGGAATCTCCTTCCTTAGAGGTTTTTAAGGTCTGGCTTGGCAAAGCCCTGGCTGGGATGATTTAGTTGGGGATTAGGTCCTGCAATGAGCAAGGGGTTGGACTAGGTGACCTCCTGAGGTCTCTTCCAACCCTAATCTTCTATGATTCTGTGATTGTTACAGTCTGGCTGGCCCTTTCAGGCAAGCTGGGCTCAGCCTTGCCCATGAGTCAGCACCTATTGCTCAGCCTCACTGATGAGCTGTCAACATAAGGGCTAATTAATGACCCCAGCTTGGTGTAATGGGGCTTAATTAAAAAGACTGGCCCCAGCTGTGGTGGTGAAGCAGGACATGTCCTTCTTAAACAGAGCTAGGAACTCAGTAGAGGGAGGAACAATCGGAGCTATCCTCTGGGAAGAGCCACTGGATGTGTAGTAGATTCCTGTTAGAGGGGGAAGCCCTCAGTTAGGACCTGCAACAGGAGAAAGAGACCCTCAGGGAGTAAAGTAGGTTCTTGTGGTGGAGGCCTGACATAGGGCTTACAAGGAACAGAGAGATTCTTAGTGGCAAGCTGCTGGCATCCTTGGTGAAGGGAAGCAGTAGGAGAATCCTGCCGGGGAAGACACAGTTCAAGGGAATCTCTGCAGAGGCCAGGAAGCAGAAGATTTCAGTTGAGACTGAGAGAGGCAGAAAAAGTATAAGTATAAACATTGTGAAATTTAAGATGGGCCTTTATTAACTATGTGACTTGGCCAGAGAGCTGAGCCACAGAAGACCCGGAGAAGGAGTTGAGAGAAGATGCTAACTGGAACTGGCCATTGTGAGGCCGAGGAAGTGGCCACCAAAAGGGGCGTAAGAGGTGAAATAATCTACAGTGCCATGTCAGGGCTTGAGACTGTGCCCTAGAGATGAGGAACTGCATTATCAGGCACTCACAACACCTGTGAGAGATGCAGGTTCAAACCCAGCAGCGTATTATCACCTAGGCCGACAAATTTGCGGGGGCAGCACTTGCATTCTTGGAAGGTTTTATTTTTTGCTTTGGCACTCGGAAGTTTTGTTTTGTTTTGCTTTGGCACATGCGATCTTGGGGTGGCAAAAAACCCTGGGCCTAGTGTTATAGCAATATAATAAAAACCAACAGGATCTTGTTAAGAGGGATAAGGCAAAGATGCCACATTTATTGTAAATATAATAATAAAGCAAAAGATAAAAGTAAACAACGCTGTTTGACTAATTCCTATTACTACTTATTCCTTATACACACACACACACACACACACATATATATTCATTCACACAATCATTCATTCAAGTTCTGTATAGGTGTTATAGTTACCAGCCTAGAAGTTGCTCATGCCAAGTTACTGGCCAGGTATCTTGGTCATGAGGATGGAGCCGAGTCTGTGTCAGATGCACTTGATGCTCCTGGAGGTTGGCAGCAGAACCAGAGACTCAAAGTCCTCAGTCTTTGGAGTTCATTCTTATAGGAATTAATTCCTATGTTAGTCTATGGGAGCTGTTTCATCCTGCTGTTGCTGACTCAATCAGCAGATGGCACACTCCTGGTGGCTTCACACTGTCCAACGTTTGTGTTTCTCATCCTTCCAGGTGATGGGGTGGATCCCAGTTTACCCTCCGGAGGTTGTCTGGTGGTCCACTTGACACATTCTTCGGCCGATGGATACTTCTTTTCTAGGCTGGCACCTCCCTAACCATTCATGTATATCAAGCATTCATCAACATACATTCCATATCTTAACCATATTTTAATTTACTGTCTTCACCACTTTCGGGGTGTGTGTTAATTCATATGAGACTCCCGGCCCTGTAATCACAGAGGGTGGGGGTCTGTTTGTTTACATTGTATCAATTACAGCTTAAGGCTAGCACAGTGTTTACTTTAAGAACAAAGTCAATTAACTTATTTGTAAGTTTTACATAGTAATAGAGTATCTTTCACAGGACAGATACAATCAATGGTTTCTGCAGATAGCTTACACATTTTAACAGAAGAACTAAAAGATTTTTGTACTTGGTGAAACTGGGAGGTCACTGTCACTTGGGAGAATCACTGTTAGTACCTTCTTTAATATCCCTACACTAGGGGTGGCAAAATCATTAATCTGTCACTGTTCAAACCCCTACATTGTTTGAGTCTGAAGTGAGTGCCCTGACCACCAAACTATAGAGTCAGTTTCTCTAGCCCAGTTTCTGCAATCTTGAAAATTCGCATATGACAAGAAAACTGTTTCCAACCCAACTCCTGAGGTAACTTATATGTTCATTTCCATTCTATTCCAAGGACACAAGCCAGTCATTGGTTTCTCTTCTGCTGTGGCTGTACCTAATAAATACATTAAAACAAGACTGATCCAGATGGGGGTCTTATGTAGCTCATCTTTATAGTCTGTCAACCACTTTTTTTCTATTAAATTCCTTTCCTCTAGATAATAAAGAAAATTATTTTCATTGTCGAGGAGGAATGCTAAACAGCACCCACTCCTCGAAGGCCAATATCTGTGAATGGGAGCCCCACAATGGTTTGGCACTAGAGGATGTTCATAGTTAGCAGCTTTCCTCCTGGACCATGAAATGTAATTGGCTATATCATATTCATAACATTCTGTGGAGTGAAAACCTATAGATTATGTCTGAAGCTGTGACCAGTAATGCTATTCTGCCTTTTCCAAACCATGTGTCATGGAAATGAAGTGTGAAATATAGTCCATCTTTTTATATTCTGCTTCTGATAACAATACACTATAAAAAGGGATCAAGCCGTGCTGTGCTTAGTCAGAATTCCCACTGGTGAACATAAGAATGTTGACTGAACCAGGACTGTAGCATTAGGCCCAAGAAATCATCATATACTTAATTATCATTAATTATTAATTATTATTATTATTAACTTCACTGTCAGCCTGAAGTACAAATAGAGGATGAGATGATCTACTGTAATTTCCAAGCAGGACCAGGAGATAATCGAAAGTATTATTTTGCAAGGTTCATGGGAATATTTTCTTCAGTTTTGACCCTATGTAGTGCCCACCATCCCCTTATGTCACTTTGTTTTTCAGTTAATTTAAAGTGTCAGTCTGAAACTCAGTTGAAAGCCCTAAAGTTTACTAGGCTTTGGCAGAATGACACAAACTACAGAAGTGAAAGGATTTCAGTGCATACATTTGTGAATTTTAGCAAAACTTTCAATGGCCCAAGTTTGAAGTTGTAGTGAAACATGAAATTAGAGGAGTTTCCTGCAGCTTTGAGCTCTGTTGTCACACAATTCAGCTGCTAAAGTCCGTACTAATTTTAACACTAAGTACATAGTAGCACCCAGCTGCAAGAGGTATCTCCAACATGGATTTGCATAAACTCATACAGATAACACATGTATAATTGTAGTCATGTAATTTCATTTGATGGGAGTCAAGACAGATCAGGAAATCTGTTTTCTCCTATTGTATTTACCAATATAGATAACCCACATTGGAAAGATGCATAGATATATAAAATAGGTTTCTACTGAGCCAAAACCTGTGCTCAGCTGTATGTTGTGCCCAGTTGTTTAGCTCCTACAGCTTACTCAGGATTTTTCAAGTTTACTGCCTATGGGCAAAGTATCCACTGATTCTGTAATACTCCTGATATACTACTGGTGCTGTACTTTTGAAAGAAGCAGCAATAAAAGATGCAGAATATTTGGATGCAGCGGGACCTTTACTAGCACAAAAACTGATGGAACTGTTACCAGAGAGACAGCAGTCAGGGTTTAAGAGATTGATTTAGTGATAAACTAATCTCCAAAATAATCTGATTTATCTCGCAAAATACCAATTAAAGTGTGTTCCTTTCCAAATTGTATTAGCAACAGAGCTTTTTCCCCCTCCAGGCAGTGAGAGGTAGAGAAACTAAAAATGTCACATCATTTTACTAACTATCCAGCGACTAGTTACGCAAAATAGTCTTAATCATAATTGCTGGCTCACACAGTTTGAGTCATGCAACTCATTTTCAAAGTATCACAATACAGCTGTAGCATTGTCCTGGTTGAAAGAGACTGTTCAGAGTGAAAAGTAGCAATATTGTGTTGATAATATTTAGCAAGAGGCTTACGAAAACACTACTGGTCTATAATCTAAGCTTATTTCATCTTTGTTTTTCCAATAATTTGATTTAGAAGGGATCCTGATTCAATTATGTTTACATCAAAGTCATCTACACAGCTTCAGCTTCAGACTTCTTATCAAAAAGAAGATAAAGATATTTACAAATTACAGACAATGAGTTTGCAAATTCCCCTTAGTTACACTAGCAAAGATTCTGCATTTTGGCTCAGAAAGGTCAGGGATCGGTTCACGTGGCCATTTCTTAGGCTTTGTCTACACTAGAACTTTTGTTGGCAAAACTTTTGTCGGTCAGCAGTGTCAAAAACACACCCCAAGCCAATATAAGCTTCACCAGGGGCGGCTCCAGGGCCCAGCACGCCAAGTGTGTGTTTGGGGCGGCAAGCCATGGGGGCGCTCTACCGGCGCTGCGGGGGCGGCAGGCAGGGTGCCTTCGGTGGCTTGCCTGCGGAGGGTTCGCTGGTCCCGTGGCTTCAGTGGACCTCCCACAGGCGTGCCTGCGGAGGGTCCACTGGTCCCGCAGCTTCTGGACCTCCCGCAGGCACGGCTGCGGGAGGTCCGCCGAAGCCGCGGGACCAGCGGACCTCCCGTAGGCACGCCGCCGAACGCAGCCTGCCTGCTGCGCTTGGGGCAGCGAAATGCCTAGAGCCGCCCCTGAGCTTCACCAACCAATGCGCTAGTGCAGACAGCGCTATGTTGGCAGGAGATGCTCTCCCACTGACATAGCAACCGCCCCTCATTGGGGGTGGTTTAATTATGTCAATGGACAAGCTCTCTCTTGCCGGGATAGAGCGGCTACACAGGAGACCTTACAGGGGTGCAGCTTCAGCAGTACAGCTGTGCCACTGTAAGGTCCATAGCATAGACATAACATTAGGTAGCACTCCCATTAACTTCAATGAGATTACATGGGATAGAAGTGAGGGCAACTTGGTGTTCCAGACTAGTGGGGCATATTACAGTAATTGACGGTAATCCTATTAATTATTCATTTTGATTAATAGACTTCTTATAGCAAAGAGGATAACTGTAGGTTCCTGAATCTGATTAGAATAAGTATTTTGTCTGGTCATCTAGTAGTTAGATAGAAATGAAAGCGGTATAGCTTTGTCTGGAAGTGTTCATGAAATTATCTCTTGTACTACATATGACATCTGAATAAAGAGACACTTCAGAAATAGTCATCAGAATTCTCCATCAGATGGTCGTTTTTCTAAAATAAAGATGCATGGCTTGCAATGTTTTACATAGTCCTAAGATATTAAAGCAATGTCAGGTCATCCTAAAATGTAATAGTAGAATTACAGATTTTATAGCAGGGGGAATCAACGTGAGTGAGACAGGGTTGACTGTCTCCTCCACTTGAAAAGAAACAGGAGGCAAAAAATGTCAGTAGCTGTGAGAGAAAAGCCAAACACTACCTTTATGTTTGGGGATTCCTTTGGCACATTTCTTTGACTGGGCTGTGGTTCAGATTAATACCAGACATGTTTATGTTGTTACACTTCTGCCAGATCAACTGCTGAATTCTCAGAATCTCAAGGTGCCGTGTTTTTAACAAATTAGTTTTGTAAATGTCTGTAGGAAATGAAGGGCCAGATCCTCAGCTGATGTAAATCGGTGTAACTCCATTGAAGTCAAAAGAGCTTTGCTGACTCACACCAGCTGAGGATCAGGACCAACGTGTGCAAAAGTTATAAGCACAGGACTCTCTGAAGAAACACAGGCTTCAGGCCACCATCAGGAAAGCCTTTATCCTTGTTATTTGTTTGACATTCCAGAACACAAGCCCTCCATAATATTTTGAAAGACTTCAGAATGTCTCTGTAGCCCCTGTGCTATTTTGAGGGGATGACATATACAGCTCATAAAGACAGAGAGCAGCGCAGAGGCTGCAGAAACTGGAACTACCTGTGTTTTGGACCCCAACCAGCACTGGGGGCTGGGACAGAGGAAAGAAGGATGAGTTTTTGGGCCAGAGGCCTAACAGACATGCTAGGACAACCAACTGCAGCCCTTAACTGCCTGCACATATCTGAGGCTGGCCAGAAATGTGCACTGCACTTGGATATGTACAGCGTTTGGGGGAAAGGGAGTCAGCCATGGGGCATCAGCTTATAGCAGCAGACTGAGACACAGTTCCTGAGTAGTTCTCTGCCAAATATGGGATACAACCTTGTTTTCCTGAGCCCAACCAACCAGAACTACGTAGTAATAGAGCTGTCACTGAAACAGCTTGCCTGTTGAAAGCATTGGGCAGGGAGAGAAGCCAGTCCGTCCACTCAAATGGAGTGGACCCGGAGAGACGGAGCCCTCAAACTCCATTTTCAGAGGGAAAGGATCACCTGCCAGCCTCACTTGTTAGGCCTCTGATTTCTTTTCAGTCATCCCTATAGTGCTCCAACATAAGAACAGTGTTTGCACCTACTACCTGGGACCCTTTGAGCAGACTCTGGGGTAGCAGCCATTTGCTTTAGTAGTCTGTGTGGGATTTTGACTATATTTAATTATTAGAAGGATGGCCCCTCTAATATTGTTGTGGAGTTTAACATGTTTGTTCCTCTTGGTTCCTCTTTTCCCTTTCTCAAATACCTATTCTTACCCCCTTTTGACTGTCCTTTCCCATAATTGTTTGTTCCTTTTAAACTGGTTTGATCCTCTATTGCTTTGAATTTGTAATGTCCAAGAGGTCATAGGGGCTGCATATTCATTTATTCACCTGACCACTAGGTGGTGGCACCACACATTGAGAATCCAGGTTAGCTCCAGCAAGCTGAGTGCTGACAGCTGCCATCAGCCTAAGGAGCACAGAAAACCTAGGGCCCACTGATCCTAAGATGGGACACAGAACCATGTAGGAAGGAGGAACAAGTGGGTTCTACAACAACTGAGGTGTAGGGGTACCCCAGGATGGGGCTGCATCTGATACAGAACCTTTGTTTTAGGTTCTGTTTAAGCCTACTAAAAAAACAACTTTTCAAGTTAATTACCTTCAATAAAGCAAGTACAGTGCAAGCATAAGTAATGCAATTTCCCCCTACACTGTTCCATAAATGTGAGCTAACCCTATTACAAAGGGAGATCTCCTCTAGGGCTATTAACTTTTCCTACCCATTTTCTCCTTGGTCTGTCTTCTGAAACTACCAGGACACAAAGTGTAGTGAAGGTATTTTGTTTTGTATATGGGGTTTTTGTTTGTTTATGATTTGGGCTCTTGATGCCAAGTTCTGCCCTGACTTTCATACACATACTTCATCTCAACACCATATAAGTAAGTAAGGGCTGCATTTGCTTGCTATCCAGTAAGAATTGGATCAAATCCACCAAATTATTTCATAGCCCACCAAACAACCATCACATATTAACAACTTTTAGTCACTCATGACCTGGCCTGATTTTTTTTTAATTAAGCAGCTTAGAAGTCTCTGTATTCCACAACTACCAATCCCCTGAACTATCCAGACTACTATGCCTTAATCAAAAAAATATTAGAGACACTTTCTTTAAAGTGTTAAGACAGACATAAACTTCTATCAGATCTAAACACACATTTTCACCGCTAGATAGGAATTGGTTCCAATGTACTGTAATATGAGCTTTAAGTGATACTGCCTCACCTTTCTACTAGGTTGCTGCAGGAAAAATGCTGATATGGTATAACATGCCTTGGTATTTTTCCTATATTTCAAAAGCAATAGATCAAAATGAACACTAGTGTCTGGGCATGTAGATGAGAATTACCTGATGGGGTTCTCTTTATATTTAACTAAGAATACCTTTAGAAAGCCAGCACTGTATTGTATACTCTACCATCTCTGCTGCCTATTCTACTGCAGAAATACAAGATACCCAGAGGTTTGCCTTTTATTGCCTTTTACCAAATAATTGGCTCTTCAGCAAATGCGTTTTTGGTTTGCTTTTCAAATAAAGTTTCAGAGATGGGCAAGACCTGCCAAGGCTTTGGTTTGACAAAACCTCTGTCATCTTTTGTTTTATACAAAGTCAGAACCAGTGATACCGAAGCTCTGGGCCCCTCCCACTTTGCAAGGTTCCAAAGCCTGACTTCCAACCCGAGCCCGAATGTCTACCCCGCAGTTAAATAGGCCCTTAGCCCAAGACTGAGTCAGCTGGCATAGGCCAGCCATGGGTTTTTAATTGCAGTGTAGACATACTCTTAGTCTATCCGCATTTTTTAAAATGTCTGTTTACTGGAATAGCAATACATGCAACAACTTGTGCATTGCCAAACCTTATGTAAAATGTTATTTATGGTTGCTAATGACACTCAGTATTTCCTTATATATTAAATTCTGTATCTGTATGAAGACTATAAATCTCACTTAACTGTGTCAAAGTAAACTGACTGAGTTACTTTATTTTATTGTTAATGTTATCAGCTATGTATTTGAAAGACAAAAGTTTCTGCCCTATATTAAAAGCAAGATTCAACAACACTAATTATATATCATGTAGGACAATTTTCCTGTTTTCATTTTTGTATTTAGCCTTGTAAATAGCTTAAATGTCATTTATCTATAATCCTCCTGACTGCAGTGTTTCCAGGGAGTTCACCTTTGGCACACATCTTGAAGGTACGTTGCCAATGCACATCTATTATAGACAGATCTGCTAGTTCTCATTAGCTGGTGACAAAAGAAGAGCTTATTAAAATGCAAGCCTCAGCACCTCAGTGTTCCTTTTGTTTTAAGGAGGGGATTTTGCACTGTTATGGTGTAATAATGGGTGATCATTCAGAAAACTGATTGTATCAGAACACAGTGAACTGATGTGGAGTGACATTCTGGCCCTGTTTAAATCAATGGCAAGATTTCCATTGTTTTACTATGGCCAGGATCTCAGGCTTATACCTATCTCCTAGAACTGGAAAGGATCTTGAAAGATCATTGAGTCCAGCCCCCTGCCTCTACTAGCAGGACCAAGTACTGATTTTTGCCCCAGATCCCTAAGTGGCCCCCTCAATGATTGAACTCACAACCCTGGGTTTAGCAGGCCAATGCTCAAACCACTGAGCTATCCCTCCTCCCCCCACTTCTGAAAAAAATATGTAATTTTGCACTTTTTTCAATTTTATAAACTTTTTACAATCTAGCAATTTTTTAGTGCCGCCATTTTTTGTTTGCTCAGCTTGTTGAGACATCTTTTAAAAACCAATCATGTCTCTCTGAAAATCAAGCCCTTTAAAGTGATTCAATAGGGCAACCAAAAATGAAGGCACTCAAAATCACCAGCTACTTTTGAAAATTTAGGCCTAAGGATACTTGTGTTAAGTATACTGTTAGTTGCAATGGTTCAGTGGAAATAGAAAACAGATGGTCAAATTAAACAGGTATTGTTAATGCCATTTCATTAATATTTTACTACTGATTACAATGTCAAAAGTTTTATTGGCCGATAGAATCGTACTGTGGGTGTTTTGTATAAACACTGTTTGCAAAAATTCTGTCTGCTTCTCTAGTGTTGTAGTTCTGACTTATGCCTGGAGGAGCATATGGGGGCGTTGGGGGAAGAGAATAACGAATGTCATCACAAGAGTGGGAACATTTTGCTGCATCCTATAAGAACAGAAGAATCACACAGTGATGAAGACAGACTCCACCGGCAATGCTTATTGAAGTTCAAATCAAAATGGTTTTTGCTTAAATTCAACTTGTTGCTCCAATAGAAAACATAACCATGAAGGGGTAGAAAGTAACTATTGCCAAAGCACCTAATTCTGTTAAGTTTTGCTGCAAGCTAAAATGTTCAAAAATTATATCAGATATGGGGATATAATTAAGACAGGACTAAGGAGTCATCTCCATTAAGATTTGTTTCCTTTTTGATGGAACCACAAAGGTAATTGTCTCTACTGTGACTGCAGTAAGGTGAAATTCTAATATTATTTAACAGCCCCAAGGAGTGTTGCTGAATAGTTGGATAGTACCTGCTCTTTGCTGCATAACCAATGGTGTTTTATTGCCTCCTACATGTTGCAAGAAGTTGACCATAAAATTTGTTAAAAATTCTTTGTTAGTTCTCATTACAAACTGGGAATGCTCTAACTTAGTCATTAAGTCACAAGGGAATCTGAAGATTGAAACTGCATTTATATTTGGGAAAAGATTATTTGAAGACATATTAGACTGAGTCAGGATATAATTAGCCACAAAATAATTAGGCCCTATGGAATTTTGGATTCATTAAATTTGTTCTGTAAAACAAGTAAAATAAGTATTTCACAACAAACTAATGAGCTGTGAAGAGCTTCAGTGTGCAAGTATCAAGAAGGAAAGCTGGTAGCTGGGAGTTCAAGTCCCTATTCCACATCAAGTAGCAGGGAGAATTGAACCTGGGTCTCCCACATCTTACCTGAGTGCCATAAACTTTAGTCCAGGGGTTATAAGTGAGATAGTGCCACCTCCACCTGTGTCAATCCTTTGTTTGCTTTTGTCAAAATGTCTGAATGTAAATGAAATATTTTGAGTTGACACAAAACAGTTTGTTTTGACACTGTCAAAATGTGTTGACTTTTTTAGTTAAGACGAACTATTCAGCAAACTCGACAAATTTGCAAACTGCTTTGGTTAACCTCAAATTGCATCTTTTGGCAAATAAGCAATTATCCAACATTTTTTGTCCAGCTCTACTTCCCTATACTTGATGTAGGAAACACCTTGAATATTGAAAATATTCAGGTTATCTAACTTCAATATATTTTTTTAGAAATCAAAGGGACTGGGTCAGCTTTTAAGAGCTAGTACTTGCTTAACCACTAAAACATAACCATGTTAGTCAATATGAAATAATAAGACAACCTAAAAACAAATTAATAAGAACATTCAAATATGCAGACTGCATTTAATTAAAAAAAGTATGTGGTCTTCTCCCAGTCATGAAAGCCGAATGGCAGGTTTGTTACTGGTCATAATGATGTCTGGTGTACAAAGTCTCCAGTACTAAGATACTATATTTAAACATCTTGCTACCATTCAAGCATGTGAAATCTAACAAAATTTCATAAGATATGAGGCAATGAGAGAAGACGCAGATTTCTGTCTGAGACAGAAATCCTTGGATTTATTTGCAGTATGAAATTTAGAATTGAAGCATGATTAATATACAGTTCAGATGCAATTGTCTTGTATAATAACTTGCACCACTAACAATTTTTGAACAGTGTAAAATTAGTTATGACTTTTGATTTAGTAAAATCAAAACAAAAATTATGCTTGATGAATATTCATCACAAAGATGTTCTACAGATGTTTGTGAACACAAATGTTTTCCCGTAAAGTTGTCAGGGCATGGCCTTTTTACTGGTTTCTCTAAATATAAATGCATATATTAAAGAGAGGTGAATTTATACAAATTTGTGTTCATAAGTTAACTAGAGGCATGAAAGGGACAAAGTAAACCATTTATATTAATTAATTTCAAGGTATTATTAAATTCAAACATCTTAAGCATATTAAAATATTTTTAATTTTTAAAAATTCTGAATTTTTAAGACGCTGATAGGCCTTGATTCAGTACTGAATGAGGCATTAATCTAGGAAAGCTAGCTGACAGCACTTCTCATGCCCACATGCTATTGTTCTTCTTCTCAAGATTTATGCAGACAAACAAAATCCAAAGAACAAGATTGTCCTTACCTTTTGCTGGGGGAAGGGGAAGCACAAAGACCCTTTCCCCTCCCCCCCAATACCTCATTAGATGCTAGGGATAATCACCATTACTGTGCTCCTTCCACATGCCTGTGGGGGTACAAATTGCCTAAAGAAAATGAAGCAATAACTGTGTAGTGGGGTGTGCATGCTAGGGAGAGCAGGCTGTACTATCCTAAAGGATGATGTAGCTCTTGCACTGTCACTGCAAACTGGGGAGTTCCAGGAGGCACATGGCTTCCTAATGCACTGTACCATCCCCTACATGCCACATTCTAGCCCTTAGAATATTTTTGCTCTATGATTCAAATATAAAGGTCACAAGATTATTTTATTTTTAGGTCTGCACTGAAACATTCATAAAGCAACCCACTTAAATGTTGACTTTTCAGATTCTAAAGGCTCAAGGCAATATAATGAGTTTAATGTATTGTTCCTGTGATAAAGGAAGGGGATGGATAGCTCCCTTTTACGGACATCCAGCCAGCCAGTTAGCTACAAAAATCCCTGTTAGTAGGTGTTTTCTACTTGCTTTACCTGTAAAGGGTTAAAAAAAGCTCATAGGTAAAAGGGAGGGAGTGGGCACCTGACCAAAAGAGCCAAGAGCTAGAACATTTTAAAACTGGGGAAAAAAAAAAAACTTTCCCTTTGTCAGTCTGTTGTTGTTCTCCAGAGAGAGGAGACACAGAGCAGCAATGCTGTAAGCAGCTTTAAACCAGGTATGAAAAATCATCAAGTCATACCTCAACCCTACTTATCTGAAACCCCAGATATGCAAATAGATCAGCAAATGTCTAGGAAGATGTGATTAGGTTTCTCTCTTTTATTTCTTTATGGCTTGTGGACTCCTCTGTGCTAACCCCAGGTGCTTTTGTTTTGCTTGTAATCTTTAAGCTGAACCTCAAGAAAACCATTCTTGATGCTTAATTATTATATTTGCTCTTTTTTAAGTCTAGCAATAGCTTACCTTCCAGATTTATTTTCTTTCTTTTTGTTTTGTAATAAAATTCACCTTTTTTAAGAACAGGATTGGGTTTTTGTATCCTAAGAGGTTTGTGCATGTTGTTTAATTAGCTGGTGGCAACAGGTAATTTCCTTTGTTTTCTTTCTCAGCTCTTTCACAGAGAGGGGTGAAAGGGCTTGAGAGTACCCCACAGGAAGGAATTCCCAAGTGCGTCTTTCTGGGTTCAAAGGGTTTTTTTGCATTTGGGTGGTGGCATCATCTACTCATCCAAGGTCAGAAAGTAGCTGTAACCCTGGGAGTTTAATACTAGCCTGGAGTGGCCAGTATTAATTTTTGGAATCCTTGCGGGCCCCCACCTTCTGCACTTGAAGTGCCAGAAAGGGGAATCTGCCTTGACAATCCCTAACAAAAGTATTCCTGCAGAAGTCATCCAAGGTGCTTGAAAATGGGTAGGAGATGATATCAAAAGGAACAGAGGTATAACTAATGGCAGGCCTTTGAGACTGACTAGGAATTAGGTGCTATGGTGATGACCACAGTTTCAAAGTTCAGATATTAATACCTAAATGGATAGGAGACCCTCCACTAAAAGTTCCTGGTCTAGCATCTGTCTCTGTGTTTGGGAAAATGTGGCAGTTGTGATTCTCAAAAAAGGTATCAGAACCACCTTGTCCTTAAATGCTTCTGCAGAGCATAGCTGATTGCATAAGGTTTCAAATTCTTTTGCAAATGCCTTCTGGCTTGTCTACACTTGAAATGCTGCAGCACTCCACTGTAGACACTACATAGGCCCACAAGTAATTCACCTCCCCAGGACACCTCCATCAACCTAGCCCTGTCCACATCAGGGATTAGGTTTTTTTTATCTACATTGCTCAATGAACAATGTAGCTGAGTCATCCTAACTTTTTAGGGTAGACCAGACCTTCATGACTGGAGTGGGAGGAAGCTGGAAATGTGATGGAACTAATCCTAGCAGCAGCCCTCCTTTGTTTGTTTATGTTGACTAGTTTCTTGCCTATGCTTTCTTCTTCTACGTAAAACTCTAGCTTGGAGGACAGGAGATTAGTTGTATTTATGTAGCTTGCAACATCTTATTTAGACTGTAAGCTTTATTGTGTGTCTGGTATAGTGGTAAGTACATTTTCAGTGCTCAGTAAACAAATAATTCTTATTTTTATTACCTGAATGGACTGTGTTTTTAGGATTTAAGGGGTAAATCTCTACATATTTTTTCACTTGTAGTTACGATTGCATGGTTTTCAGGAAGAGTTTGTTCAGTCTCCACTGTCAAAAGTTTGGCTGCCCAACGTACTTCGAGATCATTTGGCAACAATCCAATCTGGTTACTGGCTGTAGGGTGGAATCAAAGCATGCAGGAATTCATAAATGATTAAAATAGAAACATCTTTGTGTATACTTTATAAACTGCCATAGAAGTAACCACTGCTTGAGGGATTGAGAATCTTTCAAATATCTTGCAGATCTATATTTTGCATAAATATTTGAGGATATGGATTAACAGCAGTATAGGCAGTTGAAACCAGTCTGATGGCATGTGGAGGAAAGATACATGTGCTCCCTTTAAAAAAAAAAAAGAATGAAGATAAAAGTGCCTTTTCCTGAGTGGTAAACAAACAAAAAAAGATATGGAATAAAGTATGAGGTGGGCAAACTTTTTGGTCCGAGGGCCACATCTGGGTATGGAAACTGTATGGTGAGCCATGAATGCTCACGAAATTGGGGTTGCAGTGCAGGAGGGGGTGAGGGCTCTGGCTGGGTGCAGGCTCTGGGGTGGGGCCAGAAATGAGGAATTCAGGGGGGCAGGAGGGGGCTCCAGTCAGGGGCAGGGGGTTGAGGTGCGGGGGAAGGGAGGGCTCTGGCTGGCGGTTTTAGGCTCTGGGGTGGGGCTGTGGATGAGAGATTTGAGGTGTATGAGGGTGGTCCAGGCTAGGACCAAGAGGTTTGGAGGGCAGGAGGGGGATCAGAGCTGTGGCAGGGGGTTGGGGTACAGGGGGTGAGGACTCTGGTTGGGGATGCGGGCTCTGGGGTTGGGCCAGAAATTAGGATTTCAGGGTGTGGGTTGGGGACTCTAGGTTGGGGTGTGGGAGAGGGTCAGAGGTGCAGGCTCTGGGTGGTGCTTACCTCAAGCAGCACCTGGAAGCAGTGGCATGTCCCCTCTCTGGCTCCTATGCAGAGGTGTGTCTGGGCAGCACTGCACGCTGTCCCATCTGTAGGCACCACCACTGGAGCTCCCATTAGCTGCAGTTCCTGGCAAATGGGAGCTGCGGGGGTGATGCTTAGGGTGGGGGCAACACGCAGAGGCCCCTGGCTACCCCTAAATGTAGGAGCCGAAAGGGAAACATGCTGCTGCTTCTGGGAGCCTCGGCACATGCATGCAGAGCAGTTTACGACTCTGCTCCCCGGCTGGAGCGCTGGAGCACAGCAAGCCCCAGACCCCGCTCACAAGCGGGAGCTCAAGGGCTGGATTAAACCAGCTGGAGGGCCGGATAGGGCCCCCAGGCTGCAGTTTGCCCACCCCTGGGACAGACATTTGTGTAATGAGAGTTTAAAAGGTTAAGTGGTGACTTGATCAGTCTACTAGTACCTGTATGGGGAAGGGACTTCTGACAGATTTCTTTTTAATCTATTAAAATAGGCATAACGAGATCCAAAGGTTGGAAGCTGGAGTTACAAAAATTCAGGGTAATTAACCATTGGAATAACTTACCTAGTGATGTGGTGGATTCTTTATCACTTGAAGTCTTTAAATCAAGACTGGGTTCTTTTAAAAAAATACTAGCTCAAACAGAAGTTATGGGCTGAGTGCAGAAATTGAGTTTCTTTGGCATCTGCTATGCAAGAGATGAGAGTAGATAATTATAATGGTCCCTTCTGGCCATAAGATCTATGAATCTGTTAAGACTTGAAGCTGCTTTAGAGATAATAAGGAGATTCCAGAACAGTGGTGTAGTCATCCTGGACATAGGCGCCAATTCCATAGGTGCTCCAGGGGCTGCTGTCCCCACAGAAAAAAATACAGGGGGCTCAGCACCCACCAGCCACCTGACAATCAGCTGTTTGGTGGCAGGAGGGAGGCACTAGAGGGGGGTGGAGCAGAGGCAAAGCGAGGTACTGGGGGAGGGGGCAAAGGAGGGGTGGGAAGAGGTAGAGTGAGGGTGAGGCGTGGAATGGGGGTAGGGCCTTGAGGTGGAAAGGGGATGGAGCAGCCACCCCGAAAAATGGAAGTCAGCACCGGTGATGCTGGAACACTATTCTGGTAATAGTAAGCAGCAGAAATGAGTCCCTGCCTGTCTGAGCTCCCCACTGCTGCTCCCTGGTGTCTCTGCAGGGAATGTTACAGACAGTACATTCCTACCCCTCACCAGTAATAAGTGATTCAGAAAGGCTCTTTGGAGATATGAGAAAGTGGTGAGGCAATACCTTTCATTAGACCAACGTCTGTTGGTGAAAGAGAGAAGCTTTCGACCTACACAGCTCTTCTTCAGGTCCGGGGAAAGTACTTGCTGTCACAATTAAATTGAAGGTGGAACAAACTGTTTAGCTTAAGTAGTAAACACATATTCAATGGGACCATTCAAAGAGAAGTGGCCTGTTAATATCATGCAGTCATAGGACCAAAAGAAGTGATAGTGGGTTACAGATTGTTGTAATAAGCCATAAATCCAGTGTCTTTATTAAGACCATGACTTTTAGTGTCTAGCAAAGTTAAGAATTTAAGCTGAAACTGTTGTGCAAGTTTCCTTTTGAGGAGGAGGACTGAGAGATCTGATATGGAGAGATCATTTCATGAGAGGTGTTTGCCCACACGTGATATGGTGGGTTTTTTTGTGACATTGGCAAACCAGGGGCCAGCTTATGCTAAGGTCCCCATTCCTGACATGAATACTGACACAAACATAGCTGGAATCAATCTGGTTCATCTGGGCATTACTATTGGTAAAATAGATATTAGTTATAAAAATAGTGCTTAGTGTTTAGGCTTTATGGAACACTTGTAAGTTGCTGCATGCATTAATCTCACTTATAACATCTGTATCCCATATTGTTAGGTAATATTTGAGCATTTGCATTGTAAGCCACCGTAACTGTATAAATCACCAGACATGAGAGAAGTATTAACTAGTGTGAAATAGTCTCTGACAGAAGGTGTTATGTTCTACCTGAGAAAGAAGGGCCATTGACACCAGATGAACTATTGTGGAACATTAAAGGAAAAAAGTGTGATGGGTTGGTTCAGAGAAACCCCTTTGGGACTGCCACCTGATGTGCTGAGACTACCTCTGAGCCTGTTTTTTTCTGGCTGCTTGGGACTTCAATACCTTGCCTGATCTGAGGCAGACACACTTGCCTGCTGCAAACACAGATCCAAGTCTGAACCACGTCTCCCACAAGCTGCAGGCTTAACTGAAAACAGCTTAAGTGCTCCTGTCTCTAGCACCCAGATACCCAGCTCCCAGTGGGGTCCAAATCCCAAATAAATCTGTTTTACTCTGTATAAAGCTTATACAGGGTAAACTCATAAATTGTTTGCCTTCTATAACACTGATAGAGAGATATGCACAGATGTTTTCTCCCCCAAGTATTAATATTTGCTCTGGGTTAATTAATAAATAAAAAGTGATTTTATTAAATATAAAAAGAAGGATTTAAGTGGTTCCAAGTAATAACAGACAGAACAAAGTAAATTACTTAAAAAATAAAACACACAAATCTAAGCCCAATACATGGAATACAGACATTGCAAGTGAGATTAAGCATTTCATGGAGTCTAAACACCAAGTACATTCTTATAAGACTAAGAACTATTTTGAGAAAAACTAACATACAGGTGAACTGGTCTGGTCTTCAGCTACGAGATTGTTAGATCTTAGTTAATGCCTGCAGCCTGGGCAAAAGCAGACCCACTAGAGCCACCAATACTCCAAGTCTGCCCTTTTCCCCAATCATATATAAACCATTCATAGATTTAATACAATACGGTCCCCAAAGATACTGCATGTGATGCAATATGTCGTCACACTGGGCTCTGCAGCATGTAGAAGATTAGAATATCCTCTGCATAGTCTCCCCAAATCTCTCCTCCACTCTCTAAACTTTCCAGCTGAATCACAGTAACTCTTGCTCAGGCAGGCCCGTCTGTGTTGAAGAAGAGGAATGGTTTGCCCCTATCAAAGTAGGTGCTCCTTTTTCCAGTGTATTGTTTGTGAAACAGTCACTTATTAGTATTGCTGATGATTAAAAAAATAAGAGCTAGATCCTGCAAAGACTTATTCCCATAAATATCCATTCTGAATACAAGTAGTCCCACTGACTTCAAATGAGTGAGTAGTCTTTTCATTTGTTTTAAGAAATTGGGACAACTTGAGACTAAGAAACCAATTTCATGAGTAAGGATTTGCAGGATCTGGGTCTTCTTTGTATTGCACCAGAATTTTGGAGCAAACAATTAAGCATAAGTTCAAATACACACTTAAATTCTAACTACAATTTTTGTTTGTTTACATTTTATCTTAAAATACATGACTACAAAGGGAAAAATATGGCTTAGTGACAAGGTCAACAACTTCCTCCATGGTATTATACATCTGGAAAACAGTTCTAATGGAGATAGCATCATGCTATGTTCCAACTGTTTTTATATATTTTGTCTTTATTAAGGACCCAAGAAAACAAAGTTAAAGTTAGCACAAAGTCCTTTACTTGGGGGTAAGGATCTGGCCCAGCAAGACAGTGAGATATTATGGTGAGAGATCTGTACAACTTTATGAATAGCTAATTCACTTGTGATGACTAACAAACTTTTAAAAATAAATCCTGCTACACTAATGAACAGGATGACTATAATGAAAGTGTATTTCCTTCCTGAATAATGAGCAGCAAGTTAGAATGTAAATGATTTCATTCTGTGTTCAATAATGTAAAGATCACTGCCATGGTGCTGGAGAAGTCTCAAAGGGGGCT
Organism: Mauremys reevesii; assembly: GCF_016161935.1. NCBI lineage: Eukaryota > Metazoa > Chordata > Testudines > Geoemydidae > Mauremys > Mauremys reevesii. Next base: position 282,924,773 of record NC_052623.1, read on the forward strand.
CATCTGTGACAGAGGGAGAGCATTCATGAGTACTGACATCCCCACTAAACAAAACCACCTTCTCTCTCCCCACTGAACCTATAGCAGAAATCTGCTGAGTTCTCAGAATCTGAAGCCCTGCTGTGTGCTTAGTTGCTCCCTACATGGTCCACTGGTCTGCTATCAGGTTGAAGCCAAGGAGGACTAAAAACAAAATGGATAAACCAGTTGGTAGCCTCAAAGAGCAGAGTGTTAATTGCAAATCTGACACTTCTGTAAAGCAAGGGTTAAAAAGGAGTAGCGTTTTTTTTGAGGGGGGAAGAAAAGAAGTGATGAGACAGAGGTAAAGGGGGGGGGTAGTATGAAGGTGAGAGAGAAGAGTAGGAAGATGGGAATGCCATGAGAACAAAGCACCAGTCCAATTGTTAAAGAGTTAAGAATCAAGTTGTGCCAGAAACTAGCTGCCAGCCCAGTGAGGATGGTATGAGTAGGTGATTTTCTTACCTCCTCAAGCACACAGTTCACATACCACGTGAAGAATCAAAATTCACTCAAGGTTTCACTTTAGTTTAAAAAAATAGAATAAGACAAAATAGAATACAGTCCAAGCTTTCACCTCAGACTGGCTGCTCCTATGATTCCTAGCTCAAGGCAGCTCACTCCACCCATCAGGCTCTCTTCCTCTATGATTGGGTCACCCAGTGCTGTAGCCTGCTTTCTCCCATTTCATTTCCTCTAGCTGAAAACTCCTTTTCCCACAACTGGTATTGCTGGCAGAGGGACAGCTTCATCCTCTGTCTCTAAGACAGAAAATTATTCCTTTCTCGACTTGGTCCAGTGGGTGGGATTTGTCCATTTTCTTACAGATGAATATTTTGGGAAGGGGATGTTGGAAAGAGAAGCCAATGTAAAAGTTCTTGGGAGTGAGATTATATCTACATAACACAGGAGACTAAATATATCACTCAAAACGCTGATAATGAACCAGTTACTTTTTTGTTATTCATAGAATTTAATTATAAGTGAAAAGAGGTTACTCGCTTCTTGTAACTGTTCTTCTTTGAGATGAGCTGCGTATGTTCATTGCACTAGGTGTGCATACCTCATTCATTGGTGCTGAAGAGTTTTCCCTAGCAGTTCCCATAGGGGCGGTTATGCGTGCACTCTGATTCTCTAATGGTCCAAGCCAAGAATATAAAGGACAGTGCCATCCTGCCCAGGCATCCGTCAGTTCCTCCATACTGGAATCTTAGATGATTGACTCCAATGGGATGGGGAAGAAGGGTGGGTTGTGTAATGGACGTATGCAACATCTCGAAAAATAACAGTTATAAGTAATCATGTCTTCTGCTTGGAGTACTTGCATATGCCCATTACATTAAGTGACCCCCATAGAGGTGGGGCTAGGAGTCTCATTAGAAGAGGGACTGCAGGACTTCTTTCCCCACATGCACATCTTTCTTTGATGCAGTAGCAACTGCACAATGTCTAGCAAATGTGTGGACTCAGGAACACAGATATCCACGATAGGGATATTTCCCCCAAATGCAATGAAGACTGAGTGTGCTCTGATAAAATTCACAGATAGCATCTCTGAGGGTATGATACCCTGGGCCTCATAGCACATGACAGTGCAGCCAGTGATTCATTTGGAAAGTCGTTATGCTGTTAGAAGTGCTCTCTCCTTTGTTCTATATAGAAGATGAACAGTTGGAAAGAGACCCGACTATATCTATCCAGGTAAAAATCTAGGACTCAAACATCCAAAGTGTGGTGCTTTTATTCATCTTTGTAAGTATGTGGCTTTGGAAAGAAGACTGGTAAATAGATTGACTGATGGAGATGGAAATCAGTTACTACTCTGGAAAGCAGCTTGGGGTGTAGCCTAAGCTGCACTTTGTGCTTGTAAAAGACAGCATATGGAGAATCCATTACCAGGGCATGTAGCTCCCCAACTCTCCTTGCACAGGTGATGGCTTTTTTTTTTTTTAACAGCCATCTTCACCAGGAGGTGTAACAAGGAGCAACAGGCTAATAGCTTGAATGGAGGGCCCAGAAGAGCTGGTGAGACTAACTTCCAATTCCAATATGGAATAGGTTCTCTGGTAGGTGAGAGTAACTTTTCTAACCGTTTTAGGAAGCTAGTAGTCATAGAGTTAGAAAATATAGCCCTGCCCATAATATGGGACTGAAATGCTGAAATAATGGCCAGGTACACCTTGATGGAACAGATTGATAGGCCTGACTTTTAGCTGTAACACACACTCCAAAATGTTTGCATTAGATTGTACAAGAGACCCACTGTGGTTAGCTGCCAGATAGAGAAACACTTCTACTTGCTAAGGTAAGTAGCTCTTGTGAATAGTTTTCAAGACAGACATTCTGGACTGCTGCTGAACAGTGTACCATTCTGAATCCCATGGAAGATGTGATGCTGTGAGGGTCAGGGAACTCTATGCAGAAATTCCAAAGCCTGGTTGCCTTCTGGCCTAGCCTAGGCCATCTGATCAGTGCCCCCCCTGCCTTTGTAAGACACAGAGGTCTCAGAATGCTAAAAACCTTGATAGAGGCAGAAATGAATAAAATTGTATTTGCTGGAGAGGTGTCAGGCTTGGTGTCCTTCCAAGCTGAGACACTGAAACAGAGAATCCAATGCATGCTCCTTTCCACCTGCTGACAGGAGCAACCCCTCACCAGCCAATTGTCCAGGTATTCAATGAGAAACCTCAGCACAGACGACAGGCCAAAGGGTAGAACTGTGAACTGGAAGTACTCTCGTCTTCTTCCAAATCTTAAAAATCTTCTGTGGCCAGGATGGATCACCACGTGGAAATAAGCATCCCTCAAGTCAAGGGCAACATACCAATCTCCCAGATATAAAAAAGGGATAATAGTTGCAAGTGAAGCCATGTGGAAGCTTGGATTCTTGATGTATTCATTCAAGGTCTGATAGTCTAGAATGGTCCTGAGACACTCTTTTGTCCTTGGGATTAGGAAATAGCAGGAGTAGAACTCCCTGCCCTGAGCGGGGGGGGTGGGGGGGGAAGTCTTCAAATTGCTATCAAAGAACATAGGGTCTGCACTTGTCTTGGCAGAGACTCATGAGATGGGTCCCTGAAAGGGACAGGAAGGAGGGTGCAAGAGGGGATAGACAGGAACTGCAGGGTATATTCCACCATGCTTAAAACCCACTTGTCTGAGGTTATGGACTACCGCACAGGGCCATAACCAGGGCGAGGTAAGTGGGGCAGCTACCCAGGCTGCATTTGGGTTGGAAACATGGGGCAGAGAAATGAAAGGAAAAAATGGTGCAAAAGTGGTGCAAATATGCATGCTTGTCCTGGGCACTAAAATTCCCTAGTTACGGCTCTGCTGCCACACACTTAGGAAATGTAACAATCTGCTCCTGATGGGATGGAGATTCTCTGTGAGATCCAGTATGGTCGGTATGCCATCCTGACAGATGAGTCAGACAGGATGCTTTGATGAAGTGACAGTGGAGGTGGATGGCATGGGACTCCTCTTTTGTTGCTGTCATGACCGGGAAGTGAGCGATCTGACCCTGGTGGTTGGGGTTGGAGTTGGGAGCCAGGCAGGGTCTGAAAACCAGAAGACCAGAATCTGAAACAGGCCAGAGAGTAGACCAGGAATCATGATCAAGAGGCAGGTTGAGTCAGGATACCAGGAGGTCAGAGTCAGACGGCAGGAGCCAGCGAGTTCAGGGGAGACATTCGTAAGACGGGGAAAAACTCGGCTGCACGGACAACTTCCTCTTCCTCTGCTTGGTTTAAATAGAGAAGCAGGAAACCAATCAAGACCCTCAGAGTATTGCCACCCTGTTCCCAGGATTGCAGTTCTCTGCCAAAAGTTGACTTCAAGTTTGAGCACTGTTAATTGATCACTGGGTGGTGGGATGGAACATATAGGCTTCTAAGAGCCTTGAGGACCTGGGTTTGAGGTCCTTGACCATTGTCTGTGTTTTCACCTAGATTGGTCCACCTGTCTAGGCAGATAACAGTGCTGTCAGTTGAAACTGAAGCTGAAATGTTGTTCTCCTTGAGGCTTGTATAATTTAATATCAGGCTAGTAATAATTTAACTCATGCTTCATCTGTCTTAGAGGAGACTAGAGCATAGCCTTCAAAAGGGGTCTCCAACAGTCTGAAGTACCTCTGCAAGAATCCCCAATGATTGGAGCCATGATGAGCAGTGCCTGGTTACTGCCATCACCACGAGTCTTTCAACTGAGTCTGTAGCAGGAAAGCCTGTAGAGCCAAATGTGAGACCAGACAACCCTCCACCAGAAGGGACTGGAAATCAGCCCTTGAGTCTTCAGAAAACTTATTGAGGAACTTGGACATAGCATCATAATTTGAATAATCATAATGGGCCTGATGGTTAGTTAGATGGAGCTATAAACCTACAATTGAATACATCTTTCTGCCAAAAGAGTCTATTTTTTGTATACTTTTCTTTGGGGGTAGCTTTTGCTCTACCTTGGCAGTGTCTTTCATTGAATGCCACCATTACCAGGGAGCTCAGTGTGGGATGTTTACAGAACTGTTGAAACCCCTCAGATGAAACCTGGTATTGTGTTCTGTACACTTCGCCAGACTTTGTCAACAGGAGTGTTTCCATGGACTTATGTGAGCCCAGTCAGGCCCTGTAAGATTACAGATTGTATCAATCTTTCCCAATGTTTAATTAAATATTAAGTTGAATTTTAAAACATCCTTATAATTTTATTTAATGGCATGACATCCATTCGATATTGGATATTCAAACATTTGTTATATAAGCAATTTTATTATTTAAAACTAAAAGAGAACACTTCTTTTCAAAGTTACAATAGCATTATTTAACAGTGATTTTTATAGTTATTATTGCAAAGTGGCAACATTAATTATTTCTTGACCCTGGAGTGTGGGGGACAGTGCTTCTTACACTTTGGGAAACACTGGATTAATCAACAAGGCAGAGACCAAAATAAAGACTACTTTTGAATCCCTGTGAATATAAAAGTTACACCATGTTTAGAGTACATCCTATTCAACAGGATATACTGTATGTACAGATAGATATTGATTTTTATTTTACATATCAACCAATTTTTTTTTAATATTAACATGAATTCTTATGCTCATGAATGATGTCAGATTAATGATACTAGAGTGTGAAGTTCTGTTAAAACAGAAGCAGCAGCATTGGAGAAATCTTTCACTTCTGATACCTGGGGTTCTGACAATATTAACCCCAGGGTCCCTTTTACTGTACTGTGATTTCAATCGGCTCTAGAGAAGCTACACTCCACAAAATGCTGCCTTTGAATATATATAATCAAAGATTTACTTTAGTGAATAGATACCCATGAATCCTTCTGTAAGGACCCTACAATAAGCTGTGCTTTCTTTTTAGAACAAACTAATGTGGAATGTCTTTTTATATTTGCAAATTTTCTAGTGCTCTGGATAGAGGAAAAAATGTGACCTTTTAGACTGAAACTACTGAATAGCTCAGTAGTTAATTTACAATTGATAGATGGCTGGTGTTCCACCAAAAAAGAGAGAGGGAGAGATTGACTATGCCTTCTTTTCTGCAGAACAACTCTAGGACAGACCACTTTTTTTATTTCACAAAGATTTAGACCTTTGGTAGAAGCATGTGATTTGTTAACCAGATTTTTCTCTGATCACTCTGGCTATTCTCAGTCTCTAAACACAACAGCTTCCCCATACAAATACCAAAATGTATGTTTAATTTATGACTATTTACAGACTTGGAGTTTACTGGATTTATGAAATGGAAGAAGAAGATCTCCTTTTTCATCCATATGGATGAAAGCATTTCTTTGCTAGCGGGATGTGTGTAAGGAACACTGCCAGGGGAGACTACAGAAACTTCAGAGGAAACCCTGGAGAGATTTAAATGGGGAAGAGTTGATTAAGAGTGCAACATTCAGTGGCTGGAACAATGATGCAGCAGAATTAAGAGCTTTGATAATTTGGCTGAATTTTCCAAATTGAGATTAAAAATGAATTAGAAGGTAGTAGATCATTTGGGTTTCCTCTTTAGCATTTTCATGCCAACCACTATGCACTGGTTTCCCGGGTCCTGGATATACTGTCTCACATATGTAAGGAAATAACACCAAAGTAACCAAAAATGTAACACTGGAGCTTCTGATATTTATGTTCCATGGTTTTGATCCTCTGACAGTCAATCGCAATCTCCAGCCGCTAGAAGTCCTAACAGGGAACTGCGGCCAATGGGAGCTGCGGGGGCAGTGCTTGCACGCAGAAGCAGTGCACAGAGACCCCTGCCCACCCCAGGGGCAGCGGGGGCATGCTGGCCGCTTCCAGGAGCAGCATGGGCCTGGGGCAGGCAGGGAGCCTGCCTTAGTCCCAGAGAGTGGCTGACCTGAAGACAATTGAGGTAAGTGCCACCTGGCAGGAGCCCACATCTCTCCCACACCCCAGCCCTGACCCCCCTCCTAGAGCTAGCACCCCAAACCCCCTCCTGCACCCCAATCACCTGCCCCAGTCCTGAGCCCCCTCCTGAACCCCAGTACTTTGCTCCAGCCTGGAGCCCCTCCTGCACCCAAACTCCCTCCCATATCTTGCACTCCTCACTCCCTCCCACACCCTCCCCCCTCCCTTAGGCTCAGCCCAGAGCCCACTCCCACTCTCTGAACCACTGAGCCCCATCCCAGAGCCCGCCCCCCCTCCTGCACCCCAACTCTCTGCCCCAGCCCAGTGAAAGTGAGTGAGGGTGGGGGAGAGCGAGCAACGGAGGGAGGGGGGATGGAGTGAGTAGAGTGGGGCCTTGGGGAAGGAGCAGGGTAGATCCTGGGTTGCACAAATTCAAAAAGTGATCTTGTGCGTAAAAAGATTGGAGACAACTGTCTGAATGGAATAACTGTATAATGAAACCCAGAGATATTTCTTGAACAGGCACAACACCCTTTTAGTTAGGGTCAAGCATGGGAGATACAAGTTAAGTCCTACCATTGTTGGAGGACACAAATCATCATAAATGTTGTTCAGTTTATGTGGCTCAAATGGGAGCTGCTGGCTGCTCGGCCCTTCTGTAGATCAGGACACTTGTTGAGGTGCCTAAATAATGACCTGAGAGCCTAATTTAGGTAACAGTTTCTGAAAAGGTTGGCCTACATTTTCAGTGGAATTTCTGCCATTTTAGTGTACAAGCTATATGTACATCATGGTGTACATTTCAAACGGAGCTGCAACCTGGCCTCTTCGTTATGCAATTCAATATGCAATTATGGATACATACAAAGGAAAGCATTTACACAAGCAAAACCCATTTCTGTTTTGTAAATATAGTAATACGTTTTCAGTCAGGCCTCTATTCACTCTTCACCAGTAGGTAAGCCAATTTCCAGCTATATATGCTACCACTTGTGCGTAACCTTTAAATACTCTGATACTTATGTCAGCACAAGTGATAGTATTTGCATTTGCAAAATTAATTGGCCTCAGATGAATTTAATTAATGGTTAATTTGACTAGCTGAAAAACTAAATGGAAGATGTATTTTCTTTATCAATATAGCTGAATTATAACCATAAAAAGGCTTCATAAGCATCTTGCTCCTAACCCATTTTAAAGATGTGTGTTAGCTGATTAAAGTATGCGGCTCTTTTGATAAAAGACTGGTCTCACAGAAGATTCAGTGGTTTGGTTTATGTAAGTTTCACTCCCACTCCAAAAAGGATTCTTCATTGAACTACTCAAACCCCTAGGGAGGGAAAAAATTGGAATGGAAACTTTAAAGAGAGAAACTTTCCCATGAGACCTCTGGGAATTCCTGTTTCTGATCCAGCCAGAAATGCTAAAAGGACTGTCTCTCTTGCAATATTTTGCTACATTTGGTTCTGATCCTTATCTGAAGTTCATGGACAGAAATCTGAAAACTAATGGGAAAAATGTCAGAGCTTTTTCAAATCCCAAGTGTTTAGCTACAGCTCTGGATCAACCATTCACAATTCTTTACTTTAGAAATGTGATTGGCAGGGCTGCAAAATGCACCAGACATCTGCTAGCCAAAGACAGCTACAAAAGGAGATGGTGGGGACAAGGTCTAGGTTAAAAAGCCCAGCAAGCCACACCTAGCTTCTGGGAGATGACGAGTTTTTGGTTCTAGGTTTTTGGAGGGAAGGTGTGTTTTTTTGGTTTTAAACTCAGTTAGTAGGTGACTTTATAAATATAACATTCCACCTCCTCTAGCTCCCAGAAAGAAAGAAGAGGTCTACTGTGAAGGAGAAGTTCTCCACTGCTGTTTTCCTCCCAGAGTCTCCCCACTACACTGTGAGGAGCCAGGCAGAAGACTTTTCCAACTCCCTCTCAGCCTCCATTTATTAGAACTTCCTCCCCAGTGAATCACTCCACCTCCTGCCAGGGCCAGCTCCAGACCCCAGCGTGCCAAGCGCGCGCTTGGGGCGGCATCCCACGGGAGGGCGGCAGGCGGTTCCGGTGGACCTCCCACAGACATGCCTGTGGAGGGTCCGCTGGTCCCGCGGCTCCGGTGGAGCATCCGCAGGCGTGCCTGCAGGAGGTCCACCGGAGCCGCGGGACCGGCGACTGCCAGAGCGCCCCCCACGGCGTGCTGCCCTGCTTGGGGCACCGCAAATCCTAGAGCCGCCCCTGCCTCCTTGTTGCTCGTTATCTTTCCAGGCTGTGGTAAGAAGTTGACATGATTCACAGCAGTTTCACAGCTACCCAAAGGGTTCTGGCTATCATTTATGAAACCAAACAAAGTCTTCTTCACGTTACTGTGCTGCAACTTGGGGAAATGATGAGTTGCAACAGAGACAGGAGCTGTATGTATGCAAATTCAGGAAAATGACACTACATCCAATCATAGTTCACATTTGGAAAGTTATGTTCCCATCATATGAACTAGAAACATTTTAAAAAGAAGGAATGGGCTGCAGAAGTTGAGCCTCTTATAACCTCCTAAGTCAAGAACTTCTATTCTGGTCAGCTATTCTACCTCATTCATTATTTCTGAAGTACCATATAGCTTACTTCTTTCTCTTGTCTAGCTCTGAGTAATATGCACTTCAGGGAAAGATTTGCTTATTCAGATGTGTCTCAGAGTCTGGAAAGGTTTGATTCATAACAAGTAACTGACCATTCTCTGGAACAGTTCTGATTTTTTTTAAAAAAAGATTGTAACAAATAGCTTCCATAGCTGAAAACTGTCAAATGCATTTGCAATGTTTTTTCAACAATTGAGAAAGCATATTGAATGCAAAAATGCAGAATTGCACCTCAACAAGATGACAAATTGATAATTCCTTTGATTCAGTTGAGGGATATTTATTCTCTCATCTAGGATTTTGTGCAGTTTTTTACTGACCTTTTTATTTTGTACACTGTGTAGCATCAGAACCAGTTATTCAAAAATATTGTAATTACTAATGTGGAAGTAGGGAAAGAATTAACAAGGATTTGAAGGGGATCTTAATGCATGTCAGTCAGTTAGCAAGAGTCAAGCTAGTAGTTAGCAAGAGTTAGGCCAGCTGTAACCCTAATGACGTGAGACTTGTAGAAGCGAGGATGGTGTGAGGTGAGAGGGAAAGAACTGTGTAAAAAGTTATTACGACCTTGCAACTGATAACCAAATATGCAGACTGGTGTCTTCTAGGAGTGAGAAAAATAAGATAGCAGGATGGCTTATGTATAAACAAAATGCAGTTGTTGCTCATTATTGTCTGTATTATTGCTAGTTATTGTCTGTTACAAAGGTATAAATGCTTGCTGTAATCGTTTACTAGTTGAGAGACCTGTCCGGGACTGGGGCGACCCTGTGTCCTAGGGCACTCCCTCCCTCTATTGTAATTACTAGAGAAAGAATAAAGTATTTGATTTTGCTGCACCCAAACGAAAAAGCGAGAACTGAGTTTTTCTCCGACACTAATTACTGTACACTGTTGCCCCAGCTCAAGATCCAGCCAGTAGAGGGCTTTATAATCCCCAGAGTTCAGGAAGATAAAGGACTTCTTGAGGTCATAGAAGACCGGGTGTGGGACACAGAGTGTGAGCCAAAGGAAACATGAAAGCAGGAGCAGGAAAGAGACTGGAAGCAGCAGCCTGATAGCTGGTTATCGAGGAACTGCCCTAGGAGCTGACTGAAGAACTATTGGCATGATCACTTCTACAGCTATTAAAGCAGAAATGGTGCCTAGGATATATGCACCTTTTTATTTCTGGCAACTCTAATAAAATCTTCAGTTATTCAAAGTCCAAGTATTTGGTGGGAAACTGCCAAGACCTAGAGCCTTTCAAATCTAATGCTTGGAGCACCTACGTAAAGCATGCTAGAAGACATGCCATAGGGGTACTTTATGGGGTACTTCTAATTACAGTGAAATCCTGCAGCTGGGCCAATTGTAATATGCAATAGGATACTATTACTTTTTCTAATATTACTATAGAAGTATTTGTTTGAATGAAAGAATCCAAAAGGCAAATTTATTCTCAAGAAATCTTAAAAAAAATATAGCTCATATTTCATGCTGTTGCCAGGAGTCATTTCCGGCATGAAGAAATTTAGTGAGTACTATCCTTACTACTTTCACACTCAAGAGTATACCTATATAATGGGCCACATCCAAATTGGGAAGACTACAGATACAAAGAACTGCACCCCTCCCCACTTCCTGCCTAAAAAAAATTAGCTTAATTCACTACTTTAACTCATAGCATTTTATTTACTGTGTGTTACAGTAGCACCTAGAGACTCCAATTGAGATTGAGCCCCCATTATATTAGGCACCGCATAGACACAGTGAGAAACTGTCTGTCTGAATGAGCTTAAAATCTTAATAGACAATGCAAATAAAGGCTGGGGGAAAACAGATGCACAGAAAGGTGAAGTGATTTATCTAAACACATTAATTAATGGCAGAGTAAGGAATAGAACCTAAGTCTCCTGACACCCAGTGTAGCATCTCAATCACTTCCAGTCAGATTTTGAAAAGTATTTAGGAGCCTAAAGGTACAGATAGGGACCTAGTGGGATTTTAAAACATACCTATGCATCTATTGTCCATTGATTGCAAAGGGAGTTATGCATCTAGGCACTTCTGCAAATCTCACAAGGGGCTAGAGTCACAAAAGGACTAAAGCACCTGACTGCCACTTTAGGCCTCTAAATGCCAGCATCAGGCCCCACTGAGTTTCACAAAACCCCTGCTCAGCTGCTGCTGAATCCTGGAGATGCCTAAACCCACTCAATGCCTAAATTTTTGCAGTCAAGAGTCCCTAGACCTCTGTTTCTGCCTCTGCACATGTGTACTGCAGCCCCATGCCAGGTGTCCAGACACCTAAGGCCCAGAGAGATGCACGAACCAGGGGAAGATAGGCATTCCTCTGCCTAACTCACCTGTGGGGCCCAATCCAGTAACCATGGACAGAGCTTGAATACTGGATTGGGCCCCTATAAACAAGCTTACAAAAATGGCTATGGGGGGAAGATCTCCCTCATAATAACTTTTATCCTAGTGGATAGGGTACTCTCCTGGATGTGAGAGACCCCCAGTTCAAGTCCCCCCTCTACCTAAGGGAGGATTTGCTACCTCTCAGATGCATACCTATCCTGTGGGATATTCTGATACTGGGCTCCCTCAGTCTCTGCTATTGAAGCTGTTCCAAGTTGGATAGATAATGAAAGATCCGTTGGGCCAGAGAATGAGAGACAGCAAGCATGAGGATGACTCTGAAGCCTGATGGTTAGAGCACTCGCTTGGCAAGTGGAAAATCCAGGCTCCAGTGGCCCTGTTTTAGTGACTATTTTAAAATTATTTATTCACAGTGGAACAGCTTCAACAGGCGAGACCCCCCCACCATCCAAATATTGTATAGCCAGCACACTCATCTGAAAGGGAGCAGATTCCAGTTCAATTCCTATTCTCTCCCCCCCCCCCCGCCCATTAGGCAGAGGTAGTACTTGAATTGTGGGTTTCCCACATCCCAGCTGAATACCTAACCACTGGGCTAAAACTTATGAGGGAGAACCACCTTCTTCTTCCTAAAATGGCATCGGTGCCCATCCCCAAGAGCAGATTTGCAGCTGAGAATCCCAAGCAGAGGGATGTGCCTTCCTGCAACTTGGACTTAGGCACCTATCTCTGAGGGCAGGTCTACACTACCGCTTAAGTCGTTCCAACTTAAGTTGCTCAGGGATGCGAAAAAGTGCCCTTACCGCAAGTGACACAAGTTTCATGCTCTCCACACTGGTGCTATGTTGGCATGAGAGCATCTTCTGCTGACAGCTTCCGCTTCTCACCGAGGTGAAGTAATTACGCCGTTGGGAGAGCACTCTCCCATTGGCATAGTGCATCTTCACCAGATGCACTATAGTGGCACAGCTGCAGTGTAGACTTGCCTTGAGAGAGGGGCAGGACTTAGCACACACCCTCACCATGGCATATCCCATTGGCTAGCTTAAGTGAGGAACCACCTAGCATACTGGACTTTGTGAATCCCATTCTGCGGTGCCTACCTGAGCACCAAACTCAAGCTTTGTGAATCTCAATGGTTTTCTATGCATCTAAAAGGCATGACAATGTTCAACATCATCATGCCTAAGTTTCTTTGAGAATCTAGCCCTAGATGCCTATCTGCATTTTAGGCATCTAAATACCTTAAAAATCGGAACCTAAACCATTATCATCTATAGCAAAGTCAGTTTTGAATTTAGGGGATCTAGTTCTGTTCTGATCTGTGCTAGTGTAAAACTTAATTGACTCCAGATGTAAATAAGTGTAATAAACCATAATTTCCCTGAAAGTAGCCAAAGATAACTGCTCTCTACTTTTCCTGTAACTCTTCTTGTCATAGTTAAAGTATGAAAACAAAACAGATTAACATCGTGAATGTTTGTTTTATTTTCCTCTTCTTGTCTATTTTTTCTTAATTAGAAGCAAAAATCTCAGATTAGTCAAATTTATTTATATTTGGAGTTGTAAGGCCTGTTTCTTGTTCCAATAAATAAGATGGACTATTTCAGCATTAACCAACTAATTCAGTCTCAGGAGTAAACTTTTGGGAATATGAAGATATACAAATAAGCAGCTTTTCTGATTCCCTGTATCTATAAAATATTTCACAAGTGCAATCTACATTAGCTCTTAACCCTTCAATGCCAAAATTTGTCATAGTACATTTCTATCATTGGAAAAGCACGTTCCAGTACCTCATCCTCAGTTAAATGGAAGCTTTTGGAATGCATGATTTGAGCTGGTAAAAAAGAGAACAAAGGCAGAATTACAACGAAACAGTAGTGGAAAAGAGGTTTCGCTCTTTAGTTTCACTTTGATATGAGAGAACAATCCTTTGTTTATACATATTCTGTTCCCTTTTTCTTTCCTTTGCATAAAGCAATGCAACATATTTTGGAATTTGTAAATGGGCTTCTTACCCTGTTATTACTAAAAGACAAGCCTATCCTCTTTGTAACCAAAGTCATCAACATTTGTAAAAAAAATCTAATTTGTGCTTTATATGTCAAATTTTTTCAGTTCCCCTTAATCATGTGGGTATTGTCATGCATATAATGGACATTGTTATCCTTTGACCTCTTCATTCCCGGTCTTGCTTTGTTGCTGATCAAAATGAATGATCAAACATTGTAACAAATTGGTAATATGCATTTACTTATTTGGATTAGAGTTGTCAAATCCGTAAAAAGACCCAGAGCGAGGTCAAATTTCTACTAACACTTCCTCTCCAACCTTTCATTTTACTACCCTCCTCTTCAAACTCCAGCCAACTTCAAGTGTAGGGATTGACATCTTTCATCCTCAAAGTTTAAGAACTGTAGAGTCAGGTGAAATTTCATCCTGTACTGTAGACTAGAAATCTGTAAAAACTGCATTCTTAATTGTATTTTGATGTTAATTCTAAAAATTATGAGCTGGATGCATATAAAAGTTTAGAGATCCTTTTCAGAAGTTTCAAACTTTTTAATAACTGATTAAAATAAATTAATATTCTTGATTTTTTATAACTTCTGGCTAAGATGACGTGTTCATTACATGGGATTCCAATAGTTAAGAATGGAAAGAAGTAACCATAGTTTATAAAGACATTTGATTAAACCTGATGTACATATCACTTGCAATTTAAACATTACCATTCCTGCCACTTCATACAAAACCAATTCTGGGCTTGCAGTAAATGACAATATTACAAATAACCTACCACAATGATACCCTAATCATAACTATGGATTTAGGATGCTGCTACAACATAAATAATCAAACAGGTGTCTTCAAAACTCATTATAAAATGTAGGTGCAATCAACTGATGATGCATGTTTCTAAATTGAACGACAGCAGAAGCAACAGCTTCCAAAAAGCTAGAAGCAGCTATAAAAATAGCCCACAACATTGCTAAGGACATCTGCAATTAAATACCTGCCAAAGATGCATGAAATCAACAGTATTGTGAACAATGTAAAGCTGCTTTCTAATCTTATATTTATTAAATTGCAAAAAACTTCATTTAAAACAAAGGTGAAAACCAGGAAATATACAGTTAAGGTAAACACTCATGGAACCTTAACTCTGCACCCCTGGATCTGCAATAGCCACTGGGAATTATCTAAATGCACTCCAGCGACATACACTGTGTTAGATGTAGCTGTATTGAATGGTGGAGAAATAAGATGGAATAGCTTGGAAGAGCTCTGACTATGATATGAGGGGATCTGGGTCTGTGTCTCACCCCCCCCCCCCCAACATTGTTATCAAAAGAAAGAGGAGCATGTGTACCTTGAAGTCCCAGTCTACATCATTTCACTATGGAACTGTGTAGGTTGTAAGTAGCAGGGCACTGGGGTCTTCTTGCCACGGGTATTGTCAGTAGTGTGGAGGGCTATGAAAGCAGTTGGTGGATTTAATGATGGGCAAGGGGAAAGTATAGATGTAGGTAGTATCCTGTGTGCTAGTGTGAAGGATATGGAGTGGTTAAATTTTACAAGTTTGGTATTCTGCCACGGGAAATAGGCTCCGGGTTTGAGTGTAGGGCAAGTGCAGGTAGGAGGACCTGCTTATTACAGTGAAAAGGCAAAATGTTAGTGTGAGTTATGAGTATTGTGAAGCATGACTCAAAGAGGGCAGAGTTAGGGCTATATGGACATTTATCTTAAGTCAGCATTTCTTGTTTTTCAGAAGGCTGAGATTTGCTCAGCTCAACCTTCTGGATGGGCCTGAACTAACATTGGGCAACCTTAATTCTGCGTTAACCATTTTTTTTTCTGTTTAATTGCCTAGTTTTTTAAACAGAGAAAAATGTTTGTTGGTAGGAGTTAGTGGCAGTTGTAGTTCTCACCTAGGTTTGGAGTGGATATACTACTGTGACTAGGTAATAATCAAAACACCTAGCTTTTATATATTTGTAACCCCCAAGGAGATTGCCTAGATTCCTGGGGCCCTGTGTGCTGGGAGAGGCACACTGTCTCTGGTAGGAAGGGGGAATCAAGCAGACTCAGTCTGCTCGGGAACCAGGAGGGAGTGAGATGCACTTCCCGGGAGCTCAGGGGAGGGGAGAATCTGGAGCCAGTCAGGGAAAAGGGCAGGACAGGCTGTGTGCAGAGCTGATGAGTCCCAGGTCTGCATGCAAAGAACCGACCTCTGGGGACCTGAAAGCACGACCCCTAAGCTTGAGCCTTTCCTGCTCCAAGGTGACTCCCAGTTTGTAGAACTTTGTTGGGAAAAACTTCCCCCAAACAGGCTGAGTTGGCCCTACGGCGCCCTAGGTGAGATCAGTCACCACTTGGCCAGCTTTGCCCTGGAGAGGGAGACTAAAATTTGGATTTTAGGATAGTTTTGTAATCTGCACCTTGCCTTGGTGGTGAGGGGAAATACTGGCACCAGAAGCAGCCTGAGTCCTGCATAAAGAGGACACCTACCAGCAGTGATCATCAGCCTCTCTGTTAGGGTTGCCAACTTTCTAATTGCATAAAACTGAACACCCTTGCCTCTTCCCCAAGGCCTCACCCTTCCCTGCCCCTTCTGAGCCCCCCCCTCACTCTCTCCCTCTCCCCCACTCACTTTTACTGGACTGGAGCAGGTGGTTGGAGTGTGGGAGAGGGTGTGGGCTCCAGCTGGAGGTACAGGCTCTGGGGTGGGACAGGGGATGAGGGTTTGGGGGTACAAGAGGAGGCTCCGGGCTGGGGCCAAGGGTTTTGGAGTGTGGGAGTGGGCTCAGGGCTGGGGCAGGGGGTTGAGGTGCAGGAGGGGGTGCAGGCTCTGGCTGGGGATGTGAGTTCTGGGGTGGGTCCCTGGATGAGGGGTTTGGGGTGCAGGAGGGGGCTCAGGGCTGGGGGTAGGAGATTGGAGTGCAGAAAGGGGTATGGGAGGGGACTCAGGGCTGGGGTAGAGGATTTGGGTTCAAGAGGGGGTGCAGGCTCCTCGATGGGGCTCAGGGCTGTGGTAGGGGATGCAGGAGGGGGTGCAGGGTGTCTGCTCTGGGAAGGAGTTTGGGTGCAGGAGGGGGTTCCGACCTGGGGCAGGAGATGCAGGGTCTGGGGGGAAGTTTGGGTGCAAGAGGGGGCTCAGGGCTGGGGTAGGGGTGTGGGAGGGAGTTCAGGGTGCGGGCTCCAACTGGGCAGTGCTTACCTCAGGCAGCTCCCGGTCAGTGGCACAGTGGGGCTAAGGCAGGCTTTCTGCCTGTCCTGGCTCCGCAAGGCTCCTGGAAATGGGCAGCACATCCAGACCCTAGGTGCAGATGCAGCCAGGCAGCTCTGTGTGTTGCATGCTGCTTGCACCCACAAGCACTGCCCCCGCAGCTCCCACTGGCCACGGTTCACCTGGCAACCCTACTCTCTGTAGGGACTGAAGTCCAGTGTCATCTCTGGCCCCTCTTAAAGATAAGGTCAGTATGAGGATAGAAATGTTTTGATCAAACCAACATGTACAAGATAAAGGCTGGTAACTAACCATGTCAGAGGGGCTATATGTAACTTGTTTATATCTATGTCTAAAAGAGGCATTGCAAAGGGGATGTCTTTGTCTGGCTGACATGGGCGGCACGTGCACCCCCTGTTCGGAGAGGCTAGTTCCCTGCACCCCCCCTTCTGCCTGAGGGCTGCCCCCATTACACCTTCTCCAATACCTGCTCTCACTGGCTGGCCACCAGTGCAGTCTGAACCCCAGCGGTGCCTAGAGCAGCCCTGAACCCGACTGATCTGCTGGCACCTGGAACAGCCCCAGCCAGCCCGCCGGTGCTCAGAGCAGCCCTTAGCCCAAAAAAGCAATTGTGTGGGATTAAAGTACAGTCCAACAAAGGCAAAAAATCATGTGTAACCCCTAATTGTGTATAATGCCTTTGGAGTGGGTCCTCCTGAAATACCACACTGAGCAGCCAGGAGACTCACCCCTGGACTACAACAGCAATTGTGGCAGAGGTGCAAGACTCCATTTCCCAAATTGCCTAGAGTCCAGAGTGGAGATAGAACAGGATAGCAATGCTACCATAACCAATCATAATGCAGAACTCAGAGACAAAGGGTTAGGTTTTAGTTTAGGATGTCTGGCTGGCTGCGCCCATTTGATGACAGTTTGCTGCCTAAGTAGATAAAGTCATCTACTACTTCCACGGTTTGTTTGGAAGCACAGATGTCTTGTATCACAGCTTTTGCGCTAACACTCTGGATTTTTGTTTTTGCCCATGAAATTCTTAGCTGAAAGGCATCTGCCTCATGCTGTGATCTCTTTAGTGCATCTTAGAGATCATTTGCATCCTGACCAAAGAGGATGACATCACCTGCATAATCCATGTTGGTAAAAGAGGTTGAACTGACAGTTATACCAGTACTTGTGGAGGTATGTTCAAGGAGCCAATCCACTGTGCAGCAAAACAGGACTTGGGCCATTGCACATCCCTACTTCACCCCAGATCTAGTGTGAAACCTGTCAGACCAAAGGGACCTGTTGTATTAATTTAGATGGAGTATATATGGACCAAGGTATTAACATAACACTGTTTAATATTGGATAGTGACTGGGTTAAACAAAGTTCAGGGTTTGGTATATATAGATCTCAGCCTGCCTAGCACCAAGGCAAACACATGGTTAAAAATTATTTTAGCCTTTTATTAAAGATATAGAAAAGAAGGTGTAAATGGAGCAGACTCACCCCTGTGGTGCCTCCCGCTGGTGACTTCTGGGAATTAGCTCATTCCAGCTCTAGAGCACCCTCTGCAGGCTGGTGATCTGCCTGTCCTCTGGCCCCCATATCCCTTCCTGGACCCAGTGCCCTTTTACATGGGGTGCTGCCCCCTGGCAGTAACCCCTTTCTCTCAGTCTTAGGATCTCCCCTCCCTGGGGAACCCCCACCTACTATCCCCACCTTGCCTCAGTATATGGCTACTGCCAGTCATTGTCTAGCCCCTACACCAGACTGCAGTATCAGCCTACTCATCACTGGCAAGGTTGGGTTTGGACCTGCTGCCTTGGACGCCCCCTGCAACCTCCAGTACCTGTTGGCCCAATGCTAGGCCGCAGCCTGAGGCTTTCCAGGCTGGAGCTCCCCAGCTACTCTACCTTTCCCCAGCCCTGCTTCACTCAGGTACCCTGTGTCCAGCTCCCTGCAACCAGACCCATCTCACTCTACAGCTAGAGAGAGACTCCTGTCTGCCCCTGGCTTCTCTGCCTTTATAGAGCCAGCTGAGTCTGTATGGGGCGTGGCCCCTGCTACAGCCACTTCCCCCAATCAGCCCAGCCTAAAAGCTGCTTTCTCCAGCCACAACCCCCTCCCAGGGCTGTTTTTACCCCTTCAGGGCAGGAGCGGGGGTCCACCCTGCTACAGAAGGGAAAATAGCTAAAGTATTTGAAGAATAGAGTGTTAAATAAGGCTTTCATTTTAATAACATTTCTTGATCCATTTCCTTTTAGCATAACAGGGTTTTAGAAGGAAAAAATCTCTTGTCTGGCAACTTTTTATATGGTATCAAAGATGGCAATAACTTTCCTTTGGAGTAAAAGAGGAGTTAATTGAGATGTTGTTGCAGTTGTTATTAAAGTCCAAAACTATCCTTTTGGGGAAAAGAAAATAAATGAAAGGAGAAAAGCTGAAGCTCCTGTTATTAAAGCCCAATCCTGTTTCACCTCAGGTCGTGTTTGGGATTCAGCTGTAGCTGATAGAGGTGGTGATGTCAACTGGGTTCCTCTCTCTGGCCCAGTCTGATCAGGATGTCTCTCAGGATTAGGATGACAGAGGTCTGGAATCCCAGGAAACAATGGGGGTAACGCTTGCTTCAGTAGCCTCCATCTATTCTTCCCTTCTATCTTTCAATCTGTGTGCCCGTTCTTTGAGATTGGAAAAGATGGGGAAAGAGGACAAGACTGAGAGTGAATGGGATAGGGACTATGGAACAGGATGTGGTGTGAGGGGAGACAGATCTGACAAGGACCTGGGGGTGCAGGTTGAGAACTGGAATTGGCTTGGCAATGAGGCTGATGCAAGGACCTGGGACACAATGGGGTGGGAGATTGAGATTGGATGGGAACCCTGGGGAGAGAAACTGGACTGGGTCCGGTGGCAGGGAGAAGAAGAGGAGAGAGACAAACTGGACAAGGAGCTTGAAAGGGGGATCTAGGACTGACTAGACAAGGAGATTGGGGACAAGGAACTCTGGGTTGGAGGACCTGGGAAAGGCTGGGCAAGGAGACTTGGAGGCACATGGAGAACCCAGAGGTGGAGACAAGGACTGGCTGGGGAAGGAGACTGAAATAGGAGTGGAGTGAGTGGAGACTATTACTGGATAGGTGAGAATGGGACAAGAAGCCAGGAGTAGGGAAGAGGCAGGATTGGAACAGGGTCAAGTTGGAGAGGGATGGGTAGAAGGGATCATGCCTGAGGGGAATAGACAAAAGAGTTTTTGCCCACTAGAGCACACTCACTCCTCCAGAACCTGGAATAGATCCCAAGATTCCATATTCTCAGCATTCTTCTGCTGTCAATAAACAGCTGTGAAACCCACTGGCAAAGTGTCTCATCCCCCTCTAGGGCTAGTCCACAGAGGATGACAACCTACTACTACTATGTCACCCCATTAGCTCAAGTGGTCGAGGTTTTTGTGGTGGACCTAAAGGTCCAATCCCTCTGATGAGCCACATGGGTGTAAATGTGAGGCCTCATGAAGGAATATCTCTTTTTTCAGTTTTTTTTTAAAGAATAGGAAATTACACACACACAAACTATGTTAAAAGAATGCTAAGGTTGAAGAATCAAGCTCTCAAAAGTTAGGAAATGCCAGAATTAGGTTACCTGTGCGATCTTACTTGGTTCCCTTTCTGTGGGGAAGGGTTGCCTCTTTCCTACAAGAGTACTCTCCTTCAATAGAGGCTGGAAAAAAATCTTCTACTTCACAGAATGCTTTAAAGAACTATTCTTTTTCAAAATGGCTCCTATCTCCTATTGTTCTCAATGAGACTGATAACACTGACTGTCCTTAGTTAAGATGGCCACTGCCTCCGTTCATCTGTTCCTCTTTGTCTTCTAATAGCAAAGAGCATCACCATCTTCCCTGCGGGCAGCTTGGCTTCACAGCCACTAGGAACAATGGGAAGTATTTTGAAAAAGAGCCTCTTAACAGACAGCAGCCTGATACCTCATTCCCACTGAGATCCATTCTTTGCAGAATCACATTCCAGGCAGGGACTGTCTATTGCTTTATTTGTACAGTGCCTAGTACAATGGGGCCCTGTTCTTTGCTGGCACCTAGACACTAGCATAATACAAATATTAATAAAATCTTCCTTTTCCTCATAACGTATATAACTGACTCTCCATGAGAAATCTGATAGTGCTATGTACTCAGGATGTTACTGATTTGTTTGACTTTTCATTCTTAATACTGTTCTCAGCATTAAATGTGGCCTGTGACATTTAAGATATTGATTTATTTAAGCCACCGAGAGATACTAGTTGCCTTGTGGTTGTTTTCAGATCCATTGATAGGAAGAAACAAATCTGTTTCTAAGAAAAAAGTCACACTGTAGCACACAGCTTTTTGTTTCTATTTCTGGTTTCATGACAGCTATTGTATTTAGGTAACTTTTCCCCACATTAAAATATTTCTCTTCTACATTTTTCTCGTGAAGTGTGTGTGAAATTACAGCATACTAAATAAACTCTTTCCTCAATGAAGCTTCCTTCATTATTCATTTGGTTGGGGTTTTTTTTATAAAAGGAATGAATTATTACCTATGTTTACTCATCTTGTCTACATTACAAACTTTTACCAATGCAAGTTATGTTGGCATAAAGCTGCTGCAGTTAGTATATCGCTTTTACGTGTACATACTTGGCTCCTTGCATTGGCGCCGCATGTACTCAACAGGAGTGCTTATTATGATAGACAGTGCAGTGCACCATGAGTGGTTATCCCAGCATGCAACTCACTCACTACAATCCAGCACACTGTTTTTTGGGAAGTTTGGCATGGTGGGGCACAAATGAGTCACACAGGGGTGACTGAGACTGTGGGGTCAAGTTCCCATCATGGAACTTCCTCCACTCCATAATGCCTCTATCCCATAATTTTTGCACCTATTTTGAAAATCCCACAAACCCACATGGGACTTGTCACTGTCTGCCATCTGTGACAAGCTTGAATTGGTTCTTGCTATATCCCACACCCTCCCGAACACCGGCCACCTCGACAGCACTCAGGAAAGATTCACCTACGGTCTCAGCAGGTGCAGAATGACAGTTGAATGTGCTTTTGATAGATTGGTAGATTTAGTAGATTGAAAGGGCTTTGTTTACTCACAAGATTGGATCACAATAAGAAAGATATCCTAATGGTTAGAGCTCCCTGCTGTGTCCTGCATAATATCTGTGAAGCAAACATGAAGTTTGTGTCAGGGCGGAGGTGAAGCAGCTGTCTGCTTAGTTTGAACAGCCAGACACAAGTGCTATCAGAAGAGCTCAATGCAGAGCTATATGGATCAGAGAAGCTTTGAAAGAACCCTTTAACAATGAGCCACGGTGTTACATTTTGGTGTACTGTACTCTACTTGGCCCTGCAGTTCAGCAGCCTGTTAGGGATTGTGTGGTACACATCTATGAATATAACACTGACTATGCAC
The DNA here is from genome assembly GCF_016161935.1 of Mauremys reevesii. Taxonomy (NCBI): domain Eukaryota; kingdom Metazoa; phylum Chordata; order Testudines; family Geoemydidae; genus Mauremys; species Mauremys reevesii. The sequence goes on from NC_052623.1 coordinate 282,946,878, forward strand.
TTATTAATTTTGTAGTGTTTGCTATACATTTATGATTACACTGTTTGTCACTGATTCTATGAGTTGTGTCACAGTGTACAATAACTAAGTGGGTGCTTTCATTCCTGTCGGGTGTTCTGCAGCATATGTTGGGAACTAATAAATATGCATTATTTTCCAAATAATAGAGCTTCATTAACTAATAAAAACACTTCAGAAAAATTCTGTTCAAGTTTAAAGCAAATTCATTAAAATTTAAATACATTTTTGTAACAGAGGTTAAAGAAGGGAAAGTAACATTCATGTACATTTTAGCTACACATACATGTGGCTCTCTTAGATTTGATTCATTAAGGTTGGAAGGGACCTCAAGAGATCATCTAGTCTAATCCCCTGCTCAAAGCAGGACTAATCACCAAATGGCCCCCTCAAAGATTGAGCTCACAATCCTGAGTTTAGCAGGCCAATGCTCAAACCACTGAACTATCCCTCCCTTAAGTCAGTGTATGAAGCTGAGGTTGTCCTTAATATTCCCTGGTGTGGAGTCATAGGGATACGGAGGCGGCCCCTGGTGCCATGTGGAATGTTGGGGGAAAGGTGTAGGGAGGACTTATACTGGAGTTCTCCATGGACTGCAAAGGGAGGCAAGATCGGGATTGTTGGACCTGTAGGTCCACAAGAGTCTGCAGCATCTGTGTTTGCTGCCAGAGAAGCTCCATTATGTCCTGGTGCCTCTCCCTCTCCTTTTCCTGCTGGAACTCCTGGGCCTTTCTCCTGTCTGCTCCTTCCCTCTCCATACATTTTGCAATATTCATCCTCCAGGCCCTCTGTTCACAGTCTGATGCAGCACTGGTTTGCAGGATCTCACTGAACATGTCATCCCAAGTCCTCTTCTTTCTCCTCATCTCGCTCAGGCATTTGGGGTGCGTGGAGGGCAAACCCCATAAGGCTGCAATAGCAGCAGCTACAGATGAAACACAGAGGTACCATTGTCAGTGCAGTCACAACTGAAAGTGAAAATTAAGGTTCAGAACACCTGTCCCTTGCTCCTCTAAAATTTTAACCAAGACATGCTTATTGACACCTGCTTCAGAGTGCTTGTGCATAGTGTCACTCACAGCACCAGCCATGGTGTGTATGGCCCACCAGGGCTGAGGGAAATCAGGGACAGCTCCAGGCACCAGCACACCAAGTGCGTACTTGGGGTGGCAAGCCACGGGGGGGCGCTCTGCCGGTCACCACGAGGGCAGCAGGCAGGCTGCCTTCGGTGGCATGCCTGCGGAGGGTCCACTGGTCCTGCGGCTTCAGCGGACCTCCCGCAGGCTGCCGCCGAATTCGCAGGACCGAGGACCTCCCGCAGGCAAGCTGCCGAAGGCAGCCTGCCTGCCGTGCTTGGGGCGGCAAAATGCCTAGAGCCGCCCCTGAGGGAAATGAAGAGGAAATTGCTCAGTTTCATGAATCTATAAGTGTAGAGCAATGGCACTGATCACTGATACCACTTTCCACAGGCAGTGGTGATTTTATCTGATTTTTTGCTCCTGAAGGTAACAAAGGCACAGAGAGCACAGCTGCTGCTGGCATCCTGAAGCTGCCCGGGCCCGTATGCTGCTAGTCTGTGTACTGCAATGCTGCCTGCTGAAGTTATCGCGGACTGGCATGGGGAAGTGTCCTATCACACAGGAAGAAATAAAGCTGACATCCCCAGAAACTTTCAGGAGAGGATTGCAGAGTACCTCCATGAACATTTCATTGAGATCTCTCAGGATGATTTAAGGGACATCCCTGAGTACATGAATGAACTGCTCTGCATGGCCCCTGTGCCTATCTCTACAGAGGAATGACAAGCAGACAACAACTCTATCTCTCTTTGTTGTGCTGCTACAAGTAAATTAATGAAAAGTTGATAAGCTGTGTTCTGCTAAGTTGGGGAAGCCATCACTGTAATAGGAAATACATTTACATACTTACCCAAGGTTCCTTCCCTTGCAAGGGGCTCACCTGTGCTCGACTGCTGAGGCTGATTGGACTGCAGTGGAGACTCAAACAGTTCCTGGTTTACAGCATAGCTGGATGCCTCTCTCACCTTGGTTCCACATCCTTCCCCACCTTCTCCTTGCCCTCGCTGTTCACAGCAAGGGCATGTGTGACTCATGCTCCTCAGAGATATCCACTGGGGTGTGCAGGGTGGTGGTGGGGCCTCCACCAAGTATGGCATCCAGCTCTTGTAAAACTGGCAGGTCTGCAGCATGGCACTAGATTGATTGTCCTCCCTGGCCTTCTGATATGCCTTATGCAGATTTTTTGCTTTCATGTGTCAATGCTGTTTGTCCCTGTCATACCCCTTTTCCTGCATTCCCCGTGTAATCTGCTCATAGATGTCCACGATTCTACAGCTGGTACACATACATGTGGCTTGCACAGCCTCCTGTCCCCACAGGCCTAGGAAAGCCAGTATTTCCTGGATATTCCAGGCTGGAGCATGTTGCCGGCTGAGTCAGTTGCACTCAACAATGGAGAGCTCCAAGGTGTGTTTGCTGAGATGGACAATCAGGAGAAGACATTTAAAAAATGTATGGAGTTTTAAAGTGTGCGTGGGAGGGGGGCTTCCAGAGTCCATGACCCCTGAGCAGTGGAGTTAACAATTATGACCACAGCGGTCAGTGTCAGGTTTTGTGGGACAGCTGCTGGAGAACTGTTAGGGTTGACATAGGTAACAGTGTCTGCACTCATGCTGTGTTGATCTCAGTACATAGACTAAGGTGCAACGCCACTCAGAGAGGTAGTGTTACTATTCAGCATAATGGAGAGCTTACATCAGTGGGAGACAAATTTAAGTGTAGACATATGCACTGCTAGGTCAAAAGTGGCTAACATCAACCTAATTTTGTAGTGTAGATCAGGCTTTAATGTTAATATAAAACATGGGGCTTGGTGAAAGAGCTGCACTTTATGTAAGCTTAGTGGGCTGTCAAAAAAACCTAGAGAATTTTCTGTATAATTTTAATTCCAAAAACTGAAATTCAAAGGTGATTAAGACTTGCTAGTCACTTTTTACAAGCTCGAGCCTCAGATTGGTATGTGTCCCACTGAGGTCAGTAGGGTTTCGTGCATGGGTCTCCTCCCACAGATATAATTGCAGTATTGGGGCCTAAAACAGCAACTCTTAAGAATTTTTTTTGGCCACTTTCGACGTACCTTGTGGGGAGGGGGAAGGGAGAGAAAAGGGAGGAAGTGTAGCAGATTATTGTTTTAAATAGGGTATGTAAGAGAATGGCTTGGTTCTTCTATTCCCATACCTTGTTAGCAAATGTTAGAACACAAAGTTGTTCAACTTCCGCTGTATCATTGTGGCAGGTGTGGCTCACAACTGCACTTTGGATAAGGGAAGTAGAAATTCTCTCTAGGAAGAGGGAAATGAAACATGGGAAAGGTGCAGTAGGGAAAACCTGAGCTGTCATGAAGGATCCAGAAATGATGCTCACTCATAATATACAGGGAGCCATCAGCCCCTTCTATCATGTGTTTTTCATGTAGGAAACTGGGGCATAGGAATATGGATTTGCCCTGAATATAGTTTGTTACTATAGGGAGATGGAGGGTTTGGCTGTGATCTTGAGGACTAGGGTACCCAACAAATGTATTATGCCAATGTAGTAAGGGATGGGCAGGGGAACTGTGTCTGGCTTAGTGGGCTTTAGGTATGTCCACGTGTTTGCACAGGAACGCTCTTATATCCATTTTAGAGTTAATAAACTGTACCTATTACAATGAGCGAGCAGCTTTATGCACCTGCTCAAAGGATGAGGTCATCAGAAGAGTCCTGCCATCCAGCTATTGTGTGTATTTAACCACACTGACTTAGGAAACAGCTGAAAATATTTTAATCAAGCTTTAAGAAGTATTCCCCTTTGACAGATGAAGTATGGAAAAGTTCAAGCAAAAGGTGAACTGTGAACATCACACCTGCAAGGTGCCCTTGAGTGCTGTAGTATCAACACTGGCTCTGACACAGGTCCTGGTCGCATACTCTGGGCAGGAAAGTGCTATAGCACTTCAGCTGCTAAGGTTCCTGCAGCTGATGTGTCCCAAACAGCAGTCCAAATGCCATGCTCCTCTCAGAGTAACATGACACCCTGCCCCAGTATTGCCAACTCCAAATGTTTAAAATAAATCATGAGGATTTTTTTTTAAATAGTCAATGCTGGGTTCCTTTTATTTACCTTCCAGCTCCCAAGCCTGTAGGTTACATTTACTTCATGCTTTCAAACTTTTCTCTGAAATCACAACTGCTAGAAACCTGTTTTGAAATGAAAGCTAAGATTCGCCTGCAGTCTCCCCATTCCAGCATCTGAGGCTTTCAGAAAAAATGTCAAATATCATGACAGTTGGCAACACTGCAACTTCTGGGACTCATTCCCCAACTGTCCTTCAATGCCCATAGAACCTTCCCCTCCTGGTGACCTACTGGAAATAAGCAGCAGCAGATTCACCCTCAACACATTCAACACATTGCGGTTTGCTCACCCACCACTGCTCAGATGATTCACCACAGAGTATTTCAGAAAGGTATAAACGAAAAGTTTCAGCTCTGAATGACATACACGGTTGTACAATCTTAATACAGCAGTCACTGTCAGATAACTACTCTAATGATGTGTAGTGTCGTCAGACTTAGAATTACTTGAGTATTGTTGGGCAGTCTTTTTTAGGCTCATTTCAGCTGGACTATTCACAGAACAAAGTATTACTCCACATGAGCAATGTTTGCAGGAATTTGGCTTTATGGGATGATAGTTCATTTGTTAAACATAATTTCTTTAAGCATGATTCTGGAGGAGATGAGCCATAGCTCCAAGGTCCATATTCTATTTATAGCTTGATCATCATGAAAGCACCCAATAGTCATGTATTCATAGAATGTGAGGCCAGAAGGGACCACTGGATCATCTAGTCTGATCACATTAAATGGCCTATATACGCAGGCCATTTAATTTCACAGTTTCCCTCGTATTGAGCCCAATATGCTTTAGTCAAACAATTTATCTTCCAGACAGGCATCCAGTCTTGATTAGAAAACATCACTTTTCCCCATTGCTTGTGCCAGCGGCTATTCAACCTCACTGTAAGTTTTTGTCTAATTTGATTTATTTCCGTAATTTTTAATTTAATACTGATTATTGGAAACCAGCAGGTTATATCTCTATATAATCTTTTCACAGGTAACGAAACTTTTCCTCTCAACAGCAAAAATGAATTTGTATTGTCATTCATTGTGCAAAATATATAATATTTAGAAGCCATGCTTCTTTGTTAAATATATTTATTTTTAAGAAAACCCCACTCTTGCAGAGTGTGCTACAACATGTCCTACAGAGTAGCTATATCAGAAATACCATACACGATCACATTTCTTTGAAATCTTTTTGATCTTTCAGTGCTTTATCTTCGTTCTTTCTGAATGAACTTACCCTTTATTTAAGTATTATGTAAACGTGTGCTTTGAAGTCACTGTCATTGTCTATGTCTTTGTGAACAGCAAATAAACCTGTCCCACAAGAAACTTGGATCTAGTAACAAGTACTGTAGGCTTATGACTACTGCAGCTGGATTTAAATATCAATATTTCTAGACTCGGGAGTTTACCTCATTCCTCAGAAATACAACCCAAATAGCCATTGAGACGGTGGAAAAATTCTTACTTCATTGGAGCTGAATGAAGGCCATGATCTTAAGTTGGAGGAAATAAGATGCTGCATGTACTGGACAGCACACAGTGTACAGTGTTTGAGTTAGTTCAAATTAACATAAGCTATCTACAATGGGTAGTAACTATACAACATGTCAGAAATTAATTTGGCACACACAATCTTCAGAAGCCATGGGAGATAATATACACTCTGCAAATGTGGATTTCATCTTATGCACCTCCCCACCTGAGCTGCCATAAGAAAAAGGTCTAAATCCGTGGTGGGCAACCTGTGGGACACAGTTTGCCGACCACTGGTCTAAATTCTGTAACTTAAAGCTGCTTCTTTTAATACAGTTTACAACCAATTATTAATCAATACAAAGTACTACTGTAGGACCTTTAATTATTCCAGAAAGAAGATAATAAAAGGCCCATCATATTATCTGGATCTAAAAAAGAGCTGCTGCATATTGTCAGAAGTTACCCTGTGCAGTGAACTGTGGTTCTTCAATATGTGTCCCCCTATGGCTGCTCCATTCTAGGTGTTCTAGCGCCCCCTGTGCCTTTGATCGGAGATGGTCTCAGAGCAGTGCCTGTTCAGCCTGCACATGTGTGCTAGTCAGCTTTGTGCCCTGTGCCATTGTTACACAGCATTGTGTGTGTGAACTGCCCTCCAATTCCTTCTCTACCACAAAGCAGAGAACTCCAGAGCAGAGGGAAAGGAGGGCGGATAGTGGAGCACCCATAGGGATACACATGTTGAAGAATTACAGTTACTGCACAGGGTGAGTACGCACTTCTTCTTCGAGTAGTAGTATTCCTATGGAAGGTCCACTCTACATGACCACTGAGCAGTTCCCTCTAAGGAGGAGGGGGCTTTGTAGCCGAGTCCAGCATAAAGAAAGTACAGCTGAGCTAAATATAGTAACAGAAGCAGAATCATGAGTTATTGCATAGTGATCAGCGAATGTTTGTATAGAATTCCAGGTAGCAACCTTACATATTTCAATAATGAGCATATTTTTGAGAAATGCCGTAGAGGTGGAAATGGACCTTACATGGGCACGGTATCAGGCATTGTGTGATTAAGCTGGTGTTTGTTCTCACAGATATAGTCAGGTTTTGTGAAAGTTAAATCCATTTCCTCTGTAACTTTAGGACCCCATTTTTCTTTCAGAGATTGATGCATTTCCCTAGCATTGCTGAAATGACGGCCAGGTCTGGGATTCTACAAGAGGGCAGAGTGATGGAAATACTTCCTGCCCTTTCCTGTTACTACCTCTTCTCAATGTATGCTCCAGATTGTATCAGTGGATATAGTGTTTAGGATAGCTGGAGAATCTGAGAAGTGGAAGTGACTCACATTTGAATCATCCACAGAAATGCAGACACAATATCCACTTTATACCCCAATCTCATAATTGGGTCCAAATGTTTTATCTAGTCACTTTTTTTGAGCTTTAAGATAGGGAGTCTGGATTAGAACTCATTAAACTTTGTGGCTCAGGACACATACCTAATTATTTTGGTTCAGTATACTCATTTTTAGCCCCAAAGCAGGTAACAATACATTTTATTGAATGCAGGTAATCTTTTGGACGGTAAGCATTTTTATTTCTATTAAATATATAATTTTGCAATAGCTTTGGCAGCCTTTTGCTTCAGGTGCTGTCAGGAAAAAGAAAATAACTTGCCCCTCCTGCGTTGGTGCTCTCTTGACTTATAGGAAGGTAGACATTTTCGCTGAAAGACCATCAAATCTGCAAACTTTCATGCTCAAAAACAAAACAAACTGACACAAAGTGAGAGGTAAATAGATATTACTTGCTTTGGTGCCAAAAACCAATGACTGAAACAATAAATCCAAAATAACTGCCAATGGAGAGCATCAGGATTTTGTAAAGCTAGTAGTTAAGGGTTGTTAAAGGTCTCACCATTAAAATTTCTGAAATCTTTGTGAGATTCAAACTTGTTCTACCAAAGACGTTCAATTTTGGAGCATCTATGTACAGTTTAGACAATGCAATGATAATAAGCTTGAATTTCTAAAGACTTGCACAGCTGAAGACTGTGACCATAGTCCACACTTGCTTTGATGTCCTGTGTAGTATGGTTACTCTGCCAGCAATATCTACAAACATTTGAGTGATTTCAAAGGAAAGCCTATGGAGTTTTCCGTTTAAGCCAAAGTCAGTTGGATGGCATTTCAACTGTCAGAATTAAATTGTATTTCATCAGTGGGGAAAACTTTCTACCAGCTATTCAAAAAGGGATAGTGTAGAGCAAGCTTTGATGTCTAAATTCCAGCATCCAGTAATTTGAAGTATCTACTGGGTTTCCGGGAAACGGGGCGGGCGGAAGCCCACCCCATGCTAACGGATCCCCCCCTCAGCCTAAGGGGAGGATCTACAGGACCTCAGAAACCCACTAATTGTGGGGGACAACTAATAAAAGAACAGGGACAGGAGTGCTGTCAAAGGGTCATAAGAAGGGAGCCTGATGGGGACACCGAGCAGAGAACCCCAGAGAGCGCCCACTGCTCCTCGAAGGCGTCAAGGGAGCCAGCGGACGCCGCCCAGAGGAACTCCGCCCGGAGACGTGAACGGACTAAGGATCGGAAACAAGCCCCACAGTCGCAGGAGTCTCCATTGGCCAACCGCCTCTCCCTGGTCGCGTAGATGGCCAGTTTGGCCAGGGTGAGGAGGAGGTTGACCAGGAGGTCCCACAACTTCATGGGGCCACGGATAGGGAGTGCATGGAGAAGGAGGTGGGGGGAAAAGTGCAGCCAGAAACACAATAGGATATTGGTGAGGAGCCGGTATAGGGACTGCAACCTGGCGCACTCTAAGTAAATGTGTGCCAGGGTCTCCCTCACGCTGCAGAAGGGGCAGATGTCTGGGACAGGGGTAAACCGTGCCAAGTACACGCCCGTGCTCACGGCCCCATGGAGGAGCCGCCAACTGATATCCCCGGCGGGCCTCGGGACCAGGGTGGAGCAGAGGCTGGCCCACCGGGGCTCCTCACCCTCCAGAGGTGGCAGGCGGTCCCGCCACTTGGTGTCGGGGCGGGACACGAGGGTGAGGAAGTGAAGGGTGTGGAGCATGAGCGTGTGAAGTAGCCAGTTGGTTAGATTCACTCCAGCATCTATATATTCAGAAGCTGGTGGTGCAGGTCCATCAGTTTCAGAGTCCTACAGGTGGATGGTTAGTGCTGAGAAAAAGTGGGCTGAGAAATGAATATTCAAAGACAGCCTGGAATGTATGGAAGCTGTAAACTGGATCCAACGCAACATTAGGTTTTTGTAAGTATGTTTAGGGGATGTACTAGATCTCTATGTCCTACTCTGTGGCCTGAATGCCCCAAAATAAGCCCCTACCAAGAACCAGTTCTTTCCATCCTTTGAATATCACTTGAAATGAACACATCAGGAGGCATTTCCTGATTCTGTGTAGTGTGAGGTTGGGTGGGTAATGTCAGCACAAAACCAAGTTGCAAATGAACATTTCATAAAAGCTCTCCTATTTGCAGATCTGCTCTTCTTCACATAAAATACATTATTTCAGTCCCTGTGTTCCACAGTTTTCTCCTCTATATTGGTGAGTGTTGTATAACCTCCTCAGCTGATTGCGTGAGGCATAAGTGGATTTTTTTTCCCATGGAAATCTCTGATGGGTAACATTTGGAGATGCATCCAATCTGAGCAGTTTTTAAATTTTTCTGACATGCATAAAGTTCATACATTATTTAAACATAGGGAAGAAAAAATAGCATATATAGATTTAACACCGTGTAAAGTAGGCCTTATCTTTCCAACTAGTTATGCCACACTGCTTACTTGAACTTCAGTTACCAAGTGACACATGACTAATAGACCAAAGTATGCTCAAACTGTGCAGTCATTATATTCTTAAAACAATTTCTTTACATTATGGATCACGCACTTATATTGGAAGGATGGTTAGGGAAATCATCCCATTGATAAATAATAGAACAAATGCTATTAAAGTTTGATAGCTTGAGTTTAGTTTTAGGGCAGTCCATGTGGAAGTTGTTTTATTCAACAAAACAAGACTGATGAGAAGAGATTCTAATGCCTTGAACATCCATTGCTTGGCTGGGAGGAGAGGCTCATTGATCAGAAGCCTTGCACCAACCCTTCCTCCCCACTCAATCCCACCCACCACACAGATCATATGAATTGTCTGGCTAAGACTACAGGTATATATTAGATATCAGGACATAACTTAAACCTTGCCCTATCATGATTTGTGGAGACTGACAAAGCTGATATATTTGATAAACTTTGTCAAGTATCAGAGGGGTAGCCATGTTAGTCTGGATCTGTAAAAGTAGTTTATCAAAGCTTTTGATAAACTTTGTAAAATATCCTTAAATCTGTTTTTAAAAGATTTTTAAAACCAAGCTTCAATGAGGCAAAGGCACATGCTTCAAGCTATTAAACATATGTTTGTGTTTTCCTGAATAGGGATGCTTTCCGGAATGAGGGCTTTAATGAGGGTTTATACTGACTAGAGGTGGAGTGAAAATTCAGAGGAATACAGTTCCTCTTGTTAAATTAATAAGAGTTGTGGGTGTTAATCTGGGTGTCCTGAACAAATTCCAACTCAATTAATTATGTTCCACCTATTCCAGTTGCATCTTTACACACCTGACTTAATAGTGTTTGAAGGTTTTAATTAGTATTTGTAAAATACATTGCAAAGTGATCTTTAGATTATGGGAATGGCCGATAAAAACATCCAATACTGTGAGAAGTGCCTTACGGCGTAGGAGTCAATTATATCATTATTACAAGACAAACCAGAGACCAAATAAGAAGCTCCATAGCTTCTCTATACAAGTGCATAGTACCACTAAACAACCTACTAGAGCTGTATGATGCACTACTTTGTTGAGAGTTTCCTGAGAAATGCCAGCTATGCCCAGTCTGGTACAGACCCATTGAAAGGACTTCTTCCTCTTTTTTTGTTTTTTTTTGTTTTGTGCTACCTAGGATGATAAATAGAGGACAAAAAAAGAATTCCCATAGTTAAATATTTACCATATTACCTTTAAAATTATTACACATGGGGCTGGTAGCACTGCTTATTAAGGTTTCCCAATACATTATAAGATCCTGTTTTGAGTTGCTTATTATTTTGTCAGATTGTTTGGCCTAAAATTGTACATGCCAAGTGTCTGCCTCAGGCTGAGCTCTTCTGGAAATTTTCAGCAGAAACAATTCAATGATTTCTGAGAATGAAGCTGAGGAAAAATACATTGCTTGTCCCACATTAAAAAATTCTGGCAACCTTTTCATTGAACAATTCCAACATCCCCAGGCTTTGGAACAGGGACTTGAAATTTGGCAGAGGATGTGCCATTTGTTATCCCTGTAAACAACTGCCCAAATCTGGCCAAGTTATAAGCCTTTGAAAAATTGCAGCTCATACATGGGCAGTAGAGACTTCTTTAGGTTTAGTGGCTAAAATCTCCAAAAATTCTGTCTTCACTGAGCATGCTCAAGTCTGAACTGGACTGAGCATGTTCCCTCTATCCCAGGGTTTACTGGGGCAAAATCAGATTTTCCCATATTGGCTTCACCGGGCCATGTTGTGGCCTCACCCTGGAACTTAAAGCACAGGCCTGTCTTTCCTGTGCTCTCGATGACACCTACCTGCCACCCACCACCACTGTACTCACACCCAGAAAGTGTGCAGCAGGGTCTATCCATCATTGTAGTAAGTATCTACACTACAATGGCACCACTGTATCTTTCTAGTATAGACATACCCAATGTTATTTTAACATAGGGTTTTTTTTGTTTGTAATATAGGATAGAGATGGTGGAACACTGAAGAAAATTCAGACATGAAAGGCCTATGGACTTCTTCTGGTCCTACAAAAAACTCTAAATTTCATCACTGCTTAACCAGAGTCTAGAAGCAACAAGGATATGCATTCTGAATATAATGACAATGACATTGTTAACTTTTAAAACACAGGACAAGGTACTGACTAAATCAATTGTGCCTTTAAAGAGGTTGGACACAATTCTAGGAAGTTCATCAGTAGGAGCCTATTTTTAAAAATAATTAAGTATTGAACTTTAAAGCAATAAGTCTTGCCAAGATATTAATGAACTCTTTCAAATAACATAACTTGTATCTACTATAGGTATTTCTACACAACTTATTACCATAATATTTGCTTATATGTTAAAAAGGAATATCTAGGCACAAATCCCTGCAGGTTTTTTGCATGAGCAATTCCCATGTGTCATTTTTACAAATGCTCTAAAAATTTAAGCCTGAGCATCTACATTATCTGGGTTGGCATTCCATATGAAAGCAGTACCTCTCATTTCAATTGCTGGATTCTCCATTTACTCACACTCACGAGAATTTCCAGCCCAAAGAGAAGTGAAAGTTCAAGGATCCGCATTCTAAAAATGCATCCCAAAGCATCAGTAAAAAGTCCTGAACCTCTGTAATGACTCTATACACACCTGCTCTGGCAGCATGGTACTAACAGAACTATACTGACAGGGCTTCCACAGTGAGTATCTTTAGTAAAGAATCCCCTTAAAGAGCCTGACTGCCTACCTTATCCCTTTTTAACTGTCTGCCACAGTGGCGCTGCAATGTGCTTACCCACTTGGATCTCCAGACTATGGAGAACCCAACTCCAGTGTCTGAAGGAAAAGGGAATGCTGTTGTAGAATTAGCTGTCTTTGTTCTTTGTTGGAAGCTGAGATCCTTTCCCTTATGTACATGATATCTTTCCACAAAATCAGACCCTGTGGCACCAGTGTACCCCCCAAAAGTTGGTCTTGTGGCTTCATCAGTGGACTGAATGACAGATGGCCTGGAGTTTAAAACTTGGTTCTGAAATTGAATTCCTTAGAGAACTCATTGAATCTCTTTTCAGCCTTATTCCTTCTCACTCCCACTATCTGAATAATAGTGATAACAATTTTAACTGATCCATAGCCAACCAGGAGCCCAAGCAGAGCAGAGGTATTTAAATGTCATATAGCTAGAATTGGTCAAAAACAGGAAAACAATTTTATGAAAAATTTTGAAGTTGTTCCTATTTTGCAAAGTTCTGTGGTATATTGAAAACTGAGAGCTTACAATTTTAACATTTTAGATTGTCAAGGGTTGTCCTGGAGGTGCCTGCAGCATAAGAGGGCTCTGTATGGGGAGGCATGCGATGGAGGTCTAGCAGCCCTAAGTCAGTCTACAAAGAATCAGGCTAAAGCAAGGTGGGATGAGTTGTGCCTCTCTGCCTTTGGAAGGAGCCTGCTTCTCTCTGTTTGTTTGTTGTTGTTCCTGTGTGTTAAGTTTCTGGATTTTAAGAAATAAAATATCATTACACTGCAACCTTCCAGCAAGAGTTTTTTATATTTTTATCTAATTTCTGTTTCTATGCTGTGAACATAACTGATTCAAAATAAACCCATTTTATAACATTTTCTGATATATTTCTTACAGAAATGTATTAAAATTGTTGTCTAAATTATTCATTTAGTGAAAACCTGATTTTCAGTAAGAAAATATGGGATTTGATCTAGTAATATTTTCAATAATGATTTCAAAAACTATTTTCATAAAAATTTCAGTACAATATCTAGAAAATTGGCAAAAAATATGATGATGGATTGGTTGATGATGATGACAGTTTTTGTTTTTAAGAAAAGGCTATTTTTTGAGGAGGAGAGAAGATTGTGTAAAAGCTTTTAAACAGCCCTAATGGTGTCAGCAGAGTCACTAGTGTTGCCTGATATTTAGATTATGTATTAATTATATTAATTACTTAAGAATCCCCAGTTATCACTTTGATGGTTGCCCCAAGCTCAGGCCCAGTATTATTCAAATTATTATATAGTTGGGAACCCTGATGTGCACTATAGGAACTCTTTTCTATTTACAAATATAGTTTATTAATACATTTAGCGCAGTCACAAATACCCCGACTTAGTAAGATAGAGATACTACAGAATGTACATCTGCACACCCATATACTCACACCATCCCTTGTAGAACAACCTCAAATGTTAGCTATCATCTTCCTCGTCACCGTCACCTTCCCCATCATCACCAGTGGCCATCATTCTGGCACCTCCCAAGGACTACAAGGATACAGTGTCACAACCCAATGGCCCCCTCCCTCAGGTCCCCTGGGAAGGCAGATCAGCACTGCATGTTGCTAACGCTGTTGCAAGCATCACAAAGCATGTTGGGGAGGGTCAAAGGTGTGAGTGTGGAATGGAAGATTAGTTTGCAGGTTACGAGAGGCCAAAGGTAGAGGGGAGAAGGAAGAGAGCAGAGAACGGGTTAACTCGACACTTCGGCTAGCTCAGTCCGAAGATAAGGCTGCAGCACACATCTGACTCTCGGCTGCCTGCCAAAAAAGACGAGGGCCTGGATTTCACCCTGACCAGCCGTGAGAAAGGATTCAGCTGAACAGACTTGCAGAGGCAGCCAAAACGAGCGAGACGGTGAAGGCCAGCGAGGGGAAAAACATACTCTCGCGTCCCTGGAGCTGGTGTGTTTTGGGAACACTAAGGAGGCCACAGAAAGCCAGTTTGGACTGGTACAAAGAGCACCAGGAACAGAGGTCCCTGAAAAAAACACGCCCTAAAGAAGCCAGGACTTAAAAACCCTCCTGAGAGCCGGAGCAAGTTGGAGATCAACAGCGGACCCTGGATGACCCGTGCACAGGACAAGAACTCCCGTCTACCCCTCCCACTCTTCTTCTTACATTACAGTCAGGCTTGGCCAGCCTCAGGTAGTGAGAGAATGAGTATGAAAGTGGGTTGGACCTGGGGCACTAACGCTTTGCTTTTTCCTTCCTCTGAGTAATGTGGGGGATCCCCAGCACTCTCTGCTGATATTTTATTATTTTATTAATAAAGCTTTAAAATTCAGACAATTGGTGTGCTCTTCATCTCCTCCCCTAAAGATCCTGCGGCTTCAGCCTGATCACCTGATGCCCCAGGCAGATTGGTAACATAAATCTGTCACAACAGGCCTGCATTACTGCTGAATATAATGCAAAGCCGAATATAATGCAAAGCAGTAAATATAATAAAGGCAAACTAGCCCACTGAGCTACACTAGGTTCTGCTTCCTCCAGAAGCAGAGGCCCTTAAACACTCAGCTCAGGGACTATCAAATTATCATTACTTTCTAAAATGAAGAAAATGTGCTGCTAAGTTGGGAAGAGTGTTTGAATGAAGGAAAAGGCAGTAGCAAAATTTTGTGCAAGATCACAAATCATTTTATGATTGGCTATGTTGAGTGAAGACAGATCGCCAGTGTAAATATTAATCGAATTTAGAATTAAAACACTTAGTGTTAACAACAAATCTTTTGTTAGAAATAGTAATACTTAACAATTTACCAATAGAAGATTAAGTGCTTTTGGCAAAAAGCTGAAAGTTGTTAGCTAAAGGACACATTAACAAAGAAAATTTTGTTTTGCAATCTAATGCTGACCTTTGGTTAGGTAACAAGTATGCATCCAGCCATGCCTTATGGCCTCTCAAATTAATACTTAAATTAGAGAACAAATTGTCTTTCAGTCTAAGAACTCTTTTTGGTCCTATCATCATATTGTCATTGGTCTTTACTAGTACTGGAGTATTATTTTAATTTTCAACTGCAGTAAGTTTAACAAATGCACACTCAGAAGCCAGCTGGCTCCAGAAGCCAGCTGTTTCTTTAAAACACAGCTTTGTTTGTTCCCCACTTCAGATCTCTGAGAAACTTCAATTTTTACTGAAAGAAACATCAGTGTTTTGCCAAAAGAAAGGCTTATTATAAAACTAATGATTGCCACAAGCTAATAATAATCTTTCTGCAGTTATCTAAATAAAGCTCAATATCTGACAAATAATTTCACCCTCCGCTTTTAAACACACAAAGAATGGGGAAAGTTAGGTGCCTAAAAACAGGATTCATAGATGCCAGAATGCTGAGCAGGAAGCCACCTAAGCTAACCAGGAGGAAATGCTATGCAGAAGGGTATGACCTAAGTCCCACCCTTAAGAGGGAATTAGGTGCTTCCCTCTGCATGGGATTCATAGCTATGAACTCTTTTGTGGAGTTAGGTGCCTAAGCCAGGTAAGTCCATTTTCAAGAAAAATCCAGAAGGGGGAGGTGAAAGTGCCCTTGCTGCCCAAGTGGCTAGAACATTTATCCAGAATTCAGGAGACCAAGGTTTAAATCTCCACTCTTCCTGATATGAAGCAGGTTTGAAACCAAGTCTCCCCATGCCTAAATGAGTGCCTTATTCACTAGAGGATAGTTTGTTATGGGAGAGGATCCCCTCTCCTGTTGAAGCTGTCCCACTTTGTATAAAATACTTAAATAACCATTGGGCTAGAGACAGATTGATTCTATAATCCAGTAGTTAGAGCACTCACGTGGGCTGTATGGTAGGTTCTACAGTGCAGATAGACACCTATGACTCTGGCTTGGACTAAGGTCTATTTACATGGGCAGCAGGTGGAGCCCTACTTTGAGGAGGCTAGCCCTCAGCTCCACCCCTTCTGCCCGCCTGGCCCCCCATGGCCAGAGCCCCGAGATCTCCTGCCCCCCCAACTTCCCCCTTGTGGCTGGAGCCCTAAGACACCCTGCTGCTCCTGCAGCCTGAGCCCCAAGACCCCCTGCCCCTCTTGCAGCCCAAGCCCTGAGACCTCCTTCGCTCCCCCCACAGCCTGAGCCCCGAGATCCCCTGTCCCCCTCGCAGCCCAAGCCACCCTCCCATCTCTGTGGTCAGAGTCCCAAGACCTCCTGCCCTCCATGGCTAGAGCCCCGAGACCCCCTCCCTCCCATAACCAGAGAAGCCCTAGGCCATCTGGAGCCCTGAGACCCCCGCGCAACCTGCTCAGAGTAGCCCTGGGCTGGCCAGAGCTCTTGGGGCCACGCCTGCCCTCCGCAGACCCCAAGCCGCCTGCGAAAATTCAAAAGCTCTTCTCTAATCTGGAAGAAGAACCTGAGCTTTTGCTATGCCCCAGGCAGGTTCTGAGGCGGCTGAGGAGGCGGTATGTTTTACTCAGTGACTCCAGGGAGATTACTGATGAACCCAGGAAGCTGAATAGCACATATTGCCTCCTCAGCTGCCATGGAACCTGTATGGGGCATAATAAAAAGCAAAACTGTCCCTCCTGCCAAATCCACAGCTGGGGTCCCATGACAGTGGCTGTGCTAGGGGAGGCAGAGGAAGAGCCTCTCCTGGCCTATTATACCCGCCGCCCATGGCTCTTTAATTGAGGTGTAGATATTCAGGCTCAGGCTGCAGCCCAAGCTCTGGGATCCTCCAGCCTCCCAGGGTCCTACAGCCTGGGTTGCAGCACAAGCCTGAACATCTACACCACAATTAAACAGCCCCTTAGCCTGAGCCCTGTGAGCTGAGTCAGCTGGCAGAGGGCAGCTGCAGGTTTTTAATTGCCGCGTAGACATACCCTGGGAGACCTGAGGTCAATCCCTGCTCCAATGATGATTTAAATGTTATACAAAATTGAGAGCAGCTTCAATGGGAGAGATTCAGAGCAAGACCTACCTCAGGATACTCCCTAGTCCAGTGGTTAGGGCACTCTCCTGCCTCTGAGGAGACCTGGGCTCAAATCCCTATCAAACAGATGGGGGATGTGTACCTAAGTCTCCACATTCTGGTGGAATGCTGTACCTTTGGGTTGTTTGTTATAAGGGCACTGGTACCACCACCATCTCCTGTGTTCTGTGCAAGGCTTGTACAGTAGATGGGCTCTAAGACAGCCTCTGAGCACAGATCAGGCCCTGCCAGAGTGATGGGTGGAGGGAATGACTATCTTATGAATCCCCTGGGGTTTAGGCATGAATTGGGCTCTGAGCTGCTTGGTGCTGTCAGGATTTAGGCAGTGTGTGTATGTTCAACAGCAGAAATTTAGGCTCCCAGGAGATTTTACCACAGGAAAATCAGGTGTCTAGGGAATTTGGATACCTACAGAGTTAGATGGCAGCTGAGTAGGAATATTTTGAGTATCTAAATTTTGGATTTACGTGCCTATAAGTGGCAGCTAGGTGTCTAAGTCCCTTTTATGCATTTCACCCTTTCTTTCTATCCCTTAAAATAAAGGTTCACCCTTATTGCTGGAATCTCTTTTGTTTAATGTTCTTATTTTTCTGACTGGCATCTCAATCCAGCAACATTTGGAACAATGAGAAGTAGCAAGGTGGGGAAAAAGGAAATGTAAAGGGAAATAAAAAGAGACCCAAGAGACACAAATGAGGCTTCCCTAGGAAAATAACTTAATTAGTAAATCATATTTATTTTTTTAAATGCTGTGGTGACTGTAGGCTTGAAAAATCAAAGTTTACCTTACTTTATACTCCTGCAATAACTTTAAAAATATATTTTGAGATAAAAAGCATAATGTCCAGCGTATACTACTGGTCTGTTGTGAGTCTGGTTATCTCTAAGAGGCACTCACATACTGTGCTGATGGCTCTCATAAGAACTTTGATCAATATAGCAAAACACTGAGGTCACCAAAGTCCTCTGATATGGGAGAATTATTCATTTGAATTAGCAAATACATTCATGTTGTCAGGCACTGCTATACGTGGCTATACTTCGTAATACACACTTCTCAGGAAAAATTAGTAAACCCAATCCTGCAAACATTTAGGCAAGTGAGTAATTTGACTTAGGCAAGTAACATCATTGACTTCAATGGGATTACTGACTTGCATAAAATACATGCCTAAGTATTTGCAAGATTGGGTTTACTAATTTTTCCTGAGAAGTCAAGTTATAGCTCTACATACCCACTTGTTTTTTTCTGAACAATGAAGTCAGATAGGGTCAAACATTCAAATTACATCATGTTTAGTGGTGCCAGGAGTTAAGCTCAAGCTATTGTTTGCTATTGATCCCAAAGAGAGTTTTTTTTGTCAGGGCATACCCTGCTGATGCTAGTTAATAATGAAGGTATCAGTCTCAATGAGATGTCTAAGTAAGTGTAGAATACAGATGAGATTAGCTCTAATTCTTTTCTTTAACAAGAGAATGTGTTACTCATAAATAGCTTTTGTAATTTGTTTGCTGCATCAGAGTCAAGTTCTCAGACATCAGTAGGATTAACTTAAAGATATGTGGGAGGACCAGGGAGATGAAATGTTTCAAGGTCCCTTTTAAATTTAACAAATCAATTTTTAGAAATGTGGAAGGGAAGTTCTTGCACTGTCACAAGTCCTCCCTGACACAGAAGAAGTGAAGTCCAGTGGTTTAGCTTCAGTGCATGATTGCCAATATTTGAATGTTTTCCCCCTACCCCACAGGAATGCTCCAAAAAGTATGGAGGATTGTATGTACACTTAGGAAACTTTTAGACTAGTAATAAGAATGTAGAATATTAAATTAATCAACATCCATGGTGGGTGTTAGTTCTCATTTAAAGCAAAAATAAAAAACAGTTACCCACCTTTTAGTAACTGTTGTTCTTTGAGATGTGTTGTTCATGTCCATTCCAAGCAAGTGTGTGCGCGCCGCATGCAAGCCAGCCGGAAGATTTTCCCCTAGCAGCGTCCGTAAGGTCAGCCCTAGCGCCCCCTGGAGTGGCACCACTACGGCGCCCTATAAAGGGGCCCACCGACCCTCCACCCCCTCAGTTCCTTCTTGCCGGCACTCCGACAGCGGGGCAGGAGGGTAGGTATTGGAATGGACATGAACAACACATCTCGAAGAACAAGTTACTAAAAGGTGGGTAACCGTTTTTTCTTCTTCGAGTGGTTGTTCATGTCCATTCCAAGCAGGTGACTCACAAGCCTGAACCTAGGTGATGGGGTCGGAGTTCACTGCTGACTGGAGTACTGCACAACCAAAGGCTGCATCATCCCTAGCCTGGTGCATGATGGCATAGTGTGACGTGAACGTGTGGATGGAGGACCACGTGGCCGCTCTACAGATCTCCTGAGTCGGGATCTGAGCCAGGAAAGCCGCAGAGGAGGTCTGTGCTCTAGTGGAGTGGGCCGTGACTGGAGGGACAGGGATCCTAGCTATGCGGTAGCATTCCCGGATGCAGGTCACGATCCATGAAGAGATTCGTTGAGAGGAGACCGGAAGCCCTTTCATCCTATCCGCCACCACGATGAAGAGCTGAGTCGAGCATCTGAATGGCTTGGTATGCTCGATGTAAAAGGCTAAGGCCCTGCGGACATCCAGGGAATGTAACCTCCGCTCCTCACTGGAAGAGTGAAGTTTCGGATAAAACACCGGGAGAGAGATATCCTGTCCCATGTGGAACTGTGAGACGACCTTGGGGAGGAAGGCCAGGTGAGGTCTAAGTTGGACCTTGTCCTTATAAAAGACAGTGTACGGGGGCTCGGATGTTAACGCCCTGAGCTCCGACACCCTCCTGGCCGAGGTGATCGCCACCAGGAAGGCGGTCTTATACAACAAGTACAACAGGGAGCACGAAGCCAGGGGCTCAAAGGGAGATCCCGAGAGAACAGAGAGGACCAGATTCAGGTCCCAGGCAGGAGCTGGCTGACGAACATGCGGAAATAGCCTATCCATATCCTTGAGGAAACGCCCGACCAGCGGGTTCGCAAACACCGAGGTACCCCTTTCTCCCGGGTGGAAAGCCGAGATGGCTGCCAAGTGAACACGAATCGAGGAGAGGGAGAGGCCCAGTTGTCTGAGGTGGAGCAAATAGTCTAGGATAATAGGGATAGGGACCCCCAGAGGATTGTGACCTCGCTGACCCGACCATATGGAGAAGCGCTTCCATTTGGCCAGGTAGGTGGCCCTGGTTGATGGTTTCCTACTACCGAGCAGCACTTGTCTGACCTGCTGGGAGCACTGCATCTCCACCGGGTTCAGCCATGGAGCATCCATGCTGTGAAGTGGAGAGATTCCAGGTTCAGGTGGCGGAGGGAGCCCTGGTCCTGCGTGATCAGGTCCGGGAGCAGGGGCAGCGTCAGGGGCGCCTGAACGGACATGTGCAGGAGTTACGTGAACCAATGTTGGCACGGCCACGCCGGAGCTATTAGGATTACCCATGCGTGGTCCCTGCGAATTTTCAAAATCACCCTGTGTATCAGGGGGATCGGAGGAAAGGCGTAGAGCAGACCAACCCCCCCAAGGCTGGAAGAAGGTGTCCGACAGAGACCCCTGACTGCGGCCCAGGAGGGAGCAGAATCGTCAGCACTTTCTGTTTTCCCTCAAGGCGAACAAGTCTAACTGGGGAAAGCCCCAGAGCTGGAAGATTGAGCGTACCACATCCCGTCCGAGGGACCACTCGTGACCCCGGAACGAGTGGCTGAGGGTGTCTGCCAGGCCGTTCTGCTCCCCTGGAAGGTAGAACGCCGTCAGGTGGGTAGCACTGTGGACGCAGAAATCCCACAATGCGAGGGCTTCCCTGCACAGGGGAGAGGAGCGTGCACCCCCCTGTTTGTTGATATAAAAGACCACCAACGTGTTGTCCGAGAGGACTGAAACACATCTGCCGGCCAGGTGAGACCGGAAGGTCAAACAAGCCAGGCGAACCGCTCTCAGCTCCCTGACACTGATATGCAACTCGAGGTCCTACGGCGACCACAAGCCCTGCGTCCTGAGGTGCCCCAGGTGCGCTCCCCAACCCCGATCCGAGGCATCCGTTACCAGGGAGAGGGAGGGTTGAGGGGCAGCAAAGGGGACGCCCATGCATTCTTTCTGTGGGTTGAGCCACCACCATAGCGAGCTTAGCACTAAGTGGGGAATGGACACCACTGAGTCCAAGGGGTCCCTGGCCAGGCGGTATACTGTCGCTAACCAGGACTGTAGTGGGCGAAGCCGGAGTCTGGCATGGTTCACCACATAGGTGCATGCCGCCATGTGACCCAACAGCCGAAGGCAGATCCGCGCCGTGGTAATCGGGGTGCGGTGCATTCCGAGGATGAGCTCGGAAATTGCACGGAACCTGGATTCCGGAAGGTACGCTCTGGTGTGGGTGGAGTCTAGAACCGCCCCTATGAACTCTATTAGTTGCGTAGGAGACAGGGTGGAATTGGCTTCGTTCAAGCGGAGGCCGAGATTGAGAAAGGTCCGCCTGACGAACAACACCTGGGCCTCCACCTGTTCCTTGGAGCGACCGTTTCTGAGCCAATCGTCCAGGTAGGGGAATACCTGGATGCCCTGCCTGCGCAGGAAGGCCGCCACGACTGCCATGCACTTCGTGAAGACCCTTGGGGTAGCTGACAGGCCGAACGGGAGCACCGTGAACTGCAGATGGGCATCGGCCACGACGAACCTGAGGTACCGACGGTGTCAGGGAATTATGGCAATGTGGAAATAAGCATCCTTTAAGTCGAGGGCGGCGTACCAATCTCCTGGATCCGGGGTGGGGATGATCGAGGACAGGGAGACCATGCAAAACTTGAGCTTCCGTACAAACTTGTTCAGCCGCCGCAAGTCCAGGATGGGTCTCAGGCCCCCTTTGGCCTTCGGTATTAGGAAATACCGGGAGTAGAAGCCTTTGCCCCTGAGCTCCCAAGGGAGTTCCTCCACTGCCCCTGCCTCCATGAGGAACTTCACTTCTTGAATTAGAAGTTGCTTGTGAGATGGGTCCCTGAAGAGAGATGGGGAGGGGGGCTGGTGGGGCGGGAGGGAGGAAAACTGGATAGAATATCCTTTCTCAACTGTGCGGAGCACCCAGCTGTCCGACGTGATTCGGGACCAGGCACGGTAGAAGGGGGACAGACATGACCCAAAGGTAGGGGTAGAAGGATCCAGAGTCTCGATAGGTAGGTTGCCCTCGACCATACCATCAAATAGGGGGCCTAGGCCCCGATGGCGGTCTCGATTGACCGGACGCCTGGCCGGAGGGGTGGCGTTGGTGACGCCTCCTGCCATTTCTGCCCCGCCTGCGCCCCAGCTCCTGGCGAGTCTGAGGCTGGTAGGGGCGTGGGGCCATCTGCGGCCTAAACTGCCTGCGCTGTGTCGCAGGGGTATGTAAGCCCAGCGAGCGAAGCATGGCCCTTGAGTCCTTTAGGTATGCAGATGCTTGTCCGTCTTTTCTGAAAACAGCATCTGCCCCTCGAAGGGGAGGTCTTGAATGGTCTGCTGGACCTCATAGGGAAGGCCCGAGACCTGGAGCCAGGCTCCCCGCCTCATGACCAGACCCGTGGCCAGGGTGCGCGAGGCTGAGTCTGCCGCATCTAGGGCAGCCTGGAGAGAGGCTCTGGAGATCAGTTTCCCCTCATCCACCAGGGCCAAAAACTCTGACCTCGAGTCCTGGGGAAGGAGTTCCGTAAACTTCGACATGGCTGAACATGTGTTATGACCATATCGGCTTACGATTGCCTGTTGGTTGGCAATACAGAGTTGTAGGCCTGCCGTGGAGTACACTTTTCTACCAAAGAGGTTGAGTCTTTTAGCATCCCTGCTCTTTGGTGTTGACCCCTGAAACCCTTGATGCTCCCATTGGTTGGCTGCATCCACCATCAGGGAGTCTGGGGGGAGGGGGGTGTACAAGTGTTCGTGCCCTTTAGAGGGGACAAAATACCGCAACTCTGTTCTCTTGGCAGTAGGGGCCAGTGAGGCTGGCGTTTGCCATAGGGTGCGGGACGTATCCACTATGGTTTTGATCAACGGGAGAGCCACCCTGGATGGCCCTGAGGGAGCCAGGATGTCTACCACCGGATCCACGTCCACCTCGATTTCCTCAGTCTGGATTGCGAGGCTCTGAGCTGCTCGCCGGAGTAGTTGTTGGAGGATCCGAGTATCCTCCAGGGCCAGTGCCGCAGCCGTGCCCGAGACCGCTTCGTCTGGGGAGGAAGACGAGGAAATTACTTGGATCGGCCCTTCCTCAGGTGCATGCAGCCCTTCGCGGTCTTGCAGCACACAGTACTGTGGTTGCGGGGCCGGTTCCAATTCCAAATGTGGCACTGCGACCGGTACCGGGGTTGCCAGTGAACGGCTTGGTGTATCTGGCGGTGCCTGTTGAGCCCGAACTGTAGCCGCTGCTGGTGCCGCTGCCCGGCTAGGGGGTGCTGAACTTGAATAGGGCACACCCCTGCCCGGCAATGGTGCCGGTGGAGGAGGCAGCTGCACCGGGGCCACGGACGCCAAGGAGACCGAGGCCGACCTTGATCGAGGACCGAACGCCTGGCCTACCGACTGGTGGTAGGCCCAGGGGGTCCAAAACAGCCACTGCAAGGGCGGATGCCATTGCTGCTGCCACTGTGGCTAACGCTGGTGGCTCACCCCCGAAACCGATCTCCTGCTCTGCGACCGGCTGGAGCGGTAGGACTCTGCCTCTGAATCTGAAGTTTCTGAGTAAGAGGACCTGTGGGGAGCAGAACCTGGTGCCGTTGGGGAGTGATGCTGAGGTGGTGGGGAGCCTCTTATCTGGTCTGGTGCTGCCCTAGCGGCGCAGTGCGGGGAGGGAGGTGACAGCATGGCCGGCTTGCCCCTCGATTGTACTGGGGGACGGGCCGTGGTAGGCAAGTCCCTAGTACAGTGCGGGGAGGCCGGTGCCGGGAGTCTCATCAAGTCTGAGGCCGCCTCGAATGCCTCCAGTGTCAAAGGGAGGCGCAAGTCTCCGCTGAGGTCCGGGGATCTAGGCCGGTCCAGACTCGACCGCCCTCTCTGCGGTGCGGGAGTCGACGGAGCAGCCGAGGGCTGTAGCCCAGCCGGTCCACTTGCACCCGCGGACAGCGTCGGCCTCTGGGGGTCCTGGTGGGGTGACCATTCCCTCACCGGCTTCCTCTTCTTAGCAGGCACCGGAGACTGTGAGCAGTGCCGCACTGAGGCCGACTTCCTATGACCCGACTCCGTCCGGTGCCGGGTTTTAGATGACTTGGGCTGGGCCCTAAGTCCTGATGCCGGTGCCGGGGCGCTCCGCACCGAGGAAGACGTGCTGGGTACCACCTCGGCCGGTTCCGGGTCCGAGGGTGGCCGCAGGGCAGCCTCCATCAGGAAGACTCTAAGTCTTTGAGTTCTGTCTTTGAGAGTTCTCGGGCAGAAGCCCCTGCAGATAGAGCACTGGTCCTTTTGGTGGCTCTCTCCGAGGCACCTCAAACAAGCATAGTGCGGGTCACTCTTGGGCATGAATTTCCCGCAGTCCTTGCAGAGTTTAAACCCGGGGGACCCGGGCATGCCCCAACAGGTGACGAAAACGTGGGGGGGGACCCCCCAACTACCAAGAACTATATACAAATGACTTTAAGTAAACTAACTATATACACGGACTATACACGAGGATAGGACACTGCTAACTTGCTATGCGCAAGAGAAGTTCCAGCTAGCCGTCACCAGCAGTAAGAAGGAACTGAGGGGGTGGAGGGTCGGCGGGCCCCTTTATAGGGCGCCGTAGTGGTGCCACTCCAGGGGGCGCCAGGGCCGACCCTACGGATGCTGCTAGGGGAAAATCTTCCGGCTGGCATGCACGCAGCGTGCTCACACCTGCTTGGAATGGACATGAACAACCACTCGAAAAAGAATTACCGTTATATTGATGCATTCATCACATTAACCTGTATTAATAGCAACTTACTTTAGCACAGTAATTAGAATAAACAAACCATTGATGCCTTCCAAAAGAACTTTTCCATAAAAATAGTAAACAGGCAAATCCAAAAACTTTACATTCTCAAGCATTTAGGACCTTTTCCAATGCCTGTTGAAGTCAGTAGGAGTCCTTCCAGTGATTTTAATATCATTAAAAAAATAAGAATATTAAAAAATACCAAAAGCAGTTACTGAAACCATAGAAGTTAGTCATTGTCAGAAGTGTCATTTTAGTTTGATGTTCTGAGCCCGGTTAGTTTGGATAATTTTTGCCAGTAATTTTTTGACAGATTGTGGATCC
This sequence comes from Mauremys reevesii, assembly GCF_016161935.1. NCBI lineage: Eukaryota > Metazoa > Chordata > Testudines > Geoemydidae > Mauremys > Mauremys reevesii. Next base: position 282,972,389 of record NC_052623.1, read on the forward strand.
CAATATGATAGGGTCAGGAATTCTGGAAATAAAATGTATGTTCTGCATGGACAAGGAGGGAAACTTCAGCTGCCTCATTAATACCCATTTATTTTTAATTAGTCTGAGCAATCATCTTTGCATCCAAGTTCATAGATTCGAGTCTTGGGAAAAAAATCAAAATACATTTTTATAAAGAATTCTTTGTTTGTCTAGCTGATAGTAAACCTCTCTTTGATTTTCCAAGAGGTTCATTAATTTAAAATTAATAGTTCTAGCACTCATTAGTTCAGCACTTTTGAGTAGAACTCTTTTGGTGATGTGATCAGACTTCTCAATATTAATAGGATCTTTTGCTACATTTAAATAATCTTGTGATTAAGGTAGTTGACTGAGACACAGGAAATTTGGAGTCAATTGCCAGCTCTGCCACAGACATCTGGCACAAATTGTTTAATCTCCCTGTTTCAGTTCCCCATCTGAAGATAAGGATAATACTCTTTCTTCCACCCTTTTTCTTGTGTGAGCTCTAAGATAGGGACTGATTTACTGTGTGCTTAGCACAATGGGGCTTCCATATTAGCTCTAGACACTATTGTAATACAACTAAAGAATGGTCATCTACATGTATTAATTTAGGAACAAGCTGTGGAGAGGTGAAGGTGATGTGAAGGTTACAATCACATAGCAGTGATTTAAGTACACAGTACCTTTCAAGATCATTAGCAACATAAAAAAAGAGAGAAAACTAGAAAATTCAGTGTTTCAAAAAGCTCATTTGAATAAATGGAAATTCACAGTTAAGATACCCCAACCACAACCAAGACCCTGAACCCTGCCACAACCCTGGGCCCTGCTGTGCAGGGCCGAGTGGCAGCTGAGACACTGGACCCTGCTGTGTGGGGCCGGATGGCAGGCCGGAGCCCGGATCCTGATCCCAGGGGCGGCTCTAGGCACCAGCAAACCAAGCTGTTGCCTAGGGCGGCCAAATCTAGGGGGCGGCAGGCTGGGCCGGTGGACCTGCCGCAGTCATGCCTGCGGGAGGTCCACCGGAGCCGCGGGACGACCGGACCTGCCGCAGGCATGACTGCGGAGGGGGGCTCGTCCCGCGGCTCGGCTGGACCTCCCGCAGGCATGACTGCGGCAGCTCAAGCGGAGCCCGCGGGAGGTTCGCTGTTCCCGCGGCTCCGGTGGAGCTCCCGCAGTCATGCCTGCGGCAGGTCCGCTCGTCCCGGGGCTCCGGTGGACCTGCCGCGGGAGCTCAACCGGAGCCGCGGGAAGAGGGGACCCGCCGCGGGACCGAGGAAGGGCGGCGCAGCACACCGCGCTGCCTGGGGCAGCCTAATTTCTAGAGCCGCCCCTGCCTGATCCTGCTGTGTGGGGCCGGGTGGCAGCCCACTGGCTGCCTGGACCCCGACTCTGCTGGCTGTCCAGACCCCAGAGCCTGCCACATGGAGCTGGCAGCAGCCAGCAGTCCAGAGCCTGCCATGTGGCAGGGCAGCCAGGAGGCCGGAGCCTGCCACCTTTAGCACACAGCTGAACTGGGCCGCAGCTGTGTGCTAATTGGGCCACATGCGGCCTACGGGCCATGGGTTGAGAACCGCTGCAGTAGATTATTAGAAGCATGCATCACAAAATACAGGTTTATAATTCGTTTCATATATCTCTCTGATACACAATGGTGAATACCTCTTCTGAGTTGCTTAATGTCCTCAGCATTTTCCAGATTGGGCCCCTGATGGAAAAAAGGGCAAATGATTGGCTTCAGTTATTCTCTAATCAACAGTATTATATTGTGTATGACCATAAAGCTGGCCATAGACCAATATACAAGTAAAGTTAATGTATTCTACATTTTTGGTCACTGATCATTGTTTGTGATGGATTGTTAAAGTAGTAGGTGAGTTTCTGATTTTCATGGTACAAAATTATGGTTGTTTAGCTATCTTAATTGAATTTCCATATTTCAAAACGTTTGGGAGTATGGATATGTGTCACCCTACAGCATCCCCGTCCCACCCCCTAATGGCCTAAGCTAAGGTAGCCCTGCAGGCTACTTTTCCTCAGCTCTCTTTTAGTTCTTTGTAATGACTTACTCTAAGGGTATGTCTACACTACAAAATTCCGTCAATTTTATAGAAGTTGATATTTAGAAATCGATTTTATACAGTCGATTGCGTATGTCCACACTAAGCACATTAAGTCAGCAGAGTGCGTCCTCACTACCGTGGCTAGCATCGACTTACAGAGTGGTGCACTTTAGGTAGCTATCCCACAGTTCTCACAGTCTCCGCTTCCCACTGGAATTCTGGGTTAAGCTCCCAATGCCTGATGGGGCAAAAACATTGTTGCAGGTAGTTTTGGGTACATGTCATCAGTCGCCCCTCCCTCCATGAAAGCAACAGCAGATAATCGTTTTGTGCCTTTTTTCCTGGGTTACCTGTGCAGATGCCATACCACGGCAAGCATGGAGCCCGCTCAGCTCACCCTCACCGCTGCTGTTATGAGCATTGTAAACACCTCGCACATTATCCTGGAGTATATGCAGAACCGTGCTAAGAGATGCCAGCACAAGGAGGATTTTGATGAGGACATGGACACAGACATTCCTGAAAGCATGGGCTGTGGCAATTGGGACATCATGACAGCACTGGGGCTGGTTGATACAATGGAACGTCAATTCTGGGCCAGGCAAACAAGCACAGACAGGTGGGACCACATAGTGTTGCAGATATGGGATGATTCACAGTGACTGCGAAACTTTCACATGCGTAAGTCCACTTTCGTGGAACTCTGTGAGTTGCTTTCCTCCACCCTGAAGCACAGGAATACCAAGTTAACAGCTGCCCTGACAGTTGAGAAGCGAGTGGCGAAAGCTCTGTGGAAACTTGCAATGCCTGACTGATACCTGTCAATCGGGAATCAAAGCTCTTACATACCTAAAAAAGATCACCAATTGTTTCTTCCATCTTAGAGATCGCACATAGTCCATCTTTGTGTCTATTTATTCAAGAAAGATTTTTGTTTAAGACACAATGGTCAACCAGTACTCTAAACAAAACATTTATTAGTTCTATCCAGGCCCTGAAGTATGTCCTTATCCTCAACTGCAGGGCACATTTAAAAAAAAACACCTTTCTCTTTTTTTTTTTAGTCTTTTTTTTTTTTTTTTTTTTTTTTTTTCATCAGGCTTTTGAATTCATATTTACTCAAGGGTATTTCTATGACAATCTTTCCATTTCCCTGTTATCTCCGTATGTGCTGGGATCCAAGCTAATGCTATGTGTATCCCCATCTGTATTAACTTTTTTATTAGAAATATAATTTGATTGATTAAATCACCTGTACATACTGACACTTTTTTATTGCTATAAGGCCCAAGATTGAATCTGAAAAAATAACGGGGTGCTCCTGGGTTTACATCTCAGATCCAATTTGTGCTTGCACAATTGCTACTAGTTCAGCTGTCATGATAGCTAAAAAATCAAGTAAGCTTTTAGATGGACTAATTCCAAATTTTGGTATATAATATTCTGTCCCTACTCTTGCTGTTTTATCTTTTTCAAACCCACCTGTACATATTTGACAAAACCAACACTACTTTTCATCTATATACTGGTATACTTCACTTTTAATACCTATTGTCTCTTTTTTATGCTTAGATTTATAAAATAAATCTAAATCCACATATGGACATGTGGCTTTTTCCATCCATTACTAATTTTTTCATGACTAAAAATTTTGATGTGGTTTGCATTTCCTTGTTTGTCAACTTTTTCATCCACACTTTAACTGGAATAGCATGTAGAGTTCTAACATCCTATTTATAGTTCACTTGTCACTTCCCCAACAATCCTCATATATTTGTTTCATCATTGTAATTCCCATTAACTTTGGCCCAGAAAGTTAGGTTCAATAGTTTCATACATGATGTATCTGTGGTGGACATACAGTTGTTGTAATAAATGCACTGCACACAATTCATAGTGCCTGACTTTTATTAAAACTAATATTTTAAGTTCTGATTTTGATGCTGACCCAAAAGCTTGGCACCCATACTCATTAACCGGTCTGATTAAGGCTGTTTTCTTATCTGCCCCCAAATTCATCTCAGCAAGACTTTTAAGCAGGTTAATCCTTCCTGTATATTTATCTTTAACATTGTTTATATGATCTTTCCAAAGTAATTTAGCATCAAATATTATCCCTATGAATTTAAACATTGTAACTATATCTATTTTTTCTCCATATAGATAAAGTTTACATTCCTTTGTAACTTTCTTTTTTGTAAAGATCACACCTTTGGTTTTGGCAATGGAGAATTTGAAACTCCATACATTTCCCCTATACAAGGTTTCTCACAACGCTTTATTGAGTCTCTTTTCTGCCACCTCAACAGTCCTGCTCCTAACCCACAGAGCACAATCATTACCAAAGAGTATGACGCCTACCCTGGCATTTATTCATTTTGGGAGATCATTTATCATAATATTAAATAAGGTCAGGCTGATAACATTTCACTGTGGTATACCATTTTTAATATATAGAGAGAGTCAACGTAACTTTCCCAACTCTGAATTGCATGGTCCTGTTACTCAGGAAGTCTCTAATCTACCCATGCATTCTTCCCCTTACCCTAGTGCACCTACGTTGTACAACAAGCCTTCTCTCCATAGCATGTCATCTGCCTTTTCAATATCTAGAAAGACAGCTATCATGAAACCTTTGTGCCTCATACTTTTTTGTATTTCAGTTTCTAATTACAGTGTGATCAATGGTTTATCTTCCTTGTCTAAAACCACTCTGAACTTTATCTATCATGCACTGTTTTCCAAACAGGCAACCAGTCTTTCATTCATCATTCAGAATATTACTCTGACAGGTCATAAGGCCCTATAAATAATGCCCTATTTGAGTTGCGATATTGCGGAAATTGCAGATCCCACAATATTAGGCAATTTTGATTTTAATTTGCTTACTTTGCACAGACCACAATTTTGCATGAATTTGGAATATATAATTAGTACTGCACTAACATTCAATGCCTGTAAAATGTAAAAGGCTAAAATGACTGTACTCAATTTGTACAGCAGTTGTGTTAAAACTTTTAGTCTCTTGATTTTATATTGTATCGGTCAAATTTTTTTATGAATGTAATATAGTTACAGCAAAATGTCTGGTTATCAAAACAATTAGCAGGCATAACATAATACTTAAGTGTTTATATCATTCCAGAAAATTTTTCTTAAACAAATAGGTCTACTCTAGCTTTTCCATACTATGGCTATTAATAAAGCTCCATTATTACTTTTCTGTGATTTTCCGTGTCTTGTCTGCAATTCAGCCGCAATTATTTTAGGATAATCCTGTAATTCAAGTAGGGCCTTATCAGTAAGCATCCACTTGTGTGGATAGTTTGACTGTTTTTTGTACTGGAATTACTACTGATGTTTCCACCCAGTGGTAGCACTCCTTTCCCCGCAACCCATATAGTATTATATAAATCATCTCCTGTTCTGAGGGGAGAGACAGAATATATACAGCCTTCTTCTCCAAAGTTTGCCCTGATTGGTGAGAAGGACGGGACCCTTGCCCCACCTTGCTCTACAAGGTTCCTGGTTCTAGGCCCTTAAAGAAACAGTAGCCTAGTTTTTTCCTAAACATTAACTGTTCCTGTAGGACCATCTTTCTCTCTCCTAACACTTGCCTCTGCCTTCTCTGAGATCTTTGTGAGCTCTAAAAATTCTAAGAACCTTAAAGGGACACACCATGGAACAGGTCTTGACTGACTTTAATCCCTTATTACCCCTTAGGGGACACTCACCATGTTATCCAGTCATCCTATACATTTAATCTTAATTCTGCATTTCCTGGGTTTCTAACTGTAAGGTTCTTGAAATACACATTCAAATCACTGATATGTCTGTCACCTTTTGCATGGGAATTAGTGCAATATTCAGGTTAAAAGGAGTAATGAGAGAATTAGTTCTGCTAAAATAAAAGGCTGAACTAAACTATTTACAAGAGGGTGAATCTTTCTTTAGGATTTTTGTTTCCATACTTTCATACCTGCTAAATACAGAACTCTGAATTCTTTGGGGAACCAAGCATCAAATTTCATTGATGTCACAATATAGTGTCTTCAGGAATATTTTCAGTGAACAATTCATAAAGGAGAAATCTTTTATTTTTTATAGTAAAATGATGGGTTTTGTGTGGAATGCTTCTCACAGACTAGCTGCATACAGCACAGACCTAAGTTTAGAGAAATTTAAAGGTTAATTCATAGATTTCAGTGCCAGAAGGGACCATTGTGACCATCTGGTCTGACCTCCTGTATAGCACAGTCCATAAACTTCCCCCAAAGATACCTAGAATATATTTTTTAGAAAAACATCCAAACTTGATCTAAAAATTGCCAGTGATGGAGACTCCACCACAACTCTTGGTAAATTATTCCAATGGTTAATTAGGTTAATTACCCTCATTGTTAAAAAATTGCACCTTATTTCTGGTCTGAACTTGTCTTGCTTCTAGGGATGTCAAGCGATTAAAAAAGTTAATCATGATTAATCATGTGATTAATCGCACTGTTAAATAATAACAGAATACCATTTATTTAAATATTTTTGGATGTTTTCTACATTTTCAAATATATTGATTTCAATTAAAACACAGAATACAAAATGTATAGTGCTCACTTTATATTTATTTTTATTACAAGTATTTGCACTGCATAAAAACAAAAGAAATAGTATTTTTCAATTCACCTAATACAAGTACTGTAGTGCAATCTCTTTATCATTAAAGTTGAACTGACAAATGTAGAATTCTGTACAAAAAAACCTGCATTGAATAATAAAACAATGTAAAATTTAAGAGCCTGCAAGTCCACTCAGTCCTACTTCTTGTTCAGTCAATCACTCAAACAAGTTTCTTTACATTTGCAGAAGATAATGTGGCCTGCTTCTTGTTTACAATGTCACCTGAAAGTGAGAACACTCATTCTCAGAGCGCTGTTGTAGCTGGCATTGCAAGATATTTATGTGCCAGATGCGCTAAAGATTCATATGTCTCTTCATGCTTCAACCCACCATTCCAGGGGATATGTGTCCATGCTGATGTTGGGTTCTGCTCAATAACAGTCCAAAGCAGTGAGGACCCATGTATCGTTCATTTTCATTATCTGAGTCAGATTCCACCAGCAGAAGGTTGATTTTCTTTTTTGGTGGTTTGGGTTCTGTAGTTTCCGCATCAGAGAGTTGCTCTTTTAAGATTTCTGAAAGCATGCTCCACACCTCATCCCTCTCAGATTTTGGAAGGCACTTCAGATTCTTAAACCTTGGGTAGAGTGCTATAGCTATCTTTAGAAATCTCACATTGGTACCTTCTTTGAGTGTTGTCATATCTGCAGAGAAAGTGTTATTAAAATGGACAACATATGCTGGGTCATCATCTGAGAGTGCTATAACATGAAATATATGGCAGAATGTGGGTAAAACACAGCAGGGGACATACAGTTCTCCCCAAAGGAGTTCAGTCACAAATTTTATTAGCACATTATTTTTTTAACAAGTGTCATCAGAATGGAAGCATGTCCTCTGGAATGGTGGCTGAAGCATGAAGGGGCCTAAAAATATTTAGCATATCTGGCATGTAAATACCTTGCAATACCGGCTAGAAAAGTGCCATGCAAATGGCTGTTCTCACTTTCTGGTGACATTGTAAATAAGCAATGGGCTGCATTATCTTCTGTAAATGTAAAAAAACTTGTTTGTCTTAGTGATTGGCTGAACAAGGAGTAGAACTGAGTGGACTTGTAGGCACTGAAGTTTTAAATTGTTTTGTTTTTGAATGTAGTTATGTAACAAAAAAAATCTACATTTGTAAATTGCACTTTCACAACAAAGAGATTGCATTGCAATACTTGTACAAAGGGAATTGAAAAATACTATTTCTTGTATCATTTTTACAGTGAAAATATTTGTAATAAAAATAATATACATTTTGATTTCAATGTAGAAAAACATCTAAAATATTTAATAAATTTCAATTGGTATTCTATTGTTTAACAGTGCGATTAAAACTGCAATTAAACCATGTCATATCTTTCTCTACCAGATAGAAGAGCCCATTATCAAATACTTGTTCCCCATGTAGGTGCTTATAGACCGTAATCAAGTCATCACTTAATCTTGGGGGGGGGGGTGTCAAATTCAATAGATTGAGCTCCTTGAGCCTATCATTATAAGGTATGTTTTCTAATTCTTTAATTATTCTCTTGACTCTTCTCTGAATCCTCTCCAATTTATCAACATCCATTATGGTTTGAGCACAAGGTGAATAGGAATTTGGATTCTGTTCACAGCTTTGCCACCAATTCATTGGGTGATCTTGAGCAAGTCATTTAATTTCTGTCTGTCTGTTTCAGATTTATGAAATATGGATGATATTATATACCTAGCACACCAAATTCCCAAGTATCCCATCAGCCAATGGGAAGATTTGACTGCCGGAACATCTGTAAGTGCTCTACAATTAACAGAAACGTTACATAAACATTTGTTCTTCTCTTTGAATAGAATCACCTGTGGAGAAATTTCACCTCATCTCTACAAAATACACTTTCTATTACATTTGGAGATTTATCAGCACTCATAAGCACCAGCCAACACGTGATGCAAAATAAAATAAAATAAAATTGGATATAGGTGTAACTTTAGCGCCCTCGTGACCAAGATGGAGTCTGCTCTGCAGAGAAAGCACACACAGGAATGCATCAGGAAAAATCCCTTCCACTCCAGGGGCACCTGTTCCAAATCCCCCAGAGCGAACACCCACACGAAAAGTACAATGGATATAACAAAAGGAGGTATTTATTTACAGAGGAATGAGAGGAGAAAAACAACAAGGGGAAATATAGTGGAGGGTAAAACAGGGCTGCATCCAAACCAAGGCCCCATGGGCCCAGTGGTAGCACAGTCTGGAAGGGCAGACACTGAGCAACGTATCTGCACACAGAGTTCAGGAGTCCTGAGCAAAGTTCCAGTCCAGTGGTGAGTCTTGGGTGCTCCTGGTCGTCTTCGGCGCCAGTGAACTTTCCCCCAACAAACCCCTCCGGTGCCCTCTTCTGCTGCTCTCTGCAATGCCACACAGTGCGACCCCCTCCCCACTTAACTAGCTACAACCTCCCTCTTTGTTCCCAATGCAGAGTCACAAGCAGGGGCGGCTCTAGCCATTTTGCTGCTCCAAGCATGGCAGCATGCCGCGGGGGGTGCTCTGCCGGGCGCCGGTCCCGCGGCTCCGGTGGACCTCCCACAGACGTGCCTGCGGAGGGTCCGCTGGTCCCGCGGCTCCGGTGGACCTCCCGCAGGCGTGCCTGCGGATGCTCCACTGGAGCTGCAGGACCAGCGGACCCTCCACAGGCATCCCTGCGGGAGGTCCACTGGAGCCGCCTGCCGCCCTCCCGGCGACTGGCAGAGCGCCCCCCACGGGATGCCGCCCCAAGCACGCGCTTGGCGTGCTGGGTCCTGGAGCTGCCCCTCGTCACAAGCCCCAGTACTCACAGCCCCACGCAGCTCTGGGCAGCTGTGATACTGGGTCCAGCTCCGGCCTGTCCTTCTCAGGTGATTCCTCCCTGGCACAGTGCTGCTCCTGGCTCCTGTCCTGGGCTGTCCCCGATCAGCTGCCCTGTCCATCCCAGGCTTCAGGCAGGTTCTCTCTGCTTCCTTTGCAAGGGCCTGCGGGCTGCTGCCTCTCTCTCCCTCCCAGCTCCAGAGCCACCACCCCACCCCGGAGTTTCCCTCCTTTTTTCCTCACTCTCCCCCCCACAGGAAAAAGATTTAAAGGGGCCATGCTCTCTAAACCCCAAAGGGGTTACACGGGGAATGCAGTCGAAGTCCAGCTCTAGCACTTTTGCTGCTCCAAATGCCTTACCCTTTTACAGCTGAAAATAAAATATTGAAAAATAAGTCTGAATAGTTGAGAACAGTATTATTGGGCTCTTGAGTCAGAGAAGGGGATGAAGCAAACCCTTCTTTGTCCAAGTGGATGAAGAGGCCGGAGTGCACAAGGCACAAACTTGTCCTTTAGCACTCTATGGTAGGGGTACAAACTAGAGCAGGAGGAACACAACCTGGGTCTCCTCTTCTTTGGATCCTTCTCTCTCATCCTTCTAGTCTATTACCTGAGCAGAGGGGGCAGAAGTGGGGGCATTGTGGTAACTTCAGGCAGGAGACAAACTGCCTCTTTCAGCCCCCACACATTTTGGTTTTTGTGTGACCAATATGTCCAAATTAAACCAAATTTTATCCAAATCACTACATAACAAAAATTCTCTCTCTTCCAATAGGTGCTGGATTCTACACAAAACAAAACTGATGGGGACTTCAGAATGTGAGGCCTAGTTCCTCATCAGCTATCCCATTAGCTTTGGTTCTGCCCCCTTCAGCTACAGACTGGTGACAACACACACTGCAGATCCGTGGACCTAGCCCTGAGAGAGAACGGATATATTAGAAACCTATGTGGGGAAGTTTTTTGAACTATATGCCTAACATATGATCATCTCTGAATTTCTAGCAGAAGAGGGCAAAATGTCTGTGGTGACTCAAGCAGAAGGAAAAATGTTGCCAACAACAACAAAATCTCAGCAACAAAGCTTAGAAATCCACATCTGTTGGGAACTGAATCAAAACAAGTCCTGTCATGCAATGTGCATTTCCTGTAAGAATGCGATAAAAGCCAGGTTCTGTCTTGGAACTGTCATTTGTGTGTATTATATACTGTATAGACTCTGTGTTTACAGATGTTAGTGTTATCAGTCTGGGGTAGAAAGGGATGTTTTGAACACCAAATAATTTTATCTCCAAAATTAGGAAAATGTATAATCTAGACAAACAAGAAATGGTAAGCCGAATCTTAATTCTCTCCCTTAATGCCAGTTCAGGGATGTAGACTACCACTATTTTAGACACATGGGGTTCTTGCCTTATGAGTCACCAAATAACAGAAATATCCAGACACAAGACCTGATAGTAACGGGGGACTTTAACCATAGGTGCCGACTTACTCAGATCCCAGGGGCGGGGTGCTCTGCCCCTGCTCCACCCCAGACCCCCAGCCGTACCCCCACTCCACTCCTTACCCCAAGTTCCCACCCCTGCCCTGCCTCTTCCCTCCCCCGCCTCTTCCTGCCCCTGCTCTTTCCCCTCCCCGAGCACCTCCTGCACGCCACTGAACAGCTGATCTGCGGTGGCCAGGAAGTTCTGGGGGAGAGGGGGAGGAGCTGATTGGTGGGGCCACCAGCAGGCAGGCAGCACTGGGGCAGGAGGAGAAGGTGCTGATCCATGAGGCTGCCAGTGAGTGCTGAGCACCATTTTTTTCCATGGATGCTCCAGCCCCAGAGCACCCATGGAGTCGGTACCTATGACTTTAACTATCCAGATATCTGTTGGAAAAGTAATAAGGCAAAACACAAAATGTCCAATAAGTTTCCTGGAATGTACTGGTGACTACTTTTTGTTTCAGAAAGTGGAGGAAGTAATCAAGGGGACAGCCATTTTAGAACTGATTCTGACTAACAGAGAGGAATTAGTTGCGAATCTGAAGGTCACAGGATTCATCAACACTTAAATGAAATTCCTTTGCCCATCTATAAACTGTTTTAGTTATTTATGACACATTAAATAGAACTTACTGCTGATTTGGGGAAAGATATACTTTGAGGAAAATATACTTTGATCTCTCCTAGAGAGAGAGAGATTCTCTTCTCTCCTAGGCCTGGTCTACACTAGGACTTTAATTCGAATTTAGCAGTGTTAATTCGAATTAACCGCGCACCCGTCCACACCAGGAAGCCATTTAATTCGACCTAGAGGGCTCTTTAGTTCGAATTCGGTACTCCACCCCGACGAGGGGAGTAGCGCTAAATTCGACATGGCTATGTCGAATTAGGCTAGGTGTGGATGCAAATCGAACTTACTAGCTCCGGGAGCTATCCCACACTGCACCACTCTGTTGACGCTCTGGACAGCAGTCCGAGCTTGGATGCTCTGACCAGCCACACAGCAAAAGTCCCGGGAAAATTTGAATTCCTTTTCCTGTCTGGACAGTTAGAATCTCATTTCGTGGTTGGACATCGGGGCGAGCTCAGCAGCACCGGCAGTGATGCAGAGCTCTCCAGCAGAGGAGTTCATGTAATCTCTGAATAGAAAGAGGGACCCAGCATAGACTGACCGGGAACTCTTCGATCTGATCGGTGTGTGGGGCGAGGAGTCTGTGCTTTCAGAGCTGCGCTCCAAAACAGGGAATGCGAAGACCTACGAGAAGGTCTCCAAAGCCATGAGAGACAGAGGATACAGGCGGGATGCAACACAGCGCCGCGTGAAAATCAAGGACCCCAGACAAGGCTACCAAAAAATCAAAGCGGCAAACGGACGCTACAGAGCCTGCCACCACTGCCCCACCAGTGACCATGGACTCTGACGATGGGACAGTGTCGACGGCCAGTTCCTCGGCGATGTTCGCGGACGGGGAAGATGAGGAAGGGTTTGTGGAGGATGAGGCAGGCGACAGCGCTTACAACGCTGGTTTCCCCGACAGCCAGGATCTCTTCATCACCCTCACGGAGATCCCCTACCAACCGTCCCCGGCCATTAACCCGGATCCTGAATCAGGGGAAGGAGCAGTCGGTAAGTGCTTTAACCATGTAAACTTTTATTCTTAATATAACAGGAATCTGAAGTATGTGAAAAGGAGGTCTCTCTATATATGGGGATAGAACAGAAATCCTCCTGGGAGATCTCCATGAAGCTCTCCTGGAGGTAATCGAAAAGCCTCCGCAGAAGGTTCCTGGGGAGAGCTGCCTTATTGGGTGCTCCGTGGTAGCACACTTTTCCGCGCGAGGCTTTCATGAGGTACTCAGGGAGCATTGCCTCCCTGAGCACGGCTGCATAGGGCCCTGGTTTGTGCTGGCTTTCATGCAGCATGCGCTCTCTATCTCCTTCAGTGACCGTCCTCAGGGGGATCTCACTCGGAGACTCCTGCATCTAATTAGGGGAATTACCGTAATGTTATGCCTGGTCCAAAGTATTTTTAAAAAATCTCCGGACAGACGGCATAGCAGAGACTCAGCACGCTGCTGCGTGACGAGCGTAACGGAAAGCCAAAGAATCAAATGGACACTCATGGAGGGAGGGGGGAGTGAGGACACAAGGTATCCCACAGTTCCTGCTGTCTCCGAAAAGCATTTGCATTCTTGGCTGAGCTCCAAATGCTTCTAGGGTCAAACACAGTGTCCGCGGTGGGTCAGGGCATAGATCAGCAATTTACGCACCCCACCCCACCCCCAGAAGTGAAAGGGAAAACAATCCTCTGTTGACTCTTTTACATGTCACCGTATCTTTACTGAATGCTGCAGATAGATGCGATGCTGCAGCACTCAACACCTACATCCTCACTCCCCCCCGCCATGGGTGGCTGACGGTACAATATGACTGATATCCATCGTCATCATCAGCCTATTGGCACATGGGGCAGTGCAAAAGGACTGGTAACCATGTGTACTAGCATCAGTGAGGTCGATCAAGGGCGCCTGGCCCTAATTTTTCCTGGTATTTGGTGCAGTATGGCTGGTAACCGTCTTCATCATAGCAACAGGGGGCTGAGCTTCATCAGCCCCCACCCTTCATGTGTAAAGAAAAGATTCAATTGCCCCTGGACTAGCAGCAGGATGCTGGGCTCCTCTCCTCCACACTCCTTAATGTCCTATCTGGACTAACATAGCAACTGGAGGCTGCCTTCCACTAATTTCTCACTAACAAGTCACTGTGTCTTATTCCTGCATTCTTTATTACTTCATCATACAAGTGGGGGGACAATGCTATGGTAGCCCAGGAAGGCTGGGGAAGAATGGAATGAACAGGTGGGGTTGATGCAGGAGCACCCCCTGTGAATAGCATACAGCTCATAATCTATGCAGGATCTGACACAGAGCAGCTGTGCTCTCTGGTTCTCTGATACAGTGGTTCTCTAGTACACTTGCCCATATTCTAGGCAGGACTGATTCTATTTTTAGATACCAAAAAGGAGGGATTGACTCAGGGAGTCATTCCCAATTTTAGCTTTGCGCCCTGGCTGATCTCAGCCAGGGGCACTTATGACAGCAGCAAATGGTGCAGTGCAAAAGGACTGGTAACCATGATCATCTTATTACCAATTTATGGTATGGTAGATGGTACAGTATGGCTGGTAACCATCTCTGCTGTCATGCAAAAGCAAAAGCATGCTGCTGTGTAGCGCTGCTGGACCGCCTCTGTCAGCGGCATCTAGTACACATACGGTGACAGGCACAAAAGGCAAAACAGGCTCCATGGTTGCCCCGCTGTGGCGTCTGCCAGGGCAATCCGGGGAAAACGGGCTCGAAATGATTATCTGACATTGCTTTCCCTGAGGAAGGGATGACTGACGACATTTACCCAGAACCACCCGCGAAAATGGTTTTTGCCCCATCAGGCACTGGGATCTCAACCCAGAATTCACAGAGACAGACTAGACTGTGTTCATTGTTCGCAAAAATTTATCTTTGCAAGGAATTCACTCCCTTTTTCCCATCACACAGCTTTGACTGTCTCCAGACCTGCCACAGCATCCCCCTCACAGAGGCTGGCAAAGATTAGGCGGAGAAAGAAAAAGACACGGGGTGAGATGTTTGCTGAACTTATGGGGTGCTCCCGAGACGAGGCGGACCAGCAGAGCCAGTGGAGGGAGACCCTCTCTCTGTACCAGCGCTCACACAGCGAACGGGAGGAGAGGTGGCGTGAGGAAGACAAGCAGGCGACTCAAACGCTGCTTGGACTAATGAGGGAGCAAACGGACATGCTCCTGCGCCTTGTGCATGTTCTGCAGGACCTCAGGCAGGAGGACAGATCCCCCTGCAGTGTATCTGCAACCGCCCTCCCCCACCACAAAGTCCCATACCCCCCTCACCCAAAATAACCAGAAAGAGGGGCGCCAGAGGCCGTGTAAACTGTCACTGCACCCCAGCAGAGTGGTCAAGTACCCAAAAGCTCTCATACCCTAAATTTTGAGAAGTCCTTTCCTTCCCGCCTCACCCAAGCCCCCATCCCAGTTTCATCCCCTAACTGTCTAGTTGATAATAAAAAATACTTTTCTGTTAATTACTGTTTCCATCATGTTCTTTTAGAGGAGACTGTGTTTGAAGGGGGGGAAGGGGGTTGGTAATTTGACAGGACAATCACCTTTACCAGGGTACAGACATGGGGGCAGGATCAGCAGCAGGTCACACACACACTGCAGTCAGTACGCACCCTGGTCGGTATGGGAGGTGGTTTGCAGGTTCTGTGTGGGTGAGGGGGTACATGACTTTGTAGCGGGGGAGGGGGGTTACAGATCTCATGCAACGGTCCCTGTCCTGGACCACAGAACCACGCAGCAGAGGAATCTGTATCCATCCTCCCCCGCCAAAAGGCCACATAGCCCCCGCACACAGAGTCCCAAAAAGGAGGGATGGCAGGCTCCGTTGAAACATCCAGTCTGGCACTGCAGACCGCTCTGGGAGCAGGAGCCTGTCATTCCTCGAGTTTACAGGCGGTCTTTACATCACTGCACACCCTACCCAGCACAGTCCATGTCCCAGTTTCAACCCTGTAACGCAAAGTCATCAATAAAGAAACCTTTGTAAAGTTACAGTGGAACATGTATTTTATTTTTAAATGTGTGTTGGAAGTTGGGGAAGCGGGGTGGGCGGGGTATGTAACTGCAGATGCTAGTCAACAGTCACTTGGTAAAGAAACAGGGGCAGGTTCAGCTTCTCTGTAAAGAAACTGAACAGTCACAGGTCACACTGCTCACTGCTCGCTGGTACTTGAAGAGTTCCTTGTCGCTGTGCAAGGCACCTGCACAGAGCTTCACGAGCCAGGGCATTAGCGGGTAGGCTGGGTCCCCGACGATCACTATAGGCATCTGCACATCCCCAAGACTTATTTTGTGGTCCAGGAAGAAACTACCTTCCTGCAGGCGTCTAAACAGACCAGAGTTCCTGAAAACACGCACGTCATGAACTTTGCCTGGCCACCCGACGTTGATGTTGGTAAAACATCCCCCATGGTCCACCAGTGCTCGCAGCACCATTGAAAAGTAGCCCTATTTCTCAGCAGCTGACTGTGGAAGAGGTGGACGATAAGGTGCGAGGAGTTGACAACGGCCATAACTGCAGCGGGATCCATGCTCAAAGTGCTGTGGCGCCCACGCTGTCACTGAGCAGAAAAGTGCACGAACAGATTGCCCGCAGGCGCTTTCAGGGAGGGAGGGAGGGCGTGATTGACGGTTCAATGATGACAGTTACCCAAAACCACCCTCGACACATTTTTCCCCCCAGCATGCATTGGGGGGAAATCCCAGAATTCCAATGGGCAGCGGGGAGTGCGGGAACTGTGGGATAGCTTCCCACAGTGCACCGCTTCCAAAGTCGACACTGGCCCCGTTACTGTGGACTCACACAGTCGAACTAGTGTATTTAGTGTGGATACACAACTTCGACTTCACAAGGTCGATTCCACAAATTCGAATTAAGTTGATTCGAAATAGTCTTGTAGTGTAGACATACCCCTAGAGAAGATTGTCCCCATTAGAGCAGAGTCAGTCTTAAAATATAATCTCTAAATGAGAATCTTAGCAATGTTTCATAAACATACTGAAAGGATCCCAGCAGTCAACACCAACCATGAAGATTTCTTCAGAATGTCTCCCGTGTCCCAGGCAATAATGTGCTGTGCTTATTCCAGAACCAAACAGCTCAAATTTAACCTTTCAATCAATCAAGATTACCTGTCAAAACAGCAATCCATTTTTTTCAGGACCCACAAGTTCCCAGGTTGCTAGAACGGTACTGAGTAAATCCCATTCTCAGAATTTGCTTATATTTTCGTCGAAACAATCATTGCTTTTCCCCCATTATATCACTTTATACTGCCAAAATCTGTAGTCTTTCAGTATCAAGTTGGACTTATTTAGCATAAAGCAGCTTGGACTGTGAAAATTCTGGTGGAAGTTTTCCTAATAAATACGTATTTCTCCCAGAGATTCTATCAAGAATAAATAATGGATGTAAGAATTCCTCTCACTGACAGCAGGACTTCCACATACTGAAGCATAGAATTACAGGATTTGTAAGTTTTCTTTTTTTAAAGATCACTGTAACTGAAGGCTTCATGCCTAAGAACAAAACTTCACATATCCCTACTATGGAACCTGTAATCAGGCTTGTCGAATTTAGATCTATATTTACATACAGGAAAATAGATATCTCAAGCCCTTTACATGCCTAAACAAAAGTGAAGAAAAAGATTGTTCTAAGTTTTAAAAAAATCCTCCTGTGGGAAAGGAATTTGCTAACTTTCAATCCTGAAAAGATTTTATTTCTGAGTTAGTACCTTCATTGCAGAATCTATACTACGAGTGCTAGTAAGGCCAGATTATTGTAAACTCTCTGCAACCATCATTGGAAATATGGTATTTTGTTTGATAAAGATGGGTAAATATCAAACTGAAAAACAGGAAGACACACCCTGAGAAAACAGAACATTTTTATTCACTGAAGATACCGTCTGCCAAAGTAAAAAGTAATTTGTTTGACCCAAAGGATTTTGTTTCCATATCATACACTGATTCTGATTACCCAGGAGTTTTAAAAAAATCTGCTTCTAATTTGCCTTAAACAAAGAATCTATGTGAAGTTTTTTATTTTAAATATTTTGGATTTGTTTACTAAGACAAAAAATATAATCTTTCCTTAAAATTGGCTTTAATTATGTCCTAAGAAGAAAATTGGAAATGTAGTTGAATAGAATGTAGACACGCAGTAATTATAGTTATGGCGGTCAAAAATGTTAAACTAGAATTCTGAAGAGCAGATTACCCTGAAATCCATATTTTACACGATGTATGCTCCAAAATATTATGTAGAGAATTTATAATATCTGATTTTATAGGTCACCTATGTAACACACAAGACTGAGCAACATTTCTCTATAGAACAACGGAATCAAAAGTTATCTATCTTGAATGTTAGAAGGCTGTTTTGAAAGTTAGAAATTCCTTTTCATGAAAATTTGTCCCATGCATCTTTTGTCTTTAAAAAAAATTGTTCATTGTATGAAGGTGTTGGTTGTGGCATTAAATCATGAACATATTTTGACTCCCTTTAATAAATTTTGTAATTACAAGCCTCATTGTCAACACAGTCTGAATTTCAGATCTAGTAATATGGAGAAAGATCACACAGACTCAAAGCAATTATAAAAGAAAAATGTGGATAATACGAAAATTAATAGTTATTTTTAGTAACCCTTGGAGCAATAAGAGAAAACATGGTTTAACAAGAAAGTACAGTCATTCAATGTTTTTTTGAACCACTTTCTGTACCCAATGACCTCTTCACAAGACTACTGGCTAGATTTTTGGCCCAGTGTAAATCCCCTCTTTAGTGGCAAGTACAAGACCTCAAGCTTCCTTGAAGGGACAACTGAGGAATCCTGTGAGATATGGTTTATACCAGGGATTGGAAACCTTTGGCATGTGGCTCACCAGGATAAGCACCCTGACAGCCGGGCTGGTTTGTTTACCTGCCACGTCCACAGGTTATGCCAATCACGGCTCCCATTGGCCACAGTTCACCGCTCCAGGCCAACGGGGGCAGCAGAAAGCAGCAGCCAGCACATCCCTCGGCCTGCATGGCTTCCTGCAGCCCCCACTGGCCTGGAGCAGCGAACCACGGCTAGTGGGAGCTGCGATCGGCTGAACCTGTGGATACGGCAGGTAAACAAACCGGCCCGGCACCCTGGTGGACTGTGTGCCAAAGGTTGCCAATCCCTAGTTTATACCATCTACTCCCAACCCCTCTGTTACTAGGAATTATGAAGCAGGCCATTGGGGCGGGGAGCCAGGTAGGAGGGGCCAGGGCAAGAGTTCACTATGTAGTTCACTACTACTTCAGGTGGGAGGGGCCAGGGCAGTATTTCACTATGCTCTGGCAAACCTAGGCCAGCAGCAAGGTGCCTATAAGACTAACCCTAACATACTCTGAGGGTTAGTTCAGCCTCAGCCAGTCCCAGGTTGAGGGAAAATGAAAAGATGTCTAAAACCCACTTTGCCTCCTTGCCTAAGCTCAGCACAACTGAGGATCAAGCCCAGATGTCAGCTTATGCCAAGGCCCCGAGACCCCTCTGAACACTGACAAATGCATAGCCGGTCTGGCTCACGTGTGTGTTAGTATTGTTATAATAGATATCAGAGTTATAAGAATGTGTTTAGTGTTTAGACTTAATGAAATGGTTGTAGGATGCTGCATGCATTGATCTCACTTGCATCTGTAGCCCATGGTATAAAGTTATATTGAGTGTTTGCATTATAAACCTCTGTAAGTGTGTAACTCACCAAACAGGAAAGAAGCATTAATTAGTGTAAGTTGCTAGTCCTGCACACAAGAAGGCCTATTGAATCAAAATGAGCCATTGTGAAACGTCAAAGGACAAAGACTTTGTTGATTGCTCCTCCTCTCCACAAACCCATGAAGATGAGACAGACACCTACACAAACTCCATCAATTTAAAGTCTGGGGGAAGAGAATAAAAAGTCTGACCAGAAGGAACTGTATCAATATGATGCTGGGAATTTGGAAAAACAAGGGATGCTGAAGCTGCTTAGTTTGGGTTTGCCCTAAAAGACATATAAAGCTTGCATATATGGCAGCTACCTATCATCTTTTGGAACCTAAGACTGTAACTCATTTGTGTGCATGTTTACCTACTTTATCCTGGTAAATAACTCTCATTTCTTTCTCTAAGTTAATAAATCTTTAGTTAGTTTATTATAGGATTGGCTACAAGCATTGTCTTTGGTTTGAGATCTGAGGTATAATTGACCTGGGGTAAGTGACTGGTCCTTTGGGACTGGAAGTAACCTGAATATTATTGTGATTTTTGGTGTAAAGGACCATCTGTGATGAAGGCAGGCTTGCCTGGGTGGCAAGATGGACCGTAGTACCCAAGGGGATTGTCTGTGAGTCCATGTTAAGGTTGTTATAGTGCTTTAGGAGCGCACACTTGTTACTTGGTTGATGAAACCAAATTATAGAATGTACAACCAGTTTGGGGTTTGTACCCTGTTCCTTGACAGTCTGCCTTGAGGTTGACGCTCATGCTCATGAGCTGCTCCAGACAGCATGACAACTCTGGGGGTTAGCTCAGCCTCAGGCCAGTCCCAGGATGAGGGAAAATGAAAAGGTGGCTTACAGTCCCTTTACCTGCTTACTTGCGCTCAGCGCAGCTGGGGATCAAACCCTTAAAATTTAGTGTTGATTAGGCAAGATACTTAAGCAAATGAGTAATCCGATTGGCTTCAGCAGGACAACTTCCATCCCTAAAATTAGGCATTTGCTCAGAGTACATTGCTGAATCAGCTCTTATATAAATTGGTGCATGGTTATTTATGTAGTGAGTTAATTCTGATTACGCTGTATGATGACACACTGACTTGAAGTACTAGAGCTGCTTGCCTGACAAGTGATATTGTTGCAAAAGTTTAAATGCAGTGAAACTTACATAAAATGACTCTTATCATGCTTGAGACTGCCTCAAAGTACCCTCAAAAATAGTGCTCCACTTTGATTAGAAGATTACCTCCATTAAGCAAATTATTTTTGCTGATCATATGAGTGATCACTTGTGTCAGGTTTTGTTTTGTATCCTGCATCCCCAAAGGTTCAAAATTCATGTGGATGGCCTCAAAATCATGAGAGTCTTTTTAAAATACTGTATTATTGGTCAGTCTTTTGATTTTTGACCTCCCCCTGTTCAACCCCAGTAGCTGTATGACAAAATTAGTATTGTCAATGCTCCCAAATTTACTGGGTAAGGCGATTTTGACCATTGCAGGAGCTCTCACCCCCATATCTGCCTGTCCTCCTTTTCAGCAATTAATTCTTCTCACTAATAAATTCTGCCCCCCAAACTCCACATCAGATCTGCCCCAACATCTGCCTATCCCTCCCATCAATTCTGCCCCACTTCTGCAGACCCACCACATCAGTTCTGTTCCCCCAGCTTCACTTTGGCAGCTCCTGGAGCTCTTTAATCCCCCTTTCTCAAACCTTAGGGGCTTCAGTAGGTTCCCTTTTCTGCCTTCCAGGGTGAGGATGAGCAGGTCGAGTGGCTCTTCCCTCACATGACAGACCCCTTTCCAGGTCTGGTGTTGCAGGGAGGGGAGGAGAAGAGCAGAGGAACCATCCTCTTGCTCACAGAAGGGGTGGATGGAAGAACCACCCTGAGTTACTAGGGTCTTTCCATTCCCTCCTGCCCTCATCTCTCCTGTGAGAAAGGTGTTAACTGCTAAGGGGAGGTAGATGCCCTGCCTGCTTTCTGCAGCAGCTCTAATTAGGTCCTCTTCCTCAGGAGGAAGTGGGGAAAACAACCAGGGGGGGGTTTCCACTAGGCAGAACTGCAATTCAGAATAGGACAGGCCTAGATTCCAGAGCTGCTTGCATCATTCTTTTCTTTATCCTTCCACACCCTCAAGTGCATAGGGCATCCACCAGTTTCTGCCATTTATTTCAGTCTTGTGCTTCTCTGTTCAGGCTTCTGGGTATCATGTTGATGGATCTGACTTCTTTCTCTATTGTTCGGCATAAGGTTTCTCTAGATTTCATTCTTTTTCTCTTTCTAGATGATGTCCATAATATCACTTCCCCTGGAGTCATGTGTTTAAAACTTGTCCTAAATATGTCTATTGTTGTCTACTATATTTGATGCTTTAGACTGGATTTCTCTACTAAGAATTCATGCAACACTGGGAGACTAGAAATTTGCCTGTCAAGAAAAAAAATCACTAGAGCTGGAAATACTGCCAATCATGGATAAGACACTATATCTGTCAAAATTCAAAAGCAATAAATTGAATTGTCATTCTGTCCTTGTGAAGAAGAGTATAGTTAAACTTCTGAGATTCTTGATTACTAGAACAAAGTTTCATTCCAGAACATTGACAATGAGCTACATGGTAGTTTTGATCACTATCTTGGAGGATAAGTACACTACAGCCCTGGGAAGATATTAGTTAAAAATGCTAAGCAAAAGGAATATAGAAGACTATGCAGGGATCAAAAGTTTTCCCTTAAGAAGCACACTAAAATGTCATTTAAATACTAACATGATGTATCTTCAAAAAGGTAATTACACTGGAAATGATTTAATGACTATATATTTTCCTGGAGTCCTGGACTAACTCACTGATGTTTGGCATGAGCTTTCCTCTAATGATGTTTCAGGAGAGAAAATGACTCCCAATTGGTTTATAGCAACATTTATTACCCATTACTCTTTTGTCCTATTATTATAGAAATTTTCTTTTGTGGAAGACATAGATTATGTAAAAAGATACACACTGCTCGACTTTTATTAAGTATAATATTCTTTTTCCAGGGCCATGGCTGTATAGACCAATGGTTCTCAAACTAGGGCTGCCGCTTGTTCAGAGAAAGCCCTTGGTGGGCCGGGCCACTTTGTTTACCTGCTACGTCTTCAGGTTTGGCCGATCGCAGCTCCCAGTGGCCATGGTTTGCCGCTCCAGGCCAATGGGGGCTGTGGGAAGCAGCGGCCAGCACGTCCCTCGGCCTGTGCCACTTCCTGCAGCTCCCATTGGCCTGAAGCAGCAAACCACAGCCACTGGGAGCTGTGATTGGCCGAACCTGAAGATGTGGCAGGTAAACAAACTGGCCCAGCCCACCAGGGGCTTTCCCTGAACAAGCGGCGGCCCTAGTTTGAGAACCACTGGTATAGACAATATTTGTCAAATATCTGTTTCAAAGACAATATGGAAGAAAGTATGATCTCATGATCTCCTTCATTATAATGAAAGAATGGCACCCAGATGCCTTATTAGAACATTAGAAACAGAGTAGGCCTAGATTTTAAATTCAAGCAGAACTAACTTATGCACAGATATCCAAACAGATATTTGCCGCTGATGGAAGGGATATGTCACAGAAAGAAACTCTTCCTAGTACCAGGCCCGTACTACAGATCAGGCACAGAGGGACACCTATGGTATCCCAGGGATGAGAGCAAGCAGAAGTATGCCCCGGGCCCACAGACAACATTACACTTCTTCCACCTGAGGCATCCCTTCCTCACACAGAAATAAGAAGGATGTCTGCGGCCTGTGTCCTGCTACTTACAGGAAGGAAAAAATAAGCACTTGGAATTGTTGTTGGTCAGAATTACTCAAGATTTTTTTTTAAATTGATATGACAGAAAAAGCAAACATCTTTAGAGCTTGAAATTACTAACAAAGAGAAATTAGTCCTGCCAGCAGAACAAAATGTATCACGTGAACCAGCTTTACACACTTACTCTCTGGAAACAAGAGAGAGCTACATAGAGACTGACCATAACAAGTCCTGCACCAAATAAACTGGAGGCACAGCAAATTTCAAGACAATCCTGAATCAGTGTGGATTTTAGACCATTTAGAAAAGTCATTTGCTAAACAGTAAGTGAGTCTCAGCATTCAACCACATGGTGACTTAATGCGCAAGCTGGTGTGAAAATTAACAGCACAGTAGCTTGCCACACAGTAACTAGCCGGGTGGACCCTGGTGCCAGGCACTACAAGTTGCAAAGTGTGCTTTGACCTACTGCCATTTCAAACAGCAGTAGATCAAAGCACACTACAAAACTTAGGCCTGGTCTACACTGGGGGTGGGTTCGAACTAAGGTACACAAGTTCAGCTACGCGAATAGCGTAGCTGAACTCGAAGTACCTTAGTTCGAAGTACTTACCCATCCTCACGGCGCGGGATCAAAGTCCGCGGCTCCCCCGTCGACTCCGCCACCGCCGTTCGCGGTGGTGGAGTTCCAGAGTCGACGGGAGCGCGTTCGGAGTTCGATATATCGCGTCTAGATGAGACGCGATATATCGAACTCCGAGAAGTCGATCGCTACCCGCCGACCCGGGTGGGTAGTATGGACGTACCCTTAGTGTGCAGCAGCAAAGTCCACACAGTGACTTAGTGCGCGGCAGGGTAGTCCACTGTAGATTTACACCCCAGCTTGCCATGCACTAAATATCCATGTGGACAACCTCTAAGTCTTAACTATAGCAGAGTTATTGCTCTGCTAAAATTATGGCCCAGATCCTCAAATGGTGTAAATTGCTGTAGCTCCACTGACGACTGTAGAGCTAAATTGCTTTTCACCAACTAAGTCTCTGCGTTAATATTTTTATATATTATTATATAGTGCAAGAGCTTTAAAATAAATGGCATTTTCCTTCTTGTGGGTTTATAGCAAGAAAAAGACCAAAAGGTCTCTGGATTTCCTGAGAGTTTGAAGGGCAATCTTGTGCCCATTTGATATTTAATGTTTCACACACTTATAAGGCAATCTAATTTTATGTTGTTTTAAAAGGCTATAATCAAATTGCCACAGATCTTCCTTCAGCTCAGGTGGAATTGACACTAAACAGTCTCAATTATCCTGATTTTTCTTTTGAAGAATTAAATCAACCAGACTCAAAAATTCCCGGCAGAGAGAATATAGGAGCAGTTAAACTGCAGTTAAGAATACATATGTTTAAGCCATGAAGATTCTCTGCATCTATTTATTTAACCTCAACAACATGTACAGTTGTATACTACACATAAGAAACAAAGCCAAACCCTGCTCTAAAATGTTTACAGTCCATACAGCAAACACAGTTATGGAAATGGGAGAAAGAAACAAATGAAGTGTTGAGGATGGTGTCATAAGTGAAAGAAGGGTGGGGAATAAGGTGAGATGTGGGAAAAGCAGTTATATAATGCCCTGAAGGTGAGGACAAATGTGACTTAATATGTTACACCAATATGGCTTCCAAGTTACAGGGCAGGTGATGGAGAAGATGGTAGTCTCATCAGCAATGGGAAATGAAAGAGGAGGGGATGCTTTAGGAATTAAAACAAGCTCCGTTTTAGGCTTCTTAGAGTTGAGTTGTTCACAAGATATCCAAGAAATAATACAAGTCTTCATGTTTCTGAAAAGTGTCAACCAGTTACTGGATTTTCATTACAAAGATGGATCAAGATCAGGTCCTGGCTGTAAAGAGCTTTTCACAAGCTGCACAGAGTGTTCCTTTTTAAAAGGCTAAAAAAAAAATCTATATGCCGAGTATGTTGAAAGATGTATCCCACGATGAAGGTTACATCACATTTAGAAGTAGACGAAAATGCTGAGTGATTGATCAATCATATCCTTCCATGAAATTAGAGAGATTTGAATGCAATCCAATATTTTAGAAAAGCCCAGGGGTAAGAGAGTAGAATAAATCCTCACATACAGACCAAAAATCATGTACCAAGCATGAAAAAAAGAAACCTAATTTACCGCTAAGCAAAGATTTATTCACTCTAGTATGTAATGCTACTGCCTCAGACCTTTGACAAGCTAGGAAACAGTTACAATGAATGTTTAAATTTTAGCCCTCATGTTGACTCAACAACATCTACAAGAGTATAGGCTACTAGATTAATGCAGTTATCCAGTCTTCAGATAAGATGATTTTATTGTATTTACTTTTTTATTTTCTCTCAGTTAACTAATATACTTTCTTTATTCAAAATCTTTCTGGAGTTAGGCTGTTATTTGAGCATGCACTGCCAGCAATTCACGGAGACAAGGAAAACAAATGTTCTCCAGAGACAGTCATAAAAGTGCTATAAGACATAAATGACATGGAGCACTCTGTCCAAGGTTTAAGGCAAAGCTGTGATGAATAAGGAGCATGGGAAAGCCTAATAATCATTAGGAGAGACAAGTATAGGGGGACCAAAATCTACCATGGGCTAAACCAATCCCGAAAAGTTTAGATAGATGGAAATACAAGAGGGTTGGCAATGCACTGAGTTAGTCTCATGAGAGGCTGCTCAAGACAATCTGCCAACTTGGGCAAAACTTCAGCCTGTGGCATCGCTCCTAACCTCTTACAAGTCAAACATACCCCTAGCACATCCTCCACTGCTGCCACCTTCACCCCCAAACCTCATGCAGCTGGGTTGGAGGCTGAGGGGCAGATCCTATCCTTGATCTGCAGAGGCCACTTAGTCCCCAGTGACAGACCTCATGGGATGGGAACAGTCCCACACCCAGGCACTGGCAAGGGTCAGCTCCTAGCTCATAGGGCCCTGATCAATGGCAATGCATAAGAGAGCCATATTGGGTCAGCCCAGTGGTACATCTAGTCCAGTATCCTGTCTTCTGACAGTGGCTAGTGCCAGATGCATCAGAGGGAATAAACAGAACAGGGAAAAATATCAAGTAATGCATACCTTGTCATCCAGTCCCAGCATATGGCAGTCAGAGGTTTAAGGCATTTACCTAATTCTTTCAACCTAGTTATACTTTTCACCTTCATAACATCCCCTGGCAACAAGATCCTGAGATTACCTGTAGTGTAGGAAGAAGTAATTCCTTATGTTTTTTTAAAGCTGCTGTCTATTAATTTCATTGGGTAACTCCTGGTTCTTATGTGAAAGGGTAAATAATGTTTCCTTATTCACGTTCTCCATACTGTTCATGATTTTATAAACCTTTATCATATTCTCCCTTAGTCATCTCTTTTCTAAATTGAACAGTCCCAATCTTTTTAATCTCTTCTTCCTGGAAGCTGTTTCATACCCCTAATCATTTTTGTTTCCTGTCTCTGAACTTTTTCCAATTCCAATATCTTTTTTTGACATGGGGTGACCAGATCTGCACACAGTGTTCAAGGTGTGGGCATACCATGGATTTTTCAAGTGGCATTATGATATTTTCTGTCTTATTATCCAGCCTTTTCCTAATAGAGCCTAACATTCTATTCGCTTTTTTTGACTGCTACTGCACACAGATGTTTTCAGAGAACTATCCACAATGACTTTAAGATCTCCTTCTTGAGTGGTAACTGCTAATTTAGACCCCATCATTTTCTATGTTTAGTTGGGATTATATTTTCCCATGTGCATTATTTTGCATGTATCAACACTGAATTTCATCTGCCGTTTTATTTCCTGTCATCCAGTTTTGTGAGATCCCTTTGTAACTCCTATTTAAGTCCAAAGCTAACTAAAGTCTTGAGTAATCTTGTATCATCTGCAAACTTTGTCTCCTCACTGTTTGCCCTTTTTTCCAGATCATTTATGAATATGTTGAATAGCACCAGTCCCAGTATAGATCTTTGGTGAGGTGGAGTAGACCCTGCTATTTTCCTCTCTACACTGTGAAAACTGACCATTTTTTCCTACCCTTTGTTTCCTATTTTTAACCCAGTTACTAAGAAGACCTTCTCTCTTTCCCCATGACTGCCTACTTTGTTTAGGAGTCTTTGGTGTGGGACCTTGGCAAAGGCTTTCTGAAAGTCCAAGTACACTATAACCACTGGATTACCCTTCTCCATATGTTTTTGACCCCCCTCAAAGAATTCTAATAGATTGGGGAGGCATGATTTCCCTTTACAAAAGCCATGTTGGTTCTTTCCCAACGTATCATGTTCATCCATGCATTTGATAATTCTGTTCTTTACTATAGTTTCAATCAATTTCCCTGATACCGAAGTTAGGCTTACTGTCCTGTAATTGCCAGGATCACCTCTGGAGCCTTTTTAAAAAAAAGACAGTTACCTTTCCATAACTGGTGTTCTTCGAGATGTGTTGCTCATCTGATGCTTGCCTGCCTGTTTGACCTTAGAGGGCCCAGGCCGGGATTGCCTTTGCAGGCACTTTTTATAGCCCCTTGATTTTTTATATGGGGGTTCATATCTGGAATGGGTGGCCTGACTGGGAGCCTGCTGTGGTTTGAACTTGGTCCTGGCTGGAGCAGGGACATAGAGGATGAGGGTCTTTAATATTGTGCAGGAGTCCTTCAGACCTTGTAACTTCACATCTGTTTGTTCCGCAAACAGGGCCTTGCCATTGAATGGAAGGTCCTGTAAGGAGTTCTGTGTCTTGTTGTACAACCAAGACAGCAGGAGCCACGATGCTCTCCTCATGGACACCACAGAAGCCATAGACCTTGCAGCCGTATCCGCTGCATCCGAGGCTACCTGAAGGGCCACCCTGGCGGCAGCCTGCCCTACTCAACCAGAGCCTTGAACTCCTTCTTATCACGCTCCTGGAGAGAGTCTGCAAATTTGGGCATAGAGCCCCACAAATTGAAATCGCATCTACCCAGCAGGGCTTGGTGGTTCGCTACTCACAGCTGGAAGCTTGAGGACAAATAAACCTTTCTACTGAATGGATCTAGTCTCCTCAAGTCCTCATTTTTAGGAGTAGGAGCGGGTTGACCTTGCCGCTCCCTATGGTTGACCGAATCGGCCACTAGAGAGTTGAGAGCAGGGTGGGTATACAGGTATTCATACCCTTTGGTGGGCACAAAATACTTCCGTTCTGTCCTCTTAGAGATGGGGGGCAAGGAAGCTTGGGTTTGCCACAAGGCATTCGATATCTTTGCCACCCCTTCATGGAGTGGGAGAGCCACCCTGGCCAGTGCCAAAACCAAGAGGACATTGAAGAGGGAGTCTGAGGGTTCCTCCACCTCCTCGGCTTGTAGGCTGGGGCTTGATGCCACCCTTTTCAACAGCTCTTGCTGAGTTTTCATGTCCTCCAGCGGGGTGGGCAGAGGAAGGGCCATGATCGCCTCATCCAGGGAGGATGAGGATGGGGGTGCAGTACTCTGCGTCCCCACCAGTACTGCAGGTCCCACCACTTGGTCCCCTTCTGAGTGCAGGACTGGGAACGAGCGCTCCACTGACTCTTTTCTAGGAGGCTGAGAGAGGAAGGCCAATGGTCTTTCCAAGGCTTAGGCCACTGAGCAAGCCTCCACTGGGGGCTGCATCGGGGCCCACGGGGCCCACTGGTACCATGGCATTGGCCAGGGAGCCTGGTGCCACTGCACCTGCTGTGGCACTGGCAAAGCGGGCTGTCCAGCCTGACTAGCCTGGCCCATCAACTGACGATTCCAAAGGGAGGCTGAGCTGCCATATGATCAACCGCTATCCCGGGACTGGGACAAGTGGTGACATCGGGAGCGGTGCTGAATGCGAGACTGTGATCCCGGCGTGGAGGAGTGGGAGTACCATCTGTAGCAGCTGCTCCGCGAACGCTCCAATGGGCAGATACGCGATGGCAGGGTGCTGGCGATCAACCCTGGGGCTGCAGGAGCAGTGCCACGGCAGGGACCTCGAGCGAGACAAAGAGCGGGAACAGCGTCGACATCCATACCATGAGGGGCTATGGTAGCTTCTTGGAGATAATGACCTCCGGTACTGTCTGTGCCAGTCTCGGCAGGGCATGCTCTCTTCACAAGGTCTACATTCCCTCAAAGCGGAGCAGTGCCTGGAACCCCTGCTGGTCGGTACTCAGCCAGACAACCTGGTTGGGGTCAACGGGGAACAACATGGACTGCGCACGAGGTGGTCACTGAGCGGGGAATGGCGTTGGGAACCTTCCCTCAACCGTGAGTAGTACCGTCCAGGCGGCGACTGCGGGGGTCCAAGTGGTGGCTTGCCTCTGGATCAGGGAGCCAACAATGGTGGTGCTATCGGTACTGGGAGAGACATAATGTCTCGAGCTGCCTGAAGGGCCTCCAGCATGTAGGGCACCCGAATGTGGCCACTGGCGTCCAGGAAGGTTGGCTCGGAGTGGGCCAGGCTACTCCACTCAACTTGAGTCGGAGTCCGTGGAGGCTGATGGGGACCGAGAGCTGCCCAACAGAGATCTAGTCTCTCCCCCAGTCTTGCTCTGGTGCCTTGGCAGAGAAGACCTCTTCTTTGTCATTTTAGAGTGTCCCGTGGACAGGGAGCGGTGCCGACTGCTGGAGGGCACTGTTGGGTCGCTGTGCACTGATGCCACCATGCTTGGTGCTAACTCAGAGTGGTGCAGCAGAGTCGGGATCAGGGCTGACTCCATCAAAATGGCTTGGAGCCGAATGTCTTGCTCCTTCTTGGTCCGAGGTTTGAAGGATCTGCAAATCTTGCAGCAGTCGCTAAAATAGGTTTCCCCCAGACAGCATAAACAGTCCGCATGCTGATCACTCGTGGGCATAGGCCATTTGCAAGTGTCGCATGACTTAAAGCCTGGGGCACAGAGCATGCACTTAACTAATTCAAGCTAATGTAAAGCCAATGTTCTAAAAAATGACTTTTTTTGTTTTTGTTTTTTTAACTACAGGCTCTACTAACGACACACTAACAGATTCCAAAGAGGGAGAGCTACAGCAGAGCTGGAGCAGAGCAGTTCCAAAGGACCTTCATTGGGGCAAGAAGGAACTGAGGGTGCAGGGAGCGTGCAGCACCCCTTATACTGTGCCATGGCGGCGCTACTCCAGGGGGCGCTAGGGGCGCTCCCCTACAGGTACTGCTAAGGTAAAAACTTCTGGCACCAGTGCATGTGGCGAGCACGCACACCTATTGTGGAATGCACATGAGCAATCACTCGAAGAACATTGGCTTTACATTAGCTATTTGCCAGTCATCTGATACAGAAGCTAATTTAAGTGATAGGTTACATACCACAGTTAGTAGTTCTGCAATTTCATATTTGGGCTCATTCAGAACACTTGGGTGAATACTGTCTGGTCCCGGTGACTTATGACTGTTTAATTTATCAATTTGTTCCAAAACTTCCTCTACTGACAACTCAATCTGGAAAAGTTCTTCAGATTCGTCCCCTACAAAGAATGTCTCAGGTGTGGGAATCTCCCTCACAAACTCTGCAGCAAAGACTGAGGCAAATAATTAATTGCCTTCTCCACAATAGCCTTGTGTTCCTTCAGTACTGTGACCATCCAGTGACCCCACTGATTGTTTGGCAGGTAGAATGCATCTGATGTATTTTAAAAAAATTACAGTTAGTTATGTGTCTTTTGCTAGTTGCTCTTCAAATTCTTTTCTGGCCTAATTACATTTTTACTTGACTTTCCAGAGTTTATGCTCCTGTCTATTTTCTTCAGTACCTCCAAAGCCCAGATACAGTGGGGTTGAAGCAGCAGTGGCAGCAAGGCAGGAGCCACAGACTACCTGGACTGCAGGGCCCACAGGGGCCAGGCGCAGAGCAGTAGGTACAGGCTGGGTGCCGACAGGTTGCTGCACTTGTGCCCAAAGCCCCAGCAGTGCTCACAATGCCACCAGAAGCAGCCTTCACACACTCAGCTCATGAGTTGTAGCTGCGATCATACCCACACTGGAGCAAGGAGTGGCTGCAGGGCAGGAGCAATTTTCTGGCAGCTCAACTAGGGGGCCACTTTCGGCTCCTCAGAGTCCTCGCTGACAGCCTCCCTCTCCCTCAGGCAGCCTCACCAGCCTCGTCCCCTGCTGCTTCTAAGCACTCTGACTCTGACGAGAGACTGTTTTAGAGCCAAATTTTTGAGGAGTAATAAAACACAGATTGAGGTCTTTTGATGGCGAAAATAACATACCAACCTACAATTATGTTAGACAGATATATAATAGGATATGAGAAGGTCATAGGGAATAATAAGAAGAAATACAGAACTAGATGAAATCTGTGTGTTTTCTTGTTATACCAAACTAGGATTGATTGCTAGAAATGTCAATCTTGGCTCTGTATGTCTGAAAAAAAAGCAGTGAAAGGGTTTTCCATAAAGCCTTCAAACATACTTGTTTACCTATTGCTGTGTTGCTTATATGCCAACATGCTAGCTATGAACTGCTGTATGGTAAGACAAGGTGGGCCATTCAAAATGACACTGGCAATTCAGAGGTTCAGGGGGTTGGAGGTGTATTTTACTAAACTAGAGTGCTTTTGAGCTTTGTCAAACACTTCCATATTATTTTCCTCTATCATGCAGATATCACTGTGGTGTTCATTAATCACCCTGGGCCCAAGGTGCTTGACAGATCCTCTTTATTCAGTAAAGCAGTTCCCAACTGTCTCTTCTTCTGCAGTGCCCATCCTCAGCCTTCCTGTCTATGAAGCAAACTACCTATAGGCAAGTTCCCAATACCACCATCACCACCATAATGAAACAGTGCATTTGGAAATTGTGTTGCAGGAAAAGACATTTCAGGGGGAAAGAGGGCAGTGCTAAGGTTGCAGTTCATGGTCTATGTTATATAGTAGTGGTAACTGGAAGGTGTATGCTTGTGAATGGAAAAGTAAAGCATATGTACTGTTAGGTGGCTTAACTTTTCATTTCCTTGCTTTTGTTAATTTGCATCAGGTATGTTATATGTGTAATTATCCTAACTGTCTTCAAATGAAGATTTTTGCATATGAGTTTTAATAGTCGCCAGTGTTCAGAAAGAAACAATTAGTATGTATTTCCAAATATCCTGCAAACTTAATGCAACTGCTGCTTATGAGCAAAACTATAGGCAAGAAGGGAAAACTATTGTCTGCATTTCTGCATATTATCAAGATACTTATGCTATGTATATTACAGTAGTACCCAGAGGCCTCATTCAGGTTTTAGGCACCATTCTGCTGAGTGCTATTGTGACAGAATGTGCCCTGTATTCATATGCTACACATTATTTTAATAATCTTTGTACAAAGTATGGCTTGTAAGGTATCATTTGAAAACTCATCATTCGCTGATCAGGATCATCCTGATAAAATGTGTGTGGCAACATTGTCTGTGAAGTTATAAGATTCCACTGTATGGTGTTATTACCACATGCTCCAAACTGAGGTTGAAAAACAGGTCTGTCTTAAACAAAGGAATATGTGCTCTGCTTAATTTACATTTAAGCAGTAAACAGAGTCATCAAGCAGGAAGGGAAAAAAGGAAACAAACAGGTGAGAAAAAAGCACCAGGGAACATCTTTCCACATAGACTTTTTCCGTCTGGTACCTAGCTGGAAATATTATTCAAGAGGGGGACTAAAACTATAAAAAGGAGGGACAAACACCCCAAGGCTCCCCCCCGCACCACACACACACTGCCCATCATGTTCACTGAACCTGAAGCAACAAAGGAAGCATTTGTTGCACTCTTGGAGAAGGGGTCCTGACCTAAGAAGTTTGGCCGGTAAGACTGCTGAAAGCATGTGGTGAGAAAATAAACTATGTTAAATTCAAAGAAAAGTTAAGTTAGGCATGTCTTTTTCTTGTAACTCTTTCTGACTTCTGTGCTTCATTACTTGTACTCAGTTAAAATCTCTCTCTTCATAATTAATAAACTTGTTTTATCTATTCCAGTGTGTTTAAATTCAAGTGTCTGAGAAACTCTATTTGGGGTGACAAGCTGCATGCATAGCATATTATTTCTATTAAAGAAATAACAAACTTAATATAACTTGTATTGTGCAGGAGAGGGCTGGGCAGTACAGGATATACATTTTTGGGGGGGAAATAAAACTAAGACTGGGGTATGTGTTGGGCTCATCCTGCAGTATAACCCAGGCTGGTGAGAGCCAGAATGAAACCCAAGTATGGGTGGCAGGCTGCAGTTGTACACAGACACATAGTGCAGTGTTTCCCAAACTTGGAACGCTGCTTGTGTTGGGAAAGTCCGTGGCGGGTCGGGCCAGTTTGTTTACCTGCCATGTCCGCAGATCCGGCCGATAGCGGCTCCCACTGGCCGCAGTTCGCTGCTCCAGGCCAATGGGAGCTGCTGGAAGTGGCGCGGGCCGAGGGACTTACTGGACGCCGCTTCCAGCAGCTCCCATTGGCCTGTAGCGGCGAACCGCGGCCAGTGGGAGCTGTGATTGGCCAAACCTGTGGACGTGGCAGGTAAACAAACCGGCCCGGCCCACCAGGGGCTTTCCATACACAAGCGGCGTCCCAAGTTTGGGAAACACTGATGTAGTGTGTGGTTTGCTGGCTGGAAGGCTGTTTGTGAATGGTCCAAGTGAGAGCTACTTCAGTAAGGGCTGATAACGCACCCCATGTTTCAGGGCAAGAGTGACACAGCTACTCTTTAGTCTGGATTGTATCCTGGTATGTCACAGCCATACATACATTGAAGCATTATTTGTATTTCCTTCTAATTTAGAATGTCTTCTGAACTGTCTTGCTATCCGAGCATACTGTCAGAACTTTAATAAAAATAAAATATAACAACTTGTTTTAGCATGAATATAACTACATGTTGATATGCCTGTCTGGTACTGAAAATTTAGAAGTTGACTCACACCTGATATTTCAAATACAGTGAATTTTGTTTGCAGCAAAACTTCAACATATGATAAAAATGATAAATGATTATAAGTAGTTTTACATATGGTCCTTTTTACAATAAACACGATTAAAATTAATTATAAAAATGATTGTGCAAGCTACATTCCCCAGATCAACTATAAAATGTGTTCAGAATCAAGAAGAGAAATTGCCATTAGAGGAAAACAAAACTTGGAGAAGTATTAGTGGGAGCCTTCCAAAAATGTGCTCACTAAATCTAAGAAAGAAGCCTTGGGATCTCTCTGCAGAACATTATTTTATTTTTATCTGTATACTCTGTAACTCCAGTGCTACAGCTATTGCTCCATCTCGGAACTTGTTTCACTCAATTTTACGAATGATGGCAACATCTGATACATTCAGACGGAGAGCAATTCAAATAAACTATTTCAATAAAAATGCCAATATTTAATATATTCTAGTATGGCAGCAACCCACAGATTTTGATTTACCACATGGGAAACATTATATTCTTAAAGTGGTGTTTGCACATCATTACGCTATACTTGGATGGAGCTATATAAATAATAGATTGATGTCAAACAAAAGTGTATTTTTATTTTACTAGTGGGGGGGGAGGGCTCCCTGGACCCCCCTTGGGTCCCACTGTCCTTTGTGTACCCTCTCCTATGCCCCAGTCATCAGTCTTTGGTGGGAGGAGCTCACTGCAGGCCAGGGTTTGGCTCTTTTTCATCTCCTTTCTTTGCGAGACAGAGGGAAAGATCTAGCTTCACAATGAGTATCTTGGTAGCTTTTATGATATAATAAAATCTACTCTTCGTTGTGAATCAGAAGATACAATGAAACAGAACAATCACACACTGAAATCATCAAGGCACAGGCACAACTTGTAGGGGGTGACATTTCCCTTATCCACTTTCAATCAGGAGGGATCGTTCTCCCTACTCTAACTTTAAGACTGTGATAGAGAGGCAGGAAAGGCATTGTCAGATTAAGCTAGCAGGTGAAGCCAGAGGGAAGAGCCTAGCTTTCCTCCTGATGGCTACCCTCCTAGGAAGACAGAAGAAAAGTACCCTCCACCGCAGGCCTAAAACACATGTGAGGATGCAGAGAACACCCACACACTGCTCCCTCCCCTCCTCCCAGACTCCGAATGGAGGTGTGGAGTGAGGAAAATACTGTTGGAAAGGGGACGGGCACCCTTTTGGGGGAGACTGCACTCAAGGGGAATGGAGTCACAGAACATGGAACGGAGGCAGTGGGGAGATTTGGGGGGGGGTGTCACAGAACAGTAGGAAAGACAGAATACTCAGGGACAAATAGGCGCATAAAACATGGGGGTGCAGCACATGGAGGGCACTATGGATATAAAGAGAAGGAGGAGATGGGGACACAACACTGGGGGAGACACAGCACTATACACATACACATGTACACTCAAGGCAAATATAGGCATAGGCATGCACACATGCATCTGATATAAATGTAGAACACAATACCAGTGGGAGCTTTTGGGAAGAGGAGATCGAGCTCATGTGTGGAGCCATCTCCTTGTTCTCTTTTCAACTTCTAAACCAAAATGTACTCCACTGACCGCTTATTACCCCTACCCCCCCCCCAATTTTTTTAACGTGATTGCTTCTGTACACCTAAGGGCTTAAGTATGCAGCACCGGTGCAACCATTTAGGCGACCTAGGTGGTCGCCTAGGGCACTATGATTTGGGGGGCAGCATTTTCCTCAGCAGCAACCGCGGCGGCCAGATCTTCGGCTGCCCTGGTTGCCGCTGGCATTTAGGCAGAGGGAGCTGGGGCAGGGAAGCGCCAAATGCAGCAAGTAAGGGGGGGGGCGGCACACAGGGGAACTCCCCACCCCAGCTCACCCCTGCCCCACCTCCTCCCCAAGCACACCGTGGCTGCTTCACTTGCGGTGCCTATGCTGATTGGCGCCGCAAGCCTGGGAGGTGGGAGAAGTGAAGCAGCCATGGCGTGCTCAGGGTGGAGGCGGAGCAGGGGTGAGCTGGGGCGGGGGGGGTGCCTCAGGATGGAGCGGGGGGAGCCTCAGGGCAGGGGCTTGGGGACAGGGGAGGGCGCAAGATGGAAGTTTCGCCTAGGGCGTGAAACATCCTTGCACCAGCCCTGTAAGTATGCAAATGCATAAGTATGTGCACAACTGCACTTAGGTGAGTATTCGTTGACAATGGTCTTGCCTAAGGCCCCAATCATCCACTCATGATGTGATTGCAGGAGCAAAGTTTAAATGTGTTACTGCTCTGCAGGTAAAACTATCTTGAGTTCCTGCAAAAGAGAAATTTGCCCTATCGTGATACATGGAACAGTATTGGCAACCCTGCTGATTTTATGATGACTCTAGTGATTTGGGGGTGCTTTTTAACCTGTGTTATGTTAACAAGATTAAATGAACCAAATCATGAATTTTCCCTTATTCAAAATGGCCACCATCACCTATTACTGTCAATTAGGCTGAAGCCAGCAAGATGGCTGCCATTTCCCTTCAGTCTATAGCTCCCCCAACCTAGAGAGATAGTAGGGGATGGTGCGTAAAAAGCAATTGCCTCTGAGCAGCTAAAGGAAGGCAGTATTGATTGTGAGTCACAGGATACTGGTGTCTGCAGAAGGAGCTGTCACAAAGATTGGAGTTCTTCAAATACACAATTTTCAGGGCTAGGCAGAGCATTATGTGAGAGCCGCATGGCTGAGGACACAGACATGCCCTGCCCATGAGTCCTGCCTTCATGTATGGATCTGTAGCAGAGAGAAAGTCCTGGAACAGCAGGAGGCATGGGAATCATGGAAGTGGTGCTTCTGGGCCCCAGGTAGAGGAGAAGTCCCAGGGCAGCAGGAGACAGAGAAGTGATGCTGCTGGGTCAAGACAGTAATAGGAAATAGATGGCAGTTCCCCTGTCTTGGGGCAGGGGGGCATCTCCAGCTGAGCAGCCAAGGAGAGGCATGCATTTTATGTGCTTTATAGGTTGACTTTTCAACCTGCAATTATCATGCACACATTAGCAGAAGAATACAGGCAAGTTAAAGAAAAAAAGGCCAGACTAAAACACCTGATTTGTTGGTTTTTTTTAATCTCATGATTTTTGAGGGTCTGACTCATGATTCTTGATGTTGGCAATACTGTTGTAACCATGTCTGAAACCACAACTGCAGCAAAACAGTTGTCATATTTTAAAGAAAAGTCCATTGTAAACAGCCTAGTATAGAAGTAGTGGCTATTAGCCAGGATGGGCAGGGATGGCGTCCCTAGCTTCTGTTTGCCAGAATCTGGGAATGAGCGACAGGGAAAGGATCACTTGATTACCTGTTCTGTTCATTCCCTCTGGGGCACCTGGCATTGCCCACTGTCGGAAGACAGGATACTGGGCTACATGGACCTTTGGTCTGACCTAGTAGGGCCATTCTTATATTCTTAAGTAGCAACAAACACTTGTTTTGCTTAAACTTTTATCAGTAAATTCAAATGGCTGACCTGTATACCATGATCATGAGGTTAGGAACTTTTAATATAGCCAGATTTGATATACTGTGTAGTCAGAGATTGCATAAATCATCAAGGGACATTTATTTATTCAACAGAAATATTTCAGTGGAAACACTGACATTTAAACTTAGTTATTTTGAATGAAGTGTGCTGAATTAATAAAATACATCTTTCTTAAATGTATTGTTGTGAGATTGCAAGAAGCTATGCCAGCAATAAATAATGTCAACCATATGCATAAATCGAAATTCATCCAGGATTTCTAGTGATGGTAATTGTTAAATTCCATTGTTTTTATTAGAAATGGCATACAATTGTTGAAATAATGTGATGACAGTGACTGATAACCTAGAATCTACAGTTTGACAAAAGAAAAAATCCCATGCTAATACATTAAATCCAGTGTGTTTCTGCTGCTAGGCTTGCATTAATGCTTGCTAATTTGCAAAATATGAGTTCTATCACTGTGGTGTGTACTTTTCAAGTATAATTTGCTTCAAGCATACATTTAGTTTTGTCTCTCCGCTAATACACATAAACCAAGAAACATCCCAGACGATAATGTCCAAAACAAATGGCATGTTAATCTGAATATTATTATTGGTCAAATATTTTGTATATGGTTTTCTTGTCTGTGGAGGGATGGAACATCCTAACTAAAGACTTGAAGATCAACCCATGTTTTCTTGGTCTATAATCCCTAATCTAGACTGCTGTATCATAGCCAACACATAGTCACACAGGTTTGGATGGGATTCCCTTTGTGGCCACTATTACCCTTCCTTTAGGGCCTGAATCTGCCACCTTTACTCACACTGAGTGATACTCTACCCTAAGTGTGGCACAATCTAGCTCTGAAACAGGAAGAGAAATTGCTGATAAGCAACACAAAGGGTTACCCTCATTTCAAACTGAGTGCCCTGCCTCTGCAACAGCCCTAGGCAGATCTTGAACAGAGATTAAACCCAGTGATACAACATAACATCATGGCAATCAATTGCTCTATAGGTATTGATAATAGATAACTTTGCAGACATATTTCATATATGGAAAACCCAGCCCTCTGGGTAGTTATTGGTGTGATTTGCATAACCACTCCATAATTATTTCTCACAATATAGTAACCAGATCCATTAGCGCACAGTCATTATTGTTGTATAGTAAATCCCAGTAATGATATTATGAATAAACACATTTTACTATTCCTACTCAGGGCCGCGCAGAGGATTCCGGGGGCCCAGGGTCTTCGGCGGCGCGGGGCCCCTTCCGTTCCGGGACCCGCCGCCAAAGTGCCCCGAAGACCCGCGGCGGGTCCCGCTTCGGCGGTAATTCGGTGGCGGGGGGGGGCTCCCCGCCGCGGGCCTTCGGGACACTTCGGTGGCGGGTCCCGGAACAGACGGGGCCCCCCGCCGCCCACGACCGGGCTGCGCTTCGTTGGCGGCGGGTCCCGCTTCTCCTCCCCCCCCCCGCCCGGCCCCGACCCCGGCCCCCGCCGCTTCTCCCCCCCCCCGGGCCTCGGCCTCTTACCGAGCGCGTCGCCGGCAGGGCCTGAGCTCCGTCCCGCTCAGAGCCGCGTGGTGAGGGGGCGGGGCTGTGAGCTCCACGCCGAGCGGAGGCAGCTGCCCCGCCCCCTCCCCACGCCGCTCGGGGCGGGGCTCAGGGGCTCGGCCGGAATCTCGGCGCTTGATGCGCTGAGGCTCCCGGAGAGGGGCGGAGGCGGGAGCCCCCGCTCTTCTCTTGGGGGCCCCTGCGGAGCCCGGGGCAAATTGCCCCCTTTGCCCCCCCCCTGGGCGGCCCTGTTCCTACTGGATCTTAGAATTATTGTGTTCTGTCTCCTGTACTCAGGTTGCAAAGTTTCTT
This sequence comes from Mauremys reevesii, assembly GCF_016161935.1. Taxonomy (NCBI): domain Eukaryota; kingdom Metazoa; phylum Chordata; order Testudines; family Geoemydidae; genus Mauremys; species Mauremys reevesii. Next base: position 283,011,923 of record NC_052623.1, read on the forward strand.
ATTCCCTTCAGCAGAAAATTCCATGTTAAGAAGAAAAAATGTAACACCCTACCCATCTCAACAAATAGGAGACTATATATTTTAAAAAAAGCTTTTAAACCCTTTCATTTACTTTCTTCCTTTTCCTTTCCATGTCCCCTTTATTTCCCTACTGGTTCACTGTCCTCCATACAGGCTCTTGTCCCTAGAATGACTGTGATGTGAAAATGTGCTACTACCAGAGAAACGAGAGAGGAAAAAATGGGAAACAAAACAGGAGCTAAACATACTCAGCAGACCCCAACATTCAGGTACATTATGGCCACCCTAAGGCTGCAGCCATTTGTCCCTCCCAAAATTAAAGGACCAGAAATGAGCATGTTGGGAAAACCTCATATAAGAGGTTCAGCCCAGAGGAGTTCAACAATAATCAGGCACTTGTTGAGTAAATGGGGTTTAAAGTTTAATTACTTTCCTAATGGCAGGGGGCTGGGTGGAAGGCATCCAAAGGATTTTAGAGTTGATGCCCAGTATAATTGAGATAGCTGTGTTCTCTTGTTTTCCCTTGTTATTAGGTAACTCAAACAAAACAGCTGTTTTCTGCACTTTAAGTTTATTCCTCATTGCATAGATGGGAGTTGTTTATATTGTTCCTAATATATTGTTCCTGTGACAGACCCACTCTGCCAATTTTATGCTCACAATGTCAACAAACAAGCTGTTGTAATTCATGGGAAAAGAAACTGCAAGGAGGGAAGAGGGTGAGGTGGCAAACATACACATAAGAAAAATAAGGAGTTGGAAAAGAGAAGATGGGAGGAACTAGAAAATTGATGGAAAGAACAAACTTAATAAAATAAAATTGGTCAGTAGTTAACAGCCTATTCTGTGGTTTGCAGGGTTTTATTTTTTAATTCAAAAACTGAGTATTTAGGGAAAATTTGCAGTGCAACACTAGAAATGAGGAAAAATTGAACATAATGGTAGACATGAGAATGTGTTAATTTGTCAAAATAAAATGAAGCAGAGAAAATTATGCAAAAATGCTTTTGCATTTGTTTCAGATTAATTCACTCCAGTGTTTTTTATGCCTGTTTAGCATTTATGTTCCATGAATATTACAGCGAATTCAGTTATCAGGAGTGTTCATGGAAACAGCAAATGCTAAGAAATATCCATGGACAATGAATCTAACATTAAAAAATGTGAATATTTGCACAGGATCCCTGATTCTAAGTGCTGTGTTAGGGAACAGAAATGCACTGTGCAGGGCCAGATTAACCTATTGTGGGCCTGGCGCCAAACTTATTTGTGGGCCCCTGTAACGGGGTTCATGCTGTGCCCTTGGACATTTGGCCCCTGGGCCTCCCTCTTCAATGAGTCAGGGACACTTCAGTCTGGTGCAACACCCATGCCCTTTATTCTCAAAAGGCTTCCCACCACTAGTTCCCAACTATATACAGGCTTCACAGCCACTTTGCCTACAACAGGCCTAGCCAGACACAGACTAGGGGGCTCCTTCTGTGCCTAACCATTCTCTTTCCCTCCCCCTTTCTCTGGCTTTCCCCCCAGCCTTTATAGCCCTGGGCTAATGAGGCTGGCAGGTGCCCGTTACAAAGCAGGCACAGGGTTATTCGCTCAGCCCCAATCCATTCCCCTTGATTGGGGCTGGAGTGGCAGGAGCTGATTAAGAGCTTCTTCACCAGCACCCTGCCACAGCCCCCATGGGGGCAATGGAGCATGGCATGGGGGGGTTGGTTCCCGGAGTGAGGGGCCTGCCAGGGGCATGGTAGGGGCAGCCCCGCTCCGCCCAGTGCAAGGGCATTATTTATAAACCGGCAGTTGCCAGATGCACAGTGGCCCACCTAGCCCTGTGCTGCCAGCATGCCCCTTCCCCTCGGGAGTGGGCCCATGCCAGGCTACCCCCGCTGCCCAGCACTGGAACACACCCCCAATTCCCTATGGCCAGAGCCCCCTCAGACCCACCCGCCCAGCGCCCCCTGCTCACAGCCCCACCGCAACTGCCCGGCACTCCACACAGAACCCCCACTCCCTAGTGCCCCAACACACACAGATTTTTCCCCACCCCCTCACAGCCAGCATCCCCCCCCCCCAGGCCCTCCAGAGACCCACTCCCCCATGCCCTGCCTCCCGGTCACACTCACTGGCTCTTTAGGAGGAGACTGCATCTGCGGGGTTAAGGCTGGTGCAGCCAGAGCTAGTCCCCCAGGGCCCAGCCAAGCCCTCCACACTGTTCCCAGCCCCCAACTGGCTGAGACTGGCCAGGCTTCTGCACCAGTCCCAAGTAGCTCAGCTCTGGGGACAGGGCCGGCTCCAGGCACCAGTCCAGCAAGCAGGTGTTTGGGGCGGCCAACGGAGAGGGGCAGCATGTCCGCCTCTTTGGTGGCAATTGGGCGGCAGGTCCCTCAGTCCCTCTCGGAGTGAAGGACCAGCTGCCAAATTGCCGCCGAAGACTGAAGCGGCGGCAGTAGAGCTAATCGCAATCACGTTTTGGGGGTTTTTTTTGCTGCTTGGGGAGGCAAAAACCCTAGAGCCGGCCCTGTCTGGGGAGACAGGTGGGGCCCCACAGGTGGTGGGAAGCAGAGACTGCCCAGAGCTGGGGTGCACTGGGGTCCAGCCAGGAGGCAGAGAGGAGCTGGCAGGTGGAGCCAAGGGACCGAGAGGAGCCCTTGGCCAGCCAGTGGGGAGACCGAGAAGAGCAAGTGGTGGGCGGGGTGAGGAGCCAGCAGGCTGGCGGGGTGTCAGGGCACAGGGCAGGCCAGGGCCCCTTCTGAGCATGGGCCTGGCTCTATGGCACCACTGTAAACCCAGCACTGGCACTATGTAATATGTATCCTATTAAAGCTCTCCAATAGGGCTCATCTTTCAATTCTGAATACCTGCAATCAACAAAGTACCTGTTATTAGGATAATGATTCTCAGTAGTCCATTCTGCCTCTCGTGATTTTACATGGCATCTGAATTTCCTACCCATTTATTTTTACATGACAGTTTTCTTCTTCTCCATTTAATTTGTGCATTTTAAAAAAAAATATTCTGTGAATGTGCTAAATGTTTGAATAGTGTACTGATCATTGCATGCTTGCTTTAGAAAAGGATTGTATTCAATGTATTCTTTTATACTTGTTTTATCAATTGTTTACTTTCGTAGATTAATTAGTAAGATTTTTTTCCTATTTTTACATCACCTTTAAAAAAAGCAGTAATTGTGTGCCTTTCAAATCACTGGAATTCAATAATGCTTGGCAGTTTATTTCATATACTTTTGCTTCCTCCATTCCCTCAATTACCTACACTTTCCTACATAATATATTCATGCCTTCATTGTCTGCTAATCAGAGGGTACATACTTAAACAATTCTAGAGAAGTCTTTAAAAACCACCAGAACTGGCACAGGCAGATATGCCTTTTGATATTCTTAGAACTGATAAACAGAAACGCACCCACGCACTAAAAACTGTAACAATGAAAATTGAGAAGAGGAGTTGGTGTAAAACCACTAAACATACAACCCCTCCCCATTCTCACACATTACCCCTGAATTTGGTTTGAGCTGGGAAAAAATGACAAATACAAGTAACAATCAATAGTCGACATGCAAAGAAACTCCCTTTCAGTAAATATAGCAGACCTACTAATTCTTTGGAAGCAGTGCATTTTCTCATCTTCAAAATGTTTTGTTGATAATAATCTCATGCAACAAAATTATAGGACTGTGCTTACAATTGCAGATCAAATAAAGGTGAGAATGTACTTAAGAATGTATTTCAAAATCAAAATTGTTACTACTCTTTTTGTATAAAACATCCTGTAATTGTTGCACTTCCTTCCCCATCTACCCCTATTGTTTGTGGATGAATGAACATATAATTAAAAGTACACAGCTAACATAATTTTAAAAGGTAACACTCTAGAACTGAACATACTGGTACATAGGAACCAAAAATGCATGTTGAGTAACTGTGGCTAGTATGATCAGCTTGCGTTATTTTAATACTCAGACAAATTTATTTTAACTGATATTTTTCTAACTCTTAGTACAAAAATGTGAATTGTAGGTAAAGAACTGAGGCCATTATCTATAATGGGGAAAGTTACAAAAGCTTTCCACCATTGTTTGGTGAGGGAACTCCAGCATTCATGAGACTGGTGACATTTCATCACTGTAAGGGTCTCTCTATGCACAAAAAATGTACCACTCTATCTATACTGGTATAATTAAAGCAGTACAAATCATCTAGTGTAGATGCAGTTACATAAAGGTGCTTATACCACACTTTTATACAGGTATGACTGCATAAACACTAGAGTTATACCAGTGTAACTACATTGGTAAGAAAAAATTAAAACCCTAGTTATAACTGTACAAAATCTCTGTGCAGACCGGGCCTTAGTTAAGCCTCCTTTTTCAACAGGTTTAGCTAACATTACGGTAAAACCAGGTCCGGCTGAAGGAGCCTTGTCTACACTAGGGCTCACACTGATTCTAACATTGGTTTCAGATGACCTGGTGGGAATGTTTTTGTAAACTTCTTCAGTGTAGACAAGGCTAGAGATGCTGCTCCCGAATAATTACAAAACACCCAGGGCACAACTTATTAATAACTACGTAATCCTTAAAGGTTAGGGTAAAAAGGCATCCTCTGGGAGAAATCTGAATTTGAAAGGATGTTCTTACTGGTATGTCTGAATCAGGAGAAATTTAATTCATTTCATTTCTAGACAATATTGGCCTGATTTTTAGAGACACTGGTTACCTGCAATTCCCACTGGCTTCAGAAAATGAAGCCATATGCTTATTAAATTAAATCAAATCTAACACTGTGTGTAACCTGGACAAAGGATGATGTAAGCATTAGACTCTTGGACTTTATAAGCCTATAAACTAAGGGCTGGATTCTCAAGTTCTTGGCGCTCCATTCTAGCAGTGCAAAATGAAATTATCAATACAATATTATTGTGTTTAAGGACCCCTGAAGTGAGCACCTGACCTGTAGAATCACTAGAATACAAAATCTGTCAGTGCTTCCATGTAGAATAGCTATTAACAATTTAGTAATACCACTATTGAAGGAACCAGCTAAATAGTAAGGACCTTTCCGTATATATGTTGTTAAAGTATTTAACATACTTTTGACCTTATAGCAATAAATAGCTCCCATCCTTATGATGGAATCCTGAATCAAGTTCAAGGTCTCAGTCCTTATCTTCAAGGTGCTCCATTGAAATTTCTGTGTAATGTGTCCTTGCTCTGATGGGTCTTCTGGAAGGAAGTCCCCTTCTGAAGGTGTGACTATGTCTTTCATGAGTAAAGCGATTACTGTACCAATATGAGGGCTCAAAAACTGATTCCTTTTTTTTATTATCTAAAATTGTAGTTTAACATTTGGCTTTAACCAGAAGTCCCCATTTCAATCTTATGATATCTTCAAAGGAGGCATGTATGGGAAACCCTGTATCTAAAAATGCTCAAAGGGCAAGATATTTTAAATAATTCCTTAAAAACCACTTGTTTCCTGTCTGGGAGGATCATGCAGGGTTTTGTTTGTTTGTTTTGGTGGGTGCAGTACTTTCCTTGGCTGTTTACAGAAGGTATTATTCATCCTGGCCTAGGGACCACTCAGCTGAGAAGGGTGAAAGGTAGAAACAACTTGGTTGTGGGAACAGTCTGCTAAATAGCCCCAGAAGCCTGAAATGATGCCTGGCTGGTCCCCAGCAATGCTAGCACCCATGTGAGTGCTTTGGAAGAGGTCTAGCTGGTACCACTCAGGGCTTTACTCAGTAAATCAGGAGTCATTATGAACATGGGAAGAGATTCCTCACTTACCTCCCTATCCCCAGATGGTGGACCTTCGTGGCTCACTGAGGGGCCTCTGTTCTGGGCACAGATTGCCTGAGGCCCTCCTGACACTTTCATGTGGAGCCAGCTTGAGGAGAGACCCTCTTCCCTCCTTTCAAACTCGGAGCCCTCTTCCCTTCAGCTGAAAGCCTGACAGGCACAATTCCCATTACACTACAGCCTGACACTGGGCTTCACAGGAGTAACAGGCTTCTTCATGCCCAGAGATGCTGCAGGGTGGGGGATGGGCAGAGAGCCAGACAGACCACTGTGAGAGCCTATGTGAGGAGAAAAGCCCCAGCTCACACTCCCTCCGGGAGGGAAGGCAGTAGAGAAAGGAGTGAAAGCCTGATTTTTGTCACATTTGTTCATTACTCATATGAATTGCTGCCTTATAAAGGGAACACTTTCTTTTGCTTTTTTGGGACCCAGAGTCTCTGAAGCTCACCAGACTTACCTCTGAGCTTGCTCTGAGAAGTTTTTTTCTCCATTGGGATCCTCCTGCTCTTGGTGAACCCTTCGTATGATGGGGTCGCAGCTTCAGGCTGGGGTCAAGGCCTTGGCACAAACATCTGCCTCAAAGCTCTGTACCCTGGCAGTGGGATAAGTTGTGGCATACAATTGCAGGGCAGAGCTTGCCCTCTCAAGCCCATTCCCTGGCTAGGGTGACCAGATAGCAAGCATAAAAAATCGGGACCGGGGGTGGGGGGGTAATAGGTGCCTATATAAGAAGAAGCCCCCTAAATTGGGACTGTCCCTAGAAAATCGGGACACCTGGTCACCCTATCTCTGGCAAAGCAAGCATCGGTGGTTTGTGGGAGCAGAGCACACCCCTCCCTCTGAGGCTACAGAATAACTGCCTATAGCACTTCTTGGACTTGGCTGGATTCTTGCAGGGTTTCTTTGCTGCTTCAGGGGGTGAGGGATGAGGGAGTCTGGCTAGAGAGGTGCTACACCAGAGGAACCAGAGGGTTAGAGTCTCAATGCACCAGTGATTCCTCACCTCAGGAGTGCAAGAGGAGCTAGAAGTTGAAATGAAGTCACTATGGAATGAAAACAAATTCACAATTAAAGTTATAAAACAAAAGGGCTCAAAGGAATTGAACCACCAACTTGTGCCGTCACAAGAGATAGAAATTCTGGTGGTCTGAGTTGAAGGGTGGGGCTTAGCCCTGAAGCCTCCAGTAACAACACTGAACTGCCTCCGAATTCCATGGGTGAGAGGTGTTACTCATTTGTGATGAACAAGGACAGAAACTGTGCAACAGAAAGCCCTTTCAGATGGCACTGGGGTTTTTATGTATCCACAGGGTTCCATAGGGAAGAAGTTTTGCTTGGATGGTATGACCACATCCACTGCTAATAAGGCAACTGCTGGATCAAGGTTGCCATGGTGCTAAGTTCTATGAAAACTATACAGCTGCCAGCAGAGCATGGGGTAAGATGGCAATCTCCCCAAGGCCTGGGGGGGGGGGGGTGTTAAACAAATCTGACTTGGGCCTGACTGGCTGCCCTGTGCTGCAGTGCTAATTGCAAACAAGAAGCCACCATTCTATCCTGACCCAAGAAGAATATCATTCAGGACTTCAGCAACAGAGAGCTAGATGGAGAAATGGTAGAAATGTACAAACATCCCAGATAATTCAGTGCACCAGAAACTCTCCAGCTGGGACCACCTCAACAGGAAAGTGCTGAATGAGCTAAACTTCCCAGAAGACACAATTTGGAAGATTATATAGTGCATGCCTGGTGTGGTGAAGCTGGTGTTAATTCCACTGTGACAGAAAATAATAGATAAGCAAAATCAGAGCAAGATGGTGTCTGGAGCTGGGTATGAACTTGGCATTGGATGAGAACAACCATATGGAAACAGGATATTCTAGAAAGCCAAAGACCAATGCAGCAAGGATCTATGTCCAGGAGTCCCCAAGAACTAAAAAAATGAACAAAGGCTATGCCCAAGGTTGCAGGAGTATGCCAGCTTTTGCATTCAATTAGCAGAGAGGGGTCTGGCTCTGCTGACTTTACAGGAGACCATTCAGATCCTGCAGATGAAAGTGTAGAGGATGGAACATCTGCTTTATGATAAAATATTCAGACTGATGACCTCATGAGGTGGAGCAGAAACAGAAATGAGGGGTAGCTCAATTTCCCTCCCATTACCTCTTCCCCCAACTCATGAATCTCTCAGGACCTCTCACATACATATCTGTAAGAGCAGGTGTTCCTGTGTCTCAGATGACCAATCTCTCCCACTACTTGCTGCCCACCAGGGTTGGTGAGCCTGATCCATCAATGGCAGTACTGGTTGAGATTTGAATAAATACATCCTGCTCCCAGTCAGTTACAATACCAAGGGGAAGATTTACAAAAGAAGGAAGAAAAAAAAAAAGGCCCACAGTTCATGGGTAAAAAAAATGCATGTTCAGAAACACAGGTGGAACTAACCTCGTTATCTCTAGCTTGCTTCTTGCTTGCATATATAAAACCTGCCCTAATTTTCACCACTTGCTTCTCTGAAAAAGTGGGTACGTCTGTTAGTCTATAAGGTGCCACAGGATTCTTTGTTGCTTTTACAGATCCAGACTAACACGGCTACCCCTCTGATACTTGACAGGTGGAAAATGTGCACCCAAAAGTTCACCTGCAATCATGCCTGTGTAACCCATGCCCACTTGGTGTGGTGCTTTGTTCCCCTTTAGTGGCACCTAGAACATTGATGAGTCTGCTACCGCCTTAGCTAAGAGCAATGTAGCTTTTAGCTCATGCAGTAAAAGGCTCATGCATTTAGCTCTAGAGGTCCCAGGTTCAATCCCGCTCGCTGACAAGGGTCTGTCGGCATTACTCGTGCATCTGTTGTAATTGTATAAGTGCACCTATCATCATGCATATATTTGTTAAGATTATGTACATGCATCTGCAATCAATCATCCTATGCTTTGTGCACCAACAATTGTGCATGCATTTATATGATTGCAATAAACAGTGGTGCAAATGTGCACCCACAGTTGCAATGCATATGTACTGCAACTGCATGCACAAATGAGGCAATGTTTGTGCCAATGTACATGAGCATTTATTGCAGTTGCAGGTGCAAAAGGCTAGCTAGAAGCCAAGCAATCATTGATGCATGCATCAGCTGCAGAAATTGCATGTGGACTGGGAGCTCTCCATCAACTCTCCATTGAAGCTGAGTAGAACACTACGAGATGCCTAGTAGATAATAAAGGTAAATATATCATTGATGCCAGGCACCTCATGATGTTCCAATCATATTCTTACCTTATTAATTAGTGGGCACCTCATCACATTCCATTGCAGTTTCAATGGTGAGTCAGTAGAGCATAGGAACCCAGATGCTAAAGTGGAGGGGTTAAGTTATCTTACATTGTGAAAGAGTGCTCTCTGCAACTTTCCCTATAGACAAGTCCTAACATAACTCAGCCTGCTGCAGGGAGGAGCTATTGTTTTTACAGAATCAAGCCCTAGCACATTAGTATGAGTGGAAGCATGCTCTCTTCCCTTCCTCAACCCTGGATATGGATAGAGAGGAGCAAGATGGGGGTAATTTCTGGATTCCTGGAAGTTCTCTTGACCTTTCTGGGGGCAAAGGATTCTAGCTTCCTTAGCTCGATTGACCAATAGCTTTACTAGTACAGGAAGCTGTACCTTAGTCTCTCTGAGGTCAACATGACTTTTCCTCAAAAGAGATTTTTCCTGGTATTTAAGGCTTAGAACCTATTCTAGTGGTGTCAAGTATTCTATTAAATGGCTAAAGATGTGATGTTTTGGAGATCACCTAGACCAGAAAGGGGTTCTGTCACTGCCTGTAACCTTGGGTGCCTTTATGCTGTGCAGCTTTGGTTCAGACCCCAGATACCAATAGCTTGTCCACAAACACAAGGTCTCACCCTTGCTTCCACCAGCCTAGTTACTCCTTGCTGGGTGACACCAACAGCTCTTCCAATCCCAAGTCTTCCCAAATCTGATCTCCCCAAGTTCTTATCTACCAGACACTGGTGGTGGATTGGATAGTCCGACTAAGGGGTAGGGCTACCCTTGATGGAGCTTCCGCTGACAGAATATCCACCAACGGGTCCTCCACCTCTATCACCTCCTCTGCTTTCAAGTTCATGTTCTATGCCACCCTGTTCTCCCAGCAGATATCAGGGTGATTGAAGTCCCTCATGAGAACCAGGGCCTGTGATCTAGTAACTTCTGTTAGTTGCCAGAAGAAAGCTTTGTCCACCTCACCCCCCTGGTCTGGTGGTCTGTTGCAGACTCCCACCACGACATCAGCCTTGTTGCTCATACGTCTAAACTTAATCCAGAGACTCTCAGGTTTTTCCCCAACAAGTTCCATATCACCAGCCTCTGTTCCCATAATTGTGTCAGTTAGAGAGAGAATAAAACAATGATTCTCAAACTGAGATCAGTGGACTACCTGTGATCCACAGAGCACTTGATAGTGGTGTGCAGAGGGCTGGCAGTTCACATGGGGCTGCTTTCCTTATCTCTAGCTTGTTAGATCACATTTAAAAAACACAAATATATGAATACTTTCCAAATTACATGGGAAAGTAATAATTTGAGTGAATCTCAGACACCTCTTTGGTGCTACTACAGCAACATTTGATAGCCCTCCAGGAGAGGAGGGATGAGTATATGCCAGGCTAATTTTGAGATTAATACAATTGTAGTGATACAGCAAAATTTCTGCTTCTGTTGCTTGAAGCAGAAGTCTGCCCAGTGACAGAAAGGATCATGACTGTGCAGGTGACTTACTAAGATCCTAAGCAGTTGCTGGAGAACCCGATCTGAGGACTAACTAAAATGCCAGGAAGTAGACTGGCTACTGATGAATTCTAGTGTGAACCTCTCTCCTCCTAAAGGGCTTAGAGAAAAAGTCTCTCATGTAACAAATATATACATGACATTAGATTTTATACATCAACTGGCCTATAAAAGCCGGGCCGGGGGAAGGGAAGCGAGACCCGCCGGGGCCGGGCCGGGCCGTGGGGGAGGGAAGCGAGACCCGCCGGGGCGGGAAGCGGGACCGGCCGGGGTGGGGAAAAGAGGGACCCACCGCCGCCGAAGCGCAGCCCGGTCTTCGGTGGCGGGGGGCCCCTTCCGTTCCGGGAACCCCCGCCAAAGTGACCCAAAGACCCGCGGCAGGGACCCCCGCCGCAGGTCTTTGGGGCACTTTGGCGGCGGGTCCCAGAACGGAAGGGGCCCCACGCCGAAGACCCCGGGCCCCGGAATCCTCTGGGCGCCCTGGAGCTCCCCAGTTACTTCCTGTCACCACGAAACTCCCCTCACCCCGCCCCCTCCCTGAGTTATTTTCTGTGCCTAAGCTCCCGTGCGCTGCTCCCAATGTTTGGGGCCGGGTCTCTCCTGGCCCCACCTGCCACCCCACGCACCTCCCCAGTGTCTCCCGCCCCCACTTGCTGCCCCCTCACCGCCCGGGAGCCTGCCCGGGAGCTCACGCTGACTCCACTCCTCTGCTATGCCAGCTTCCGGCATCACCTGCTGCCGCAGGGTCCTAGAGCCCCCCTTCACTAGGGCCAGGGCAGGCTGCCCTTCCCCTGCCCTTCTGCCCTAGTCCTGAGACAGAGACAGGGCAGGGGCGGGGCCTCATGGAAGGGGTGGATTGGGGGTGGGGCCAGGGGCAGCAAGGGGGCGTGTCAGTGATGCGGCCCTCGGGCCAATGCACTAGTCCTCATGCAGCCCTCGGGGTCATTTGAGTTTGAGACCCCTGTTCTATCTCATCTCCATATAGCATCAACCCTGGACTTCAAGGGGAAGCCTCCACAAGGTCTTTTTGGGTGGGGAAGGAGAATATGGTGGTATAGACAGTGCAGTGGAGGCACCCGAGTGCCCTTAACCATGTACAGAAGGATGGCGTTCCGAGTCATCTTTGTGATCTTATCTAGAGTCCACTGTCTAAATGTGAATATTAATTTCTTCCTGAATTGTTTTCCTTCCTTATTTTATTAATCTGTTATTTTAGCCCTTCATTTCAAACAAGAGATGATTTGCCAAACTAAATGTTTATTTAGGTTTTTTTTTTTTAAGTTCAGCCTGTAAAATTACTGATTTTTTTTTTCTGATTCAGTTTTAATTAAGTCAGAAATGTTAGATCTGTACTACTTGAAACTAAGCTTACAGGAGGACTCCTAACCAACAAAATGCAAGTAAACAGGAAATGGTACTTAGCTGTGTTTTCATAGCTCTTAAAAAATCTGATTGTTGAGCTCACTCTAATGTGAATATAATTTGAAATAAATAAGGAGACTCTGCATTAAACTGTGATTTTCATGATTCTTTTCATGTTTCATATCTACAGTAAAGCAAGACAAATAAGCAATTTTAGGTAATCAACAGTATATTTAAACAAAAACATATGCATAACCACAAGGATAAAAACTGTTGAAATTATCAAACAAAAATGTTTCATGTGAGAAATTACATTTGTGCATTGTGAAAGACATGTTAGTGGAAACTTTTTAGGAATTCAGTAGTCAAAATAAATATTTAATAAAAAAAATCATGCTTACTCCGTGACAAAAATATCAAACAACAGAGGAGTTTGGTGCTTGGAAGTGAATACGAAGGTACATTTCCTTATGTCATAGAACATCAGGGTTGGAAGGAACCTTAGGAGGTCATCCAATCCAACCCCCTGCTCAAGGGGGGGACCAATCCCCACACAGATTTTTGCCCTTGATTCCTAAATGGCCCCCTCAAGGATTGAATTCACAACCCTGGGTTTAGCAGGCCAATGCTCAAACCACTGAGCTATCCCTCCCCCCCAATGTAAAACAGTGCTGAATTTAGTGGCTTAATTATTGTAACACTGCCCTAAAGAGTAGGTAAATCATTTTCATAATTAGTTTATACTGAAAGTCACAAGACTAAAATATTGTTTGATGACTGCAAATAATAAAGCCAGTTTACTATACATAATGAATAATTTATTACATCATGGAATCAATTGATACAAATACACCATGGGCCACTGAATAGCATACTAGTTACCAAAGATGCATTTGTCAGTGTCCAGTGAACTCAGGAGCAAATGAACCAACCCCCCAAAGGTTTGATGTACAATGATGTTTTACAACTAGATGACTGGTAGTAGAGAAAGATGCATATGCATTTTTTTCAAAAGGAAAAACCACAGTAAAATGTCATGAGAGCACCACGGGATTTCTATTTATCAGTTAGATAAAACGGTACAAATGATTTTTATAGTAAATGAAGAACAATTAACACATTATTGTATCATCCCATATTCAGAAAACAGTCGCATTTATTATTTTAGAGTGTTGTTTCATCAGTGTATATTGTTTGAAAAAAAATTATCTTAAAAATACCACTGGTGACAGTGTGTGTATTTATTCTTTGTTAAGCTCTGGAACATTAGTAATGCAAAGAAAAGTTTACTGCATAGTGAAGATCTAGAAAGATTTAAATGGCAGACACATACTGAAATTTAGAAAAAGTTAATAAAAATAGAATCATATAGAATCAAGCCGCAATGTATCTGGGTTACCCCATTAGCTCTCCACTGAGATTTTTTGATGCTTCCTTGAGAATACAGTTACGGGGTCTCTCTGGCCCCAGTATCTTAGTGTTGGAGTGCCATTTTTCACCATTAGAAGATTCATGTTTTCTTCTCATACTCAACTCCCAACTCAAAAAACTTGATTAAATGTTACGGATTTCTCAACAGATTGTTCTGTGTGTTGTAATGCAGCCCTCTTTTGCTTGTTAAATGATATGCTGTCAATATTCGTTCCATTTTCAAAGCACCAGTCTAATTTCCAGTTTGATCAAACATTATGCAATAATTAAAAGTCATGTCCTCCCCCTGCTCTATTGTGACACGGATAATGGCTATTCACCATTTAAAATACGTTCAATCTCTTCTAGTCTTTTCAAAGCAGCAACTCTTTTTTTTTCAATGTCTTTGATTTCTTTTGTAGATTTTTTTTTAGTCTCTTTGTCTGTGTTATTTTTTTCTGTTCGTTTCTTGCTATTTGACTGTCCTTTGTTAATGTTACTATTCAATGTCTGGGTGGTTTTCTGTTCATTTTTTACCTCTTTCAAGTTTTCAAATGGAATTTTTTTTTCTCCCACAGCTGCAGTCCCATCTGCTGGAAATGTTGACTGTTCTGCAGCACCGAGCAATGAAATTTTACTTCTGACTATATTTAAATGACGCTGAATATATTCCTCATGCGGTGCTAATACCAATGTCTCAACAAGACATTTTTCTGCTTTTATTAAGTCTCGTTCCTCAAAATAAACTACACAAAGATTATGTTTTCCTTGTACATTGTTAGGATCCATTTCCAGGATTTTTTCAAAACACTTTTTAGCTCCACTTATATCTTTCTTTTGGTTCATTAAGATGTCTCCCTTTAAAATCAGACCTTTGGTATGATCAGGGTAATATCTCAATAACTCTTCCAGGACTGGCAAAGCCATCAGCTCTTTTGCAGTCTGAGAATAAAGCAGTGCCAAATTAAACAAAGCACTTCGGAAGCCTGGTTGTAATCTTATGGCTTTTTTCATCCAAGACTCTGCTTCAGCATCTTTTTTGTCATCCATCGCCAGCATACCCAAGTTGAAGTAGCCATTTGCATCTTGTGGTTCCTCTTTCACATAACTTAACAGCCTTTTCTTGGCTTCAGGTCTAAGCATAGGGTCACCTAAAGTGACAGAAAATACATTACAAGTATTTTTCCAAACACTTTTAGAATAGCTCTGAAAAATGTTAACATAACCCCTAAACTAAAATGTAACATTCTTTTATATATGCTTAGCATTAAATAAAGCTGCAGAAATGGTGGGGTCTCAAATGCTACTTAATATCTTTGAAGTTTTGATATGATAGATCCAAATAATGGGATCTCTACAAGTCTGAGAAGATGTGCGCAAATAGAATGAGGAGAAAAGATCAGTTTGGACAAATAGCTCTTGCAAAGGAAATCGGAGTGAAAGACCTCATTTTATTGTTAAAGAATAGATTTTAAGACTGGGAGGGACAATTAGATCACCATTTCTGACTCTCAAAGCCAAGCTAAAATATCTTCCAACAGCATATCAAATTCAAGATCCTAGAATCTTCCACAATTGCAAACAGCTCATGTAATCTATTTTGTACCTTTTAAAGTTTTTGTGTTTCAAATTTTGCCAGATATGACTTTTGTTAAAATTCTGGAACACACACTGCAAAAATGTTGCAGTCTGATCAGGTTATGGTGAAAACTAAGTAATGGCTCATTGCACCTTTTACAATACTCTACTACATATATTTCAGTATGGGATTTTGCTCAACTTTATGTAAAATACACACTATGCCTATTTAGAGGCAGTTCACTCTTCTTTTCTCCACAGTAAAAAGTAAATTTGTAACTAGTTACATTTGCCATATAATCTTAACTGTCAACGTGCATATACAGGGTTAATTTAACCATAGTTTTCAAAAACTTCTACTAGAAATTAAGCAAAGTAACTGAAAACTTATGTACAATTACATTAGCCACTGACATTACAAGGCACCATATAGAAAGAAGTAGGTATTATTTAATGCCAGCTTTAAAGCCCACTGAAGTTAATGGAAACTTTTATAGTCAGTGAAGAATAGATAAACGTATGTAAAATACGTATCAATATTTACAAGCATTTTGGGAAACCGGTTAGAGACAAGGATTTTATGTATGCTCTGTATCAAGGGTGGCCAAACTGTGACTCATGAGTCACATGCAGCTTTTTTACAGTCAAAGTGCAGCTCCGGGAGCTCACCATGTGCCCCCCTTCTCTACCTAATAGACTGGCGGGGAAGGGAGCTCGGGGCTCCTGGCCTCTGGTGGGGCTCAGGACTTCAGCCCTGCGGGTATGCCTGCTGGGGCCCCGAGCCTTGGCAGGCACCTCCCGTGGGGCAGAATTCTCAAGCCCCACCACCCTGCTGCAGGGCAGAAGCCCAAAGCCCCAGCAGGTAAACCCCACATGACTGAAGCCCTGAGCCCTAGCAGGCGTGCAGGTTATGAAAATCATCATATGTGCCTCAGAAGGTCAATAAGTTTGACCACCCCTGATCTATATGCTTAAGAAGGTACCTTAAAAATAAATGCAGACTTAAAAACAAACACATACATCAGATGGGTTACACACACAAGTAAAACCTTGGTAAAACTAAAGACGTTTCATAAGGTCTAGAAAAGCCTAGAGGGACAACTATAAGAGGAAATAGTTTCTTCTCTTATTGCAGTTCTTGAGAAAAACATGACTTTTCTAAAGATAGGTCAGAATTCATTAGAAGCTTAATCATAGTGTGTCTGGTACATACAAATATAGAGTAAATATTTTAGGCAAAAAAAACATACCAGATTCTTGCATGAGTAGTGCAGAATTGAACAACGCCAGTTTATGTTTAGGATTAAGTTCTAATGCCTGGTTGAAGTTCTTCAGGGCTTCTGTTGGATCTTTTAGTTCAATGTAAACAATTGCCAAGTTGTACCACAGGTCTGCATTGGTTCTGTCCAGTTCCAGGGCTCTAAGATAAGCCTCCTTTGCTTTCACAGGCTTATTCATTTTTAAAAGTAATTCACCTCTGTTGAGGAACCAAATTTCTGTTTAACTTTCATGTCAAAGAAACATACACATCTATTTTATAATAAAAAGTTAACAGTTTGTTTCCCTAAATTTAAGGGCTCTGGTATGGGAGTAAAGAAAACTTTAAACAATCAGATAATAGGATTTCGTATCAAAAGACGACCTATTCAGGAGGCTTTAAAAAGGCAGCACTGCAGACACAGGAATTTAGGGCAGAGCTTGCTGTACTGTCCATTTGAACAGGCTGCAGTTTGGGGCCCCAACCCCAGAGGATATGAAAAGAATGTTGTGAGTAAGCATTCTTTAAAGCAGGATGGTTTATACTGATATATGAAGTTACAACGTAGAACAAGCTTGGAGGCAAATTACCAGTAGCAGAAGTTCATAAACTGGGATTGAACTATGATATTTGACTACAACCAACAAAACTGTATCTTCTTTTCAAATGTAAACTGACAGATTTTTTGTCCTATTCTTAAACAAAACCGCTCAAAACTTAAATCCACGATAAATAAATTAAGTTGTTTGTTGGTGTTCTGTAATATTAAGCAAAACTTTAGTATGTTATGAAGAATAAACAATCTCCCCAAATCAACAAAAATACCTGCTAATGTAAGCCTGTTTGAAATCTGGCCTCATACTAATTGCTTGTCGATACAATTGATCTGCTTCTTCAAGGCGAGATTCGTTTGCCCGAATCAAGTTTGCAAGATTTATATAAACATTTAGATGGTTAGGAGCAACTCGTGCTGCGTATTTTTTACCTGGGATAATCTGGCAAAAAAACAAAAACAAAAATAAAAAAAACCAAAACACAAAATCAGTGGAAAGTTAAAAACAAAATCAGAAACAATTCATATAGTTAAACGCATGAAGCTGCTTTCCATACTTCTTTTATCATCAAGGTAAAACAGGATGATATAATATTTAAAAAACCTTGAATTTACAATGCCATGTCAGCACTGAAAATATGCATTCTAAAACATCATAAATCCCTTCCCTCCAAAAAAAAATAGGAGAGTGCAATTCGATATGCCAAGAACCTTATTTAAAAATCCATATCAATTTACCAGTAGTTTAAAAATCACAGTGGCACAAAATTTAAACTATAGCTGGAATATCAAGTAGTTGACAGTATAGCTTAAACAACATAATTGGAACCATGGCAAATACTTACCCACCAATTTACAGCCCCAAGTAGAACCCTTCTCATCCACTCACTAGGAACATGGATATTTTTCAGACAGGCATTTTAACTTCACTTTTCTCTTCTCCATCCTAACGTTATATTGGTACCATGAAAGCTGGAAGGGCCACTATCTGAGGTGGATATCAGGACAGCCCTAACATTTAAACTGCATCAGATCATCAATAACCCTCATCTCGTTGCACTACACAGCAACAATTTAAGCACATACTTTAGATTGATACTCTGATGTTATCAAAAAAGAATGAGAAATGAGCTTGCTTAAATAAGAGTGAGTATAAAACTGGATAATGAATTGTTAAGGACAAAGCCAAGTAGCTAAACTGTTCTAAACTCTAACAGTAACAGAAATGCATGCTCAATCAGCAGGTTTATCTAGTTAAACATTCTCTTGCAGCTTTGGAAACTCAAACATCAGCAATGGCCAGTCCATGGGAAACAATACATTTTTGTACTGTTTAATGGGTGGGGCTTGGGGGGTTTGTTTTTTGGCCAAGCAGAAGGTGGTGCAAAAGAAATCAAATAAAGAGTAAAGAGTTTAAAAATTCCTCATTTTAATAAAACAATTGTCAAACTAATATGATTTTGACTGGACCCGTTTCTGAGGCAGTATATTAAAACTTCCTTAAACTATTCATAACAGTGCACAACTTTACACATTAAGTAAGGAAACAGCAGAAGCACTTGCTGCACAATAGTCAATCTTTAATTCATGATGCGCCTGACTGAGATCTTGTCTACATTTGCAGCTACATGCAACAGAAAAGGGCAGGCTGTGTCTGGGCTCTGGGCTTCTGCCCCCCACCTCAGGACTCCTGCCACAGCTCTGGGCACCGATCTCGGGGCTTCCTCACCCAGCAGCTCTTGGGGTCGGGGGCTTCCATTCCTGCCGGCTGCGGCTAGGGCGGCCCAGGCTCAGGACCTCTCTCCCGCTACAGCCAGGGCTTGGGCCAGCTTCCACCCCCCGACCCCAGCTGAGGCAGCCTGGGACCAGGACTTCCAGCCCCCAGCTGGGGTTCAGGGCACTCTGGGACTGAGGCTTCAGCCCTGCAGCTGCAGTCAGGGCTCAGCACACCTGGGCTTGGAGTTTCTTCCCCCGGGGCTCCTGCTGGGGCTCGGGGTAACCCAGTTAGGGCTTCTGCCCTGGGGCTTCTTCTGAGGTTGGGACCCCCACGGTTACAACACCCTGAAATTTCAGATGTAAACATCTGAAATCATTGAAGATGACCAATATTAAACCCCTCTGGCCGTGAAACTGACCAAAATGAACCATGAATTTTGTAGGGCCCTACTCATGCTAACTAGGTGTGCAGCGTCTGTACTCTACAGGCCATCATAAGTGTAGACATACCTTGAAAGATTTCAAAAGATGGTAGTTAAAAAAACAACATTACTACTTACCTGTGGCATCAGTGATTTAGCAATCATGTATGATTCTTCTGCTTCTTTGGTTTTGTTTAAATTTTTATAAGTTCTTCCTACGTTCATGTGGGCACCAATATCATCTTTAAAAAAATATATATTTAATATACCATTCATGTCTCATAAGTAAGTGTCATTAAAAATCTATGCCTCATGAATATTAAATATTAATGCCTCCATTATAAGCGTAAGCCAAAGGAGTATTAAGGAGTCACTGATGCCTGTTGGAAACTGAAAAAATATTCTAAATGAACTGGATTTTGGTCACACTTCTTGTGAATCTTCCCCTTCTCCTTTTCTTAAAGAAGGAACTTTTTATTGAAATAGCATCTGATGGCTGAAGAGTTCTAACTTTTCCTGACACTTCTCACCTGAATTCGTTCTGTTTGTGACAGTAAAAGAAAAATCTTCACAATAACTAACTGTGGATGAACCAAAATGGTGCACAAGCGTCTGCACAGGGGTAAGTTACACCGCATGAGAATTATATAAAAATTATGACTTCAGGTTAAGAGTAAGGCAGAGATAAACTCTTACTTTTTCTCTTTTATAAAGACATGGATATTGTGACAAAATGGTGGATGTTGGTATGGTGGGTTCTGTGCTTTTCTTGGCGGGGGGGGGGGCTAGGACACCACCCTTTGCCCCTCCTCTTGGGGCGCTGAGGGCCCCTCTAGTGGCCTGGTAGGTGGTAGTAGGGGAGGGAAACGGGGGGGAGGGATCCAGGTTTCCTCCTCACTCTGAGCCCCAGCCCCTCTCAACACCTGCGGGTTTCTTACCCTCTTCCCCCCTTGGGCAGGGTTACCCTTGGTCCTTGAAGGTGGGGAAGGGAGTCTCGCTTCCTCCAGTTCTCTGGTCTTTCAGTTCTCAGCAACACAGCTCCAAACTTTAGCCCTCTCGCCTTCCTCGCTACACACTGTCTGCCTGAAGCAGGGTTTTTTTTTTAATTAGGTTCCTGACAGGGCCTTAATTGGCTACAGGTGCTCCAATTAACCTGTAGTAACCTTCCCTAGAGTACAGTGCACCACGCCTTAATTAGTCTAGAGTTTACATATCTCCCCTCTACCACTCTCCCACTGCTCCTTTGCCCTGCTGTATCACAATATACAAAAGAAGAGGTAACACAGGAAAACATTATAAGCAGAATTCTGTCAAGATTATTTATTCAAAACAAGTCAGTAGATCCCTTTTAGCATTTTCAAACTCGGTAAAAATCGATTCCTGGCTAAAGCACTCAATGTTCAGAAACTGATGTTAGAACATTGAACAATACTGTTCTAAGCATACTTTCTACATCATCCCATACATTTTAATTCCATATGTGGTAACATTATCTAGGAAAGAATCTGAGGTGAACGACTGCAGTACTTTCTACGTGGCTATCCAGCAGATCAGTTCAAGTAGAATTGACATGAGGATGACAATTCGGCTCACATGGATCAATGTTTTTATATGACTTTCTATGACTTATCAAAGAACAAATTATAAGAATTTCTACAAAATTATTTTACATACAGAAGCAGACCTTACATGCTAGTCTTAAATCAAACAAAATGCCCTTTGGGCTTAAAGGACTTTGACATCCCAAAACAGAACCCAATGGGACTTTTTATGTCTTCTTTACAGAATAAGGCAGAGGAAGTAATCAAATAAACCCTACATAATGTAGAAGACAAAGTCTGATTCTAATATGAACAGCAAATAGATTTAAACGCTATCCACCTCACTAAAATACAAAACCACTTTCAAGAAGCCAGGAATGACTCCAATTCTCTTTAGAGAATTTCTGTTTTCCTTTCTTTTGGCTAATTTTACACAATTATTTGAACATATTAATCTCAGATATCTTTATTGACAAAGGAAGTGCAATCTATAACAGTTTTGTGACCCCAGTTAATACACAACACTTAAAAGGTTAATTCATAATTGAGTAACTTGAAACATCAAAGCAAAACAATTATTTCAAAAGCTTTTTGAAAATAGTAATAGTACGAGCAGTTTGAAGTCATTTTGAGACTATAAAATCACAAACAAACCACTAAAACAGGAAGAGTGTGGATCTCAGATCCACGTTTGGCATACAAAAGCTAAATGATCATAACGGTTTTTGGTTAGTAATTTTTCTCTCACCATGGCACCGTAAGTGAAAAGAACCTATAATTTGGTGACAATAATCCTTTTTCATTCTCTCCCCTTTGTTTTTAAACAGCTAATACCCTAACAGTTGTAACAGCATCGAAAAAAAAAAATCAAAACTTCTACTGACTTTGAGTTTCAAACAAAACACCCAACCATACTATTAATTATAATGCACTCCAAAACCACAACTCTTACATAATAAAACATGTACTGTGCATTGTAAAGAATGTCAAAACGCACACCAAATTTTGTGTGTAGTGCGCCACAAATATGATATGCATGTTAAACTAAGTTATTTACTTTTTCCTTTCAGATAGTTTTGAAAACTAAAAAAATGTATCACAGTATCATCTGCATACTTTGTGTCAATACAGTATCAACAATACATAAAATATAAGGACTATGTATTTAGTATTAATATTGCATATGTACTTAAGCTTCATTAACCTTTCTTACAACTTAGATTGTATTCCTCTTAAGAGATTAAAAACCCTGCATCTCTGAACATCCACAAAACTTTA
Organism: Mauremys reevesii; assembly: GCF_016161935.1. Taxonomy (NCBI): domain Eukaryota; kingdom Metazoa; phylum Chordata; order Testudines; family Geoemydidae; genus Mauremys; species Mauremys reevesii. Next base: position 283,033,675 of record NC_052623.1, read on the forward strand.
CTCAGGAAAGTTTACATAAGATAATATTTTGTCTACATTTCTTACAGAGAATAATCACGCCATAGTCAACCTACTAATTATATTACATGATTTAAAGTTCAGTTATGGAAACATAATTAATGCAGAAGTAATTTCTTGAAACAGTGCACTTAGAATAGACTACAAAAAGAGATTCCTTTACAGTATCAAATTATTAAGAAGAAATGCACCTGAGCAAATGAAACTCATCAATAACTTTTACCTGGTTGCACTTGTGTGGCCTGTATGAAGAATCTCAAAGCTCTTTCAAAGTTCTTTTCATTTTCTAAAGCATGACCCACATTATTCCATAGTTTGGCATTGTTCTTATTTACCTGAATATGGAAGGCATACAGATATTAAATTTCAAGTATACATCACTTATAGTGCTTTTAACTATAATGAATATATTTAAAGAAGCAAAGCAAATAATTTAGAAAGTTATATAAATTCCATGAAACTACTATGTAAAAAGAATATCAAATCACAGATTGGGAGAATTACAGCAATTAAAGTAAACTTGTTGCCCAGGATCTGTTTTCTTTACCAAGCTCTGCCAGACTCAGTCCTTATAACAGTCCAAAAAGGGTCCAATCTGTATTACAATTCTTAAAGGGAAATGGGCATCCATCCAAGAGTAAATAGACTTCCCCTCCTCACCTTTAATTCAAAGATGGCTTATTTTGAGGGTTCAAATTTTTCAAAGATTTGGTCCTCAAGAGAATAAATGCATCTGTGGGTTCATCCAAATGATCAACGATGCTATATAATACCTTCAAATGTGTGCTTACTCTCAGTCAAAAATTTTTTTTTGCACATTAAATTCCAATGTGAGATGACACACTGGTTTTAAAACATTCTCAGAAGCAATTCTTTGGGCATAAGGATTGCCATGATGCAACGTAACTTGTAAACCAATTCTCCAATATTATCATGCTCAACTGCACTTCGAATTTTGAAGAAACTGGCTAAAATGGTCTCACTGCACAGTAAGTAGTGGGGGCTATTGTCAGGCTTGCTGGAAAAAGGTGTGTATTCTTTTAAAGACTAGAGAGCCAGGGAATGACTTTCTGCTGCAGCTGCACACCAGGCCAGTGTTGGGACACTGACCCATCCTCACTCTAGGTGACTGAAAGAGAGGGGGAACTATATAGGTCCATGCCAGTGCAGGAAAAGCAATCTTTTACCTGGACCAGGCAGAGCAGCGCCCACCCTCGCTCCAATGGAAGTGGTGAAATATTGAGGTTTGTCAGAATCTGCTGAGGGCACTGCACTAGTTGCTACTTTCTTTGGGGGTTGGGAAGGAATTTTTCCCTCACCGCCAGATTGGCCAAGGAGAAGTTTTTTATTTCCACCTTCCCCACAGCAGGTTCAGGGGTGCTTAGTTGGAGTAAACATGAAATGAGAGTTAGGCTATGACATTGCAACTACTTATGTAAATGTGGGGTGAATGTCCAGTATAGGTACTCCATATGAAAGGATAGTGATCAGAAAAAATGGACTGGCAAAGGATTTAAACAAGGTAATCTTTAAAGGAGCAGAAGCGGGGGTGGAAGGGGTGGGGGGAGGGTGGGTGTTGTGGCTCCTATGACTGGAATGGCAGGGAGCCAATCCCCTCTTCTTTATAGCCCCCCCCAACCTCATTTGAAGTGGGGGATGGCAAGGTCCCAACAGCAGGTTGGCTGGGGACCAGGATGGGTAAGGGTGGGGGGGTTGATGGAAGCCCACCAGGTACATCTACTGAAACAATTATGGACAGGACTGAACATTTTTATCTGCTGGGTACTCCCAGACATTTAAGAATAAAATTGTAGCTTAATTAAACCACATCTAGCATCTCCGGTCCTTCTTCCAGTGCAGCCAATGATCCATTATCCACTTACCATATGCCACTTTGAAACATAACACCATACCTTTAAAGCTGACATAAATAAGGTGTATTCTGATTCCCAATCCCAGTTTCTGTGCAGTGTTTTTAAGGCATGAGTGAATAGCACTACAGACAGACAAATCCAGGACAGCTTTCTCAGCACACTGTTAAACAAACAAACAAACAAAAAACAAAAATAAAAACAGAGCTGTAAAAATACTGACCACTGCACAATTTCAATATTTTGCTAAGGGGGATATTTTACCTCTTTTCAGAGAATAGATATAATTGTTATCGGTACTCACTGGTGAGTTAAAGCAAGAAGAGAGAACATTTTGCAATTGCTATTGTAATTTATTCCAACTGAATACTAGTAGCCAGGGGCGGCTCCAGGCCCTAGCACGCCAAGCGCGTGCTTGGGGCGGCAAGCCGCGGGGGGCGCTCTGCTGGTCGCCGCGGGGGCAGCAGGCAGGCTGCCTTTGGCAGCGTGCCTGCGGAGGGTCCGCTGGTCCCATGGCTTCGGCGGACCTCCCGCAGCCATGCCTGCAGGAGGTCCAGAAGCCGCGGGACCAGCAGACCCTCCGCAGGTACGCCGCCGAAGGCAGCCTGCCTGCTGCCCCCGCGGCGACCAGCAGAGCCGCCCCTGCTAGTAGCTACTTTGAACTTTGAGGAAAAGAATATTTCGCCTCAAACTTTTATTTACGGTATCAATTGTAATGTCACAATGTCCACTTGATAAATAAGTTTATTACAATAATCCACAACAATTTTCTACAACTAAAGTAAAAATGTGGGAGGTCCTTACATATGACAAACTCTCAAAAGTCGAATTCAAAATTAAGGCAATGAATGGGATCCTGAAGTCAAATGAAAAAGTTATTTAAGTATTTTAAAAAGCAGATATTGAGAACATGTACTAGGTCATTTATTCCATCATCTTTGTCTAATACAGGACCATCCTATACAAGTTTTTAATGCACAGTTTCTCTAACTTTTACATAGTTTGGATGTCATTTTAGTGGAGAGGTTGTCTCCTGGACCAACTTGTCTATTCACAATCACGTAACAGTCTGTGGCACATAACAGTGGCAACTACAATTTCTTAAATGGAAGAAAGTTTTAATGCATCTTTAGCTCTTTTTAATCAGTTTTAGAAACTGAAAATAATGGAAAATCCTAATCCATCCCACTGGGAAAAAACTAGTAAGGACACAGTAACCTTCTGGTAAATACATTTCTATTGTTTGGGTTTAAGAAAGCTTTAAAATGCTTATCTTATGCAACCTTGTCAATGTAAACAACTTGTAGCAACTCATTGTTGTCAGTTACTTCTTATACTGTATGTTCTATAATAACTGTTCCCAATGTGCTGTATTTTTGGAATAAGAATCAGGGACTGCTGCTTCTCTAGGGGGCATGATGAAAACAAAAGGCTTTTTTTATAGTACAGTAGCATTTAAAATGTTTTAGATATTGTGCAGACCTAAGAAGAAGACAGGCCAGAAAAAACTATGGTGATTGGCACATGCCTTATTATTCTATTTATATATCAATCATGGCCTCTTTACCCAGACATCATTAGTTCTCTTTTCAAAAAGATATACGTTATTCCCACACCTTCCTGAGACAATGGACCCTCTCTCTTTACGTAAGACCCTCTAGGTGCCTGTGTGCCATGGCCTCCCAGGACCACTGAGAGCTGAGACCTTCCTATGCACATAGGGTGCAGGGATCAGATGGCAGGTATCAGACAGTAGAAAGTCTTATGTCCATTTATAGGGCATTTGCTCTCATGTCACTGTAGTGCTAGGGCTGTGAAAGTGTGACTGGGAGTTTTTGCAATGTCTCCTATGGGGTGACCCTGCACAGCGAAGCTGCCACTGTCCATCCTTAGCTCTGCATCTCGTAAAACTAAACCAGTAATCAACATTTTAAAATATACAGCAAACTGAAATATATTTTATATGATTATATAAACTATGCAGTTAAATATACACAGGTGATAGTATTCGTCCTTTAAATAAAGTATAAGTCAAGTTTGAACATATTCTCCTTAGAACAGATTCTTAATTTATATTTCTTTGTGCCTAATCTTTAGAAAGTGTATAGCAATGCTAAGGAAAATAAAATTAAACATTTGTGTTTCTTTGATATAAAAACAGATGGGACTAATTATTAGGCTTAGAAAGGCTAGGTCTACTTAGCAGCAACATTAGCATGTAACCTGAAATAAAGAATATTGCACTGCAATAGAAAATATTTGGTTTCAAATAAATTTTTTAATTATTTTTTTATTAAAGAAAAGACAATTATTGACACTAACACCTTTTGAAAAAAGGTAAATCACAGAGAATATAAAACTCATGAAGAAATGCTCAGTAGTGAACCATACACTCAGTTGACAGGTTACAAGATGAAAGACTACCTGCACTGTAAATTATCCCTAGGAATAGGTTTTCAAAGTAGCCATTCCTCTATAACCTGAAAGACACCTCCCAATTTGCCCTTCACCAATACATTATAGAAACTTAAACAAGTCAAATCTTTCACGCTTACAATTTGTGGATCAGGAGAAAGAGGGAGGCAAGGACTACCTTCCTTTCTTAACATTTGATTTCATTTCCAAATTCAATCTCAAAACAAATTTTAACCCAATTATTCTAGACTTAAACAACTGTAAAGTATCTTTACAATTTGTATGTGGCAAGGCACTAAGAATTAAAAAATATTTAAAAAGCTAATAAAGCGCTCAGGATAAAAGATAGCGAATTAATCAGGGAAACAGAAAAGAAACCCAAATATTCCTCTGCGAAAGTGGTGGTAGAATTCAAAGATTGCTTCACAATATTTGAACCAGAAATATTAAGTGATGCAATGGGATTAAGTACATTATCCTTTCACCTTTGCATATGTGCAGTGCAGACACTTTAAAAGCAAGACACTAACACAAGGCAGAACAACATTTTGAAAGCACCTGTGATAATGGTATGGGATCTATGTTCATCCTACACATATACCAACAAAAGTAGCTTCTTTTACCTCTAAGTTTTAGTTCAAGAAGTATATTTAATACAAAAGTAATTTTAAAATTACATACAGTCCCTTAATCTGAGACACAATCTTCAAGATGTCATTGGTTCCTCTGACTGGTGATAATTTTTTTTTAACAGAAACAAGTGAGTAAATATGCTTCTCCCTATTCAAAATTTGCTTTTTTTCATCGTCATAAATCAAAAGACCCATTACCACCTAAAAATAGCAGAAAGGTGGAATTTCACGGCTCTCTCATTGCAAGAATCTACAAGAGCCAAATGAACACATTTTAAAGCAATGACAATGTAAGTTCAAATAACATTTTGGATACAAGTGAAAATTACTGCACCACACCTTAAGCAGGGAGGGCAGGGGGTACATTGTCTGACTTACTGGGGAAAAAGGGTATACGTCTTTAAGGGCAGAGGCAAGGATATTGCTGTAGCCGCAGAGCATATCAGTGTGAGGATGCTAACTCGCCCTTCTCCCACGGTGACCAGAAGATGGGGGAAGAGTACATAGGTACGAGCCAGGTGAGGGAAGCCCTCTTTCATCTGGACCAAGCGGAGCAGCATCTACCCTTGAAAGTGGTGAAATACTAGGTTTGGTCAGTATCCACTGTGGGCTCTGTGGTAGATGCTGCTTTCGCAAAGGGCTGGGAAGGAATTTCCCCGTTTTTCCACCTTCCCCACAGTGGATTCCAGGGAGAAAGGGGGAGCTTATTTGGGGTGAGCAAGGAAGAGGTGTTAGTCTATGAGGTTGCAACTCAATTCTATGGGGTGGCTGTCCAGTGCAGGTACTCCATAGGCAAAGGATACAGTGCTCAGACAGTTTGATAAAGGATTTAAAGGTGTTTGTTAAAAGGATGGAAATAGAGAGGCTCCTATAACTGGTACAGCACAGAGCCAACCCCCCCGCCCATTATAGCCCCACCTTAACCCTCATTTGAGGGAACAGGGGGATGGTAGGGTCGCAGCAGCAGGTTGGCTGGGGACCAGGATGGAAAAGGTGGGGGGACTGATGGAAGCCCCCCAGTAAATATTTAAATGATCATGGAATTACCTACACTGTACACTGTTATCTGCCAGGTACTCCCAGACAGTTAATAATGAAGTTGTGGCCTAATTAAACCACTCCTGTCCTTTTTCCAGTATAGCCTGACAATATGTTTGAGGACCTCCTCCCAAGTCCCTTGTGGACATTTGTTCACATCACAAAACTGCCATATAATTCATCCTGACTGGCAGTCCTTGTTCAAGAGGCAACCTGGACTGGAATAACAGATATAACATACAAAGACAGAAACACACCCGGTTAGAGCTCTTTAGAAGCAGCCTGCAGAGCCACTTATCTACCTTTATTTTATAATGAATAAATAGATAAATATGTAGTAATACTTAACATTTATATAGCACTTCCATCAGACAATCTCAAAGCATTTTACATATATTAATTAATTGTACCAGGTTTCTGTCCACTATCTTTATTCATAGAATGACCCCCTGCCGCCCCCCCCCCGTAATTTTGACCTACCTTTTGTTTGATAGTCTTTTCCATCCATGTGCTACTAGAATGCAGAATCCCATGCTAGGGACGTACAACACTCGTTCTGCTACTACAAACCCAACAGGAAAAAAGAGGTTTGATGCAGGAATGAATGGCAACACTATTAAACAGAGTGCCTAGAAAACAAAAGCAAACATGAACTAGTAATCAAAACTAGAGTTATAAATTGTGCCTGTCACCTGAACAAATAGAAAAATAATAAAATTAAATGAAATTAAACAATACTTATGAAGATTAGAAGACTAAGTACACTTAACAAATATCAAGTGTAATTTCTATGTTACACTAAGAATGGACCTTTTTCACATGGGAGGTAATTTTTTGTCTACAAAGAGAAAGAACCCATTTTTGCTTAGTAACCTATGAAGCTTTACCAATTAACTTATTTGGTTGCTTACAAGTTGGAAGTGGGGAAAAAGATCCATCTGCTAACATCTATTTAAAACAACGGTTCTCACACCGCATGAAAAACAATAGGAAATAAGACAAATAACCCCAAACAGCAAGACCAACTTTATACCATTATTTAAAAGAATTTCCCACTGATTTCAATGAGGAATTCTGCATACAAAAAGTGACATGAGATGGTCCTATGTTCTAAATCACCACGTTTCAGTAATGTGAAAGTCAGAATTTTCAACATTATGGCTCTTACAACTATTTTTTGCCCCGTATCCATGTATATTACGTGTGTGCTGTTAAACTTGTGCATAGTATATGACATATGAACATCAGAACCATAACTGAATTTCCTAATTTGCCTTGAACTTGTCAATGGTTTGAAATAAGATTTAATATTATCTTTCTTATACATTACACAAAACTCTGAATTGTATAATGTAACCGCTCTATCAGAGAAGTTCTAGAATCTAGTTGCATTGGTTATTGAACCATAATGTAGCCCTTTGAACTCATCCCAGAGCTTTTGTCATATTTAAAGGAAGAGAATGAAACTCTTCCCATGACACTTTAATAGTACTTTCAAACTTGATTTAGACCTAGTTATGTTTGGATTCATATTCCTAAACATGTGGCTACCTGAATTTCTATTATCAATAAGTACTGTATGTGAAATAATTATTGTGAACATTCTTGTTCATTTTAAAATATTTCCCTCACAACTCTTACCTACATGTTCACTTCAAAACTAACAGTACAAAATATATGTGTTGGTTTTAAAAATACATTTATTCAAGTATATTTAAGAAGACATTTGACATTCAAATAAAAGGACAAGTTTTGGAAATTGCAATTTAATTTAAAAGCATTTTAACCAATTTACACCTTTTACAATTATACATGGAGTGAATGCATGCCAAATATCTCCATAAAGTCAAAATAGTGCATGTTCATTCCATAAAAATGGTTTTGTTATTGAAACTATGACCAATTTGCATTTGTATTTGCTACAGCTCACAATTATATAGTGGACCTGAAAACAGAAACTGGCAACATCATCATTTAGACTGTGAAGGAGTTTAGACAAGCCTGCATATAGTCCTGAGCCATCCTGGGGCTGTTTCTACACTAAATTTTTTTGTCAATTTCTCCCACTGCATAGTGGTAGCTCTACAAATGGAACACAAGTGCAGACTGGCTGCTGATATTTTTGCCATTGAATCATACTACTCCCAGAGAAGTGACCATATAAAAAGCCCTCAACCAAGCTACACTAGCACTTCCTGCATTGCTAATACTGGTGGAGCTACTTTGTAACTTATCAGAAAGCTCAAGTAGACAAGGCCTAAATTAACTTTACGTTGATTACACTGTTAGGAACACTCAAGAGCTAAATCCATGAAATGATTTCATGAAGGCACTGAAAAAAAAAATGATTTAACTAAATTTGCTTACATTTCCCATTTTTCTTGGGGCTTTTTGGATGCATAAATCTCTCAAGTGAAGCCAACTGGCTGGAAATCTTCAAGAATCTACTTATGTGACAGTTCAGTAAATTTACAAGCCCATGTTGAAAAAGAAAGAGGTATTTTATAAACCTGACCAAATATTAATACTGAATCTCAAATACTCTGACATTTGCAGTAAGTATTAATAAACATAGCTTCATATAGGAATTAAGTTATGCTACCATTGATATATTTTAATTCTCATACTGTAATAGATGCATCTTTAACAAATAGCCATATAACCTGAATTTCCCTTTCATGCTATAAATTAAACTTTGCCATATTTATGGCCACTTAACCACTAGCAGCTAGTAGTTTTATTGAAATAACCTAGATCTGAACTTAAATTGTTTTGCTCTAAAATCATACTTCCTAATATTAAGCCTAACTGACTTTTCATGTTCATTTTTGTAATCTGCTGAAAAACTTTCAGAAATATAAAATAAATATATATGTAAAGCATTGGGGGTGTAATCAAATTTATTTGGAAAAAGGCTCTTGCGTGTAGAGTTTAATAAGAGATACATAACATTATTAATATACTTGTCTTTGCAAGTCTACTATGGCACAGTCCTAGTCCCTTTTTCAATTAATTCCCTTACTAGAAGGGTGAACCAACTCTCCAAAGACGTGGTGGTAGGAAAGAATGTCAGATATTACTACTTATTGGGAACTCAGAGAAGAAAGTGGACAATTTCCTTTAAAAAATGGTGTGCACTCTTTTTCGAAGTTAGTTTAGGTACCAATTCATAGTCACAGGCAATGTGAAGTTGGGAACCATTGCTTTCGTGGTGCTGGACACAAGAATTGTCACTGGTCCCCTATATCACAGTGACTTTTTGGTAATGGCCCAGGATGGAATTGTGTAGTTATTATTATTATTTTTTTAATATAAAGGGTCTAGGGCAGAGGTGGGCATACTATGGCCCGTGGGCCACATCTAGCCTGCAGGACCGTCCTGCTCGGCCCCTGAGCTCCTGGCCTGGGAGGCTCACCCTCAGACCCTCCCCTGCTGTTCCTCCTCCCCCGCAGCCTCAGCTCACTGCGCCGCCGATGCAATACTCTGGGCGGCGAGCTCCTGGGGCAGCACAGCTGCAGAGCCTGGCCTGACCCGGTGCTCTGTGCTGCACGGTGTGTGGCTGGCTCCAACTGGGCGGCATGGCTGCAGTGACGCCAACTACCGGTGCTCCAAGCAGTGTGGTAAGGGGGAAAGGGGGATTGGATAGAGGGCAGGTGAGTTCGGGGTGGTGGTCATGGGTGTGGATAGGGGTCGGGGTGGGGAACAGGGGTTGAATGGGGGCAGAGGTCCCGGGGAGAGCAGTCAGGAAGGAGAGGAGGTTGGATGGGGCGGCAGGGGGCAGTCAGGGGCAGCGGTTCCAGGGGCAGTCAGGGAAAAGGGGTGGTTGGATGGGGCAGTCAGGAATGAGAGGAGGAGTTGGATGGGGTGGCGGGCAGTCAGGGACAGGGGTTCCGGAGCTGTCATGGGACAGGGACAAGGGGTTGTTGGATGGGGTAGGGGTCCCGGGAGGGCACTCAGGAAAAAGGGGAGGGTTGGATGGGGTGGTGCAGGGCAGTCAGGGGCCAGCGAGCAGGGAGGGTGGATGGGGCAGGGAGCCTGGGGGGAAGTCAGGAAGAAGGGGGGTTTGGATGGGCCAGGAGTCCAGGGGGGCCATCAGGAGGCCAGAAGGGGAGGGTGCGTGGATGGGGGGGGGATGGGCCCTCCATACAATTTCCAAACCTGATGCGGTCCTCAGGCCAAAAAGTTTGCCTGCCCCTGGTCTAGGGCAAAAATGATGCTCAGAATTAACATGGTCAGAAATTACTACAAGAACAGCACTAACAAGCAGAACAGGGCAAGAATACAAGAACACGATCTCATTGATATTAAGAGCTATTTAAATGCCCCAACAGTTCACCAATTGTGTTCAATAGCAGTATAAGTTGAACTATTTTGTTTTGTAATATTTGGGATCTGTTTAAGGATATCTTTCATACTAAGTTAATAAAAAGTTGTGTAACCAACTTTATTTCGTGTTTTCTATAGCATACCAATTAAATCTGTTTAAGGCAGCCAGAATTGGATGTACATACTGCTGCACCATATATAATTGCTGTCAGGCACTTCAGAAAGAAGGATTCTGACAACAGTCTCCTACCTGAAGTCAACAGCCTGAGTTACTAGTTAAAGGTCAAAAGGAAATTTGGAACAAGAACAACCAAAATGACTTGAAAGATGCTAAGCTTTATTACAGAGATCGTAACACCCAGTTGTACATACTGACATGGACTCTGGAGACTTATTTCCAAGAACAGGATTTTCAGACTGCTTATGTCAAGCAAAAATGGCATCTTTCTTTTAAGATGTTGTTCTATTCTGAAAAGGGTCTGTAAAATGGCATTGTGGGATTCCACATTTAATATGGTACATGTAAAATGAGCACAGTTAATGTCTTTTTATAATTCGCCACTCAACTGGCAGACTAGCCAACTCCACCTGGGATCCAAGTGATGAGGTGGGTTCTTTTCTTCTCATGCACCATCTGTAGACCAAAACGTGCCCTCAGTGCCAGCTGCAATGGGCTTGCTCAAGTGTAACTCATTGAGTGTTAGTAAAGAATTCTCAACAGGATTTTCAAAGGAGCCTAAAGGAGGTAGGCACCCAAATTTCAGTGGGATCTGGCCACTTAATTTCTTTAGGTTCCTCTGCTGGAAACTCCACGAGGAAAAAAAATCTAGCTTGCTCTCTCAACTGTTGTAGTTCTGAAGTGCTGACAAGAGTAACAAGCAGTAAACTTATTTTTGTCACTAAACCAAATGGATATGAGTGAACACACATGGAGCTAATTCACTAAGTAATTAGGTGTCACATTCACAGGGACTTATCATGGAGCAGAACTGCACTTCAAAATGATCAATCTAATACCAAGTTGTGGGATGAAGAAAAAATTGTTGCTTAACCATATACTATAACCTGTTTTTCCAGTCCATATCAAGTACATAGGGAAAGTACATTAAAATCAGATATAATCATTTAATTAAAATCTGTTAGTAGATACAGCAGTGATGAACACATGGAAACACCTAAGATGAATACATCAGCATAAGCTTTTTAGAGCACAAAGTGCCACCTTAACTACGGCTCTCTTTGGTTACTGAGAGATGTAACTAAACTAAAAGGTGGGAAAAAAAGTTATGTCAAAAAACTAACTTTGAGGGAAAAGCTCACCTAATTCAATGGAAGTTGCCAGAGCCATTCACTTACTATTACAAATTACTCATCTTGGAAAATATAACACTAAATCATAAATTAAAAATATCTGGCATCAGAATATCTTGAATTACAGATTATAAATACTTTGGTTTAATTATGAGATCAAAACAGATAAAGTCAACAGAAACTCAGCTAAAACTGAGTCAGTCAGTACGGTTTTCTGGCAGTTTTCAGTACCAGGAACTGTGATGGCATTTTCTGTCTTGATTCAGTGAACAATAATATCTGCAATTAGATAATTACTGTACTATCTGCAGTTAGGTCTGATGGCTTAACTACTTATTCTACACCAAAGCGTGCAGTATACCCAATTAGAAAGTGGCTTTGGGACCCTATTTTAACTCCCTATCTTATGGATGGTAGATTAGCAAGAACTATATAAGCAACGTGTTGTAAAAATGCAGAGGGAAAAAATTAGTTCAAAATAAAGAGGTACATAAGTCATAACATCAAATTTTCTTCATAGGTAATAGATGGGGCCCCACTGTTGGACAATGAAGACACAGTCTACACTTACGTTTTACCAGAACAAATATGTAAGTCAAAAGGCACAATTTTTTCCTGATACACTTACGCTGGTAAAAGACCAAATGTGGGCACAGTTCTACAGGTATAAGATACTATACAGCTTATTTTTCATTGCGGAATCAGAATGAGCTATATATGTATAAACACTTTTATACCAGTATAAAACTGTGTTCTACACTGGTGTGCAAGTTAAAGAGGGTGTCTGCCATTTTAACTATGCTGGATAAATTAAAGCAACAAAACTTTTAACTGAAGAAAACACCTTATATCGATTGGCTAAGAACAGGGCACACTTGGAAGTCATTGAGTCTATTTCAAAACGAGCCAATTAGTGAAAAGGCTTTTGGTGGGTTACTTTAGAAAAAGATTTCTAAACCACAATTAAGATATCTAGACAGCAACTGTCTTATACCTTTATTAGGCAGCACTTATAGCTTACCTAGTTTATTTAGATAATAAGCGCTTTCTCACACATTTGCTCTACCAGATGGGCGAAATCTCTTTTTCCACTTACAGTATTAGCTGTGATACAGATGCATAAATATACTGTAGATTTTTATACATCAGTACAAAGTTGATGTACATTGCAATTGGTCTCACTGGACAAAGACTGGGATTGCCCATTTTACTTAATGACTGTTGTGTGATTTTTCTTAATAGGGTAAACATCTAGGAGGAAAAGAAAGTTGCATGGTAGCAGCTATTTTGATCAAAGTTTGAAAATGGAATATTCTAGAAGACACAAGTCAATGTTTCTTCATGCTAGCCGGACCACCTACATCCAGCCAACAAGGAGTTCACTGTACTAGTATCCCTAAAGACAACAGATTAGAAGCAGTTTTCTGACCGACAGTATTGTTTACATCAGGGGTAGGCAACCTATGGCACGCGTGCCGAAGGCGGTACGCGAGCTGATTTTCAATGGCACTCACACTGCCCAGGTCCTGGCCACCGGTCTGGGGGGCTTTGCATTTTAATTTAATTTTAAAAGAAGCTTCTTAAACATTTGAAAAACTTTATTTACTTTACAAACAACAATAGTTTGTTTATATATTATAGACTTATAGAAAGAGACCTTCTAAAAACGTTAAAATGTATTACTGGCACGCAAAACCTTAAATCAGAGTGAATAAATGAAGACTCGGCACACCACTTCTGAAAGGTTGCCGACCCCTGGTTTACATGTTACAGTATTTGAGGGATAATTGTATCTAATATATAGTAATGCATCCCCATTTTCTGGTAAACTGGGCTCCAGGCACTTTGACACTGATTCTTTGGCATGAAATCTAACAGCTAAAAGGATTAAAAAATACGTGTATGCAGCTGTGCTACATGCGGAGACTGGCAGTGAACATTCTATTCTAAAAAGAGATGTTTCAATCAGTGAAGCAGACATTTTAAACACTAGACATAAAAAGGCCTCTTTAAAATAAGCTAGTACTATTTAACTGACTATTCGTGGTGAAAATTCTATTAATCCTTTTTCTCTCTGAACTTGATTATTTTCTCTGGAACTATGGAGTCTCAATGTTCAAGATTCCTTACCAGGGAAAGCCTTTTATTTCTTAAAAAATGATGCTGAAATTGATGTAAGGAACAGCTAAGGGAACCTCAGGAGTTTTCCACTACTTTCAGAATAGGCTAATTCACTGTAACCAAAAAGACTAAAAACATGCATTATTCCTACCATCAATACAGTCTTGGAGGAATCCCCAGGGTATCGGAGACTGAAGACAATCAAAGATCCCAAAAAGCAAAAAAACATAATGGTGGCAATATTTCTTATATCTAGGAAAGACTCCACAAGTGGAATAGTTCCCATTGTCCAATCACAGCATAGCTCTGAGGGATTTAGAAGAAGCCAAGCATTTACAGGGAGGAGATAGTTGAAAGTCAGCTGCCTTGCAGGTGATGGACTTACAGCAGCTGGGTTATCAAACCTAAGTAGGAAGAGAAGAAAAAGAAAAGGACCTTTTAGTTGAAAAAAAAAAGTTACAGCTTAGACCCCGCACTGCAGTGCAGTCACTTTGCACACCACCACTGCCAGATGCTGGACCTAAAATATCTCTTATGTGGGGGACTCCTGCAGCAGGATAAAGATGGATTAGGAACTACCAAGCCATCTTATCTTTGTTGCATTTATAACGTGCATGGCTATGGAAAGGGGAGTTGGCTGGGGTTTCCGTAAACACTTGCCATATCAGCTCCTGAGGACCATTGGCAGATGGCGTAAGTTAGAGCAGGCCTGAGCCTGCTCTAAGTTTCTTCAGAGGGCTGGGATGCTACACAACTAGCTTAGCACAGAGAGAGTACAGAGACTACTTTTAAAACTCTTGTTGTGAACACTCTTTGGCCATAATTAAGTATTCAGACCTAATTTCCAAGGGAAAATGCTAGTATACAACATTTACATATCACTCACAAAATGACACAAAATTCCAAATTTATGAATAGTAAGAGCAATGAAATTAATAGTAAAGGGTATGTGTCTTCTAAAGTCTGGCCACAATAAAGAACTAGTATCTTGAAGAATGGCATCTATATAATGAGTGACAAGTATCTCAGGTTTCACCAAACAACATTATCTTTCATTATTTTCCTCCGTTATTTTGTTTTGACTGCAACAGTACATGTAGTTTTAAACTATGTTTCTTTTCAAACTGAAATATTAGTACATGGACTAACACGTTTACAAGAGAAAAACTCAAGTTTGCAGTCTAAATACAGGCAAATTAGTATGAAATAAGAAAGTGGAGGCTAATATGTTTGAAGCAGTGATAGCTGCTGATAAATATGTACTTACACAATATTATAAATCTAGACTAAAACACAACCAGCTAACAGTGCTTCAAATGTGTTAGCTTGCATCCTAATGGGGCTTTTCAGTCACATTATGCTAACACACCTGTTTTTTCCATCAAGATGGGACTAATGTGTTTAATATTGAACATGCGAATAATGCCACTGAGGTTAAAATTAAGAAAGGGGTATAAGCACTTGGAGGATCAGATCTGATATACAAAGATGCAGCCTAACCAGTGAAAATTAGATTTTAAATATTTTTAATCATTTAATTTATTCAGATTACTTCATATTGAGTTCTCAAATGAAACCACAGCTTCCATTACCTTATTCTTTTAGTAAATGCATTACTAAATATAGTTTCTCATCTAAACATGAAATAATTTATTTTTCTAGCTATTTTAGATGATACAGGAGGCTTTATACATTCCAAATATTGATGCTTGATAATCAGACATGCATCTGGAGAGTGGTATTAGAACTGAAGGACTGCAGTTTTACTTATTGTAAACACTAAATTATTTGTGTGTGATGTTTATTAGACACACATTGCTACTATATATATATAGTATACTATATACTGCAGTTTAGTATATATAGTATACTATATATATATATAGTATACTATATATATAGTAGCAATGTGTGTCTAATAAACATCACACACAAATAATTTAGTGTTTCTGTATCATCTAAAATAGCTAGAAAAATAAATTATTTCATGTTTAGATGAGAAACAAAGAACATTTGGTCACTAGTATATTCAGACTTGTAGGCAGAAGGTAAAAGCCTTCATTAATGAAGCATTTTCATTATATATATATATATATATATATATATATATATATATATATATATATATATATATATATATATATATACACACACACACACACACACACAAGTCTGAATATACTAGTGACCAAATGTTCTTACCATTCAATGAGTGCTCACTGGCTACTGCTATTTAACTGGTGCTCAACAACTGCAGTTATTGCTGTAATATAATAGGTGATTTAACACAGATAAATATAAGACTGTATGGGAATTCCAAGATAATATTAAAGTAAGTTAAATCTAAACACTACCTAAAGTATTTTGTAGCCATTTTTAATTGTGGTAATAAGGTAATAATTGGAGATATACCAATCTCCTAGAACTGGAAGGGACCTTGAAAGGTCATCAAGTCCAGCCCCCTGCCTTCACTAGCAGGACCAATTTTTGCCCCAGATCCCTAAGTAGCCTCCTCAAGGATTGAACTCACAACCCTGGGTTTAGCAGGCCAATGCTCAAACCACTGAGCTATCCCTCCCCCCGGCTTAATAAGGTCTGTTTGATTTATTACTATCTTTTAAAATAATAAAACAAACTTTCCCATTGAATTAATTTTTGGTTTTTACCTGGTAAACACTGGAAGCTGAGACTGAATGACCTGGACTCTGACTACAACAAGGAGCAGTGTACTGAACATCAGAACAATAAGCTTTAATAGTGTTTGGAGCATAGAATAAGGAATACTGCATTTCCCTCGGAGAATCTGCATGGCAGCATCCAACAGCATAGGCAAAGTATACTAGAAAACAGAACATGATATATGTTATCAGACAGTGCAGTCATGTTTTTGGAGCAGAGTCCGGGGCTTGCCCTGCTCCACGTGTGCTGTGGCTTCGCATGGCTCCCCAAAGCAGAGGTATGTCCCTGCTCTGGCTCCTACGCATAGGGGCAGCTGGGAACTGTGGCCAATGGGAGCTGCAGGGGCAGCAGCTGTGGATGGGGCAGCATGCAGAGCTTCCTGGCCGTGCCTCTGCGTAGGAACCAGAGGGGGGACATGCCACTGCTTCTGGGAGCTGCTTGAGGTAAGCACCACCCAGAGCCTGCACCCCTGACCCCCTCCTATGCCCCAACCATGATCCCCCTCCCACCCTCTGAACCCCTTGGTCCCAGCACAGTGCACCCTCCCGCACCCCCTACCCCTCAGCCCCACCACAGAGCCCGTGACCCCAGCTGGAGCCCTCACTCCCTTCCACATTCCAACCCCCTGGTTTGAGCATTCATGGTGCACTATACAATTTCCATACCCAGATGTGGCCCCTGGGCCAAAAAGTTTGCCCACCCCTGATCTAGGAGATCAGCCTAACCAAACTCAGAGTCTTTGTTTTGTGGACTTTAATATAGGGAGATAGCTCTGAACCAGGGCCCTGAGGTGAAGACCTTATGAATTGTGTATTGTAATTGCTTCTGTCCTCAAACCTTATTAAAAGGGGACATGCTGTTTTGTTATGATGTTGGCTTCTCCTGGCTCTGGGCTGTTAGAGTGAATCTACTGCTGTCCCAGCTGGGGAAATTAAGGTGGAGCACATCTGCAGTGCCACACTGGGCTCCAATATGGCATATGAGGATCACCCATGACTTTGCAATGACAAAATAATGAAAATACAGTAGATTCTGCTTATTAGCAACCCCTTGGTTGCCAGCAAAAAGTTGCAATTATCTAGCAGTTACCAATAAGTGAACGAAGATCTGCAGTAATGAAGCACTGTGAGGTGCCTTCCCTGGCTGCAGCCCCGCAAACCTGTCTGGGGGCAAGGCAGCAGCATGAAGGGGGTCTGCAGCCTAGCACTTTCCACAAGGAGGGGAGGCTGTGGGCCAGCCAGTGCAGGACAGCCGTGGGGAGAGGTACTGTTGAGCTTTGAGCCCCAAGTGCCTTGTGAAAAGCCCTGGCATCCAGGCTGCAGGCCTACTCTCCCTGCAACCATCTTGTCCACTGCCTCCTCACCCAGTCCGCAACCCCAGGACTCTGGCAGGGCTTCTGCTTTGGGCAGGGAATGTGGATGCCACAGCCCATTGCCTCCTGTGTGATCCCCGTGGGCAAGAAAGTTTGCAGGGCTGCAGCCAAGGAAAGAAGTGCTAGGATGTGCGTTCCCTGGCTGCCCCCCCACAAACCTGCCTGCAGGCAAGGATTTCATTCAAAAAGAGTTTTCAAAAAGCATGCCATTGCCAATATCTGAATCCCATTAACCTATATTAACATTAATGTCAATGGCATGGGATGGGTTCCTCGAAAAACGCTGTTAAAGTTGTTAAAAATCAGGCTTGCTATTAAGTGGCATCCACTGTATAAAGAAATACTACTGAATTAGTTTAGAAATTCTAGACCAAAATTTCAAAAGTATGAACAAGTCAAAAGACACATGCATAAACTGCATATACAAAACACACATGCAAAGTTTTGCAGGCACAAAGTTGAAAATGTAGCCTTGAATGCTTGTGACTGACAATTTCTTTTTATTTTGGCTAATATTTTTGCAGTTTTGGCACATAACGTCTAAAAATAAAATTTCTTAAAATTAAATATATTTAAACTATACAAAGTATAATACTGAAAGATATGTTAAGAAAAAAAACATTATTTTAATTGCTAGGAATATCACCCTCTCTTGACAAAGGAAAGTTAATATTAAATTATGGACAAGTCAAATTTTAACTGTCAAGGGATAAAATGAAACCTTACATTTTAAAATATATTTTATTTAGAAACTGACTTTAGAGCCTTTACAGAAGGATGAGATTTCACAAAAATCTAAATGCTAATTGATTCAAATGTGATACTCCAGAACACTTGGTAGTTCATTAACATCTGATGGAAAAGTCTCCATTGAAAGCACCTTCTCTAATTTCATGTAAAGAAATTAAAAGAAAATTAAATTAAATTAAATGGTAAATCAATTTTATGTGCCCTTCACTTTAACCACATTATATACATAGTTTTGGCCTTTGCAAGCATCAGTCTGTATTCAAATTAAAGAGATGTCAAATTTTAACGTATTTCCATTTTTGCTAATATCTTTGTCTACATACAAAAGAACCTGCGTTAGTAGGCATTTACATGATACATTGAGGGAACATATGTATTTTTCCCAAGATCACAAAAATACAGAGTTTGCTTCAGCAGACAAAATACTCAGCACACAAGCATGTGATGGTTATTTAAAACTCTTACAAAAATACTGCAGATCTGCTTGACAAAGGAAATAGTTACAATGGAAATTTTTACAATAACTTACCCCTTGGGCTATAAATACTTCATAGACACAGCATATCCCCACCACTGTTATTCCTTGTTCTTTGCACAATGTTGCAACGGCTACTAGACACACTGTCACTGCAATTGGAGTCCACACTGCAACGTAAAAGGACAGACATTATAAAAACACACTATTTTACAGGACAGCCATGTGAACAACATAATTTGACTAATTAAAAAATTAACTAATGACAGTTTTCACTAGCCAGTATTTCAACAAGATCCCTATTAGGTTGCAGTTTATCTACACATTTACCACCTGTTCTGTCTTTGCCTCACTTTACATTAAGTACCTTATCAGTTTCTCAGTCGTCTCTTTGAAGCTGAAATATGTGATAAAGAGGTGTGAAGACTTGTATAAATATTCCAAATAGGAAAAGAAAATTTTTACTAGCTTTCCAAAAATTTCTTTTTATGCCTGTATCTCTAAGCCAATGGTTTTCAACTTGTGATCTGTGGACCCCACTTCCTAAGATTTCCAGAAGGGTCTGCACTTCCATTTGAAATTTTTTAGGGGACCGCAAAGGAAAAAAGGTTGAAAACCACCGCTCTAAGCAATATTTTCATAAATTTCCAAGTGTTGCAGCCGTTAGAACAGGGGACAGATTGTTAACTCCTAAGTTCTACTTCCAAATCTGTCACTGACTTTGGAGAGTCAATTAGCCTATGTACACCAGTACACTCTCCTCTATAAAAATGAAAATAATAGTAACACTTTTTACTAGAGAGTTGTATGGTTTAGTTAATGATTGTAAGGCACTCAGAAGTCCTCAGATGAAAAGCACGTTATAGTACAAAGTATTATTTACATTATTACCAAGGCACCAGTAGTCTGAATTAAGGAGACTTTCTTTAAGACTAACTGGTTAACCGGAATATTTATGTTTATATTTTACTACCTGAAACCAATATAGTAAAATCAAAAACAAGTTATGCATATATGATGTTAGGTATTTACCTATGGTATTGTCTGGCCCTTTAGATTTGGTGTATGACAAAAAAGCAGCTAGAAAAAAGATAGATGATAAAAGCTCTGCTCTGCCAACCACTCCAGTTACCTGATGGGGGAAAAAAAGTTAACACTGTTAACTTCTGAACAGGATTTGGTCTTGAAAATTGCTCATATTACAGAAATTAGAAGCCAGTGATAGAACTAAACAAGACCCCCCCCAAAAAAAGGGCCCGAATCTTCCTCAGGTATGTAAGTGCAATTCCTGTTGAGTTCACTTAGAACTGCACCCATATATCTGAGATCAGACTGGGGCTTAACTACTTCCACCAGCTTCTCATAATTACATATACAGTCCTCAAGTGCCCTCATGTGGCAAATGTCTGGAATTACTCATGTACCATCTAAATTAAATTACCTGAGTATTTACTATGAATAACCCTTGCAAAGAACATACAATATGATTTCAATGAAAGTTCACTGTGCAGCATGAGAGTAGTATGACCCTTACCCTAAATTTATTGGTACTGTAATTTTATAATATAACTTTAAAACAAGGTACAGACATCTCCTCTGTACACTGTAGAAGGGTGTGTAAATAGGCAAGATAAAGAAACAATGTATCACATCAGCAATGAAATAAAGTGATAAAATTATAGAGTGACTTGGTCAAGTCATGAACCGCTAATAGAAACTATTAGCCAAACAGAACTAAAATGAGTAGCTGCTTCTGTACAGATGAGACGTAAGACAATCCTTACATTAATTAATAAAAGGACGGAGAAAATAAAAGGACGGAAAAAATAAAATAAATTACTTACTGGTAATTCTTTTTCTCAAAGATATGCCTCTCTGAATTGCTACTCTTGGGTTTGTGCTTGTGTGATGAAGTGGGAATTTTTCTTAATATTCTGTATGAATTCTATGTGTGCCTCAGTTTCCCCTAAGTTCTGCATGGTTAACTAGGCGGTGGTAAAAGGTGGCTTATTCTTTTAGCAATGCAGGTGGAATTGACACCTGGTTGTTTGGGGCCTCACACCCATGATGAACCCAGAAGACAAAGCCCAGACATTCAGTGCCTAGCAATGAAAGACCTGGGATTGCTGACCCCCTCTCGGCAGGAAGCCAGTCAGTTTTGGCCAGCGGGAGAACAAAGAGCTAAGGAGGATGACCAGGTGACCTGTTTTTGTCTGGGAATGAGAACAAAGAATGGAGGAGGTGCCCTTGAGTATAGTCTGGACTACTGGAAGCAGGAAACATGCTTCTCGACTGGGGCAATTGCAGAGGAGGCTCTGGAGGGTCAGGACTAAACCAGACAGACTGTGTTGTAACTTTCTATCCTCGATGCTATCTAAGAACTTTCTACGCTCTGTTCCAGACATCTAATAAACCCTTCTGCTTTGACAATGCTGCCTGAGAGTCATTCCAATCTAAGGAAGTTGGGGGATAGATTGCTCCCTTTGGGTGTGTGGAAGGTTCCAGGGTTTGATCGCAGGAGGTGGCGAAGCCAAGGGGTTTACCCCAGTGAGAGTGTGATCCTAAAGGGGGTTAACATTCTAAATGAGTCCTCTCAGGCACTGTTCCAGACCTCTGGATCTGTGACAGCTTGGAAGCACAAGACTGGACAAGAACTCCTTGGTCTTTAAATTTTTGGAAGTCTGAGACAATAAGATACCTTCCTTTGAAAAGCATGTAATGGTGACTCAAATAAAAAAAACAATTAAAAATAAGGTAAAAATATTCTAAATACTTGTTTTCAAATTCTAAGGGAAAAAGTTGAGTGGTGATGCAGAGATCTATGTTTAGAGAACAAGAATTATAAATAAGTATTATTTTCCCCAAACATACGCTTCCCACTCTTGGGCCCTAAAGCTAAAGATAACATCTCTAAAATAAGAAATAAAAAGATTAACAAGGGAAAAATCAAATCTAACCATGCCTTAAAACACTGATTCTCAAACTTTTGTACAGTAACTCCTCACTTAAAGTTGTCCTGGTTAATGTTGTTTCGTTGCTGATCAATTAGGGAGCATGCTCGTTTAAAGTTGTGCAATGCTCCCTTCTAACTTTGGCAGCCGCCTGCTTTGTCCACTCCTTGCAGGAAGAGCAGCCCGTTGCAGCTAGCTGGTGGGGTCTTGGAACCAGGGTGGACTGGCAGCCTCCCTATCAGCTCCCCGCTCCCCTAAATTCCCTGTGTAGCAGCTGCCCAGCAGGCTATCAATTGCCAGCAGTTCAGCTGTCTCTCCCCCCACTGCCATGTGATGCTCCTGCCCTCTGCCTTGAAGCTGCTCCCCAAGACTCCTGCTTGCTGTGTGTGGGGGAGCGGAGGAAAAGGGGGGCTGGCAGGGTGTCCCCCTCCCCCCTGCACCCCGCTTACCCCATCTTCCACAGAGCAGCCGGGACATATGACAGGGCTCAGGATGGAGGGAGCTTGCTGGCAGCAGCTACAGTCTCAGCAAGCTGATCTAATTAACAAGGCAGTATACTTAACAGTAGGGTTGGGGAAATGCACATCTCTCTCTCACACACAGGATGTGTGTCTCTGTCTGGGATGCTGTCTCCCCTCCCTCCATTCCTGCTGCCTTGTAGAGTGAGAGAGTTAACCATTGAGGGCTCAGCCAATTGCTAGTTCACCATTTAGCAGTAAGACATTCTTTGAGAAATATCCAACCCTCTGATCCCTCCACCTCAACCAAGCTTCACAATCATCATCACTGTGTACCAACAGTAAATTGTTTGTTTAAAATTTAGAGAGAGAGAGAGAGAGAGTGTGTGTGTGTAAGAAAATAAAATACGGTCATTTGTCTGATGAAAAAAATTTCCCTGGAACCTAACCCCCTCATTTACATTAATTCTTATGGGGAAATTGGATTCGCTTAACATCATTTCGCTTAAAGTCACATTTTTCAGGAACATAACTACAACGTTAAGTGAGGAGTTACTGTACTGGTGACCCCTTTCACATAGCAAGCCTCTGTGTGCAACCCCCCTTATAAATTAAAAACACTTTTTTACATATTTAACACTATTATAAATGCTGGAGGCAAAGCCGGGTTGGGGTGGAGGCTGACAGCTTGTGATCCCCCATGTAATAACCTCATGACCCTGTGAGGAGTCCCAACCCCCAGTTTGAGAGCCTCTGTCTTAAAAGGTGAAAAACAGGACTAGTTTCTCTTTTTGGTGTATATGAAAGATAACGCCTTTACAGTTGAAAAAGTTGTGGAGGACTAAGATATATTCAGAAAATTTTCAAAAGTGGGCAACTTAAAGAGAATTCCTGAGACAAATACAATTCTTGGGATTAGGAGTGTCTGAGGAACATGTTTGTGAACAATGTCATCCTGGATGGAAACCCAATCTATGCAAAGATGCACTTGGAAACATGTACAGAAAATACCATGTAGCTGCTTTACAAATCTCCGGGATAGAAACAGATCTGATGCTAGCTAGCCAGAGCTGCTCCGTTCCAAAAAGAATTGAGTTGTGACATTACCAAGCTATAAGCCTGGTTGGCTGAAACAGTAAAAATACAATCAAAAAGCCCTGTAGACAAGGTATTCTTGGCAATAGTTAAGTTTATTGTTTTGGTGTCAAACCAGACAGATGGTGAGTCTGAAACAGTCGGAGGTTTAGGAAGAATATCCTGTACGGGCAGAGTATACCCTAACTATCTACTATGGAAATTCTTGCATCTTTCTCAAGTTCCCAGTACTGGTCACTGTCAAAGCCAGGACACTAGACTAGATGGACCAAAAGTTTGATCTAGTACGACAGCCACTATGTTCCCTTAGGGCTCTAGTGTACGTTCCAGATAAAACATACAGATATTTTCACATCAAACTTGTGGAAAAAGGCCTTATTGGGATGGCTGTACAGTAATGAAAAAGGTTGGCAGGATAACTGGTGTAACTGGAGTGGAACTCCATTACCACTTTCAGAAGGGACTTAAAGTGTAACCATAGCACTACCTAATCCTTGTAGAACTTAGTGTAAAATTAATTATTAGGAAGAGCCAGAAGTTCATTCATTCTGTGAGCTAAGCTAACCGGCTCCAGGAAAAGCTTCCACAACTTTGTTTAAACAAAAACACAAAACAGGAACTGGATCATCCTGGACTTTTGTGATTGTCCATTATTTCTAATTGTTTTGAATTGTGTTGAATTATTAGTTTTGCAATGCAGCTACTTGGCTACTATGAATTGGATTGAGATCATAACAGTAATTTAACGCAAGCCACAAAATCTGAATTGGGACAGATTTAAACTGAGGAACTTTGTTCGCACAATAGCAAAAGCCGTATTAAATCCTCACTGTTAAAATGCGTTTAACTTTATGATACTTTTTCTTACACCTCAGCAGTATAAATACTTTTAGAGGCTACAATATACTAACACACACACCATATACACATATAAAATTAAATTGAGCCGAAAATGTTAATAAATTAAAAATGCCCTTCTCAGGTTTACCTACCGCTTCAGTGTGTATTGGGTGCACTGCAAACAGCAAGGATGCAATTACACTGCTCCTGTTGTCCAGAAAAAGCTTACAGACTTTAAGGAAGACTATGCAAACCACCGCATGAAAAACCAGATTTAGGAGGTGATAAGAAACGGCATTTAACTCACTGAACAGGTAGTTTAAACGAAATGTGAGGACAGTAAGCGGTCGATACGACTTATGACTCCTCTCCTACAGGGAAATAAATAAACCATAATAATCATAAATTTACACTAATACAATTTAAACTATACACAAGTATTTTTTTCCACTGCTGAAGTGCATCTACCTAAGATGAATACACCAGTTGGTTAACAGCGCAGAATTCCAGGGAGAATTAAGGAGGATAGGAAAAATGTAAAGAGTTAATTTTGATCATTTCCCCAGCTTTCAAATGGGTACTGTATATTTTTCAAGTATACTGTCTGATCCACTACTTACCATAGCTGGTGCTCTACTAGATAAAGCACTAATAAAAATGGTCAAAAATTAAAAATAAAATTCAACTCTTTTTAATACATGTATTAGTTTGATATATGAGCAAAGTTTGTATCTATCTAGGTTCTTATTTGGCCTTCATGAGCACACGTCTGAATTATACAATGTGTACTCAAAGCTGATTTAACCAGAAAAGTGATAATGAGTAAAATAATACACATTTTATTATCATCCAGGCTATTTATTCCATTCCAGTCTGGCATGTCTTAAAAATACACACATTTTTAAATAAGAAGCATTTGAGATGAAACGATTAGCATAGTTTCTCAAAGATTATTATTCTGTTTAATTGATAAATAAATCTTACAATTTAGATATTCTGAATGTACAGTTTGGGGAGAACTCTTTCTAGATTACTGGGAGTTAGTAGTGTTGCCACATGTCATTATAAAGAGAATTTTCCTTAGATATGAAATGAGTGTGGATTGACTTAAGACTGTGAAGTCACAATAAGTAGGATATTAATATAACTCTTCCTTGAAATGGTACTTCGATTGCTATTAATATAGGCACCAGAAACTACAAATACATCTACAGTATTATATTCTAACACTGGCAGCTAGTAAGAAGTCCCAAATCCTATTTCATGGCTATATAGTCAGAAGAATGTTTCTTAAAATGATATAATATCACAGCCATAAAAATATATTTTAAAATATGTGGAAGTGTTTCCAAACTATTTTTATGGCATTTTATTTTATTCTTGTGATGCTAAATCTTAGAAAGTTATCAAACTGAGAAAAATAAATTAATATTCATGAAGAAATACATGGATTGTACTGACATTTCTTAAATTGTTGAGTGATCTGTAAAACAAATATAGGGAAACTAATTAATTAACTGACTAATTAACATAGGTAAACATTTGATGTATCTGAAATTGTTTTATTTCAGGGTACAGTCAGTATGTATTGTAAAATAGTGAGACTATATTAGAGGTAATTAAACCAATAATGAGAGTAGATTTGTTTACTAGTAAAGCACATTCCTAATGGTTAAAGTGTTGTAATAGTTCTTTGAGTTTCTCTCAAACTGAAAAAAATTCAATACTTAACTGTTAGGTTTACATTACAATTAAACAGAGCTTGGCAGTTTTGGTCTCACATATACATTTACTTTTTAGCAGATGATTTTAGCTGTGAAAATATGCAAGCACATATTTTATTTAATCTCTGTATTTCTACTAATCAGAATGTCTAATATCAGACCTGAGGATATAACAGACTGTGTATAGAGGCTTATCTCAGTACTTATATGCCCCCCCTCCCTCCATTTTAGTAATGAGTGCCTCCAAAAGATTAATGATTTTTTTATGTGAGGTTGGGAAATATTTGGAAGTGAGGCACAGATGGTGAAATCCTTGCCCCAATGAAGTCAAAAGGAGTTTTGCCAGGATTTCATCTAGGGAGATGAAGTGATTTGACCAAAGTAAAGTTTGGGAACTCATCTCCCCCAAGTACTAGGCAACTGCACGAACTACAAGACCATCTTTTCTTCCCGTTTCTATAGAATAGTCTACTATTAGGGTTTTTTGTTATTGTTTTTAATTCTTGGGTAGTGTTCAGATACTACAAGTTCTAATATAAAAAATAAGACTGGATGGACAAAAGTATTATATGTGATACTGGCCTAGTTTATATTTTGTTGCAAGAGGCTGTTGATTAACCAAATGAGTTTATAAAACACATAAATCAGGAACACAGATTAGAAATTGGTATTATTTACCAACTATCGAACAAACTATTCTGCAAAAATGAAATGATAAAGGAGAACATAAGAAGTGGAACTTTGAAGAACTTACAATATTTCTGAGACTAAATAGATCTTATGGCCAATTTACCTCAGACATAGGAGTCCCCCAGAAGTCATTCTGAAACAGATTTTTTAAAGGAGTAGAAGGATGCAAGTCTTTATTGTCCAGAATTGCTGAAACATCATCAAAAACAAAGCCACAGAAGAGACTGTTCCAGTAACAGGCTGCCACCACACCTACTATCAGTGCTATTTCCTTCAGGCTAACATCAGCCATCTTCTTCACAAGCTTTCATAGATTAAATCTGGAAAAATAGACAGTTTCATGAACACAAATTTTATTGATTTCAATTTTAGTTTATTTCAACTTCAGCTGTTGAACATAGATTTAGAACAATCCATATTAAAAAGGCATAGACCACGGGTCAGCAACCTTTCAGAAGTGGTGTGCCAAGTCTTCATTTATTCACTTTAATTTAAGGTTTCGCATGCCAGAAACACATTTTAATGTTTTTAGAAGGTCTCTCTCTCTGAGTCTATATATTATATAACTAAAATATTGTTGTATTGTAAAATAAACAAGTTTTTCAAAATGTTTAAGAAGCTTAAATTTAAAATTAAATTAAAATGCTGATCTTATGCCACAAGCCCACTCAGCCCCCTGCTGGTCTGGGGTTCTGTTCATTTAGGCCGGCAGCGGGCTGAGCGGGGCCTGCGGCCAGGACCCCGGCTGGCAAGGGTCCGGCATCCAGAACCCCAGACTGGCAGCGGGGGCAGGGGGAGCAGAGGGCGGAGAAGAGTAGGCCAGGCCGGGCTGGGCT
The DNA here is from genome assembly GCF_016161935.1 of Mauremys reevesii. Classification (NCBI taxonomy): domain Eukaryota; kingdom Metazoa; phylum Chordata; order Testudines; family Geoemydidae; genus Mauremys; species Mauremys reevesii. The sequence continues at coordinate 283,061,277 of NC_052623.1, forward strand.
GGATTTTTAATGGCATGCTGCTGCCTGCCAGAGTGCCGGCAGGCAGCAGCGTGCCATTAAAAATTAGCTTACGTGCCGTCTTTGGCACGCGTGCCATAGGTTGCTGACCCCTGGTATAAACAGTACAAAACTAAATTCATTCAAAGCTAAATTTATACACACGAGGTCACAGTAATAAATTTAAGCTTAAAACTGAGGTTTTCAAAACAAATTTTACAAAACCTAATATTAACAAAAATGGTGTGTCTAAACTTTCTCCCCTTAATGAAGGCTTACATCCAAACAAACCTCTGTTCTGCTGTGTTTCATTTACTTATTTCAATTTACAAAAAACTCAAAAGTGGCCATCACATACCACAGACTTGCTGCCAGAGACACTTGTAGTCAGAACACTGCCCTATGAATGGTATAGATTAAGGCTATCAATTAATCATAAATTCATGCATTCAATTAATGCAAAACTAATTAAATTTAAAAAGTAATAATTAATCACAGTATTAGTTGCACTGTTAAACAATAAGAGAATACCAATTTAAATTTATTATAAATGTTTTGGTTGTTGTTCTACATTTTCAAATATATTGATTTCAATTACAACACAGAATGCAAAGTGTACAGTGCTCACTTTATATTATTTTTTATTACAAATATTTGCACTGTAAAAAATAGTATTTTACAATTTATCTCAAACAAGTCCACTCAGTTCTACTTCTTGTACAGCCAACTGCTAAGACAATCAAGTTTGTTTACATTTCCAGGAGATAATGCTGCCTGCTTTTTATTTACGTCACCTGAAAGTGAGAACAGGTATTTTCATAGCACTGCTGTAGCCTGCTTTGCAAGGTATTTATGTGCCAGATATGCCACTTCAAGCTTCGACTTGTAGGCTCTAAAGTTTTACACTGTTTTGTTTTTGAGTGCAGTTATGTAAAAAAACCAATAATTTTACATTTGTAAGTTGCACTTTCATAAAGAGATTGCACTACAGTACTTGTATGAGGTGAATTGAAAAACTATTTATTTTGTTTATCTTGTTTACAATACAAATATCTGTAATAAAAATAATATAATGAGCACTGTACACTTTGTACTGTGTTGTAACTGAAATCAATATATTTGAAAATGTAAAAAACATCCAAAATACACATAATAAATTTACATTGGTATTCTAGTATTGTTTAATTGCATGATTCAAACTGGGATTAATCATGAGTTTTTTTAATCTCACGATTAATTGCAATTTTTAAAAATCGTTTAACAGTTCTAGTATAAATAACAGAACTGTAAAACTCTAGTGCTCTCAAATCCTAATCACAAATAAGAGGGCACTCGCAGCATACCCTAATGGCATAGACTGTACTGTTAATGTTTTTGTAGAATTTTAAAACTCCATTTTTAATATAATTTTGTTTCTGCAAAACAGTTACTAAATAGAAAACTAATCATATAAACACAACCTTCTGGAATATACACGAAATGTTTTATATAAAACGTAAGTGCTTCAGTTAAGTACCTTGGATGCTCAACTGCAAGTGAAAAAAGTAATGATTTGTAAATAATAAAAAGTTTAACTTACTATTGAAGTGGACACTTTGTTTATCTGCATTCTCAGTAGAAAGTTCATGAAGCGGTGAACTTAATTTTTTTTTCAAACTGTTGCCATTAGTCCTGATCACACTTACTGCATGCTTATGGGAATTTTCTATAAAGATGAAAAATGATATTTAGGGAAAAATACTAAAACTGAAACCCCTTTCAATTTCATCTTCCACAGTTGTCTGGTAAACTCATCAAGCACTAGAAACAGTCAATAAATTGCTATGCAATAATCTAAGAATACTGTGAAGTAATTATTTTATTAACATTGATGAGACTTGGTCAGTGAGGTGAAGTTACTGCATACTGGGTTATAAAACTTTCCTGTATGAATATATTGTTCTAGATTAGCAGGGGGCTGTAGGGAAGAACAAAGAAGAGGGCAATTACAGGTCAAAGTGACACAGCTGTTCTGCGGAGGCTGGGACCTAACAGATCAAAGAGCAATAAACAGTTGAAAAAGTGACCTTAGGGCTTGTCTACACTTGCACTTTACAGTGCTACAACTGTCTCACTCAGGGGTGAGAAAAAACACCCCCCTGAGAGTTGTACGTTTCAGCGTTGTAAAGTGCCAGTGTAGACAGTGCTTCCAGCACTGGTAGCTATGCCCCTCGTGGAGGTGGTTTTTTTTTTTTTTTAATTTTTTTTATTAAGAACGCTGGGAGACCTTTCCCAGCGCTATGCCGTGACTACACAAGTCACGTTAAAGCACTGCCAGGGAAGACTTGCCCTTATGGAAGGGGAGTGTTTATCCAAGGACTAAGCAGATGAAGCTGGAGAAAAAAAAATGGTTTGTGAATTAGGGAACAGACAATGCCAGCCAGTCCCTAAGGGTCTTGGGGAGTCTATAGGAAGTTTAGACCTACCACGATACCAATGTGTGTGTGAACATGGTGTGACCCTACAAATACCTCACTGCCAGCTGGCAAAGGGTCCACTGTTCTCTAGCAGCAACTCTTTTCAGGCCTATACCTAACACATTGCTTTCATAGTATTTATGCAAAAAAAGGTCATGTGTGTTCTCAAATAAAATCTCATGGTATACTGGTCCTCATAATTGTTGCAAGATGTTCATTCAATTGATATTTAAGGAGCTGTTTATACATGCTGAAAATATGTGTTAGAGCCTGTATCCCAGGCAGAGTTGACAAACAGGTTTTGGCCAGATAAGGGATGTATATTCACATGGAAAATAAGTGTTATCAGCCAACACAATGGAAGACCGCTTGCATATGATATCAACATGAGAATATGAAGGCAACGTGGAGCCAGCACAATAGGGAATAAACCACAGGCATCATCCTGACTCTGGGGACAAAACAATGAACTTTGGGGATACAAAAAGAATGTGAAAAGACATTTTATTATCTTTCACCACAGAAACAAAAAGCATAATTTTTGCATTCACGAAAGGAGGATCCCAGCCATGCTGCTTGGAAACACTGGGAGTTTGGAAACGATGGGAGTTTGCTTTAGGTATGATAAATAACTTTAATGGGCTAAAATCCTTGTCTAAAGTTAAGTGTACACTCTGGGAAGCGTGGTACTTTTTGTTTTATCTGTAATCATTTATGTTTCCATCATTATCCTTGTTCACTATCTCTTAAACCTTAGCCATTGAAAATAAACTTACTATTGTTTTCACTATAAATATATCTTAGTGCTGTGATGTTATATTGCAGCTGATTCTCCGTTGAACCAAACAAACTGGTATATTCACTATTCCTTTGAGAACAGCTTACCTGGTAATTTCTGAGAGTGTCCAGTGGTTAAGGGCTGGATGCTACAGGGGAACACTTCAAAGAGACTCAGGGGGTATATCTATTGTTCATCCGCAAGGTAAAGTAAGGGTTGGCAGAACCCTAAGGAGATTATTTGGGTGGCTAACAGACTGGTGGTGTCAAGGAGCTGAAACTTAGTTACGTACAAGCATCTTTCTCTCTCTCACTGGAAGCAAAGGAGAGGACGAAAGGAGGGAGGGGGCATAACAAGATGACTCTCAATCCTGAGCATTCCAAGCAAGCAACACAGATGGTTAGACAACTGGTAAACTAGACATGTGCATAGTCTGTTTTGTTTTAATATTTGTGTTCTCTTAAAAGCTTTTTTCCTAAATAAATAATACTTGGTTTTAAGGAGGTTGTTTGGTTACTGGTTACCAATGACTATTACTCCTCGACACTGGTGAAACAGCCACTGCTAGAGAGAGCTAACAAACAAATGGTATCGCTTAAAGAAAGAGCCCAATTATTTGCAATTTTAAAATGTTACACCAAGCTGTGACATTGTGTACCCCATGTAAAACCCAGTACCTCATATATACAACATTTATATGATGATATATTTTGTACAAAGTATGCCTTGTGAGGTATCATTTGAAAACTCATAATCTGCTGAAAATCATTGTTCTGTTAAAATGTAAGTGTGTGTAAATCCATGAGATTTTATTATATGTTGTTGCTGAGATGTGTTGTAATTCTGAGGAACACCCACAGACTAGCTCCTCAGAGACAACAAAGGACTGACTACAGGTTTTAGAAAACTATTAATTGTTGAAGCAACCATTTGCTAGTAGGGGAGAGTGTAAACAAACAAAAAAAGTCATCTCTATTCAGGTCAACAGGTGCATATTCATTACCCGTTGTTTGAATGATGGACTAAATATGAGCTTGTACCATCCAGTGGGCTCCTGAACAGTACAAGATGCACATTTCTGGGGGGGCAAGGCTGGGACCAAGGGATATGAGGGTGTCGCCCTGTATCTATTCATAGATGGCTGGGCACAGCATTCATGTATTCAGCTGGGAGTGACTTTGCATGCTCGTTTTTTGCTGTGTAAGAGAAGGAGGTACGTGTCAACATACCCTTAGTGGATGAGTAGGTTCTGCTATCTGAAGAACATGGATTATGTTTCTGGCTCTGTGAGAAGTTACCTTGTGAAACCTTTGTCAGGTCAAAGCCTATCTTTGTGAGACCAAGGCCATTTGACTTTTTTGGTGAATTAAGGAGAGCATGTGAAGATTTATAAACTGAAAACTGGCTGCAACTTTAAATGGGCAAGACAGAAATTCCAATACACTGAATTATTCTGACTCACCTCAACATTAGAGACCTTCAAATCCATGCCACAATCTTCTACCCCTGGAGCTAACACACCTTCCAAATACATTGCAAAACTTTTTTGCAAGACATCATTAGAATGTTTGGAATCAAGATCCCTGGGTTCTATTCTTAGTTCGATAAAGGAACTGTAGGCTAGTGCAGGAGTTCTCAAACTTCATTGCACCGTGACCCCGTTCAGCCAAGAAACACTACTACAGGACCCCAGGAGGGGTGGCACCAGAGCCTGAGCCCGCCCAAGCCCCATCACCTATGGCAGGGGTAGGGGAGAAAAAGAGCCAAAGCCCCAATGCCCCAGGCTGGGAGGCCAAAGCAGAAGCTCTCGGGATTGGGCCCCGGGCCCCAGCAAGACTAAGCCAGCCCAGGACCCACAATTTGAGAATTGCTGATCTAGTTGTTAGGGCAGTTGTTACTGATAGAATCGGTAAGCACTGACATTTGATACAGGCATTTCAAAAGCCAGGTTGGCTGAATGAGGAAGACTTGAGTCTTATACCTTAAGGACCTGGGGTCTATTCCCTGCACTATCCACAGAGAGCTGACACAATCTCAGTTATCTTACTGGTAAGATAAGTGGGGATATGATAGTTGTCTATCCTAAGCAGAGAATATGGGGTATTGACCAATAAGAATCGTGAGAGGCAAAGAAATATTGCCAGTTAAAGAGAAGACTTTAATTTATGGTCTTCTGGCTCTCATCCAGGGCACTTTCCCCTAAACTAGTGGGTATTTTGTGTGCAAGGGGTTTCAATTCCCTCCACGTACAGTGCTGGGATTTTATGCTAGAACAATAATGTTCTGGCATACTACTCTAGAAACAGAAATAAAGTTGAACAACATTTTTATTTATAAGATTTCACAAGTTATCCTTTGTAGTGAATACCAGATATCAATAGGGGAAAGCCAGTGGATAAAATTTCATTTGGTTGTTGCCCACAGATATTCCCCCCTCCATCCCAACAAAAATGGTTAAGAAAATTGAATTTAGAAAAAACAGGCCATAAGGGGAATAAGGAGTAGGACTTTAGAGTGTATCCAGGAACCCCTAGACCAAACAGCCTGAAATTTAAACCATAAACACTACCCTGAATTTGCATGTCAGTTTTCAAAAGGATCTGACTACCTGTCTGGAGAAGTTAGAAAATTCATGTTTAGATAGAAATGCTATTGTAACTCAAAGTATGGTACAGCTATTCACAGTTAGCAATCCTGTGGGAAGCAAGCTCTCTGCAACATCATTCCTACAATGGAATCTTGCAGAAAAAAAATTGGGCTTATATTGATCCGACAGACCTTTAATTAATTGAGAACCAATTTTATACAACTGGAAGTGGACTGAATATTACTCTTCTGCTGGTTTTGTAGTATTTACTACTTTTTTCACACATTTACTAATTTTACACCTTTGGTTATTCTATATGCAAATGGTAGAAGGGAAATACATTTACATTGTGTAAATTTTGTATATAGTGTATAAGTCTTGTATAGCATGTCTTTTATAATATTCCCAGAATACTTTACTGCTCTAATAAACCTTTTCAAGTTCTGTGTAAAGATGGTAAAGTAATTCCAGCACAGAAGTGCATTAAGAACAGTTCATGGTCCAGAACCACACACACTTTTACATAGGTGAATACCAGTTTGAGTCACTCAGCGTTTTTCAAAACTGTGTGGGAACATGACAAGAATAGGTCTCCATTAAAATTCCACAGACACTAGGACTGTTAAGTAACCTGTAGCAAGTTTTTGTGCTAGAGTTCTAACTCCTGAAAAACATTACATATAGTTTACATCTACTCAATATTTGAAGGTTCAGATATATTCCAATTTCAATTATTTCTTTCAGAAACTCTCAACTGAAAACATTAATAATAAACAGTTACTAACTTTAATTCTTTCCAAAAGAAGCAGAGCTCTTCTAAGCCTTTGGTTTCAACAGCAGCCTGTGGCTACAAGTTCCACCAGTTTAATTATATGTTGCATTTATTAGTTTTAAATTTGGTGTTTTTAATTTCACAGACTGCCCCACTTTTCATTGTATGATGAGACATGGAGAATGAAAGCTTCCAGTCCACCTTCTCTGTACCATTCATTATTTTGTATACTTTATCCTATTCCTTCTTGTTTAGCTCCTTTCTGAGGTAATCACTCCAAGTCTTTTCAATCTCTCATAACAGTTTTTTCCATCCTTCTGATAGTTTCTTTATCTTTCTCCAAACCCTCCCTCAATCTACAATATTCTTTTTGAAACTGGGGGACCAGTACTGCAATTTACTAGATGAGGCAACATCTAGATTTATGGGATATTTGCTGTAGGATTCTCCATTCTGTTCCTTATACAATAAAAGCTGTGTTATCTGGCCCCGTACCAACCAGAAAGCTCTATAAACCAGCATTTCTAATCTTCAAAGAAAGTCTGGTTTACAGTTTGGTTAGCATGCAGAATTTTTAATTTTTTGCCACAGTATTCCCACAAGAATGGATAGTTGACTCAGAACCCTGTAGGGCAGTGGTTCTCAAACTAGGGCTGATGCTTGTTCAGGAAAAGCCCTTGGCGGGCCAGTTTGTTTACCTGCTGCGTCCGCAGGTTCAGTCGATCATGGCTCCCACTGGCCGCTGTTCGCCGCTCCAAGCCAATGGGGGCTGCAGGAAGGGCGGTCAGCATGTTCCTAGGCCCGTGCCGCTTCCTGCAGCCCCCATTGGCCTGGACTGGACAAACCTGCGGACGTGGCAGGTAAACAAACCGGCCCAGCCTGCCAAGAGCTTTCACTGAACAAGCGGCGGCCCTAGTTTGAGAACCACTGCTCTAGGGCATATGAACAGTTTGATATTTCTTTTCAGTATGCATTATTTTGCATTTACCTACATACAATGTCATTTGCCATCATGATGCCAACTCACTTAACTTAGTTAAGTCACTGTGACGTTTGTTACAGTCTTCTCTGGATTTCTGTATATTCCCCTCCTGCCCCCACCCAGCTAAATAAGACCTAGTATACACCTACAAATTAGCTCTACATAGCTATATCCCTCAGGTTTGTGAAAAATTGTGCACCCATTGCGATGTCATTAAGAATTTTTCTACATTCTTAAGGTCAACCTAAGCAGACATTGGTACCACCTCCCTGAGAGGTGGATTAACTCCACTGATGGACAAATCCTTCCCGTTGATATACGAAATGCCTACTCTACAGCACTACAGTGGCATAGCTGCAGTGCTGTAACTGTGCTGCCATAGCTGCCGTACTGAAGACATGGCCTAAGCATTACTTTTGTTTAAATTGGGATTGGTTACCTGCAACTTCATGCCTAGAAAAAAGTGAAAGTGACTTCTGAGGAAACTATAATAGAATTTGAGCACTTCCTCCAGGATGAGAGGGGTTACGATCAGGATGAGGCATGTATGCACATAGGAAGAGTCAACTAACCTAAAATGTTCCAGGCATGGTTGAGCATCAAAATGCAACAGTACATAGAAAGAAGAATATGGAATAACTAACAGCTACAGATCCACTTGCAAGGTACAATAATGAGAAAGCTCAGCTTTGAGGGCTATACGCTATTGGGTTTTTTCTTGTTTTGAATATCCTAATGTTTTCTATAGCGTATTTGTATTGAGGCAGGGGATCCCTGCTGGGCCAGGCACTGCACAACTCAAGAAACTGGTCCCTGCCCCAAGGAGCGCCCAGTCACAGCACGCCGGCTCTATGTGGGCAGTGGCACTGCAATGCGGCCTCTCCCGGGGCGCGGAGCTGTGGAGAGAGGCCGGGGCAGACCCCGGTCTGCGGGCGGGGAGGGGTGTACGGCTGAGGCAGGCCGGGAAGGACCCGGACCCGGACCCGGGGTAGTACAGGGACCTGCAGCCGGCTCTGAGGCAAAACTCGGAGCAGAGGCGGCTCTGAGGCTGGGCGCGCAGGAGCCGGGGGAGGGCTGCGGGGCGGGGGGAGCACGTCGCGGCGCGGGGGGAGCAGCCCCTCCCCGGCGGGTGCCGCGGGCGGCATCACCCACCCCGCCGAATCCCCTCCCCCCCCCACGGGCCTGGGGGAGGTCCCAGCCCGGCCGCCCCGCCCGCGCAGCGCTCCCCTACCTGGCGCCGTGGGGTAACGCGCGCTCCCTGCTGCCAATGCCCATAACTCGCTCCGCGGCCAGCGAGCCCGTGCTACGGAGAGCGGGGACGCGCCCTTCTGCGCTACGCAAGCGCAGAGCCAGCGCCTGCCCGAAGGATGCCGGGAGTTATCCCGCCAGACTACAGGTCCCAGCCTGCCGGCTGGTTTGAGGTAGCCTGTGGCACTGGGACCTGTAGTCTCGGCGAGGCCGCATGGCATGCTGGGAAATGTAGTCTTGGATTTAGGCTCGGCGGATTCCTCCTTGGACAGCGTGGTCTTATGTGCCACTGAGAGCGGTCCTCGCCCTTTGTGGCGTGTTGCATGCCGGGAGTGGTAGTCTCCGCCGGGTCCGCTATGCACGCTGGGGCTTGTAGTCCCGCGGGAGTTTTGATTCGACCGGGGTTTGCGTGTATCCGGGTCCCTCCCTGCTCTGGCTGAGCGCGGCCGCGGAGCAATGTTTGATGGCGTCGCCTAGCAGCAGCCGTTGCCTGCAGTAGCTTCCACGGAGAGGGGTGAGGGCAGGCGGGCGCGGCGGTGGGGGGATGGAATGGGGCGGGGCGGGGCGCGGCGCGGGGGAAGTGAGCTGCCGGGCACGGCGGGAGGCCGCCGGTGGGCCTGGAGCGCAGCTGGGGGGTAGCGGCGTCCCCTGTCCTTTCTCCACGTCTCCCCTCCACGGGGCCCGGGCTCGGGGCGCGTTATCCAGGCACTTGTGAGGGAGCTGTGCCGCAGCCTCCTGCTGGCAGTGCCCTGCGCGGCTGAGGGGCTGCAAAAAAAAAAAAAAAAAAAATTAGAGCTATACCAATCTTCTAGAACTGGAAGGGACCTTGAAAGGTCATGGAGTCCAGCCCCCTGCCTTCACTAGCAGGACCAAGTACTGATTTTTGCCCCAGATCCCTAAGTGGCCCCCTCAAGAATTGAACTCACAATGTTGGGTTTAACAGGCCAATGTTCAAACCACTGAGCTATCCCTTCCCCCATTTATAAAGTGAGACATACCAATCTCCTACAACTGGAAAGGACCCTGAAAGGTCATCGAGTCCAGCCCCCTGCCTTCACTAGCAGGACCAAGTACTGATTTTTGCCCCAAATCCCTAAATGGCCCCCTCAAGGATTGAACTTACAACCCTGGGTTTAGCAGACCAATGCTCAAACCACTGAGCTATCCCTCCCCTGCAGGGTGTGGCCATGCACCGTGGGAGGGCCTCGTCCGCGTGGACCGGCTTTTGCCGGTGGAGGCTGTGTGCAATCAGAGACTGCCCTGCGCTGGCACACGCTGATGGGGAAGATCCGCAGCCATGGTCTGGTGGCGTGTGAGGGAACCATGGGGTGCGTGTCAAGCCTTTAAAAAATGTTCCTGGCAAATAAAAAGGATGCAAAGCCATTGGGTCTCTGATGGTGTGATGCTCCTTGGGTACCCAGGATCACTGCCGCTTGTCCTTAGCCTGAGGAAGCCTTGATTGTGCGGGCTCCCTCGAGCCCTCTGAGCTAGAGTGTCCAGCCCCTGATCTATGGGGCACTTGCATTATCACAGATTCGCTGCTTCCAAAGAAGCAGTACATCTTAACTTACTGGTTACCTTACATCACTCATGTTATGTTTAGAGTGAAAACAAAAGTTGATTTATCTAAGTATAGAGATTCCAGGGATAGCAAGTTGAAGTATCGGAAACAAAGGGTTACATATAAAATAAACTAACACGCATAACTTGCATTCTAGGGTTTAGTCTTAATTAACAAGATACTCTCATGCCTCATAAAATATTGTTCACCGGCACTTGCCAGGCAGGCAGGCTGTGATCCCTTTTTCATGAGAGATGATGCACTGTCTGGTAGGTGTGAAGGTATGCTAGGTATGCCAAGTATACCTCTCCACTCTCAGCTATGCCCCCACAATCTACTGTCTTTACTTGTAAATGGGATCCCATCCTGCTGTTTATTTCTTTGTGAAATTTACGAAAGTAAATTTACAGAATCTTTCCACTGGTATCACAGTCACTATGCAAATAAACCACTGCCATTATAAAGTGGACAGCATACAACAATGGTTCTCAGCCTGTGGGCTGCTTGTGGCCCAATCAGCACACATCTGCGGCCCATGTGACATCCTCAGGGCCATACAGATATTATGCATATTTTGTGGATGCGGCCCACATAACACATAGAGAGCTGTATATGCAGCCCACAATGGTGCATAGATTGAGAACCACTGGTATCCAATGACTGGACAGCGAGGTAAGCATCTGTTACCCTGCCTGCAAAGAACCTCTATGTGGCATGTCACCTTCTGGTGACCTGCCTACCTTAAGAACATAATTCACAGTATAGATGGATAATTTCTGAAATATTATCCTGACATACATTTGGCAATGATTAGGATGACTAGTGTGATACAGGCTCTTGGTAGAGAGCTCACATGCCACCCTTTGGTGAACTATTATGCATATATCTAACCCAGCGGATCCCTGTAAAACTCTCTGCACCCCCTGTGCTCTCTGCCAGTTGGCACCCAGAGGTTCCTAGGTCACAGATGGTGCCGTTGATGGAACTTGCTTATCCATTCTCTACACTTCACTTAAAGTATTGGACTATATTAACTATAATGTGTTATATTCAAGTCATATTGGATTGAACTACCTCTCAACCATGCTCTAATTTCAAACAGCTACAAGGTAATGCAGTTTACCACACTGGCTGGCTGAGATGAAAAGAAGTCAGAGTTGTGTGTCATCAGCATATTGATGGCATCACAAGCCATATCTCCTCACATACCCTCTCAATGATCCTATACATACTGTACACTGAAGAAAAGGGGTAACTAAATGGAGCCCTGTATGAGATGACTCTTAGGGAAGAGGAGCCATTTGAGAACCCCGAGCCATCTAAAATCAGCCCCATCTACTGCCGCATAGGTCCACAGGCAAGTTGGTCAACAACACCTCATAATCATTAGTATCCAACGCAGCAGATCACCTGGATCAATCGGTCTTCAGCTGTCATTAAGACTGTCGATCACAACACGTCCGCCATTCTTCTCGCACTCTTGCCTTTCTTTTCCACGTTCGTCCGAAGCGCTTAACAATGTCATCTTCCCTCCTTGGAGGCCGATGGGGTGGTCTTTTCTATTCTCGCGGGTACCACTCAGCAATGATTGCGGTCCACCTATTGTCTGTGAGCCATGCTGTGTGGCCTGCCCATTGCATCTTATTATATCTGCTTTCCATGACAATATCTTTCACACGGCTGCGTTCTCCAATCATTTCATTTGGGATGCGATCCAGAAGGGAAATCCCAACATAGCTCGTTCCATTGTCCTTTCAGCTACCAATAGCCGCTGCTCTTCTGTCTTCGTCAGTGCCCACATTTCACTGCTGTCGGAGAAAAACATAGTTCTCACTCTTTGGTTGGGTGCAGCAAAGTCAGACACTTTATTCTCAAGCAATTGCATAGAGGGAGAGAGTGCACTAGGACACAGGGTTTCCCCCTCCTAGGCAGGTCTCTCTACAGGTAAATAATTACAGCAAGCATGTATACCTTTTGTTACATACAATAATAAGCAACAGCAGCATTTTGTATATACATAGGTCATCTTGATATCTTATTTTTCTCACTTCTATTTAGACTACAGTCTACATTCCATATCTAACACAAGGTCGCAACAACTTCTCACACAGTTCTTTCCCATTCACCTCACACAATCCTCGCTTCTACAAATCTCACGTTATTAGAATAACAGCTAGCCTGACTCTTGCTCACAGAGATGACTATTTGCATTGAAGTCCCCTTCAAATCCCTGTCAGTTCTTAATCCGCTGGCGGGCCGCGAGACAGTTTGTTTACGTTGACCGTCTGCAGGCATGGCTGCCTGCAGCTCCCAGTGGCCACAGTTCTCTGTTCCCGGCCAATGCAAGCTGTGGGAAGTGGGGCAGACCACAGGGACGTGGTGGCCACCATTTCCTGCAGCTCCCATTGGCTGGGAACGGTGAACCACGGCCACTGGGAACTGCGGGTGGGGTGCTTGCAGACAGTCAACGTAAACAAACTGTCTCTCAGCCCGCCAGTGGATTACCCTGATGGGCCTCATGCGGGCCGCATGTTGCTCACCACTGCTCTAGAATGTTATGGAATATATTTCCCCACAATTCCTATATTTTTCTTTTCTATGGCATATTATGCATATGGGCTATTAAAGACTTTTTAATACTGGCCAATATATGAAATCAAGTAATGTAGAGCTTCTGAATTATATTGCAGTAATGAATATATCTCTTCTCCCTCTCTTTAGATACTTTTGCTCAGTGTCTAAGGATTCCCCAATAAAACTAGATTTAGACTTGTAAAAATGATATAACGGAGGTAATAAATGTGAAGTACAGATAGCTGGCAGGTCACTGGAGGCTAGGGAAAGATGATTTGCTTCATAACTTAATTGCACAGCTGGAGGAGAAAATTTTTCATGTAGTCATCGCAGACAATTCTAGGAATGCTTTGAGGAAGGTAGTGGCAGCTGAGGTTGTGTGGCTTTGCAGTATAAAAAGGGAGTTTAAGCTGGTGAAACTCTAGACTGGGCTGAGGTAATGCAGAGCAAGTTTTGCCAATTCCCAGAAGTATGTGTGAGATTCCCACAGCCTCAGGTGTGGGGAGTATAAGGGCTAAAAAGACATCAGAAGTCCTCTCTTTTTGTAGACTGGGGCACATAGGAGAAGTTGGATGTCTGAGGGCAGGTCTACACTACGTGGCTAAGTCGACCTAAGTTATGCAACTCCAGCTATGTGAATAACGTAACTGGAGTTGACGTACCTTAGGTCGACTTATTGCGGTGTCTACACTGTGCTGGGTTGATGGAAGAAACTGTCCCGTCAACTTACCTTATGCTTCTTGTTTTCAGTGGAGTACTGGAGTCAACGGGAGGGTGGTTGATTTAGCTGGTCTTCACTAGACCCAGTAAATTGACCCCTGGGGGATCGATTGCCACGTGTCAATCCCCCGGTAAGTGGAAACCAGCCCTGAGAGGGTGATTGTCATGCGCAAAATATCTGTCCCAATTCTGTATGTCAGCTCGCAGCAATGGACTAAATATACTGACTGTTCTGTTTTTTTGTTTCATTTTTTTTACTGCATTGTTGCTGTGCCCGCAAGGGGGGCCGAGATACGGCGAAAGAATGACACTCAGCCCGAGAATAATAAGCAAGGCTTTACTGAGGGAAGAACTTACACTCCAAGCTGCGTGGGGAGTCCCTGAGGCACGCAGAGGGGCTGCGGGGGATTCTGGCTGTCCGGGACAGCTGGCCAGGCAGGACTCCACCAAAGGGAGTTCTCTGCGATGTTATATCCACCACGCTTATCTCAGGGTTATACGAGGTCAACAGCTGGCTACATTCATTATATTCATAAATTGTACATATTATATAAACTGACTTGTTTACAGACAAAAACATGCTGAACTGTACTAAACCATATCTTAGCAAGGTCTGTCAGGCAAAGTTCACTGAATGGCCTGCATCTTCCGCCCACAGTCAATCACATAGTCGGTCCGCCACTTAGCTCCTCGCCAATCTTCCGCAACCTTACCCCTACAATTGCCATCCTTCTAACTTAGGGCAATATCTAGATTTAAAAAAAATGCTTCTTCTGTGTTTAAACTTAGCAGGGCCTAATTGCTCATTTTGGGCTATTGTCAGCACGTGGCAGGAACAGCCAAGGTGAACGTAGTAATCCACAAACTCAACCCTCTCCTTACCGATATAGTCCAGGCATTTCTCTTCATGTCCAATACAATGGCAAGCCACTGTGACACATAGATATAGACAGGAGAGAAGCTCCATGTAGATGGACTTACTGTTTCACATTCTTATTACCCTCAGAACAGACTGGCCAGCTTTCAGGTTAACTACTGGATTTTATAGATACAGGCACAGTAAGCGAAAAGATGAGGGTAGTAGCTAGCACAAGAGTTTTGCTGTCTTACAGAAATGAATGTTGGGTAATCAGATGTTCGCAGTGCAATTGTTGGCTGTTATATAAGAGATTTTCTGTTATCACAGGCAGATTTGCCTTCTGGAATATCTGATTCAAAGATCTCAGTGTGTTCACTGAGAAGCACAATGTACTGCATTTTGAGATTGGCGGATGGTTCTTAGCATCGGTCTCTGCCATTCACATGGTTGCTTCTGACAATCATAGCTACAAGTTCATAAATAGTAATAAATTCTGGTGTTTGATTATTTTGTTACAGAAAAACTATTTTAAATTCAAGATGCCACCCAATTTAGATTGGAAGAAGCTCATGAGAATTGATGCTGATGATTTGCCTCGTCAAGAAAAACTGGCAGATAGTTTGCTGGTGACTGTATCCAAGGTATTTTAAGTGAACTTTAACAGTTTTATTATTCATTCTTTAATAACCTGAACTGGTATAATATGTGTGTAGTATTAAGTGTGTTTATTTAATTTTCTTGATGTTTAACTAAATGATATTCTCATCCATATTTAGGTTGAAGGAAATGACTTAAAAGATGAAAATCCTGAACATGTGGTACATCTTTTTAAAATTACACAGTCACTAATGAAGGTTTGTATTAATCTTATTTTTTAAAACGACATGAACTTTTTAAAATGCCTTAATGTATTTATTTTTAGATAAAAGTATTCGTTTCCATTTTCAAGTGGAAGCTCAGGGCTCAGTTCTTTTGTCTACACACATGTAACTCCCAGGTGTACTGGAAGACACACACACTTTGTTGCTTCACATAAGTGCTCCTGGGAGTTACATGTGTGTATGATGAATGGAAAAACAGATTGTGTAATTAAAAGACCCTGCTTTTCCAGATAGAGAAATACAAACACAAATCTCAAACAAATTTTAGATGCTGTAAATATTTTAAATAATTGTTTTTCTGTAACATTTGTGGTGCATAAAAATACATGATGGTGTGGTGCCCGTTTGATTGGGACTAGTCTGGAATAACCTTCAAAACTTGAGTGTCAGCACTACTCATTAGGAAGGTGGTGTGGGGTTGAAAGGGATAGTTTTAAATTGTTGGATGCCAAGTAATTTTATTTGAAAAATTACTAACAACATTTAGTTTAGAGAAACAAGGAATTGTAGGCGAGCTCTTATTAATTGTTCTCTTATTTCCAGTTTAGGGGTATGGCTCCCCCTCATGTAGTCACAGAGGTTCTTTTACATACCTTACAGGACACCATGATCAAGACCAAGCAAAATAATCACAATTTTTAACCATGGCTATTTTATTATTAAAGAAAGATTTTATTATTATTAAAGAAAAATTAAACCAAACTGCATAAATGACTGAACACAAAAGATAAACTGGTTACTTCTGTTACAATCTGTTCTGCATGTCTCTCTTTGGAGAGCTGTTATCTCCCTTGAGTGTGAGCCATCTCAGGGGGTGGGGAGGCTTTTCTCTTGGTAAGATAAGACCAAAGTATATTATTTCCCAAATTATTGTGAATTAAGCTTTAGCATCTTATTAGATACTTAAAACTGTTCATCTGAACAAAATAATTTGTTTAAAGGAAGTGAAGCCTATTAATAATTAATAATCTAAGTAGTTTATAGTTGGGTAAAGTAAGCAATCTTAGCTAAATCCTATGAAATTGAAGAAGATATTTAAATTAGTTACTCAGAAGAAAGCCATTTAAGGATCTGTCTTAAAACGGGCCGTTTATGAAAATTAAGAATTTTAGATCTAGTTACATCCCATTATTTCTCTGTTTATCCTCTCAAGAAATACAGGGTCTAACCACTTGGTGATTAATTTGGTGTTAGCACTGGTTTACACTACAAACTTATGTCAGTATAGCTACATCGCTCAGGGGTGTGAAAAATTCATGCTCTTGAGCAATGCAGATATATGGACCGAACTCCTGGTGTAGAAAGTGCTATGTTGACGGAACGGCTTCCCCCGTTGATATAGCTACCGCCTCTCAGGGAGGTGGAGTATGTAAGACAACAGGAGAAGCTCTCCTGTCGATGTAGGTAACATCTTCACTAAGCTGTACGTATAGATAAGCCCCATGTTTTCTAAGTTACAACAGTATTTCAGCAAAATCATTACAAAAGTTTTAAATCTAATCACTTACCAGTGTATTTAGTGAATTTTCTCTCACCAGTCCATGTTGAAGTCTTTGGGAGAGTTTCCTGGAGTTGGTTTCTTCTTGCGTGTTCTTTGTTTTTCTTATCTGTCTGTGGCAACTTACTTATGGAGAGCTGTGTCTGAACAGGGTGACAGAGGGTCTATGTGAGGGAGGCTCACTTCAGAGTTTCTATACCCTTCTCCTTCCTATTTTCATGAAATTATAGGAGAACATACCTCTTTCAGGTTTGTTTAGATTCAGAGTTGGCTGCTTACCTTTTCATTGACTTCATCCCCTCAGGATTGGCTTAGGTGACACTCTTCAACTCCTGACAGTGCAGTCTGTTTAATGAATATACAACAGCCCTTTAATTGTCTTGTGGCAGGAAAGCATCAAATAACTTTTCAAAGCTGATTTCTTTTTATTCAGTCCATTGTCTGAGATAAACTTTCATAAAATTGAAAGACTAACAGGAAATGAAAGTCTGTTTTCAAAAAGTCCAAATATTCCTGTTTTTTTTATATAAGAGTTTTTGGTTCTTAAAAGTCTTTTAAAATTAAATAATTTTGAGAAAGTCTTCAGCTTAAGTTGTTGATTCTAAATGACAGTTTTTGGAATGATGGATTTTCTTGTCTTCCTGAGTTGGTTGAGGGTTTGCTTGTGCACTGCCAGTAATTAATTTATTATCCATTAATATAAACGTTGTTTACATAAATGGCTTCTCACTCTAGTTTGCAAGGTCATTTGATTCCATGTTGGGACATAAAACATGTTATAATTTACATAGTGTGACCGAGGTCCTGGGGGGCCACGCTGAGGTTACTCAATTAGGGCAAATTGCAAAGAATGGTGCAGACAATCCCCAAAGCTGGTGGTTATTCCGATACTTAGATCCACCAAGCTAGCCAGAAAACAGCTTCTATAATATCTTACTGGTTACACAGAAGCCAAAACGCCAGCTCCTTTAACTTAAAAGCAACCCGGCCTTTGGGCTCTCTCCCAGACAGCCAAATTCTACCAATCTCAAAGAATCGGACACAGTACCTCCCAGGTTAATGAACATTCCAGATCTTGCCCAAATACATGCTTACAGCCAATTCTTATTAACTAAACTAAAATTTATTAATAAAGAAAAGAGAGTGTTGGGTAAAAGATCATTATACACACAGACATGAGTATAGTTCTGAGATCAGTTTCATAGTAGAGATTGGGAGTTTTGGAGTTGCAAAGAGTTCTTTCAGAGTTAGTCCATATATTATAATCCAGTGTTCACATCCAGGGTGATCCAGATGGGACTGGAGATCTCAGTCTTACAACTCAAGCTTCCCCTGAATAAAGCTCAAGGAGATCTGAGATAAAAAGGATCAGGACCCAAGAGTCCTTTATTCAGTTCCAGGCCTTCTTTTGACAGCATAGAGTCCTCAGGTGACCAATAGGCAATCATCGGGACTTGGAAGTAGACCTATTTCCTAAGCATCACTGGTAATTAGATATACGGATTAACATAAAGCAATTGCCTATCTTCCACCATTCACAGGTACTCTGCTATATACTTAAAAGAGAAATCGATACAGTGATACTACTATATTCACAGTTCTTTTAAATGTTAAGATCTCCTTTTGATCTTTCAATTCACAGAATACAACATAGACAGGAACCGTTTGATTACATTGTTAACCTCTAACAAGATATAGGTAAACATAGAATACTACAATTACTATCTTCTTCCAATTCTTTAACAATACAAGTTTACATTTCAAAGCTGTAGTCTATCTAACATTGCTTTGCTAGCTACTTGTAAGGAATAGCCCTAATTACCACTTACATATTTTCCTAATGTCTTTAAAGGTAGAATTTGGGTCATTTACCCTGATACTTGCTTAACCCTTTCTGGCCCAGCATCGCACATTGCAATGACATTAGGAGCTGTATTAGGCACTTTGCATTTAGCTAACGTATTTGCAACTATCCATTTCACAAAGGTGTTTTTCATTTCAACATTTTAAGAAATAAACAGAAGTTTAAAACGTCTCCAGCTACACATGTTATTCTATAAGGTTTTTAAGAACATACGTAGGTTTTCTTGCAAGAGGGTGGGGGTTATTAGAGCTCACTCTACCTAGATTTATTGCTGTGATAATATACCCTACATTTCTTCTTACAGTTAGCCCTCTACTTAAAACATTGTTTTACGTGGTCTGTGCTCTTGAGGTATGGTTGACATTGGGAGAGAGAAACAGAAATCTTATTGAATTTCTTTGATTAGTTTTAACATTTTGCAACATAACTAGCTAAACATATATATTCTTATATTTCTGAGCACCCTGGGTATAACATTCTTGTAGCTACGCCTTAATATTCAGTAATGTGCAGACAAGTTTGTAACAACTTTAAAATTATTTTATAATTTATTAATGTCATTTTTTTGCATCAATATCAAGGTATCTTCCTCCATCCCAAAACATGCTTATGAAATCTTTATATCACACTACTTGTATTCTATCATAGATGTATTGAAAATGGAAGTGCCAACCAGGTTACAAAGTCTGTTTTTTGTAGGGACCTTTTCTATAGTTTTCAGGATGTGTGCTTCTGAGCACATAAGATTTCTTTATTGTTAGTATAATTCCTGTGGAAAAATACCTACTGTGGCCTAATGCCTACCTGTGGCCTAGTGCAGCTGCCTGGTGCTCGGAGGGTATCTTGTTCTATACCTGACTCAACTACTGGTCTGAGTGATGTTCCATTAGTTCTAAAATGAGATTTTGTGGAGGTTATCACCATCTCATAAATTAGCCTAAAGGTAAATCTGTTTTCTTGCTATGTATATGTCTTTGCTAGATGAAAGCCCAAGAGGTAGAGCTGGCTTTAGAAGAAGTTGAAAAAGCTGGGGAGGAGCAAGCCAAATTTGGTGAGTAACTCTTCTGAATAAGCATTTAAAAAAATAGCTATGCACAAAGTGACTTATTACATGGGGTCTATAACTAATAAAACATTAGGCTTAAATAACTATGGGTTGAATCCTGTCCACATTGAAACCAATGGCAAAATTTCCATTGATTTCACCCTGATATTGATAAATGGGAATGAAAATTGCTGCTGTTACTGTAGTTCTCATAAGTATTTCCTTTGCTTAGAGGTTTTGGATAACCCAGTATGTCCTATTTTTATTTCAACAGAAAATCAATTAAAAGCAAAGGTTATGAAACTAGAAAATGAATTAGAGGTATGTTTGTTTTTAAACTAAATTAGTTTCTAGAGCTCCAATGGTATTTATTCTCTGTGGACTTGGGTACAGTTTTTAACATTATTTGAGTTTTGAGCATGGAGAAATAATCTGTCCTTTTTAAAATGTTTATAAAAAGGTGGTGGGTTTTGTGCTCGGATAAAGAACTCAAAAAACCAAGTCCCTGTTCATGTTAGGGACTGATCAAAAGCCTATAAAAGTCAGTTAGAAGATACTGATTTTTTTTTTCAGGCCATTGAAGTAAATGAAAGACAGACAGTGGAATATATTTTAAGCTGCAGGTTGCAACTTTATGAACTTAAAGTGGGTAGAGGTGGTATATGTCTCCACCTTATCTCACATACTAGGCACATAACCAGGTCCAGTGCATTGTGACAGGGCTCCCACTATCTAACCCAGCATTTCTTAAGCTTCATTGCACTGTGACTCCGTCTGACAACAAAATTACTACATGACCCAGTGCCCTGTGTTACTCTAAAATCAGGGCTGGCATTAGAGGGTGGCAAGCAGGGCAATTCCCTGGGGACCCACAAAGCTAAGTAGCTTCGGCGTCAGCCCCGGGTGGTGGGGCTTGGGCTTCAGCTTTCTGCCCTGGGCCCCAGTGAGTCTAACGCCAGTCCAGGTGACCCCATTAAAATGAACTCGCAACCCACAGTTTGAGAACTGCTGATCTAACCCAGGGGTGCCTAAACTTGGTTCGCAGCTTGTTCAGGGTAAGCCCCTGGTGGGTTGCGAGATGCTTTGTTTACCTGAGCATCTGGAAGTACGGCCGCTCGCAGCACCCAGTGGCCGCGGTTTGCCGTTCCTGGCCAATGGGAGCTGCAGGAAGTGGCATGGGACAGCCCACCCTTTCCCACAGCTTCCATTGGCCGGGAATGGCGAACCGCGGCCCCTGGGAGCTGCGAGCAGCCATACCTGCAGACGCTCAGGTAAACAAAGCGTCTCGCAGCCCACAGGGGGCTTACCCTGAACAAGCTGTGAACCAAGTTTGGGAATCCCTGATCTAACCTATAATCCTGTAGACCCTTCAGTCTACTCCCTGGATTCAGATCATGTCTGAGTTCTTTACTCGACGAGGGATAGAGAGTACCAAGGGAAAGCCTCTGTCTGAAAGATTTCAGGCCTTCTTTTCTGTGTAGGGGCACAAGCAAAGCTAGTAAAAATCACGGGTCTCATTTACCTCTGGGAGCTGGCTCTATTAGCCTTTATCCACACTAGACACCGACTGCAGATTGTGACAAATGACACATTCTTATATTATCGCTTAGTATCAGACTTCTAAATTCTATTATTTCTTACTTCAACTGTGCCTCCATGATACTGTGAGGAAACAAAGCTCCCTATCTACCTTACAGGGACGGGGGCAGGACAGCTGAAGAGGCAAGAGACTTGTGTAGCACAGGAAAAAGTTTAAATTTTTAAGAAAGGGAAGTATGAGAGTCAACCGGCTACCGATCCTCCTCCCTGCTGGCCAGTGGGATGTAACAAACCCAAAGAGGGAGAGGGGCCTGACTCCAACCTGTGCTTTCCTCCCTCCTATCCCCCTGGGAGTGGCAAATCCCCTCTTTAGGTCCAACCAGTAACATCCTCCCCTGACCTGCTTTGAGAGTTTGTGAGCTGGAGGAGGGGATATTTCAGGCAGAGGCTCTCCTCACTGATTCCTCCTCTGGGGATACTGCATTCTCCCGGCTGTCCAAACAAATGTCCTCTTTTACTTACTAACTTATTTGTGCGTGCGCACACACACACACACACACACACACTCTCTCTCTCTCTCTCTCTCTCTCTCTCTCTCTCTCTCAGATTTCTGGGGACAGATTCTCTAGGCTTTGGATCAGACACTTAGGGCAGGTCTACACTAAGGGCGGGGGTTGAACTAGGGTATGCAAGTTCAGCTACGTGAATAGCGTAGCTGAACTCGAAGTACCCTAGTTCGAACTACTTACCCGTCCAGACGCCGCGGGATCGAAGTCCACGGCTCCAAGGTCGACTCTGCCACCCCCGTTTGCAGTGGTGGAGTACCGGAGTCGACCGGAGCGCGCGGGGAGTTCGAACTATCGCGTCCAGATTAGACGCGATAGTTCGAACTCCGAGAAGTCGAACTATCAACCCGGCAGGTAAGTGTAGACTAGCCCTTAGGCCTCAGTGCGGGAAAGTGCCTTTGACATGCCTGAAGAAATTGGTTTCACAAATAAAAACAGTACCTACCGCTGAAAGAGATGTATTTGCCATGTATGGTTGTTAATTTCAGTATTAATTTGGAATATGCACCAAGTACATATGTGCACTGTGTATGCATGGAGATTTCTAGGAATATCTTTATTTTAATAACTCTGAAGATTTGTGCTCAAGTAATTTTTGTCGTTACTAAAACTTTACATGGAAACATCACCCATTATCTTGGTTTTTTTAAAACTGTTTGCAAACATTGTTACTTCCATGCAAATAAATCTGTCTCACTAGTTGTCCTGCATTTTTAATTTGAAGAAAAAAATGTACATTTGTTAGTTTTTAATGTTCTTCTAAGATGGCACAGCGAGCTGCTGGTGGTCGTGATACTCGTTTTTTGCGTGATGAGATCCGTCAGCTGGAAAAGCAATTGGAACAAAAAGACAGAGAATTAACAGATATCGAAAAGGAGCTAGAAAAAGAGAAGAAAGTTAATGAACAGGTAAGAAATATTTTATTCCCTTGCACAGCTTCTCTCTGAATTCATTACTCATGGGCTAATGTCCCCCACCTGGAATTTGGAAGGGGTCCAATGTTGTTGCTGGAATTTCCAGGCCTAAGCTCCATCCTTCAGCTCCGGCCACCAGATTCTTGCCTCCGTAAGTGGAACAATTTGGCAGTTCAGTTTCTCCTAACCATTTGTTTAGAAATCTTTACTTTTAAGAGGGTGAATTATGCCCTGCCTGTTCTCAGCCAGCCAACCCTGGCAGTAATAGGATATGGGGCTCAAAGTCAAACCAGCATGTCGGGTACTCACCTTGCTCCGAGGAGGTGTGACTCTAACACAGAAAAGCCCAGTCAGGAGCATTTTAGGTGAGAGTCTAAGGACAAGGAGAAGTACCCTGCCAGCTCAGGGGCTGAGTCCCTCAAGAGACCTGGACTGAAGGGGGAAAAATCCTGAAAAGATAGAGTGCACCTCCCCCAGGTACAGAAGTGGGTCCTCAATCCCCTGGGGAAAGAAGCAGGCTCTTACTCAATTCCATTTTCTCCCACTATGAGTTGAGGGAATTTCAACAATACTCAGGGTAGGTCCTGCAAACTGCAGAGACTCCAGATGCAAAGAGGCAAAAGCAATTGTGTCCTTCCCAAGACAGAAATTCATATTTTTAATGAACGAGTGGGGTGAAAATCAGGGGTTGAACCTCTTCTCATTTGCCTTCCTCTGAGGGAGTGTTTGTGGGGCTTTCCCCATGCACAGAGGCTCTCACAGTGCTCTGTATCTTGTCACTGCTCCTTTCCTGCAGGGAAACCTGTTCCTGTGCATCCCTACCTCAGGCTGCACTCTAATGAGAATTGTGGGTGTCTGGCTTTCAGCCCCAAGGACCATTGCAGTGCCAGGGAAAGCAGCACAGATTTCAGGCAGCTTTGGAATGGGAATTGTGTCTTCTGATCATCCACCATAAACCCTTGCTCTGCCCAGGAAAGGGGCTCAGACTCTGAGCGGCAGGGATAGGCCCACCTTTCTCTCCCCACCGCTCACCTGCTCCACAGATTGGCTCCATATTAGGAGCACTTCAGGCAGTCAGTGACTAGGAGAGAGGCACAGGAGGACTGCATTCACCATGAACTGCACCTTCATGGGATTACAGAATTGTAAGTGAGAAATGCCCCCGAATGTTCAAAATTATCCTGATTTACTGAGTAAAGCCCTGATTGGTACAGAGTTGCTCCTACAATACTTACTTGAATGCTAGCCAGCATGGGGGAGTAGTCAGGCAGCTTTTCAGATATGTCTATGGAGCCTGTAGCAGCAAGCCTCCCAACCTGGGTTAATAGCCTTTGGTTTGGGCTACTATACTAAGAATAGGTGTCTAAGACAGCGCTTTATAGCTGTGGCTTGGTCTCTGAAGTCCACTCTGCTCCCTAGGCTTCAGAGCCCAGGCTTCAGTCCAAGCTGCAACATCTCTACAGCTGTTTTTAGTGCGGTAGAGCGAGCCTGAGTCTGTCAACCCCGGCTGGGAGGCTCGCTACTGCGGGTTGTTTATGTCTGCTCTGAGGCTCCTGGGACATCCAGCAAGCTATTTCCACATTCAAGTTATGTGTACAGTACTCCTCGGTTGTGTGGTCCCCATGCCAGGATGAATAGTGTACTACCTTCCCCTGGTAAACAGCCAGGGAAATAAGTACCACAAGTACATCACAGACAAACTAAACAAAATCTACAGGACTTCTTCAGGACTTAGTGGCTTTCAAAGAACTCATTAATATTAATAAAATATTTCCCTTTCAAGATTTATTAAATACATGTTTTCCCAATGATGCCTCCTTTGAAGGCATCATAAAATCCAAATGAGGACACCTGATTAAACCAAACGTTAAACTAAAATGTTTATATAAAACATAGACGTTTCATAAATTTGGGGAGCCTAAGGTTGGTGCAACAATAGCTTTGCTACTCAAAAACCAAGTCAGAAGGGGACTTCTTCCAAAACACCCCATAGACAAGGGGTTTTCAAACTGGGTGTTGTGACCCCTCATGGGGTCATGAGGTTATTATGTGGGAGTTGTGAGCTGTCAGTTCTGTGCATGGTGGTGCTTGGGCTGTCAGCCCTGCCATTCGCACGGCTGACAGCCCAAGTCCCGTCATGCACAGGGTTGACAGCCCAGCTCCACCCCTGCCCCACTTTGCCTCCAGTCCTGCTCTGCCTCCAAAGAAAGGATGCCAAAATAGACGTTCACTCAGGGCACCATTTTCTCCAAGGCTGGACCTGGGATTGAGACAACATTAGAGGGCTTGATTATTCAGTAGCTGAAGAGCTGCATTAAACGGCAGACCACTCAGAACACTGAGATAGGCCAATTTTTTTTTATAATTTAACAGTCAGACACACAGGCACATATTTTCTCCTCAAAATAATGGCCATGTCTGCTGCTTAAAACTGCTAAAAAGTGAAAGTATCTCGAGTCTTACGTTAAACACTGTTTTACCAGCATTGTTACCTCTGGTAAAAAAACCACAGTGCATCATGTGCTGTGAAGTTTTCAATGAAACCATGCAAGCTGCAGCAACATCTTGAAACTAGACATCCTGAGCATAAAAATCAAAATGTGGATTGTTTTCAAATGCACTGAAGAGGCGACAAAGCCAGCCAGGCTTAATGCAGATGGACATTTCCGACAGCAAACGTCCTCGGCTGTGGAGGCCTCTTATGTTGTGTCACTATGAATTGTCCATGCCAAGAAGCTGCATTCAAGAGGTGAGAAGTTTGTTCTGTCAGTGTGCAAAGATGTCTCGATTATAGTTGACAATGATACTGCCAAAAAGCTTAATATGCTTTCTATGTCGAATGATATTGTGAAACACAGGATATGTGAGATGTCTGAAGATACCAAAGAACAAGTTATGCACAAAATTAAACATTCTGCTTTCGGTACGTTCAGCCTCAACTTGATGAAATTACTGATGTTACTAACTGCATGGAATTGATAGTGTTCGTACGATATGTTAATAATGGGGATGTTAAAGATGAATTCTTATTCCGTGAACAATTTGACATCAGCACAGGACATTTTCAATAAGATGAATGCCTTTTTCGAAAGCAGTGGCAATAAGTGGAAAAATCTTTTTTTGGTATATGTACTGATGGTGCTCCAGCCATGATGGGTGTGTGGTCTGGCTTTCAGCAGAAGGTAAAGTGTGTGTCACCTAATTTGATTGTCACTCGTGGAATCCATTGTCAAGTCCTAGCTGCAAAGACATTGCCAATGTGCTTTAATGCTATGGTGGATGTTGTATGCTTTGAATAGTTGTCCTTTTCAAGAGCTCTGCAAAGAATGCGTGGTGAATACAAAGTTTTGCTTTTCCACACTCAAGTCTGATGGCTTTCTAGGGGACGTACATTAAAGTGAGTTTTTATACTTCATGAAGAGATGGAGGAGTTTTTCCTGGAAAAAGAGAAACAAGAGCTGAACAAAATGTTCAGTGACAAGAAATGGCTTCTCTGCTTAGCATACCTAGTCAATATCTTTGATAGCCTTAATGACCCTCAATCTGTCACCTCAGGGAAAATGTTCAAAGTTAATAGACCTGACTAATAAAATCAGAGCCTTCCAGATGAAGTTGGATCTGTGGCGCAATAATTTGGACACAGACAGATATGGCATGTTTCTGACACTTTCCTCATTCAGTGAGGAGGAGGAAGTCAATATTGATAGTGCTCTCAAGTCAGCTATTAGTGAACATCTGAACATCTGCTTTCCAGCGCTACCAGAAGCACTTCATTTCCTGGTGAAGAACCCTTTCAGTGTGATGGCTGAGAAGGAACAGTTTATCGACATGATCAATGATGACAAAGTGAAAGCAAAATTCACACAGCTGCCTCCAAACCAGTTCTGGTGTTCAGTTGCAAGTGAATACTCACTGGTGGCTGAAATGGCCCTGAGAGTTCTTCTGCCATTCCCCACTATATATAAACGCGAGAGTGGATTCTGCAGTCTTCTCACAATAAAGATGAAATCCCAAAACCGATTTGATGTAAAGGACGATATCAGGTGTGCCTTTTCTAGCACAACGCCAAGAATAGAACTTCTTGTCTCAAATAAACAGCATCGTCCATGTCACTGATTTTCTTGATGCTTATGATGATGCTTATGCTTATGGTGATTAATTGCTGTCAAGTATTAAAATGAAATTCTACTTAACAGTAACTTAAAAATAACTTTTCTGCTTCTAACATTAATTCAATAAAAATGGATTTTAGTCTTAATTTAAAAGCAGTGAGGAAAAAGTACATTCATTTTAAACAATAAAGTTATACATTTAGAATTTAAGATAGTATTTGTTTTTAATTTAAGGGGGAGGATTGCACTCAGAGGCTTGCTGTGTGAAAGGGGTCTCCAATACAAAAAGTTTGCGAACCAGTGCTGTAGACCATAACACTGATGACACGATGCACATCAATTTCAAAGCCCTCAGCTATCACCTTTCAGACCAAAGGTTTTTCATACACTTTGCAAGGAAAGCCTACTCTATGGCAAATGAATGGCTCATGGACTTGGGATATGATTTTTGCTTGGAGTGAGACATCTTGGGCTCTGTCTTGGTCAAGCCCTTGATATGATTTGTAACAAGCAATGGGTTTTAACTTGGTGATCAAAAGGAAGCCATGTTACATCCACAAATTGCCATCATTTATCCTAAACGGCTATCTGATGAATGCAAACTTACAGGTGAGGAGCTAGTGCGGGGAAACAGAGAAATTATCAGATGAGATTGCAAAGACACCTCAACGCTCACTCTCAAAGCCAGCATAGCAATCTGTTGCTTGCTACCAGCCCAAAGGGCATCCAAAAAGGGGCTATTACCATGGAAGAGGGAAAAATATGGATCAGAAGTTCCAAGGAAACTGTGACGAGATCCACGGGGTGCAGCATCAGACTGTGGGACCACTGTGCCCCCTTAACTCTCCAGCCTGGGCTGTCTCTCACAATGCTTTGCTAGTGACAAGCAGCAAACCCCTCCAGGCGCTGTTATCACTCAGCATAACTGCATGTGGAGCCCCACATCCAGCTAGATTGCATGAATGCTCCCAGAGCCACTCATGAATCACACAGAGAAAGATACCAGCCAGATCCCCCCAGCTTCCAGCTTTGTACCTCAGGAATATACTGTCTTGCACTGCTGAAGACCCTTTATTGAGCAATGCAAGTTTATTAATTGGGTCACCATTTCATCAATGGAAAGTAGATATACACCAGCCTTTGTGACCTGAGCAGATTTACCAAACAGTAAAACAAGTTTATTGATTGATTACAAAAGATAGATTTTTTTAAGTGATTACAGGTGATAGACAAAAAGTCAGAGTGGTTACCAAAATAAAATAAAATATATAAGCACGCAGTCTAAACCTTAACTCTTATCACACTAGAAAGTATTTAGATGAAGCAATGTTCTCACCCCACTGGATCTTACAATCCTTAATATACAGGTTTATCTCTTAAACCTGGGCCAGTCTCCTCTGTTGAAGTCTTCAGTTTTCTGAGCATTCTTGTTGCTTGCAGTGTAGGTAGTGGGAGGAGAAAAGGAAAAGCATGGGGCCACAGTGTTCTGTTTTATACCCTTAGTCCATGTGCTTGGAGAACACGAGTCCAGGCATGTCTGTTTGGCATTGCTGAGTCACCAGGCAAGACTGAGCAATTCCCCTGTTGTGGCCTTGTTCAAGTGAGTCATTGAATTTTACCCCTTGCAGGACAATGGCTGTTGATGGTTGTTTGACACTTGCGTTGGTGCTGGTTAGTTCCCTGGTCCTTGTCTCTGGGGATCTAATATCTGGATTATTCCAGCCTAGCTTGCTGGGGATATCACAGTGTAGGAGGGAAGCTGTGTGTCCTGGAAAAAAATGACTCTCCAACCAAGAGAGGTGACGGCTGAGAAGCCAAGAGCCTAGAGTGGGTGCCCTTGAGCAACCAAGGAGGGGAGAATAAAGGTGCAGTTTTCCTGAACTGTGACAGTAAGTGCAAATAACATGTGGAAAGCCAACCCAATTTTCAGTCTAGATCCTTGCATATTTACTATGGAAGCAAGCATACAAGATTTCCAAAATCTAATTGCATACATCTTTTTAGTTCATTTTGACACCTCTGTCAGGGTGTATCCTAAAAAATACATCCTATACCTGGCCATAGGAATTCGTACCAGTTGTCCATCAAGTCCCCAATACTGTCTATGATGCAACTAGTAGACGGTGCAAGAAACTATATAGTGGGCAATTATGATACTTTCAGAAGTTTCCTCCTTCTTGCCATTAGGGGTTTGCTTATGTTTGAGGCATGAGTGTTTATATCACTTCCAAAACTAGGGGTACAAAAGGTCAAAGCTTCTCCATGGCAATGGAAATAATGTCCTGGGTAGAGAAGAATCTGCTACCTTTCCAGAAAGTTCACCTAAAAGATACAGAAAAGAAGAAAATGGAGAGTTTTGGTGGTCCTCCTAGTGCTCCAGCTCTAGTGCTCTAGTGACCCAGAAGAAACTTTAGACATGCCAGACAGCCAACGACCCCACATTGTACCTGCAGAAAACACCAGACCTCTTGAAGCAGGGATTCCTTCTTTAAGATTGGGAATATCTGCATTTAACAGCCTGGGTATCAGAAGAGAAGTGTAGTTCAGCATGGATTTTCCATTAACTTCTAATACAGTTTGGTATCCAGACAGAACTCAACCAGAATAATTAATTGATCTGGTCAAATTTATGTTTCTGGTGGGAGGGGAAACAGAAAGCTCTTTGGGGTAGTGTTTGCACTGTGCCTGGCACAATGTTGCCCTTACCACTAGACATTATTGTGATGCAAATAATAATCCCAAAGTTCTGGTGATTTTAGTTAGAGTTTCTCCAGGAGGTTTGGTTGGAGTTCTACTTGTAAAAGAGGATACCAGCCATACTGGCATTTTGTAAACTCCATTTTATCAGGTGCCAAGTTTAATCACAGTGACATGTGAGACATGCCTTGCCTGGTCTTTCTCATCACCATTGCCTCTGAAAGGCAACTTTTGGAATTAGTTCCCATATCCATACAAGACCTTTGTCATAAGGAAAAGGTTATTTTTATAGCTCCAGAAACCTTTCTGTTCAAGGTAAGTTCCTCTCTTCACGATTCCTGGGAAATAGTTCTTCCATCACTTTGTTTGAACCCGTGGAAGCTTGTGGAACAAATGGACATTCCTAGAGCTCTAAAGATATAGCTCCAGCATATGGAGTACATATGCCAATTGTAGCTCCATATGCTACAGGTTCATCTTATTCTATCCAAAATGCCAAGGGCTAGAGGTTGCTGCAGGAAAGATGTAAAAAATCCTCGATCAATTGTTAGGCATATGGGAAACTATTCATAAAAGTCCCTAAAGGCACTCAGGGAAAAGTGTATGAGCCTCATCTCAGGAAGATTTACAAAGTAAGTTTTCTTTCCTCTGCAGCCTTTGGTAGGAAGATGCTACCACTTTGGTTCCCACACAGCTCCTTAGTTTATAAAGCTCTTGCTTTGTATTGGGGCACCTTCCTTTCCTGCATATTATTCTACTGTAATAATTAAACTGCTTCTCCTTTCCCTCCTTATTACTGGGATTCCCTGCTTGCTACTTCCCATGAGTAATAAATGAGGAGAGAAGCTGTGCAACAGAATGAGAAATTTCTTACCTGATAATTTTCTTTCTATTAGCAGCTTCTCTCTGAATTTCATCCAATTTAGTAGTCTGGTAATTCACCAGAATATAATTGAAATTTTTCTCTAAAGGAAGAATTAGTCATATATTGTCTTAAGGGTATAGTTGCCTTCATGCTAATAATTGTTTGCTGGAATGTTTCTATGATGGTGCAAGAACTCTTCTGGTGGCCTGAGCTGAAGGGTGAAGCTTAGACCTCAAGTCTCTCACAACAACATTAGACCACCTGTGAATTCCACAGGTGGAGGGCATTAGTCCATGAGTAATTAATTTGGAGAGAAGCTGGTAATAGAGAGAAAATGATCAGGTAAGAAATTTCTCAATCCAACATCTCTAAAACTATCATAAGATTCTAATGCATACTTTACTAGAAGAGCATTCTGAGAATGGTCTTTGAAGTGAAATGTGTTGATGATATGGGACCACAGCACACATTTTTTTTGTTTGTATGTATGAAGTTTTATTTTTTGTAATAGATGGTGATAACAAATGAACTGGAGTAGAATTATTTGCATTATGTCTTGGTTTTCTGATTGTCATACACTTTTATATTATCTTAATAAAGCTTTATTTTTGAGTCCACATGAAGTAGGGGAACATGAATGGTGTGGGGTTTGAGAACTCCTGAGTTCTAATACTAGTTTTGTCACTGATTCACTTTGTGACCTTTAATCTGTGTGTCTCTTGCTCTATATGTAAAATGGGATAATGATATCACCTATCTTACAGGGCTGCTGTGATGGTTTAAGTATTTATGGTGCTTTAAAATTGTAAAAGCACTATATAAATGATACATTTAATTGTAGAAAATCAAAATGAGTTTTAGATGACCTTTAGTCCTTATGTATGTAGTTGAGTGATTTGTGCCAGCACCACTTACTCTCCTGAGGAATTCTAAACTAAAGACCAAATGAAGTACCTCCCATTGTCTTCTCCAGTATGTATCCAAGGGTAGAACTTGGCTCTGAGATGTCATAACATATGACAGTTAAGCGATTTAATATCACTATTCCTGTCATTTTAGCTTGCTCTTCGAAATGAGGATGCAGAAAATGAAAACAGCAAGTTAAGAAGAGAGGTTAGTAGAAAAGTGTTATTCATATAATACCTATCCAATTAATTTATTTCATATATGTTTCTCTTGAATTTTTGACGCAACAGTGTAATTTTATTTTGGCACATTTATCAGGTACCGGAACTAGGGGAACGTTAAGTTCTAAGTAACCAGATTTTAAGAATCTCCTTTAAAAGAAGTACATATTTGGTGAAACTTGACTATTTGAGGGTAGGAATTGCATCTGTGTTCGAATTTGCATAGCCCATAACACAATGGGGCCGTTATTTTGACTGAGCCTCTGAGCTCGACTGTAATAAAAAATATGAAATAATAAAAACCTTTTTGTATAGTCATAATATAAAATAATGTGTTATTTAAATATACTCCGTTACTTTAGATGCCAAAATGAAGTAAAATAATGGCTAGGCTGATCTCTTAGGGTGGATTTATTTAGTGATACTCATAGGGTATTTTAGGCAACTGGACACTTTTCTTTTCTTGTGTGTGGGAACTTTTGCAGTTTTCCCCCCTCTCTTTTTCTAACATTCATCCTTCAGTTAGGTCCTCTTTCAGGCCACAGCTACCAAGATGCGCTTCTTCCATTACTGCCATTGCTGCCCAGATCCTTTCTCATGTCACTGGTTGTAGTATTCTATATTCCTGTTGACTGGCTGTGTGAAATTTCACTTGTCTGCCTTTTAGAGCAAGTTTTAAAGGACATACAAGAGAATCTTACAAACTTTTTTAGTTTGTGATATTTTTTCTGTCTGCTGAGAAATTTTCAGATCGTGAACTTTCAGTGAGTTTGAGATTTTTGAAAGCTAATTTTTCCCTTCCTTATCAAAACTGATGAGTTTCACCTATTTAAGTTTAGAAGCTATGTGCTTGGTAGTCTTTTAATTTCTAGTATACAGTTCCATTATTCTTTGTTAATGTATATAAAGCTATGCATTTTTTAACATTTTCTCTTTTTGCTCGTCTATTTTTTAAAAATGTATTATTTCTAATTTTGTGTTGCTCTTCATCTCCTTTCTTACTTTGTTCTGTCCTTTTTAATTTGGAGAAAAAACGAATAAAGAAAAAGGTGAGGATCCAAGGTATTCAAAAGCGTACTGTAGGAATTTGAATGAGCTTTTACTATCTTAAGTGTGTGTGGTAGCTTTCTAGAAAAATAGTATTTTCAACCTCTAATTTTTACTAATTCTTTATTTTGGGGCTTCTTTGTATGCAGAATGAACAACTTCGCCAGGATGTAATTGACTACCAGAGACAAATAGATTCACAAAAGGAAATGCATATGTCACGTAGAGGAGATGAGTCCGATTACAGATCTCAATTATCCAAAAAGAACTTTGAGCTTGTCCAATATCTGGATGAAATTCAGGTAAAGTTTATGGATGCTTAATCAATTTAGTACAACGATAATGATACCAATTTATTGTCATTTGGCATAACCTTTCAGTGCCTAACAGACTTAGCTGGATTTCAAGGGGTCATCTAGAGGTGAAAAACTGTATCCCATTACTAATCCCCTAAACCTTCCAGACCCTACATTTAGTACAAGTTATATACTGATAGAAGATTTGAAGTACCAAACCATATATTTTTAAAAGTAACTTTTTCTCTAACTTTGTAGAGTTTGACCGAAACTAATGAGAAATTAGAAGCTCAAAACCAGGAAATGAGGAAAAACTTGGAAGAATCAGTGCAGGAAATGGAGAAGATGACTGATGAGTATAACAAAATGAAACTTATCGTGCAGCAGTCTGATATTGTTATGGACCAATTAAGAAAGGAAAAGGAACAGTATAAGTTTCAGGTAATAAATGGCTTGTCCATTATTGAAGGGTATGTACTTCTCTGGACAATGCTGCATAGTGGCAATTTGCCTTAAACCTAAGGCACCATATTTTTAATGTTTTAAAAATGTTCTGTTTATTTTATCCAAGTCCAAATAAGAAAAAATACTACTTTCTTTAACAACAACAAAAAAATCGTTCTTGACTAGAGAGCTAACTTGAAACCCAGCACAAATGTTAAGAACTTTATTATAAAAAGGCTTCATATAAAATGTTAGCATTCCTCTTACTATAGCACAAGTTTGTATTACTCCTATAGCATTAATGTAATAAGTGTATTTACAGGTGTGTGTTTGTGTGTGTGTATAGTATAAAATGTGTAAATTTTTATGAATTAATCAGAGTGTCAATTTACAGATACAGGAACTAACAGACCAACTTAAAGCAAAAAATGAAGAAGATGATCCCCTCATGGCAGCTGTAAATGCAAAAGTTGAAGAATGGAAGGTATTTTATAGTCGTTTCTGATTGCATGTTACCTTTAGAAATTATTTTAGGTATCTCTCCTTATTATGTTGCTTATGTTCCTTGCAGAGAATCTTGGCTTCTAAGGATGATGAAATCATAGAATATCAGCAGATGTTGTTTAACTTGAGAGAGAAACTGAAAATGGCCCAACTTGATGCAGATAAAAACAACGTTATGGCACTCCAGCAGGTACTGTCTATGCAAACGGGCATGTGTCATAATCTCTCTTTTAAATAACTACCTGTACAAGTCCATGTGCCAAACACCATGTCATTGGGCAGTTGAGAGTCTGTTTCAGACCTATGCAAAGGCTTACCACCTTTCAACTGTCCCTCATTTTAGTCCCAAAATTATGCATGTTCCACACAAATTTGGTGTCCTTGCACTTTTGTGTAGAAAATTATTTACATCAGAAATAAGGAATTGTAAAACGATATGTAACTGTGTCAATCTCTTCCCTTTTAGGTGAAATGTGTCTGGTTTGATTTCTGCCAAAGACTGAACTTTTGTTTCTTCAAAGTTTTTATCAAATCAGTTCAGCTGTTGTTCTTGAAACTTTCCTGTTTTACAGTCTTTCTGTGACTTCTTTTGAACTGTTCTCCTTTCTGGTCTGACTTCTTTCACTCAGCATAGAGAAATACATCAGACTCTCTATTCAGCTTCCTAAGCTGCACATGCATGCACAGAATCTGTAGAATAGTGGCATACTGTTAAGAGCTCACATTGCATATATGCAACTAGATTGTACAGAGTACATTTTTATAACCTCTAACTTTGAGAAATCCCAACCAAATTTTCACTAACCCTCTGAAAGACACATGCATCCAGGAACACAGGAATTGCCCTACAGGCCAGTGGTCTGTCTAGTCCAGAATCTTGTCTCTGTCAGTAGCCAGCACCAGATGCTTATGAAGAATTTGCAAGAAAGACCCCAATCTTGCCAACATGCACATGCTTAACTTAAAGTTTGCATGTTGGTCCACTGAAGTTGATATAAGCAGCAAAGAATCCTGTGGCACCTTATAGACTAACAGACGTTTTGCAGCATGAGCTTTCGTGGGTGAATACCCACTTCTTCGGATGAAGTTGATATATATCTCAAAACAGCTCAATAAATATGTATTTAAAGGGTATTGCTTTACGTACTATTTTTACAAGGTTATATTAATTGTATATTTTACTTTTGACTATTTTTCTTTTATTTTTACTGCTTTGCCTTTATATACCCACTACTAGATAATATCTGAACTTTATGTTGTAAGTATTACCGTTTCTTTAATTGTTTCTTTCAGATTTTTTTTGTATCAACTGTTCTACATCTTTTCATTTTCTTTCTGTTCAAAGTAGTAAGTTACTCTGTGTTAGCAGTTTATTAAATATTAATTACTTTTCTAACATAATTGCATTTTTGTAGGGGGTGCAAGAACGAGACAGTCAGATCAGGTTGCTCACTGAGCAAGTTGAACAATATACAAAAGAAATGGAAAAAAATGCATTGATTATTGAGGATTTGAAAAATGAACTCCAAAAAGATAAAGGTAATTTGGTATTTTTATTTCAATACATGGTGGCAACTTATAATGAGCATTTTTTAAAACTTTACATTGTTTTCTGTATTTTTAAAGAATATGAATGACATTTATTCCCTTACTGATGCACTTCCATTTGATAAACATTGGACACTGACTTTCAGTGTGTGGGTGTGATCAAATTAATTGTTTATAGCTATTGAAGTATCTAGTATTAAAGTCTGTTTTATAAATACTTGTCATATTTCTTCAAGTACTGTAGATTTATGTAAGTTTCACTCAGAAATATGCAGTTACATCTTCTGTGGCATAGTTATATGTACAAACAGTAATACATTGCCTACATACCAATTACAAAAAAAGAGTAAGTTAAATTCAGATACAAACTGCAGTAAGAGACCATTTATTAAACCTCCAGAAGCAAAGAGATGTAGCTGGGCTCTGATTCTGCATAGATTTAGGCCTTATTTATCTCCATAGGGAAGTTATAAGGGTATAAGGTGTGAATTTAAACTGCTATAATTATACTGCTATAACACCCCTTGTGGACACAATTATTCTGGTATAAAAATGCTTCTTTCTGGTTTAATTTATGTCACTTTGGAAGCAGTTTAACATGAGCTGGGGGAAAAAAATATTTTTTTTCTGGAATAAGTGTGTCTATGTAGGGGAGTTATACTAGTATACATGTAACAGTTCAACTACACTAGTATAATTATACCACTATAACTGAATATTTTTCCCATGTAGTCAAGCCCTTACATATGTGCTTAACTTCATTTACTGTGAGCACTCCTATTGGCTTCAGTGGAAGTAATCAGAATGCATAAGATTAAACATATACATAAGACTTTTCAGGATCAGGGTCTTAATATATAAAGTCTTTCTTACATGCATGAAGAGTTCTAAATATGCGAGTTGTGCCATTGAACTCAAATGGAATGCTATTGTCCATTATATGAACTAACTTCACATAAGTTGCCTTAATAGTTGCTTGTAAAAATAAAAAGACCATAATATAAACTTCTGTAAAACTGTTTATTTCAGAATGAAGTTAAAATATTTGTGAAAACCAAAACTCAAATACAAAATAATAATTTACTTGAGGCAACTTTTCTAGATTTCAATCCAAGCAAAGTGGAAGCACTCAGTTACTTCACATCAGAAATGGCTTAATGTTCTTAATCATTCAAAATATAACAGCAAAATTTGCTTTTCTTTCCAGGTCTCTCATCTCTTGCTCAGCAGAATCATATTGGAGAAATACAGGAAAAATTACAGCTGCTAGAACAGAGAACTAGAGAGGCTGAGAGAATGGCAGAATTAGCAGAGTCTGATGCTAGGGAAAAGGACAAAGAACTCATTGAGGCTCTGAAGCGAATGAGAGACTATGAAACGGTACAAAGTTTATTTGATAAAATGAAAAGAGCAGTTTTTGACTATATCTTCAACAGATCTTTTTTTTGTTTGCAGTTTTCCCATTTACTATGTTCTAACTGAAAAATAAAACAAAACAAATGTCAAATGAACAACTTCCCATGTTGTTTTTTCTCTCATTCTTATGCATTCCTTGATCTTGTTGTAAATGGTAGATGAGTGAATTGAGTCTTGAGTTAAGCTATATTTGGCAAGGTATATGAAACTTCTATTTGAGCATCCAGAATAGTTGTCTTGAGACAACAGAAGTTGGATAGCCAAGACGAGGAGCTTTTGAAGGCTCAACAGTTAAGCTAGTAACAGAACTCCATCTTGCAAACAGTGGGAAAAGCACTTCTGAAAATTACTGGCAGCACCAAGTAAAAAAATGTTTGTCAGAGAAGTAAGAGGAATGAAAAGATGCCATTTTTAGATAATCACTTTCCTAATCCTAACTGTGCTTTAAATATTTACATTCCTAAAATATTCTGCAAATTTGGGCCCTGATTCTTTGCAGAGATCTATGTATGTGTGGCGCTCATTGCAGGATCAGGGACTTAGCATGTGCATGTTACACATATACATCTCAGGGTAAAGAAAAATATGCAGTTCCTTTCCATTGCATTGAATTGTATTGTTTGTTAAATAGTAAACGTCACATTGTTGGATGATGTCTGATTATCAGTGATAAGCTTTAAGGTTTTTTTAGCCATACTTGTGAAAGGGTGATCACATGACAATTCTGTTTGACAATGCAACAAAAGGTTTTTGTTTACCATATTTTCAAAATAAAAAAAGGACCTTTTTATGGCAACATTTTTTAGGGTTGCAGAATATTCATGCAAATGTACTTTTTAAAAATGTGCGCTAGTATCACTACTTCAGACTCAGCAGAGAGGCATGTGTATTTCTCAAAGGTAGTGGATTTTTTTCAAATAACTCAATGTTCTGAATAAGTTTATTGTGAAACATTGAACAAGTATGGTTAACGTTTACTTTGAACAAAAAATACCTTTGATTGTGTTTATACTCATTCAACTTTTCACTGCAAACACTGTTTAGAATAGCAATATGTCATAAGCAAACTTTTTTAATTATTAAAGAACCCTTATATTTTCATTGATAAAATAAAAAAAAAGGACACTTCAGATTTCCAAAAGAAGATATCTGGACCCAGGGACGTTATGTAAAATCTGCATGTATGGTCTTTGACAAAGGTATGCTGGAATTCAGTAAAACTACATGCATTGTCATGGTGACACTACTTACAAACACTGGTCATGTGCCAATTTTGATCAAAAATTTAAAAAAGGAGAGAGACATAAAGTATTGTAAATTAAGACTTCTATTCTAATTACAAAGTGCTATTTTCCATGATCAGAAAAATTATTATACTTGCTCTTCAATGGACTTTGGATCAGGCCTCTCAAGGGGGTGGATTACTTCAACTTAATCCTATAATGTTCTTTCAAAAGAATCCCTCCACTTACTCATAACCTTCTTCTTGCCTGTCATGAGTCTTTAATTTTAGTATAATGTTTGGACAATTTACGAAGTCCTTTTAAATTCACCTTTGGGACTATTTCAGGGGATATATGGTTTGGAAGATGCTATTGCTGAAATAAAGGATTTAAAAAAGCAGATTAAAATAAGAGATCATGAGACTGAAGGATTGATTAAGGAAGTGAACAAACTTGGACTTAAAATCAATGATTTTCTTGATGAAAATGAAGACCTCAGGGAACGCTTAGGTATGTCATTTATGAAATTTTACAAAGATTTCACTGTGCCATAGAGTTCAAATAACATTATATTTATGCAAATATCTTACCTTATTGTAATACAGTGTGTGTAAATTATTTTATTTGTCTTACTAAAAATGAAGTGATGAATTTATTTATTAGGAAGAAATTATTAGCTGTAGGATTGTTCATGAACAAATGTGGTCAGTAAGCTGCTCTTGACAGAGCTACATTTCTCTCTCTCCCTGCCCCCCACACTTCCCTCCAGAAGAACAAGAAGAAGTAGTGTTTGCAACCTGCATTTTTATTTCCATGATGCTATCTAACTTTTCCTGATTCCAGAATGGCTCATTCAGCATAGTACATTCTAACACTATGATATTTGTAAAGAAAATATAGTGTTATCTGTCATAATATTGATTGAAAAATGCAGAAAGAACAAACATAAGTTAGTCTGTTTAGGCTCTTTTATAGCAAAAGATAAATTGGTACCTGAAGTATATTACTTTTAGTTATGGGTAAGTCAACTAATATTGTCCTTTTTCCAGATTATATTAGGCATGGAAGAGCTGTTATATATGAAGAAAATAAGTGCCCTTACTGGTTTTCTGTATAATTATTTGTACTCCTACTTGAATATTTATCAAAGTATTCTTATTTAAATAGGTTATGTGTTAATGCTTTGTAAAGTTAGAATTATTTTTTCTAACTAATGAATAATTACACAGCATGGATTGTGTTTCAGGTCTTGATCCAAAGACAATGATAGATTTAACTGAATTTAAAAACAGCAAGGCACTAAAACAGCAGCAGTACAGAGCTGAAAACCAAGTCCTTTTAAAAGAGGCAAGTGATAAACTGTGTTTATGCATATTTTGTAAAATGAAACTGAACAGAAATAAATATTAATATTTGATTAATGTGCAGATTGAAAGACTGGAAGAAGAAAGAGTTGCACTGAAACAACACATTCGTAAACTGGCTCAGGAGAAAGGAAAAAGAGCGGCAATGTTAGGTAGGACAGAATCATGGCTGTTTATTTAGATTTTGTCAGTTTTCAGACCAGCCATTGAAAGTGGTTCTGTGTAGATTTATTTGGGATGACTTGACAATGTGCCGCATTTGCTAATGTATCTAAATGTTATGAAGCTGAGTATAGATAGTGACCCAGATCTTCAGCTGCACCAGAGTTCAAGTTGGTGTATTTGAAGGAAAGGGATGGAGTGGCTTTGTATTTCACTAATTCTCCAGCCTCATGTGTGTTCTAGCTTGTGCTGGCTTATAATGGCATCTGAAGTGTTGTCAGAGCGCAGAATGTTCCAGCCGCACCCTCCCTCTCTCTTCAGGCAAATATTTGTAACAGAGATGTTGCAAAGAGCTGGCTATGCCAATTCTACACCAGCCAGAAGTACATCCACCCCAGGGGACTCATCAGCTGCCTACCAGGAGCAACTTTATGACTCCTTTGCATCACAGAACAGGGACCAGAAA
This sequence comes from Mauremys reevesii, assembly GCF_016161935.1. Lineage (NCBI taxonomy): Eukaryota > Metazoa > Chordata > Testudines > Geoemydidae > Mauremys > Mauremys reevesii. The sequence goes on from NC_052623.1 coordinate 283,101,389, forward strand.
GCTAGTCCACTGTCTGGAACATTTCATTTTGTTGTCAATGATAAATTCATTCATAATAATTTGTTATTCATACATGTATTGGTAATTAGGATTGGATGCAGATGACCTGCAGCTGATTGATAGCTTTACTGAAGATCTGAAGACAAAAACGGGGAAATCAGACTTCATGAGCACAGTTACTGTTGATGAAGTTAAAGCAAAGGTAGGGTCATGATATGTTAGTGTGTATTGTATTTTTTCTGTATGAGTTGGGCCCCAAAACAGGAACTGTTAGTGTCTGAGTATATAGTTTTTAGACTTCCATATAGTTATTAATTATTAGTGTAACTATCTAAAGAAACAATCTTAAATGACAGGTTTCAGAGTGGTAGCCGTGTTAGGCTGTATTAGCAAAAAGAACGAGGAGTCCTTGTGGCACCTTAGAGACTAACAAATTTATTTGAGCATAAGCTTTCGTGGGCTAAAACCCACTTCATCGGATGCATGCAGTGGAAAATACAGTAGGAACATCTTGAGCTTATGCTCAAATAAATTTGTTAGTCTCTAAGGTGCCAGAAGTACTCCTAATCCTAAATGAATTATCTTTACATACTGATGTAACAATAATAAGCATTGTTTACTTTTCTATGAATACAGGATAACAGTTCATATAACATGGAAATGAAAAACATACTTTCAATTAGAGGAGCATCATTTAGTTTGTTAAAATCTGAGAAGGATATATCTGAAAATACCATGGCTTTGGGAAATCTATCAAGAAGAATTTCTAGTGTACTTCGTAATCTAAATCAGTCAGAAAAAAGTGGAAATATTTTTGTCCAGTTAGATTCTAGACACCTGGCACAGATGCAGCTAAAAGATGATGGCCATAATTCAGAAACGTTTACTATAAAAGAACTTTACAGATCATCAGGATTACAATCTACAGAAACACTAGGGACAACAGACTATGCAACTAATAGACAGCTATCAAAAGGCTTAAAATCAGACTATCCATGTGCATTTTCTGCTGCACAAATAATGCAAAAGGATTCAAAAAGCCAGCGGATTCAAGGACAGAACGGTGAAAATTATGGGGAAAAAGCATCTTTTCAGAAACAAACAGCAATATGCTCTGGTTCAGACCAAACATTTTCTGAAGATTTCCAGGGAGGGCTGTCTCTTAGTCAAAAATCTGCCATTTTTTGTCAGTCTATTCTTGGAAAGCCAGTAACACCCTATAAATCACAAGTAGTGAAGCTGAAAGATGAACAGGACTATTCTCAAATAAAGTATTCTGATTTCTTAACTGATTTTCATGATGTCAGCAAAGAACAGAGAGCCTTTCCAGAATCATTGCAGGCAGAAATTTTGAAAAGTGGACTTGAAGGTGGACCATCAGAATACGTATGTCAGGCAGATCCAGTCGAAAATCTCTTAGGGCAGTTGAGGAGTGAATTATTTTTTCTTAGATCGCAGGTGAGGCTTCTCCAGCATATCTGTAAGTTTACCTTTTGTAATTATTCAGAAAATATACTCAGTAACAAATAACAGACAATGTACATTTTTTATTTTCTGTGTTTCAACTTCATTAACGTATATAAGACAGTTCCATTCCAGCACATTTGAGGTGTTGGTAATACAACATAGAAAGTTCCTTAAATATAAAGCCACCAGAATCACAACTGCTTCTTACCCAATATGTAGACATCAAAAATACAAAAGAGGTGTTTTCCATTAAAAAAAACAAACAAAAAAACCCCAAAAAACCCAAAAACAAGATTAGAGAGATTTTCAGTTCTGTGGTCAGTTTTGTGTTTTGCAAAAAACCAAAACAAATCCTTGTTTAACTTCTCTCCCTTCCAATCTTACCTTTCAGACTTCCTCATGACTGTAGTGTTCTCTCCATTCTTATGTTTCAGTTTCAGTTAAGCAACAGGCCACAGTAGCATGAGGCATAGGTGCTGGCTCCAGGGTTGGCCCACCCACGGAAATTAGTGGGTGCTTAGCATCTACCAGTGGCCAGCTCCCCACCACCTCCCCAGCATCTCCTGTCCACTTGTGGCCCCACTGATTAACTCCTTCCCCTCCCTTCCAGTGCCTCCCGTCCTCTGCGATCAGCTGTTCCATGGTGTGCAGGAGGTGCTGGGAGTGAAGGGGAGGAGCAGGGATGGGGCGTGCTCGGGAGAGGGAGCAGAACTGGGCAGAAAGAGGTGGGGTGGAGGTATAGTGGGGTGGGAAGAGGTGAGGTGAGGGTGGAGGCTTGGGGGGGCAAGGACGGGGTTGGTGGATGGGCAGGGGGGGTGAGCACCCCTGGAGCCTGAAGGAAGCCAGTGCCTGTGGCATGAGGTGAGTCACTTGTTAATTAGTTTACATTTAGATAAAGTCCGGTAATTTACAGCCCTTATCTGAATGAGGTGGGGGCTGAGACAGTGCTGCTCTCTGATATTAGTGGAAACATTAATGAATTGCTAAGGGGGAGTATAAAAGTATAGTACAAGCATATAGGAACAAAATCAGAAAGGCTAAGGCACAGGATGTGTTACACCTAGCAAGGGATATAAAAGGCCATAAGAAGAGGTTTTTTAAATACGTAAGGAGCAAAAGAAAGACAAAGGAAAGTGTAGGTTGTCTACTTAGCAGGGAAGGAGAGGTAATAACTCATGACATCAGGAAGGTTGCGGTGTTTAATGCTTATTTTGCTTCAGTCTTCACTAAAAAAGGTTAATGGTGACCAGATACTCAACACAATTAATGTTAACAACATGGAGGAAGGAACACAAGCCAAAATAGAGAAAGAACAGGTTAAAGAATATTTAGAGAAGTTGGGATATTAGCAGGTTATTAGGGCCTGATGAATTTCATTCTTGGGTACGTAAGGAACTAGCTGAAACATCCTTAAAACCATTAGCAATTACCTTTGAGAACTCATGGAGGATGTGTGAGGTCCCAGAGGACTAGAGAAGGGCTAACATAGTACCTATTTTTAAAAATGGAAACAAAAGAGGACCTGGGGAATTATAAACCAGTCAACCTAAATACCTGGAAAGATGCTGGAGCAAATTATTAAACAATCAATTTGTAAGCACCTAGAGAATAACAGAGAGACAGGGTGGGTGAGGTAATATCTTTTATTGGACCAACTTCTGTTGATGAGAGACAAGCTTTTGAGCTATACAGAGCTTTTCCTTGGGTCTGGGAAGGGCACTAAGGGTATGTCTTCACTAGAACGTGGCTGTGTAGTCGCGGCAAAAAAAACAAACAACCCACTCCCATGAGGGGAGTAGCTAACAGCGCTGTCAACACTGCCACTTTACAGCCTGAAACTTGCAGCGCTCGGGGGCTGGGTGTTTTTTCAAACCCCTGAGCAAGAAAGTTTCATCACTGTAAAGTGGCAGTGTAGACAAGGCCTTAGAGCATCCCAGCTAAATACAAGATTGAACAGCTAGTTTAGCATAAGTAATTAGCACATATTCTAAGGAACCATTCAAAGTGAAGTGGCCCGTTAATACCCTTGTAGTAATAGGACAAATGGGGTGGGGGTTAGTGGGTTACAGAATGCCATAAATCCAGTGTCTTTATTAAGACTGTGATTTTTTTAGTGTCTAGCAAGGTTATGAATTTAAGCTCCCAGGCTTGTTTTTTGAAAGTGCTGTGCAATTTCCTTTGAGGATGAGGTCTCATAGGTCAGCAATAGAGTGATTGCTTTGTGAAAAGAGTTCACACATAGGTGATACAGTGTTTCTGTCTTTTATTATTTTCCTGTTTCAGTTCATTGGAGAGTCTAGTGATTGTCTGGTTTCATCCACTGGATGAGGTACACCACATGTTGTGATAGGCGTGTGTAGGATCCATGGATCTGGAAAGGTGTGTTGTGGAGAGTGTTGATCATTGTAGCAGTGGAGATATGTCTGCAGGTTTTGCATGTGTTGTTGTGGCAGGGTGTGATGCTACTTTGAGTTGGTGTGTCCTGGTCTCTAGGAAGCTTACTTCTGATGATGAGTTTGGAGAGGCTGTGGGGCTGTTTGAAGGCCAGGAAATATTTTTTTTCAGGGTGGGATCCACACTGAGTATGAGTTGCAGTTGTTTGATGATGCCTTGCATGGGTTCCAGCGTGGGGTGCTAGGTGACAACCAGGGCTGTGCGGTCAGAGGGGGTTTTATTTCTGTATTGAATCAGATTCTCTCAGAGTATTTGGGTGGCCCATTCCATGATGAGATCCACTTGTCTTGTGAAATATCCTTATTTGGTGAACATAATTTTGAATGTGTTAAGGTATATATCAAAACCACTAACTACTTATTCTATAAACTATCTGTTCAATCTTGTATTTAGCTGTTATATTTTGAGTATCATTCCCAGACTTGAAGACAAGCTCTGTGTAGACCAAAAGCTTGTATCTCTCAGCAACAGAAGTTGGTTCATTAAGATATTACCTCTCTCACCTTGTCGCTCTAATATTCTGGGACTAATACTGCTACAACAACACTCCATAGAGGATAATAGGCTTGTAAGGAATTGTTGGCATGGATTTGTCAAGAACAAAAAACAACCTAATTTCCTTCTTTGATAGAGTTATTTGTTTACTGCTATATCTTGATTTTACCAAGTATTTTGACACAGTCCCATTTGATAGTCTCATAAGCAAGCTAGGGAAATGTGGTCTATCTGAAATTACTATAAGATGGGTTCATAACTGGTTGCAAGACTATATTCACATAGTTATCAATGATTCACTGTCAGACTGTGAGGATGTATCTAGTGGGGTCCAATAGGGGTCAGTCCTGTGAGAGAGACTATTCAATATTTTCATTACTGACTTGGATAATGGAGATAAGAATATGCTTATAAAATTTCCAGATGACACCAAGTTGGGAGGGGTTGCAAGCCCTTTGGAGGACAGGATTAGAATTCAAAAGGATCTTGATGAATTGGAGAATTGATCGGAAATCAACAAGATGAAATTCAATAAAGACAAGTGTGATGTGCTTCACCTAGGAAGGAAAAAATCAAATGCAAAACTACAAAATGGGGAATAACTGGCTAAGTAGTAGTACTGCTGAAAAGGACCAGAGGGTTATAGAGGATCACAAACTGAATATACATCAACAATGATGCAGTTGCTAACGAAGCTAATATAATTTTGGGGTGTATTAACGGGGTATCTTATGTAAGACATGGGAGGTAATTGCCCTGCTCTACTCAGCACTTATAAGGCCTCAGCTTACTGTGTCCAATTCTGGGTGCCACAATTTAGGGAAGATGTGAAGAAATTGGAGAGAGTCTAGAGGAGAGCAACAAAAGTGATACAAGGTTTAGAAAACCTGACCGATGAGGAAAGGTTAAAAAAAACTAGGCATGTTTAGTCAAGAAAGGAAGGGAAAGTCTAAATTTACTTGGTCCTGTCTAAGTGCAGAGAGCTGGACTTGACGACCCTCTTGAGGTCCCTTCCAGTCCTACATTTCTATGAGATTGTGATTGGCGGAATATCAGAGCAGTGTCCTCTGTCAAAGGATGCCACAGCTTTAGCCAATGCAAGGCATAGGGGAGAAGTAGCTTCTGAAGCTTGTGCTACCAACGAGGATAGGCAAGGAAAAGAACCAAGGTATTAAGGAGATGAAAGATTCCTTTGTTTCAGTCATCCCCCAGCTAGTGAGAAGTTTCTGAGTTGGCTTTCAATAACTTTTCTTTCCTATCTCTTCATCTAGTGGCAAAGAAACTGTAGATTTAATATTAGGAAAAGATTTCAAGTGGTGAAATCTGTTAGATTAGTGGTTCCTAAATGGTGGTATATGGAATGCTTTCCAGTGATTCATAAAGGAGCTAGTTGGTCACATATGCGAAGTTGTATTTATTTTTCAATGCACTAAATAGTTTCCTAACATTAATTGTCGGTGTAAGTAATTTCTGTACTTCCCAAAGGGATTTTATTGGATTTCCAGTGGAAAAGGAGGTGATCCACTTGATCATGAATCGTATGGGTGTCGTTCATGACATGAAGTCTACAATATGAAAAATTTGGGGAACTCTATATTAGAATGCTGAAATAATCTTCCAAAGGAAGTAGTGGAGTCTCTGTTGCATGAATCTTTTTTAAAATTGGACTGAAAGAAGCCCTGGAGAATATGATATAGGGAACATCATTAGCACAGGAATGAACAAGTTAATAAAAGAGTTCTTTCCCATTACTAACTTAAATGAGTAAAAACTATGAGAGGTATTTTCTAGATTTATCAAACTATTGTTCTTTTTGATATCCATAATTGATAAATGGGACTCGTATGTCTGTATAAGTCAGTCTTTTAGACTATTGTCTCTTATGCTTTGCTCCAACAGGTCGTTTTTAAGTAATGTGTTAACAAAATTGTAAAACAAATAATATAATTCATTTAATTTACTGCTAAAATGTAAAAGTTGTTTCTTTATTCATATCACAGAAAAGGTCTTGGAAAGGTAACATACATAAATGGAAATCAAATAATTTTCTAATTATTCATTGTTCCTCTAGAATGAGCAGATATCCAAGGATTTGTTGGCTAAGAACACATTATATAGAAATGCAGAACTCGAGCTTGAGAGATACAGAAGCCAGGCAGTGCAGGTAGTGCATGGCTTTCATAGGATATTTATGAAGAGAGGAAATTTTAAATGCTTGCGTAAACATTATCTATAGCTTTAATATTTTTCTTTTACTGGTTTTGTGCAGATGACACTGTTTCTTTTACTGTTTTCTTATAATATAATTGTACTGTCAGCTATGTATGATTTTAATATTTCTTCAGGAATCTAGTTTTATTTAACAGCCATTACTCAATTGTATGCTCTTAAGTATTCTAGTATTAAAAGACTCTAAATCTTATGTCTTGAAAATCCAGTTTTTAAGATTGTTTCTTTCTTTCTTTCTTTTTTTCTTTCTTTCTCTTTTGCTGGTAGAATGAATACCTTGCAAAAGAATTAAATGAGAGAGAGAGAGATTTGGAACGGAACAGGACTGCGATAGCCAAATTTCAATCCAAATGTAAGCTGTAATTCTTTGCTAGTACAGGCCATGATTAAATTTATAAATAGCTGCTGGTAGTCAGATTTTTATGTATAATTTTTAGAGGGCTAATATTCTCCTGCTTTATTTTGTTATGCTTGCAAATCTAATTTTTCCTTTAATATTTTAAGTTTACAGTTTACACCTCTACCCCGATATAACGCTGTCCTCAGGAGCCAAAAAAGCTTACCGCGTTATAGGTGAAACCGCGTTATATCAAACTTGCTTTGATCCGCTGGAGCGCGCAGCCCCGCCCCTCTGGAGCACTGCTTTACTGCTTTATATCTGAATTCATCTTATATCGGGTCGTGTAATATCGGGGTAGAGGTGTTTTTCAGCTGATGTTTTTCAGAATGCATGAACGGCACTGTGTGTGTGTAAATATATACACACACACATAGAGAGAGAGAGAGAGAGAGAGAGAGAGAGGCTTTTATGACCTAATACCTTTAAACTCTGAAATGTAGATTGAGGGTTGTTCCTGATAAGCTACAAAATGATGACAATGAAATTTAATTTACCAAGTCTCTTATTTCTTTAGAACTTCAATAAATACTTTAAACTTTCATATATCTTCTTTAAAAGAGTTTCTGTTGTGTGGTAAATATTTCTGATTTTAAACTTAAAGGTTTACATCAGTGGCACTATATGGAACACATTTTATTTATTTTAATATATGGTATTAAAATAACAAGTTGCTTATATCCAATCCAGCACAGCACCTAAGCACATGCCTAATTTTAAACCCATGAATGTCCCATTGAAGACAGTGGTACAACCCACTTGCTTAAAGTTAGGCATGTGCTTATGTGCTTTGCTGGATTAGATCATTAGTAAACAAGGGGTTGGGGAGTCAGAATGCTGCATTTACTACTTGTGCATAGAAATCTGAAGTCTCTGAACTCTGTAAGTGTGTGGGTATTTCCTTGAATAAGATAAGCCATTTTTATTGTATATCAGACTAACAGAAACCTAGATGAACTTGTATTTTTCCAGAGTATTTTAAAATATTTTAGAAATATACACCTCTACCCTGATATAATGCTGTCCTCAGGAGCCAAAAAATCTTACTGCGTTATAGGTGAAACCACATTATATCAAACTTGCTTTGATCCGCTGGTGTGCGCAGCCCCACTCCCACAGAGCGCTGCTTTACCGCGTTATATCCGAATTCATGTTATATTGGGTTGCGTTATATCGGGGTAGAGGTGTATTTTAGAAATATACATTATTGTATTGCAGTAAAAGAATTATCAGAAGAAAACAAGCAGCTTGAGCAAGGAATGAAAGAGATATTACAAGCTGTCAAGGAAATGCAGAAGGATCCTAGTGTGAAAGGAGGAGAAACAGCCTTAATGATCCCTAGTCTGGAGCGATTAGTAAATGTAAGCCTTCTTTCATTTGAATTATTTGGCTTGGTAGACATTATTTATAGAGTTCTCTTTGTTTTGACTGCTTCAGTGTTGAACATTAGCTGTTATATGTTCAAAATACACCCTAAAATCTTAAAAACACAAATCAAATTGACACATGAGAGTAAAATTCATCTTGACTGAATAGTCAGTCTTCAAAGCCTTGCAGAATACTTTAAATATGGATTTAGTATATTAGAATATAGTATTTTACATAAAAGCAGATTATAGTATTGTATTAAATATATGACTTTTAAAAAGTAATAATCTACTTTGAGTTATCATGGTAGAGAATCAGATCACTGAAATATTAGCTTGAGACATGATGTTCATGCTGAAAGTGTTCTGTTAGATTTAGTTTTCTTAATCACTTAGCAGCTAGATCTGCGCCAAGCTCACAGTCATGGCTGCCTAAAGCAGAATGCTTCCCTAGGTTTACTGGTGGGATTGCACTGGTGATGCTCATTTTGGGTTGTAGGAACTCCCCTCTGCACAGCCAGCCAGTTCTGCTAGCTGACACGAGGTCGGGGTTGAGTTATGGCTTTGCCTACTTTTGTCTGTCACTTCCTCCTTATGACGGTTTGATGGTATTAGTCCCTGTACTCTCTCTGTCACAGTGGCTGCAATTTTGAGCCCCACTTATGCACACTGGAAAGCTCCAGTTTATTGGGAAATATGGAGAAGTATTTGAGTTCTTTTGTTTGTTTTTTGTTTTTCTGTTTACTAAATTAATTCTTAATGTGATAGGCAATCGAATCAAAGAATGCAGAAGGAATATTTGATGCCAATTTGCATTTGAAAGCTCAAGTTGACCAGCTTACGGGGCGAAATGAAGAATTGAGGCAGGAGCTAAAAGGATCTCGAAAAGAGGCAATACATTTCTCTAACCAGCTAGCAAATGCTAATGTAAAGGTATATATTCTAATTTGTTCTACAGTGAAAATATAGAATAATTTGCTGGCTCCATGGATAACATAGAACAAAATACACTTAATATTTTGTATTAAAATTGTTGTAAATACTAGATATTGCTGTCAGTTTTTTTAGTGTAACTCACACATTTTTATTTTTTATTTACACATTTTGAAAATATGTAAAACCTGCAGATATAATTGACGAGATACAATCATACATACTTGTTACTATATTTGTGGATTATAATCTATGTTCTTGTTCTCACTGAGTTAAAATCCAAATAATCCAAATGTTATTCCATACTTACAAAAATCCTAATACCCAATGCCCCATCATAGAGTTGTGTCTACTAGGTGAGGTGTTGGGGAAAGCTGTGCTAAATGTGAGTTGCAAAAACATTTTTGTTTCATTTTTCTTAAAATGAGCAATAATCATTTTATACTTCTTACATATGTGAGAGACTCAAATAGCAAGGCTAACGGGGATTCAACGAATAAATTGATTTTAAAATGTTTTCCCTTTTTGCCACTGAAATAATAGCTGGTGATTTTAGCTCAACTGTGAATGCTTCCAAATGTTTATATTATATATCCCAAAGGCTATAACATATTAATATTAAACGTATCTTCAAACTGACATCTTTATAAAAAGCATACTCTCTCTATATGAACCCTTTAAGACAGCTGTGTGATCCAGTATGACTTCCTAGTACAGTAACTCTTCACTTAGTCGTCCTGCTTAACGTTTCGTTGTTACGTTGCTGATCAATTAGGGAACATACTCATTTAAAGTTGTGCAATGCTTCACTCTTACGTTGTTTGGCTGCGTGCTTTCTCCACAGCTGGCAGCCTCCCTACACCCCTCCACTCCCAGCACCTTCTGCCCGCTGGCAGACCCCATGGATCAGTGCCGCCATGGGAGGCGGGGAGGGAGGGAGGAGGCGCGTCAAGTCCTCCCTCCTCCCCCTGCCTCCTGCCTGTGGCAATCAGCTGGCTTGCAGCGTTTTGGAGGCAGGAGAGAGAGGGGAGGAGCAAGGACTCGGCGCACAGGATCCCCCTTCCTCCCCTGCCTCCCAAATGCGGCAAGTCAGCTGATTGCCCCAGGCAGGAGGGAGGGGGAGGGAGCCTGTGCCAAGTCCTCGCTCCTCCGCCCTCCCCGCCTTGCAAACGTGGCAAGCCAGCTAATTGCCCTAGGGAGGAGGGAGGAGCGAGGACTCGATGCGCCTCCTTCCTCCCTCCCCTGCCTCCCATGATGGCAATCAGCTGGCTTGCTGCGTTTTGGAGGCAGGAGGGAGCGGGGAGGAGCCAGGATGCAGCATGCGAAGTAAAGGGGGAGGAGATGGGGGGGAGAAAAGACGGGTTAAAGTTGGAGGCTTGGGGGAAAGGGTGGAGTGGGCAGGCTGAGGGTTGAGCTCCCCACTTCTGGTGTTTGCAGAGTAGGGGAAACTGCCCTGGAACCTAAGCCCCCCTATTTACATTAATTCTTATGGGGAAATTGGATTTGCTTAACATCGTTTCACTTAAAGTCACATTTTTCAGGAACATAACTACAACGCTAAGTGAGGAGTTGCTGTATTTTTAGCATTACAGAACAGTATTTTCTGGGGCATTGTAGTTAGAGATTGTTGTCAACCAAAACTCTTTGAAGGGTTTAAAAAAGAAAGACATGGTAAATTTAGAATAAATGTGCTGGATAGCCATCTGAGCCATGCAGTTTTGGACATTGAGGCTTAGCTCAGTCTCCATATGAATGTTTCCAGGTAAAAAGAAAGGAAAAATAACCTACAAATTATATGCGTGAACAACTAAAGTAAAATTGAGATGGATCGGCAGCTGTGTGAGCCTGCTCTGGATGCTTGATCATTTTTAGCCATTTGACTCAAAGTATTGTATTTAATATTTTTGTGGAATTGTAATTTTAAAACTAGAAAAATTTACTTTAAAACATTAAAAAAATAATTGGGACTACCTAAATTATGAGATGTTTATAATTCAAAACAGTGTGAGACTGGACACCTCTACATTTTGTATCCATATTTTTTGGCTGAATAATAGGAGTTTCGTCTTACTGCTTCTATTCTCTTTATTTATTTTCTTTAGATTGCACAACTTAAAGAGGAAGTTTGTTTGTTACGTCAATCGGAAGGTGCCAATATAGTATTCAGAGCAGTAAACTATCCAGAAGGGATGACTCCTTCAAGTGCTCATATAGTTAATTCTCAGAATGAATATTTAATACAACTTTTACAGGTAACTAATTTAAACCTGCACACCAGGGGTATTTGTAAATCCTTCCAAATCTGTTGTTATATCATATGTGGAAACTGGGGAGTCTCCTAAAAACTGTAACGTGTATTGTTGTAATAGAATATAGTTGCTTGAACCTTCCTTGTATGACATCTCTGGGCTAGAGATGATTTTATTTCTAACCCCACCAAAGCAATCTGCAGGGAAGAGCCAATCCCTCTTTCCTGTCCCATACCCAACAAGACAAAGAAGACTTCTTGCCTAGAATTGCATTGTTTCATATGCAGTGTAATCATCAAATGCAATTTAAAGATCCCAAAAATCAGGAATATTTCAGTATGTCTGGAAGAAAACTCACTATGCATTGGCTCCTCCTCCTGGACAGCTTGAGGTACTCAATTTTTTCATTTTTGAGCTCCTAAGCCTGATGTGCTTTGTGAGTTTTGTTAGAGAGTTTATTAAACAATTATACATTCCCAGCATCACAAACAGACTTTTATACAATACACTTGCGAGAAAAATATGTATGGAAGGGAGTGAACAGTTTTTACATTTTTACCTAAAGTCTAATGTTTGTAAAGCCAGAGGACAATTGACAAAGTATGTCTATTCTATTGTTCTTCTCATCTAAGTTCCTATGCCAGTTTTATATAGTATGGAAGGTTAGGAGACCATATTCAAGCATAAAGTAAATGGTGAGGGGTATAATCTTCCTAATTTAGCCAGTGGGAAGTTGGCCTTTTCTATGAATTTTTAAAGAAATCCACTTCCTTTGCTTGCTATGGGTCAATTTCTTCATTACCAGAATGCCATAAATGTAATTTTACCAAGATTATATTAGGAGATGTTTTTCCCCAGAAAGTTGCCAGAGTACATTTAGCTGGAAGAAATATATAAGTACTGAAAATATTTGTATGTTCTGCCATGAAAAAGTTATAGCCTTTGTAGCTTTTGCATTTGTTTTAGAAACCTGTAATTCTTCTTCTTCTAGATTGGGCATTTATGAAGAAATACACAAAAGTTAATATGTAAGAGTTACATTGTTTAAAATAAATCTGTTATTTTTTGTTTGTTTTGTTTTAAACTGAATGCTGGTCTGCAGATCCATGCACCTATTCTCGTTGAATTCTCTCCTTCTTTGCCACACACTTCTTCTGTGCAAAGCTCCTTGTAGTCTTATGTTTACTACTTTTATGTCTCATGTGAGTTAGTTGCTCATTTGTGTGGAGGGAATGGTCTGAATGTTGAGAAGAAGGGCTTAAATATGCTTGAATTAAAACTGTTGATTGCTGGGATGAAGGGAAAGATAAGGTGATAAATGGAGGGATGGGAACTTAAAAAACAAGCACACTAAACATAACTAGTAAGATGTGTGCCTATCATTACGCCAGTCAGCTTGCTTGTATCAGAAAGATTTTTTATATTGTATAGTTATGAAGTATGAATGCATTTGGCAGTGTGAGGAATGCTTAACACTTTCCAGGTGTGCAGTTTCATTAGTAGTCTGTGTGGACAAATCCAAAATATCAAGTAATTCTCAACTCTTTTTGGTCTGTGATCTGTAAAATTATTTATTATTTGTTAATTTATTACTTACAAATATTTAAACATTACTTTTTTTAGACTGGTTTGATATGTTGTTTTAGCATAAAGACACAAGCTCTGTTTCTTCAATATGTTGATTTCAGTGGTGCAAAGGTCTATGCTAGAGAATACCATTGAATGACCATGGCTTTGATGAATACTTTCAGATTTGAAGCATACATTGTTAATTATATCATTAATTTTTATTTTGAAAATGATCATTAGGAACTAGAAAATAAAGAACAGTTACTTAAGAAATTAGAAGAAGCAGTAGAAGAATATAAGCGAAAATTTGCAGTAATTCGCCATCAACAAGGCTTGCTATATAAGGAATATCAAAGGTACAAATCCTTTGGGGTCTTCCTTTTGAGATGGTTGGGCTGTTAAAACCTTAAACTTTCGAAGTGTTTTAAATATTTTAAATAGGAGAAAATATTAATAATTTCCCCACTGTGTTCAAGTTGTTATTTCTATTAGCATCATGGATATTTGTGTAAAATAATCATTCTTCTTTTAGGTTGCCTCTGTATATTCCCCATGGTGTTGCTGTGTTTCAAAAACCTTTTAGAAAAGCAGTGTCGCACTCACATTTTGTTGCCTGCTTTGTGGCAAGAACTAGTCTGTACAATTTTCATAGTGACAGAGATCATTTAAGCACCAGGGAAATCTGCAAACTGCGATCCTGTCAAGCTTCTCTTGAATCTGCATCCGGGAACTCATTTGTACCTGACATTTGTGGAAGCCTCACTTCCACTCTTCTCTGCTTTCAGACATAAGAGTAGGAATAATTGGAGCTCAGAGGGAATCTTGAGCTGAGGGACCCAGTGTTATTACAAAGGAGGAAAAGGAAACATTGCTATGGATCCAGGGATCACAAGTGCAGATTGGAGATGTCAGCTCCAGGGGTGTCTTTGGCCGTTCATGTAGTGCCAGTTCCTAGGACAATTCCTCTCCTTCTTTGAGTGATGACTGCTTCTGATTACCACAGAATGCATCTTTCCCACCGGAGGGTTAAGGCAGAAATTATTTAGATACAAGCATGTACACGAGTCTTTTAATTTGGATTCTAGGTTCTGAGGGCTGCCCAGATTGATATTTCACTATTGAATTAGGCCTGGAGGCTCACTTGGGCAGCTTCTGAGACAAAAGAGCTTCCTTTGATTTCTGGAGATTTATGTTTGTTGACTAACTTGACTAGCAGTTTCTGGATCCTGTTTTTGTGTCAGTCTGTGACATTTGGGTTGCGCTTCTATTCCTGCAAGTACAAGAGGCAGATAGTCTTACGCATGGGGCCTCGAGGTTTGGCCACACCCCTTCTGCCTATGTACTAGATTCTCTACCTCCAGCCAAGCAAATAAAATAGTGATTGAGTGCTCCTACCTTCGCTGATGCATTCAAGTACAGCTGGTCAAAACTTGGAATTTCTGTTCCATTGAAAATTCTGAAATTTTGAAAGTGTTTATTCCATTTTGGAACAAAAACAGGACATTTCTAAATTTTCATGAAAAGGAAATTATAAGTTTTTGTTTCAGGAAAAAAAGTATCCATTTTATTTAGATTTTCCTGAAGCAAAACAGAGCAGCTGGCTCCCCTGCTTGCAAGGCACTACCTGAACTTCCCCCACATCCCCCAGAAGGAATTAGAGGCAGCCTTGGGAGTGTCTCTTGGTCAGGGGAGTCACCTGCCATGAAGCAGGCCGCCTAGAAGCCCTGAGAGCCCTGGTTCAAGCTGGGGCTCCACAGCTTCCAAAGTTTCCAGGCACTCTGCTGTATAACAGAGACCTGGAAAATCTTGAGAGCCCTGGTTTGAGCTAGTGCACCCAGGGCTGCCCTGCTTCATGAGCCTCCCAAATCTTTAAGGTTCCCAGGACCACGGCAGGGACTCTGGAGCTGCAGGTATTAGAAGTCCAGGGTCTCCAGTTCTGGGGCAGTCTGCATGGTGGATCCAAGGACCCTTGCCTTCTAGGGTCCATAACTCTGAGGACGCTCCACTATTACAGAGCTTCCAATTTGTATGACAGGACTGCCTTGGGTATGTAGACCCAGGAAGGCATGGTGCCTTGAGCCTTTGGGCATTCTGTATGGCACAGCTGCTGCAGATCCTGGAAGCCTGAGCTACCCAGCAGCTTGCCAGGAAACCTGACTGTGATTCAATGAAAGTTTGCTGAACCCAAGATATTTCCACAAAATGTTTTGCGGTTGATTAATTGACATCGTGCAAAGAAACTCTATATCATCACAAAATTACTGACAAGATCATTGAATGTGTAAAAGCTTTTTTGAAGGAGCAGTGAGTAGAATCTTGCCACCCCTTAAGGAAGCAAAGATTCCAGGCCTCTGCATCCCAAATAGAACCACTGTCAAATTTATTCTCTGCTTTTTGCCCCTTATCCCCACCATGGTGGAAGCTAAGAAGTAGATGTAGTTTGTCTGTGAGGAGAACCACTTGGGAGCCAAAGAAGAGGAGCTCTGCCACAACTGTTCCCAGCCCACAGAACCTCACTCTGACCAGGGAAAAATTTTAGAGTCTGGACTGCTTATCGGAGCCTCCTCATCTCCCCAAACCAGATGAAACTTGTATGGGAGAACCTCCCCAAGGATAGGTCAGTCTCTTCAGTTATTGAGTCCCGACAGGCCACACTTTCCTCACTGATGGGGGGGCTTGACCCCACAGTGCAGACTACA
Organism: Mauremys reevesii; assembly: GCF_016161935.1. Classification (NCBI taxonomy): domain Eukaryota; kingdom Metazoa; phylum Chordata; order Testudines; family Geoemydidae; genus Mauremys; species Mauremys reevesii. The sequence continues at coordinate 283,117,248 of NC_052623.1, forward strand.
GGGCCCAGTAAAGTGAGTTGCAGCGCCCACTAAAGTGTTGTTTGATAACTGCCCTACGTGAATCCTGCTAGCGTGAATAGGTACCTTTTGAATGGGATTGTGTTAATGTGAAATTGGTACCTTTTAGTTCACTCTAGCAGGGTCTACATGGGACACTTACAGAGCAACACTGTCGTGCGCACTGCAGTTCACCCTCTGGCAGTCCACACTGCAGGGCCATGTAGACAATCTTTGGGAGCAACTTCAAATATCTTTTTAAATCTGCTGATCTAATAGACTTCAGAAGGAAAACACACCAGAATTCCCTTACCTGATCATAACAGGGTAACAGTCTGGCAAGAAGGCTGGCATCCTTTCTGAATCTCCTTTTTCACAAGAGGGAGATCTGGGCAAGAAGTATCGCATACTTCACGTGTTCAAGTTTAATGGAATGTTTCTCTTAATAACATGTTTTCAAATTTAGATAAGTATGCATTCTTCACCACAGACTATAAAACACAGTTCCAACTTTTAACAGTGAAGTTAATTTTGAGTTTTCTAAATGCGTTTAAAAAAATTAAAAAATGTGTTAATGTTAAAATAGCAGATTTCAGTTAATAAGATTATAAATATTAACATGATTTACAAACAGTTTTGAAAAACCTTTACAATATTTAATATTTCTGAATGAAAAAGTTGAACTATTTTTATTTAAATGAATATATATATATATATATATATTTTAGTGAAAAAGAAAGTTGGCAAACAGAATCTGAAAAAATGAAAGAAGAAAAGAAGAAGCTAGAAGATCAAAAAGAACAGGATGCTATGAAAATAAAGGAATACAATGTAAGCAGTGTTTGTTTTTTAAAATTGTTTAACTTTGCTTGAAAATGTGTTAGATTTTTGCAATTTTAGAGTTTTTAATGCAGGAGTAAAAAAAAATCCAAAGTTAACTTGGCACAAGTAGAGAGATAAATTAGTTTCTGGTATGACTTACAACTACACTATCTTGAATTGTAATATTACTCACATGGTCATCTTATTGATGCACTTTGTGTTTCATTCATTTAATGTATTTAAACTGTTGGCACGAATAGTATAATAATAGACCAAATTCAGCCCCATAAGAGGCTGCAAGTTCTTGCTGCTTAATTAGTGATGTCATACTTGCTTATATCATGGCTGTATTTGACCCAGTGTATTTAGTTAGGATCAGGAAATAACCCTATCAGACCAGTGCTTAATTTGTAGTGAAAGAGGTGCCAGGGCTCAAGCAATTTTTGACTTTCATAACTAACGCGGTAAGCCCAGAGGTGCCGGGGCTATGAACTGCCAAGCCTAGGGTGGCTTAGCCCTGACAATTCCTGGCACAAATTAAACACTGTATCAGACTCTATGAAATTCAGAAGACTGCTGGTCTCCCACTGTATCACTTGCAATCATTTTTGTAGATCCTTGACTGATTTTTTTTAAGTTGTTTTTTGAAGCAACTATGACCTAAATGTATATCCAGAAGCTAGAACATTCATTCTCTGAACATTTTCACTTGGGTCATTAAAAAAAAACCCAAAAGACAAAAGCCCCTGTCCTTTGCAGCACAAGCAAAAGCCTGAATTTTAGGTCTCTTTCTTGGAGGTAATAGGGAAAAGGTAAAAATTCTTTAAAAGAACCTACAGGGTAACTAAATTATTATAGTATCCCACTCTGAGTCTCTAGAATTTCTGGAATACACAGCAGTGAAATTAGGATATTTTGAATTTTTCTCTTGGAAAAATCTTTAAATATATATTTAAACACCTGACACACTTATGGTGCTATCCAAAAATTACTTGTTTCTTTAAGGAATCTCTTTTTCCAGCTATCTTTCATTTCTAGAGCCATAAATCTGTCCAAAGAGGAGGTATGTTAATGTATTTTAAAATGTTCTTGTTTATACATATGAAGTTTTGACTAGAGATGGTCAGAAGTTTTCAAACAAAATGTTCTTCTTCGAGTGCTTGCTCATATCGATTCCAATTAGGTGTGCACGTGTCGCGTGCATGATCGTCGGAAGATTTTTACCCTAGCAACACTCGGTCGGTCGGCTGAGGCGCCCCCTGGAGTGGCGCCTTTATGGCGCCGGATATATGCCCCGGCTGACCCAGCGCCCCCTCAGTTCCTTCTTACCACCCGTGACTGTCATTGGAACTGTGGAGCGCAGCTTAGCTGATCTCCACACTCTCTAGCATTCGCTTTAGTACCTGTAAATAGTTTCTGATTAGTTGTTAATAGTTGGTTATAGTTGTTAATAGTTGTGAATTACTTAGTATAGTTAGAGTTAGTTTAATTAGTGGGGGGGAACGGGGTCTTCTCCCCTCTCCACTATCCCGATACCTAGGTCCATGCCTGGGTCTCCGGACTTCAAACCCTGCTCGGCTTGCCAGAGGCCAGTGTCAACGGGAGACCCCCTCGACTCTTGCCTAAGATGTCTGGGGGAATCCCACCAAGCAGACAAGTGCCACATTTGCAAAGCCTTCAAGCCGAGGACCAGGAAGGAGCGGGACTTTAGACTGAAGCAGCTTCTTATGGAGGCGGCACTTAGCCCGGTCCCTTCCTCCGCACGCTGAGACTCAGCACCGTCGCCCTTGGTGCGGAGTGCCCCTGTGGCACCAACTAGTCCGGCACTGTGTTCGGACTCTACCAAAGACTCGTGGCGCCAGATCTCCCCGACACCTCCACCACTATGGCACAGGTCTCTATCTCTGAGCCAGAAGAAGAAGCAGCCCAAGCAGGTGCCGGCCACTTCTTGTTGTGGTGGCGGCTGTCGCACCAACATTCCTGCACCGCAGTTGGAGCCACGTCCATTGCATAGGAAAAATATTGGCTCCTGCTCCGTCGACTCCGGTACCGCAAGGGCCGTCGAGTCCGGTGCACGTAAGCTCCCCGGGGCACACCATGGTGGAGCTGAGACTACCCTCCACACCGGAGACCTTTTCAATGGCGCGGGACTTGATCGCGCTCACAGAGCCGACTCCTCTGCAGCCAGCAGCACCTTCAGCACGGACATGCCTCATGCGACCACCGTCCCGATCCCGATCTTCTTCCTGGCACCCATCACGGCGTCCCTCGCAGTCCCGGCACCGCTCTCGTTCTCGGTGCCGGTCATACTCGCAACGCCATTCTGGCTCACGGAGATCCGAATCATGTTACAGCCGGTACTGATCGGACTCCCGGCACCACTCCCGGTACCGGTCAGAGCGGCACTCGACCCAGAGCTGATCCCGAAGCCGATCTCACTGGAGGTCGCCATTGAGATCCAGATCAGGCTCCTGGTACCCATTAACCGCAGGCACCAATCGACGTCTCGGTACCATTCTGCCTCACGGCACCGGTCCCCGGCACCATGGCACCGTACAGCACTGGGGTACTCGGCACCTGTGCGTATAGCATTGCCTTGGCCATCTCACTCCGCCTCTGTGTCGTCACACTTGCAAGGTGGCTTCGACACCCAGGACCAGGGCGAGGGCAGTACAGGTCAGTGGCTAGAAGGCGGCCAGGACCTGGGCCACGAACCCACACAGTGGTCCTTTTGGACCCCCTGGCATACCATCAGGCCCAGGGGGCTCGTTCGGGGGCTTCCCGTTCCTCCCCTTCGGAGCCCCGAGAACTGGTGGCCACTGTGTCTTCCTCCCCCCCCCCCCCCCCCGTGAGGCTCTGAGGCGACTGCTCCAGTGCCAATGCAGGCCCACACTCCTAGCTTGATGGATGTTGAGCAACAAGATCCTCCACAAGAGGACTTCACACAGGATTGCTTAGTCCCGGGGATATCTTCCTCGTCTTTGCCCGATGAGGCGGTGGCGGGGACTACGGTTTTGGGCCCTCCTCTTATGGACCTCTGTGCCCACCAGGAACTGCTCCGCAGAGTGGAGTGCAATATGAACCTCCAGGTAGAGGAGGTGATGGAGGTAGAGGACCCTGTGGTAGACATTCTGTCTGCGGAGGCACCGTCCAGAGTTGCCCTCCCCGTCATACGAACCATACAGGCCAATGCCAAGACAATCTGGCAATCGCCAGCCTCTGTTCCACCTACGGCCAAGGGGTTTTCCCTTTGAAAAACTACGAGTACCTCTACACCCACCCCCAACCGTGCTCCCTTGTTGTGGCTTCAGTCAATGAGGAGGAGTGGCACGGTCAGCAGGCCCCGCTGCCTAAATCAAAGGGCGCTAGATGCCTAGACTTGTTTGGGCGCAAGGTGTACTCGGCCGGAGGCTTGCAGCTCAGGGTGGCCAACCAGCAGGCATTCCTGAGCTGATATGACTATAATTCGTGGCACTCTATGGAGAAATTCAAGGAGTTGGTTCCACAGGAGTCCAGAGAGGAATTTGGGGCTATAGTAGAGGAGGGCAAGAAGGTGGCCAGAACCTCCCTACAAGCCTCTCTGGATGTGGCAGACTTGGCATCTAGGACCCTGGCCTCGGGCATAGCCATGCACCGCATCTTGTGGCTGTAGATCTCTGGCTTACCACCAGTTACAGCAAGCCGTCCAGGACCTGCCCTTTGATGGCCAGGGCCTATTCTCCGAGAAGACAGAGTCAAGGCTGCAGAGTCTGAAGGACTCGAGAATTATCTTGCGCTCTCTGGGAATGCATACCTCAGTAACGCAGAGAAGGCCCTTCAGACCACAGCCTCAGAGGTCATACTCTCCCCCTTAGCCGAGACAGGACTTCTTTAGAAGATGCGGCCGAGGTGGTCAAAGGAAACAAACTGGACACCAAGCCAGCCAAGGCCAGGGCCCTCCCAAGCCATCGGCAGGGCCTAAGCAGAACTTTTGTAGGTGCGCCTGAAGACGGAGCACCAGTCTTCATTCAGGATCCTTCCCCGCCTTTCCAAGATCTTCTCTCCCATTTTCTCCATGCGTGGTCCTACATAAGGACACGTTGGGTCCTGTGGAAAGGGGATACTCCCTCCAAATTGCTTCTCCCCTCTTCCCCGCTCCTTCCCCGTCCCTCTTCAGGGACGCTTCTCACAAGCACTTCCTTCTACAGGAGGTCCAATCACTCCTGGCTTTGGGAGCGATAGTGGAGGTTCCGGGAGAGTCAAGGGGCTTTTATTCCCGCTACTACCTAATCCCCAAGACCAAGGGTGGGCTTCGGCCCATCCTGGACCTACGCAGACTCAGCAAAGTTATGGTAAAGTTGAAGTTCCGCATGGTCTCACTAGGGACCATTATTCCTTCCCTAGATCCTGGAGACTGGCACGCCGCCCTCAACATGATTCCCTCAGCAGACATTTTGCAGTTGACCACAAGTGGAAACCCCACAACTTAGTACTGTACAGTATCTTTGATCTGTGGGGAATCCCAACCAGGGATCTGTTCACCATAACAAACAGCAAATGCATCACATACTGCTCCAGAGCCTAGGTTGCCACTTCCCAGGCAATGCCCTCCCTTAGTCAGATCACCTGAACTACACATTTCCTCTGCCACTGCGCCTGCCACAACTTCTACACAAAATCCCGCAGAACAGGATCGAGTTATCCTGATCACCTTACTGGCCCAGACAGTTTTGGTTCCCAAATCTCTGATGCATGTCATCCACAGTTCTGATCATTTCCCAAGCTCCCGATCCAGCAGAATGGCAATACCAAGCACCCAATCTGCATTTGCTTCACATCAAGGCTTGGTTTTTGGATGAGCATTGTCCTTAAAATGCTCATGTTCTGCAGCCATATGAAACATACTTTCTAATATTAGGAAGGATTCCACTAGATGAGGTTACCTGGCTAAATGGAGTTGTTTTTCTTCTGGGGCACATCAAATGAACATTCTTCCAGAAAAAGCAGCTATCCCTCTCATTTTAGACTATATCCTTTCTCTAAAGGCCTGTCCATGGCAGAGATTAGTGTGTACCGTCCTCCTTCTCAGGGTTACTCGGTCTTCGCTCACCTGCTGACCAACAGAGTTTGGAAGGGCCTGATCAGAACCTTTCCCCCTATTCACAAGCCTGTCCCTCCATGGGATTGTTTTCTCAGCACTCACATGGCGACCCTTTGAACCCCTAGCTTCCTTCTCCATATCCCATCTCTCTGTGAAGGTTGCATTCCTTGTACCCATCACCTCAGCCAGAAGGGTTGGTGAGCTTGGAGCAACAATGTTGAATGTTCCTTACATTGTATTCCATAACAGTAAGGTTTTGTTACATTTACACTCCAAACTCACCTCCACAGTTGTTTTGGAATTTCACTTGAACCAATTGATCCACTTACCTGTGTTCTTACATAAACCACATACTTCCTCAGAGACTCCACATCCTTGATGTCCGGCAGGCCTTGTCAGCGTTTAATTTGTAATGAATGAGGTGCTGGGGTTCTAAGCAATTTTTTTACATTCATAACTGGTGCAGCAAGTCCAGAGGTGCCGGGACTATGAACTACCAAGCTTAGAGGTGCCAGGGCTCAGCCCTGGCAAAAATTAAGCACTGGGCCTTGTTTAGCCTTTTACCTACACAGAACAAGACCAGTCAGGAACTCCCCGAGACTATTTGTCGCTATAACAGAAAGACTCAGGGGACAAGCAGTCTCCACCCAGAGGAGCGCCAAATGGCTCTCTGGCTTCATTTTACTTTATTCTCAACTATTGAACCTTCCCTTCCATCCCATGGAGTAACACCTCATTCCACGGGAGCACAAGCAGAGACTATGGCATCACTTCAGGAGGTATCCTGCTTGATATCTGTAAAGTAGCCAAGTTAGGGCTACATTCATGTCTTTGCAAGACATTGTGGCCTAGTCTAGGACTCTTCTGCTAATGCCTCCTTTGGAACAGCTATCCTTCTCTAAGCCCTACTGTCTTCATCCTCACACCCTCCTCCTACTTAAGTCACCCACAGTGGAATACAATAGGGACCATCACTCAAAGAAGAAGAGGAAGTTACCTACCTGTAACTGTAGATTCTTCAAGGTGTGTGGTCTCTATCTGTATTCCACTACCTGCCCTCCTTCCCCTCTGCTTTGAATCTCTGATTCGTGGTGGAGAAGGAACTGGAGAGATGGTCAGTCTGCCCTGCCCTTTGTCCCATTGGAGGCACAGAGGTGAGCCAGGGTGCATATGTGGACCAAACAGACAATACTTCCAAATTCTCCAGCTCCGTGCACATAGTGCGCGTGTATAACCCATAGTAAAATACAAATAGGGACCATACATCTCGAAGAACGTACAGTTACAGGTAACTAACCTCCTCTTTTTTTGGTTGGAAAATGTGCTCACTACAACTGAATGTAGTGTGTCAGCTGAAAGAAAAGAGGTTATTGCTTCTTTAAGGGCCCCCTCTGCATTTGGGGTGGGGTGGAAATTTACCTGGACAGAGCTGGGAGGAACAGGGAGTGGCAGGACCAGATCAGGGACACTGCCCCTCCAGGTGCCTGAGGGAGTTCGGATATTTATACCCTAGGCAATTCCAGAGAAGCCCCCTCTCTCTGCAGTCATGAGCTAGCAACACCCCTGGGACTAGAGTAGGACCACTTTTTTCATGATCTGCTGTGGATGTTATACTAGTAGCCATTTTGCTTTCAGGTCTGGAAAGGAAGTTTTCCCACACTGCCAAATTTGCTGAGATGGGATAGTTTTATTATTTTTCTTTTGTCTTCCCCATAGCAGGTCAGGAACCCAGTGGGGTAAGGAGTTTCAGACAAGGTGACACAACTTACTCAGTAACGTGTGGCAGGTGTCAACTGCAAGTACTTAGTAGAGAAGGGATGTAGTTCTCTGATGAAGTAAATTTAATGAAAAGCATCCTCTGAGGAAGCTGGGGAAGGAAGGTTAGGTTTCCTAAAGTCTGGTACTGTGAGGAGACAACCCTCTTGCTTTTTCCAGTCCTCCGTTAAACCTCATAAGAGGGGAGGGTGCTGAGGCCCCAGCAACAAGCTGGCTGGGACCACATTGGGAAAGGGGAGGTCCAATGGCAGCCTCCGAAATAGGTGGAAACAATTAAGGAAATAATGGTAACCTTCACTGTACAATTTATTGCCAAGTATTCCCAGACATGTTAAGTGAATAATATTGCGACTTAATTAAACCATATCCATTGCCTCTCATCTTTCTTCCAGCACGGTCAGGACAATGACAATGCATCAAAATCAACACATTCCTGTGGAACAAGGCAGTTTACTCAAGGAAACTTGCCTTGTATTTTGCCAGCTCGTTTGGCAGCCTGCCTGGAGGGCGGTAGAGTTGGGGTTCCCAGAGCTTCCAGTCTTCCAGCTGACAGGGAGTCAGGAGACTAGGAACCATGACAGCCCCACTTCCAAAGCTCCTCCAGATCCCAGGCTTCTGTCTCCTCAGCAGCCCACCATGTGTGTTGCCATGGAGCCGGGATTCTCAGGGCTTCCGGAGCACCGATTCCTTTATTTTTTGAGAAATGTGAAATTTTCCATGAGTGGGAAATTCCAGTCCCCATGCAGCGCTAGTATTATTGACCTCTCAAACTGGAAAATTCCTTGTAAAAGAGTTTCTACAGAGGCAAGTGTCACTGAGAAATTTCTTTGATTTAGAAAACAATCAAACAGAGAAAAATGTTTTGATTCAGAAAGTAAAAGCCACATCATAGACCCTTTGACAGGTTTTGTAAGTGAGGGAGTAGAGAAAAAATAATTCTCCCACCCAGCCTTTGATGACAAGACATGAATTGAGAAATATCCATGTCCTTCTAACCTTAGAAAATGCCTGCCTTATACAAAATTCCTGTCAATTAATTATCCAAATGTTGTAGAATGTTTTTTGCTAGTAGAATTAAGTAGCAAAAAATATTTCAACAAAGAGAGTTTGAGCAGAAAGGAGCTCTGATTAGTTTATTTTACTGGCATGTATTTCAGCCCAACAGTAATAATATTTTATTGATTTTTATAGAATTTACTGGATGCACTTCAGCTGGGTACGGATGAAACCAAAAAACTACTTGCAGAAAACAGTAGAAAAATGACCGTCTTGCGAGTGAACGAACGGTCACTGACAAGACAATATACAACTTTACTTGAAATGGAACGGCATCTTAGAAAAGAAAATGAGAAACAAAAGGCTGAACTAACATCAATGGAGACTGCAGTTGGAGGAAAGATTGGACACTTGCAGCGATTCAAGGTATGGCTTGTGTGGTATACCTTTTGTCTTAAAACTTCATTCATTTTGAATTGTACGACATTCTGAAAGGTGAACACCAAATTGGAAACATTTGTGAATTCCATTTATTTATTTAAGTTTAAATTGGCATTTTGGAGTCTCCTGCTGCTAGTTTGATTGGAAAAAAGACATGATTGTGATTTTGGAAGAATAGAAGCACAATATCAGAGATTATTAAACAGATTATACCTTGCCATAATACTGGTTGACCAGTCAGAAGAACTTTGCTATTTAGATGTTGAATATTTTAACATGTAAATAGCATGTTAATATGTATACATGCGAATATGTAATACAGCTTTTCTCAGTATTCAAATTGGTATCAAAGAAGAAAACAGGTTTACATATCTGACATTGAATCTCCTGCTCTGCTTCAGCCTTTGTCATTGTTCAGGTTCAGAAGTGCTGATTTCAGCTAACTATTTTAATTTTAAGTACAGTTTAAACTTCATAAACTGTAAGAAGTGAGTCTCAGCATTAAATCTTTAAAGATATGTTTGTGAGTATCAAAAATTATAAACTGGAGATGACAAATGCAACTGAACCAGCAATAAGCAATCATGTGGCTATGAGAAAAGTAAACAGCACTGGGTATTGATATGTTACACTCACAGGTAATACATAAAATTAAGAATCAAGGCTGGGATTTTAAAAAGGGCCAAATACAACATAGCCCCGTTCTTTTAGGCATAGTGTTCAGCTTCCTAGGCAAACTGCTAGATTTGCAATGGCATAACTGATATTGTTATAGTCTCATATTTAATTTATGTCTCAAAATGCTCTGTTCCTTGTGAGACAGTTTTTCTCTTCTCTTTTGTTACAATAAATAGTTACTGAACTATTTTGAAATTTATCTCTTAAATAGAAAAAAAAGGTGGGGGCAGACCAGGTTCAAAAAGTAATAGTGAAATAATTGTCCTTACAAAACTATTTTTATATTAGTATCAGATATATTTGGAAAAGAAGCAAGCATTGCTTTCGCTGTGTGTGTATATGATTTAGGAGAATGGTAGCAATTTAAAAGCTTCAAGTATACAGAAAACCAATATAATATAATTATTTTCATAGGAAATGGCAAGCTTTAAGATTGCAGCTCTGCAAAAAGGTTTGGATGACAGTGTGCCTCTGTCTGAGCTAGAACTGGCTAATAAGCAGTATAATGAGTTAACTGCTAAATACAGGGATATGCTACAAAAAGATAACTTGCTTGTCCAGAGAACAACTGACTTGGAGCACATGGAGGTAATGTTGCTTGATACTATTGACCGTTATGGAAATAACCACATTTTGTTATGTTGAAGAAAGATATAAATATATAGGGCCAGATTGTCCCCCTTGAGTCCACTAAGGGTATGTCTGCAACTGCACCTCTGTAGCACTTCAGTGTAGACACTCACTACAGCAATGGGAGGGGTTTTTCTGTTGCTGTAGTAAATCCACCTCCCCAGAATTCTTCCTTCAACCTAACACTGTCTATATCAGGGCTTAGGTCAGCATAGCTATGTCACTCAGAGGTGTGGATTTTTCATACCCCTGAGAGATATAGCTATGCTTATGTAAGTTGCCGGTGTAGACCAGCCCTAAGAAGAGGAGCTGCTGTAACACCATACCCTCTTCCATCACCTCACTCCTATGGAAGTCCCATTGCTGGAGCTCCTCACAATAAGAGATTCATATACATGGAAATATGTAATACAGCTTTTCTCAGTATTTAAATTGGTATAAAAGAAGAAGACAGGTTTATAATATCTGACATTGAGGCTCCCGCTCTGTTTCAGCCTGTGTCACTGTTCAAGCTCAGAAGTGCTGATTTCAGCTAACAATTTTAATTTTAAGTAAAGTTTAAACTTCATAAACTGTAAGAAGTGATTCTCAACATTAAACCTTTAAAAATCAGAAGGAATTTAGTTATACATTTTTATAAGATATGTTTGAGAGTACCAAAAATGATAAACCCGAAGTGACAAATGCAACTGAACCAGCAATAAGCAATCATGTGACTATGGGAAAAGTATATGAGCTGGAGGGAGTGAAGGAAAAGAGCTGTCATATTTCACTTAAGCACCAAAGTGATAAGCAATTTTAGAAAAACCTGAGAGAGACGGTGAATAAGTTAGTTCAGGGACTCAGAGCAAAGTCTAGGCAGGAAAGCACCAAATTGTAAAGCTGTCTTTCCTGTAATTGTTATTGAGCAATCAAAGGGAACCCAGCCACTGTCAGTGTTGTTGGTAAAGAGATGATTTTAACTGGTATAGTCCCTGTTTTTCATATGAAGCTCCTGGTGTCCCACAAACTTTTTTTGAAAAACACCTGAAATGTCCTGTTTTTTTCAGTTTATCAGGCAACCAAAGCTATGTTTTCTCCCAAAGGAATGTTAATGACTCTTATCCAGTGTTTCATGATAAATTCAAATACTGAGTTATTTGAAACAATCTCCTGCTCCATGGAAGAATAACACATTCCTGAGTCAGAAGCTGGCAGTAGTGATACCAGCATATATATTTTTCAAATGTACTTTTGTGAAATAACCATTCAAAAAGATAATGCTGTAAAAATGTCACAACAAAAATGACCTACGTTTTGATTTAGAAAATATGGTCACAGTGTGATATAGGGACCAATGAAACTGCAACTATTCCTGAAAACTTTTTTCTCCATACTGAAGTGGGGGTTCTCTTTTCTCTTCAAAAATCCCTGCCCTCTCCTTCCATTTAATCCCACCAGAGGGGCTAGTTCGAGGAGCATCTCATAAGGTAAAACTTTGTAATAACCCTGTCCACAGATTTTTCTGAGGGTAATGACAATTTAGCCCACAGGTGCTAGGTAGCCAGTTACTCCAGACATTGTTTTCAGGCTGTTGGATGTATAATTGGTAACCACAGAATGAGAGTTTCCCTAAAATGGGTTGTTGGGGTTTTTTTGTTTTTTTTTTTACTGAGAGAAAAGTTTATTTATTTTGCTTATCCCAGTAATCTGAAAGGTCCGAAACTAAGAAGCACTTCTCAGCATGAACAAATTGTGTGAAATGTGTTTGCAAACTAAGCCAATTAAAATAAGAGTATTTTAAAACAAAACAGTTGGTAATCCTTTCCTCCTTTTTGTTTCTTTTGGAATTAATCATGAACATTTAAAGCAACATAAAGATCCTATTAGTTGTACTGGTTTAAAGCATTAGTTTCAGCCATCATTTGGTCTGGGAGAGAGGGAACATTTTAAAATACCAATAAAGGATTTCGGTTTTGGTTTTTAAGTCTTGGGCATCATGTACCTAGTCTTTGAGTTTAACATTTTGTTGATAAAAATGCCTGGTAAATAGAAGCATACAACATACACAGGCCAAAGACAAACATTTTGATTGTATAAAAACTGGATACCATAGGCTGTTCTATTATGAGTTAATAAGTTATGCCAAAGCATAATATTTAACCATCAACCACATTACTGTTGTATTGCTCTATTACATTGTCTCTGCCATACAGAGTGAGAATGCATCCTTGAAGGAACAGATAAATTCATTAAATAAAGAACTTGAGATCACAAAAGAAAAACTTCACACTGTAGAACAAGCTTGGGACCAAACAACTAAGTTGGGCAAGTATAAAAGCTATTTCATATCAGTAAAGAACATATCATATTTCCTTTGAAAAACTAATTTTGTATAAAGATTGAAAACAAAATACCATTAGGAAACTTTAGATTAAATTATAATGTATTTCCTCTTCATTCAGAGGTTAAGAAAATTTTAATGCAAAAACCTTACTCAAGTTTAGGATTATTTTAGTCTTTTAGAGAACTTCTTGGCTGGTATTTTCCAAATAGAATAGACTTTTATTAGTTAGTAAGGTTAGCTATACTATTATTTTGTTAAAGCTTGAAATCCAGAAAACATTTTTAACAATGCTTTTTCACTGCCTTGATGGCAGGTGGACTTGGTGAGGTGGCCAGTTCTGGCTATTCTTTCCTCTTTGACAGTACACTCCCAGGGCAGATACGTTCTGACCCAGCAGCTGCTGAACCACCTGGTTCTCTCACAGGGGAATTGCTGGTTCCCAGTGGTGCCAACAGCTTTCAGTCACCCGCCCTTCAAGTGGACTAAAGGTTGGGATTAAAGATTGGGACTTTTTAGGTGGCCTCAGTTGAATCTGATTCAGAGGCCCTGGGTCCTGACTGGAACATCAGTCAAGTAACCAGACAAGTGGTTTGCAGGACAGTGGTTTCCTCTGCCTGGATTTTGAAACTTCAATATACTACTTTCATGTTCTCAATAACTGCACTATTGCGTGGGTCCAACTTGCTTCCCCGATTTCTCTCTTATTTAGTCGTCTCTTCTGCACTTGTTTGTTCACTTTGTGTTTTATTCATTTTCTGCCAGTTATTTGCTAGTTGAGTGACTAAAAATGAGAGGTTACATTGAAAATGGATATGCAGTCCTAATTATGATGATCGCTGTTGTGCCTGTGATATTAATTACTAAGTGAAATCCCATGTTGTCATAGGGATGTAATTCATAACGTGTACAAATGCTGAAAATGGCTGAGAACTTAAAAATTGGACAGTAACAGACAGCAAATCCCAGTGATGATTGAACCTGTGGTACGCCTACACTTTGAATACTGCGTGCAGTTCTGTTTGCCCTATTTCAAAAAAGATACATTAGAATTGGAAAAGGTACAGAGAAGGGCAACAAAATGATTGAGGATATGGAACAGTTTCCATAAGAGGAGAGATTAAAAAGACTGGGACTGGTCATCTTGGAAAAGAGACGAATAACAGGGGATATGATAGAGGTCTATAAAATCATGAATGGTGTGGAGAAAGTAAATAAGTGTCATTTACACCTTCACATAATATAAGAACCAGGGATTACCCAACAAAATTAATAGACAACAGCTTTAAAATAACCAAAGGGAAGTATTTCTTCACACAACACCCAGTCAACATGTAGAACTGGTTGCCAGGGGATGTTGTGAAGGCCAAAAGTATAACTGGGTTCAAAAAAGAATTAGCCATTGATGGACCAATCCTTCAGGAACTTTTCTATTAGCCAAGATGGTTAAGGATGTAATCCTGTGCTCTGGGTGTCCCTAGCCTCTGATTTTCAGAAGTTGAGACTGGATGGATCTCTTGATAATTACCCTGTTCTATTAATTCCCTCTGAGGCACCTGGCCACTGTTGGAAGACAGGATACTGGCCTAGTCTGGCCCTGTATGGCTATTTTTAGATTCTTATGTTCTAGTCTGAACAAAAAGAGCTCTCAACCATACTTGTAGCTCTTTCCATAATTTTACACTACCTCAACAAATATTCTAGACTTCAGAGTGACACATGGACAGCATGATAATCCTGGAATCTTCTTACATAGCTAACGTTTTCTTAAAAATGGATAAGATTTTTTTAGATTTCTGATGTGTGATGAGGGAAGACTAGTTAAATGCCTAGCTCTTCCAATTCCAGAAACTGTTTAGGTCATCTGTCTGGTTCCTTACAGAGGTAAATCAAAAGTACTTGTGCTACTTTAAGAAGTTGTATTTTTGTTTTTCTAATTTAAAAACCTTGTTAAGCCTAATGAAAATATTATTGAACATAGGGAGTGACAATGCCAATGACAAGGCCACAAAAGCAATTACCAACAGTGAGATTGTTTCTATTTCTAAGAAAATCACTGTGCTGGAAATGAAGGAACTAAATGAAAGACAGAGAGCTGAACACTCGCATCGAATGTATGAACATTTAAGGAACACTTTAAAGCAAGTGGAGGAACGTAACTTTGAACTGGAAACGAAGTTTGCTGAGGTATAAAGACATGTAATTAAATAATTTGTCAATTACATCCTAGAAATGCACTTTGAGCTTTTTGGTGTGTTGCTCTATTATATACCTACCATTGGTGCCTTTTTTGATTGATAGGTTTACTTATCAAAATGTAGCTGCTTGTAAATAGGTTTTTGCTTGAAGAGAGATATTTAATATGTAATATATTTATTTGTCAGTAATTTATTTCTGAACTTAGTTATTCACTATAAAATTAATGCTGATATAATATGACTCTCACACAGTGGGCATATTGCAAAACCTTGTTAGTTCCTTGGCAACCAGATTTTTGCAAAAATCACAGTTCTTGATCTTTCTGTTCCCAATGTCTAACAGATATAAACTGTTTTCTGCTATTTTTTCCATGATCATCAGTGACTGTCATGGTCTTGCATACTTTTCAGACCTTGTTGGCTTTTGCATTTTCCTCCACCCTTTCTTCCCCATAAAATAATGCTATCTTGACTTTCTCACAAACCTTCTGTGTCCTTTTCTATGTTTTGTCTTATGCTTGGAATGTTATCTGCAGGGCTTTCTGCTATGCCACTTCAGGCCCTGCAGAAATCTGTCTTGGCCCAAAGTTATTTGATTTTTAAAAGTGACTAGTGACCTTGGGTGCTTCAGTTTTTGGTGCCCAGTTTGAGACTTCTTCAAGGGACCTGATTTTCAGGAATTGTTGAGCACTAACTCTCCTAAATTCTGGCCCTTTTGAGAAGCAGAGTTCCAAAGAGAA
This sequence comes from Mauremys reevesii, assembly GCF_016161935.1. Lineage (NCBI taxonomy): Eukaryota > Metazoa > Chordata > Testudines > Geoemydidae > Mauremys > Mauremys reevesii. Next base: position 283,132,929 of record NC_052623.1, read on the forward strand.
TGGAGCTAGGCTGTTCTCAGTGGTGGCAGATGACAAAATAAGGACCAATGGTCACAAGTTGCAGTGGGGGAGGTTTACGTTGGATATTAGGAAAACTTTTTTCACTAGGAGGGTGGTGAAGCTCTGGCTGAGATGATTTAGTTGGGATTGGTCCTGCTTTGAGCAGGTGGTTGGACTAGATGATCTCCTGAGGTCTCTTCCAACTCTAATCTTCTATGATTCTGTGTCTTGAATTGAGCAACAAAATGACTAGTCGCATTATTGTGAAAATGCTGGCTAGTAATGGTAATATAAATACACTACTCAGTGAGTCGTCTTCTTCTTATTTATTATTTGTAGTACCAGCACCCTTGTTCTAGGCATTGTGCAAACATATAACAAAGAGAATCCCTGTCTTGAAGAGTTTATAGTCCAAGGATTGTTCCCTTTTTCTATCCCATTTTATAGTTAGTTTTTTTGCTTTCACTGTTTCAGGAAACTGAAAACATTGGTTTTCTTTTAGAATACTTTGTTGTATGGATGCCTGCATAACTACTCTGATGTGCATGTGATGTTGTAAGCAAGAAGTTGAATGTTTCAGAGGAGAACAAAAGAAAACCAAAGGAAGAAACTGAGAGGAAACAGTTTCATTAAATACAACTTCACAACATTTTGTGCTGACTAAAAATATATTGTATGCCTTTGCCAAATACATTAAGCAAATATACTGTGTTTTTTTTTTTAGCTTACTAAAATCAACCTCGAGGCACAAAAGGTGGAACAGGCATTAAGAGATGAACTGACAAACAGTGTGAGTAAAGCAATAAGTGATGCGGATAGACGAAAAATCATGGAGCTAGAGAAGAGTGAAATGGAACTGAAGATTGAGGTATCAAAGTAAGTGCAGAAGTACCAAATTTAGTATTACAGTATGTTTGGAAGTATTCCAGAATTTGAATTATACAGATATATGTTGCTTCTACATTAATAGTAAAACAATTTTCATCTGTCTTTATATATCCTAAACCTGGAATTTTAGATGAAGCATTACATAAAGAATCTGATTTAGAAGAACACTGATTCTGATGGGACTTAAGCAAATGCTTATGTGCTGTCCTCAATAGGTATGAATGTAAGCAGATGCTTAAATGCTTTCCTGCATAAGGGCCTTAATTAGATACAACAACTTTTTGTGGTTATTAAAATATTTCAGACAAATTAGCAAAACAATAATTTGATCCCTTTGTTGCATCCTTATCAAGTACGCCTCTACCCCAATATAACACTGTCTTTGGGAGCCAAAAAATCTTACTGTGTTATAGGTGAAACGGAGTTATATTGAACTTGCTTTGATCTGCTGGAGTGCGCAGCCCTGCCCCCCCAGAGCACTGCTTTACCGCGTTATATCCGAATTTGTGTTCTATTGGGTCACGTTATATTGGGGTAGAGGTGTATATAGAAAACTGGTGAAAGTACTGCGGGGAAACAAAAATATTAATTTTTGGAAGATAAATTGATACTTCATTGAGAATTTTTTTTAAAAAGTATTTTGAAAGAATCCTGTTTATACAAAGTATTTAAAATATCATTACCTAAGTGTTGTCATATTTGCCCCAAAACAAGATATTTGAATTAATCTTCTGCAATTTATACCCTTCTGAAAGTTGTCATCAGACATAACAAATAGCTTTTTTTTTTCATAAGAATGTCTGCAGTAGAAAATAGCAGAGGAAGTGACATGAAAATAAATATTATGTACTCTGTAAAATGAATTGTTTCTAAATATGTTTTTCTTAAATAATATTAGGCTTTTGTTTTTGCAGTAAAAGACAAATACTGGTTTTGTTGTGGAAGATACACTTAATCAAGACTTTTGTGTATCAAAATATCCAAAAGTTAAAAGCAAATCTGCAATGCCATGTAATTGCAGAGATTATAAAGATGCTACAAGATATTAATAGTTCATCTTTCTGACTTCACAAGATTATGAATTATGAATTGACATACTAACATTTGTGGCCTAGAAATATAATTGTGACTGTGGACAGTGGTCTCTCTGTGTAAACAGTCTATACCCCTTCCAGGACTCCTCTCTACTGTTTGTTTTTGTTTTTTTCTGTTCTGTATAGAGCAATTATAAACTTTTGTAAAGACATTTTTAATAAGGTTCTTGTAACAGGTCTTCTCCTGTAATCTAGAAGTCAACTGGGATGTTTGCCATTGACGTAAGTAGTGAAACTGAAGAATCAGATCCATAAACCTCAGCCTTATTTCCAAAATAGGCATGAGAAGAGATTAGCAGAAGCTTTAATAATGGGGATAGTATCCAAATTACTCATCCATACTTGTATATGGGAGGGGAAAAGATCTGGAAATGCTGAAAAGTAATGTTAACTTTGAATCTCCTAATATGAGGGAGAGATGCCTTTAAGCACCTCTCTTCAGGACCTTTTGTGTAGTAGAGCTTAACATTTTATTGGTAAAGGAACTTGGACACCATTTTAGCTTGAAGGATTATTTAATATTTTAAATTGGTATAGTATTCTTGTTTCCCTCTACTAGGTTAAGGGAGCTTTCTGATATTGCCAAAATGCAAGTTGCAGCTCTGGACGCACGACAGCAATCCAGAGAGAAGGAAGTGGAATCCCTTCGAATGCAAGTTTTAGACTATCAGGTATGGTCAGTACTGCCCTGCTTTGTTAAAACTTTATAGTTAACTGATTTATTTTGGGAGGGAGGGTTAGGGATAGAATATTTTTATATTAGGTTAAGAAAGTGCTTTCATCATATTTTGGAGAAATATTATTTTTAAAATCTGTTTTTGAAAAGACAGATTTTTTTTATTATTACTCTGGCTATAGAAGTAATACTGAACAAAACATGAATTGATGTGAGGCCAGATGCTGCTTCCATTGATGCCCAGAAGAGTTTTGCCATTAACATTAGGCATTGTAATGTGGTAATCACTTACACTTCATATGTTTTAATTTTCAATAAATGATTTTATATTTTAAAAAAATGTCTGTGTTATATATTTTGGTGCTTAGGCGCAGTCAGATGAAAAAGCTCTTATTGCAAAATTACACCAGCATATCGTAGCTCTTCAGATTAGTGAGACCACTGCTGTGGGCAAGCTAGAAGCACTTACAATGAAACTGCAAAAGATGGAGATTTATAATCTACGCCTAGAACAGAAGCTTGACGACAAAGAGCAGGGATTATACTATGCCCGACTAGAAGGGAGAAATAGAGCCAAACATCTACGCCAGACTGTGCAATCTCTGCGGCGACAGTTTAGTGGTGCTCTGCCCTTGGCACAACAGGAAAAATTCTCTAAAACCATGATTCAGCTACAGAATGACAAATTAAAAATCATGGAAGAAGTCCAGCGTGCTCAGGAAGAGCGTCGAAACATAGAGAACAGAGCAAGGGAGATGGAATTAAAAGTAAAAGGTTTAGAAGAGTTAATAGGCACACTGAAAGATACAAGAGGAGCCCAAAAGGTTTGACATCTTATAGCTTTTAGTAATCATTAATTTTATATATGTTTAATTAAAACTTTAATCTACTCTGTACGCTGAATTTTTGCTTTAATATGTGCCTTCATGATTTCAGAATATGCAATATTGTAACATCTGTTTGTTTTGTTTTCTAAAGAAAGGATAATGGCCAGCTTTACTAGTTGGTATATAAGACCATGTCTACGCTTACTGGTAGATCAGCACTGTTATGATCGCTGTAGCTGTGTTGATTTAGCGGGTCTGGGGAAGACCTGCTAAATCGATCGCAGAGCACTCTCTGGTCGACTCCCGTGCTCCACCTCCCCAAAAAGAGTAAGGGAAGTCAGTGGCAGAGCGTCTCCCGTCGACCCAGCGTTGTGTAGACACCTCGGTAAGTTGACCTAAGTTACGTCGACTTCAGTTACATTATCCATGTAACTTAAGTAGTGTAACTTGAGTTGACTTGCCGTGGTAGTGTAGACCAGCCCATAGTCTAAGCAGGGTCAGACTTGTTTTTCTTTTGATTGAAGGCCTCTAAAGCAAATTTAAATTCTGTAGGAAGTGGTATTAGAGATTCAAAACAGTATGAAATAGGAAGCACCATGCTACCCACTTTTGGCCATTAAAAATCCCATGTCACTTTTTTTTTTTTTTTTGGGTAAGAGTAGGGATGTTAACTCTGGCATCCGGGGCAAAATGTTATTTGGGTAATTATATTTTGCCTTTTCTAAATAGTTACCTTTCAACTGGATAAGACATTCTCATTTTCTGTCCCAACTATTGTATAGTATTGCATTCTCTATTTAAAGACATTTGTATTACTATGGTGGGTAAAGTGGCCTTGGGATATTTAGTTTTCAATCAGTCTGTAAAGTTTTTTGAGCATTTTGGGATTTATGTAAGTGATAGATATTGCTACTATTAGTGTGTGTGTATATATATATGGTTGAATGTTATAGTTCATTATATACAACTTTTGTGGGTTGTTTTGCAAACTTAGTTTCACTTTGGAAAAGACATCCAAATTCCCTAAATGCTCTTTTCATCTGATTAAGATGATAATGATAATGAACTGTACGAACTATTATTATTTACAGGTAATTGAATGGCATATGAAAATGGAAGAACTTCGTCTCCAGGAACTTAAACTGAATCGAGAGTTAGTCAAACAAAAAGAAGAGATGAAATATTTGAATAATATAATTTCTGAATATGAGCGTACAATCAGCAGTCTGGAAGAAGAAATTGTACAGCAGAGCAAGGTATAAACTTCTGCATGGTGTTAGAATAACAATATATTTTCTGTTTTATTTAATGATTTTTTAAATTCTTTTGTTACATTTAAAAAACTCATAACTGACAAGTACAATATGTATGATACTTAAATGTCTGTTATCCCATGCTGTTACAGTTAAAGATGAATTGCTGTCAATGGCACATTGGAATTGCTTTCAAATTCTCTAAAGTAGGGGTGAAATCCTTGTCCTGTTGAAGTGAATAGTAATGTTCTCATTTACATCAGTGGGTCAGGATTTCAATGCAGATCTCTTTAATCAAACTTTTTTTTTATAGTTTTATGAAGAGCGGCAGATGGCTTGGGATCAGAGAGAAGTAGAGTTAGAACGTCAGCTAGACGTATATGACCGTCAGCAAAATGAAATACTTAGTACTGCTCGAAAGGTACCTATACTGATTTATTTTAAATAAATTAATAAGTGTGCTGATTAGAGTTGTCAGAGAAATAATGTTCATATCTGTCTTTTCTGTGCAGTTTGAAGATGCTACAGGTTCGGTTCCAGATCCTAGTTTGCCCCTTCCACAGCAGCTTGAGCTAGCTTTGAGGAAAATTAGGGAGCACATTCGCACAATCCTAGAAACTCAAGCAACCTGCAAATTATTAGAAGAGGTAATTAGATGAATCTACACCTAAACTATTAAAAGCATATGTATAGAACAAGAATAAATATGTTCACATGTGTAATATGAGGCATGCATTTATAAGAAAAGAGTACCACTGAATAGTTTGAATACTGTGAAAAGCTAATTTCTGTTCCTCTTTAGGTATGAAAAACTAAAACAGGAAGAGAATTGGAAACAGTTTATATTCAAGGCGCTGAGATTGTGTAAAATTAGGTTTCTTAGTACTAATTAGGTTTAATTAGCATTCTGTATCATTAATTGATTTAATTAACATGTTAAATTTAACAAATGGCACCACTAATTCCTTTAAGAAAGGGTACCAAAGTGAGACTCTGTTACATAGATTTCTTATCAAACACTAAATATAAAATTAATCCTTTAAAAACACTTTATTAATAAATTTGGTATGTAAATACATTGTGCTATGAAAATTCCGCACAGAGAAATACAAATTATAATTGTATTGGTGTGTAGTGGGTCTAATAATCCCAAGTAGGGAAAATTGAATACAAAGCCATTTTTTGATTTGTAATTCGATTTAGACATATTCTGACACATTTCTTTTTTAAAACGTAATATTTCTATTAGATTAGTAATAATTTCCTTTGTTGTAGAAACTGAAAGAGAAAGAAACTGCACTGTGGAAAGCAGAACAAAATGTTTTATCAAGAGACAGAGTTATAAATGAACTAAGGCTTCGATTACCTGCAACAGCAGAAAGAGAGAAGATAATAGCTGAGCTCGGTAGAAAAGAAGATGATCCAGAACACCATCATGCCCTGAAAATGGCCCACCAAACCATTACAAATATGCAAGCAAGACTAAATCAAAAGGAGGAAGTGTTGAAGAAGTATCAGCATCTCCTTGCAAAAGCTAGAGAGGTATACACACTTTTTGTGTTATCTTGTATTTTTTTTTTTTAAGAGTTTGAGTTAATTTTGTGCCCAGTCCTGCTTTCAGTGGAGGCCTGGCAAAATTCCCATTGACTTCACTAGGAGCAGAACAGGGACTTTATTTTGAATTTCTCATTGCACAAAGTTCAGGTTTTCTTAACCTCTTGTATTTAAAAATTTATTTATGTAAAAATTTTCTGATAGTTCTCCTTTGGAATTGCTTTAATATGGCAGGACTAGGAAGCAAAGTCTGCAGTGATAGATGCATGAAATTAACAAATAGTATAATTCTACATTTTGGTTGTTTTTCATGCACCTTCCTTGAAAAAAAACAAACAGAATTCTGTGCTGGAGCGGTTCATTATGGCCCAGATCATGCATGCAGCGATCTTACATGGGTAGACTCTTGCACAGATCTTATTACAGGATTGTGACCTGTGGTTGCAGTTATGAAAACATTTTATTCATTAGCTGTATAAGAACTTAAAAAATTCTTTAAGATGAATTTAAAGTTTGTTAAATATGCCAGTTTGATGAGGAAACAAGGTGCATAAATAGATGGAAAAGACAAGAAATGGTGAAGAGAATGACAGTATTAAAGGAGATGGTAGAGAGAACAATCAGGAAAGGCAGGAATACTGATTCTTTGGGAAGTATGATAGCACTGAAAACCGTATAAAAGGAAGGCAGAGAGGCAAACATGCTCAACACCTTTCTTGGGATTCCATGAGTCTTGTACCTTAGTCAGACCCATAATCAGTGACTCCTGCATGACCATATCAATTTATTAAATACTCCTTGGTCTGCCTGACAGAATAAGGAGTGTTCTATGACTGATGCTCTACCTATGTACACAAAACCAGTGAGTACAGAATGTTACAAACTCCAAGCTTTGTCTTGCAGTTTGAGAATTAAAGAAGGGAAAATTGTCTCTTTCAGGGTATTCGCACACTTCCAGAAAAATGTAATACTATGACTTAAATCTGAACATATTGAGAGGCTTAACTTAACATTGCATTCATGTAGTTTTGGGTTTTTACTTTTTTTTTCTTTCCTCTCCTAGAAAAAATTGCCAGGATAATGAAATTACTTTAACTCCTTAGTGCTTATATTTGCTTGCCAGTAATAGGATTTCCTCAGCACATATTCTATTTCAAAGAGTCAAGTAATTAGCATGGAAAGTATGCTAGTTCCATGGATTTCTGGAGTATCATGCATGTATACATGAAATAAAAAAAAATATGTTCATTTTGTGCTAATAGGAGCAAGAGGAAATCTCAAAGAAACATGAAGAAGACCTCCTGGTTCTACATCAGAAGCTAGATTTGCAAGCTGATAATTCACTTAATAAATTCAAACAAACTGCTTTGGTAGGTTTGTTGGTTTGTTTGGGATGGGGGATTATTTTGTTCAGTGTTGTATATCTGTTTGTATGTTGTTTTTTGTAAATTTTGAAAATTATGTTAATCCTCCATACCAGAGGAGCAGTTTTTCAGTTCAAGATAGTATAAACATATACTAAGTAGGTAAATAAGTAGGACTGTCATTACATTATTATTGGTGAAAATGAAATTGAAAGAATTTGAGAAAGATGAGTGAGGAAATAAGGGTCAATCAACACATTTGGTACTTCAGTGTATATGTGCATAATTCAACATATCCTAGTCTATAGAGAGCCCGTGAGGAGGTTGATGTCTTCCATTTTCTCTCTCCTTTTTTAATATTCTACAGTAGTTTCTGAAACTGGGGTCCGTGGACCCCTGGGGGTCCTCAATGGTACTTCAGGGCATCTGTGGGCCGCACTAATCAACTTCTCCCTCACCCTCCCAGCGCCTCCTGCACGCCGGGGAACAGCTGTTCAGCAGCATGCAGGAGGCGCTGGAAGGGAGGGGGAGGAGTGGGGATGGAATGTGCTTGGGGGAAGGGAAAGAAAGAGGCGAGGAAGAGGATGGGCAGGGATGGAGCAGGAGTGGGAAAAGGTGGGGAGGGGCCTTGGGAGAAGGGATGGAGTGGGGGTGGGGTCTGGGGCTGAGTGGGGAGCTTGGGGATCTGTGAAAAAATTTAAATCAAAATGGGGGCCCTTGGGTTGCTAAAGTTTGAGAACCACTGTCCTACAGTAAATAAAATAAGCTCCTAATCCTAATTAAAGATTAGCTTTTGACACTGTTTCTCAAAAACTGACCACCTATATTTAACCAGTTATATAACTACTCTTCAGATACAGAGACCATTTACCAATGTTCAGTGTGGCTATGAGTCACATCACTGGTTATAGAATATAGTGTAAATGTTGCTGCTTGGTTATGTTTGGGATCAAATTTAACATAATGAAATAATTGCAGCACTTTGCTGTATAAGATGTAGAATATTTAATACGAATGATTTTTCTGTTTTTATAGGAGTTAATGAAAAAACCTTCTTTATCAGTTCCCACCAACAAACATTTCATTCGTTTGGCTGAGATGGAGCAAACAGTAGCAGAACAGGACAACTCTCTCGCTTTACTTCTAGGCAGATTAAAGAAAACATCATGTGATTTGGAGAAACAAAAACAACTTACTTTATTAAAAATCGAAGAGTTTGAAAACATCAAGGCTCAGTAAGTATTTAGATTTAGTATTTAGTATTAAGACCATTTATTGAATTAGAATAACAGAAGATTAGAGTTGGAAGAGACCTCAGGAGGTCATCTAATCCAGCGCTTCTCAACCAGGGGTCTGCGAGCCCTTTCAGGGGTCTGCGGAGCTCCAGGGCTGAAACCTGCAGCCCCCCAGCCCTGTCTGCATCCTGAGCTACCCCCTGCCTGCACCCTGAACTACTCCCCTGCCCGCACACAGCCCCTAGCTGCCCCCGTCTGCATCCTGAGCTATTATCCTCACGTCACACAGCCCCTAGCTACCTCCTCCAAGCACCCTGAGCGGTTTTCAAACTTTTTGAACTGAGTCCCCCCCCCTTTGAGTTATATTTTTTGGTTGCATCCCCCCACAGCCCAGACAGGCTAGGTGGCCTCCTGAATGAGTCTGGAGGTGGTGCTCCCTCCCTGGACCCTGCTGTGTGGAGCTGGCTCGAGCCCCACCAGTCTTTGCCCGCCGAAAATAGAAGTAAAACTATGCCTATGCCCAAGGGTCCCCCAACCCTGGCCCGGAACCCCGCGCTCTCTCCCCTTCCCCTGCCAGGCCCTGTTGTTTTTGTAGCATGTTGAGGTGGACCTCAGAAAGAAAAAGGTTGAGAACCTCTGATCTAGTCCAACCCCCTGCTCAAAGCAGGACCATCTCCAACTAAATCATCCTAGCCAGGGCTTTGTCAAGCCGGACCTTAAAAACCTCTAAGAATGGAGATTCCACCTCCTCCCTAGGTAACCCATTCCAGTGCCTCACCACCCTCCTAGTGAAACAGTTTTCCCCAATATCCAACCTAGACCTCCCCCACTGCAACTTGAGACCAGTGCTCCTTGTTCTGTCATCTGCCACCACTGAGAACAGCCCAGCTCCATCCTCTTTGGAAACCCCCTTCAGATAGTTGAAGGCTGCTATCAAATCCCCCCTCACTCTTCTTTTCTGCAGACTAAATAACCCCAGTTCCCTCAGCCTCTTTTCATAAGTCTGGATCGGAAACAGACTTCTCTTAGGGGAGAGTCTGATGATAGAGAATCTCCAGGTTATAGTCAGGAGCAGAGGATGGAAGAGGATAATGTAAGGGCTGGATCAGATGATAAACAGTCACATAAAAAAGAATCTGGCACATCAGAAAAAGGCAGACTAATAAACAGGGACAAGTTTTTAAAGTGCTTGTACACAAATGCTAGAAGTCTACATAATAAGATGGGTGAACTAGAGTGCCTTGTGATAAAGGAGGATATAGATATAATAGGCATCACAGAAACCTGGTGGACTGAGAGCAATCAATGGGACACAATCATTCCGGGGTACAAAATATATCGGAAGGACAGAACAGGCCGTGCAGGGGGAGGAGTGGCACTATATGTGAAAGAAAGTGTAGACTCAAATGAAGTAAAAATCTTAAGCGAATCCACATGTTCCATAGAATCTCTATGGATAGAAATTTCATGCTCTAGTAAAAATATAACATTAGGGATCTATTATCGACCACCTGACCAGGACAGTAATAGTGATGATGAAATGCTAAGGGAAATTAGAGAGGCTATCAAAATTAAGAACCCAAAAATAGTGGGGGGTTTCAATTATCTCCATATTGACTGGGAACATTTCACTTCAGGACGAAATGCGTAGATAAAATTTCTCGATACTTTAACGAGCCAAAAACTCCAAAGGTAATAACAAAATGTTTTTTAAGTACATCAGAAGCAGGAAGCCCTGCTAAACAACCAGTGGGGCCCCTTGACGATCGAAATACAAAAGGAGCATTTAAAGACGATAAAGTCATTGCGGAGAAACTAAATGGATTCTTTGCTTCAGTCTTCATGGCTGAGGATGTTAGGGAGATTCCCAAACCTGAGCTGGCTTTTGTAGGTGACAAAACTGAGGAACTGTCACAGATTGAAGTGTCACTAGAGGAGGTTTTGGAATTAATTGATAAACTCAACATTAACAAGTCACCGGGACCAGATGGCATTCACTCAAGAGTTCTGAAAGAACTCAAATGTGAAGTTGCGGAACTATTAACTAAGGTTTGTAACCTGTCCTTTAAATCGGCTTCGGTACCCATTGACTGGAAGTTAGCTAATGTAACGCCAATATTTAAAAAGGGCTCTAGGGGTGATCCCGGCAATTACAGACCAGTAAGTCTAACGTCGGTACCGGGCAAATTAGTCGAAACAATAGTTAAGAATAAAATTGTCACACACATAGAAAAACATAAACTGTTGAGCAATAGTCAACATGGTTTCTGTAAAGGGAAATCGTGTCTTACTAATCTATTAGAGTTCTTTGAAGGGGTCAACAAACATGTGGACAAGGGGGATCCGGTGGATATAGTGTACTTAGATTTCCAGAAAGCCTTTGACAAGGTCCCTCACCAAAGGCTCTTACGTAAATTAAGATGTCATGGGATAAAAGGGAAGGTCCTTTCATGGATTGAGAACTGGTTAAAGGACAGGGAACAAAGGGTAGGAATTAATGGTAAATTCTCAGAATGGAGAGGGGTAACTAGTGGTGTTCCCCAAGGATCAGTCCTAGGACCAATGCTATTCAATTTATTCATAAGTGATCTGAAGAAAGGGGTGAACAGTGAGGTGGCAAAGTTTGCAGATGATACTAAACTACTCAAGATAGTTAAGACCAAAGCAGATTGTGAAGAACTTCAAAAAGATCTCACAAAACTAAGTGATTGGGCAACAAAATGGCAAATGAAATTTAATGTGGATAAATGTAAAGTAATGCCCATTGGAAAAAATAACCCCAACTATACATACAACATGATGGGGGCTAATTTAGCTACAACGAGTCAGGAAAAAGATCTTGGAGTCATCGTGGATAGTTCTCTGAAGATGTCCACGCAGTGTGCAGAGGCGGTCAAAAAAGCAAACAGGATGTTAGGAATCATTAAAAAGGGGATACAGAATAAGACTGAGAATATATTATTGCCCTTATATAAATCCATGGTACGCCCACATCTCGAATACTGTGTACAGATGTGGTCTCGTCACCTCAAAAAAGATATTCTAGCACTAGAAAAGGTTCAGAAAAGGGCAACTAAAATGATTAGGGGTTTGGAGAGGGTCCCATACGAGGAAAGATTAAAGAGGCTAGGACTCTTCAGCTTGGAAAAGAGAAGACTAAGGGGGGATATGACAGAAGTATATAAAATCATGAGTGATGTTGAGAAAGTGGATAAGGAAAAGTTATTTACTTATTCCCATAATACAAGAACTAGGGGTCACCAAATGAAATTAATAGGAAGCAGGTTTAAAACAAATAAAAGGAAGTTCTTCTTCACGCAGCGCACAGTCAACTTGTGGAACTCCTTGCCTGAGGAGGTTGTGAAGGCTAGGACTATAACAATGTTTAAAAGGGGACTGGATAAATTCACGGTGGCTAAGTCCATAAATGGCTATTAGCTAGGATGGGTAAGAATGGTGTCCCTAGCCTCTGTTCGTCAGAAGATGGAGATGGATGGCAGGAGAGAGATCACTTGATCATTGCCTGTTAGGTTCACTCCCTCTGGGGCACCTGGCATTGGCCACTGTCGGTAGACAGATACTGGGCTAGATGGACCTTTGGTCTGACCTGGTATGGCCGTTCTTATGTTCTTATGTGCCCCAGCCCTCTAATTTTTTTGTTGCCCTCTGCTGAACTCTCTCCTATTTGTCCACATTCTTTCTGTAGTGGAGGGCCCAAAACTGGACGCAATACTCCAGAAGTGGCCTCGCCGGTGCCGAATAGAGGGAAATAGTCACTCACTTTGATCTGGCTGGCAATGCTCCTTGCAGCCCAATGTGCTGTTAGCTTTCTTGTACATGCTTTAGCAACAATTTGTTAATATGACTGCTGAATGTAAGGTTTGATTGAAGAAACTAACCTAATAATTTATAAAGCCACAAGTATAACTTTAAAATATTTGTCTTGTGGATTGTCATCAAGACTGTCATTTGAAAATTGTTGTTTAAAATATGTAATGGTCAATTATAAATGTTGCATTATTGAACACTTCCTTTTTAATTGAAATTGTGGTGCTCTGAACATAGTTTTTTGAACTGTCAAAAATATTTTTTTATATTTTTAACAACATATTGGGCTTGCTATGCAAAAGAGATGAAAGTCATGAAAATTTAGCCCATATGATATGTTTAAGAAAAGGAAATTGTTATCTAGTCTTTCTTGCTTTACTCATATGAGTAGTCCCACTGGTGCTGTGCATTTGATCACTGTTTGGTATTAATTCAGGAAGTGGGACCACAATAATTCTCTAATCTGAAATTATAAAAAATGTGTAATATTTTTTCAGTCTTTTCTAATCCACCTGGATCTTACTAAATTAAGTACTTCTTGACACTGCTATTTATTACTTTGTTGTACTAGGCTTCAAGAAAAGCATGTAACTGAAGTGAAAAAACTGAAAGGTGAAGCAAATGAATTGAGAAACCTGTTATCGCAGATAGAGAATGAATTGCTGCAAGTAAAAACTGAATTAGCGGCCCAAAAAGAAGCAAATAATAGAGCGCCAACAACTACAATGAAAAACCTAGTGGAAAGGTTGAAGAACCAGTTAGCCTTAAAAGAGAAACAACAGAAAGTAAGTAATTTAAAATTATTTTATTATTTAGCATCTATCATGGAGACAAGAAGTTGATGTAAAACCAAATAACTATGAAAATTATGAATAGCAAACACTTCCACAATTTTTTTTCAGAAGTGCCACTAGTGAGTTTAAGAGATGGACAAAGAATACCTGAAAGATGCCCTTCTGTGGAGATTCATTAGGGCTGTATAGCCTGCTGTAGAAAAAGGACCAGAAAATTAATGAAATTTGATGTAGAATTTAACTTCTCTGTAATTTTTGGAGCCAGATTCACTGATATACTTCAGCTGCTTTATGCTACTCTGGTGATGCAAAACAGCCTTTAACTTAGTTTAAATGGCCAACTAAGCTGCATTTTTTGTGATTTTTGTTTTGCCAGAGTATTGCAAAGCAATCAGAGCATACCAGTGAATCTGGCTTATCATTGTAAATCATATGGAAACAGGCCAAAATATTATATGAATTGTGCTGTTAGTATGGAATACATATGGGTAATTTAACATAAAAGGTAGTAGCAATTTTTTAACTTTCATTTTCAGCAACTTGCTTACTTACAAACGAATTTGTTGATATTTTCAGGCTTTGAGTAAAGCACTTCTGGAGCTCCGAGCAGAAATGACTGCTAATGCTGAACAGCAGATTATTTCTGTAGCATCACAAAAAGAGGCATACATGAATGTTCAGCAGATTGTTGACAAACAAACAAAGGAGCTTACGGTAAGCACTAATTAACCTCCATATACTGTGTTCTACATTGTATTCTTATTTGAAAAGAGAACACACTGTTTATAATTTCATTTTGAGTATTATAATAATGAATGTTGTACTGTCATAAGGTTTGATACAACTCCCAGTGAAGTGAATGACAGTCTTTCTATTGACTTTATTGGGAGTTGGATTGGGCACATTGTGTACATTTGTTTTTAAATATTAAAACAAATAAACAAAATGTGTAAGTATGTACAGTGCCGCTAATTAGCCTACATCTTTTCTTCAGAATTTTAGAACTTACACATAAGAACACTTACACCAGGCTTAAACTTGGTATATAAAGGTTCAACCTAAGGCAGCTTTTTCTTAACACAGAAAATAAATTTGGTTTTGCCATTTAAGAAAAAAACACCCCAAACGTTGATTATTTTGGTTGTTTATTTTACTTATTTAAATTTAAACTTAAAAATGTTTTTCAAACTGACTTTTTGCTACTTAAACATATCAGCAGATTTATAGGAATTTACAAATGATCTTCTAAGTGATTATTTTAACACATTTTACTTTACAGATTACTTAAATATAGTTGACAATATATGAAATAACTGATTTGAGAAATGTCTGTGGAACCCAGGAAATATACCTCCTTAACCTCAATATGTTTTTGTTAGGTGGCAACCTTGACTAACACTTTTTTAAAATTTATTTTTATAGACTCATATAGAGGAATTAAATGAGCAACTTACAAAATTCAAAGATGCCCTTAAAGTAAGTAAAACTAGAGAGCGCTCTTTGTTAGATGAGATGGATGATTTAAACCAAGAACTTCAAAAAAAGCAAAAAGCCATTACTAAAGGGCTAAGAGAAAAAGAAGAAATGGAAAACGAAAACGAAGAACTGAAAAAGCGGATAAAAAGACTAACAAACAGCATTCAGGTGAGCTTAGTTTTTATTAGTGTAAAAATCTAGGGATTCAGTCAAATATTATCTAATGGATGTACTGTTTTTGGAAAACTGAGTATGATTAACAAGCAGAGGGACCAATACATGTTGAGGAGAATTTAGAGATTGGAGGCAGCAGACACCAGACAGTGTAGTGGGGGTGCCACCAAGCCATTGGCTGGCATCCTTTGCTGCAGATGTCAAATGTGGGTAAGATGCTGAAAGAGACTAACTCTCTGAGGTAAAGATGAATGAAAGACCCAGGAGATGGCTTGTAGAACTCACAGCTTGTAAGAAGACGGGGAGATTTAAATGATTGCAAACTGAGGGGACTCTCCTTTCATCTCACAGTAGGAGGTCAAGAAGATTCAAAGGTGAGCTGAAACCTAGGTGTATAGGCTGAAAAGGTCCAGCCCTAGATATTAGTTATATGGCACTGAGATAATTTAATACCATAATAGACACAAGTAAATGCTTTAATAAATGGAGATATACCTATCTCAGAACTGGAAGGGACCCTGAAAGGTCATCAAGTCCAGCCCCCTGCCTTCACTAGCAGGACCAAGTACCGATTTTGCCCCAGATCCCTAAGTAGCCTCCTCAAGGATTGAACTCACAACCTTGGGTTTAGCAGGCCAGTGCTCAAACCACTGAGCTATCCCTCCTGCCTTTGTGGTTTTCTGAGAGGGTTTAGCTTCAACCTCCAGTTACAGATAATTAAAAATTAACAAAGTTGCAGTCCACTTTAAATACGTCCCTTTGTTTCATTTTTGTATGTGCCCTGGTCAATCCACCACTTCAATTACATATTCCCTCCATGGCCATACTGTTTTTCTAGGAGCTGCCATTTTATTTACTCTCTTCTATCCTTCTCAATACAATTTATATGTAGTAGATCATTCTATGCTACTGGTAATGCAGTTCCCAGCAGTCTCCAGTTGGATTCCTCTCAGATATTTAAGCAGGAAGTACTGGTACTAGTTTATTTTTGCCAAATGAACGTGGTCTTAAAATGTTTTAAAACTCTCTGTATATTGTCTGTGCTCTGTAGAAAAATATTTCTAAGTAAAAGTGTTTTTTCTGTCTATGTATTAATTCTTTTTTCATTTCTAAATCTGCAAATAGAGATTTCACATACTATTAAATTCTCAGGTATGTGTCCTTTAAACCAAGTTGCGTGAACTCATCTGATTTGAAAGAGTCATAGTAATTTACAGAATTTAATACCTAACCCTTACTAAGTTTAAAACAGCAATAGTGTAAATATCTTTTTTGAGTCCATTACTCATGACCAAATATAAAGTAACAATCCAACACTTAAATAGTAGTTGTAATCTTTAAAGAGACACATTTTAACCTAAATTGTAATATTTATTCAAAGCACTTCCGTTGAAATGAATAAATCAGTCAATATTTAGTTTCTGTATTTATCCTAGTGGGGAAAAAGTAGGAAAGTATCTAAATGGTGATCATTAAGCTGTAAAGATAATCATAATTTTTCAGAGCAAAGCTGATGAACAAAAATTCATCGATGAACTTCAGAAAAAAATTAAAAAGCTTGAAAGTGAAGTTGAAAAGAATGAGGAGGTAGAAAAGAAAAGTGTAAAAGAAGACAAGGTATGTGACAAGGCATCATTTAATTTGTGGTATTGAAAGGGACACCATCAACTTGAAATCTACCCACTTTAAGAAAAACAACAAATCAGAAGTGGCTTCAGAAATTTCACCTGCTCCTGATTCCCCTTACCAATTTTTCTGATGTTATTTTATATTTTATTAATATTTTCCCTTCCCTTCTTGCTGAATATAAAATCTGTACAAAACATTTAGGAAACTGACTCAAATGTACAAGATAACACTGACTGACTACATATAAAGTATTGTCAAATTCATAAAGTAAAGAAACTGAAAAACATAATTTCTTTCAGTAGTAGCAACCGATGGTGTTTCTTGTAACTATAGCAGTTTAAAAACATTTTGAGATAAAAATGTGATTTTTTTTTTAAATGGATGGATGGATGGTGTCCCTTCAAAAAGATACATTTCCTAATTGATATCTCTGCAGCTGATTGATTCTGACTGGCGAAGGATGTATTTATTCAGTCTGTTGGGTTTTTTTCTGCTGTTATGGTAGCAGATTAAGTGTCTTGTCTTGGTACCTAGTAAAGCAGACTGGAGCAAAATACATGTTTTGTTCTCAAACTGCATTCAGTGGCATTTTATACATTCAAGATGATTTTAAGCAAGAGCTTACAATTCCCATTAGAGAAGTTTGAAGCACTGTACATAAATTGCTAGTGTTTGAGATGTATTTTTGTCTTGTACTATGGAGGGGTGAGTGTGTGTGTATTTGTGTGTGTGTATATATATGTATATATATATATATATATATAATTTGTTTTATTTTAGTTTCCATAGCAGTAATGTATTTGTAAATGTTCTACATATGTATGTATAGAATTAAAAATAACGAATACACTTAGACCCTGGTCCTGCAACTAAGTCCGTGCAGGTAGATCTCTACTTTCAAATGGAATCCCATTGAATTCAGTGAGGCTGTCTGTATATAGCTCCTTGTATCCATGTGGTGGCCCATTGACTTCAGTGGGAGTTTCTTCAGGATTAAGGGTGTGCCTATGCAGAGCTGAGATTTATGTATGTTATGTATTGGTTCTGCAGACTGAATCTTGGGTGTAAAACCACTTTGAGTTCTTACGTTTATTTCTCTTTTGCCAGCCTCATGGTAAGGAATGTTTTTAGTTCTTGAAATTACTTATACAGGTTTGTAGTGAGAGCATTATTAATCAGTGAAAGAATACATTTCCAACAAGTAATTGAAGTGGTTGATCCAAACTAATGCAAATTACACCTAACTTTTCAAGACATTTTATGCTATTTGATATTATTCAACATGACTTTCCGAATCAGTCTTAGTGCCGAATTCTGCAATGATATATGCACATCACCTGCACACGTTTCTGCAGGATTGGAACATCGGTCACAACTTTGAATTTTGCAGGAGGTAGGGGCTTTATCTTAAGGGAGCACTGTTGCAGTTGCTAAATAACCATGTTTTTATTAAGGACTCACACTCCCTGACTCCACAGTTAAGGTTGCAGGATTTTGTTTCTCATTATGAAATTTGATTCACTGAATCCAGTTCACTGATTTTTCAAAAGACATGCTCCAGGTAATCACTTTAATCTTTTTTGTGCTAGGACAGCTATCCACCAATTCTCAACGTTGCACAGCTGGGATCTCATGACCCAGATAAAATACTAAATCCTATTAAATGCTAGGAAAAATAATCTCTTCACCTCCCCACCCCCCCACATTTTCCTCTAAATCAGATCTCAATTCGTTTTTGTAGGTAATAGTAAAAGTTTAAAGTGGATGTGGAAAAGAAAGGAGAGGATCAACTAAGGGAGGCGAGGTACTCCAGGACAAAACAACTTCATTGCCACCTGTAAAAATAACATTAGCTTAGCTTTTTCAATAGCCATTTGTCATAAAGTCTGACCTTGTTTTCTGTTATAAAATCTGAATTGGGACTATTAAGTAGAAATTCATTTTTCTGTGATAGAAAGTGAGTTTAAAATCACCATTGGACCAGCAACTACGATACTGCAGGGGCATCTGAGCTCGTGGTGAGTTGGAGGAGGAAAGAGGGGTCTGCTGTATATATTATAATTAGCACAGAATAGCATCATGATCTTTTCTCCTATCTTCCGTTAACTTGTTTCAAAGTGGGAGAATATCTTGTGAAAGCATCCCTAACATTGGATTTCATAAAAATGTTTCAGTCCTTTTTTGTAAAGTCAATGTTTACTTTTACAGAACGATTCTCTGATAGCATTCAGATGTACCAGATTGTGCATCAGATTTCATAACACCCAGTATATGCACCGATCATCTAGTAATAATTGCTATATTTAAACCTCTATTTTTGTTTAAAATTTTGAAACGGGAACTTTTAATCAAATAGCGCTAAGCTGACTTGTTTCTTGTTCTGTGGTGTTAAACTAGACCAAAAGGAAATCTTACTTTGTTTTTTAATGTTTTACAGAGCTCTAGGGAAGAAATAGCTAGGTGGGAAGAGGGTAAAAAATGGCAAGCGAGGATGGAAGGGATGCGGAACAAACTAAAAGAAAAGGAGAAAGAAATGGACACTTTAACAAAACAGTTCAATACATTAAAGGAACTTTATTCCAAGTGAGTTGATTTTAATTAGACGTATTTCTAAACTGATGGAATAAAATAAAGGAAACTTGGTTTCTTGGTTACAAAAATATTGTAACAGTTTTATTATATTAACAAAACTAGATGCTTATAATTTACATTTAAGTTGAGACTACAGGGGACAACTTATTTTCAAGCAGCAAGCTGCCTGTATGTTTCTAGCTATTTTAGTATCCTGTTTTCTATAGGAGCTGATGGTATTTTATTAATTAAATTAGTTTTGCTCAAAGACTGTTTCTAAGTTCTCTATTAATAATTAGGGCTGTCAAGTGATTAAAAAAATTAATCGTGATTAATTGCACTGTTAATAATAGAATACCATTTATTTATTTTTTTGATGTTTTCTACATTTTTAAATATATTGATTTCAATTATATCATGGAATACAATGTGTACAGTGCTCACTTTATATTTATTTTTGATTATAAGTATTTGCACGGTAAAAAAAAAAGTGTTTTTCAATTCACCTAATACAAGTACTGTAGTGCAATCTCTTTATCATGAAAGTTGAACTTACAAATGTAGAACTACATTAAAAAAAAAAAACTGCTAGTGCCTGCAAGTCCACTCATTCCTATTTCTTGTTCAGTCATCACTCAGACAAAAAAGTTTGTTTACATTTGCAGGAGATAATGCTGCCTGCTTCTTGTTCACAGTGTCACCTGAAAGTGAAAACAAATGTTCTCATGGCACTGTTGTAGCTGGCGTCACAATATATTTACATGGCAAATGCACTAAGGATTCATACATCCCTATTCCAGGGGACATGTGTCCATGCTGATGACTGGTTCTGCCTGATAACGATCCAATGCAGTGCGGACCAACACATGTTCATTTTCATTATCTGAGTCAGATGCCACCAGCAGAAGGTTGATTTTCTTTTTTGGTGGTTTGAGTTCTGTAGTTTCCACATTGGAGTGTTGCTCTTTTAAGACTTCTGAAAGCATACTCCACACCTCGTCCCGCTCAGATTTTGGAATGCACGTCAGATTCTTAAACCTTGGGTCAAGTGCTGTAGCTATCTTTAGAAATCTCACATTGTTACCTTCTTTGCGTTTTGTGAAATCTGCAGTGAAAGTGTTGTTAAAATGAACAACATGTGCGGGTCATTATCTGAGACTGCTATAACATGAAATATATGGCAGAATGTGGGTAAAACAGACCAGAGGACATACAGTTCTCCCCCAAGGAGTTCAGTCACAAATTTAATTAACACATTATTTTTGTAATGAGCGTCATTGGCGTAAAAGCATGTCCTCTGGAATGGGGGCTGAAGCATGAAGGGGCACACAAATGTTTAGCATAGCTGGCACGTAAATACCTTGCAGTGCCAGCTACAAAAGTGCCATGCAAATGCCTGTTCTCACTTTATGGTGACATTGTAAATAAGAAGAGGGCAGCATTATCTCCTATAAATGAAAACAAAATGTGTGTCTTAGCGATTGGCTGAACAAGAAGCAGGACTGAGTGGACTTGTAGGCTCTGAAGTTTTACATTGTTTTGTTTTTGAGTGCAGTTATGTAACAAAAACATTTACATTTTTAAGTTGCACTTCCACGACAAAGAGTTTGCACTACAATACTTGTATGAGGTGAATTGAAAAATACTATTTCTTTTATCATTTTTACAGTGAAAATATTTGTAATAAAAATAATATACACTTTTTTATTTCAGTTACAACACAGAATACAATATATGAAAATGTAGAAAAACATCCAAGATATTTAATAAATTTCAGTTGGTATTCTACTGTTTAATTAAAACTGCAATTAATTGCTATTAATTTTTTAAATCACGATTAATGTTTTTGAGTTAATCGCATGAGTTAACTGTGATTAATCGGCAGCCCTATTAATAATTTGTTTTTAATCACAGTCAAAGAAGCACCAGCTGCAGGTGAGGACAGACTTTTCTTACCACTGTTTAGTTTCATCAGACTACTAGAATTAGCAGCTGTATTAGTCTGCAGTGTTGACACCTCCAGCATTGTGATGACCAAGACTTTTTCAGCAAAACTCAAGAAAAGATGTTTATTTCATTTAACCATGTTTTCAATGTAGTCATAGCAAAATTTTCACTGACCTAGAATTCAAGAGATGAAAAGGAACAAAAGAATAACAAGTTCCTTTCACTAGCTGTGCTTTGCTTGGGCTTTCCCTTTTTGTAAAGGGTACATAAATGTAAAATATCAATGAATGCTTAAGCAAAATCTGCAATTGATTTGTGAAATGTACAGTATTCACTCAGTGTTCTTTTATGAGAAACCAGAAAAAAATCTTTTATGAGAAACTAGAAAAATGTCTATTTATAAGGTAATTAATTTAAATCAAGAAAAGTTCATTGAGCAATTGGATTGCAGGTCTAGAGTCATTAGGATGAAATGCTGTTCACTTTTAGATGAAGCAGATTGGTAAACAAATGTACCAAAATTTTAGTAAAAACAAATTGAATGTTGCAGAGCTGATAAAGAGAAAATTGCTTTACAAAAGAAACTCAAGACCAGCGGTATTACTGTTGAGCATGTTGTGGGAGTGCGGGCGTCAGAGTCAGAGAAAGAGCTGGAAGAACTAAGAAAACGGAATATAGACTTAGAAAATGAAATTGCTCATATGAGGTAAGAGTTGTTCCAAAAGGAGAGACCCCATTTGAAAAGCTTACAATTTTTCCCCTTAAATACATTTTGGGTTTATTGTTCAAGGAATTAATTCACATAGATAGAAGCTGGCTCCCTGTACATAAAAGTGAAAACACAGTTGAGTCATTAGTTCAACTATAACACCTTAGCTCTGGGGTTTTTTTCTCTCAAGTTTTGGAAACGTGTTATCTTTTCAGAGTGTATGCATAATGCACCATTATTGGTAACAGAAATTTCATATAAACATCAAGAGAAAATAGACTCTTAGGATTTCTTAAGGCTGAATACTATGCCAAATTCAGAGTTCCTGGATCCTGGGGTTTATTTCATTCAGTTTATATAAATAAAATTGATTTAGTATAGCTACATTTATCTAACAAAAAATATTAAAAATCTTCAGTCTAGGAAACCAGCAGTCCATACTTGATTTACATTAAAGGATGCTTTCCTGTATTAATAACAAACATTCATTTGTTTATTTTTGATATAGAACACAACAAGCTCTCCCTCGAGATTCTGTGGTAGAAGAGTTACATTTAAAAAATCGATATTTGCAGGAAAAGCTTCATGCTTTGGAGAGACAGTTTTCAAGAGACACATTTTCAAGACCTTCAGTAAGCAAACACCTTTATGTTATTACCCAAATTGAAAACTGAATGCCTCTCCTACTCAAAGACATATTTATCATCCAGCTATTATTCTGTAGTATTTGGTCCATATTGTTTCAGGTTGCAATCATCCAATACAGCAGCTGAAAAAATGAACTTTTTTCTCCTTTTATTAACCTTATGGCAATAAAGTTTAGCATTTTTTTAATTCTAAGAACTAAAATGTATTACTGTTTTTCATAAACATTATGGGGTTAAAGGGAAGAAAGAGGTGCTTAGTGCTATAAGCACAGAGGACAGATACAGAAACTCCTCACTTAAAGTCGTCCCGGTTAACGTTGTTTCATTGATGATCAATTAGAGAACATGCTCGTTTAAAGTTGCGCAATGCTCCCTTATAACGTTGTTTGGGTGCTGCCTGCTTTGTCCACTGCTTGCAGGAAGAGCAGCCCGTTGCAGCTAGCTGATGGGGGCTTGGAACCAGGGTGGTCCAGCAGCCCCCCATTAGCTCCCCGCTCCCCTAAGTTCCCTGTGTGGCAGCCGCCCAGCAGGCTATCAATTGCCGGCAGTCCAGCTGTCCCTCCCCCTACTGCCATGTGCTGCTCCTGCCCTCTGCCTTGGAGCTGCTCCCCAGAGCCTCCTGCTTGCTGTGCGTGGGTGAGAGGGGGAAGAAGGGGGCTAATGTCAGGGTGTCCTCCTCCCCCCTGCTCCTGCCCCCCGCTTACCCCATCTCCACAGAGCAGAGGACACACAGGACAGGACTCAGGACAGAGGGAGCTTTCTGGCAGTAGCTGCTGTCTCAACTTGCTGATCTACTTAAATAGGCAATGTACTTAGAGTGGGGTCAGCATACATAAAGGGGCAATGCGCACTCTCTCACACACACAGGGTGTGTATCTCTGTCTGCCATGCTGTGTCCCCTCCCTCCGTTTGTGCTACCTTGTAGAGTGTGAGGCTATGTTAACAATGATGCTTTAACCCTTGAGGGCTCAGCCGAGTGCTAGATTTAGCAGTAAGGCATTCCCTGGGAAATATCCCACCCTCTTCCACCCTCTGACTTCACCACCTCAACCAAGCTTCACAACCATCATTGCTGTGTACAGTATTAAATAGTTTGTTTAAAACTTATACTGTGTGTGTGTGTGTGTGTGTGTGTAGTCTTTTGTCTAGTGAAAAAAATTTCCCTGGAACCTAATGTGTCTCTCCCCCTCCCCCACCCCCATTTACATTAATTCTTATTGGGAAATTGGATTCGCTTAACATCGTTTCGCTTAAAGTCACATTTTTCAGGAACATAAATACAACGTTAAGCGAGGAGTTACTGTACTCCCTACCTCAAAGGTCTTACAGTCTAAAAGACATATAAGGCAAGACACACTGGGACACCCAGAGGAAGGTGTCTTCTAACCCCTCCTACCCCCGCTTTCATTATTTATTGCCCAGCATTGGCTAGTGTTTGGAGCTTGTTTAGGAGGGATTTGCTTTTGAATAGAACAGGGAACCAGCACAATAAGATGGAGGACAGTGTAGGACACAACATGGAAGAAGGTACAAAGCTGGGTGTGGCTGTAGGAAATAAATGATTCTTCGTTGATTGTGTATCAGTGTGAATCCCCCACTGTAGGTGTGTGTGCACCTCATGCACAAGATCAGATTTTTTTTTTTTAATAGCAACGTCTGTCAGGGCTGTAACTGTGTCCTGTACTTCCTTGTGAGGGCATAAAAGGTGGAGTGGCTGCAGAGTTACTGCACAAGATGAGTAACCCCTCCTTACAGGTAAAAGAAAAAACATAAAACACAGTCTACAGTCTATACTTATTAACAATTAGACTATTCCTGTCTAATAAGGTATTTCTCATCCAGTGATCTGTCTTTCAGTGCTTATCCAGCCCATAAAGCTGGGATTCACTGTTCATAAGACCTCTCCTTCCCACTGTCAGTCTTCTCCTATAAAGGATATAAATCTCAAGCCTGCATCTAGTTCAGACAATAACCATAGGCTGTCTCCAAAAACATCTTATAATAAACATGACAATCGGGTAGTTCTTTGTTTTCGGCAGAGACCACACAAGACCCTCTTCTGTGTAATATCAAGAAAATGGTCAAACACAGATGTAATGTACCTAACAGCACTGTGGCATGAACAAGAGTATTTTTAGCCTTTAGAATAGAGAAGAAGCTCCAGCTCTTTTAAATGTTCAGCAGATAGAAACAGCGCTATTGTTAACACCCTAAATGTGTAGGGAGAAGACAAGTAGTCAACGATTACCCAGCTTTGTGAGATTGAAAGTCTGGGAGGATGCTGTGTTGTCCACAGCAATGGAAAACTGGGGAGGAGATAATGAGCTTGGTTTTGGCTACATAGTCTCTTGCACGCAGGGTTCTCTGTATTCCTAATGTCAGATTATCTGGTTCTTAATAAATCTACCACAAGTGGACATGATGTTATATATAGGTATGCTGTCTTATTTCTTTTACTATCTACTTCTTTTCTTTTCATGCTTCATTACACCTTTCTTCTGCTCCAAACAGAGCGCTGCATGTGACACAGCTGCATTGACTAATTCCTCTTTTGCTAACAATGTCAGTAAACACAAGCATTTGAAATATCCGTGGAAGAAAATTGCTTCAAGTAAGGGCAAAGTAAAACACCAACCCACTCTTAGTATTACAAATGGCAGTGGAATAGATGAGGGTGCAAACATTGCTGATGAATGCCTTCAGGCTGCTGGAGATGCAATTACTGAATTAACTCCAGAACAGGAAATTGAAGATTGTGAAAAACATGAGAATTCAAATAATTCTAGGGTAGGATCAAAAGGCAAAAGGAGACGCTCTCTAAAAACTGAAGCTGATGAGGGTATCAGTGATGAACAAGAAAATGTAACAGGACCCGGAGAGAGTGAAGTTAATGAAGAACATGATGGAGAGAAAGAAGGGAAGCAAAAAGTATGCAAGCAATCAACTAATAACAATGAAGGAAGTAGAGCAGAATCTTGTGCTGATAGAATGAGCAGCAATCAGTCTGATTCAGGGGAGCCTTCTAATCAACCTAATGATTATAAGGTAGAAAATATAAAAATGAATAATGGAGTGGATAAACACACTGAAGAAGATACATATGGAAATCACCAAACCTATACAGAGAGGACTGAACCAACCCCAGGACTTTGTGAAATGCCCCAGGTTTGGCACTATAGCAGTCCTTTAATCCTTCGCTTCCCTATTAGCTGCATTGTTTATATGTGTAAATGATATAGACTAAAATATTTATTGTAAGATAGTTTGTTTCCTGATACGCATTTAGTTTTTTGATTATCTTCCTGCTGTGTGATTCTTTAGCAGTCTGTGCTGTGACAATATCATTTATATTTATTAGAGAGAATATATTTTACTAGTGGGGCAGTTACTTTATTCCCCCATGTTTTTATTGGTGATACTTAGTTCATTAATTCTAATTATTTGTGGAATTATCAGAGCTTCTTTATTTTATCTTTGCAGGTTTCTATTTTTATTTTATATTTATTTCAAGGGAGACCATTCTTAGTTTTTACTGCCTTATCTCTACTCATGTTGTAATCCTA
Source organism: Mauremys reevesii (assembly GCF_016161935.1). Classification (NCBI taxonomy): domain Eukaryota; kingdom Metazoa; phylum Chordata; order Testudines; family Geoemydidae; genus Mauremys; species Mauremys reevesii. The sequence continues at coordinate 283,159,158 of NC_052623.1, forward strand.
TGAGACTAAGTCTCTTGCACATATTTGCAGAATTGGGCCCAATGTGGAGTTTTTTATTTCCTTGTTCAGATTTTTTTTTTTTTTAATCCAAGCAGTTTGATCTTGTTGAAAAAGAAAAAAGGTTCTTGGGATTTTTATTTTTCTTCTGAAACTAACTTTGCATAAATTATACTAACAGTTGGAGCCTCTTGGCTAGTGACAATTTATAGCTGTTTCAAAGCTGAGTCTCTATAAAAGGATAGTAGAAATAATTACACGTATCTTTTTTATTAATTCTTGCATTCTAATTTGTTCATTTTACCCGGTGCTCAGATTCTATAGTAATTAATTTGGCACAAAATACCTAGATGGATAGTTACAGTACGGTCTCATAGTCACAGCACTGGACTGGTACTCAAAGGGCCTGGCTTCTATTCCTGGCTCTGCCACTGATGCTCTGGTTGACTTTGGGCAAGTCACTTCACCTCTGTGTCTGTTTTCCCCTTTGTAAAAATACGGATGATAATGCTTGCCTCCTTTATTAAGATCTAGAGATGAAAGGTGAGGTATAAGAGCTAGGTATTACTAGGGACCAGATTCACATATCCTTTTCCTGTTGAGATACACTTTAGTCTGAATGATCTGACTTCAGTGAGGGAGTGATTGTAGTGTGAAGTGTTATCAATGTGAGTAAATGTATCAGAAGGTGGCTCTAAAATAGATGCTATTCACAAGTAGAGTATCCCTATTTAGAACACTGTAATTTTTTTCCTTTCTAGATTTTGAGATTTCAAACTACAGCGTTTATTTTTGCCAAACAGAAGTCTATACTGTTTTATACCTTCACTTCACTTAATTTAAGCAAATTTTTAAAATGTTCATAAAGGAATTAAAGGAAGAAGTTGAGTCAAAGGTCTACATTAGCTTTCTCTATCTGCTTTATTAACTTTAATGTGGTAAAAAAAAAACCTACTGATGGGTGAACTCTATAAGAAGGTATCTTGCTGTATAAACACTTTTTTTAGTGTCAGTATTTCAATATGGAATGTAACAGGATTGTATCTTCATTGCCCAGATTATTGATCGTTATCCAGTGTAACTAATGTAAGGATTAATACCTCAACTTTTAATAATATTTTATTCTGCTCCTTCCCTTTCTTAAGACATCAGGAATAGGATCAGATGATCAGTGTCAAAGACAACAGGAGCTTCAGAAAGAAAATTTGAGGTTATCATCTGAAAATGTTGAACTAAGATTCCAGCTAGAGCAGGCTAATAAAGATCTGCCAAGATTAAAGGTATTTTTTTTTAGCATACAACACATTTTAAAGGCTCATTGAGAATGTAAATGTACATTTAAAAAAAAACTTCTGTGAACTCTGTTGTGCGAATACGTATTCCATACATACTATCTACATGTCATGTAAATGTATTGAAAACCAAATACACTGGGGGCAGATTTCACAAGCCACCTGTAAGGCCTAGTCTTTCAAGTAAATACATCTACTTACACCTTGGGGGTCTAAAGCCCCCCTCCTGCAATGAGTACCATAAGAGTGGAACCCTGCACCCTCAGAGAGGCACTGTAAAGACAAAAGAGTTGTGCATATGCACAGAGTCCGGCCCACTGTAGGGACCTAAATATGTACCTGCAGTTTATCATACATAAATGTTTGCAAATTAAAAAATAATAATAATTAAATATGCCTGGGTAAGAGGTTCCTTATAAATTTGTCCCTTTATGGTATAAATTATGGAGTGGGGTAGTTGCTGTTCCATAGTGTAGTTGAAGCCAGCTTCCCATTACAGTCCCTATTTTCAAACTGGCCCTTTCCCAACTTCTGCCCCCCATTCCCTCCCCGTCGCCCAAAAAACCCAATCCAATTTCAGATTGACGTCTCTCCTACTAGGGTAGAGTTTACTGGGAAATTTGGAAAAAAATCAGAAAAGGTAGTTTTTGTTTTTTTAAATTATTCCTGTTATACATATTAGTTGAAGCTAGATTGTGCTGTACCCTAAGAATCTAGATGATGAGAAAACACACAAAACTCTCACATAATCTCTAATAATGTTTTTGTTTCGGTTTTTTTAAATCTTTATAATGCACTTAATATGTAAGACCAGCAGCGTACCAACATTCTTTAATGTTTCTATTAAAGAATAAAATATAGGGGCAAACTTAGAGGGGATGGCTTTTGTAAACTGTGTGGTTGGTAGCAAGTGATGAATTATATGGCAAGGGGGAAATTATTTTTTGGTTTTGTTTCATGTTTTTCAAAGTAAACTAGCTGAAGCTGGAAAATTTGTAATTTTAAAAAAAAAGTTTACATTCAGCTGTTAATTGAGTAAAACCTAAATAAAATGATTATTATTTGTATTCTTTAGGACCAAGTAGGTGACTTGAAAGAAATGTGTGAGCTTCTCAAAAGAGAGAAAGCAGAAGTCGAGCGCAAGCTAGGCAGTGTTAGAGGGGTGAGTAATGCCACTGTGTTTTTCAGAATAATTAAATGATTGAAATACACAAGATTACTAGTAAGGTTTAATTACAACTGAAATGTTTATCATCAAGCAAAAGAAGATGGGAAATATTATTAGTTTTTACACTTAGTTACCTCTCTTTATTTTATTATCTTGGTACTTTAATTAAAGATCCAAGATACTAGTCAATTGTCTATTACTGTTAGTAAAGCTTCTCACATACTTAAATCTTTGCAGGCTCAGGGCCGTAGTCTGCCATCTGCATTAACAAAGGTTACCTGCAAAAATATCTCTTCACCAATATGAGAATATAGCCATAAGTGTATGCAAAATGATATTTAGTAATGTATTTCAAAATCTTTTGATAAAGCTAACCAAATGGGAGTAGGATGTTAGACAGCGGAACCTGTTGCTAGAGAAATATTTTGTTTTTTAATATACAAGAGGATTATATAAATGGAGCTTCAGTTTGCCTCAAGCCTATCTTATTGATTGATGGTAGTCTTCAATTCTCTTCTCACCAGTACACTAGTACAAGTACACTGCAAATATAATGGTGTGAAGTACACCCTTCTTCATTCCTCAGAAGACTAGAAAACAAATACTGCAGCAGAAACAGCACTCCTCCGTTACGAACAAGTGTGATACTTATAAGATGCAAACACTGTAAGAGCCATGTGGCTCTTACACTGTACAAGGAGCGAAGCGTGCTGCCTCCACAATTTTTGTTCCCTGGGCTTCCCAAGAAGTAAAGAGGAGTTAGCATAGTGCTGCAGGGAGCCATAACAGGATTCCCCACATTCCTTTGACCTACACTGTGCCACTGTTTCTTCACTTCTTTACTTCAGAAGCAACAAGGTCTGCCTCCTCCTTTACTGGATAAGAGGAAAGTAGCTGTGAAATTCCCTTAATTTACTGAAGTGATTGTACATTGGAGTTTACTATGTGTAGAGAGCCTTTCCTCCCTCCCCCCCCCCCCCCCGTATTAATGAAGTAGGAAGGGGAGGAGATAATCCACTGAAATGCAGTAGTTCATACTTGCAGTACTTCATACTTGCTTGGCCAAGTGGTGCATTCTAAAGGAATTAACACAGTGGAACTATGCTAATATGTATGTATAAATGCAGAATTTTCATAGCACAGTGTACATACCAAATGTATAAATGTTAAGTAACAGAGGGGTAGCCGTGTTAGTCTGGATCTGTAAAAGCAGCAAAGAATCCTGTGGCACCTTACAGACTAACAGACGTTTTGCAGCATGAGCTTTCGTGGTTGAATACCCACTTCGTCGGATGCAGTATTCACCCACGAAAGCTCATGCTGCAAAACGTCTGTTAGTCTATAAGGTGCCACAGGATTCTTTGCTGCTTGTATAAATGTTGTGTCAGTTCTTTTGATAACACAAAAATTTGAATGCCCAATCTTGCAATTTGTTGTGCATGGACTTCCTTTGTGTCCTCCACCTGCAGGTAACAAATTTCAGATTCAAAACTATAATCCCAAACTATGGCTACCTTATTTTGTGTGTTTACAACAAAGCAATTTAAAAAAAGACTTCAGACATATTTGATATCTCACTTAGAATTTCAAGCATTTACTTCATTATGCTTTTTTTTTCAACTTTTCTTTTTTTCCCTCGTCTTTTCTGTGCAGTCTGGTAGAAGTGGAAAGACGGTTCCAGAATTAGAAAAAACCATTGGTTTGATGAAAAAGGTTGTAGAGAAAGTGCAGAGAGAAAATGAAGATCTGAAAAAGGCCCCAGGAGTTGTCTCTAATGAAAAACTAGTTAGCCTTGAACTTGAAAATGAGAGGCTAAAGGTACTGATTTAGCATTCGTTATTATTTTGTGTAGCAACTTATATGTAAATAAATTAGGAAAACTGATGAATAATAGTATTTCATCTAAAACATAAATAACTTCTGTAGTGTATATAATCAAACCTATTCACATTATTTGGCACAAAAAATTGTTTCAGTTTAAAAAAAAAAACCCACAAATGTGAACTTTGTACTACACAGAAGCAAAGCTTTACATATGCACTTCCTCCACAAATTACTAGACCCACCAAACAAAATAGATATTTTGTATTCTTTCAATCTCATATGAGTAACTTCTAAAGCAAAATGTGAATTTTATTGTAATGCAAAAAGTGACAAAGAGTCCTGTGGCACCTTATAGACTAACAGAAGTATTGGAGCATAAGCTTTTGTGGATGAATACCCACTTCGTCAGACACATGTGGTGGAAATTTCCAGAGACAGGTATAAATATGCAGGCAAGAATTTATTGTGACAGAGAGATGTGTCTCTAAGGGAAATTTTGATAGTCAAAATATATTTTTATGCATTTGAGGTATGTGCTAAAGTGCTTTGCTGAATTGGGACCTGCATGTGCTAGATAACTGTAACATTGAAAATGAGAACTCGAAAGATTCTAAGTTGTGTAAATACATATTTTTGTTTTGTTTTTTGTTTAATATTTAGTCTGAAATGGAAAAAATGAAACTTCATCTGGGTGGCCAGCTGAGTATGCGTTATGAATCAAAAAACAGAGGCATGGAAAAAATCATTGCTGAAAATGAGAGGCTACGTAAAGAGCTGAAAAAAGTACGGTTATAGGATAGCATCTGGCCATTTGAGCAAATGGTTGGTTATATTAAGCATCTTTTCTTTTAATCTGGCTGGAACTATACATACTGAATATTGAATTTACACTTGTTCTGCTCCCTAAATACAAAATAGATAGTATTCATTCTATTCTTGATACCATACCAATTTGTGCTGTAGTCCTATTAGATCACAAAGGCTAAGCAGAATTGAATAAGGCCAGTGTCTTAGATGGGAGACCTCCAAGAAATATCCAGATGCTATTGGAAATAGTGTTTATGATCTAGTATGTGGCCCTCTTCCTTCTGAATCAGTATTGACCCAATTTCTGAGTGTAATTGTATGGAGTTCAGTGCTGCGTGAGGTTCTGTATTTTGGATAAGATAAAAGAAGCATAAATGCACTTTGCCACAATGTATATAATTTTGTGCCTCATTGGACAACAGGAGGCTGACACCGCAGAAAAGCTACGAATAGCAAAGAATAACATAGAGATAATGAATGAGAAGTTGACTGTGGAACTGGAGGAGACTGTTAAGAGGTTAAACTTTGCTGAAAGCAGAGGTCCACAACTCGAAGGAGCTGACAGCAAAAGCTGGAAATCAATTGTTGTAACAAGGTAGGAACTGAGAATAAAACAGGCAGAATGACTTGTTTTCTTTCTTAAGTATTTTCAAATGAATGAAACTTTCATGATCATAGTTCTCAGTTCCTTTTCTAAAGCATTTCTTACTGACCTCATAGCAATCATTGACAAATTTACTATATTACATATGTTCAGTATACAAACTTCTAACCCAGATCCAGCAGACATGTAGCCTCCTCAGTCATGTGCTCATACACCCTGTTGGTCTCTGCTGCTCCAGAAACTGTTTCCTGTTCTGAGAATGAACCCTCCCTTGCAGCTGCAAAATGCTGGATTGCTATGCTGAGGAGACTACCTTCCAGATTCTGCCCTGTACTATTACCAAATATTGTAACTTGGCTTTGAAGAATAATTTTGTGGTGTTTGCTGAGCACGATAAGTAAGCCCCTTAGCATCCTACCATGAAGGAAAATTCCTCCACAACTGATCAAAAAAACACCCACAGAACTCTTGAAAGGTCTGTGACCTGAATTTCTCAGACTTTGCCTTGTTAATAGTACTCTGGTGGTGGTGGTCAATGGGAAGCGGTATAAAGAGAGGGGTTATGCTGCTTCAAAATTACACTACCACAAAAAAACTCAACAAAACACTAGTCTGAGAGGAGGAAGGAGCCCCTTCTCCACATCAGGAGTATGATGGTAGATGAACCCCAGGCATCCTACAAAGGATTGGAGAGAATAGAAGGTAATATACACAGACCCTTCTGCCTACCTTTCCCAGATAATATATTTTTAGTAAACAGTTGGGCCTGGAGCCAGTCAATTCTTCCACCTGTAGTGGATAGGAAAGCGTTACTCTGATCTTAAGGCATCAAATTCCCACAATAACTATATTTTCCCAGAAAAATGCATAATAAAGAACATTTTCTTAGCTAATATTGAAGGAAAGTTTGTTTTCCACATACTGTGGTAAATTACATTAATTGCTCAGCAACACTATTCATGTTACTTCCATTCTTCTACAGTCCATTCACTTAATAAATGTTGCCTTGTGGATCTTTTCTCCTAACTATGAGTTATTTGACACTAGATTTACTCTTATTGTAGCAAGTAATTTAATGTTGATCAATTTCATACAAACTGCCACATATCATGTTCCTCAACTGTTCCCTTGAAAATCAAAGCAAATGCCCTTTCTTATGCTCTGTACAAATTATTTACAAACAGGATTGTTGTTTTTCCAAAACGTTGACAGCCTATCTAAATAAGAGTGTCTGCACTAGAACTCTAGAACATTAATGGTATGTCTGCACTTGGAACTGGGTGTGTGATTCCCAGCTCAAGGAGACATACTCATGCTAGCTTTCACTGAGCTAATGGGCTATCAATAGAGTGTAATTGCAGTAGCACAGACAGGAGGATGGGTACACCCTAAGTAACCATTCAAGACCATAGATACGTACTCAGTGTGACTAGCCTGTCCTGCTGCCTGTGCTGCTTAGCTACATTCTGTTTTTAGCACACGTGCGTGTGTTCTACTGGGGTCACCATCTTTGTTTTTCAAAAGGTTAGTTTTTGCTATAGTCCTTTGGACTGTGTGTTGGGTTTGCAGGATGGGGAAAAAATATTTTCTAGACTAGGCATAGTATTTGCAGAATGGCCTTAATTTTCTTTCCTGTTTTCAGGATGTATGAAACTAAGATGAAAGAACTGGAAACTGAAGTTGCCAAAAAAAATCAAAGCATTACTGATCTTAAACAGCTATTGCGAGAGGCAACAGAGCGTGAACACAAGATTGAAAAAAACACACAGGACTTAAAGGAACAAGTTAGTAAAACAGCCTAATGGTGACAAATTTATCTTATCTATAATAACAAAAGGCAGATTTTTTCCTCCCTGGTACACATCTATAGGTTTGTTGTTGTAATGTTTTTCATTATTTGTGTACCCTAACTATATATTTCCATACTTCAGCATGTTTGGATTTCTTTTAAATTTAACCTTAACTGTGAATGTTCTTGGTTAATAAAGCTTAATATTGGTCTAATCCCTATAATGTGATTAACCCTAAATTTCTGATATGAACTCTCAACTTTAACTCCATTTTAACATAATTAAATGGGAAACATAATCAGAGGTTGATTTTCCTCCACTGTACACGTCTAAACATTTATCACTGTAGTATTGTTCGTAAGTGCTGAGCTGTAGGTATGGATGTTTTAATGTGCCTTAAAATTTTCTTCTAACTCATTCAATAGAGCTGTTTGTTGACTTTGACTTTCTGACCATAGTGCAAGAACTGTCTCCTTATTCAGACTTTAGCTTTCATGGGTTGGTTCAGAGGGTGGAATCCCACACTGTATAGGAGGAAGGCTTTCAGTTTGACATTTTATCATTTCACTTGTAACTGTTTAATGTTATATTCTGCACATGCAGCATGTAGAGATGCTTACAAGTGTATTTAATATATTGAAAAATATAAATTAATAAAAACTTTACAATCTTATGTTTAAAAAGAAAAGTTCGGTCAAATTTTTGGCCCACTAGTCTTGACACAGAGTTCTTTTAAATGCCCCAGAGTAATTAGCCCCAGAACTCTATTTGCCAGGATTAGCCCCAGTCTTGTCTTGTTTTTAATGTGTATGTCCCATTTCTCCAGCATTATATGAGCAATCAAAGGTTTGTCAGAATGCATAGAACTGTGACTTATTTTGAGTAATTTTTAAAGTTTAAGTGCTGTATTCTTCTTTGCTAGTTTTTGATTAAGTATCAGTAATCTGAACACGGGGCTGGGGCAAAATCAGCAGAGATCTGTATGTAAACTTTGCTGTTTTTTATTATCAATCTGGAGCAAGACACTTTGCAATTTATTTGTCTCTCTCAAATAAAGTTTGCAGCTGTCCTTCATCAAACATAACTCTATATCAGCAGAACAGAAGGTGTGGATGTGATCAAGAATAAACACTTTAGCAACAATAGATTAAAATACCCAGTACAAAAAGCAAAACTGTATGAGATCATTGACTATTACAGTTCATTTGAGAAGCATGTTCATTCAAATGCCCTAGTTGGAATAAACCTCTTCTAGTTGAAATACAAACCACGGTATTCATAACATATCTAGCACAAAAAGATAAAGGCTTTATTTAGGAAATACTGATTTAAAAGTTTTGCTTTATTAAAATACTACCTCTAAACTCTCTCCTGATTGACCATTTCATCCTTGAAATATACCATCTGCACAGAATTCTCATTCTTGGGCCTTAGTTCTTTGGAGTTAAATTGGCAAAATTCCCCAGGCTCTGGTTTTGTTTTTTTTCCACCTGATAGTAAGGTGGAGTATGAGCTAGGCCCCACAGTATACATAACTCACCCCCTATTCCCATGTATAAATGCTTCCCTTTGAACATTCCATTCGTACCCTGCCACTGACAAAATGTCCCATTGACTTAGAGCAAGAATACACTGTGATTTAAAGGATAGAACACAAGATGGAGGCTATGCCTACACTTACAGAAATGTACAGTACAGGCACTACACATGTAGCTATATATCTGTGACCGACCCCCAGGGTAAAATCTGAAACTGTGGGAGCCCATACGCACTTAACTCTTCAGCCAGGATTGTCTCTTCCAATGCTATGCTAGTGACAAGTGGCAAACTCATCCAGGTGCTGTTATCACTCAGCTAACAGCATGCAGAGACACACTCAGCTGAGTGCTCTCCAAGCCACTCAAACTGTACACGGGGAAACATCAGCAAATTCCCCCCAGACTCAGCCTTCAACCCCAGAAATGTTATACTGCTTAAGACCCTCTTGAACGATGCAAGCTCATTAATAAGTTCACCACTTTATCAAAGGATATAGTGGACATGCACCAGCCTTTGTAATCTCAGCAGATTCCCTTAAGCGTTTAGGAAGAACTCACTGGTTAAGATTAAACATTAAAATAAGTTTATTCACTACAGAAAGATAGATTTTAAGTGATTATTAAGTGTTAGGTATAAAGGTCAGAGGTTACATAAGAAATAAAAAGTAAACACATTCTAAATCCTAAACTTTATCAGACTAAGCATGGGTTGAATCAATCAGTTTATCTCACCCCATTAGGCACTGTAAGCAGTTCAAAGTTCTTAATACTGCTTAGCCTCGGACCAGTCTCCCCAGTTCAAAGTCTTTTTCTTCCCAACATTCTTGTTGCCTTCAGAGTAGGTGGGGGAGGAGAGAGAGGTGATCTTATGATGCCACTGTCCCTTATTTTATACCCTCAGTTCACGGGCCTGGAAAAATACTGGCTCAGACATGGAGTCAGGTATGACGTCCTGATACTTTGCTGAGTCAGGGAATTAAGCAATCCCCATTGTGTGGAGCTCAAGCAGCTGCCTCTTATTGAATAGTACATCTCTTGTTACAATTCCCCTGCTGGTCAATGGCTGGTGATGGTCACTTAACACATGTCAGGGTGTAGGTCACACCCTTTGTTGCCACTAGAGAGCTAGCTGTGGGTGTCTCCCAGACTCACAACAAATTTCACTAATAACCATATAGCAAAATCTCATAACACCGTGTAGAATGAAGATATACATATTTTGAAAGAACAGTAAGTTTCAGCAAATCATGACTTTTCATATGATACCTTACAAGGCATTCTTTGTACAAAATATAACCATATATAAGTGGTGAATATGGGGATTACAGGGTGCTATTTTGAAGTACAGTAAGTCACAGTGAAAAGTGGACCACATCCACATTTGTCACTGTGTGTAGCTACATGCCAAAATGAAAGGCTCTATTAGCTCCACACTACTGAAGCCTTTCACTGTGGCAATGAAAAGCTGGGAAGCTGGCAGAGCCTTTCACTGTGGCAGGGAAACACTCTGGCAGTGGGGTAGCCGCAGGTTACTGCACTGCACTAGTTAAAATAGCAGTGCAGATGTGGGAGGCACTGCTTGGGCAAGTAGAGAGCCTGTGTAGGATATATACTGTAGGAGTTCAAGCATGTAGGGTACTCTACTCGCTTAATCCATGCCTCATCATCTACACTGCTATTTATACCCATGCTAGTTGCATGTGCAGTGTCTGTACTCTACATGCCACTGTAAATGTAGACATATCTTGAGTCCAGAGAACTGAGTTCAAGTTCTGTCTCTACTGCTTACCTGCTGTGTGATTTTGAGCAAGTCACTTTCTATCTCCAAACTTCAGTTTGCCCTTCTGTAAAATTCAGCTAATACAACTTGCCTTTCTTTGTAAAGCACCTTTAATAGGCAGCAGGGTTAAAACAAATACAAGGAAGTTCTTCGTCACACAGCGCACAGTCAACTAGTGGAACTCCTTACCTGAGGAGGTTGTGAAGGCTAGGACTATAACAGTGTTTAAAAGAGAACTGGATAAATTCATGGTGGTTAAGTCCATTAATGGCTATTAGCCAGGATGGGTATGGAATGGTGTCCCTAGCCTCTGTTTGTCAGAGGATGGAGATGTATGGCAGGAGAGAGATCACTTGATCATTGCCTGTTAGGTCCACTCCCTCTGGGGCACCTGGTATTGGCCACTGTCGATAGACAGGATACTGGGCTAGATGGACCTTTGGTCTGACCCGGTACGGCCGTTCTTATGAGTGATCTACAAAGGAACAGCACTTGATGAGAGTAAAGAATTATTTACCCTGTCTGAAGGATCTCAAGAAAGGGAGAAACTCTTTGATGTATCTGTCTCTTTGGATCAGTGTGTATCTAGCACTCCTCCTCCCTTGCAGGCTTCCCAAGACAAGAGAATCTTAGGGCTCACTCAAATAGCCTCAGTGAAGTGACTACTGTACTATTTCCCTCTGATCTGCCACCAGTAGCGAGCCATGCCAGAGCTCTTGCTAGGACTAGATTGTGCAAGCCCTCAGCTGCCACAGGAAGGTTCCATTCATCTGTAGCTAACCTATCCAGGACCAAAGCTTGAAGGGAGTCCATCCACTTTGTCCCAGAATTCTTGACATCTCTGTATAGGCCCCTATTGGACTTACCTGCATTTTATTTGAACTGACTATTTCCCATTTATCTTCCCTTGTTTTCAACTGACTACCATATTTGCAACTAATTAGTTACTTAATTGCATTTATCTAGGTGATTTGCCAATTGTGCTATTTGTCTGATTCTTTGAATGCCTTGTTTTAACTGATTGCTGCCCATATCCACTGCCACCTCTACTTTGCTTTCTTCCATATTTGATAATGCTCAAAACTCCTTCTGATTCTTGACCACTTCCCTTCTCCCAAAACCTCTGAGAGAGAACAGTATGTGAGGATAAAGGACACTAATTCCTCAACTACTGACTATGGGCCTGATCCTACAACCTTTACTCATAAGTAATTGTTTCTAACAAAAATAAGGATCACATGATCAGGTCCTCTGCTTTTATTGCTTAAAAGAGGTTAGTTATGATCAGTTTCAAACAATGTGGAAGTTAATACTTTAAAATAGTGGAATTCATAGAGATTAAAATTTTACCTTTATTTAATTTTTTTTACTTAATCAAGTCCTTAGGGTCAAACGTAAAGGTATTTAGGCATCTAGAGATGCAGACGGACACCTAGTGAGACTTTCAAAAAGCACCTAAGGAGGTTAGGCCTAATTTACATTGACACTTTTGTAAATCCCATGAGGTGTCTATCTGCATCTTTATGCATATAAATACCTTAGTAAATCTGGCCCTTGATCTTTATCTAGACTACTCTGTATTTTCTATTCCTTCCTACAAGGCAGCTGAAGCACTAATTCATATTTACTAGAACAGGCTTGTAGATAATTTCTATAAAGCCTCTAAAGTTACCAGCATCTACAAAGATGCTTCTGAAAGATTTTATATTGCAATTTATTTGTTTGTCCAATTAAAAGTTCAGTTTACCTTTTCTTTAAGTTTAATACTATTCTCTCTGCTATTAGGCTTCTATTTTTTCCTTTCCCTGTATTACTTTAGCTATTGTATTCTCAAGTTGAGTTGCTTTGAATTAGTAAATTTAACTACAGATATTTTCAAATGTAAAACTTCCTCATTTTCCTTATACTTTTTTTAAACCTAAGATTGAGCTTCTCAAACACTTTCCTGAAGATGCTAGCACAGAGCAAGGCCTTGCCAGAGAGCTTCAGCTTCTCAGGTAAAGTACTAAGAATCACTCCTAAAAAATGAACCCCTGCTCCACTATGTACAGAAATGAGAATGAGATGTTCTTAGAGAGGAATACCCAGAGCAATTTTTACTCTTCACAATGTTTCAAATTAATTGTTTCACAGATTAACCAATAATCGGCTGGAGAAGGAAAAAGCAGAACTAGCTCACCAGGTGGAAGCTTACCGACATCAAACAGGCATCAATGCAAGCGAAGGCTCTGCAGCTGGTAGCCATTTTCAGTATCTAAAGTACAAGGATTTTTCAGTAATTTGGGCTGGAATCTGCTCTCATTTACTACACTAGTGAGAGTTGGGAGTAATTCCATAACAGTAAATTAAATTACAACAGTGTATGTATTATACAACTGCTACCAGAAATCATGTTTTAGGCTATCCACTAGCAAGTTTACAGCTACTTAGTACTTCTTGTAACCACATAACAAGTGTCAGGACGGGGGCGTAACAGTGGAACTATGCTATTAAATTAATTTTAAAAAGCACCTTTGATCTAAAGAACATTTACCACAGCTCTCTTCCTTACAGCTGCTGCCCCTTCCCTAGTGATTCACTTTGAGCCCTGAGGTATAATTAGAAATAGCTGGATTAAATTTTAAGACAATTAGATGTAGAAACTCAATGGTAAAATCTATTCAGTTTTGGAATAGTCTCTCAAGAGAAGTGGTAGGAGCACTGTTGATTGGAAAATGCACTGGAGTAAATGACATAATTGCTTTCTTCTGTATTTAACAGTCTAGCATTGCCAGCCGCACTGGATTTAAAAAACAAAATGTTTCAGCAGAAACATTCAGCTATCACAGTGAAATTAACAATGTTGGTCTTTAAACTTATCACCAGGAACCAAGGTTAATAAGACTTAATTTTAAAAAAAAAACCCTCTCAGAGCTATTGTTGCAGATTCATTAAAATAGCACTGCACTCAGTCAATCAAAATGTTTACTTCACCACAAAGACTAGCCGCTTAATATTTTTCATTGAGACCTTGTTGTACAGAAATAGATGGAACCACCAGAATAGTGTTGGAGATGACTTTTTGCCACATTGCAATATTGGGTAACGGGGTTTAATGTTCTCCACTATGTATTGCTTATAAAATATAATAGTTATGAATAGGTTAAGCATTTTAATTGTCTTGCAGTATCTTGAATTTAGTAATCTAACTTGTCCTTTTCATAACATGATTATTTTTTTAGAGAAAGGCAGAATTGACAAGTTAATGGTAGATGTAGTAGATCTCCAGACACAGCTGCAAGCCTCAGATCTGGAGAAAAAGCAACTTACAGTGAGTATTGTATGGATACCACCACTGTGATATTGTTCACTTATCTTATGAACTAATGGACAGCTAAGAGAGAAGATTGCATCCACCCATTAGTTGGTCTTATATAATGGCCAGACTTATGACTTTTAAAGTACAAATGCTCTAAAAACAAGTGTATAGTACATCCCTACTCTATGGATTCATATATGTAGTGCATGATGGAAATTAGCATTGTTAAAAATACTGAACCACTCTGCCAGCTTGTTGTCATGTCCCTTCCCCAACCGTGTTTCAGTGGCCAATAACTGCCACTCCTTGGCCCCTCCCTCTTTTACAAAATGACTCAAACTGCAACCAAAATCTTCTGACATCTGCATGTTTGGTTCACAACTTTGATGGGGCTATCAAGAGGATCAAATAAAAAGGGAGGAAGGGAAGTTCTGCTCTCTTTCAACTATTAAGGGGAGATCTAGAATAGAATGTACTGGGACCTTGAGACTCAGGCCCTAAAGCTAGGGTCAGAAGAATACATTATTTAGAAGCACAGCACTGTTTCCCCCCCCCAAGAGCTTCTCTCTTATCACATTATGTAATAATAATGCTGTACTGACTGTGTGATTAATTTAACAAAGTACTCCAGTCTCACTGTAAACGTTTCCGTTTTGACATATGGTATGTACTAAACTTTTAACTCAGCTTCCTTGTTCATATATCAAAGCACCTGTCCTGCAGGTGCAATTAAGTACCAAGGTACCAAAATGATAACCTGTACCTTTACATTCAGAGTGCACAAAGCAAAGCTAGTTTTTAAAAATCTATCCCATAAAGGAAAAGGCAATAGCACAATTAATGTTGTCATTTAGTCCTTTTATATACACATTGGCACAAAAACAGAATGTAGAATTTTGAATTGTAGTAAGTTGGTACTATTCAATTCTTTTATTAGGAAGAAATCAAACAGCTGAAAAGAGAACTGGATAACTTTGACCCTTCCTTTTTTGAAGAACTTGAGGATCTGAAATACAACTACAATGAAGAAGTAAAAAAAAATATTATCTTGAAGGAGAAATTAAAGCAGCTTTCTGAACAGTTTGGTATTCATGTGGATATTCCAGCCAATGTGTCTATTGATTAAATCCATGTTAAGTATTTTAAGTAGTAACACATAAATTGGGTCACTTGGCGGTTATATGTAATACCACTTGTATGCAAGCTTGATTCTAATTTCTCACTGTTGTGAATTAGGACCAGCTCCATTGAAGTTACAATAGTTTGACACCAGAGAAAGAGAGAAGCAGACTTTTCAAAAAAGTTACTAAAATCTTGTTGTTAGTGCTTCAGATGCTATAGATCTAGCAATCAATGTGAAAACTTGTCTTATTTCCTCCCCACTTGTTTTGCATATTTTATGCTTTAGTTCAGAAATGACAGCAGGAAACAGCAGGAGAGATCAAAGGATTTCAGCAATCCTGGGGTGAGGAAGCCCTTGACTACAAAGCCAAACCTGCTGTCTGACACTACTGCACAACAGAAAGAGTTGTAATACTTCAAGGCAATGAATATATATATTTTTTGTGCTTAGATGTAAAGCTAATTTATTTGAAAACTGTTAATATTTTTATAGATTTAGTGTTGGTGGATGTATGGTACGTGCAGAGCACAGATGTAAATAGAACGAAATTGTGAGAATACACAATTTGAATTGCTATTTTTCTAAGTTAAGTTTTTGAAACATTACACACTGCTCTTGATAGTTATTTTCTAAACGGTTATGGACTATCACATTCCTTTTATTTGTCTGTTTCTACAAAGCATTTTCAAAATAATTAAAACTAGTTTACTTTTCACTATTTATGCTAGCTTATTAACAAAAAATCCCAACAATTTGTCCCAAGAGATCAAATAATGTAAACAATGTCACTACTTGGTTTTCAAGCCTTAGTACACTACTGCAGCATGAGGGTGATTACAAATATTGTGGAATGTTTAAATCCAAATAAAAAAAATTACAATTGCAAACATTTTTTTTAAAATGTAGGGCCTGATTATGGTCTCACTTACCGATTTAAATCTGTGTTATTCACAGATATTATAGAAAGCATTGGGCCCTAGGTCTGGAGCCTAAACATAAGAATGTCCTGCGAGTTGCAGTTTGACTTCAGAGTAAACTGCAGGCTGTAAAAATTCAGAAACTAAAAGTTAGCTGACTTCTGTTTTTGTTTTAAAACCATCACTTTCTGCTTCACTATACAAGCCCCTGGAAGCAGCTAACATTAAACACTGTCCTCCTCTTAGCCCTAACAGTTTTAAAAAATTAAGGCTCTTTCAAAACCAAACAACAAATGTACTGAAATCTAAGAGAGGGAGATCCATTTTGGATTTGCCTTTACTGCTCTTTTGCTTCATATTATTGACCATATTTATGCCAATCATTTGCATTGTAGCTATGGAGCTACCTATGCCACAATTATTTGCAAAAATATCCACTTATAGTGTAGGCAAAGCAGGAGAAGAAGGTACAATAATACATATGGCAGCCACCTCTGACAAGATTCTTTTTTCCTCTTTAAACATCAAACTTTATATCTTTTAGTCTACTGAACCTCTGCCCATCCAGCTTTGAAAAATGGTTAAACAAACACTTTGGTTCAAAGTCACAGTCATATTTGGTCCTATTAACAGCAATGACAACTGGTTGAGAATTCAGATATGTCTCTGGAATTGGCCAGCACATACCAAGATGATGTCGATGGAGCTAAGAAGAGAGAAACAGGAGATCAGTGTAAACATCCTCATACATTTATCACTTATTACAAATATCCATCACTGGTAACTCAACAGCTAATTGTTGTGGTCACTGATGTCACGGTTTTGACATATCATTTACAAAGCTCATAGCTCTTGTACACAGTGTGTTAAACTTATATGGCAAATTGCTTCTGGAAGTTTGCCATATACCACTTCAAACTACTAAACTTTCCTACAGCTGAAGTATAACAACTTGTTTTAGATAGCAGCAGGAATTCAGACATTAAGAGTGAAGAAAAGCAGGGGGATGGGGATCTCAAAAAAAGTAGGTAGCAACAATCGCAACTGCTGTGATGAAAACTAGCAGAGTGTTGTATTTTTTTAGCTAGGGTGACCAGATGTCCCGATAGTTAGGCGTTTGTCCTGCATATCTATGTTTGGTCAGGATGCAATTTGTCCCCATTTTTTTTTTTTTTTTTTGCTCCACCAGCAGGCCTCCCCGGCCCCCTCCTCCTGTGTCCCAATATTTTCTTCCTCTCATCTGGTCACCCTATTTTTAGCTGTGATTTAGCAGGTGAATGTGAAAAGTGGCAGACTGCATCACTAAGTAGTCCACCACAAACCACAGTTTGAAGAACAATCTTGCAGAAACAATGCCAGCTTATTTTGATTATTATAAAGGGATCCCTTGTTTTAAGGATCTGTGCTTCTTTGAGTGCTTGTACATACTAATATACGTATGTGAGCACTCCAAGCCACTGACCCACAGAAAAAAAAATCAACTGCAGGCCCCACACAAGTAAAAAAACAAATTAATTTGTGATTGTGGGGGGGGGGGGGGTTTAGAGAGAAATATAAAACATTCAACTCACCCACCCAGGTAAGCGTGGAGGCTCAGAGCTTCCCCCTGCAGTGGGGTGAGCCAACACTCCTGGCTTCAACCCCGCGAGGGGGAGGAGGGGAGGGCACCAAGACTTGCCACAGGCCGGATGAAATTAAGCAACGGCCTGGATCTGGCCCGTAGGTTCCCCACCCTTGCACTAGGGGAAAAAATTCCAGCAACTGTGCTCGGGATGCGCAACACATCTCAAAGAACGGTTACAGAAAGTTAAGTTTTTTTTTTTTTTAAGCACAAACAAGCCCTTGAAATAAAAAAAAGCAAGCCTTAATTGTTGGGTGCTACCTCCACAGGACAAGACAATACAGGGGTCATCCGTTATTTTGTCTGTTTTCGATTAATTGTTCAAACTACTGGCATAATTTATTTACGGTGGAGGCAGGAGTTTTATACATTGTTACTTGCTGAATATTTGGACCCATTATGCTAAGACATTTGTGTGCTCTTCTTGGCATCCACCTTAGAGACCTTGAAGGGGAATGGAATGTTTATTGAAAGCAATGTATAGGATAATGGCAGGTGGATTTATCTACATCAGCATAAATGACTATAGCAGTTTTTGAAGTTAATTTGTTTTTATAACAGTTAATAAATACCGCTAAGTATTGCAAGGAGTCCAATGTAGTTTGAAAAGCTACAACACAGCAGTTACAAAAAGGTAGAGCTGCTGGGCAAGACAGCCAGGTGTTCTGGCTACAACAAGTGAGAAGTGGTATGTAGAGTGCTGGAGCCCTCCTGCCCCCGGAAAGAAACTGGGTAAGATACTCCAGTTGGCTTCCCACTGAAGCTTGTACTGGGAGCAAAGATAGGTGACTAGTGCCTAACTGACAGTTTATGTTGAAAATTATCACACTGGGCTTGTGAGGAGCTGATCAAAGCTGTCAAGTGCTAATTTGAAACATGATCTCACAAAGTAGCTAAACTGATTCTCACCCAACTAGAAGTAACAGTGCATATGGTGTTTTAATCCAATGCCTTTTACACTAGTTGTTTTGTCCTTGAAGTGTTTCAGGTTTTTTTTTTTTAAGTATCAGAGGGGTAGCCGTGTTAGTCTGGTTCTGTAAAAGCAGCAAAGAATCTTGTGGCACCTAACAGACATTTTGCAGCATGAGCTTTCGTGGGTGAATACCCACTTCTTCGGATGCAGGGTTTTTTTGTTTTTTTTTGTTTTTAAAAGAGTTTTTGGGAGTGCAGATTCACTCATGACATTCTAAAATAATTACCTTGATTAAATGTCCATCATTACAATGCCATACAATTCCTTCAATTTTACCCTCTCTGCAGCTTTCAAACCAAGACAATATATCACTGTGCTTCAGCATAGGTGGATTCTTTATTTCAAATGCTCCATGTGGTACAAGAAGATGGACAGGGTGCTTCTTACTTCCTAATCCTACATATATATAAAAAAAAATTAACCTGTAAAATCATGTACAGTCACTGAAGCCAAAATTTCCCTTATTTTTATTACAGCCACATTAAGAGTGCAGTCACAGAATATTTCTGTCAGATACAGAGGGTTGGCCTAAGATACATTGGGTGAAATCCAGGTTGAGCTGAAATAAATGGAAATTTTTCCATTGATTTCTACAGAGATAGGATTTCACCCCTTCTTTTCAGCAACAGAAGTAGATTTCCTGTCCAGGATAAAGTTGGATATTAATTTTTATTTTCATATTAGGGAGACATAAGTCTTCATAATTTTCTGATTCCACTGTAACTTCTTGCCCTATGCAATATTATGACATTAAAAATGTAAGCCAACAGAAGTACAGTAGTGTATATACGCTGTATTCTCAGTTTGAAAGATACAGCTTCCAGGAAATTAAATAATCACCTCTGCCGTTTGTATGGCAAGGTGCATCTAAAAAACTAGTATTTTTTTGTTTTTAAAGAAAACTTGTGTGTAGATAGATATCTTTGATTTTTGACATGATTCCAAATGGGTCCCATAACAACACTACTACAACCATCTTATTAGAATCCGAAGGAACTACACCTTGACATGCTTACCACAGAAAAAATTCTCAGTCTCAGAAAAAACTCTGAGTTCTTAAACTGTTTTTTTAAACTGATTTACCCTTAACATACTATTGTGGTGAGATAGGTAAACAGCAAGCTTTATATATTTAAGCTCTACAGTTACCAAATGAAAATAGTATGTTCTAATCAAATTTAGACTAAGTCTCTCTTGCAAGTGAAGAGATTTCTGCTTCAATATGCTCCGAAGAGCCACAAGTTAAGACTACTTGACACAATACTCTTGGGAGAATTCTGCACCACTGTGCACATGCAGAATTTATGTCCCCCACAGATCCTTCCCCTCCTCCTGTCCCCGTGACAGAATATACATTTTGTGAGAGATGTGCTTCAATTACATTTTTCATCCACCAGGGGTTGCTGTGGCACCAGAAGAGAGGGCAGCTAGCTCACAAGCTGGAGTAGGGAAGGGTCAGAAGTTACCTTCCTCACAGCATCCTGGCTCTGGGGCCAGGTGAGAAGGCACAGAATATGGGGGGTGGTGGATAAAGTAGGGCACACAGGGCTGCTGGAGGGGGTGTCACAGGAACTAGAGAGGTGACAGCATTGAGCCAGGGGCTCAATAAGAGTGAGGGCTACAGGGCCACATGGGAACATGTGCAGATATGCCTGGCTGAATGGGGAGTTGGGGTGCAGGGAAACACTGGGACAGGGGCAGATGTGCCTGAGTGAATGGGAGAGGCGAGGGGTCAGCCAGGGTCTGCATGGGGGAGGCTCCCCAACATCACATCCCCCCCCACCACCACCCAAAAAACCCTAAACTCTGTTCCATACTTCTCCTACCCACATCCAACAACCCTCCAGGTTTACTTTCAGACTCCTCCTCTCTCCCTCAGCTGCTCTGCTACCCCTGACTCCCCAAAGCCTTTCCACTGCTTCTGAGGAGTATGAGAAATATGTTTCTGTATTGTAGTTTAAATGAATTATTATTCAAAGTTCTGTTAATATGCTTAGCCAGGAATCTGTCAAAAAACATTTGCTGAATCTTTTTTGTTCTCTGTATTGTTACAGACATAATTGCTGGCAGGTATTTTGAAATAAATTACCAAAATAATTGAAACTAGCAGGATTATATTGTTATTTTGACAAATAAAATATGCAGAATTTTGCAGAACTTCAAAATATTGTGCACAGAATGTTTAATTCTTTGATGCTCAATTCCCCCAGGAATAACACAAACTTCATGCGTCATTATTGAAGTGAAATAGGGATGGTATAGTAGAACTGTAGCATACTCTTCCTGCCATGCTAGGACAACAGCTGTTATGTTGGGAATGAACGGTTACAAGTAAGCACGTGGAATGCTCAAAAGCCTATTTAACCTGCTCATTTTTAAACTGCGTTATAAAAGACAGAGAGCTGATCATTTTGTTCTATCAATTTTTATTTAAAAAAAACCCAAATATTTCCAATGAAGTGTGATTTAATGTTTGTTTCCCAAATGGTGTTGCACCCTTCTTTGGTTCTGAGAAAAGATGTCTGTTTAAATGGAAAACAAATGTATATGCCCCAGTCATTCATCCAACTTCACTGCAGCAGAGTTCACCTAAACACAAAAGGAAATTTTTTTGTGGAGGCCTGTTATTAAAAGTTAGCAGCACATCACTGACTGGCTTTGGAAAGTAGAGCAAACATTGCCCCTGCTAGTTCAACGTTATGTCTTCACTAAAAGAAAAAAGTGTGTTTTTGCATTATGATAGCTATCTTCATGTAAAATCCTAGTGACCATATAGCCTGGGTAGTTTTTACCTGAATGTAACTAATTAAGGTCAACCCATGTGGAAGGCACAGGATTAGCTTGACTAGCTACTACAGTACTATATCAACTTAGCTACCTTGTAAAAACGCAGCTATTGTTTGCGGTGAAGACAGAGTTGTAGTCTTGCATGGAGAAGAAATGTATCTTAGTGGTAATCCTTTGGAATTACATACAACAGGTTCGGAGGGGAGAAAGAGATAGTTAAAGAAACTGTGCATTGTGCGAAACTGCCAATCACTGATATCTAATAATCTCTCTGTACTCCACCCTTTGGGCACTGCTGTAACTACCCTCATTTTCCTTTTTAAAGCGTTATAAGGGGGGGGTCTCAAACAGGGTGTCACAAGGTTATTACAGGTGGGGCGAGTCGCAAGCTGTCAGCCTCCACCCCAAACACTGCTTCACTTCCAGCATTTATAATAGTGTTAAATATTTTTGTAAGTGTTTTTAATTTATAAGGGGGGTGAGGGGATCGCACTCAAAAGCTTGCTGTATGAAAGGGGTCACTAATACAAAAGTTTGAGAACCACTGGGTTATAATATGTTAAGCCATTTTGGCAACGTACAAGTTGCTTCTAATTCATGGAGCTTAGTGAAGTCATTCCAATCTCTTATTTTGTAACTAAGAGACACCATACCATTCACTCTCAATTAAAACACATTAAAATATTTAAGGTAATAATGAGTATTAAAACAACATATGCTATACTTGCCATATGGATTTGCATTAATATTAGTTCCAATAAGCTCCAGTGTTTGTTCCAAAAGGTCCGATAATGGCACGGAACTGATTTCCAAAAGTCCAGGATCATCAGCATGGCATTTCAATATAAGGGCTATTTCAGCCTCATAATTAACAACAGATGAATGCCAACAATATTGTTTGCTATTTTTCTCCACTGGCACCCAACCTAGGAGAAAACATTCCATTTTACTTCTTGTCAAGGCACATGAAAAACTGTACATACATTAGAAAGTAGCTGTAAACTATAGCATTCTACTAATATGAAGAACTACATATCTAATTATATTTTTACAAGGAAAATAAACTTATCCCAAGGACAAAGTTACATAGTACCTCAAAGAAATGTGTCAAAGGAATTTAATAGGGACAACTGTGTCTTTTGGCTCAAAGTTTTGCAAATCAGTGTAGCCAAATGCCACAGGAAAAAAAATGTCTGCTACAGCAGAACAAAGCATGACTGAATAGTGAGTAAATGACATGTTAGGAAGGGACTTTCTGAATATGGTGCTATGCAGTGTAGTTGTAGCGATATCGGTCTCAGGATATTAGAGAGGCAAGATCAGAGAGGTAGTATCTTTTATTGGACCAACTTCTTTTGGTGAGAGACACAAGCTTTTGAGCCACACAGAGCTTTTTTCAAGTCTGGGAAAGGTACTCCCAGAGTCATAGTAAAATTCAGGGTGAAACAGATTGTTTAGCATAAGTAGTTTGCACATATTGTAAGGGATCATTCAAGGCAGAGTGGCCCGTTAATACCTCTGCAGTCATAGGACAAAGAGAGGGGGTTAGTGTTGTAATAAGCCATAAATCCAGTGTCTCTGTTCAGTCCACATTTTTAAGGTCTAGCAGAGTAATGTCAAGCTCCCAGGCTTGTCTTTTGAAAGTGTTGTGCAGGCTTCCTTTGAGGATGAGGGACTGATAAGGTCAGCTATAGAGTGATCACTTTGTGAAAAAAGTGTTCATCCACAGGTGTGAATTCATTAGAGAGGGTAGTGATTGGCTTCACCCATAGGCACCGACTTCCCCTCTGCCCAGTGGGTGCTTAACCCCCCACCCGCCCCTGTCCTGTCTCTGCACCACCCTCGTCCCACCCCCATTCCACCCCTTCCCCAAAGTCTCTGCCCCACCTCGCCTTTTCCCACCCCAGCCCTGCCCCCTTCCCACCCTCTTCCCCCAAGTTCCTGTCCTTGCCCTGCCTCTTCTCTGCCTCCTCCCCTGAGCGTGCCAAGTCCCTGCTCCTTCACCTTCCCCCCCGGAAATTCCTAAGCGCTGCCAAAGAGCAAGAAGAGCAGGGACATGGCGCGCTCATGGGGAGAGCTTGGCTGCCAGCTCTGGAGCATCCAAGGAGTCGGCGCCTATGGTTTCACCCACACAGTTATTATTCGGGCAGTTAGTGCTCTGGATGAGGTACACCATAGCTTGGGGTAGGCATGTATAGGATCAATGAACCTTGAAAGGTGTGGTGTGGGAGATATTGATCATTGTAGCAATGGAGAGGTGTCGTCAGGTTTTGCATCTATTGTTCTGGCAGGGTCTGGTGCCACTTTGAGTCCTGTTCTGTTGGTATTTTAACTCTGGGCCTAATTCTAATCCACTTTAGAAGTAGAGAAAAGTCCCCTTTTCATTTAAACCAGACTGTATGGTATATACCTGGAATGTGTCCATTTTCATCAGGCAAAGGGTTTCCACTGGATTGCTGGATTTCCTTTGCTGGAATCCAGCATTCTGGGACAGGTCTGAAGTCTTCTTCAATATTCCACATAAATTCTTAACAAAAAAAGGTAATTATTTTGTGACAAAACGTTAGCTAATTCTACTATGTGATAATCTTTCAAAATAAACATTCAAATAATCTGACATAGGAAGAGCACCAGCACGAGGTCTAATCTTTTGTTGTTTTTTGTTTAAGTAATTTAGTCTACTTAGATATTTAGACAAAGAATTTCCATTCCCACAATCCTGGACTTCTGGGGCTGCTCTCCTCTCTGCAGCTCATAGAGGCAGAACAGCCTTTTAGCACTAAACAGTCTGGCCAGAACACCTCTGTTCCTGTTTGCTGCCAGATTGTCTGCCACTGCAGCAGCAAACAGTGGCAGGTTCTTTTGCTCCTGCCCTATCTCTAATTTAACTTCTTTACTCAATTTTTGGCCAGTTGGGAGCAGTGTTCTCCCTTCTCAGAATTTGTCCCCCTCCCTGAGTCAGTTAACCCTTTGGGGGTTCAACCTCCCTGAATCGCCACTGCAGTGTCCCCCTGCTTGTTCCTCCAAGCTCGAATGTCTACATGGCTATTAGCCCCTTAGCTCGAGCCCCTGAGCTTGAGTCAGGTGGCACGGGCCAGCCACGGATGTATAATTGCAGTGTACACATACCCTCTGACAATGAGTTTCCCCCTCCCAGGGACAATGGGACTGAGTGGGAAGGATTCTGAGACAGAGCTTTCGAGAGGGTCTTCAGGTCTTAAGGAAGGCAAGCCACAAAAGATCTCACCAAAGCCACAGCAGAGTTTCTGCACTCCCAAAGCATATTCAAAAGGTTAAAAAAAAAATCTAAAAGGCAAAAAAGGGAAAGAAAAAGCACATTAAAAAATCCAGAAGTTATGAGTCCTCTGATTCCTCTTCATCCCCCCCTTGAGGAAGATGGGCTTTCTGACTCTGAAACCTAAGCAGCCTCCTGTGAATAAGCTTCAGAGTAAATTTCTCCCCTCAAAATCCTCACATGTGGCTGCAATATCCCTTCGCTTCTCCCTCTGAGGAAGTGATTAGGGATGGATGGAACAAGCCTGATAAAGGCAAGCATATTAACAACAGCAACCTCAGACTCTACAACATTCAAGAACCCAATGGCTCTATTACTGATAAACCAAAAGTTGATGCCAATGTAGCGTCCCTCACCAAGGATATGATTATTTCCTCAGAAGTGGAGTTCAAGCCTAAGGAACCCACGGATAGAAAGATGAAGGCCACTCTTAAAGTGGACTTTGAAGCCTCAAGCCTAAGAGGTGGCTTCCAGCTCAGTAGCCAGGCGCCACCTATGGCTACAACCCTGGAAGGTGGATACTCACTCTAAGCATGTCCTATGCTCAGCCAAGTTTACAGGCTCCTCCTTTTTGGAGAAAAGCTGGATATGGTGGTTGCTGACAATGTGGCTAAATCCAAATATTCTCTCCCTTCCCACTAAGTGCCCACAGAAAAGAACAGAGACTGGCATTCAGAAAGAAGTGCACCTTTCTCTCCTCTTCCTCACAGAGAGTCAACAGATTCCCCAAACAGTAGAATTAGGGAGTGGGGTGGGGAGGGAAGAAACAGTTCAGAGTGACCTCAGCCTTCCTGAAATCCACTTTATGACAAATATCTCATAGACCTTCACCCAGAGCTGAAGCAAGAGAACAGGATTTCTCATTTCGTAAAGGAATGGTTTTCATCGACTACAGACAAGTGAATCAGAGAAATAATAAGCTAGGGATACTCCCATAGGCTGTGGGCTCCACCCCATCCATTCTTCATCCAGTGACCCAGCTCTAACGACCAGACAATCCAATCCAGAATGAAATATCTTATCTTCTGGATATGGGCATGACAGACTATGTTCCCTCAGCATAAAGGTTCTCCAGACTTTACTCTGTCTTCTTCACTGTACAGAAGTGCACAGGTGGGATTTAAGCCATTCTTGACATCAAAAGGCTCAACAAGTGGATGAAGAAAATGAAGTTTAAGAAGACGACCCTGCCCACCAATGTCATTGCTGTCGTGGGGGACTTCTTTACTTCAGTAGATCTAGCAGATACATATTTTCATATCCCCATCAGACAGTGCCACCGCAGACTTCTGAGGGTTGCCTATTGTAGGAACTTTACACTTCTCAAGCACTAAGGGGGTTGGAAAACCGCCCCCGGATTTAGAGCGGCCGAAGTGGTTCCCACCCCCCCACACTCGATCAGGAGACACACAGATTAAGCGCTGACTAGGTGTTTACCACTGGAATACGCAGTGCATAAGGCACCAATCAGGGGAGGGGGCGAAGTAGTTGGATTATGTTAGCACATGCGCATAATAGAATGATTTATGTAACCATTATAATAAAAGGGCGTGGAAAACCCCCGCTGGGGCGCGCTCCACTGGAACAGACTGACGGACTTGGCTTTATTTATTGCTACATCTGGTGACCCCGACGTGATTCCCCCTGCTCACCGGCTGGAATAGCCTTCGATGCATCGACACTCGCTGAATAGCCCCGTTTCGTGAGTATGGGGGGGGAAACTGTCAGCTTGGCAGAAAGTTCATGCGAAAGAGCTGCAGGTTATCATGCAACAGGCTGGCAGGCCAGCCTCCATGGGTCAGTTAGAACAGCTAATTGCTGAAATCAATCGCCAATGTCCTTGGTACCCGGATCGCGGGTCACTGTCGGTAGATGATTGGATAACGATAGGGGCGACACTGCACGCGGAGCCTAGAGCCGCGGTGCAGTGGCTCCTGCTTTGGCAGCGATGTAAGGAGGCTCTGGAGACAACCGGGATCGGAGCGTCTTCCAGGGCTATCCTTCTTGCCCCCGCGCCTTCGGCCCCCCCTCCTTACCCTCGGATCTTGCCCTCTAAGCCGCCTGAGGCGGTACCCGAATGCCATGATGCATGTCCGGGTACGGATGGCTCTTCACAGCCGAATTTTCGGCTGTCCCCTTTTCAGGCAATGTTACAGAGGGAAAAGGAGGAGGGAGGACTGAGCTCCGAAGAGATAAGGGCGTTATTGGCTGCGTTCCCAGTGACACATCGCCCTGGCAACGCAGAGGGGGTGGCTGAAGTGGAGATCACAGCCCTCCCCTATCCCGTTCTCCGAGAAGCGAGACGAGCGGTTACTGAGTCTGGATTGAAATCCACCTTTACCCGAGGCATGTCAGAAGGGATTGCTAATGGGTATAGCATGCTCCCCCAAGATTGGAAGGATTTTTGTAGGATGCTTTTAAGCCCCGCGCAGTATGTTATTTGGGATAGTGAATTTCAACAGGAAGCATTACAACAGGGGCGGGCATCGGGGGGGCCTATACTCCCGAGCAGCTGTATGGAGCGGGACAGTTTGCTAGCATACGGGAGCAGGCTGCGAATATCCCTCTCGCAACGCTTCAAGTTGTGGGGCGTTGTGTTTTAAAGGCCCTGTTTGAAGTACCGGTGACGGGCAAACCCTCCCGGTCCTTTACCGTCACCCGCCAGGGCCCTCAAGAGTTGTATGTGGAATTGATTAACAGAATACAGGAGGCTATTCAGAGGCAGGTAGATAATCCTGATGCCCAGTGGGAATTAATGAGGAAACTCGCTTATCGGTATCCCCCTTGAAGGGCTGGTGGATACTGGAGCTGACGTTACAGTCATCTCCGCTCGGCAGTGGCCGTCCACCTGGGACAAATCCGAAGTGCCAGCCATTTGGGGAGTGGGCGGATTGCAGGCTGCTCAACAAAGCACCCGATGGATTGCTATAACTCCGAGAGAAGGGGGAAAGGAGATTCTCCTTAAACCCTATATCATGGACATTGCTATATCCCTATGGGGAAGAGATTTGTTAAGCAAATTTGGATCACATCTTACCATTCATGACTGAGTTTACTGCCCTTTCCCTTGTGTGGCTGACCACCACCCCTGTGTGGGTGGAACAGTGGCCACTGCCACAGGAGAAGTTTTTTGCATTGTGTCACTTATGTGAGGAACAATACCAGGCGGGCCATGTGGAAAAATCCGCTAGCCCCTGGAATTCGCCAGTTTTTGTTGTAAAGAAAAAATCTAGTAAATGGCGAATGCTCCAAGATTTTAGAGCGATTAATGCGTGCATTTAATTCATGGGACCCCTGCAGTGTGGAACCCCAAATCCCAATTTTATCCCATATGATTATTAGCTTAGGATAATGGATCTTAAAGATTGTTTTTTTACAATCCCTTTTTGTTCCAAAGATAGGGAGCTTACTTTCCCCGGGGAGGTGGTGGCGATTCGTACCCAATTTTTTGGACCCCTGCCCCCGGGCACGATGGGGCTAATCCTCCCTCGTTCCCATGCCGGGAAATATGGCATTCAGATAGTCCCCGGGGTAATGGATAGTGATTATATGGGAAGTATTTATGTTTAAAATTGGGCTCTTATGCCAAAATAGTTGCACCAAGGGGACTCCTGGGCCCAGATGGTGATCCTTCCCTTTTTGGCTAACACATTCCGTTAGTGCCTGGCCGAGTTTTGCAGCTCTCATAGCTTTTGGGCCCAGCCAAGCCCCCCTTTCTCTTGGCTGTCCGCCAAGTTTCAGTTGCATGCGGTGTCCTTGACTGGGCAGTGTTTTTTTTTCTTTAACTTTTTCAGTTAACTCATTCTGTTCTTTTTGGATCCCATTGATAGTCATGCATTTTTTCATCAAAATGCTAAATTTTTAGTGAAGCATTTTATGATCCCCCTGATTCAGGCCCAACGTATTGTTCAAACCTGTAATCATTGTGCAAATCTTCATCATTACCCCGAATTGGGTGTTAATCCCCGCGGCCTTCAATCCAACCAAATTTGGCAAATGGATATCACGCTTTATCCCCCTTTTTCTCCTTGGAAATATTTACATGTTACCATTGATACCTACTCTCATTATATTTGGGCCACCCCCCAACGGGGCGAACAGGCCAAACACGTGATTAATCATGTTCTTGCTGCGGTGGCCGTTATGGGCCGCCCCCGACAGATAAAAACCGATAACGGCCCCACCTACATTTCTCACAGGTTTGCGGATTTTTGCACGCAGTGGCAAATTAACCACGTCTTTGGTATTCCGTATAATTCCACAGGTCAAGCCATTGTGGAATGGACCAATAGTACACTTAAAGAGTACCAAAAAAAAGCAAAATAAAACAGTGGGGGATGATGGGCCAACCCTGGGCGCCAAGCAAAATCAATTAGCGATAGTACTGTTTACCCTAAATACTTTAAATATTTTTCAAAATTTTACAGCCACTGAATGACATTTTAAGACAGAAACCCCGCTCCCACGCCCATCTGTCAAATATAGGCAGAGCCCGGACCCTAACTGGTATGGCCCCGTTCCATTGATAACCTGGGGACGAGGGCATGCCGCTGTGCTTACTCCCACAGGTCCGTTGTGGGTCCCTGCCAAAAATGTGTGACCGTGGCACGATGACGTGGCATTAAAGCCTCAAGAACCCGATACCCAACTTCAATCTGAGCCTAACCGAGACCTTTCCAGTGTGCCGAGCCACAAAGACGGCACCAAAGGTTACCTGGGGGCAGGTGAAACGACTGGCGCAGCAGGCTCAGCAAATGCTGGAGAATAACAAGGCCAAGCCTACCCCCGAGAATTTTACTGCTGCTATCTTTGCTTGTTTGACCGCTAATTCTTTTATTATATTGTTGTGTTGTTTTTGTGTGTCATCGGTTGGGGCCGAACCCGAATTGCATAGCCGCATGCGTTATAATATATGGGCTCGACTTGCGATCCTTGCCAATCAATCTTCCTTTTGTTTACAGCAGGCCCCTGAGATGTATGGCCTGTTGGGCACCTGCCTGGTCCCAGTATGTAAGGCACCAGGCGATGCTGCAGATGCAATGGGGATGTTTAATTTTATAACTGCCATCCATGGGATGGGTCCAAACTGTTTTGCAATACGCTTTGATTGTTATTGCCTGCTTGATTGGTTTTTGTTGCTTTGCTCAGTGTATTCCTAATATAATTAGGATGTGTTTTACACCCTGTCGGCGCAAACCCCTGCCTACACCCCAAGCCGTCATGTATGCCCATAGAATCATGAAACATGCGGACCAGGCACGGGTCGACAAAACAGAAAAGGAGGGGATGTAGGAACTTTACACTTCTCAAGCACTAAGGGGGTTGGAAAACCGCCCCCGGATTTAGAGCGGCCGAAGTGGTTCCCACCCCCCCACACTCGATCAGGAGACACACAGATTAAGCGCTGACTAGGTGTTTACCACTGGAATACGCAGTGCATAAGGCACCAATCAGGGGAGGGGGCGAAGTAGTTGGATTATGCTAGCACATGCGCATAATAGAATGATTTATGTAACCATTATAATAAAAGGGCGTGGAAAACCCCCGCTGGGGCGCGCTCCACTGGAACAGACTGACGGACTTGGCTTTCTTTATTGCTACAGCCTATGGCAGGAAAGACTATCAGTACCAAACTCTCCTGTTCAGCTTGTCATCAAGCCGCAGGGTTTTTACAAATATGATGTTGATGATACTAGACATAGCCAGGTCATAGTGAACTCATCTGTACCCCTTCCTGGAAAACATCCTCAGAGTTCCAGAGCAGTCAGGAGCACACAGGGCTATGTTTCAGACCCTCTTCAGATCTCTTCCAGGTGAATGGCTTCATCATAAACGCCTGGTTCCACCCAGGAATTTATGTTCTTACTCCAGAGCTGCAGGCATAACTCTATGCCTCAAATTGCTAGGACTCCTTGTGCTGTGTATGAGGAACACTCCATAGGCACAATCACGCATCAGAAGTTTTCAGCCTTTATACAAAACGTATGGGACCACTCCCCAGAACACATGAAAGATCAAGTACAGATTCCAACACATATATTCAAATGATAAGATAAGCTCTAACCAGCGTTTTCCTGCTGACCATCTGCATAGACGGAGACGGTCACAACTAAGTTACAATTTGGGCATGAAAGATAAAATGTAAAAAAACTTGGGCAGAAAGGAGGACACATAGGTAATGTAATTGGTAAAAATTTTGTTATTTAGGGATGTGGGATAATGTGATAGGTTTAGTACATTTGAAGGAAGTACACCTCTACCCCGATATAACACTGTCCTCGGGAGCCAAAAAATCTTACCGCGTTATATGTGAAACTGCGTTTTATTGAACTTGCTTTGATCTGCCAGAACATGCAGGCCCCCTCCCCCGGAGCGCTGCTTTACCGCATTATATCCGAATTCGTGTTACATTGGGGTAGAGGTGTAGCTAGCTTTACTTATAGAATATAAATGAAAAACAATGCTCTTTGGGAGCCATTCCTGGACTGCATTTCAACATCAAGCTGCTGGAACTTACAGTGGTGGTCAGCCCATGGTAATAATCCCAATGATATGCCCATCTGCCTTCAAGATCCTTTAGTCCTTACAACTGACTCCAGCCTAGAAGGCTGGGGAGCTCACTTGAAGACCCAAATAGCCCAGGGCCTCTAGACTGAGAACCTCAAATGGCTTCAACTAACAGCCTGATTATTAAGAACACGACATTCTAGTGCTTCTGTCTATCCTCCACACTCATTGACTGCTTTCATCTAGCAGAGTCTCAATACTAAAGCGTACTCCCTTGTCTGGTCGGGATTCAGCAACATGGTGCCAGGAGCACAATGCAAATCTCAGAAATCCAGGAATTCCAATCATTCTGGACTTTCTCCAGGAAAGCATAGACAGAGGCCTTCAGCCTTGCACCATTGCATGCCAGATATCTGCTCTTAGTAGCATGTTATTCACAGGATCCTCAGACTCCCTGCAGACAATCCACAGGTGGCTAGAGTCCTTCAAGCAGTCTGATTAGCCAGACCAGTGATCAGGCCATTCTTCCCAAAATGGGACCTTCTGCTAGTTCTGTATGCCCTGACAAGCCTCTGACTTCAGAGTTAGTCTTATGGATAAATAAAAGGTTTATTTCTTAATAGTAATTACGTCTGCCAGGCGAGAGTCTGTGCTGGCAGCCTTATCTATACAGGAGCCTTACTGCATGTTCCATGAAGACAAGGTAATGCTCAGGACACCAAAATCCTTTCTTTGTAAGGTAAGCTTTTCCTCCCAAACTTCCCAACTGTTCCTCGCACAATACAGGGTACCCCGCCTATATCCTACCGAGGGCTCAAGACATGACCCTGTCAATTTAGGCACCCCAACCTTCTCCCTCCAAAGGCCTGGTCAATTTAAGTACCTGCCCTTTCCATGGGGCTCAGGGCTCTACAGGTCTGTGCGATCTTTCCCAGAGAAAGAGCCTTACACAGCTGTGCTCTAAATGTCTATTTATTAGCAACACACACAGAATACATATTCAGAGTTCCAGCAGCTTGATGTTGAACTGCAGTCTAGAAATGGCTCCCAAAGAGCACAGATTTTCATTTATATTATGTAGATAAAGCTAGCTACCTCCTTCAAATGTACTAAATCTATCACATTATCCCACATCCCTAAATAACAAAAAAAATTACCAGTTACACACTGGCACCTGTGTCCTCCTTTCTGCCCAAGTTTTTTTTACATTTTATCTTTCATGCCCAAATTGTAACTTAGTTGTGACCTCCGTTTATGCAGATGGTCAGCATAAAAACACTGGTTAGAGCTTAACTTATCATTTGTTGAATCTCTTTCTGTATCCTCCCTAATTTCCCAGTGCCTAGGTGTCTCTACTTTACAATGCTGGTGGTTATAACTCTCTTTAGGGTCATTCCTGAGGTGTGGGTGCTTTATCAGCAACAGAACATTCTTTTTTTCAGTTTTAGTGGTGAACTCCCTGAGTTTCACCTAAGTCTGGTTTAATATTGGGGGAGGGGAGGGAGGGAGGCTGATCAGGTCTCAGGCCTACACAAGAGGATGTGCATCCTTCATTCTGTCCAAAACCATAGCATCCAACTAAAAAAGGCAAAGCATCTTATATGTCAAAAGAGCTTTGAAAATCTCTCTCAAACATAAAGAATCCACAATAATACCAGGCTCCCTATGTGTGTCTTTCCACCCAAAATGCCAAGTACTCACAGCTCTCCAAATCCTCCATCACTAGGTGGATTAGACTATGTATTGTGGAAGCTTACAAATCATCAGCGGCTCCTGTCCCAGAAGGAATCAAGGCACACTTCATGAGATCCTTAACAAACTCATGGGTGGAACAGGCAACTGCATCCACTGCGGAAATCTGCAAAGCAGCCACTTGGTCTACAGCCAATCCCTTCATTAAGCATTACAACACGGACTTTCTATTTTCTGCAGAGGCCTCCTTTGGCAGGAAGATGCTGCAAGCAGTTGCCCAGAAATAAATACAGACTCACAAAAAGTGAGGTACTTCGTTCCTACCCAACTTTTGTTTCATAACCTCCCTACATCTGTTCACTGCTTGCTACTTTCCAGATGTCCAGCACTGTGAGAGATGCTAGGTTGCAGAATGGAAAACTTCTTACTAATAATTTATTTTCTGCTAGCAGCATCTCCCAAAATTTCCACCCTGGATAGTTCATGAGTCAAAGGTAAGATATTAACTGGAATCCTTACCATATGACCATCTTCCTTGGTCTAATGTACATAGCTATTCCATTATCCCGGGAATGTTTTTTAATAATGATGTTATGCAAATTTTTCATCTTGGGAATAACTCATTTGGCAGCAAGCAGGACTGTCCACAAGAAGGACTGTGGTCAGACTGCACCACTAAAACACTGATCTGCCTCTGAGAGCTGCAAAAAGAGGACAGCAGCCCCATCTTTAAAATAGGGAAAAAGGAGAACCCGGGAAACTATAGCCTCACCTCAGCCCAGGAAAAAATCATGGAGCAGGTCCTCAAGGAAACCATTGTGAAGCACTTGGAGGAGAAGGTGGTGATCAGGAACAGTCAACATGGATTCACCAACAGCAAGTCATGCCTGATCAACCTGATTGCCTTCTATGATGAGGTAACTGGCTCTGTGGATATGGGGAAAGCAGTGGACATGATCTATCTTGACTTTAGCAAAGCTTTTGATACAGTCTCCCACAGTATTCTTGCCAGCAAGTTAAAAAAGTATGGATTGGATGAATGGACTATAAGGGGGAAGAGAAAGCTGGCTAGATTGTCTGGCTCAACAGTAGTGATCAACGGCTCAATGTCTAGTTGGCAGCCAGTATCAAGCAGAATGCCCCAGGGGTCAGTCCTGGGGCCAGTTTTGTTCAACATCTTTATTAATGATCTGGATGATGGGATGGATCGTACCCTCAGCAAGTTCACAGATGACACTAAGCTGGGGAGAGATATAGATACGCTGGAGGGTAGGGATAGGGTCCAGAGTGACCTAGACAAATTGGAGGTTTGGGCCAAAAGAAATATGATAAGGTTCAAAAAGGACAAGTGCAGAGTCCTGCACTTAGGACAGAAGAATCCCATGCACCACTACAAGCTCGGGACTGACTGGCTAAGCAGCAATTCTGCAGAAAAGGACCTGGGGATTACAGTGGATGAGAAACTGGATATGAGTCAACTGTGTGCCCTTGTTACCAAGAAGGCTAATGGCATATTGGGCTGTATTAGTAGGAGCATTGCCAGCAGATCGAAGGAAGTGATTATTCCCCTCTATTTGGCATTGGTGAGGCCACATCTGGAGTACTGCATCCAGTTTTGGGCCCCATACTACAGAAAAGATGTGCACAAATTGGAGACACTCTAGTGGAGGGCAACAAAAATTGTTAGGGGGCTGGAGCACATGACTTACGAGGAGAAGCTGAGGGAACTCGGGTTATTTAGTCTGCAGAAGAGAAGAGTGAGGGGGGATTTGACAGCAGCCTTCAACTACCTGAAGAGTGGTTCCAAAGAGGATGGAGCTGGGCTGTTCTCAGTGGTGACAGATGACAGAACAAGGAGGAATGGTCTCAAGTTGCAGCGGGGAAGGTCTAGGTTGGATATTAGGAAACACTATTTCACTAGGAGGGTGGTGAAGCACTGGAATGGGTTACCTAGGGAAGTGGTGGAATCTCCATCCTTAGAGGTTTTTAAGGTCTGGCTTGACAAAGCCCTGGCTGGGATGATTTAGTTAGTGCTGGTCCTGTTGAGCAGGGGGTTGGATTAGATGATCTCCTGAGGTCTCTTCCAACCCTAATCTTCTATGATTCTAGATATCCAGAATTGTGGGAGATGGCGCTATCAGAAAGGAAATCCTTGATAAGAAATTTTCTGTTCTAGCAATGAATTTCCATTCTAGCAAAAGAAATACCATGAAGCAAATGAAGGAGATATGCACTCAGAAAAAGTTTAGTATTTAATACTAGCCCAGAGTGAGGATCAAGTGATTATTTAGCCAAAATTATAATGATAGTACACAGAGCTAAGTAAAGTCATCATAGTATTTGAAAAGAAATATAGAAGTTTTGAGCCGGATCACTAATATTTCAACATAATACTGGTTTTGTTTAACCAAAGGTATTTATCTCAAAGAAATACTTCAATTACCAAGAGAAAAAAAAGAAAAAACCTCACTGACCTTTTGAGTCTTCCATTGAATACATGAATCTTTTAAACCTTTTCTCAGATAGTTTGTTGGGTCTTCTATCCAACCTCGCCCAAAGATACGGCTGCCCTACAGGTTTCAGAATTACAAAAACAACAGGTTATTTAGATAATAGCATGCAAGACAGGATTTCTGCCATTAAAATGGACAGTTTAACATGAGAGGTAAAATATCCAACAGTAAATATTCCATTCCCTCCTGCCTTCAAAAAAAAAGAGAGAGTCATATAAAAAGAGGATATGTTTAATTGAGGTTAATTTGCTCACTTATCAGAAAACCTAAGAGCACTGTGAACAGTACCTTGCTTACTTAATATGATGCACAAACTGCTTGAAAAATATATTTAAAAAAACCCACAAAAACAGATATATGCATATTAAAAATATACTTTCAGTAGGAAGTGAGAACAGGAGGAATTTTCAAGAGTTCATCAGGTATTCACTGAACTACATTTTTTCCTTGCACCTCTGCAAATAAACTACTGTCTATCGGACTTTCTGAGGAAAAAAAAATTCTAATGACAAAATGCCAACCTGACTAGTCAGGTAGAATAGTTTTCTTTGGCAACCAGATTCATTTAAACAAGATCATTTTCACCTGGACTTTGGTTCCACAAGCTATAAGAACGGCCGTACCTGGTCAGACCAAAGGTCCATCTAGCCCAGTACCTGTCTACGGACAGTGGCCAATGCCAGGTGCCCCAGAGGGAGTGAACCTAACAGGCAATGATCAAGTGATCACTCTCCTGCCATCCATCTCCATCCTCTGACAAACAGAGGCTAGGGGCACCATTCCTTAGCCATCCTGGCTAATAGCCATTAATGGACTTTACCACCATGAATTTATCCAGTTCCCTTTCAAACGCTCTTATAGTCCTAGCCTTCACAACCTCCTCAGGTAAGGAGTTCCACAAGTTGACTGCGCACTGCGTGAAGAAGAACTTCCTTTTATTTGTTTTAAACCTGCTGCCTATCAATTTCATTTGATGACCCCATGTTCTTGTATTATGGGAATAAGAAAATAACTTTTCCTTATCCACCTTCTCCACATCACTCATGATTTTATATACCTCTATCATATCCCCCCTTAGTCTCCTCTTTTCCAAGCTGAAGAGTCCTAGACTCTTTAATCTTTCCTCATATGGGACCCTCTCCAAACCCCTAATCATTTTAGTTGCCCTTTTCTGAACCTTTTGTAGTGTCAGTATAAAAATATATGAAAATCCAGCACAATTTTATAGATAGGTGTATGTTCTATAAAATTACAGTATACTTACATTATCAGTTACTGCATAATTTTATAGTAAAGCCATATATTTTTTAATGTGAGAATCTGAATTTCCCAGATAAAGGAATGCAATAAAATGTGAAATCAATAAAATGAAAATTATGCACAACTTATGGGTACTAATCAACATGAGAAGTCTGCATACAAATCTTCCATATTACCTTTATACGTTGTTACATAACAGCAGGTTCCATCCACCTTCTCAGTTGGAATTGCATTGTATATATCTGCATCTAACGCTTTTCTATTTATAGTTTCCGTTGCCAAAACTTTAAATGGCTGAAAAGACAACAATTATGTAAACCTGACTCCATAACTTCCCATACGGACTCTAATATATTATAATTGACATCCACAAATCCAGTATCATTTTTTTTATTCCTAGTTTCTAATATTGCCTAAGAATGCAACTATTTCACAATATATTACAATCTGAAAATGCATCAAGGCAAAGGAATAAAACTATCACACCTGTTGTCATAGATAAAGAATCATTTAATGAGCCTGTTTTCCTCCTTTCTATTCTGGGTTTATCTTTAGGAACAATCTGCTCCCCCCGCTTTGAAGTAATGTGTGTAATGTAGAAGAGTTCCAGCCTGGTGCTACAGAATTTCAATAGATGCCTTCAAGACATTACCATGGCAACAAAAGTTCCATGCATCATTTGAGGGACTAACTGCTCCTAAGCTTCAGTTTAGAGATGGAAGCCCTACTAGTACTAAAATGATGGTGATAATAAACATACCAGAGTGATGGAAGCTGGTTAAAGCAGACACATTTTGAATAACTCAATAAAGATTGTAGTCTTGAACTAAACCTTTCCTCCTGAAAGAATAAAGAGGTGAGTGTTCCAAGGAGTCTGAACAGACACCCAGTGGACATTGTGAAGTTGACATTGTTTTCTGAGAAATGGTGTTGGTAAGACTTCTAGAAATATGTTTAGATGAAGAAAAATCATTTTTGGTAAAGGTTACTTTTAAAATATTCTCCTGTAGAATAATATTCTTTCCCCCACTCTTCTTTAGACTGTAAGCTCTTTGGCATAGGGGCTGTCTCTTTCACTATGTGGTAAAGCACCTAGCATGATGGTGCCCCAATGTAGGTTGAAGCCTCTAAGTACTACTGTTATTGAAATACAAAAGAAGAAAAAGCCTGATTCTCTCCCTGTTTTGCACCTTCTACAGCAATCTACACCTGTGCACCATGGGTGTAAAATGCTACCTGATCAGATTAGTACACCCACATTGCACTGGTGTAGATGAATACAGAAGGTGCAAGACAGGACAGAATCAAGTTCACACTTTTTTTCCTTCCATTTCAGTACATATATACTTAATCTTCTGTTCTTCCACATAATACTTGACTATTTTTTTATAGGTATGTATATAACAAGTTCTTACTTTACCCTAACTTTCTGTCTGCTTCTTGTAACAGTAAGAAACAGTAACATAAGGAAGAATACACACTAACGTAACCACAGTTAAAATAACATTAGCCCCAAGAACTTAAACAAACAAAATGTGAAACACCAAATACCCATATCATCGCGATCTTTCGGGTCTGCAGGAGCTAACTCCTTGAAACAGAGGTAGGACTGGATCATGCAAGAGCAGGGACTTCACAATACTTGCTTGCTGGGTTATAAACTCCTAACTCCTTTTAACAGGAGACTAAGAGAACCCATCAGAAGTGTTATGTGAACAATCATTTCCATCAGAGTTAAGGAAGAGTGATGCCAGCAGGCCACCCCTGAAGTCACTGGGGTATATCAACCAACCAAAGCCTCAAACAAAGACCTCCCGAGAAAGAAGCTGAAGAAAAGTGGGCTGAAGGAGGATGAAGAAGAGCAAATCACCCCAATTACTTCTCAAAAAGAAATCATCATTCAGATAAGGTTTTATTCATCAGTACTATTCCACCTGCCTTACCCTCAACCTGGTATGTGGACAGTTTCCTATTGATGCCTTACACAATGAAAAGATGCATGGATCCACCAAGAATCTCAAAGATGCACCAGGCATTGCTAGAGCTGGATGTGGCTGCAAGTCTCAAATGCCCTTGTCCCCAACCAGCCCACTGCATCCCCTCCACCCCAGCACCCTGAGGCCCCCGCCAATCCCACCATCACCCGGGTACCCACCACGCCCCCTCTTCCTCCCGCACCAGCCAATCCCACTATCACCCGGATACCCACGACACCCCCTCCCCCATCCCCTCGGTACCCACCGCGCCCCCGCTTCCTCAGACACACGCCAGTCCCTCCATTACCCAGTGTCCACCGCGCCCGAGCGGCTTCCTCTCCCCCCACCCCAGTAGCTCCAGCGCGACCCCTGAGCTCGCCCCTCATGGGCGGCAGGTCCCCCCCGCACCCGCGGCCCCTGCCCCTGCCCGCTCGGCCGGGCCCAGGCGCTGCCCCGGTACCTGGCGCTCCCGCTTGGCCGAGGGCTCCTCTTTCACCTGCGTCACAAACAGGCAGGGCACCTTCCGCTGCACCGAGCCCAGGCGGCTCATGGCCCCGGCTCCCCGCACGCGCCTCCGGACCGAGAGCGGAGCCGCCTCCCGCCGGCAGGACCGGGCCGCAGCGCGCGCTGGGAAATGGAGTTCGAGGGGCGGCAGCCGCCGAAGGGCCTCGCGGCCTGCAGCTGCGCCCTGCGTGC
Organism: Mauremys reevesii; assembly: GCF_016161935.1. Taxonomy (NCBI): domain Eukaryota; kingdom Metazoa; phylum Chordata; order Testudines; family Geoemydidae; genus Mauremys; species Mauremys reevesii. Next base: position 283,198,616 of record NC_052623.1, read on the forward strand.
GTGTGAGTGTCCCGCCCCCGGGCCCGGCGGGTGTGTCTGTGCGAGAGTTGTATCCGCCCCGCTGCACGGGGACCGCTCATTGCATCGGGTCGCCCTCCGGGTGTTACAGGCCCGCGCTCCCCTGCTGTAGGGATGGGAGGGAGGTTAGTTGTGTGGGTGTTACAGCCCCACACCCCCTGTCCAGGGACTGGTTCGGGGGTAGCTGTGAGGGTGTTACAACCCCACACTCCCCTGCTGTAGGGATGGGAGGGAGGTTAGTTGTGTGGGTGTTACAGCCCCACACCCCCTGTCCAGGGACTGGTTCGGGGGTAGCTGTGAGGGTGTTACAACCCCACACTCCCCTGCTGTAGGGATGGGAGGGAGGTTAGTTGTGTGGGTGTTACAGCCCCACGACCCCTGCCCAGGGACTGGTTGGGGGTAGCTGTGAGGGTGTTACAACCCCACACTCCCTGCTGTAGGTATGGGAGGTAGGTTAGTTGTGTGGGTGTTACAGCCCCACACCCCCTGCCCAGGGAATGGTTCGGGGTAGCTGTGAGGGTGTTACAACCCCACACTCCCCTGCTGTAGGGATGGGAGGGAGGTTAGTTGTGTGGGTGTTACAGCCCCACACCCCCTGCCCAGGGACTGGTTCGGGGGTAGCTGTGAGGGTGTTACAACCCCACACTCCCCTGCTGTAGGGATGGGAGGGAGGTTAGTTGTGTGGGTGTTACAGCCCCACTCCCCCTGCCCAGGGAATGGTTGGGGGTAGCTGTGAGGGTGTTACAACCCCACACTCCCCTGCTGTAGGGATGGGAGGGAGGTTAGTTGTGTGGGTGTTACAGCCCCACTCCCCCTGCCCAGGGAATGGTTGGGGGGTAACAGTGAGGGTGTGACAGCCCCCCACTCTCCTGCCCTAGAGATGGTTGGAGGGTAGCTACGCGGGTGTTAGAGCCCCACAGTCCCCTGATGTAGGGAGGTGGGGCGCTAGCCTTCCGCTTGTGTGTTGCGGTTGGAGACCTTCACCGTCTGTGCTCAGAACCAGCCTCAGTGTTGTAAGCTGCCTCTGCTGCAGTAGCTCAGCTCCATTTTCTACATCTGTGTTGTCCATGGCTTTCATTATCCTCTATTCAGTAATGTAAACACATCTTTACTCGCTGACTTTCCAGGCATGGAAGGGTGGATGAAACTCAGTGAAACCTGGTTCTGGGAAAAGATAGAAATGAGACGTTGAGCATATGGACAGGACTGGGCTGATAGCAATGATGGCTGCTTTCTTAGAAAGAACATAAACTAAATATCCGTCTCTGGAAAATGTTACTGGTTCCAATGCAATGTATTGTGAGGGTCCTATTCTGTTTCATGTAAGCATTTCTCAAGTACTAGCATATGCTGTACGGTACTTCTTTGTGGAGTGCCAGTTTCCTAAACTGTTCTCAGCAAGGCCTATCCAAGTACCAGGACACTTTATTATTTATCATATGTATTTATTTTTATTGTTAACAATACCATTTTTAATATGGAGGACTGTGTGGAGTCAAGACTTCTGTGTTCTTTCCTAGCTCTCCCACAGACTTGCTGTGTGACCTTATGGAAGTAACTGGTCTGTACCTCAGTTTCCACATCTATAAGAAGTGGAATAGTGTTCAGTTAATGTTTCTAAAGTGATTTGAAATCACAGAGAGAAGGCTGAATCATCTCAGGTCATAAACATCCCAAAATAATTTGATTTATTAAAACTAATTTGGTTCTGGAGTTGGCCTCTGCATATTTCTTATTGTGAGATGAACCCACTGACACTGTTGAGCTTCAGAAATCTGCTGGAAAGCAGCACCCACTGAGATTCCTCAAACACCCTCTCACAGCTCTGAATATTTGGATCTGAGGATATAAAAGGGCTATGTAGAGCTAACTACTTCAGTTCTTTTCTTACCACAGCCAGTCAATAAAAAGTTCTATATACATATAAATAAAAAGAAAACAAGGGAAGAAGAATTGAGACTACTAAGCAGGAAAGATGGGGTGGATATCAATCTAGGAATAGTCCAACACCTAAATAAATACTTCACCTCAGTTTTTAATAAGGGTAATGAGGAGTTTAGGGATAGTGGCAGAGTGGTTAATGGAAATTACTATATCCAAGGGGGAAGTCAAACACAATCTGCTTAATGGGACTAAATCAGGAGGCCTGGATAATTTCCATCCAAGAATATTAAAGGATCTGGCACATGAAATTGCAAGCCCAATAGCAAGGATTTTTTAATGAATGTGTAAACTTGCGTGTTGTACCCTCTGACTTTAGGATTGCTAATATAGGACCTATTTTTAGGAAAGGGGGGGGGAAGTGATCTGGGAAACTACAGGCCTGTTGAAAGACAAAATAGTTAAGGACATAGAGATAAACGGGAATAGGGATAAAATACAACATGATTTTACAAAAGGTAGATTGTGTCAGACCAACCTGATCTTTTTCTTTTAGGAGATAACTGATTTTTTAGACAAAGGGAATACAGTAGATCTAATCTGCCTGGATTTCAGTAAGGAACTTTAATACAGTTCCACATGGGAAATTATTAGTTAAATTAGAGAAGATGGGGATTGATATGAGAATTGAAAGGTAGATAAGGAATTGGTTAAAGAGGTGAGGGTGACTATAGCAGGTCATAGTGAAAGGTGAACTGTCAGACTGGAGGGAGGTCACTAGTGGATTTCCTCAGGGATCTGTCCTGGGCCCAGTCTTACTTAACATTTTTGTTAATGATCTTGGCAAAAAAAGTGGGTGTGCGCTAATAAAATCTGTGGATGACACAAAGTTGGGAGGTATTGCCAATACAGAGGAGGACTGGAATATCAAACAAGAAGATCTGGACAACCTTGAAAACTGGAGTAATAGAAATGGGATGAAATTTAATAGCACAAATTGCAAGGTCATGCATTTAGGGACTAAAAAGATTTTTTGCTATAAACTGGGAATTTATCTATTGGAAGCAACAGAGGAGGAGAAAAACCTGGGTGTATTAATTGATCACAAGATGACTGAGCTGCCAATGTGATTAGACATGAAAAAGTCTAAAACAGTCCCTAAGAATCGTCAGGTGAGGTACTTCCAGTAGAGATTGGGAAGTGTTTGTACAATTATACAAGACATTGGTGAGACCTCATCTGGAATAATGTGCAATTCTGTTTTTCCAAGTTTAAGAAAGAAGAATTCAGACTGAAACGGGTGCACAGAAGGGCTACTAGGATGATCCAAGGAATGGAAAACCTACCTAATGAGAGGAGACTCAAAGAGCTTGGCTTGTTTAGCTTAACCAAATGAAGGCTGAGGGGAGATATGATTGCTTTCTGTAAATATCAGGGAGGGAGAGGAGTTATTTAAATTAAGCACCAGTGTTGATACAAGAACAAATGGATATAAACTGACCACCTACAAGTTTATGCTTGAAATTAGACAAAGGTTTCAAGCCATCAGAGGAGTGAAATTCTGCAACAGCCTTCCAAAGGGAGCAGTGGTGGCAAAAAACCTAACTGGCTTCAAAACTGAACTTGATATGATTATGGAGGGGATGGTATGATGACTGCCAATAATGGCATGTAGCCAATCTGCGACTGCTAGTAGCAAATATCCCCAGTGGCTGGTGATGGGACACTAGATGGGTAGGGCACTGAGATACTACAGAAAGTTCTTTCCCAGGCATCTGGCTGGGTTCACAGAGTCCACCCTGAGCCCAGGTTTCTACACTGTAATTCAACAGCCCTTTAGTCTGAGCCTTGCAAGTCCAAATCTACTGGCATGGGAGGTGGGGAGTCCGTTAGCACCCCTGCAGTCACTGGCCAAACAACAATCTGTAACCCACTAACTCCCTCTTTTTTTTCCTATGACTGCAGCGGTGTTAATGGGCCACTCTGCCTTCAATGATCCCTTACAATAACTACTTATGTTAAATAATCTGTTCTACCTTGCATTTTGCTGTGACCTGAGAGTTCCTTCCCCAGACTTGAAGAAGAGCTCTGTGTGGCTCAAAAACTTGTCTCTCTCACCCACACAAGTTGGTCCCATAAAATATATTACCTCACTCACCTTGTCTCTCTAATATCCTGGGGTCGATACGGCTGCAAACTATACATGTTCCTGCATCAAACAGTTATGTGAGTGTTCTATATCAGGGGTCAGCAACCTTTCAGAAGTGGTGTGCCGAGTCTTCATTTATTCACTCTAATTTAAGGTTTTGCGTGCCAGTAATACATTTTAACGTTTTTAGGTCTCTTTCTATAAGTCCATAATGTATAACTAAACTATTGTTATATGTAACGTAAATAAGGTTTTTAAGATGTTTAAGATGCTTCATTTAAAATTAAATTAAAATGCAGAGCCCTCCGGACCGGTGGCCAGGACCTGGGCAGTGAGAGTGCCATTGAAAATCAGCTTGCGTGCCGCCTTTGGCACGTGTGACATAGGTTGCCTACCCCTCTTCTATATTCTCTAACTCATGTGAATTATGTTTCAATCTGTTTTGAATCAAAGAAACATTAGGATAACAGACTACTTAGAACAACTTCATTTTTTTCTATTTTACTCAACAGCAATGAAAATAAGTGAGCAGTCCCAGTCTAAATGGTCATGTGATGTCATTTGTGATGATGTCATAAGAACTAAAGTAACAATGAGAGAAATTCTGGAAGTTTGAATTTGTGCACTGACTAGCAACCACTTTCAATGTTTCATCACTTCGGCAAACCTGGAGAAGGTACCGTCTGATTTGTAATTAGTTTAAATATAATTTTGAGATATACTATAATTGGAGGTCTGTTTTTAAAAGGAAATAGAGCTTAGATCCTGAAAACCACTGTCTTCAGAAAAAGGAGTTTTGTTTCCGTACACATTGGTAGTTCTTACCTGTACGTTTATACCCTTCTTGTATAAAGACAGTGGAGTAGAAGTACAAGTGGTGACAATGGCAGAAGTTGGGAATGACTGCTATTTCTATTTTTATTCCACCTGCATAAAGGTAAATATTGTAGAATTTACAGTGGTTTGCATCTTTAATTTTCCTGCTGTAAGGAGGAATTTATAGTTTGAACTCGTTAGTCTCTAAGGTGCCACAAGTACACCTCGTTCTTTTAGTTTGAACTTACGTCTCTTCTTTATATACTGATGTATATGTCACTCTGTGTGTGTCTCCAGACATGTATATTTGACACACACATAGGTCCTGATTTTGAGAGGTGATGAGGACCCACAGTTTCCATTCACCTCAGATTGATTTGTGGGTGCTTATTAGTTCTGAAAATCGAGCTCACACTCTAAAGGGGTTTAATTCATGAAAAATGTGCACTGTGTAAGGTGGACTTTTGTAAACACTACATAAAGACCACTCAACACACTTCTGTTTCATTTAAACAACATTTTTATAACCTGTGATAAACAACATTTATAAATTTGTTAGACAACAGGAGCTTTGCCTGGTATTGATAGTGTGACTACCTGACTTTCTTTCATACTGCTTTTTTGAAATCACATCATTCCTGATGTTATCACCCTTTGAAGAAGTGCTTGTGAGAATGGGCCCAGTAGGCAAAGTCAATGGGGTGATGCAGAAGTCTATGTTAGTACTTCCTATTGCAGGATTAGGACCTTAGTGAATAGGTTTTACTTTCAGTACAAATCCCTAACATATGTTACCAGTCTGGCCAGCTGCAGTGATTTTATTTAATAAAGTAGTGCATTTTACAGACAGTACCCCTTGGCCCTATTATAATTAATGTATTTTATGATGCTCTGAAAAGAGGAGTAAATGGTATTAAAATTCACAGATGTTACTAAATTAGGAGGTGTTCCCAACTCCAAAAATGTTAGAGGAATAACAGAAAGAAAATAAAATGAAATTTAACCTGGACAACTAGCTAACACAAGAGCGTTTAAGTAGTATGCATCATACCACTCCATGCTCCCAAGTGGTGAAACTACATCTATAAGACTGCATGTAGTGGTGGGCACTTCAGAACCAGAAAGATATTGACCAGCTGGATGGAATCAAAGAAAGAGAACAAAATGATTAAGTAGCTGGAATGTTTGATTTATGAGAAAAGATTAAGGGTCAGTCTCTTAATCTGCTAAATTTACTTTGTGCTGCATAACACCAGCTGCCCCGATATCCCTGCTGTAAGGGTGAGGAAAGAGTTGTGTTAGTTGGTGACTGGGGCTGGCATGGGGGATGTGATTGAGCTGAGCTTCTCTAAGCCTGATCTCCTGCTTTCTTAAGCCCCATTATAGGCCTTACACTAGCTGTGGATGTTAGAAAATGCCCCCTGCTACTCGGCTGGGGCTGAGCAGCAGTCAGCTTCCTGTGACTGCCACTGCTCACTACCTCTGAGCATAGCTCTTATGTAGTGAAGAATAGGGTACTGAAAGAATAAAATCTATGTAGTTTGCTTACTGATCACTACGGGAGACTTATGTTAACATTTGCTAGTATCTGAGAGCGGTATAAACAACAAGGAGGGTGAGGAATTGCTTAGGGTGATCCAGGAATATAAATAGGAGTAAAGGGATAGAGCTGGGAAATAGAAATTTAGTTCAAATATCAGGAAAATAGTAATACCCAGTAGACTGTGGAATAGTCTCCCAAGTTTGTAAGTAATGGGAGCCCCATATCTTCAGGTATTTAAACTAAATTGGACAAAGCGATTACGGCATAATTCATGTGACATTAACAGGACCTGATTTCCCCCCATTTACACTGCCATAAATCAGTAGTAGTTCCATTGAGGCCAATGGCCTTTTCTCCCTCAACCATATAGGCGTAACTCCCATTGGCTTGGAATTTTTACCTGTGTGGCAGAATTGGGCATAGTGGAGCTACACTAGCATCTGTGAATCAGGTCCTAAATTTTTTCTGTTGCTTGCAGGTATGTAGTCACAACAATAATACTGTGCTATACAGACTAGTGTATTGTCCACTTCCTCATTAATAAAGAAGATATAAACCAACTACTGATGCATCTAACATGATACACCTTTGACTTGCCTTTTTTCTGTGTTAGGGTTCCAAGTGCCGATTCCGTCACTGTGAAAAAGCCCTTGGCAGTGAGATTGTGTGCTCGTTATGGAGAGAGGGAAGATGTTCACATCAGCTTTGCCATTTTAGACATATGGAAATACAGGTAGATAAGTTTCTTTAAGTACACTCATTCTTAAAGCAAAACTGACCCTCACTTCTGTTAAACTTCACATCTGACACCCAAGTTCATATTCAAATATGAAGACCTTGTGGCACCCAGATACAAGCTTCCCCCCTCCCCCAAGTCCGTGGCTAGCATGCACTGCAAGCTTTAAAACTTGTATTGATTCAAAGTCAGTCACTGGATATTAATTGCTTTTCTGATTTTCCTTTCATAATAATAATTAATAATATCCTTTTTATAATAAAATAATAAAAATGTAATACTTTGGACTTATACAGCAGATTTCATCCAAGGATCTCAAAGCACATTACAAGCATGAATGTATTTAGTTTCACAACATGCCTGTGAGGTAGGTATTATTATCCCTATTTTACAGATAAGGAAACCAAGCGCTTGTCTAGATGAACAGTTAGTGCGCAGTAAGTGCAGGAATAAGTCTACCTCACATTAGTGTGATGCACGCTAATTATCCATGTGGACTCTCCTACCACACACTAAGAGTTCTCTAGTTCACTTTTTTCTGTTCCCATTTCAAAGCAGAGTAGATCAGAGCACATTATGGAACTTTTAATGTGTGGTAGCAGGATCCACATGTACAGTTAGTGTGCTGCACACTAATGTGAGATAGATTTACACCTCAACTTGCTGCACACTAACTGTTCAAATAGACAAGCCCTGAGACACAAAAATTAAGTGAATTTGGGTTATTAGAAAATTAATGTTTTTTTCTAAACATCTCAGAAAGTCTGTAGCAGAGCCAGGAGTAGAATCCATTACCTTGATTCTGGTCTGACACCATTATAACTCCATTGATCTCAGTGAAGAAATTCCTAATTTACACTGTTGTAAAAGATCAGAATCAGGCTTCATGTATCCTAGTCCTGTGCCTTCACAACAATACCATATTTCTTCTTTTTTAACTGATATATGGTACTAATCAGTGTTCCATCCATTATTTTTTGTTGTTTGTTATAATCATCATATCTAAAAACTGTATCTTTTTTATTTTTCCCATAGCAAAAATACAACAGAATCTCATGTTTCTGGGAAACACAGCCTTTAGGCTGTGTGAGGATCAGTTGTGTCTTCCATCATAGCAAACCTCGTAATATAAATGGACTTTTTTTGCCACCTAGTAGCAGTGAGTAAAACTATTTTCTCAATAATTTGCACATTGAAATAGGTATGCTAAAAATGTATTGGCCACTTCTAGTGTTGTTATAAACCTTTTAGGTGAAGAAAGACAGCATTGCAGATTGGGTGGAATATGATCTGAAGTCAAGGTTAGTAAAGGACTTAATGATTATGTTTGACTAGGGTTCCCATAGGAATTTCTTTGGCCATTGTGTTAAGAATGTCTGTAGGTAACAGTTACATCAAAGGTGATGTACTGAATAGCAACTCAAATTTTAATCCATTTGTCTCACAAGTGAAAAATTATACACTGTAACATTTTACATGCTGTGTGTATCCTTGATGTGCTGAATGACAGTCATGTGAGGCAGTGATTTCTGTATAAGCAGTCAAATCTAGTTTGAAGAGTTTGTGTTATAGGAAATCCCTGTACTTTTTACTACCTCTGTAAAGCTTTGGGCCTTGCTAACATCCACTCATCCACTTCCAACTACATAATGGCCTCTTCACTGACAGTGAGGTCTCTTCAGGACTTCACTCAAACACAGGAGCTGAATGTTAAAGCAGTACAGTACTTCACAGCATATAGTATTCATTTGGGGTCATTTATGCAGTCACAATTTTAGAAGAATGTATACTGTACATTACTGCATGGCCATGATTCATTGGTTAATCATACATGACTAGTGGATTGCAACTGTGTGGGCAGTAGTTACACCTTCTCTCACTATCCTTTTCAATTTCCCCCCACTCCCTCATGTACATACAAATCAAGTAAGCCTTCTAAAACAACATCTGAAATAATCTATTCCATCTGTGGAAATGATCTACTGATCTCAATATAGCAAGAAATAATCAAATTTTTTCTCCTTCTCTCCTGTCAACTGCTGGCTGTTTTGCTCACATTCCTGATACAAATGATCTAATTTATACATCTGAAGAGGGTGAGGGTATGTAAGAATTTCTCACTTATAAGTTCAAAGCAGGTAACCAGCCAAATGTCAATATAAAAATAAAAACTCATCTTCCTGTACCAGTTTCACAGCATCTCTTGGCATTTAGGAGACCACTGTGTTTTCAAAGTGGGGTTCTGGCTGAGTGGAAAACTTTTTTTTTAAGATTCCATTCAGTAATGGAGCAAGTAATTAGATGTTGATTAAATGGTTAGCTTTGCCAAATGGGAATGTTTCTGAGACACTGCCTCATAGTTACAGTGAACCAGAGAGTTAGAATCTATGTAAGCCTTTTCCTAGTGTAAAACACAGCATTCACAGTGGCCACAACATGGTGTATGCTACTCCAGAAATTAAAATACAATGAACAAATGAAATAGGAGAGAACTAATTTCTTCCCTTGCAAATACAGGCTAGCTAAGTAAAGATAAATTTTAGATTCCATCAATTGCCTTCAATTATTAAACAGCTGAGGTGGGGAAGGGAGTTAGTGCATAGAAACTGTGGTGATGAAAATAGAAAATCTCAAAATGAAGGACAGATTAGATTTACCAGATAGGAATGGCAATAAAATGTTCACAAAAACCAACACCTACAAACATTTACTATTTCATATTTTGGTTTACTCAGGATGTTTACTATTTTTTATTATTTTTGCTATTCATAAAATAATGAAAAAGTTTAGAAACCTAGGCAATATTTTAAAAGAAAAAGGTTCTTTGCTGGGTGTGATGTCACCAGCAGTCTATGATGGGACATCACACCAAGTCAGGGAAATTTTAAATGTCATATGTATGAAATGGCCCTCATTTGGAGACAGTTAAAAAATAATTTCTAATGTTGCATCATGTGTGCAAGTCACTTTCAGGTGTTTTACCCCCTTAATTGACTTCAATTAAGTCTTTCAGGCTGGGCACGTGGGGATGGGGTTAGGGAGAGAATATGTGAAGCAAATACTTCTTAATTATGATTTCTCTTTTACTCTCTGATTTCCAGAAATCTAGACTATTTCTGGAAAAATGGCTAATACTTTTTCAACCCTTCCTAAAGCAAAATGAAGTTTTGCCTGAGTTAGGTCTTCAGGATTGGGATCACCATGTATGCACATCCAGACTCTGAAGCCAAAGCTACTGCATATGATATTCTTAAAGACAGGGGCGGCTCTAGCAATTTCGCCACCCCAAGCATGGCGGCACGCCCCGGGGGGCGCTCTGGCGGTCGCTGGTCCCGCGGCTCTGGTGGCCCTCCTGCAGATGTGCCTGTGGAGGGTCCGCTGGTCCCGCAGCTCCTGCAGACGTGCCTGTGGGAGGTCCACCGGAGCCGCCTGCCACCCTCCCGGCGACAGGCAGAGCGCCCCCCACGGTATGCCACCCCAAGCACATGCTTGGCGCGCTGGGGTCTGGAGCTGGCCCTGCTTAAAGAATACAAAGTTGTATCTTGTGGAATAGGTTGTTTCAGTGTCCCTCTTATGGATCTGTAAACCAAGAAAAGTGACTGTAGCCTTAAGGCAAAATATTAAAGACCAACTCAACTTCATAGAATGGGATAGTGTCAGTGAATGTGTCACTGACCCTACTGACTGAGGTCAACATTTGGATCAATATGAATGCTAAAGATATTGGGCTCATGCTGAAGTCAGTGGAATAATAACTTCAGTGGGAGTGTTATGTAGCCCTTAAACAATACATGTCTGATGAATTTTCAGTTCATATTTGACTTATGTATGACTCTAGACTTTTATAAACTACTTTAATATGTATATTAAACACATTAATATATATTAATTTGCAAAAATAAAATAAATTACAACTTAATAGTTTCTCAATAATTTAGATCACTACTGATCATTATAGTGGTGTCACATTAACATGGACTATCATGTGGCCTATTTCCAAGCATAGTGATTGGACAGGCATTGGCAAAAGGCTTCAGTTTTGTGCCAGAAGAATAGGAACAAAGAAAATGTAGCCTAACGGGGGGAGTTCTTTTCTGTCCGTGAGACAAATCTAACTAAAGCTGAATGCAGACTTTGCCAGAGCTATCTATTTCATGGGAGTGTGTCCAGTGCGTACTGTACATGATGACATGTGTGCTAGCCAAACACATTATGGTGCACTGAGCAACCCATGAAAGACTTAACAAAGGAAGCTCTGTTTTTAGAATAACAACTGAAAAAGCATACCAAACTATGGATGAGAGTGCAGCTTGGAAGAGCTATTAGAAAGTATAATTTCTAAACTCACAGGTGATCCAGAGCTGGATGCACACGGTGGCATTAAATAGGGAGCTTTGTTCAATGGTGGAGTAGGGTTTCCTCTTACCAACAGTGCTTCCAGGGGGAGGTCCACCGGAGCCGCCTGCCACCCTCCCGGCGACAAACAAATCCAGGGCTTGGCATCCACACTGCATATTGACCCTAAGTTTAGAATTTCTTGACCTGGGCTGCAAATCTGGGGCTCCACACTGCAATACTCGGTCCCGAGTCAAACCACTGTTTCTCAGGCATCCTAGTGCCCTCCGCAGCTGTAGCCACTCCAGCCCCTGGTTAGTGTTGCAGTGTGGGAAAACTTGACTGTCCACCCCACACGTTACAGGAAGTTGTCGCAGTCTGCCAAGTTAGCAATAGATCTTGCCAAGCCTGTTTCAGCAAACAGGCAAAGCATCCATGAGATGCTGGTGGATGTTCTGTAGGTGGTTTCTGACATACTAAAGGTGCCTGATAGAAGAGGAGGATGATACAGACATGGAAGAATCATACTGGCTGATGCTTCTCACAACTCTTGCTGTAGCTGGTGATTTCCCCCCATGTAGACCAGAGCTTCTGGAGCAGGAGCCCAAGCACAGACTGGTAGGATCACATCATCATGCAGACCTGGGATGACCAGTAGTGGGTCCAGAACTTTTGCATGAAGAAAGCTACATTTCTGGAATTTTTTGAGCAGCTCGCACCTACACTCCAGCATAAAGACACGCATGAGGGCAGCCATACTGGTCCAGAAGTGGGCTGCTATAATTGTCTGCAGCCTGATTACCACAGGCTGCTACAAGTCTGTTGCTAACCAGTTCAGCATTGAAAAGTCAACCATGTGTAAAGTGGTCACAGAGGTTTCAGGCACAGTCAGGCATGTGATTTACCCAAAGGTGGTGGGCATAAACAAATATCCCTTAAGTAACTGCTGGTTTTAAGAGAATGGGGTTTCCAAACTGTGCCAGGGCCATTGATGGGACTCATATGCCCACAGTTTGACCTCCTCAAGGAGTACATGAGTGCATAAACTGCAAAGGGTTCTACTCCATTATTATGCAGGCCCTAGTGGACCACAGAGGCTGATTTATGGACACCAGTGTGGGCTGCACTGGAAAAATTCATGATGCCAGGGTTTTCCGCTGATTGGGAATCTACATTCATGGACAGGTTGGGACATTATTCCCACCAAATGACATTGTCATAAATGGAGTTACTATCCCCACTGTTATTTTAGAGTATCGAGTATAACCCCTTTTTCTTTTGCTTATGAAACCATATCGTGATAAGAGTCGCAAGCAAAAGAAGGTTTAGTTACACTCTGAGTATCTGTGGAATGGTGGTTGAATGTGCATTTAGCAGATTGAAATCCCACTGGTGCCGTTTACAGACACATTAGGATTCCAGCATCATCAATGCTGTCTGTATTACTGTGGCTTGCTGTGTTCTTCACAATCCCCCATTAGCAGATACATCCTGCTGCCTGGAGCTCGCAATATATTTTGCATTGGGTAATAAACTGGAAATCCCTCCCATAAACTGGAAATCATTCCCACCCCTATATTAATAATAACAAACATGGATCCAGAAACTTACCAGGCTTCTGCCTCTTGTGTTTCTGGTGCCGGTTCCATGGTGGACAGCTCTTCCAGAGAGGCATCAAAAAGTTCTTCAGAGTAGGGACCCTGAATGTGCTACAGCTGCTCTGGGGGACTGGTCTGGGTACAAGAGTCACTTGGGCAGCTTCAGCCAGCACTTGCTGGCTCCCTTTTAGTCCTATACTGTATTTGGGGGTGAGAAGGTTGCCCTCCTGACTGACCATAAAGCACTGATGGCTCAGTGCTCAGCGCAGTACCCAGCACCTGGTCAAACTCCTTGTAAAGGTGGCAGGATGACAGCGAGTTCCCAGAGATCCAGTTCTCATCCCTAGCTTTCCAGGAATTGGTTTTGAACTGCTTAATCTGCTCCCTCCACTGGTCACTGGTCGTGAATCCCCAGCACTGCCAGCTTCTTCACTATTAGCTGGTATACATGCTCATTCCTGGAATTCTTGTGGAAATTGAACTGTTTGCACACCTTGCACCAGAGATTAAGCAAAATGTGGTGGTGCTCCTGTAACCAGCTAGCAGCACACTTGGGCAAAAGACTTCTTGATGGAGGTGACCATTACAAATGCAGGAGATGGCTCACTCTGCTTGCAGCTCAGTGGGCAGAATAAAAGGAAAGGTTAAATGCTGAGCAGTTGCATTTGAACCAGGAGTCGATCGGCCAGTCTTGGGATAGGAAAGACAAAGGACATTGTCCATGGGGTTGGTGGACTCTCAGGACCCAAATCTGGGGGGCCCGGGCCTGAGCTTCATCTACAATGCAAAACAATGGAGTTTGGGCCAAAGCTTCTGTTGGAGTCAGGCTTGAATCCTCCGTTCCTGTGGGATCCTGGGGTTTGGACAGAGTTAGACAGAATTGTGTGCAGGTGAAGAGGGATTTGGGCCTGAGCTAGAGCCCAGGCAGTGTAGACATGCCCCTAAAAAGGGGCAGGAGTAGGCAAAGTTATTTATACTTCCCCATACACACACCAGCCAGAAGAGATGGCCAGCCACTGGAAGGACTGTATGCCATTTCCTACTCAGGGCTGGTGCAATAATGTGTTATCCTTGCATGCTGAAAATCTCTGGGAGGCACTGTGTGTCCCTGAGTCACTATGTCTCCCCATGTTCCTTCTGCTGTGGAGACACATTTCTGCCAACCTCCTTCCCAGTACAGTGCCTAAAAGACACAGTTTGGCAATTTGTGGCTTTATCAAATACTATTATGATTTCAAATGTATAACAAACTGATCAGAACCTGATTTTGGTGTTCTAGAGCCTTATTAACAGACTGAACTTCATGTACTTTCCTATAGATGCCACACTCCAAAAGGAAGTTCAAGAAGGAACTCTGCATCCTGCCCACACTCAAGAACCCTTAAAAGGTCAAGAAAGCATTTTAAGACCCATTCATCCTCCACTGATCATAAACATCAGCCTGGAGGAGGAAGAGGAAGAGGAAGAAGAGGAGAACTGTAAATATGACTTTTTTCTGAAATCTGAAACTAAAATGGATTTTCTCAAATAATTTGCAAAATGGTTGCCAACAGATTTTTGGCTGTTTTCAACAATCATGCCATTTTTGAGGAAAGACGTCAAATATTTGAGAATAACCGCATTACAACTTATTTTATAATTATCTTTATTTTATTGTACAAAACACAGTAAATGTAGACTCTCATCAATAAACTTTCAAAATATCTAATATCTATTTTTTTCTTACTGATATAATTCAAATACTCTTTTTTCCTTAATTAGAAATGGATTCAAGTGCCACAATTCACATGGCACTGAAATACAACAATTCAGATCCAGATCCAGACTCTCTCAAAGTTCAAGGATGTTCAGACTTATTTGGCTCCATCTGTAATTTAAATGACCATTTTACTCATTGAAAAGGTTCTTTGATTTCTTCCAAAACTCTTAGATTTATCACTGTATAGGTTTGATCAGGATGCTAATTTCATTTTGTGCTTTAGCTTTAACAAGAAACATGTTAGCTGTTGCTAGGTGGCATTTAGTTGAGAATGTAAAGTATCTGCAGCAATTCAGAGATGATGTAATTTTTATGCCAAACAAGAAGATTTAGAGTTCTATCCAGCCTAAAATCATTTCCATGCTTGCTGTTCTACAGAGGTTGTACAAACCTTATGGACTACACCTGCCCCTGAAATTACCCCTATTCTTAGTGTGTACTTATCTTTCTGAAGAGGCTGCTTGCATATAGTTGCATACCTAGGGCTAGGGTCATAGCCACAGGGCTTGTCTACATAAGAAAGTTGCACCACTTTAATTTAAATCAGTTTTATTTCTCACCCCATGTAGACAGTCTAAATCACTCTTAAACTGAAATAAGAGTGTCCACACATGGGTTTGCACTCAGTTGACTAAATTGGATCACAAACAAATAGTTAATTACTTCTGTGCAGCATCCTCGTGAAGACAAGGCTTTAGCCAAGTGTCTTATGAATGTGCAGAATATGCTCAGTGCGTTCCCAGATAGCCTATCAGAGAATAGGTGATTCAATAGTATTTAGTTGCCCACTCAGGATCACTTCCTTTTATGTGTGATTGTATGGTTGTTTTGAGAGGACTGAAGAAAGGCTTTTGAATTATTTTTAATTTAATCAACGTCTCAAATAAACATCAGTAATGGTAAACCGTTTGACTTTCATTGTAAGTAAGACAATATTGGTCATAAAAGTATCTGTCAATAAGCAATAGTTTTTCTGTCCAGAAAGCAGAAGGCTGGGATACACTAGCAATAGGAAAGGGGAAAAAAATTACTTAATTTTATAATGAAATTGTTTATATTTAAAAATAGTGCATTAACAAATCCTGAGGTGTCTGTACTCAGGTATAGTTCTCTCTTTTAAAAATATTTCCTATAGATGCCTCTTATTTATTGACAAAGACTCCGGCAGACATTGAGGAAGAAAAAGCAATAAAGGAGATGTGTTATAAATCTGGTAAATATCTAAATATTGATTATTTTAAAAATATTAATATAATCAATAAGTAAAGACAATTTTTTCTTTCTTTTGGGGGGTATGAGTAGGAGAATATTACAGAATTCAGACTCCTCTGGAGAACCAGTCAGCAAAAATCATGTCTTCAACACTGGATAATGAGCTATTGAAACCCATGGAAACTGGCAGAGACTTACAGGAAGGTAAGTACTTGAGTGGTAATGCTTTTCACGTCAAGGATAATGTTTATATACAGTATATGTGATTACACAGAAAGACACTATCATGTAGTTTAGATCCAAATATTAGGTTTTGCAAATGTAGAAAAAAATAATTATACAAAATAAAACCAATAGAAATATTTTTGTGACTTTTTTAATTAAATGGAAACAGCATAGACATGGTGATGAGGATGGGACACCTGCATTGACTATAGCATGATGAAATAAGGCCAGGTCAATTGAGTAGAACCAAGGTTAACGTCTTGTACTTTCCTGAACTCCATGCCATGCATCTCTGCTACAATTTGTCTTCTAGTATCTTTTGAAATAAGGTTACAATCTCTTTTTTATTGGGCCTGCTACAATACATCTGAGCTCCAAGGGATATGAATTAATGAACATTTATTCCACTCAAGATTTTAAAGAGTTTTTCTTTTCCCCCGTTAGCCAGGTGGTATGCTCTGAACATTCCCAGACGTTAATGTAATTAGTGGGTTGGCCATTAAAGTATTTGAGAAAGAAGTGAGATGTTAGCATTAGTAACACATTTATCATTGACATAAAGTTGTTTACAACAAAATGGAAAACTCCATGGATAACCATCTGGATCTACAATTACATAAAAAGAAAATTGAAGCAGGAAGATAGTGAACAATAATGAAGAACTGCAGAGTGAAAGAGAGTATATTATTTTGGTTCAGATAGAGATAATCTGAGATAATATTAGTTGGTAAAAATATGATCTTTTTGGACCTCTGTTTTTTACCAATTTAACCTTTTTAATAGGCGTTTAGAGAGAGAAAAATAGTTTCTCTGTACAATATGCTGTGAATTCTGTCTTGGGAGTATAGGTATTTTCGTTAAAGTACTTTTGAGGAGGTATTTCTAATGGGTATTCAAGAGCTTAGATATCACAGTGATAGGCCCTTAGAAATACCATAGATTATATTCATAAACATCAATCATGTGATCTGAGTAGCTATAATATTAACCCCTTTGCACCTCTCCTATAGCCTGTGTGTGGTGGCAGTTCGCAGGAATCGTGTAATGTGTATTTCATGTACTTACAGTGCATAAGTTACATTACCCAGCATCCAAATGACTTAATAAAAGTGGAAAGGAGAACATTTAAGGAGAGGTTAGAGGAAATATACTCTAAACCAATGATTAAGTCATAGAGAGTGGTGTGGGAGGAGAGTGACATTATCTTCAAAAGGGAAGGTTTATAATGCCACAGAGCAGTCAGTTATGAATATCACAATGTCTTACTATACTTCTTGGGATGCAGTCAGGGTCTGTTCACTTTTATGATATTTGTTAGTAAAAGCAACACTAACTTGGACCCATAATCTGACCTCACTGGGTATGTCCACACTGCATCTGGGAGTGAGCCGCCCAGCTTCGGTCCACAGACTTGTGTTAGTGGGGGCTCACGCTAGCATTCTAAACATAGCTTTGTAGACAGTGCTTCAGAGCCCAAGCTCCAGCATCTACACAGCTATTTTTAAAGCTCTAACACGAGCCCATCTACCACACGTCTGTGGACCAGGACTGGGAGGCTTGCTCCCAGAGGCAGTGTAGAAATGCCCACTGAGGCCCCAGAAACCCTAGGCAGATCTTTCCCATTAAGACCTGTGCAAGACAAAAGTCAGGGAATTTATTAAAGCATACTGCCCATATCCCCCACCGCAGGATCCCAACTCCCTGGGTCTGGCTGTGGAGTGTCTGTGGAATATGAACTCTGTGGATTTAACAGGAGGCTGGAGCAGTTGCATCCTGAGGATACTTCCTTTCGTAGGTCTGAATTTTGACCAAATCTGCTGATGAATAAAAATGTGCTGGTGATCTGTCATTGTTTGCAGAAAGAAATAATACAAGTAGAATTAAATTTATTATGCTGAAGTGAAGTAGCTAATCATTTTCAGTACAGTAACTCCTCACTTAACGTTGTAGTTATGTTCCTGAAAAATGCAACTTTAAGTGAAACAATGTTAAACAAATCCAATTTTCCCATAAAATTTAATGTAAATGTGGGGGGTTAGGTTCCAAGGAAATTTTTGGGGGGCTGACAAAAGGCATTATATACTGTACAGTACTGTACTGTACTGTGGTTGGGAAGTGCCCCTGGCTTACCCCACACAGGCACAGCCCACTGCAGGCAAGGACACTAGGAAGCACCTTTGCAGCAGCAGTGGCAGCTTCCCCGGAGAAGAACAGGCTTGGTCTTTGCTGGGAATGCTCCAGACCCGCCTCTTCCAGATGTTTGGTGGTGCTTAGGACTTTCTGGGAGGGAGGGGGAGGAGCAGAGATGCAGCACCTCCCCGCTCCTGCCCCTCCCTCCCAGAAAGTCCTAAACACTAAGTGCTGGGAGGGAGGGGGAGGAGCAGAGAAGCCCCACATCTCCAATCCTCCCCCTCCCTCCGAGAAAATCCTAAGCGCCACTAAACAGCTGTTTGGCGGTGCTTAGGACTTTCTGGGAGGGAGGGGGAGGAGTGGATACGCAGCACTTCCCTGCTCCTGCCCCTCCCTTCCAGAAATTCCTAAGCTGTTTGGCGGTGGGGTGAGCACTGGGAGGGAGGGTGAGGAGGCGGAGAAGCGGAACTTGTGCAATGCTCCCTTGTAAAGTTGCTGCTCTTCTACAGAATCTTACAGGCAGGCAGCCAAACGACGTTATAAGGGAGCATTGCACAACTTTAAACAAGCATGTTCCCTAATTGAGCAGGGACGTGACATTGAAACAACGTTAAGTGGGACAACATTAAATGAGGAGTTACTGTACAATTAAATATATTTGATATATGTGCACTAAACATGGTTTGCTCAGATATCAATTCAAAAGTTTTAGCACATTGTATTTTTGGAATACCTCTGTCAGAGATAGGGTTTACCCTCAACTTTATATTCTGAGATTTAATTCTATTAATCCTTTAAGCATTCATGGAAGTTTTGCTCATAATTCAGAAATGCTCGCAGATGTGTCTATCCATAAAATCAGTAAGTGTGCAAAAATGTCCATGTTGCACAGTGCTATCCATAACTTTGTTTACTCTCCCAAGCTCATTCATCTATCACAAATGCACTGACTCCACATAACTAAGCCAAAAAAATCCCTCTGCTTTCTTTCCAGGTGATGGTGTTACAGTTCCAACAAAGTTTAATATTATAGAAAGACAAGGAGAGGTAACAGCATCATTAGATGGTAACACCAGGACTGATCTTGGAGCCTTTGAAAATGGAGGTAATTTCTTTAAAATATGTAGTTCTCATTATCTAATATCCTTTGGTAGATAAAATGATTTCCAAATATACCTTTCATGGAATTTATTTCTGTATTTTCTGTAGTCTTTTTATTTCAATGCTGTTAATAAAAAAAAATTACTGTTGTATTTGAATTCCACCCATCTTAGTAACATAGTGAAAAAATATTTTCAGTCTGGTGACTCCACTTAATTGGATTTTAATTTAATCTTGAAAAAGAGATTGTTTCTTAGAGCTACGCTGGCTGCAAAGAAGCTCACACAGCATCAGCTTAGACAAGCATGACAGTCAGGTATAACAGGGGTATACTAAACTTCCAGAAATCGCTATATTTGAGAGAATATCGTTAGTAAAGCTGAACAGACTATGTTTTTGGCAGTCACATGGGAAAGTATTAAGGCCCCAATCCTGCAAGCTGTTCCATGTGGGCAGATCCTTGTGCCCATTTTCAGTGGAGTTCTGTGCAGCCATAGGAATCTGCTTAGAGAGCTCAGTACAGGATCAGGATTTCAGTCATTAAGAATGAACCTGGATACCGCAAGCATTTATGTTTACCTAGCATAGGCTATCTCCTTTTCTTTTGAAACCCCATCCTCTCCAGTTTAATAATTTCCCATGTGGTACTGTGTCAAATGCTTTACTGAAGTCCAGATAGATTAGTTTTGCTGCATTTTTCTTGCAAAAATAAAATCAGTGATCTTATCAGAAAGATATCAGATGTAAGTAATAGCAGAAATAATAGGGTTTTTGGTAGCATTTTATAAATTGTATCACTTTCCTGAGCCCTGTATGTATTATAAGCAATGTATGTGTTTGTTTTTATGTTTTATATGTTATTGCCTGTTGTCCTAATGCTTTGTATTTGGTTAATCAAGAGTTAATTCAGAGGGAGAATTAATTATGGAAACGTACATTCATACTGAGAGGTATGAATTAAAATAATATTAAATATATTTTTCATTTATCTGACTTTTATAAACACATTTTTACATAACTGCTTTCTATTTGTTTTTCATGTTTATGTTCTTACTATTTTATGTGAATTTAACCAAAAACTAACACAAATTAAATGATAAAAAAGAATAAAGTGAAAAGGTTGCATTCTGCATTTTAAACACAGTACAATCAATTTTCTCTTAAAATGAGGACATACCGTGTCTCTATTTATAATTTGGTGATGCATGCTAATTTTTTGCAGGAGGTGATTGTTATGTACCACAAAGGAGCATATTTGTTGGAGGGAAGCAAAGTGAAATATTAACTGGAGAAAAAGAATTAATTACGTCCAGACGTTCAGATGTGAAAGGTATGAATCATTATTTTTATGTTTTGTAATTTTGGAAAACATTATTTGCTTCCTTTGTAATTAGACTGGACACTTGAGGCAGGACCAAATGACATATGTTATATTCCACACACTTTGAGTGAATTGGTGAAGTCCCATCAACAATATGGTTTCTTTCATCATTCTAATTGATGAAAGCACTTTTATTGGGTTAGGGCAGTCTTGCTCCCAATGACTTCAGTATCACCAGTATCAGCTTGTTAATAATCTTTATCTTCCTAAAGCCCAAAGGTCTAATCCTTGGAGGCGGTTTTCACTCTCAATTCCAGTGAAAGTCAATGAGAAATGAGGGCGCATAGCATCTCACAGAATCTGGATCCTAATGAATACCAGTATAAGGCCTTGATTCAGCTAAGCACTTGAGCACATGATTAAATCTACCTAAGAACTACTCTCGTATTTCAGATTAGGCACATGCTAAAGTACCTTTCTAAATTGGGACCATAATTTGCACTACAGAATTCCAGAATGTTTGGAAGAACACAAAATTTCCTTATCTGAATGTATTGTTTTTTATGTATATGATTATTGTGGGCAAATCATTTCTTGCATATTATTTTTCTGTTGTTGAAGTAAAAGATAAGAAGACAAATTCTGGCTATAAATCATAAGTAGGTTAAAAAGTAATGAAACTGCCTACATACATTGAAGTGGAAGTAATTAATTTCTCCTATACTTTGACCTGAACTGATAGGAGCAAAAGGTAGTGCTTATGCTGATCATCTGGATGTGAGAGCAGACAAAGCCCTGGATTCCTGTAGTGGAGCAGGGGACATAGGGTCATCGAGCTCGACAGCTGCCATGCAATGCAGGATGTGAGATTCTGTCCTTCCCTTACTCCATCTGCTTACTCTTGGTGTAGCACAGAGGGAGACCTTTCTTTCATATGTTAAGCATCATAATTACCAGTGTCTCATCTAGACCAGCTGACTGGCAAGGCCAAGGACATATGAGGGTCAATTATATGTTGCATAATAGCTCATTCCATAGTTGCTATGTTGTGTTTTGTGTCAACATGCACAAAATTCTGTTGTGGGTGTAACACACTCACTTTTGTAAAGGACCTCCTGCTCAAACAAGCTTACATAAAATTCATGTGTTACAGTTGGAGAACATATGTGTGGATTACCGCAAATATCTGTACTCCTTAAAATATATGTTGTATTGGCTCAGATTTTTTGGCTTGCATATAGACACCTTTTGAGCCAGAATTTGTACCAGAAATATGTTACGTACTCTACTAACACCTAGTTTCCTAAAATAAGCTTGAGGTTTGCTGCCAAAATGTTGAGAACTTTTTTTTCTAACAGAATCAACATAACTTTTTGGAAGCATTATGATTTTGCTCTTAGGGATGATATTTACTGATATTCTTATTATAATTACTGTTTTCAGAATTGTTTTTTAGCACATAAAAGAAAGGTCTGTATCCAACAGAGAGTGTATGTAAAATGTGAGGAAGTTATTCTTGTTTTAATTCACCACAACACTCTACTACTTTAATGAGGGAATTTTACAGAATAATATGTTTTTTCAAAAAATAAATTTTCCTTATTTTTCTCCCTTAGCAATGAGTCACACTGAGCCAGTAAAGAAGCGTCACTTTAAAGGAGTGAAGAAAAAGAAATGGATTTCTGAAGAACCAAAAAACTCATTCAGCATGTTTGCAGGCAAAGGTATTTTGAGAAATCATTTGGTTAATTTGTTTTAAGTTAATATCTCCCTGTCCGTAGAAGCTCACCTCCCCACTTCCTAGGCATCAGAGCCTGAGCTCCAGCCCAAGCTTTGGAACTTCAAAGCGCTGTCTCCACAGCTATTTTTAGAATGCTGGTGGAAGCCCCTTGGCTTGGCTAGTGGAACCCCTTTGCGGTTGGGAGGCTCGCTCCAAAACATTGTGTAAACATACTCAGTGTGCCCTTCTCTCTGACATAGTATGTCAGACATTGAATAGTATCTAGCAAGTTTAGCATAATATTGTTTTTCCCCCTTGCAGCAATGCATGCTTCAAACCCAAAAGGTAAAGCAAATTGCCAACAAAATGATCAAAGCAAGGATGCTGAAAATACTTATGTTCCATCTCAAAGAGCCACTGGTAGAAGCATTTCCTTGAATTCTCCAGAACCTGGAAGATCAACAAACATGACCTACAGTAATGTCAGTGTTACCAAAGAATCCAAGCTGAATCTGTCTACAGGTGAGTTCCTGATTACACAGGTTTCCTTGCCTAGAAGAGACATATAATTGGTCAAGTACCCCAGTTATGCCAGTGCAACTCCACCAGATTAGTATAACCAGCTAGACAAATTCAGACTGGAAATACAGCATTAATTTTTAACCGTGAAAGTAAATAACTACTGGAACAATTTACCAAGCATCATGGTGGCTTCTCCATCACTTAGAAACAGTGAGAGTAGTTAACCATTGGAACAGTTTACCCAGGGTCATGGTGGATTCTTCATCATGGACAGTTTTAAGATTGGATGTTTTTCTAAACGATCTGCTTTAGGAATTGTTTTGAGGACATTCTATAGCCTGTGTTGTACAGGAGGTCAGACTAGATGATCACAATGGTCCCTTCTGCCTTGGAGACTATGAAAAACCAAGAGCAGAATTTGACCCAATATATTGTATTAAGCAGGTCTCATTGCAATATTTACAGGTAAAAATGAAAAAATTAATGCGCTTCTGTGGAAGTTGCCAATTAAAGTCAGACAGAATTCTCTTGAGCAACAGTTCTGCCACTTTTAGAGGGTGCAGCACAAATCCACCTCCATGTCCAGTCAGCTCTGCTGTCTCAAGGAAAGAGATGAGTCCATGGCCTCACTCTCATCCTCACCATTTTCAACAGATAGTGCCCATTGGAGCACTGGCAATGAAGTGCAGTCCACAACTGTAGTCCTCAAAAGGATTTTGACCAGTTCCTGAATAGGAACACAGGAGAGAGAGGACCCGTCACCTGTGTGAACCCATCCACAGATTGATCAGAATCTAGTTTTGTCCAAGAATTGAGTATTAAATTTTACTTGGTGTACTGTATTCTGGGATCAACTTACTAGATGACTCTACTGTATCTTTCCTTTTCCATTAGTGATATGACCCAGAGACATAAATCTGTCTCTTGAGAACTTTGTCATTCAGCGTGGCATCTTCTTGAAGTTTCTTCTTGAGCATTTTATCATAGTTTGATCAGATCGCTCCTTCTGTCCTCCATCTGGCATGTAAAGAGATTTAAAATTAAGGTTCCCCAAGATGTATTAGGTTAGAGTTTACTGAGGAAGTTGGATTTATTGGAATTCTTAGCTAGTCACATGTTCTGTAGAATTTTACTCTGCTGAGCCAGGCTAAGGTCTGGGCAGCAGAAGTCATTTTATGTCATGTATTACAGGTTACTTCCTATGGTGTGAACTCTGACTTAATTTTGTTAAATCCGCAAAGATGTACATTTATTCAGTGGTTTGGGAATTATGATTATCTCAGAGCATTTGTTTTCTGCTGTGGTTGTTAGTTAAACATTTCTGTTCTATCTCATTCCTGCTGCTCTTTCTGTTCATGGAAAGGAAATTTAAGCTATTCGATAGATAGGACAAAGGGAACAATACACCTGAGTTTAGTGTAATTGGATAGCCGCTTTTATAATGTGCCTAATCTTTTGAAGTGTTTAAGAAACTTTATTTTATAACCCAATGTTCCATCTTTAACTCCATTGCTTATACTGAATATTAATCCCAGACCTTGTCTAGTTGAACAACTCAGTAGTGAAAAATCTCAGTTCCCTTCCAATAAACATGTCTTATCCAACCTTTTTTTTCCTAAACAGGAGACCAAGGAACCATCTTTGCACAAGATAATGTTATCCCTGATTTACCAATGCTTTGCTGGGGTTTTGTTATGATCTATTTCCTATTGTACAAATAGGGATTTGTGGCTTTCTGAAACTTCTTGTACCAGTTTTAAATCTATTGGGGATTTTCATGATGTATGGGTTGATTGGCTGTCACTTTCTGTTTCTGTCATTCTGACGACTGCATTAGCTTCTGTCTGCAGTCCTTCCAGGATGGCATCAATGACATTTTCCTTCTGCTCTTCTTCCATCTTTGAAGTATGTTCACTGCCTTTCTGGCAGTGCTTAGTACCATTTAGGTACTTGAGAAGAAAGTTTCAGGTCAGATTCTGAAGTCTTGTCTTTGTTTCTGGCATTTTGTTTCAGGGTATAGCTTTAAGTCTACTCTGTGGCCTTCTCTCTGTTTTTAACTTGTTGACGTTGTCTTACTCCACAAACAAAATCATAATTATTACTTGCAATTCAGCATCTTGTCTTTTCCTCTCCTGTATGACTGCACTTAATTTGGGGATTAACTTCATTCTTTTGGACAAATTCTCATCTCTTATTCCAGCCACAAATTTAGCTGTAAATAATTTAAACTACAGCCACACTCCTCCATCGAGAGTCACTAAAAACACTACAGAGTCATTACAAATTCTATTAGTTTCCCTTTTTCCTGATTTCTCTTGTTGAATTTTGCTCTGAGAGAGGAATGTTCTTAGACATAGGTATTTACAAAGATTCAGTCTGCTCCCACCCCATTTCTCTCACTCCCATTCTCCTTCCTCAGCCAATCACTGTTGGTCCCACCCAGCTCCCAATCTCCATACACAGCTAGCTCGAGTTTCCCCCGTAGCTTCCAGTCCTAGTCTCCTTGAAAATCCCAACCCTCCCTTCCTAACTCTCAGTCCCAGTTTCCCTTTACCCTCCCTCCCCCTTTTGCCAGCCTCTAGTACCAATTTCCACTTTGCCCTTCTCCAGCCTTCTCCCAATTACTCCTCCATCCCACCCTCCACAGGTCCTGATGTTGTGCCATCTGCATTCAAATCAGGCAGCTTTTTCCTTGATGCTGCAAAGGCCAGGGAGAGGCCCAGCAGAGACAGGTTCCTTGCTCTCAGTTCAGATACTCAGACCTGGTATGTCCCATAGCAGGCCAGAAATGCAATTGTGGGGAAAGTCAGCTCAGCCCAGGGCTGGAGCATACTTAGGGTAGTCGGATTTTAGCTGCTAAAATCTAAGAGGTCTCCGCTGTACATGTGCAAATTGTGATTTGGCCAAATTTGAGCAATTGTTCACAGGGATTCAAAAGGCATGTGCTGCCAAAGGCCACCGTGCTGCCAAATTACAAGTCCCTGTTCCGAAGCATAGGGGTGTTCAAACTTTTCAAAAATAACATCATCAGAATTTTTTTAAATGGACAAAGCAAACGAAGGTATTTTCCCCCTAGTCTTGTTCTTGGAAAAGGCTGAATCATTTTGGCTGAAATTTTCCAAAAAACATTCAGCCTGAGATACCCAGTATGGAAAACTGCAACCCAAACAGTTAAAGTTTGGCAAAGTTATAAGCAACTGAAGACAGTGTCTTATAATGGGAAGTGTCAAGCAACCTTAATGATAGGCCATACTACAGCTCTGCCTATAATATGAATGCGTTTATCTGGTTCACCACTTCTTTCTCATTTTGTTACCCCCACAAAACAAACCCAGGGTACCCTCCACAATAGCTTGCTTATTGTCCCTTCCTGGGCTTACTAGTGATTCCCTTTACTTGACTGCTTTTGCAAGGTGAAAGGGGGCCTGCCCTAGTGAAATTACCAAGGCTCTCCCCCTATGCCATTCAGGAAATTTCCCAGAACAAACTAGATCTGTTCACCACTGGGAGGACACAGATATAGCCTTAGAATCATAGACTATCAGGATTGGAAGGGACCTCAGGAGGTCATCTAGTCCAACCCCCTGCTCAAAGCAGGACCAATCCCCAGACAGATTTTTGCCCCAGATCCCCCCTCAAAGATTGAACTCACAACCCTGGGTTTAGCAGGCCAATGCTCAAACCACTGAGCTATCCCTCCCCACAGGTTTCCAGCTCCCAGCAGCTCCCATTGGCCTGGAGCAGCGAACCGCGGCCAGTGGGAGCCGCGATCGGCCGGACCTGCGGACGTGGCAGGTAAACAAACCGGCCTAGCCCGCCAGGGGCTTTCCCTAAACAAGCAGCATCCCAAGTTTGGGAAACACTGGCTTAAGTGATTATGTTCTGCACATGGTGTCATATGCAGGACACTGACAGCAATCTTAACAAACTCTAAGTTTTAGACATAATAACATAGACATATATACCACAGGCACCCATCTTTATTAACCCATGCATACACATTCATTAAGCCTACTTCTAGTCTATACCCTATACTATAGCTAGCATGCTTACGCTCTGTAGGCTTCTCTCCCTCGGCTCTGTCTAAGGATCCTTCTGCTCTGTCTCAGTGGCACCGTTGCTACTGCTGTTACCCTGGGGTTGCCTCTTCGCTGTTCTTCGCTCTCTCAGATTTCTTCTTTTTGGTCTAATCTTCTCCTGGCTCCCTGTCTTGACTGACTTTTGCCTGTTAACTCTCTCTCCTTTTATATAGTTTTTGACCTGTTCTAATTGGCTTGTTCATCTTCAAATGCTTGCTCATGTCAATTCCATTCTAGGTGTGTGTGCACCCACATGCACAGTCGTCATAGATTTTTGCCTTGGCGGTATCTGTAGGGTTGGCTGTAGTGCCCTCTTGAGTGCCATGCCATTGCACCGGAATATTAGGCACCGCCGGCCCTACGCCCTCTCAGTTCCTTCCTACTGCCTGTGAGGGTTGGTTGGAGTGCCTCCCTCATCTTGCATTGCAAGAGCATTATCAGTTCTTAACAGCTATTGTTACCTCCTTTGTTTTATAGTTCTTAAGTACTTAGTTAGCCATTAGTTTGTGTTAGTTGTGTAACCCTTCTGCCAGGTGGAGCTGGCAGCAATCAGAACCAGGTTCAATATCTAAGGGTTCCTTTTCAACAATACAACACTGAACTGGCTCAAGCCCCCACCCAGTAATCTGGGAAAATGACACATCATGCCTGGGTGCCTCTGAGAGGTGATACTTCCCCATTCACAAGCACAGAGTCTGAGTGTAGAAAAGAAACTTTTAATGAAAGGAGGGAAGTCACCCGACATGAATTAGGGAAAATGCCACAAGCAGGATTCATAATCATAAAACTGTGAGCAGGACACTCACCCCAGAGTGCATGGGGCAGTGCCTTCCGTCTCATGTTCTTGAGTTCTACAACCAAAAGTTCCTTTTCTGTGCTCCTCTCTGTTCCCTCACCATACCCGACTCACAGTGGTTGTCCATAGTCAGTGAGGACCCGGGGTTCAGAGGTGCATCTGTGTGAGTTCACCTCCCACCTGGGGAAGAAGGCACCTTGCTTGTGCTTGCTCTGGCTAGCTGTCCCAGCAGCCGCTGTTCCTCATCACCTGGCCACCCTGCCAGCTGCTGCTCCTTGCTGCCTGGCCACCCTGCCAGCCACTTCTCCTTGTCACCTGGCTGCCCCACTAGTCACGGTTCTTCTCCACTGGCCATCCCACCAGCCACGGTTCCTTGCCGCCTCACCAGCCGCTCGTTCTGCTCACCACCTTGCCAGCCACTTGATCGCTGGCTGACGGTCAGTCACCTTCTACGGCCACCTGCCTCTCTGCTTCAGCCTCTGCACATCAATCTCTTAGTAATGTTCAGCTCTTTGCAGGCTGGGCAGAAACACTGCCCCCTCTCAAGCGATTTCGGCTCTCATTTGAGCACTTTAACATAACAAAGATGCTCCTTATGATCCCTATTTAGCTCTTTCTTTGAACAGTGGGGAGGAACAAGTTAAACCAGACTGGGGACCCTTGGGGAGAGTCCACTCCTCCTGGCTGGGACATCTGTCCCTACCCCTCTTACTTTCACAGGGCTCTGGCATTCGAGCCCCTGGCTTAACGAGGTCCTTTCAGCTGAGGGTGACCCCTTGCTTGGGACAGGTTAAGCACAGTTCTGCTCCCCTTTATTCATACAGTAATGAAAACAACATCAGTACCAGCATTTCACTACCCCTGCATTCAGTACTAAAGTGATTTGTAACCCAACACCAGCCAAAGTTGATTATTTTGAGCAACACACCACTCTACCTGATGGATATCTGAGCAGAGTAGATGTGCTTATCTACAGTTCGCTCCTGAAGTCGCTCCCCCTCCCAGCTAGTTGTCAGGGGAGAATTCATTCAGACCATGCTTACAATTGCTAGCTTAGTAGTTAGAGTCCCGGCCAGGAGTTCTCCCTGGAGTGGGGCATATCCCATTCCCTGACCTTCAAACTATGTTCATCATGCAACAGGCCGATAGCTATTAGTGACCTCCATGACAGTTGTTTGAAGTGTTTGGGGAAGTCCTATATAAAGGACAAGTGTAGGATTTGTAAGAACTTTCACCCTAGAACCCAGAAGGAGTGGGATATCCACTTTTGGGCCCTCCTTATGGAGGCTGCGCTTCATCTGGTATCAGAGCCCTCCCATTTGGACTCCACTCCTAGCCACCTCAGCATCGGTGTGGAGTGCACCGTCAGCACCGGGCCCCATCTGGCACCGTTCCCCCTTGCCGGTACTCAAGAAGCAGCAGAAAAAGAAGGGCTCCCTGGCACCACCTAAGGAGGGGAAGGGGGCTTCAGGCAAAGGACCTATGTCAGGCCACATGTCCGCCCCGGAGCTCCAAAGGGGTACTGCTGGGTTTGGACCCCCCAGCCAGGGATCCGACTCCAATTCCTAGGAGCGGCAGGGGACTCTGGCTCCTCCTAGGGTCTTTGTTGCCCGAAGCAGCCCAGGCAGCTAAAGATCTAGCCGACACCGCAGATGCACCAGGCACTGGGCTCAGCTAAGGCCCTGCTGTCTAAGGGCAAGCCAATCATGGGACCACCCCAAAGGGCAGTGGAGTGCCCTCGGTCCCCAGACTGTAGGGGTAGGTCCCCATCACCACAGTCTAAGACCCCGGCCCCGCAACCCCGCTCTCTGGCCAGAAGACCCAGATCCCTGTGCTGTGTTCTCCTTCTACAAGACATGGAACTCTGAAATCGAGGCACTGGTCCCCATTCTCGTGGTACTGGCGAACCCCCCACCAGAGATTGCCACGGCGCAGGTCACTATCACCTAGACGATCTCCCAGGTGTCAGTCCTCACCCGTGTGTGGGATTGCTCCTCATTGCAGCACTGGTCCTCACCGCTCCAGTACCACTCATCGGGCAGGCAGTGATCCTCGCCCTCTACACACTAGTCTCCGACAAGAGTCAGTCAGCAGACACAGGCTTCCACAGCTCTGCCCTGGTCACTGGAGGGGGTATGGTTCAGTTTGGAGCAGGATTTCAGCTTCTTGCCAAGAAAGGGTGAGTCACTGCCCACCCACAAGACCGGGGCAACATCTGTGGCAGCAGCATGGCAGCAAGGACAGTGGCCTGCTCAATGGCCTTATTGGAATCCTTGGGGTGTGCTGATGATGCCGGTCCCATACTCCTACCACTCCTCCCTGGCTGCCTCGGACAAACCACCTACGGCACCGCAGACACCAGGGTTGGAGCATGGTGCAGAATCTGACACTGGGGAAGCACAGCAGGGTCCAATGCCAAAGGAGCCATCCCCAGAAAGGGAAGAGGAACCCGCCCCCTCCCTGTGGTGCAATCGTCGTCTTCGTTGCCAGACGTAGCAGTGGTGGGCCCCTCCCGGACTGGCAGTCCCTCCAATGACTTCAAGGAGCTCCAGGCCCTCCTTAAAAGGTTGGCTATCAATTTAAATCTGGAAATTGAAGAGTTGGCAGAGCAATCGGATGACCTTTTCAGCATCATATCCTCCATCAGCCCAGCCTGGATTGCAGGTTGCAGGTTATGCCAGGAGATGCAGGCCACTCTGCAGGACCTACTGTTTGAGGGAACTGGGCTCTTCTCCGAGCTCATGGACGCACGGCTGCATGGCCTGACAGACTCCCATGCCACCCTCCACTCTCTGGGCCTTCATACTCCTCACAGGCCAGGAAGCTCTTCCGTCCTCTGCCTCCTCCAACAGAGCAACCTAGTTGGCCAAATGGAAGTGGTTCACCTGTTGGACCTCGGATAAAGGCATTCAGCCTGAGTAGGCCCCACTGCAGTTGACCCTAGACTATCTTTTGCATCTCAAGCTCCAAGGCTTGTCCCTTTCATCTGTCCACTTGGCTGCTATTTCGGCCTTCCATCCTCTGTTACAGGGCAAGTCAGGACATGACATTCAGGTTCCTCAAAGGCCTGGAACTTCTCTACCCCCACATCTGGGATTCCGTTCCTCCAAAGGGATCTGAATCTAGTGCTGTCGTGACTCATGGGTTTCCCCTTCGAGCCTCTGGCTTCCTGCTCCCCCTCTTCCTCCTTTCCTGGAAGGTCATGTTCTTACTTGCAATAACATCTGACTTCAGGGTCTCGGAGATTATGGCGCTTACCTCGGAATCACCCTGTATGGTCTTCTACAAGGACAAGGTCCAGCTGCAGATGCACCCGGAATTCCTGCCCAAGGTGGTTTCACAGTTTCATATGCGCCAGGACATATACTTATCTGTCTTTTTTTCCAAAACTGCGTAAGTTGGAGGAGGAGCACAGGTTGCATTCCCTAAATGTCAGGAGGGCACTAGCTTCTACATTGAAAGGACCAAGCCATTCCACCAGTCGACGCAGTTGTTCTTCGCAGGGGCCGACAAGATGAAAGGTCGCCCAGTGTCAGCTCAGAGAATTTCATCTTGGATCACTGCCTGTATTCGCTGCTGCTATGATCAGGCAAAGGTGCCCCCTCCAGCGATTTTAACTGCCCATTCAATCAGGAAACAAGCCTCTTCGGCAGCTTACTGAGCCCAAGTGCTGATCCAGGATATCTGTAGGGCCGGCACCTGGTCATCCGTCCACATGT
Organism: Mauremys reevesii; assembly: GCF_016161935.1. Taxonomy (NCBI): domain Eukaryota; kingdom Metazoa; phylum Chordata; order Testudines; family Geoemydidae; genus Mauremys; species Mauremys reevesii. The sequence goes on from NC_052623.1 coordinate 283,230,276, forward strand.
TCACGTCCCATTACACACTTACCAAGCAGGCCCAGGATGATGCTGGCTTTTGGAGAGCAGTGTTACAAGCCACTTGATTGTGAACTCCTAGCCCACCTCCAAGGATACTGCTTGTGAGTCACCTAGAATGGAATTGACAAGAGCAAGCACTCAAAGAAGAAAAAACAGTTACCTACCTTTGTGTAACTGTTGTTCTTCAAGATGTGTTGCTCATGTCCATTCCATTACTCGCCCTCCTGCCTCTCTGTCGGCAAGAAGAAACTGAGAGGACATAGGGCCGGCGGCATCTAATATACCGGCACATGGGTGCAGTACTCAAGGCGGTGCTACAGCCAACTCTATGGATACTGCTAAGGCAAGAATCCCTGACTGTGCACATGGGCACGCACACACCTAGAATGAAATGGACATGAGCAACGTATCTGAAGAAGTGGGTTTTTTACCCACAAAAGCTTATGCCCAAATAAATCTGTTAGTCTTTAAGGTGCCACCGGACTCCTCATTGTTTTTTTTAACTAATTACAAAAAACTAGGTAACTGTTTTTTCATTAGCACACTGTCTGATTGGTCCATACTTACAGGCCAATCACAACTGCTAAATCTGTAAATCAGAGCTGTTACACAAGTTTTAGTGCTATGGGCTGTTTATTATTATGGTATGGTGACTCTGACCTAGTTTTGGACTGAACATGCCTGACTATCTGCTCCATGTAGTGCTGGAGTGACCTTTACCTGACCTCAGCCCACATTTGTCTGCCTGCCAACATAGGCTGATCTTAAAATGCCATCTCATTCTGCTTGACTACGCCAACACTTTACACATACCAAATTACCAAACTATTAAACTGTAAACAGTTACCTCATCCTTTTTAATATGTGTCCAATCGTTAACTTATGCATCTTAACATTAAGGTCTACTATTGCCTTATTTCTTACCCATTTAGTTAATTTTATTTCAGTTCTTCTCCTATTTTCAGTTAATGGTGACAAAGGCATGTTTTCAGTGCTGTGTTTAGGAAACAGAATAGAGCAGCTCAAAATCTTTCATATCAATTTGAGCCCTGATCCAGCAAAGCACTTAACGTGTGCTTATCTTTAAGCACACTGTCTTCAGTGGGATTACTCATGTTCTTTAAAATTAAGCACATATTTAAACAGTTTGCTGGATTGAGAACTTAATCTTATGAAATGTAGTAATCTACTAAACCAGAGTTTCTTAAACGTTGTAGTTCTTCATACCACTTCCACAGAGAAACAGCTATACACAGACTCATCTTTCCCTGACATTTGATTCCCACAACATTCCATTCAGTGGATCTAGGAAGGGCTGTACAGATCACTGGAAATCACATTTTGAGATTCACTTTCCAAATCTGTTTCTTTACCAAAAAGTCAAATATATCTTACAGGCTATTATTATATTATTGTTTTGTCAAAGACCAGGATCGCCATGAAAATATTCATCGGATTTGGGAGCTCCTATGGGTCTCCTGAAAATGCTGCAAGAATACAAATGATTTCTTAATTTACTGGTGAGTAAGGATTTGTCTACACAGTGTTTTAGTCATCATCAGCTGGTGTGTAAATTCTAATGAGCGCCAGCATATTGTGCACTAACTGGCTCATGTGAACCCAGCTGGCACACACCAAAAGTTCCCTAGTGCATATTAATGTAGTACTGTTTGAAATTATACCAATTTAACATGCACTTGGGAATTTTTAGTGCATGCCAGCAGGGGCCACCCAGACCAGTTAGTGCACAACATGCTGGTGCAGATTAGAATTTACATGCCAGCTGGTGTGAACCAAGGAACTGTGTAGACAAGCCCTCAGTCCCTGTTTGAAGTTTAAATTATTTATATTTTGGAGATGGCTTATGTTGTGTCAGTTGATATTATAGCTAATATTTTTGTAACGTGAATAGCAGAATGAGAAGCAGTGTACTGTAATTGCAAGTGAAAATGTAAATCAAGAAATATATTTCCTTACAGACAAATGGACTGCAGCATCCTATAATTCACCAGCTTGGAGAAAAAGAAGCCCACATACAAAAGCATACTCTAAATCTGAAAAAATCTATTCAGGTACCTATTTGACAGCATTACTTTCAGTGCACTGTAATATATTTAAAATGACATATCTGTTTTAATTCTCTCTCCAGCTAGAATCTGGAAAAAGCTTCTACCTAGGCACCTATCCTAAGACTGCTGGTTTCTAAGAGGTGCTAAAAAATCTGAGATAGTTGTCTGCTCTTTTGTTTTGAGACCACCTCCTTTTACCCAATATCTCATGCTTTCCCACTTTTGGCAAGATATGTGACTTCCTCTAAAGGCAGGAGTTACTATGCTGTTGTTACTGTATGGAGTAGCTATTGGCTTGCAGTGCTGGACAAAGTAAAATGGTTATGCAATCCACATTACTACAGTGTGGATCTTTGACCTCATTTAGTGGTTTGTCCAAAGACTTAATGAGAATGCAACAGCTGCAAGCTAGGCGACTAAGTCCTGTAGCTCAAGCAGTAGAGCTGATGCACTGAATGCAGGATGTCTTGATCCCCTCTGACAATCCGTGGTGGGTTGTCATCACAATTGGCACCCTTCCTCACCCTCCTTTTGCTTTCTAAGACTTCTGTTTACCAAGGTATTTAAGCACATGCCTAACTGAAACCACGTTAGTAGTGGGCTACTTAGACTTAAAGTTAGTCATTTGCTCAAGTACCTTGCTGAACTGAGACCTAAGTCCATACATCTTCACTGCAGTGTCTGTATCAGACCCGAAGCCCTTCCCAATCCATATGTGGCAATACAGCGGTGGAGCTTGTGAAATCTCTGTGATCCTCCCATGGTCCCGAGCTATGGAAATTGCTAGGTGATGCAAGGCAGGTTCTTCCTTCTCTGTGGCATACAGTCTTATATGGTCTTCAAGATTGCTAGTTTCAGAAGATATCTTTTAAATAATCTGCGAACACCCACAAACCTGGTGAACTGAATTGCTCTTAAATTCTGGAAATGATGTCCCTGAGTGAATCAATGTTTCCACTGCTGGATCAGGCTTCAGTGGTGGTCTGACTGTAGTTACTAAATAATCTCTGCCATTCAGGTTTTCCCATTTACAAAGCTGCCCACATTTTCCCAACAGTTATTGCATAAATTCTATATGTGATATGCATTTTTAATGTGCACACACACGCATTCACACTGCTTAAAGATCTATTTGTGAAGATGTTGGAGAAAAAAATCTGTGTGGCATTTTAAAAATGCATCAGTTATATTGAGTGAATATTTTCTCTTTATTTTAATTGCTATAAGTGCTAAATGCTCAAATACTGAATAAGTCTCTAAACGGACATGGACATTTATAAAAATAAATTATACAAAAATATGCTGTGTATTTTGACTACAGATCCAAAAAGAAATGGAAGCAAGTAAAAAAGAGAAAGAAAGAGACTTCGAGAAAATAAAGTGAAGCACAATCCATCATACAATTTACAATAAAAAATGATAAAAATGCAAATTCAAGGAATGAGATTATCGCATGCTTCACACTGGAGATTCAAAGATGATAAAATGCAAATTCTAAAAATAAGATGCAGGAAGTGTACACTGTATGGTTTCAAAACTGATAAAAATGCAAATTAAAAAAAACTACATACTGCTTGTGTATTTATGAGTTCTGCAGTCTATTCAGTATATTGTTGAAGTTTAACCTAGTTTGAAAGTTGGACTATTCAAGTCATTTTTAACTGTGATCCTGGCTGTAAAATGCAGATTGATGCTAAACCAGATCTTTGATCTCTACAGAGAAAAGATCCTTGAATGCAGCCTCCTTCCATTTTGTTTGCCCAAATGCTGTAGGGCAGTGTTTCCCAAACTTGGGACGCCGCTTGTTTAGGGAAAGCCTCTGGTGGCCAGGCCGGTTTGTTTACCTGCCGCGTCCACAGGTTCGGCCGATCGCGGCTCCCACTGGCCATGGTTCACTGCTCCAGGTCAATGGGAGCTGCTGGAAGCAGCGGCCAGTACATCCCTCAGCCCACACCACTCCACACCCCTGAGTGATTTAAGTTATACCGAAGTAAGTACTAGTGTATACAAGCCCCTTGGTAAATGTTAACCTAAAGGAAGACATTACAAACATGATCCCATGTTCATTACCACTTTAAGTCTTATTCATTGACAAAAAAAATCTTTAAAGAATAAATATAGAGCTTCATATTTAGGTACTGAACACTTCTGGTGAGGTGCTAAGTGCTTTTAACTACCACTGAAGTCAATTGGAATTGAGAGTTTTCAGCACTTTACAGTGTCAGATCCCTAGCTTAGGTCTTTGTCACAGCTGGAAAATAGTTTTAGGATTAATTAAAAAACAAAAAAACCCAAACAAAAATAGAACTATATCTGGTATTGTTATTTCCAAATCACCAGGGCCTCTCCTACTATATTAGTTAATCCTTTTATATCTGATTGTCTTTGGGTATGTCTATACTACCCTCTGGTCAGCAGGCAGCAATCGATCCAGCGGGGGTTGATTTATCGTGTCTAGTCTAGACGCGATAAATCAAGCCCCGAGCACTCTCCCATCGACTCCTGTACTCTATCGCCGCGAGAGGCGCAGGCGGAGTCGATGGGAGAGTAGCAGCAGTCAACTCACCGCGGTGAGTAGGTCTAAGTACGTCGATGTCTGCTACGTTATTCACATAGCTGAACTTAGATCGATCCCCCTTCCCTCCCCGATGTAGACCAGGCCTTTGTCTTTAGTACCCCCATTAAGCACTTCAGTGGGAATTGAGGAAAATCAGCATTTTGCACAAACAGGCCCATACGTTGCATTGTTTTCCAGGTCATATTTTTCAAAGCAGAATTATATTAGTAATAAAATAGGTTAGGCATTTTAGGCACCTGAAATAGGTTAGGTATTTTAGATAGTTAGCAGACTAAAATATGCCATCACCTGTATTTTATAAGAACCCGCAAAAACTCCCATCCTGAGACCCTACATTTCAGAACACTAACTCTGGGGTATAAACAGCATTGTAACATGAAATAAGCTATATATATATAAGTAATAAATCAAAATCTCTCTTTAGTGTACACCCAAAGGACCAGCACAAATTTGTTGCCTTGTACAGCTTTTCTTAAAAGTTTGAACAAAATTGTACCAGAAACTTTGGCGATACTTTAATATAGGGATTTAAGGCAGCGAGCTCCCAATGGAGGTGATCATTAGTACAGATTTTACAGCATATAAATATTTAATTTCAAAAAATAAAAATTAAGAAAAATATAAATGGATTTGATTGTGAAAAAGTCTAATCAGAATTGTAGTCACTAGAGGTCAGTATAGCCATAGGAATGGAATCAAATCACTAAAAATGTGATTTTACTAACTTTCTTAAACATATAGGGTCTGATGCTAATTTGTAGTAAAATCCCTTTTGTGCTGCTTTGGCATGAGTTTAAAGTGAGTGGAAAAGACCCATTGCAAATCCACTTGTACAGGTCTGTTCCGGCATACACTGGGCAATATACAGATGGATTCTCTAGGATCAGTCTAGGCATCTGGAGGGAACCCACTTAGAACAATACATCCTTTCTTTTGCTAACTGTAAAAACAGGCTTCTGTTCATGTGTTATAGTTTACAAAATCAATCAGTTGCCTATGGTCTGTTTATTGAAGCTCAGGCAACTCACTGGGCCTGGCACAGAGCAGCTCAGCTCAGGTGGAAGTGCTGTCAGTAAAGGTCTGATAGGGGGGATGTAATGATATCACTACTTTTCAGAACTGGGTCAAGATGCAGGGGCCAGTTGTACAAGGTATTTAGGCACCTACAGGTTTAGATAGGCACCTAGTGGAATTTTTCAAAAGCTCCTAAACAGGTTAGATGCCTATCTCTCATTGAAAGTCTTGGCTCTGATCATGGCTTAAGTGTACTTGTACTCTGAAAAGGGACTTCGTAAATGGGGGACATTTCTCACTCAACAGATCTGCTTCCTAAAATTTACACTTGGTAGCAAAATCAACACAGACAAGAGGTAGTGAGCCTGATTCTGTTGGTGGGTGCACATTAGTAACTAAGGATTGTTAACTAAATTCCAAATGGAATGCCAAACTCTGCTTGTTACACCTCTGCCATCCCACTGAGGGCAAAGAGGGTGTAGAGCTGTAACTAAGGGCAGAATCTGAAGACAGTAGTGTTTCCTAGGAGTAAGGGCTTTATCCTACAAGATGTTAGGCACTCCCATTGACTTCAATAGAACTATTCACATGCCTAAAGTTAAGCATGTGATTATGTGCTTTGCTGGATTAGGTCAGAGTGTTTAGCAACTGGCCAGATTGCAAATCTGATAAATAAATTACTGAGAAACAGTTAACACAGAACAACGTTATGTAGTCTTTATGGAGCCAATTTTTAGTGTAAAACTGCATTTTAATGAAGTAGATACAGCAAATCACCTCGTATTTACTTCTTCTGTTGGTTAACATCCTTTTATTTTGATGGCCCAAGTGAGAATCAGTGTGATAGAGGATAGATAGTTTGTTGTGTAGTTATGTATTCTTGAGGAGCACCACATCACCAGTGCTTAGAAGTGGAATCTTTGTTCTTCTGGATTGCTCCACATATTCTTTTATTTTTACATCTGCTGGTGTGATGAACTCTCTTATGGACTTATCAGAGGTGGTTGTTTTTACTTTGGGCAATCTGGTTCTGTGTTGCAGGCCAAACAGAATTGTATCCAATAGCACTAATCAAGCTGTGAGGGGTGGCCTGAGGAGCTAATAAGAAACAGATATAACTTCTTATGTCAGTTATCATGGAGATACATTGAATGTTCTTGAGTGTCCTAATGAAGTGTTTGGTTTTATCCTTGGTTTGTGGCCAATGTGGCAAGATATTCTAATGATGGAAACCAAGATACACAGCAAATTGTGTTAAACTGGGTACTTTAGAATGGTGGGCCATTGTGTGTTTCGATGTCTGCTGACACTTTGTATACTAAATAGACTTATCTAGCTTGGCCATCACTGTTTTTTGAAGGTTGGGTTGAGTAGTTCATAGTTATTTATCAAGGATAAGCAGCTTGACAAAATCAGTTGGATTTTTATATGGAATTCAGTTTTGTGGTTTAATCTTGGGAATAGGACTTTTTCTCTCAGGAACACTTTGGATTGCAGTGTACTTTGCTGGCCTTCAGGAGTTAAGTCAATTCTGTGATACCACAGAAAATGAGACAAAAGCAGCGTTGTGTCACAGAAGTGTACATTATGATCTGAGGCTCATAGCTTTGAGTGTAAGTTCATCTTTTATGTGATGTTTAAAGAGCTCATTACTCTTGTACTTCTGGCATCTGATGCCATCAACCTGCAGATAAACATTTCCATTACTGCTCTAGCATCATTTCAATAATAGTTTATAACCAGGTGTCCAGAATGGCAGTTTTTATGTGTCAGATGCATCATTTATTGCTTTAGGAACAACATTGTTTGCAGTGTAGTTCTAGCCCTGTTGGTGCCTGGATATTAGAGAGACAAGGCAGGTGAGGTAATAGCTTTTATTGGACCAATTTATGGTAGTGAAAGAGACAAGGTTTTGAGCTACACAGCATAGGTGCTGACTCTGGGTGCTCCAGGGCTGGAGCATCCACAGAGAAAAAAAAACAGTGGGTGCACAGCACCCACCAGCCAGAGCTGATGGTGCCACCGCCGATCAGGTGTTTGGCGGCACCCGATCAGCTAATCGGGGGGGGGGTGTGTGTGCCACCAAACAGCTGTTTGTCTGCTTGGGGAGGGATTTCAGGGAGGGCGGAGAGCAGCAAGCAGCTGGTGGGTGGGGGCTTTGAGGAGGAAGCAGAGCAGGGACAGGAAGAGGCAGAGTGAGGGTGGGGCCTCGGGGGGCAGAGTTGGGGCAGCAAGAGGAGCGAGGATGGGCCTTGGGGAGCAGGTGGAGCAGGGGCAAGAAGAGGCAGAGCAAGGGCGGGGCCTTGGGGTAGGGGTGGAGTGGGGGCGGGGCAGAGCAGGAGTGGAGCACCCACGGGGAAAAGTAAAACTCAGTGCCTTTGCTACACAGAGCTCTTCAAGTCTGGGAAAAGTGTTCAGAATGTCACAGCTAAATGCCCCGTAACAACTACATGGGTGAAACCAGATAATCACTACACTATCAAATGAACTCTCATGGAAAATGATAAAAGACAAAAACGCCGTACTACCCATGGGTGAACATTTATCACAAAATGAGCACTCCATATCTGACCTCTCAGTTTTCATCCTCAAAGGAAACCTGCTCAACACTTACAAAAGACAAGCCTAGGAGCTTAAATTCATAACTTTGTAGATGCTAAAAATCATGGTCTTAATAAAGACACTGCATTTATGGCTTATTACAACAATATGTAACCCACTAACCCCACTTTTTTGTCCTATGACAGCAGAGATGTTCACCTTGAACTTCTCCTTGAGAATATGTGTTAGTTACTTATGCAAAAGAATCTGTTCCAATTTTTATTAAGCTGTGACACTCTTGAGTACTTTTCCTAGACCAGAATAGCAGCTCCATGTATCTCAAAAGCTTGTCTCTTTCACCAGCAGAAGGTGGTAAAATAAAAGCTATTACCTCACTCACATTGTCTTTCTTAGAATCAACAAGAGAGTTGAGAAAATTTACATGAGCAACTGCTGTTTCTGTGTGTCAGAAGAAGTGGTCTGCAAGACCAATCTTTCCCAAGTGATAAATTACATTATTATGGATATGAATCTTGAGCATTCAATTTGATCAGCAAACCGGTGACTGAAAACTTTGGTTGTTGAACATGAGTTTCAGTTGTTTGTGATCGGTCACCACCACAAAGTGACAGTCATATGTGCATAGGTGAAAATGTCTGCATCCCCAGATGACAGCAAGACAGAGCTTCCCAGAGGAGCAATACTAAGAATTCCCCTCAGACAAGACTACTGCAATGTGTCAAGTCTAAAAACTGGCAGATGTTTAATATTTTTTACCTTAAGGCCACAGATACCTGCTGTTTGATTTAAGGCATTAGAAAAGCCATCAGCATGGCTTGTGCCGAAATTGCTGCAGAATAAACAGCCTCAAAAGTTGAACTCTTTTGTGTTTTCATTGTTTTATTTGCTCTTGCTTGTGTTGCACTATATTAAAGCAATGCTTCTCTGTGATTCACAGCAGATTCTCCTATGCTTTTTCCAGCATGAGTGAACCCAATATGGATACACTGGAGATAGCGGTTTAAAAAGCCTTTATTTAAAAGATGATAGCATGAAGTATACTAACATCATTTAAAAGCTATTTGAATAGCAGTATAGAACACTCGTATTATTGGACTAGAATTCTGCTTTTTTGTTTTGTTTGGAGTTTTTGTTTTGCATGATAGGAATGTAGGTTTTGTCATATTAGAGCAGACTATTCATCTCTCTAGTTTGGTATTAAAAATCTGATCTGATGACATCTTACTCCCAGCAAAACACTGTAATTCTTACCGTTCCCTGTTGCAAACAGCTGATACCCTGAAATAGGAGATTTGATTATCATTTTTCTTTGAATGTACCCTTATGTTGTGGTTGACCATAAAATTACTCAGCTGTTTTTAACAATTGTCCACATTATTTGACTCAGTGACCTCAGGCAGTGAATTCCATGTGTTTGGCCAGATTCACCTTCCTGGGCTCAAGGGGCTACAGTTTTCAATTTCTGCATGCTGTGCTAGAGTGGGGATTCACAGGAACATGGGAACTGCCATACTGGATCAGACCAGTGGTCCATCCAGTTCAGTATCCACTCTCTGACAGCGTTCAGTGTAGGATGCTTTAGAGAAAGATTCAAGCAACTCCAGAGAAGACAGATATGGAATAATTTGTCCAATGGAGAAGTTTCTTCCAGATCTTTTCAGCTGATGGCTGGCTTATGCCCTGATGCAGAGAGTTTTGTACTCTTTCTAAATATTTTTCTCATCTTATCTAGTGGAACGGTGAATATTTCTGTAATTCATATAAATGTCCAACCCTTTTTTTGAATATTATTAAATTCTTAGTCTCAATGATCTAGTGTGGCAATTAGTTCCACAGGTTAATTGTTTATTTTGTAAAAGAATTTATTTTATTTTCATCAGTTTAAAATTTGCTGCCGTTCACTTTAACTGAATGTCCCCCTTTTCTGTCTGGCATTATACAAAAAGGTAACTATGAGCTCCTGATTTATTTTCTCTTTGTGAATCATTATTTTGTATACCTCTGTCATGGCCGTTGTATATGGCAGATATAGCACAAATCCTTGATTAGAAACACAGACATGCACACAAGGTTGAAGTGCTGACTCTGTCTTTTAATACAGAAGAAGAAAGAAACTGAGTATTATGTAACAACAGTTTCAACATAAAAAACTGCTTAAAGAACTATAACTGGAAATGCACTGTGGCAGAGCTCTGACCTTGCTCCCGTGGGTCCTGCGCTTCTAGGCGGTTTATGCTAGCCTCAGTGGCTCACTGTGACCCTCCACGTAGCCCTTCTCTCTCTAGGGCCAGGGTTACAGTCTATTGAGCCCTTTTCATGATAGGCTGCAAGGAGGTTGGTGAGAGAACTCCCACAGTCTCTGTTCAGCCTCCTGTCCTGACAGGGACCTGACTTCCCCTTCCAGGAGATGTTCCTGTAGTGGTGGGTTGGGGGGAATCCGGGCCCACCCTCTACTCCGGGTTCCAGCCCAGGGACCCTAATGGTAGCAGTTGTTGGCAGCCAACCTTTCACTGCCAGAGTTGCTACATTTCTCTGGGCCACTTCCCCACAGCTCTCCTGCTTCTCCCTTCTTCACCCTTACCTTAGGGCTCCTTTAACGATGGTTTGAGAGTGTCTTCAGTAACCAGCCCTTCAGCCGCACTTCCTCTCCTCTGGCTCCCTGGCTCTCCTCTGCCTGACTGGAGTGAGCCCTTTTTATAGTATCAGCAGGGCCTTAATTAGAGTCAGGTGGTCACATTAGCTTAATAGCCTCACCTGACTCGTTACAGGTTAATTAGAGTCAGGTGTTCGAATTAGCCTGGAGCAGCCCCTGCTCTGGTCAGTCAGGGAACAGAAAACTGTTAATCCAGTGGCCAGTATATCTGCCTTCTGCTATTCTGCTGTACCCAACTGGCCTGGGTCTATCACAGCACATAAACAGATTCATCACTCTGCTCAATACGTTCAGGTATATAACATCTGTCATGACCACTGAAATGAAATAGGCAAAACACCTTTGGAAGTACTTGTGGGGAAACAGCAAAATGTCCAGTTGCATGTCAAGCCTTGCAGGCAGCTTGCGTTCTCTTTCTGGAGAGTCTGCCAACATTATGAACACTTCCATGAGGAAATACCATGTCTGCAGAAATGTCTGACTCAGATGTTCCCTCAGATGATGCTGGTTGCTCAGCACAGCTGCTTTCCATTATAATAATATTGATTGTTGCTTCTAGCTGGGACATTGATGTAGTAACAACTGTTGACTTGCCGAATTTTGCTTCTTTTGTCAGCCAGGGAGTCTTGCAATTGGTCAACATGGTGGCACCAAAACATATTGGGTGCCTTTTGTTCTGTATAGATCAAAGGACCCATTTGTGCAGTAACAATTACCATAAGTCATGCAGTGGGTCCCTGATAGTCACACGCTAACACTATTTGACCCACTTGTAGCTGACAAGGTGCACTAGCCCTCTCACCATAGCTTGACTTATTTGATGATTTGTGACTTGTAGCCAAGCTCTGGCTTTAATATGTTCAAGAATGACCTGAGATTTTGGCTCATAAGCAACATTGCCCATGTTTGATTTGATGTGGCATATATCACGTCAGTATGCTAGTAAGAAGCATGCCAGCTTTTGCTGCACTGACCTCTTCTCATCTGTCATGGATCACAGGACTTATTTAAAAGTTTGTACAAACCTTTCAACCAAGAAATTTGTGGCTGGGTGTTTTGGTGCCGAGGTGATATGGCTAATACTTTTTTTCTTCATGAACCACTGAAACCCTTCTGAACTAAACTGAAAACTATTGTCACTTGCAGCTTGTTCTTGCAGTCCAGTTCTTGCAAGCAAATTTCAAAGTTTTTCTACTGTCTGTTCAGCTGTGGTGATTTTTATGTGATAATCTTCTGCCCATTTGGAATGGGTATCCATCACTATTACATACATCGTTCCCAAAAATGTCCTGCAAAATCAATATGCAGATGTTGTCCAGGAGCTGATTGCCATTCTAAGGGCTGTAATTGCACTAGTTTAGGCATGTACTGTGCCTTTTGGCATCCCAAACATTGCTTAGCAAGATGCTCTATTTGTTGCTCAATGCCTGGCCACTGTATGACACTTCTGGTGGGTGCCTTAATTTTAACTATCCCTAGGTGACCTATGTGGCAGTCTTCTAAGACTATTGTATTCAGTTTAGTAGATATAATAACACAAATTCCCCACATGACACATCCTTGATGTATGGTAACTCACCTTTGTATGCATAAAAGGGTGCCAGATTAGGGCTGTCAGTATATTTACAGTCCTCCAGAGTGGTTTCATAAACCTGATCTAGTGTGAGTTTCCTCTTGCTTGATCAAACGACAAGTCGTTGGGGCACGCTCAATCTAAAAACAAGTTGACAAATTTGATTGATTCTGTCTCTATTATAGGTTGAAGTCACAGGCAAGCAGAAAAGCCTGTCTGCGTTAGCATGCATTTCTGTTCTTTTGAATTCAATGTCATAAACATAACTGCTAAGAAGAGAGGCCAGAGTTGCAGATGTGCTGCATTTGTCACAGAAACTACCTTCCTTGGATGAAGGGTTGCTGCTAGAGCAATGGTTCTCAAACTTTTGTACTGGTGACCCCTTTCACATAGCAAGCTTCTGAGTTCGACCCCCCCTTATACATTAAAAACACTTTTTTATATATTTAACACCATTATAAATGTTGGATGCAAAGCAGGGTTGGGGTGGAGGCTGACAGCTCTCAAACCCCCATGTAATAACCTTGTGACCCCCTGAGGGGTCCTGACCCCTCAGTTTGAGAACCCCTGTGCTAAAGGTTGGTGGTCCATGACAAGGATTGAATTTTCTTCCCTATAGTAGATACTGGTTGAATTTCTTCACACCTCATACCTTTGTCTATTTGTGCATAGTTACTGGGACACCTCATACCCTATGCCTTTTTGTCTATTTGTGCATAGTTACTGTGACAGGGTGCAGGGAGAAAGTAGGTGAGCCTACACTCTGATCACTTAGATGCTAATTAATGACCCAAGAGAACCTGATTGAGATAATTATCTGACCAGGCTGGTGGGCTGGGTGAGGTAAGAACTCAAGTGGTCCCCATCAGCCTAACACTGATAAAAGAGGCACAAGAAGGGAGTGCAAAGGGAGAGAGAGGAAAACAGGGCTTGCTGAGTCTAGTCATATAGAGGCCTCAGAGTAGGGAGACCTCTATTCCCCTCAGGTCCTGCTGGAAGAGCCTAAAGCTCAGTAAATATTGTAAATAGGTGGGACCATTGGGAGACTGTGGTGATATTGGTGAAGGGGAATTGAAATAAAGTTTCACTGAGAGCACACCAAGTGGAGTCTATGTGGTTTCACCAGGGAAGAGGACAGGCCAGTGTTACAGTTACATTCTGCTGCTGTGAGAGATCGGGAGGCAAATGCTATGGATTTCTCACTGCCATCTGGCATGGACTGTGATAAAACATCCCCCCCATTCTATGTGAGAAACAATCACGTGCTAATGTGCATAAGATGTGACCAATTGTTTTCCTTCCAGGAATCCATTTTGACACTCACAAGACCATACCTACTTTTGACCAATCTGCAACAAACAGTTCAGCAGATGCAACACAGTTGCTAGGTTTGGTACAATTTTCTATAGTAGTTAATAAATCCTAGAAATGATTGAAGTTGTGTCACATCCTTTGGCAGTAGAGCTTCCAGGACTGCTTTAATCTTCTGCTGAGATTTATGTGGGCCTTGTGCATCAATAACGTGCCCACAATAAGCTATTGAGTCCTTGAAAAAAATCACATTTTATGCAATTGGCTCATAACCCATATTCTTCTAGACATTTCAATACCCTTTTCTGAGATTCTATATGTTCTTTGTCATGTCCACCAGTCACAATAATGTCATCTAAATCAATGGTTCTCAATCAGGGATACATGTACCTTTGGGGTACATAGAGGTCTTCAATTCATTTAGATATTTGCCTAGTTTTACAATAGGCTACATAAAAACCACTAGTGAAGTCAGTACAAACTCAGGTTTCATAAAAAAAAAAAAACAACAATGAGGAGTCCTTGTGGTGCCTTAGAGACTAACAAATTTATTTGGGCATAAACTTTCGTGGGCTAGAACCCACTTGATCAGATGCATGAAGTGAAAAATACAGGAGCAGGTATAAATACGTGAAAGGATGGGGGTTGCTTTACCAAGTGTGAGCTCAGTCTAAGAAGATAAATCAATTAACAGCAGGATACCAAGGGAGGAAAAATAACTTTTGAAGTGGTAAGAGAGTGGCCCATTACAGACAATTCACAAGAAGGTGTGAATAACAGTAGGGATAAATTAGTATTGGGGAAATTAAGTTTAGGTTTTGTAATGACCCAACCACTCCCAGTCTGTATTCAGGCCTAATCTGATGGTATCCAGTTTGCAAATTAATTCCAGTTCTACAGCTTCATGTTGGAGTCGGTTTTTGAAGGGTTTTTTTGGTGAAGAATTGCCACTTTTAGGTCTGTTATTGAGTGACGAGAGAGACTGAAGTGTTCTCATACTGGTTTTTGAATGTTATGATTCCTGATGTCAGATTTGTGTCCATTTATTCTTTTGCGTAGAGACTATCTGGTTTGGCCAATGTACATGGCAGAGGGGCATTGCTGGCACATGATGGCATATATCACATTGGTAGATGTGCAGATGAACGAGCCCCGGATGGTGTGGCTGATGTGATTAGGTCCTATGATGGTGTCCCTTGAATAGATATGTGGACAGTGTTGGCATCAGGCTTTGTTGCAAGGATAGGTTCCTGGGTTAGTGTTTTCGTTGTGTGGTTGCTGGTGAGTATTAGCTACAGGTTGGGAGACTGTCTGTAAGTGAGGACTGGCCTGTCTCCCAAGGTCTGTGAGAGTGAGGGATCATCCTTCAGGATAGGTTGTAGATCCTTGATGATGCGCTGGAGAGGTTTTAATTGGGGGCTGTAGGTGAAGGCTAGTGGCATTCTGTTACTTTCTTTGTTGGGCCTGTCTTGTAGTAGGTGACTTCTCGGTACCCTTCTGGCTCTGTCAATCTGTTTCTTCACTTCAGCAGGTGGGTATTGCAGTTTTAAGAACGCTTGATAGAGATTCTGTAGGAGTTTGTCTGAGGGATCAGAGCAAATGTGGTTGTATCTTACAGTTTGGCTGTAGACAATGGATTGTGTGGTCTGGATGAAAGCTGGAGGCATGTAGGTAAGTATAGCGGTCAGTAGGTTTCCGGTATAGGGTGGTGTTTATGCGACCATCGCTTATTATTACTGTAGTGTCTAGGAGGTGGACCTCTTGTGTGGTCTGGTCCAGGCTGAGGTTGATGATAGGGTGGAAATCATTGAAATCTTGGTGGAATGCCTCAAGGGCCTCTTTCCCATGGGTCCAGATGATGAAGATGTCATCAATGTAGTGCAAGTAGAGTAGGGGCATAAGGGGACAGGTGCTGAGGAAGCGTTGTTCTAAGTCAGCCATAAAGTTGGCATACTGAGGGGCCATGCGGGTACCCTTATTTATACTGCTCTGTATACTATACACTGAAATGTAAGGGAATATTTATATTTATATTCCAATTGATTTATTTTATAATTATATGGTAAACATTAGAAAGTAAGCAATTTTTCAGTAATAGTGTGCTGTGACAGTTTTGTATTTTCATGTGATTTTGTAAGTTTTGAAGTGAGGTGACACTTGGGGGTATACAAGACAAATGAGACTCTTGAAAGGGATGCAGTAATTTAGAACGGTTGGGAGCCACTGATCTAAATAAGATTGTATCCTTGGAATATCTTGCAAATCATGGTCCATTGCCATAGAAGAAGCTGAAGCAATACCAAACACTAGCCTTGTTTGTCGATTGTAAGGTACACCTTAGACTCTTCCACAACATGTAGGTAGACCTGAGACAAATCTGTGTTGCTGAATCATTTCCCCCCTACCTATGTAGCAAAAGTGTCTTCAATTTTCAGCTTTTAGGTATGGGGTTTATGGTGACCTTGAAATCTCCACACATCCTTACTAGATTTTTTTTTTTTAACATTTGGAATGATAGGAGTTCCCCACTTACTCCAGGTCATTTTTGAAAGTATGCCCTCTCTTTCTAGATGTTCCAATTCAGCATCTACTTTCGAGTGACGCCTGTAAGGACAGGTTAAGCTTTGTGAAACTTGGGCTGCACTTTATCAACTAGAATTATTTTAGCCTTCATGTGCTTTAGAGTTCCTATGCCTTCCTTGAATACACCAGGTGCCCTTCTAGCTGCTGTTTAACTGTTTTAGTCGGGTCTGCTGAAAGTAACTGCTGTATCACTATAGATATCCAATCCAGAGGAACTTTATGTAACCATTCACAACCCCAAAGGGTCAGTTCCCCCTTCTCAGTGATGTATAAGTCTAATAAACATTGCTTAATTTTATACTCCACATTCACTTGCATGACTCCAATTAGCACTGGCTTTTTTCCTGTACATTTATGTAACATTGGTGTCTCCTTCTTTTTGATATTTTTAAAAGTTTTCTCATATTCTGAACGTGAGATAACAGACACTATGCAGCCTGTGGCCAATTTCATTTTGAGCATTTTTCCCACCACCTTGAATGTCAACCAGATTGCTGACTTGTCATTTTTGCTCACACTATATATAGCCAGGTTGCCTACTCCACTCCTGCAGTCCGTGTCACTGCTGCCTGTGTCTACAGAACATACATTGATATTCTTTTTTTCTGTTCCCTCTATTAGGGCTCCCACACCCTCCCTTGGTTCTTGTTCCACAGACAGACAGCAGAAGGTCAGGGTTCAAAGTGCAGGCAATGCAATGTTTATTGGGGTTAACAAGCAAGCATAACCACAGTTCTTTAGACCAGTAAAGCTTCCTTCTCTTCGTCCTCCTTCTTGGTAGGTTTAATTATACCTGTAGTGCTTGGCCCTGGTACTACCCCATACAACTTATGGTCATATTCCATTTTGGAGGGTCTTGAGTCTGGGGGCTTTGGTACCACCTCTTTTGTACCCCATGGGAGGGATAGGGAGTGAGATTGTGTTCCGACCAGGGTCACCTTTTCTTTGGCTTTTAGTGTTTCTCATAGCTCTCCCCCATCCCCCTTGCCGCTCCCAACTGACCTTGTCTTGGAAGAGGAGTTGGGGCAGAACTGTCTTTCAATTGTACATTAATTGTGTATTGTACACAATCGTATATTAAATTCCCACCATATCCAGCAACACTTTAACTCTATTTCTTATCTTTTCTCGCTGTTCTAAAAAAAACCATCTGGCTGTCGGCAGAAGCAACACACATTCTTTGTTCCTTGTTGACATATGTCAGTGTAAGACACAAACAACTGTATTTTTAAAAACCTCAAAATTCAAATGGGCAAACAAAACCCAAAATTCTATCTCCGGCAGATAAACAGGCCTAAATACTATATTACCATCACTAACATCCTGCTTTGGTTTCTTCCACATTTCTCTTAGTGCAACAAACTGCTTGGATGTGCCCTTTTTTAAATTACAGCTTCTGCAATATGCATCTTTAATTTGGCAATCAGAAGGCGAGCAGAACCGTTTTCCCCTCCTATAACGTGTCTGTCTGCTGAGTGGACTGGCTTTTGCCTTGAGTTACAGATAGTTTATGCATTCCTACTTTTGTTTTAATTCTGTCATGCAATACTATCACATCCCTTGCTGAAGTTTCCATCGCTATTCCAATTTCTGCTGTGTGTTTAAAGGTTAGATTTTTCCTCAGTTAAGAGCCTTTTCTGTGTGCTTTCATTAAGCAGTCCACACACAAATCTATCTCTTTGGGCCTTATTAAGCCCATCCTTAAAAGCACAGTGTTCTGACAATCATTTTAACTCTATCACAAAGGAGAAAATAGATTCACCTTCAAGTTTATTCCGCTTATGAAACCTGAACCTTTCTGATATAATCAGGGACTTGGGTGCCAAGTGCTCTTGAACAATTTGCACTATCTCTTTAGAGGTTTTGCTTGCTGGCTTCTCTGGGGCAATCAGACTGCGAACTAAACTGTATGTTTTCCCACCCATCACACTCAGTAATGCTGCTACATGTTTTTCTGAGGGAATCTCATTCATTTCAAAGTACTGTTCCAGCCTCTCTCTCTACATGAGCCAGCACTCCATGGCACTGTCAAAGGCCTCCATTTTTCCAATATAGCCTGCCTTTCCACCTCACTGCTATTAGCAGGGCCGGCTCCAGACCCCAGTGCGCCAAGCGCATGCTTAGGGCGGCGTGCTGTGGGAGGGCGGCAGGCAGCTCCGGTGGACCTTTCGCAGGCGTGCCTGCGGAGGGTCCGCTGGTCCCGCGGCTCCGGTGGACCTCCCGCAGGCATGCCTGTGGAGGGTCCGCTGGTCCAGCGGCTTCGGTGGAGCATCCGCAGGCGTGCCTGCGGGAGGTCCACCGGAGCCGCGGGACCAGTGGACCCTCCGCAGGCACATCTGCAGGAGGTCCACCGGAGCCGCGGGACCGGTGTCCGCCAGAGCGCCCCCCGCGGCGTGCCGCCCTACTTGGGGCTGCGCAATTCCTAGAGCCGCCCCTGGCTATTAGTTCAGTACTGTAGTTTGGAGTACACACAGTGGTAGCAGAGCCTTTCGCCCTGGTCTGCAAGCAATATCATAGTTTGTTTTGCTACTCTGATGAATAGAAGATTCTTGAAATCCTTGTCGCCAGCTATTGTGTGTGGCAGATACAGCACAAATCCCTGATTAGAAACACAGACAGGTACAAGAGGTTGGAGCCCTGACAGCTGACTCTCTCTTGTGATATAGAAGAAGAAAGAAACATAGTAACCACTATATAATAGATTAAATATAAGCAACTACTTAAAGAACTGTAACTGTGAATTCATATAAACAGATTCAATACATTAAAATATGTCACAAAGGCCCCCCTAAATTATCTCCTCTTTAAACTAAATGATCCCAGTCTTTTCCCTTTCTCCATATATGGATATCTTGTTCTCTGTCTCTGAACCCTTTTTCATGTGGACTGACCAGAGCAGAACACAATGTTCCAGGTGAGGATGTACCATTAATTTATATAACGGCATTACGTCTGTAATGCCCTTTCCTTTCGCATCCTATCTTTCTGTTTGCTTTTTTTGACCAATGCTGCATATTGAGCAGAATTGTTCACAATGATGCCCATGTCCGTTTCTTGTGTGGTTACAGGTAAATTAGAATCCATTAACGTGTAGTAGTAGGTCAGATTATCCTTTCCGATGTGTTGTTATGTTGTATTCTTAACCATGTGAGGAAGGCATGCAGCAGTACTACCAGCAGGCTTTTATTGCAGGAGTGCAGCTTGAAATTTGATCTAGGGCTCCAGGAGAGGACCACTACAGAGACCGTCCAGTAGAGATGCTGAGCTAATGCCTTTCCTGCAGAGACAGACCCTGCTCTGCTCTTTCCCAGTCTGCCCCCACCCACTTTTATGACCCCACCATCCATCTAGGTCCCCAGTGGGACAGGAGATTGTGAACGGGTGCTGTGTCTCCACCACTTCCCAGATTTCTGCCCTTGATCCTGGATTCCACTGGCACAGTTGACTATACACTGCGTGAAGGAATATTTATAGTTCCTTTTATTTACCCTAAAATTAATATTTTTTTCATATATCTGCTCTGAATGACATATAATTAGTCAACAGTGTAGATCAATAGGAAGCATGGAGAGAGAGCATCCTTGATTTAATTTACTAATTTGGCTTCTATGAAACTGCCAGTAGGTTTTATTTAAGTGTTCCCATTTTTAATTGGGCCTTGAAAATATCTTTAAGAGGTTAGGCATTCAGGCAGTGTGTAACTTCTGAACATTTTTGGCTCTTGCAGTATTTTTATTATTATTTGCATGTTCTATTGGCTTGTCTATCACATGTATACCAAGTGTGCTCTGAGTTCAGCATGTTAAACAAACAACAGAGACTGGCTGCCATCAGGCAACCCCAGTGCTGTAAGTGGATGGCAAATTAAAAGAAAATGTGATATAGAAAAACATAGTAATACTAGCAGTTAATTAAGAGCTGAAAAGGGTAAAGATTGTGACAAAAAGATAGTAGACAGGTCTGCAGTGAAAGATTAGATACATAATTAAGTGTATCAAAAATCCAGGTTTCAGGAGTGAAGAGATCCTTCGTCTACTAGCCATTGATGAGAGATTGGTAGTGTATCTCGGTTTTTGCAACATCACAGTTCATTGCTTGTAGAACAAATTACATGGATTAAACTGGATTCATTTTCCTGGCGGATTAAGCCATCCTATTCAATCAGGTTCCTTGCTCAACCCCTTTTTCCCAGTCCTTGTTTATAATGAAGAGGAATGTATCAATCAATAAAACATCAATGCAAGAATTTTTTTTTATAACTTTATGTTTTTATACCTATGAAAATTAGGCTTCCATCATATCTTTAAATTATTTTGTGAAGAGGCATTACACAGAAAAGGCTAATCTCTAATTCAGAGCCCCTCTATTTTTTACATAGCATTCCTGCTCTAAAGCATGGAAACATTATTAAAAAGCATGTGTAAGGGAAAACTGTCTACAAAGGACCCCTTGGTGTATCTTACACATGTTAGAAGATTGTATAAATACAGTTCTACTGCTGAAAGGGACTGTAAACAAGACATAGTTGGATCCCATGTTTGTCATCTGGCCAAAATCTGTATAATAGACCCATTCAATCTATGAATAAAAACTGGTATTTTTTCTAGTTGCCAGCTCTGCAAACTCAACTTGAACTTTGAGAGTCAAGGCAAGTTCTTTTTTTCTTCATGAATCATCATCAGTAATGAAGGTCAAATTAGACCCACTGTGACACCTGCACAACCTCCCCCCCTCCATCTTTAGATTAATCTCCTAGTGACACCTGTGCAAACCCCATTGCCTTCAATAGGGTGTGCATTGGTGTATTGAGTAGAAATTAGTAAACAACCCTGTTCATGATGCACAAGGAATATAATTCCACTTAATCTCTTTGCTGTGTTGGTTCTGAAGTAGTAAAATGAGTAAAAAGCAGTAAAAAATATTTTTTGTCACTCAAGTGAATGGACTTTGACTACATGCAGGGAGCAGACCTACTGAGTAAGAAGGAGACATTTTACCCAGTCACTTTAATTGTAGAATCCCATTTTAATTAGGTAGATGAGGCAGCATTTTTCAGAGATTTTTACTAAGGAAACAGCTCTAAAACAGTCAATGCTCCAGTCAGTATCAGGTATTACTATTGTTCTGGGATTGGCTTTAGGGGAGGGGAGATTTGTCTGTGCTGTAAACCTAAAAATGCACAGAGAGAAAACACCTGATAGCACAGGCAGCTGCAAGAAACAGTCACCTGGTTCCTCTCAGAAGTGTGATCAGGGAGAAGAGCTTGGATGCACAGTGCTGTACATTCAGGTTCAGCAGCAAGAGGTAAGTTCTTAGATATTTTGTTTTCTTAAGCCAGGTTAAGGAAACCTTTTGGACTTTTTAGTGAGGAGCATGGGCTTCAGGGCATGGAAGAGGAAAAGTAGGTAAATTGAAAAATGTAAAAAGTTAGAAAATGTGGAATAAGATGGACAGAAAGGACTAATTACAATTGGTTGGTGATAGAGAAATGGTTGCAGAGACTGGAAAAAAAGGAGTGGGGAAGGGAAGTATTGAGAGATCAAACTGGAAAAAATAGGTAAGGAGAGAAAAGTTATGGGCTTCATGAAGATATTACTAGGTGAAGTTCTATGGTCTGTATTATGCAGATCAGACTAGTTTATCATAATGATCTCTTCTGGCCTTAAAACCTATGGAAATAGGAAGATAGAATAATGGAAGTACAAGCTAGAAAAGCTGAGGGGGAAAGAGAGAAACTAGAAAAACTATAATATGTAAGGGAAAACAAGGGTGACCAGATGGAAAATGAAAACTTTGTTAGGGCATAGTGTTGTTCCTGTTAATTTAAAAATTATTACAGTAGTAGGAATTTTTTTAAAGTACTCACTAAGTACTTAGTACTCACTAAGTACTGAGCAAAGTAATGTTCTTTCTTTCTAGTATATGCCTTTGAAACCCTGTTTTGGGGTAGAGGACGGAACACTTGCCATGGCTCTGTAAACACTAGCTGTGGCTATTGATTCACTAAATATATAACAAATTATTTCACTTTTGGGGAGAGATAATGATTCAACAGGAAAAGGAAATGTATTCTGTTTGTGGCCTATTTTCCCTGGGCTTGCTTGAACATCCCCTAAGAGAGGCTGCTACCTCTTTATGGAGGGTAGACATTCAGTCTGAGAGGCACTGCAAGGATTCCTTCAGTTTGACTTCCCATGGGCAATCTTTGTAATGGCATTACTGAATGTCTAAACTTCCATCTGAGAATGAGCTGACTGCTATTACACTATCTCTATAGCTCTAGCCTCAGCCTTAAGAAGATTAAGAGTTGAATTTTCCCAGCATGATATCCATTGCTGGCAAAAGTTACACTGGAAGTGGAACTGTTAGCACCAGGGAATTATAGGGGTAGGGAAAATGAGACTTTTGTATTTCAGCTCTTGCAAAATGCAGGTTACCTTTAAAGTGTGCGCACAAGAGCAAAGGACTGAAAGAGCAAATGTCTATAAAAGTAATGAAAACAAAAAGTAGCCAGTAATGAACTATTTAGCAGCTCAAACTTAATATATGTGCAGTACAGTTACAAACATAGGACTTGTTTCACCCTGGTAGTTCCAGAGAGATTCAATTTACACATCTGTGCACCACAGGGTGTGGCTGTACCACTGAGGGAGCATTTTTCACCAGGAGCAGGCAGCTTTGGTTTCTAGCTAGGGCTCCATATGGAACTCCACTGGTGGAAGTTGTCTGGTAGACACTAGCTTGACCCTGTTCTCTCTGTGGTCAGAGTTGCTCATTTTCTAGGCTGTGCCAGCCAGCTGTGGGACCTCTACAAATGTGAAGGTGGAAGGCACTTGTGCCATTGCTGCAAGACCTCTATCGCTAGGAGCAATTTCTGCCACCAAGAGACTGCACTTGAACTTGTTCAGCTTCTTCCAGGAAATCCAAAACTGAATCTAAACCAAGTACTGTAATAAATTGTAAACACTTTTAGAAGAACTCTTTGGTACTGAAGGGGGTGGAGTGATGCATAATAAAGGACTAATGTTTGTAAGAGACCTTCAAATTCCCAGATGAAAGAACATACGTAAGTGCAAAGTATTGTTATTGTAGAATTGCCATGCTTGGCATACAAAATGGAATGTAAAGGAGATAGATACCTCTGAATTCTCTAATGAGGAATTAGAAATACTGCACTGAACTAAAATATATCCCCTAAGAGATAGGAAAACATCAGCAACAAAGAGGTTCAAGGGACTTTTTCAAGCGGGTCAACGGCAGATATAGGAATCCTGACTATCAGTTCCCTACTCCCTACTCCAACCACTGAGTCATATTCCCTTACTATTGAAAAACTGATCTTTAAAGCAGAGCCGTAACTAAGCACTTTAGCACCTGGGGCAGTCAATCATATATGCACCCGCTAGAGGTGATACATGCGGGGGCATGCAGGGTCATGTGCCCCCCAGATTTCTACCTCCCATTTATCACAGAGGTTTTCAAACTGTGGGGTGCACCTTCCTACGGAGATGCACCCCACAGTTTGAAAACATTGCCTCCTCCTAGGAGCCAGCAGATCAGAAGCTGGTGGGAGCTGCCTGGTCTGCTCGTGCCCTGGTTCTACATGCTTTGGGAGCTGTGGGGGCCCTGCTCGGCAGGCTGTCTCTGCACAGCTGGGCATCCCCGTCAAGGCGGATGGCACAGCTGCAATCTGTGCCCCGACATGCTCTTGCATCTATCCTGAAGGAGCTTGGTGCCAGCTGGTGACGCCCCTTGGAACTGGCCCCTGCCCATGGAGCCTGGCTGCCATGAGATGCTCCCTAAGATTCTTGGACAAGCTTGGAAAAGAGACGACTAAGGGGGGATATGATAGAGGTCTATGAAATCATGACTCATGTGGAGAAAGTAAATAAGGAAGTGTTATTTACTCCTTCTCATAACACAAGAACTAGGGGCCACCATATGAAATTAATAGGCAGCAGGTTTAAAACAAACAAAAGGAAGTCTTTTTTTCCCAAAACGCACAGTCAACCTATGGCACTCTTTGCCAGAAGATGTTGTGAAGGCCAAGACTATAATAGGGTTCAAAAAAGAACTAGATACATTCATGGAGGATAAATCCATCAGTGGCTATTAGCCAGGCTGGTCAGCGATGGTGTCCCTAGCCTCTGTTTGCCAGAAGCTGGGAATGGGCAATGGGATGGACCACTTGATGATTGCCTGTTCTGTTGGTTCCCTTTTGGGCACCTGGCATTGGCTACTGTCAGAAGACAGAATACTGGGCTAGATGGGCCTTTGGTCTGACCCAGTAGGGATGTTCTTATGTTCTCCCTAGAATACTTATTTCCACTGGCAGGAGGCAGAGGCTCACAGGGAAGACTTGCTCCCGCCAGCTCCGGAAACCAAGGCCATGAGAACGGAGCAACCCCTAGGGCTACCATATTTCAAGTTCCCAAATACAGGACACTGTTGAGGGAAGGGGAGGAGTCTCTTTTCCCCATCCCATACCCCTTCCTCATTGCCCCTCGCCCTTCCCTCTATGCACCCCATCCCTTTTCCTCTCCCCACTGTCTCCTGCCCCATCCACCACTCCCACATCTCCCTGCCTCACCCCATTCTCCTATCCCTTCTCCTCCCCCTGCCCAATCCCATCCTGCTTCCTTCCCCACCGCCTCTCCCCTCACCTACCCTCTTCCCAAACTCCCATTCCCTGCCCCCCCTTGTCCTGCCTGATCCCCCTCCCCTGGCGGGCACTCATCATTGTACAGAAAACAGATGGTGGCCATATAGGGCACCCAGCGTATGTATCAGGTGAAGACAACCGGCACTATGACCCGGAGGCGGTGTACAGCTGCAGAGGCAATGAGCACCTGGCAGGAGAAGCAGCTCTGGACCAGCCCCTCTACTCCCAGCCCAGGCCTCTGTTTGGGGGGAAATGCCCCCCCAACTATGCTCAAGGACTCTGGCCGACACTGCTGGGCCCAATCCCGGGTGGGGGGGAAAGGCTGATGCCATTGGACCCCATCCTTTGCTGCCCCATTTTTGTGCCCCCACTGGCTCTGCACCCTGGGTGACTGCCCCTCTCACCTGACCCTAGTTACAGCCCTGCTTTGAGGTCCTGATCTACAAAGATAGCTCAGTGTCTAAATTCCAATTCTCCTTCGAGTGATGGTGCACATATACATTCCATTTTAGGTGTGTGTCTCTGTGTGTGCCGATCCACTCCAGTCAGAGACTTTTGCCACTAGGCAGCACGTGTTCCTGCTCTCCTCATGAGCCTAGCAGGGGGCATAAAAAGGGTGTGTCCACTGCTGCTTCCCAGTTCTTTCTCACCACCCGGGGTGAAAGTCGGTGTTCCCCATGGCTTTTGCTAATGGTTAGCCAGACTTTCAATCTTAAACTTGTAAATAGTTCTATATCGTTGTTAGTTTAGTTAGTCCTTAGTATTAGAATAGTTTAGTTTAGATTTTAGTGTAAATCCTCGAGATTTATTATGGAAAAATCTCCAGGTTACAAACAATGTGCCATGTGCAGCAAGGCTGTGATCTCTGTCACTGACAGGCACAAAAACTGCTCAATCTGCCTAAGGAAGGGCATGCAGGGGACAAACATCCAATTCATATCTCTTTCTTCACTAGAACGAAACAGCAGAGGGGACTACCTTTTGGAAGTCCATTAATGAAGGAGACAATGTGTCCTGAGCATGTGGGGTTAGAACCAGACCTTGAGTATGAATCAATGGATGTGGTACCCATGAGAAATGCCCCCCCTCCCCCGCACTTGCCCAGGACTCTAAATGCAAGTCCTCGGAGAAATATTGTTCTTCCTCCTCTCCCCCAGCCTCCTCCAAGCACTCCTTATGAGAAACACTCAAAATCTGTGTCTTCATCAAAGAAATCCTCTGGTAAATCCTCTGGAACTAGTTTGAGACATCACAAACAAAAGCATTCACCAGCTCCATCTGAGGTGGCACTGTTAACTCTGGCTCCTCCAGAACCATCAAGTCTGGTGCCTTCACTTGTCCTAAGCCTTTCTTCATCACTCCAGGCTATCTCGGCACTGCAGCTTCAACACCTACCTTCCTCAGTGCCTTCAACTCCTCAGGTCTGTCTTTCTGGGAGAGATTTGCTGTCTCCCCCTGTACTGGACTCTCCACTACTGAATGCAAATCCAGCATTCATCATGGTTCTGTCGGTGGATCCAGCATCCGTGGCACCACTTGCACCTTTAGTTCACTCAACAGACCTAGCATCTCCAGTGCAGTCATTGCTGTCAACACGCTCTGCTCCCCTGATGCCATTGGAAGCACCATCAATACAGCTGGCACAGTCAGCACCACTGATGCAACCTACACTGTCAGTGCAACTGGCACCATTGGAACCTCCAACATCATCACTTCACTCTCTCAGACCAATGTCACCAGAAGCTCCTCTGGCACTGATGGCACCAATTACATCCTCAACATTTTGACCACCTCAATCCCCCACCATCTCTTGCTCCTAGGCTATCTCCCTTAGCAACACCCTCTGGGATCTCAATGATGAGAGCCCCTCCCTTCCCTGAGGAGTCCTACATCTCCTCATTGTACTCTGAGCCTGAAGGACAGGTATTACATCCACATTCCTTTAGGTCACTTTACCATTATCGGGACAAGGACACAGGATCTAAGGGATTGTCCTCTTATAAGGAAGTTTCCATATGGTGCCTGCCTTCTTGGCCATGGCCTGTCTCAAGGGAGCTTAGGTGCCATCTCTCTCTTACACTAGAGGAGATCCCCTTCTCCAGTTCAAGAAGCTCTTATCCATCCCCCCACTGTGTTGGACCTTATTGAGGAAGGCAAAATAATGGAGGAACCCTGAATGCTTCTCCACAATTCTATTCATTGTCTCTGGACAATGCGGTCACACATGAGTCCACCTCTCCATCCCCAAAGGATTTCAAGGTCCTTCAGGATCTGATGAGATGCGTGGCCACTTCTCTGGGAGTATGGTTAGAACTCACTCATGCGAATCCACACACCCTCCTTGACATTTTACAAAACCTGGCTTTGGGAAGAGTCACTTTTCCAATTAACAAGGCCTTGCTGAAGCTGGCAGAAAACCCTCTGGCAGACCCTGGGTTCCATACCACCAACTGCCAAAAGGATGGACCGATGATAAAGTCTACCAGAAGGGCTTTGATTATTTTTTTTCAATCATCCTGCTTCCAACTCCTTGGTGGTTACGGCAGCTAATGGGTGCTCCTACCAGTTGCACCTTAACACCTCTTTTAAAGAGAAGGAGCATAGAAGACTTGTTCTCTTAAAGGCTTATTCCCCAGCAATGCTGCAAATGAGGATGGCCAATTATCAAGCTCTTTTGACCAAGTATAATGCTTAATTTTTCTGTGATCGCTAAGGTTTCAGACCAACTGCTGGAGGAGGATAGGGAACAGTTTATGGCTCTGGTCTCTGAAGGATATCTCATGGCCAGAACTTCATTCCAGGCAGCTATCAATGCAGACGATACTACTTCTTGAGCCATGAGAACTTCCTTTTGGCTCCAGGAATCCAGTGTACCAAAAAAGGAGCAAAACACAATTGAGGTTTTGCTGTTTGAGGGGTTTATTTTTTTCTCTTTCAAGACTAATGATGACATGAGTACTCTGAAAGAATTCCAGGTGACTTGGTGATTGTAACTGGAGTATAAATCGCTAGCAAAGAGTCCTCAACCGTATTAGACCTTATTTCCAGCAGAAATTTCAACACTCCTCTAAGGGTATGTCTACACTACCAGAGTAGTTCGATTCTACTTAAATCAAATTTGTGGAACCGATATTACAAAGTCGAACGTGTGAATCCACAGTAAGGACAGTAATTCGACTTTGTGAGTCCACACTAACGGGGCAAGTGTCGACATTGGAAGTGGTGCACTGTGGGCAGCTATCCCGCAGTCCCCGCTGCCCATTGGAATTCTGGGTAGAGCCCCCAATGCCTGCTGGGGGAAAAAATGTGTCCAGGGTGGTTTTGGGTAACTGTCGTCATTCAACTGTCAATCCCGCCGGCGGGCAAACAGTTCGCACACTTTTCTGGTGAGTGACAGTGTGGACGCCACAGCACTGCGAGCATGGAGCCTGCTGCAATCATCGCTGCAGTTATGGCCGTTGTCAACTCCTCGTTCCTTATCGTCCACCTTTTTCACATTCAGATGCTGAGAAATTGGGCGAGGAGGCTACGGCAGCGCGGTGAGGACATGAAGTCAGAGAGTGGCACAGACCTCTCACACAGCACGGTACCCCGCGCTGTGGAGATCATGGTGGCAATGGGTCATGTTCATGCTGTGGAACGGCAATTCTGGGCCCGGGAAACAAGCACGGACTGGTGGGACCGCATAGTGCTGCAGGTCTGGGATGAATTACAGTGGCTGCGAAACTTTAGGAACTTTCCTTGAACTGTGTGAGTTGCTGTCCCCTGCCCTGAAGCGCAAGGACACCCGGATGCGAGCAGCCCTGACTGTGCAGAAGCGAGTGGCCATAGCCCTCTGGAAGCTTGCAATGCCAGACAGCTACCGGTCAGTAGCGAACCACTTTGGCATGGGCAAATCTACCGTGGGGGTTGCTGTGATACAAGTAGCCAACACAATTGTTGAGCTACTGCTCTCAAAGGTAGTGACCCTGGGAAACATTCAGGTCATCATAGATGGCTTCGCCGCGATGGGATTCCCAAACTGCGGTGGGGCTATAGGTGGAACTCACATCCCTATCCTGGGACCGGACCACCAGGCCAGCCAGTATATTAACCAAAAGGGCTACTTTTCAATGGTGCTGCAAGCACTGGTGGACCATAGGGGACGTTTTACCAACATCAACGTCAGATGGCTGGGCAAGGTTCATGACGCGCGTGTTTTCAGGAACTCTGGTCTGTTTAGACGCCTGCAGGAAGGTATTTTCTTCCTGGACCACAAAATAACTGTTGGGGATGTGGAGATGCCTATAGTGATCCTCGGGGACCCAGCCTACCCGCTAATGCCCTGGCTCACGAAGCCCTATACAGGCGCCATGGACAGTGACCAAGAACTTTTCAACTATCGGCTGAGCAAGTGCAGAATGGTGGTGGAGTGTGCTTTCGGGCGTCTCAAGGGGAGATGGAGAAGCTTACTGACTCGTTCAGATCTCAGTGAAACCAATATCCCCATTGTTATTGCAGCTTGCTGTGTGCTCCACAATCTCTGTGAGAGCAAGGGGGAGACCTTTATGGCGGGATGGGAGGTTGAGGCAAATTGCCTGGCTGCTGATTACGCCCAGCCAGACAGCCGTGCGATTAGAAGAGCCCAGCGGGAAGCGCTGTGCATACGGGAGGCTTTGAAAGCTAGGTTCCTCAGGGAGCAGGGTAACCTATGACTATTCAGTTTCTTTACAGAGAAGCTGAACCTGCCCCCGTTTCTTTACCCAGTTAATGTTGACTATCCTCTGCAGTTACATACCCCATTCACCCCGTTCCCCCGCTTCCAACACACGTTTAAAAATAAAATACATGGAACTTTGTTAATTAACACCGTTTTCTTTATTACTGATTTCGCGGTAAAGGGTTGAAACTGGGACGCAGACTGTGGTGGGTACGGTGTGTAGTGATGTAAAGACCACTTCTAAACTTGAGGAATGACAGGCTCCTGCTCCTAGAGCGGTCCGCAGTGGCGGACTGGTTGTTTCAATGGAGCCTGCCACCCCTCCTTTTCGGGACTCTGTGTGTGGGGGCTATGTGACTTTGTGGCGGGGGAGGACGGTTACAGATCCCCTGCTGCGTGGCTCTGTGATCCAGGATAAGGACTGCTGCATAAGATCTCTAACCGCCCTCCCCCGCCACAAAGTCACATAGCCCCCCCACCACAGAACATGGAAACCACCTCCCAGACTGACCAGGGTGCCTAGTGACTGCACTGTGTGTATGACCTGCTGCTGAACCTGCCCCCGTTGTACCCTGGTAAAGGTGACCTCCTTCCCCCCCTTCAAACACAGTCTCCTCTAAAAGAACATGACGGAAACAGTAATTAACAGAAAAGTATTTTTTATTATCAACTACACAGTTAGGCGATGAAACTGGGACGGGGGCTTAGGTGAGGCGGGAAGGAAAGGACTTATCAAAATTTTGGTAATGAGAGCCTTCTTGTACTTGAGCACTCTGCAGGGGTGGAGTGACAGTTTTCACGGCCCCTGCCGCCCCTCCTTCTTGGTACTTTGCGTGAAGGGGGTATGGAACTTTGTGGCGGGGGAGGGCAGTTAGAGAGAGACTGCTGTGGGGCTCTGTCCTCCTGCCTCCGGTCCTGCAGAACATCCACAAGGCGCCGGAGCATGTCCGTTTGCTCCCTCATTAGTCCAAGCAGCGTTTGAGTCGCCTGCTGGTCTTCCTGCCGCCACCTGTCCTCCCGTTCGCTGTGTGAGCGCTGGTACTGCGAAATGTTCTCCCTCCACTGGGTCTGCTGGGCCGCCTCTGCTCGGGAGCAGCCCATAAGTTCTGAGAACATCTCGTCCCATGTCCTTTTCTTTCGCCGCCTAATCTGCGCCAGCCTCTGTGAGGGGGATGCCAGGGTAGGTCGGGATACAGCCGCAGCTGTGTGATGGGAAAAAGGGAGTGAATTCCTTACAAAGATACATTTTTACGAACAATGAACATAGTCTAGTCTGTCTCTGTGAACAAGACCATGCACAGCACCTATCTTATGTGCACTCAGGACAAGGTCGACTTTTTGGCCTTCGCATTCAGTGCCTGGGGCCTTTCAGTGGAGATCAGACAAGCGGGGCAGGACAGCAGAATTCGTGCTGCAGGCAGACATGGTAAGCCGCAGACTTTTGGCTGCTTAAAACTTAATTTATAGCAGTGCCCTCCTTTCACGGTCAAAGCAATGCTCCTAGCGTTGGCCAGTTCCTGCTGCCGGCAATCCGGAAAGCATGCACTCTGCCCCTGTCCCACCCCCTGGCGGCTGTCCCCGGGAAAGATCCCTGTATGCTGCCCCTGTCCCGCCTCCACCACGTGGCTGTAAACTGCTGGTTACAGTTATGTAAAGGAACAGGCAAGCAGTCCCAATCCTAACATTCCCCTAATTCAAAGCAGGTCACCATGAGTGACATCACCCTGATGAGGATCACTGCCACTGATAAAGACCACATGCTGCGTGAAAGCCTGCAAAAACCAGGGCCCTATGCCGCCATGCTCTGCGAGGCTATGATCCCAGAGTACCAGAGGATAGCCTGGTGCGGAAGAGTGTGCTACCACGGAGGACCCAATAAGGCCGCTCTCCCCAGGAACCTCATGCGGAGGATTTTCGATTACCTCCAGGAGAGCTTCGTGGAGATCTCCGAAGAGGATTTCTGTTCTATCCATGTTCATATTGACCTTCTTTTCGCATAGTTAATATTCTAGTTCTGTTAGAAACTAGAATATTACATGTTTACATGTTTAAAGCAGTTACCGA
Organism: Mauremys reevesii; assembly: GCF_016161935.1. Taxonomy (NCBI): domain Eukaryota; kingdom Metazoa; phylum Chordata; order Testudines; family Geoemydidae; genus Mauremys; species Mauremys reevesii. The sequence goes on from NC_052623.1 coordinate 283,262,056, forward strand.
GTGATCCTTCCCCTGATTCAGGGTCCAGGTTAACGGCTAGGGAGGGTTGGTAGGGGATCTCCGTGAGGGTGATGAAGAGATCCTGGCTGTCGGGGAAATCAGCGTTGTAAGCGCTTTCGACTGCCTCGTCCTCCTCACTCCTTCCTCATCTTCCCCGTCCGCGAACATCTCCGAGGAACCGTCCGTCGACACTGTCCCATCCTCAGAGTCCACGGTCAGTGGTGGGGTAGTGGTGGCAGCCGCACCTAGAATGGAATGCAGTGCCTCGTAGGAACTACAGTCTCTTCTGGAACTGGGAGTGATAGAGGAGGTTCCTTGCCATCACAGAGGGAAAGGATACTAGTCCTGCTACTTCCTGATCCCCAAAAAGGCCAGGGTCATTCAATCTTAGGAAGTTGAACTGCTTTATCCAAAAAATCAAGTTCAAGATGCTTACCTTCGCTTCCATTATTCCTTCTCTGGACAGTGGAGATTGTCATGCTGTACTCAGCTTGTAGGATACATACTTCAATGTGGCAATACATCTGAGACACAGGAAATACCTTTGTTTCATAGCAGGACACACCCACTCCCAGTACACAGTGCTCTCCTTTGGCCTATCATTGGCCCCCACAGTCTTTACAAAATGCATGGAAGTAGTAGTGGCTTATCTGCACTGCCTCAGTGTCCAAATTTTCCTTTTACTGGACCATTGGCTAGAATATGGAGCCTCAAATGTCCAAGTACAGCACAACATCCTCACTATCAGGCAGCTGTTCACTCATCTCAGCATGAAACTGAATTTGGTGAATCAAGGTTGCAGTCAACATTGCATATAACATTCACAGGGTAGACCTAGATGCCAACTATAACAGGGCACACCTACGCTTCTGTCTTGTCTCACTGCAACTGTGGAGACACTAGTTGTGCATTCACAGTGCCATTTATTTTGAGTTCCTTCTCCCAACATCATTACAGTCCCTGTGCAACAGTCTGTTTACAATATCTTCTGTGCTTTTGGCCCTCTCCTCAGGACCTGAGGGAACAGAGGTCTCTCTTCCCTGAGGCTTCCATGTGACTGGCCTCAATAAGTCCTGTTCTTCTCTCTCTCACCCTTCTCTTGGCACATCCTTCCTGAGCCTCTTTTTCAAATATAGGGTGATGGGCTAATTGGCACTTTATCCCACCTACCCCACCAGCCTGCTTATCTTATTACCTCAACTGGCTTTCTCTGGGGAGATACTTGGTATCTAAGTGATCAGAGTGCAGACTCACCTGTTAAGTCCATCACACCAATGGGCTTGTTCCAGTCCATACACTCTCTGGCTAAAACCCTAAAATTCAACCCAATCATAACCATACATTCCTGCCTGAAATTTCACAGGCATATGGCTTCATGCATATACATGATGCCACATGCCAGACTTCACCTATGTTGACTATAGCTCTGGCTCCATTTGGTCTATTGTCCAACGAGACACTCTCTGGAGATGAATATTTGTGACCCTCATGAATGCTTCAATCCCTGGATAAGTAGTGAGAACCATGGTAAGTATGCCCAGTGGTCTGTGATGGGATGTTAGATGGGATGGGATCTGAATTACTACAGGGAATTCTTTCCTGGGTGCTGGCTGGTGAGTCTTGCCCACATGCTCAGGGTTTAACTGATCGCCATATTTGGGGTCGGGAAGGAATTTTCCTCCAGGGCAGATTGGCAGAGACCCTGGAGGTTTTTCGCCTTCTTCTGCAGCATGGGGCATGGGTCACTTGCTAGAGGATTCTCTGCAGCTTGAGGTCTTCAAACCACAATTTGAGGACTTCAATAACTCAGACATAGGTTAGGGGTTTGTTACAGGAGTGGGTGGGTGAGATTCTGTGGCCTGCATTGTGCAGGAGGTCAGACTAGATGATCATAATGGTCCCTTCTGACCTTAAAGTCCATGAGTCTATGAGACATTTGCAGGATTCCCTTCCTATCCTCGCAACTGACCTTGACTTGAGTAATGGATGCATCAATGACAGGTTGCGGTGCCCATCTTGGCACACTAAGTGCATAAGGTCTGTGGTCACTCCAAGAAGTGTCTTTCCACATAAATGTGCTGGGGAACATTTGTTCGGCCTGAGAGACATTTATGCCCACTATCAAGAATCGGGTAGTGGAAGGCCTTAAAACATGGTGTTATCTATATCTCAACAGGCAAGGGGGTGAGAGATCCACTCAGTTATGTCAGGAGGCAATCCACCTATAGAACCTATGCATCTGAAACTGAGTCTCCCTGTAAGTTTTCCATCTCCCAGGAGCAAGAGAGAAACAACATTATGGACTCCCTCAGCAGGGTTTTTGTAGACCACTGTGAGTGGTCCATTGGAAAGGACATCCTCCTCCAGATTTTCCAGCAGTGGGGGGTAGCCAATAATAGATTTGTTTGCTACTGACCGGAACAACAAATACAGGAGTTTTTCTCCAGGAGAGGCTGCAGTCTGGATTCCATTACAGATGCTTTTCTCTTCCATGGTCCTGTCAGCTGCTATAGGCATTCTTTCCAGTTCCTCTATCTCCAGGGTGATTGGAAAGCTGAGAGGAGATAAGGCAAGGCTGACCTTAATAGCACCAGCTTGGTTGATGCCATGTTGGTTTACAGGCTTGCATCAACTTTCCATCAGGCCACCAATAATGCTTCCTCTGCTCAAGGATCTCAGAATCAGGGTCAATATCTGCACCCCACCAATATCTTTCCACTTCACTGCATGGCTGATCTCTGGTTTAACACTCATGAAAAACTGTGCTCCAGAGATGTCCAGGTTATCCTGGTAAACAGCAGAATGATGCCACTAGAACCACCTATGCAGCAAAGTGGAGGACATCTTCTATCTGGGTGCAATCACAACACCTGGACATGTTTCATATATTGATTACTTCTTGTATTGAAGTAATTGGGCCTTTCAGTCAGCTCTGTGACAATTCGCCTGGCATCTATATCAGCAGTTTATCCATCAAAGGAGCAGTTCTCTGTTTTTTCATACCATCTGGTGTCCAGAATTTTGAAAGGTCTATTCAATGTCTACCCTCTAGTCTCTGAACTGGTAGTGACATGGGATCTTAACTTAGCTCCATCCAGGTTAATGGCCCTCTTTGTTGAACCCCTGGGGATGAGGTCACCACCACTGCTATCCATAAAAACTGCATTTTTGGTGGCGATTACTTCAGCAAGAAGAGTTAACTAACAAAGCTTGTAGTTCGAAGACACCTCCCTCTCCTGCCCTATACAATTTTTTTTATAAGGATAAGTCTTCTCTTAGAGCACATCCTAAGTTCATGTAAAAGGTGGTGTCAGCTTTTTATCTAAACCAATCTAAACCTCATTCTTCTAAAGCTGAATAAAGACTTCATCCTTTAGATGTCTGTAAAGGTTTAGTGTTCTACCTTATCTGCATTACATTGCTCAGAGCCTCTGCTAAGCTTTTCTTAGAGTAGGCCAAGAGAATCAACCAATGTCACCTCAGTGTATGTAAGACTGTAGCAAACTTTGCTATGATCTTGCCCGAGTCTCTCCTCTACTGAGATTAACAAGATCACTCCACCAGAGCCGAGTCCACTTCTTCAACCTTTCTGAGCAATATTCCCATAACAGGTCATCTGTGCATATCTTTCCCAGACATCATGCCATCACTCAGTGTTCCTGTGATGATGCCAGCATCAACAAATCCATGTTGAAGTCTCTGTTCAGATGATCCCAAATCCCACCACCTGAAAGGGAACTGCTACAGAGTCACCTATAGTGGAATGTGTATAAGAAAAAGTGGTCATTTACCTCCAGTAACTGATGTTCTTTGAGATGCATTGTGCATATACATTCCATGACCCTCCCACCTTCCCTGCCACTTTGGTTAATACTTTCACAAGCAGTGAGAAGGAATGGAGAGAGAGGTGGTAGACACACCCCTGTTATTCCCTCAGCTGGGCACATGAGGGTACATACGCCATCCACTGGTATTGCTGACAAAAATTTCCAATTAAAGTGCATTGGGCACACACACACTCCTGAAGTGGAATATCTATGTGCACAACACATCATGAAGAACAGCCGTTACTGTAAATAAGTAACTGTTGTGTGGTGTTATATTATTTTTAGGCACCACTGCAATCCACAAAACCCCTGCTCCACTAACCTAAACTTAGTGCCTAAATTTTAGGTGCCTAAACTTACTGCCTAAATTTTTCAGGGCAAATATTCCCTAGATGCCTAAGTTTCTGCCTTTGGGTAAGTGTACTGCTGCCTCATTCTAGGCATCTGTGTGCCTATCTACGGCCTAAGACCCAGTGTGAACCACAAACTGGAGGAAGATAGGCAAAAGGCTTCGTGGAGCATGATCCAGTAGGTGTGCTCAGAAGCCACCTATTAAATCAGATCCTGTTCAAAATCAGGCAAGAGGAGGAGGTGGTGACCTTATAATATTTAGCCTAGTGGTTAAAGCACTCACCCTGGATGTGACCTGGGTTCAATCTCCCCCTTGTGCCTGATGGGCAGAAAGATTTGAACTGGGACCTGCCACCTCTCCAGGAGAGTGCACTAGCTGCTGCCCAATGGGAAACTAATTTGGAGCTCCTTCATGTTCTCCTGTTGAAGCTGTTTCACTTTGGATAAATATTTAATTCGTCACTGGGCCAGAGTGAGTGAATGACTTTGTAGTTCAGTGGGCAGGGCACCCACCAGGGATGTGGGAGACCCAGGTCCAGTCACCTTGCTCCAAGCACTCTTTCATTATTTATCAGCAGTGGAACAGCTTCACCAAGAGAGGCTGGGGAAGCCTCAGAATATCCCATAGTTCAGTGCTTAGATTACGCTTCTGAGAGGTTTGGGAGACCCCTGTTTAAATCTTTTCTCTTCCTATGCAGTGGGGGGGAACTGAACCTTGGCTGCACACATCCTAGATGAAGGCTCTAACCTCCTCTTCCTCCTCCAGTTGTTTTGTATGGAGTGAGGCAGGCACCTCACTCATTCTCACAAGAAATAATGTAGCTGCCTAATCTGCCTGTCTCCAGAAAAGGAGTAGAGATAGGCAACTTCCTGCACTCTAGATTTAGGCACCTAACTCTGTGAGGGGATGGATATTAAGACACTTAAGACTTCCGTCATCACCATCTCCCATTGGTTAGCTTGAGTAATTCCCTGCCTAGCGCGATGGCTTTTGTGGATTGCATTCTTAGGCAATTGTCTCTCCCCATTTGGTGTATAAGGAGCCTAGGCACCTAACTTGCATTTTGTGGATTGCATTGTTGCTCATGTGATTGTCTAGGTGCCTAAATGTTAGGTGTTGTGATGCTCAGCATCTGAGTGCCCAAAGTATTTTTGTGGGTCCGGGCCTAAAAACAAATCCTCTTAGCTCCTGATGGTTCTCTGACATGTTACAGGCCAACAAAATGGGTATTGCCCCCCATCCGCAAGGCAGTAATGATATTTTAAAATGAAAATAGACTCACTGCAGTTGGGCCAACAATGAAGGAAAATATAATTTAAGTAACTCCATAAATAACCATTGTTTTCCCATCTGAGTCATGTCAGAAAATTTAAAAAGCAAATGCACTTAAACATATAAACCATCTGGCTGAAGTCAAGGGCCATCAACATGCAGTTTGATGCTCTTTAATGAAGAGTACAAATACAGCATTGGCAATGAAGACAGATTTGTTAGTGAGTAAGCTCTTGGATTCAGTGAGATTACAGGTGACTAGCAAAGATGAAGTGAATGGGACTTGGCTAAATTTGAATGTTGCTGCTGGAGTCTTTGTGGGCAATGCAGGCTTTATGAGGTGGAATGGGTACAGATGGAGGCAAAGGTGCAGTGGGTTTATTTTTCTCCCCAAAACTCTTCATACTGCCTTTCTTTCCCTTAAATTTAAAACACTCTCTTCCTGCTGGCCCTGCTGAACTGCCTCCATTTTTAACCACATGGAGGTAAAATTCCAGTCCCTGGCTTCCTACACTTGTATGCCAAGTACGTTGTTAACATCTGTTGCCAATGAAACAGGGAGAAAATGCTTTTATTGGTATCTTTTCTTTTAAATTAAATAGACTCCTAAAGCTGTTCTTTAACAATAGAAAATCCCTGCTAAAAACCTTTCATCTATTATCCCATATAGAGTGTCAGGTGCCTCTAAATTTGGCTTTGTTTTCAGATTCAAAATGAAAGTAGATAACTCTAGGATTATTTGCATGCCCAGAGTTACTGAAGCTCTTAATAAGTAGTGTCCATTCAATTGATAAACTGGAAAAGTATGCACAGTATAGAAAAAGGGAGGGCAGCAGGTTGTGCCAGCTTGATAAAATGGTGGAAATATGAAAATGAATTCAACACATATGACTGAATATAAAGAAACTGCAGGAATTATTGCTATTCCTTTTTAATAAATCTGAACTGAAAATCCTCATGCTCACTCCTCCTGGTCAAACCACACGTTTCTGAGGGAAGACAAACATCCACACAAAAATGGAAAGACTCCATTTAATTAAATTACATTATCTTCTGTGATCACTACTCTGTAGAAATAGTGCCATATGTATACACTAGGTTAGAAGGCCACGAGACTGTTAATGATAACTCCTCTTGGAGTCCTCTGACCTTTTCCAGTAGCTCCTCCTTGTCTTAGTTTTTCAGCTTCTCTTCTTTCTCCTTGTCCTATTTCTATTCAGGGGCCTGCTGGCTCAATGTAGAGAGAAAAACACTGAGGAGATTCCCAGTCCTGCAGCCTCTTGGGAAGTTTCTTGGTAGCTTTGGGGGCCAGTATGTAAACAGACACATCTCACATACTATTATAATACTCCACCCCACTTCCAGGACAGAGGAAATTAGATGGAAACCATAGATCACAAGAGTGTCTATTTGAGCCCAGATAGTTTAAAGAAGGTATAACTAATCAAATGTATAAGCATACATCGACTCAAAACATTTTACTATACTTAAATTATTCACACAATATTGTTCTTAGATAAACTCAGGAATAGTAATAATAATAATAAAAAGAATCAAATGCTTCATAGGGAGTAGCTCTAGCTCTCATACTTAATGACCTACCCAGTCTTTCTAAGATAATGAATATTCTCTGATATTAACTAGTTCTTGAACAAAATTGTGCTTAATACTGGTTAGCCAGGTTATTGAAGAATTCTATTATGTATTTCTAATAGTGGAAGAGAATCCAGACAGGATTAGTTATGTAAGCAGAGTCAGGATGAGCTCTACCCTGACATCTGGTGGTGAATTGTGGTGTGTTGTGGAAAAGAACTTCAGGGGTTGATCTTGTTTGCATAGGCACACCCACCCTACCTAGCATGAGCCCACAGCAGCTCAAATGATCACATTGGCTGCTGTGGGATCCCCAGTTTCTCTGTTATTGGGGAAGGAAGAATAAAGTGTTGTTACCCTGATTATGTGAATCAAGGCTAGTGGAACTCTTTTATGACAGAGGGACTCGCCATCAACTAAGTAGCACCTGCTATACAAGGAACATGGGTTCCATAACCTAGTGAATTGAGAGTGACTGGGGACAGGTATTTGTACTGTATGGTATGGGCCCCTTTAGCAGGCCTGAAATACCAATTGCACCACCCCCACCCCCGTATTGTGGAATATCAGAGCTAATTTTAATTCTATTAGGAGTCTAGTTACAGGCTGCTGAGCTGAATTCACTTTGGGCTAATGGTGCACCAGCACTGAGACTCCCCTACTACAAGCTGAAATCACTGAGTGCTGTGGGGGGGGGCCTGAAGATATGTTGCTGAGCAGCTGGTGGAGCAGAGCAGTTTGCGGAACGACTGGAGCAGCTTGCAGTACAGCTGGTGGAGAGGAGTGGAGCAGTTTGCGGAACGGCTGGAGCGGTTCACAGGACGGCTGGTGGAGTGGCTCGCGGTGAAGGCTGCAGCAGAACCCCATGGAGAGGCGGGGCAGTCAGCCTCAGACCACATAAGGTGCTCCTTAACACCACTGTGCCCCCCCCCTCCAGGCTGGGAGGTAAAACTCTGCAGATAAACTTTTGAACTCTGGGGCTGCACTGACCAGGGACAGAGACTTTTGGGTTGTTGGACTTTGGGTGATTTTTGTTTTTGGGTTGCTGGACTTAAGACCCTGAGGGGAAAAGGATACCGGCAAACTTACTTGGAGGTGGGCCTTTTGCTTGTGGTTTGTGTTATGAATCTTGTTTGTGGTGGTTTCTCAACATTATGCTGCATTGTTTCCCTCCTTTATTAAAAGGATTTTGCTACACTCAGACTCTGTGCTTGCAAGAGGGGAAGTATTGCCTCTTAGAGGCGCCTAGGGGGTGGTGTGTAATTGTCCCAGGTCATTGAGTGGGGGCTCGAGCCGGTTTTGCATAGTGTTATTGAAATGGAACCCCTAGATATTGAACCCGGCCCTTGTTGCTGCCAACTCAGATGGGCAGAAGAGTTATAATTACAAAAAGTAAGGGGAAGTTCTAACAGAATAGTTTAACAAAATGTAGGCTTCATCACAGAAACTCAGACCTTAAAATGAAGAGGGACGTTTTGTAGTCATCTAGAAAATTCAATAATATTTGTTCCTTTTTACTTTAAAATGCATATTTAAATACATTTTATTACCACATGTCCGTATGATAGGAAGTTCATTTCAAAACTGATGGAGCTCTTTTAGCGTGTGTGAGACAAACAGATTTTATGACTTCCCTACATAGTTGTGGCTGTGTGATGCAAAGCGCCTGTGCTAAAAGGTCATCTGCCTATAGACCAATTATTGTATAAGCAGTGTTTAGGAATATATATATATATTCATCCATCTCAATTGAAAGTAAAAGTGGTTTGAGTGCTAAAGGCCAGCTCTAATTTACGTTGCAAACCTTTCGGTGTTTGCTGTGCTTTTAGATAAGAAAAACACATTGAAGTTGCTTATTTAGGATATTTTTAGACATTATTGGATCAGTCACCATTGTTTTTATAATGTAGACCCTGTTTTTGTAAAGGTAAAGTAGCCCACCTTATATGCCTTAGATGAAATAACAATCTGTGAACTCAAATCAGAAATCTGGAGTATGTGCTTCTCATGTAAATTATATGAAAATCCAAATTATACTCTGTAGAAGAGTGGACCCAGTAACATTATTGCTGTCAACTTCTGTCTGATACAATCATCAGCTCATCATCTCTTTGCTTTTATATTTTATTACATCTGCATTGACTGAGGACAGGTGGCTTTTCTGATCCTTCCAAAGGCAGGTATTGAGTGATTGGATACAGCTCATTTCCTTTTAGACTGAAAAATGGAAAACCATGAAAAAATATGAGTCCTGACCAAATTCAGGGGCAGGTATAGTCCATGTGAAACAGTGGATCAGCTGTGTGAAACAGCCTGTATCTATCCAAGCTACGAGACTTTGCAGGCCTGTAGCAGGGAGCAGCTATTATAAATGTATTCAGGTAGCTCTCAATATCTGCAACTTCTGTGTTTAATGTTCTCCTTCCTTCCTTCCTTCCTTCCAAATGTTAATGGCTTCAGTTAGGGCTTTTATCCAGGAAGACCTTATCTTGAAACTGGGTCTCTGGATCAGAAATAGTCATGATGCAGGAGATCACAGATAATCTCTAGAGTTAATAGCAATGCTCTGCATTTGCCTCTAGCAGTCATGCATAATATACACCGATTGTGTGAGAAAAGGTCAGGGCGGCTCCAGGCACCAGCCCAGCAAGCAGCTGCTTGGGGCGGCCAACGGTGAGGGGCAGCACTTCTGGGTCTTCGGTAGCAAAATTCGGCACTAGGTCCCTCACTCCCTCTCAGAGCGAAGGATCTGCCACAGAGTTGGCGCAGAAGACTGAAGCGGCGGCAGTAGAGCTGCAGATCGCGGCTTTTTTTTTTCTTTTTTTTTTTTTTCCCTTTTTGCTGCTTGGGGCAGCAAAAACCCTGGAGCCGGCCCTGGAAAAGGTTATGAACTTTTGGAGTGAATGAATCATACTTGTCATCCAGATTGACACCTAATGTCTAATTACAATTTAGAGACAGAAAGGAAACTACCTATGCAGATAGATACAATGTATGTGGACTGTATTAATTTCATTCTGCACTGTTCTTGCTTTAATGTATAATACATATCAACAGTATTTGAATACAAGTACCTTATTATTCTTCAAGTGTATCTTCAACTTGGTAAGGGTTCACAGAAACCTTAATTGATGGATCACCTTTTACTTAGTTTGATGGCAATAATAACTTATTCAGAAGACACTCTTGAGAATTAATGCTAAGAGCCTGAAATGTCAGTGACTGGCTGTTATACTTGTATTCTTCCAGCAAAAGCTGTTCATACTTTTTTTATTCACTCAATTTTTTTCCTGTTAATATACTTGACACTGGACAATTATTTTTTACTCTGCATGGGAGAAGAATAAAATTCTGACTTGATCATATACTTTAAAGAATGAAAAATATTGACACTTGGTTTAGACTGGAAAAATACTGGATTTTCTACACCTGTGTTTTTTTTTCTTGTTTTGTTTTCCTTCATGGATGTCTGTCTTTTCTTCTTATCATGTCAGTTTTAGAGGTTAAAATGGAAGGCTAGTCAGCAGTTATGTATAGCAACCTAATGAATCCAAGGTGAAAATCACCATGCCTTTCAGAAAGCCTTTAAGTCAATAGGGCTCTGCAGCAACACAAGGTCCATCCCCACAGAAAAAAATGCAGGATCCAGGTCTAAGTAGTAGTCTGGTTGAAAAAAATTTCAATGAAACTTTTTCCAATTAAAAAACATTTGGACAAAATGGATGTTCTCATGACGTTTGTTTTCTTCTTCATCATCATCCATCCATTATCATAAAAAAAAGGAAAAAAAAGAAAGGGGGGGTAGATGGAGTAGGTGGGATTTCACTGATAACTTAAAAAAGAACAGGAGTACTTGTGGCACCTTAGAGACTAACAAATTTATTTGATCATAAGCTTTCGTGGGCTACAGCCCCACTTCATCGGATGCATGTAGTGGAAAATACAGTTCTTTTTCTCTCCTGCTGATAATAGCTCACCTTAACTGATCACTGTCCTTATAGTGTGTATGGTAACACCCATTGTTTCATGTTCTCTGTGTGTGTATATATATCTTCCTACTGTATTTTCCACTGTATGCATCCGATGAAGTGGGGCTGTAGAAAACCTAGGCCCATGAAAGCTTATGCTCAAATAAATTCATTAGTCTCTAAGGTGCCACAAGTACTCCTGTTCTTTTTGCGGATACAAACTAACACGGCTGCTACTCTGAAACCATTGATAACTCAATTGTTTTAAGCAAAAGCCTGACAATTTTCTAAGCAAAACTGGCATTTTACGCGAGCAGACGTGTCTGCGTGCACACATACACACACTCGTCCATTGAGACATTTTGTGGGGAAAAGGAAAAACTCTTGTGACCGTCTCCATTAAGTAGGTGTTAAAGGGGGATGCTTCTCCCGCAAACTGTTAGACAATAATGCTGCTACACAGCATCTTTGCAGCTACTTTTCCACACTTCCAATGGACTGGTTTGGGGAAGAAAATTATATTACAGAAAATACTTCAGAAAGTCAAAATCTTTTAAATAAATCAATTTTCCAAAAAAAGGCATAATTTCAGATTTTGCACATTTTGACAAAAATTGGAGGTGTGAAATAATCCAGACCAAAAGTTCACCAAGAAATTTAATGAATGTGTTTTTTGTCTTTTTCAAACAGCTCTAGAATTAATGGGCTGGACTCTTGACTGTATCTAAACTCCACTCAGATGTGGTGAGAAGAGGGACTGTAAGGGAGCCATTTGCCCCTCTCTAATCCTGAATTGTCCAGGTTTACAGCTGCAAGTAGAAGATTGGCTGTAATGGTGCTTTACACCATGCCACCTGTCTCCACTTATGCCAGAGGTGGATGCGTGGCTGGCTCCAAAGGCGGTGATGCTTTACTGTTACTTACCAAATTATATGAATAATATGTACAAGTTTGATTAGTTTTTGTTAACTGCTGGGTGAATTTTAAAATGAGAGAGGCCCACCCTGGAATACTTAATAATCTGGTGCTTAGGCTATTCACCAGGGCAGGGGAAATCTGAGTTTATCTCCCTGCTCTTGCATAGGGAGTTGAACCTAGGTTTTCTACATGCCAGGTAAGTGCCTAAACCAATGGCCTATTTGGTATTAGGCCATTGCCACTTCTTGTGCTGCTACATTTGTAAAAGGCACCTAAATTCCCTTGTGACTCTAGCTTCTCTTCCCCCCCCCCAATTTTCTTTGAACTGATTTGGTGAATTTGTGTCAAATTTGTGAATAGTTTCAGTTGACCTGAAGCTGGATTTTTTTTTTAATATTTTTTTTTTTAAATTCACTCAGCTGTACTTGGACAATAGCCACGAAGATCATGATATTTTGCTTCCTCTCCTCATCTTTCAGGAAAAGGAAGGTTCAATGATAAATTCCTGGCTTCATTTTTTTTTTTTAATTTCCACCTCAAATTACTGTGAGAATTGGACTTGGATTTGTGACTAGCTTTGGTGCTCCCCAAAAAATGAACTTTGGGATGATTTTACTATTCACTAAAAAAAATTCACCCAGCTCTAATGGTGATAAGCTTGGGCCTTTAGTCTGTATCCTTTCCATATCTAGTACTGTATTCTATGAACACAGGCACTAAAGAAGCTTACTTCTAGTTAATAAGAGCACATTACAAGTTTCTAAAGGGGGAATTGGCATTACATTTGTCCTGAACTAATATTACCAATACTTGGGCTGCGTATCAGTCACAGCAGCAACCATTGTATGGCTCTGATCCTGCACCATTGGCCTCAGTGAGCAAAGGATCAAGCCCTATTACAACCATGTGACACTGCATAACAATATTGTGTTCCTTTGCACTATAGAAGCATACATTCAAAGTAATGTTTCTAATTTAGTTCTACAGCACCTAACTTCTCAACTTGTCTCTACCTCCCATAATATTTAAATCCTCTATGGTATGTGCTAATTTGAATTTGTAAAATAATTATTAAAAGTCTTTTATATTTATAATGGATCTGAAACCTTCCTAGTAGTCAATTATTGATTTCCCCAAATGATTTAGCCCCATCAGCTGTCATAAATATTTAAGATTTTTCTTGGAATAAAGAGAGGTGTTTCTTGCAGATTTTTATTATGCTGTATTTTGCCTTAGTGTTTTTAAGATTTGAAGTGCACTGGCTCTTAATTAGACTCACCCTACTTCTATTTACTTGGTTTTTTGTGTCCTGTTAATGGATTGTTCTTTTAGTTAAAGCAATAATACAAAGTCACCTATTTCACCTGAGATTGTATAGAAGTGGTTATGTAACCTAAGATCCCAATCCTGCCAAAATCTACATGCATGCTTAACTTTACGCACCACAAATATGCCCATAACTACATACAGTGTAAAATTAAATATGTGTCTAGGTCTTTGCAGTACTGGGGCCTAAGAGTTTGTCTACAGGGTGCAGTAGTGCATTCTAGGGGGTGTGATTTCTAAAGCACATGAATGTGTTCTGCATTAATTGGTCTGTGTAGACCCTGCTGATGGGCACTAAATGTTCCTAGGTACACTTTAATGTAATACTGTTGTAAGCAGCAGTATGTTAAAATGCTTAAAAATAGGCATGCTTGAGTACCTTTCTGAGTCAGTCAAGGGGACCATAATGTATTTTAATACATGCAATTTGCAAGGTAATACATCTAGAAACAAGACATGTAGGTCACACTTCCAGGATGGGGGACTGTGTCCTGAAAAGCAAGTTACTTTGAAAAGGACTTGGGGGTCATGGTAGATAATCAGCTGAACATGAGCTGATTGTGTCAGCCTTGTTAGCCTCAGTGTTGCACTATGATTGGAAGTGGAAACAGGAAAATATTCAGTAGGAGTAGGGAGGTGGTAGTACCTCTGCATATTGCTTTAGTGAAACGATTACAGAAACACTATGTCCATTTTCTGCACTTATGCCTGCACTTAAAAAGGGATGTTGAAAAATTGGAAGGGGTTCAGAAACAAGCCACAAGAAAGATCTGAGATCTGGAAAGCTGACTTCTATAGTGGGAGCATGAAAATGCTCAATCTATTTAGCTTAACAAAGAGAAGGTGAAGAGATGACTTGATTTATGTTCTAAATGTACCCACTCATATAGGCTTCTGATAGCACAGGGCTCCATAACATAGCAGACAAAGACATATCTAGCATCAATTTCCAGCTGCTGCATCTTCTTAAGTTCAAATTAGAAATCAGATACAAATTTTAAACATTGAGGGTAATTAACAATTGGAACAGTTTACCAAGTGAAGTGGTGGATTCTCTAAATCAAGACCGGATGTCTTTCTGAAAGAGATGCTTTAGTTCAACCAAAAGTTGTTGGGCTTGACACAGGAATTACTGTGTAAAATTCTATGGGCTGTGTTATGCAGGTAATCAGACTACATGATCATAATGGTCCCTTCTGGCTGTGAAATCTATGTAGTGAGGCCTTTGTTGTATTAGCACCTAAACTACTGTCAACTGATCAGAACCACATGTCAAATATTTAAGGGAAGCATAGATTCTACGCATGTGTATAAAGGGTGGTAGAAATAAAAGTGTGATGTTATACTGTATTTTTTAAAAAAGTGACCATGTAGTAAAAGGTTGTACTGTAATGTGTAAAAAGCTAGAGGCAGTGTTAAGATTGTGTGTGTACCTTTAACTGTGGCATTTCTTGACATCTCAGTGCTTAACCATTTACTTAGGGGTTACTATATCTTAAAAGCAGATTAATTTAAAACTAAAGTCAGCCCCTAATTTTTTATCTGGAAGTAAATGTTAATTGCTGAATCAAAAATATCAGTTTAAAATGATAGCATTCATAGATATGAGCTACTAGTCATTGCCTCTGAATAACTGGAGACAGAGTTATACTTTGTCATGAATCTCAAGGATGCAGATTGATCTTGTGTTCCTGTTTAATTTCAAATAATTGGAGTAATAAACAAAACCAGTCTCTGGGTCTTTTGATCTTGGTTTTCTCTGTTAAACACAGCTGAAAAATTTGTTTCCATATCTCAAACCTCCTTCCACAGCCACTAGTTTAGAAGTTCAAGGATGTTTCAGATTTGAGCTTCTGTAGGGGGCCCATCTCTCTATACAAAGACACTTGTTGGCTGATTCAGAGTATCTCAGTGAGCAAGCCTTTTGCCAGTCTCTGAAACACTTTGCCCTCAGATCAAGGAGTATATGGCTGTTAGATCCCATGGTCATGCTGTCTTCCTCATGGGCCTACCTTTATGGCACACCCTTTCTATTTCAGGAGAGTTACAAAACTGTCATCTTTCAAGCTGCATTAAAAAGCCCTTTTTACTTAAAAGGTGAATGCTATACAGTATCTTAACTTTCCTTTCATCCCAAACACTGTCAGACAGGATCCTGCGTGTGTATGAGAATAGCTTGTGAGTAGCCGGTATCCCTGCATGTGAGGATTCTTGCCTGACTAGCTGTTGGTGTCAAATGTATTTACTGTGATTACTTCTACACTTTAAAAATGTAGAATGGTTTTTCTTTTTTTGTGATATTGGGAGATACAAAGTGTTATAACATAACTTACATTTTTTCTGGGGGCAGGATTGAATATATTTAATGAGTATGAATACCTACTTCCCTGTGTGTGTTCCTGAGATCCATACTTTCCTACAGGCACATCAATAATTAGTATCTCATGTCAATATTTATCCCCATAGATTAAGATACTGCTAGATCCTGGAGTTTCTTTAGATTTACAGGGGAACAGTGACTCTGACCTAAATAAGCCACTCTAGAAAAAGATTTTATATTAAAGGATGATTCAATAAACTACTGCTTGAATATGTACCAAATAAACACATTTAACAACAAAACTAACCACATTCAGGTAGCCCACCTGTACAAAGAATCAATAAAATATACAAATAAAAATTCATTGTTGTAACACTGTACATAAAAAAACTCAACAAAAATGCAATCATCAAATATAATACTGTAATAAAACATATCAAAACACATCGCAAGCTCAGTCACTGAGGTATTGGCTTCACACAGAGTCATAATTAATTCATATTCTCCCTCTACTGTGAACAAGGGAAGTATATCAACAAAATTTTTTTCCCCTTCATGACTCTTTTTCTGCCAAATTCCAAATGAAATGAAACCAAAGCAGGTGCTCTACAAAATTTGATTCAGAGGAAACTTCAAACGCTAGAGCCATTAAGCATACGTTTCCTAACTAAAAATGGCTTGTCTGCAAGCTGTACTGACATGGTCTGCATAGTCTAGTACATAAAACAGCAGCTCAGTGAATTGTCGGAAAGCTACTGAGATAACTAAAAGCAAAACCAACCTTCTCTGCCCTCTCTTCTTCATCCCAACACAATGCCTATGTGGATAAAATAGGCAATTGGAATCCTGAGTTCAGAAGCAGAACAGCTTTTTATGATCAAGTCACTGCAATAGTCTTCAGGAATATGCGTTACAAAAATGAGATGTAATCATTTACTGTTTAGAAAAATAGTAACCTCCTAACCACCCTGCACCTCACCCCCCCCCACACTTATTTACATTCACCAACTGAAAAAATAATTTTTTTCTTTCCTGGTGCATGTCAGCCATAGTTATACCAAACTATGGGCTAAATAATGTCTCCAGTGCATGTCCTGAATAACCTGATTGTGCTCTGCTAAAATGCATGGGGACTATGTGGACAGAAGTCTCCCATTCAGACAGAAGCAGTGTTCATTCCTAGTGAATCTGTCAGTAGGTTTGCAACTACAAATATTATAGAATGGTGAGATGCACATCCTAATTATACCTTCACTATGCCTATAATGCGCCACAGTGACTGGCAATGGTGTGTGGGCAGAAAGAATACAGCTCTACTTTCAGATCCCAGGGTAAGTTTGCAGAGATCATGGTTAACAAAACAAAAATATTGTTTTAAAACCTTCATAATCTGAGCAAAATGACCTGAAGTCAATGAGAAATGATAAACATGACCTAATCTGCAAACTCTTAATCACATGCTTAAATTAACGCTGTTACCATGAGCAGCCCCGCTACAACCAATTGGGGAACAGGTCTCCACTTGTCAGCTGCCCAGAGCTATTAAGTAGCTAATAAAGAATTTTAATCAAATAAATGGTAAGTAATAAAACTTTCCTCTTTGAAAAAGCCTTTCCACAATAGCAAGAATTACACTTGCGATAGTGACACCCCCCATCTATCCCAAAATAAAATCAGATTACACACACAACTGAACAAAAAAATACCACAAGCAGTTTTCTTACCCTAAAAAGAGAGGACATCCACAGCCTCCATAAAGTCCATTGAGGACTTGCTATTCCTATTAACATTACATGGAAGGAGCTCTGACTATGGTGATGGGCGGCAGTATAAAACCCTATGAGAGACCAATAATATTAATGGAACTATAAGTGTTGATTCTATTTTTCTGTGACCACGCCGGCCCATTAAAACAAGTCATTCCTACAGAGTCATGTAGCAATAATAGTTTGCTAGTGTTTAGAGAAGTCCTTGAAATGCAACTTTTATAGGTTTGATCCTTCAGCTTTGGTCTTGTACATAAAATGCTTATCTCACCTTTATTTCTGTTCATTCTACATGACATGCATTAGGTGTAAGGGTACATCTCACAAGCATTTTTCATGTCAGTCCTTTTAGAATAAAATGGGAGTTACACCTGGAAATGCAAATAGATCCTAAAGTATCACAAGTCTTTATTCTTCTTTTTTATTGTCTGTTCTTTTTCAGTTACATATTCTGTTACACACTTACATGCTAGGTGCTGTATCTCATCTGAAAGTCCTGAGAACGAACATAAAAATGGGAAATGAGACTAAAGTGACCATGGAAAGTTTTATATGCCATTAGCAAAACTCTGGTTAGCAATCTTTCACTAATGGGTGAGTTGGAGTGATAAAGAGAAAACTGGAATAATGTGTCTGTAACTCTTAGCATGAGCGACAAGACAGACGGAGTATTTTGCACTGACTATCATTTTGTATAGCTGGGGAGCCTTGCCAAAAGTGCATTAGAGGGCAAGCTGAGATATTAATAAAGCATTAATTTTCTTTTTTTCAGAAGCCTTCAGAATGATAATCTAGCTAAACTTTTCATCTAGGCTAGTCTCCACAGGTGATTAAATGCACTTTAACAGGTGCACCTGTCATGCATCCGAAAGGATAACAAATAACCTAACTTTCTTAAGTGCTTGTTTTGCTGTGATAAAAAGTATATTCAATAAACTACATATGTTTTATAAGTAAAGAATTAGAAGGCCACATTTTATAGGCATGAGGCACAATGATTTTTAGACTTCTGAGTTAATGTATTTAAAACATTGCTTAAGGCCATATCACTGATAGTAGCAAAGTGGTAGTTCTAGATCATCACTGATATTTAAGAAATGATCTTATGTTTGGCAGCTGGTTCTCAGATACCTGCAAAGGATTTTAGCATGGGTCATGTAGAAGATGCAATGTAGAACCCAGGCTTAACCACAACCAGAAATGGAAGAGATCAACATCTGAGACAGGCAGCAAAATTAAAAGCAGGAGTCAGGAGAACATAATGTGCTGGGGAACTATATGCTGCAAGATGGTGGTGGGGGAGTTAGACTTGAATATTTACAATACTAATCTACCTTACAGGGGTATTTTGAAGATGAATAAGCTTATTTAAGGCTGTGATCCCACAACCATTTATGCATATGAATAGTTCCATTGAACTCAATAGGACTACTAGCGTATAAAATTAAGCATGGGCATAAGTATTTGCAGGGTAGAAACAAAGGCTTGTAAAAAGAGCTAGTCAAAAAAATTTAATGATGAAATATGGCTTATTGAACCAAATGAAAATTTTCCTGAAAAAAATAAATTTCCTTTGAAAATTTCCCAGTTTTATTATTAAAAATTGAAAACTGAAAAACTTTTAGGTTTCTGTAAAAATTCTTGGGGTTTAGTAAAAATGTTCAGTTTTGGAAAACTGAAAAACATTTTTTGCTGAAAACTAAAACCCCAATTGGGGGAAAAAAAATTCTCCCCCTACCCTCCACGAAATTTTCAGTAATAAAATTTAGTCCGGCCCCCTCACCTCCCAGAGTGTTTTGGATGGGTCACAGCCCTGCAAACTCTTATGCATGTGCTTTACTTTACTACTGTGAGCAGCCCATTTCCTTCAATGGGACTTTGCATGGCAACAAAGTGAAGTGTTTGCAGGTGTGAGGCTTACCCCTGCTTGAAGCTGATGTGCCCCATCATATCCCAAGCTGCATTGTCTTCAGTGTGCTGCAGGTCTTAGTGGACAGTCATGCTCAGAGGAAGTCCTGATGCTCATTTTATGCACTTTGCCCTGAAAAGCTTTCTTCCACAAAAGCAGGCTAAAAACCACTAAAAGTTTGAAAAAGAGCAGGAGTTGTAAGGAAAACAGTTCCAACAAGCTCCATCTGATGTGCTTTTATTTTCCACCTTTCTCCAGGTATGATCGCACCCTTCTGGTTTACCCTCCATCTGTGATTCTCTCCTAATCTTTAATCTGTGTCCCCTCTACCTCCCTCACCTGGACCACTTTCTCAAGTCAACATCCCTTGCCTTGCCTACCCTCTCATCCCTTCCTTCTTCATAAGTATTCTTCCAGCTTATACTATGAACTCTACTCCATTCAGTGACTCCTCTGCTTCTGCACTCCCAACACACTTCAGCCAACATGGCCTTTCTGAGTTTGTATCCCTAGTTCTTCCTCTGACTAGTCCTTTTTAATCTTTCTTCCTAGACACCAGCTACTAATTATTTCCACTGCCACTTCTGGGTAAGCCTGCAGTAGTGATGGTAGAAGGCAGAGACTGGAAAATGAAAAAGATCTATTATCTCTGTTGGCTTTGTAGGGATGTAGGAGCAGACAAGGAAGTGTGAGGCAGCATACAGATCCCACAATGGACAACAAGGGATTAAGGAACTGCTCTGAGCTAAGGGAGCTCCACCTTGCCACACCTGCAAGGCATGCACAGACTGAAGGAGGAGCTTAAAAGAGGAGCAGAGCCATGCACTTATTGGAAGATTAGGGAAGAGAACAGGCCTCCACCTCCTAAGGAAAGGGCTTTCTGAAGGTAGGAGCTTCCCTGATGGCCCCTCCCTGAGGGAGGGGAGGGCAGAGCCACATTCTGGTGTATCTTGAAGGGGAATCCTTCTCTGTCCCTAAGAACTCACTTTATTTGTATTTAATGTCCCTTGCTTTTTTGTTCAGGGACTACTCTGGAAGGGGAGAGACTTTAAAGTGACTTGGCTGGAGAGTAAAGTCATAGGAAGAGGCAGACCACTACAGAGGTGGAGCAACCATTGGATGGAGGTATCTGATGGGAAAAGAGATGCTATGCCATATCTAGCCACAAGGATGTGCTAGTGGTGAGTCAACCCATTTACAGAAGGGTTAGAGGGTATAGGTGGGATCCATAACCTACCAGACCCAAATACTGGGCATAAGAATTGGTTATCTGGTAAAGGAGGCACCATGTTAAAGAAAGATGAAAGGCTGCTCTCCCGATTGACCATTCAGGGGGTGGGGGGTTTCAAACTTTCTTTTAAAACACTTTGGATAAACTGTGCAGAGGGAAGGATATTCAGCAGAACTGGTAACATCCTGAAAGGAAAAGTTGTTTATTTGTTGGATTATCCATTTTCTTCCCTGAAATGACAAAATGACAAAACAGTAAAGTGTTTTTGTTTTGTTTTGTTTTGTTTGTTTGTTTGGTTTTTTTTAATGGAAACCACTCTAAGTCAGATAAATAATAGCTTGAATGACGCTGTCCTGTCTGAGCGCCATGGAACCTGACAAGGGGAGTAGTTTGACTCTTTAAGTTCCTGGACAATTTCTTAGGGTAACAACTACAGACACATGTTCATGAGGGACAACAGTAAGTTTCAACAGCTGTGACAAGCCCTCTTCTGGCATGACCACCAGAAAGCATGCTTGTGTACATGAATAATAGGCAACCTCTCATAACTTTCTAACAACAAATCTTATCAAGCTTTTCCCTCATGGAACATTACCTCATGCCCTGGCCCTGGTAATTTATGAAGGGATGGCATCATGCCATTTGATGGAGGTAACTGACATGTACTATATGAATATTTAAAGTCAACTGTACCTTTTTATAGCTGCAGTAAGAGAGCACTACATGTTACTGATACATAGTTTAAAAGAAAAGGAGATCCAGAAAAGGACAAGGGTAGATTAAAAGTCAGCAATGGTAGAAACTTCTTTCATGATATCAGAAAGGAGCCCCAGGGCTAAATTTATCTCTCTGGTACTATGTCATCAGGTTTTTGCAAGTTTTGTACATCATCTCTTTTGCACTTCATGCATTTCCTACAGGTTCATATTTGGAGCATAACTATCTTGTGGTGCTTTTTTTTTTATTATTGGTGCCAGTGTGCATTTGAGTTAGAAAAGACTTGCATATTAGTATTAATCAGTACTTTTCAGGTCACTTTGATATGTCGTTGGTTGACAAACTTATAACACTACTGTTGCAGTATCTTTTAAATTCCAGAGTAAAGGAGGGATAAATTTGCACAGAAGGGGTCATCTCTACATTTGGTAAAACCAGAGTAGAATGCTCAGACCATATTTGTTCTCTCTGCATTTCAGGATGCATCTACCTGCTGGTATATATCATACATACCTAATCCATTCATGGGAAAATGAGTCCCACAGCTGTATAAGCAGTAGGCACCAGCTTGGTTAACAGACTAATCACTGACTAATTATTTCCTGTGTTTGTATATGCTAATATGTTGACTCACTGTGGCCATACCAGGGCTGTAAAAATCTACACAGGCTTGAGTGTGGTCTGTACTTTGGATGGGAGAGTTTCATTTGAAATTGCAGGTATCATCTGAAGTAGTATTGATTCAATGGGTGGTGTATTTTCCTCTGTCTCTTCTGAACTAATTCCCTAGTATGATGCAAAGAGAATATTGATGATTAATTATGAGTTACTTAGCTTTCATGATTTCTGATGGATTTTAAAGAAAACAAAACAGTATTGTTAGTGCTTTAAGGGGGACACTTCCTTGACTAAGTGGGTTTAAGGAGACACATGAAGATGGGTGCCATTTCATAGGTAGACATACTTTATTCACACACCCTTATGAAGAGTTAGGTAGAGTTAGGTTCCACCACATATGTGGATAACTGATTCCTGTGTACTGTTCATAACACACTTTGGGCTCTCTGAATGACTGGTGATGAGATATAATGGAAAAATGATACATTGTGATAAATCAGCTGAGCAGTGATGAGTAAGCAGAAGGCAGTGTGGTAAATGTTCTGCCTCTTAATTTCCTCTTGCTCAGAAGGGACAGAGGGTGATAAGGACAGGAAGGTTCTGTGGCAGTCAGAGGGGAAGTGAGCAGAGGCAGCGTGTTGGGGGCTCTGGGAGGAACATGGGGGGGAGGGGGGGTTGCAGGCAGCTGTTGGGCTGATCACTAGAGCCTTTAGCAGCTGAAGTACCTACAGCACTTCCCTAAGCTTTTGTTCCCAGAGCATGCAACCAGAGACCAAGGTTATTACCACGTCTCTTAAGGCCAGAAGCAGTAGCAGTTTGGTAGCTACTCAATGCATTCTGTCATGGCTGTGATAGTTTCTGTTCCTGCCTTATTCCTAGCCCTCCATTCTGGGTAACCCAGCTCTGACCCTTAGCTCAGATTCATGACTTAGGCTCTGACCCTTGGCTCGGGCATCTGACCTTAGGCTCCTACTCCTGGCAAGCAACTCCTGCTCTGTCGACTAGGCATGACCACCCACATCTTGGTCTTTGATGCTACTGTTCTGGTCAGTATAGCTTTCTTTAGAAAGACACTGACCAGAGTTTGTCTGTGTATAGCATGAGATTCATCCTTTTTAATGTGGATGAGTTATTGTTCGAGTTCAGAACTGCAAATTGCCTTTCCTGAAGAATCTGAGTTGGCTACATACAAAGTATTTACTATAAACCACTGAAGTCCTGGGACTAGTTTTAACATAATTCATGTATATCAAATGTATTAATCCTGTGGAAAGGACAAAAGATGTAAATTCTTTCCAGTTGTTTAAAGGACTGAGAACACTTTCACATAGTGGTTTTGGGTATTGTACACTTTTTTTTTTGTTTTTGTTTTTTTGTTAAAAGAATAAGTGTGGGGTAAAGTAGTCAGTCACATAGGACCAGCTAAAATCATGTGTGTAGCTTTACTTCAAAATAATAAAAACTAAACAAGATGATCTGTAGATCAGAATAAAAAGTTGGGTGCAAGGAAAATGTTATTTTGGTCATAGAAGGTGATGATACTATAATTTTGATATTGCCTATTTCCTAGTAATAAGCATCTAGCAACTTTGGTAAAGTTGGTAATTACTTGGATTGTACGCTTCTGGGGGCAGGGTCTATCTTTTTGTTCTTTGTCTCTACAGTGCCTAGGTCCACGACTAGGGCTCGTACATGAAACAGCAATATAAATAATTTTATAGGATGTTATTTACTTGGCAATTACCTGGCAACCAACATTACCCTCTGTAGGTGACTGTTGGCTTCAGGATAGTTGGGGTAAGAGGAGAGGGATTTTTTTTCCAGTAACATCTTTCTTTCTATGCCTGATGAAGGGGGGGAAAAATGACTCCCCATGATGAATTCCTCTGTGTGTGTGTGTGCGCGCGCGTGCGTGCATATGATTTATTCTTAACCAACAGACTCAAAACGGCATAAGTTTGGAAAGCAGGAATATCATGTAACCCATAACTGTGTTGGGAGATAACTTTGAGATGACTGTAGTATTTTGGCTGAAGATGATTATTATTATTCCAGACTTCGTGTAACTTTTAAAATTCCTATTAAATGATTTGTGGTTCACTGCAATGTTCCGTACTAATATAGAGGGAGCACTAGAAGGGGAATTTTTTTTGTAACCATGGGAGACTGCAGAATCTATATCACACTTAACTGTTAGCTACAATGGGATTTTTGTCTCCATTAATGAAATGAAGAATGTAGGCATAGCTTAATGAGAAAAGAGTCATATTATTTCTCCTTGTCTCCCACCACCCATCAGTGCCTTCACTGGCTTCGTGTTCTTTACCCTATCAAGATCAAACTTTGTGTGATCACTTTCAAAACTCTATGTACCTGCCCCTCCCCATCTTACATCTCCTGTACTTTGCCAATGATGTGCCAGAACTGAGATTCCATTTGTTCACTTCTCCTTCATTCCCCTCCATGACTTCTGCCATTCCACTTTGTGTTCCCTGAATATGTTCAAAAAGCAGATGATTTAAAAAAATCCCTTTTTATTTCCTTATAAAATGGGATGCTTGGGTATTATAGAGGATTGCCTATATTGATATTTCAAAACACTGCCATCATCTGGGTGATCAGCAGTCATCAAGGACTTTTGCCAGTTTCTCTTGCTGAGGAACATCACACTGGTTTCCAGCAGCAGAAAATACAGGGGGTTGTGACAGCACCAGGAGTCCACAATTTACCTGGTGCTGCAGGGTGACCTGTAAGCTTCCAGTGCAGCCTCAGCAGTCGCTAGTACTGGGTGGAGAGTGTGTAACCAGGGGACTTTTGTATACGTCTTCTCTGAATTCTCCACCAATGGGGAACCTATAGAGTTGAAAGTTGCTTTTTTGTGACAAGTATCAGAGGGGTAGCCGTGTTAGTCTGGTTCTGTAGAAGCAGCAAAGAATCCTGTGGCACCTAATAGACTAACAGACGTTTTGCAGCATGAGCTTTTGTGGGTGAATACCCACTTCTTCGGATGCAAGTAGTGGAAATTTCCAGGGACAGGTTTATATATGCAAGCAAGAAGCAAGCTAGAGATAACGAGGTTAGTTCATCACCGGTTCATTCACCTGCACGTCCACCGATGTTATATATGCCATCATATGGCAGCAATGCCCCTCTGCTATGTACATCGGCCAAACTGGACAGTCTGTAAGGAAAAGGATAAATGGACACACATCAGATATTAGGAATGGCAATATACAAAAACCTGTAGGAGAACACTTCAACCTTCCTGGCCACACAATAGCAGATCTTAAGGTGGCCATCCTGCAGCAAAAAAACTTCAGGACCAGACTTCAAAGAGAAACTGCTGAGCTCCAGTTCATCTGCAAATTTGACACCATCAGCTCAGGATTAAACAAAAACTGTGAATGGCTTGCCAACTACAGAACCAGTTTCTCCTCTCTTGGTTTTCACTCAACTGCTAGAACAGGGCCTCATCCTCCCTGATTGAACTAACCTCGTTATCTCTAGCTTGCTTCTTGCTTGCATATATAAACCTGTCCCTGGAAATTTCCACTACTTGCATCCGAAGAAGTGGGTATTCACCCATGAAAGCTCATGCTGCAAAACGTCTGTTAGTCTATAAGGTGCCACAGGATTCTTTGCTGCTTTTTTGTGACATATGCTAAAGGAGGGCTGGGTGCATGCCTTCTATGGTGTGAACCCCTTGTGAGGTACAGTGGGCCTGGGAGTGTATAAATTTTGGCTCAGAAGCTGCAGTGGTGTGAAAATGTACTCAATTTTTCAGTTTAAAACTTACTCATCAGACATTTATTGGTAATTGCTATGGAAACCTGCTATAGCCTCTAGTAGTAATAGGAAGGAAAGGACAAATATATTTAAGTTGGTGATCTGGATTCTCTGCACCTTGGACTGTGTAAAGTGGACTCGACATGGCCAGCAAAGAATTCCCCTACTGTAGAGGAACACTCTGTCAGAGTAGGCCACTCATCTACCAGAAAGCCCCTTGATGTAGGCCCTGGGAGGGGGCGTTCCAAAGGCAGGAGGCAAGTACGAGAATGCAGAACTCCATCTCCACTGGTGTGAGTTAGAACGGCAAGGGAGCAGCTCTAACAGGTTGAGGCAGGGCAGCTCAGGATCAGGGAGACATAATTGGCTTCTAGGTGGTTCCTCACTTCTTGCTGCCTTTGTCCACAGCTTGGATGTAATCAAGGATCTGGTACTGAGAGTCTGTTTCCAACAGAAGATGGGGAGATAAGGGAAGAGAACAATAAAGTGGGCAAAAGGGGAAATATATTTTGGAAAGTCTATTTCTTCTATCATATGGGCAAAATATGCCAATTTGGGGGCAGCAACAGAATTGCCAACTTCCTTTTTTTAAAGGCTATTTTCTTGAAAATGTTAGGATGCTAATCTTAAGACTTCCCCCTCATATAGTCAAGTGTTTGATACAACACTAAAGTAATGCAACACTTAAACCTTGTCTGAAAGAGAGAACAATAGTTTCTTTAAATAGTAATTGATCAGTTATTTCATATACCATTATATATTGTGTACCACTAGGTGCCACCATAGCCCTAGTAATATTTATTTAAAAATCAATACTATTGATTGTGTATGTAGAAGAAGAAAGTTTTCTCACTTTCTGCTCTGACTAATCTTATTTTTCTGATAGCTCATATTGCATGCCCAACAAAATTCTAGATTCATTTGATGTTTTTTTTAATAGCTTTAATGTATTTTCTAAAGTTGGTGGTTTGACTAGATGTTCAATGATTTTGAAACCTTCAGCTACTCCATTATAAGAAGATAATGTTAATCAATAGAAATATGGGTTAGTAACATTTGTTTTAGGTTCATGAGTTAGTCACAGCTATGAACAGAATCTGTTATTGAAATGATTGTTCCTCCAAAAAGGAAACAGATTGAATTTTAGTTGTAGATAATCTTCACTGGATAGTGCAGGGGACTGGTTGTGGGATGTAGAAAAGCCAGTTGGTCATCATGGGAATTCAGTACTGTTCAAGCAACTACTAGAGCTAGTTGGAATTTTTTTGACAGAAGAGTTTTTTTTTTGTTGGAAAATACCAATTAATCAAATGCAAAGCTCTTCTTGGGAAAGGGGTAGTTTTAATGAAACTTTAAATGGGCAGGTTTTGCAGGTCCAGGGTGGAACTTGTGCTGTGAAGAGAGTACTCTCCATTATAGCCAATGGTTATGGCTTACCTGCATTGCAGGTAACATGGAAAGATTTAAAGTTCAAGTCTCTGCTCTGATTCAGGCAGAGTATGGTGTTTCCCACAGACCCCTGGATGCCAACTGGTAGAGTCATAAGGGGTGCATAGAATCATAGAATATCAGGGTTGGAAGGGACCTCAGGAGGTCATCTAGTCCAACCCCCTCCTCAAAGCAGGACCAATCCCCAACTAAATAATTTAAATAGGATTGTACAGGGATCCCCTGTGTTAGATATGTACATAATAGTTCACCAAAGGGTAGCATGTGAGATTTACTGAGGGTTAGTAGCCCACTGGTCGTCATAATCATTATGAGGTGCATATACCGATAATATTTAAGGAGTTACGTAACTATCCTGAAAATTATGCTTTTTAAGGTCTTGGCGTTAAGACAAGTCATCAGGAGGTGACATACCTTGGAGATGTTCCTTTCAGGCAGGAGGTAACTGACATCTGTCTCCCTCTCCAGCCATTAGTGCATTGTGTATTGTATGCCAACTTGCATATTGAATCAGTTGTGAATGGAGAGATTGTTTCATCCTCCAGATTTCACAAACAGCGGGGCGGGGAAGCGTGTTCCTGTTTTTGAATAAAGACACTGGATTGGTTTAGTATACCTTGTAGTGCAAAGTAACTGAATTCTTCACCTAGGAGGCAGACTGATCCTGGGCGTGTCTCATGAAAGAAGGCTCACAGGCTGCCTGGCTGTAAAGTACTGTAGGGATTTTGAGTGAACAATACTTTATTAGATATGAGAGTATCTTATTAGACTCTAGAATGCATGTTGTGATTTGATATGTAAACATTTGTTTCCAATACTCATCATTGCTGTTACTTGATTCTCTAAGCTTTGTTAAATAAACTTGTATTTGATTTCACTACAAACAAATCTAAATTTGGAACCCAATGCTCTGAGTATCCCTAGCCTCTATTGCCAGAAGCTGGGAGTGGACGACAGGGGATAGATCACTCGATGATTGCCTGTTCTGTTCTTTCCCTCTGAAGCACTTGGCATTGGCCACTGTTGGAAGGCAAGATATTTGGCTAAATGGACCATTGATCTGACCCAGTATGGCTGTTTTTATGTTCTAAGTGCTGTGAGTAAAGCAGAGCAATGATCTGAGGTGGAACTGGTAAACTGAGGGATACACTTCTTCCAGAGAAACAGCATCAGTGAATACTGTGAGGGTACAGTGGACCAGGGGTTGGGCAGTCCAGAGAGTCACTCAGATGTCTGGAGTGTCCTTATTGATAACTTGCAGAATGACAGTTGGGCCTGCAAGGCCTTGAGGGGAGTGCATGTGTTACCAGTGGGAGCTGATCCATGGCAGGCACAGACCAGGCTTCTTCATGCAAAGGGCAGGTGGTAGCCAGCTGTGTCACAATCCTGGGTATACCTGGGAAGTGTCAGACGGGCTTAAAGCTGGTTCTCCCAAGGCATTTCATCTCAAGTCCCTGCTGTTTCTGATTCACAGTGGGGACTTGAACCCTGATCCTTACATGTTTCCTGCATCCCAGGTGAGTGCCATAATCGCTAAGGAATAGCAACAGTTTCTGTCTGGCCTAGTTACTGTTTAATTATGTGTACAAGGTGGAGCAACTCCAACTCCAGAGATTGAAAGAGGCACCTGCCAGAATAGGCAATATCCTCATGGTTGGGAGAGACCAGGGTTCAAGTCCCTCCTCTGAATCCGACATAGCAAAGACGTGAACCTTCCTTTCCCATGGCTCCTGCATTTCAGAGGAGTGCCATAGCTACTGGGTTACTGGCTGTAATGGGATGGCCCCTTTCTCCCCAAATCTTTTTCCATTTTTTTTTCAAGGTTTCAGTTTTGTTCCAAAGTGGAGCAGGAAGTTTTTTCAATATCATAAAATTCTCATGGGACAAGAAACAGTTTCCTGCTCAGTCCTAGTCGCTATTGACAATTTTTTTTCAGTGTGTTAGGCATTTAGGTACTTGAGTAATAGGTGCCTTATAAATAAGTGTTATGATAGGTGGATATTTTAATGTTAAAGCATGGAGGAAGAGGATTAGTTGGAGAGGAAGAACGATGTTATGTAATATGGGTCAGTCTTAGTCTGTCCAGGCTTTTGAAAGCAACTCTATACATCGATCATGCCTAGAAGCTTAACAGGATTATTAGCGGGCATTCCTATGCTAGTAACGTGGTGCTTGTTCTTTGAGCCAAGTTTGTTGAATTCTACAGGTCTGGCAATGCTCCCCAGAATAGTAGACCTACTTTTGTCTTATCATAGTTGGCACTAGTACAAAATTACTGAAGTGTTATTACCGTAGTTGCTGAAGATGTGCTATCACTTATTTGTGCACAGTATGTAATTTATTTTCTGAGAACAGTCACATAGTGTTGAGGAAATACTGTATGCATGCATTGAAGAGCTGTATCACGAGATGAATCTGCAACACGTATTGACAAATTCTACAGAGATATTTGCCCCAAATGTTCAGAATTCAATAGATCATTAATCTTCTATCCCAAGCTTCAATAGGCTGGGCCATGGCACAGTTATCAGCTGCATCTCCAGGGATCATAAAACAGTGTTATTCCACCTGATCTCCTGCCCCCCATCAAGAATAGCAGCAGTTCAATAAAATAGCCACTTAGCTATTCTTTGGGATGAAGGTGAGTCACTACAATGGTGAATATGCCAGGAGTTTCTGTGGGGGGAGAAATTTTTTTTAACCTTTTCAATGCCTGATGCAGGCATGTGGTCCTTTGAATGGTATCTCATGTTTCCTTATGATAGATACGACTGCAAACATTGTGATCCTGGTATTCAAACCAATGTGTGCTGTTTAAGGATTTAAATATATCCCAAAGCACCTGTTGTTGGAGGTTTTTCAATATTTTTTCCTCTGGTGTACACCTGCCACACCTGCCTTCAGAAGAGAAGTTCTCCGTATCATTTTCCTTCCCATGTCACTGATCATCTGTTTCTTTTCTTTAATGAAGAATTTTAATAGTCCTTTAGAAACTAATCATTTTTTTTTTTAAATCCAAAAGAGAACTAGCATGTATTACTGATTCAGGCCTATGTTCCATTACCCAGTTCTTCCCCACATGTATCAAGCCTTCTTCACTTCCCAACATCTACCCCCAAATAAACAGCAATAGGAGCTATCAAATTTAAAATTAAAATAATTCTTTAGCTCTACAGTCCATATCAGATAGATAGTATAAACTTGCTAATTAGGAACAGCAAGTGAGAGCTCAAAGATCATTTCATGAAGGTATATCTTGAAAGATGAAGCAAAAGTAGATGCTATTCATATTCTAGAACAGAGATCGGCAACCTTTGGCACTTGGCTCACCAGGGTAAGCCCCCTGGCGGGCCGGGCTGGTTTGTTTACCTGCCGTGTCCACAGGTTCGGCCGATCGCAGCTCCCACTGGCTGCGGTTTGCTGCTCCAGGCCAATGGGGTTGGCGAGAATTGGCATGGGACGAGGGATGTGCTGGCTGCCACTTCCCGCTGCACCCATTGGCCTGGAGAGGTGAAGCATGGCCAGTGGGAGCCGTGATCGGCCAAACCTGTGGATGCGGCAGGTAAACAAATGGCCCGGCCCACCAGGGGGCTTACCCTGGCGAGCTGCATGCTAAAGGTTGCCGATCCCTGTTCTAGAAGAAAGGAGCTATCTCTTTCATTGGGATTTTGACCCTGCTATTCACTTGCTTCATAAACAAGATGGTAGAAATGCATTGGCATCACTGTAATTACAGCACATGATTTTTTTTAATTATTTTTTTTTGTCCTTCAGTTTTCCAGGGAATAATGCAGAAGGTATAGGTCACCATTATGATCTCACTTACACAGACTTCATTGTCTTGACTGGAACTACTTCTTGTTTACACTAGGGTGCAGGTTCTCCACAATATAATAGATGTGGGGCGGAGCAGATTCTGATACTTGATTGCAATGGGACTGCTTGTGATGTAAAATATTACTCAATGTCTGGAAAGCTCCCTGGATGTGAACCACTTCCTCTTCCATTCATGATCACATAACATTACTGTGGCAACTACAACATTTGCTTATACAGAATAAGAAAGTATCTGATGTATTGTTAGATTTTTTTTTAATGCAATTTGGCACCCAGGTGGTGCTGGGTTCTTATTTTTTTTCCACATAACTTGCCCCTTTCTGCAGACCGCTAGCAAGCATTCCAGGGATGACAGTTTAGGACCCTTTTGTATTAGAATAAGTGAGAGGAGAATCAACTTCAATAACTTTCTTCTTCAGTTTTGCCTAGGTCTGGAGAGGGCAGGGAAAATACAAATATTTTTTTTTTATTCAAGAACTGTACATTCCCTTTCATTTTCCAGACCACATTCACAGCATGCCCTCTGCCAAACAGCATTGCCAAAGTCAGTACTATGGCTCTAGCAGACGCAGAGGAGACTAAAGGTAGAGTATCAACAGGATGTTTAATAAGATATGAAATATCTTCAGGATAGAAAGGAAATTTATATAGTCAAAGAGTTCAGAGAATATCTTTTCAAATAATTCCTTAAAGAAATTCAGAAGTACTTAGTCATTAAATTATTTTATAATGTAAAAACTTCCATCCTTTCTAACTCTAGAATGGTACTAAAGAATTAAGCTCATATTTTTAGTTTTTGTGAGTCTTGATTACCTTATCCTTCTGCTTTTTTAGCTTTAATTTCAACAATTAAAGTTTATTGATCCAGACCCAAGATTCTAGATGACACTAAATCTATTTCTGACTCAAAAGAGGCAAAACTAGTCTGTGTATTGTACAGCAGAGTAAAGTGTTTTCAGAGAAACATTAGTCATTATGTCAGAAACCATATATATTTAGGGGTAGCTTGTTGATCTGCAGTCTAAATACTTTTAAGAGCAGAAAGAGCTAGCAGAGACTGGAAAGGATTTGGAGGAGAGAAACAGTTTGCCTCTCCTGCAGGTGTCATTGTAATGTCAGTAAAGATCAATATTGTCACCTTTACCACTCTTTCTTTAAGGCGTAACTATTTTAACTGTTTTAAGAGTTTGTTTTATAGTAGTGTCTAAAGGCCTTAATAGAGATCAAGGCTCCACTGTGCTAGCCACTGTACAAATACACAGTAAGCAACAGTTCCTGTCTCAAAGAGCTTAAAATCTATGCAGACAAGGAAAAGTGAAGAATTAAAGCTAACAGTGCATTCCCTCTACGTCTCCACCCAAATACACAACTGCCACAGACCACAAATCATAACCTTCCCATATCCCACAAAGGGTGGGAATGGAAAGGGCAGTACGTTGGTGTGGACTTGCCTAGGGTCACAGCAGGTCAGTGGCTGATCTGCGAACAGAATCCACATCTCCTGATGCCTGGTCCAGTGCTATATACACTAGACTAGAGCATATTTCCTCCAAAATCTACCATGCTCAGACACAATTTTGAGAGCTGGAAGTAGATGACGTGATGCTTGCCACAATCAACTAATTGGTGTAGATAAGGGCAAATCATGTTCACCATCATGTCAGCAAGTTGTGACTAAACTTTTGGAATCAATGGAATGATCAGGTTTTTTTTAAATATGCCCATTGTAACATCTGAGAATACTGCATAATTTAGATGTACCTTTATGTTAAATTACATTGCTGTCAATGAAAAGTGCAATTAGCTATACCTTCCCAGGAATTATAATTGGTGATTGATCATAGCTAAGCAAATGTTTGACCAGAAAAAATGTTCTAAAATGTGCTCTGAAGGTCAGCTTTTGTGAACCACCAGGGATGGGAAGATCCATAGCCTTGGGAAGGAAGTGAGGTGTGGGGGGAATGCTGGAAGCCAGGAATCCTCTTGGAAGCAGAGTTAAGGTTGTGATTTGTAGTCTGTGGTGTGTGGTAGTTGTGTATTTGGATGGAGAAGTAGAGGGTAGGCACAGTTAGCTTTCACTCTTCACTTTCTTGCTTTTCTTTTGTGTTTAGATGTGTTATGTATAGACCAACCTTAACTGATGCACAGTGTTTCGTTTTTGTGTACAACTATATTCTTCCTTAGTGTAAGCATGCTGAAGTGAACACCAGGGATGAATTTTTTTGGCTCAGACTGGATGTTTCTAATGGATAAGGAAAGAATATTTCACAGGCAAGATGAAAATCACAGAACTATTAGCTGACAATGACTCAATAATATTGCACAATTAAAAGCATTAGAGGGGTTTTATAACACACTTTGAAATATGACACTGACTGTTGTAGGAGATAGATGAGGGGACTAAATTGCAATATTGGAACAGATTGTACTATCAATATGTTCCTTGTGGATTTTACCTGTACCTGAGGTGTCTAAAGTACAGTGCAGCTCTGTGCAGTTTGTGATCTGTTATGACTTCTTATGTTTTCTTCCTCCATGGCTAACAAAGGATCCAGTGATGCCCTGCCTTATCAGCCTTGTTATCACAAGATCCTTCATTAGCTATGCAGGAAGAAAACATAAGAATTCATAATAGATCACAATATATAACGCTTCGTTTATACCCTAATAGTTCATTAATTTTAATCCTAAGAGATAAGTGTTACATTTCATTTTTCATGTTTGGATTGAGTGCATTCAGATATGATTTGAAATTTTAATCTTACTGTAGTACAGTCTGGAGTCTGAGATGGTAAAATGTATAAAATGGATTTTTGTTGCTGCAGGGGCAAGGAATGTTTATACAGCTTCCATGACCCCTAAAATCACCTCTTCTAGAATAAAGGAAGGCTCTGTAGGGTAAGAATATCTAATTCTAGAGTGTTTAAAAGTGTAGCTACTGCTGTTTACACCTTGTGTGTGCATTACATATTTGGATATCATTTTACACCTAGGACAAGATTTTGATACCCTTATTCATGTTGAATATTGTATTACTCCATTAACGAGGCAGGTTTTTAACAGCAACTAGAAGTGGTCTTATTTTTATGGTTCTGTGATGCAAGGTCTTGGGACATATCGATAGTCAATGACACACTGATAATACAATCTTGTCTTCCTCCAACCTTAACCTTCTCCTTTCTCAAGTGCTCCCTGGGTTCCTTTAATTACATATTGCTCTGCAGGCTCAATGTCTTATGGGAGGGTGGCTTTCTTCAGGAAGATCTTATGTTCCCCTGGTTCCCCCATGTCACAAAGAATCTTCAGGGGCAGAATTCAGAGACCACTATGATGGAACTAGGAAGCTTTTTTTCACAGGGGTCTTTTGGGCTTTAGACAGGTTAGATAGAGTGCTGGATTTAGGGGAATTGCCAACCAGCGATGGGAAAACCCTTCACTGGCTCATGTAAGCTTTGAGAAAACCCTATTTTAGAATTGCCTCTGGGCTTAGTGAAAATCCTGGCATCCCAGAGAGTTTAAAAGGCCAGCATAGTGGGACCAGGATAGTGTTTCCAGTCTTGCTGTTAAATGGGGAGATGGGTTTTCTGCTCTTCATCAGGGAGGCCAGCAGATAGTTACACCCTGCACTTCTATCTGTGGATATTTAATTTAGTTTGGGAGTAGAGGACGGTCTCTGCAGAGATAGGAGTGTGTGTCCTCCTAGCTCAGAATTCCTACATCCTCAGCTGCAGCCCAGAACAGGCATTTTGTCACCTTTTAAGCAGGAAAGAAATATGCAGCTATTTGAGTTCTATTCCTAACTTGAAATCCATGGTGTTCAAGTAGCTGCAAAATTAGACTACAACCCTGAGTTGTGTGGGAAAGATGAAGTGAATGAGGACATGAGCAGAAGCAACACTGGGTACAGGTGACAGGGTGACCATCAAGACTGAAAGAGGTGTCACCATCAGTAACTCTTCTTTTCACTACTGGAGTCTTTATGGGACTGATGGTGTTTAGATAAGTCACCTAGTAATACTACCACAAAAATAGATGGTGGTGTTTAGATCAGTGTGTTTTCCTGCAGTCAGTCTTTCTGGCAGTATCACAACAACTAGTCCCCTCTTTTGTTGTCCAGCTGGGCAGAATGTTGCTCAGATCAGAATGCTGATCATTCACATAAAGTCTTGGCATCTCCCAGCCTACTTTGCTAGACCTTGTACAAATAACGCTCAATAACCACCATTTGTTAAGGTGTCTCCTTAAGCATGTCTGCTGGATATACAGTCACAGCTGGTATCTGAGATATTCTCTTGTATTTGATATTCTAGCATCTCCTTTGAGCACAATGTTTTAGAGGCCGTTCTCAGAACTGCAAACTATATGAAGCTAGCAGGAAATGGTAACACAATTTTTAGAGGAAGTTGCACAGGTGACTGGCTGACTTATCTAGCTGCATGTGGGACAAGGGAAGAGGGTGTTTTTTAAATCCCCTAGCTACCAAAAGCCCTTTCACAGTCTTGGGCCTTACTGCATTTGAGGCAGACCTTAATGTGCACACAATCTGATAGACAGCTGTTGCATGCAATACATTACCATACAATACAGAAAGACCACCCAGTTTTTAATAATTTAATCTCTTATGTTGTAATAAAAATACAAATGCAATTTACAGACATTTAAAAAACCACACAAGCATTGCCAGAGAATGCTTTGTTAGCTATTACATTAAGACCCCCCCAACTTACTACAATTGAACAATAATTGGCTGAATATTTGTACTTGCTTTACAATGTCTATAATAGCTGCTGTTTGCTCCTTGTACAAGCCTAGATTAAAAAACCCTCTCATGCCTTTGCCTTGTGTGAGGTAAAGCAGGTTAAATCAGGTCAATTAACCTGGTAGGCTGCACCTGGGAGGAGATTTAGACTTGAATGACAAGAACTAAGTGAAGGTGGAGCCCAGCTGGGAATTAGCAGGTTGAGTTTCTATAAAGGGAGTAAGTTGAGAACAGAAAAACTCCAGGGGAAGATGTCTATAGCCACTCCTTGGGAGAAAGGAGAGGTCTTTGGGGCTACAGAGTGTGTCAAAAAATCTAAGAGGGAAGTAGTCTATAGTTACTTCCTGAGAGGAGGGAGTTTGGAGGGGGGTGGAGGATAGAGCAGGGAATAGCAATGGGATCTGTGAGCAAGCACACTCTAATTGCTGGACAGAAAGTCTGTAGACTGGAACGTGGAGTAGTGGGTGGATCCAGGTTTCCCCTAGTGGCCGCTGGGAAAGAGGTATAGGATCTGCACCAGACTGGAAGACAGCTGACCCAATGGGAATTTAATACCTTGGAAGGAGAAAAATGTAGTGACCTGGATGGAGTGCTGAGCAGCAAAGAAAGTGCACCCTGAGTCCTGTAGAGAGAAGGGCCACCATACAAAGAAGGGAATGTCAGACCTGATTGCTGCTAATCCCCTGACCTAGATACAAGGAGGTGCCCCAGTGTTGAGTGAACCCTGTCAGACGTTGTTCTTCCTGTGAGTGCCTGTATAGATGTCTCAGAGGCAGATTCTACTGTGTATTGATGTAGGATTTCTCAACCTTTTGAGCTAGTGATTTATTTCAAATGGTTTCTTTTTCAGCTCTTAGGAGAGGGTTGTCTGTTGAAACCAGAAGCCTGCCTGTCAGCTTTCTGACCAGAAAACCGAGCTCTCTGATATCTATGAGCAATTCATAGTGTTTCTGGCATGGCTGGATCTCTTGACTACCTGTTTTGGAGCCAAGCATAGCTTTAAGTGCACTGCAGATGCCTTCAGAGAGGTTCTCACTAATAAAATCAATATAACATGGTTATTTCTCTTGAAATGCAACAGACTTCTGTTGATGCTAATAGTGCGTTTGTCTATTAATGTATCTCTTTATATTACAGTAGTGCCCAGGAGCCCCAACCAAGAGCAGAGCCCAGCTGCACTAGGCACTGTATACAGAGTAACAGGCCCTGCCCTGGAGCCATGGCTGG
Organism: Mauremys reevesii; assembly: GCF_016161935.1. NCBI lineage: Eukaryota > Metazoa > Chordata > Testudines > Geoemydidae > Mauremys > Mauremys reevesii. Next base: position 283,298,931 of record NC_052623.1, read on the forward strand.
CTCTAGGTTTTTTGCTGCCCCAAGCACGTGCTTGCTTTGCTAGTGCCTAGAGCCAGTCCTGCCTGGAGCCCTTGCAAATTGGATTGACAAGACAATGAGTTTGGGGGAGGGGCTATAATATGCAAACCGGATGAGCAGCGATGATGGTCTGCAAACATCATGTAATTTCTAGTTCTTGTTTCTGAAATTTTTTTGTAGTGGGAGGATTCTGCTGAGAGGGGATTAGCTAAAGAGGGAGATTGACGGGGGAGAGGACAGTGCATGGACCCTGTTGCCTGTGCAATGAGGCTCTCCCACACATTTCTGGGGAAACCTGAGTGGTCTCATTCTGCACCCCTAGCCTCTTCCATCTCACAGTAACGTGCCTAGCTTCTGTGCTTGTTTGTCTCTGCTCCTGCTACTTGAATTTTAGTAAAAAGAACAGGAGTACTTGTGGCACCTTAAAGACTAACAAATTTATTTTAGCATGAGCTTTCGCGAAAGCTCATGCTAAAATAAATTTGTTAGTCTTTAAGGTGCCACAAGTACTCCTGTTCTTTTTGCGGATACAGACTAACACGGCTGCTACTCTGAAACTTGAATTTTAGTGAATACTAGTTATATCGGGTGACTTCAGTTCTTTATATTGCTTCCAGCCTGAGGAATTTTCGGGGTGCGAGTCAGCAGCCTGTGGCCTGAATTAGATATAGATTAATATCTTATACTTATATAGCAATCTCTTATCCCAAAAGACCCCTAACTCTTTTTTTTTTCCTGCATAGCTGATCTCCTTAACGAGCAATATGGCACGCTATCAAATCTTGGCACATTAGGTGAAGTATGATCTGAGATACCTAAAGAATTCCTCACAGCTTTCTCAGCTCCAGTTAGCTCAGACAATAATTATTAGCAGCAATAATGCTATCTAGCCAGGCTGCACTGTACCACCCTCACAGCTGTATGGGCTGGGCAAAATAAAGCAGGACTCTTTGGGACGGAAGTGATTATATGAGCAGCAAGGACTTTGCCAGCAACAGTTAGAAGAAAGAACACTGATGCAAAGACAGCCAGCTGAGTGCCCCCGGACTTTCACAGCCGCAGCTGTGGATGTCACAGATGTTAGCATACAACTTTACAATTCAAACTCTGGACATGTTTGCCCTTCCCTCTCTGTCCTATTGCCAGGCAAACTGTCCCTGCCCTCTGTCCTTTTTTCTATTGCTCCTTCTTGGGTCTCACTCAATATCTCTTTTTTCCCCCTGACACACCACTACTGTGCTTCTATTTACTTCTCTTGGCTTGACACTCCCTTCTTATGGATCCTGGTGTGTGGGGTAAGAGCAAGATGTGTCTATCATTACCTTTAATCTCTGCTTATATGTTGTGCCTCCTTTCCTATATCTCTTCCTGTTAAGAGCAGGGACTGACATCTATTTAAGGGGCCCTGATCTTCACTGATACCTTTGGGTACTAAAGCAATAATAATTTATAACCTTTAGATGAATAGCATATTTCCTCCATTTTTGTAGGGGAGGAAGTGAAGATGTCACTTCATAAACATGATGGATGGAGAGGCTGCCTCTTGGCTTTCATTGCATTGTATAACATTTCAGTCTCAGTAAAGCATTTTTGGTACTTTATCCAATAAAATGTATTTCCCACTTGCAGTGGGGGTGACACTACTTGAACTCTTGAAAAAATCTTCCAAAGTCAAACAGAAGATCTAGAAATGGACTCTGAATACCCCTATTTTTTATTGTTGTATATTAACCAGCCCATGAGACTAGTAACAAGAATAAAATCTCTTATCAAATAAATCCCAAAGATGAGGACGATAGCAAAGAGGACCATTTTAGGCTCTGAACATGCAAGGAATTTTTCCAGGGTACATGGATCTACTCATGTTGAACTTGTAGATTTAGGGCTTGAGTTTTGTAGATCTTCTACATTGTTATAGGGTGGATGACTGTTGCCACAGTTCAGAATAACTGCACCTGCTCAAGGCCAAGCTTCAAAAGGATGGATTCAGAGGTGGGTCATTTACATTCCTCTTACCACAAGTAATTTGCAGGAAATCCACTTCATATGCATTGTCCCCGAAAGTACTTTGAAACTCATACATACAATCCCACAATAACACACAAATGTTTTGTATTTTCAATGCAATGAGCTCCTAAGCACTTCACCCTAATTCAACAAAGTTTAATTTAGTTCCAAAAGGTTGGTCCAGGATATTGTCATAGTTGTCATAAATATCTTGTAGAAGTGAAAAAATGTTGGTTTTCTTTCATGCTTTGTTCCTCTTCTCATTGCTGACTTACATGTCAGTGTTCCTAAAAAAACCCAAAACTTATACTGCATATATACATTATTTGAAATGAATTTATCTTAAAATAAAAAAAGGTATTAAATGAGAACAATGTTTATCAGGGGCGGCTCTAGGAATTTTGCTGCCCCAAGCACGGCAGGCAGGCTGTCTTCAGCGGCTTGTCTGCGGATGGTCCGCCGAAGCCGCGGGACCAGCGGCCCCTCCGCAGACAAGCCGCCAAGGGCAGCCTGCCTGCCGCCCTCACGGCACTGGCAGAGCAACCCCCGTGGCTTGCTGCTCCAAGCACGCACTTAGCGTGCTGGGGCCTGGAGCCGCCCCTGATGTTTATTAAAATAGAGCAGCATGAGAGAGAATATGAACTGTCTCTTAGGTAACAGGTCTGTCCAACCTCCTTAGCCAATACAATGTAAATGGGACAACCATAGTGACTATTCAGTCAAGAAAGAGTCCATCAGATCACATCACATTTAACATTGAGTAGAGCTAACATTGCTCTTGGGCTCTCAACATGCACACACTAACAATCTCCTGTCACTCAGACTTCATTATCTCTATGCTCCCTCTAATTACATGTGGAGAGCTAAATGTAACATGCATCAATGGAAGGCCTCTTGGTAGCACAAAGTAATACCGGTACTATGAGGAAGATAGGATTTTGAGACTTGTTTTACTTGAGTTACTAGACTTGCAAGGGATTCAGAGTGCAGCGGGGGCAACAATCTTGGGAATAGAAAATGGTGGGAGAAGGGAGCAGGTAATTGTTTGTTTTATAGCAAATCTCTTGGCTGACTCAGTAAGACTAAGCATTGCAGACTTTAGAGGGAGCTATGTGTGTCCAGCCCCACAGCAGGACTGTTGATGTTACTGTAGGTGACTTGCTTAAAAGCAACTGCATAATAGGCTGCTCCAGCAGGATTGCTGTGTTCTAAGTTTTTCCAAAAGGGCTTGATTGTGTATCTACCGACAAGGAAAGCACGATCAATCCCTATCTGGAATAATAGAGTTTAGCTTCCTTAAGGACAATATCTGTACGTAGAGGCAAGAATAGTCTATTCCATATTATTTTATTATATTTCAACTTATTGTTCACAATACTATCCAACTGCTGTCTGTCTGACTTCTCAGGCCTTGCCTTCAAGCATTTGTTTTTAAAAACTTGTTTTGAATTCAGTGGGAGTCTTTCCATTGGATCAGGGCCTGAGTGCAGACGTACTGTTTGACAACCTTGGTTTATCTGGAGGTGGGGCTCAAAAGGAGGAAGGCATTTTTCTTTGATACCTAAACTGAAGCACCCCAAAACCTTGCTTTAAAGTAATTTGTCATCTTTGCTTTGTCTTTGATTCAGAGTATACACAATGGAATATTTAAACAGCAGTGATGGTGTTTCTCTGGTAAAGCCAATATAAAGCTTGGTCTGCAATGGGCTATCACTTTTAGCATGTAAGCTTGGATTCCCCCGCCCCTCCTTCTGCATAAATATATATGCTATGAAGGCTAACATGGTGACACTGTTAAGAATCAATCTTAAATAAGACGTGGCAAACAGTGAGCAAAGATGATTGACTTTACAAAATGAGACAGTTTTAATGGCAAGAAATTGATGCAACAAAAACATCAATGGTTTTGTTAGAGCTTCCCTGCTTCATTGCACATGAAAAGGAAAACAGAGAGAGGCTTTCACAGGAAAGCAAAATAGCCAGAGAATGTTCTGCTTCTAGTGCCATTTCCTTCCAGGTTGGGAGATGTTAACTCTAAGAAGGGCTGAAGAATTTCTATTAAAAAAGAGAAGAGATAAATAACATTACGAAGAATGACTTAACCACTTTTGCTGCTGCACCTCCACTCCAGCTGTGCTGCTGCAGCCTTTTGATGTTCCATTAAAATTGATAGCTATCATCTGAACTATTAGTCTGTGCCCCCAAGAAAGGATTGTCTGTAGTATGTCTTGCCCAGCTCTGGACACATTGTTGTTGCTTAACAAATAATCCTATGAATCTGTGACCTTTCCAAGGCATCTATCATATGGGTATCTAAATGCTATAGAAAGTTGTGACTTTCCTGTAGCCCTTCTGGTCATACCAGGTATTTCTTATTCAAGGTGTTTGGCACATTATGCAGTAGGAAAGCGTTAATATCTGGACCATTTACAGGCACTTCAGTTCCATTGGTAAACTTCTTTTTGGTAAAGCGTGTTTCTATCCCAGCCTACCTAACAGTACTAAAAAATAGGACTCGTCATACTAGATCCAAGTATTGGTTGATCCATGCAATATCCTTCATCTAACATCAGCCTATATATGAGAGTCAGAAAAAAGGGGAACAAATTTAGCATTACAGTGCACCTGACCATTGCACAGGGAAGGCCAAATAGCAGCGGGTTAAAGGCACAAAACTAATCCCCCACCGTCCCCATGTACACAGACTGATAAAAGAATAAGGTGTAAGAAAGAATAGTGCAAAGAAGTATTTGCCCTTGGTGGGGTGTGTGTGTTTTTTTTTTTTAAAGCTATTTTACTGTATTATTCACATCTTTTTATTTTTCAAAAATTGTATTTGCAATAATGTTTGTGATGCTTTGGCTTTTCACCAAAGCATCCACAAATATAGATATTTACGGGTATATCCATACTGGAAGTGCTTGTGGCAACACATTGTATGTTAGAGGAAGAAAGGAAAGTGTTTTTTGCAGAAGTATGGAAGAAGCAAATGTATACTAAACACTGGCAGCTGGTGACTTTGTTGATAGGTGAGGCACGCATCTCAAATCTCAAAACACAGTGGGACTAGTCTCTCACCTCTTCCCTCTTTGCCCCTGCAGGTAACTGGCATCATCAGCCCAGTAGCAGCATAGGGAGCCCTGGTGGGACCTGCTCTCTCACTCACCAGCGGGGAGTGCTGAAGGTCTCTGCTCTGCCCTGCCAGGACTGCTTGCTTGCTCCCATGACAGAGGGGCTGCAGAAGACTGGGCTCCCTGTACAGCCTCACGGTTGCTGACTGCAGATCCCTGTAGGTGTAAGGTGAGGGGGGCGGAATGCAGAGCAGAGATACCTGGGCCAGTACTGCAAGGAGGAGGAAGACGAGCAACTGGCAAGAGTCCTTCAGCAGTGGGTTGGTCTCCTCTGTGGCCAAGGCCTCGTCCTCCTGGAAAGCACCTGAGGGAAGACACAGTACCAGGGATGTGAGCTGGGTCACACCACCACCACCCAAGGAGCACTGGGGTGGGGAGAGAAGCCTTCCAGAAATAGTGACAGGTAGCAGAGGTGGGGTGGGGAAGGCTGGGGTATTGCGGAGAGGAGCCTAGGTCATTTATTGGGGGGTGTCAAGATGGGGAATCCCTTCCTCAGCTTGGGAGCTTGTTTGATGTAGGGTTGCCAGGTGTCCAGTCTTCAACCAAACACCTGGTTGAAATGGAATGAGTGAGTGAGGATGAGGGAGAGCAAGCCACAGAGGGAGTGGGGAAGATGGAGTGAGCGGGGTGGGGCCTCGGCAAGGGTGTTTGGTTTTGTTTGGTCAGAAAGTTGGCAGCCCTAGTTTAATGGCGTATATTACACTTCCCCTCTCCTGCACAGGTTGGAGTGAGGCTCCCCCCTGCTCCCAGGGAATTTCAGGGGGATCAGGCTTGGGGTCCTTTCCCCAGGGCATTTTGTTGGGCTACTCTGTGCTGCTCCAGCACCCATTCCTGACCAGGCTCGTGCTCTCCCCACCAGCATGAACTGTGGTGGTGGCAGCCCCTGCCAGCCAAGAGGGACCAGGAGGTTGAGCCCCAGGGAGCAGCTCCTCCCAGGGATAGGGCATGGGTCCTGGAAAGGAACAGCTGCAAAGTCCCCAGCTCTAGGCTGGTGCATTGGGAACCACCTACAAGTGGAGTAGCCTCCTCCTTGCAGGCCTGGTTGGGGGTCTCTGCTCTGCTTTGCCAGGACCACAGCCTTCCTCACACGTTGTGCCTTCCTCCAGTGTTGCTGGCTGTGCAGGGTCTGGAAGCCCTCTGCAGCTCTGCTGTCATGGCCCTACTCCCTCTCTCACAGTTAGCAGCCAGGATGTGGGAGCTATCCCTGGCCAGGAGCTGTTTAGCAGCAGATAGCCTCCCTAAGGGCTGCAGACTTGTCCTCCTTGCAGTCCTCACTGGGTGTTTCTACTTGGCTAGGCTTGTGACTGCAGCCTTCCCTGCTCCTCAAGCCCTGTGTTTTCCTGGGCCGGCCCCCTTACAGCCCCACTGTCGGAACAGCCTTTAACTGCTGCAATTCTGCCGGAGCCTGACCAGTCCATGGTTATCACAGCCCTGCCCTCATAAAGTGATACCTGGGTGTGGTAAGTTGTCATGGTAACAGAGCAGCTTTCTGAGGTACAATTACCTATACACTGATCTGAGCCTCTCCTGCAGCAGCATTGTGTTTATGGAGAGGAAGCACTTGTGATCTGTCAGATTACTCACTTTTGCTCCTTGTGGACTTAGATATATCTAACTTATTTAATATATACACCTAACTGTCCTAATGCTAATATAGACACACAAATGTAGCTTTAAGGATTGGGAATTAGCTTCTGAATTCTTTGGTTAGGCTGTACCTCACTTGCCGGTGCTGATGAGCTGCCCCAACACTAAATAAACAAACTGGCAGCGGTAAAGAGGTGGAGGAGTGATGGGTGGCATGCAAGCTTTTGTGGACAGTGTGCAACTGCCATCACTACCAGGAGAAATGGCTGAGGAATCCCTCACCCAGCAGCTCTTCAGAAGCAATATTTTGTCTGGCCATCTGGCTCTGACTGAAAAGATGTGAGGCAAGGGACTGATCAACACATGTCTTGCTTCCTGAAACAGACTTCAAGGTGACATCCTGAGGCTTATGCTGTACTATATTTTATTGGGCCAACATCTGTTAGACCCCAGGTGTTTTATGAAATTCAGGCCGCAGCAGGCAGGTATGGTGGAGGAGAGCCTACATGCAGCGTCTAATGCTAGCATCTCCTCCATGATGACACTCAACACCAGTAAGTGGCTTTCAATCTGAGGAAGTAGAAACCTTTTAGCAGTGAGGGTGATGAAGTAAAAATCTTAAATGAACCAAATTGTACCACAGAATCTCTATGGATAGTAATTTCATGCTCGAATAATAAGAATATAGCAGTAAGGATTTATTACCAACCACCTGATCAGGATGGTGATTGTGACTGTGAAATGCTGAGGGAGATTAGAGAGGCTATAAAAATAAACTCAATAATGATGGGGTATTTTAACTACACCCATATTGACTGGGTACATGTCGCCTCAGGATGAGATGCAGAGTTAAAGTTTCTTGACACTTTAAATGTGGTCGTCTTGGAGCAGTTAGTCCTGGAACCCACAAGAGAACAGGCAATTCTTGACTTAGGCCTAAGTGGAACACAGGATCTGGTCCAAGAGGTGTCTATAGCTGGACCGCTTGGTAATAATGACCATAATATAATTAAATTTAACATCCCTATGGCAGGGAAAACATCACAGCAGCCCAACACTGTAGTATTTAAATTCAGAAAGGGGGACTATACAAAAATGAGAGAGTTAGTTAAACAGAAATTAAAAGGTACAGTGCCGAAGGTGAAATCCCTGCAAACTGCATGGAAACATTTTAATGACACCATAATAGAGGCTCAACTTAAATGTATACCCAAAATTAAAAAAACATAGAGAACCGAAAGGGTGCCACCGTGGCTAAACAACAAAGTAAAAGAAGCAGCGAGAGGCAAAAGGCATCCTTTAAAAAGTGGAAGTTAAATCCCAGTGAGAAAAATAGAAATGAGCATAAACTCGGGTAAGTGAAGTGTAAAAATATAATTAGGAAGACCAAAAAAGAATCTGAAGAACAGCTAGCCAAAGACTCAAAAAGTAATGGCAATTTTTTTAAGTGAATCAGAAGCAGGAAGCCTGCTAAACCACCAGTGGGGCCACTGGACGATCAAGATGCTAAAGGAGCACTCAAGGATGATAAGGCTATTGTGGAGGAAATAAATGAATTCTTTGCATTGGTCTTCACAGCTGAGGATGTGAGGGAGATTCACAAACCTGAGCCATTCTTTTTAGGTTACAAATCTGAGGAACTGGCCCAGATGGAGGTGTCATTAGTTGTCTCTTTTCCAGCCTTCTCTAAGGGGGAATATGATAGAGGTCTATAAAATTGTGATTGGTTTGGAGAAAGTAAATAAGGAAGTGTTATTTACTCCTTCTCATAACACAAGAACTAGGGGGCACCAAATGAAATTAATAGGCAGCAGGTTTAAAACAAACAAAAGGAAGTATTTCTTTACACAACGCACAGTCAGCCTGTGGAACTCTTTGCCAGAGGCCAAGGAAGGCCAAGACTATAGCAGGGTTCAGAAAAAAAACTAGATAAATTCATGGAGGATAGGTCCATAAATGGCTGTTAGCCAGGATGGGCAGGGATGGTTTTCTATAAGCTGTTTTCTGTAAGCTGGGAATGGATGACAGGGGATGGATCACTTGATGATCTGTTCATTCTAACTGGGGCATCTGAGATTGGCTGCTGTTGGAAGACAGGATACTGGGCAAGATGGACCTTTTGTCTGACCCAGTATGGCCGTTCTTATATGATTATCTCCTGGAGCAAACTACCAAGGGAAGTGGTGGATTTTCCAGCTCTTGTTGTCTTCAGATCAAGACTAGATGCCTTTCTGGGTGATTATGCTTTAGCCAAATGCAAGTTTATGCATTAATCAAACACAAGTTGTTGGATCAATACAGGGCTAGTAAGGTGAATTTTTAATAATCTGTGATACACAGGAGGTCAGACTAGATGATCTAATGGTCTCTTGGGGGGCCTTAAACTCACTCTATGAATCTCTGACGTATTCAAGGCCATAGGTTACAGGAGGATGGTGCTAGAGAGAGGCATGTGGTTGCTGGTGTCGTGGGAGCTGGTGGTAGATGATTCTGAACAGCTGTTATGGCAGCTGCAGTGAAGGATGTGTTGGACATGCAACCTTCTCTTATGACTCCTACCGTTGTGGATCCTTCTGCTGGTGTCTTTCTGTTAGACAGTTTTGCTGTGCTGTCTCCTGCTTCTGCATCAATTGGTGTGGCATGAGCTAGACCATATTCTTGGAGGAGATTTGCTTTGTTTGGTATCGTTTAGTTTTCTGGGGTTGCTATATTTTTAGTGACCACCTTTTTAAAAAAAATACTATTAATCCAGTTTAAACTAGAACTATTGCCCTAATATTTGCATTTGTTAAAATTACTCCGAATGACATGGAGGCAAAACTGTATGTATGAGTGACAGACAAAGTGAGCATTGCTGTTGTCTGCATTTAATATTTGGCTCTTAAATGAGGTTGGAGAGTCTAACATTGCAGACCATTGAAAAAGAAGAAATCTAAATGTTGGCACCTATATGAAATTAACCTTCTCCCTCTCCTTGGAGTGAGGGATGGGAGGAGGCAATGAGGGTCAGTTTCCTCCCCCATGATACCTCCCCTCACTAGCATGTCTGTGTGGAGCAAAGCACTCTAGCAGAGATGGGATGAGATTACATATATGGCAAACTCTTGTAAACCAAATCAACACCAAGGATGGATTCTAGCCCAGGGCCCTTTATATGTGACTCTGTCAGTATGGAAAGGCCAACTATGATGTACAGGGCTGGGGGAGAACTCCACTGTCAGTAGCTTGATGGAGTGCCTGGAAGTGGCAGGGGAGGGTGGGACAGACGGACAGATGGTGTGTGTGGGTGTGTGTGGATCAGGGCTTGAGGGGGAGTCTCCCTAGTGCACGCTTCTTAAGTCACCTTTTGAATGTATACTGTGAATTAGAGCGCTCCCCAGACTGCAGCAAAAAATCTAAACCTTGAGTTTTATAGTCCACTTTTAGTGTTTTGTTTGAAAGCCAAGGAGACATTTCCTGTATGTCCTAGAAATTCAAATACTGAATGCAGTAAGCAGCAGCAGGAGCAGAAACTCTCTTGTGAACATATTTTTGAGGTGACAGTTGCTTGTCAGTGTGCCCAGCATTTTTATACCACTGCTACACCTGGTGTCCCTTTTCTGTTTGTACCATGCTTCATGCAGAGCTCAATTTTTTCTAGTAGCTATATTCAAAGAACATACCCCCTCTCTTTTTCTAATTTATTTATGTATAAGATATGTCTTTTGGCGCCCTCCAAAGCTTCAGGTTGTTAGAATAACTAAATTTATTAGTTTGTTTGTATAAAGTGTAGGCTATTATCTTTTCTGGGACTGGGTATAGCCATGTAGGAAGAAATCCTGGGTAGCAATTTTATTGCTGGAGATGATCCAACATGGGGAGGGTGGAATTCTGCTGAGTTTTTTTTTTACCCATGTCAGGGAAGCTGATCCTTTAATTGACGTCTGGAGTTCAGCATGCAGTGTAAGAGAAGCAAAATGAGTATAAGTCTTTGGGACAATGCTGTCCATTTTAGTTGTGATCTTTAACATTTATTGCACTAGTGCCCAATCAGCACTTGGACCTGTGTGTTCTAGGTGCTGTAAAAATGCATAGAAAGACATAAAGCATACAGTCTGAGAGCATTATTCACTTTTGTACTATCTTAGAAGGTTTCCACTACTAGGCTGAGTCACACACTGAATCAGGACGGAAGTAGGAAATAGCCCAGCAAAGGTCTCCTCCACCTGACCTTTCTACTGCCCAGGTTTATAACATGGCATCCCCATGCCAAGCAGCAGCACCTCTTACCTGGTGCCGCAGCAAGCGCATGCACGGCTCTTGGCTTCCAGGCTGGGCCTGGTGGCATCTCACCCACCATGTCACGGGGATTTGCTGCCTCTGGCAGGGAGAGAGCTGGAGCCATGTACCACAGATCACTGCAGCTGGAAGGGGAGGTCAGAGCTAGACTGAGTGGGCTGTGCAGAGCCTGGCCTTGGGTCCCAGCTAGTGGGGGAATCCCTAGAGCTGGGCCCCCAACTCTGCCCCAGCTTTATGGGAGACAGTCAAGGGCTAGTTTTCTCTTTTTTCTCTGAGGATGGTTTTAGTTGTTTTCTCACTATTAACATATACTGTTTGGGGGGCAGTGCACCCCCAAGCCCCGCCAAGCTCCACCCATTGTTGACACTATAGTAGAGAACAGAATTATTAGACACCTAGATTAACACCATTTGTTGGGGAAGAGTCAACATGGATTTTGTAAAGGGAAATCATGCCTCACCGTTCTTTGAGGGGATCAACAAGCATGGAGACAAGGGTGATCCAGTCAATATAGTGGACTTGGACTTTGTCAAATGCTTTCTGAATGTCCCACACCAAAGGCTCTTAAGCAAAGTAGGCAAACATGGGATAAGAGGGAAGGTCCTCTCATGGATTAGTAACTAGTTAAAAAATAGGAGCAAACAGTAGGAATAAATAGTCCGTTTTCAGAATGGAGAGAGGTAAATAGTAGGGTCCCCAAGGATCTGTGCTGGGACCAGGGCTGTTCAACATATTCATAAATGATCTGGAAAGGGGGGTAAAAAGCGAGGTGGCAAAGTTTACAGATGATAATACTAAATGACTCAAGATCGTTAAGTCCAAAACTGAAGATTACAAAGGGATCTCACTAAATTGGGTGACTGGGCAACAAAATGCAAATGAAATTCAATGTTATGAATGCAAAGTAATGCATGTTGGAAAGCATAATCCTAACTAAACATACAAACTGATGGGATCTAAATTAGCTGTTACCACTCAAGAAAGAGATCTTGGAGTCACTGTGGTTTGTCACTGGAAAAACATCCGCTCAATGTACAGCAGCAGTCAAAAAAGCTGACAGAATGTCAGGAACCATTGGGAAAATGATTAATAATAAGACAGAAAATATCATAGTGTCTGTCATAAACTGATAGTTAAGGGTTAATGTCTCTCTTACCTGTAAAGGGTTAAGAAGCACAGTAAACCTGTCTGACACCTGACCAGAGGACTAATAAGGGGACAAGATACTTTCAAATCTTGGTGGAGGGAAGTCTTTTGTTTGTGCTCTTTGTTTGGGGGTTGTTCGCTCTTGGGACTAAGAGGGACTAAACATCAGTCCAGGCTCTCCAAATCTTTCTGAATCAGTCTCTCATGTTTCAAACTTGTAAGTAATAGCCAGGCAAGGCGTGTTAGTCTTATTTTTGTTTTCTCAAACTTGTAAATGTTCCTTTTTGCTGAGAGGATTTTGCCTCTGTTTGCTGTAACTTTGAACCTAAGGCTAGAGGGGGTTCCTCTGGGCTACATGAATCTGATTACCCTGTAAAGTATATTCCATCCTGATTTTACACAGATAATTTTTACCTTTCTTTCTTTAATTAAAAGCTTTCTTTTTAAGAACCTGATTGATTTTTTTTCCTTGTGTTAAGATCCAAGGGGTTGGATTGGTGTTCACCAGGAACTTGGTGAAAAAGCCTCTCAAGGCTGCCCAGGGAGGGGAAGGTTTTGGGGGGGACAGAAAGTGATCCAGACACTGAAATTTCTGGATGGTGACAGTGTTACCAGATCTAAGCTAGTAATTAAGCTTAGAAGTGTCCATACAGGTCCCCACATCTGTACTCTAAAGTTCAGAGTGGGGGAGGAACCTTGACAGTGTCATTATATAAATCCATGGTACACCCACACTTTGAATATTGCATTCAGTTCTGGTTGATCCATCTAAAAAAATAGTTATATTAGAATTGGAAAAGGTACAGAGAAGGGCAGCAAAAATAACTAGGAGTATGGAACAACTTCCATATAATGAGAGATTAAAAAGATTGTGACTGTTCATCTTGGAAAAGAGATGACTAAGTGGGGGTATGATAGAGGTCTATAAAATCATGAATGTTAGGGAGAAAATGAATAAGGAAGTGTTATTTACTCCTTCACATAACACAAGAACCAGGGGTCACCCAGTGAAATTTAATAGTCAATAGGTTTAAAATAAACATAAGGAAGTACTTCTTCACACAGTGCACAGTTAACCTGTGGAACTCATTGCCAGGAGATGTTGTGAAGGTCAAAAGTATAACAGGGTTTGAAAATGAATTAGATAAGTTCATGGAGGATAGGTCCATCAATGGCTATTAGCTAAGATGGCCAGGGATGCAACCCAATACTCTGGATGTCTCTAAACCTCCAGCTGCCAAAAGATGAATCATTCGATAATTGCCATGTTCTGTTCATTTCCTTTGAAGCATCTGGCATTGGACACTGTCAGAAGATATGATATTGGGCTAGATGGATGATTGGTCTGACCCAGAATGACCGTTCATATGTTCCTAAGTTTCACTATTGGACAATATCATACCATTTTGTGCTTAAAACTTGTAGGAAAGGATCAGAAATCTCCGGAAACTTGGTGTGGTGAACCTCCTAGAGTTTCCTTGGAATATTCAAAATTTCTTTTCAGGGAAAGGGCCATGAAGGAGGTATAGGGCATGGCATTTAAGCACTGCAGGTCCCAGAGATCCACGGGGGAAGCAAACTGCAGCCTTCTGACAAGTTACCTCTAACGCCCTTTCTCAACAGCCTGCCCTCCTCGTAGGCTGCTGTTTGACTTTTGTTTTACACTTGAGCAAACTCCTTCTCTAGGGGATGGAGAAACAGGTATGAAGCATGGAGAACCCCCTATGTGGCTATCTATTTGGATATCCGCCAGCTCAGAGAGCAGCACACCATAGTATGTGGCTGTCTCCATGGATCTGGAATACTCAGTTCAACTCATAGAATACCAAACCCACAGGCTGGGGGTGGAGGGGCTTCTGCGGACTCAAAAGGATGGGGGAGCATGTGGTAGAGCAGTGCTCTCTCCCTTTCTTTGCTCCCCCACAATTCTAGGCAGCATATAGACCTATGATGTAGTTTACATTTTGAAATAAAATTCACATTTTATTTATTCCAAATCCTCCTTTGCAACTTTTTTGTTAGATCTTGATCCCTTTAATAAATCCTCCAGAGTTCTCGATTGACTGTGAAACTGATTAACAGTAGGCTTCCCTGCTGTTGAACTCAGCCATTCGTGACTTCACCAGATGGGTTTGCTTCTCGGCCAATGACAGACTTTTGAGTTTTCTCCTCCTTCCCAAGAGCAAACAGCAGTGCAGTTAAGTTCCACAATCCTACCAATCAATGCCAGAATCAAACTGCCTACCTATCAAGCAGATGCCTGTCTTTCACTGTGACCATCAAAAGCATGACTTTTTTATGCACATTTCTAAGATTAATCATGTGCACAAAATATATCCACTGTAATTATTTTACATCCTTTGTTATAATCTTGTATTTTGTTGTACAGTATTGCCTTTATGATTTTACTTTTATTTTGTAGGCTTATGTAGTGCACCATATCAAGACTTGCCATAGAAAACTGGTTCATCTAGTACCCTTTTAATTGCTTATAAGCCAGTGGGATCACTGCAAGTCATCAGTATGTGTCCAGATGGATTTTTTTTAAAAAGCTGTCATGATAGAAGTGAAAAGGTGGATAGAAAAAGCTGAGATGTCTCCCATGATGCAATCACACTTTACAAAACTGCTTGAAAAGAAACATTTATTAAGGAGCTGTCACTCTTTGTTTAATTAGATGGGTTTAAAGGGATTCTGAAGAATACTCTTATGATTACTGGAATCCATGTTTTTTCAATTACTCTTTAGGGGAAGTACTATGACTCTTTAACTGATTACCTTGTTTAGGACTTACTTGCACGGTCACATTTTTGCCACTTTTAAACTAATTTAAAACCACATTCTGCTCATAGTTAACAACAGTGTAAATGAGGGGTTGCATTAGACTTCAATTGAGTTGTTTCAGATTTACAGTAGTGTAACTAGGCACAGAATTTGGTGCCTAAGGACTTATCGATATTCCATGATTAGGAATATTTGTTGTTCCCTTTACTGTGTGATGACTATTAAAGTCTGATTTGGATAAACATGTAATACTTAGACCATGGTGGGAACATTTGTTCACCATATAGACTAGTGAGTGGATTTGTAACACTGCTGGACAAATAGCAGGAGGATTGTGAAAAGTGCATGTAGAAAAGACCTTAATTGTCATGATCCTTCCTCTCTGATAAGTTCTTCAACTCTCCTGGAAAATCCTCCTTCCCTCTCCCACTCTCTGTAGAAGCTCTACAGGATGGTAACTGTCTCTTTCTTCCTTCTCCCTTTACCACCCTGTGTCTTTCTGATCTCATCCGTTCAAAAGGCTGAAAATACGTACACCAGTGTTACCCAAAATGAACTTCCTACTCTTGACCTTGGTAGTTGGTTGGGGGAATGAATCCTCTTTGGTTCCATGGACAGTCTCCCCAAGCTGCTCTGTGTGGGCTTGGAGGTAGGTATATAAAATACATTTTTTCTATTGTGTGTATCTAGATAACCTGAAATGAAAACATTGCCAGTTAAGAAAAGATTTGTCACACTGTACTAGATGATGTAGGTGTGATCGGTGCCACCTGGAATAGGGGTACCACTGAGCCTTCTGACCCACCAGCCTGGGTCACAGCCTTGATCACACAGTGCTGCTGTGACAAGCTACAAGGCCCTCCAACCTGCTCTTTCACCAGCATACATACAGGTAGGGACACACCCAGCTGCAGTTACAAGCAGGCTCACTGACAAGCCCCTGCAGGGGAAAGTTGCTCCCAGCTCCTCAGGCACGCACCCCTTCCGGAGTATAAATCCAAAATTATGCTGTCTTTCGCTGCACAGAAAACTGTACAGTATAAGCTCATAAAATTCCCTCCCTTCCTCAATGTGGAGAGGAATATGCAACAGCCTTCTGCCCCGAGTTATGATTCCCACATACTGGTTTAGATAGAACAAAAATAAGTTTCTTATCACTTAAAATCTATTTTTGTAGTTAGCAAACTGATCAAAGTGGATTACCTAGCAAATAAACAAAAACCACACATTAAACTTAATATAATGAATAGATTAGTTATGAATACCAGATTCTCACCCCAAGAATGATACAAGCAGCCTGCAGATTCTTAAGGGGGAAGCTTCACTTGCTTACAGCTTGGAATCCACAGGTGTTCCATTCACAGGCTAAAAATCCCTTTAGTCTGGGTCAAGCACTTACCCCAGTTCAGTCTTTGTTGTTCATGTGTTTTTAGGAATCTTCTTGTTTGGGGAACGAAGAACACCACATGATGTCACTCCCTGCCTTATAAAGCTTTTGCATATGGTGAGAACCCTTTGTTTCAAAGCTTGGTTCCCAGACTGGTCTGTGGAAAAACATGGACATCCCAGGATGGAGTCTAGAGACATGTAGTCTCATCACGTATCCTTGAGAGTCCTAGCAGCCATTACTCAGAGGCTGTTGGTAGGAAGGCTATTCTCAGGAAGGCTCCCCAGGTGGAAGATAAGCTTCTTCTAAGAATCTAAGGGCTATTTTTTTCCTAATGTCCCATTCCACACCCACTGTCTAGAATTAAACATCTTGTCTATTTGGCACTACCCATGTGTAACTACAAGTTTTCTGTGGACAGCTCCACTTCATTTTTGGGAGAGCTACAGCACAGGGTTTGCTCTCCCTTAAGGGCAATCCCAGGTTCAGCGCGTGCCTGTTCCATGGCCTGGTCTTCCTGGGACTTGTAGCTCCCATGGAGCAGAGGAACTATAGGGACTAAAAAAAGGAATGCTGGGAAAGGGACGCAAGATATAGAAGAAAGGCAGAGACCAAGAATGATTCAAGATTTGGTTTTGGTCTTTCCACTGACGGACTCCTGGAAGAATCTGTGGTTGTGGTTGTTAGGACTCCAGAGACAGTTCAAGGGCTGTGAAAACAACCTCAAGGAAGGGGTGGTCTTTGATTTTGAAAGCAAAGACCATGAAAGGCCAAGAGGGTGCCAGAGAACCACTCATGGGCCTTACCAGTGAGGAGCCAAGAGACTGGTAATAGGGCTCCCTGCAGTGAGGAGGTTGGGTAAAAGAGCTTGAAGGAGCTTTGGAAAAATAGCCTCAAATATTCCAGAGAAGAGGCTGGGAAGCATGCTGTTGACATACCAGAGGGAAGAGGTGTGGTTTTTGTGGAGAGGATTTCTTGGAAGCCTGGGTTCAGAGAGGGAGCCCTTCTATCAAGGGGTGAAAGTTCATTGGACTCTTGCTCACCCTGGAACTGGAAGACTTTTAATGGTTTGCCCAGAAGACTAAATCAAATTAACTACCTTACATAAAGGGGGAAGCTTGTAGTGGAAGAAGGAAATGAGGCAACTTGATGTCTGAGAGGTCAATCACTGTTGTAAACTTGCAAAACATTTATTGTCCATGCCTCTCTTCCTCTCCAGCCCCCACCCCCAATAAATGTAACCAGTAAAGTAATAGTTTAATAAAGATTGATGATTAAAAGGTAAATCTTATAATATAAAATACATTCACTTTTGTGCGTATATGTATATGTGTGTGTCTATACACACAATAATGAAGCACTGAGGAAAATACTATCCTTCTTTGTGCAGGAGAATTTCATAAATGTATATTTGTGGAAGAAAATTTATAGAATGGTCACTGCCTTTTATGTATACTCTACTAAAATTAGTGCTGCTGATCAAGGCTTTATTCTTCTTTTCTGACATTTTATTTATTTGAAAAGTGACTAATTATAGTGCTCTTCACACATGGCTGCAGTTTTAATTGTTAGTCACACTGGCCTTCACAGGGTAATACAAAATGCAACCTGTTATTTCTGAATTGCTTTTTTTTAAAAAGCAGTCGAAAGCTCTGAAGAAATAAAGTTGCAGCTAGCTTTCATTATGTATTCCAAATATAGAATGAAACAAACAAAAAAGCATACGTAGGATTGCAGGTGAGTATTTTTGACTCCTTTTTGGAAGATCCCATTTTTAATATGACGGATTTTTATGCCACAGACCTTTTCTTTTAAAAACAAACAAACGTTAGCATCATGTGATGAAAAGACTTTTGTGGAGTAGATAGCTCATATTTAATTTGGCAGAGAAGCTACCCCTAGCATCAGCAAATGCTATTTTTGTAGGTTTGTCTGACAGTAAAGACAGTTTTTACCTACATATTTTGTAGAAGCATCTGCCAGAAGACACCCACTGAAACTAATCCATAAAAATGTTCTGGTCTCAAGGACTTAAATAGTTTAACAACTTTAATCATTGTTAGAGTACTAGGTTTAATGTTAAAACCTAATGTCAAGTTACCATTGTCACAGTTGGGAGCAACTACACCTGTGTTGCCTCTCTCTGGTTCTGTAAGCGTGCCCATTCTAGGCTCCCTGCTCCTTAGCCATCACCTCTCTTAAGTAGGAGACTCATTTCTCTTTCTCCCTCTTGACCAGGATATTTCGAGACTGCATAGTTCCCTGCCTGTACTGTGACCTCCTCAGCAATGTCAGGCCACCTAAAATGGCTGCCTTTACTTTTCTCCTCAGAAACAGTGAAAAGTGCAATTGCCACAGTTAAGCTACCCCACAGTTCTTTCTAAGCAAGCTCATTTATTTTTAAGGTAAAAGCATTACAGAGAACATATTAACAACAATATAAGAACCTACATGCATGCCAATGAGCTTACCAGACACCATCCCCTGACTCTACAAGGGCTCTGGCTGACTCCTTCTAACCTCACCGGCATCTACCTGTGGTCACAAGTTCATCACAGCTTCTGCTCAGAATAAGCTCTCTCAGTATTATGGGGCCTCAGTACGCCAAAGTCCTTCCAATCTTTTCATAAGGATTGCCCCTCCCCTTGGACCAGAGGCCCTGTCTATTTACTGGATCAGAAAGAAGCCCTGAGTCAGTTTAAACTCAGGCTATTTATCCTTTCCTTGTTGGTTGGTCTGTAGAGAATTCAGTTTAAGCCACTATGTGCAAACTTCTCTCGAGGTGATGGTAGCTCTCAGGAGGTGTTACAACCTGAGTAAATTGCCTAACCATTCTCCAATCTTAGTTCCTGGAGGTGGTCCCCCTCCCTTATGGAATTACATATAAACCCTCAATAGTACATAAATGCTTGCATTTTTACTATGATAAACGCCTAGAATACTTAAACTCAATACATTTTGTTCATCATATTGTCATACTTTAATGTAATGGTTACCAAAATTGTAGGCCTCTACATGTCTATTTGCTCTAAATACCTTTTACAAAGGACTAGATGTCTTTGGATGGGTATGTGGCCTGTCAACTCCAGGGGAGCTGAGAACTGCTGAGACATACCAATGTAAAGGATCCAGTTACAACTTTTAGAAGTGGGATCAGCACTTGCTCTGGCATAGATATGAGCAGTCCCAAATCTGGTGTAATTTATGATGGGTGGTTATGACCCATTGCCAGCCAGGGGTTTCTGAAATGCAGAGCACTTAGGCTATGCCCCCTTTACTGAGGAGGTGGAGCAGGCTGTGCTGAGTATATCGAGCTGTTTTCTGCCCCCTTGATGCTTCAACAGTAGTGCACAGAATGGGGAGGGAGGTTGTGGATTGAATCCAAAGTCACTAGAGCGAATCCAGATCACTAGAAAGAAGCGAATAGCCATTACCATCTCGTGGATGCTCAGTGTTCTGTCTGAAATATTTGTATTCTCAGTCTGCTTCCTGGAGATGTCCAAATCGGAAATGGCACTGACCCCTCTTTTGGATGTCTCTGAAGAGCAGGCAAGGATTGAATTGGCATGGGGATTGAATATTCCCATTCCTAGGGTTGAGTTCTGTGGTTTGGGATTGGGAATTCTAGTCAAGGCAGCAAGAGGATACTTGCATTGTGACTCTCCTTATGATAATCCTGGCTATACAATCTTCTGTGGTTATAGGAGTGTTGTTTCAAATGTGTTCAGTGTAGCTGTTTTCAACAGCAGGAAATTCAATTAAAACATATCCCAATGAAACATTATCCTTTGGATGCATTCCAAGTATTTCTGAACATGTGGAGCTATGATTTAAAATCTTCTACATAATTAGGTTAGAGATACTTTGAGGTGCCCCTACTTCTCTCACTCTTTGTGTGACCTCCACTCCCACAAATGGGAGTTACACCTATATTTTTAAAGGGAGACTGGACCACCACATTTGTCTACACTTTATTCAGTGCAATGTGAATTCTTTCTTAGTCATTGAAAATAAAAGAGTTAAAGTTTGTGCTTTGGTATGAAACTCTTAAGATGGATAGATACGTGAATATAGAGGGACAGATGAGGGACAGGGGACTGAGGTGAGCATGGAAGGGGAATTTGAGAGACTCGATGTGGTGGAGAGGGAGATGGTTGGAAGAATGGGAGGGGTCAAATGGAAGCTTTTTCCTCAGGTTTTATGAGTAGGTAAGTGGGTCACTATCTGAGCAGCCAGCATGGAGGCCTGTATTTTTGTGTGTGCTTTCAGGCTGAATCTCCAACTTGACATAATCACACATGAACCAGAAGGCACCTTCCTTCTACAAGCTCAAATTGAAAGGCATGCAAGAAATAATGACCTATTATTATTTTTAAAATCTCTCTTTTTTTTAAGCTAATCCTGTGATGTTTTCATGTTTGACTCATAGTCTCCATGTTTGAGGCTAACAATACTGTTGATGCCATTAAAATATATTCCCTGTTAATCATCCGGATTCATCTGCTCCAGGTATAAGAAAGCTATTGCTATCTGAAATTTTTTTGTGTTTACATTCAAAACGAGATCTAATAAAGGGAGAAAATTCTTTATTGTTCAGACTTGTGTTTACTGGAAGTTGTTATAGCCCTTTTCTCCTCCCTCATGGATTATCGCCAGGCTGCAGTATTGAATCAACCTTTTGGATCCCATGTGTCTTTTTTTGAAGCCCACTGGCTCTGAGCAAGAACTGTCTCTAAGTACAAAACTGGGTATGTACTTGGCACAGCTAAGCTACCACTCCCCTTACTACAACAGTGCCACTTCTATGTATACTCACTCTGGCTTGATGAGAGCTAGCACATGTACGTCTACGCGTGTGGGGAATCATACCCCTAGCTTGTAACGCAAACATAGCCTGAGTCTGGCTTCTCAGACACACTGCCAGAGTGCAGACTCCCTGTCTGGTACCCCTTAGGATGTGGGACACAACTAGGCCCCAGGGCTGTTCTAGGGTCCCTTTATTGGAGAGGTGGGAGTGCAACAGCAAGTAGGTATTTTGGGGCCCCTTGATTTCACAAATTTAAAAAAAAACAAACAACCTACCAGGAGTCCAGCAGCTGGTTAGAGCCCTTGAAAATGTTGTATTTTGAAAGTTTTAAGAATTAAAATTTGGCTACTGGGGCAGTATTTTGCTATAATTTATAACTTATAGAAAGGATGAAGACTGCTTAAAAAGTGCTGCTTTTTAAGTATAATTTTCCCTGTCAGACTTGCAAAAATAAAAATTCCAATATTAAAATAGAATTAAATGAAACATTGACAGTGTTGCAATGCTGCTTCTTTTTATCTATCCTACTAAAAGGCAAGGGAGATATTTCTGTTGATAACTCTAATGCAAAGGCATGGTTTAAAGTATGTTAAGATGTTAAATTATACTGTTCTTGCTATGAAGATCCTCCAAATGGAATCTGGTTATATAGCAAACAAAATACCAGCATATTAATTTTCAGCCGGTACCTTAGAAAGACTTAAAATATAAAAAACCTTTGCTGAGAACTACTCAGCATTTAGGAAGACAAACATTCCCAAAATAGGTCAATCAATAAAACAACATACTTCAAAAAGAACTGTGGATTGACAAGGCACAAGTTCCATTCAATTTTCTCTTTTCGATAGGCTTCGCAACAAAGAAGCAATATTTAAAGCTAAGGCCTTCCCAATACTGATAAAAATAAGTGAATCAGCAGGTCAGCTTACCACTTGCCAATGTTCTTTACATGATGACTGGTGATCGTAGCTGCTGAAATACTGTCAGTTGAAGCAAAACACTGGATTAAATAATGTAGAATTCACTATAGGTTAGCAGTTATGTAAAAGCAATGGATTAAATCAGAAATCAGTCACTGGCCTGGAATAGGCAAAGTGAACACTTCATCTTAAATTAAAAGAGAGGAATATTTTTAAAAAGTTTATTTGTATGGAAATAAAATCACTAAAACACAATCTTTGATACTTTTGTAGCCACAAAAGCAAGAATCAGTTCTGTGAAATTCAACTGCTTTCCAACTTGACTTTCAATAGACAATAGGGTTGAAGCATTCAATCTCCTGTGACATTTGAGCCACAAATATATCTTTACGAGCTTTAAGAGAAAGAACTTTCAGCTGAAGCCAGAGTAATAGGACTTGTTAAATACATGCAATAAACTATGTAAGTATTTGGAAATATTAAGTGGAGTTTGTTCTTAATGATAGCGTTCAAAATTTCATGCATAGTTTTTCTTAATCTGTGTTCAAAATACATTTTTAATATCACAAGTTCATCCAGTTAGTCTGCTGCCAAGTCTGCTTCAGTTGCAGCCAATTCTTTACATGCCTTTTCCAGATTCATTCTAGTTCAGGAAATGATCTGTAAGAAGCCATACAAAGCTACAAATTCCTTCAAATCTGCTGAAAATATCTGTAATAACAATTTCCAAAAGTGAATTTTAAAAAAAGTCAGTACTGAACTAGTCTTTTGTATCCATTTCACTGTCAGTAGCTCCATTAATAACTGGAAATATTGGTTCTCCATCCAACTCATGAGCCACTTTGGTTTTCTCAAGTGTAATGTCAAAACCTGTCTTATGATAATCCTGAAGGGATGCTGCTGATTGTATGGCATGCAGATTAATAAAAACTAAGATCTATATCAGTTCCCTTAAACTGTTTATTGTGCTGATTTCTTTCACCACACAGTGAAGGCTACCATGAAAGGATAGGAAGACAACATTTGCCTTCCATGTAGTTTCAGACCAGGATTTCAGGGAAATATCCACATGCTTTTTTAAAAGGTGGGATATTTTTAGCAGATCCACCAGATAACACATACAATCTTTGCAGTACACTAAATATTTTTGGACTCAAGTGAAGAAGCTGCAGCAGCAGCAAAAGGCAACAAGTTCCAGTTGTGACTATAACAACTCCCATGCCATGTATCTGGTTTAACTTTCCTAATTTGTGCCTGCACCTCATGTTTGAATCATTATCAAATAAGACTGCAGAGCCTAATGTTAAAGTCCCATGTCTTCTAGCTGCTTCAAAACCAGTCTGCTCTGATAGTGACTTTGACGTTCAGGAATACAAGAAAAGACTGTATAAAGAACAAGCATCTATTAAAAGACTTCTACATACCAAAAAATTACAGCCATTTGTTCTATATGGAACCATCAGGTGTACAGTTGAGCATCAGTGCATAATATTTTGCACTTTTCACTTCCATCAGAATATTTCAGATAGACCACTGAGCAGCCATGAGATGGTAATGGCTATTAGTTTCTTTCTAGTGATCTGGATTCGCTTTAGTGATTTTGGATTCAATCCACAACTACCCCCCTCCCCTGTTTTTTGTGTGCACTATTGTTGAAGCATCAAGGGGGCATTCTCGGTGTCTTTACTAAGATAATGCACATTTGCACCTGCTTTCACTGTGTTCAAATGTCAAAACAGGATCATACTAAGACAGTAACTCAGTCAGTCCCAGGCAGTTTCCATTTCGTCTTTCTTTCAAGTGTTCAATCTCACCTTGAAATGGCAGATTTCTCTCACCAAGAAATAGTGTGACCCAGACATCACTGCAGTATTAAATGCCAGTGTTTCTCACCTTCAGTTTCCTGCTGCAGCTTTTCATCAAGTCACAGAATTCTTGAGACAGTTGTGCAGTTCTCTCCAGACTGAGCCACAGTTCATATGACCTGATGCTACATGCTTTCTTAGTTTAGGTTTCAGCTTCTTCCAGAATGACACAATTTATGAAATAAGCTGCATGATGTTGAGATGTCTTGAAGCTGCTCTGGCAAACATGGCATGGAAAACAGAATGCTTTGTTCCCTGCACAGGAATACAACATCCAGGTTTGACTGATGGCTTTTCCATTTGGTAGTAAACTCAATAAGATCGTATCAGCGAAACATCTGCCATTCCAATGTGGAAAATTAAAAGTTTCAGGTGTCAACAAGATAACAACGAATGGAGTCTGAATGTTCTTGGGAATGTGGCCGCATTGCTGGATCTTGCCCCAGTCTCTTTTATGGTGAGCTTTTACTTGGGATTTCTTCCTGGACACTTGCTAAGGAAGCTGAGCTGACAGATTCATCATCATCTTCATGACAAATAGCAACAAATGGCTCATTTAAATTGTCAGTGCTACCTCTCCCAGCTTTAGAAGTTGCAAACATATTCATCTCATATTTCGTAACTTTCTCTTCTGAATTTTTAGTGCAGACAGCCACTATGGTCAGGGGCGGCTCTAGGATTTGCGCTGCCCCAAGCAGGGCGGCACGCCGCGGGGGGCGCTCTGGCGGTCGCCGGTCCCGCGGCTCCGGTGGACCTCCCACAGGCACGCCTGCGGATGCTCCACCAGAGCCGCAGGACCAGCGGACCCTCCGCAGGCATGTCTGTGGGAGGTCCACCGGAACCGCCTGCCGCCCTCCCACGGGACGCCGCCCCAAGCGCGCGCTTGGTGCGCTGGGGTCTGGAGCCGGCTCTGACTATGGTTATTGATACACTATGTCCTAAATGATCTTTTTACTTCCTGTTCCCAGGACCAAAAACCATTCTGCTAGGCTGGCCTGCTAATGTTGCGTACATCAACTCTGGTAACCTGGCATTTTTGCTTTTCAGCCCCTGATTGATATTTCTGCTTTTTTGATGGTAGCATGGTTGAAGGTTCCCATATTAACAGTGAATGACCTCCCACCCCTTACCACGCCACTCCTTACCAACATGGCTCCCGCCTGCATTCTAGTGTCACCAAGATGGTGTCAGCAGGATATTACCCAGTAATGCTGTATGGGTTAGCCTACCTAAACTCAGTAGACATCTGTCTCTTTTAATACTTTAACCAATAATTATAAAATGGCTAAAGAAATTGTGACTGGTGAAGAGATCACATACCCATGCCTCAAATATATTCTCAAAGTGAGACAAATGAATTATGAATGCAGAACCAGCAGCAAGTAGTTGGTTCAGCAGGTCTTCCCCGGCTGACTCCTTTAGTTGAATGTGAGTAGTTTGCAGTGATATTTCATGCTGGGCCACAGCATGTATGTGAGAGCTCTGATGTGACATCCATGTTAATCACTAACCTCTCAGCTTCTAATCTAGACAAGTCTGATTTTATCATTGAGGCGATTATTTTAAACACAACATTGTCTGTTACGAAAATGACTGAGATGGAAATATACATCTCTGCCACTTCCACTGCTTAATGTGATAACTTGGTACATATTTTGTCCCTGTTTACAATAATTTGGGGCTCCTTGAAGTTCATTGGAGGTGGGGGGGGGAAATGTCCCTTTGCCTAACCTAATACTGCTGCGCCTGCTAGGCCCTAAAACCAGTGCTGAACCCACCCAGTTCATTCCAGTAGCTTATGCATGTTGTCTCCAAGCCCCAACTCCTGAGCATCGACAATTAAAGCAACAAAAAACACACAAACTTTGCAAAAAAGCTTCTTAATTGTACATACCATTGATTTAAAAAGCACAGCAGCTTCAGATCTATGGGTGGTGGGGGGAAAACATGTGCATGCAAATTCCCTCCCTCAGTTTCCTCAGAACTCAGCCATCAGCTCCACAATTTTAAGGAAGTTTCCATTGTTTGGCACATACAGCTGATCTGAAATGCCACGCAGTGCTAGGTTTTGGGTAGCAAGCATTCTCACAATGGCAATGAGCCTTTTCAGAACATTTTGCCAGTAAGGAGACTCTGATACAGTCTTCTCTTGATGCTGATCATCTATGGTGGCCTTTAACCTTAGTCTCATCTCAAGCTCTTTCCACCTATGGAATGCTCTCTGGTGATTTGCTGCCTTCTCATGGCATGCCAGATTTCTAGCCAGATTTTTCCAGTCCTTTGTCCCTGCAGAACCCAATGTGGATCTGATTAAGTTCAACAAGGACAAGTGCAGAGTCCTGCACTTAAGATGGAAGAATCCCATGCAGCGCTACAAGCTGGGGACCGACTGGCTAAGCAGCAGTTCTGCAGAAAAAGATCAGGGGATAACAGTGGATGAGAAGCTGGATATGAGTCAGCAGTGTGCCTTTGTTGCCAAGAAGGCAAACGGCATATTGGACTGTATTAGTAGGAGCATTGCCAGCAGACTGAGGGAAGTGGTTATTCCCCTCTATTTGGCACTGGTGAGGCCACACCTTGAGTATTGTGTCCAGTTTTGGTCCCCCCACTACAGACGGGATGTGGACAAATTGGAGCGAGTCCAGCAGAGGGCAACAAAAATGATGAGGGGGCTGAGACACATGACTTGTGAGGAGAGGCTGAGGGAACTGGGGTTATTTAGTCTGCAGAAGAGAAGAGGTGAGGGGGGATTTGATAGCAACCTTCAACTACCTGAAGTGGGAGTTCCAAAGAGGATGGAACTAGGTTGTTCTCAGTGGTGGCAGATGACAGAACAAGGAGCAATGGTCTCAAGTTTCAGTGGAGGAGGTCTCGGTTGGATATTAGGAAAAACTTTTTCACTATAAGGATGGTGAAGCACTGGAATGGGTTACCTAGGGAGGTGGTGGAATCTCCACCCTTACAGGTTTTTAAGGCCCGGCTTGACAAAGCGCTGGCTGGGATGATTTATCTGCAGTTGGTCTGGCTTTGAGCAGGGGGTTGGACTAGATACCTCCTGAGGTCTCTTCCAACTCTCTGATTCTATGAAATGCAAGAGGAATGATGCAATCTAACATGACAATACAGTTTATAATAACGTAGATGTCACTGAAAATACAAAATGATTTTTTCCCCACAGAATCAGACTAGGGATGCAGACATGGCCCCCAATATGTTATAGATGCATAGTAACCAATAACAGTGCCCCAAAATTGAGACTTCTCCAAAATGCCTTTTCTTAAATTGTTTGCAGTGTTGTCTGTCTTAAAATTGTCAAGCAGAAAGATAATAGAATTGTGGCAAAAGTCCTTGCAAGTTCAGAATTGACTAGAAGTAAGCAAATAGGGCAAAAGAAAAAGGTCATACACATTGTTTGCATTTCAAAGTGAATTCACTTCAGATCCATCACTTCAGCTGAACTCTTACCCTTTTGTATCCACTTCATAAATAGTCACCCACACTTTGAGATTGGGTGACTAATTTTTTGCTGGAGAAAGCGTTATGAATGGGGTCAAGACCATATCGCTGAGGCTTGGTCTACACTAACTTCATAAAGTATTTATTCACACAAAAGCTTTATGGTTTTCAAGATATATTTTCTCTGTAAAGAGATTATAAGCATGCCTGGCTTACCAGGTATCACCCGTCTTCCACACGGTGACCTTGGCATGTTTCAAAGGTTGACATAAGGCAGCTTACATCAACCTAATTACGTCAGTGTACACACTACAGCCTGGCTCCTGTCGCTGAAAGTGCCCTACTACACCAACATCCTAACTCTACCTCCACAAGAGGCATAGGGCTTAGGTCAGTGTAGTTAGGGTGATGCAGTGTGCCTGTAGACATTGAGTTTCTTACCTCTTTGGCTATTAGGAGCTGTGAAATTGACAAGAAAGCTGGCTCCCCAGCTGGGCTGCTGTCTGGTCTCCACTCCAGAACAGGCTGCCACTTGGGCTCCCTGCATAAGGCCCTGCTGTCCCATGGGCTTCTGGCTCCCTGCTCTGATTTGGGTTGCAGCCAGACTTTCAGGTCCCCACCCCCGCAGGGAGCATGTCAGCTGACCAGACTCTGGCACCCTGAGCTCTTTGCTCCCCGTTGGGAACGAGGCAGCCGTGCTGGCCTTCTGGTGTGAGCACGCGCATCACTGACAGAAGAAGGGCAATGTGGACATGAACCACCATCGCAATTACTGCGGTGGCCGTAAGTTGACATAACAAAAGTAGACTTAAGTTTATAGTGTAGATATGCCCGTAGTGAGCATACTGAAGACAGAAAAGAGTGAATAGAAGATGGCATATATTTGCTTCAAATGACTTATTTTCTTCAAACAGCCTTGTATTGCTGTTATCTATCTCTATTACATCTAGTGGCAATTATGATAATCTACAATGAAGACCCAAGATAGTAGCAAATTTATAATAGTGACATTGTTAAGTGATATCCTTTGCAAACTTGCCATTGCTGTTGCTTGCAGAGAACAAGCATAACTCTAAATATTTCCTTCCACTAGCTCTTTTTTTTCTCAGGGAGAACAGGTGGTATTTAAAGTGTTTAATGAGAATAATGACCTGGCTGAGATCTGCAGTGGCAGAGGATATATCTCAAATAGTTGACTTCAGGGAGAGATTGAAGCCCATTGTTTCATCATATCCCACAAGAGAGGTGTTAACATTATCTCACAACAACCACATGCTCCAAGTGGTAATTATCCACTCCCATTTTAGCCGCAAAAATGACATAACTTAGAAAATTAATTCCCACATTTTAAGGAAGCCTCACATTACCATGCTCAAGCAACAGACAAAGCTGGCTACATTGAGAGAGAGCTCTTCTTCCATAGTGCTTTGTGTCTTCCATTTTTAAACGAAAAACAGTATTCCTTTTGACTTTAAAAATTACCCACTATTCAGTGTAGCTTATTTTATTCATGCTCTTTGCTCTGTTCATCAACTTTCATACTTGGAAGCTCAAGTCCTCTTCTCAATGTTCAAATGACTGCATGTCTCCCATTACTTAAATATTAGAAAAAAACATTCTTTTGGGGCCAAATCCAACTCTTATTTAAGTCAATTGGAGTTAGACCAGGCCCTTTGAAAAAGTTTTCTCTTATATGGGCCTGACATCAGATCAGCAGCATCTGTCTCATATGCTGGGAAAAGCGTTTGAGGTTCTCCTGGCTATATATGTTTGTTGCTGAATTCCTTCCCTCTCCTCTTTTATTTTGAGAGCGTTCATTGTTCCTGGAAACCTTTTTCTTTGCAGGTCAGTCAATTGGATAGGGCTGGTGAGGAAATTGTGCTCCTTTGTGGTGGCAGAATAGATGATCCCTGTCCTTAAAATTCTGGTAGAGGGTGGACTGCTTGTAGCTCTCTTTGAATATTTGTTTATCATTGCAGTTACATGTTTAGTGATGAATGATGTAGGAGGCTAAAGTGAAAATAGGCAACTCTTTGCAATCTAAGGTTATTGTACTCTTTGGATCTCGCTGGATGGTTGGTAGGAGAAATTTGGATATGGGGTATAGCAGCCTGTATGGAACTGGGAGAGAGAAGTGTAGGTTGCTAGAGGAAGGAGTTCAACCATGTGCACCAGGAAGCCAAATCTTGTGCACATGACTTGAATGCTAGCTGTAGTTGCAGCATTTCTGTAAATACATTTGAGTTTTAGAAACATGGAGAACTCTCATGTTAATATTGAGCCCAATGCATGGTCTGGCCCTATGTTTAATGTAACTGGCCTCTGTGCAAGGAACACCTCCCTTCTCTCTACCCATTGCACACTCCATGCAAGAAGCAGTCATGATAGCAAACACAGGGACTGCTGCTTCCTTGTGCTGGATCCATAGGCACATTTTATCAGTGAAGTGGATGGGGATGAGGTGTGACATAGACTTTCTTCTCCTCCTCCTCCCCCTCCCTCCCTCTTCCCCCAACACTGTACAGAGAAGCCTAGGTAAACTCAATGCATCAACCCCTCTTACAGATTGGAAAGCTTGGAGATGGATTGTCTTCTTGAATCTCTCCTGAGCTGTCAGGGAAGATGTGGATCTGCACTGTCTTCTATTCATGGCTGAGTCTTAAAGCCAAAATCTAAAGCTTAATTTTAAAATACTTAAATGAAAAATTATTGTGGTGGTATTGTCATTTTAAAAATCTAGTTTGGTCAGTTGTATCTTTAGTATCGTATATAATCAAACAGGCTAGTATACTTTAATCTTCAACCATTTGTTCACACAAATTCCAGAAATATATATTTTACTACAGTTAAATTAATTCTTTACCATAACCACAAGAACCTGTCTTTGCTTTGGATGGGTGAATGTGAAATTAATTTTGGCTACATATCTCATTGCAAAAGGGAAAAATGAAATACTGTGTACTAGTGGCAGTGATTTGGCAATTTCATAGAAAATTAGACATTAGTCTCAAAGTCCTATGAGAGCATCTAGTACATTTTCTTGCAAATGCAATATTCCCTACAATGTATTTCTAGTGTTTTGGTCAGCCTAGTTTTTAAAAGCTCCAAGCATTGAGGTTTCCATCACTCTCCTTGAGAGACTGTTCTACAGCCAGTAGCCCTCATTGTCAGGAAGCTTTTCATGATATTCGTTCTATGCTTTCCTGTCTTAATTTTATCCCATTACACATAGTTTACAGCCCCTGTTACCCTGGCAAATCATTCTTCTCCTTACTTAATGTATACATTTTTGAAAGATTTGTATACTATTATCATGTCTCTTCTTAAGGGCAGCTTATTCTTGGCTACTCCACTCTTGTGCACATTTTCCAGTCTAATTTTGAGATCCCTCACTGCTGCTTCTCCCCTCACCAGTTACAGCCCTGCTTCTGCAGCCAGGCACAGTTGGAGTCGCGGTGCTCCCTATACTGTATCTGATTTTGGTATTGGTAGTTGGTATTGCTATATTTTTGTTTGTTGTTGTATTACATAATTATTGTTTAGATTTGAAGGGAAGGGCCCAATTATCCTCTCACTAATGTGTGTTTTACCAGTCTAACTCCATTGACTTCATTGGCGTTCCACCTGATTTACACTAGTTTTAGTAAGGGGAGAGTTAGGCCTAGAATATTTCAAGGAGGAACTGATATGTCAGTGTAGGCTATGAATGTCAGTGTGTTTAAACAGTACTAAAATGAGAATAGGATATGCCTCTGCACATTTATTTAAACATCCACTTAACTCAAGCGATGACTCTCTTTGGAGTTCTTCCATCATGATTGCAGAAGCCATGTAGCTTAGGGGGCTGGATGTACATCACTGGATCTTCTGTTAGCTCTATAGGTTTCTCTCACTCTTAACTAGCTACAGAAAGTCATACTTAAAGAGCTATAGGTACCAATTAATGTGAGAGGGAGGCCTTGCATGGGATTGAATGCTGCAGTTCTCATTTGTCTGGATGAAAAGCCTATGAAGTGCCCTGTTGTGGAGAAATCCTTAAAATGAAACAGCAAGCTTGACATAGAGATTCATACACAAATCAGTTGCTCTCATCTGAGACACTGTATTATGTGTTCCCTCAGAGGCCTATATACCTTACATACATGAAAAGATGACTTGGTTAGATTCCCCAATTTATTTGAATTCATAAAGGGGCTAGGGGAATTGAGGTAACAGTTTGAAACTTTAAAGCAATAACTGTGTGTGTGTGTGTTGTGGATACACTACAGAAGAGATGCATGTGTCCTTTAATCCTGGAAGATAATTGGCTGCAGTCCCACTTTTGAATGCTGAAGTTGTTAGAAATCTGGAAGAGATTTTTGGGGCTCAGATTTTCTCCTTAGTAGTAGTTCTTATATATCTACTTTATGCTGTGCTAGTGGGTTATATGATTTAATCTGAAGTGGGGAGTAATTACTTACTGGCATTTTAAAATTCTTTATTTAGATTTTTTTCTAATCTGTATTGTGTAGAATAGGTAAAATGCTTGAGTAGATCTGAAAACTAGATGGTATATTAGCATGCTTGAGGTTTGTTTATTGAGAAGTCTGACCCTCAGCTGTTGAAGGTCACCTTACTTTACACTAGTGGGAGGAGGTAAAGTGTGCAGAACTGAATCCTGTTGACTCTTTGGTGGAAAACAGGTTATTCTGCATAATACTTCCCTCTATTTCAGTGCCATCCAGTACAAAGCCATCCTTTGCATGAGTTCCAGGTGTTCAGAGCTTGCAGATATTGGATGGTGTGTGTGTGTGGGGGGGGGAATGGGGTGAGTGCCAGTGGGGTGATGGAGCTGAGGATCAGCTTCTGTGTCTCAGGGAGGAAGGCAGAAATCTTTGGCAGATTATTGTTGACATTAATACTAGTCCAGCCTATAATATTCCTTCTCTTTGGAGGGCTTTGAATTGTGGTGGGTGAGTCAATGGATGGATTCTGGACTGGGAGGTTAGACATCTGGATTGTGCCTTGAGAGACAACTGTCCCATGAGATTGCACTCTGCAGAGTTTGGGTCCATGTTTTCAGTGGATACACAGCCTAAGCAGCCCTCTTCCTGTTCTGCAAGGCAGTTCTCCCTGCGTGTTTGAGGCCTGGTCTACACGGAGGGGGGAGGGGTGTCGATGTAAGATACGCAACTTCAGCTACGGGAATACCGTAGCTGAAGTCGATGTATCTTTTCCGACTTACCTCCCGTCTTCACAGCGCGGGATCGACGTCCGCGGCTCCCCTGTCGACTCCACTACTGCCACTTGCTCCGGTGGAATTCCGGAGTCAACGGGGAGTGCGTTTGGGGATCGATATATCGCGTCTAGATGAGACACGATATATCGATCCCCGATAAATCGATCGCTACCCGCCGATATGGCAGGTAGTCTGGACGTACCCAGAGATGCTGATGCGATGGACAAACTACGGCAAGACTAGAATTTGTTGAATTTTTTCAGAATACATTATCTGACATATCCAGCTTCCTCCCCCTTATTTTTGAGATGTATTAATTAATTGTAAGTAGTTTGTCAAATAGTTCAAACAACTTGCAGGCTATGGGTGATTCTTTAATGGTTAAATTTTGACCTCTGTGCAGCAGAACACTTACACGTGTGCTTAATTTTAAACACTGGAGTCCAACTGACTTGTGTGCTTAAGTGCTTTGGTGGATAAGTACATTCTGAGTTCTATTAACTAATAATTATCCATGGTGTGTGACGGTCACTTAAATTTCATAGGCTTATTTCTGCTCCCAGAGTGGGTGACCAACATATTTTAGAAGAGAATAACCAATTGTGAATTCTAAATAAGAAATATTGTGTGCACATGAACATACGTTTCTTTAAATCAACTGTACACAAGATGTCTGAAATTTCCATCCTGAGCAAGGGGAAAAGACTTGTAGGGAAAGGCGCCTAGTTGGATGAAAAACCACTTTAAAAAAGTTATTAGAAGTAAGCAGAAGCCTTCATGAAATGAAGAAAAAGATTGATCATAAGATAAATGTAAATCTTGGAGGTTAAAAAATGTGGGAATGAAGTGAGAATTGCTAAAAGTCAAGTTGAATTAGCTCTTTCCAAGGAAATTAAAAGAATGAGGCATTTTAGTTTATATGTAAATAAAAAGAGAAAGCTGTACAGTGTAGATGGGGAGGAGATTAAAAATCTAGGTCTGGCTCCCAAACTAAATGAATACGTTGCCTTGTTTTTTACTGGGGATAATGATATGAAAGATGGGCATGAAGGCAGGATGGCTGCTGGAAATGAGTGGATAGAAATGGAAATTAGATGTGAAAGATCCTCAAAAGGCTTAAAGTGCTTAAATCAGGGAGTCTGGATAATTTCCATACCCGAACTCTGAAATAACTGGCACATGAGATTGCTAGTCTGATAGCAAGAATTTTTAATAAATCCATCTATTTGGGGGTAGTTCCGTATGACTGGAGAATAGCTACCATCATACCTCTATAGAAAAAAGGGAGAAAAATTGATCCAGGCAATCACAGACCTGTTAGTCTATCCTCAGTAGTATGCAAGACTTTGGAACAAATTTTGAAGGAGAGAATAATTAAATTTATGGAAATACATGGAAAAGGGGATGTGATGTAACATGGGTTTACCAAAGATAGATTAAGCAATGCTAACCTGATTTTCTTCTTTGAGAAAATAACTGATTTTTTTAAGATGAGGGAAATGCAGTAGATCTAATATACTTGGACTTTAATAAAATGTTTGACATGGTACCATGTGGGAAATTATTAAATTAGAGAAGATGGGATTAGTACAAGAATTGTAAGGTGGATAAGGAACTGGCTAAAGGTGAGAAGGTAACAGGTTGTACAGAAAAGTGAATTGTCAGACTGGAAGGGGGGTTACTTGTGGAGTTCCTCAAGAATCAGTCTTAAGGACAGTTTTAGTCAATATTTTTATTAATTACCTTGGCACAAAAAGTAGGTGTGCAGTAATGAAATTTGCTGATGATGTAAAGATGGGAGGCATTGCCAATACAGAAGAGGGTTGCAATAAAAAATCTCTGGCTCTGAGTCTCAGAGCCTAGGTCAGCTGACTTGGGCTCACAAGGCTTAGTCTGTGGGGCTAAAGACTACAGTGCAGATGTTTGGGCTCAGGTTGGTGCCTGGGCTCGAAGACCCTCCTATGTAATGAATGGGTGGTACTCAGACCCTGAATGTCTGCACTGCAGGTTTTAGCCCCACAGCCTGAGCCCTGGCAGTTTGAGTCACTTGACCTGGGGCAGCTGTGGTCATGCCTGTGTGTCTTTCAATGCTGTGTAGAATACCCAAAGAGTAAGTTCTGCTACAAGTGGGGCACTCATCAGTTGAAAGTGACAGAGAAGGAGAGAGATCTGGATGTGTTGGTTGATTACAGGATATATCTACCAAGTGATAAATGCCATCATGTGCCAGCAATGCCCCTTTGCCATGTACGTTGGCCAAACCAGACAATCTCTACGCAAAAGAATAAATGGACACAAATCTGACTTCGGGAATCATAACATTCAAAAACCAGTAGGGGAACGGTTCAACCTCTCTGGTCACTCAGTAACAGACCTAAAGGTGGCAATTTTGCAACAGAAAAGCTTCAAAAACAGACTCCAACGAGAAACTGCTGAACTTGAATTAATATGCAAACTAGATACCATTAATCTGGGCTTGAATAGAGACTGGGAGTGGCTGGGTCATTACACAAATGGAATCTATTTCCCCATGTGAAGTATCCTCACACCTTTTTGTCAGCTATCTGAAATAGCCATCTTGATTATCACTACAAAAGTTTTTTTTCTCCTGCTGATAATAGCTTATCTTAATTAATTAGCCTCTTAGAGTTGGTATGGCAACTTTCACCTTTTCATGTTCTCTGTATGTGTGTATATATATCTTCTTACTATATGTTCCATTCTATGCATCTGATCAAGTGGGCTGTAGCCCACGAAAACTTATGCTCAAATAAATTGGTTAGTCTCTAAGGTGCCACAAGTACTCCTGTGCTTTTTGTGGGTACAGACTAACACGGCTGCTACTCTGAAACTAAACCAGATACTAAACCAGGCTGTGCATGTGTTACCCTGTATTACAGGGCTATAAACATGAGGATGCTGAGACTGATAATGTGGCATATGCTGCACAAGAGGCTGATTAGGGAACTGTTGAGGACTATAGGTAACATACTGTGTTGAATAGACTGGTGGTGTAGCTACAATAGCTGTCAATGAGCCACCAATGTGATGCAGCTGCAAAAAAGGCAAATGCCATCCTAGGATGGCATCAGGTGAGGCATTTTCAGTTGAGAGAAGTATTAATGCCATTGCACAAGGCACTAGTAAGATCTCATTTGGGATACTGTGTACAATTCTGGTTACCTGTGTTCAAGAAAGATGAATTTAAACTAGAACAGCTGCATAAAAGCCACTAGGATGATCAGGGGAATGGAGGGCCTGTGTTATGAGAAGAAACTGGAAAAGCTTGCCTTGTTTAACCTGGCAAACAGAAGGCTGAGGGGGAATCTGATCTCCCTAAATACATTGGGGTGTATGTGTGTGAGAGAGGTGGTTGGCATAGGAACAAATAGTTATAAACTTGCCC
Source organism: Mauremys reevesii (assembly GCF_016161935.1). Taxonomy (NCBI): domain Eukaryota; kingdom Metazoa; phylum Chordata; order Testudines; family Geoemydidae; genus Mauremys; species Mauremys reevesii. Next base: position 283,334,941 of record NC_052623.1, read on the forward strand.
TAAACAAATTCAAATTCAGGCTGCAAACCAGAAGATTTCTAACCACCAGAGGAGCGAAGTGCAGGAACTGCTTTCCAAATGGAGCTGTGGGGGCAAACAACTTAATTAGCTTTAAGTGAGCTGGACAAATTTACGGGTGGGACAGTATGACAGGGTTGCTTATGATGGTGAAGGGCAGGGCTTGGCATCCCTGTGATCCTAAGGCCTGGTCTACACTAGGACTTTAATTCGAATTTAGCAGCGTTAATTCGAACTAACCGCTCAACCGTCCACACCAGGAAGCCATTTAATTCGAACTAGAGGGCTCTTTAGTTCGAATTTGGTACTCCACCCCGGCAGGTGGAGTAACGCTAAATTCGACATGGCTAGCTCGAATTAGGCTAGGTGTGGATGCTAATCGAACTTAGTAGCTCCGGGAGCTATCCCACAGTGCACCACTCTGTTGATGCTCTGGACAGCAGTCCGAGCTTTGATTCTCTGACCAGCCACACAGGAAATGACCCGGGAAAATTTGAATTCATTTTCCTGTCTGGGCACTTTGAATCTGACGTCCTGGCTGGACATCGGGGCGAGCTCCGCAGCACCTGCAACGCTGCAGAGCTCTCCAGCAGAGGCGTTCATGTAATCTCTGAATAGAAAGAGGGACCCAGCATAGACTGACTGGGAACTCTTCGATCTGATCGGTGTGTGGGGCGAGGAGTCTGTGCTTTCGGAGCTGCGCTCCAAAACAGGGAATGCGAAGACCTACGAGAAGGTCTCCAAAGCCATGAGAGACAGAGGATACAGTCGGGATGCAATGCAGCGCCGCTTGAAAATCAAGGACCCCAGACAAGGCTACCAGAAAATCAAAGTGGCAAACGGACGCTACGGAGCCTGCCACCACTGCCCCACCAGTGACCATGGACTCTGACGATGGGACAGTGTCGACGGCAAGTTCCTCGGCGATGTTCACGGACGGGGAAGATGAGGAAGGGTTTGTGGAGGACGAGGCAGGCGACAGCGCTTACAACGCTGGTTTCCCCGACAGCCAGGATCTCTTCATCACCGTCACGGAGATCCCCTACCAACCCTCCCCGGCTGTTAACCCGGACCCTGAATCAGGGGAAGGAGCAGTCGGTAAGTGCTTTAAACATGTAAACATTTATTCTTAATATAACAGGAATCTGAAGTATGTGAAAAGGAGGTCTCTCTATATATGGGGATAGAACAGAAATCCTCCTGGGAGATCTCCACGAAGCTCTCCTGGAGGTAATCGAAAAGCCTCCACAGGAGGTTCCTGGGGAGAGCTGCCTTATTGGGTGCTCCGTGGTAGCACAGTTTTCTGCGCCAGGCTTTCATGAGGTACTCAGGGAGCACTGCCTCCCCGAGCACAGCTGCATCGGGCCCTGGTTCGTGCGAGCTTTCACGCAGCATGCGCTCTATATCTCCTTCAGTGACCCTCCTCAGGGTGATCTCGCTTGGAGACTCCTGCATCTAATTAGGGTAATTACTGTAACGTTACGCCTGGTCCAAAGTATTTTTAAAAAATCTACGGACACACGGCATAGCACAGACTCAGCATGCAGCTGCGTGACGAGCGTAACGGAAAGCCAAAGAATATAATGGACGCTCATGGAGGGAGGGGGGAATGAGGACGCAAGGTATCCCACAGTTCCTGCTGTCTCCGAAAAGTATTTGCATTCTTGGATGAGCTCCAAATGCTTCTAGGGTCAAACACAGTGTCTGCGGTGGGTCAGGGCATAGTTCGGCAATTTGCGCACACACCACACCCACCACCAGAAGTGAAAACAATCCTCTGTTGAGTCTTTTACATGTCACCGTATCTTTACTGAATGCTGCAGATAGACGCGATGGTGCAGCACTCAACACCAACATCCTTGCTCCCCCCCCGCCATGGGTGGCTGATGGTTCAATAAGATGGAAATCCATCCTCATCATCAGCCTATTGGCACATGGGGCAGTGCAAAAGGGCTGGTAACCATGCCGACTAGTATCAGTAAGGTCGATCAAGGGCGCCTGGCCCTAATTTTTGATGGCTGATGGTACAATATGGCTGGTAACCGTCCTCATCATTGCAACAGGGGGCTGAGCTCCATCAGCCCCCACCCTTCATTGTAAATAAAAGATTCAATTGCCCCTGGACTAGCAGAGGGATGATGGGCTCCTTCACCCACAGTCCTTAATGTCCTGCCTGGACTATCATTGCAGCTGGAGGCTTCCTTCCAGTCATTTCTCACAAACAAGTCACTGTGTCTTATTCCTGCATTCTTTATTACTTCATCACACAAGTGGGGGGACAATGGTATGGTAGCCCAGGAAGGCTGGGGTAAGAACGGAATGAACAGGTGGTGTTGTTGCAGGAGCACCCCCTGTGAATAGCATACAGCTCATAATTTATGCAGGATCGGACACAGAGCAGCTGTGCTGTCTGGTTCTATGATACAGTGGTTCTCTAGTACACTTGGCCATAATCTAGGCAGGACTGATTCTATTTTTAGATACCAAAAAGGAGGGATTGACTCAGGGAGTCATTCCCAGTTTTTGCTTTTGCGCCCCTGGCTGCTCGGCCAGGGGCACTTATGACAGCAGCAAATGTTGCAGTGCAAAAGGACAGGTAACCATGCCCATCTTATTACCATCTTATTACCAATTTATGGTATGGTTGATGGTACAATATGGCTGGTAACCATCTCTGCTGTCATGCAAAAGCAAAAGCATGCTGCTGTGTAGCGCTGCTGGCCCGCCTCTGTCAGCGGCATCTAGTACACATACGGTGACATACACAAAAGGCAAAACAGTGTCCATGGTTGCCACGCTATGGCGTATGCCAGGGCAATTCTGGGAAAACGGGCTTGAAATGATTGTCTGCCGTTGCTTTCCCGGAGGAAGGAATGACTGGCGACATTTACCCAGAATCCACCGCGAAAATGATTTGTGCCCCAGCAGGCACAGGGGTCTCAACCCAGAATTCACAGAGACAGCCTAGACTCAGTTAATTGTTCGCCAAAATGTATCTTTGCAAGGAATTCACTCCCTGTTTCCCATCTCACAGCTTCCACTGTCTCCAGACCTGCCACAGCATCCTGCAGAGGCTGGCAAAGATTAGGGCGAAAGAAAAGACAAGGGACAAGATGTTCGAGGAACGTATGGGCTGCTACCTAGCAGAGGCGGACCAGCAGAGCCAGTGGAGGGAGACCGTCTCTCTGTGCCAGCGCTCACACAGCGAACGGGAGGAGAGGTGGCGTGAGGAAGACAAGCAGGCGACTGAAACGATGCTTGGACTAGTGAGGGAGCAAACGGACACGCTCAGGCGCCTTGTGGATGTTCTGCAGGACCGCAGGAGGACAGAGACACCCTGCAGTGTATCTGCAACCGCACTCCCCTGCCACAAAGTCCCATACCCCCCTCAACGAAAGTAATCAGGAGGAGGGGCGGCCGGGGACGTGAATACTGTCACTGCACCACAGCACAGTGCTCAAGTACCCAAAAGCTCTCATACCCTACCTTTGCCAAAGTCCTTCGCTTCCACACTCACAGTAGTCCCAATCCCAGTCCCATCCCCTAACTGTCTACTTAATTAATAAAAATGCTTTGCTGTTAATTACTGTTTCCGTTCTGTTTTTTCAAAGAAGACTGTGTTTGAATGGGGGGTGTGGGGAAGGGGGTGGTTAATTGCATAGGACAGTCACCTTTCCCAGGGTACAGACACGGGGGCAGGATCAGCAGCGGGTCACACACACGGTGCAGTCAGTAGGCACCCTGGTCGGTTTTTGGAGGTGGTTTCCAGGATCTGTGTGGGCGGGGGAGATGTGACTTTGCAGCGGGGGAGGGCGGTTACAGATCTTATACAGCGGTCCTTGTCCTGGACCGCTGAGTCACGCAGCTGAGGAATCTGTATCCGTCCTCCTCCACCACAAGGTCACATATCCGCCCGCACACAGAATTCCATAAAGAGGAATGGCAGGCTCCGTTGAAAGAAGCATTCCGGCACTGCGGACCGCTCTAGGAGCAGGAGCCTGTCATTCCTTGAGTTTAGAGGCGGTCTTTACATCACCGCACACCCTACCCAGCACAGCCTGCGTCCCAGTTTCAACCCTTTCATGAAAAGTCATGAATAAAGAAACCTTTGTTAAGTAATAATGGGACATGTATTTTATTTTTACACGTGTGCTGGAAGTGGGGGTAACGGGGTGAACGGGGTATGTAACCGAAGAGGAGAGTCAACAGTAACTGGGTAAAGAAACAGGGGCAGGTTCAGCTTCTCTGTAAAGAAACTGAACAGTCACAGGTCACGCTGCTCGCTGGTATTTGAAGAGTTCCTTGTCGCTGTCCCAGGCGCATGTATAGGGCTTCATGAGCAAGTGCATTAGCGGGTAGGCTGGGTCCCCGAGGATGGCTATAGGCATCTGCACATCCACAACAGTTATTTCGTGGTCCGGTAAGAAACTACCTTCCTGCAGGCGTCTGAGCAGCCCACAGTTCCTGAAAACACAGGCATCATGAACCTTGCCCGGCCACCCGACGTTGATGTTTGTAAAACGTCCCCTATGGTCCCCCAGTGCTTGCAGCACCATTGAAAAGTAGCCCAATTTCTCAGCAGCTGACTGTGGAAGAGGTGGACGATAAAGTGCGAGGAGGAGAAAACGGCCATAACTGCAGCGGGCTCCATGATCGCAGTGCTGTGGCGTCCACGCTGTCACTGACGAGAAAAGTGCACGAACAGATTGCCCGCAGCCGCTTTCAAGGAGGGAGGGAGGGAGTTTGTGATTGACGGTTCAATGACAACACTTACCCAAAACCACCCTTGACACATTTCTCCCCCCAGCAGGCATTGGGGGCTCTACCCAGCATTCCAATGGGCAGCGGGGACTGCGGGAACTGTGGGATAGCTTCCCACAGTGCACCGCTTCCAAAGTCGACGCTGGCCCTGTTAATGTGGACTCAGAAATTCGAATTAGTGTATTTAGTATGGATACACAAATTCGACTTCATAAGGTCGAATCCACAAATTCGAACTAAGTTGATTCGAAATAGTCTTGTAGTGTAGGCAAGGCCTAAGAGTCCCTTTATGCTAATTGTCAAAGGGCACACTCATCACATTGTTGTCAGAATATTTAGCCAAACAGAGTCTTTTAAGGTATCTCATAAAAACTGGTGCCACACTGGTCATGAATATCATAGTGTGATGCATATACAGTCTGTGTATAAAGAGTTATGTATGTGTGCTGAAAGTATGTTCTCATGTTGTGGAGGCAGGGAATTAACAAGCCTGCCTTAGATAAAGGAATGTGGATTTACCTTCTCTGCCTGGCTCAATTACAGGCAGAGGGCAATGAAAGTACATTAACATATAAGGTAAGCAAACCCATCAAGCTAACTTGCTGGAGGAAGCAGCTTGGTGAGCATACTAGGGGACATGCTGGAGTGTGAATCCCCAGGAGGCCTTTTTGGATCTTAGGGCAAAGACAATGAACTTTGGGAAATATAAGGAAAGTGAAAAGACATTCTAGTTATCAATCATTAAGTGGACAGAATCCTCTGATTCCATGAACATTGGAGCCTCCTACCAGAAGAGCTGGAGCTGCTACTAGCTTGATTGTACAAACTGTTTTGGCAAATATATAGCTTACTAGAATTAGGTTTTAGGCACTAGAAAGCATGTTTTTACTTTGTTTTATCTGTAACCAATTGTTTCTGTTATCTCTATTAGTACCACTTAAATCTCTGTTCTTTATTAATAAACATATTCTTTCTTTTACTATAAACCATCTCAGTGCTGTTATATTAAAGTGTGGGTTTTCAGCTAACCTAACAGGCTGGTGAGTACTGTCTCTGTGGAGGCAGTGAACATAATACTTTCTGTGAGTGTCCAGTGAGAGGGACTGGACACTGCAGAGAGATGTCTCTGGGCAATTCAGGAACTGGGGTTCACTGAATGTTACCTGTAAGGCAGGATTAAGACTGGCAGAAGCATGTGGCATTTGCTAGTGAGGCTAGACTGGTGTGGCAGGGAGCTGTCACACAATTTAAGATCCAGCAAAACTCTCCCTTGCTGAGGCAGTGGCTCTTGGTGCTCTGAGGAGAGCATCATAGTCCCTCCCAGTTTGTTTTATGTCCCTAAAGCTCACTCATCAAGACTTCAGCAGCTCACCTACATGATTAAGAAGGGATTCTCCCCTCCCCCTGTCCAACGTATTCTAGGTTTCCTTTGGTCTTCTGCCTCTAAAGCATCGGTGATGACCATGGCTGGAGGAGGGTCACTGCCGGGGGGTGCCAGTGCATTGAACATTCTCTCTCGAGTGCTGAGCTGGCTGGTTCTTGCTTGCATTCTCAGGATCTAACTGATCACAGTTATCCCCCATGTCAGACTGACAGTGACTTTAGGGTTTTTTGTCTTCTTCTGCAGCACAGAGGATTATCTGGGTATATTTTACTTAACTCCCTGATGTTGCAAGGGCCTCAGATATCAGTGCATCCTCCTGTTCTCTGCCTGTGGAACATACGTTTAATACCATCTGGGCTGTAATATTTTTGTCTAATTTTGGTTGTTGGGTTTAGTGTGCAGGTGCTGGTGGCCTGTGATATACAGGAAGTCAGACTACATGCTCTAGTGGGCCTTCCTGGCCTAAACTCTAGGACTTTATACAAAGAACAGCAGTGGGAATGGAATGTTTTCGTGAATAGGATATTCACAAATCCCGTTTTGCAGTAAACCTGTAGTCACCAAAATACTAACAGTATCTGCAGGAGGGAATGATTGGGTATATCATCCCAGTTTTGTCTGACAGTTCTTGTTAATCCTATGAAAGAGATAATACATAAAGTAGAATTCATTTCAGGTTTTCAAAGAAAGCTCGTGTTTGTGGCTATGATGTCACTAATCAAAAGCATTGCTCCATAACAGAAATTGTCAAACAACAATGAAATTACACCTGGAAAATAGTGGAAGCAGTTCAATATTGTATTCTAAACAGACGGTCAACAATGAAACTAGTGCTACATCAACTGTGAAGTTTTACAAAATAAGTGCATAACACCTTTTCCGTAGTTCATTAACTTGTCTGTTAGGGAGAAGTAAAAACAAGACTAGATGCTCAGAAAGTTGCACTTCAGATTTGATTTAAGCAATCTAAATTGACCAAGTTACACTTTACCTCTAGTTGTCTACAGCTAAAAAGTTAGTATAAAAAAACATACAGGTTTGCTAATTGAAGAAGCCCTGGAAAAAAACATGTGGTCACTTAATTGATTGCTGTGTGACTCAAAGGCTTATGGAAAAGCAGTAACTGAATAACAATGGATAACGAATAGAAAAAAGGTTTTGAGAATTTTCTTGATGAAAGTGGTCCTTGGGGCATTGATAGTACAAAGATATTGATCATTCTCACTGCTGCAGCTGATAGGAATCCTTTTACTAGCTTCAGCTGAGCAGACTATGCTAAAGGCCAGGGTTTTTTAAATTTTCATTTATTATTGATTTTGTCTCTAGTTGCATGTAATTGGCTCCCTGAATAGTATTTTTGTATGTTATTGGTAAGCTATATCATCTTTTCATTTTAAATAAATTTTTATATTAAAGTGTTTTTCCTTAGGGAAATTGACTTTTATATTAGTTGCTTTGCTATAAACAAAGAATAAAAACTTATTAGAATCTCTTAGGTTCATTTTTTTAAATTTTCTTGAAACTAAAATGTTTGTATTTGTGTTTTGCTTTGAATTTTTTAATGTATGATTCACCAATTGCTCTGCAATGTTACAATAGTATTATTTATTCAGCATTTACGGGCCTCTATCCAACACCCACCGAATCCAGTGAGAGCCATCTTCATTGAGTTCAATGAATGTTTGATTGGGCCTTAACAGTGCTGGGTGATTCACAGAACCAGTAAAACATGGTCCTGCAAAGCTTGAACTATTTGACATGACACAATGAGTGAGAGCCATTGTTGGGATTCCTTTAGAGACCTTATCCACTTGGCTTATCCAGAACACATTGTCCAGTTCTGGGAGAACACTTCACCCAGTTCACTGGGATCCAAAACACTCAGTTCAAATCCAGATTTTGTCGCTTAAGTTCTTTTATTTGATATGCAGCAAACCTACACTGAGTTGATCAGACTCAAGTGTAGGGGGCGGATATGAGGACATACCAGACATCCAAATTTACATAGAAAACCTCTTCCTTTATATACATTTACACATTACATTGCATATACTGTACATTACATCACATGTTTTTGGACTGGTTCCTGCAAAGTAACCAAGCCAATCCCTGTACAGCATGCTCTGTCCATGTGGTGTTCATGTGGAACCTGATCCTTACTTTCCACATTTATCTTGTCCATTTTCCCTAGCATCGGGGTCTTGCTACTTATCTTAGCTAGCACAGACATCCTGACTCCAGCATACTGCTTGTCAAGTCCCTATTTACAACTTAACAATCCATTCACCTTCCCAATCATGTCCACTAAGAAATGAGGCAAGTTACTTATGTAGAGTGACCAGATGTCCCGATTTTTGGAACTTTTTCCTACATAGGTGCCTATTACCCTCCACCCTCTGTCCTGATTTTTCACACTTGCTGTCTGGTCGCCCTATACCTGCTTTATGGCCTACAGCCATAAACCATGAGGAAAGGGTAGAAAAGGGTAAAATGAAGAGAGAGGTTAAAATAATAAAATAGGTTCATGCACATGTCCCAAGTCCCTTTAAAGTTAATGGAATGGCTCCCATTGATTTCTGTGGCTGGATCAGGCCATATGTGTCCATCTTGATAGCATTGCTGTATCGTTTTATTTTTTGTTCAGCTGGAGCAGATATTCCAGAGGGACCAGGTGTGTATGAGGAAGACCTGTTAAGTAGTGGTAGGTAATGGAGTAAGGTTAGAGAGAATGCCAAACTGTATAAATGTCTGTATCTTGTGCAGGGGCGGCTCTAGCCATTTCGCCACCCCAAGCACAGCGGCACGCCGTGGGGGGCGCTCTGCCTGTCGCCGGTCCCACGGCTCTGGTGGACCTCCTGCAGGCATGCCTGTGGATGCTCCACCGGAGCCGCGGGACCAGCGGACCCTCCGCAGGAACACCTGCGGGAGGTCCACCGGAGCTGCCAGCCGCCCTCCCGGGGACCGGCAGAGCGCCCCCCGCGGCATGCCGCCCCAAGCACGTGCTTGGCATGCTGGGGCCTGGAGCCGCCCCTGATCTTGTGGCATTTCCATCCTAACCAGGCATGTGAAGTCTCAGGAGAGAACTCGTAAGTTTTCATTTCAGTTTTTCACTCCAAAGAAGTTCAGCTCTGAGCCCCTGAATTTTTTGAGATTTGCCCCAGTGTGTGCCCTGCTGAGCGAGAGTGGTGCTGCAGGCACTCCCTGCCTCAGCTTCTCTTCTCTCAGGGCCCCTTAAGAATTCGATTCAGTCCAAACAGATGTAAGACAAACTTCATCTGCTGGGACTCTATTTTATTAAATCCAGAATAATTTAACTAAAGTCTCTCCCCTTGAGTTTAGGGGTTGCTAAACCCTCCTATGTTGGTGTGTGCTCAGTTTGGGGAGCTTTTATCTCCCTTAGGACAGCATCTCTCTCTCTGAGCACTTCCCTGCAACTGAGCCTTGATGGCCTTTTAGCAGGCCCAGGTGCTCGTTATCCAGTTAACTGCCTAGATGGGTTCCTTAAAGTAACTCCTCATAGATCGCCTAGGCCAGACTCCCCTTAAAGGGGACAGCAGCTCCGTGATGCAGGGTCTTGCAGAGAAAAAAGACCTCAAGACGTTGAGATGAACTGTTCTTGAATAAAACATTCTGAGTTTTCTCCCTTGAAAACTTTGATTTACTTAACCTTTGTTTTCTGAAGACTGACTGCATTTATTTTTCACATTTCCCAGGTGATGGGTTTTTTTTCAGTGATGTTTTACCGTCTGGTTGCATTAGTCACCCTGCATTATGCTGCACTAAATCAAGTAATGCGATGTGACTATTAAAGTTGGGATGTGTAAAAACATGTCTCAGTTGGGACTACAAAAATGTAGTTTTCCAAAAGCAGCTGCCTTTGCATATTTTTAATACCTGTTTTCTAGGTGAAAAGTGATATTTCTGCTAACTAAGCTTTTTTTTCCTGGGCAATATCTGGATAAATTAAGAAAATACTTGTGCTATTTTTTCTTGATTCCACAACTTCCATATATACAAGTTCCTGTTTAAAGCTACTTGTTGTATTGCGGTGAGTGTGTAATGTTGTTATGGTATCCACAAAAGGAATATACTTGCTACCCCAGGCAAAGAAATACTCCTTCAGTTTCTGTTGCAGAAGGATAAATGTCTCTCTAAAAATGAAATTCATTATAGGAATTGTATAGGACCTTTGGACACACTTGACTGATCATTACTAATAGCAAACTGGCACTCTGAAATCCATAGGTTTCTAGAAAAAGATTTTCGTAATATCTTATTTTTTTATGGTACTTGATCTGCAAATTTATATTTGGCAAATTTGCTGGAGAGTAGTTCAGAAAGTCTATTTCTTCTCTATATAGGGATGTTGGGTGCACTGTTCACAGGTAAGCCTTCATGATGCTTAGTTGGCATTTAAACCTGTTCTAACAATTTTTCTTCCTTAGAGTGACTAGAAAAGACTCAGACAAATGAGAGTTTAGCATGATCTAGCATCAAATTAATAATATTGATTTTTCTCCATCCACTTGGGTTCTGAACACTTTCAGATTTTAATTTCACTTTTTTTCTTGGAAGTGGGAACCCCTCACCTAATGTTCTTACATAATAATATTAATTAATTAATACTACCTAGGTTTTATACAGTGCTTTCCATGAGTAGATCTCAAAGCACTTTGTAAAGGAGGTCAATAGCATTATCCCCATATTACAGATGGGGAAATTGAGGCACAGAGTAGCAGTGACTTGCCCAAGCTCACACAGCAAGCCAGTGGCAGAGTCAGGAATAGGTCCCAGGTATTCTGAGTCCCAGTCCAATGCTCTAGTCACTAAGTCAAATCAGTGTAAATGTTCACTCCACTGTGTGTGTGTGTGTGTGTGTGTGTGTGTGTATATATATTGTGACAAAGTCCCTCTTCTACCTTGGTCGGTCCTGCACTTCTTGGCAGATTTGCTCACCTCGGTGATCTTCCTCTCTGGTGGTACCCACAGTGTGGATCAACTCCTCCTGGATCTGATCAGGAGTTGGGAGGTTTGGGGGGAACCCGGGCCCACCCTCTACTCCAGGTTCCAGCCCAGGGCCCTGTGGAATGCAGCTGTCTATAGTGCCTCTTATAACAGCTGCATGACAGCTACAATTCCCTGGGCTACTTCCCCATGGCCTCCTCCAAACACCTTCTTTATCCTCACCACAGGTTCTTCCTTCTGGTGTCTGATAATGCTTGATTGTATGATAATTCCTCAATCCTCCAGCAGCACACCCTCTCAGTCTCAGCTCCTTGTGCCTCTTGCTCCCAGCTCCTCACACACACTTCTCTCCTCTGGCTCCTCCTGCTTGACTGGAGTGAGCTCCCCTTTTTATACCAGGTGCCCTGATTAGCCTGCCCTGATTGGCTGCAGGTGCTCCAATCAATGTAGCTCTCTCCGATGCCTTCTAGAAAGTTCTTAATTGGCCCCAGGTGCCTTAATTACCCTGGAGCAACTGCCATTTTGGTTCCCATGGTACTAGGGATTTGCTTAGCCTGGGGCTAACGTACCTGTTCCTGCGTACTTTCCTGTAGCCATCCGGCCTTGCTCCATCACTATATATATATACACACACCTCTACCCCAATATAATGCTGTCCTTGGGAGCCAAACAATCTTACCGCGTTATAGGTGAAATTGTGTTATATCAAACTTGTTTTGATCCGTTGGTGTGCACAGCCCCCTCCGCCCCCGGAGCACTGCTTTACCATGTTATATCCGAATTTATGTTATATCGGGTTGCGTTATATCGGGGTAGAGGGGTCTGTGTGTGTACACTAATATGCGCACGTGCACACATATATATGTGGTGGAGTGAACATTTACACTTACACATAATTTCATCATTGAAAGCGCAGCTCTCTTCAGTAAATATCATGTATGCTTTTTAATCTTTGCAGAGACGGTGACAAACAAAGAAGTTTAATTTTGATGCAGTGGAGAAGGAGCCAACAGAGTAAATCAAAATGGAGGGTGATTTACTCAGATCAATGGACAGGGAAAAGGATTTCTTTCACCTGGGTGGAGAATCCTAATACAGCCTAATAACTCTAGTCCATTCTGTGTGGGGAGATCTTCATTTCTGCATCTACCCAGCACAACAGCCAGTCTCCTAGTCTGCCAGATGGAAGCACATTTAGATCCCACTTTGCTAGAAATTGATATAGCGATCACCAAAATGCAATTATTTTTAGTAACTGCCCACTTGTTTTGAGGGCTGCATTCAGCCTGTCAGGCACAGCTGCTTAGCTGGAGAATTCCTCTCGTGCCTGTGATCTGTCACCATACTGTTTCTGATCCTGCTTGCTTTCCAACATAGACTTAGCTACAGTTTCTACACCGTCTCTTTTAGCTTCCAAATTGCACGCTCGGATCTCTGTAAATCTTTCCTTTTGCTGACCTTGAGACAAAAATGCCATGTTATCCCTTTCGGAGCTTAGCAGCAACATGCATAACAGGTTCTGGTTTGTGAAGTGTTCAAGTAGGGGAAGATAACTGCGTACTTTGTTCTCTGCTAGGCATGGCAGTGTGCTGTATAAGAAGAATTTTTCAGCACTTCCATTTCTCTTGGGCATCCTGACATTTACACTGGTGAACAAATAAAGTGTTGTGGACAAAAAGTTACAAAAAGAAGAGCTTTTTAGAGCTAATACTAGGCATTCTCCTGAATGACTAGCTAGATTTCAAATGACCTCCCACAAGTATTTTCAGCACAAGCATGATAGAACCAATGTATTGCCATAAACATATAGAAATGTCAGTCTTCCCGTGTGTCTCAATATGAATGTCTTATCCTTCAAGAACACAATCCCCTTTCCCTCTCACCTGCTATTATGTACATCTCATTAATTTCCTTCTTCTTGAAGTTTTCACAGTGCAAACATGAGTGTATATTTATTCAGAGTGAATAATAGGTGATTGTATTTTGTATGCAGTTTATTATTTTCCTTATAATGTAAGTCATTATTCTATCTGACATGGATAGCATTCTCAGACTTATGTGTTTTAAAATTAATGAGGCATTTGTTCTCTCAGTGAAGAAGCTAATAAAGAACATTCCTTCCCCCCCATGAATAATGTAGATGAATTAATACAAATCAATTTTATTTTTGGAGGAGTGATTTGTGATTTTTTTCCTAGAGAAGCATCCTAACATTTATAGGTTGAGAGAGTTATGACCTGAATAATTAATTTAAATTAAAAATAAATTCAGACTTTAGTATGTAAACAGTGTAGTAGTCATCCTTCTTATAGAAGGAAAAGGAGTGAAGGAAGATTGGTATTATACATTAGCCTTTCATTTCAGGAGACCAGGGTTCAAATTAGAGTATGGTCAAAAGTAAAAAAACTTAAGATGTGCACTCCACTTACTCACATTACAAACCCACCACAGATTTTGGCAAGACAGTTTCAGTGGAGAGGGGACCATACTGGACTAAAAGGTATGGAATACTCTGTTTCAGGACTGCAGTACATTGGCCAACCTATCTATATTTTGTGAATTTTTTGGTAAAGATGTTTGTATAGCATCTATTACTGAAGTACCTGAAAGCACCCTATATGCTTAAGATTGGAGCAACCCCCTATGCAGTAAAATCCTGAGAATGGTGAACCAATACCCCATGTTCCCTTCAGTACCAGGAACCATCCCCAATAATGTCAAGGAACATCTACCAGTCATAGATTTGGCCAAAATAATAAAAGGATAAAGTGAGAGACCTTGGCAGAAGAAAGAAGCTGAATAAAGGGGTTGCTATAATATAATTTATAAAGTATTATCATTTGCAAATACTATTACCACATGATTTCTAATGCACAGTGACAGCTTGAGGTGAAAATTAAGACACTGATTTTTTTTCATAAAACTCAGTTTAAATTAATGTGGGCCTAAAATGCCCTAATCATAACTGTATGGTTATTACATGGTCATAAAATCATAGAGAAATAGGGTTGGAAAGAATCCAGAGATATTAAGTCTAGCCCCCTGCACTGAGGCAGGACCAAGTAAACCTAGACCACCTCTGATGGTGTTTATCCAACCTGTTTTTGAAAACCTCCAATGATGTGGATTCCAGAGCCTCCCCTGGATGCCTATTCCAGAGCTTAACTATCCTAATAGTTAGAAAGCTTTTCATTTTATCTAACCTAAATCTCCCTTGCTGCAGATTAAGCCCATTACTTCTCATCCTAACTCCAGTGGACATGAAGAGCAGTTGATCACTGTCCTCTTTATAACAGCCCTTAATGTATTTGATGACAGTTATCATGTCCCTCTTCAGTCTTCATGCCCAGTTTTTCTAACCTTCCTTCAGAGGTCAGATTTTCTAAACCTTTTAATTATTTTTGTTGCTTTCTTCTGGACTCTCTTCAATTTGTCCACATGTTTCTTGGGCTGGTCTACACTGGCGGCAGCGGAGAAGGTGAATTGATCTAAGATATGCAACTTCAGCTATGAGAATAGTGTAGCTGAAGTCCTCCTATCTTAGATCGACTTAGAATCACTCACTTCACGTCCTCGCGGCGCGGGATCGATGGCCGCCGCTCCCCTGTCGACTTTGCTTCCGCCTCTCGCTGAGCTGGAGTTCAGCAGTCGATGGGAGAGTGATCGGGGACCGATTTATCGCGTCTACACTACACACGACAAATCGATCCCCGATAGATCGATCGCTACCCACAGATCCGTGTAGACATACCCTTAATGTGTGGTGCCCAGAATTGGAGCTGAAGTCTCACCAGTGCTGAGTAGAGCAGGACAATAGCCTTTCAGGTCTTACATAAGGCACTTCTGTTTAATATACCTCAGAACATTAGCTTTTTTAACAACTGCATCACATTGTTGATTCACATTTTATTTGTGATCCAAAATGGGGTCACATGATAGGGGGAAAGCTAAGGTTTGGTTTTCTTTTATGTGCAACCTTTATCATAAATTTCCTGGGTCTACAATGCTTGGTTTTGGGATAATTACAATAGACCTATAATTTGTTTACCTTACATTGATATATACTCTGAAACTTAATCTGTTTTCACATAGTTTTTGTCTGAGAATAGATAATCACTTGTTTTATTTAATTGAAACAAAACAAAACTAATGTTGCCATGTAACTTTAATTTCCAAGAAAAAGAGACATTAAAATGGAGTTATGGTAACATTAATTTAGGGTAAACTTCATTCCAGGGATGTTTTGGGGATAATTAGAACAAGTGTTACAAACCCAGGAAATTCAACTAAATTGAAACAGAAAGTAGAGCTAGTTGGAAACTTCGCAATATCTCCTGAGTCCTCAGCCCCCATGGCAGCCCACTGGGCAAGCTCCAGCTCCCAGGCTACTTGGTAGCTCACCTGGCAGGGGTCCCTGGCTCTTTGGCAGCTTGCCTGGAAAGTTGCTGTGGAGTTGGGGTTCCTAGGGACTCCTATTTCTGTGGGGGGGCAGGTGGTCAGTTATCCAGCTGGCTGGCTCTCCATGCTGCTGTCCTTGAGGGAAGGTGGGCATCCAAACAGCCATCCCATGACAAATTCTGAGGTTTTTTTTTTCTTTTGTTCTGCTACAAAATGGGAAAAAAGTCAACGGAGGAATTTTTCACAACATGAAAAATCCCATTACTGCTCTGCTCTATGTTAAAGAAATACAAACATGTTAAAGTATGGAAATACAGGTTGGCACCCAAACAAACTTACCTCTGCCCTGTCACAAACGCTTCAAATTTCAGATTTAGTTAAAACTCACTGAAATCTTGTGCATTGGCTACATAGGAATATTTTTAATTGGATAAATGGTCAATTCCCCCCATTATTCTTCATAGCTGAAAGTTTGTCCTTCAGCAGAAATCTGAACACTGCACTGTAGGAGAACCACATAAAAACCATATGATCACAGGTAAGATATTTTAGTGTTTGAGAACCCAAATTAGATTACATTTATTTTTAAAGACCGTTCCATTTTTTTTCATTGTTTTCCCTCCCCAGTGTCACTGAGAAGGAGGGAGGGAGCTGGAAGAGGGTGGTGCCAACGGGCAATCAGCATAGAGGGAAGAATATACAGTCAAAACTGTGGAGAACACTTTGATCACATTTAGTGTCCCATGGTCCCTTTAGAAGCTGCTTCTGCCAGCATCTGTCTGGTTCCTGCCTAAAGATAAGTGCGTCAGAGAAGGAAATCACAGGATCAAAACATTTATTGGCTGTTAAGGTGACAATTACAGAAGCAATTGTTCTTGGAGAAGACTACATTCAGGATGGAAGCAATGAAGCATTGAAAAGTACCCTAGATGGGCAAAATATCTGGGCTTCTGTAGGGCTCTAAGCTTGCAAATACTTATGCATGTGCTTAACTTTATTCATGCTCTTAACTTAATTCATATAGATAGTCAGACACCATAGATCAGTTTGTGAAGAACAATGTTTACCTCATTGGTCACAGAGCCATATGCCTGTTGTGTTGACTGAGCTGCACATTGTTTCCATGCTTCCAGCTGCTCAGCCCAATTCTTCTCAAAGTCATGGATACCCACCCTTCTGGTGTGGCACCAGTTGCTCAAAGATTGAGTCAGTAATGTATGTTTTGCATAGATTTTGTTTAAGGGTGTCTTTGAAGCATTTAATCTGCCCTCCATGCATACAGTTGCCATAGCTTAATTCAGTATATAACACCTCTTTTGATAAACAGGTCTCAAGCATACAAATTACACGTCCAGTCCATCTCAACTGGTCACAGATCAAATGAGCCTTGATGCCAACCAAACCAGCTTTTGCCAGGACTTCTGTGTTGGAAACCTGGTCCGGCCATTTGACACCCAGCAATCACAAATGGAAACTGTGTTTGTTCTATAGGTGTAAATGTCATGAGGACAACAGCATTATAGACTTTGATATTTGTCTATAGACAAATATCCATGTTGCTTCCAGATAGAGGTGACCAAATGCAGTGCTGGCTTTCTGCAATCATTCATCCACTTTATGGTCGATTTATCTCTTTGTTGCTCAACATACTGTGGAGACAGGAAAGATTTGAAGAGCTTACCAGTGCGGAAACATTTAAAGACACTCTATGAAGAGCCACAAAAGGCTTGCTCTAGCATTGCAACAAAGGATAGACCAATAAGGCTCAGTGAGAGGACCTCCTAGCTTCACCCCATTTGTGATTAGAAATAGATCAGCATCACTGTTAACAGACCCAACTCTTCTATCCGTGCCTTCATGGAATTGCCAAATGATGTTAATTAACTTGTCTGGACATCCAAATTTAGTGAGCAATTTCCAGAGGCCAGTGCCATTAACTAAGTCAAGTGCCTTGGTTAAATATAGAAAAATGATACACAAAGGTTGGTGTTTGCAACATTTTTCCTGTTAATTGTTGAACAATGAAAATCATGTTAGCAGTGTTTCCTTGAGCATGAAAGCTGCATTGTGACTCACATAGAACATTGTCAATGATTTGGGTCAGGAGTTGGTTCAGGAGGATCTGTGCAAGCATCCTGCTGTCCACAGAAAGCAAAGAGATACCACAATAGTTATCACAGCCACTCTTTGAGCCTTTACTCAGATAAATAGTGATCATGTTGGCATCTTTCAGTTATTGCAGTATGAGGTTTAGAAGCCAGACTTGTAAGAAATTCAGAGAGCCTGTCACTGAGATTTCCTCCATGTTGAAAACATTTAGCTGGAATGCCATCGGGATCAGGAGATTAATTATTTTTCATTATTTGAACAGCTTTCAACACCTTGGCTCATGTGGATGGATCAGCAATTGGCAGCCACTATCCAGCAATTCATCAGAAACAGTAGATAAATGATTAAGTAGTTCAATAAAATGTTCATGCCACCGTTGGTGTATGGCCATGCAATCTGTGGGAGATCAACCATCAGCACTTGTTACTGGTGTCAAGGCAGATTGTGCAGGGCCATACACAGCTTTGACTGTGTCATAAAAAAACCTCTGGAATCAGATTTATCTGCAAGGGCCTGTGTCATCTTGCCGGGTATGGGACACAGCTCAGAGCACCAATATCATGTCAGACTGCCAGAAAAGAGGGCATGTAACCCAAACTGGTGGCATATTCTATCATAAGATTTCACCAAGCCAGTAACAAATATGTGTTTCCAAAATACTATACTAGTTATCGTGAAGCTACAGACAGTCCCCTTCAGGCCCTCTAGCCTTTCATGCACCACCCAGAGAAACCAGACTTCTGTGTTTAATGATTATTAAAACCAGTAATCACATATATTCTTACAGTTCCAAAGAGCCAGACACACACCCCAGGTCAAAATATACTTCAGCTCTTACCCCAAAACCTTGCTGATAGTCAAATCCTTTAGTAAACTAAAAACTAGAGAGTTATTAAAAGGCTAACATGAATCATGTACATTACAGTTGATTTCATAGTTTGTAGATCAGGATAATAGCAGTAATGTTAAATCTGCTAACTTGTAGTAAGTCTCTCTGGGTCACCCAAAAGATTGGGTGAACAGTAAATTGTTCAAAGCTTGCCTTTGTTAAAAATCATAGTCCAGAGATGTGGAGCAGGAAAGAGGCAAGAAGATGATGTCAGTCTCCAATTTATACCCCCAGTCCATGTACATGGGAAGTTATTGTCCAAAATATGGGGTCAGGGATCACATGCTCTATGTGCCCTGCTGAGTCACTGGGCTGCCATTGTCCATATGCTTTCTGAAGCATCCTTGGGACGGACCCATTAAAAGACCCAGATTTACATCAAGGGCTGGTCTTGATGTAAATCTGTCTTGTGGGTGTTACCCAGTATAGTGAGGTGGTGTGGCCTCCCTCTGACCCAGAGGAGGAGGAATCAGCCTCTGTGCCAAGATGAGTGGAGCCAGACCTACCCAGAGGAGCCAGACCTGCCTCACCCCTCCCACCGGAAGTGGGTAAGCAGAACAGGAAGTATAAAAGGTGGAGCCTCTAGCTCAGTTGGCACTGAGATACTGAGGGAGACAGACACACCCTGCTTGCTCCAGGCTGCTGACTCTGCTGCCAAGTCCAGGGACACCCTGCTCATCGGGGAACCTGTGTCTGTAGCGGACCTGCCATGATTACCGCTGGCCACCTACCCAGAGTAGTCAGAGGATGCCTGACCCAGGTACACACCAGGTTGGTCCAGGTACACCCCAAGAGGAGGGTAGGAAGTGGCCCAGGGACAGCCAATTTCAGTCTGGCTGTAGCACTGCTTGAAGCATGATCGGTGTGTTTCGGTTGGATTCCCCAGTGGTGGACTACTCCACCACTGTTAGGGCCCTGGGTCAGGGCCTGGTGGAATTGGCTGGGTCCGGGCACCCTGCCACATTGGGGTGGCACCCTCCCTCTTCAGGTCAAGAGGCCTGAATTTGTTGGCCATCCATCGGTGCTAGTATGCCCAACTAGAGTGCCTGCTCTAAACCTGCCTAGAGGGCTCAGAACTAACTGACTCCTGGATTTACTCTGCCCCTGCCTAGAAGGCTTAGAATCTAAAAACTGCTGTCTGCTCTTGCCCTGCCTAAGGGCCCAGGGCTGATAGACTACTGTGTTTGCTCGGCTCCTGCTTAAAGAGCCCAGGGACTAGAGACTGTTGACTGCTCTGCCCTGGGCTAAGGGCCAGAGCATACAGACTCCTGGGAGGCCCTGTTCCTGCCTCAGGGCCAGAGCCTGTTGACTATGTCGGGTTCAGCCCCTTGAGACTGCTCAGGATGCTAACATCTGTTTGCTAATTCCCCAACACTAGGTGGCGATCCCAACATAGAGTGTGCCACTGTGGCATCCCTATGACCGTCACACCACTACACCCAGGTACACAACATGTTTGAGATACAAGTAAATAGCAAAGATTCATATCTTCATCTACAAGTATAATGAACACATATAAACAGGATAATAATACTTTTCCATTGATACCTTGCAAGCATTCTTTGTGCAAGATCTATTGCAATTGTACAGCAGTGTTAGCAACAGTGATAAAAATTATCACCTTCCTTTTTATACAGCGTCACAGCCTATAGTTCATCTACTTTCTGGTCAAACCACATATTTTGCATTTGACAGAGTTTGCATTAGAACGTGAGGCAAGCTGCCCTATATCTTGCCTTTTTTCAACTCAGAGAGCAGGCCAGCTAAGAGCACAGCATGCACTTGTCACTTGACATCAAGGAGATCTAATATTTCAGGATTGTTATCACTGAACCAGTCATGATGATGGTGTTGCGTATACCCAAGAAAATCTACAGCAGTGTTATAGATTGTGTCACTCACGGATGCCCATTCAGCAGAGGTGTCATCACTAATTGCTGGAAGAGTTTCTAAAACAGTGGTTACCTGTGTTGAAAATTGTTGTGTGATTAACAGGTCTTTCAGCCAGGCAATATGTACATGCATAACTGACTGGTTTTTATGCATTTTTCAGCCAAATAGACAGAGAAACCTTTGATTGAAGAAGATGATAGTTTGAACAGTAAATCTGTGGTGGAGCAAAGAATTGAACCCCTGTCACTGTCTAGTATCTTAACCAATAGGCCACCCTTCTTACTGGGAGTCTGATCTGCAATACCACCTCTTCTCCCCAGCATCCCTGTATCCCTTGTTTTGCATCCCCTCCCAAAATTATAACTTTGATTTGTAATTTTGAAATTTTGTTGAATTAACTCCTCTAGATTTGAGATAACAAAAACTGTTCTGGAATGTAATAAGAGAACAATTTCAGTGCAAGATATTGAGGAAGATCCCATGATTTATTTATAAGTAAAATAGTATCAGCATGTTAGATAAAAATGTAGATCACATCTGAGTGTCAACATTAAATCGATTTTTAAATGCATTGTGTGTTTTCTAGAAGAGACACTCTGTTAATGCCAAAAATGGAACTGGTAAATTAATAGAAAAGTTGAGACATAAATATAGATGTGTAAAAAAAATTATACACTAAAGCTAAACTTCTGAAATTAAGTTCTGTGTAGTGCCTGTGTATTGCAGCCTATAGGGTCCTATGTCAGTGTATTAGTTTTAAGCATAATGCAAGAATGCTGAGTTAAGGGTGTTGTGGGAGCCTAAATTCCAAAGTTCATTGCTTCGGTGAGTGAATATCAGAACCTTAATGTTGTGTTAATGTATTGTTTGTATTGGTTTTGGTTTGATACACAGCCAATTTATTCTCATAGACTTTAAGGCCAGAAGGGACCATCACGATCATCTAGTCTGACTTCCTGCATATTGCAGGCCGCACAACTTTGCCCACACACTCCTGTAATAGACACACAATGTCTGGCTGAGTTACTGAAGTCATCAAATCATGATTTAAAGATTTCAAGTTACAGAGAATTCACCATGTACACTAGTTTAAACCTGCAAGTGACTCGTGTCCTATTCTGCAGAGGAAGGTGAAACCCCCACAGCGTCACAGCCAATCTGACCTGGGGAAAAATTCCTTCCCGACCCAAAATATGGTGATCAGTTAGACCCTGAGCATGTGGGCAAGACCTACCAGGCAGATACCTGAGAGCCCTCCCCATCTAGTGTCCCGTCTCCAGCAGTTGGGGATTTTTGCTATGGACAGTTGCCAATGGGCCACCTGCCATCACAGGCAGTCCCATCATACCATCCCCTCCATAAATCTATCAAGCTCAGTCTTGAAGCCAGTTAGGTTTTTTTGCCTCCACTGCTCCCCTTGGAAGGCTGTTCCAGAACTTCACGCCTCTGATGGTTAGAAACCTTCATCTAATTTTGAGCCTAAACTTGTTGGTTAGTTACAGATATTTGTTCTAGTGTCAGCGTTGGTGCTTAACATAAACAATTCCTCTCCCTCCCTGGTATTTATCCCTCTGATGTATTTATAAAGAGCAATCATATCTCCCTTCAGCCTTCTTTTATTTAGGCTAAACAAGCTACGCTCTGAGTCTCCTCTCATAAGGTAGGTTTTCCATTCCTTGGATCATCCTAGTATCTCTTCTCTGCATCTCTTCCAGTTTGAATTTCTTTCTTAACCATGGAACACCAGAACTGCACACAGTATTCCAGATGAAGTTGCACCTGTGCCTTGTATAATGGCACTAATGTTTTCCTATCTCTGTTGGAAATACCTTGCCTGATGGATTCTACACTTGCATTAACCTTTTTCATGGCGCATCACATTGGCAGCTCATAGTCATCCTGTGATCAACAAATACATGAAAATAGTTCTCTCTTGCTTCCAACTGAACTCCTCAGCTTATAACAATTTTTGTTATTGTTAGTCCCTAAGAGTGTGACCTTGCACTGTTAAATTTTATCCCAGTTTGCAAGGTCAACCTGATTTCCTGTATGATATTCCAGTCCTCCTCTGTATTGGCAATACTACCCAAGTTTATTAGCGCACACTCATTTTTTGTACCAAGGTCATTAATGAAAATGTTAAATAAGATTGGTCCCAAGATCAATCCCTGAGGAACTCCACCAATAACCTCCCTCCTGCCCGACAATTCACCTTTCAGTATGACCAGTTGTAGTTTCCTCTTTAATCAATTCCTTATCTACCTTTCAATTCTCATATGAATCTCCATTTTCTCCAATTTAACTAATAATTTCCCATGTGGAACTGTATCAAATGCCCTACTGAGATCTAGATAGATCTAATCTACTGCATTTCCTTTGTCTAAAAAATCAGTTATCTTCTCAAAGAAAAAAATCAGGTTGGTCTGGCATTTTATCCCAATTACCATTTACCTCTATGTTCTTAACCACTTTGTCTTTCAAAATTTGTTCTAAGACCTTGCATACAATTGACGTCAGACTAACAGGCCTGTAGTTTCCCAGATCACTTTCCCTTTTCTTAAAAATAGGTGCTATATTAGCAATCCTAAAGTCAGAGGGTACAACCCTCAGATTTACAGATTCATTAAAAAATCCTCACTATTGGTCTTGCCATTTCATGTCAGTTCCTTTTAATATTCTTGGATAGAAGATTATCCAGGCCCTTGATTTAGTCCCATTAAGCAGTTTGAATTTGACTTCTACCTCAGATGTGGTAATTTCTACTTTCATATCCTCATTTCCATTAACCACCCTGCCACTACCCCTAAGATCCTTATTATCCTTATTAAAAACTGAGGCAAAGTATTTGTTTAGGTGTTGGGCCTAGATTATTTTTAGGTTATCTTTAATCTCCACCCCATCCTCAGTGCTTAGTGATCCCATTTCTTCTTTCCTTGTTTTCTTTTTATTTATATGGCTAAAACTACTGGTTTTAATTCCCTTTGCAAGGTCCAACTCCACTTGGATTTTTGCAGTTCTCTTTTTCTCTACAATTTCTGACCTCCAAGAAGTAGATTTCTCTTAATAATCTACATAAGAACTACCATACTAGGTCAGACCCAAGGTCCATCTAGCCTAGTATCTTTTCTTCTGACAGTGGCCAATCCCAGGTATTTCTGAGGGAATGAACAGAACAGGTAATCATCAACTGATCCATCACCTGTCGCCCATTCAATCCTGTTTGAGATGCTTGGGCTGCATCCCTTCCATACATTTTTTTTCCCCTGCTTGGGATGCAGGCTTCAGATAGTTCTGCAACTTTTACTTCAAATAATTCTACGCCTCCTCCACCTTCAGATCCTTGAGTTCTCCCCAACAAAGCTATTCCTTGAGCAGGGAAATGTATTGTTGTGGCTTCAATATTTGTGAACAAGAAGTCTGTTCTAGTTTATTTCTCTAGCAGCCTTTTTTACGGGGAACTCTGAGGGGCATCTACCCCACTGGCCAGTAAGGGGTTAATAGAGCCTTAGGGAGGCTCTGGGAAAAGCAGCCAATGGGAGAGGGGCTGTGAGGAGCAGTTCATCAGGATCCAGCAACTTAGCCCATATAAAAAGAGCCACAGGGCATAGCAGAGTCAGTAGCTGTGTGGAGCCTGAGGAAGGAAGAGTGCCTTGAGCAGGCTGCAAACCTGTAGCATCTTGGACAGAGCAGTGTAGGCAGGAACCTGGGGAGAAGAGAAGGAGCTCTGAATGGGCTGCTGAGATTGAGGAGGGAGCTGTGGCTGTGGGGAAGTGGCCCAGGGAAATGCAATGATAGTAGAGGAAAAGGGGCAAAGCAGGAGGCTGCAATCCACAGGGTCTCTGGGCTGGGACCTATACTAATGGGTGGGCCCGGATCCCCCCCACTTACCACTGGGGAAGTGGCAGGACAATTGACTACAGTTGCCATTGGGGAAGTGGCAGCACTAGGAGCTAAACTCCCCCAGAAGTGGAGAACTCAGAGACACGGCTGGAGGCCGAGCCACAAAGAGCATGCTGTGGGTCCTGGACTGAGGCTGCAAGAAGGGCTGCAGATGAACTGTAGAGATGGAGTGATGGTGTGCAAACTGCGGACGGGTTGTTCCCCAGAGTACCAGGACGAGGCACCAGTCCATTGGTAAGTGATGTGCCCTGTGGCAGGGACGTGATTATAATCTCTGGGCCAGCTCCTCAGCTCTTTGATTTTTAATGGACCAATGCCAATTTGCACCAAGTGAGTGTCTTGTAACAGAAAAAAGGCCTGTTAAAATACTTCAATTCTTATGTAACATACATAAGAAATGAAATTTGTGTGTGTATTTGAGTGAGCTGATCATAGCCAAGTTTAGACACTTAAGATCTGATTTTTGAGAGTTATTATCTTAATGGTGTAAGGACTCTAAGCAGACATAAACCTTGCCGAATGATTTAGGTTGTGGATCAGTTGCATGATAAAATCACCTCCACTAATCATGGTACATTAAGGTACTGACTTGAAATTTTATTTTCTTAAACAATGTCTGGTAAATTAATTGAGCTTTAAATATATTGCTCAGGAGAATCCCAGTAGATATTGGTGCATTGCTGTTGTGGAGTGAATGGTTTTCCTTTGTGCATGGTAGTGGAGGAACATGAACATAGAGCACATGGACCAACATCTTTCAAAGAGGAATGCTTAAAGTTATATTCCTAAATCTATATTTATCTATTTGGTGATCCAGTGAATATAGTGTACTTCTACTTTCAGAAAGCCTTTGACAAGATCACTCACCAAAGACTCTTAAGCAAAGTAAGCAGTCGGGATAAGAGGGAAAGTCCTCTCATGGATCAGTAACTTGTTAAAAGACAGAAAACAAAGAGTAGGAAAAAATGGTCAGTTTTCAGAACGGAGAGCGGTAAACAGTGGTTTACCAAGGGTCTATACTGGGACCAGTGTTGTTCAACATATTCATAAACGATCTGGAAAAAAGGGTAAACAGTGGGGTGACAAAATTTGAAGACAACACAAAACTACTCAATATAGTTAAGTCCATAGCAGACTGTGAAGAGTTACAAAGAGTTCTCACAGCTGGGTGACTGGACAACAAAATGGCTGATGAAATACAATTTTGATAAATGTAAAGTGAGGCACATTGGAAAACATAATCCCAACTGTACATACAAGATGATGGGATCTAAATCAGTTTTTCCACTCAAGAAAGAGATCTTGGAATCATTGTGGATAGTTCTCTGAAGACATCTGCTCAATATGCTGCGGCAGTCAAAAAAGCAAACAATGTTAGGAAACATTAGAAAAGGGATAGATAATAAGACAGAAAAATATCATAATGCCACTATATAAATCTATGGTATACCCACACCTTGAATATTGCATGCAGTTCTGGTCACCCCATCTCAAAAAAGATATATTAAAATTGGAAAAGGTACAGAGAATGGCAACAAAAATGATTAGGGGTATGGAACAGCTTCTGTATTAGGAGAGATTAAAAAGATGGGACTTCTCAGCTTGGAAAAGAGATGACTATGAGGAGATATGATAGATATCTATAAAATAGTGAATGATGTGGAGAAAGTGAACAAGGAAGTGTTATTTATCCCTTCACATAATGCATGTATGAGGACTTACCCAATTAAATTAATAGGCTGCAGGTTTAAAACAAATAAAAGGAAGTTCTTCTTCACACAATGCACAGCTGACCAGTAGAACTTGTTGCCAGGGGATGTTGTGAAGGGTTAAAAAAACTATTAGATTTATGGAGGATAGGTCCATCGATTAGCCAAGACGGTCAAGGATGCAACCGCATGCTCTGAGTGTCGCTAGCCTCTGTTTGCCAGAAATTGG
This sequence comes from Mauremys reevesii, assembly GCF_016161935.1. NCBI lineage: Eukaryota > Metazoa > Chordata > Testudines > Geoemydidae > Mauremys > Mauremys reevesii. Next base: position 283,361,196 of record NC_052623.1, read on the forward strand.
GAGTGGATGACAGGGGATGGATCACTCGATGATTGTTCTATTCATTCCCTCTGAAGCACCTGGCATTGGCCACTGTCGGGAGACAGGATATTGGGCTAGATGAACCATTGGTCTGACCTAGTATTTCTGTTCTTATGTTCATGCATTGAAACAAGTAGCCTGATTTTTAAAAAATGCTAATTACCAATCAGTTCTCATTGCCTATTACTTTTTAAATATCCATAATTTTTGTCTACATATTGAACTCTATTCATATAGAGATTCCTATAGAGATTTGCTCCCCAGCCCTTCTAAACTTGGAATTTTTTGAGTGATTAGCCTCAGCACATACCTGTAATGATACATTATTCTGCACTAGTAATATTGGGTCAATTTAAGGAGCTTAAAAGTATGTCTTCACTGCAAAGTTAACTCAGGCTCTGACTTGGGTGCTGTCTGTCCCCCATTCACACACACAAACCTCTGACTTGAGTTTAGTGGTCCTTTTCCCCCAGGCTGGCTGGGGCAGTAGGCCAAACATGGGTTCTGCTTTCTCTCAGGCTGGTAATCTGCCCACTTTGAATTGAGGACTTAGGTGAAATCAAGCAAGGTCTGACAGTCCTTCAGTGTGTTCCCACAATTCCCCCACATGTGTCCTGAAGGACAGTCAAGTTATCCCACAATTCACTGGGAAGGAATCATAGAGTGGCTCAGCTTTAAACATTGGAATATGCCCCCAGAAGTCCTAGTGACACACACAGGAGAGTTCAGTACCAGTAAGGACACAGTAACTCAGGTATGACTTTGCAGTGTGGTTGTCCACACCTGCATTAGACAGATTAACTTGGGTTCTGAACACTCAAGTTAATTCTGCAGTGAAGATCATAGAATCATAGAATATCAGGGTTGGAAGGGACCTCAGGAAGTCATCTAGTCCAACCCCCTGCTCAAAGCAGGACCAATCCCCAACTAAATCATCCCAGCCAGGGCTTTGTCAAGCCTGACCTTAAAAACCTTTAAGGAAGGAGATTCCACCACCTCCCTAGGTAACCCATTCCAGTGCTTCACCACCCTCCTAGTGAAAAAGTTTTTCCTAATATCCAACCTAAACCTCCCCCACTGCAACTTGAGACCATTACTCCGTGTTCTGTCATCTGCTACCACTGAGAACAGTCTAGATCCATCCTCTTTGGAAACCCCTTTCAGGTAGTTGAAAGCAGCTATCAAATCCTGCCTCATTCTTCTCTTCTGCAGACTAAACAATCCCAGTTCCCTCAGCCTCTCCTCGTAAGTCATGTGCTCCAGCCCCCTAATCATTTTGTTGCCCTCCGCTGGACTCTTTCCAATTTTTCCACATCCTCCTTGTAGCGTGGGGCCCAAAACTGGACACAGTACTCCAGATGAAGCCTCACCAATGTCGAATAGAGGAGAATGATCACATCCCTCAATCTGCTGGCAATGCCCCTACTTATACAGCCCCCATGCCGTTAGCCTTCTTGGTAACAAGGGCACACTGCTGACTGATATCCAACTTCTTGTCCACTGTAACCCTTAAGTCCTTTTCTGCAGAACTGCTGCCTAGCCATTCGGTCCCTAGTCTGTAGCAGTGAAGGGGATTCTTCCGTCCTAAGTGCAGGACTCTGCACTTGTTCTTGTTGAACCTCATCAGATTTCTTTTGGCCCAATCCTCCAATTTATCTAGGTCACTCTGTATCCTATCCCTTCCCTCCAGTGTATCTCCCACTCCTCCCAGTTTAGTGTCATCTGCAAAATTGCTGAGGGTGCAGTCCATGCCATCCTCCAGATCATTAATGAAAATTCTGAACAAAACCGGCCCCAGGACTGACCATTGGGGCACTCTGCTTGATAGAGGGTGCCAAGTAGACATGGAGCCATTGATCACTACCCGTTGAGCCCAATGATCAAGCCTGCTTTCTATCCACCTTATAGTCCATTCATCCAGCCCATGCTACTTTAACTTGCTGGCAAGAATACTATGGGAGACCATATCAAAGCTTTGCTAAAGGCAAGGAATAATATGTCCACGGCTTTCCCCTCATCCACAGAGTCAATTATCTCATCATAGAAGGCAATTAGGTTAGTCAGGTATGACTTGCCCTTGGTGAATCCATGCTGACTGTTCCTGATCACTTTCCTCTCCCTTAAGTGCTTCAGAATTGATTGCTTGAGGACCTGCTCCATGGTTTTTCCAGGGACTGAGAGAGTCTGACTGGCCTGTAGTTCCCCAGATCCTCCTCCTTCCCTTTTTTAAAGATGGGCACTACATTAGCCTTTTTCCAGTCATCCGGGACCTCCCCCGATTGCCATGAGTTTTCAAAGATAATGGCCAATGGCTCTGCAATCACATCCGCCAACTCCTTTAGCACCCTTGGATGCAGCACATCTGGCCCCATGGACTTGTGCTTGTCCAGTTTTTCTAAATAGTCCTGAACCACTTCTTTCAGAGGGCTGGTCACATCATGCTGTGCTGCCCAGTGCAGTAGTCTGGGAGCTGACCTTGTTCGTGAAGACAGGGGCAAAAAAAGCATTGAGTTACATTAGCTTTTTCCACATCCTCTGTCACTAGGTTGCCTCCCTCATTCAGTAAGGGGCCCACACTTTCCTTGACCACCTTCTTTTTGCTAACATACCTGAAGAAACCCTTCTTGTTGTTCTTAACATCTCTTGCTAGCTGCAACTCCAAGTGTGATTTGGCCTTCCTGATTTCACTCCTGCATGCCTGAGCAATATTTTTATACTCCTCCCTGGTCATTTGTCCAATCTTCCACTTCTTGTAAGCTTTTTTGTGTTTAAGATCAGCAAGGATTTCACTGATAAGCCAAGCGGGTCACTTGCTGTATTTACTATTCTTTCTACACGTCGGGATGCTTTGTTCCTGCAAATTCAGTAAGGATTCTTTAAAATACAGCCAGCTCTCCTGGACTCTTTTCCCCTTCATGTTATTCTCCCGGGGGATCCTGCCCCTCAGTTCCCTGAGGGAGTCAAAGTCTGCTTTTCTGAAGTCCAGTGTCCATATTCTGCTGCTCTCCTTTCTTCCCTGTGTCAGGATCCTGAACTTGACCATTTCATGGTCACTGCTTCCCAGGTTCCCACCCACTTTTGCTTCCCCTACTAATTCTTCCTTGTTTGTGAGCAGCAGGTCAAGAAGAGCTCTGCCCCTAGTTGGTTCCTCCAGCACTTGCACCAGGAAATTGTTCCCTTCACTTTCCAAAAACTTCCTGGATTGTCCATGCACCGCTGGATTGCTCTCCCAGCAGGTATCTCTCAGCAGGGTGATTAAAGTCTCCTGTGAGAACCAGGGCCTGTGATCTAGTAACGTCTGTTAGTTGCCGGAAGAAAGCTTTGTCTATCTCATCCCCGTGGTCTGGTGGTCTATAGCAGACTTCCACCACAACATCACCCTTGTTGCACCCACTTCTAAACTTAATCCAGAGACTCTCAGGTTTTTCTGCAGTTTCATACCGAACGTACCCAAGATGTACCCAAAAGGAATTAATTGCCCAAATCCATTTGACTTTCAGTGCCATGAAGGTGCCTAATTCAACTGGGCTCCTTTGCAAATCCCAGCCAAAGAATTCAGTGTGTTACCAAAAGGCCTACAGTCTTTCAGCTTTTATTAAATCTTTACTCAAATAAGAACATAAGAATGGCCATACTGGGTCTGACCAAAGGTCCATCCAGCCCAGTATCCTGTGTTCCGACAGTGGCCAATGCCAGGTGCCCCAGAGGGAATGAACAGAACAGGTAACCATCAAGTGATCCATCTTCTGTCACCCAGTCCCAGCTTCTGGCAAAAAATCATCTATTTGTTTGGAATTCCTACGTTGGCCTATAGTCCCAACAGAAGTACCATCTTGCCTGCTCCCTTCTTGCCTTTTCCCTCATAGCTGGAAATGGTTCCCTAGTGTCTTATTCTACTGTTGGATACACCTGCATAAATCTAAAGTTCACTGAATATTACTGACTTACTAGTTTTATACAGGATTTAAATGATCCTGTCACTGAAGCAACATCTGTGCAGCTACATTCCCGTTAAATTCTGTCAAATGGTTCAGAGCAACTGTGTGATGAAGAGGATAGTTTTTCCTTTTGGGGTTTTAGTAATACACTGATTTTTGTCAATGCTTGTATAATCCATGCAAATACCACTTTGGGAAATTCATTGTATTGATTACCAAAGAGAATACAGGTAACGTAATACTTTCCTTAACACTTGTGCAATTCCCCTGAAGAGAATGAGGTTGCACTGGTGGCAGAACGGAGAGCAGAATGTGCCCCAAGATGGTTGCAGTGTATTTATTTTAGATTTTATTGAAGACGAAAGCACACAAACATAATCTAACGATATCATCAAGAAATGTAGATGCCCTCTGCTTAACTGTCTGATGTTGTTTTTAGAGAGACAAGATGCATGAAGTAATATCTGAAGAAGATCTCTGTGTAAGCTCAAAAGCTTGTCTCTCTCACCAGCAGAAGCTGGTCCAATAAAACCTATTACCTCACCCACCTTGTGTCTCTAATATTCTGGGACCAACATGGCTACAACAACATTGCATGCAGAAATGGCTAATGTAGTTGTTATGAGCCCTGTGGAGTGACTCCTAGGAGAAAAGGGGGAAGTAACTGAGTGAGCTCTCAGGTAGTAGCTATTGAAGACTAAGGGGAGTCTACTCAGCGAGGCTGTACTTCATTTACATATTAACTGTGGATAATTTGGGGTAGAACTTGTCTAATTTTGTACTTGGGGCTGCTGTTTTGGACATCACCCTTTTGGGGACCACCTGGGCAAAGTCTGGATAATGACTGGGCTTGGGTTCACCCTGATTAAGACTAATGTTTACCGAGGTTGGGTAAAAGGCGTTGGACAGCACCAAAGGGTGACAGGGAGAGACTGCATGCTTCTGGCTTGCAGCTGGGAGCATATCTCTGAGTGGTAGGGACTCTGTGTAGGCTACCATATACCACTGACCCCTTTCTGAAAGACCTGAGCTGGGGGTAGCAGCTGCATCCTGTAAAGAGAGCAGAGCAGCAGATCTGATCCACAGCTGAGAGCTACAGCATATTTTACTATTCTCAGTAGCACCTATGAAACTTATAAGAGGGGTCTCCCCAAATGAGTGGAGTGGCATCCAAGCACTGAATCATTATCCAGCTATTAGCATTACTTCCTCTATTTTTCTACAGTAGAAGTCACTGCAGTGTTCTGAGGAAAAATACAGCCACAGTGGGATTAGCTACTGCAGAAGGTGACAGTTGTGAGAGGTGCACTGACCATTCTAATCAGTTTACAATAGAACTACTTTGGCTGAGAGAAATATAAACCAAATGACAGACAGACCACATGTGATGAGTACCCTGCAGTCCTGGTCTACTTACAAACTCTCACAGATTAAAATAAAATAAAGATGTGATGTTAAAATGGACTAAACTTTCTTACATTGGTTTAAACTAGGTTTATGTTGGTTTAGCTTGCCACTGTAATTTAAATAAACCAATTATTTAAATCACAGGACGAAGCTAAACCAATATAAGCCAGGTTTAAAACAAATGTAAGAGTATCCACACAGAAATTTTCATTATTTCAGTTGCATTGGGTGAACATCTTACCTCTAGCTAGACTGGTGCAACTGGCGTAGACAAGGCCTTAGTGATGTGTGAGGGGAGGGAAATGGTATATGAAATTTCATAAACTTTAATGGTACTACTCATGGACCTACAGTTAAGCTTGTGCGTAACTACTAGGCTGATCGGTGGTATAGACAATAGGCTCAGCCCAGACTGCCACCAACAAACCAGTATATTAACAAAAGTGTTATTGCTTTAACTATTATTTATTACACTCAAAAGTGTTCTAGGCACCTTGCAGAAGATACAGAAATATATGGTACCTGATCAAATGTGCTTACAATCTACATTTACACATAACATGATCCAATATGTAGGATACTATCTTGTCTGGTTAGACTATAAACCATTCATGGCAGAAACTCTTACTATAACTTGTATAGTACCTAGCACACTGGGGCTCCGACTTAATTTGTGCTTTTTAGACATTACTGTAACACTACTACTAATTAATGACAAGGGACTGTGACAAAGTGGAAACAGGATGTGGCAAGGAAGCAGGAGGCTAATAGCAATGACAATGTGGTTACTCAATTTGTCCAGGTGCACGTCTTGGTGGTTCTCTTAGGTTTTTATTTTATTGTGGAGTCATTGGGTAGTGACTATAGTTAACGTTGAGTTCTGCTTTGTGCTTAAAGCAGGGATTCCTTATTTATATTATGTATGGAGAATATGGTGTATCATCCCCAAACTTGCAACACATAGTGTCTGGGAATTTACTCAGAACCTACAAGTAAATTAACGAATTGCATTAAAGTTAATTAAATGAGTCCTTGAAGAATTTTAGCATTCTGTATTGGTCTTTTAGTCCCAAATGATCTCACTAATGAAATAACAGTCTTCAAACTCTCAGTGTAGTTAAATGCACTGAAATATCATGCCTGGGATAGATATACTGGTTTATTATGTTTAATATTAAAAATCCAAGTATGTTAAGGTAATGGAATGCATAGTTAAGGCCTAAGCTACCTTAAATCTGCCTTTTAGGCCTGGTCTACACTAGGAGTTTATGTCGAATTTAGCAGCATTAATTCGATTTAACTGTGCAACCGTCCACACCAGGAAGCTAATTAGTTTGACCTAGAGGGCTCTTTAGTTCGAATTCGGTACTCCACCCCGACGAGGGGAGTAGCGCTAAATTCGACATGGCTATGTCGAATTAGGCTAGGTGTGGATGCAAATCGAACTTAGTAGCTCCGGGAGCTATCCCACTGTGTTGACACTCTGGACAGCAGTCCGAGCTCAGATGTTCTGATCAGCCATACAGGAAAAGCCCCGGGAAAATTTGAATTCCTTTTCCTGTCTGGCCATTTTGAATCTGAGTTCCGGGTTGGACATCGGGGCGAGCTCAGCAGCACTGGCAGCGATGCAGAGCTCTCCAGCAGAGGAGTCCATGCAATCTCAGAGTAGAAAGAGGGTCCCAGCATGGACTGACCGGGAAGTCTTGGATCTGATTGCTGTGTGGGGCGATGAGTCTGTGCTTTCGGAGCTGCGCTCCAAAAAACAGAATGCAAAGACCTACGAGAAGGTCTCCAAAGCCATGGCACTCAGAGGATACAGCCGGGATGCAACGCAGTGCCGCGTGAAAATCAAGGACCTGAGACAAGCCTACCAAAAAATCAAAGCGGCAAACGGACGCTCCGGAGCCCAGCCCCAGACGTGCTGCTTCTACGAGGCACTGCATGCCATTCTCGGTGGGTCTGCCACCACTACCGCACCAGTGACCGTGGACTCTGAGGATGGGATAGTGTCGACGGGCAGTTTCTCGGCGATGTTCGCGGATGGGGAAGATGAGGAAGGGTTTGTGGAGGACGAGGCAGGCGACAGCGCTTACAATACTGCTTTCCCCAACAGCCAGGATCTCTTCATCAGCCTCACAGAGATCCCCTACCAACCCTCCCCGGCCGTTAACCCGGACTCTGAATCAGGGGAAGGATCAGTCGGTAAGTGCTATAAACATGTAAACATTTATTTTTTTAAAAACAGGAATAAAAACTATATGAAAAGAAGGTCAATACATATAGGGATCGAATAGTTTCCAGAGGGCTATGGCCACTCGCTTCTGCACAGTCAGGGCTGCTTGGATCCTCTTGGGACAGTTCCACGAAGTTCGTGGAACTCTTGGGACAGTTCCACGAAGCTCTCATAGAGGTACTCGAAAAGCCTCCGCAGGAGGTTCCTGGGGAGAGGTGCCTTATTGGGTGCTCCGTGGAAGCACACTCTTCTGCGCCAGGCCATCCTGAGGTACAGTGGGAGCATTGCCTCGACCAGCATGGCAGCATAGGGCCCTGGTCTGTGCAGGGATTCATGCAGCATGCGCTCTCTGTCTCTCCTAGTGACCCGCCTCAGGGTGATCTCGCTCGGCGACTGCTGCATCTAATTAGGGGAATTACTGTAATGTTACTATTGTGAATGCTTGACTTTTCCTTTGCATAACAATGACCGTCGTTTAACAGCCACGTGGTGGAGGCTGCAGAGGGAAAGCATACAGGGATCTTTCCCGGGGACAGCCGCGAGGGGCTGGAACAGGGTCAGACTTTATGCTTTCCAGATTGCCTGCAGCAGGAGGGCACTGCTATCCATTAACTGTTAAGCAGCCTAAAGTTTACGGCTTACCAGGCCTGGCTGCTACACGGATTCTGCTGTCCTGCCCTGCTTGTCCGATCTCCAGTGCAAGACCCCAGGCAATGAAAGTGAATGCCGAAAATTCGAACTTGTCCTGAGAGCACATGAGATAGGTCCCCTGTATGGTCTTGTTCACAGAAACTGAGTAGACTGTGTTCAGTGTTCGCAAACATGTATCTTTGCAAGGAAATCACTTCCTTTTTCCCATCACACAGCTGCGGCTCTTTCCCGAACTGCCCCGGCATCCCCCTCACAGAGGCTGGCGCAGATTAGGCGGCGAAAGAAAAAGACTCGGGACGAGATGTTTGCTGAACTGATGGCCTGCTCCAGAGCCGAGGCGGCCCAGCAGAGCCAGTGGAGGGAGACCCTCTCTCAGCAGCAGCGCTCACACAGCAAACGGGAGGACAGGTGGCGGCAGGAAGACCTGCAGGCGACTCAAACGCTGCTTGGACTAATGAGGGAGCAAACGGACAGGCTCCGGCGCCTTGTGGATGTTCTGCAGGACCGCAGGCAGGAGCAGAGAGCCCCCCTGAACTGTATCTGCAACCGCCCTCCCCCGCCACAAAGTCCTGTCCCCCCTTCACCCAAAATCACAAGAAGGAGGGGCGCTAGGGGCCGTGAAAACTGCCACTCCACCCCAGCAGAGTGCTCATGTACCAAACAGCTCTCATTCCCTAAAGTATGAGAATTGCTTCCCTTCCTGGCTCACCCAATCCAAAATCCCAGTTTCATCCCCCAACTGTGTAGTTGAGTATTAAAAATAGTTTGCTGTTCATTACTGTTTCCGTCATGTTTCTTTGCAGAAGACTTTGTGTGAAGGGGAGATAGGGGTTTGTTAATTGCATAGGACAGCCACCATTACCAGGGTACAGACATGGGGGCAGGATCAACAGCAGGTCACACACAGAGTGCAGTCACTAGGCACCCGGGTCACTCTGGGAGGTGTCTGCTGCCCCAGGTCAGTCTGGGAGGTGTATGCTGCCCCAGGGTCCGAGCGCCTGGCATCCACAAATGGCAAGGCAGGCTGCCCTTACCATGCCCTTCCACCCTAGCCATGAACCTCTCCGATGCCCTGAGCCCCAGCCAGAGCCATCATCCCCCTACACCTACTCACCCTTCCCACACACCCCTCACCCCTTCCTGCAACCCCCCCTTCCTGCACACCCTCCTGTAACCATCCTCCCCCCAGAGACCGCTGTAGGAGCAGGAGCCTGTCAGTCCTCAAGTGTAGAAGTGGTCTGTACATCACTGCACACCGTACCCACCACAGTCCGCATCCCTGTTTGAACCCTTTAACGCGAATTCGTTAGTAAAGAAAACTTTGTTAATTAAAAATGTTCCAATAACTTTATTTTTAAACATCTGTTGGAAGGGGGGAAACCTGGTGAACGGGGTATGTAACCGCTGAAAAAAAGTGAATAGTAAGTGAAACAGGGGCAGGTTCAGCTTCTCTGTAAAGAGACTGGACAGTCATAGGTTACCCTGCTCTCTGAGGAACCTAGCTTTCAAAGCCTCCCGGATGCACAGCGCTTCCCGCTGGGCTCTTCTAATCGCACGGGTGTCTGGCTGAGCGTAATCAGCAGCCAGGCGATTTGCCTCAACCTCCCATCCCACCATAAAGGTCTCCCCCTTGCTCTCATAGAGATTGTGGAGCACACAGCAACCTGCAATAACAATGGGGATATTGGTTTCGCTGAGATCCGAGCGAGTCAGTAAGCTCCTCCATCTCCCCTTGAGACGTCCGAAAGCACACTCCACCACCATTCTGCACTTGCTCAGCTGGTAGTTGAAGAGCTCCTTGTCACTGTCCAGGGCGCCTGTATAGGGCTTCATGAGCCAGGGCATTAGCTGGTAGGCTGGGTCCCCGAGGATCACTGTAGGCATCTCCACATCCCCAATAGTTATTTTGTGGTCCGGGAAGAAACTACCTTCCTGCAGGCGTCTAAACAGACAAGAGTTCCTGAAAACACGCGCGTCATGAACCTTGCCCAGCCACCCGACATAGATGTTGGTAAAACGTCCCCTATGGTCCACCAGTGCTTGCAGCACCATTGAAAAGTAGCCCTTTCAGTTAATATACTGGCTGGCCTGGTGGGCCGGTCCCAGGATAGGGATGTGAGTCCCATCTATAGCCCCACCGCAGTTTGGGAATCCCATCGCGGCGAAGCCATCTCTGACGACCTCGACGTTTCCCAGGGTCACTACCTTTGAGAGCAGTAGGTCAACGATTGCGTGGGCTACTTGCATCACAGCAACCCCCACGGTAGATTTGCCCACGCCAAAGTGGTTCACTACTGACTGGTAGCTGTCTGGCGTTGCAAGTTTCCAGAGGGCTATGGCCACTCGCTTCTGCACAGTCAGGGCTGCTCGGATCCGGGTGTCCTGGCGCTTCAGGGCAGGGGCCAGCAAGTCACACAGTTCAAGGAAAGTGCCCTTACGTATGCGGAAGTTTCGCAGCCACTGTGATTCATCCCAGACCTGCAGCACTATGTGGTCCCACCAGTCCGTGCTTGTTTCCCGGGCCCAGAATCACCGTCCCATAGCATGAACGTGACCCACTGCCACCATGATCTCCGCGGCGCAGGATCCCGTGCTTTGTGAGAGGTCTGTGCCACTCTGACACTTCATGTCCTCACCGCGCTGCCAGAGCCTCCTCACCCGATTTCTCAGCAGCTGACTGTGGAAGAGGTGGACGATAAGGTGCGAGGAGTTGACAACGGCAATAAGTGCAGCGATGATCGCAGCGGGCTCCATGCTCGCAGTGCTGTGGCGTCCGCGCTGTCACTGACCAGAAAAGTGCGCTAACAGATTTCCCGCCGGCGCTTTCAGGGAGAGAGGGCGGGAGTGACGGTTGAATGACGACAGTTACCCCAAACCACCCTCGACACATTTTTCCCCCAGCAGGCATTGGGGGCTCTATCCAGCATTCCAATGGGAAGCGGGGACTGCGGGAACTGTGGGATAGCTGCCCAGAATGCACCGCTTCCAATGTCGACGCTTGCCCCGTTAGTGTGGACTCACAAAGTCGAATTAGTGTCCTTAGTGTGGATACACAAATTCGAATTCATAAGGTCGAATCCACAAATTCGACCTAAGTTAAATCGAACTACTCTTGTAGTGTAGACATACCCTTAGTGACTGACTCTTTCTTGGGACATTCAGGACTATAAGTCACCTTGTTACCCATTTGTCTTAGCAAAAGAGGAATCTGTTGGTACAAACTGTGTAACAGCTCCTTGCCACCCAGCTTGTTAGCCAGTCCAACAAATTCTTTAGGACTCTGCCACTCCTAATTTTCCCTTGCAGGTTAACCCGATGTACTTCAGTTCCCAAACTCTCCAGAAGCATCTCCCTGTAGCATCCAGTCTGTTCCTGGATGCTCATAAAAATTACTAAGTCTGCTGTTCCCAGAGAGACTGTATACACACCCGTCTGTTGTTTCAGTTGAGTATTCACACTTTACTTTAATCTAACATTGAGATGAATTTATAATAAAACAAATAAGTTTATTAACAGAACAGAGATTTAAGGTGATGCTAAGCAGAAATAATAGCAAAAGAAATCCTTACAAATAAAGCAAAAGTATAATAATGTTTTCTAGTGACTAAAACTTAATTCAACAGGCTACAATCTTTGTCTAAGACAGTTTTCTCACCTACAGCCACGTTTTAGCATCAGCAACCCATAGGGCTTTCACAGATGAAAAGAGTGCTGACCACTTTCTTCCCTCAGTGGTGGATAACAAGATGTCCTTTTGCTTCTCCTTATATTCCCCAAGTTCATTGTCTTTGTCTCAAGAGTCAAGATGACCCCTGGAGTTCAGACTGCAGCATGTCCTCTAGTATGCTGATGCCACACTGTTTCTTCATCCTCCTGATAACTTGGGTTTACCTCAGACGCAAATAAACTTCCATTGTCTCTGACATCACCATGTTCAATTTACATTAGAGACACAGGCAAATCAACATTCCTTTGTCTAGGACAAATTTATTTGCCAACTCTGCCCCCAAAACACATTTGAGGAACATATTTCCTGCACACATAAGAACTCTTTACACACCATCCATATATACATCACACAATGATATTAATGACCCATGTGTCACCACCTTTCATCTGATATTTCATATGACACTCTTTACAGATAAATACTATGGCTGCAAGGTGTTAGATGTAGCGACTACATTAGGCCTGGTAGGTGGCGTTGTTACATGGCAGTGGTGAACCCTTTGCATTGAGGGGCGCTTAGGGTCACAGTGACATTCTACAATAACTTACATGAGATCAAATATTTGATAATGGGCTCTTCAATGTAGCAGACAGGATAACAGATCAAATGGTTGGAAGTTGAAGCTAGACAAATTTGGACTGGAAATAAGGAGCAAATTTTGAACAGTGAGAGTAATTAGCCATTTGAACAATTTACCAAGTGTTGTGGTGGATTCTTCATCACTAGCAATTTTTAAATTGAGATTGGATGTATTTTTAAAATATATGCCCTCGTTCAAAAAAGAATTATTTTGAGGAAATTCTATGGCTTGTGTTACAGCTGAGGTCGGACTAGATGATCATAGTGGTCCCATCTGGCCTTAGATTCTATAACCTATACAATTGATTAACAATATTAGTACTTGTGGTACTGAATTAGATTAAACTGATTTTTAAGAGTTGCATTTATTTTTTTCAATATAATCTGGGACCATGGGCATTAATATTCATCCATCAATTGTATAGTCATTACAGTGTGTCACTACAAGGCAGAGTTAGGGTTGTCTGGGCCTTAACTATGCATTTCTATATCTTAACATGTATGGATTTTGTTAAATTGAATCTTAAAGCCAAATTTCCTAGGTTTATAATGCTTGCTTTAAACCCTTAAATTATGGATGTATTTCTGAATGTAACTTTACACAATTCAAATGTAGAATCTAAATTTCACCAAACTGATTTCATTTCAAGGCAATAAACTTAATATCTGAGAATTTTAAAGTTGATAGTCTATGATGCTAGTGGAGCTGAGCCTGGGTGGGTAAGTTCACATCTGGAGCTGAAGCTCCCAACAGTTTCGAGATTTTTAGGGTCTCAGGTTTTGGTTTAAATTTTATTTGTTATCATGGCATAAAATGCTGAAGCCACACGAGCCACCTTACCTTTTAGTAATCACTGTTGTCGCATGGCTTATTTGATCCTGCAGTTCCTATCTTAAATCAGGGCCACCCAGAGGATTCAGGGGCCCCTTCCATAAAAAAAAGTTGCAATACTATAGAATACTATATTCTTGTGGGGGGTCCCTGTGGGGCCTGGGGAAAATTGCCCCACTTGCCCCCCCCCGGGCATCCCTGTCTTAAATGGAAGGAGGGATTGCTTGTTTCTCCATGAAAATGCTCACTTGTCATTTTCAACGGCATTTTCAGTCATTGGTAGGATGTTGGTTATCCTAACATTCCTCCTCTGTGAGATCCAACATGAAAAAGAATGAACAAAAATTAAAACATTTCACATTGTGTAGCATCTGCTTTTTGCAAGGTATTAACATAAGTTAAAATGGAATTCAATAAGAGATGACTATCTCCTGTATGGCTGTACTACTAATTAAATGAACTATCCATTTCTAACTAGGCATGGTCCTAAGTATTCTTGTCAATACCTTCTTTTAATGGTGCTTTGTTTCACAGTCTATTTTTCTTTTGTAAAGAATCAGTTCGTCATATTTAACATGGTGCTAAAGTTGTGCACAAAAGTAAAGCTTCGTATTTTGAAATATTTTCCCTTAAACAATTTTCCTGCTTGTAGTGCCTCATGGCCTTAGAAATATTGACATCTGAAAGGAAAAAACAGTCCTTGGATTATTTTATAAACAAACCTCATGGAAGTGTGAAGGATGTGTCAGTATACCAGAAGTTAGCTGTGTGCTCTTCTTTAAATAAAAACAAGGGGCCTGATTCTCTATTATCCTGTACCTTGTATAGGTGTTTAGTGCAAAGTGCATCTTAACCACTACCGTATCAGAATGGTAGTACTTTATGCCCACTTTGCACTTATTCTGCACTGATATGAATATCTATGCCAGATGCTGGTCAATTGTGACTCAAAGTCTCTTCCTCAGTTACTTCAGTGGGTATACTTCAATTAGAAAAAACAATAAAATGATCCTATAAGTAATCTCTGGGTCTATTTATACAAAATATATTATATAAAGTATAGACTCTAGTCAGGCAAACAATTCAAACAGTCACACAATCCCTGAAGTTGATTATGGAGGGAAGAATGGTTGTGTGATTAAAACACAGGATTGCAGTTTTGTTTACTAATATTTATATAGCTTCACAGATGATGCTTTATAGGCAGATTAATATAAGGTCCCTGTTCTAAATGTCTTAAGAGTCTAGGCCAGTAAACCCTCCCTCCTTGCACTGAAATCAAGGGGAGTTCTGTGCATAGAGGGTTTGGAGGACCTGACTTTAAATGTTTCTGGAACATGACAATAATGGCAAAAAGATATGCACTTCTTGTTGTGAGGTATGGAAGATTTGTAACATGAAGCATTCTGAGAGAGAACTGTATCTGTCACTGGTTGCTAATGACTGATCTTGTGAAATTGAAGGGATTTCCTCTGCAAAATAAATTATTTACAAGCTCAGAAATGGCTAGGTTCAAAGTTTAAAAAAATAAAACAAAGAAGCATTTCCAATTCTCGAAGGCTTTTACCTATTTATTATTGTATAATACCAGTAAATCTTACAAAGAGTAAGGGCAACTTATTGTAGCAGTATCACAGCAAACTTTTTATAAAGCTCTGGTTTAAGAATTGACTGCATATAATGACAATATTGAACATCTCTGGAATAAGTATTCCACACGAAAGAAATCCCAGAGATGGATTGGATGAATCCTCTCACTTCAAGTTCAAACCTGATCACATGCATCATAAAAGGAAGATCGTATTATCAGCAGGATGTTCAAAAGAAAGAATTGACTTGCTCATATAATGCTTTAAACCCTCTACTAGAAAATCTTAAATGATTAAATAGTGATTTCATGTCTTGGGTGAGATGAAGAAATGAAAATTCTAAGCAAACTGAAAGCTTTCATTGTAGTACTTGAAAGGATCCCGTAAGGGTCCTATTGAAGTGCATCTACTTATAAACCATGAAACTGGCAGGTCACTAGCCACAGGCTTTGCAGGGTTAGGAGCTCAGTGGAATGAGTTCATTGCTCCATTAGCATAGGATGAGGGAGAATTTCTTTTTGCCCTTGCCCCCCGCAAGTTCTCAGTGGTATACATCCTGGCTGTTCAAACTGCTCTGGGGATTAGAACTGGGAGAAATTTTTCATCCCTAAAACTTTTTTGATGAGAATGCAGATTTTGCCACAGCAAAACATTTTGCAAAATGTTGAATTTGCCAAATTTATTCGGTCAGAAAAAAGCCTGGAAAAATCAAATAATTTCATTTTGATTTTTTATTCAAAATGACTTTGATTTGAAATGCCCTTTTTTAGTTTTTTTAAATAAAATAACTTAAAATGCTCAAAATCTAAACAAAACATTTAGCTCTGGATTGAACAAAGTGTTTTGTTCAAGCCAAAAGAACTTTTTTCCATATTTTGGAATTGCCAGTGGACTAAAGAATCTGTTATTTGCCCAGCACTAGTGGGGATATCGCTTCGTCTTTAAGGCTATTAGTAAACTATAGATGGGTGCATAATGATTCCTCCTCTTGCTTATGTAAGGCCCGACAAACTCCTATAGACTTCAGAGAGACAAAGATTGGGACGACAGTTAATGCAGTAAAGTGTTTTGAGATACCTAACTATGAAAACCAGAGCTGTATTTACAATTAAATTCTACAAACATCTAAAAAGGAACTTATGCAATTGCAGGCAAACTATCTATGCTGAAAATAAATGCTGCATTTCAAACTTCAGGTAATGGAATGCCTGCTAGGCCACTATTCATAGTAATTAACTCATGTAGGGTCGCAGAGGAAAAATAGGTAAAACTCTGTATGGTAACATACAAACTTTGTGACCGTTATAGTTGTAGCAGGGCACACCTCATCCACTCAAAACCTTAAAACATGGAATTAAGAAGTTAAGGAGTAAGTCGTCTGCATTCTTTTCCACCTTAACATTGCCTACAGCACTGTGAATAACACACTTCAACACCATAAGGCTTTCACTTCCATCTCCAACAGATACCAAAAAAGTAAGGCGTACCCCAGCTTCATCAAACTTACAGTGTAACACCAAACCTTAATGATGACCTCAGATCTTGTAGTAACAAATTGGCACATTTGACTGTTGCACATTGCATGCATTTGGGAAATTAATCTGCTTTAACATTGCTGATATCACCTTGTGTGGCATCAAGAGCATTGTAGGCAATGTAAAGGGGGCAAAGAATTCAGGAAAGTTCCTTAAACAACTACTTCTCCATACTTTTTAGGCTTCAGATGGGGTGAATGGTGTCCTGCTGCAACCTTAACTGTCACTTAAACTAAGGTTTTTTTGTGTGTTAATTTCCTAGTTTCATATCCAGAGCCGCTGTACTTCAGTGGGTAGCTCCTTAGGGCCAGGGAGGGCTATAGCACCTGGGAAACAGAGGAAGAAACTAAAGGTAAAGGTAATAATTGGAGATATACCAATCTCCTAGAACTGGAAGGGACCTTGAAAGGTCATCAAGTCCAGCCCTCTGCCTTGACTAGCAGGACCAATTTTTGCTCTAGATCCCTAAGTGGCCCCCTCAAGGATTGAACTCACAACCCTGGGTTTAGCAGGCTAATGCTCAAACCACTGAGCTATCTGTCCCACCAAACTGTGCTGCTGAAGTCATTGTTGAAGTTGACCTTCTGAAAGGGCCTGTGAAGCTGCAGCATGTCACAGAAATATCCTTGTTTATATTATATTTTAGCATTGCTTAAAAGTTTTTGAAACAATATGGCAAGAACAAACTCTCCATATTTAGCAATGATGATGTAATTTATCAAAGGAACTCCTGAAGGAGCCTGTGTCATGCAGTCTTTTAGTTCTTTCTTGCCATTTCCCTATAAGGGAATCAGTGATTTTTTTTAGAGCCTTCTTCCAAAACTTATAATTGGATGCTTGGCTATCATGTAAATTCGTCTCGCTCCAAGGTCCACTAATATCTAGTGTTGCCAGGTGTCTGGTTTTCGACTGGAATGCCCGGTCGAAAAGGGACCCTGGCGGCTCTGGTCACTGCAAAATGGGATCTTAGTTAATGACTGAAGCTTCTAGATAATACTGCAGTACTGAATAATTAATATATTTCAGCTGTTTTAAAATGTTCAAAATTTTAGACATACATACTACTATATATAACTAATACTTTAATAATCAGCATACGGAAAGCAACATGTGGAGCAAAATAGAGAGCCTAGAGTATTTCAGATTTCTTGCAAAAGGAGTCTGAAAAAAACAGAAACAATCCAGGAGAAAAGTGGTGAATTTTGAATTCCTAATATTTTTTCAGTATCAACTTATTTTTCATCAAACCATAATGAAAAAAAAATATTATCTAAAGTTCACATTCTGTGTCTGTTTCCCCATTTTTGTTAGATTAAAGATCCTATTAAACTTAATTTAAAAAAAAATCCTGTTGTACAAATCTAAATATTTTATCTTCCTCCTTACTGATATATAGAAATAGGGTAGTTGAAAATAAAGGAAACATTATTGTACCAATTCCACCAAATGGTTAATAACCCATTTTCTATGATAAATGTCTTAAGAGAGTCCTGCCTTCCAGATCAACCCTACTATGTTTTAAATCTTCCCTAACTTTATCTCTATCATATAAATTATGCATACAACTTGTCTGTAGGTCTGGGGATTTTTCATTATTAAATCATGAGCTTTTATTCCTTAAGATCAGTTTCTTCCTCCATTGAGTTTGTGATGAATTCTGTTCACTGCACTCTCAGGCTTTCTTTCTTTCTCTTTGTCTAGTTCATTTGGCCCATGGAGAATTTTTTTTAACACTTGAGACGTTCTCAGCATGCCTATCTTATCATTTTTTCACTAATGTTGGCTTCATTTTTTTCATCAGTGATCTCTCTTCCTAGGAATTACCCCTAGCTCCTATTGGTTGCCTTCTCTGTTTTTGGCTATAGAGATAATGTATTCCATGTAAACCTAGGGAAGAGAAAGTACCACTTTGTATAGCCCATGTTACCTGGGGTTCTTTCGACCCAAAGCTCTGGATAACTTTCCTCCATGTGAGGTGGTGTCAGGAAATAAATCAATGGAGACATGTCCATCTGACTGATGTAGTGTCCTGTTTGTGCCAGTCATCTAAGAGTGCTCGCACTTAAAGTTATACTTTACTTAGTCTCAAGCACTTGCACATGTCTGCAACAGGTTAGTAAAACATCCCAAAAATGCCAAATTCATATTTACTCAGGCTCTTGAGGCAGTCTCAAGTGGATAATTGCAAGCATCCAGTAGTCGGCCAGCCGTCTTCTGGGGAACTTGAGAGTTGTCAAAGCATCCATCGAGCTCAGATTTCTTCCTCTTTTTATATCCAACTGGTTAGTATTACATAGCTTGTTCATTAACAAAATTGCTCAGCAGAAGCTAAGTTAAGAGTGGAGATTTTGAGCCTGTCAGGTGAGCAATTTTCCATCCGTCAGGCACGGGAACTTGCCATCGGTTAACCAGCTGTATAGCAATAGTTAACTATTGTCAGACTTTCCATCTTGCAAAAACCACATGCTTCAGAAAAACAACTCAAGTCAGGTGGGCAGAGGGTCATGTTCACATGTCGAGGTCTTTCACTTCACCCTCCTCTCCTGGTCTGCTAGTTGTGCTATGGTTTCAGAAAGGCCTTCTTTTAGCTGCTTTAGGCAATAAGCATAACAACTGGTCTTCCAACTGCTGGCAGTGGTTTATACATGTTACTGGTCTCTGGGCTATCAAAATCTGCACCTACAGACACATCTAGAATAACAGATGCAGTTCTAGTCTTTTCTATTTAGAAAGGGCATTGAAAAAGTAGAGAAAACACAAGAATACCAAAAATGTCATAAAGAACCACAGCCTGCCCCTCTGTTCTCGTTGCTTCATTCTGCATTGGTGGGGCAAAGCAGCCATGAATCTTATAGATCTGGCCCCTGAGAACTCTTCCTTTATCATCAGATGACACAGGGCCTCTGTTGTGGCTCATATACCACCTCTTCTGAATACCCTACATGGATATCTGGGTGACTAGGAGAAAGGGGGGAGAGGTGTCTGCAAAATCCAAATACTAGAGCTGTGCAAATAACTGATTTTTTTTCATTCACTGGCAGGTCTGAAGGTCTTTTTTTAAAAAAAAAAAAGTTTCAGGTTAATCCAAAACCAATATTTTTCAGAATTTTTGGCAAATAAGTCAGAAAAAATTAGATCCTGAAACTAAATGTTTCATTCCAATGTTGGGCATTTTTACCCTTTTTGTGGTAAAAGCAAATGACATATAGAAACAAAGGTTTCACACAATAGAGGAGCCAGTGGTGCCCCCCAACAGTCCAGGGGTTAGGGCACTTAATGGAAAGAGGGGAGACCTGAGTTCCATTTCTAACTCTGGAGAAACATTTTGAACCCATGACCTCCTCCACCCCATCTGAGTGTCCTAACCACCACCAGGCAATTGGGTATTTTGGGGTGAGTCTTCCTTAATCTCTTATGTAAAAGCTGTTCCCCTTCATATCAAATACTTAAATATTCATTGGGCCAGAAAGAGTGAGAATGACTCTAGAGCCTGTTGGTTAGGGCACTCGCATCAGAATGGGAACACCCAGGTTCCAGTCCCTGCTCCAATGAACATTTAATTAATTATGCAAAGTGGAACAGCTTCCATCGGAAAGACTGGGACTTGGAATAGCCAATATCTTGGTGATTAGGGCATTAACCTGAGAGGGGGGAGATGTCCCAGAGTCTCCCACATCTCAAGTGAGTGCCCTAGCAACTGGGCTGTGGTGTATAAGTGGACCTCCTCCTCCGCCTTGGTTTTGTGAATCTACTCAAATGGTTTTGAAACATTTTTTGGACTAAACAATTTGCCAAAATTGACACACATTTACAAAAAAATGTTTTGGTCTACTCACATCTGCATTTTTTGGCAAAAAAAGTTTTGATTGTTATTTCACTGAGCTTTAGCAAATATCCTACCAAATTACCAGCTGCCAGATTAGCCCCTTGGGACCATAGCCAAGAAGATATAAATTAGAGCAGCCTTGAGTCTTCTCTAGCATGCAAAGAGTGGTCTGATCTTTTGCCAGCCCCAAGTTCAGAGTACTTAAATAGACCTTTGTACCTGGCTTGCCCCAAAGTAGGGAATGGTGTTGGGAATATTTGTGATGATTTCAGAGGCTCAGATTGGAGGAACTATAAAGCCTTTTCTTTTCTTTCTGGTCCTTCCAGCTATAACTTCAAGAACATTTAATTTAAAAGAATATTTTAGAAAGATTAATTCCAAGTCCACATTTTATGAAAGACTTTGACTACTGAGTGTTGTCATTGCAGAATGAGAAAATTAGTCATCTTGTTACTCAGTGCTTGAAAGTTGCTGTCTTTTCTACTAGGGTCATTGTTTATTTTTCTTCCTTTTTGAAGCTTTGAACAGGAAAACGTATATTATGTCAAATCTGCGTAGTATATGTTATCCTAACATAGAGGAGTAGAGTAAAATGTATTTAGTTTTTAATTAACAAATCAGAGCCTGTGGTAAAATCTAGTGTCTTGTTACATAAAACATTCATTTTAAAAAAGCTTGCTCTGTTACTGCAGCATGCTCAAGTAGCAATACATAGCTCTTCATGTAGTTCCAATGCCAAGGAAAGAACTTGCAGTACACAGGGTGTCAGTATTTAGCTGGGAGGCCTTAAGCACTCAAATGATGTAGTTCCCCCAAAGCCTATCCCTGAAGATACTTTAAACCAGTCAGGATTTGAACCTTCAGCATGTTGACATTCTCATCTCCCCAGTGTAATCCACCCTTTAGTCCACATTTTATACCTTTGTGGACCACTTTGTGGTTGCCCTGCATGAGTGGCAATATGGTGGAGAAGGCATGGGAGCTAGTGCTTAAATAACTTTGCAGAGCTGGCCAAGATGATGCTGTCTCTCTCTCCTCCACTTATGACTATGACACTGTGTATGAGTCAGCCTCAATCTTAGTGGTGGGAGTACAAGTACTGCACTAGGCTACCAATGTTACTAGGTGCCCAAAAAAGTGGGCAGGGAGGCACAATGTAGTTCTATAGCTTGATCTTGCCTTTCTTCTGTACCAGCTAGCACAATGAACCCAGCATGGGAGCTTATGCTGCCTTCCCTTTATTGCTTCAGGATGCACTGCCTCAGAACCCCTGGAGAAATTCTGGCCCTTGCCTCCATTACATGCTTGGCTCCTTCCACTCTCATGACAGAAAGAAGATCCACTACTGTGGACAGATACTGCAGATGGCCTCACCCTGTGCTGCTGCAGATGTCCCTCCTATTGCAGAAATAGGGGAGTTCTACAGCCCAGTGCAGGGAGATGCCTGCTTTTCTACAAGCACAGATTGTTAAATTCTGCTGGGGTCCCCTATTGGATTTGGATGGGGAAAGAATTTTGGAGAAGCCTGGCTGGCTCGACTGTCACCACCCGCCTACTCCAGCTAGAGAACTGGAACTCTAGAGAAGGAGTTCTGGTACAGGGGGCACTTTATACCTGTGACCCTCACTCCTGTCCCTGTTTTTGCATTTGTTGTCCCCTGAACTTATAGGATGCCCAGGCCCAATGGCTTCTCCCCTTAGGCTAAGAAGGAGAGGCCTTTAACATGCCCCATGCTTAAACAGGTGCCAGCACCCACCCAATTCTAACTAAGGAACTGGAACTCTAGGGAAGGAATTCTGATACGGGGGCAGGTATCAAGGGCCAAGCAGAACTACCCTGTTGGTTAGCGCAGACTCCTGTTTGTAACAATGCAGAGAGGAGCACCGGACCCTAAGTTTTCTAGCAAAAATGATTGCTAGAGAAACAGAAAATGTGACGGAACATTTTTGGGATGCTAATGCATTTACTAGCTTTTTATGGACAATATGCTGCAAACTTGTCAAATTAGTGGAGCTACAGATGCTAAAGTTATTAATTTATGGTGTCAAATTGTAAATCATCGTTTTAAATGCTGGGTCATCTACTGATGCAGTGAAGACCACTGGCAATTTTCCCACCTCGGGCTGTTTTGAAGAAGTGACTTTTTTTGCTCATCTTATTTACAAATCTAGAAGGAAATTGCAGCAGTTTCAAAAATATGCTAGGAAAGCTATCCAGGGCAATGTCTCATTTTCAATATTTAAAAGTCATTGCAATAATGAAAGCCCAATATGCATTGTAATGGATGTATGTTAATATTAAAGGGAAAAATTCGGACTGATCACGTTAGCTCTCTCATGAACAAGAAAATGTATGTACAGTGCAAAATGAGCCATAGGGGCCTAATCTTGCAGGATGCTGAGCACCTTAAGTAGTCATGGCTGTCACTGGGAGTTAAAGGTGCTCACTGCTGGTAGGACATGCTCAGCAACCTGCAGGATGAGATTTTATACTCTTAATTCAGCAATGCACTTAAGCATGTGCTTAATGCTAAATCCCATTTAAATTAATGGGATTTAAGGATGTTTTTAACCCTAAACACATGTTGAAGTGCTTATCTGAACTGGAGCCTATATGAAGAGTATTTCTAGAAAATCATCATCCAGAAAGAGGCAGTATTCCTGGGAAAAAAAATCAGTCAGACAAGGCAAATGCAAGTGTTTCTGTAAACCATATAAATAAATTGTTCTGAGTGGCAAATGTGGGAAGGGACTTGTATGGTTTTGCCTTTCTGTTGACGATAATGAAGGATCACCAAAATTCAGCATATGCCAAAGATGTGAATAAACATCTGACAGTGATGCCATGGTCTCTGTGAAGGAGAAACTTATTGAATGGCTTTGTTCTCTACGTCTATTTGATTGTAGTTAGCAAGAAAAATACAAAAACACTTCCTGCAAAGTGGATTAGTGCAATGTAATGACTTTCAGTGTGATTGCAATTGACATCCTGTACTGTAGGCTCAAATTAATGCAAAATCTATTTCTGCTAGTGTAATTCCCTGCTTTCTAAAAAATTTTTTTTAAAGAATTGACACTTTTAAGGTTCATTCTTGTATCATACAAAGAATAAAGACATCTTTCCTTATTTTATGCTAGACAAAAAATTGAAGTTTTTCATCTAAAATACATTAAGCTCCATATACAAACTTTCATCTTTACTCATTGAGGACTAGCAATTTTTTCAGACACTTTCTGTAACTTGTAACTGCCCTGAATATACAGAAAAGCTACTCAGCCATCTATCTACTATGATACATGCTACAACTCTGATATAGGGCTCTGAAGGTGCCAGTCCCTGGAGTGTATTGTTGCATCATACTTATCTCAGAATATCTCACGTCAGAAATGGAAATAATTTTTCATTTCTAAAAATAAATCTGAACATGTGGTATATTTTATGAGTCCCTAAATTGTATCTCACACAATCGCAGCATGATAACTTTATATTCATATTTTGGTATAAACTCTGGAAGCATATCCACATTAATTCATATATTGTGATATACCAATTGGGCAGGTAAATGGAGATTGCTGCTTTTAATTCTATTTGTTTTTTAAAGTCTGAAAACACAGTAATTATACAGTGACCCAACAGCTTGTTTCCTTTGCTTCAAAGGCTTCATTTGAGATAATCATTTGTTTATTCTATTTGGTTTATTTCTCTTTCTTCTCTCCCCCCCCCTCCATTTTTCTAACTGCTTGTGCTTAATCTTAGAACTTTTTCACCTCAAAATCAAAACTCTCTTGGTCGAAAAGCTAATTCTTCCTTGATATAATGTAATTTCACTTTATCTCCGTTGACATTTGAATTTGTATGCATTCATTAAACATGCAGATTGTATAAATAATATGATCTGTATGTTAACAAAGGAAGCTTTCATGGCTCAGTAATTTTTTTTCTTGCTGTTGTGATAGCTAGGGGGAAACGTAGGCCTCTGCATTTTAAAAATGTACTACTTGTGAAAATACCTTGCAAAATATATCCAACAGATTTACGTTTTGGCTTTAACATTTATAATCACCAGATGATTAGAAACGTAAGACTGTGTTCTGAAGACAGAATTTTGTATTAATATGGGGAAAAAACACTGTATTGGGGATAAAAATGGATATATTTAGTCATCTTAAAAGTACAGGCAAGAATTTTCAAACTTGAGTGATTAAAGCTTCACAAATAGATACATATTTAGGCATATAAATAACTGGCCTGATTTTCAGAGCTGCTGACCATCCAGGAGTCCCATTGACTTCAAAATATTTGCCTACAATTTCTTTTATACCTCTTGTTTCTGAAATCACAGTAAGTGAATATATACCTTAATGAAAACAATCTAAAAGGAATCCTACCTGTCCTGTTGTCCTCCAGTGAGGCAAAATTCCCTTTGATTTCCTGGGATCAGTCCCATTGTAATGAGTTCTTTAAAAATGTGTTTCTAAAGCAGCTAAATGAGTTGCTTATATAATATTTTTTTCTTAAGTGTACATCTGTTAAATCCCTCCCCTTTCTGCAAATTGGGCAAACTAAGAAAGAGACCAGCAGAGAATCCATAGTTCTGCCTTAAAATTCCTGAGCTATCCATGTTGCAACACACATTGAAAAAATTCTAAAAAGAAGTGCTTGTATGTGTACATATTTCATTCATGTGTTTAGGGCAGCATTAGCTTGTTGCCTGACCTCCATGCAGCCCCAATTCAGGAAAGCACTTAATCATGTGCTGAAGACCCATCGGACATGTCTGCACTGCCTCTGGGAGTGAGCCTCCCAGCCCAGGTCTAAAAATGTATGTAGATGTTGTTTTGATGTTGTGGCTCTGGCTTTTAACCCCACACCCATCTCACACCCCTGAGCTCCAGGTTGAACCTCAACATCAACAGAGCTATTTTTAGAGCACAAGTGTGAGATCTGCTAGCACAATCTGTGGCCCCAGGCTGGGAGATTCCCTCCGAGATGCAGTGTAGACCTACCCTTTGGCTTCAGTGGAAGTTACACATTGTAAGTGCTTTCCCGAATTGGAGCCATTGTACCTGAGATTTTATACCATTAAGGCCAAACTGTCAAATCCTTTGAGATTCTTATATAAGCACTTATTTTCTATGTAAGAGGGAGATTGGAACACATGGAAGCTTCAAAGGAAGCTGACGGGCTTGTGCAGAGTGTTTGGGCACCAAAGGAGAAGATGTGCAAAAACTAGTTGTTTTGTGGTTGTGACGTTGGATAGTGCACACGTCATATTTTCAGAATAGTGCAGGTGCCACTCAGGCTAAGACTGGCACACAGTTTTGGTTTAGGCAGGCAAAAGCCAGTAACTGGTGGTAGAGGTGGCCTTCCATTAACCCAGGCTATCCACTGCAGTTAGAGGTTAGACCACACAACCACACATGACAGAGGGCTACGGTTAAGAGGCTGAGGAGCAAGGACCCTGCTTGTTTACAGGAGGATGAAGAAGAATGGGCAGGAAAGGGGGGGAGAGAGGCAGAATAAGGTCCCCCTTCCCATCTCCATAGGCTCTGCAAGTAATGTGAGAGTCTCTGTAAAAGAGTCTGTGTAAAGCCATCCCTGCCCTTATATCTCATCTCCTCCACCCAAAACTACCATGTCAGGTCTTACTGAAAAGGATAGAAAGCATATCTTCCATGTTATGATGAGGTTTCTTGTGCTGGGCTCAGGTCAAGTTGTTGTCTGATAGAGCTGGATAGAGTTACAAGGGTCAAATTAATGAAAAAATAAGAATAATTAATTCTGCCCACTTTTCTGCCCAAGCACATTGAAGTACAGTACTTCTAACACTTTTCTGCTGCTGCATAGCTACTTATAGTGTTTCTGGATTCTTCCACCTACACCCAGGTAGTGGACTACACTCTCATCATTCCAGTTTGTTTGACAGTAACTACAAAGTAAAACTGAATCAGTGCCACTTGGAGATGCAAAGGTCCTGGAGAGGAGCAAAGAAGTGAGCTATTTAAGTGAAGGGCACACACACAAGCCCCTCTTCAAAATCCCATTTTTGTGAGTGCAACCCAAATGTCTGAGCACACCCCGGACCTAGGCCATCCATGGTTCTATTCTAATTCTCAAAGCACTGATGTGGAAACAGACACCAACCTGTAGACTAACTACAAGCTCCTTTGTGGGTAGGTACAAGTAGCACTGGAAATTTGGTCCTTATTCATTCTGACATTCAGTAATAAGCATAGTAGTATTCAAGGCTGCAGAACACTCTCGGGTCAATCTGATTGGCCTGTCATGCCCTGTTACTTTGTCACACTGCCTTACCTAATATGCCGATGTAACAGGGCATGATGTGCTGTCAAGATGATTTGTCAAGCCTGGAAAGTTTCAAAGGCAACATTTTACTACACTAGAATCATTATTTTTTAAATAAACTTTTAAACTTAAAAAGATGTTCAACGCTCTGTTTAGCATCACTCATTGGACTTGCTGAGTATCTTCCTTGTTAGTATCTGCATCTAAAAGAAACACACTTATAATATGTAGGGAGCAGGCAGTCCAGCGTCCATTTCTGACTGCTTTTCTTTTTTTGTCAGCTCTGGATTTGTTTTGTGATAGAATGGGTATCATTCGCTTCATGGCCTTTTCATTTAAAGAATATCCAGAATATAACACTGTATATGGTCCCTGGTCCATGTTAAATCCTGGGATTGGGGAATTCTGGGCAATTAGCCTTTCTCACCTCCCCCCAGCTGACCAATGGGTGCCAGAGACTCACGGGGGTGGGGAGGAGCACCTGGCGTCCTTCAGTAAGGCCTGGTCTACACTGGGGGGGCGGGGTTTCGAACTAAGGTACGCAAGTTCAGCTACGCTAACTAGCGTAGCTGAACTCGAAGTACCTTAGTTCGAAGTACTTACCTGTCCTCACGGCGCGGGATCGAAGTCCGCGGCTCCCCTGTCGACTCCGCCACCGCCGTTCGCTGCTCCAGGTTTTCTGCCGCCGAAATGCTGCCCCAAACCCCCGGAGTGGAACTCCCGCCGCCGAAATGCCGCTGAAGACCCCCGGAGCGGGGCCCCCTTAGGCGCGGGGCCCTCTTCGGCATGGGGCCCGATTCCAGGGAACCGGGTGAATCGGCTTAAAGCCGGCCCTGGTCCCCCTTCACTACTAGCTCCATCAAGTTCCCCCACCTATAGAGACAGGTGGGTGGCATATAGCAGTGTAGCCAGTGAGGCACTGCTTAGGCAAGAAGAGTAAAGACACAGCTGGAGGATTTGAGTATGTATGCAAGTACATGTCCTGCATGCTCTCTAGTTACCAAGCTGTGCTTCCCTGTCTAAATATAGCAGTGTAGTGTCCCATTTCGTCCCCGCTACTGGAGCCCTTCCCCTGTTGTACTGAAAGGCTTTGACAGCAAAGAAAGGCTCACAGTAATGAAAGTTTTCCCTTTGGGAGTACTCCAGATACTGAGGTAACTTTGTCTTAGTTAAAATTTACAAATTAAGGTCATCACTCTGTGTGAGAAAGGGAGGGAACAAACCTCTAGAGGTAATAGCCATGTGACAAATTATATTTAACACTCATCTCTGACTATTTTACCTCCATGCTGCCCATTAATCTATCTACCCCTGAGGCTTCTTAGAACATTGCAAAATTCTCAGCTTCTTCAAACAGCCACCATTTTTATGAAGAGCCACACAAAAATCTGGTGTCTTCAGATCCTACAGGATTAGTAATGGGAGCTTTTCACTAGTGGAAAGGAAGATTTCCAATTTATGGGATTTAAAAGTTGCTTTAGTCCTAGAATGAATGTACAACTGAAGAATTACATACAGAAAATGTATTTCAGATTGCATATTTAAAGGTTTTTCTGATTCTCTCTGAGCCCTGTGTTAACCCCTGGTAGTGAAGGTACATGTTTTACAAGTCGGAGGGTAGATTAAAGAACCAAGAATGGATATGCTTTAAAAAAAAGTTCTAAAACATGTCTACAATATGTGGCATTTAGTCTGTAATGTTGGTTTTATTTCACTTGTTTGGGACAAACTGCAATTGACTCAGCTTCACATGACTCTGACCTCATTTACATTACATTCATACCAGTGTAGCTTCCTTGAATTCAGTGGAGTTATTCCTGATTTACACTAGTTTAAATGAGGGCAGAATCAGGCCCATGTGTATGTGATACATTTATTAGAACAAACTAAATATAACAATAATACAATGTGGTTATAGAAAAGCATAACTGAATTTGTAAAGAAATAGATATGCTACTAATTAATAGTTATGAGAAGGAGATTATCTCAATTAATTTTTGAAGTTTCCATGAGAGCCTAAAGTGCCAGGAAGAAGTTCCTGTTACAGTTGTTGAATTTTAAAAAGACATTTTAAAAATTAAAATTCAGCAGATTAATCATCACCCTGGTGGCCTTGGAGCTCATTTGGAGGAGCGCTGAAGCAGTCTGAAGAGTTTAAAGTAATTTTGTTTCCAGAAACAGCAGCCAAATTTCTTTCCAAATTAAATATATTCTCTGTCAATGCAGAACTAAAGAAGTTACCATCCATTTCTTAAGCAAATAACATAAAAAGAGGAAAAGACTGGAATCTTGAATACTGTTTCTTGCTAGTTACTAGATATTTTCTTGGTAGTTACTAGATATTAATTTTGATTTCCCTCAATTTATTTTGTAACTAGACATTGTGCTGAAGCAACTGATACGATCTAAAATTTCAAGAATTGCATTCTATGGGGCCATTGTAAATACCAGTATTATTTGCGTACACTGACTGTAAACACATTTTTTCAATGTAGCTGCAGACTTCGAACCTGATCCAAAGCCCGTTGTAGTTGATGAAAATCTTTCCACTGACTTCACTGGGCTTGGATCAGGCCCTTTTTCTCTGTACTGCTCCACTGATTTCGGTGTGCTGCATGGAGTATGAATTGTGGCAGAATGTGGCACTTATTTGGCATCTTTGATCTCTTTTTAATTTTTGGTATAATTCTTTTGTTTAAAAGTTATATAGTATGACTAAGAGCTAGCAAGAGCTGCTGTGCTCCTTTTATTTACAGAAAGTTAAGGGGACACCAGGAGACCCTCTTGGGTGACATATCTTAATGTCATTAAATAGCATCTTAGCCCAATATGAAAATATTCTTCAAACAGCCTGGGCTTGATTTTTCTGGTTTTACTGTGGTGCCATTCCATTACTTCCGTCAGTGGTAAATCCGGCCCCTTTTTTGCATCTGGTATGACAGCTATCACTTAATGACTCCCATTTTGAATTATACTAATGAGGTCAAGAACAAGTCATATTCTTTTTTGAGTGCCTCATTCTTATGAATCCTGTTTGAATCTCATGAATTGGTTTTGGTTAGGATCAACTCTAATCATTTTTGTTATTACTTGTGTGAGTATTTTGCAGACTGCATTAATTCAGAAAATTGCTCTATAATTACTGCAGTTTCCTGTACCTTACCAGGTTTCAAAACAACAAAAATAATTGCACTCTTAATAGAGACAGGCAACTTTTTCAAATGCTGCATTATACATGTTACAATAAATGCCCCCAAAGACTCACTAAAATATTAATAAAATTCAGCTTGGAAAGTGTCAGATCTGGTATTTCCCTGCTGCACAGAGGATCACTTCCATTCAGGACTATTTTAGTTGACTTTTCTAAAATGTACTTTTAGATGCTTGCTATCTTAAAAGTCTGTATATATTTAAAGAAATCACTGAGTTGAATCCTGATGGGGTGGATATCCTCTGACTGCAGTTTTTCATAGTAAGACCCTAATTTATTTTCCATCTGGATATTATTACATATGCCTTTGCTTCCATTTTTATGGAAGGTAGTAATATTTTTTTCTAGGTCAAAGCTTTTAGTGACAGCTTTTAGGGGGAGGGATAGCTCAGTGGTTTGAGCATTGGCCTGCTAAACTCAGCGTTGTGAGTTCAATCCTTGAGGTAGGCCACTTAGGGATCAGGGGCAAAAATTGGTCCTGCTAGTGAAGGCAGGGGGCTGGACTCAATGACCTTTCAAGGTCCCTTCCAGTTCTAGGAGATTGGCAATATCTCTAATTATTACTTTATTAATCAAACTACTTGGATTAGGAAGGGGAGAAAGATTTGCCTATAAAAGGGTATTTTTCTGGAAAGATGATCTCAAATTCCCTTTTTAAACAGAAATAAAAGGTAGATAAATAAACCTTTTGTTACAGAACACTTCTATCTTTTGATTGCTGTTAAGACTGTACAGTAAAAAGAAAGATAGAAACGTTGATAGAAAACACCATTACATCGCTGCCTACTTTTAGTATCGATGCAAAAGAAACTGAGTGATTTTAATACCCTATAATTTCTGATAAGGCTGATTTTAATTAAAATTTTTTCCTTTTCTGTCTTTCTTTGTTTCTTCACTTTAATAAACTTTCATATTTAGAAATAATTTTCATGTGTGTGATAGGTCATAGTAAGAATATGTCATTAAATACTGAGCACTTATTAATGGTCATAGGGTAAGATTCTCTGGGGTGATATGTTCAATTTGCACCATGTCATTGGTTCAATCTCATCACCTAACTTGCTAAAGGGGAGTCAGCTCAGTGCAAGAATGATGCTGACGTAGAATACAGCTGATGAAGGAGGAGTGGCCATTCTGATTCTGGCCTGTATTTTGACCCACTATGGTCATTGAAGTCTGACATAACTCAGAGAAGCACTCAAGCTGCTTTAAGATGGCACAAGTTTGATCAGCCCTGCACAGAGCAGTATCAGGGGAATGCAATGGCAAGCTTGGGGTATGGCTACATTGTAAGCGGGAACTGTGAATTCAGCGTATGTAGCCATACCCAAGCTAGGTTTGATCTATCTAGATCAAAGCTAGCTTGAGTAACAATATCCATGAAGCTGTGGATGCAAGAGTTAGCTCTGCCTGCCTGGAGTCCTGAGTTCATATCACTGGGATGTATGCAGTTTGGCCACAATCCTGGATCTAGCAGACTAGAATTCAGAGTTCATCTAGCCACATTTAAATTCCCTGAATCCAGCAGATTCTGACTTTAGAGTGGAAATAAGGTGTAAATTTTTAATAAGGTGAAAGAGAATTCATCACTGGAACAATTTACAGATCATGGTGGATTCTCCATTACAGACCATTTTTAAATCAAGATTGGTTGTGTTTCTAAAAATATGCTCTATATATTTCTAAAAGATATGCTCTAATTATTTTGGGGATGTTTTGTGGCCTGTGTTATACCGGAGGTCAGACTATACGATCACAATGGTCCCTTCTGGCCTGGGAATCTATGAATCTAGCTGAAAATATAATCAGTAGTTCTAAAACTTTGTAACTGTATTTCAAAAGTGTAATTGTCATAGGCCCAGATGTTGGTCTCAATGTGACAGATATATCAATATCCTGCAATATCTTTGGGAGACCTTTAAGTATCTTTGGGGTCCGTTGTATAAAATGAATCATTTTTGTATTATTATGGGCTGAGACTGTATGCAGCTTCTCTAGGGGGTAGATATGATGTGAGGCCTGGGAGTTCAAAAGACTGTATTGAAAAATGTGCCAGACAAGAATGGATTTTTCGCACAATACACGTGAAATTAATTTCTTGGAGAGGTTAATGCAATTTCCCCACCTATGGTTATGCAAAAACCCAATCTTTTGAAACTATGCCATAAGAAGAGGGTTTTTGTCTGCTATTTACCTGTTCCCTGAGACTATACATCAAAAGCAGAGCTGTATACAGAAACAGATGAACTGCCCAACTGGCTCTTATGGTTCTGATTCTGAAACAGTTATGAACTTGTAAATTCAAGGAAAACCTGCTCATGGTTTTTGAAGGACTGACACCTACTAGAGCCTGAGGTTGGAGTTATGGTGACCTCTGGTAAGCTTTTTAGCTTGTGTATTTTTTTTATTGTTTTAACATGTTTTCTCTGTAATGCATTCACCTTAAGAATAAATGTGCTTGCTTAAAAATAGATGTGGTGACTACTGGTAATTATAGCTGTTCATAGTCTTCAGAGAGAAAGCAAAATGTAGACACTGGCTGTTTAGGCAGTCTGGCTTACTGGGAATATCACAGTGTAGGCAGAGAACTGTGCAGCCTCAAAAAACAAAACAAAACAAAAAAACAACCACTCAGGAGGGAGAAAGACATGGGTTCTTCCCTTGATAGATGATGGCTGAGGAGCCTGGTGCCTAGAGTGGGTGCTTTTGATCATCCATATTTTTATAATTATAACTATCTCTACTGCAGAGAATAGAGCTACTCTATATTTACACAGGTGTAAATGAGATAACTGGTTCATTAAATCAATCTTAAAAAGCACTTTTATACTCTAAATTATATTAAGACATTACCAGGGAGAAAGAAACTGTAAACAGCTGGATATCACTTCCTGATATCTAGACATTTATAGTCATGTAACAATTAACCTTTCAGCCGCTGAGCTCCTCCTCTGAGGTGCAGAGCACTTCACTTCCCCTTGAGATTAGAGGGAGTTGGATGTGCCCAATACTTCACAAGAGGCACTTGCAACTTTTACGACCAAACCCCCATGCACTATAGCGGAAGAATGAGAAATTAAGGTCCCCATCCCCTAGCCTGTGCTTTTGTGAATAACCCTTATGCAAGTTGTCCTACTGAAGCAAATAGAACTAACTTGAATAAATGTTATATGAATAGGCTGTGAAGGAGCTTCATTGCTTTGAGCTACACAGTAGATATATTATTATTATTCATTTTGTTATAAGGAAGCGGTTATTTTTATTTCTATTTGTTGGGGTTTCATTTATTACCTACAGCTAAAACATCTATCTAAAAAAGCATTTAAAGCTACTCTAATGGATTGCCTTATAACAGTCTATCTTCTAGATCTGATGCTCTAGATATCTCTTGACCTGTTGACAAGTTTACTGGAATATCACATTACATTCACTGTTATTAGATTCATGTTCTATTTTTTTCTCTTTTGATGATGCTCTAAAATTTTTACATACCATTTTGTTTTAGCAAATCAAATTTCAAGAAATTTCCATTTCTTAAATTGCTTATCTATCTTTACTTGCCTTTATATTTTGTGTTAGTTCAGTGAATATCCTTATAGGTTTTTTATGCCTACTGGCTTTCCAGCCTTCTGCTGTTTCCATAGTTGCTAGTGATTTTTAGTAGAACTTGGTAATTTGTTCCTTAATGCTTTTTTAAAAGTGATAAATACAGTAGTTCTTAATATTTGAGAAATTTTCAGTATCTCTTAAAGTTTCTTTTTAGAGTTGCTGTTATCTTTCAACAGCTCTCTCAGCTTTATCTTGTAAATATGCCTTGTTAAAATGCAGTGTATAGACAATAAAAAAAGATGATGTAAGCTTTTATTTTTTAAAAAAAGTTAAGAGTTTTTTATAAATCTTTTCTGTTGCCTCACAGTGTGTTCATGAGCCCAGAGTGGCAGCAGCCACATTGAATAGTTTCAACACACTTGCAGGTTTATGTTTTTGTCAGGAACTGCTGATATAATAGCTCCAAGGGCTTAAGGGCAGAGTTTGCATTATAAAAAGAGAATTACAGTGGGTAAGCAATTTAATGCATCACATTACATGGAATATGCTAAATTTTAAGTAAAGAGACTTGAAACGCCTTCTTTTTAATCACTGAAAATGGAACTAAAAATTCATGTTAGACGCTAAGAAAAATAATTGTGGTAAAACAATTGATAAACATGTTTTTGCAGTTCCAGTTTTGTGCAGCTAATGGCTTTGATAACCTAAATAACACTGACATTAGCACACAAGATTAGCAAATGTGTATACTAGTCTAACACTTTGGCATATCTGCACTGTTGAATACAAACATCTTGTGAAAAAGGCTGAATTTGCAAAGGCTTCAATTCAAAATATGTAGCAAGACATGACTTTTATATTTTTGATTGCCTAGATGAATTATAATGAAGACTATTTTTTTCATATCCCAGACCATTAGATGGACATAAAATGTAACTACTGCCACTCTTCATAGGATGGATTCTTCATGAATGAATTATGATAGCATTTTTACTTTGAAATCTATTTCAGTTATCTTTGAAAGCTTCCTCATGCTTATCTGATGCATTCATTTATATTCAGTGTTGTTGAAGAAGAGCTCAGTGTAATCTTGAAAACTTGTGTCTCTCACTAACAGAAGTTGGCCCAACAAAAGATATAACCTCACCCACCTTGTTTTTCATATTCCTTTATATTCATTCTCAACAAAGCAAGCACATTATTTAATAGTATATTTTCCTGGAATATAAATATGAAATGAGAAATGCAATAGAGGAAAAAGATGTAATAGTTATCATTAAACAAAGTTAGGGCCAAATCTTGCTTTCCTTACTCATCCAAGTAAAGCAAGCTGCATTTGCCCCATGCCACCTTCTCTTCCACAAGGGGAGAGGAGCATCTTTGGTAGATATGGCAGGAGAAGGTGAAGGGGTGGTGGAAGTGCTGTATCCTTGGCACCTCTACATCCTACTGAAGCTCCATTGGGATCCAGATCCCTGGGATTGGTGGGGCTGGGACTGGCTTCTTTCTATTAACCCGTCCCTTCCCTCTTAATAAAACTGCTAAGCAAAGGTATGCGAGTTACTGCAGACCAAATGCACAGATGCATTGTCCTAAATTCTTAGAGGGTCTGGGCAGTAGGGCTTTTTCTTGTAGGAGCTTTGCTGTGTCTATTTTAGGTGTAAATGTAGTTCCAATCACTATAGTTTGAGGTGCTCAGAATAGGCCACAGAAAACTGGAGTGTGAAAAAGGATTGCAATGCAAAGGCTAGGGACCTTTCACAGATCACTAAGGATCCATGAGTTTAGGTTGCTGAACTCCTGACCCCTTATGCAGCAGAAGATCCTGGGGAGACCTGACTCTAGTGAGGAAGCATGAGGAAGAATCTGCATGACTTGGGATTGAGTTTTTGTTCTCCATACAGGAAAAACATAGTATGGGCACATAGAGCCTACAATATAGAAAGAGGCGGAGGTTGGTGTGCCAGAGTGGGTTCATGATACTGTATGGTTCATTTAATAAATTAATGGAAGATTAGGGTTGGAAGAGACCTTGTGGGGGTCATCTAGTCTAAAGCTCAAATCAGTACCAACACGATCTAAATCATCCCAGCCAGGGCTTTGTCAAGCCGGGCCTTAAAAACCTCTAAGGATGGAGATTCCACCACCTCCCTAGGTAACCCATTCCAGTGCTTCACCACCCTCCTAGTGAAATAGTGTTTCCTAATATCCAACCTAGATCTCCCCCACTGCAACTTGAGACCATTGCTCCTTGTTCTGTCATCTGGTACCACTGAAAACAGCCGAGCTCCATCCTCTTTGGAACCCCCCCTTAAGGTAGTTTGAAGACTGCTATCAAATCCCTCCTCATTCTTCTCTTCTGCAGACTAAACAAGCCCAGTTCTCTCAGCCTCTCCTCATAAGTCATGTGCCCCAGCCCCCTGATCATTTTCGTTGCCCTCTGCTGGACTCTCTCCAATTTGTCCACATCCTTTCTGTAGTGGGAGACCCAAAACTGGACACAGTACTCCAGATGTGGCCTCACTAGTGCTGAATAGAGGGGAATAATCACTTCCCTCGATCTGCTGGCAGTGCTCCTACTAATGCAGCCTAATAAGCCGTTAGCCTTCTTGGCAACAAGGGCACACTGCTGATTCATATTCAGCTTCTCATCCACTGTAATCCCCAGGTTCTTTTCTGCAGAACTGCTGCTTAGCCAGTCGGTCCCCAGCCTGTAGTAGTACATGGGATTCATCAATCCTAAGTGCAGGACTTTGCTCTTGTCCTTGTTGAACCTCATCAGATTTCTTTTGGCCCAATCCTCCAATTTGTCTAGGTCACTCTGGACCCTATCCCTACCCTCCAGTGTATCTACCTCTCCCCTAAGATAATGGCCAATGGGTCTGCAATCACATCAGCCAATTCCCTCAGCACCCTCAGATTCATTAGATCTGGACCCATGGACTTGTGCATGTCCTTAAACTATTCTTTCACCGAGGGCTGCTCACCTCCTCCCCATACCGTGTTGCCCAGGACAGCAGTGTGGGAGCTGACCTTGTCTGTGAAGACCGAGGATAAAAAAAACATTGAGTACATTAGCTTTTTCCACATCATCTGTCACTAGGTTGCCTCCCCCATTCAGTAAGGGTCCCACACTTTCCCTGACCTTTTTCTTGTTGCTAACATACCTGTTACCCTTTATCCCTTGCAAGCTGCAACTCTTGCGTTTTGGCCTTCCTGATTACACCCCTGCATGCTCAAGCAATATTTTTATACTCTTCCCTAGTCATCTGACCAAGTTTCTGCTTCTTGTAAGCTTCCTTTTTGTGTTTAAGCTCACCAAAGA
The DNA here is from genome assembly GCF_016161935.1 of Mauremys reevesii. Lineage (NCBI taxonomy): Eukaryota > Metazoa > Chordata > Testudines > Geoemydidae > Mauremys > Mauremys reevesii. Next base: position 283,397,928 of record NC_052623.1, read on the forward strand.
TTTCACTGTTAAGCCAGGCTGGTTGCCTGCCATATTTGCTATTCTTTCTGCACATCGGGATGGTTTGTTCCTGCACCCTCAATAAGGATTCTTTAAAATACTGCCAGCTTTCCCGGACTCCTTTTCCCCTCATATTAGCCTCCCAGGGGATTCTGGGATCCTGCCCATCAGTTCCCTGAGGGAGTCAAAGTCTGCTTTTCTGAACAGGGTCCGTATTTTGCTACTCTCTTTTCTTCCTTTTGTGAGGATCCTGAGCTCAACCATCTCATGGTCACTGCTGCCCAGGTTGTCACCCACATCTGCTTCCCCTACCAATTCTTCCCTGTTTGTAAGCAGCAGGTCAAGAGGAGAAAGTAATATTCCTTTTCTAAGGTGAAAGGAAAAAGTATTCTGGCGACTCTGCATCTTTTCAATAAATTATGGATTTGGTATGGCTCATCACTATTCTTAGTCTATGTGTTGCTAAACAGAGGAATGTCTGCAAGAATCTTGTTGGCGTTTCTTCTAGAGCTGTTTTACCAGTCAGAGAGACTCTTCTTATATATAAAAAAATTAGGTGTTTGAGCTATTAATAATGCTGATCAAAGTTGCATTTAGATTACACCTTATCCTTTTAAAGAGGACAAATATGTGTTAGTTATTAACAGCAGTGAAAATACTGTGCCATGGTTTCGAATTTTCTCCAGCTTGCTAAACTTAAGAAAAACACCTCTTGACCTGTTTCCTATTTCACTCTTAGCAGTGTAAATTGGAGGTAATTCAATGGAAGTTAATGGTGTTATACTGTTGTAAAACCAACATAAGATCAAAATCAGACCCTATAGTTTTAGAGTATGTGGCTAGGCAAAAGAACTTTATTCGTATTAAATCAGAGACAAGATGCTAGGATGGCTTCTCCTTTTACAGGAGATTCAGAACAGATTCAGAAGAAGATAATCTAGGAGGAGCCAAGTTTGGGGAGAAGACTTGTTTTGTTCATTTACATAATATATTAAAGACCCAGGAAGGGAGTGAGTTTTAGCTTCCACAGGCTGTGTGGACTCTATTGTGAAGCATGTGGGAAGATCATTTGACCACAATCGCTTTTTACATTTCAGAAAGTTAATTATGCCTGTAAATCAGATATTATTGACAGATGTTATTTTGTTCCACCTCTTTCTCGTTACTAAATTGTGGATTTCTGTAACATACTGGGCATTGAAAAAAACTCCAGCAAAGCAAAGTGACTTATAATATGCAAAAAGAACAGGAGTACTTGTGGAACCTTAGAGACTAACAAATTTATTTCAGCATGAGTTTTTGTGAGCTACAGCTCACTTCTTTGGATGCATAGACTGGAACACGCAGACAGGAGATATTTATACATACAGAGAACATGAAAAGGTGGAAGTATGCATACCAACAGGAAAAGTCTAATCAATTGAGATGAGCTATCATCAGCAGGAGAAAAAAAATTAAGATGGGTCATCTTAATTATCACTTCAAACGTTTTTTTTCTCCTGCTGATAGCTCATCTCAATTGATTAGACTCTTCTTATTGGTATGCATATTTCCACCTTTTCATGTTCTCTGTATGTATAAATATCTCCTGTCTGCGTGTTCCATTCTATGCATCCGAGGAAGTGAGCTGTAGCTCACAAAAGCTCATGCTGAAATAAATTTGTTAGTCTCTAAGGTGCCACAAGTACTCCTGTTCTTTTTGCGGATACAGACTAACACGGCTGCTACTCTGGAACCTTACAATATGCAAATAATTCATGTCAGCCTTGTGAGAAGAGGCTTGATATTTGTTTGCTTTGTTGTTTTATACACAGCGTTATGCTAGAAACTGGTTATTCTGCTGCCAGTGATTCAGATATGACATGCCTATTTCTCTATTCTCTAATATTTCGTTTAACAGTCAATAAAAGGTAAGCACTGCACATTCCTTTTCTAAGAACTTGTCAGGCCTCTTCAGCAATCTGGTTACTACTGTTCTCCAGTTACCTTTGTCTGCGATATGAACAATAGCAAACAAGAATTCCTCTTAAAGCATGGCTATAGTCAGAAAAGTGATGCTGTAAAAAGACTCATGGCATTCCATGTTTATTCATTATTATTACAGTGAATTCCCTAGCAAACTTGCTCAGTTTATAAGTCAAAAGGACCTTTCAAGCTTCCAGAGTTTCAAACTCTATTTAGGTTCTGTTCTATTAATTTAAGTGGAATAAATATACTAAAGATGTTAACATAACCTAGTCACCGTCTAACATTAAACAATGTTAAATAAGGTTCAGGATTTGGTATACAGATACCTCAGGCTGCTTGGAAACATCACACTATTAAAAGCCCTTTTAAACCTTTTAATAAAGATACAGAAAAGAGAGAGAGTTAAAACACCTGAAATGTACAGGGTTAAGTAAGGCCATCATTTTAACATTTCTTGAAGAAGAAGAGCTCTGTGTGGTTCATAAGCTTCTCTCTCTCACCAACAGAAGTTGGTCCACTAAGACATATTACCTCACCCACCTTGTCAGTCTGTTAGATGCTAATAACTGTCCTTTTTGGCAAAAGAGAAGTTAATTGAGATGAGCTGTAGCTATTGATTCTGCTGCTGCAAAAGTCCAATCTTTCTCAATCTCAGGTGGTGGTTGGGATTCAGCTGGAGCTGGTAGGGGTCGTGATGTTAACTGGGCCCTTCTCTCTTTTACTTGGTCTAGTCAGGACATCTTTCAGGATCACGGCGATGAAGCCCTGGGGTCCCAGGAAAAGATGGGGGTAGCAGCCAGGATGGTGAAACTCACTCCAGTAGCCTCCATTTGTTCTTTCATATTCTCCCCTCAAAGTCTTTCTTTAAGGATTCCAAAAAAAGGGAGCGATGGATGGAATAGCTCATCCCCTCATGATTTTGTCCATCAATTAGGCCTAATATCTGACACACCAATTTTGGTTCATTAATTTCTGGTTCCATGTCTTGTGTTTTTTACCAAGGATGATTTCAACATAGTTCTTATATCATATCAACGTGGCCTTTTTTTGTTTGGAGTAATTTAACCTCTCTTTCTGGTTCTATTGCACCTGTTTATAACATTCATTGTTGAAAACAGCTTGACCCTCTTTTCCTATAGTAGGTTATTGAAATGTCTTATGAACTTTAATATACTTTTACAATTGAGCTTACAGTTAGGGTAAATTTGTAGGCCCAGTTATCACAATAGTTCTTACTGTCAGTTTTATGTTATATCAGAGCAGGGCATTAGGGCCATTTACTTCATATTTATGGAATTAATAGCATCTTAATTTGTCTGTCCCCAGTCTTCCACCATATTCCAGTTTGGTTCTGTCTCTAAATGGAATCTAAAGGAGTATTCTGTTTTGGGGATATGCTAAACTTTGCAGTGACAAATAATGTACAATCCCATGTAAATTAGAGCATGATTGAGCCCTACAATTCTCTAGGGATCTCTTTGTGTGACTATTTTTAAAATAACATTAAAAGAAAACTGACATCACATGTAATTAGGGTTAGAGTTTGGAAAATGTCCCGAGGTTTCCTACACAATTTTTTTCAGTAAAATTTAAAAATTGTCCAATCTAGCAATTTTAATAAACATTTTTTAATGTGTGAACAGACTGCAATTTCTTCAGATTTTACATGTTCATCATCATTGGAAAATGTCTAGCTGTTTCATGTAAGTTTGTTTATTTACAAAAATTGCCTTTGGTCAATGACAAACCCTAGAAAAATGTTAGCAGAGCAGAATAATATTGTTTTCCTTTTTCAACATTGGTGGAAACCTCAGAGCACCTCAGTCTGTTATTTCAGTAAGGCAAAGTATATTAAGGAATCCCTCTTGTCTTTGGACAGCTGGGATAGCCCCTAACTAGGACAAACACATTGGGATGCAAATTGTAGAAACAGCTTGAACCAACAACAGGAGTCCATTTTATTTTCTTTAATGAACAAGATCCTTAGCAAATTTTTGCTTGAAGGCATTAATAAATCTGTTCTCCAAAAAATCTGTATCATCATACCATGGTTCCTTTCCTCAAGGTAAAGGAGATTTTCTTTCTCATACATTACTTATCTAAGCTTTAACCTTTCTCCTATCCCCTGAGTTAACTTGCAATACAGGTTTTTCTGCAGTGATTTATGTATTATATTATAAAATATTCAAAGTAAAGTATGCTTTTACTCAAATAGCCCCCTAAGTCAATTTAATTTGCCCTTCTGGATAATTTTTTTTAAAAATATGGTTGATGCTGTTTTATTCACTGGGTTTTTTTAAAACAAAACTATTTTTGAACTAGATAATCTTGCCTTATTAATGCTTACTTTTCAAATAAGCTACTAAACCCACTTCACTTATACATATGCTTTAGTTTAAAAAAAAAGAATTGTAATGTTGAAAATAATTACTAATTTCATGATACTATGAATTTTAACCGGGGCACTGATGTGCATATAGAATAGAAGTACGACTGAGGATTGCAGTTCTTGAGCTGAGAAGCAGAAGCCCCCAACAGAGTGATAGGCTCTGATAGACTAGGCACAAGAGAGTCTGGACTAAGTAGGAGTTCAGCACTGAAGGAGTAGGGAGCTTTAATTAGTTGAGTGGAATACGTAAAGATCTGTTAAACTATGTAAAGCACTAAAAACTTAATTTCAGCTTGAACATAAAGACAACACTTAATGCAATCTATCCCCCCAGTTAATGGTGCCAATTTACAATACACACTGAAGAAGCAGTGGGCCAGTGGATAGAGCACTGGAGTGGAACTTCATAGATTCTAGTCCTTGTTCTGCCACTGACCCAGCATGTAACATTGGACAAGTTGCTGCACCCCTATTTACTATCCCTCCCTTTTTGGGTATACCTACACTTACAGCTGAGGGTCTGATTACCAGCTTGAGGAGACATAATTGTGCAACCTGTCATTGAGCTGGAATGCTAAAAATAGAATGAAGCCATGGAAGCACAAGCAGCAGGAAGAGCTACCTGTGATGAGTACATACCTAGCATCCCTGATGGCCATGTATTCGAGGTGGCTAGCACTTCCTGCTGCTTGCCCTGCCATGGCTACACTCTATTTTCAGTGTGCTAGCTTGATGACAGCTAGCACAAGTATGTGTCCTTGATCTGGGAATCATGCCCCCAGCTCAAAGTGGAGACATACCCATAGTCTTGTCTGTTTAGATTAGAAGTCCTTTGAGGCAGGTGTGGTTGTTTACTGCATGTCCCTCCTGCCTAACAAAATGGGAATCCAATTTTGGTTGGGGCATTTAGGTGCTACTATAATGCAAAGAACAACAAGTATAGAGCAAATAAAAGTACTGGGAAGGAGGTTGTGTTGGTAGAAAGGAATAGGAAAGAGGTCCTGGAAGATAAATGTAGGTGATTATGAAAGAAGCTTAGGTCCAGAATCTCTCAAGTTGCTTGCTCTGAAGTGATGCTACTTCTAAGTACAGGAAACTAGATAAAAGGATGCATCTGAATCTCAATATATGGATAAAAAGATAGTTTAAAGATGAAGGGGTTAAATTTATTAGGAATTTGTGTAAGGAAGAGTCTATACTCAAGACATGGGCTCTCACTTACTCAAAGTGGAACCAGACTGTTATCTATAGCAGACAGTCAGGAGATTGAGAGATGAGTGACAAAAATTATTACAGGCATGCAAAGATCTCCTTATGAAGAGAGACTGAAAAGATGGAAACTATTTCATTGAGAAAGGAGATGAATAAGAGCGGAAATGATAGAATTATTCAAAATGGTGAATGGTATAGAAAAGGTAAATTGTGCACTGCTATTTACTCTTTTTCCTAGCATAAAATAAAGGGACATAGCAAAACTGGAAGAGCAGCAACCAATAAAAGTAACATTTTTTGTGCAGTGCATAGTTAATCTGTAGAACTCATTGGTACTAGAGATTGTGCCTTAAAGTAGGATTACAGAAACCTAGTTGAGGTAACACAGAGCAAGACTGAGAAACATTAGAAGGCACAATCATGTTTCATGGCATCAGCAAACCTCCAAACTTAGAGTCTAGAAAGAAACTTCCATTGTGGGTAAATTATCTCTGAATAGTTTGTTATGGGGCTGATCAAAAAAATGTTGAATGAGACATTTTCCCTTTGCAAAATGCACTTTCATTAAAATAAACATTTTCCACAGGAAAAAAATATTTTTGGTGGAATTTTCAAACAAAAAGTTTGCATATATATACCTGCCCCTGGAAATTTCCACTACATGCATCCGATGAAGTGGGTATTCACCCACGAAAGCTCATGCTCCAATATGTCTGTTAGTCTATAAGGTGCCACAGGACTCTTTGCTGCTTTTACAGATCCAGACTAACATGGCTACCCCTCTGATAGGTTTCAAATAATCTATTTATTCACCTAAGGTACAGCAGTGCATCATGGGAGTTGTAATATTTTCTCCCATGAGGAACCATAGCTGCTCAGCCATCAGGAAAGACCATGATGTATTATAAGAGATAGAGGTAATCCAGAAAACAGGTTTTAAATGGGGAAAATGGAGGGGAGAAGGACATGGAACTACATCTCCTATGAGGCACTGTGGTGGCTCAGGTGGATGGAAAGATTAATATGAAGCTGAAACAAAAAAATTCCATTTGGGTATGTCAAAATGTTTCATTTTGATTGAAAACATTGAAATTAAACATTTGGATGCTTCTAAATACATTTTTTTAGGAAACTTTCATTTTATGAAAAGTATTGAATGATGCCAGACAAAAACAAAAAGTCAAAATACCAGAACTTCCCTGCAGAATAGAAATTCTGTTTTTTGATCAGCCCTATTATGGGATTTCTTTCCCTTGCTTTGATTCTGTCCAGTGTCAGAAACATGATACTGGACTACAAGTCCACTGGTCTGATGTGATGTAGAAATTCTTACTTTTTACTTATGGTCTGAGTGGTGATGTGGAAACCACTTAATTTAAAACTTCATAAACTATATTACTTTTTCAAACCTCAGAAGAAATAACTCTGAAATATTAATATTTAAGCAAGAACTGATGTCGTGATCCTGTATCATTTAGATAAAAACCACCTGGAGATAGTTAAAAGCCTGAGGCGCTGACAAGGATGCTTAATAAACAGCCAAGCTTTATCTAGCTGATGCAGGCCCACTATCTTTGTTGCTAGTATAAACTGATTGTGCTAGCCAAAAAATTAACTGTCATGCTAACATGAGACAGACAGGTCTTTTTCTTATGATTTTACAGATAGAATGGGCCTGTTTTTGCTCTCAAGGAGAGAATAAATTTTCGGTGTGATGAGTTTAAAAGAAAGAAAAACATGATGCCCCCAAATTAAAACAAAATTTGAATAATAAGTGTAGGAAGAAATTAAAACTTAAAAAAGTAGGCCTGGCCTCATCTGGTGTAAATTGTCTTAGCACGGACATTATCGGAACTATGACTTTAATGGAACTATGCCAATTTAAACTAGCTGAGGATCTGGACCAGTATTTGTATGGTATTACTACAACAGTCTATGAAATAACTTTTTAAACAAAATATTCATTATATTTGTAACAATGCAGGCTTCTCTCTTCTGGCTGCTAGAAATAGGCCAGAAGTCTATAGAGACACAAGCAGCATTTTTTATCTTTGCTCCTATTTTCTCTTCCCGTGGTGGGGTTGGGTGTGTGTGTGTGTGTGTGTGTGTTCTGTGTTCTAGGAAATGGGATTGGACTTTAATAACAGCAGCAATAACAAGAGCTCCTGACCATTTCAACTAACTTCCTCTCTTTTCCTCAGAAAGGATAGTTATTACCATCTTTAATACCATCTAAAAGACTGTCAGACAATCGAGGGATTGTTCTAAAAACTCCTTCAAGCTAAAGGGAAAAAGAAAAAGTGATTTAGTTAAAATGAAAGCCTTACTTAATACTTTACAGTTCAAATGTTTTAACTATTTTTCCTTCTTTTTTTGTATGTTTAATAAAAGGTTAAAAGGATTTTTTGATGATGTTTGCCATAGTACTAAGCAAGCTGAGGTGTCTGTATACCAAATCCTGAATCGTGCTTAAAACTATTTAGTGTTGGACATTGACTGGGTTATGTTAACACGTTTGATTATTTGGACCTCTTTATTCCTTCCAAATGAATGCAACAAACCAAAATGCCCCAACAGTTGGGGTGCAGAGACATTTATTTAGTTTGAAAACAATTAACATAATTTTAGGAGCGCAGTTCAATTACCTTGGATAGGACATCAGGTTTTCCAGGGAAAAGCAATCCAGTTTGAGTTTTTCAAAAGCAAGGTAGGACTAAAGTGCTCTCAGCAAGGGATGGGAGAGATTTAATTTTAAAGTATGCCACCTATCCCTGTATCTGATCATATCTAGTCATGAATGGTACCCCTGTACAATGGGATATTCAAAAGCACTCAGTGTTGGCCTAATTCTGCTCCTACTGACTTCAATGAGAGTTGTTAGGTGAACGTTAAGGGCTTCTGAAAAATCTCACCCATAATGCAAGACAACTGTGCAAAATGTTCAGTGATTCTATGTTATTAAGAAATATATAATATGGAGCCAAAACACTTTGCCATTTTTTGGTTTAGTGTGTGTAGCAATTTGATTTTTACTATGAGTAAGGTTAGCAGGGTCTGGCTTTATATACATGTTTTGGAATGGTTAGGGAGTATTTCCTGGCAATATTAATGTTCTACTTGTAAGCAGAGTCTGATTGAGCTCGCTCCTGACATCTAGTGTTGAGCTGTGGAAGAGGACTTTAGGAGCTGATCTCGTTTACGTGGAAACACCCAACCTGCCTAGGTGCTAAGCATGATGGGATTGCTTGCCTAAATGGTCACTTTTGGCTGGTGTTGGATTCCCAGTCTCCTTGTTATTGGGGCAGGAGTAGTAAAGGGTTGTTATCCTTACTGTGTGAATCCAGGGCAGCAGAACTGTATTTGGCATTTCTCAGTTGAGGTAATCACTCTCAACTAAATGACACTCATTAGGCAGGGGACATGGATTCCAAAGCCCAGTGAGTTAAGGGAGGGTGGGGCCAGATACTTGTACCTGGTGGTGTGGGGCCTGCCTAACGGCGCTAGACACCATCTGATCCTTCCTCTCTCCACTGTGTAATAACAGAGCTAATTTAGACTCAATTGAGAGTCTTGTTACATGTTGTACAGCTGAAATCACTGATGCTAAGGTCTAAGTATTAGACCTGCTTTGGGATAGTATCTCTGATGCAAGAGACTTCCCAGTGTGCACCAGAAGTGAGGCTCCCCCATTAACAGCTGAAATTACTGAGAGCTTTGTTAAGCGGTGGACCCTAAAGACATCTTGGTGAGTGGCCAGCAGGGTGGATGGTGGAGATGCGTGGCCAGAGGGTGGCCAGTGGAGTGACACAGTGAGCAGCCAGCACAGTGGTTGGCAGAGAGGAGCAGAACCCCACAGAGAGGGGTGGTGAGTGAGTGCCTGAGTAGCGGAGCGAGAAAGGTGCCTTCTTACCCCCAACCTCCACTCAGCATGGGAGGTGAACACTGCAGATGCACCTCTGAACTCTGGGTCTTCACTGTCCAGGGACAACAACTATGAGTGGGGTGCAGAGAAGGGATGGGCAGGCTATAGGGACTTTTGGGTTGCTGGACTTAAGAACCTGAGGGGAAAAGGACACTGCTCAACTTACTTGGGGGTGGGTCTTTTGATCATGGTTTATGTTTATGAGCCCTGTTTGTGGTGTTTCCACAAATTAATGCTGAGTTATTTCCCTCCTTTATTAAATTTTCTTTGCTACACTCAGACTCTGTGCTTACGAGAGGGGAAGTATTGCATCTTAGAGGCACCCAGGGGGTGGTGTGTAATTGTCCCATGTCACTGGGTGGGGGCTTGAGACGGTTTTGTGTTGTGTTGAAAAGGAACCCCTAGATACTGAACCCGGCCCTTGTTGCTGCTGGCTTCACCTGGCAGAAGGGTTACATACTGAAAATATTAGTGTGTTATCTCTCTATCTCTCTCCTTTTTATGGTGGCAGATGACATTTTTTTAATCTTATATTGCAGTGCATATACTTGACTTCAAGCTCCATTAAGATATGTTATGAGGTGTATATAGTTGTAAATTATTGGCAGTTCAGGTGATTATAGTGTAGGAGCTCAGGTACCATACTAACAGGCTTTTTTGTTTAAATGTAAAGTTATACATCAATGAATGAAGGCTATACTTACACAATGAGGAACTCTATCCTGGGAAGCAGTTAGGGATCATGATGGATGATTAACTGAATGTGAACTCCCAGTGTGATACTATGGCCAAAGGGGCTAATGTGATTTTAGGATGTATAAACTGGGGAATATTGTGTAGGAGTAGGAAGGTTATATTACATCTGTGTTTGGCTCTGAAGCAGTGGTGGGCAACCTGCGGCCCATATGGGTAATCTGCTGGTGGGTCTCCAGACAGCTTGTTTAAATTTGCACAGCTGCCCGCAGCTCCCAGTGGCCGCGGTTCACTGTTCCTGCGAGAAGTGGAGGCGAGCACGTTCCTGCGGCCCATGCTGCTTCCCGCAGCTCCCATTGGCTAGGAACAGTGAACCATGGCCACTGGGAGCTGCGGGTGGCTATGCAAATGTAATCAAACTGTCTGGTGGCCTGGCAGCGAATTACCCTGATGGGCAGCGTGTTGGCTGCGGGTTGCCCACCACTGCTCTGGAGCACTACTAGAATACTGTGTCTGGTTCTGGTGTCCATAATTCAAGAAAGATGTTGATAAATTGGAGAGGGTTTAGAGAAGAGCCACCAGGATGATTAAAAGGTTGGAAAACTTTCCTTATAGTGATAGGTTGAACTCCTTGAGTCTATCTTATCTAAGAGAAAGTTAAAGGGTGCTTGATCATAGTTTATAAATATGGCCTGTTTGATTATCTAGTCTGACCTCCTGTAGAATAGCAATCCCTTCTGGTTTTATAATCTATGAACTGTATGTAACTTTGTTCCACCAAATGCATTTTTTGAGTCCCTAATTCCTCTAGCATGCTAATGCTTGTTTCCACATACTCATGTTCTATATTTTTAGATTTTATTTAATTTCCTTCAGGGAAACCTGCTGAAAAGTTATATGCAATATGAATGTAAAACTGAGTCTTTTAAAATATGCATATGACGAACAGTAATTCCTTGAAAACTTGCACCTTGAAATATAGATAGAAAGTGAAACACTAAGGAAATAGTAAATTGGGAACTGGCAGCTCTGCAGGCAGCTCTGTCATCACTAGTCAATTCCTCCTGGAGCTATAAGCTAGTGGCATAAACATAAATTCAGTATATATTATGTATCATCACTTATTCTCTTTAAACAGAATGAAAGTGAAGAAAATGGATAAATAAGGCTCAATTACGATTCTGCAGCATCCCAAACCTCAGGCTGATTCTTCATGTTAACCTTCTTATTTTGTCCATGAGTCTTTTGCTTTAAGCATGTTCTCCTCTATCAGGTTCCATTTTATCACCAGCAGAACAATATCTGCAATCCCTGTTTTTTAAAATTTGTACTTGAATTTGCCTTCAGAAACTGCAAGACAGAGCTGAGTCTGGCTTTCTAGGCCTCCTGTCTGTCTTCCAACTAGCCTTCTGGGAAATGGACTATCTCAAAATCTGGTTTCAGAATATAACAAGTTCTGCAATATCAGGCAAGGTACCTTTACAATGCTACCTAAAGTAGATAAAAGGCTGCAATCCCCTTTGGAAATGGAAAGCTCTGTTATTTTTGTATAACTAAATGGGTGGACAGATGGATGCCTCATTGCACAGGGAAAATGGATACTTAGGAATATGACTATCCGCTTTGGTTCCAGTTCTGTTCCCGTTTAAACCAGTAGGATGTCGCTGCTGACATCAGTAGGAATGGTACCGGTCCTTTACTGTGTGTCATAAAACATATTGTACACATTTAGAACAATGCTCAAGTGGGTGCACAGGCTTTGTGAAACAGATAAAAATGTAAATTTCCAATATTTTTTACTGGTCCACTTCAGATCTAGAAGTTTCATTGTTTTTCCAGCAGAAAATGTCATAGCAAAAACATGAGAGATTTGAAATGCTGGCATCTTTAAAAATATGAAATGATATTACTGATTGAGACTGCTCAGTACACCAAACCACTAAGCTGCCAGTAGCTTGCAGCTTGGCAGCAAGCACTTTAGAAGCTTCACAAGCTAGGCCTTGTAGAAGTAGCTATGGTGTGGGTCCCAATAACCACTTAGACCCACAGCTAAGGGAAAGGGTATTTTACTAGGGCTGGCAGGAAAGGGAAGGGTTGCAAATATCCTAGGTACAGAGACTGAAACAGTTACAGTTCAAAAGGAGCAATAGTAATTCTTTCTTGGATCCTTGGAAGGGTGGCCAGGTGTCTGGTTTTTGACCAGAAAGTCCAGTCGAAAAGGGGACCTGACAGTGTCTGGTCAGATCTACTCACTGGACACCCAAAGTCTGGTTACTGCAAGCGGGGGAGGCAGGGAGGCACCAGCTCATCACCGGTTCCAGCCGCTACTCAGCCAGGGCCACTTTCTACCTGCATTGCAGGCAAGTCCCTCCTGACCCGAGTGGTGGGGGGTGGGAAGGGAAAAGCAGTGATGAGAGGGGGAAGAAGAGAAGAGGAATGGATGGGGCAGGGCCTCAGGGCAAAAGGCGGGGCAGGGCAGGGACATGGGGCGGCTCCAGGCCCCAGCACGCCAAGTGCGTGCTTGGGACGGCATGCCGCGGGGGGCGCTCTGCCGGTCGCCGGGAGGGCAGCAGGCGGCTCCGGTGGACCTCCCGCAGGCGTGCCTGCGGAGGGTCCGCTGGTCCCGCGGCTTCTGTGGAGCATCCGCAGACACGCCTTTGGGAGGTCCACCGGAGCTGCGGGACTGGCGACCGGCAGAGCGCCCCCCACTGCGTGCCGCTGTGCTTAGGGCAGCAAAATGGCTAGAGCCGCCCCTTGTGGGAGCTTAGGGAAAGAGGTGGTACAGGGGCAGGGCTTTGGGGGTAATAGGCGGGTCAGAGGCGGGGCTGCAGGGGGAAGAGGTGGGGCAGAAGAGGTTCCAGCACTCCTGCTGGAGTATCTGGTTTTTAAATATTACCAAGTTGGCAACTCTAGGACAGTTCAATAGTAAGTCAAGGCTCTCCAGGGCAAGTGCCTGGGGTACCTTCTCCAGTCCAGTCTCTATTACAGGCAAATAGGCGTTTGCAGGTTTACAAGCAGGTTTACAACCCAACCTGAAGCAAATACTCACCAGCAACCACACATCACTGAACAAAAACACTAATCCAGGAACCCACCCTTGCAACAAAGCCCGATGTCAACTCTGTCCACATATCTATTCAAGTGACATCATCATAGAACCTAATCACATCAGCCATACCATCAGGGGCTCATTCACCTGCACATCTACCACTGTGATATATGCAGGGGTGGCTCCAGACCCTAGCACGCCAAGCACGTGCTTGGGGTGGCATATATCCACCGGAGCCACCTGCCGCCCTCCCGGTGACCGGCAGAGTGCCCCCCGCGGCATGCCGCCGTGCTTGGGGCAGCAAAATGTCTAGAGCCACCCCTGGATATATGCCATCATGTGCCAGCAATGCCCCTCTGCCATGTACATTGGCCAAACTGGACAATCTCTATGCAAAAGAATTATTGGACACAAGTCTGACATCAGGAATCATAACACTCAAAAACCAGTAAGAGAACACTTTAACCTGTCTGGTCATTCAATGACAGACCTGCGGGTGGCAATTTTGCAACAGAAAAGCTTCAAAAACAGACTCCAAGGAGAAACTGATGAGCTGGAATTGATATGCAAACTAGATACAATCACCTTAGGTTTGACTAGGGACTGGGAATGGTTGAGCCATTACAAACATTGAATCTATCTCCCCTTGTAAGTATTCTCACACTTCTTATCAAACTGTCTGTACTGGGCTATCTTGATTATCACTTCAAAAGTTTTTTTTCCTTACTTAATTGGCCTCTCAGAGTTGGTAAGACAACTCCCACCTTTTCATGCTCTCTGTATGTGTATATATATCTCCTCAATATATGTTCCATTCCATGCATCCGAAGAAGTGGGCTGTAGCCCACGAAAACTTATGCTCAAATAAATTTGTTAGTCTCTAAGGTGCCACAAGTACTCCTGTTCTTTAAGCCAGGCTCATTTAGTGCCTCTCATTGGGGGCCCATCTGCACTGGCTCTCTGCCCCTTCCCGCACAGCATCTCCCCTGTGAGTCCAACACAGACCCGCACCCAACTGTAGTATCCAGCACTCATAGCCTGTTCCACATACAGCTCTGCATCTGATTCCTGGGGAATGAGCTCTGAATTCAGCTTCTCTCCAGCTCCCTGCTTGCCATGAAGATGCTGCTTCAGCTTCTCTGTAACTCCTGGATAGCCATGCGGAGGAAGGGGAAGGGTCCCTCCTGAACCTGGCAGGGAGGAAGTGGATGTGCAGTGGGAAGGGGGATGATGGAAGTTGTAGCGCTCTGTTTAGCAGATCCACCACTTGATTTTTCATCCAAAAGAAGTTCTGATTTTTTTTTTTTAATAAGAGGACCACTTTTGCCCTAAATAGGACTATTTAAAATTGACGCTGCAGGACGGGGGCTGAAAGGGAAGACATCTTGGTGACATTCTTGTCACATAGATTTGCTTTTGATCATTTTCTTAGAGGGGGTGGTTCTAGACCAGTCTTAATCATACACTAACTCATCCTCCTTCTCCCCCTGCTCAAAGAGGAACGTAGCCTTAAGTAGGAATGATGAATAGTGATGAATAAACCTTGGATGATTGAAGTTTCAACTCAGCTAAGAAACCAAAAAGTTTGGGTGCTTATCTGAATCATTTATAAACACACTGAGCCTGCAAAATGTATTTGGAAATTCTGTGAGGTCAGCCTTTTCATGACAGTTCTATTATTCTCTATTTCTGATCAAGCTGGTATATTGCTACAGTACAGAAGTTTAAATCAGCCCCTCTGCTACAAAAAACAGTTTAACAGAAGTCAATGGAGCTATGACATTTTACACCAGCTGAGGATCTGTCTCTTGGATTTCAACTGGTGCTTCAAATGGGAGGGGAAGATGTTTGGGAAATAGTTTTATCCCATCTTTTTGTATTATGAGCTATGTTAAGTTTGACTGTATGTATCCATAATTGAGGGTAAAATATCGTATAGGGTTGTTTGATTGTCCTCAAGCCAAATATTATAATAGGGTTTCTGTTTTGGGAGGTATATTAATTTCATTTTTCAGAGTTTATTTTTAACAATTTTTGAATTTTATGTAGAAGTCCCAAAACCAGGGTTTTCAGGGCTTTCTTTTTGTATATACTCTGATGAGTAATGTACATTATATACACACTCATTATAGTAGTGTATATTGTAACGAGTAATCTTTGTAATATTCCCTAGTGCAATTTAATGTTGTACTGTTTCAAACAGCACTACATTAAAGCACTCTAGGGAACCTTTAGTGCATACTAGTAGGGTCTACATGGACCAATCAATGCATAACATGTTAGTGTGCTTTACAAATCACAGCCCCTGTACTCTGCATTACCGCTCCCATGTAGACAAGCCCTTAGATACAAGTAACCATTTCAGGTGTTTTTCTGGTATTTATTGCATAAAACCAAATGTCACTGTTTTTGTATTGGGAGCATTTTGTCCATGTTTATTGAGTGAAACCCAAAATCAAAAGCTCTAATTATAAATGCAGAAAATTCAAAATTAAGTTTAACCTTAAAAAAATGCAAAATTTTTTACATATGGAAATTCTTTAGGACTAAAGACGTTTTTGCTTTTACTCTTCATAACTGAAAGTTTTTCTTCATGGGGGGCTGGTGAGTAATGTTCTTCTACAGAGAATTCCATAAATGACTTTCATCTCCTATTGTTCTAAATGAAAAGAAAGCCAATATCCTCAGGGAATATATGGGCCTCTAATGCTATCAGGGGCCACCATCTTCCTTGATGGAAAATTGCCTGTCTTTAGTGCTATTGTGAAAAATTGGTGGCAGAGGCCTTTTTGGAAAAGGGAATTCTTTGTGGAAATATCTATAGAATATTATTCATCAACCCATACTGAAGAAGAAACTTACTCTTCATAAATAAAATGGTAAAACGTGACCATTAATCCTTTCTAAAAAAGTTGTAAAGAAAAAATCCTTAGGTGAAGGCCTAATAGAAAGCACATGGAAAGCAGACTTCATTGAATTCTTCTGTTGGAGGAGGTTAACTCAAGGTTCCATTCTGGTGAGAAGAATGTAGGGAAAGGGTTGCATGACTGGAAGAAAATATCCTCATAACAGATTTATTTTAAAAATTTTATTAACCAATTGCTTTTGATTTGTTTTTCCTCTCAGTAGGTTGCCACTCACAACCTTGCTTTAAAAAGCCACTAAATTTTTTAGATCCAAATAAAAGGGGTAATCTGGGAATCCAAAGAGTGATATACCACACACTTCCAGTTAATATTTTTAACACCTAAGAGCCTATTAGTTTTTATAACCTTGTAAACAAAACACCATATAAACAATATTAAGATGCACTTAGTGAGGCATAAACTTCACATACATAAACATGATGGACATTTCGTGGCTATTACTCCAAGGGGGTTCTAGTGCTGTTATTTGAAATGAGTGCAGCTTTTGTTGAGATGTCATTACTTTTTATTTAACTACTACTTTGGTTTTAAAGATTAAGGATCATTTTGAAGACACATTATTATTCTGCACAGCAGCTTATTTGAAACTCATTTATTTTCACTTCTGAATTCCCTGTGCCTTGGCATGTCGATTTTGTTCATTCTGGTGTGTGGTAAATGACAAAAGGGAGACGATCCAGTTTGTGCTTTTTCTAATCCTTTGAGTACAGTCAAAATTGGTGTAAAAATGTTTTTTTTTTGTATGCTAGAGAAAAAAAAATGTTATGTTTTAGTGATTTACATTTATGAATTCCAGATATAATGGAATACAATTAGTTAAGAAATTAGGTATGCAAGCTTACGATAGTGGAATCATATTTTGATTGGAATAATCTTCATAAAAGAAAAGGAATGCTATATATTATAATACTTTGTATTTAAATAGAACCTTTTATATATAAACATTTTATCAATATTTACTAATCAAGGGCACATAACCTACCCTGTGAGGTAGCTAATATTATACACCAGAAACAAAGATAACACACTGGGTCAGTGGCAGCATTGGAAAGAGAACAAAGGAATCCTGGTTTGCAATTTCCTGTTCTTGTCATGAAACCACAAGTTCTCTTTTCAGAAGCAAAGTTTTTGTATAATATGTACTCAAGTGGCAACATCAAGTTATGATTAAATTTATAATAGTTTGTCTGCATAAGTAAAAACCAAAATGAACACTTATTTTTTCATCTTGATGTATGTAGTACAATACACAATAAAATTTTCTATTAACTTTTGAACATCCATGCTTGATGCCCCTTTCACACAGTATGAATAGCAGCAAGCATAGCAAACATTCAGAACTAAGGACTTTTATTCTAGTCTTGTTTTTGCTCAGCTACGTCCAAATTCTTCATAAGAAATGTATACCCTTAATATAGTTATGCATTGTTTTCAGTTGGAACACATCTTATTTCATATTTAAAATTAACCATTTTCTTAACTTAATAGTTCTTATAATGTCTAGATATAGGGGATGTCTATGCTGGAGCAGGAAGATGTAATTTCTTGAGCAGACGTACCTGCACTAGCTCTTATCAAGCTAGGGAGCTAAAAATAGAAGAGTAGCTGTGGTGCCATGAGCGTCCTGTCCAATCCCATCTGAGACCAAAGGTATGAACATGGATGGCTAGCCCCTTTCACTACTCGCGCTACTAAAGCTACATTTCTATTTTTTAGTGTGTTAGCTCAATCAGAGCCAGCATGAATATGTCTGTTTAAGCTGGAAATCACATCTCCCAGCTCCATTGTAGACAGAGAGATATAGAGATTGACAGATATTTTAACAAATACAGAAATTTCTAGCACCAAACATTGGAATATAGTGATGTATTTACTAGGAGGGAGCTCCTTTCTGCTGAGACTGCGTATCCATGACTTCCTAAAGGCTTCTTATTGGCTGGGTGCCAGAATTGCTATGTTAATTTATTAAAGCAGATTGTACTAATGGCGATGTGAATATATGGGCTATTAAAGTCAATTATGTCACAGCCAAAACAGTATCAGAACTACATGTATGCTTGAAAAAGTAATGGGTAGCTAGTTCAACAATTCAAATTACAAATGTGGGAAATGGAGTCCTTGTCCTGCCTCCCCACCACCCTTTTTAAGGCAAAACCAACGCTTAACTTCCTATAACATTTTGTGAGAGAGACACACACAAATCCAGGTTAAGAAATTTATGTACTGCACAAAATTCAGCTGTTGCCTAGGAACATGTATGCTTTCCATTTAGTGGCAAAAAATTGATTGCTTATCTGCTGTGCAAAATAGTTTGTGTGTGAACAATAAACAGCTTAGAGTTTCTTATGCTAATATCTTTAATAATTCCTTATACACCTCTACCCCAATATAACGCTGTCCTCGGGAGCCAAAAAGTCTTACTGCGTTATAGGTGAAACCGCATTATATCAAACTCGCTTTGATCCGCCAGAGCATGCAGCCCTGCCCCCACCCCATAGTGCTGCTTTACTTTATATCTGAATTCGTGTTATATCGGGTCGTGTTATATCGGGGTAGAGGTGTATTTAAATGCACAGGTTGGTATACTAGAGCCTCAGGTTACAAACACCCAAAGAACAAGATGATGCCATTTCATAAAAATATTACAGGACTTTGAAAGAGCTATACAGATAGATGCCTGTGTAACATGTTTTGAATTTTATAAAAAGTAGACTTATAGAGCCTGATGCTTCACTAGAGGTTTTGCCTGGGTATGGACTGAGAGAGTGGTTTTACCTCTCTGGGGGAAAATCTGTAGGAGTGAGGATCATTTCATAATATTTCCATTACAGGTTGTAGCTGGCCTTTGTGATGTCCTGTAGGAGGTCCTACTGCACCCTAACCCTGGTAGCAGCAAAGTGACAGGAAAGGAGAAGCAAAGGTGCATCCTCCAAGCCTCTCTAGAGAGGCCTCATGGAAGCAGCCAGTCAGTGCCCAGCAGGCTCAGATAAAAGGAGCTGCAGGGGTTGTGACATACCCAAGGTACAATCTAGACTAATGAGTAGCTGTGTCACCCCTTCCCTCAAACCTGGGATGTTCTTTACACTGCTTTGCTGTTTTTGCCTCTCCTCCAGGACTGCTCATAAACAGCCTCTAGAATGTAAGTCATTCCCAGCTATGCCTGTGTGCACTGCAACCTGCCAGCCACACTCAGGTTTTCACTAGCCTGAATTACACTGAAGCAGGGGTGCTGGAACAATTTGTATAGTGGGGGTGCTGAGAGCCATTGAACCAATCTGTAAACCCTGTATATGATGGAAACCATTTCAAGCCTAGAGGTGCTGCCACACTCACAGCACCTCTAGTTCCAGCATCTCTAATTGCAGGGTGACCCCGCCTCCCCAGCACACTCCCAGTCTCAGTCTTCCCCCAGAAATCTACATCTTGTACTGCCTAACCCTCTCTTGGACAGTACAAACTCTTCATATGAAGTCTGTCATTTTATTAATAGAACTGATATGCACAAATGCTGTTATCTCAAATGGAGTTTCCCAAACACTTCAGTTCAAACACTGATTTAGATAAAACAATACAAAGGTTATTAACTACAAAGACAGATATTTTAAATGAACACAAATATTGGGCATAAAAGTCAGAAATGGTTAGAAGAGAAATAAAGATAAAGCAGAACTAATGCCTAACTTAAAGAAACTGTTAAAGCCAAAGCAAAGTTTCTCTCACCACATGCTCTCAATAGTCTTACTAGCCAAATGTATATGCCAGGACCCCTTCTTCTTTGTAATTGCTGCTTCCTTAGTTTCTTCTGGTGCAATCACTTAATGGACAGAAACTGAGAGAGGGGGAGAAGGGACACCTTGTGGTGTTTGACCCTCGTATTTATAGTGTCTGTCTCTGTAGTGTGTTGGGGGGAGTGGCACCTCCCTCTCCGGGTCTGTGTGCGGCCAATCCACCTAACTACAGTCTACCTCCTAGAAAACATTTCCAGCTGAGATTCAGGAGACAAAATGTTTACAGGGGAGGATATCACATACTGGTTTCTCCACCTGTTGGAACTCCCTTTGTGCTTGATGACTGTGTTTACTGATTAAATGCAAATTAAGCAGAGCACACTTTCTTCTGTTTGAGACAGATCTGTTTGCCAACTTCAGTTCGCTGACTGGGGCCATGGTTTGAAACATGTGTTAATAATACCATGAAGTGGAATCCTATAACTTCACCTTACAGTGTTGCCACACATTTTTTATATCAGGACAATATTGGCCAGCAAAATTATGAGTTTTCAAATGATACCTTGTAAGGCATACTTTGTACAAAGATTATTACAATAATGTGCAAGAGGTGAATACATGGATACAGACCGTCATAGGGGTTTAGCAGGTCAGTTGCTGGCTGGGACCAGAAGAGTGAAGAGGGGTCTCCTCTCTAGCTAAAGGAGCCCAACATGTAGACAGAGTTTATGGCTTGCTGCACTTACACTGAGATTGCAGAAGAAGGAGGACCTGAGGATGTTGACCCTGAGGCAGAGCTGGAAATGAAAGGGCCTGGTAGGAAGAGCCCCAGGGAATTAGTAGCAGAGGACTGGAGTAAGCGATATGTGGCTGCTGTGTATAAGGTCCCTGGTTTGGCCACACAGAGTAGTGGGTGGGCCAGGATTCCCCTACGGGCCACAGATAAAGTGGCATAAATCCCAGGGAGGGATGAGGTCTTATTTGGGAGCCTGGACAAAGGGACAAATTTAAAGGACCCAGAGTTGGGGCTGAAGACCCTTGCAAGGGTAAATAGACTGTTAGATGCTGGACTCTTTAGTAACCCAGAAGGGGTTCATTTGGACTTTGTGACATGGACGGAAGGCCAAGCTACTGAAGACCTCCCACAATGTCATCCAGAAGTCTGCAGGGCATACGAGGGATGAGAAGAGGTCTGCAGTACTGAATCTGGTCTCTAGGAGGTGCTCAAAAAGTGAGTGGTCCATTGCAATTTCCCTAGTGGGGCTGCTTCCAAATTTTTCCATTTGGATGTGACAAAATTTATTCCTCTTCTTTTCATACACAAAGAAAAAAATCTCGGAGGGCTCAGCCCTCAAACCCTGTGGATTTTCTGAGATCTGAGAATCTGACTGGAAACACGTGTCTGTCCACAGGGGATCCTGGGCTTCCATATCAGCTCTAGGATTCTTTGCTTCTTCCCCTGGAATTGTGCTGGCAGGGAATCCTTGTGACGGGAGGTTCCATAGCACTGGTCGGATCAGGGTATGGGATAGGATTTCCCCTCTGCCCCCAGGGCTTGGAGTGGAGGGAGAAGACAATGTGTGGTGATTTTGCTTTCCTGTTTTCCCTATCCCAATCTGTTTGTGTGCATGGGTACCTGGAGCTGCAAAGACCTTTCATATGTTGAAAGTCAAGGCAACAATGCCAAATAAGTCTCCTTTCCTTTTGTGTGTGGGTCCCCTTAGTGTGCTGGTGCTGGTAGGACAATTTCTTCCATTCCTCCCTAGGATTTAGACTATACTGTTGAACAGTTAAATAACAGCACAGGTCACAATAACCCAAACTATATGTTAGGCAGTGTGGTACAGTGATTGTGGGGAAAATATTTCCAAAACAGTGTGTCTGGATTCAAATTTCCTTTTTATTGACATACAACTTAATGAAGAGTGTTTCATGGAAGCTTTGCTATTGCATGTCATCCTATCTATTTATTTAGGGCTTTCTAAAGTACCTTTTGTCATCACCTTAACATGAAAGGGCAGTTTTATTCTGAAAAGCAGCTGTGCAAAAATGACACTCTATCTTCAGCACCAGAACTAATTCCTTGGTGTCTTCAGTCATATATCTACTGACATGTGACAAATAAGCTTTTACTACTTTTTACTTATTCACCCTGTAAAGACAGAATAGCTAAGAGTGAACTGAAGATTCTGTTTCATCTTGTGTATCAGCAACAAGATCGTTGTTTCAGTTCTAGTCAGTTATACCTGTGCAATCCCACTGAAGACAATGAAGTTGTGCACAGATGTCATTGAAATTTTATTTGGTCTGCTTCGTGTTTGTTTGATGATAGTGAATGAGATGGAAAGAACCCAGGGTGGGCTCTCAGAGTCCAGGTTTAGATTGCACGGCAGGCAGAGTAAGGGAAAAAACATTTTTTTTTAAACTTTTCTGTAGGTAGTGTGCTCAGTTAAATTATTTGGACACAATGAACCCAGAACCCCTCAATGCCATTTATACAAAGTAACTTTTCAGGGTAGAAAGCAACAAAGAGTCCTGTGGCACCTTATAGACTAACAGAGTGAGACAGGACTCTGTCGCTTTTTACAGATCCAGACTAACACGGATACCTAATACTTTTCAGGGTAGAAAGACACTTAAATCTTTTAGAGATTTTTTTTTTATGAGAAAAAGGAGAATTGAAGTACCTTTGTGCTTCCTTAATTAATTCACTTCTGGGTCTTTGAAAGGAAACTGACAAATGTGCCTAGCATATTGTATGAATTGTAGATCTTTTCTAAGAAATGCAGGCCTTTGGGGACTGAGATCATTCAATTAATTTTGCTCACTGTACCTAGAATTTCCAGTCCTATAGAATCAACTAGATCATAGATGAAAAGGCAGTTAAATAAGACATCCTTTCCTACTCAAGAAAAGTCTTATTTTTACATTTAACAATATCTGTCTGCTGGTGGTGAACAGAAAGGATTTTTTTAAAAAAAGTTTCAAGTTGTATCTGAAATTACTTTCTCCATGTTGTCATGTAGGGTGTGATTTAAAGCATATACAGTAATATTCTGAACAAAGAATACATTAATGTTTTTCTGACTTTCTTATTACACTATCTGATTATATATTCTCTGTGGCTTGCTGTTGTCTAGCAACAAATTTCTTGTCTAAATTAATTGGTTTAGTTAGAATTGGGAATCATGTTTTTCAAAATGAACTGAACCCAAGTGATAGGCCTTTTTGAATTATTTTTAATTAACCTAAAACTTGAAGGGAATGGTTTAAAAATATTCTGCCAAACTTTCAAACTACCAGGAACTTTGTTGGTAAAATACAATACTCTAGTATCTTTTATTTCTGTGGTTGATTGCTGAGATATTTAAATATTGATTATTCCATTTCTCACTTTTGGCTGCTTCTTCTCACTCTCTAAATAAATTCCTTTCTTTTCTTCTCAAATGGTATTTTTTTTCTATTGAAACTTCGGGGGTCTCTTTTGAGACCCTGTTAATACTCCATGGATTGGCAAACAGGCTTGAATGGCCTTAAATCTTGGAATTCACATCACCTTTCTTCGAGACTCCTCCAGTTTGAAGACTGAGAGTCCCAATCCAAAGCACTCTGACACACATGACCCATATGACTATTTTAAGCAGAGAAGCTTAATTTTGCCTGGGAGGCACAGTCCTAGGCGGGAGGCAGTATGGAAATGTACAAACCAAGCAGAAGTGTCAGAAGCAGGCACCATCCCTCTAAGGAGCATAAGAGAGCCTGGTTCTTCCACTGTCATTCTAGATGTTACAGATCTCGTTCCTCTCTGTGCTTGGTCAACTCTGCTGGTTGGAACAAAGGGGACTGAGTCATGGCCTGGATCAATTCTTGCAGTCTGAGGGCAGTGGCTGCTATGTGTGCAGCATGTGTGTAGTGGTGTGGAAGGGCACTAGTTCAGCCCATGCTACTTACAGTAGCTAATAGCTATCTAGCCCTCAAAGCTTGGGCATGGTCAGAGCCATAACCTTAGTCACTTTTAGTGTTGGGATGGTTGTACTGGGTAAAGAATTTGTTTCCTTTTAAAAAAAAAAGTATTGGTAACTCTCATGATTTTATTGCTACTCTAATGAGTTTGGGGTGTCCTTTTGCTTATCTGATTAAAGGTGCCACCACATGATGTTTCCCTTATTCAAAATGGCCACCATTTCCTATGACTGTTAATAGGGCTGAAGCCAGCAAGTTGGCTGCCATTTTCCAACATTCTATCTGCTTGTGAAAGTGAATGTAATGTAAAGTCCGTTTATTCATGTGAGAGTACTGGTGACATTGTAGCAGAATTTTCAGAGTGTTGTAAGTTTAGGAAACACTGCCCTATTACAATGACCCACCTTATTCCTTCCATGGTAACTTTCTCAAGGTTATTTCCATATCTACGTCTGATTTGATCAAAGTGTATAAGTTTGATCAACAGATCAAAGTGTTGATTTCTGACAACGGAGTCTGCTTCTCTCCAATAAGATTTCTAATAGTAAGGCTGCCCTTAATAAAGCTGGCTGCACCACCCATTGTTTTCAATGAAATTGAAGCCATGCCCATAGGCCCAATGGCTGCCACTTGATGGTCTAGGCGGCTAGACAAGGCACAAGGACTGTAAGATGCAGCAGACTATGAAAGGTGAATGCAGAGAGTGAGCAGGAACAGGGCACTGTGGGAATCAGGGAGCAGAATTAGGGGCTTCAGGGGAATGAGGTGCCGGGAGATGTGGGTGGGGGGCAGGAGGAAGGCTGAGACAGGTACTGGGGAGGGAGTCTGGGGATGCAGAAGACAGTGATGGAGTGGGAGATGGAGAGGACAGAATGGCAGCTCCCCCAGTTTGGGGGCAGTGGTGGGAAGGGGGAGTCCCCTCTGAGCAGCCAGGGCAAGGCAGTGTTGCCTACTCTCTTGAAACAATCATGGATGACAGGATTTTGAAGCCTGCAGGAGGAGCTCTTGCAATCCTATGAGAAAGTTCTCTAATCCCAAAATTTTCAGGGCTGGAAAGATCTGGTGTTGAAAGTACCTCATGAATGAGGACATAGACCTGCCCTGCCTCTTATCCCTTCAGCGTATGGTTCTATTACAGTCAGTTGGTCTTGGGGCAGCAGGACACGGGGGGGTGGGGTGGACCCAGCAGAAAATCTTACCTGCCTTGTGCTGCCTTGGTACTTCTCGTCTACTTGGGATATGGGCAGAGGAGAAATCGGGGGGGAGGGGTGAATGATGTAGAGCGCGAGTGTCAAGACAGTAATAGGAAATGGATGGCAGCTCCCACGTTTAAGGGTTGAGGAGAGGCTAGGTGGGATCTCCATCTGCATTAAAGATTGACTTTTCAACCTGAAATTATCTTGCACATGCAGCCGGAAGAGTAGACAGGAGTTTGTCAAAGGATAGACTGAAAATGTGATTTGATCATGTTTTTAATATCTCATGATTTGTGATGCCAATCTCCTGACTTCTTTGGGGATCTGACTCATGATTTTTGGTCTCTTGAAGTTGGCAAGGGTATGAAAGGGTATGCTAAATAATGCTTTCCCTAGTACACAGGAGGTAGTATGTTTTTGACAGCCCTAATGCTTCCTATCACCACTGCTCTGCTAATGTACTAATTTCTCCCACAGTGCTGCTCAGCTTCATAAGAGGTATAATTTGGCCCTAATATTTTTAATGTCCCTGCATCAGACAAGACAGAGCAGACATGTAAGTTAAGAAGCAGGATCTATCACCAACTAGGAGAAAATAGGAAATGAATGGATTGGAACTAGAGCAAGGAAGATAAGAACTTGGAAAGGAGGAGGGTAGAAATGAGGGGACAGGGTGAGTTTTTTGTTTCTATTTTTTTTATGTCACAAAACATAAAATATTTTTTTCTTTTCATTTTTTCTCTTTTAAATGATCCCTAATTTTTTTAATTGGGTTGTAAAACATCTAGGGCCAAATTCATTCCTGAGGTAATTTCACTGACTTCAGTTATGGATCTTAGACTGGAGTAACATCATTTTATTATGCTTTCATTATCTGTTTCAGGTAGCACCCAAAATGGGCTGGGTGGTTTAGAAACATAACAAAAGGCATAGTCTCTTCCTCTAAAGAGTACCAGGAATTAACTGCCCAATCGTTTTTTGTTTTTTGTTTTTTTCCAAATGCTGATTTTCACAACTGGAATCCTGAATCTTAGTACTGCAGGTTTGCTTGGCCTGTTTTCCCAGAATGTTGGACTGATCATGTTTAATGCTTTACTTTTGTAAAGGTGGTTTTTGTATGTGTTGGAGAGTAATATCCACTACAAAGGTTGTGACTTTAGAAGATGCGTGAAATGAAGTGAGTGGCACAAAACAGTAGGTAGCAAAGCATTCTACAATTCAGTGAACAACAAGGTCAATTACTTCATATCTACTTGTGGTTCAGCACAGCTGGAGTGAAAAAAATCATAATACCTGACTGGCATTCTGCAGCAGTTTAATGTGGAATAATAATGGAGCACAGATCATCAGTTTACAGAAAAGTGTCAGTCTGACTGGGCAAACATAAAAAGAAGATGGAAGAGGGGGAAAATCCTTGGAAATAAAACCCTAGAAATGAAAGGACCAAATATAGCAGAACTCCACAGTGCTTCTTTTAACTCTGGGCCTGGAATACTAATTTTTCCTGCAAAATTTTATCCTAAAACTACCTGCTCAGAGTATTATGGTAGCCCTCCCCATACAAACACTACTGCTAGTTCTTTTAATCAAAATAGTCTCAGCCAAGGTTTTCCAAAAAACAAGCATCTGAATGAAGAGTTGAGTTGCAATAGTAAAATGCTTTAAAATAAATAATGAATGTTGTAATTATACATGTGCATTATAGAAAGTGCTTCCCTGGGAAACACTTGAAAACAATAAAGATTACCTTTCTAAATGCAGTCAGCTGAAGTACACAGGCAGCAGTTTAATAAGGAAGAACATAAATAGGAAGGGGAAGGGGTGAGGTCAAAACCAAAATTGGCATATGCTCATAATTAAGCAGAAACAAATCTCAAGTAATATTTCTTCTGGATAATTATAAAAAGAGCAAACTGTCAATTAGAGTTTTGTGTGTCCTTTCACAGTATTCATAAGTGCTGAATGTAAATTCGGATTTTTTTATAGAAGATATAGCTGCACTCAAACTCAACCTTAATGTGTATAGTGAAATGATAGAATTTGCATTTGTTTGTCTAGTATCCACTACAAATAAGGAGGAGAGCATGGATCTTATTTTACATGTGATGTACATGAGGTATTGAACCCATGTTGCCATAGCTGTGCTTACCGTAGTAATCTACTATGATTTAGGCCACAGGATCTCCATTGTTATTATTAAGGCCTTGTCAATGAGGTGAGTCCCTCCACATACTCAATAGTTTATGCATCCCAAGTCAGTGTCTAAACTCACCCCTTTCCTGGGGCTTAGCTTTATTTATAACCAAACAATAACACAACAGAAATCTAAGCCTCCTTGAGCTGGGGAGTTCCTTGAGCTGGGGAGTTCTTTGAGTTTAGCTGTTCCTATGGCTTCCCTCCTGGACTATTTCTGCCCTCGGTCTCTGATTTCCTCTCCCCTGGGGTGAACTCTCTTATATCAGATTGGTGTTAGGTGTAGTTCCTTAACAAGAATCAGATGT
Organism: Mauremys reevesii; assembly: GCF_016161935.1. NCBI lineage: Eukaryota > Metazoa > Chordata > Testudines > Geoemydidae > Mauremys > Mauremys reevesii. The sequence continues at coordinate 283,425,476 of NC_052623.1, forward strand.
CATCTCCCTTAGAGCTGCTAACAGGGAGGTTCAAGAGATGCCGTATTGTGATTCAAAATTATAGCAAAACTAATTCCAGAAACCCAATAAATATAGAAAAGTGAAATGTACAGTGGGCAACAAAAACATACAGCCAGCTTCCTTCTTGACATGCAGTGAACTGAGGGAGATTATATAGTGCATGAGAGATTCATGGCATGGCACCGGTAGTGGGCAAAAGTTCAAAAGTTTTATTCATAGAAACATCCAAAAAATTTTCAGTTCAGCATTCAAATCTCAGTGGGAGATGGACACCTAACTCTTAAATTCCTTTTAAAATCCCAGCCTGTATGTTTATATGAAGCTTCATTTGAACTAATCAAATTTGTAAAGCCATCCCTGCCCTGAATCCTTCACTAGGAACATTTTCCTCCTTCATCCTAATGACATCAGTATTCCTGGGGGAGATCCAGAAGCATTTCACTTGCCAGTGTTTTCAAGGAGTAAGCCAAAGGGCTTTCTATTTGCTCCTTCTTCAGCCAACAGTCAGTCTCTACCCTCACTCTAGTCTACAACACTCAGACCATATTCCCTCTGGATTTTCCCTTAGTTCTTTTAAAAGCTCAATACCAAGCTGTATCTGCACTGCTAAGTATCAGCATTTCCATTTTGAATTTGTGTGATCTGGCATGCACTGGAATCTGGAACATATGAGTATTCAAAGAGGAAGTACTAGGATCTAAAACAATTATTTGGGTTTTGATGGAGAGTATAAACACTATGCTGGTAGAGTTGGAGAGCCCAATTAGCCCATTCTGGCACCTGGAGGGAATATGGTAATTAAGGATTAGACTCAGTGAGAAACACATGACTATATGGAAAAGGTGTGTGGGGAAGGAGAGGAAATTTGACATTTTCTTTCTAGGAAAGAAACCACGGAGGGGCCTGCAGGAAGGAGCCTGCGCCTAGAACCTCAAAGGAGCCTAAATACTTTTGCGGCTGTGGTTGATGAGGGATAGCTCAGTGGTTCAAGCATTGGCCTACTAAACCCAGGGTTGTGAGTTCAATCCTTGAGGGGGCCATTTAGGGATCTGGGGCAAAAATCTGCCTGGGGATTGGTCCTGCTTTGAGCAGGGGGTTGGATTAGATGTTCTCCTGAGGTCCCTTCTAACCCTGATATTCTATGATAGTGGTATCCTTAAAGTGCAGTCGCAGCAAAGGACTATCCTTAAAGCACTGCCGCAGCAGTGCTTTTACATTGCTGCCCCTTCGCCCTGTCTCCCCACCCCCTCCGTCAGTGGTAAAGACATACAACACATTTCCGCTCTGCACTTCCTGTCGATTTCTGCCAGTGAGTTAGTGAGCAAATCTGTAGCGCTACATAGCAAGTTCCTGTACTGCATGTTAATGAGTCTCATGTGTTAAATAGGTAACACTGGGAGCCATGGTGCTACCACGCATTAAGTGGATTCATGCATAAACGGGTCTGTACTGTACTACTGCTACAATTTTAATTAATATACACAAGCTAAACTAAGAAATACAGGCCTCAACTATAAGTAGAACTTTTTGTACAGGGGTTGGGTGGAATTGGTCAAATAACTTGTGATAGCAGTGTCTGCTGCTCCCTAAACAACTGCTGTTTTTATACTGCTGTAGCTTTCTCTGTTTTGATTTTTTTTTTAGCTTTAATGCTGTGAGTACCTGGTCTTTTTCTGTGCTATCCAGAAGTAATCCTGCCACAGTGCTGCTAATCAACATGCTATAACTATAATGTGCTGGGAATATCCTGCCCAGATCCTTGTTCAGGTATTTGCAACCCCCTCTGTAGTCCCCTCCCCACAGGTGTCCCTAGAGAATCATTCCTAAGTTTTTCACTGTATATAGTGCATGCTGAGATGACACTTCAAGGGATTTGTCCATGACAGGTGAATACCTCAATATGGGAGACAATTTCATTAAGCTTATAATTATAGACCTTGCTACCAAGTCTCAGGCCTTATCTTCATTAGGAAAAAGTGTGGTTATGTGTTAGCTAAAACATGTTAACAAATATCTATTAAAATTCTAATATAGACAAGGCAGCTGTAGTTTTAACTTGTTAAGAACTTCAGAATGTCCATGCTGTAGCAGACCAGTGGTCCATCTAGCCTAGTATGCCATCTTCTGACAGTAGCTAAGGCCAGAACCTTCAGAGGGAATGGAACAGAACAGGGCATTTATTGCGTGATCCATCTTGCCATCCAATTCCAGCAACTAATAGTCAGAGGCTTAGGGACACCCAGAGAATGGGGTTGCATCCCTGACCACTTTCGGCAATAGCCATTAATGGACATATCTTCCATGAATTTATCTAATTCTTTTTTTAACCCAGTTATACTTTTGACCTTCACAACATCACCTGGCAACGAGATCCACAGACAGCTTGACTATGCATTGTGTGAAGAAATACTTCCTTTTGTTTAGTGTCAGAGGGGTAGCCGTGTTAGTCTGGATCTGTAAAAAGTGACAGAGTCCTGTGGCACCTTGTAGACTAACAGACATATTGGAGCATAAGCTTTAGTGGGTGAATACCCACTTCATCAGACGCATCCTTTTGTTTGTTTTAAACCTACTACCTATTAATTTCATTGAGTGACCCCTGGTTCTTGTGTTATGTAAAGGGGTAAATAATACTTCCTTGTTCACTTTCTCCACACCATACATGATTTAATAGACCTCCATCATATCCCCCCTCAGTCATCTCTTTTCTGAGCTGAACTTTCTCAGTCTTTTTAACTTCTCCTCATAAAGAAACTGTTCTATATCCCTAATCATTGTTATTGCCCTTTTCCAATTCTAATATATCTCTTTTGAGGTGAGGTGACCACAACTACACTCTGTATTCAGGCATACAATGTATTTATATATTGGCATTATGCTATTTACTGTCTTATTATCTATCACTTTCCTAATGGTTCCTAACATTGTTAGGTTTTTTGATTGCTGCTGCACATTAAACAGATGTTTTCAGAGAATCATCCACAATGACTCCAATATCTCTTTCTTGAGTGGTAACAGATAATGTAGACCCCCATCATTTTGTATGTATAGGTGGGCTTATGTGTTCCAGTGTGCATTACTTTGCATTTACAAAGTTGAATTTCATCTGACATTTTGTTGCACACTCAGCTCTGTGAGATCCTTTTGTAAGGATCTTCAAAGTCTGCTTTGGACTTAACCATCTTGAGTAATTCTGTATCATCTGCAAACTTTGCCACCTCACTGTTTACCCCATTTTCCAGATAATTTATGAATATGTTGAACAGCACTAGTCCGGGCCCAGATCCCTGGGTGACCCCACTATTTACCACTCTTCAGAAAACTGGCCATTTATTCCTACTCTTTGTTCCCTATCTCTTATCCAATTACTGATCCATGAGAGGATCTTCTCTCTTATCCATGATTGCTTACTTTGCTTAAGAGTCTTTGGTGAGGGATCTTGTCAAAGACTTTCTGAAAGTCCATGTACACTATATCCACTGGATCACACTTGTCCATGTGCATGTTGACCTCCGCAGAAAATTCTAATACATTGCTGAGGTCTGATTTCCCTTTAAAAAGGAATATTGGCTCTTGCCCAGCACATTATGTTCATATATGTGTCTGATAAATCTTTTCTTCACTATAATTTCAAACAAGTTACCTGGTACTGAAATTAGATGTACTGGCCTGTAACTGCCAGGATTGCCCCTAGAACCTTTTAAAAATTGTAGAATAGTTAGAGTGACTCCAGTCATGTGGTACAGAAGCTGATTAAAGTAATAGGTAACATACCACAGCTGGTAGTTCTGCAATTTCATATCTGAGTTCTTTCAGAACTCTTGGGTGAATGCCATCTGGTCCTGGTGATTTATTAATATTAAATGTATCAGTTTGTTCTAAAATCACCTCTATTAACACCTCAGTCCAGGATGGTTCCTCAGATTTGTCACCTAAAAAGAAAGGCTCAGATGTGGGAATCTTCATCTGCAATGAAGACCAATGCAAAGAATTCATTTAACTCTTCCACATTGGCCTTGTCTTCCTTAGGTGCTCCTTTAGCACCTTGATCATACAATGGCCCCACTGATTGTTTGGCAGACTTCCTGCTTCTGATGTACTTACATTTTTTTTGCTGTTTAGTTTTTGTGTCTTTTGCTAGATGCTCTTGAAATTCTTTTTGGCCTGTCTAATTATGCTTTTACACTTGACTTGCCAGAGTTTGTGTTTTTCTATTTTCCTCGGTAGGATTTCACTTCCAATTTTTAAAGGATGCTTTTTTTGCCTTTAACTGCCTCTTTTACTCTGCTGTTTAGCCATGGTGGCAATTTTTTGTTCCTCTTACTAGTTTTTTTTAATTTGGGGTCTATATTTTAATTTGAGTTTCTATTATGGTATTTAAAAAAAAGTTTCAATGGAACTTGCAGGCATTTCACTCTTGTAACTGTTTCTTTTAATTTCCATTCAGCTAGCATCCTTATTTTTGTGTAGTTCCCCTTCTTGAAATAAAATGCTACGGTGGTGTGCTGCTTTTTGGTATTTCCTCCTCCCCACATAAGGATGTTAAATTTAATTACATTCTGGTCGCTATTATACACTGGTTCAACTATATTTACCTCTTGGATCAGATCCTGTGCTCCACTTAGAACAAAGTTGAGAATTGCCCCTCCCCTTGTGCCTTCTAGGACTGTTAGCTGGGCAAGGTATCCCCTAGGATCCTGATAGTTTATTTTGACTAGCTAATGTGTTAAAACCAGAGCTGGGTGAGACTTTTTGGTCAAAACTTTTTTTGGAGAAAAATGCAGATTTGGATATATCAATTTTGCCTAATTGTGTGTCGGGGGGTGATTTTAAAAAATGGAAAAAAGTTAATTTATTTTGAGGATTTTGAAATGAAACATTCCACTCCTTTCCTTTCCTGGAACTGTTATACAGCTGCAGAAATGTAGGAAAAACTTGAAAAAAGGAGGGTCTTTTTGTGTTCTCCTCCAGTTTCTGTCCAACCTGAAACCTGGTAGTGCAGATGTGCTGGGGTTCTTCGATTCCTTCATAAATGGAGATGGAGAAGGTGAAGGCTTAGCAAAAGAGTTTCTTTACTGAGGTATTGATTTTTTTCCTATGTCTTTTTGAAACTCACTGGTTCTACAGTTTCACAAACAGTTACTTTTGTGTGGAGGGGGTAAGGGGATCATTTGTTTGGCAAGAACACAAAAAATATTGGATGATGCTATCACATGGGCAGTAAAAACCAGAGGAATGATCAGGATTATAATACTGTTTGGGGGAGCTTTCTGTATGAGTTTAGTATTTTCATTTTAATTCTCCTACTAACATGGTTTTTACTTACATACCCATGCAATTTATTGGCAGGTCATTGAGGCAAAACTTGATTTCTATCGAGTTTTGCTTGATGAAGAACCACGGAATTTAGCCCAGAGCTATTAAAATCTCATGCTTCAGTGCAGAGGCTAATCACTGCAGAGGTAATGGAAGGAGTTGTTTTCCATCCATGAACAGTATTTCACAATTACCTAGGTGTAGCATGGAGTCATTTCTTTAAAAAATCAAGTACTGGCCGCAGATGTAGGCATGTTGCCAGACTAGATGGATGAATGGTCTGATCACTATGGTTATGTTCCTAAATGGACTAAAACAAGATCAACCACAGTCTTTTTCATTTAGTTGCTACTCCGTCCCATGACAACAGCCTATGGACTGACTCAAGGAAGTAGTTCTAATGCAAAGTGTAGCAGACACAGGGCAATAGGAAAAGAACAAGCCCATTATATCTTCTTGCAGCTGTTGAGATGGGTAGTGTCAGCACACTTTGTTGTTCTCGTTCTGCCTTGCAACATAATCTGGATTTTTAGCAAACTGTTGAGCTATATAATGACTGCCTATGTATTCCCCTTCTTTCTGTAGGTGATGCTTTTTCCCTCTGTGAGCAGAAAAAGAAAATATCACTTCCAAATCAAAAGATATTAGAAAAAAGTCAATTGTAATTGGCTACTCTTTATTGAGAGAAGTGAGCAAACAAGACAATCCAAACACCTCCAAAGCAATATCCTGTTGCAAATTATGAGAGAAGACAATGTCATAGTTTTTATCTGGGTTGTGCATACATGGCACCCAAAAATAAGAACAGACAAGTACAAAGTGTATGATCTTTTGTAACAGCTGTGATGGAAGTGTGAGCTAGCTACTTTTAGCATCTACTATGGTATATATAAAATTTTTGCTTTGTCTGTTGTGGACAAGCTCATTTGTCACACTAGCAAACTTCTAACTCCCTCAATTGGATCTGGATTATAAGAACATAAGAATGTCCATACTGGGTCAGACCAAAGGACCATGTAGCTCAGTATCCAGTCTTCTGACAGTGGCCAATGCCAGGTGCCCCAGAGGGAATGAACAGAACAGGTAATCATCAAGTGATCCATCCCCCGTCGCCCATTCCCAGCTTCTGGCAAACAGAAGCTAGGGACACCATCCCTGCCCATCCTGGATAATAGCCATCGATGGACTATCCTCCATGAAATTATCTAGTTCTTTTTTGGAATACTGTTACTGTCTTGGCCTTCACAACATCCTCTGGCAAAAAGTTCCACAGGTTGACTGTGCATTGCGTAAAGAAATACTTCCTTTTGTTTGTTTTAAACCTGCTGCCTATTAATTTCATTTGGTGACCCCTAGTGCTTGTGTTATGAGAAGGAGTAAATAACACTTCCTTATGTATTTTCTCTGCACCAGTCATTATTTTATAGACCACTATCATATCCCCCTTTAGTCATGTCTTTTTTCCAAGCTGAAAAGTCCCAGTCTTATTAATCTCTCCTCATATGGAAGCTGTTCCATACCTCTAATAATTTTTGTTGCCCTTTTCTGAACCTTTTCTAATTCCAATATATCTTTTTTGAGATGGGGCAACTACATCTGTGTGCAGTATTCAAGATGTAGGTGTACCATAGATTTATATAGCGGCAATATGATATCTTCTGTCTTATTATCTATCCCTTTCTTAATTATTCCCAACCAGGGCCGGCTCCAGGCACCAGATGAGAAAGCACGTGCCTGGGGCAGCACATTGAAAGGGGCGGCATTCCGGCCAATCTTGGAGCAGCCAGCCCAGCCCTGCAGGGACACGGACCCTGGCCCAGGGGGCGGGGCAGGAACTAGTGATCCCCGCCGCTCATCGTGCTGCCGGGCTCCCCGGGATGCACCACTCCCCACTGCCTGCACCAGCCTCTGCCTCCCGCGCCGTTCTGAGCCCAGCCTGGCTGAGCCACCTTTAAAGGCGTGGCTGAGCCACCACCTCCTGCAGCCCCTGGGCACCGGAAGGAGGGAGGATTCTGCAGCGGCCCAGCGGGCAGCGGAGGGAGGGAGGGTTCTGCGGCGGCCGGCTGGCAGCGGAGAGGCAGGCCCCACTGATCCCGGCGCCCGCCGTTTGCACTGTGCCGAGCCCCGCTGCAATGCTGGCCCCACGCGGAGGTTGCAGACCCCAGCCAGTGCTGCCTATGTCAGCCCCCTCGGAGCCTGCCCCCTCTGGCTGGAAGAGGCACCCCAAGGCCAGAGAGGGGAGCCCCTCTTGCCCGGCTGCGAGCGGGCTACAGTGCCTGGCTGCCCACGGGTGGAGGGAGTGGGCGGGTGCTACCCTTCACGAGCTCCCTGCAGCTGCCTTTTTTTTTTTTTTGCCTGGGGCGGCAGAAAAGCTAGAGCTGGCCCTGTTCCCAACACTCTGTTAGCTTTTTTGACTGCTGCTGCACATTGAGTAGATGTTTTAAGAGAACTATCCACTCTGACTTCAAGTGGAGTGGTAACAGCTAATTTAGACCTTATCATTTTATATGTACAGTTGGGTTTATGTTTTCCAATTTGCATGTATCAACACTGAATTTCATTTGCCATTTTTGTGAGATCCCTTTATAGCGCTTTGCAGTCTGCTTTTTTAACTTAACTATCTTGAATAGTTTTATATTATCTACAAATTTTGCCACCTCACTGTTTATCCCTTTTCCCAAATCATTTATGAATATGTTGAACAGTACTGGTCCCAGTACAGACCCCTGGGGGACTCCACTATTATCTCTCTCCATTCTGAAAACTGAGTTTAAGAGCCTTTGGTGAGGGATCTTGTCAATGGCCTTCTGAAAATCTAAGTACACCATATCCACTGGATCCCCCTTGTCCACATGTTTGTTGACCCCCTCAAAGAATTCTAATAGATTGGTGAGGCATGATTTCCCTTTACAAAAACTATGTTGAATCTTCCATGGAGCTTGCAGGATTTCACTTTTGGCACTGTACCTTTTAATTTCTGTTTAACTTCCTCATTTTTGTGTAGTTCCCCTTCCTGAAATTAAATGCTATCGTGTTGGGCTGCTGTGGTGTTTACCCCACCACAGGGATGTTAAATTTAATTATATTATGGTCACTATTACCAAGTGGTCCAGCCATATTCACCTCTTGGACCAGATCCTGTGCTCCACCTAGGACTAGATCAAGAATTGCCTCTTCTCTTGTGGGTTCCAGGACTCGCTATTCCAAGAAGCAGTAATTTAAGGTGTTATTCACTGCCACTCTGACTGATGCCTTTCAACACTGCACTGAAGGAGTAGGCCTGAAGTACAGAACCGATGGGAAACTATTCAATCTGAGGCGACTGCGTGCCATCACCAAGGTAAAGGAAACTGTACTTCGAGACTTTCTCTTTGCCGATGATTGTGCTCTGAATGCTAGTACAGAGCCAGAAATGCAAGCCAGTATGGACAAGTTTTCATCTGCATGCAACAACTTCGGCCTCACCATTAACATCAAGAAGACTGAGGTCATGCACCAGCCAGCTCCCCACACTCTGTACTCAGAACCGTCCATCACTGTAAATGGACAGAGACTTCAGGCAGTGGACCACTTCACGTACCTGGGCAGTACCCTTTCTCGAGCAGTGTCAATCGATGATGAAGTAAAGTGCAGAATTGCTAAAGCCAGCTCTGCATTTGGCCGATTGAGCTCCAACATCTGGGAATGTCGAGGGATCAGCCTACCAACGAGGCTGAAGTTCTACCGAGCACTGGTGCTTCCAACTCTGCTGTATGCCTGCGAGACGTGGACTGTCTATCGGAGTCATGCACGAAGGCTCAATCACTTCCACATTTCCTGTCTGCGAAAGCTTCTAAAAATCAGATGGCAGGACAAAGTGCCCGATACTGAAGTCCTTATCAGAGCCAGTCTGCCGTCAGTTCACACACTGCTGATGAGAGCCCAGACCAGATGGGCCGGACATGTCGTGAGAATGTCAGACGAGCGCATTCCTAAACAGCTCTTCTACGGAGAACTCGCCCAGGGAAAGCGCTCCCATGGAGGACAAAAGAAGCGGTTCAAGGACACGCTGAAGACCTCTCTGTAGTCCTTTGAGATTAACACCGCCACATGGGAAACCCTCGCACTGAACCGTCCAGCATGGCGCAGCCTCATTCACACAGGCAGTAATACCTCTGAGGCGAGGCGTACTGCTGAGGCTGAAAGAAAGCGTGAGCTGCGCAAGTCCAGAGCTGCCCGCACATCATCGACAGTGCCATCACATGTCTGCCCGATGTGTGACAGGACGTTCCATGCCCGAATCGGACTGATCAGTCATCTTCGGACGCACAGAGTCCGGTCATCGAATGACAACGATGGACGAACATCATCATCAATTTAAGGTGTCAAGAAACTTTATCTCTGCATCCCGTCCTGAGGTGATATGTACCCAGTCAATATGAGGATAGTTGAAATCCCCCATTATTATTGAGCTTTTTATTTTATAGCCTCTCTAATCTCCCTGAGCATTTCGCAGTCACTATCACCATCCTGGTCAGGTGGTCAGTAGTATATCCCTATTCCTATATTCTTATTATTTGAGCATGGAATTACTATCCATAGAGATTCTGTGGTACAGTTTGGTTTATTTAAGATTTTTACTTCATTTGATTCTACGCTTTCTTTCACATATAGTGCCATTCCTCACCAACATGACCTTTTCTGTCCTTTCGATATATTTTGTATCCTGGTATTACTGTGTCCCCTTGATTATCCTCATTCCACCAAGTTTCTGTGATGCCTACTATATCAATATCCTAATTTAATACGAGGTACTCTAGCTCACCCATCTTATCATTTAGACTTCTAGCATTTGCATATAAGCGCTTTAAGAACTTGTCACTTGTTAGCTGTCTATCATTACATGATGTAATTGAATGGGACTCTTTTTCATTTGACAGTTTCTCATCAGATCCTACCCATATTTTATCGTCTTCCATCCTCTCCTCCTTACTAGAGCATCGAAAATTTCCACTAATAGATGTTCCCCTAAGGGATGTCTCTGCCCAAACTATGTGCTCTTCAGCACCTGTCGGCTTTCCCTCAGTCCTTAGTTTAAAAACTGCTCTATGAATTTTTTAATTTTAAGTGCCAGCGATTTGGTCCATTTTGGTTCTATCTCCTCTCCTCCCAGTGTCACTTGTTTAAGAGACCCCTTAAAAAGTAAACTTATTTAAAAAAAATTCCCATGCTTCTGAATCCTTATTCATACACAGTGTTCATTATATTTAAGAGAGACAGAAAATATTTTTTCTCAATTTTATTCTCCAGTTCCTTGAAGTTGCCAACAACTAACGGAGGATCAGGAGAAAACTTGCCACATTTCCTAATTTAATAATCTGAAATTAGATAAAATCACAAAAATAACTGTTTTCATAGCTAGAAAATCACCTTAATTTACTGCATTTCCCAGGCATAGGGTTAGCCAAAGTTTCAGATAGTTGAAGGAATTTTCAGTGTAATAATAGAGGTTTAGAGAGCCTGTCTTGATGTGGGATCAAGGAATTTACCCTAGAGAGTGAGAGCAGAGGATGCAGGGTCTGGAGTTGCAGTAGGAAGGAGGAGAAACATTAATTCAAATTCCAATTGTGGGAATTAACAGTAGAAGCATTGAGGAACAATGGGATCTGGTGACATAGAGCAGAGGTTCTTAGATAGGAAACTGTAATCCTCAAGTGGTTTGTGAAAACTTTCTAGGGAGCCACCAAATACCGAGATTTTTCATGTGAGCACGGGATGTATTTGACAAAGGAATGCATGGATTTTTCAAAAAAACTGGAGAGGTCCTTTGCTTTAGAATTCTTAAAATTAACTGGCATAAGCCTTGTATGGGTAGCTTTTTAATACCAAACTTAACAATGAATAAAGGATTTGTTGTTGTTTTGTTTTAAATACAGAGGAGAGCTAAGAAGGGTCACAAATTAGTGGGAAGTACACATCACCAGTTTTATCCTTAAGACAACTAATGACATTGTACAGAGCATTTGCTGGTAGTCCCATTGTCAGATTAGCAAAGGTAAGATACTGCATACTGACAGTCAAGCTAAGAATGGTATATGAAGTCTTAAGTACATCATCTGATCCTGCCACCAACCAGCTGGAAGAGCAGTACCTTGCTCCATAGGTAGTCCCATTGAAACCAATTATGAGGAGAATTTTATTGTATAATGGAGAGCAAATTCATGCTTTTGAAGTTAATAGGAGTTCTTTCTGAGTAAGGACTAGAGGTTTTTGGCCAGATATTGTAGATTTTCAGTGGCTATCTGCGGGAAAGCAACTGAGATAACTGAAGACAATTGGGGAAGAACAAGTGACAATTAACTGTCTGTCCCTCTGCAAGTAAGCAAACAGCTTCCAGAATCTGCTGTTAGAATTATTACACAAACCCACAGGTTATAAAATGAAGGTACAGCCATTCTGCATTACTTTGTCATGTCCTTTGTGAGGCTGGAATGCCACTGAGCTAGACTGATGGCTCCACTGAGAATCTTTTCAAAGCATATTGCCCTGCTGCATGTATATTGCCAGTATTTTGACAGATGTGTAGGAAATTGCAGCACAGTAGCGGTGGCAAATTTATGGGTGAGATCAAGGGAATCTGAGTATCTCTGAGGGTTTTTATTTTTTTATTTTTTGAAGGAATAGTTTGGTTTCATGGTAACCCTGTAGTAGGGACTTATATTAGTTAGTTGTATTCCCCTGAAGAGTAGAATGGTCTCTGTACTGTGCTGAAGAGCATTAGAGAAGTAAATGAATATACCTAATGCTTCGACTTCACTGCTGGCTGATGAAGATTTTGAACACTTTGAAACAAGCTGAGAATACATTATGGGGTTTTGTTTTGATTTTGCTGTGTGCAGTATATCACCAAGGACTAAAGAGAAATGACAAGAAGAAAAGAGGAGGATTTTGTATAAAGCCATATGAAATATGCTTCCCTGGTTTTAGATCTATATAATTGCTTGCAATATACTTGTATCATTTTAGGCACATAGTATCATCTTCAGGGGCCTTACCGATTCCGGGGCCAGACTGTGTCAGTTTGCCACTTGCCTGAGCAAAGTGCAAAGCAAAGTTGCATCACCTCATAGGGAATTTAAGGCAAGATTGTGCATAGCAGAGGTACAATCCCTCCTGGAGTTCAGTGGGAGCTGAGCAAGTTGCATCTTTCTTTATAACGATGCAGCCTGTTTTCTTTCTTTACAAGCCCTCTTTGTGTATTGTGGTCCACTGAGCAAGCAGTCCCTGCACTTATGAAGCACAAGGACTGCAACTGAGAGAAGCCCTACCACAGTGCACACAAAAGAGAAAGGACCTTGCATACTCACCTTGCTTTGCATACTACTGCAATGGCATTATCATATCATGACTGACCAACAGGCACTAGAAAACCATGATACAGATGTTCACAGGTAATATGGCCTCAACTTGGTCTCTATTTGTATACACAACACTGAGCATGTTATTACTTGTGTGCACAAATGATAATATTTATATGCATAAAAATATATACTCTGTTCATGTATCTCTGAATTCTACCTCTTTGTATATATAAACACAAAGGATTGCATGTATACAGAGAAGCATGTTTTGAAAAATTAGCCTTTCAAAAAGCAATTTCAGCACAATCTTATGGTGTCTGTGGTAGGTGGTGGGGTTTTGGTTTTTTTGTGGTCTTCTAATAGTGGATGGCAGTGATCCTAACTGATGCATCAGGTGCCATTGGCAGAGCAGCTAAAGGTGCTTTAGAAGTGCCATTCCTTCTCTATATCACTAAGCAAATATATGTACCTCTTTTAAACGATGAGTACAGCTCAATATCTTTTATATGCAACAATAATCTTCATTTAAATTTTTAAGTTATCACCTGTGCAGTGGCTTATAAAATGTTAAAGTTAATGTGATATCGAACTCAAATAATGATATAGGAAATACTCTGCTGGAGCCACATATCTTGCATTTTAAGAGGCAGCAGTTGCATGTATGAAAAAGTGAGCGTGTACTGGCCCTGATATGCCTGATCCTTCTTGATTATAAAAGAAAAACTAGACTGGACTTGGTCAGTATTTGGATGGGAGAGAACTTCCAAGGGAAAAAGGGATCTGTAAAACATGTGTCTGTATTGTGTACTTGACTACATCTTGTAATGTTCAGACAAAGGAATACATTGTCAAAGAGTTGAAGTACAATTGGGATTTTATGCATACGTACAAAAGTACAACAAAGTCTATGCCGGCAGGGCATTTTCAAAGGAGTAGGAAACCAGGGTGCAAGTGAGGGTAGTTATATTGCTGCAAATGAAGACAGAGCTGTTTCTTACAATAGTACAGTAAGTTTTTTTTAGCTTTGCAAATACCTCCTACACATAATATTTCTGGTGAGCTTGTGGGCAGAACTCAGGTGCAAGTCAGAGCAAATTAATATTATACTTAGGAAGGGAAAATAAATTGCACAAATACAAAATGGGGAATAATCGGGTAAGCAGTAGTACTGCTGAAAATGATCTAGGGTTATAGTGGATCACAAATTGAATCTGAGCCAACAGTGTGGTGCAGTTGTGAGAAAGGCTAATATAATTCTGAGGTGTATTAACAGGAATGTCATATGTAAGACATGGGAGGTCATTGTGCCACTCTACTCAACATTGGTGAGGCCTCAACTGGAGTACTATGTCCAATTTGTTCTACACGTTAGGAAAGATGTGAACAAATTGGAGAGAGTCCAGAGGAGAGTAACAAAAATTATAAAAGGTTTAGTGAAGCTGACCTATGAGGAAAGGTTAAAAAATGGGCATGTTTAGTCTTGAAAAAAGAAGTCAGAAGAAGGACCTGATAACACTCTTCAAATATGTTAAGGGCTGTTATAAAGAGGATGGTGATCAATTGTTCCCCATGTCCACTGAAGGTAGTGCAAGAAGTAAGGGGCTCAATCTGCAGCAAGGGAGATTTAGGTTAGATATTAGGAAAAACTTTCTAACTATAAGGGTAGTTAAGCTCTGGAATAGACTTCCAAGGGAGGTTGTGGAATCCCTGTCACTGGAGGTTTTTAAGAACAGGTTGGACAAACACCTGTCAGGGATGGTCTAGGTATATTTGGTCCTGCCTCAGCATGAGGAGATGAACTAGATGACCTCTTGAGGTCCCTTCCAGCTGTACATTTCTATGATTCTATACTTACAATCAAGTTACATGTTTTCTTAATTTGCCAGTAAAAAATAGTGCCGCTAGCAGATGAAAACCAGAAGTTAAGATCTTGTGCATGTAACCCACTGCTGCCCAAGTTTAATGCACTTGATTTTGTGCCTCGTTATAATATCTGTGCCAGTGTTTTCTGGAAGGCACCATACTTGATTAAGGAACATTTTCAACCCTTCCAGTTTGTTCTTGAAAATGAATAAGTGATCAATCCACACACAGATCTCTGCTACTGTGTGTATGTCTGTCCTATGTAAATTTAAGCCAAATACTACTTTAGGTCAATAGTGGTTTTGGTATGCAAACCCCTATGCATGTGTAGTTTTTGCACATGCTCACTTGTACATATAAACAATTAAATTTACAAGCAAAAACTCCCCCTGTGTACAACTTGTTATTCTATAAGATACACAGGTCTCAAATTGTGTCCTGTTCCTCTGCAGGTACACAGAGTAGGGAGAGGTAAGAATGGGGAAGCTAGAGGATTCCAAAACCTCATTCTTCATACCAGCCTTGTGCAACAGTGGAACTTAATTGAAGTCCCTGTATTCCATGGAACATATACCTTACTCTTTCCATGTGCAGCCAGGGGCCCAAGATACCCAAAGTGGAGGAGGAGAGCCAAGAAGACGGGGGACTATAGTCCTATCCCCATTATTTCTACAGAATATGCAGAAGGAGATGTATGCATGCTAGGGAACTCAGGGTCAGAATTCCTCTAATCTTTTTCTTGGGGTTGCATAGCACTACACTGTGTGCAATGCAGGGCTGGGCTATAAATCACTATTGAGCCCAAAACTGTCCTTTACTTGATGTCAGGAAATGGGGAGTTAAGGTCTCTAAAAGAACTGTAGCTCTGCCCTCTTGCCCTATACATACAAGTTACATTACTGCATGGTCTTATTAATTCTAACATAACATACAATTACTATCAAATGCTATAGCCTCTCAACCTAAAGACATATAAACTACTTTTATATGTTTATCATTTCAACTTCATTAATACTCGTATAGTACCAACTGTGTGCTGAATACTTAAAGTTGCAATAAAGATAATTTCATTTTCACACCATATACTGTAGGTGTGCATTGGGAGATAGCAGCTGTATCTCGAGATATTATGAAAGTTAACCATCCAGATAAGAATGTGATGAAAAAGATTTTGGTCCCAATTCTTAGCTGCATTAGGGTTGCTTTGCACCACTCAACTAATGCAAAATACCCTAAAGCAATTCTGCAGTGGCCTAAAACACCCAGTGTAGGATGTGGTTGGGGAAAATGAGGCACCGCGGGTGCTTCCCTGTATGCTAGTGGTCCCTGACTGCCATAGAAATTCCTTGGGGCTATTGACAGCTGGTGTAATTTAGAGCAGCACTGGAGCTGCTTTGTTATATGGGAGACACAATTTGCAAAGCAGAACTGGTGGTGAACATCAGCATTTTAAATCGAATTTTGAGTCCTCCCCTTCTAGCACATTGTGTTGTTTCCTCCTCCACAATAGAAGAGGCTCAAGCCACTGAGTCCAATAAAACATTGCATATAACTGAATTTAAGTTTGGGATCTGTACCGTGGGTTTCATCTCCCCGAAGCTAGACAAATTTGAAAAGGGAAACCAATCTAGAAGCCACTGAAGTCACTTCTGGGGGAAAAAATGGCTTTACATGTCCCTTAAAATAAATTGATTTGATGTTTTCTTTACATCCTGAGAACCAAAATGTGCCAGGCTTTTACATTGCTTTGACAGGGCCACCCAGAGGATTCAGGGGGCCTGGAGCAAAGCAATTTTTGGGGCCCCTTCCATTAAGAAAATTGCAATACTATACAATACTATATTCTCGTGGGGGCCCCTGTGGGGCCCGCGGCAAATTGCACCACTTGCTTCCCCCCCTCCCCCACGGGCGGCCCTGCGAAAAATAAAACTTCCGCATCTCGGCACAAACCCCGTTTTGAGAAAACTTCTTTACAAGGTATCACTGGTTCTCAGCATCAGCTAGTGCTAAAAGGCACTAAAGCTCATTAAAAGGGTTGGACAAATATTTTCCGTCAAAACTTTTTTTGGATCGAAAGCTAGGGGTTTTTAAAAAGCAGAAAAAAATCACAGACAATGTCTGCTTTTCTTCAAAATTTGTTGTGGTTTTTTTTTAATTGAAAAGCTGAAATTAGTCTGCCAAAACCTGAATATGGTTTGGGGTTTCAGAAGTGTGTGGCCAAATATTTGCTGCTTGCTGTGTTTGATTGTTTAAAGAAATAATAAAAAAATTCTGCTTAAAAAAAATCCAAAACTTTTGAACCACCTCAGCTTGTGACCAAACGCCTGAGCTCATCCAGTCCAAGATTTTTCCAGGTTTCTGATGCTCTGCTGGCTTCCTTGACTCATATCTGTCTCCATAACTTTGGGTTCATTTAGCTTAGAACATAAGAATGGCCATACTGGGTCAGACCAAAGGTCCATCCGGCCCAGTATCCTGTCAGCCGACAATGGCCAATGCCAAGTGCCCCAGCGGGAGTGAACCTAACAGGTAATGATCAAATGATCTCTCTCCTGTCATCCATCTCCACCCTCTGACAAACAGGGCTAGGGACACCATTCCTTACCCATCCTGGCTAATAGCCATTAATGGACTTAACCTCCATGAATGTATCTGTTTCCTAGAGACTGGCTCCATGGGGGTCCCTCACAAACTGGAGATGGTTACTGTGGGTTTATCTTTAGTATAGCTTATGTACATACTCCATGAACTGAGCATTTAAGCTTGTTCCAGAATCTGTTGTGAAAACTGAAATGCTCAAAATAGCACATGCATGTGAATGGACACAGTGTGCTAAAATTAAATTAACCTAGGGGTTCTCAAACAGGGTCAGGACCCCTCAGGTGGTCACGAGGTTATTACTGGGAGTCTCGAGCCGTGAGCCTCCACCTCAAACCCCGCTTTGCCTCCAGCATTTATAATAGTGTTAAATATATAAAAAAGTGTTTTTAATTTATAAGGGGGGTGGTTGCACTCAGAGGTTTGCTAAGTGAAAGGGGTCACCAGTACAAAAGTTTGAGAACTACCGAATTAACCCCTCTGAAGCCTCAGGGAATGCAGGGGAGGGGGGTCTCCCTTGGTAGGGTTGGGAAGGAGGTAGGTGGTGTAGGATATTGCTCTTCTCATGTGATCCCTCCCCCAGTGGCTAATTTTAAATGAAGCTACCCTCCCCTGACATGAATCTCCCTATGGCACTGAAATTAAATATAGACTATAATTTGGCATTTGAGAAGTGAAAGGGATGGTAGCCCTAATGGAAAAGCTAACAGCTTTGCTCTTCTGCAAGCCTCAAACTGCTGAATGAGCTTCAGGGTAGGGAAGGCTGTGCCTCCCAAATAGCCTGGCCCTGCCCCCTATCCAACCCCCATCCACTTCCTGCCCCCCGACCAAGGGCGGCTCCAGGCCCCAGCATGCCAAAGTGCGTGCTTGGGGCGGCAAGCTGTGGGGGGCGCTCTGCCGGCGCTGCGAGGGCAGCAGGCAGGCTGCCTTCGGTGGCTTGCCTGTGGAGGGGCCACTGGTCCCGTGGCTTCGGAGGACCTCCCGCAGGCACCAGTGGACCCTCCTCAGGCAAGCCGCTGAAGGCAGCCTGCCTGCCATGCTTGGGGCGGCAAAATGCCTAGAGCCGCCCCTGCCCCCGACTTCCTGCCTCCCTCAGAATCCCCAACCCATCCTACTCCTTGTCCCCTCACCACCCCCAGAGGCCCTCCCAACCACCACCTTGGGACCCCACCCCTGCTCCCTGTCCCCTGACTGCCCCAACCCCTATCCACCCTCCCGCTGAGTCCTGACAGACCCCCAGAATGCCAACGATTCAATCCCCCCATTCCCTGTCCCCTGACCACCCCCCCAACCTCTGCCCCCTCCCTGCCCCTTATCCAACCCCCCCGGCCCTGGCCTCTTACCTCCTGCTCCCCCCTCACCCGGACCCTCAGCGCGCCGCATCCAGGAGTGTCCCTGAACAGCGCTGCAGTGTGGCTCAGGCGGGGCCTGAGCTCCTCCCCGCTCAGAGCCGTGTGGTAAGTGGGCGGGGCTGTGAGTTCCAGGCCGAGCGGAGGGAGAGGGGCAGAGGCAGGGTCGGAGCCCCAGCCGTTCTTGTGGGGGCCCCAGCGGAGCCTGGGGCAAATTGCCCCACTTGCCCCCCCCCCTCTGGGCGGCCCTGTGCTTTGACGCTAATAAATGATTAGGTTCTTTTTTAATTAAGATACCATTATTTTGTTCAGGAAGAGTGGAATTGAGTGGACCTGTTAGATGCTAATTGAGGGTCCCATCAAACTGACAAACAGCATGTTATTAAATTAAAGACAGTCAAAATGATCAGCCATCTCTGAGATTATAATAGGCAGTAACTGACTCTGGTGACATAACACATTTCATTAACTAGCAGCATGGCAAGCAAAGGCTCATTATTCTGTCCCTGAAAATCCCCTCAGTAATGGGATTAGAGTTATGATGGCAGTCAAACCAGCCGATAAATCAAATCCATTCTGTAATCCTGTCTCAAACTATGTTGCATTTTACGGCATGAGCATGCAGACTAATTTAAAAAACCTTCTAGGCACAATGTTGTATTAGAAGTTAGCTTATGAATCTGATTTCTTGTCTGCTGAAGAAAGTGTGAAGTTCAGTATTCTGCCCTTTCAAAAACACAATATTGTGTTCAATTTTGTAGTAGTGATTACCTGAACCAATGCTGTAGAACCAAACATTCTACCCTATAGTGCAGTTCAAATGAAGGTTTAAACTTTACAACTGGCCTATATCTCACTAATGGGCCAAGCCAAAACCTTATATTCAAATGCCTCAGCTCTGAGAAAGTTTGGATACATATCATGTGATCTCATATCCCTAAAATTTGACTTTTCACTAAAATTCCAGGATGCTGCGTGTTTCTCATATTGAAACATGCAAAACCACTTCTTTGCTGTCAAAATGTGAAGAACATGTTTCTTTTCATTATACAGTATATAGAATTCACAAAAAAATCAAGTTGGACGTCTGCCGAGAAGGATGTTCCTAAACTTCTGTCCAGTGTGCACTACATTGTCCCTCTTGGCCAAAGTGAAGATCCAAAGCTGGTCAATCACTCATTTATTGCTTCATCTCCCTTAGATTTTGCAACAGACCATGTAATATGTGTTTATGGAAGTCGTACATACACATTGTGGCATTAAGCTGGGTATTCCTGCTAGAAAAACTTTTTCTCTCTGAATTTCCATACTCCAGAGATGACTGAAAGGGGCAGACCTGTGTACGCTGTTAGTAGAGCTGGGCAGGGAAATGATTTCCTGTTCTGTTAAATGTTTTGAGATTTTTTAAAATGTTCTCATTTTGCGCTGGGATGAATCAAGGCATTTTGATGTTTTTTTGCTGAGGGGGAGAGGAAGGAGGGGGAGAGAAAGAAATCACAGGTGCGTATGCATGCTCCTGTTATCCGGTAGTCTGATGTTTTGGGCACCTGCCTGGGTTGTGGGAGATGCAGGTTTAAGTCTCCACTCTGCCAGATTCAGACCAGGGACTTGAACCTGGGTCTCTTACAGTCCAGCTGAGTGCCCTGACAATCTGGTTATTGGCTTTTTTCGGGGCAGGTGCCTCCCTATTTTTCCTGTTGGAGTTATTTATAAAGAAATATCATTGGAGCAGGGATTTGAACCTGAGTCTCCCCAGTGCCCTATTTGCTGGGCTATAGTCAGTCTTTCTCTATGACACCATGAAATGGGACAGCTCCAATGGATGGACTGAGGGAGAGCCATTCTAGAGTAGCCCAATCATTAGGGCAATCACCTGGGATGTGG
This sequence comes from Mauremys reevesii, assembly GCF_016161935.1. Classification (NCBI taxonomy): domain Eukaryota; kingdom Metazoa; phylum Chordata; order Testudines; family Geoemydidae; genus Mauremys; species Mauremys reevesii. The sequence goes on from NC_052623.1 coordinate 283,445,847, forward strand.
GAGTGCCTGCATTCAGGTCCCTGCTCTCAATGGGGCAGATGAGGGCCTTGAACCCAGGTCTCCTACAGCCCAAGTGAGTGCCCTGACTGCAAGGCTATTCTGGTCTTTCCCTGTAGTTTTAGCCAGAATCCATCCTGAACCTGAGAAGCCTTTTTTGATGAAAGTTTGTCAAACCTGCTATGATCCTGCAAAATGCTGGTTTTGATCAGTTTCTAATGTCTGACAAAAAAGGCTTGCCACAAAATTCCTGACTAGCTCTAGTTATTAGTGGTCTGGTAGTTGGTTCACAGGTCTGTCGTGATTATGAATTTAAAGGTCTTTCCCACTTGGCTTTCCAAGTCAACAAAGGAATGAGTTCCAACACTTTTGTCGATAGAATTTTGGCAGAATGGAGATACCAGCACAGGGCCGCCCAGAGGATTCAGGGGGCCTGGGGCAAAGCGGGGGAGCTGCGGTGCTTGTACTCACCCGGTGGCAGTCCAGGTCTTTGGTGGCATTTTGGTGGCGGGGGGGCCTTTGGTCGCTCTGCGTTTTCGGCAGCACTGAAGGGCCCCCCGCCGCCGAAATGCCACCAAAGACCTGGACAGCTGCCAGGCCAGGGCTCACAGGGCCCGGGGCCTGGGGCAAGTTGCCCCACTTGCCCCACCCTCTGGGCAGCCCTGTACCAGCATAACTCTTTTGAAGACAGAAACAGCACCAAGAATGGGCTAAAATTAGATGAGAAAGTAGAAGCACAATTATACCCACAGAATAAGTGACACATCTGGGGGAAGAGGATATGCCTCTGTCACAGGGAGGACACTGGCTGCTGGTTACTGCTGGAAGCAGGCAGTGCTCCACCCCTACTCAAAACCTACCTACCATAATGATGAACACTTATGCTGCCCTGGCAATGAGCGATGAGCAGGAGGAGGAGAAAGCCATGTACCCCCAAGGCTGGGAGAATTGCAGCCATCACTCCCAGGAGGACACATAGGGTACTGGTGGTTGGTGACGCTCTTTTGAGGGGGACGGAGTCACCCATCTGTCAGCCTGATATGACATCCCAGGAGGTATGCTGCCTGCCAGGGGCCTGTATCTGAGATATTACGGAGGGATTGTTGAGGATCATCTGGCCCTCTGACTACCCCATGCTACTCATCCATGTGGGTGCTAATGACACTACAAGGTATGACCCTCAGCAGATCAGAAGTGACTACAGGGCTCTGGGAGAAAGGGCGAGGGAGTTGGGAGTGCAGGTGGTGGTCTCTTCGATCCTTCGGGTCAAGAGTAGGGGGTCCAGGCAGAGACAGATGCATCCTGGAGGTGAATGCCTGGTTACAAGGGTGGTGTTGCCAGGAGGGATTTGCTTCCTTGAGCAAGGGATGCTGTTCTGGGAAGAAGTACCGCTAGGCAGAGATGGGATCCACCTATCAAGGAAGGAGAAAAAGATATCTGGATGCAGACTGGCTAACTTAGAGAGGAAGCTTTAAACTAGGTTCAATGGGGTAGGAGACAAAAGCCCACATGTAACATGGAGATCAGGAAGAAGGGTCAGGAGTTTAGGAGGAGCATGGGCCATTATAGCAGGGATAAATGAGAGACAAGAGAGAACATGGGGCAGTGTATATTAGATGCCAAATACTAATATGAGAAGTATGGGGAACAAGCAGGAAGAACTAGAAATGCTAGTAAATAAACACAACTATGACACTGTTGGCATCACAGATGACTTGGTGGGATAATATGCATGACTGGAATATTGCATTAGAAGGGTACAGTTTGCTCAGGAAGGACAGGCAGGGAAAAAACGGGGGAGGTGTTGCCTTATATATCAAAAAATGTATACACTTGGACTGAAGTTGAGATGGAAATAGGAGACAGACTTGTTGAAAGTCTCTGGGTAAGGATAAGAGGGGAAAAACAAGGGTGATGTCATGATAGGGGTCTACTACAGACCACCTAACCAGGAAGAAGTGGATAAGACTTTATATAAACAACTAACAAAATCATCCAAAGCACAGGACTTGGTGGTGATGGGGGACTTTAACTAGCAAGACATCAGTTGGGGAAAATAACACAGCATGGCATAGATAATCCAAAAAGTTCTTGGAATGTATTGGAAACAATTTTTCATTTCAAAAGTTGAGAAAGCTACTAGGGGAGAGGCTGTTCTAGATTTGATTTTGACAAATAAGGAGGAACTGGTTGAGAATTTGGAAGTGGAAGGCAGCTTGAGTGAAAGTGATCATGACATGTTAGAGTTCATGATTCTAAGGAATGATAGGAGGGAAAACAGCACAGTAAAGATAATGGATTTCAAGAAGGCAGACGTCAGCAAACTGAGGAAGCTGGTAGGTCAGATCTCACGGGATGCAAGTCTAAGGGGGAAAACAGTCCAGGAGAGCTGGCAGATTTTCAAAGAGACATTATTAAGGGACATTATTTCCAGTGCATAGGAAAGATAGGAAGTATGGCAAGAGACCACCCTGGCTTAACCCAGGAGATCTTCAATGATCTGAAAAAGAGTCCTACAAAAAGTGGAAACTAGGTCAAATTACAAAGGATGGATATAAACAAATAACACAAGTCTGTAGGTACAAAATTAGAAAGGCCAAGCACAAAATGATATTAAACTAGCTAAAGACATAAAGGGTAACAAGAAAACATTCTACAAATATATTAAGCAAGAGGAAGTCTAAGGACGGGTAGACCCATTACTTAATGTGGGGAGGGGAAAGAGGAAGAGACAATAACAGAAAATGTGGAAATGGCAGAGGTGTTAAATAACTTTTTTGTTTCAGTTTTCACCAAAAGGTTTGGACATCTAACTTAATGAACGCCACTGAAAGTGAGGTAGGATCAGTGGTTAAAATAGGGAAAGAACAAGTTAAAAATTACTTTGACAAGTTAGATGTCTTCAAATCACCTGGGCCTGATGAAATGCTCAAAGAGCTGACAGAGGAGATATCTGATCCATTAGCAATTATCTTTGAAAAGTCATGGAAGATGGGAGAGATTCCAGAAGACTGGAAAAGGGCAAATATAGTGCCCATCTATAAAAAAGGGGAATAAGGACAAACCAGGGGATTACAGACCAGTCAGCTTAACTTTAGTACCCGGAAAGATAATGAAGCAAATAATTAAGTATCAGAGGGGTAGCCGTGTTAGTCTGGTTCTGTAGAAGCAGCAAAGAATCCTGTGGCTAGATATAGAGATGCAGGTTTTTAGCAGCAGCTTTTTCTGTGTGGATTACTTCTTTCTTTGCAATGCATCAAAAGAAGTGGGTATTCACTGCTGCAATGTGCTGCTATATGTTCTAGTCTATGCCACAGCTCTGCTTGCTAATAATAATTAAGGAATCAACATGGCTTTGTCAAGAACAAATCGTGTCAAACCAACCTGACAGCTTTCTTTGACAGGGTAACAAGCCTTGGGGATAAGGAGGAAGCGGTAGATGTGGTATATCTTGACTTTAGTAAGTCTTTTGATACTGTCTCTTATGACCTTCTCATAAACAAATTAGGGAAATATAACCTAGAGGGAGCTACTATAAGGTGGGTGCATAACTGGTTGGAAAACCATTTCCAGAGAGTAGTTATCAGTGGTTCACAGTCATGCTGGAAGGGCATAGCAAGTAGGGCCTGCAGGGATCAGTCCTGGGTCTGGTTCTGGTCAATAACTCCATCAGTGATTTAGATAATGGCATAGAGATACACTTATAATGGTTGTGGATGATACTTAGCTGGGAGGGGTTGCAAGTACTTTGGAGGATAGGATTAAAATTCAAAATGATCTGGACAAACTGGAGAAGTGGTCTGAAGTAAAGAGGATGAAATTCATGAAGACAAAAAAAAAAGTCTCCACAAAATGGGGAATAACTGCCTAGGAAGGAGTACTGCAGAAAGAAATCCAGGGGTCATAGTGGATCACAAGCTAAATATGAGTGAACAGTATAACACCGTTGCAAAAAAAGCAAACATCATTCTGGGATGTATTAGCAGGAGTGTTAGCAAGACATGAAAAGTAATTCTTCTGCTCTACTCTCTGCTGATTAGGACTCAGCTAGGGAATTGTATCCCGTTCTGGGTGCCACATTTCAGGAAAGATGTGGACTAATTGGGGAAAGTCCAGAGAAAAGCAACAAAAATTATTAAATGTCTAGAAAATGTGACCTATGATGGAAGATTGAAAAAATGTGGTTTGTTTAGTTTGGAGAGGAGAAGACTGAGAGGGGACATAAGTTTTCAAGTACATAAAAGGTTGTTACAAGGAGAGGTTGTGGAGGTTTTTAAGAGGAGGTTAGACAAACACCTGTCAGGGATGATAGATAATACTTAGTCCTGCCTTGAATGCAGGGGACTGGACTAGAATATCTCTCAAGGTTCCTTCCAGACCTACACTTGTATGATTCTGTGAATATCAGAATTAGACCCTTATCCTTGCCTACAAGCAGTATCAAGCTCTTAATGTAAGAAATAGTGATTCTGACCTGGGTACTGCTCACAGTCAGTGGACTGAAGGTGACTGTACATCCTGTCTGATGCCACAGTGGCTTTAAGCTTCCATAACTCAGATCAACTCTCTGGTGAGGAATGTGCACCCACCGACCATGCCAAGTCCTGCACCAAGCAGAGCTGAGCCAGTGTCAAGGATATGGGCCCTAGCATGGGATATTTTCTGTGTCTGTTATAGTCAGTAGTTAAAGTATGTTGGAACAGGAGTGGGAACTCTTGCCACAGCAGCCAAGGAGGAAGGGGAGCCATGGTGGAGCTCTGATGCCCCAAACTAGTTAGATGAGTGGGAACTCAGTCTGGCTTTTCAGTGAGGGAGAAGGGGTGGATGGACCTGTTGTTCCTCTCGCTCATCATTACATACCCACAGGGCCGACAAGAGCAGGGGGGAGCCGGTACAAATTACCGGGGCCCGGCGGTCTGGAAGGGGGCTCAGGGCCCAGCTTCCTCAGCTTCATCGGCCCTGTTGAGCCGGTTCGCTCTTGCTGGGGGGCCCGAAAATTTTTTTTCACTGGGGCCTGAACCCGCTCTCGGCGGCCCTGCATACCCATTGCATAGTATTTTCTCACGCAGTATATCGTCATCAAAATCTGTTTGGGGTGAACGCTAAATGGAGGTGCGGTATTAAAAAATGGTGTCTGGGATTTCTCCATAGTTGTTTTTTGTTGAAACCTACACTTATCATTTGGGCACTTTCTCCTACTTTATAGTTATTAGGGCCACAAGTAACTGGTTTAGATTATATTTTTAAACCCTCCAATCCCAGGTGGATTCTAGCTATGTAGCTGTCTGCACGATGTGCTGAAGAAGTCAAATACAGTATGATTTTGGTAATTCAAATGTCATTTAAATTTAAAAATAATATTTTTTACATGCAAACAGTTCTGCTTGAAGTAAAATTGAAGGTTTGTGATAAATTCAGTTTTAGAGATATTTAATTTTGTAGTTTTGCAGCATGGACTGTTACATAGCTTGATACTATAGCTCAATGTATATCTGAACAAAATTACCTTGAAAAATCAATAGCAAGTGTCCCTTTTTGAAGCAATAAGTTGACGTATAGCTTGAAAATACATTTCAAGTCTTTCCTGAGCTCATTATAGGCATGCAGTTACTATTTGTTACATCAGCTTTTTACCCATAAAGATAAATGGAATGTTACACTTAGAAAGCATCACAAAGGAAAGGAAACTAAAAATGTATGGATTCTGTCTCTCTGTCATCTCACCAGCAATAACTTAAGTCCTGACAAATTAATTTTAAAAGGCAGGCCTATGGAGTGCAGCAGTATCTCAAAACATCTTTGCTTGCTTTTCAGGCACTTTCATTCAAAGGATCCACCATTATCATTGGCAATATTAAAATAGTGTTGACTTTGGAGCTGTGTGAAAGAAAGCTTTTTATAGACAGCTCAGATAGCGACATCTATAGTATCCAAAAACATTCTATTATAAGACCTTGTTTTTTAGTTGCTTATAACTTTGCTGAACTTTAACCATTTGGGCTGAGATTTTACATGGTGGGTGTCTACCTCAGTCTTTGTACTTTATTTCCCCCCCAGCAAAAATGGTCCAGCCATTTCTTAGAACAAGGTTAAGGAAAAATATTTTTTGCTCATATTAAAAAAAATCAAACCCAACAAACTTACAATCATTTTGTCAATGTCTAGTTCCTCTGTGCTTTGGAGCAGGGACTTAATGCTTAACACTTCGGCTGCCTTCCGTTGAGCCTGTGGGGGAAAACATTTTAAGTTGGCAAAGTTATTAGCCTCTGAAAATTGCAGTTCACATGATCTCAGTAGAGACTTATACAATTTTGGCCACTAAATTGTCTGAGTAGTCAATCTATACTGAGCATGCTCCATATAGGCACTACAGAGTCTTAGCAGGACTCTTCCTGTAATTGTTATTCTCAGCATCCAGAGACCAGGCTGTGAGGCCAGGCACAGGAAATGAGAGCAGAGGGACTGTCTCTAGTTTGGAAAGTTGCAAAGCAGTTTAACACACAAGAGGTCTCTCTGGCTTTTCTTTCCACAGAAGTTGGTGCAAAAAATAATAATAATAAAAATCCCTAAATCAATATAAACGAGTAAGTGCTTTTTTAAATAAAGCTACACAAACATGATTTTCATGCTTGTTGCCAACAGTAAGAATTCTTTCACACAGCTCAAATTATAGTATATTATGCATTCAAATGGATGACTCTAGCATACTTATATAGGGAAAAGAGACTTATGAAGATAAATTGGGAAAAATAATCAAAATATAATTATGGAAAACAATTCAAGTTTGAAGCAAAACCATGATCACAGACTTTCTTTAGTTATCTTTAAGCGCAGGTGGAAATATTTTCTACTTAATTCAAATTTATCACAACATAGTTCTAGTAAAATATTTATAATTTGTTGTTTTCTGATGTTTGAGGTGGGGTTGGGGATTTTGTGTTCTAGGTTTAAACATTCTGAAAAGTGTTAATGTTTCAAAGAACAAAATTTCTGAAAAGAAGACAAAGTAAAGAAAAAAACCTTTATTTTTATAGCTCCGTCTGGAAATGTTTTACAGAGTTAAATTGTAGTTACACAGTTAAATGCAAAATAATAACATAGGAAGAAAGATAAGCAAGGAAGTATATGCAGAAATGCATGCACACAGTGAGCAAAGAAGTGAAGCTTCTTTAATACGTAACATCCACATTGCTTTCTTTTGCTGATGTATAGTCTTCTGAATGGTCTGGGGTTATGTGAACAGCTAACAGTGGAGCTCCAGTAGAAGATTTTAAGTGGGAGCTTTTGGGGGGATTTTTCTCCTCCCCGTCCTTTTCTTTTCCATAGAGACTAGGAAGAGAAGATGATGGCTACTGAGATAGCATTATAAGTGATCAAGGAGTAGAGGAGACAAAAGATGGGGGGTTCAGAAGCTGTGGGATGTACATCATCTTTGAGTGGGCATCTGATGGAAGTTACTTATGCATTAAATGTCACCTGATAGAGCTCATCACAGGGAAGATTCAAGGATTAGCAATGCAGCTGGAGACGGCGATTGAATTCAGACAGGGATTTGAAGGTATAATGCAGGAGAGGAGGTAGTACAGACAACTCAAGATGTGTGGACACCTTCTTAACAAAGGGACCTAGAAGGTGGACTGCCAGAAGAGGAGTGCGATCCTTGAAAGTATGTGATCATGAAGACAAGGCAGAGTAAAAGACCAGCTAGTAGTGGTGAAATTGAGTTGAGTAACAGACTAGCTGCATTGGAGAATGAGGAGGAGAAAGAGGCAGAAAATCGGATGGAGAGGAGGGAAAGAAGGAAAGCAAGTCCCTGCAGAAGAGAGGAGAAAATGATGTAGATAGCCAGGAACTGAAGCTTAAGGAAAAATGAGGATGATGTACAGGGCACTGCACCAGGGCACAAAACTGATTCATACCAACATCTAGATGAGACAGGTCTATGTGACCGGGAACCCCATACTCAAGAATATGTTGTCTGCCAGCAGTAAGAACATGAGATGTGGATGTGAAGCTGAAAATGATCCTCATGGGATCGAGGAAGAATCCACTGATTGTGCTGCATGTTGAGATGAATGACACTGTTAGATTCCCCCTGGAATGGATCAAAGGTGACTACATTCAGCGAGGTCAGATGCTTAAAGAAATGGAAGCTCAGGTGATTTTCAGCAGAATACTTCCAGTCCCTTGAGAAGAAGGGAGAAGGCATGGCAAGATAATCAAGATTAACAGATGGCTCAAGGATTGGTGCTATGAGGAAAAATTTTGGGACGATCAACCAGTGGTATGCATTCACAGAAAGAAGACTCTTGACTGATGGACTCTACTTGAGTACCTGGGGTATTAATATTCTGGGATCAAGCCTGGCATGATTGATAAGAAGGGTATTAAACTAGGAAATAAGAGTAGAAAGTTGGGAGAGACTTGTGTATTGAAGCCAGGCATGGAGATTTCAGAGGAGGAGGAAAATCTGCTAAATGAAGATACAGTAAGAATTAACCGAACACAAGAAACTAGAAAACTGAGTGAGGTCTGAGGGCAGCAACTGACATGCTTGTACACAAGTGCAAGGAGTTTGGGCAATAAAATGGAGGAACTGGAATTGCTGGTGCAGGAAGTAAAATAAGATATTACAGAAACATGGTTGAATAGCACTCCTGGCTGGAATACAGGTATTGAAGAGTATGTGCTCTTTAGGGGAGCGAGAAATAAAAGTAAAGGTGGTGGGGTAGCATTGTATATTAATGAAGTGGTTACCTGTAAATTAAATGAGAAATGACAGTCTGCACAAAACAGAATGTGTTTTGAGTCAAAATCACTTTAGGGAAGGATTGTAAAAGAGGTTCTGTTGGGGTCTGCTATAGGCCCCCCCCACAAGGATCAGACTCAGGCCTGGTCTACACTGGGGAGGGGGGTCGAACTAAGGTACGCAACTTCAGCTACGCGAATAGCGTAGCTGAAGTCGAACTACCTTAGTTCGAACTACTTACCCGTCCTCACGGCGCGGGATCGATGTCCGCGGCTCCCCTGTCGACTCCGCCACCGCCATTCGCGGTGGTGGAGTTCCGGAGTCGACGGGAGCGCGTTCGGAGTTCGATATATCGCGTCTAGATGAGACGCGATATATCGAACTCCGAGAAGTCGATTGCTACCCGCCGATCCGGGCGGGTAGTATGGACGTACTCTCAGATATGGACAGTGATCTCTTCAATATGATTGAACAGATGCATACACTTGGGAATTGTGTCATAATGGGAGATTCAAACTTGCTAGATATAGATTGGCAAATAAATGCTACTAATACTGGTGGGAACCCAGTTTATTCCTGGATGTGATAGAAGATAGTTTTCTTCATCAAATTGTCATTAAATCACAAGGATGATGTAGTTTTAGACTTGTTTTTGGTAAGTAGAAAGGACATTATAGAAGAGCTGCTCATAACAAATAACTTTGGATCAAATGATTGTCAGCTGATTCAGTTTAAATTAAATGGAAGAATATTCAAAATCAAGTTATCAGCTATGATTTTTTATTTCAATAAGGCAAACTCTTTGTGAAATTAAGGGAATTAATTCAAAAAGTCACCTGAACTGAAGAGTTCAAACACTTAAATGCTTGGAATTTATTCAAATCACTGATACAGAACTGTCAGAAATTTGCATCCCAAGCAAGGGGAAAAAACATGTAGGGAAAAGCTCCAGACCAGACTCGATGAATAACCACTGTAGGAGGTTATAAGAAGTAAGTAGAGAGCCTCCAGAGACTGGAAAAATGGGTTGATCAGCAAAGAAAGCTACATTGTGGAGGTTAGAAAATGTAGGAACAAAGTGGGAGTTGCTAAAAGTCAAGCTTAATTAGTTCTTGCAAAGGAAATTAAAATAAATAATAAGAGGAGTTTTAGTTATATAAATATAAAGACAATAAGGAAGGATGAGGTTGGGCCTCAATACAGCATGCATGAGGAGGAGATTAAAAATTAGGTGAATAGTTTGTTTCAGTTTTTACTAAAGATGATAATATGGAGGGTGGGCATGAAGGCAGATGCTGGTTGAAAATGACTGTATAGAAATGGAAATTAGAGGTGAAAGAAAAACTCAGTGCTTAATGAGCTCAAATGGTGGGGAGTAACTGGATAATTTCAATTCCAGAATGTTGTAAGAACTGGCACATGAGATTGCTAGACTAGTAGCAAGGATTTTTTTTAAATCTATATATTCAGGCATAGTACATGTGACTAGAGAATAGTTAATGTTGTACCAATATTTAAGAAAGGGGGAGGAAGCAATTCATGCAATCACAGACCTGTTAGTCTGACCTGAATAGCATGCAAGGCTTTAGAACAAATTGAAAAGGAAAGAATAATTAAATTCATGGAGTTAAAGGGAAAACGGGATGTAATGCAACATGGATTTTCCAAAGGCAGATTGTGCCAGACTAACCTGATTTCTTTTGAGAAAATAACTGTTTTTTGTTTTGGTTTTGGGTTTTTTTAATAAGGGAAATGCAGAATATCTAATACACTTGGACTTCAGTAAAACTTTTGACATAGTTAAATTAGGGAAGATGGGGATCAGAACAAGATCGTTAAGGTGGATAAGGAACTGGCTAAAGGGCAGACGTTAATGGGGTTATGCTGAAAAGTGAATGATCAGACTGGAGGGAGGTTACTATTGGAGTTCCTCATGGATTGGTCTTGGGGCCAATCTTAGCAATATTTTTATTTATGACCTTTGCACAAAAAGTAGGAATGTGCTAATGAAATTTGCTGATGATGCAAAGTTGAGATACATCATCAATACAGAGGAGGATCAGAATGTTATATAGGAAGATCTGGATGACCCTGAAGACTGGGGTGACAGAAATGGAGTGAATTTCAGTAGTATAAAGTGCAAGGCCATGCACCTAAGGCCTAATATAAATATCTGCTACAAACTGAGGGTGCATCAATTAGAAGTAACAGAGGAAGAGAGAGACCCGGTATGCTGGTTAATTGCAGGATGATGATGAGCCACCATTGTGATGTGGCTATGAAAATGACAAATGTGATACCAGGGTGTATCAGGCAAGGCATTTTCAATAGAGACAAAGAAGTGTTAATTCCATTGTGCAAGGCACCAGTAAGACCTCATTTGGAATACTGTGTAGCATTCTCGTCACCCCTATTCAAGAAAGATGAATTTAAACTAGAACAGCTGCAGAGAAGAGCTACTAGGATGAACAGGGAAGCAAAGGGGGGGAGGGATAGCTCAGTGGTTTGAGCATTGGCCTGCTAAACCCAGGGTTGTGAGTTCAATCCATGAGGGGGCCACTTAGGGATCTGGGGCAAAAATTGGTCCTGCTAGTGAAGGCAGGGGGCTGGACTCAATGACCTTTCAAGGTCCCTTCCAGTTCTAGGAGATTGGTATATCTCCAATTATTACCTATTTTTTTATGATAGCAGTCTGGAAGAGTCTGGCTTGTTGAGTGTATCAAAAAAGGGCCGAAGGGGGAATGTGATTATTCTCTCTATAAATACCTTGGTGTATGTGGGGGAGTAAATATCAGGGAGGGTGAAGAGCTATTTAAGCTAAAGAACAATGTTGGCACAAGAACAAATGGATATCAACTGGCCATGAACAAATTCCGGCTGAAAATTACAAGGTTTCTAACCATCATAAGGGTGAGGGTTTTTGGAGGCAAACAAATAATTTTAAGAGGGAACTGGACAAATTTATGAGTGGGATTGTATGATGGGGTTACTTCTGATGGGGGAGGGCAGAGCCTAATAGCCCTAGGGCTCACTTGCAGTTTGTTATATATTCCTAAAAGCTCACATTTCAGGTTTCATCCAATCACCTGCAGGAGTCCGGAAGGGATTCTTCCACCCCAATATATTCAATTTTTTTTTAAAAAATCTCCTTCCTCTGAAGTTTCAGGGAAGGGACACAGGTTGGGGAGGGCCAGGGCTCTGAGGTGGCATGAAGCATTCTTTCGCTCTCAGATTGTTGACTAGTTGGATCTTGCTCACATGTTCAGGGTCTAACTGATCACCACGTGAGAGGATGGGATGGAATTTTTCCCCAGGTCAGATTGGCAATGACTTTGGATAAAACCGATGACACATTGCCCTCTTTTGAGGACTCCAGAACTACCCTTGGGGGATGGGAGATGTACACACTGGTGCTGCAGATGCACTGCCATCCAACATTAGCAGCAATATCGCCTCCAGCACATGTTTTCTCAGCCTGTCCCTCCTCTGAAGCAATGGGACTACCCCAGAAAGAGGGATAGATCCTGCAGGAGTAAGCAGTGGGGCTTACAGATTGGCCAATTCACACACCCTCTCCCAGTGCTGTCTAAGTGCCCATTTTGACTCTGTGGACCAGAGCACTGTTCCAATTGTTGCTCCTCCCTCCTCATCCCCCCGCCCTTTTGAGGACAGGCTGGCCCAGTTTCACAATGCTTGGAGCTTGAGCACTTCTGACAACTAGGTCCTAGACACTGTCCTATGGGGTTATGCCATCTAGTTCTTCTCCACACTTCCTTCCCACCTTCCCTCCCTGTCCCTTTTCAGGTACCCCTCTCATGAGATACTGCTCCTTGAGCAGGTCAGCTCTCTGTTGGCTTTGGGAGTGGTGGAAGAGGTTCCACGGGGATACCAGGGGCATAGTTTTTACTTCCGGTACTTCCTGATACCCCAAACCAAGGGAGGGATGAGACCAATCCTCAACCTTATTGTCCTCAACAAATATATGAAGTATATGCGTTCCAAATGGTCATTCTATTGACTATACTTCCCACATTGTCTCAGAACGAGTGGTTTGCTGCTCTGGACCTTCAGGACACCTATGTTCATGTGATGATTGTACTGAGCCACAGAAAGTTCCTTCACTTCATCATGGGAGAATGCCACTTTCTATACACAATTCTCCCATTCAGCCTCTGATCTTCCACCATGCCCCCAATTTGCACCAAATGCATGGTCGTGATTACAGCATATCTCAGAAAAAAGGGACTCCACATCTTTCCATACTTTGACCACTGGTTACTGAGGGGCAGAATGAAGGAGTAAGTTCTCACTCATGTCACCACATTGCGCTTGCTCAACTGTCTGGGTCTCATACGATCTTGGCTCCCACTCAAAAAATCAAATTTATTGAGGCCCTGTTAGAGTCCACAAGATTCAGAGCATTCCTGCTCTCTGACCATTTTCAAACAATTCGACAACTTTACGCCAGTCTGCAATCTCAGTGTTTCATGACAGTTCAAATGTGTTTGAGACTGTTTGGGCTGCATTTCCACTTTTCCACTTTTATGCCCAAATATATGTGTTAGTCTCTAAGGTGCCACAAGTTCTCCTAATTGTTTTTGCTAATACAGACTAACATGGCTACCATTCTGAAACTTTTACACGGGTAGCCCAGTTTGCAAGGTTGCACCTTTTCTCCCTTCAAATGTGGCTCAGGGTGGTCTACAATCCTATCCTTAATCCTCTGGTTTGTCTCCCTCCAATGGTCATAGACTTCTTGCAGTGGTGGACGTGTCCACAGAAAATTTGCCAGTGTGTTCCCTTTGTCCAGCCCTCACCAATCAAGTCAGTTGTTACTGATCCTCACTTTTGGATTGGGGGAATGCACCTCGGGTCGCTGAACGAACAGGGACTGTGGTAAGTGCAGAAGGCCTCACTGCATGTTAATTTACTGGAGCTTTGGGCCATCTAAAATGCATCTTGTGCCTTTTGGACAATATTAGATACTCAATGATTCACATACTTACTGACAAAACCACCATGATGTACCATGTGAACAAGAACAAACAAGGGGGAGCACACTCCAGGGTGCTCTACCTAGAGAAGATCAATCTGTGGCACTTTTGCATTGAGGAGAATATTACTCTGATAACCATCCACTTGCCTGGGGTACAGAATCATCTCTCTGACCATCTCCGCAGGCATTTTTTCCTGAATCATGAGTCGCCCCTGAAGACAAATGTCCTCCTGATCCTCTTCCTTTCTCTTCTTGTCTCTGAGAAATTCCTCTCCCAACAACCTTTGGCTGCTTCAATTCCTGAGGGTGATTTCTCCTTTTCCTCCCCTAATATAGCTGTGCTCCTTTGTGGGGACAGTTAGGCTGACTCCTCCTGTTTGTTTGTCTGCTTTTACAGACCACCATCTTTGGAATGAAGAACCTGATCCCAAATTCCTAATGCAATAAACAGATTATCAGAAGGAATAGGCAAAATACTAGCATAGTTTTGGATTAGTTTGGACATAATAAATGTGTGCACTGAAAGAGATGAATTGTACTTTTCTAATTGACCTAATTATACCTCCATGGAGTCTAAAATATGACCTGTGCTTCACACTGATCCCCTTTCCTTAGTTAATCCTTTCTGGGGAGGGTGTGTGTGGGGGGAGGTAGAGGCAGAAACAACTTTTTATATTGTAGACAGCAGTATCCTGTAGATTAGGAAGATCCAAATCAAAATATGTAGAGACAAAAAAACCAACCAAACAAAAACAACAACAAAAAACCAGTCCTCACAACTGCGTGACTGACCAAGGCAAAGTGTTATTAAGTGACTGCATTGAATGTAATGGGCAGTGTGCTGCTGCTGAAGCAACTGAATCTCTGAGGAAATGGAAGAGTTTTGCCTTTGAGACAACATGTTTTCCTAAAATTATAATGCTGTGCTTGGTGCTCTGTTGCATGGAAACCTATGTACAGTATAGATAGTTTCATATGCTCACATCTGTTAACCACTTAAAATTTCATTCATTCTTTTTTGCCGAATCTTTCTGTAAGTTACCTAAACATTAAGGAAATAAACCCTAAACAAGAGAACCTCCCCTCTGCTAACATTTGATTTATCTGGGAGGATTATAGGGTAGAATATAGTGCAGTCTTGAAAAGATGCTCAGGAGACAAATATAATATAAGTTTTTTTTCTCTTATCACTCAGCAACATAGAACTAGTGAACGGAGGGAAAAATAACAGCAGATATCGTTTCTGATCGTGGCTTAGTCTTCAGAAAAGTGTGTTGTTAATGTTCTGGGTCAGTCTGATTTTGCCCCAGTGGATTTGTGCTGCAATGAAAAATGTAAAGGTTCAGGAGTGTTCATGGATCTCAGCTGTTCAGGCTGTCTGATGCATTGTGTTTGTGGAAGTGAGTGGGGAGGGAGTAACAGGTGCCAAATTGGGTACATGTCTAGGTAGCTGGGTATGCAATGACATTGCTATCTTGAAGGAAATTGTATGCGTTCCCACCAGAGATTATATGATCATAGCTGTTGATATTGCTTCTGGGAACTGCAGTGACATTTACCAAGAAAAATGTGAATGAAGTGGATAAAAACATATATAAACTCCTCTCAACCCAGCTTGTATCATGCATAGTCCATACTTCAGAAAATTGAGATTCCTTGGTGTATACCTTTTTTTTCAACCTGTTCCATTCTCAGTCAATTTGATTTAAATAGACTGATTATATTGTTCTGTTTTTAAGTGCTTGAGTTTTGTAAACAGTGTGTGATAGGTAGCTACATGTACGCTTAGCAACTTTGTGCATGAAATTGTTTTGTTTTGGAATCTTGTAAGTACCAGTATATAAATCCCCCCTTATCCCTGAAATCCTGTATAGCAGGTAACATAGAGTGGGTCACTAATGTACTAAAAAAAGGTGAATCCCTAATCTGTTGTACATGTGAGGCAATCTGTGAAGGGTGCTTTGTCCTGCTTGTGCTGCTGCTAGTCCCCTGACTCAGAAATTCCAGAAGTAGTCTCTGGTGGGTAAATTGGGACCTATTGATGTAATGTGTGAATGCGAGTGGGGGGACGGGGAAGAAAAGAAACTTACCATTAAATTACAAAATATTTCTCCACTAAAAGCAACTTTATAGTCTATAGTCACTGCTCACTGAAAAGCAGCTAATACCATGTACTCCTCTACAAATTACCAATCCATTAGCAGAGCATATGGTTATATGCTAGGATGTTCTGACAGCAGTGAATTGTCATAAAGTCAGTGTAAATCCCAAAGATGGATTTGGCAGATGCAAATTCTTTTTGGAGAGAGGTGATAAAAACATTATCTATGCATTAATTGGTGTGAAAAAACTACAGCAACCAATGTATTGGTTTGACTTAGTGTCACTGAAAGAAATTAATCCCAGATTTGTATGCGGGTAGGAAAAAAGAAAATACTTGCTAGGGATAAACCAGTGAGTAAACTTGTCAGGAAATCAGCGTTTTTTTCCCTTTAATCCTATGGATTATAGATGTGTCAGGATTAACATTTCAGACCTGGGGAACTAGTCACAGCTATTTGACAGAGATGATAGTGATTTACATACTAGTAAATGATTACTGCAAAACTACATCAGCAGACTATGCCATCTGGCATTTTTCCTCGAAGTCTGGAGTCTGTCAAAAGTGAGGCTGCCCATACATAGTTCAGCGAGGTTAACAACACTTACTCTGTCCTTCAGCTCCTTCACAGTGGAAGGGCAGTTTCAGATAAATTACATAGTCTGTCTTCACTTTTAAAAGAACCCAAAGCTCTACACTAGTAGAAATAGTGTAGGGACAAATGGTGGGTGTTGGCTATTTACATAGCAGACTATGGGGAGGATGTGAACAGTTTGCAATAGGAGAATGTTGCCAGTCAGAGTGGAGAGACCTACTTGGATGAGCCAAGCAACTGAAATACTGTTTCAGGGCACGCAAACCACTCAACTGTCTTGCCTCTGAATCATGTCAGTGTGTTACAAAGGCATAATTGTGAAATCTTCAACATTTATTCAAATGCTTTTTTGTATGCATCAAGTTGCATTAATTTTTTAGTGACAAAGTCTAACCAGTTGTAAAATGATATCAGATATAAATACTCTTATTTTAAAGGGAGGAATAACTTGGGGGAAATATGGAGAAAAGATAGGGAACACTGAAGGGTGGGTTAGGAGACCCCTAGTTTATTGAACAAAACACCAGAGAAAATATTGTAGGGGAACAGTGGAGAACTGTATCACCTAATACTTCATCTCTAGCTTTTGTGACTGTGTTTTAGGAGATCCTGCAATCTCTTGGTTAGTAGATGGGTCTCTCTGGAAATAGCTTTATGTGGAGGGTATGTGTAAGAGATTTATACTTCCTTCACTAACATTGACTTATAATACTCTTTAGCAACTTCACAGAGCGATAGTAATTGCGGCTGGATTTGTTAAAGATGTAACCTCAGTGAGTTCAAGAGAAGTTAAACAAGGGATAGTTCATTCTGCACTGTTTGTTAGAGAAAAAGAAATGACTTGCGGTCACTAGCAAACAGGGATTGAAGAACAATGTTAATAGAAAATCCATTGGTTCTAATTCTGCTTGAAGAAGTATACAATGAAAAATCTCTATTGGCAAAAAAAGGTTTATTTAATTATTTATTTTTTAAAATGTGAGTTTACACGAGTTTCCTGGGAGGCATTAACGGGAGTTGTCTTTAGGCTGTGGGTACTTTCAAAGGAACCTCAGGCTTGGTCTACACTACGCGTTTAAACCGGTTTTAGGAGCATAAAACCGATTTAACGCTGCACCCGTCCACACCAAGAGGCCCTTTATATCGATATAAAGGGCTCTTTAAACCGGTTTCTGTACTCCTCCCTAACGAGAGGAGTAGCGCTAGTATCGGAATTGCCATATCGGATTAGGGTTAGTGTGGCCGCAAACCGACGGTATTGGCCTCCTGGAGCTATCCCACAGTGCACCACTGACCGCTCTGGACCGCAATCTGAACTCGGATGCAGTGGTCAGGTAGACAGGAAAAGCCCCGCAAACTTTTGAATATTTCCTGTTTGCCCAGCGTGGAGCTCCGATCAGCATGGGTGGCGATGCAGTCCGAAATCAAAATAAAAAAAGAGCTCCAGCATGGACCATGCGGATGTGATCGCAGTAAGGGCAGGCAAATCCGTTCTATCAGCGCTCCATTATAGAAGACGAAATTCAGAATCATTTTTAAAAATTCTCCAGACAGATGCCATAGCAGGGACTCAGCGCACTGCAGCGTGACAAGCGTAACGGAAAGCCAAAGAATCAAATGGACGCTCATGGACTGGAGGACTCAAGCTATCCCACAGTTCCTGCAGTCTCCGAAAAGCATTTGCATTCTTGGCTGAGCTCCAAGTGCCTCTAGGGTCAAACAAACAGTGTCCATGGTGGTTCAGGGCATAGCTCGGCAATGTACACCCCCCCACCCACCCCAGAAGTAAAAGGGAAAAAATCCTCTCGTGACTATTTAACATGTCACCCTATCTTTACTGAATGCTGCAGATAGACGCAATGCTGCAGCAGTCAACACCAACATCCTTGCTCCCACCTCCCCCGCTATGGGTGGCTGATGGTGCAATATGACTGGTATCCGTCCTCATCATCATGAGCTTTTTGGCACGTGGTGCAGTGCAAAAGGACTGGTAACCATGCAGACTAGCATCTGTCAGGTCCCCCAATGTCATGTGCACCTAATTTTTCATGGTAGATGGTGCAGTATGGTTGATAACCGTCTTCATCATAGCAACAGGGGGCTGAGCTTCATGTGTAAAGAAAAGATTCAATTGCCCCTGGACTAGCAGAGGGATGCTGGGCTCCTCTCCTCCACACTCCTTAATGTCCTGTCTGGACTATCATAGCAGCTGGAGGCTGCCTTCCACTCATTTATCACTAACAAGTGACTGTGTCTTATTCCTGCATTCTTTATTACTTCATCACACAAGTGGGGGGACACTGCTATGGTAGCCCAGGAAGGCTGTGGGAAGAACGGAATCAACAGGTGGGGTTGTTGCAGGAGCACCCCCTGTGAATAGCATACAGCTCATCATTCCTGCAGGATCTGACACAGAGCAGCTGTGCTCTCTGGTTCTATGATACAGTGGTTCTCTAGTACACTTGCCCATATTCTAGGCAGGACTGATTCTGTTTTTTGATACCATAAAGGAGGGATTGACTCAGGGAGTAATTCCCAATTTTGGCTTTTGCGCCCCTGGCTAAGAGCAGCCAGGGGCACTTATGACAGCAACAGATGGCGCAGTGCAAAAGGACTGGTAGCCATGCTCATCTTTTTACCAATTTATGGATTGGTAGATGGTACAGTATGGTTGGTAACCATCTCTGCTGTCATGCAAAAGCAAAAGCATGCTGCTGTGTAGCGCTGCTGAATCGCCTCTGTCAGCGGCATCTAGCACACATACGGTGACAGTCACAAAAGGCAAAACAGGCTCCATGATTGCCAGGGCAATCCAGGGAAAAAAGCCGCGAAATGCTTGTCTGCCGTTGCTTTCCCGGAGGAAGGAGTGACTGACGACATTTACCCAGAACCACCCGCGACAATGATTTTTGCCCCATCAGGCACTGGGATCTCAACCCGGAAATTGCAAGGGGCGGGGGAGGCTGCGGGAACTATGGGATAGCTAGGGAATAGCTACCCACAGTGCAACGCTCCAGAAATCGACGCTAGCCTCGGACCGCGGACGCACACCACCGAATTAATGTGCTTAGTGTGGCCGCGCGCACTCGATTTTATAAAATCTGTTTTACAAAACCGGTTTATGCAAATTCGGCATAGTCCCGTAGTGTAGACGTACCCTCAGACTATGTGAAGCCTCTTTGGTTTGGGGTATTGTTATAGTCTCAAAACTCAGAGCAGATTTATGAAAAAAATGTCTGAAATGAAACTACTAAAATTGAAATTAAGCAAAAAGTAATTTCACATTGTCTGAACATGGTGCCAGCTGAAACTGGGACACTGAATTAGTTTTACTTTGACATTTTGAATTTGTTTATCTCTGAAACTGAAGGATCCAAACACCACCTAAAGCTGGTATTTTTTAAAGCTGACGTTTCAACAAGTTTTTTTTAATGTAAAATTCTTTTACCAGCTCTACCCCTACAAAAACAAATAAAAAAGATTATGGATTACATCATTACAATTACCTGGATTACAATTATGGAAATATGGATTGCTCACAAAACCCTACATTAAAAGGACATTATTAATGTTGCAAAGTCAAGCACTAAAAAGTTAGAGAGTGGTAATTACCATTTCATATGCAACTGTTATTTGGTCCCTGTGTGTATGCATTATTATACAGTCCTTAAGTACATGTTCACATAATACTTTGCCTGTAGGACCCCTGCTTCAGTTAGTGCACAGGATGGACCTGCTCAGGGGACAGTGCACAGACACCCTTAATGCTGGCATTTCTTAATTTTTGAGTGCTTTTTCCAACCTTAATCATATTATTTTAACATAGTTTATTTGTGCATCATGCTCTAGGTTTTTATAAAAGCAGACTGAAAAAATAGAAATTCCATCATCTGACATTGTATTGTCAGACCTCTATCACTTGAGCTAATGGAGTAACTGATAGCAGTAGTAGATTGTCACGCTCCATGTGGACCAGCACCAAGGGGCAATGAAGCAGAAACTATGCAAGTGGGTTTCATAAATATCTGTTGACAACAGAAGAATGGTGAAACTCAGGAATCTTGGATTCCATTACAAGCGCTGGTGAGGACTGGCTATCCAGTGGCCACAGACTGTTCTGCACATTTCCCCCCCAAGTTTGACCCTTTTTGCCTTGACCCCTCCAACAGGTACCTCTCAGTCCTGTTTGTTCCTCACCACTGACTCCTTGTCCTTGTTCCAGTCTCATTCTCTTTCCCTACTCAATCCCAGTCTCTACTTCTCAGGCTTCTCACCTGGACCTAGTTTCTTTGTCCAGCCATTACCACTTTCCCCTTCTAGCCCATCCTATGACTTGTCTCCTCCTCCCGACAGGATCACAATCCTAATCTCCCTCCATGGGTTTCTCATCCAATCTCAGCCCACCCTCAACTCCCTTCCTGGCTACTTGTTCCAGTCTTTTGTCCCAACAGTCCTTATCTCCACTTATCTCCTTATCAAGGTCACTACACAGCCAACTTTCCCTCCGGGTGGCCTTCCAACCTGCTTTCCTACAATATTTCCATGGTTTTGCTTCCTTTTGGGCCTCTCACAGATCTGGAAATGTGGTTGTAGTGCTATTTGGAGAGGAATAGAACATCTGTTAAGTTAGAGATAAGTATAGAGGAGTAAACTAAGAACAAGGATCCCTTGGTCCAGGGTGGGCAGAAGATATGAAATTTGCCTGAATACTAATTATGCTTAGGAGGGAAGGCTTGGTGATCAGTTTGGAAAAGTATGGGAGAGGGAAGGATGAAAAACAATGAACCTGAACCTTTTAAGCTTGAAGACAATCAAATTCAGTCACTAGGTCTTGTGAGGTTTGGCCATCACTAGTCACTACTATAGTAAATTTGCCTGGTAAGATTTGTACAGTTAAGTCATTATCCAATTTTTCCGTCTGAGTTTCCATATTGTAAATAATTAATTTGTATGTATCGCATACAGACTGAAAACAGAATAGGCCCGGAACCTCCATTCCATTCAGATGGTGTTGATTGGGAATGTGACAATTTCCCATCATGGTCACTAAAACTCCTGGTGTTTAATTCTTGTGCTATATAGTACACAATCCCTGCCTGAGATCTAGAATTCAGTTACAGCAGCAAATTTCTAAATGAGAGTAAAGTTGATCAGGCTTACTAAACTAGACTTGATTTACGCACTGCTTTCAGTGTATCATTTCAGAATGTAAAACAATGTAGTAGGTGCAGAATTATTTCTGTATAATTGTATAGGTTAGTATCAAAGATGTAACACTGACCAATGAAACAGCTAGTGTATTTGTTGTTTCATCTTTATATAGATAAAAATATAAAACCACCAATAATTTAATGAATCATACCATAATACAATGAGTCATACATACAATCACAATATGTCTCTTATATCTGATCACTGGTATGCATTAGACCAGGGGTTCTCACCACAGTTTTTTTGGTGGCCTCAGAGTGCAGCCACCAACTCTGGCTGGTGGCCACACTGGCGCTTTTTCCTAAAATACTTTACAGAAGCCCCCCGGGTTACGCAAACCCGATGTACGCAAATCCGCACTTATGGAAAATGTTCCGTCAGCTAGAAATAGGAGTTTTTTTATTTTTTGCATAATGGTCAGGTATACGTTTCTGACTTACGCAAAATTCGGGTTGTGCAAGGCGTTCCAGACCGGAACGCTTGTGTAAGTCGGGGAGCGTCTATATTAACTATAGGAAAAGAAATAAATATGTATATATTCATGTCCAAATCAGTGTAATTTATTCACGTAAGGTTTCTTTTTGCAGACTCAATAATAAAAATACTGCAAAAAGTGATATTTGTATGTTAATATCATTTTTCACAGGACACTTAATAGCTACCTGGGAGTGATAAGTGATATTAACAAACATACAAGTATCACTTTTTACAGCCTCCCAGCTAGCTAGTAAGTCTGCTCTGAAAAGTGAGGCATGCATGTTTCTTAATATCACATTTCTCAGCAAGCCCCAGGACAATTTAAGTCCGGGATGGGGGGTTGGAGGGAGAGTCAGTGGGGGTCAGGGGTGATGGTTGGATGGATACAGGCTGGGGGAGGCAGCGGGGGCCCAGGGGATGGATGCAGGGCTGGGGGAGGCAGCAGGGGCTATGGCTGGAACTGGGGGTAGGCACCCAGGGTGAGAGCCTGCTGCCGTACAGCCAGAACCCAGGACCAGCGTCTGTCACTGCGCAGCCAGAGCTGGCACTGGCTGCTATGCAGACAGGGCCAGGAGTCGGTGCCCGGGGCCAGCGTACACCAGATCCCAGGGTGGGCACCTGGTGCTGCATGGCCAGGGCTGGGGATCAGCAACTCGGGCCAGTGGCTACTGCTGGATGGCTAGCATCCAGGGTCGGCATCCAGGGTCAGCGCTCGGGGTCAGCGTCCAGGGGTCAGAGCCCGTTGCCACGCGGCTGGGGTTCGGCACCTGCTGCCAGGAATCTGCACCCGCTGCTGCGCAGCTGGGACCAAGGATCTGCACCTGGGTTTGGCACCTGCTGCCAAATGGCTGGGGCCAGGAGTCAGCAGCTGTGGCCAGGGGTGGGGATCAGTGCATGGTGTCAGTGGTTGCTGCTGCCTGGCCAGCATCTAGGGTTGGCATCCAGAGCCAGGGGTTGGAGCCCGCTGGCAGGGATCTGCACCTTCTGCTGCGTGGCCAGCATCCAGGATCTGCACCCAGGTCTGGCGCCTGCCAAATGGCCAGGACCAGGGGTCGGCGGCCATATTCAGCGGCCAGGGTTGGGTATCAGCACGCACCACTGGCAGCTGGGCCTGGAGGTCGGTAGCTGGGGATTGGTGCCTGCTTCCATCCTGCCAAGACTAGGGATTGGTGCCCAGGGCCAGCACCTGCTGCCATGCCGTCAGAGATCAGTGCCCGGGGCCAGCACCCGCCAGAGCCCAGGGTCGGTGCCCGCTGCCGCATGGCCTGGGGTGGGGGTCAACATCCAGGGCTAGCACCTGGCGTCAGCGGCCGGGGCTGGGGGTTGGAGTGCACAGCTGGTGGTCAGCGGCCACCACCAACAGTTGGCGCTGCGTGCCCAGAGCCAGGGATTGGAGTCCACCGCCACGTGACCAAGGGTTGGAGCCTGAAGCTGCATGGCTGAAGGACGTGGATACATGGCCAGAGCTGGGAGGTCAGTGCCCAAAACAATGCAGCTGGAGCTGGGTGTTAATGCCCAAAGCCTCATGGTTGAAGCCCTGGTCCATGCAGCCAGGCTCCCTAAGTCCCACTGCCTGAGCCTGCTGCCCAACCAATCCAGGGCTGAAGCCTGAGGGCTGCCCCCGGGTAGGTTGAGAACTCACCTTGCTCCTGAAGCTTGTGCCCCACCGTCTCCAGAGGTTGTGCAGGGTGGCGCATCCAGGAGCAACAGGGAAGGAGGAGGAGGGAGCGATGCTTTGCTCCCCCTAATCATCACCCAGAATGTTTGTGGCCGCACAAAAAGCCGCTGGTGGCCGCATTTGAGAAATGCTGCATTAGACCATGCTATTGTCCTATCTGTAGAGTGTACATAACAAATACATTTGAGTTATGGAAAAATGTTTTCCCACTACCTGTTCCAAAAATATAATATGCCAAACTCCAGTAGATTTGCACCGTGAGTAACCTAACTCCATTCCATGTACAAAATTCTCTCTTTAAAATCACTCTGTCAAGCACAGCTGATTATGCTAAGAGCTTAAGCCATTCTTAGCACAAGTCCCCTTGTGGAATCTTTTAATTCTAGAGGACTGTTCTTTGGGATGAGAGGGAATCTTGACTACATGATTTCTGTTGCACTGCTCTCAATACTTCCAGTGGGCTTGAATTCCCAAACAGCATAAAGGCAAAGTGAATAGTTAACTGGTTTCTGTCATCCCTTCAGTGTTCAAAATTTATGCACGAAAGGATTTTATTCATGGACAAAAGAGAGTTGATAAAAGGGAGCTTCAAAGGGGAAAAGCAATTATACCCAGAAAATAACTTTGCAGTCTATGCATTTTTGTTAAACTCTCTCTTTCAGTTTGTCAGCAATATATTACTCTGTATTTGATTCAAATACAAAAGATTTCACCTTTTTCCTGTTTTATTCCTTCCATTCCTTTCATAATATGCTCTCCAGCATTCTCTTCTCTAATTCTGGAAGCCCATCTGTGACTGTCCTTGTTGGTATATGCCTCTACATGACCTGAAGTCTGTAAACAACAAGTGGAAAAGGAAGCCAAAGAGTTGGTCTTAGTTTAGACATAACTGATCAAAATTCCCCAAATACTGAAAGATCTCTAAGAAAAATAAAGGAAACAAATGAATTCTGAAAGGTAAGTCTAATTATGCATATCGCACAGCCATGTAAGAAAATTAAATTTGTGACTCTGCACCATGTGCTATGTGTGTAACATTTTTATTCAAATATATTAAACTTGGCCACAGTCTCCTTTTGCTATTATGTTTATATTAAAGTGTATGAGAGTTAACTTAGGCCTATATTTCTAATTTAAGCATTACTGTGAAAGTTGTCACAGGCAAGTGACACACCACCAGCATTAGACACTTACCACAGTTACACTTCTTTTAAACCTGCTGCAGCACATCTAAATTAATGGCTGCCTTTGAAATTAAATGTAGGTTAGCCAGATTTTGTTGTACAGAGCTGTTAATTTTCATGGTTATTTTTCTGACCATAGTAATTAAAGCTTGCTACACGTCAGAATGAGGACACAAATTTTTGAAACTTTATGCATAATGTGTTCTGTTTCAATCATTAAATATGTTGTGGTGATTTCCAGAAAGCATTGATTTGTTCATGTTACAGGTGTATGTGAGACTCACTTTCTAGCAGTCATATTTAGATTCCTATATGAAAATTTTCCTTATTGATACACATTGAAATAAAGTTCAGCAAACTATATAGGAAAGGGGGGAGGGATGCTGTAGTGATTGATCAATATGTTTGCCAGAAGCTGGGAATGAGGGGCAGGGGATGGATCACTTGATGATTACCTGTTCTGTTCATTCCCTCTGGGGCACCTGGCACTGGCCACTGTCGGTAGACAGGATACTGGGCTAGATGGACCTTTAGTCTGACCCAGTAGGGCCGTTCTTATGTTTATATGAGATTTTAAAATAAATCATTTTGCCCCTCTATGGTGATGTACAGTAGTTGGCGAGGTGAAACTTAAATGGTTGAGACACTTTTGGAAAAACTGAGGCCATTCCATTCCCCTGGTGCCAGATATATATTTCTCCCATCAATGAAACAGACAAGTGTCCACAGCTGAGCATGTAGGAGTTGCCATTTTTGTTCAAGCTGTGATTGTACTACCATGAAACCAATCTCATTCTTTATAAAGCATTTTGTGGATATGTAAGTATAATATTAAAGGTGCTTCAGTATTAAATTTATCTGAAGTCTGATTAACTGCATCTTAGTTAATAAAATAAGCCATGTGTTCCAATAGTTATGCACCATGCATCGCAGTCTGCTTATCCAAACCATTGTTTTTCTGAAGGCTCCAAATGTCTACTGAACCTTTTGATATATTGGAATCATCCAAAGTATGATATCCATATTCCCTTTTATTGTAGGTTGTTCTGGCAATTGACAATTATTTTGTTTCAAAGAATTACTAACTTAATGTCATATTGGCAACTCTTCTCTCAACAGCAATAATAGAATCCTAGAAATGTAGGCATGGAAGGGAACTTGGGAGGTCATCTAGTCCACCCCTCTGTGCTGAGGCAGGACCAAGTATATCTAGAATATCCCTGACAGGTGTTTGTCTACCTGTTCTTAAAGACTTCCAGTGAGGGGTATGACCAGTTGCTCTACTCACTGCTGGACAGTGCCACCTCCTGGAGATTCTGGGGATTAGCTTGGTCACATCTACAACCCTTCCAGTAGTTACATCTGTTCAGTTTCACTCTGCAGCCCCTCTCTCACTCTCAGGAGCAGCAGCTGTCCTCTTTGTGACTCAACCCTTTTGCCAGGTCACTATTGTGGTTTCCCCTTCCTGGGGGAGAGAAGAGGGGAATGGAAGTGAATCAGGGTTCCCGCTCTTCAGCAGTCTCAGGCAGTCTTCCACTTTACTGCCTCACAGTGCCACTCCCACAGTGACTGGCAGGGGAACCCAGGCCCACCCCCTACTCCAGGTTCCAGCTCAAGGACCCTCTACACAACAGCCAAGGTCCAGCCCCTGCACCTTGCTGCCTTTCCCTGAGTTGCTTCTATTCCTCCTGCCCCTCCCCTCTCCTCTGGGTTTGCCAGTCTCTTCTCTCCGTCTTTCCAGAGAGTAACATTAGGCAACTTGTCTCTCTCCGCACCCCACCCCCCACATCTCCCCTTCCCCTAGGAGTGACTGCAGATTCCTTCCCTGCAGGCCCTTCTGCTTCCAATATCCTGTCTTTTGTAGAAGCCTCACCTGTCCCTCACAAGTGAGCTTCTCTTTAAATATCTGCCTCCAGCCTAAATGTCCTCTCTTTGCAGCCTAATTAGCTGATTGGGCCCACCTGGCCTAATTCAACTCTTGCAGAACCAGTGTGGGGAGCACACCCCATCACAGGGGGATTCCACAAACTCTCTTGGTAAACTACTCTAGTACTCAACTATCCTTATAGTTAGAAAGTTTTTCCTAATATCCAACCTAAATCTCCCTTGCTGCAGATTAAGCCAATTACTTCTTGTGCTTGCGTTTATTGAATTTCACCTGTTGATTTCAGACCAATTCTCCAATGTATCCAGGCCATTTTGAATTATCTTCTTGTCTTCCAAAGTGCTTGCAACCCTTTTCAGCTTGGTGTCATCAGTAGATTTTATACTGGACCCTGCGAGACCCTCACTAGATACATCCTCCCAGTTTCACAGCAAACCATTAATAACTACTCTTTGAGTTTGTCCTTCATAGCTTGGTGGAACTGTATATAATGTCTAGTAAGAATAAATTTAGCAAATGTGGAGGAAATATTTATATTAAGAACATAAGAAACTCAATACTTAGTCAGACCAATAGTCCATCTAGCCCAGCAATCCTGTCTTCTGACAGTGGCCAGTGCCAGATGCTTCAGAGGGAATGAACAGAACAGGACAATTTCGAGTGATCTATCTCCTGTCATACAGTTTCCAGCTTCCAAAGTCAAACACTTAGAGATACAGAAGCATGGGGTTGCATCCCTGACCATCTTGGCTAATCGTCGTTGATGGATCTATCACCCACAGGGGCCGGCTCCAGGGACCAGCCAAGCAAGTTCGTGTTTGGGGCGGCAGATTCTAAGGGGCAGCATTCCGTCCAATCCGAGGGCTGCACTTTTTTTTTTGTTCGCTGCTCTGGCTGCCATGTAGGGGGTGGCGGTGTGGAGGAGGGGAGCGCCCTGCTGGGAGCCAGCTGTGCGCTTCATCTGCCCCAGCCGGTGCCACGTCTGCAGCAAGCCTGGCAGCCCACATCCTTCCCTCCCTGCCAACCAGAGCAGCGCGGAGCCCTCCCGGCAGGCAGCGTGGCAGGAGGGGCCGAGTGGTGAGCGCCCTGGCTGAAGGAAGCCCTGGCCACCCCCCTTTTATCTCTCCCTCCTCCTCCCACTTGCTAGCCGGGGCATGCACTCCACTGCCCAGGGCACATCTGCAGTGCAGGGAGTCCTGCTAGCTGAAAGTTTGCACCCTGGCTCCAGCCGCCCTGCAGGTTTTTTTTTTTTGTTGCTTTTGGTGGCAAAAAAGCCAGAGCCGGCCCTGATCATCCATGAACCTCTTTTTTGAACCCACTGACTTTCCGAACATCCCCTGGTAATGACTTCCATAGGTAGCCTGTGTGTTGTGTGAAGAAGTACTTCCTTTTGTTTGTTTTAAATCTGCTGCCTAATAATTTCATTGGGTAACCCTTGGTTCTTGTGTTATGTGAAGGGGTAAATAATACTTGTTCACTTTCTCTGCAGCATTCATGATTTTACAGACCTCGGTCATCTCTCCCCTTAGGGATCTCTTTTCCAAGAGAAACACTCCCAGTCTTTTTAATCTCTTCTCATATGGAAGATGTTCCATACCCCTAATCATTTTTGTTGTCCTCCTCTGTAATTTTTCCAATTATAATATATCTTTTCGGAGATAGGGCAACCAGAACTGCACACAGTATTCAAAGTGTGGGTGTACCTTGGATTTTTATAGTGGTATTTTGTTCATCAATGTGTCTGATAATTCTGTTCTTGACTATAGTTTCAACCAATTTGCCTGGTACTGAAGTTAGGCTTAGCAACCTGTAATTTCCAGGTTCACCTCTGAAGCCTTTTTTCAAAAATCTTAGTTACATTAGCTATCTTCCAGTCATCTGATAAAGAAGCTGATTTAGGCAGTTGTTAGTTCTTCATTTCACATTTCAGTTCCTTCGGAAATCTTGGGTGAATACCATCTGGTCTTGGTGACTTATTATGTTTAATTGATCAATTTGGTCCAAAGCCTTCTATGTTGACATCTCAGTATTAGTATGATGTAAAGGTAAATCACTTGGAAGTTTTACTTATGACCGTGTACTGCATTTAATTGTCTATAAACTACAGTATAGATTTACAAATGGAATCGTATCTGATTTCATATTTTGTTCTGTCTTACCTGTTGTATATATAGTAGCTTCTTTGCCATTCAATTTGATGACTATACTAATTACAATGAAGATAGGATGTTTCAAGCACTAGTGTTTTACTTTCTTATCTAAACATAGTAAATGATTCAAAGAAATGCTGAATGACACTTGGAAACTGGCAACGCAATATCTAAGCTGCTTTACTTTGTTTTAACATGAATGTCAGAAACAAAGAAGAGAACAGAGGAAAGATGCTACTGCTAATCTATTTGATATTGAAATTATTCCAGATGGTTTCAATATGTGATTATGGCCAGCATAATACCAGAGGGTTCTTGAATACAAGCCCACAATGCCCATGACTCCTGATAAAGTAGGTATTTACCCTGATTTCCACCAAGTAAGACACATCTTGTTACTTTGTACATATCCTAACATTGTCAGTCAGTAACTGTCCTCAAAATTTATTAAGACTCCTTAGAAAAGTAGCAAAGTTTACATGTTACGTTTACTACCACTCAGACAGCATGGGGAAAGGGAATGGAAGATGACACTCAGGAGAATGAAGACCTTTAAAGCAGTAGAATCACAACTTTAATTTTAAGGGCTGCTAGTTGACCTCTTCCTGAACTACCAGGTTTTAACTGGGTACAGTGAAGGGTTAAATGGCCACATGGGATCCAACTAAGGAATGAAGGTTGGTCCCCTTAACCAAACCACCACTTCTGATTTATGATTTAGCCCACTGCTACATCCCACCACTCTCTCCCTGTTAGGAGGAGTGAGAATACAGATGAGGGGAGCTCAGACTGTGCAGACTTAAGGCTTTGGAGGCCAGGGTGGCGGAACTGGAGGAGATAAGGGAGGCGGAGAGGTATGTTGATGAGGCTTTCCAGGACACTGTAGATTTGTCCCACCTGCGGTCAGACAGCCCCTGCACTGTTAAGGAGGATGAAAGGCTCAGAGAAGGGGAGCAGAGGGAAACCTTCCCATAGTTGGGACTCTTCTTCCAGATCATGATGGGGTATCCTCTCACACTGAGATTACCTCTCCAGGGAAGGGAACTCATCAGGAAAAGGCAGGTGTTAGTAATGGGAGACTCAATCATTAGAAACATAGATAGCTGGGTTTGTGATGATTGGGAGATCCGTATGGTGACTTGTCTGCCTGGTGTGAAGGTTGTGGATCTCTCGAGGCATCTAGACAGACTTATGTGTAGTGCTGGGGAAGGAGCTGGTGGTTGCGGTACATGTAGGTACCAATAACATAGGGAAGGATAGGAGAGACATCCTGGAGGCCAAATTTAGACTGCTAGGAAAGAGACTGAAATCCAGGATCTCTATCATAGAGTTCTTAGAAATTCTTCCAATTCCACACGCAGGGCCAGGTACGCAGGCAGAGCTTCAGAGTCTCAATGTGTGGATGAGATGATAGTGTAGAGAGGAGGGGTTTAGATTAATTAGGAACTGGGGAAACTTTTGGGATGGGGGAACCTATACAGGAAGGATGGGCTCCACCTAAACCAAAGTGGATCCAGACTGCTGGCACTTAACATTAAAAAGGTTGCAGAGCAGTTTTTAAACTCGGAGATGGGGGAAAGCCGACTTCTGCGGAGGAGCATGTGGATAGGACAAAGACTTCTCTTAGAGGAGAGTCTATTGACAGAGACTCTCCAGGTTATAGTTAGGAGCAGAGGATGAAAGAGGATAAATTATGGGCCAGATCAGATGAGAAACATTCACATCAGAAAAGGGCAGACAAATAAACAGTGACAAGTTTTTAAAGTGATTGTACACAAATGCTAGAAGTCTAAATAATAAGATGGGTGAACTAGAGTGCCTTGTGATAAAGGAGGATATTGATATAATAGGCATCACAGAAACCTGGTGGAGTGGGGACAATCAATGGGACACAATTATTCCGGGGTACAAAATATATCAGAAGGACAGAACAGGGGGTGGAGGTGGAGGTGTAGCACTATATGTGAAAGAAAATGTAGAATCAAATGAAGTAAAAATCTTAAATGAATCCACATGTTCCATAGAATCTCTATGGATAGTAATTTCATGCTCTAATAAGAATATAACAGTAGGGATCTATTATTGACCACCTGACCAGGACAGTGATGGTGACAATGAAATGCTAAGGGAGATTAGAGAGGCTATAAGAACATAAACATAAGAACATAAGAGAGGCCGTACCGGGTCAGACCAAAGGTCCATCTAGCCCAGTATCTGTCTACCGACAGTGGCCAATGCCAGGTGCCCCTGAGGGAGTGAACCTAACAGGCAATGATCAAGTGATCTCTCTCCTGCCATCCATCTCCATCCTCTGACGAACAGAGGCTAGGGACACCATTCTTACCCATCCTGGCTAATAGCCATTTATGGACTTAGCCACCATGAATTTATCCAGTCTCCTTTTAAAACATTGTTATAGTCCTAGCCCTCACAACCTCCTCAGGTAAGGAGTTCCACAAGTTGACTGTGCGCTGCGTGAAGAAGAACTTCCTTTTATTTGTTTTAAACCTGCTGCCTATTAATTTCATTTGGTGACCCCTAGTTCTTATATTATGGGAATAAGTAAATAACTTTTCCTTATCCACTTTCTCAACATCACTCATGATTTTATATACCTCTATCATGTCCCCCCTTAGTCTTCTCTTTTCCAAACTGAAGAGTCCTAGCCTCTTTAATCTTTCCTCATATGGGACCCTCTCTAAACCCCTAATCATTTTAGTTGCTCTTTTCTGAACCTTTTCTAGTGCTAGAATATCTTTTTTGAGGTGAGGAGACCACATCTGTACACAGTATTCGAGATGAGGGCGTACCATGGATTTATATAAGGGCAATAATATATTCTCTGAACCTTTTCTAGTGCTAGAATATCTTTTTTGAAGTGAGGAGACCACATCTGTACACAGTATTCGAGATGTGGGCGTACCATGGATTTATATAAGGGCAATAATATATTCTCTATCCCCTTTTTAATGATTCCTAACATCCTGTTTGCTTTTGTCCTGGTCTGAACCCTCACTTGAAACTGGGGGGTTTCAAAGTGAGGACCAGCATGTCTTCCCCCACCCCCAAATCCTAGGGTAGGTCTCCCCTTCGGCTGCCACCATGTCCTGGGTCTACCCTCACTTGAAACTGGGGGGTTTCAAGGTGAGGACCCGCATGCCACCATGTCAAAGGTCTCACCCCCACTTGGAACTGTTGGGCTCCAATGTGGGGACCTGACTTGGTTTCCCTCTAAACTAAAATCCTAGTTTAGATCTAGTAAAGCTGCCACCACTCAATCAGGAAATTGTGGATTGAGACACAGTCCTTCCCCAAAATCCTAGGGGATTCCAAGAGCCCCAAATCCATGGAGTTCTTACACCCAGGAGAAATAAACCATTCCCCCTGCTTCCTCCCCACTCCCTTTTCCTAGGAGAGACACCAGGATCTACCTACAGAGGGATACCTCCCCCTTCTCTTTCCCTGAGAATCCACCCAAGGCAAGACCAAACAAGTCCTTAATAGAAAAGAAAAGAATTTATTAAAGAATAAAAAGAGAAAATACAGAATCTCTATGAGCCCAAGCTGGACACTCATAGGGAATAACCTTATCAATCTCTGGAGAGAATCCCCCCTCCCCCTTTCTCAGTAAAAAGCAAAATCAGCAAACAGGAATAAAGCATTTCCTTTAGCAAACACACAATTGCAAATGTAGAAAACAAATCATAAGACTAATTCGCCTTTCTAATTAATACTCACTATTAATTAGTAGAAACTACTCCAGGAGAACTTGGAGACATGACTGTCTCTCTTAGATTCAAAAAGAGTTCTAACAAAGAACACAGACAAAGGCTTCCCTCCACAGAGATTTGAAATTATCTCGTCTCTGATTGGTCCTTTGGTCAGGTGGTCACCAGGTACTGCATGTTAACCCTTTACAGGTAAAACAGACTTTAACCCTTGCTATCTGTTTATGACACGCCCCCCAAATCGCCAACAGTGGGAACTACTGGTGGTGATTTCCTCCTAGAACTGTAAAATAAACAGATAACCAAAACACATGCACTATTACATATACTACTAAGTATGTAAACAACAAGGTATGTGACATTGAACAACACTTTGTATGCATTTGACCGGACATACTTGGCAACGTCCTTGCCCATTCCCTCCCAGTGGAAGGAATGTTTTTAACCTGTTTTTGCTTTGTTGACCCCAGAATGCCCACTGGGATGTCAGGGCCCAAGCTTAAGAGCTTGTCCCAGTACTTAGTTGGAACTACCAACTGTCTTTGAGGGTGCTGGCCTTCCTGGTGTCCACCAGAAGGAATGTCCTTATATAAAAGTCCTTGTTTTACAACAACCTGGAATTGGGTAGAAGAGCTGAGAGGCGGTGGGTTGCTGCGTGCCGCCACCCAAGCTGTCTTAAGGCTGTCATCGGCTTCCTGCTCAGTCTGGAACTGTTCCCTTGAGGCGGGAGACACCAGTTCCTCTGGGAGCGATGTAGGTGATGAGGTTGTTTCCATTGACTGTGGACCGCTCTCCGCTGGTGCACAAGGTGATATTTCAGGCTCTGGCTGAGCCTCTTGGGTAGAGTTGTCTGCTGCTTCTGCCAGTTTAGGCCCATTGGCGCCCTCTGGCGGTGGAGTTGTAAGCGCTGGCGTCAGTGCTGGCGCTGGTTCTGCCGCTGGTTGCTTTTCCAGTTCCAGTCCTGGGACTGGATGTACTATGGCTGCTGTAGTTGTTGTCATGAGATCCGGTTCCACCACCTCTGTCTGGGTCTGTGGTAACACAGACAGGGTCCTGGTGGATGGCTCAGGAACAGGGATGGGAGTGCCTGCTTGTTCGGCCTGGCTGCGGGTGACCACTCCCCCCCTCTTGGCCAGCTGCACATGGTTGGCCAAGTCTTCCCCCAGTAGCATGGGGATGGAATAATTGTTATAGACAGCAAAAGTTCACTTTCCTGACCAGTCCTTGTACTGGTCTTCAGGGATGCTGTACCCATGGCAGGTTCTTTTAAAACTTTTCAAGAAGGCCTC
Organism: Mauremys reevesii; assembly: GCF_016161935.1. Classification (NCBI taxonomy): domain Eukaryota; kingdom Metazoa; phylum Chordata; order Testudines; family Geoemydidae; genus Mauremys; species Mauremys reevesii. Next base: position 283,479,887 of record NC_052623.1, read on the forward strand.
AGTGTTCTCACCTGCCATGTAGGTGGGAAATTTCTTGGGATGGGGAACAGTGCCTTCTGGTGCTGGCCACACCCCTCTGCAGTCAGTGAATTTTATGTGTGGCTTGCTGGTGTTGCTATTTGGTGCTGGCCACACCCCTCTGCAGTCAGTGAACTGGTTTCCCCAATTCCTAACCCTTTCTATTCACGAAGAGACTGAATAGAAAAAAAAACAAAACTTTTCATTTGCAAATGTGTAGTTGCTGTTTGCTGATATACTGAGAAGACCAAAAAAAACCAAACTGGTTTGTCCTGTTTCTAGCACTTGCTAAGTACCTCACAGTGGGGGTCCTTTCTAACAAGCCTCCTAGAAAAACTTGCACCTCTTTCCTAGCTGTTTTTAAGCGGACAGAAAGAAAAAAGAAAAGAAGAAGAAAAAAAATTCTTTTCTAACACAGCCCGTTAGAAAACCTTATTTACTCCAGCCAAACCCAGCTGAAAATCTGTTTCCAAAAAAACAATCTTCCTCTCCTTCTGAGCTGTGGTACTAATACCTGTGAGAAAAGCCTGGTCTATTTCCCTCAGGGATCTGTGTTCTCCTGCCTTTTGAGCATTTCAAAAGACACAGGAAAAAACTGGCTTCAGGAGCTTTCTCTCCTCACCAAACCTGTTTTCCCTGTTGGACGGGGTGAGCTCCCAGGAGCACCTCCCCCCACCCAAGGAATCCTGATCACACAAAGGAGGGACACACCTCCTTGCAACCAGAGCTAAAATTGTTACTAGCTCTGAACTGTTAAAAACCTCTGGCTTGAGAATCCTTATCTCCCCAGCAAACCTGTGAGGGAACTTCCCCCCACCTAAGGAATGCACACACCTCCTTTTCCTCCAAGGTGCTTTTCTATGCCACCCGAAAGAAAACTGCTTTCAACAAAGCCTGCTGGAAAACTTAATTCCCTCCAGCCAAACTGCTGAAACTCCTTCTAACAATGGGTTTGAAACTCCGCTGCCACCACCCGATTATTCGGTGAATCGGGACACCCCTCTGTTCCCCCCTGTCTCCCTTCAGACACTCCCTGGGAACACAGATCAATTCACAGAGGAGGAACCTTCCCCCTCCCTCTCCCCTTCCCCTGAATTTCCCCAAGGGAAGGAATTAACCAAGTCCAAAGAAAAGAAAAAATGTATTAAGAGAACCAAAGGAAAATACAGAATCTCTATGAGTCCAAGCTGGACACTCATAGGGTATAACCTTGCTAAGTTCTGGAGAGAATCCTCTCTCCTTCTCAGTACAACCAGTATAAGCAATATCAGCAAACAGGAATAAAGCATTTCCTTTAGCAAACACCCAATTGCAAATATAGAAATCAAATCATAAGACTAATTCGCCTTTCTAATTAATACTCACTATTAATTAGTAGAAACTACTCCAGGAGAACTTGGAGACATGACTGTCTCTCTTAGATTCAAAAAGAGTTCTAACAAAGAACACAGACAAAGGCTTCCCTCCACAGAGATTTGAAATTATCTCGTCTCTGATTGGTCCTTTGGTCAGGTGGTCACCAGGTACTGCATGTTAACCCTTTACAGGTAAAACAGACTTTAACCCTTGCTATCTGTTTATGACAGCTTTTTTGACCGCCTCTGCACACTGCGTGGACATCTTCAGAGAACTATCCACGATAACTCCAAGATCTTTTTCCTGACTCGTTGTAGCTAAATTAGCCCCCATCATGTTGTATGTATAGTTGGGGTTATTTTTTCCAATGTGCATTACTTTACATTTATCCACATTAAATTTCATTTGCCATTTTGTTGCCCAATCACTTAGTTTTGTGAGATCTTTTTGAAGTTCTTCACAATCTGCTTTGGTCTTAACTATCTTGAGTAGTTTAGTATCATCTGCAAACTTTGCCACCTCACTGTTTACCCCTTTCTCCAGATCATTTATGAATAAATTGAATAGGATTGGTCCCAGGACTGACCCTTGGGGAACACCACTAGTTACCCCTCTCCATTCTGAGAATTTACCATTAATTCCTACCCTTTGTTCCCTGTCCTTTAACCAGTTCTCAATCCATGAAAGGACCTTTCCTTTTATCCCATGACAGCTTAATTTACGTAAGAGCCTTTGGTGAGGGACCTTGTCAAAGGCTTTCTGGAAATCTAAGTACACTATGTCCACCGGATCCCCCTTGTCCACATGTTTGTTGACCCCTTCAAAGAACTCTAATAGATTAGTAAGACACGATTTCCCTTTAGAGAAACCATGTTGACTATTGCTCAAGAGTTTATGTTTTTCTATGTGTCTGACAATTTTATTCTTTACTATTGTTTCAACTAATTTGCCCGGTACCGACGTTAGACTTACTGGTCTGTAATTGCTGGGATCACCCCTAGAGCCCTTTTTAAATATTGGCGTTATATTAGCTAACTTCCAGTCATTGGGTACCAAAGCCGATTTAAAGGACAGGTTACAAACCTTAGTTAATAGTTCCGCAACTTCACATTTGAGTTCTTTCATAACTCTTGGGTGAATGCCATCTGGTCCCGGTGACTTGTTAATGTTGAGTTTATCAATTAATTCCAAAACCTCCTCTAGTGATACTTCAATCTGTGACAGTTCCTCAGATTTGTCACCTACAAAAGCCAGCTCAGGTTTGGGAATCTCCCTAACATCCTCAGCCGTGAAGACTGAAGCAAAGAATCCATTTAGTTTCTCCGCAATGACTTTATCATCTTTAAGCGCTCCTTTTGTATTTTCATCGTCAAGGGGCCCCACTGGTTGTTTAGCAGGCTTCCTGCTTCTGATGTACTTAAAAAACATTTTGTTATTACCTTTGGGGTTTTTGGCTAGCCGTTCTTCAAACTCCTCTTTGGCTTTTCTTATTACACTCTTGCACTTAAGTTGGCAGTGTTTGTGCTCCTTTCTATTTGCCTCACTAGGATTTGACTTCCACTTTTTAAAGGAAGTCTTTTTATCTCTCACTGCTTCTTTTACATGGTTGTTAAGTCACGGTGGCTCTTTTTTAGTTCTTTTACTGTTTTTCTTAATTTGGGGTATACATTGAAGTTGGGCCTCTATTATGGTGTCTTTAAAAAGGGCCCATGCAACTTGCAGGGATTTCACTTTAGTCACTGTACCTTGTAACTTTTGTCTAACTAACCCCCTCATTTTTGTATAGTTCTCCTTTTTGAAATTAAATGCCACAGTGTTGGGCAGTTGAGATGTTCTTCCCACCACAGGGATGTTGAATGCTATTGTATTATGGTCACTATTTCCAAGCGGTCCTGCTATAGTTACCTCTTGGACCAGCTCCTGCGCTCCACTCAGGATTAAATCTAGAGTCGCCTCTCCCCTTGTGGGTTCCCGTACCAACTGCTCCATGAAGCAGTCATTTAAAGTATCGAGAAATTTTATCTCTGCATTTCGTCCTGAAGTGAAATGTTCCCAGTCAATATGGGGATAATTGAAATCCCCCACTATTATTGGGTTCTTAATTTTGATAGCCTCTCTAATTTCCCTTAGCATTTCATCATCACTATTACTGTCCTGGTCAGGTGGTCGATAATAGATCTCTACTGTTATATTTTTACTAGAGCATGAAATTTCTATCCATAGAGACTCTATGGAACCTGTGGATTCGCTTAAGATTTTTACTTCATTTGAATCTACACTTTCTTTAACATATAGTGCCACTCCTCCCCCTGCACGGCCTGTCCTGTCCTTCCGATATATTTTGTACCCCGGAATGATTGTGTCCCATTGATTGCTCTCAGTCCACCAGGTTTCTGTGATGCCTATTATATCTATATCCTCCTTTATCACAAGGCACTCTAGTTCACCTATCTTATTATTTAGACTTCTGGCATTTGTGTACAAGCACTTTAAAAACTTGTCCCTGTTTTTTAGCCTGCCTTTTTCTGATGTGCCAGATTCTTTTTTATGTGACTGTTTATCATCTGATCCGGCCCTTACATTATACTTCTCATTCCTCTGCTCCTGACTATAACCTGGAGATTCTCTATCATCAGACTCTCCCCTAAGAGAAGTCTGTGTCTGATCCACACGCTCCTCTGCAGCAGTCGGCTTTCCCCCATCTCCTAGTTTAAAAACTGCTCTACAACCTTTTTAATGTTTAGTGCCAGCAGTCTGGTTCCACTTTGGTTTAGGTGGAGCCCATCTCTCCTGTATAGGCCCCTCCCATCCCAGAAGTTTCCCCTATCAAAATAAAGAACTCAGTAATAGTGGGGGATTTCAATTATCCCCATATGTCACCTTAGGATGAAATGCAGAGACAAAATTTCTCGATACTTTAAATGACTGCTTCTTGGAGCAGCTGGTACAGGAACCCACAAGGGAAGAGGCAATTCTCGATTTAGTCCTGAGTGGCGCGCAGGATCTGGTCCAAGAGGTAACTATAAAAGGACATATTGGAAATAGTGACCATAATAAAATAACATTTTAACATTCCTGTGGTGGGAAGAACACCTCAACAGCCTCACACTGTGGCATTTAATTTCAGAAAGGGGAACTGTGCAAAAATGAGGTGGTTAGTTAAACAAAAATTAAAAGGTACAACGACTAGAGTGAAATCCCTGCAAGCTGCATGGACACTTTTCAAACACAACATAATAGAGGCCCAACTTAAATGTATACCCCAAATTAAAAAAACACAGTAAAAGAACTAAAAAAGAGCCTCCATGACATAACAATCATGTAAAAGAAGCAGTGAGAGATAAAAAGGCATCTTTTAAAAAGTGGAAGTCAAATCCTAGTGCAGTAAATAGAAAGGAGCATAAACACTGCCAAATTAAGTATAGAAATGTAATACGAAAAGTCAAAAAGGAGTTTGAAGAACAGCTAGCCAAAAACTCAGAAGTTAATAACAAAATGTTTTTTAAGTACATCAGAAGCAGGAAGCCTGCTAAACAACCAGTGGGACCCCTGGACGATTGAGATACAAAAGGAGCACTTAAAGACGATAAAGTAATTGCGGAGAAATGAAATTAATTCTTTGCTTGTCTTCACGGCTGAGGATGTTAGGGAGATTCCCAAGCCTGAGCTGTTCTTTGCAGGTGACAAATCTGAGGAATTGTCACAGATTGAAGGGTCACTAGAGGAGGTTTTGGAATTAATTGATTAACTTAAGAGTAACAAGTCACCGGGACCAGATGGCATTCACCCAAGAGTTATGAAAGAACTCAAATGTGAAGTTGCGGAACTATTAACTATGGTTTGTAAACTGTCCTTTAAATTAGCTTCTGTACTCAATTACTGGAAGATAGCTGATGTAACGCCAATATTTAAAAACAGCTCTAGAGGTGATCCTGGCAATTACAGACCGGTAAGTCTAAGGTCAGTACCAGGCAAATTAGTTGAAACAATAGTAAAGAATAAAATCATCAGACACATAGAAGAACATAAATTGTTGGGCAAAAGTCAACATGGTTTCTGTAAAGGGAAATCATGTCTTACTAATCTGTTAGAGTTCTTTGAAGGGGTCAACAAACGTGGACAAGGGGGATCCAGTGGACATAGTGTACTTAGATTTCCAGAAAGCCTTTGACAAGGTCCCTCACCAAAGGCTCTTACGTAAATTAAGCTGTCATGGGATAAGAGGGAAGATCCTTTCATGGATTGAGAACTGGTTAATAGACAGGGAACAAACGGTAGGAATTAATGGTAAATTCTCAGAATGGAGAGGGGTAACTAGTGGTGTTCCCCAAGGATCAGTCCTAGGACCAATCCTATTCAACTTATTCATAAATGATCAGGGGAAAGGGGTAAACAGTGAGGTGGCAAAGTTTGTAGATGATAGTAAACTGCTCAAGATAGTTAAGACCAAAGCAGATTGTGAAGAACTTCAAAAAGGTCTCACAAAACTAAATGATTGGGCAACAAAATGGCAAATAAAATTTAATGTGGATAAATGTAAAGTAATGCACATTGGAAAAAATAACCCCAACTATACATACAACATGATGGGGGTGTGGCAGAGCTCTGATCTTGCTCCTGTGGGTCCTGCGCTTCTAGGCGGTTTATGCTAGCCTCAGTGGCTCACTGTGACCCTCCACGTAGCCCTTCTCTCTCTAGGGCCAGGGTTACAGTCTACTGAGCCCTTTTCATCATAGGCCTGCAAAGAGGTTGGTGAGAGATCTCCCACAGTCTCTGTTCAGCCTCCTGTCCTGACAGGGACCTGACTTCCCCTTCCAGGAGATGTTCCTGTAGTGGTGGGTTGGGGGGAACCCGGGCCCGCCCTCTACTCCGGGTTCCAGCCCAGGGACCCTAATGGTAGCAGTTGTTGGCAGCCAACCTTTCACTGCCAGAGTTGCTACATTTCCCTGGGCCACTTCCCCACAGCTCTCCTGCTTCTCCCTTCTTCACCCTTACCTTAGGGCTCCTTTAACTATGTTTTAGGGTGTAACCAGCCTGTGACGGGGCTGTTCTGGCGGGACCCAACTGAGAGTGCCAAATCAGGACCAATTGCTCAAACAGGGCAGTCACAGCCCTAGGCTGGGGTTTTTCCACCTCTAAGGCAAACCAAACCAGCCAGACAAAAAGGACTTTGGTCTCACCCACTGGGCTACCACAACACACACAGCAATTTCCTTAGACACTCCAGTCTCCCAGTATCACCACCAGTCACTCGTCCCTGGGGATAAATGAAATATAAACCAACACCCCCAAAAAAAAAAAGAAAAAAAGGCCTCCAAGCCCCAGACCCAACCCAATCAATATACATCAGATCTATCAGATCTACACGCAAATCACGCTGTTTTTAGATCTAAAAAAAATCTAAAATTTAAGGTTAAAGGGAAAAGGGTAAGGAGAGAGATAGAGAATTAGATTTATGAATGGAATACATTACAGTATGTAAAGGTTCTTAGTTCAGGCTGCAGTTGTGCTGGAGTAAACTGCAGGTTCAGATTAAGTCTCTGGAATACATCCCCGCTGGGATGGTCCTCAGTCCCTTGTGTAAAGCTTCAGTTTGTAGCAAAAGTCCAGAGGTCAGAAAGCAGATTTGAAGAGAAAGATGAGACGAAGCATCAGGCTTATATAGACTTTTCCAGTGTAAAGTCCTTTGTCTCACTGTGGAATTTTACAGCAAAATGGAGCCTTGAGTCACATGAGCCAGTCCCCTGCATACTTTGCTGTCACAAGGTCACGTGTGCCTCTCCTCCTCCATTGTGTCCTTAATGGTGTCCTTAATGGGCCATCAAACAGGCTAGGCAGAGCTAACACCAGCTTGTCTGGGAGGCTTACAGCACAAACTTGAAATACTGACAGCATAGAGCCAACATTCATAACTTCAACTAAAAATGATACAGACATACAGACAGCATAATTATAACCAGCAACCCGGAACCTGGTCTTAGACACCTTATATGACCCCCTTTACTTAGGATTTGGTGCCACTACAGGACCTTGGTTGCAACCCATGTTCTATATGGTCCCCATTTATATCAATAACGTCACACAGCCCTTCAGCCGCACTTCCTCTCCTCTGGCTCCCTGACTCCCCTGCCTGACTGGAGTGAGCCCTTTGTATAGTATCAGCAGGGCCTTAATTAGAGTCAGGTGGTCACATTAACTAAATGGCCTCATCTGACTCTTTACAGGTTAATTAGAGTCAGGTATTCTCATTAGCCTGGAGCAGCCCCTGCTCTGGTCAGTCAGGGAACAGAAAACTGTTAATCCAGTGGCCAGTATATCTGACTTCTGTTATTCTGCTGTACCCAACTGGCCTGGGTCTATCACAGGGGCTAATTTAGCTACAACTAATCAGGAAAGAGATCTTGGAGTCATTGTGGATAGTTCTCTGAAGAAAGCAAACAGGATGTTAGGAATCATTAAAAAAGGATAGAGAATAAGATGGAGAATATCTTATTGTCCTTATATAAATCCATGGTATGCCCACATCTTAAATACTGCGTACAGATGTGGTCTCATCTCAAAAAAGATATACTGGCATTAGAAAAGGTTCAGAGAAGGGCAACTAAAATGATTAGGGGTTTTCAATGGGGAGAGAGACATTAAAGGAGAGATTAAAGAAGCTAGGACTTTTCAGTTTGGAAAAGAGGAGACTAAGGGGGGATATGATAGAATATATAAAATATAAAATCATGAGTGGTGTGAAGAAAGTGAAAAAGATTATTTATTTACTTATATAATATAATATAAGAAAAACTTGAATGAAAATTAATAAAAGAAGGTTTAAAAAAAAAAAAAAGAAAGACTCTTCTTCTTCAACAGCACACAGTGTGGAACTGGGAACTCCTTGGAGGAGGGAGTGGGGGAGGGACTAACTATAACTTTAAAGAGAAGAGAAGATAAATTCATCATGGAGGTTAAGTCCAGCTATTAGCTAGAATGGGGTAAGGTAATGTGGTGTCCTCCTGTTTGTCAGAGGGTGAGGGAGGAGATGGATGGAGAGAGAGAGATCATTGACTGTTAGTTTTTTTTCCTTCAGGACACAGGTTACCTTGGTATGGTTTGGTGTTGGTAGGGCTGGGGCTGGATGGACTCTGGTCTGACCCAGATGGTGGTTTGTTCTTTCTTCTCTCTCTCAGTCACCTCACAGTCTTAACAGGGTTTAGTCCCTCCATAGTTGGGTTTACCCCAGGGACCTGGCTCCTTTAGGCCTCTTACCATCACTGGACGTTGACAACTGTCAGTGACATTATATTTACTGGCATTTATTCCCTGCTCCCCTCTATTTATTTTGAAAGAAATCCTTTATCCTTATTATCCTCACCTACCAGGCTTCCAGGATCCTGGGAGGAAAGTGTGTGTGTGGGGGACCCACTGGCCATCTTGCCAGTCTTTTCCAGAGGGAAACATTTGTTCCTGATTCCAGAAATGATCTGGTTAGACCCACAGCAAGTCTGGAAACACCCAGCACTGAGAAACAGAGCAACTCTAGGGCATAGCAGTTATAGTAGGGAAGATGACTGCTGCATGTCCAGGAATGATTAAACAAATGGAGGTGTGGAGAGTATTGGAGCCAATGAGCTTCCTCACTCGTCTAAATTAGCCAGTAGGTGACTGCAGTGAGCAGGGGTGGGCACGCCTGCTGATGCTCCACCGAAGCCGCAGAACCAGCGGACCCTCCGCAGGCACGTCTGCGGGAGGTCCACCGGAGCCGCCTGCCGCGCTCCCGCGGGACGCCGCCCCAAGCGCGCGCTTGATGCGCTGGGGTCTGGAGCCAGCCCTGGGAGTGAGGCACACACTCCACTACCCTGTCCCTACCCACGTGTCATCTCCATGCATGTTCTGGGGATGAGCAGAGGAAAGTGTATGTGTGCCCTCCATCATACCAATACCCTAGGTGATGGCCATTCTTCTGACAATCTGATCAACCACCGGCCCCTTCTAAAGTTACATTTGTCCCTCCCAGAAGGGAGAAGGACAGTCTGATGAAATACTGGTGATCTGCCACAACCTAGACACTTTTTATATCATGAGAGGGTTGCTTGATCTTGAAGTTAAGGCACTTGACTAGGGTGCAGGAAATCTGGGTTCAATTCTCAGGTCTTCCCCTGTCTTCATATGTGACTTTGGACACGTCACTTAATCTCTCTGTTGCTCAGTTACCCATGTATCAATTGGCAACGATGCTTGCTTTGACTGTTTTCCATTTAAATTCTGAAGTTCCTGTGTAGGGACTCTTAGTATGTGTTTGTATGGCACTTAGCACAGTGAGGTCCCAATCTTAATTATCATATTCAAACACTGCTATAATACAAATAATAACTGAGTGTTGTAGACAGAAGTGGTACACATACAGTGGTGATTATGTAAAGGTTTCCACTTTCCAAGTTGGGCTTGCATTCTATGTTGAAAAGACCATGGGAGTCAGGAGTGGGGAGGAGAGAGGAGGAGAGAGAAATTCCAACGAAGACAGAGTTACACACATATACCAGCTTTTCCTGTGTTGTGTACTCTGTAAAGTGGGCCCTATCCCCAGATGACATTAACTGGCATAGCTTCATTGACTGAAATGGAGTAATGTCTATTTAAAGAAATTGAGGATATATGACACAGTAAATATAGTGTATTACATAAAAAAACACAAACAAAAAGCCCCACTCTGTATTAAAAGAATGTTAAGGTTGAAAAGTCAAACACTCAAGTTAAGAAATGCCAAATTAAAGTTGCCTGTGCAACCTTAATTTGACCTCCTTGTGCACATGATGAAAGTCTTTTTAATTATATGGCCACAGACAGTTTTTCCTATCCCTAATAATAACTCAGATTTCCCTCTAGCTAGAAACACTTTTAAAACCGATTCAATCATTAAAATTAAAAAGTTTAAATTAAACATCAAGAAGGTTTGTAAACTTGTACTAATATTGCAAACCAAAAATATTTCTTATATTTATGAAAACTCAAGGGTTTATTAGGCTTTTTTTCATTTCTACTTAATGATAGTAAAATAGTTAATGCAATTATTACTGAAGGATAAAGTTATAGAGGATGAGTTGGGTCTCATACATTGAATTCTACAAAAAATATTTGATTTAAAATGCAAATATGTTGATTACAATTAAGAATGTCCTTCTTAAGCAAAGAACCTCTCTTGTATACATTAACTATGCTACGCATTGGGAGCTCTCCCTATTGTCCTTTAGAAGAAACCTGGCTAAATTTAAACCTCTGATACTTTTTTTATTTTTGACTATCCTGATTGCATACTGATTTCTTTTTGAAGTAAAACCAGTTGATTGGGTTGGCTCTTAATGCATTTCAGGCTGATCCAGCTGTTATAGATTGAATTATATTCACTATGCTAATCTTATCGTTCTAAATTACCATAACAAACTGATCAGTTATTTTTCACTTCAATCATAAAGTCTTTAGGGCTGGTAACCACAATATAATAGTCTCATTTTTGCATAGTTACCGGTTCTTTACTATACATGCTACTGAACAAAGAAATATCATCTTGTTCTTGAATGTCATGGTGCTGAAAATATGGAAAAAATACTCAGCTGCATGGATGATGCTTCATATTTAATTTTCTTGACCTTTTCTAGTAATACCCATAAAATGGTTACTTTTATGTATCTCCTTTTGTTCTGCATTTTATAATGATCTGGGTTTAATTATAATTTAGCTTTTCTATTAATTTTTTGTTTAAAAATACCAAATATACCATCATATTCATTAGCATTACAGGGCCTTTTAAAAAAGTAATATTCTGATTTAAAATAAATCAATATTAATATATTTCATTTTTATGAAGTCTGTCAGGGACAAAGCATAAGATTTTAATAATGCTTGAAAATGTGTAAACATTGCATTCAAGGAGAGAGACACTTATGCTATGTCATTCGGTATACTACACAAGCACTAGATCAGATCTATTCAATTACATTTCAGAAGAAAGGCAACATTACAGAAATTCCTTTGACAAAAGAGATCACTTAATGCTGTTGAAACCTAGTCTGTAGATGAGGTGGTTAGCTCATAGCATGTCTCCCCCTTCTAAGATAAAGGGCCATATTCTAATTTTTCTTGCTCCATGCAAATCAGGAGTAACTCCATTAAAGTCAATCACGTCTCAGGGGTGTCAGACCACAAAACAGCTAATATAATACAAGATACTATTTGAATTTTCCATAACTTTCAAGCATTAAATTAGGGAAATATACAATCCTTGCAATTTATGCACTAGTGATGACATTCTGAAGTTCTTGCAGCATTACTAAAAATTACTTAATGTTAAAGTGGTGCCTTTCACCAATTTTAGAATAGCAGCTGTGAAACAACGCACACTCCTGGTCCCACCCCTTACAATTTATGGTCAAGTTCCATTTTGGAGGGTCGTCAGTCTGGGGTTTTGGTACCACCTCTTTTGTATCCCATGGGAGGGGTAAGGAGTGAGGTTGTGTTTTGACAAAGCCAGTCCTTTTTTTGACATTTAGTGTTTCTTATACTCCCCCCCCCCCGCCCCATGCCCCTTGCCCCTCCTAAGTGGTTGCTTGACCTTGGCTTGAGAGGAGAGTGCATGCTGGTATATTAAACTCCCACTTTGCTCAGCAATGGTTTTAACTCTATCCCTTATCTTTTCTCATTGTACTATAAGCACCATCTCATTGTCAGAAATGCAACATTCAGTATCTTTGTTCTTTGTTCACACATATTAGTAAGGATATAAGAGTATCAAAAGTCAAACCCAAAATTCTATCCCAGTCTAACAAACAGGTGAATGTTCTAACTTTGAATAACAATAAATATGCTAATAATAACTAGGTGTTGTCTAGTGCTTTTCATTAGTGGATATCAAAGTGAGGTAGGTATAGTTTACAAAGGAGGTCAGTATCATCCCCATTTTAAAGTTGAGGAAACAGAGACACAGAGGTGAAGTGACATGCCATAATCACCCAGCAGGCCCGAAGCCAGTGGGAATACAGTTCAAGTCTCCTGAGTTCCAGTCCCTTGCTCTATCCACTAGACAACACTGCCTCAAGAATTTCTTATCTCTTCTTCCCCCTGCAGTGATATTGAATATTTTGCAATAAGATTTAGCACTAATGGACTCAGGGTATTATGATTTAGGACTTGAGTGCATTGATAGAGCTGTGCTGAGAAGCTTTCACAACTCACTGAAGTACGTCTGCCTTACACTGCCCCTATTTCATGAGTATGTAATTGATTTACCTGTGTAAACAATTAAGCACATCTAAGGAATCTTGTCCATTAAAAAAAAATCTTAATAAACCTGTTTCTTTACTCAAAGGAGAAAAACACTGGCCCGTGCCCTCAAATTATGTAAATTAGTGAAACTCCACTGAAGTAAATGGAGCTAAGCAGAATTACATTGGATTAGACTCTGCCCCAATGTTTAAAATCTCAAATCTTTGATCAAATATGGATTTATTTGATTTATTATTTTAAGTCCCAACAATATGCTTGAGTGCTGTACAAGTCATAATAGTTACGTGGTCCCTTCCCCAAACAGTTTATAATTAGGTCCTTTGATCTTGTAAAGAGTTAAATATCTGGCATGTAGAGAATTCAAGATAGCATCGTATGATATGAACATTTTATCTAGAAATTCCAAATGCATACCAATAAAATCTTTATATTAGACCACACCACACCATACAATCATGTTTTCTCTCTTGATGGATGAAAATCCCTAAGAAATTCCAATTTGGTTTTGTCTATAACCTCCTCCTTTTCTGCCCCCTCCAAAAGAAAGGGATTAGAATTCCTAGTCTTGAGTTTAATTAAAAAAATTTGTGGTGAGAGGGGACAAATCTGAATTGCCAAAGTCTTTTTAGGTGCAAAACAGTGATCCTAGGCTAAGCCTTTCCTGGAGTGCTTATACACCTGTGTAGTTTCGACAAAAAAAGTTCAGCCATTTGATTGTGTGAAGTAAGTAGAAAAAGAGTCTTGAAACTCTTTTACTGAATCTGCTCTAGGCATCCATACCTATGAAATGGCGCTTAAGTGCAGAGATGCAGTTCTCTGTTTGAAAATGTAGGAAATGCAAAGAACTTCTCAGTTGCTGGCCTAAGTTTTCACAAGTGATGACTGATTTTTCAGAAAGTGTTGAGCACAAACTTTCTAAAATTTAGCTCTCTTTAAGGTGTCTCAAATTTAACTTTCAAAATAACTAGTTATGTTTCAAAATATAGACTGTTTTATTTTTAGAAGTTGAATAATTTTGGATAACCATTCTTAAATTAACTAAATTAAAATTAATATAGAATTTATCATGACAGTTTTGAAAATCCATACCTTTACCATACTTTCCACTGGTAAAACTGTGTTGTGTCTCTCCAGTCAAGATGAAAGTTTCATTAGTGATGTAGTTATTGTCATGTTTCTTATATTATAGTGCTGTTTCCCTTAAAACAGAACACGGATTTAGAATTCTATTTCCCTTAACATTCCAGTCAATCTAAGTTCTCAGGTCTAAACTACTTTTATTTTGTCTTGGCATCTTTACAGAAGCCTCTAAATAATTTACCATGACAATGGCTAAGTGAGAGAGAGAAAATTTGCCAGGATTTATTATTGAAGTCTCTCTCTGTGTGTATAACATTCTGCCAAGAGTTAACAAAATATATATTGTCTGTGACCTATTCTCAATTAATGTTAACCAGTTTAATAAAATATTGGTAAAGCTTATTTTTATGTAGCACTATTAGAGCTGATCCAATTAGACCATGCAATGGGAGTTGCTAGCATGGATCCCTGATATAGTTGGGACTCTAATGGGATATGATAGTGAATGTCAATTTAGGATTGAGGACAGTAAGCACATATATAGGCAGGTCAGAAGTGCTGAATGCATATCCGTCCATAAGTTCCATCAGCAGTGTAAGCCTACTACATAAGTCACTTCAGTTAGTATTTGTGCTGTTGTCTGAACTCCTTTCTCAAAGCCCAAAGGTACTAGTCTAAAGTTAACTCTTCATTGAAAGTATGAATACAATGCAGGTAGATGTTCACGCAAGCAAATATCTTTATTACACTTTGACAGAAAAGGAGTCTGTGATGGCCAATTTGTACAGAAAAAAAATCTCACAAAAAAACTCTAATTTTGATTTTTTTTCAAAGTTGGCATTAGAAATAAGTGAAAAGTGTCTCTGCCTATCTCCCAGCATAACCCCTACCATGACTTTGTGTGGTTTCAAAACAAAACAGCACAACTATGTTACGTACAAGCTATTTTTCTGCCTTTTGACTAATATGCACCGCATTTTAATTGGGGGCGTGAATAAAGGGAATAGGACGGATCAGAACAAGCATTAATTTAGACTGAGAAGTTCTACATGGATGAGACTATAGTGCATATAATAATTGTAGCACAGTAATGTCCTGTTATTGGCACCTGCAGCCACTATCCAAATGCTTAGAGGGCTGATTTTGAGGAAGGGGTTTGATTTTGATTTTGGCTGTGGGACAGGCTCATAGACATTTGCCTTCCTATTAGAATACAATATTTCCTCTTCCATAGTGAGGGATCAGACAGGTTATGTGCTCTATTCATGCCTAGAATCTGATCTGGTTGGCTGAGCGAGGGGAGCCCTGTCCTTCTTTACTTTACAAGACTCCTGATTTAAGCTTAAATGGAACAACAGCCCGGAGTTTTTCCAGACTCCTGGAACCCTGGGACTGCTTGCTCTCTATGTGGCTGACACTGTCCTTCCTTGGGTCTTTGTCTGCAGCAGAATTTCTAATGCAAGCTAGTCTGGCCTCCAAACCTTCCCAGTCTGGTCTTAACTGGACAATACGTCCAGTTACATTGTGAGAGTCTAACAGATTTTTCTATTATGAAGACTGCATGTTGAGAATTGCAGATGTAGGGAGAAAGGCAATGCATTGATAATATCATGCTGTAATATATTTGCAATATTAAGTACAATCATCTTAAGTGAGTTTTGTTACCCATAGCACATGAATATAAAACCTAAATCGTCTCCAAAATTATATTGTGTCCAGTTCTGTATTGGTCTGTGTATTAGCTATTTTTTCCTGTATGTACTGATGAGAGATATCAGCCCCATAGAAATTGTATGGGGTCACCTGAAACACTGTGTTCAATAGTTCAGCTAGTCATTGCAGTGAACTTGATGAACACAACTACTGAACTAAGGCAAAACTAATAAGGAAAGAGGGACAAGGTGTGTGAGGTAATATTTTATTGGCCCAATTTCTGTTGGTGAAAGAGACAAAAGTTGGTCCAATAAAAGATATTACCTCACCCCTGTGTCTCTCTCTCATATCCTGGGACCAACATGGTTCCAGTAACACTGCAAACAACTAAGGAAAGAGGGACATATCTGTTCTATGATATAGCATTTTGGTATAACTTTTAACAGCAGGAAAGTGCATGGCACATAGTGGCATCCTCAAAAACGTACAGCTAACCATGGTTGAAAGGCAAGGGACTTTTAGTACTATGTAGGAGAGCAAACCCTATTTTGTTTCACGTAGTGACACAATACTACACACGTTCCATTGTTTCTGCCCAGCAATTTTTTCCCTTTATATTTGAGGGATGGAATTCCTACCTGCCTACAAGTATCAAAGGAGTAGCCATGTTAGTCTGGATCTGTAAAAAGCGACAAAGAGTCCTGTGGCACCTTATAGACTAGCAGACGTATTGGAGCATAAGCTTTCGTGGGTGAATACCCACTTTGTCAGATGCATGTGGTGGAAATTTCCAGAGGCAGATATAAATATGCAGGCAAGAATCAGTCTAGAGATAACGAGGATAGTTCAATCAGGGAGGATGAGGCCTTCTTCTAGCAGATGAGGTGTGAACACCAAGGGAGGAGAAACTGCTTTTGTAGTTGGCTAGCCATTCACAGTCTTTGTTTAATCCTGAGGTGATGGTGTCAAATTTGCAAATGAACTGAAGTTCAGCAGTTTCTCTTTGAAGTCTGGTCCTGAATTTTTTTGCTGCAGGATGGCTACCTTTAAATCTGCTATTGTGTGTCCAGGGAGGTTGAAGTGTTCTCCTACAGGTTTTTGTATATTGGCATTCCTAATATCTGACTTGTGTCCATTTATCCTTTTATGTAGGGATTGTCCAGTTTGGCCGATATACATAGAAGAGGGGCATTGCTGGCACATGATGGCGTATATTACATTGGTGAATGTGCAGGTGAATGAACCGGTGATGATGTGGCTGATCTGGTTAGGTCCTGTGATGGTGTCGCTGGTGTAAATATGTGGGCAGAGTTGGCATCAAGGTTTGTTGCATGGGTTGGTTCCTGAGTTAGAGTTACTATGGTGTGGTGTGTGGTTGCTGGTGAGAATGTGCTTAAGGTTGGCGAGTTGTCTGTGGGAGAGGACTGGCCTGCCACCCAAGGCCTGTGAAAGCGAGAGATCGTTGTCCAGGATGGTTTGTAGATCCCTGATGATGCGTTGGAGAGGTTTTAGCTGAGGACTGTAGGTGATGGCCGGTGAAGTTCTGTTGGTTTCTTTCTTGGGCTTGTCTTGCAGCAGGAGGCTTCTGGGTACACATCTGGCTCTGTTGATTTGTTTCCTTATTTCCTTGTGTGGATATCGCAGTTTTGAGAATCTTTGGTGAAGATCTTGTAGGTTTTGGTCTCTGTCTGAGGGGTTGGAGCAAATGCAGTTGTACCCCAGTGCTTGGCTTTAGATGATGGATCGTGTGATGTGTCCGGGATGGAAGCTGGAGGCATGAAGGTAGGCATAGCGATCGGTGGGTTTTTGGTATAGGGTGGTGTTAACGTGACTCACTTATTTGTTCTGGGATGTCTAGGAAATGGACCTCCCGTGTAGATTGGTCCAGGCTGTTGAAATCGTGATGGAATTCTTCCAGAGTCTCCTTCCCGTGGCTCCAGATGATGAAGATGTCATCAGTATAGCATAGGTAGAGAAGGGGCATGAGTGGATGAGAGCTGAGGAAGCGTTGTTCCAGGTCAGCCATAAAAATGTTGGTATATTGTGGGGCCATGTGGGTGCCCATAGCGGTGCCACTGGTCTGGAGGTATATATTGTCAGCAAATTTGAAATAATTGTGTATGAGGATAAAGTCACAGAGCTCAGCAACCAGTTGTGCTGTGACATCATCAGGGATACTGTTTCTGACAGCTTGTATTCCATCTGTGTGTGGGATGTTTGTGTAGAGACCCTCCACATCCATGGTGGCTAGGATGGTTTTCTTGGAGATCACCAATGCATTGTAGTTTTCTCAGGAAATCAGTGGAGTCATGGAGGTAGCTGGGAGTGCTGGTGGCATAGGGTCTGAGTAGAGAGTCCATATATCCAGACAGTCCTTCAATGAGAGTGCCAATTCCAGAGATGACGGGGCATCCGGGATTTCCAGGTTTGTGGATTTTGGGTAGTAGATAGAATAACCCTGGTCGGAGCTCTAAGGGTATGTTGATTTGTTCCTGTGTTAGTGTAGGGAGTGTCCTGATTAGACGGTGCAGTTTCTTAGTATATTCCTCAGTGGGATCTGAGGAAAGTGCCTACAGTGCTTTCAGTATAACTACTCCCTACGTATAATATTACAGAGCATTTGCAAAAGGGGAAAATGCAAGCTCTTTTCCTGGGCTATCACTTCTCAAATCCAGGAACAAAAAAAGAGAGAGCAGTCCTTATGGGGAGAAAGGCTCCTATTTTGACTTCATAAAATGAACCTGCCATCCCCTCCTATCATCTTGGCCCCTGAAAGGAAAGTGAAAAAGTGATATGGTTTGCACACTCACATCTCCATGATACACTCAGATAATTAAGCCCAGAGCCTAAGTGTATTGTATAAAAGCACAGCCATTCCTAAACCTGCAAAAGTGTTCATGTGCAGTGCTGGGTTATATAAAAGAATATAAATAAATTATTGAATAGAAACTCTTTGCATCTTCACTAGTTGGTGTAGGGAGTTGTCAATGTTTCTCTTTTCATTTTGTGTTTGCCTTCTGAGGAAGTGATATCAAAGGCCTAACAGGAAGCTTTGTAAAAGTAGAAAATAATAAATTAGTGGATTTCATGCAGCTATCTACTGTCTTCACTAAGAATGGCAAGGAATTTCAGAAACAGAGAAAGTTTTCTTAAGATATCAGAATATTATTAATGCTTTATTAAAGGGGTTGTAGCAGTAAAACGCAGCTATCATAAATACAGTAGATCATTGAGTTTTCAACACCAGACATTGGACCTTAGGTCTGTAGGTGTGTGTGGCTGTCCCTCCCATCAGTCTCGGAGGAAGACCGCACCCCCTCACTTGGGGCCTTGGTCTGACAAGGGTTACTGAGCCCTTTAAGAAGAGCCAGGCAGCAAGTAGTCCAGGACTCTGGCCTCAGGCAGGACAGAGAAACAAGCAGTCTAACAAGCTTGGGCCCTCAGGCCAGGCAGAGCACCAAACAGTCTCACGCCCTGGGTCTGGCAGATGGCAGACAAATGCAGGCCTCCTGGCCTAAGGTGGGGAGGCTGCCCCCCCAGAGGGGGTTGGCAGCAGGGGATAGAGGGACCCGGACCTACCCTACTCCACCAGGTCAGTGGGGATCCAGCCACAATACGCTGACCAGTATTCAGACAACAACAGAACTGAGGTATAGTAGGGTGTCCCTGGGATACTTCTTACACTCCCTTCGCTGTGTACTGTATCTTGGGGTCATGTGCCATCTCTCTGGGGCACACCACAAACAGCATTGCCAGTAGCTCCTCAGCATCCTGGTCATCTGGCAATTCTGGTGAGTCCTCAGTGCTGCAGAGGTCCTCTTCAGGCTCCTGCTCCAGCAGTGGTGGGAAATATTTGTCTCCTTTGGCAGCTCCAGCCCAACTGAGCTGCAGGGCCCGCCCTTTATATTTCCAGTCCTGACCCTCTGCTTCCAGTGGGGCGGGCATGGTTGTTCTGGCTCCACCCCCAAAGGAGTGGGTGGGGGTTCCTCCCCGTCAGTCTCTGAGGGATGCCACACCCCCTCACTAATATGGGCTTTTATTCCATTGACAGACCAAAACTGGCAGGTCAGTGCTCTGAATTAAAAAGGGATGCACAACTTTGAGTGACCTGTGTCTGTGCTGTATGACTCTCATAACTCAAACAACCTAAATGGATCAATCACTGTTGATTGTACAGATATTTTGCTTCATCAATTTCAAATGCAAATGCTGTCGGTCTCCAAAAGGTGAACTATTACTATGACAGACAGTTCTGAGATTTTATTTTTAATCTACAGCTGTTTGGCAATGGGGGAAGCACTGGAAGGGAGGAGGAGGAGGCGGAGAAAAGGAAATTGTGCAATGCTCCCTTGTAAAGTCGCTGCTCTTCCACAGACTCTTACAAGCAGGAGACAAAAGCAGCAGCAGCGCAGATGTTAGGAGGGAGAGCACACAATGAACAAATGAGCATGTTCAATTGAGCGTGAGCAGCAAACAAACTGAAGATGTTTGAGGAGGAGGAGGGAGTTAGAGTTACTACAATACAATACAATTCTGTCTATCATACAATAGAATGATCATACTGGGTCAGGCCAATGGTCAATCTAGCCCAGTATCCTGTCTTCCAACAGTGGTCAATGCCAGGTGTCTCAGAGGGAATGAACAGAACAGGTAATCATCAAGTGATCCATCCCCTGTCATCCATTCCCAGCTTCTGGCAAACAGAGGCTAGAGACACCATCACTGCCCATCCTGGCTAATAGCCATTGATGGACCTATCCTCTATGAACTTATCTAGCTCTTTTTTGAACCCTAGAGAAAGACCAGTTTACACTGACTCAGCTGGATACGAGCATGCAGGTGACTGGATAATAGTATCCCAAAATTAACCCTGTGAAAAGAAAACACACAATTCATTTTTCAAAGTTATTAATTTCCAAGCAAAAATTAAAAAAAAACATATTAATTCTTTGGGTATTATTTGCATCAACATTATTTTCCATTTCTTGTTATATGTATCTAAAACTATTCTTTCATACAGCTAATGAAAATATTTCACTTTTTGTTGGGTATTCAGTGGTCTATGTCCTGAAGTCTTCACATATCTAAGCTTCCACTTGCTTCACTGAGAGTTTTGCTTGAATAAGGATTAAGGGAGAACTTAAGTGTGGATTGCAAGATTTGGCCCAGAAAATGCAGAAGTTATTAGCTCCCAATATTAAGATCTGGAGGACTGCTAAGGAACCAGGAGTCAAAATTCTAAGCCCTCCACTGACACTGTTTGGTCATTGACCCAGGGGAGATTAATCCAAGAATTGACAATGAGAATGCCCAACCAAATCACAACTACAGCATGATTTGAGAGAGAGAGAGATCAGTCTCTGAGATTGCCTAGCTGAGAGTCCAGTTCATGCTTTACGGAGGGATCATTACCATAGCTATGAGCTGCACCTTGAAGTAAGCAGGTAGCCAGTGCAGAGCATGAAGCGTTTCTGTCATGTTCATAACAGTTCACACACCTAAAAGATGAGCCACTGTATGCTGTACTAGTTGCACTTCTGAATCCTTTACAAGGGTGGCCTCAAGTAAATCTCATTTCAGTAATCTATCTTTGTATGATCACCACAGCAAGTTCTGCATTCGAGAGAAACAGTCAAAGGTAAAACAGATTGAAAAGGCATTTTGTGCCATAGCCTTTGTGAGCTAATCTAGGAGAAGTGATGCATCCAGAATGATCTCAAGACAACATATTGGATTGGCAAAGGCTGTGCATAACATCTTCAGTTGAAGGCGCACTGATGATCCACTCCCATTCATCTAAATCCTTTCCTTTACCATCACCATTGTTCCCACCTTCTCTTGAATGAACATGAGTAGTTAATTCCCATCCAAACATCAACCTCTGGAAAGTTCTAGAAGAAATGGCAGTATCTAGTGTGACAAAATGAGATATAGATCTAAATGAGACACGTGAATATCATTTTCAAATGGACGATGCTGTAGATCAAAATATAGCACTTAAACCTGCCCCAGTGAAGGTACAGTAACTCCGCACTTAATGTTGTAGTTATGTTCCTGAAAAATGCAACTTTAAGTGAAATGATGTTAAATGAATCCAATTTTCCCATAAGAATTTAATGTAAACGCAGGGGGGGGTTGGGTTCCAAGGAAATTTTTTAGGGGGCAGACAAAAGGCATTATATACAGTACTGTACTGTATTGTGGTTGGGAAGTGCCCCTGGCTTACCCCACACAGGCACAGCCCGCTGCAAACAAGGACACTAGGAAGCACCTTCGCAGCAGCAGTGGCAGCTTCTCCAGAGAAGAACAGGCATGGATTTTGCTGGGGGATGCTCCAGGCCCACCTCTTTCCACCCCCACTCCACCTCCTCTCCAGAGCAACTGCATCCCCGCTCCTTCCCCCTACCCGCAAAATCCTAAGTGCCGCTAAACAGATGTTTGGCGGTGCTCAGGACTTTCTGGGAGGAAGGGGGAAGACCAGAGATGTGGCGCATCTCCACTCCTGCCCCTCGCTCCCAGAAAGTCCTAAGTGCCGCCAAACAGCTGTTTAGCTTCACGCTTAAGAGTTTCTGGGAGGGAATGGGAGGAGCGGAGTTGCAGCATTTCCCCGCTCCTCTTCCTCCCTCCCAGAAAGTCCTAGGTGCCACCAAACAGCTGTTTGGCAATGGGGGAAGCACTGGAAGGGAGGAGGAGGAGGCGGAGAAAAGGAAATTGTGCAATGCTCCCTTGTAAAGTCGCTGCTCTTCCACAGACTCTTACAAGCAGTGGACAAAGCAGGCAGCCAAACGATGTTATAAGGAAGCACTGCACAACGTTAAATGAGCATGTTCGCTAATTGAGCAGCGATGTAACTTTGAAACAATGTTAAGTGGGAGGACATTAAGTGAGGAGTTACTGTACATACAAAATGATGAGAGAGTGACAAGACAGAATTCTCTGAAACCCCAAATGAGTACTCTGGGAGAGGAAGAGAGAGAGCAGCAGTTACCTCACGTTTGCATTTCTTGGACTGAAATACAAGTCAGTCCATTGTTACAAAACTACACAGGTGAATCCACACAGACTTATGGCGTAAGGTATTGAAGCATACTAATAGACAGAGCAAAATCACATGAACACTTTAGCAGTGTTCATTGTTAGAAGATTATTAATCACAGATAATCATCACCCACAGACACCTTCTCCAAAACTCTACCAAATCTACCAACTAATCCATATCTAAAATAAAATTAATAAAGTGATCAAAATTGTTATTTGTATTACAGTCCCACCTAGAGGCCTCTACCAATACACAGATATGTAGGGTACATCTACACTCAAACAGGAGAGATAATTTCCAGTTGGGATAGATGTACACATGCTATCTTTGAGTTAGTGCATTAAAAATTGAAGTGTAGCCCCAGTGGTGCAGGTGGCAGGATGGGCTAGCCACTCCGAGTATAATGCTGTCTGGGACCATAGGTACTCAGGCAGGCAGCCTGTCTCACAGCTCGTGCCACCACAGTAATATGTCTGTTTTTAGTGCAGTAGATTGATCAAAGCTGGCACAAGTACATCTATCCAAGCTCAAAATTACCGCTTCAGTTTCAGTATAAGATGTACCCATAGCAAAAGATGGTCTATGACCTGAGGAGCTTACAAATGGAATAGATAAAACAGAAAAGGGGAAGGAGAGGAAACAGGCACAAAGATGAAGCATGACTTGTCTAAGGTGATACAACCAGATATGAATAGTACCCAGGTATTCTGATCCCAGTCCTGTGCCCTACCACTGGCCCAAACTGCCTCTATGATCAAGCTGCAAGCAGAATTTCTCCACTAATTCTTTCCTAATAACCTTCTTCAAAAGATGATAGGTTAAAGATTGAGTGATAATTGGTGATATTATTAACAACAAAAGATGGCATCTTGAGCATCAATATGACACCTGCCCTCACAAACAAAACTGTTCATAATAGTGGGCCCCCAAATTTCCCACCAACTATTGCTAACATTTAACAAAAAGGTTAGGCTAATTTTAACTATTCAATTGTTCCAGTTAAACAAAGTGAAATTAGGGCCCATTTCCCCCACTTTGGTTTAGAGCCCCCATAAATGGGTTTGCAAACCCTAGGAGGGAGCAGGGAGGTGAATGAAACTAGGATTTTAAAATATATTAATTATTTTGTAAACACACACTTTATAAGTGGTTTGATACTATAAACAAAATTTAAAAATATCTTCAACCAGTGTTTTCTTTTTCTCACTGAGTTACAAGGACAAAACTAAATGTATTTAAACCAAATAAGCAGATAATAGGAACACTGTCTGTGGGAATACCTTCAATTGTATTTCTAATATTATCTGATCAAATGTCTCTTAAATTGGTTTAAACTTCCTTGGCCAAGTCCAGTTTCTGCAAATATATGGATACAAAATGGATTCCATTTAAACTCCTAAGTCTGCCAGGTTCTCCTTGCTTCACTAACTTGCTTTGTGGAATGCAATAACACACTTGAGATATATAATCTAACGTTGCTCAGTTGAGGCCAACTCTGCTTGCCACTTGATAGAAATTCTATTTTGCAATCAGCAGTAATTTACGATGAAGCCAGTCTTTATAAAAGTCTAAGGTGATACCTTTCCCAGTAAGAAGTAGTGTCCATGCCCCCTGACCGAAAGCTACACAGTTCATTTTGAAAGCATTTGTCTCAGAAAATATATTAAAACAGGATGGGTAAAGGATGAATTTTGCTCTTCTGCAGCAGGCCATCCCAAAGCCTATACCTCTTACCACCCATTTAAAATAGACTTATGTAGGGTTGGTGCATAGGTTTGAGTTGAACTCAAACATCCTCCACTCAATAGTGGCACCAACTACACATTTTCATTTCACTGAGCATACCAATTTGACCCCAAAAAGAGAATCCTTGACTTTTCTTTTATCAGAAACTACCTTGATTACCCTGCTATGTTTTCAGCATACACTAATTGGAGAATAACTACAGACAGAGTCCATTAGGAAAGTTCTGGCTTTTTTTGTTGCTGTTTTGGGAAAGGTGCAATTTTTGCTTTTTCTCTGTTTTATGCAATGCGTACACAACAAACAACAATATCTCAGCTCATATATAAATAGGACTTGATTCTGCAACTTGCTGAGCAGTCTGGTCCTGATCAAGCAATGCATTTAAGCCCATATTTAACTTTAAGCATATGAGTAGTCTTGTTGGAACCAATAGGACTATTAATGTGCTTACAGTCAAATAATACTTTGCTGCATCAGGGCCAGCATGTGCAACACCTTGAAAGACTGAGCCCACAGCTAGCTGCACAGACTAATTGCAAGTTTCTCTTCAAATCAAAATGAAAA
Source organism: Mauremys reevesii (assembly GCF_016161935.1). NCBI lineage: Eukaryota > Metazoa > Chordata > Testudines > Geoemydidae > Mauremys > Mauremys reevesii. Next base: position 283,504,608 of record NC_052623.1, read on the forward strand.
TTCTATATTAAAATAAGACAAAATTCAAAGTGATGGTCTGAGTTATTAATGTAAAGGTTACGATTAGGAACAATGCTGTGTTATATAAAACCATGTGACAAAAATCAGCAGTCTTATTGCAATAAAGTAGTCTTAGGAATGTATACTATGCATATTCAATGCATTGTTTTCAGTCACCACAGAATAGTAATTGCTGATAGTATGGTATTGTGTGTTCTGCTTTTGCAATGTGGACTTCCATTCCCTGGGGGGTAGTGCTTAGAATGTGGACTGAGAAAGGTCAGCACATTATCCATTAAGCCATCAAGCTTTTTCTTATTATAATAGTAGGTGAAAGGCTTTAGCTTGAGTCACAAATGTAAAGTTCAGCAGACTGATCATATCTCATATTGAAAGAACAGTGCAAAAATAGCTTTGTCATAGTACATATTGGTATTCAGTGCTCTAAATGTCACTACACAATGACAGAGTATCAAATATGTTGAATCATATCACTGAAAGCCAGGAGATAGAGCAATTTTCAGCGTTCTAAGTCCAATTTATGTTTATAAATGGGAAGCTCAGTTTGAGCCCTACTTATCTGAACAGACAATGCTAGCATGAGGTTAGATTTTATATGAGCCTGCTTGTTTATCTCTAATTATATGCTAATCAATTTGATTTCTCATTTAAACTCTAAGCTATTGCCATGTAATAATCAACCTCACGTTGAAGCAACAAAGCAGCTGTTATACTTACTACATAAGCAGGGTTTAATTGCACATTTGGTATGATGAAAATGAAGATGGATTCTGTTTCATTGTCCTTAAAATATACTGTTCTACAGTGCACTTGTACTTGAGCTGACACATTTATAGCTACATTATTAAAGTGTAGCATCCAAATATTTACTAAGACATTGCCAAGCTATTTCCTTTGTATTTTTGTTTTATATAGGCAGACTGACTGTTTTTTATTGTATTTTTCTCTTAATTTTTTTTTGTAGTGAATGTGACATATTTATACAACAAAAATGGAAAAACAAAAACTAGAACTGGCTAATCTCCCCCCAAAAATGCCATATGTCTGACCAAAGCAAACCTACATGCAGATGGCAGCTAAAAATATCTTTTGTTTGGGGGCATTAGGGAAAGAGTTTGGAAAATTCAGAGTACTTTTTTTTCCTACTTGTATACAGGTAGCACCTCAGACTTATGAACACCAGAGTTACGACTTGACCGGTCAACCGCACACTTCATTTGGAACTGGAAGTATGCAATCAGGCAGCAGCAGAGACCAACCCCATGCCCCAAAAAGGAGAATACAGTAGAGTACTGTGTTAAACGTGAACTACAAAAACAATAAAAGGGAAGTAAAAAAAAAAGATTTGACTAGGTAAGAAAGCTGTTTCCATGTTTGTTTCATTTAAAATAAGATATTAAAAGCAGCATTTTTCTTCTGCATAGTAAAGTTTCAAAGCTGTATTAAGTCAATGTTCAGTTGCAAACTTTTGAAAGAACAATAATGTTTTGTTCAGCATAACATTTCAGAGTAACAAACAGCCTCCATTCTGGAGGTGTTCGTAACTTGGAGGTTCTGCTGTAGTTACACAGTTGTCATGGTGACTGGGAAATATTTGAATAAAAGTATAGTTAAAAATCTGTTTGCTAATTAAGGCCCTGATCCAGCAAAGTACTTAAGCACATACTTTAAACATGTGTAGTCCATAGACCCATGGGAATAATCATATGTTTAAGTACTTTGCGGAATTAGAGCCTAAACAAATCCGAAGTTCAAACATTTTTGGGTTTTTTTTTAGTTAAATACTACATGGATAAAAAAGCTAAAATTCTACCTCCATCCTGATTCTGGATCTAATTGTGAATTATGCAAAAGTGCCCTGTGTGAAGAGGTGAGCACTTTGATCTCTCATCTATAGATAAATGTCTATCAGGGATGGTCTAGACAGTATTTGGTCCTGCCATGAGGGCAGGGGACTGGACTCGATGACCTCTCGAGGTCCCTTCCAGTCCTTGAATCTATGAATCTCATAGAATCAGGCCCACAGTGAGCACAAGATATATATCTAAGCCCTTCCCACTGTGCCACCCCCCAAATACAAGCAAAAACAACACAACACAACCCGCCCCCCACACACACCCCACCACACAAACCTGTATTGAGTCTTCTGGCTAAAGTATTCCTTGTTATTGCTTGAAATATTTACAGTTCCAATGGAATAGTGGGCTCAGCCCTGTTTGGTTAGAAATTCTGGGGTGAACAAGAATGCAAGTTTGGTCTTAGCATAGTCATAGCAAGGTAGGGTTTTTGGTAGGGTAGGTACCTTTGTGCCAGACAGGGTGTGCATTCACTGGAATGCCAAACCCATTATTGTAACACTGTAGCTCAGTGTGTCAAGGCAAGAATTTTTATTCCTATTTATTTGCAGTGGTGCCCACTATGTACTAGGCACTTTCAAAACACTCAAGAAAGATGGTCTCTGCTCCATGAAGATTACAGAATGATAGAATCTGCAACTCTCATGAAAGTTTTTTTTAAATATCAATGTCTCTTACATCTGGAAATTGTAGGTTAAAGAAGTGGTATTTGATACTTGTTTCTATGAAATGTTATCACTTAATTTTATTGTTTTTATTAATATGTGAAACAATGCTATGTTTTATGATAATTTTAAAGAAAACCTCTTGTTGGTCTAGTAGATCAACTTTAAATAGGGGGAAAAATTATGTTAGGCTGAGATTGAGTATATACTCAGTGTTTTCTTTCGGAGGCTATGTAAATGCTGAATAATCAATTTGGGTTTATGGGCAAGGACTTTCGTGGTATGAAATATGGACTTTTACCTTCTGCGATTATTTGTGCAGGAATGGCTAATTAGAAGCCTGTGGTATTCAGAAATGTGTCTCATTACTTGCTCTCTGATTTAGATGCTTAGATGGGACAAGCATTAAGCATGTACTCAAGTTGCATTGAGTTCAGTCCTCACTGCTCCTTTTTAACTGCTAGCTCAGCCCATCATGTTCTGTCTGCTCACTCTGGCCATCCTGTTTGCTCTGACAGCGTGTATTTTCAGTGCAAACATTTAAATAAGTGAGGTGTGTCTTACTGACTTTTCACAACTTGTTATGCTATGCTTCAAAATGTGATCACTCCTGATTTAAGAGAGAAACTCTGTTGTTTTCTAGTGTACTTGCAATAAGTGGCTGCTGAGATTCATCAGATAGCAAAGTGAAATGGAGGCATTTAGTCTCAGAAGTCATTTATTGTGAATATGGTAGAAGCATTAGAGGAATTGCTATTACACCAAAATCCATAGCATGAAAAAGTAGAAGAATGCATTTCCCCTACTCTATGTGTGGGTGTGAGCGCTGTGGTGACTTTTTCTCTGCCTTACCAGAGATATGCACCTTGGAGATAACTGTAATGAATAACTGAATAAAGGTGGTTTGTGTATTAGAGGGTAGGTCTTTGGCCTGAATAATTGATCAAAGGGAGTGACGTGTGAAAAGAGCAATGTAGTTGGACATGCACTGCGCTATATTTCAGACTAGATTCCAGGGATGCAAGTTGTGGTAATGTCATGCAAAGCTACACACATGAAGAAAAAAAATATTTTCAGTAATGCAGCTGCAACAAACGTTATTTAACTACAAATAAGATATTTGTACTATCTGTGCACCTTATTTAAGGTCTCATTCACATTTTACTCTGTCCCTAGTCAGGGAAACTCCCACTGTAGCTCATTATACATATACTTGTCAGTGTGGAAACCACTCTGCTTTTCTTGATGGCATTGAGAAGTAGACCATACATGGCGCAGACCCGACCCAATGATGCTTTGTAATTATAGGGGCGAATTCTGCCCTCACAAATAAATACAGCAGAATTTGGTAACAAAATTGATTTTCTAGGGTTCAAATTGTATCTAAATCTTTCATACTAATTTAAGAAAGGGAAGAAAATAATGATTTTACACATAGCTAAATGTTGAAAACATTAGTTAATGGGGGAAAAACTAGACATGTATTTATATGTCTAAAATTGTTATAACTCCACCAGAGAGGTCCTTTGGGGCCATCTGCCTGTCCCAAGTCAGGGTAAAGGAGGAGGGTTGGGGGTGGGGCTAGCAACTCCACCCTGTAAAAATCAGCTTGCTACAGAAACGCCAACAATAGAGTTAACAGAGACTTTTAGCCTAGAAAAAGAAGGGTCTTCAACTCGAAGATGCATGACGCTGGGTGGTGAAAGCCGCGAGGAAGCCACTAAGCCAATCACCCTTCTTGCAGCCAGGAGGATTACCATCGGCACATGGAACGTGAGGACCATGTACGAGTCAGGAAAGTCGGCGCAGGTTGCAGCAGAGATGAGGAGCAACAACCTGACCCTACTAGGCATTAGCGAGACAAGATGGACGCAAGCTGTACAGAGACGACTGTTGACAGGAGAGCTGTTGCTGTATTCAGGACATGAAGAGAGCGACGCACACCACACACAGGGAGTAGGCTTCATGTTGTCCAAGCAGGCACAGAGAGCATTGATTGGTTGGGAGGCACATGGTCCCAGGATCATCACAGCATCCTTCAGAACTAAAATGAAGAGGATTAAGATGAATGTTGTTCAGTGCTACGCTCCAACCAATGACAGTGAAGAGGAGGACAAAGACTACTTTTACAACAGACTCCAGAAAATATTAGAGACTCTCCCAGACAAAGACATTACCATCCTTATGGGAGACTTTAATGCCAAAATTGGACCTAATAACACAGGATATGAACAAGTCATGGGGACCCATGCTCTGGGAGAGATGAGTGAGAATGGAGAGAGATTTGTGGATCTGTGTGCACTTAACAACCTGGTCATAGGAGGCAGCATCTTTCCTCACAAGCGGATCCACAAGAGTACCTGGGTATCGCCAGCAGGCATGACAGAAAACCAGATCGACCATGTCTGCATTAGCAAGAAGTTCAGAAGATCCTTGCAGGACGTTAGAGTTAGAAGAGGAGCAGACGTGGCGTCCGACCATCACTTAGTGGTGGCCAGATTGAAGCTGAAGCTGAAGAAGAACTGGATAGACGCGTCAGACAGAAGAGCGAAGTACAACGTCAACCTTCTGAAGGACCATAAGACCAAGGAAGATTTTGGATTGACGCTGAAGAATAAGTTTTCAGTACTACAGGATCAGTCTGAAGAAGAGGAAGACAGTGTACTCAACAGATGGCAGAAAGTGAGAGACACACTTAGGTCAGCATGCCAGGAAGTGCTTGGAATTAAGAAACACCAGCAGAAAGAGTGGATCACAGCAGAGTCCTTGACAAAGATAGAAGACAGAAAGAAGAAGAAGGCAGCAGTCAACAACAGCAGGACTAGAGCAGCAAAGGCCAAAGCTCAAAATGAGTATGCTGAAGCCCACAGAGCAGTGAAGAGGAATATTAGGAAGGACAAGAGAGATTATGTGGATGGACTGGCAGCAGAAGCAGAGCAGGCAGCATACAGCGGTAACATGAAACAGCTGTACGATACTACCAAGCGACTGTCTGGAAAGTTCAGCAAGCCAGAACGTCCCGTTAAAGACAAGCAGGGAAAGTCTATAACAGGAATAGAACTACAGATGAACAGATGGGCGGAGCACTTTGAGGAACTTCTGAACAGACCAGCACCACCAAATCCACCAGACATCGACCCAGCCAACGAGGACCTCCCAATCAATTGCGATAAACCAACCAGAGACGAGATCAGAAAAGCCATCACCATGATGAAGAACAGGAAGGCGGCTGGACCTGACGATATCCCAGCAGAGGCCCTGAAAGCAGACCTGGATGCTTCAGTGGAAATGCTGTACCCCCTCTTTGAGAAGATATGGGAAGAAGAAGTGATTCCGGCCGACTGGAAAGAGGGATATCTCATCAAAATCCCCAAGAAAGGAGACCTCAGCAACTGTGCCAACTATAGAGGAATCACACTCCTGTCGGTGCCAGGGAAGGTCTTCAACAGAGTCCTCTTAGAGAGAATGAAGGATGCCGTCGATCCACAGCTACGAGATGAACAGGCAGGTTTCCGGCAGAACAGATCATGCACGGACCAGATAGCAACGCTCCGCATCATAGTCGAGCAGTCTATGGAGTGGAACTCCTCGTTGTACATCAACTTTGTTGACTATGAGAAAGCATTCGATAGCGTGGATCGAGAGGCCCTCTGGAAGCTCCTTCGGCACTATGGCATCCCAGCAAAGGTGGTCAACCTGATCAAGAATTCATACGACGGCATACACTGTAGAGTGATCCATGGAGGGCAGCTCACAAACAGCTTCCAGGTGCGAACCAGAGTCAGACAAGGATGCTTGTTGTCACCACTTCTCTTTCTTCTCGTCATCGATTGGATTATGAAGACATCCACTTACAAGCGTAGGAATGGAATCCAATGGTCATTGTGGACCCAGCTTGATGACCTGGACTTTGCCGACGACCTTGCACTCCTTTCGCACAGTAAACAGCAGATGCAAGAGAAGACCAACGTAGTGGCAGCCACGTCATCACAGGTTGGCCTCAACATCCACAAGGACAAGACCAAGATCCTTAGGATCAATTCCATCAGCAACGACCCAGTCACACTGAATGGAAGCCCCCTGGAAGAAGTGCAGTCCTTCACCTACCTAGGTAGCATCATCGACCAGCAGGGTGGCACAGACGCAGACATCAAAGTAAGGATTGGTAAGGCAAGAGCAGCCTTCTTACAGCTCAAGAACATCTGGAGCTCCAGAGAGCTGTCTTTGGCAATAAAGATTCGACTGTTCAACTCCAACGTGAAATCAGTCTTACTGTATGGAGCTGAAACCTGGAGGACAACCAAAACAACCACCAGGAAGATCCAGACCTTCATTAATAGCTGCCTCAGAAGGATTCTCCAGATCCGCTGGCCAGACACCATCAGTAACATCCACCTCTTGGAGAGGACCCATCAACTCCCAGCAGAGGAAGAAATTAGAAGGAGAAGGTGGGGCTGGATAGGACATACACTACGCAAGCAGCCAACCAACATCACCAGACAGGCACTGCAGTGGAACCCCCAAGGCAAGCGGAAAAGAGGCCGCCCAAGAAATACCTGGCGACGCGAGCTTCAGGTTGATAGCAAAAAAATGGGCTATACCTGGAACCAGCTAGAGCGAATGGCCCAGGATAGAAGACTATGGAGATCTGTGGTTGGCGGCCCATACCCCGGTTGGGGTGACGGGCATGAATGAATGAATGAATGAAAATTGTTATATCTGGCTAAGGAATGTCTGACAGAGACTTGATTTGTTTTCTTTTGATTTTTTTCTCAGATGTACAAGACATTTCACTTAAAGCTACTGATTGATGTATGATAGGAGGGACCTTAAACTGATATTTCAAATTATACATTTATGCTTCTAGAATCTGATATATAAATGATTGTTTAATACTTGTACAGTATTTGATATATACTTATATGCAGAGCTTATTAATATGATAATTGTATTCCAGCATTTTTAAAAGCTACACAACAGTTTTCCTTTTCTTTAAAAATTTCCTTCAACTTTACTGAGAATTAACAATTGTGTGACTTGTTACTGTTGTGAGATAGAGAAGAACCATTAATTGATATGGTAATTGAGGGCATCCTATGACTGGCTTTAAAGTATATGTCTCACTGCCTTGTATAGCATGTACACAAGCCAATAAAAACTTAAAATATTCCTATGTATCTTCAATTTATAGGATGAAAGTTCAGCCTTAAATGTCAACTTTCCTTGCTTTCTTGCTGCTAAAAGTTAGAATGCTGGCATTATTTTTACGTGTGTTTTGCTCAGATGAAATTTTAAGATAGTGCACTTTTGGCACAATCATACTTTACTGGCTCATTTCTTAAATCATGTATCATAGATTAGGTCTCTTGTCATTCATGTAACATGAGAAGTGGGTTGCAGGATACCATAAACGTTATAATTCAGATATGTGACCATATGCAAATAGCCATATGATTTAGCTTTTTGTACAAGCTGCTGCATAATTGTTTATTTTATCTACATTACAGCTTTGCTTTCCAGAAATTGTTCTGAATCTTCCCCACAAAAGGGAGTTCAGTGGGTGTCCTGTGCCTGCTCCCATGCTGCTGCCTTTTGAAAGGACTGAGGTAAGAACATAAGAACGGCCATACTGGGTCAGACCAAAGGTCCATCCAGCCCAGTATCCTGTCTACCAACAGTGACCAATTCCAGGTGTCCAAGAGGGAGTGAACCTAACAGGTAATGATCAAGTGATCTCTCTCCTGCCATTCATCTCCACCCTCTGACAAACAGAGGCTAGGGACACCATTCCTTACCCATCCTGGCTAATAGCCATTAATGGACTTAACCTCCATGAATGTATCTAGTTCTCTTTTAAACTCTGATATAGTCCTAGCCTTCACAACCTCCTCAGGCAAGGAGTTCCACAGGTTAACTGTGTGCTGTGTGAAGAAGAACTTCCTTTTATTTGTTTTAAACCTGCTGCCCATTAATTTCATTGGAGGGAGGTTCTTCTGAAATACAGGGCTGTGCTAAGGACAGCAGAACTGAAGGTCGGTCCCAGGAACATATGTATTCCCAGACATCAGCTTCTCTCAGAGGAAGTGATGTCTCTGCTGAACTGTAGCAAGCAGCATATTGCAGAGCATAAGGTATGCCACTCAGGTTGGCGTTAGCTCCTGTACAGCGCTAGAACCACTGAAAGACTTTCTGGCTAATTGTAATAAAGGCAGATTAAGCAGTTGAGGGAGCTAGAAGAGGCTTGAAGGTAAGTCCAGCTACCGTCCAAAGTTCTCATTTCAACTGCTGTGGGCCCTAGGAGTTTCCATGGCAACATTCAGCCCCTCCAGTGGAGTTGCTAAGCAACAACGCAGATAAATAATAATATGTCTCAGGAGTTTTTATTTGTGAAGTATTTTTAAAATTATTTTAATATTTAAGCTTGTGAAATTATTTTGTGTCAGTTAACATTGTTGCCATAATTCCCATTTTGCTGTAGAATTCTGTGCAATTTTACTGCATACATCTAGAAGGTTGGACCCAGACACTGGATCTAATATGGTGCATAATACGCTGGGCCTTGAGGAGATGATATGTGGGTGCCTAACCAACTGGAAACTTCCTATCCCACATTAACTTTCTCTTGCACTCCATAGAGATAGGAAAGTAAAACATGGCACTTAAACCCTTTTTTCTCATAGTAGCCACAAAAGTCAGTATTAACTTGTCTTCCATAATAAAAGAAGGTACATGCTGTATACTGTAGCCTCTAACATAAACCTAGTAGGACTCAGTCACACAAAGGGATAATATAGCTGTGAAAATATCTTTAAATTTTATGAGTCAATCATTCTTGCTTGTTATAATAAGTGGGGCTGGTAGCATTGTCTATTACTTAGGTGCCCAGACATTTCCCATTAAGACCCTGTGTTTAGTTGTTTATAACTTTACCAAACAATGTCCACTTGGGCTGAAATTTTACATGCCTCAGGCTGATTTGTTGAAAATGTCAGCCAATACTGTTCAATAATTTCCAAGAATAAGATAGGAGAAAAATATGTTGTTTTGCCTATGTTGAAAAATTCTTTCTTTTTCTCTGAGAAGCTCTATTTCCCCCATGTATTGGAGCAAGGACATGAAATGTGGCAAGGATATGATCTTCATGTGAAGGTTGTGCCTTTTGCCATTCAAATTGCAGATGTGGACTGATGGGGGCCAGAACTGAGAGCCAGGAGACTGCCTCTGCTGTGCTGTCTATTCCCACTCTGATGGACCAAGGCAATGTAGAGAAGGAAGCTGACTAATTTGAATGTGCTGGACAAGCACTGTAGTGGGAGAGGAGAGTAGGTTGGAACAGAAGCTTGGGAGTTGGGGAGACTGGGACCCCAGGTTGGTGGTACAGAGAAGAGGTATCTAGAGTGGGAACGGGCATGTTGGGGAAACTGGGACTGGCTGGGCAAGAAGATTCAGAGTCTGAGAGGGAAATGGGGGAAGACTAGAATCAGTGGGTTGGGGAAAGGTTGAGACTGAATGAGTTGTCAGGTGGGGTGACTGGGACTTGAAACCAGTGGGCTAGTGGGGTTCAAAGTGTGGTGGGGGGAGAGAGATTTGACAAAGAACCAAGGTGCAAAGAACCAAGGGAAAACTGGCACAGCAAGAGACTGAGAACAAGGGTTGAACTGGGGTGGGGGAACTGGGAATAGCTAGAGGAAACTGGGACTGGGATAGGGAATGTGTAGGAGGAGACTAGGACTGGCTGGGCAAGGAGAGTGGGAGAATCCTGAGGACTGGGACAGGGTAGGTGAGGAGAATGGGAGTGGACAAAGAGCCAGGGATAGGACAGATACAGCACTGGGACAGGGACAGGCTGGAAGGGACAATGATAAAGTTTGCAGGGAATGGACAGAACAGGCTATGCATGCTAGAACACACTCCTTTCCAGCCTGGAATGGACCCCCAAATTCTCGAGTCTCACCGTTCCTCTGATCTTAGCAAATATCAGTGAATCCCTCTATCAGATTGTCCAATCACCTTCTAGTGCTAGTCCACAAAGAGTATGGCAACCAACTTCTATCAGTTACTCTGTTTACATAGGTCTGTGTGGAGGGTCTAAAACTTCTATCTCTGATGACCCATGTGGGTGTCAATAGGATGAAAAAAATTTTTTTTAAACTACCTTAAGAGAACATTATTAAGGTTGCAAAATCAAGCACTCAAAAGTTAGGAAAAGCCAGCATTAAGGTTACTGTGTGTGTTTGCACCATCTATCTCTCTTGTTTTTTGTGAAAAAGTTCAAAATGTCTCTGTTGTATCCCAATGCAGAATGGGAAATTTTTTGAAACCTCAGTGTTTTGTAGGATGCTCTAATCAGGATGCTAGCTTTAGCCTCCTAGTTTGAAAATATTGGCTTAACTGCATATATTTTTCACACATTTTATGAACCCAGTATATTCATGAGGTAGATAGCTTTTATGTGTTATTGACTAGGTGTGTTTTTGGTCATCCTTCATTTGCATCATGCTGAGCACACCTTCTGTGTCCAAAATGCTGAGCAAGGCTTTCTGCCTGATATTCATAATTCTTTGAGCATAATAGTCCTCCATAATATATTGGACATTAGGAGGTGGAACTTAGAAGCCTGTCTTGTTTTACGCCTGATCCACTTTAGCTCCTAGGATGTACTGTAAAAAAAGACTTTTCATTTTGATTTTGTATCAGGCAGAAAGCCTTTAATCCTGTAAACTTTAGCCCGTTAACCTCAGCACCTCATTTCATTCCTAGCAGCTTCAGTGCTCTGTTCTGTTCAGGTTGATCCAAAGCCATTTGGTGCTGCTTCAGGCTTGGATTAATCTGCTGCATTTTATTCTTCTCTGAACTCATCCTTCATCTTTTCAATTAGTTCAGTGAGCAGCGGGATCTCAGTCTTCAGGACCTTCCCTTGTGGACTCTGCTTTGCATTATGCGTATGAATCAGCACAACTGTGGCTGATTCAGCTCCTATCTCCATGAGTGAAACAGAAAAGCCATGTGAAAGTGAGATACAGACTCATCCACCCAGAGCTTTGGAGAAACAGCATGAGCAAAAGGCAGATATAAGGGAAAGATCAAATTAATTCACTGAATGTCAGATGACTACAGGAGATTGGCTAGAGCAACTCAGTTTATGGCAGGTGGCTGGATAAGATTGGTTGACAGAGTGCCATGTGAGTTGATTTGGAAGGATGTAATAGATGAGGATTAAGACTCCATTGTACCAGGCACCATATGATCACAGAAAAGAGAGAATCCTTTATAATTTAAAGGTAAAAACCATGACTAGATGAGCAAAGTAGCCATCAGCATACAGACATTATCTACAATATGTCTATAGAGTGTGTGCGCACAGTATTACAAGGCTCTACACTAATATCTAAAAATGTATAAGAAATTGTATATTATATTTATTATTTTAGAAATAGAATGTGATAATGCAATTAAAAACTATATAGTAATACATGTACACAGAGACAGAATAAAGGTTTCGCATGCAAACTTCATTTTGACATGTTTTAATTCTCTTGCAATAATGTCATTTTTTAATGGTGTATGTGTTACTGTGCAGGCCTTCACTTACTGCGGATCACTTAAAGCTCTTTGCATCTAGAAAGAAAGAAGTAATGAGATGTGGTAGAGTGGGACAGGAAGGGGAAAAGAAACTATTAGGATGAAACTGAATGGTAAGAGTTTATCTGGGTGGAATTAGGACATATATAAATATTTAGAAAGCATAGAATTGTAAACATAAGAATACAGTCACTATTAAGATTTATAATAAGTCCTTCTACATCTTGCATAGAAGGTGAGACAAAGTGAACTGGAAATCATCATGTTACTCTATCATGCATTTTACTTAGGTTACTGAACCCATGAAGTGCCAAAAGCCAATTAAAGTCCATGTCTAAAAAGCATTTAGGATTATCAAAGAGAGCCATCCACCATTTAAAAATAAAATGCCAAAATTCAAAGAAACAATTTCCAGTTCAAGTCTTTTCATCTAACAAATGTTTTAGAACATAAAATAAATTCAATAATCAGAAACCATTTTGTTATAAAAGAGTTGATTTACCCTTACTGAACAATGAAGAGAGGAGGGGAAGAACAGTGTATGTAGAGAGAACAAGACAGTATGTGTATGAGTGAGCATATGTTCTCTCTCCAACTTATAAAGGACTGTCTCTAGTGTTTTCAAATTGTTAAATATTAATGTGAATGTAACCAAAGGAAGAATTCTACTGATAAATAGTAAGTCAGTGGGGGTCTGTATAAGATTATAATTATTACTATTTTATTATTATTTCAATTATTTCAGTGTTTGACAGAGTTCAGAACAATTGGCAAGTTCACCTCAGGAAAAGGAGTGAGTATTGGTGATCTGGCAGACCTATTTAGGAAATCTTATGGATGTAGATTGTATGGAAACATATACTGATAGTATATTTGTGTCAGCATACATTTTTAGAAAAGAGACATTTCTAAATTACATGAAAGGAACATTTTCACCAGCAAAATTTGAGAGAATGTTAGCAGAAAAAGAAAAAAAGAGGGGAAAAAAGTAGGGAAGAGGAACAGAAAAATAGTCATGATTATTTACCCCAGGTGCACCTTTGTCACTTTACAATGCTATGAAGTTGACTATAAAGCCCTAAGAGTTTACAGTCCCACACCCTCGTCTGGCAAGCATTTATGCATATACTTAACTTTAAGTAAGTGAATTGTCCCATTGACTTCAATTCCTATAGCCTAACAAGCTGATCCTATGAATACTAGCAGGTTTGACATTTACTATCATGAGTAGTCCAACTGGCTTCACTACAAAAACTGAAGCATTAGGTCCTGAAATTGCTACATGATGTAACAAGCTGAATGATCTGAGAGTGGAGAGCTCTACTTCCTTTGGAAAAAAAAAAGACATATAATTAAAATAGTATGGCAAAACTATAATTAAGAGGTGATAGATCCATTAAGCATTGTACATCTTGTTTGTAACCAATGCATTATTCTTCTGAGAGTATGTATGCTCTTATTGTCAGTCCTCTCATTCTTCACCTTCAGTCCCTCCCTGTATTTGTCATTTTCTTCTGTTCTCATCATAGCTGAGAGTTGGATCTTGCAGATACTTACCACCAGTGCTTACTACTGTAAATAGTGCCACAGAAAAAAAAAACCAGACATGGAGTGTGTTGGGAGAAGGGGAGTTAGGAGAGAAAAGGATGAAGACAATAAGATTATGTAGTCTCTTGGGTAAGCAATATATGTAGTTTGAGAGTTACTTTTACTACGTACAATGTTTATCTGAGCACACTGGTTCTTGTATGGCTCTTGTTCAGTATTTTAATGCAGACCATTTTTTTCCAAAGGAAACAAAGCTCTGGTTTACACAAAGGAGTATCTATAAAGATTAACTAAATCACTTGCCTTGCTGTCACAAATAATTTCAAGGCCTGAATCTTAAGCCAACAAGTGTACTGAATTCTCACTGAGAATACTGTGTGAAACAGCTGCAGGATCAGGTGCTCAAATGTTGTTGTTGGTTTTTTTTTGGATTTAGCTTTTCTATAATAATTTCATGATTAACAATGCTCTATGGATAGTGTTCTTCAGAGTCACAGCTATACCCCTGAGTGCCGCAACTTTGTCTGGTTCTGGCTTAGTGACACCAGTCCTTCACCTATTTCAGCAGCAAAAAAATAAAGCTCCAAGTTCAGCAAAAACCATGTTTTAAATTCTGCAGCCTTGAGAAGTATTTTTGTAGTTGAACAGAAAGGACTCATTTGTCTTTCAGTGTTGAGCTCTGGACATCCAGTCTTGCACATCCAGAAGGTCACACATCACAGTGTGGGTCTTAGAATAAGAGAAAGAAAGGGGAGGAGGGAGATTCATGGAGCTTCAAAGGAACCCCTAGAGGGGAAAATTAAATTTCACAGTAGATCTGTTTTGATGTTGAATTCAATTTTCTTTACCAACCTTTTGATCCCCAGCAGATTAGTGACTGACCAGAGATTTCTCTCCATTAAATAACAGAAGCTAAAAGCAATACTGTTGGCACAAACAAGCACACTCAGAAAAGCTAATGCTGATACCATCCTTAACCTATGCTACTCTAGTGGAGCATCTTTCATCAAGAAAAATCCCAAAGCATTTGCAAAGTGGCTTTATATAGAAATCACTTCGCTCACTCTCAAAATGTGCCCCTCTCTGCAGTAAAATACCACAAGGGCTAGATCCATAAATGGAGCTGAGATTAGGTGCCCTGCTGTTTGGTTGAATCCACAGCCCTGAGCTAGGTGCCCAGGCTCCTTATCCACCGCATGGGGAAAGTTAGGTGCCAAAGAATGGAATTCACGGAAGCCAGCAAACTGAGTGAGGAGCCACCCAAGCTAGCTAACAAGAGATGCTGAGAAAAGGGATGTGACCTAAGTATTGTCTCTCAAAGAGGTTTAGGCACCTAACTCTGGGCTGAAGTGAGGCACTTATATCAACCTGGGAGTCAGCTTTGAACCCTTCCCTGGAGTTAGGGCTGATCAGGGTTAGGCACCTTTCTCACAAAAAATTGTCTTGGTGGAGGTGTTGCTGCTGCTATACCCAATAGCCCAGTGGTTAGAACACTCACTCCAGAGGTGGGACAACTAAATTCAAATCCCCACTCTCGCTGGTTCAGCGCAGGGAATATAGTCGCGTTCTGGCAGAATGAATGTAAGTATTTCATACAAAATGGAACAGCTTCAATAGGAAAGATTGAAAGCACTACGCTTCAGATTATCCTGTAGTCCTCTGGTTAGAGCACTCACCAGATAAGTGGGAGGCCTGTATTCGACTCCTTTCTTTACCTCAGGCAGTGTAGGGGTTTGCACCCTAGTCTACCATGTCCTGGATGAGTGTTGTAAGTGCTGGCCTATTGGTTATAAGGTGGGGTCAGGGTCGGCTCCAGGCACCAGCCTTCCAAGCAGGTGCCAAATTGCTGCCATGGATGGCAGGGAAGTCTGTGTGCCATTAGGGCGGCACATGTGTTTCCGTGGCGGCGGCAATTCGGCGGCAGCTTCAGTGTTCCGGCTGAAGCTGCCGCCAAATTGCCACCACCACGGAAAACGTGCGTGCCGCCCTAATGGCGCATGGACTGCCCCCGCCGTCCACGGCAGCAATTCAGTGTACTGCTTGGGGCGGCAAAAACAGTAGAGCTTGCCCTGGGTGGGGGCATAATTTTCTGCTGGTCTTGACATGGGAGGTTGCACCTGGGCATCCCTACCAGATCAAGCTCTGCAGATGAAATAGGCAAGGGATTACTTAATATGAGAATTCAGCAGGGGAGATAGGCACTGAGCAACTCAAGTGTCGGGACTTAGGTAGCTTTGTGCATGCTCACTGCCAGAAATTCAGATGCATGTAGGACTTTAGAGGCCTCCAGGTTTATGTGGGGTTTTTGAGGCGCTAAATTTTGGAGGTAGGCACCTAAAACACTTTTTGTTATCCTAGTCCCAAGTGTTGAACAGTAGAAAGCAACTGTAGGTTACGGTTTAAGAAAGGATGAGAAGAGAAACTTCCAGATGAAACTTTTGAGAGTATTTAGATGGGCAAAATGTAACTAATTGTCCAAACTGGGGTTCAGCCAAGACAGTGGGATTAAATACTCTTACTCTTGCCAAAACAAACAATGCCACCAAGAAATCTTTAATGACGAGTGGTCAGGACTTCACATTTAAATCACATCTGATTCATACAATGGTCTCTGTATAAAATTTGGCAGTATTTACCTCATTTATTTATTCTAAATATTAAAAAAAATACCTGTGATATCTGAACAGTCCAGTTCAAAGTCACTGTCCTGATTTCCAAAACCCTGTGTGGAACTGATCCTAGCTACCTGAGATACCATGTTCTCCATAACCAGAACTCCTACCTTCCAGTCCTAAAATGGCATGGGTCCAGGCAGAGAGAGGTGAACTGTCAACAGGTTTGGGCTGGATAAACATTCAAAAAGTGTTTCTAACAGTCCCTCTCCCTGACTTGACTTAGGCAACCTTGCAAGCTATCACCCCTTCTTTTCTTGCAAGCAGCTCACCCCAACAAGCCCTCAGTCCTTTTCCTGTATTTCAAAAGTCTCCTCTGGCCTTCTGCTTCTGCTCACAAACACTGCTCTTCTGAGAACCTCAACTTGTCATAGCCAGGACCAGTCACTATGAAGTTCAGAAACAATACAGACTCTCTGCTACAATCAGTTTCTCTGTTCTGATTTTGTCAACTCTGGAGCTTTCCCATCTTAGAGTATATTGTTTGCCTCTGATAGAAAAAGCAGTGCATTTGAGACTTCACCCGAGGCTTAAGCCTCGCAAATACCAGAGATCCAGTGAAACGTGTCATAGATCATCAGAGGATGGGAAAGGAGAGGATCTGTTGGAGGGAGATCAGAATGGGAAAGCTTATGTGGTCTGTTTGCAGACAGAGGGACTGCTGGGAAATTGCAGAAGTTGCTAGAGAGAATGAGAGATATCCTGTTGGGGAGAAAAGTGGTATAATGTCTCAAAAGCAATGTGAAATATTTAAAAAGTTCAGGGAGAAGGCTGAAGAGTGGGTCTACAGTAGTTAGATTTGATTAAAAACTGTTCAGCCATCCTTAGTGACAGGCATTCTGAGAGTGACATTAATCAGTTGACTGCTGCTGAATATATCAGTTATGCTTCATAAACATGCACCTGCTGTGCTGCTGAGTGTACCTGCTGTTTTTTGATCTTTCATTGATTTCAAAGTGATGGAATAAGAAAGGAGGGAGAGCAGAGGCATAAAAGTGAATGATCTTAATATGGAGGCAGCAGCATCTTGTGGATAGGGCACTGGACTGGAAGTCAGGCTCCTCTACCCATCTTCTGAGACTTTAGTAAGTTACACCACCCTTCTGTACCTCAGTTTCCCCCAACTGTAAAGTGGCTTGAGATCAACAAATGCAAAGTGCTATATAATAGGTAAGTATTATTAATAATACACCATAGTAATTACTTGATATGGTCAGAGTTACTTAGTTTCACCATACAAATAAATTAAACATATAAAATCTGGAATTCTAACTAGTTGAGAGACACATGTTGGGTTTTAGCTACTAGTGGAATAAGCAGGTGGTGGGAAGCTACCCAACTCTCTGGAGATCCAGTATATAGAGGGAATGCAGAGTCCACCATCACACATAACTTGAGAATATTCTCAGGGAGGTGGTTTCTCTTTAAATAATGACAGGACATTTCATGCAGAGAGAAAAACAAAGAAAGAGCAAAACAGTAGAAGACTAGATATTAATCTCAAAAAGAACAGTGTGCTCATTTAATTGATGGGTTGAACTGATATGATATAAACTATAAAAGCAAATCTCAAGTGGTTTGTTAAAACTAGTAGCACCTCAAAAAGGATTTAACATCTTAATTTATGAACAAATGTTTATCTATCTATCTATCTATCTATCTATCTGGATTAAAGTAATCTGGGGTTTATAGCACACCCTCATCCATTCCCCCTACTGCACCACAACTTCAGCACAAAGTGAACAGGTACTGGTGCCCCCTTGATGTCAAGGAGCCACAGGGTAACACCCTCAGAACAGAGGACTGAATCTACTCTGGCAGTAGGTAGGTGACCAGGCAGATTTCTCCTTGGTCAAATGGTTGTTGCTCTTCCCTCTGCTGGAGGCTTTCTGCAGACTGAGGCAGACATCACTGCATCAGTTACACTCCATTTATGTTTTGAAGCATTTTTTTCCCAGCAACAAGAGCGAGAAATCAGAGCTGAAATTTATCGTCACACAAGTCTGGTAGCCAGGGCCCTAGACATGGGTTTATTGGATATGTGCCTTAATCCAGCCCTGAATATATATATATATATATATATATATATAAAATTAAAAATATCTTCCCTAACTAGTTTGTGTGATATCTTTTTTTCTCCCTCCCCATTCTTACTCTTTCTGCATGTCAGATCCATAACCCTCTATCTATTTCTTCATTAAGTAGATGCAGACGTGTATTCCACTTAGGTGCATGCCCAGTGCATCAGAGCAGGAGAATTTTGCTTTGCCATTCTTGCAGGGGTGGTGCTCATGCCCTGTGGCCAGGGGCGGCTCTAGACACCAGCGCGCCAAGCAGGCGCTTGGGGCGGCCGTTTCCCGGGGGGGCGGCATTTGTCTCCGGTGGAGCTCCCGCCGGCATGCCAGTGGCAGGTCCACCGGAGCCCGGGACGAGCGGACCTGCCGCAGGCATGACTGCGGCGGGTCCCGTCTTCCCGCGGCTCCGGTTGACCTCCCGCAGGCATGACTGCGGCAGGTCCGCTCGTCCCGGGCTCCGGTGGACCTGCCGCAGGCATGCCGGCAGGAGCTCCACCGGAGCCGCGGGAAGAGGGGACCCGCCGCGGGACCGGGGAAGGGCGGCGCAGCGCTCCGCGCTGCTTGGGGCAGCCCGATTTCTAGAGCCGCCCCTGCCTGTGGCCATAGCCTCTATCCTGGTTATATGAGGCGGTGCCACCCCACCCTGCTCCCTCAGTTCCTTCTCACTACCTGTTATGGGAGTTGGAACTCTGTGGTTATCACCTCATGTTCCCTCACTCAGTTTTCTGAGAATTTCCTTTCATATATAGTTTTTAATAGTATCCTAGATAGTGTTAGGATTAGTTAGGATACTTATTGCTCTGTGTGATACCTTCACCAGGGTTCAAGCGCTGCCCATTGTGTGCGTGGTGTGATTTCTAATAGTGATCCCCACATGATGTGCCAGCTCTGTTTAGGTGAGGAGCAGGCTAAAGAGCAGTGCTCTCTCTGTCAGATGTTCACCAAAAGAGCACAGGTGGCCAGAGACTTACACTTGCAGCAGCAGCTTCTTCAGCAGTCCATGAGGCCTGTTTTGATACCGAGGCCTGTGTCTGATCAGTGGTTGCCTTTGGACTTGGTGAATAAGGCCAGTCCATTTTCTAGTACTGCCATATTCCCCAAGAAACAAAGGAACTGTTCATCCTCGTTGGGGGATGTCCAATAAAACTGCCCAGGATCATTCCAAGGCTCATGAGGACTCTTCCTCCTCCTCTAAAAAGAATATGGACCAGCACTGTACCACTTCTGGCATGCAGGATGGATCAGGTCTATCAACCACTCACTGGTATCACACCAAGACAACTAGGAGCCTGTACCTTTGTCTCTGGTTCCAGCCTTGGGGTGTCTGTTGAGTCTGGTACCAACAACATCAGCATCAGCACCATCTGTCTCCACACCAGCATCCAGGTAGAATTTTTACTTGAGAATATGAAAAAGTTGCTTGACATTCTCCAACTATCTGCTCCAGGGTGGGTAACAATCCTATTAATGATGCTGTCCTGGAATCTGCAAAGCCCTCTGGAAAAATCCAGCTTTGATGCCACCTAGGGTAAAGCATTCAGAGAAGCACTCCAGTAGTTATCTCCATGAAGCATTTTGAGAGTTTCTGTTCTCATCCAATCCCTAATCCTCTTGTGACTGTGGCAAATTATAGGGATCAGCAGGGTAGATATAAATCTACTCCCAAGGAAAGGCATCCAAGAAGATGAACTCGATGGGGAAAAAGATTTATATCTCCAATTCCATGCCAATTTGTATAGCAAACTAGCAGGAATTGCTATCCAAATATGACTTTGTTAATTGAACAGCCATGTCTAAATTTGTGGACAAGTTGTTGGAAGCCTCTACAGAAGAATTTTGTGCTTTTGTGGCTGAAGGATTTTGGTAGGTAAGACTTCTCTGCAGTCAATGATGGATTCAGCAGATACATTGGCCAGAATTATGGTCTCATCTGTGACTTTGAGGAGGGTGTCATGACGGCAAAATTCAGGCATTGTTCTTGATAATCAACGGGTTATCAAAGATATGCCCTTTGATGGTTGGGTTCTATTCTTGGACAAGAATGACGAGACCTTGCAGCACTCTCTTAAAGGTTTTCGATCCATGCTGCACTTTTTTTTGGGGGGGGGGGGTGTAGTCTGGTGTCACAGAGATGGCATTATGGCAGTGTGATAGACTCAGGCCAGTTGGGTACAGCAGAATAGCTGAAGGCAGATATACTGGCCACTGGATTAAAAGTTTTCTGTTCCCTGACTGACCAGAGCAGGGGCTGCTCCAGGCTAATGAGAACACCTGACTCTAATTAACCTGTAAAGAGTCAGGTGAGGCCATTCAGTTAATGTGACCACCTGACTCTAATTAAGGCCCTGCTGTTACTATAAAAAGGGCTCACTCCAGTCAGGCAGGGGAGTCAGGGAGCCAGAGGAGAGGAAGTGCAGCTGAAGGGCTAGTTACTGAAGACACCCTAAAACATCGTTAAAGGAGCCCTAAGGTAAGGGTGAAGAAGGGAGAAGCAGGAGAGCTGTGGGGAAGTGGCCCAGGGAAATGTAGCAACTCTGGCAGTGAAAGGTTGGCTGCCAACAACTGCTACCATTAGGGTCCCTGGGCTGGAACCCGGAGTAGAGGGCGGGCCCGGGTTCCCCCCAACCCACCACTACAGGAACATCTCCTGGAAGGGGAAGTCAGGTCCCTGTCAGGACAGGAGGCTGAACAGAGACTGTGGGAGTTCTCTCACCAACCTCTTTGCAGGCCTATGATGAAAAGGGCTCAGTAGACTGTAACCCTGGCCCTAGAGAGAGAAGGGCTACGTGGAGGGTCACAGTGAGCCACTGAGGCTAAGCATAAACCGCCTAGAAGCGCAGGACCCACAGGAGCAAGGTCAGAGCTCTGCCACAGCAGCCAATAATGGCAACAGCAGTATCACTCACATTGCTTCAGTGGGCAGTCCTTCTTTCTCACAAGGCAGAAAGACTACCACAGGAATGGTTCATAGATCCCAGAGGCAAAGGCTTTCTGGTTCTGGTTTCAGTCAGTCAACTCATCCCCTCACCCTGGAGACTACTGAGTGCCCATTTCAACTTGTGTGTCTGGGGCAGCAATCCAGTTAGGATCTGTACATTCCCATCCTCCATGCTTGGGGACAGGATTGCTTGCTTTTATGGTGTTTGGTGCTCAATTACTATGGACAGCTACGTCCTAAGCACCATCAGATTGGGTTGTGCCATCCAATTCCTTTCCACCCCTCTTCCCACTCACCTTCCCCAACCCTCTTCAGGGACGCCTCCCATGAGACACTGCTCCTTGAGCAGGTTCAGTCTTTACTAGCTTTGGGAACTGTGGAGGAGTTTCAACTGCAGGAAAAGGATCGGAGGTTTTATTCCTGGTACTTTCTGGTTCCCAAATCCAAAGGAGGGCCGAGATCTATTCTTGACCTCCACATCCTCAACAAATATATCAGGTACGTGAGGTTCTGAATGGACACCCTAATAACTATTCTCTCCATGTTAAATCACAATGATTGGTTTTCTGCCCTGTACCTTCAGGATCCTTATTTCCACACACCAATTCTCCCAAACCACAGGAGAGTCCTCTGGTTTGTCCAGGCGAACTGACATTATGAATACACCATGCTCCCTTTTGGTCTATTCTCTGCTCTCTGGGTCAGTACCAAATGTATGGATGTATTGATGGCATAACTCAGGAAGAAGGGAACCCATACCTTCCCAAACCTGTGTGATTGGTTACTGAGAGGCAAGTACAGGGAAGAAGTCCTCTCCCATGTACGTGTCTTACTACTCTTACTCAAGCGCCTGGGCCTCATCCTCAACAATGGACAATCAATGTTGGACCCCACTCAAAAATTGCATTAATAGGGGCCCTAACAGATTCTACAAGTTTGAGAGCCTTTTTGTTTTGAGAGCTTTTTTGTTTGCGAGAAGTTGGGAATGGGCGACAGGTGATGGATCACTTGATCATTACCTCTTCTGTTCATTCCCGACCGGGCACCTGGCATTGGCCACTGTTGGAACACAGGACACTGGGCTAGATGAACCTTTGGTTTGACCAGTATGGCCGTTCTTATGTTTTGCCAATTGGCTGTTTTCATATGATTTACTGCCTCTGTCTGGAACTGTAGGCTCAAATCTCTACTACAGCTTGAATTGGCCTGAGGCTGCTGGGTCACTTGGCTACATGAAAGCAGGTTGTCCGGTTTGCCAGATTACATATTCACATTCTCCAAACATGGCTGAAGTTGATCTATCATCCAGACTGTTATCCCTTGGACAGACTGGTCTGACTTCCCTGCTGATCCTGGACTCCTTACAATGGTGGACGGTTCAGGATAATGTGTGTCAGTGTTCACTTCACTTGGTTCCCACCAACCAGACTATTGTGACTCACATCTTCTTGATAGGCTGGGTAGCATATCTCAGGTTGCTGAAAATTCAGGACGTGTGGTTGGAACAGGAAGCGTCACTGAATATCAACGTCCTGGAATTTTGGGCCATCTACAATGCCTGTCACAGTTTCCAAGATCACAACAGGGGGTTAGTGGTTTATATACTTAGCAGCAATACCACTGTGATGTATTATGTGAACAGAAAAGGGAAAGCACCCTCAAGTGTTCTATGTCAGGAAGTGATCAGTTTCTGACAACTTTGCATTGTGAAGAGCATTATTCTGGCAACCTATCACTTACCTAGAGTCCAGAATCAACTTGTGGTTCACACCAGCAGGAATTTCCCCCTGAGTCAGAAGTGGTCTCTGAAACCCAGTGTCCTGCGGTCCACCTTTGAAGTTTGGTGGATCCTGACAAATCAACCTGTTCTCCAAGAGATTCAACAAGAAATACTGCCCATTTTGCTCTTGAGGGGATTTCCATCTGTGCTCCCTGATCGATGCCTTTCACCTGGATTGGGAATTGGCACTCTTGAATGGAATTGGAGGAAAAGCATACATCTTGCAGGTCATCTTCAAAATGAAATTGGACCACACCAAGGTCATATTCATTGCTGTGGCATGGTCAAGGCAATGTTGGTTCTCCGACCTTCTCGTGTTATCAATTCAGCCTCCCATACTCCTTTCTCTTTATCCCAACCTCTTGACTCAGCATCATAGTTACATTTTGCATTCTACACTCAGCTCTTTGCATCTCACTGCACGACTGCTCCTTGGTTAAATGACGAGGCAGAGCAAAGTTCAGAGGCTGTTGAACACGTTATATTTAATGGTAAGAAGCCCTCTACCAGAATGCCCTATTTGGCTACTTAGAAGCATTTCTCAAAATGGTCGTTGGCTCACAGAGTTCAATCAAAGCTGGCTGGTATCTAGGGCATTGTGGAGTACGTGTGACATCTTCAATTGCCAGCTCTTGCATTCAGCTCATTGAGGGTGTACCTGGTGGGTGATTTTGGCATTTCATCCACCAATCCATTGGAGGTAATGATTGTCACTTGTATTTGAGTGTGACCACAACTGGAAATCAGTTTCCACATGTAGGGTTCCAGATACGTGCCAGGGCAAGTTGGTGTCTATGATCTTTCCTATTGTTGGCCAAGGTGGCACAATGATATTCTGATTCATGGGAGGTAGTTATTTTCAAATACCATGGTAGCAAGGTCCTTGAAAGGAATCCTTCATCTCCACCCACTAGTGGGAGAACCAGGTTTTTCGTCGGGACCTTAAAAAAGTTTTAGCAGCTCTGCTGGGACCTCCATTAAATCCTCTGGCATCTTTTTTTCTCCTTTATGTAAAAAAACCCACCTTCCTGGTGGCAATAACATCTGCAAGGAGAGAATGAGTTGCAGGCTTTGCTGGTTGAGCCTCTTTACATGCAATTCTTCAAAGTGACCTCAAGGCTGCACCCCAAGTTTTTTTCTAAAGTGTCTTATCAACTTCATTTGAATCAGGTGGTGTAATTAATTACCTGTGTTATTTTCTAAGCTGTACTCAACCCCAGAGGAGCAGTGTCTTCACACATGGGATGTCAGGTGATGTCTAGCCTTTTACCTGGACAAGTGTTTTTGTGTTTCGCCTCATCTGCTTGTGTCATATGCAGACTGAATGAAGGACAAGCAGTCTCTTCACAGATGATCTCTAGGTGAATAACTTCCTGTATCAAGACCACATAAAAAGTAGCTCTGACTATGCCACCATCCAGGGTGTGATCTCATTCTATACTGATAGCATTTTAAGTGATGATTCAATATTGGACATCTGCATGTCTGCCACTTGGTCAGCTGTACATATGCTTCTGAATTGTTATGCCATTACCATGACATCCAGAGCAGATGCAAACTTTGAGAAGGAAGTCCTGCAATACTTGTTGAAATAGATTCTGAGCCCCACCTCATGCAAGTACTGTTTGTGGTCATCTACACTGAGTACATAGCTGCATCTGCTTGAAGGAAAAACAGTTACTTGCCTGTATTGTAACGGTTGTTCTTTGAGATGTGATGTAGACATGTATTTCACATGAGCAGCGGGTATAATAGGCCAAGGGAGGCTAAGCCTCCCCTGGCACAGCTTCTGTGGAGCCACTGCCCAACACATGGTGGCACCGCCCCTTCCCTGCTCCACCCCTTTCCGAGGCCCTCATCGCCTGCTGCTGTTGCCTGGTGAGTCTTCCTCCTCTCGTCTTCTCCATTCCCTACCCCCCCCTCCGGAAATCCCTGCTGCTCGCCATGTCCCTCCTCCTCCTCCTCCCCTGTGGTGGTGAAGGGCTCAGGAGGGACATGATGAGGCAGCATCAGGTGGGGGGAATCTCACAGCAGGGGGGTCTGATGGGGGAATGAGGAGGTGGGTAGGAGAGTGAGAAGGTGGGTGAGTGGGTTTTGGTCTCACAGCAGGGTGGGCGGCAGGGTGACGAGGTTGGCAGCAGGTGGGGGGTCTAGGTCTTCCAGTGGGTGGGCGCTGGGGTCAGGAGATGAGTGGCAAGTGTGGGGGTCTCAGTATCATGGCGTGTGGGCAGTGGGGTGAGGAGGCAAGCAGCAGAAGGGCAGGCAGGCAGGGGATCTCAGTCTTGCGGTGGGCGGGGTGAGGAGGCGGGTGCAGGGCCGCCCAGAGGATTCCGGGGGCCCGGGGTCTTTGGCGGCGGGGGGGCCCTTCCGTTCCTGGACCCACCGAAGTGCCCCGAAGACCCGCGGCGGGGACCCCCCGCCGCCGAATTACCGCCGAAGCGGGACCCGCCGCCGAAGCGCAGCCCGGTCTTCGGCGGTAATTCGGCGGAGGGGGGCCCCCGCCGCGGGTCTTCGGGGCACTTCGGCGGCGGGTCCCGGAACGGAAGGCCCCCCCCCCGCCGCCGAATTACCGCCGAAGACCGGGCTGCGCTTCGGTGGCGGGTCCCGCTCCGTCTTCAGCGGTAATTCGCCAGCGGGGGGTCCTTCCGCCCCGGAGCAGAAGGACCCCCCCGCCGGCGAAGACTGGGAGCGGCAGAAGCTCCTGTGCCTGGCCGCATAAGAGTTTGCTGGGCACTCCGGAGCGAGTGAGGGACCCCGCTCCAGGGGCCCTGAAAAACTCTGGTGGGGGCCCCCGTGGGGCTCGGGGCCTGGGGCAAATTGCCCCTCTTGCCCCCCCCTCTGGGCGGCCCTGGGCAGGTGGAGGAGTCTTGGTCTTGCGGTGCATGGCAGGGTGAGGACGCAAATGGGTGACAGGGTGAGGAGGCAGGAGGGGTGGGTCTCAGTCTTGTGGCAGGAGGCAGGGTGAGGAGGCAAGCAGCAGGCGGGGGAGTGTGGTGGAGGAGTGAGGAGGCGAGTGGTGGGCAAGCGAAGAGTGATGATAGACTTGGCAAGTGGAGGGGTCGAGCAGCAGCTTGGGGGGTGAGTGTTGTGAAAGTAGAATGAATTATATTGTAAAAATAAGAATGGATTAAAGAAATGTTGTATGTACCTTTAAGCAGAAATAAGAAATGTTGAAATACAGGTGCCAGGAAAAGAAACATTAGGCATAAACAATGGTGCTAATGGCGAAACATTAACAGAAGATGGGTAATAGTTAGTAAGGAAATAACATATGCATGCCTAGCCCAGGTAAACTTATCTGATTCTGCTTCCTTTGTTACCTTGTTAAGTTCTCACCCTTTTATCTGTATAAATAAGATAGTTTGTGTCTTGCATGGTGCTCACATTATCTGGGTGTTATTAGCAGAGCGCTGTGCTAATAAAACAGAGTGGTCTGACAAACTGTGAGTCCAAAAAAAAAAAAAAAACAACAACAACCAACCAAACAAAAAGACTCCAGAATCTCTCCCTATTCTCCTGATTTTGACTGCCCTATTGCAGCCATGACTTGGTTTTTATTTAAAAAACATTTTAAATTTTATAAAGAATCAAGTTACCCCTTAAGGGTTAAATGCTAAATCCCAAAGCCAAACAACACTAATTACCTGTGTCTTGCAAAAAGGTCTGTCAGTTTTGCAACTTTGAATTAAGAGTCAAATGAATTTTTAGTGGCATTAAAAACAAAAACAAAACCAATTTATCTTACACCTACAAAACAGGAGTTTTACAAACCAGATGTGCTGGTTTAGATTTTTAGAACTTTACATATTTTCACAGACAAATAGATACATACACACTTTCTTTTCCTTAACATTCCTTTACACTTTTTTTTTTTACATAGCTCTATATATATTTGGATTATTTACAGGCATTCTTTTGGAAAAGGGCCCATTTTCCCTTCAGAATGGCTGCAAAGAAACCAAGAATTCTCTCTTTAACATGGTCCTTTTTAACATTTTCACAAAGTTTAACTGCTTAATTCTCTCCAGCCTTTGTAGAGTTAACTTTTCACTCTCTTTCCATAAATCACTTGTTTATCTCCCAAAATGACACCTTTATCACCTCAGATTTCATCATTTTAAGTATTGTTCCAGGGGTTCATGCCTGCACTTACTGCTTTTCTTACTCCTGACACTAGGTCCTTAGGGCTTCCAACCTGTTTTTCAGTTTCTTTATCTGTTGCTTGCCTGCTTGTCTGGGCCTGATCCTGCTTTTTTTCCAATGAACCATTTGTGAGTGATATTGTGGTCACTTCACAATTTTGAAATAAATGTTCAAGGAAAGGGACCAGGAAGGGTGGGGGCTAGTTGAGGAGCCCACCTTCTTTGCTGAATTGGTAGTGGAACACTAAAGAATCAGTTTTTGAGACAGACAACAAAGGGGAACAGAACAAGGGGCTTTTTGTCCTTTTTACAATGAGATGGGAGTATTAAGGGGGTTGGATCGATCCGGGAGGGGTTTTTGAGAACAGGGTAAAGGGGAGCGCTTGGTCTGGTGGTGGGAGAGGAGGCTTTTAATAAAGCTTTCAACTTAATATTTAAATATTTGAGAGAGGCGAGTTTTTGATTTTGTCCAGCTACGATTTGCCTCTTCCCACCACTGAATGAAACAATTAACCTCTTCTTTAGCCAATTTAGTTTTAGGTTGGCCGAGTTTGTCCTTTAAGACATCCACTCGGTCTTGTTCCAAGATTTTAACAGTGGCCACTGAGTTTTGGGATCCCCCTGAGTTAGCCTAGACCATTTTTCCAGAAATTTACAGGAGTCCGGAGCCTTCTTACAGGAGTCTGGACCCATCCTAAATACATAAAATGAGCCGGCGTTCGTTTAGGGAACTGTCCCGACTTAGACGTCTGGTTACCCATACAGGAGGACTTCACACACCAATCGCACAAGAAGGAAATTCGGATTCGTGAGAGCAATGCCCGGTGCAACACACAAAAGGAGCCCACAGGCTACTGCCTCAATTGCCCCTGCTTTCACACCCAGAGATTTACCCAAAGTGTGGTGCGGCTGCAATTGTGCAGATTCCACTCACTCAGACCGCAGGGACAGGAACCCCTTGGTTGGCCGATCCCCGGACGGAGATGGCACCCAGACTCAAACACTCCACAGGAAGACAGATAGATAGATAGATAGATAGATAGATAGATAGATAGATAGATACACACAGAGACAGAACAGTCCTCAGTCTGGACAAAACACAGAAATAATTACCTGACCAGATTCCTGATGTCAGATCCCGGGATCCCTATCAGAACAGAGTGGGAACCAACAGGTTCAATGGCGTAGACTTCACTGTGGTCGTGCACCTTTCTGTTCTGGTGGAGGACCGCTCGGGCCAAATGCCCAGGTGCCGGCTGCCACGGTCGTCCTACAAAAACAGTCAGGAATCACACAGCCCTAGTGAAGATGGTTGCCATCTCGGTGGAACCTCCAAATTGTCAAAGTTAGACTCAGGACTCACAGTTTGTCAGACCACTCTGTTTTATTAGCACAGCACTCTGCTAATAACACCCAGATAATGTGAGCACCATGCAAGACACAAACTATCTTATTTATACAGATAAAAGGGTGAGAACTTAACAAGGTAAAAAAGGAAGCAGAATTAGATAAGTTTACTTGGGCTAGGCATGCATATCTTATTTCCTTACTAACTATTACCCATCTTCTGTTAATGTTTCGCCATTAGCACCATTGTTTATGCCTAATGTTTCTTTTCCTGGCACCTGTATTTCAACATTTCTTATTTCTGCTTAAAGGTACATACAACATTTCTTTAATCCATTCTTATTTTTACAATATAATTCATTCTACTTTCACAGTGTGAAGGGGTCAGGGCCCAGGATGGAGTGTGGGTGGGGCTGCGGGTGGAAGACGCAGGACAGGGAGCTAGCCTCCCCATGGGGAAGCTTCACCTGCTGCCCTTGCATCAGCTTCTATGCTCCTGATGTGTGTGTGAAGGAACTGAGGAGGGTTTGAGGTGGCACAGCCTCATCTATCCGAGGGGTGGGGAGGGGGCTGTGGCCACGAATTTTGCTAGGCAAAATTTTCCAGCTGCACGTTTGCATCACATCTCAAAGAACAACAGTTACAATACAGGACTATAACAATTGTTGTCTCCCCCTTTCATTTATTTCTGTTTCTTTTCTCACTGCTTGACAGTTTGAAGTGTAAAACATTCACAATCCAAAAGCTACATAACATTTTTAGTTCATGTTTTTCAAATGTCATTTTCACTATGCTATCAACTACTGAGTAAAAATAAGGATGTAAACTGCCTGGATTTTTCCTAGCCCCTAGGTCATTCTGCTTCTATGCACTGACACAGACCTAATGATGATGGTGAATAGGGGCCAAAACCAGAGCCCAAGAAAGTCACTGTGTATCCTTCCATTGACTTCAGCAGGCTTTGAATCAGTCTGTAAGAGAAGTCATTAGTAATAAGCAAAACTGCAAAATCAATACAGCTGAGCAATGACATCTTGACATTTACCCTGAAAGAATCCATGTGATTGACATTTTTCCCACACTAAAGAAAAGAAAAGAGCAGCCATGAAATTGTTTCTAATTTCTACAGCATGAGCAAAAAGGGAAAAATGAGAACTAAAATATATCAGCCAACATCTCCGAGCAGAGATCAAGTTATTTAATTCTTTCACCCTCATGCATTTGATGTAGAAAAATATTTGGCAAGTTTTTTAGCTAGATGTGAGTTTAGATTTCAAACACCTCTGAAAGTATGTTCAGATCTGTTTTTTTTTCACTGATCTTGCAATGGACTCCACATAGGCATAAAGGTTGGCCTGTCTGATTCCCATTGCAGGAACCGGATCTTAGGGAAACCACAAATACAAGAAAAGTGTGTTTGATTCAAAACACAGAAGTCTTGCTTTCTTTTCATCTTTTGCTATTTTGTGTCAAGGTCATTAGCTGCCCAACGATTGTTCTGCTGGAGCACCTTTACAGAAAACTTTATATATTTTAACAGGAAATGTTAATTTTTCCTTGGTTCTTAAAACCACCCCTTACAATTTAACAGATAATTTGTCCTGGCAATAGAATTGTACAGGATGGGGAAAAGGAAACAAGCAAAAACAAAACAAAAACACCATATCTGTAGAAACCCTCATTCCCTATTAAATTCCATATGTTAGAATAATTTCTCCACAGCTATATGGGTTAAATGCTTATGTACTTTTCCATAGATACAACTTACACTCTGGATACTGCTAGTTGTTCCCTTGCTCCCCTTTTCCCTCACTGGACCTGGTCAATGTTTCTTTTGGTTTTAGGCATTTTTATAGTACTCATCACTGTAGTATTTGTATGCCTGTTCAGTTGGAAATATCCCCTCTTCTTCTCAAGCTGTGATCGAATGGAAATTCTGCCTTTCTAATCCACATGGAGCAGTAACTAGTGGACCAGAAGATAACCAACTCCAGCCTGTACTTGGGTTAGCTGAGCTCCAGAAATAAGGCTAGTGGCCTTTTCTAGTTGGCCCAATTTCTCATAAATCATGTTCTTGGCTTTTAAGAATATTCCAAATGGCTGCTGCACTATTGGCCCCAGCCCACAGGGATCTGGTCAATTCCTTCTTCTTCCAGGGGAAATAACCCAAGCTCTCTGTTGTGATAGTCTAATGGCAGCCCCTTGTGAGCAATTTGGGTATGTAGAAGTGATCTGGAAACTGGATAAGGGCAATGTCATTTAAAATCCAATTAGGGAGGGCAATACATGCTGAAGGATTTATGCAGAACACAGGGTGCAGCCTGTAGAATAAACCCCAAAATCCAATCAATATCACATTCCCAAGCAGGGGTCCCACAAATTTCTTCCTGCCAGTGTATAATTCTTTGTTTCTTCACCAGGGTCAGTTCTTAATGTCCTTTCTGGTTAGGGATTCCTGGACTTTGGCAATGTCAGTGGAGTGTGTTTTTCTTCTTCCTTCCTGAAACAGTCATGGTTCAGCATCCTACAGGGGAGAGGTAACCAGCACATCACCCTGTAATGGTTTTGCTTCTTCTAGAAAAATTCAAAGGCACAGCGGCTCATAAACTAAGGATCTCTCACTACAGGGTACTCACACAGGAGAGACTAACAAGGATGACCACAACTCTCCTACACCTCCCTTCAGCAAAGAGCATCGGCTAGTCTCTGGGAGACGGCGCCACTTACTCTGATTGCGTCCAGTGAGATGATCAGACTGTCAGTAGCCCACACGGAAAGGAAAGGGGAGGGAAGATGGGTTCACACGCTCCTAGACCCAGGTAGCTTCCTCGCCGGACGATGCCAGGCCGAGTCAGCCCACCGTGGGTCGGATCTCCTAAAGATCCACTAGTTACCGGGCTTGCGTTAGAATAGTCCTGGTCACGAGCTTTCGCTTCACAGGGTTCTCTGGGCGTCTTCCAGTAACAGTCACTCACACTGGTGTACACACACACACACACACACACACACACACACACACACACACACACACACACCCCAAGGCCTTTATTTCCTATTACCACAATGCATCTTTACCTTACATCCGGACCCAATACCATGAGGCGGTATGACCACCCCTCTTGAGGCGGTAAAAACCCCTCAGCACCGGTGCATACCTAATGCATTTACCTATGCATTAACTAATGCATTTACCTATGCATTAACTTGTTGGCCAACCCAGCAGTTCCCCAGTACTGCTATAAACTAACCTTGTTGGGGCTTTTCCCCAATACCACTTGCATCTGATCTTGCTGCACAGTCAATAAGTTCAGATGGCGTGAGCCCAACAGAGACAGACGTCCCCATGGACAGTCCTCCTCCGATACCCCAATAGAGATTTCATAAGGTCTCATACCTCTCATGTGGCGCCATGGGGTTTGAAGGGGAACGATCCGTAGTAGCCATCTGTGAGTCCGTGGGCGTTGCCATCCCGGACAAGCCCCCAAATTGTCAGAGAAAAACTCAGTTCTCGCTTTTTCTTTGGGTGCAGCAAAATCAAATACTTTATTATTTCTCCAGTAATTACAATAGAGGGAGGGAGTGCCCTAGGACACAGGGTCGCCCCAGTCCCGGACAGGTCTCTCAACAGGTAAACAATTACAGCAAGCATTTATACCTTTGTTACAGACAATAACAAGCAATAATACAGACAATAATGAGCAACAACTGCATTTTGTTTATACATAAGCCATCCTGCTATCTTATTTTTCTCACTTCTAGGAGACGTCAGTCTACATATTTGGTTATCAGTTGCAAGGTCGTAATAACTTCTTACACAGTTCTTTCCCTCTCGCCTCTCACCATCCTCGCTTCTACAAGTCTCATGTCATTAGGGTTACAGTGTGGCCTAACTCTTGCTAACTACTAGCCTTACTCTTGCTAACTGACTGACATGCATTAAGATCCCCTTCAAATCTTGTTAATTCTTTCCCTACTTCCACAATTATAAACAGTTATAGAACTAGATTAACACTAATTATAGAACTTAGAAATAGAACGGACCTAGTAGATCATCTGCTCCAAGAGCAGGATTGTTCTTTGCTATATTTTTTTATTTCTGAATGAAGTCTAGTTCTAAATGTTTGTATAGTGACATTTTTTCATTAAATCAGTTCTTGTTATGGCTGAATTTATACAAATCACTGTATCATCAGTCAAGCTAAAAGTGAATGCATTGAAGAACTTTAGTGTTATTTTGTTAATAACTGATTATGTGCTCTATTTAACACTAATTGTTGGTACATTGGTAACTCATATAATTGAACACAGGTGATTCTTTCATGAATGGATTTTCCTATCCCTAACCCAGATCCACTAATCCCTGACTTCTAATTGCCTTTTTCAGGAATGTCCCCAACTTTTTCAACACTTCATAACAGTGAACAATTTATCATGATCAGAGGTAAATCCTTTTCATAACTCTGAAAATTCAATTAGATTATATTACAGTTCTTTTATAATAAGATTATGAATAATTTTCTTACTCTTCTTTCAATAGTTAGAATTTTAAACTGCCCTTTTTGCTTTCTTATGATGCTTATAGAAGGTGGATTATTTTTAGAGTGTTTTTTTTTTCTTAATATGTACATTAGAAATTGAGCCTGGTAGATTCTTTGATAGATGGAGAGGTAGTGAAATGATGACCTCACAAGAGAATTCCATTTAATAATTAGTTCCTGTATTAAATATATGTGCTTCAGAAAGACTGTTTTTGGGTAGGTACTCAATGGAATTCATCTTGTAGAGCAGGGAATTGTCCTCAAGAGTCTGAAAATTCCATAGGACTCTACTTTAAATCTCAACTGCACCTTAAGAAAACAACCCTCTCCTCCGTGAATTGTAATAAGCGCCCCAGTAGATAACACTAGATCTGTTGTATGGCAGAATGGCTAAATAATATCTGGGGCAAGCTTCTGGGACATTATTTATAGTTATAGTTAAATATAGATTTTTTATAGAGAGTTATTATTATCTCTTTTAAGAATGTGTGTGCTTGGATCAGGGGAATTATGGAATGTTATTGAAGTAAGTTTGTGATGGTTTGGAGAATTTCAGAGGTTTATGAATTGCCTTCCAAATGCAAAGAGAAGGTGTGCCAGATACCACGTTTAACTGCAGAGGCCTTTCAAAAGGAAGGGATCAGCTATGTAATGTATCAGCAAAATCTGATCGTAACTCATATGTAGCTAGGTTCATAAACCTTTCAATAAGAGCTGAGTAAAATGTATTTTATTTTAGCTAATGGATGCTGCTGCATTACTATTCTCACATAATAGAGTGAGTTTTTAGTTACTTTTTTAAAAATTAAATATAAAAGTGTTGATTTGGTCCATCTTTCCTCAGAATTCAGTGGCTAATCTAATATGGGCAGCCAGTTGTTCCATTTCCCTATATTCTGGTCTATCACATTTCTATTGCTGATATTTGTTTTTGCAGTCATGAGTGATAAAATATATTTATTGGCTTCAGTCACAAGAATAGTCACAAGACTATCTTTTGTCTCATTTCAGGAAATTGGGATGATGGTATGTTTTTAATTGCTACTCCATCTGTTTCCTGTATTATACAGCCAAATCCTGCAAGGTGCTTTTGTATCCTCAACTCCCATTGATTCACCTTGTTGGATTAAGCCCATTGTTACCATTAGCTACTACTAGATGGGGGTTCAGCAAGGATTTTATAGAGTGATAATAAATGATTCCTCTTGTTCTGCATTGTATTCTTCTGCGAATCTAGTATTTTGTTTTCTGTCCCTTAACTGTAGCTGTGCACTGTTTCTGGTTTCAATTATTTTTTTCCATAGTATATGCTACAGTTCTTTTCTTTTCAGTATGTTGGAGGACTGTTCCACTTAACATTGCATTCTCTGATTTGTTTCCCAGCTGGGACCTGTCTCTAAAATATAGTCCCAAACTTCAGTTTTGCAACTATTCAGGTATCCATGTAAACTTCATGGCTCTTTGCTATGACTATTTCTCCAAGCAATATTGAGCACCAATCAACATTACTTATTTCACACTTCTTTAAGATATGCTTTTCTGAAGCCAAATGTATTTGGGTTACATTCTTTTTCTTAAAAAAACCTCAACAGCATTTCTTATCGAAAGATATTGTGATCCCTAGATACTAACTTCTCTCTAACTTTGACCTCACTTTTTTTTTTCAAACTTGGTCCTCTTTCAATCATTAGTTCTCAGATAATCTCTCAACTTGCAGTTGCTTAACAAAGAACACATGAAAGCCATCCTATGCTACTGCTTTGAGAATGCCTCCCTCTTCAGGTCCATATCAATGAGTAATTCTTAAAAATTCATAGCACAATATGACTCTACAGTTTCTATTAATACTGACTGCACTGGTTTCTCCATAGAAATACATGTCAGTTAATAGCAGGGCCGGCTCCAGACCCCAGCGCGGCAAGCACGCGCGTGGGGCGGCCCTTTCCCGGTGGGGCGGCAGATTGGGCTGGCGGACCTGCCGCAGTCATGCCTGCAGGAGGTCCACTGGAGCCCCGGGAGGACCGGACCTGCCGCAGGCATGACTGCAGACGGTTCGCTGGTCCCGCGGCTCGGCTGGACCTCCCGCAGGCACGCCTGCGGCAGCTCAAGCGCAGCCGCCGGACCTGCGAACCGTCCGCAGCTGCGGAAGGTCCAGCCGAGCCGCGCGACCAGCGGACCCTCTGCAGTCATGCCCGCGGGAGGTCCGCTGCTCCCGCGGCTCCGGGGCGCCTCCCGCGCATGACTGCTTGGGGCGGCCAAAAAGGTAGAGCCGCCCCTGGTTAATAGGCCTTCTTCGTGGCTGAGAAACATTTTCTTGATTCTTTTTTCATTCTGCCCATAAGATGTTCTGCAACGTGCAAGCATAATTTTTCTCTTTACCTCAGCTAAAATAGTTTTTATGCATCCATACATATAGTATTCTTGTTCATCTATATTGCCACCCTCCGTCTTTCTTTTTACCTATTCATAAGAATATAGGTCAGCATTGGTCCCGGGTGAAAAATGGTTTTAAATTGACTTTTGATGTTAGCATGAGTGATAGGCCCAAAGCAGCTGACCCAAACAAATGAAATAATGAGAAAGAAGGGTTGTTTCTGTTCAACTTGTAGTGACCCTTGAAATACCAACATTATCTTATTTAAGGTTTGGGCTGATTAATAAAAATATGGAAAACATGGTTAATTGGGTACCCAATGCAGTAAATAATTGGCTATATACATTTGTTTAATTTATTATAAAAAATGCTTGGTCCAATAGTTAGGAAGAAATATGGCAAATAAGACAAGAAGAAAAGTGTTGAAGAGAGAGACCCAGCCATTAGTTTTGTCTTAAATGGGCCAGAGGACAAGGTTCAGCCCTAAACTTCAGGACTTTAGCTAAGGTGCAATAACTAGCAAAGATATAACTTGTATATTACAGTGTATAAAAGGCAAGGTTTGTAGGGTTGGTTTCTTTCATATGTGTTCCTTATCCCTCTGGAGTCACACCATGATGGGAAGGTATCTCCTGAACCTGAATCTGTTGTATTTGGCCAATGCTTATAACTGTATTGTGGCTAAGATACAGAATATAAGTGTACCTATGCTTGTATTGTATTTTGCATGCAGTAAACACTAAGTGGCCTTAGGAGTGATAAAAGAATACTTCTGTGGAAACTGGATTGTGGTAAACCTTAGTAAATTTATTAGGAAAATTATTTCCAACACTATTCCTTCCATAAACTCTGTACCCTGGTATTTCAGTCTCACACTCAGCATTTCTCATGTTCCACAATTATTCCTCAACACATTTCATTCTAATACAGACTAATTATTTGAGGATGCAACATGGTCCAGTAGAGCAAGGTCAGAAGACCTCAGTTCTGTTTCCACTTATGCCACTAAACTGCTGTGTATTCTGTGCCTCAGATTCCCAATCTGTAAAATAGGCAGAATTATATTTACTCTCCTTTTAGAGAGCTTTGAGACTTATGAGTATATTATTATTAATTATGTTACAGTAGCACCTACAGACCCCCAAATTAGACAATCCCTGCGCAAAAGAGCTTACAGCGGTCATTGTAAGTGAGCAAAGGGCATGTTCAATGAGACTCTTGTAAGATTTTTTCAATAAAGGCCCTGATACAGCAAATCACTTAAAGCACATGCTTATCTTTAAGCATGTGACTAATCCATTGACTTCAGGGAGAGTGTTCACAACCTTAACGTTAAGCACATGCTTAAGTGATTTGCTGGTTTGAGGCCTCAATGAAATCCTGACCTGTTTTACAATACCAATATGCATTCTGTTTTCTTGGCCTGGCAGCTGCTAGGACAAGTTGCATGAGACTTGAGACTTTGTCTATTTGCAATATATATATATAAAGAGAGAGAGAGAAATTCTCCAAAATATCTTTGCATCATGGACAGGGAAAAATGGCAGGCATGATTTATATTTTAAACTTCTATCATAAAACATCAAGTTATGCAACATGGCAGAATTAACACACTGCTGTTGAAACCTTAATTTTGTTTTTTTTGTGTGTGTGTGGTTTTTAACAGCAACTTTAGCATAGTATATTATTGTTATTGCATTAGCATGTAATACTCCATCTGTTTTTAAGCTGAACAAACAACACTTGTTTGGGGGGATTCATTTAAAAATAGTATGTCAGGTAAGACTCAGGTCCTTATCCTTACAATATATTCCTTGGTTTTCATATATCTTTCATAAACTTTTTTTTAAAATGCCTCTTAATTTTAGATCAGTGCTCAAATGGAAATTGAGTCTGAAATGATATTCTCGCCTCTAGGTTGTATTTTCTTTCAAGGGATGAGTAATTGGGTTTCTATCTGAGTATAATGCCTTCTGGATTCACCCATTTTGGTTTATATCCCTTGGTGAAAACTGATCCTAAAGATTAAAGAATCCATGGCTGTGATTTTAAGTTGGATTTATTGGTACAGTAGCTGCCCAGAAAGTGTAAAATAGATTGATAGAGAATTTACTTTGAAAACTCACAAGGGTGGTTCTGGATACACACTGGTATTTTAAAAAGTAGATTTATAAAATACTATTGTACATGTACCTGCCAGACAGCTGTCGTATGTAGAGAGTGTATCTCTGATCATGGCTAATTATGGGTAATATGCTCATCTTTCTTATTTGTACCTGAAACAGCCCCTGTTTCAAGGAAACTGAGTGGAAACTGCTTTCCACCCCAAACTGAACCGCCATTAAACCAAAAGACTTTACTGTTGCCTTGCTTGCAGATTTGCACGGAATTGAGAGAACTATTTACCTGTGGCTCTATAACATAGAGCCTTATTCTCCCCTCCACACACAAATACAGGAAATGAAAAACCACTGGAACTAGGAAACAAAGCATGGGAGGGAAAGAGCAGCTGCTCTGTGACACTTATTAATTATTATAATTTATTATTTATTTTATTTCATTAATTGTATTACCATAGTGACTAGGCCAGGATCCTATTATACTGGGTGCTGTGCAAACAGAGAACGAAAAGATGGTTCCTGTTCCAAAGAACTTTCAGTCTAAGTATGCCCCCTTTCCTGATCCCTCAAATAAACCTCTCTACAATGACAGAAACATCAAGAGTTGGGGCTGTACAGGTAGGGGGAGGATCAGGGTGAGTGGGGCTCGGGTAGACACTTAGCACGGTGTGTGTCTGTCTAGGTAATTATACCTCCTTCTTCACCATGCTTTATGAACACTTTATACCATATAAGCTTTAATCACCTGGATCCCTTTCTCTCTCTTTGCCTTTACTTGTGGGTTTATTACTGTTTTTAATAGTCTCTTTTATACGTGAACTCAAGGTCATAAAGTGAGCTTTATATTTTCTTTGGAAGGCAGTGGGGTTTGTGGTCATTCTGATCCCTTCTTGGGAGTAAGTTTTATAGATCTGGAGTAATAAAATCATTTACTGCTGACAGCAAGAAACAGTTACTAGACAAATTGTTCCACAAGCCACCCAATACCCTTGGGAACCAGGGCAGAACTAGAATTTTAATCCTTTATGTCCTAAAGCACAATTACTTAAGCTAAGTGATGATGTTGCACGTAATAGTATAAGAAGTATCAATGCCAGAGACTCATTTTGTCAAATCCAGTTTGTTACAGTAGACTAGATGTCAGGAAGGCTGTCTCATGTTTTCATGGGTGTTTGACATTTCCATTCTTTTGGAGAAAGTTCATGGAAAAGTTATGACCACGGAGAGTGAAACATTATCTGCAGTAGCTTGGGACTATCCCATTGAGGGCTTTGAAAATTAGGAATGAAAATGTGAATTTTATTGAGGCACAACTGAAAGGAGTGGAGCACTGGAAAAATGTGCTCTAAGCCAGTGTTTCTCAATCTTTTTAATACCAAGGACTGGCTTGCTGACTTCCTAAACTGTGCCATGAAGATATCAGGGACCAGTGCTGGTTCACAGACTGGTCATTGAGAAACACTGCTCTAGGCTTTCTAAGTTGCTTTATAAGCAGGCTGCTTCATATTGAACTGATCAGAACTTTTTTTAAATGTCAGAATTTTGGTTCAAAGAAAGATGTAACATGTTGTATTAATCAATCCGGGAGGTCAGAAGTTCATGAATCACCAAGGTCAAGTCTGACACTGATAGGATGGGCTGTGGTCTTCCAGTCAGCAACAAGTGGAAGAGGACATTTTTCACAGCTGTGACATATTTGAGTAACCAGGTCTAATGCAGAGTAAAAAAGGATCTCGATACCCCAGGTCAACTTGAGCAGGCATTCATGGTGGTAGATGATTTAGTGATGGTGAGTTCTTTGAAATGCCCTCTTCTTCCATCAAACATCTTCTGTGTATGGTTCAACTGATCAAGTTGGCAAGAGCAAATGGACAAATGCCTACTTTTGCCAAGAAAATTGAGATGGCCAGGACAGGGCTTAAAAAAAGAGTCTGTCCCGGCCAAAACAGGACATATGGTCACCTTACTGATTTATGTTCTCTGAAGTAACAGACTATTGTACAAAGTATGTATAAAAGTGGCTTTTTGGGGGAGGAGAACAGACTTCTAATTGATGTCCTATGTGGTGGTGCTTGGTTTCAGCCAGATTTGAGATGTCATGCAGGAAGGTATGGTTGAAGTATTTTAATCAGGAAGTACAGAGATAGATGGAAAGTGGGAGAGCGAAGGAGGAAGAGTAACCAGATGTTTCCAGTCTTTGAAGGTTCATTTCTAGTTTTGGTCTGAGCTTTGGGTCAATTTTTATTTTATCCTTCCTGATTTGTCCAGCCCAAGTTGTCTATTTAACTCTGATCTCTGCAGTGGCTCTGCCTTTATCCAGTAGTTGCATAATCTAGGTTTTGTCCACCTCCTCTTTCAGATGGATGAGTGTTTCCCAAACTTACAACAGTTGCGTACCCCTTTTGAGACATTTGTCTTACTGGCGTACCCCTTCTCTGGTGAAGATAATTTGGGTGGGAGGGATGGTAGCCACATTTTTATAACACACTCCTAATTCATTTCATTCTGGATTAAATATTTATTAGAAATAAATACAAAATTATATTACATACAGTTGAAACAAAACTTTTAATAGAAATAATAGTTACATATAGAAATAGTACTAGAAATAATTAAAATAATAGAAATGAATCAACAGTCTGGCAGAACAGCATGTGTGTGTGTGTATATATATATATATATATATATGGTTAATTCATATCATTCTGAAATTAAAATATGCTGGTTTGGTTAGGTTAGTGAAGAAAGCACTAGTTTTAATACTTATTATTTCAGTACTGAAAATTTTTCAGTACAAACCAAACGATTCAGTGCGAGGGATGGAACTGCTTTTGACCAGACACTATCGCGGGGATATCTGGCTCGATGTTTGTGATCTTAAGACGAAGACGGGGCTCCATATCAATGAGACAATTTCATTATTTTGTTTTGATGCCAACCAGCGCAGAGAATCTGATCTCGCACAAATACAAGGTGGGAAAAGGCAGAAGATACTTGACAGCTTTGTCCGACAGAGCTGGATATTCAGAGCTAATCCCCAACAAAATGATGTCAGTGTATTTTGCTCAAATTTTGTTTTCAGAAAGCTATCTGAAGCCAGCTCCAAGAGCTGCTGTTCTTCTGAAGCAGAGAGGTTATTTGGCAATGTTTGAACATTGATGATAAAAGGTTCCTCATGCATTCAAAGGTGCCGTCCAGTTCAGGGAAATACTTACGAAGATCTTTCTGCAAGCTTTCCAAATGCTGTTTCATGGTTTGCAACACATCACTATCAAGTTTGTTAGTTGAATTTATTACTAAGTCATGAAGAGATGGAAAGGAATCCAGTTCATGACGACTAAGATGTTTGTCACAGTTTCAATTTTGCGACCATGGCGCTCACTTTGTCTTGAACATGGAATATAGATATGAGTTTCCTTTGCAAGGATAGATTGAGGTTGTTTAAATGAGCAAAGATATCTGCAACATATGCTAATTTGCATAGCCATTTCCAGTCGTGTATATGGTCTTGCAGGTTAAAGGTTTCATCTAAAAAACGTGCAGTTCTTCTTGCAGCTCAAACAGGCAATTCAGAACTTTTCCATATGAAAGCCAATGCACTTCAGTGTGAAATAGGAGTTGTGTGTAATCACTGCCCATTTCATCACAAAGCTGAGAAAACTGCCGGGCGTTCAGAGGGCGGCCTTTCACAAAATTGATTATTTTTACAGCTTCATCCGGTACTTGCTTTAGATCTGCTTGCATGTTCTGGGTGGCAAGTGCTTCCCTGTGGATGCAACAATGAGTGGATTTTGCTTCTGGCGCAACAGCTTGAATATGTGCAATAACTCCTTTCTTCAAACCAATCATGGCTCTGGCGCCATCCGTGCTTATTCCAACACAACGAGTCCAATCCAAGTCATTGTTTTTGATAAAGTCATCAATAACTTTAAAATAGCTTCTCCAGTTGTATGTGTTGGCATAGGTTGGCAGAAGAAAATATCATTGTGGACTTCATTATTCAGCTCGTATCTGACAAACAACAAAAGATTAGCTAAATTCATCCTCTTGCAGTGCATAGTAGCGACTCTTTTGTACTCTTGATAATAATTGCTCCTTTATGTTTGAGGCCATATCTGTGATTCTATGATGAACAGTGTTATTTGAGAGGGGGACACAATCTATAGCTTTGCTAGCCTTGTCTCCAGTCATCACTTGCACCATTACTTTGGCTGCAGGTTTTACTAATGTCTCGCCAATCACTTCAGCAGCTCCGGACTTTGCAATTAAGTACGCCACACTCTATGAAGCTTCCAAAGCTTTCATATTTTCACCGCCCATCACATTACAAATTGTTTTCTGGGACTTTTGGAGATCTTTGTGCCTATTTTCAAAGAATTCTACAGGTTTTCCCTCGTATTCTTTGTTTGCTATCGAAATGGCGTTTTAGATTGGATGGTTTCATTCTTTCATTTGTGAGAGTCTCATCACAATTCGCAAATAGTGGAACAAGCTCCATCTCATTGCCAGTCCACAAAAATCCCAGTTTAAGATATTCTTCAACATATTTGCAGGCTTTTTTCGTTTTCTTTGCCGCTGATACGTTCAATAAACTTACAGATGGTTCACACGGTTCACTAATTTTGTCATCACAATTGTCTGATGTAGCCATATCACTGCATTTTTCGGCATAATTATCACTAACATTCTTATTTTTTTCATAATTTTCTTTTGTATGTTTCAAACTTCCCATTTTTAGCCAGCAATCCATTGTAAATGAGTTTAACAAAAACAAAAAGAGAGAAATTTTGTATATTAATACACCAAGTATGTACTTGCTACGATCTTTAGATTACTACAAGTAGTTATTCACTTTTATCTTTTATCCATCAGTATGACTTCTGCGCAAACTTTGTAGGTTTGTGGAGGGATGGAAGTGACAGGGACTGAGACCCTCAAGAAATTTGGGGGAAACAACTCCGGTAAACATTGACAAACACTTTGAACCTTCAGATGTCTAAGATGCTCTGGGACTCAGCCCAGTCCCAAATTGCAGATACCTTCTGAGGGTCAATCTGCTGACAACATGAACCCCAAAATCTTGATGGATGATTGTTCAAATACACACTTTTCCAGTTTTGCATATAACCTGTGCTGGCACAATCATGTGAGAACTTCACGGACATGGTGGTCATGGTTTGCTTGACTACTGTAATAAATTAAGATATCATCTAGATGTGCCACCACAATCTGGTCTAGGATACCTTGAAATATGTCATTAATCAGGTGCTTAAAACTGGTGGGAACAGTGGAGTCCAAAGGGCATTACCAAATATTCAAAGTGTCCCTATCTTGTTTGAAAGGCAGTCTTCCACCTGTTCCCCACCCTGATTCAAACTGGATTATATGCTTTGCTATGGTCCAGTTTAGTAAACACCTGCACTGACCATACTCAGTCCAGGAGCTCTGGAATTAATTGCATACAGTTATTTTGTTCAATGACCTGTAGTCTACAGAGTCTCAGATAACTGTCTTTCTTCTTCACAAAAAGCACAGAGGCACCTATGCAGGAGGTAGAGCAGCAGATAAAATCTTTAGCTCTCTTTTCCT
The DNA here is from genome assembly GCF_016161935.1 of Mauremys reevesii. NCBI lineage: Eukaryota > Metazoa > Chordata > Testudines > Geoemydidae > Mauremys > Mauremys reevesii. The sequence goes on from NC_052623.1 coordinate 283,547,855, forward strand.
GGAGGTACTACCTTAATGCTGCTAGTTCTGATTTGGACATTGAATATATATGCCTGAGTGGAACATTGGCTTCGGGCTGAAGGCTGATGGGGCCACCTTAAGCATGATGCAGGGATGGTCAGTTTGTGTACCGTTTTTCAAACACATTGTGGTAGTCTTGGTATTTCACAATAAGATGAGATCCATCATGCAGAGATGGCGTTTCTAGGTCCAACATGATTGCCACCATGTGGGTTACTGGAGTAGAATCCTCCTGCTTGATTTCTTGGGCTTCAAGTTCTTGAATGAAAAGGCAATTCTCCCTATAGAAGCTTGACAGGAAGCCAGTGACATGTTGGGACCATAACATATGAGTAGGGCCCTACCAAATTCATGGTCCATTTTGGTCAATTTCATGGTCATAGGATTTTAAAAATCCTAAATTTCATGATTTCAGATATTTAAATCTGAAATTTCACAGTGTGGTAATTGTAGGAGACCTGACCCAAAAAGGAGTTGTGAGGGGATCGCAAGGTGGGTGGGCGGGAGGTGTTACAGTACTGCTACCCTTACTTCTGTGCTACTGCTGGTAGCAGCAGGCCTTCAGAGCTGATCAGCTGGAGAGAGCTGGTCAGCTGAAGGAAGAGCTGCCACCAGCAGCAGTGCAGAAGTAAAGATGTCATGCATGGTATTGCCACCCTTACTTCTGTGCTGCTGCCTGCAGAGCTGGACCTTCAGTCAGCAGCTGCCACTCTTGGCCACCCCGCTCTGAAGGCAGTGCAGAAGTAAGGGTTGCAATTTCACAGCCCCCCTAAAATAATCTTGTGACCCCCCTGCAACTCCCTTTTGAGTCAGGACCCCCAATTTGAGAAATGCTAGTCTCCCCTGGGAAATCTGTATAGTATAGGGTAAAAGTACACAAAAGACTAGATTTCACGGGGTCAGACCCGATTTCATGGTCCGTGACGTGTAGGGCCCTACATATGAGGATCATGATGAATGATCCAGGGTGCTCCTAAAATCAGGGTGAAATGTAGGGAGGAAATAAGGTTAAATCATAGTGTGCTCTAATCACCAGTGGTGCAGTCTCCTGTGTAACCAGGCCCAGTGCCAATGAAGACACAGATAATGTTTCTATCAGGCCCAGTGTAACCTTGGATTGTACTGGGAGACTGAGGACCCAGGCTGCAGAAAATTCATAAAATTGTCCCTGACTTCCATCTCAATCAAGGCCCATTGTACGGGAAATGTTTGCTTAACCTGTGGGAGCTGCAACTGCAGAGGAATCTGTAGAAGTGGAGATAAATGAGGAACCTCTGGATTAGAATAATGTCAGGGTTTCTCTCTGGTGGTACCCAGGCTCTGGCCTCTGACTGGGGGTGAGGTTAGTCTCTTCCATATCATCAGCTTTGCAGTGGTTTTGACAGGACATCTGGATACTACAAGCCCTGCTCCTCCACAATAGAGGCAGAGGTTCTCCCATCTTTTGCATTCTCGTTCATCTGGGGAAAGGCGGGGATGTCCCGTGTTAGCTAGTATGGACTTGATCGAGGCTGAGCTTGTTTAGCCCGAGGTCTCAACCTTAACTATGTGGGGGAGATAGACAGGCTCCTTCTTCATTCCAGGTGCCGTTCATGCAGTCTGGTGTCCAATCAGATGCACAGGTCCATAAAGGTCTCTAAACTGGCATGGGGCAGCACAGGGAGAGGTTCACACGTCCCAGCTCATTTTTTTAGTTCTTCACAAAGGCTGAGCCAAATCTGATGGAGGAGTGCAGCATCATCGCAGGCAGTATCTATGCAAAACATCTGAACTAGGTGACTCAGGAAGGGGAGGGCCTTTCATACGGCAGTATCTGCCATGCAGGCTTTTCAAGGGCCATTGAAAATACTGGAAAGTGGTTGTAAAAGTGAGTTGCAGTTGGTCAATTCCAACTGATTCTGTTCTAGAAAGGGAGAGGCCCATGCCAGAGTCTCCCCAGTAAGCAAGCTCAGTACTAACTCCACCTTAACTTGATCTGTAACATACTCCTGGGGCTGGAGCATAAACAGGAGTCTGCATTGGATAACAAACCCACAAAACTTACTGAGGGTACCCTCATAACTCTGGCAAAGGAACGATGGGGCTGGTCACCCAAATTGGTGTCATAAGAAAAGCAGAGTAAGGTTACCCGCAGCACCTCCAAGTGCTGTAGCTTGCTCCTGAAAGGAATGATTTCCTGTCTGCAGCTGTTGTACTTGGTCTCATAGTTTCTGGTTTTCCACCTGGAGAGCAGCTATCTGCTCCTGAGGACTCATCGGGCCCTGTGGCAATGGTGGGGCAAGAGCCGTGGCCATATTCAGTTTGTGGGTTCAACAAAGAGTCCCAGAGAAGATCAAGATTGATCACCGTCAGGGCCTGTAATGTGGGTTATCTGACCTAGTGGTTGGAGCCAGTAGTAGAATTGGGGTCATGGTCAAGGCAGAGTCACCAACTGGAGTCAGGGCGAGGAAGCAGGAACCAGGAATAAAGCCTGGTAACAGGGACAAGGCATGGTAGGTAGCAGGGACAAGGCATGGTAGGTAGCAGGAACAGGGATGAAGTGTGATAGGCAGTAGGAATAACAGTAGGAATCAGGCAAAGAGGCAGGGACTTGGTCTCGGAGGTGTGATCAGCAACAAGCCTAGCAACTAGTTCAGGGGTAGGTAACCTATGGCACAGGTGCCAAAGGCGGCACGCGAGCTGATTTTCAGTGGCACTCACACTGCCCGGGTCCTGGCCACCAGTCTAGGGGACTCTGCATTTTAATTTAATTTTAAATGAAGCTTCTTAAACATTTTAAAAAGCTTATTTACTTTACATATAACAATAGTTTGTTTATATATTATAGACATAGAAAGAGACCTTCTAAAACCGTTAAAATGTATTACTGGCATGCAAAACCTTAAATCAGAGTGAATAAATGAAGACTCGGCACACCACTTCTGAAAGGTTGCCAACCCCTGAACTAGTTTCTCAGACCAGGGATAGGAATAGGCCATTTTATATCCAGTAGTGTCCAATCAGCAGTTTGCTGACCCTGCTGAGCCAGTGGGGGTAGCTTCTGGTGGTGAGATATTAGCCGCAGATCTGTCATCAACTTACCTGATGCATATAAACTACCCGTCATTACTGTATCATGAAATAAGAGACAGAAGGAATAAACTTTCTGCTTCCTTTTAGATTGTTGGCAATACTTTGCTTTTTTTCATTTAATGGGCACCTTTTTGAACTATACTACATAAAATGTAGTTGAAAATCTATAGCACACAAAATATATATATATATATATATATATATATATATATATATATATAAATTTTGTCCTTTAGATTTTATATATATATATATATATATATATATTTAAAAAGACTTTGCCAGCTAGTTATCAATAGATCTTCTGTAAAAAGTACATTGATTAATTCTTAGATCATTCTCCATATTTACCAGAAGAGATGTAAAGGTTACATCTAATAAATTCCTGCTTAAAGCCAGGACAGAATTTAGTGTTGCTAACATTGGAGTAGATTTTTAAAAGACAAATAATTAGAGTTAGTGATATTGAAAGCTAACTGCATGAGTCCTGTTTACTTGAAAGAAAGTGTGTGTCACCCCAGCATGGGCTGAAAGTGTAAATGGCAGACTGCCAAGGCAGGTTTCTGCATAGTGACAGTCAGCATCCCAATCTAGAAAAATGCCTCTATTATTTAAGCAAATTTGACAACTGCTAAATCAAGCTGTCCCTCAGTAAGAAATACATGTGCCATTACAGAGCCATAAACACATTCATGTTATTAGAAAAAATGTGCCTGGTTCATAATTTAAAAGAGAAGCATAAAATATTTATATGTTGTATACAATGCACAGGCTGTATAGCAACAGTCTGGAAGGCTAGTTATTTTAAAGTTGTTGTGAAACACAGACTACTTCAAATGTTTTCCAGATGTTTTTGTCCAATATTAAGGTTTCCATATATTAATGATTTTTTTTGGAAAGGATAGGATCTCTGCTGTCTAGAAAATATACTGGAGAGAATGATCTGTATAGGTGGGAGAAAGGAGTACAGATCTAAAGCCCCACTTGTGAAATGAGCTTTGTTGGGAGAGAAAAGAATGGGACACAAAAAATAGTGATAACATTTGTCTTTACTTATTTTTGATTCAACTAATGTGCCAGTTTTGTTATCATGTCTTCATTTACCCTATCTCCTAAAAGGCAGCCTGGGAAAATAGAAGATAATTAAAGTATGACCTGAAGATGGCCTAGTCAATCATAGAATTATAGAAATTGGAGGGATCTAAAGAGGTCATCTAGTCAGTCTCCTGAGCTGAAGCAGGACAACATATACCTAGGCAGATATTTGTCTAACCTGTTCTTAAAAGCCTCCAATGATGGTGATTTCACTGCCTCCCTTGGAAGCCTATTCCAGGGCTTAACCATCCTTCCAGTTAGACAGTTTTTCCTCATCTCTAACCTGAATCTCCCTTGTTGAAGATTAAGCCTATTACTTCTTGTCCTATCTTCACTGGACATGGACAACAACTCATCACCATCTTCTTTATAATAGCCCTGAACATATCTGAAAACTTATTTGGTCCCCCCCCCCCAGTCCTCTTTCCTCAAGACTAAACATGCCCAGTTTAGTTTTATTTCTCTCTTGTTACTCCTAAAACCCTACTGTAATTTTCCATGTCCTCCCACCCCAACATCTAGCATATGTTAAAGTCACATTTGTGGTTAACATTTTCTATACACCTGTAAGGTGAATCATGTCTCCCCCATACATTTCCATTCTGTATGCAATACGAAGATCATTTGTTACAATTTTCCATTATTTCTAAGCAAAGCTTCATATTTAGTATCTAATTCAATGTTGCCAGTTATGCTTGTCTATCTACTTATTCCTTTCTTGTAGTTTTGATTACACTTTCATAACAGGTTATACAAGTAGCAGAAACAATCACATTTCTTATCTGCTAGTTGCTAGCACATATACAGTTAAGACTACCTTATGCAGTTGTAAAAATAGATTATGAAAATGGGTTGTGCTTGACATACATTTCTATTTCTTGCAGGGCACTTCCTACCTACATAAGCTCAAAGCCAAATATACTCTTTAGTTCCCTTGGCATAACTGTGAGGAATGTTGGGGGTACTGGGACTACATGGCAACACTCCAATCCAATGGGTTAGTGGAAAAGAGAGTCAAAACAAAGTGCCTATTGAAAAAGGTGTGGACTCAGACTTTGATCCATATTTAGCACTTACATTAAAGAAAGACTCCAATGAAGTATGGAATCTCACCTGCTGACATTTTGTTCAACGTAAAACTGAAAACAAGAATGCCTGCACTGTTAAAAACTGGTGTCAAAGTTACTAGGAACTTGAAGATGTATGAAGTGCTGGATAAGACAAAATAAAACAAAAAAGAATCACTATGACTTGGGGTCCTGGGAGCTGCCACCACTTCATGAAAATGGTGCCATGTATCTCTATGATGGGAAACAATGGCCACAAACAGCCCTAGTCTCACAAGAGATTGCCAACCCAGATGGATACAAACTAAAAAGGTGACACATTTGTCAATTCCAAGAAGGACGGAAGATAATGGGCAATAAGTCTGCCATTTTACCCAAGAGGGTCTCAGACAGGTAAAACCACAGCAGGGTGAGATAATGGAGCCCCAAGACCAGAGGCCACTCAATATCTGCCACCCTAGGCAACACTTCAGTACACCACCCCCCACATCATATATATTTGGCCTGGCCATTCTTCCATCATGGGACAAATTTGAGCAAGAGGTGTTGAGACGTGACATGCGGGATTGCAACTCCACTCAAATTTGGCCTGTCCAACCCTTCATCATGATGGAGGGGTGGCTGGGCTAAATCTGCAGCTGCCCATAAATCTGCCACTCCAGATAAGCTGCCTAGCTTGCCTATAACTAGAGCAACCTCTGCCAAGGAAATGGAACTAGAACAAGTGGACTTGCTGCCTCCTGATAGCAGACCATCAGCACCCTGCAGTTTTCCTAACTGAAGGGTCATGTAAACATGGCACCAACTGCCCATACTTGGGCGCTCTAAAATTTGATCTTTTGCAGCAATGTATCACCAAATTACGGTGTCATCTTTAAGGACTTAGGAAACAAGAGGGGTTGGAATGTGTCTCTGAAGAACATGTAGATAAAGGAACAGAGGGGTCCTCCTGTAAAAATCCCAAGAATAGAAAAACTCAAGAGGAAGCTTACACTGATGTTTACTTTTTTTATTGTATTTTAGTTTTTGTTATTTAAGTTCATGACAAAAACAAACCCCAGGAAGGGGATAAGTTTGGACCATATCCAGTTGCGTAAACACGGGAGTAGGGAACTCCACCTGCATACTATGACAGGGAGTACAGACCCTGCAAGTTTGGTCACAGAAGGCTCTGCCCTGGGCATGCTCTCAGTGGAGGTGGAGCTTAAAAGGGTGCAGCAAAGCTCAGTAAGTGGGGTCAATGAAAGGGAGCCGACTTGCACCGGTATCTCCTGCAGGAATTCAGTAGAAGCCCCACACCACCCTGAAGCAGACCTCAACCCAGAGCTGCTAGCCGCTGCAGAAAGAACAGCAGAGTCTCCCTTCTGAGGCGATGCATTGCAAGCCATTAGCCTGACCTTCACAGTGCCTCAGGAGAGGCTGGAACATGGTAGGAGGTAACCCCAGAAAGCAGGGTGAGTGATACCCTGGCCCATGGCAAACACCAGATCTGCTTGCCCAGGACCCTGGGGTTGGAACCTGGAGGAGTGGAAGGGCCCAAGTTCCCCTACTGCCAAGTAGGTGTTACTGCCAACCCCCAGAGTTGATCCACTAAGTGCTGCCACCAAACCCCAGACTTGATCACTAGGTGGTATGTATAGCCAGTGCTCTGAGCCCTATGGGATGTGGTCTAGGGAAATAGTCTCCCATCTCTCTCTCTCTCACACACACACACCCCAATAATAAGGGGGTTTATACTGCAAACTATGCAATACGTGTGCATTGTTTCTCTTCACTATGTCTCATTCTAGTCAGCATTGCCTGCCTCAATTTCATGATTTTCACAGACACTAAAAAAGTTTATATTATAAACATTTCCTATATTCATTACATTAAAGTAACTAATTCAACAGAACAGAGCTCTCTATGGAAACCCATCAGCTAAAATACTTCTATCTACTTTATCTAAAATAGAAAATCAATGTGAGAAATGAGTGAACAAATAAAGCAGAGATGGGTTAAATTGATCGTTGGGCTTTAAAAGATTTTCTTGCAAAACAGAATGGCAATTTCATAGAATCATAGGGTTAGAAGGTACTGCAAGGGTCATATAATCTAACCCCCTGTCAAGATGCAGGATTTGTTGTGTCTAAACCATCCAAGACAGAAAGCTATCCAGACTCCTTTTGAAACCCCCTACTGAAGGCACTTCCACAATCTCCCTTCCACAATTTCAGCCATTTCTGGGAAAATATCTCCTTTCTCTGCCAGACCTATTTTCATTGGGCCTTGAAAATCTTATAAAATAGTCTTCAAAACAGATTTTTATTAAATGAAAAGAATTCTCACTTTGGCTACTATTTTACTTCCTCTCTTGCCTTCTACTTGGTAATCTACTGGAAATCCTCCTTTACCCATACATTCCCAGCACATACCTCCTTTAGATTTATTATAGGAGGGACAAGTTTCAGAGTTTTCAGTTTGGTGCCTTTGTGCTCATAGTTCATGAAACATTAAGTACATTTTACAAATGACATTGCAGACTTTTCCCTAATTTTATTACATATTTCAGTCATTGCATTATTTTATATGATTTACTGAAAAGGCTGCATATTTTACTAATCAGACAGTATACTTTCTTGATTAAGTTTCCTATTTTAATACTGGAGGACACACACATTTTACTGATTGAGCTGCACACTTTGCTGATCCAACTGAATATTTTATTGATCCAGCTGCATATTGTAAAGAGCCAGGTAGACTCTGTGCTGATTGGATATGGGGCACATTCTTCTAGCAGACTCCAGCTTCTTGAGTATTGGTCTGCTCTTGACTAAAGATGCTCCAGAAATGATCCCTCCCTTTGTATTCAAGGGACCATCAATTTTTATTTATTAAACTTGTGACATTCTCCCTTTTAGAACTGGAAACTCGTTGCTCATCCTTCAGCTGGGCAATAGATTTTTTTCAAGCCAAAGCCAATGCTGCTCTTTAAAAGTAGTCTGACTTGAAGCATTTGTGCAAATTGTTCTCATTCTCTGGGTTTCTACATGGCTTCCTCTCCCATGGAGCCTAACGAGGTCCTTGATGTGATTTAGCCCCCAGATGCAAAGGACCAAGACTTCCTAAACTGTACTACAAACTGTTTTGATATTTTCAAAACGGTTTTGTTTGTTTATCTATTCAAAATGACTTTTTGTTTCAGGGCCAGATTCACAAAAGGACTTAGGTGCCTCACTGCAACTTTAGATGCCTAAAGTCAGAATCAGGCCATACTGGGATTCACAAAATCCTTGCTCAGCTGCCACTGACTAGGCGCCTCAACTCACCCTCCACCTATATCTTTGCGGTAAAATGTTTCTAGGTGCCTAAGGTTCAGCCCGTAAGCACGTGCACTGCTGCCTGACTCGAGGCATCCAGATGCCAAAGCCCCAGAATGATGCATGGACTGTGGGAAGACAGGCATTCCTCTGCCTAAGTCACCTGCAGGGCCCAGTGCAATAAGTGTACTCTGAGCTGACCTACCAAATTGGGCCTCTATAGATGAATACACACAAAACAGCTGGAAGAGGAGCATCCTCATAATGTTTAGTCCATTGATTAGGGTACTCACCTGGGATGTGGAGACCCCTGGTTCAAGATCCACCTCCAGCTGAAAGGGAGAAGGGATCTCAATAAAGCTCTCCTACCTCTCAGGTACATGCCTTAGCCACTGGGCTATAGAATATTCTGATGTGGACTCCCTCAGTCTCTTCTGTTGAAGCCTTTCCACTGTGAATAAATAATGAAAAAGGTATGAGGGGGGTCACCCTCCTCCTCCTCTTGCAAAATAGCATAGGCACCTAACACTGAGAGAGAGTTTGCAGTGAGAATCCCAAGCAGAGAGTGGCACCTCCCTGAAGCACTGGCTTAGGCACAGAACTCCATGACAGGAGGCAGGCTTAGGACATACCCCTCACTGGGGCATCTTCCATTGGCTATTTTAGGTAAGGAGCTGCTATTTAGCAGGCTGGCTTTTGTGAATTCATTCTGAAATGCATATCTCTTCTCATTGTATAAGGAACTCAGTTTTGTGAATCCCAGTGATTTTTCTAGATGCCTAAAAGTTTATCATGATGATGCTCAGCATCAAAACTCATAAGTTCCTTTGTGAATCTAGCCTTCAAAATTTAGTTTATACCAAAAAAAGGATAAAAGATTTAAAGAGGTCAAAATCAAGAGAGTTTAAAGAGTTTCAAAATTATCAGAAACTTTAAGGCCAGAAGAGACTGTCATTATCATCTAGTCTGACCTCCTGCACATCACAGGCCACAGAGACTTACCTACCCACTCCTTTAACAGACTCATAACCTCTGGCTGAGTTATTGAAGTCCTCAAATCTTGATTTAAAGACTTCAATTTACAGAGAATGCACCATTTACTCTAGTTCAAACCAGTCAGTGATCCATGCCCCATGCTACAGAGGAAGGTGAAAAATCCACCAGGGTCTCCTGCCAATCTGACCTGAAGGGAAATTCCTTCCCAATCCTAATTATGGTGATCACTTAGACCCTGAGCATGTGGGCAAGACCCATCAGCTAGACACCTGGGAAAGAATTTTCTGTAGTGACTTTGAGCCCTCACTCTCTAGTTTCCCATCTCTGACTGTTAGAGATATGTGCTAATAGCAGTTGTGGATGGGCCATATGCCATTGTACTAAATCTCATCATACTATCCCCTTCATAAATTTATCAAGCTCTGTCTTGAAACCAGTTAGGGCTGGGTTTTTTTTCGCTCCCTTTGCACACCTTGGAAGGCTGTTCCAGAACTTCAGTCTGATGATTAGAAACCTTTGTCTAACTTCAAGCGTAAATTATTGATGGCCAGTTTATAGACATTGCTTCTTGTAACAACATTGGCCATTAACGTAAATAACTCCTCTTCCTCCTTGGTTTTTATCTCTCTAATGCATTTATGGAGAGCAATCATAGCTCCCCTCAGCCTTTGTTTTGTTAAGCTAAACATGCCAGGCTACTTATGTCTCCTCTTGTATGGTAGGGTCTCCATTTCTCTGTTCATCCTAGTAGTCCTCCTCTGCACCCGTGCCACTCTGAATTCATCTTTCTTAAACATGTGATACCAAAATTCCACACAGTATTCCAGGTGAGGTCTCACCAGTGCTTTGTATAATGGTAATAACACTTCCCTATCTCTATTGGAAATAGCTTACCTGATTTATCATAGGATTGCATTGCCCTTTATTATGGCTGCATCACATTGTGGCTCATTGTCATCTGGTGATTGACCAGTACACCCAGGTCTTCCTCCTCCTCAGTCACTTCCAACTGATACGTCACCAGCTTATAGCAAAAATTCTTATTGTTAGTCCCTAAATGCATGACCTTGCACTTTGCATTATTAAATTTCATCCCATTTCCATAATTTCAGTTTTCAAGCTCATCCAAATCTTTGTGTATAATGTGCCAGTTCTCCATATGGGCAATGCCTCCCAACTTGTGTCACCCACAAATGGTATTAGCATACTCCCATATCTCGTGTCAAGGTAATTAATGAAAATGTTAAATAAAATTGGTCCTAAGACTGATTGTTGAGGAATTCCATCATAATATCCCTCCAGCCTGACAGTTCACCTTTCAGCATGACCCATTGTAGTTTCCCCTTTAGCCAGTTCCTTATTCACCTTGCGATTTTTGTATTAATCCCCATATTCTCCAATTTAACAATAATTTTCCATGTGGAACTGTATCAAATTCTTTACTGAAATCAAGGCAGAGCAGAACTACTGCATTTCCCTTGTCTAGAAAATTGTTTATCTTCTCAAAGAAAGAGATTGGGTTGGTGTGAAACAATCTACCTTTTGTAAAGCCGTGTTGTATTTATCCCAATTACCAATAACCTCTATGTCAATAACTGCTCTCTCTGGGTATGGCTATGTTGCGTTACATGCGGGCCGGATAAAGCACAACAACCAATATGATTGCAAGCAGAATCGTTTATTGTGTACAATGCATCATATTATATAGGCTTCTCCATATTAGCAAACGTCAGACACACCAACATTACATTGCTGCTGATTGGTTCTTTGTCCAATACACACGCTTTTCACATGCATGACCCTTTGCTCACTGGTTCCCCATTTCCCATGCAATCCATCTGATTTATGGTCTTGTTTATCACCTTGAAACTGATCCCAGCCAGGCCATCTGGCGCCTGCATCCTCCTGGCTAGCTTTCTGCTTTCTCACAACAACTTTATCTAACCTCTCTGTCCGTGATGTCCGCTGCTGTAACTTTCCACCAAGGCAGCATAGGGATGATAAATCCCCACATCTCCCCCTCTTTTCTTAAAGAGACTTTCAGTAAACCTCTCCAAACTTCATTGCAAACTAATTCCTTCGCCTGAATTTATTTACAAACACTTCAAAAACACCAAAAACTTTTCTCTTTAGCATCTTTACAAAGTTCAACTGCTGTTCCCTCCAGCAACTACAGAGTCAACTTTTCACTTTCCTTAAAAATCACTTGCTTGTCTCCCAACAGTCACTTTTATCAACTCAAATCACCATTCCAAATATCCTCCTGGGTATTTGAAATCCTTATGCTTATATTCACTTATTCCTTCCTTCCACTACACCCTCAAAAGTTTCCAACCTGTTTTCCAATCTCTCTGTCTGTTGTCTGCCCACCTGGGCCCGATCCTTTTTTTTTTTTTCTTGCTGAACCGTCCCTATCCTAGGCACAAACTTATTCCACTACCAATTTAGCTAGAAGGGTGCGCTTCTAAACTAGCCCCCACCCTTCTGGTCTCTTCTGTGAACAGTTATCTGTACTTTCCCACCGTGGGGGCTACATTCTCATGCATATAACTTTAATTACAGCATCTGCTTTCCGCCTATCTATATTTAGTATTGGCTACATCTAGTATCAAGTAGCCTTGCAGCTGCCAATAATCAGCACATAACACAAGAAATTACAAAAATCTAGTAAGGCTAACAAAAGCACTTTACATAAAGGTACTTTGGGTCACATAGGCCCAAAGCCATTCTCCCGAATTACCTAAATTTATGCCTAGTAACACCAACAACTCCCCCCTTTGAGAATACTCAACAAACCTTTGGCTGAGTTTTCTCAAACTTTGAGGACAAAAAGCAATTAAGCTCTAGGGAGCTGGGGTTAGTAATGAGGGGGTAATTAGTTCCACATTCATCCTCCCCATGGACCCGGCAGGATTCGGTATGTGAAAGCCCACACCCACCCTAACCGGTCCAAATGCTTGGAAGGAGCACTGTAAATGTTCACCCCTTCACCCAGACAGTGTCCAGGTATGTCTCTACAACCCCAGATTAGATGGTACTCCTGATATATTAGTAAGGGCAGTGGGCCATCCTGGTGCTCAAGATCACTCCGAATGGCCATCAGCTGGTTATTCAGGATTTTAAACGTACTAGCTCCCACTGCAATGCCTTCCCAGCCTCAGTAATAGCCCATACCATCTCTGCCAGTAGCTTCTGGATCATAAAACTAATGGCGGAAATGACATGTAACTCACCAACTCCAGCCTGTACTTGGGTTAGCGAAGCTCCGACAATAGGAAACTGGATAAGGGCAATATCATTTACAATCCAATTAGGGAGGGCACTACATACTGAAGGATTTATCCAAACACAGGGCGCAACCTGTAAAATAAACCCCAAAATCCAATCAATACCACATTTCTCAGCAGGAGTCCCAAATTTCTTCCTGCCAGTGTACAATTCTTTGTTTCTTCACCAGGGTCAGTTCTTAATGTCCTTTTAGTCAGGAATTCCTGGACTTTGGCAATGTCAATGATGTGAGTGTTTTTTCTTCTTTTCCGAAGCAATCGTGGTTCAGCTCCTACGGGGGAAAGGTCACCAGCACATCACCCTGTAGTGGTTTTGCTTCTTTCAAAAGAATCCAATGACACAATGGGGGCTGCCAGTGGACAAGGGAGAGGTTAACCAGCACGTCACCTTGTCCTTTTTTCCTGCTGTCCAGAAGCACAGTAGAGCTAGAAAAGGAAATAGGCTAATCATCAGTAGGAGAATTCTTCTGATGTGGAGGGGTCTTTTTGCAGTGAGAATCATGGGTCCAAGCAATCAGTCTCCTGGTTCCAAGGAGTGGCAGGGCTGCTAGGGTCTTTGGGCAGCTCTTCCATACCTGTGAGAAGAGACAGCTAACACATTCCGTTAGTGCCTGGCAGGGTTTTGCAGCTCTCATAGCTTTTTGGGCTCAGTCAAGCCCCCCTTTTTCTTGGCTGTCCGCCAAGTCTTAGCTGTAAGCGGTGTCCTTGACTGGGGCCAGAAAGAATGAGCTTTCTTCGGTTAACTCATTCTGTTCTTTTTCCTTCCCTCCTTGGCTTCTTTTAATCTGTGCATCCTGTGTCAGGACATCCAGCTGTTGCAGCTCATACCGGAGAAGCATAACGGTTTTCCCGGCATTGTCCCAGGCTTAGACCAGCCAGCGTAGGACGCCTTCTCCAGGTTCCTGCTAAAACAATTTACTCGCTTGTAGGTCCGAACGACCTCCGGGGCCACGGCACGGGCCTCTGCCTGTGCCGTGCACTCCAACGTCTTCCCGTCCAGGGCTCGCTTCCAGCGGAGCACCTCCTCGTCCTGGGCCCGAAGGGTGGTTAGGAGGAGCCTCCCTAGCTCCCCCTCTTTTCTTAATAAGCAAGTCAGCGCAGCAGGGGAGATCTTTTCCCCCTGTCGGTTCATGATGTGCAATAAAAACTTCTGTATTGTCTTTTCTTCAGCTGATGCAGCGGTACTCATACTTAATTTACAGCCGCTCACCTGTGAGCTCACACACGCCTCTCTCGGACGTCCAGGGGCTGCCTTTACCGCAGTACCTCCTGCTGCGGCTGTAATCCCCGCGTTTCTTTTCAAGCACCGATGAACGATCTGACTTGTTCGAATCGCATCACGTCGGGGTCACCATTTGTTGCGTTATATGCGGGCCGGATAAAGCACAACAACCAATATGATTGCAAGCAGAATCGTTTATTGTGTACAATGCATCATATTATATAGGCTTCTCCATATTAGCAAACGTCAGACACACCAACATTACATTGCTGCTGATTGGTTCTTTGTCCAATACACACGCTTTTCACATGCATGGCCCTTTGCTCACTGGTTCCCCATTTCCCATGCAATCCATCTGATTTATGGTCTTTTTTATCACCTTGAAACCGATCCCAGCCAGGCCATCTGGCGCCTGCATCCTCCTGGCTAGCTTTCTGCTTTCTCACAACAACTTTATCTAACCTCTCTGTCCGTGATGTCCGCTGCTGTAACTTTCCACCAAGGCAGCATAGGGATGATAAATCCCCACATGGCTATGCTGTGGAGATCAATGCACCAGGGGTCGATTCAGCGGGTCTAGTGAAGACCCACTAAATCGACCACTGATCACTCTCCCATCCACACCAGTACTCCACCGGAATGAGAAACGTAAGGTATGTCAACAGGAGAGTTTCTCCCATCAACCCAGCATGGTGTAGACTAGGGATTGGCAACTTTTGGCACGCGGCCCATCAGGGAAATCCACTGGAGGGCCGGGACGGTTTGTTTACCTGCAGTGTCTGCAGGTTCAGCCAATCACAGCTCCCACTGTTCGCGATCGGGGTCAATGGGAGCTGCGGGAAGCGGCAGCCAGCACATTCCTCAGCCGCGCCGCTTCCCGCAGCCCCCATTGGCCTGGAGCGGCGAACCACAGCCAGTGGGAGCTCCGATTGGCCAAACCTGCAGACATTGCAGGTAAACAAACCATCCCAGCCCTCCAGTGGATTTCCCTAATGGGCCCAGGGGCGGCTCTAGGAATTTGGCCGCCCCAAGCACGGCGGCATGCCGCAGGGGGCGCGCTGCCAGTCGCCGGTCCCTTGGCTCCAGGGGACCTCTTGCAGACGTGCCTGCGGAGGGTCCGCTGGTCCCGCATGCCTGCGGGAGGTCCACACGAGCCGCGGCACCAGCGGACCCTCCGCAGTCATGCCTGCGGGAGGTCCGCTGGTCCCGCGGCTCCAGTGGACCTCCCGCAGGCATGACTACAGGAGGTCCGCCGGAGCCGCCTGCTGCCCTCCCGGTAAAATGCCGCCCCAAGCGTGCGCTTGGCGCGCTGGGGTCTGGAGCCGGCCCTAAATGGGCCGCATGCCAAAAGTTGACGGTCCCTGGTGTATACACTGCAGTAAGTTGACCTAAGCTACATTGACTCCAGCTACATTATTCATTTAGCCCCAAATGATTTAGCCCCAAAGCGTAGACCTTCCCTCTTTCAAAATTTATTCTAGAACCTTATATACAAGTGTTATGTCAAATTAACGTGGTTTGTAATTTCCCATATCACTTTTCTCCCCCTTTCTTAGATATAGGCACTATATTTGCAATTCTCCGGTAATAGGATATGACCCTGAGTTTACAGATTCATTAAAAATCCTTGCTGTTGGGCTTTCAATTTAATGTGTCAATTCTTTTAATATTTTGGATAGAGATTATCTAGGCCCCCTTCCCCGCAATTTGGTCTCATTCAGCTGTTTGAGTTGAGCTTCAACCTTGGATGTGGTAAGTTTTACTTTCATATCCTGGTTCCCATTAGCCACCCTGCCACTACTTCTAAGCTCTTCACTGCCCTTATTAAAGTGTAGATGTTGAGCCATGCCTAGATTATCTTTAATCTGGCAGTTGTCACATTTTCTGACATCCAAGAGGTAGCTTTCCTTGTTAATCCATCCCTCTTTCCATTCCTTATAGGCATTCCGCTTTCTCTTAATAATCTGTCCAAGATGTTTGTTCAACCAGTTTGGTGTGCAACCCTTCCCTACACATTTTTCCTTTGCTTGGGATGCAGACTTCAGATACTTGAAGTCAAAGTTGCAGAAACTAACTCCAAACCTCTTCCACACTCATATCCTTGAGTTCTTCAGTCCAGTCCACTTCCCAAACTAATTCCCTTCATTTTTTTAAAGTTTGCCTTTCAGAAATCAAGGACCCTGGTTGCAGTCCTACTTTTGTTTATTCTTCCATTCAGTTTAAACTGAATTAACTCATGATCACTCCAGCCAAGGCTATCTTCTACAACCAGCTCTTCTATGAGGTCCTCGCTACTTACCAAAGCTAAATGTAAAATGGCATCAATTCTTCTTGGTTCAGTGACCATTTGGTGAAGAAATCTGTCAGCTATGACATCCAGGAATATCTGGGTTCTACCACTATTAGTAGCTCTTGTCCTCCAATCTCTATCTGGGAAATAAAGACTCCCATAACCACACAATTCCCAGTAGTATTTATTTTATTAAAATATTTGCGGTCTCTATCCATATCCAAATCAGATCCTGGGCATCTGTAGCAGACCCCAAGTGCTATCTCTGTGGTGTCTCTGTTACCTTTCTTTCCCAAAGTCATTTTGACCTAAACAGATTCCATTTTATCCATTCCATAACTTCTAATTTTTGTACTGTCTACCTTGTCATTAATATATAATGCTACTCCACCACCTTTACCTTTATTTCTATCTTTCCTGAACAGCACATACCATTCAATACCTATATTCCATTCATGACTAATATTCCACCATGTTTCCATTATCCCTATAATATCTGGTTTCACTTCCTCTACCAGTAGTTCTCCTTGCCTTCTGGGATTCCCTCTGAGACCTTTTCCACTTGGTTTATGCAGAACACTTTGCCCAGTTCTGGCAGAATACTTCATACAGTTCTCTGGGATCCAAAAAACTCAGTTTTACTCCAGACTTCATCACTCAGGTCCCTTTATTTGGCATAAAGCAAAGCTACTCTGATTTGATGTAACTCAAACATAGAGGGTGGATATAAGGCATACCACATATCCAAAGTTATACGGTAAACCTCTTCCTTTATATATATTTACACATTACATTGCATTTACTATATTTTGCATCACACATTTTGGGATTGGCTTGGTTACTTTGCAGGACCCAATCCCTGTGCAGCATGCTCTATCCATTCATTGTTTCTGCAGAACCTGATCTTTACAATCCAGGTTTATCTTTTCCACTGTCCTTAGCACCAGGATGTTCCTGCTTATTTTAGCTAGCACAGACTTCCTTCTTCCAACATACTGCTTGCTAAGCCTCTTTACAACTTAACCTTCCATTCACCTTCCCCATCATGCTCATTAAGAATTGAGGCAAGTTACTTATATCAAACCAGGCCTACACCTTTGTGTACAGACATCATAGTTCTTTCTGCTTGGCTTCACCTAGACTCCTTACCAGATTAGGTACAAGAATTTTAATCCCATTATCGCCTACCTGACTGTTATTGTCAGTGGCATTCCTCTTGTTGTCCATTCTCCCACCTCTGTTGTTCCTTTCTCCATTGCTGCATCCTCTTTTACTTGATTTTCCTCTGGCTCAATATTAGACTCAGGCATGGAGATTACATGAGCATGTCCCAACCATCACCCTCAAATTGCTAGTTTAAAATTCTTTTAAATTCAGCTGTGCCAACCTCCATCCCAGAAATCTATTTCTCTCCCAACTCAGGTGGAGTCAGTGCTTAATTTGCGCTAGGGCTTGCCAGGGCTGAGCTCTGGCATCTCTAGGCTTGGCAGCTCATAGCCCGGGCACCTCTGGGCTCTCCATGTCAGTTATGAAAGTAAAAAAAAATTGCTTGAGCCCTGGCATTTAATTCCTTGAGCCCTGGGACCTCTTCCATCCCATGAGAACAGTAGTCAAACATCCCAAAGCCATCCACATAGCACCTTGAGCCATCTGCTGATCATCAAAATCTTGTCTCACCTTCACTATCCTCCTCTAGGGACAGGTAGAATCCTACAGATCACCTGAGCATCCAGTTCTTTAAGTGTCTTCCCTAGCCCAATGTAGTTTTCCTTGATGTGTCCCAGCAAGAATCTAGCAGTATCATTTGTTCCTATGTGAAAGACAATCAGTGGATTCTATTCTGCTCCCATTAAGACCATCTTCAGCCTCAAGTCCACATGCCATATGTTAGCTCCCAGCAGACAGCACACCCTTCTGTTCTCCGGAACAGCTCTAGTGAGAGGCTTATTTGTTCTTCTTAGCTGGAGGTCCCCAATCATATAGACCTGCCTCGTTCTTGTGTTGGTGAGACTCTCCAGCCTTTACCCTTCTGTTCTTTCTGGCTGCAAGTATTCTTGTCTTCTGTTCTTATTTCCAATCTTCTGCATGTCATCCTCTATCATCCTGGGGATCAGCACTCTGGCCATCTCCATTGTCTTTCTCCACTTCTCTTCTTTCTTGTTCTCCTCACTTTTGTTACTGCCTGACTCTCCCCTTCATTTTCCAACTCAGCGAACCTGTTCCTCAGCTCTATTTTTCCTTCACTAGTCGGTCTTTTCCTCTGCTTTGTTCTCGTAGTCAAATTCTTCTACTGGCCACTTTCCTCATCCAGCAGTCTACCCTCACAGTTCTCTGGTCCAGCATTTATCTGCAAGACTTGAAATTTGCTGTCCATCTTCTCTCACTCCTTCCTTCCATCATCCGCTCAAATCCCCTTCTCAACTCAACTGTCATTTCTAGCTGCATCTCTAAACCTTGAATCTTCTCTTCCATCAGATCTATTAGGTGGCACTTCAATCAGATACCAGAATAATGTACATCCTGCAGCTTCCACATCCAGTCATCTTAAAAATGTAAGAATGGCCATACTGGGGAAGAACAATGGTTCATCTACCCAGTATCCTGACTTTCAAGAGTGGCCAGTGCCAGACATTTCAAAGGGAATGAATAGAACCGGGCAACTATTGGCAGTCAGAGTTTAGGGACACCCAGAGCATGGAGATGCATCTCTATTGTCTTTTCCATTGCTTTTTTTTTGTAGCTGTCATAGCCTTCCCTCTTAAGCTCCTATCAATGAGCAAGGGTTGGGGGACAGGAACCAGGCAAATACCACATCCACCCTCCCCAAACTTCCCCTACAAACTCCCACTCAGACTCCCTTGTTTTCAGCTGTTTGCTGGCTCCTATGCCACTATTCAAATATTTTTATTGATGCAATCCAAAATAATGTTTGCATTATCTATTTGTGAAAATTTTTCAGATTTTGACTTTTCATCCCATTTCAGGATAAGAACAATTTAAAAAAAAATCAAAATCTCAAACACTTGTGGGACAATAAAATGTTTGCTGCCCAGCTCTGATTAACTGAATTTCCTGTGTTTCTAGCATTTTATTTCTTTTGTAACTAAAATGCTCTATTACTCAATCTTAAAGCACAATATAGTCTCATCCTTATCTCAAACTTATTTTTTTGTCTAGAAATCGCATATATAGGAATCACTTAACTCATCACTGAAATACAGCCACTTGTGGGCTGAATTGTAGCATAAACAAGACATATTTAATAAATATTAAGAATAACTTTTTCCTTTGTAACTACAAATGAAAATTTAAGTAGATAGAATAAATACAGAATAAGTAGCACAGGAAGAATGTGGATGGCCACTAGTGTTTTTAACCAACATGCCCTCTGATCTGCCTTGACAAGGCTTAGACAAGAGGGTGGACGAAATGCCTGCAATTGATCTATATTACCACTAGCTCCAGAGCCGCCAGTGTTTAGGCTGTGTCCATGTTGGCAAGAATGGGAAATTTTAAGAAAAAAAGGTCTAGGTTAGACATAACCATAGAGGGCAGGGGAAAAAATTTCTGCAGAAAATCTTTTCAACAATAAAAATAATTTTATTTAAAAGGACACATTTGAAAAGAAGATTAATTCTCATCCCATAATTTGCAGTGCATTTTCGTTTTATAGTTCTTGCATTCTGATTGCACATAATGCCTCTGGTATTTATTTACCTTGTTTTAGGAAGTGTCCAGAAATGACCATCACGTTGTTTTTATTACTGGACTTCTGGAGCATGGCATATGCTATTTCTGGGTACTATATACACATTACAATTTTACTTAGATCGCTTGTCATTCTTTTTGAACCTCAGACAGTTCCTCAGGGATCTTTTTTTCTTTTCTAATACAAATGTCACCTCAGATTTTGTGTGTGAACAAGCGTATATATTTTTTTATTTTCACATTGTCTCAGTTATGAGTCCAATAAAGTATTACCAGTCTGAATAACGAAGCAGCCTGCTGTGTTTTCCTTTTTTCACTTTTATATTCTTGTTGTTATGCTGTGTATCAACCTCTCTTATCTCTGTTCTTTATATAGAGCTGGACAAGGGCATGAATAAAAAAAAAAGTGAATTCTGTAGTTTTGGAAGAATGTCCAGTTGATTATTAAAATAGAATCTAGCTAAAATGAGAAGTTGTTTTTGCTGCTTAATCAGATAGGATTTGATTTTTAGAGGTACTCTACAACCCCAACTTCAGTTGAAGTCAGTGGGGACAGCTGGTCCTCTACATCGCTATATAGTGAGCTCATCATGGTACAGTGGAGTGTTATGTGACAAACAACATGACATTATGTTATGTGACTAACATCTGTTCCATACTGTTTGATCACTTATATTCCTCCCATGGGGGAGGATGTGCAGCAGAGTGTCTTGTTTTGAGAGGATTTGTTTTGTTTTGGTTTTTGTTTTTAATATATAACATGCAGTGTATTTAAGCTAGAGAAGGCCAGGCTAAAGAAATGTGCCTTGCATTTGGAGCAGAAGGTGATGAGGTTTGTGTTGGTTATTAGTTCCTGTGCAATTCATGACAGTCTTAGACTGGCCCTGAAGAAAGTTTTATCTCCCACACAGATGAGTTTTACCCTTTATTGTGGTGACTTCCTCTACCGCAGTGATCATCCTGGAGCTATAGATGGTATAGTATCCTGGGCCCAGGCCGTGAAGCACCTTGAAGATAAGGACCAGGACCTTGAACTTGATTCAGTGTTCTATGGGAAGCCAATGTAGCACATGCAGGACAGGTTTGATGTGCTTGCATATCTTGTGTTGCTGAGGAGTCATGCTGCAGCATTATATACTAATTGGAGTTTCTTAAGTGCTGAAGGCTTCTTGCCCAGCCATATCACATTGTATATGATATTTGTGGTTAAAGGAACCTAGAAGAAGCAGCTTCATTTCAATTTATTTTCCCCCCAAACCATCTAAAGATTCTTCAGTTAATAGCTTGCAATAGAATATGTTGTCATTTTTAACTTAATTTATGAGTCCGTGAAGCAACGTCAATTCACACTAGCTGAGAATCTATCCCCCAGTTCCTAATGAATAGGTACACACATCTGACCATTAATGTGCTCTCAAGGTACAGCATATGCATTCCCATTGTAATACAAGCCAACAACATCCCACAAGAGTACTCATCCAGGAGTTGGAGGCACTAGGACAAGTGGGTAGTTTCGTCTCCACATCAGTTCAGTCTTTGGCTTCTCTGCTGAGACTATGGCCAGCAACATCAGTAACAGGTATCTGATGATGTTTTGTTGTGATGTGGACATCTGCCCATTAGGAACTGGATATTTTGTTTGCCTAATCCTTCAGAAAATAATTTAAAGGCCAGTTTAAATAATTTAAAGGCCTTCCTACTCTCAGTACTGAAACCAAAAGGACTACATGCTAAGCAAGTTACAGCTCCACCTGAGTAAAATATCAGAATCCAGCCCTAAGGGAAAGCTAACTGAGTTTAACAGCTTAAATGTAACACTGATGTATTTCTTTGTACACAGTGTTTGAAGAAATAGATTTAGGGTCAGGACTTTTTCAAGGCCTGCCTCCCTTGGAGTTAAGGAAAAATTAGCATGCACCATAAAAGAATGAACATTTGTTATAGGCACAAATCCTCTTACTGAGCTATGTACCAATTTGCACCTGCAACAAAAATTTTAAAAGGAAAATAAATGGAATCTGGGTAAATCTGGCCTTAATTTATAAAAATATTAACAATAATCAGATAATATTTTTACAACTAGATAATTTCAACATAGCTTAATTTTCAGTCTTACCTTTGACCGTATCCTCAACAAGGACAAGAGCCTATGACATATGGGAAGCAAATTTATTAAGAAATAAAATTAAATGCTTAAAATTCTGTGCTGTGCATAGGATGAAAGTTTCCTTCCTTTCTATGAATAACAGTATGCCATACTTTTCAAAGTCATGACAGTTAAATGGTGTGGTCATCCTGTCATCAGACAGGAACAAAGACAGACTCCAATCCAACAAGCTCCTCTGTATGTGCAACCACTGTTCCCTCTAAGCTCTGTGTGTGTGTGTGTGTGTGTGTGTGCGTGCGTGCGTGCACAGATTCTAAACCCCATACACACAGCGAAACACCACGCACACAAAAAATGAAATACTACATTGGAGCCAGGCTGAAATATCATTTACGGGTGACTTTTGACATGGTTCACCCGCCATCTATCAACACAGCCAGAATCTACTAGCTGGCAAGGGGGGGAAAGGGAAGGGAAAGGAGGGCAATGAATCGTTCATACCCCTCCCTGCCAGCATTTTGAATGTGGAACATTGATCACGTTGGGACGGTCGGGACCCACACATCTCCTTGTAGTCTGTTCATTTGGCTGTGTACAAACTCAAGTATGTGTGAATAAGTCAAAATGCCTGGCTGTAGTTGCTAAGGAACTGCAAAGATTTCCCAGAAATGAACAAAGGAAAGTGTTGTTTTCATGATTGAAATCTTTCAAAGGCATTGAACTTCATACATTTACTTGTGATGTTTTACCATTTCCCTGTTTTTGCCGCATTTTTTGCTATGCACAAACTTCTGGTATCCTGATCTGAATGATCTCCCATTTGCCCTTTTGTCGAGTCATGCTGTTAAGTGCATTGAAATAGTAGCCATATAATTAAAATATTAATTTTAAATAAACCAATCTGGTAAAAAATCAATCCCCAAATGTCACTGTCTAGAGGTCTAAAGTGTAAAAGAACAGCAACTTCATTTAAATCTGGATGGCTGGATGAGACTATAGAGATGGTTACACCGAAGTCACATAGTGCAGTACTTGTAAACTTCTTGAAATATTCACATATGGTGAGGACAACAGAGTGGTTTGTGTATATTGTCGAGATGCCAGAGCTTTGGGAGAATTTTCAACAGGAAAAATGTGGAACGATGTATGGAAGTTGAATTTCTTAAAGCATCATCTGTCAAGTAAGTCTCATATAGATGGTGTAACAAGACTTAGAAACAAAAACCCTTCCTTAAGGAGTGGATTGCTTAGCATGATTCTTGAAAGTCCAGCTGAAAAGCAGAGGAGGCAAATTAATCTTGAACGCAAACACTCAAACCCAGAAGAAATCAAGGTACTTATTGACAGTGTGGTGTTGGCTATTAAAATGAACAGCTCAATGCTTTCTGCTCACAATATTAATGACCATATGGAAAAGTATGTGTGCATACCAGCGAGCTGAAGCAGTAAAAATTATGCTTTTGAATTTCTTGAAATTATCAACTGCATTGTCCAAAATGACCTCATGCATGAAATAGCATCGGCAATGTTTCATACTCTAGCTGTTGATGAAAGCACTGATATATCCATTAACAGATACGTGATACTCTACTTTAAATATAGCTCCATAAATTCTACAGACTATAAAACTTTGTTTGGTGGACTATTACGATTGCAAGAATGTGATGCTGTTTCAATAGTGTCTGCAATCAAAGAGTTTTATAAAAAACACCAACTTGATTTGATGAAAATGGTGATGTTCACATTTGATGGTGCCTCTGTGATGTTGGGCAAACTCAATGGCATGGTGGCTCAGCTGAAACGTGATATTCCACAGTTAGTCCAGCAACATTGAGTTGCACACCAGGAAGACTTGGAGATTTCTGATGCATGGAAAGAGATCAAGCTGATAAGAGACATTGAAACCTTAATGAGAACTGTGTACACGTTGATCATCCAGGAGAAAATGCAAATTTCAGGAAATAGCAGATGCTTCTTAATGTGAGTCAGTGGCTTTCAGGCCACTCAATGAAGTGCGCTGGTTATCTAGGCACTTTGCACTTCGAGCAATTATTCGCAACTATAATCCTCTTCAGGAATATTTTGAGCACGACAAAGATACTGCTCCAGTTTCTAAATACTGCCACAAAAAGCTGAATACCATGGAATACTGAATAACATTAGAAGTTTTGAATGATGTTTTGTCGGAGCTGGCGTCACTATCCACGCTGCTTCAGAAACAGGGCCTTACACCTCTTGAAGCATTTCACCTTGCCTGAGGTAAACTGAACAAGATCAGAAGACAGCACCTTGGAGAGTCAGTCTTATGGAGTGACAAAGTTAAGGCTCTCTTAGATATGAGCACTCAAGAAAATAATGAAATTGATACCAGTTCCATAATAACTTTAATAAAGATCTTGTGTGCACATTTGGCAGACAGGTCTCCAGAGGATGAAGTCCAGGAGTGGTCTGCTTTTGATTGTGCAGCAATAGTTAAGTGTGACTTCAATTTTGGAATTCATCAGGTCAAATCCCTATGTTCAAAATACAAAGACTTTCTTGCTGAAGAGATTGTTATAGTCAGTCAGTACAATGACTTCAAGTCTGCAGTAGCCGAAAGAATCAAAAGCCAATTGGTTTTAAGTTTCCCGGATATGGTGAAATATGCTCACCAGAATGAACTGTTTCAGGATCTTGCAAAGTTGATGGATATTGGAGGAACATTCCTAGCATCAAGTGCAGACTGTGAGTGTGGCTTTAACTTAATGAACTCTCTAAAAAACAAACTACAGAATCATTTACAAGTAGATCATTTGGACATGCTGATGTGTATTAAGAGTTACCAGCTGGATGGAGGATTGGTAGATCTGAACAGAGTTTATGTTGAATGGGCAAATGAAAAAGATCACAGGGAAAAACAGTAAGATTAGTTTAGTAGTCTTTGGCATTTTGACCAATAAGGAAATTAAAATGCATTTGTAATTACATATCTTATTCTTGGCTGATAATCAGCCTATGGACTGATAATGATTTATATGTGCTTGATATATGCCCGTGATTGTCTATAAAAAAGATCATAAAGCGTAATGCTTAAAACTAACTTCTGCTTCATGAAAAATGGTTAAATTTCCTTTTTCTAAGTATTTAAAAATATTTATAAAATAATATGGTGTAAAACTATTATTATCACGAATTGCAAATAAAAACTTTTTGAATGTATAAGCATTTTACTCGCTTCAGTGCATTTGCCTCATGGCGCACAAATTTGAACTCTGCTTCAAAAATTTGCACAGAAGAAATTTTTTGTGCACATGGCCTGTCAAAAATTAGAGGGAACATTGTGTGCAACCACACTGAGGTCCATGGGGCTCTGTCTGCATGGAGCAGGTCTAAAATAGCTTACTGAAAAGTAGGACAATCTGTCTAAAAACAGGACTCCTGGTAACCATAGGGCAGAAATTTTGACTCTATTGAAGTCAGTGGTAAAACTTCCATTGATTTAATTGGGCCAGGCTTTCACCCTAGGACCTTTGGCTACAAAACATGGACGTCTATGAACTAAGCTAAAGGAGAAAAAAAATCATGTTTAATACTACTAAGAGTTTATCTTCTGGCTGGCCACTAAACAGCACTAGTACATTTACAATCTAGTCACATTATGTGGTAAGATGAAAAGCATTTACACTAAATTGTGCATGCCTAAATCATATATAGACTCCACCAAAGCAGAGCTAAAATGTTCCAAGTAACATGAATGGGCTAGAAGCTGACATTTTCTTCTGTTGATTACACTCTAAAGTAATTTCAATTAAATAAAAGTAAATATAGAAAATTGAATATATTAAATGAAGGGTGAAAAATTAATTTAATATGTCAAGTTAGTTATTTCATTCTATTAATTTATTTTTTAGATATTTAAATTAGTTCTGTGTTGTAAGATCACAAATACTAAACACAGGAAACAACATCTCTTTCAGTTGGAATATGCAAAAGAACCTTTCTCATTTATTACTTACTGAGGCACCTTAAAGTTATAAGTGTTGGGGGTCTTTTTTTTTTTTAGATTTTTACAGTTGCATTTTTATTCCCCTTTCAGACTAGTTGAATGACATTTTTCCAAATATGTATAAATTATCTGAAATGGCGAGGGCTATACACTAAAATTGAAAGTACCACATGAAAGATCAATTAGGAGACATTTTAAAATTACCTTTGTATAAAGGTACATGTTTCACATTCACGATTTACTTTTCAATTATTTTCAGAGGAAAGGAAAGGAATGACTGTAATTAAAGATCACACCAAAAAGTGGCATTATCTCTGTCCCAGCAGGAGTTGCAAGTTTCTAAGCAAACCACGTGTATTTTTATGTGAATAATCTACTGATAGTTTTATTTTTACTGGTTGGAGAGTACGTGATTTGTTTCTTAATAACCTTTTCTTTTAATGTTGTTCTTTCTGAAAAACTCACTTTGGTTGCTTTATAAGCATCAACATTTGAAAATTACTGAAAAGGGACATGGAATTTTATATATTCTTCTCTAAAATAGAAGAAAAACATTGTCTTGTATTTAGGAGACTATTTTAGTGAAGGAATATTGTATATACAACACAGAAAGGTAAAACATCCCTGCACTGTAACAGTCTGTAACAAAAGGAAACACCTAAAGTTCAGTGATTTTAATAATACTGCAGGGTTTATTCGACCATTAAGATATTGACACAGAATGGAAACAGTGAGGAGATATTATGTCTGAAGTGGGCACAATGCTTCCTATGGCTACAGAAGGAAAGTCACTAGGGGAGTCCAGCTGCTGAACGAAGCTTGAAGAGAGTGAAAATGTTATCAAGACATAACTGATGAGGCTATTGGAAAGCTGTAGATTGTATACCAATAATGCAACTCTGATTTGCATATACACATTACCTTGTTTACATAAAACTTCCAACAATCATATCCTTCAATTACTTGCTCCTTCTTCCTCACAAATCAATATATTTTCTGTTAAATCCATCATCCCCACTACCCTTGAATTTGTCCCCATTCCTCTCCAAGATTGCTTCTCAAATTTCCCCCACATTTTCCCCTCTCTCTTTGGTTCCCATTCCCCTCTTCATCCCTCTTCTTGCAACACTCACAATATCCCCACCCCCCATCTGTGTCACTCTGTTCTTTCCTCCCACAATCTTGAGTTCCCCACATCTCCCACTTTGAGTTTCCCCTGTCCCTTCCTTATGAGCTTTTGTCCAACGTGTTCTAGAGCAAAGCCACCAGCCTCTCACAGCTGTAGTAACATGGCTTGAGCGACCCCTACATTACTCTGCCCAGTGTCTTTCTAGCCCAGTCTCCATAGCCACTACAGGTTGAGGGGTATGTTCTAGACAAAAACTCTATGGCTAAAGTCATTCAGGACAGGTGCAAATAAGTGATGGTCACATTAACACCACCCTATACCAAAAACCTACCGACTGCTATACCTACCTTCCATCCCGGGCACACCACAAGATCCATTGTCTACAGCCAAGCACTGAGGTACAACCGCATCTGCTCTAATCCCACAGACAGAGACCAACACCTACAAAATCTCCACCAAGCATTCTCAAAACTACAGTACCTGCACGAGGAAATAAGGAAACAGATCAACAGAGCCAGACATGTACCCAGAAGCCTCCTACTGCAAGACAGACCCAAGAAAGAAACCAACAGGACTCCACTGGCCATCACATACAGTCCCCAGCTAAAACCCCTCCAGCGCATCATCAGGGATCTACAACCCATCCTGGACAATGATCCCACACTTTCACAGGCCTTGGGTGGCAGGCCAGTCCTCGCCCACAGACAACCTACCAACCTGAAGCATATTCTCACCAGTAACTGCACACCGCACCATAGTAACTCTAGCTCAGGAACCAATCCATGCAACAAACCTCGATGCCAACTCTGCCCACATATCTACACCAGCGACACCATCACAGGACCTAACCAGATCAGCCACACCATCACCGGTTCCTTCACCTGCACATCCACCAATGTAATATATGCCATCATATGCCAGCAATGCCCCTCTGCTATGTACATCGGCCAAACTGGACAGTCTCTAAGGAAAAGGATAAATGGACACAAATCAGACATTAGGAATGGCAATATACAAAAACCTGTAGGAGAACACTTCAACCTCCCTGGACACACAATAACGGATCTTAAGGTGGCCATCCTGCAGCAAAAAAACTTCAGGACCAGACTTCAAAGAGAAACTGCTGAGCTTCAGTTCATCTGCAAATTTGACACCATCAGCTCAGGATTAAACAAAGACTGTGAATGGCTTGCCAACTACAGAACCAGTTTCTCCTCCCTTGGTTTTCACACCTCAGCTGCTAGAACAGGGCCTCATCCTCCCTGATTGAACTAACCTCGTTATCTCTAGCTTGCTTCTTGCTTGCATATATGTTCCTGCCCCTGGAAATTTCCACTACTTGCATCCGACGAAGTGGGTAGTCACCCACGAAAGCTCATGCTGCAAAACATCTGTTAGTCTATAAGGTGCCACAGGATTCTTTGCTGCTTTTACAGATCCAGACTAACACGGCTACCCCTCTGATACTTCTCCCTATTGGATAATGTTGCAGCTGCTTGGGCACCCAGCAGGGGATGCTAAAAATCAGTAGCTTTCCAGACAAATCAACAGTATTAACAGGTCTGCCAAGGCCCTCTTAAAAATATTACTAATGACTCAGAAAGTGCAATACTCATGAACTGTGCAAATATCAGCTGCTAATGCAACAATATTACCACCACATGTCACCATGAGTTAACTCTGGCATAGAGTTATGAAAAGTGGCTTGTGATAACAAGGCTTAATGTGAGATCTTGCAAAGGCCATGCACTAATCAGTCGTCTGTTATTCCCAAGATTTTAACACATTTTCTATATGATACCAGTTACCCAATTTAGTCTTCCTTCATAAGTTTATTATAAGTTTATTCCCTACTTCTCAGATTCTTTTTAAAAAAACAGGTACCAAGTAAAATGGATATATATAAGCATACACCTGGGCCAAAAAATTCCAAGTTAGGCATTCAAATAAATTTTTAGGCACCTAAAAAGTAGCCTGATTTTTAGGAACAGTAAGAGCCCACAATTCTTATTGACAGTCACCTGGAATTGTAGGTAATCAATGATTTGAAAATTAGCCCAGAGGCTTTGGTATTTTTAAATGCAAGTATATTTTTTCTCTTGAACAGAATAAATCCCTTTAATATAAAATATACAGTACTGAAAACTTTGTTACATATCTATACAGTGAATCAGTGAAGATCACCTCTTTGATCTAGCTCAGTGTTTCCCAAAGTGTGGTACGCATACCCCTGGTGATACGTGAAAGGGTTTCAAGGGGTACGCATCAGAATTTTTTATTTTATTTTATCACAGTTTTTTTTTTAGCAGCAGAAAACAATTCACTAAAATTTAATATCTAAGAATGGTGTACACTTGTACAGTAGAAATACACACAGGTTTACATTGTAACTAATATGATAACGCGTTCAGTAACGTGTAATAGCACAGCAGAGCCGATGCAAACCACGCGTGCATGTTACCGTGGCTCAGGCAACACACTTGCCTTTGTGGCATGCGCAGAAATCATACTGATGGATAAAAGATAAAAGTGAATAACTACTCGTAGTAATCTAAAGATCGTAGCAAGTACATACTTGGTGTGTATTAATATACAAAATTTCTCTCTTTGTCTTTGTTAAACCCATTTACAATGGATCGCTGGCTAAAAATGGGAAGTTTGAAACATACAAAAGAAAATTATGAAAAAAAATACGAATGTTAGTGATAATTATGCCGAAAAATGCAGTGATATGGCTACATCAGACAATTGTGATGACAAAATTAGTGAACCGTGTGAACCATCTGTAAGTTTATTGAACGTATCAGCGGCAAAGAAAATGAAAAAAGCCTGCAAATATGTTGAAGAATATCTTAAACTGGGATTTTCATGGACTGGCAATGAGGTGGAGCCTGTTCCACTATGTGTGATTTGTGATGAGACTCTCACAAATGAAAGAATGAAACCATCCAATCTAAAACGCCATTTCAATAGCAAACATAAAGAATATGAGGGAAAACCTGTAAAATTCTTTGAAAATAGGTGCAAAGATCTCCAAAAGTCCCAGAAAACAATTCGTAATGTGATGGGAGGTGAAAATATGAAAGCTTTGGAAGCTTCATTGGCGTACTTAATTGCAAAGTCCGGGGCTGCTGAAGTGATTGGCAAGACATTAGTAAAACCTGCAGCCAAAGTAATGGTGCAAGTGATGACTGGAGACAAGGCTAGCAAAGCTATAGATTGTGTCCCCCTCTCAAATAACACTGTTCATCATAGAATCACAGATATGGCCTCAAACATAAAGGAGCAATTATTATCAAGAGTACAAAAGAGTCGTTACTATGCACTGCAAGCGGATGAATCCACTGATATTGTGAATTTAGCTAATCTTTTGTTGTTTGTCAGATACGAGCGGAATAATGTCCACAATGATATTTTGTTCTGCCAACCTATGCCAACACATACAACTGGAGAAGCTATTGTTAAAGCCAGGTGCTTATTCCACCTAAAAACTGATGATATTTTGTCATTGGATTCATATAAAGCCTTTGACAGGTTTATTAGGAAGTATTTGTTCAGCATGCTCTTAGGAAAGAGGACTTCCAAGTATCTGATTTCTGCCTGCTGCCAGCCGCACAAATACAAGGTGGGAAAAGGCAGAAGATACTTGACAGCTTTGTCCGATAGGATATAAAATAGTCTAGCCAAGTGGCTTGATACTAGGACAACATATTGATACGTTCAAGTGTTGTCTGATCCATGTCTCTTTTGTTTTGTTTAAAATCCACCTTATCACCCAGATCCCCCAGATAGCTTTGGATTCACATAGATGTCAGGCCATTCCTCGATCATTTTGGAGCTGAGTTAATATCTTAAAGATGATTGTCCTCCTGAGACTTCTGTTTGCCTTTAGGTCTTTGCTAGTTTATGTTCCCCTTTCTTCTCCAACCCTGAATTAATGTTTTAAAGTCTTATTTTGTGGGGCCCGGGCAACAAGCCCAGATTCAAGAGATTTTTACCTACTTCAACTTGGTCTGCGACCTTGACATGGTGCAGAAGCCTACGTATGGTTAAGACCCTAAGAGCGATGCTGTTTGGAGTCCTGTACTCCTGGTAGGGTTACCCGTGGTGGTAAGGTCGAAGGCCAAGTACCAGACAAAGTGCAGCCCAGCACAACACAACCCAATAAAAGCCTTCAACAGCAGAACAGGTGGATGAAGTAGGATCACCTCTCAATGTCTGTGAAGGCAGATGAAGGCTGCAATGGAGGAGAAATCCCCAGTCATCTTGGACTTCCTTGCCACTGGACATAGGTGCCTCTTCTGCCAAGATTTGTATGGCTGCTGGTGCGCATCAGCTCCCCCACATTAAGCTATTCATGCGCAGGCTTCTTTCACAGGAAGAACTTTTTCCCCACACCTACCCATAAAAGTCCTGCGGCAATGGGTGAGTGGCAGCGGGGATAAGTAAAGTGATCACCAGGAGCCTCTAGTCACAGACCCACACGCAGGTGGTGACCACAAGACAGTCGTCATGTGCTCCTGGACTGCGATAGCAGGGCATATTCAGCAGCAGCAGTCATGACTGAGCAGGCCTTTTTAGGAACCCTTCTGCTCATCCTATGCGGGGAAGGGGATAGAAAAGGTGCCCCAAACATAAGCTATCCCACCATACCTGATTGGATAACCGTGACCAGAGGTATCACTCCCAACTCAGTTGAAAAACAAAAATGTTTCTTGCAACTTGGAATGTCCGTAGCCTATTAGACAAATCAAAAAGTGAAAGTCTCTAATGCAGAACAGCAATTGTTGCCTGAGAACTCTCGAGGTACAACATTGACATCACTGCTCTCAGTGAAACAAGATGTGCAGATGAAGGCCACATGAGGGAAGAGGGTAGCAGTTACACTTTCTTCTGGAAAGGAAAACCAGCAAGTGACAGGCAAATACATGGTGTTGGCTTCTAGTCAACTGCCTGCCTGAGCTCCCCATTGACATCAATGAGCGCCTTATGACTCTCTGCATCCAATTGGTCAATAATTCATTTGCCACTATCATCAGTATATATGCACCAACTCTTGACACTGAAGGACAGAAAGAATCCTTCTATGCTGACTTTGATAACATTTTGCCATCCATTCCAAAAACAGATCAGATAATCCTTTTAGGGGACTTTAGCTCAAGAGTTGGCTGAGATTCTAACATATAGAGTAGCACCAGTGAGAAGGAAGTAATGGGAAAAAACAATTCCAATGGCATCCTTCTACTCAGCAAATGTGCAGAGCATGACTTTGTGATGAGAAACACAATCTTCAGACAAAGCAACAAATACAAAACAACTTGGCAATACCCATGCTCAAAACTGTGCACCTCCTAGGCTATGTCATTGTAAGAACATAGGATCTAAGAGATCTCCAAATCACCTGTGTCATGAGAGGAGCCGATGATTGCTGGACTGACCACCACTTGGTGAGGTCAGTCATGTCCATCAGGATTGCACTGAAACATAGAAAGTAATCCAGAGCATACAGATGGCAATACAACTTCCAAAGTCTTCAATCCTCAGTGCACCAAGAGAACTTACAAACACTCCTTGGCGGAAAAACTGGACATATGCACACCTGAAAATGACACCAGTGTTGAAGAAGACTGGGAAGCTCTAAAACAGACCATCCATGAGGTTTATGAGGAATCCATTGGCCTTGCTAACCACCTCCATCAGGACTGATTTGATAACAACAACATTGAGATTACAGCCCTTTTGGACCATAAGAGAAAAGCTTTCTGTGACTGTCAAAATCAACCACTAGCCAGTCAGAAGCAGAGCTCTTTCCATCAGCTCAAAGCTGAAATTCAAAGGAGGAGCCGTGCAATCAAAAACAAATGGTGGGAGGACAAAGCAAAGAAATCCAAACATTCACTGATAGACATGATATGCAGAGATTTTTTTGTGAGACAAAGACCCTGTACGGACCAAGCTCATGTGGCCTTACACCTCTGAGATACAAAGACGGCAGTACCCTTCTTAAAGATAATGAATCCATCAAAGAGCGCTGGAAGAAACACTACCAAAAGCTTCTAAATTGAGAATCAACTCTGACTGATGACACCATCGACTCCATCCCTCAGCACCCAATCTGGGAAACTTTTGCCAACCCATCAACACTTGAGGCGGTCTGCAAAGCAATTAAATGAAGAATAATAAAGCACCAGGTCCTGATGGCATACCAGCTGAAGTACTGAAAGTTGGGGGAGAAACACTGACCAACAAGCTTCACTTGCTGCTCCTCAAAATCTGGCACACCAAAGAAATCCCTGATGACTTACATAATGCTAACATCATAACCATTTTCAAAAGGGGAGACAGGGCCTACTGTGGTAACTATCGAGGCATTGTTCTTGTCTCCATTCTTATGGAATCTCCATTCTTACTGAATCACCTGCTCCCTCTTGCAGAGGAAGTGCTTCCAGAGTCCTAGTGTGGCTTCACACCATCACGAGGCACAACCAACATGATATTTGTAGCCCGGCAGATCCAGGACAAATGTCAAGAACAAAACCAGGAGCTGTATATGGCCTTTATCGATCTGACCAAAGCCTTTGACTCTGTCAACTGTGAGGCTCTGTGGAAAATCATGTCAAAGTTTGGTTGCCCAAGTAAATTTATCACCATTGTAAGACTCCTCCATGACCAGATGACTGCCTATATCCTGTGCAGTGGCTCTAACTCTGAGCCCTTTGTCATCCGAACTGGCATAAAACAAGGTTGTGTATTGGCACCAGCCCTTTCCTCCATTGTCTTAGCAAGTATGAAAACAGTAACCAAAGACCATCTACCACAGGGCATTGGCATCCAATATCGGATTGATGGCAACCTCTTCAACCTTTCTTGTTTCTGTGCCAGAACTAAAGTATATGGGCAACAATAACTGAACTCCAGTATGCAGATGATTGTTCTGTAGTTGCACATTCAGAGGAGGATCTTCAAACAGCCCTTAATTGCTTCTCGGAAGCTTACAAAAGCCTAGGGCTAACTCTGAACATCAGCAAAACAAAAATTCTCCAACAGCCAGTCCTCAGTCAATAATCAGACCCAGCAAGGAAGATCTATATAGATAAAGAAGAACTGGAAAATGTAGAATACTTTGCCTATCTTGGCAGCCATCTCTCACAGAGGGCAGACATAGACATCGAGATTCAGCACAGAATTCGCTTTGGCAGACTGTCTTACCAGGTGTTCAAGAGTCCCAACATCAGAACACATATTAGACTTTTAGTTTGTAATGCGGTGTTGATCCCCACTCTCCTTTTCAGCTGTGAGACTTGGGTGACCCACAGATCATTAGATGAGTGAAGTTCTGGAACAGCCTTCCAAGGGGAGTAGTGGGGGCAAAAGACATAACTGGCTTCAAGACTAAGCTTGATAAGTTTATGGGGGGTGGGATAATGGGATAGCCTAATTTTGGCAATTAATTCGTTGTTGACTACTAGCAGTAAATATGCCCAATAGCTTGTGATGGGATGTTAGATGGGGTCGGATCTGAGTTACTAAAGAGAATTCTTTCCTGGGTGTCTGGCTGGTGAGTCTTGCCCACATGCTCAGGGTTTAGCTGATCACCTTATTTGGGGTTGGGAAGGAATTTTCCTCCAGGACAGATTGGCAGAAGTTTGAAACAGGAGTGGATGGGTGAGATTCTGTGGCCTGCATTGTGCAGGAGTTCAGATTAGATTATCATAATGGTCCCTTCTAACCTTAAAGTCTATGACTCTATAAAAACACTTGAAAAACCTGGAACGCCAGCACTTTCTTTGGAAGATCCTCAACTTAAATTGGGAGGATCATCTCATTAATGTCAGTGTCTTCACAGAGGCCAACATCTTCAGTGTTGAGGCCTTGATTATCCAGCACCAGCTGAGGTGGAGAGGGCACTGTGTGCGCATACCTGATGTATGCTTACCAAAACAACTGCTGTATGCCCAACTCCCCAAAGGAGAAAGGAAATGGGGAGGCCAAAAGAAACACTTTAAAGACACTCTCAAGATAAACATCAAGAGTTGTGGCATTGACACCACACACTGGGAGACAGTAGCCCAGGACAGGAATAACTGGCAAAGACTTGTCAGAGACAGAATATCCACTTTTGAGGAAAATCGCCTTGCCCTGATCGTAGAAAAATGCCAGAAAAGAAAGGAAAGAGAACAGTCACGCAGCAATCATGGCCCAACTCTGTCTTCTAACACCACCTGCAATGTCTGAAAATGAGCCTGTGGCTCAAGAACCGGACTCCTCAGTCACCAAGGGACCCATGAAAAATAAAACCCGTGAAAGAGATCATCCTCAACCTTGAGGGATTGCCGACGATGATATCCTCAATCTGGCACACTCCCAGACTATATATATGCATCTGCGGATATAAATTAGATATCCATGCAGGGCTCTAGATATATGGTCCCCATTTTTGGAAGCATCAAACTAATTGGTTAAATTCCTCATCAGGAAGTCTTTTGTACAATGGTCCCACAAAACCTTAGACCCCTCCAATCTCCTCAACCCATCCCCTCCCTATCTCCTTTTCTCCCTGTCCTCTTTGTCTTGTCATTCCTCTCCTATTCTCTTTACTTACCTGTCAGGCTGTTCTGGTCTTCTTTTTACTTTCAACATTCCATTTTAAGCAGATTATATCTTTATCTGAAAGGGAATAATTCTGGAAATTAGTTTATGATCTTACTTTACAAAGAACCCCAAAATGGTGCCAAATAACAAAATGATCATTATTATATAATTGTACAAGCAAATACCTTTAAGTAGTCAAATATCCTTTGTTAGACTATTTTTAATGAATAAATTAATAATTAAGAAGTTTGGTCTTTCCTACCTTGCTGTAAAATCTGATATTGGCTTTCTACTCCAGGTTAGTTACCTTTCTTCTCTTTGTTGTCTTTGCTGTTACTGTTATTGTAGCACAGCTAACATAAAAGAATAAAGAAAGAAAGAAAACAAATGATCTTGAAGAATTACTGTCTAAGTTTGCCACCTTAATTAAAACAAAACAAATAACTTCCAAGTACAGTGAATGAAATTGATAACTAAATGAGAAGTGGGAATTTGCACATGCTGATGCTGAAAATGGAAATCTGAAGAGATTTCTGATGGTTGGGGAGAAAGAATGGAACCCAATTTTATTAACCATTCTAATTGTTTGAGGGTCCCTGAACTTTGGAAAACAGACTCTAAAACATACATATGCAGCCGCGAGTTTTATGCTTCTGAGCTCTAGAATTGAAATTTATTTAAATAACCAATTCCCCTAAGGAAATGGGATAAATCACGTCTAGATTCAAATAACTCTTACTTAAGAATTAAATTTCCTATGCTACTTCCTGCAAGATTAAAGCCAGCTTTTAGTTTTTCAAAGAGACATTTTGCTGAATTTTGTTAAAATTTTTAACCTGCAGAAAAGATTTTAATCCACCCTGGACAGCTCCTGACCTGGAATCTGAGCACTTAATGAGATAGGAAACAGGATGATTTGAAAATGTTTACCTGCTGATAAATGCTTTACTATAAGTTTCTCTTAAGAGTCAGGTAATTCTGTTCACTCTCTTTAGCGAATTTAATCCTTAATAAAGCAACTATGATATTTTATAAGTCTCGTTTTATCATCTATCTTTATTTTGTGGTGGCTACTGAATCCCTTACTTTCATGGTAAAGAATGGCAATGATTCTTTTGTTCATATTTGCTGTCTGTGTGTGGCAGACAGCATGTTAAAGACTACCTTACTGTTCTGGGCACACCACCTGCCTTTCCTCCCCATCTTTATCCTGTAGTGATCTTTCATCCCAGATGAGAGCCATTTGAATCTCTCTTTATAGAGAACAGAAAGAGGGAAGTCAATGATTCTGACATCTTTAATGCTTCTGATTGTATTTAATGTGCTAATATTCATAAGGTTATTCACTATCCTATGCATATGCAGTTTTTATCTTTTCTGAGACTTTATCTACTAATTACAAGATTTGATAAGAGAGAGGGGCACGTGAGGAACATCAGAGAGACCTAACCAAGCTAGGTGAATGGTCAACCTGATGGCAAATGACGTTCCGTTTTGATAAATGCAAATAATGCACATTAGAGCAAAAAATTTCAACTCCTGTTATATATGCAGAGTTCTAAATGAACTGTATCAACTCAGGAAAGGGACTTGGGTGCGATCATGGACAGCTTAATGAAGATCTCTGCTCAATGTGCAGCTGTGGTCAAAAAAGCAAAACAAGATGTCAAGAGGCATAAGAAATAAGACTGAGAATAATATACTAAATATTATAACCTCTTCATATAAATCAATATTGCACCCTCATCTGGTATATTGAGTGACATACAGGTTGCCCCATATCAAAAAGGTTATTTCAGAATTAGAAAGAGTTCAGAAAAGGATGATGAGAATGCTCAATGGCATGGAAAAACTCTTATATGAAGAGAGATTGAGAGGAATTGTTTATCTTAGGAAGAAGGCGAATAAGAGGGACATACCGTATATATTTGTTTATAAGCCAAAATTTTTTAGTAAAAAAGGGAAGCACCAGAGAAGGGGGTAGGCTTATGAACAGGTATAGAGAGGGAGAGGTGGGACACAGTCCCTCCCCCCAACAGAGGGATCAAGGAGAGGCAGCAGAGCCAGAAGGGAAGAGGCAGGGACAGAATCTCTCCACTTCTGGCCACACTGCTCTCCCCACAGCCTCCAAAGCAGCTGCAGCTCTGGGGCTCGCAGGCTGCAGCTGTGCTGCTCAGCCCCGCCCCCAAGAGCAGGTTGTGGCTGCGCCACCCAGCTCACTGGACCACACTGCAACTGTTCCACCTGGCCCAGCTCGCTGGAACATGCTGCGGCTGTGCCGCCCGGTCTGGCCCACTGGAGCAGGCTGTGGCCGCGCTGCCCAGCCTGCCAGAGTAGCTCCAGCCAGGCCAGAGACATCCTCCCCTGGCCCTCCCCAGAAAAAGTGGGAAGGGATGGGATGGGGAGAGTGTGGGGGTCCCAGGCTAGGGGTGGGGTCATGTGGGGAGTGGTCACAGAGGTTACTCCCCTGAATCCCAGCTTCACCCCCCAAAAAATAAATTAAAAACACTTTTTTATATATTTAACACTCTCATAAATGCTGGAGGCAAAGTGGGGTTTGAGGTTTAGGCTGACAGCTCGCGACCCCCAGTAATAACCTCGTGACTCCCTGAAGGGTCCTGACCTTCAGTTTGAGAACCCCTGGGTTAATTTAATTTTAGCACCCTGTGTCCATTCACATGCATGTGCTATTTTGAGCATTTCAGTTTTCACAGCATAGGCTCATCCCAGATTCTGGAACAAGCTCAAATGCTCAGTTCGTGGAGTATGTACATAAGCTATACTAAAGACAAACCCACAGTAACCGTCTCTGGTTTGTGAGGGACCCCATGGAGCCAGTCTCTAGGAAACAGATAAATGCATGGAGGTTAAGTCCATTAATGGTGATTAGCCAGGATGGGTAAGGAATGGTGTCTCTAGCCTCTGTTTCTCAGAGGGTGGAGATGGATGGCAGAAGAGAGATCATTTGATCATTACCTGTTAGGTTTACTCCCTCTGGGACACTTGGCATTGGCCATTGTCGGTAGACAGGATATTGGGATGGATGGACCTTTGGTTTGACCCAGTATGGCTGTTCTTATGTTCTAACCTAAATGGAAGGGGCCCCCGAAATTGCTTTGCCCCAGACCCCCTGAATCCTCTGGGCGGCCCTGGGTCTGAACCAATACAGAAATTCATATGTGGCTGTTTTAATATGCCTTTTCATTTTAATCTTTTTTAATATACTTCTTCTTTGACTGGAGATCTTGGAGGGGGGATATCAGTGAGATTTGTAATAGATTTGAACCCCACTTTATTTTTTAACTTTATGTATTGGAGTGTAGTGGGGAGGTAGTTTATAAATCATTGTTGAAGTTATATGCTTCTGCTATACCAATGTAGTGGGATATTTGATAATTCCTATTTAAACTTTTGAAAATATAAAAAAGAAATGTTAGATTTAGTCTGGAATATTTCATATCCATTCAGATTTTATGCATGGAACCCAAACTTTGGTATTAAATTCCCATTACATATCTTGTCTCTTTTAGGTTGCCTTTACTTGTGCAGAAAACTGCAGTGCACATTGATACTTTCCTCCTTTATAATGTGGTCTGGAAGCACAGATTTATCCAGACCATTTAACTTATACTAGTGTGCACCTCTGTGGGAGACTTCTCACCAAAAGATTAGAATTTTGGTTTTTTTATGGGTGTGATGGTCACTACCTTCAGGATCTCAGAGAGTTCTCTCATACTTATGATGCACACACCTCCTACTTTTTCTAATTTAAAAAAAGCCCAGCTTCTGCTAGAAATGTGGAGGTATTGAGCTGTTAGACAGTGGAGGCTGAACAGTAGTACCTGATTACCAATATAGGAACATATACAAGGTATTGTCTCTTAAGGCAATAGGCTACTTCTAGAAGCAAATTGCTTTCCATTTCTTGAGCAGGTGAGAAGTAGATAAACAAATGCTACAAATATAAATAATGTGTATAGAGTTTGCTCCTACTAATGTGTTTTTAATTGCATAAGTAAATAGTGCAATGGTACCAAGGGCCTCTGA
Organism: Mauremys reevesii; assembly: GCF_016161935.1. Taxonomy (NCBI): domain Eukaryota; kingdom Metazoa; phylum Chordata; order Testudines; family Geoemydidae; genus Mauremys; species Mauremys reevesii. The sequence continues at coordinate 283,587,772 of NC_052623.1, forward strand.
TTTGTGTTGGTCTTCAGAATAAATTTAATTCAGCTGTTCTCCAAAAAGATCTCCTCCTTAAACCTTAAAAGGGTTTCTGATTTTCTGTATCTGGGCCCTTTTTACACTAAGGAATATTAATATGGCCTTAAAATATGGCCATATCAAAGAGAACAAAGTAATGCTTAAGAAATGTATGACTGCTAGTTGTAGACTTACACAGCTATGAAGAAATAACGCTTGTTATCAATTGTATTAGAGGTCACACTGGAAGATCATAATGAGTCCTAATGATCTAATTATCAAGATTCAGCAAGACTTCATTTTCTGCTCCATGATATGTGATTATCTGTGTCACATACTGAAAATAATAAGACAATTGCCATTTGAAAGAGATTCCAGTGTCATTTTCCACTTCATTTCCTCTTAAAAATAATAATAATAATAAAAACTTTTACACCCTTTTCTTTCAGGCACCCAGTAGAATAAAAGTAGTAGTAATTTAAAATGGCAGTTTCATTTGTCAGCTTATATTCTATTTCTCTTGCTGGAATATTGTGTTCAAATTATTTAATTAATGTGATGGGTAACTAATTTTAAAGAAAACTTACTATTTTGGAGTTGTAGTTTGGCTAAAATCCACCTTCTCTTTGAGGACAGATGCGGCAAATGAGATGTAAAAATATTTTTGAACAGTTAAGCAAAAGTTTTATGCTACACAAATATATTCCTCTCTGTCAAAGCCTTCTGGAACTAGTGGCTACTAAAAAATAAAATAAAGGACAGATGGCAGTTTTTGTCTGGGGGCTCATAGTCCTTAATAGACTGTTCAAATGAAGCTTGGAAAGGCCCCAAACCTTTATAGCTCAGTTATAAAAGAAATATCTTTCAAAAGAAGAAAATTGCCTCACAATGACCATGTTAGTTTGTTACAAATCCTATCAATATTTACCACTACACACACACACACACTCTCTCTCTCTCTCTCTCTCTCTCTCTCTCTCTAAATTAAGAGAGGAATGGAACATAAAGAGATAAACATTAAAATTTAGTAAATAAGAGGAAAACCTACAAGTGGTGTTGAGCATCTTCTGTTCCCCTTGTTTTTTCCTAGGGAAGTATTTTCCCCACAAACTATTTACCTGCGGACTGATGTTACTAGCATAAGTTGAAAAATATGTGTCCATAGATGTACAGCAAGCTCCATTTCTCACGTAACACTGGTTTCCTGCTTCCTTCTATGATGTGTTTCTATAACCAGTAGGAACATAGGATTAGAAGGGATCTCCTGGGTCATCAAATCCAGTCCCTGCTATCACATATAATTCCATTATTGAATCCCATTAATACATTATCAAACTACATTTGAAAACTTGTTAGGTTGTTTGCCCTTATTACTGCTATTAGAAAGCTGTTCCAGAACCTCATTACTCTGATGGTTAGGAACGTTCTTCTAATTTCTAGTCTAAACTTATTCATGGCTAGTTTATACCTACTTGTTCTTGTGCCAACATTATCGTTGATCTTAAATAGCTCTTCTTTCTCTCCGGTGTTTACCCTACCAGTATATTTATAGAGCACTCTTGTATCCCCTCTCTGCTTCATTTTTCTGGAGGAAGTAGAAAGTTGCAGCCAAAGTTGTCTGAAAAGTGGAGTTTGCATTACCATTATGGGCCAGCTTCTCCATCTGGTTTACCTTCTGTGGTCTGGTAGATTTTACAATATAATTAACTTTATTTAATTGGTCAGATGGGGGTTCCATGTTCCCCAATGGGAGATGCATATGAACATCTAGGACAGGAGTCGGCAACCTTTCAGAAGTGGTGTGCCGAGTCTTCATTTATTCACTCTAATTTAAGGTTTCGCATGCCAGTAATACATTTTAACGTTTTTAGAAGGTCTCTTTCTGTAAGTCTATAATATATAACTAAACTATTGTTGTACGTAAAGTAAATAAGGTTTTTAAAATATTTAAGAAGCTTCATTTAAAATTAAATTAAAATGCAGAGCCCCTCGGACCAGTGGCCAGGACCCGGGCAGTGTGAGTGCCACTGAAAATCAGCTTGTGTGCCGCCTTTGGCACACGTGCCATAGGACTATAGTTAGGAAAGTAGAGAAGACATCAGTGCTAGGGAATTAGGAAGACAGCATGTGAAGGAGCTAAGGGGTGGGGTTGTGAAGTGGATTTACAAGCTACCATCTCTTCCCCAGTCACATTGCCTGCCCAGTTTCCAGCTGTAATAACCCTAGTCTCTGCTCGCACAGCTTCCATGATCTCTACATCATTATCCACCAAATTTTAATGTTTATTACTTTGGGGGGGATATGGAGGGGATATGCAAAAAATTGAAATGGAACTAGGCAGCAAATGGAACTAGGGGAACTGGGCTAAGCACCATAGCTGGAGCGGTGGACAGACCAAAGAGACCAGGGAGTTAGCAGGGAGTCCCACTGACCAGCCCTACTCTCAGGTCCTGATTGTCGTAGCTTGAGCCGCCTATACACATTGTAAGGTTTACGAACATCACTGTATCTCTCCAGTTCATCACTATCACAATCACACCAAAACCCATAACATTAATTCTGGCCTCACACCCTTATGTACAAATAACATTTTACAGACTTATATGGAGAATGTTTCTTAATCTGGTTGAAATCAGAGTTTTGGTTGTACATTTAAGTGTGAGTATGAGAAACTGGGGTCCTGGTATAGGAGTTAAAAGTGAAATAATGCAGCAGTGAATCATACCCTGGATGTATGTATTGTGGGTGGTTTTACATTAGAACTGAAACTGAGCTTTTGGTGGTGCTGTTGGCTCTGATTTTCTGTTATGCTGGAATTAGCACCACACTAGCAGTACAAAGCATCCCTAAATGTGAATGGATCTAGCCAATGAACAATTACCTCTGCATAAGGAATCCTTAAATGACATAGATCTGTCATCACAACTCTTACTTCAGGGTGCGCTCTGGCTGCTGGCATAAGGGTTGGGCATGGGGAAAGAGGAATGGCTGGGACCCCCTTATACCTTTTTGAAATGGTGTCCAAGTCTGAGCACTGTAATCTGTCCTGGGGACGAGCCAGCTTCCTCCGTAGCTCAGAATTAGGGTACATAAAGGCCACACTTTACACCTTCCCTCTCAGATTTGTGCTGAGAACTCCTCAGCCACATTGGTGAAATAGTGCTGAGTTGTATTTGAGTGTATTGGTGATGTTTATGTGGTTTATTTGGAAAGCCGTGAGATGAAATTGGTGTGTATGTTAACATTGGATTAACTGGTCATTTCCTTTATATTTACGACTGTGTTGGTAGGAAATTAGTTAACATTTTTGGTTGGGGAATGTCATTATTTTTAAAAAAGTGTTTGAGAGGTTATGCCTAATCCCAGTGTATATATTGTACAATGTGTAATTTTAAAATATATAAGGTATATACATGTAGCTGGTTTTAAAATACTGTTCTTGTTATTCTGACAATAGCCTCTTAATTTTTTTAAATGAAAAAAAAATGACAATGCAGGGGAAATAATCCTATGTACTATGGATAGACAATATATTTTCTGAGCTTTATTGTTTAGTTTACATGTTCATCTGTAGGAAAGTATAAGACACTAAGCCTAGACAAAGAGTAGGGCTTAATATGGAAAATGCAGGAAGTCGTTTATATTGCTTTAATTAAAACTCATTATGTTTCAATGCTAATTGTTGTCAATACCGATATTTCTAAGTCAAATGTTTTAGCTCCTTTATTTTTCATTTTTCTGGCAGCATGCGTGGGAAAGATGGTGAGTAATCTATCGGTTGCTTGGCAAAGCTTAATGTACCTGTGTTTGCAAAAAGTAGATTATCGAGAGAAGACATCCTTCAAATAAAAAATGTAATTTTTAACTAAACAAAGTGTGTTAATTATGATGAAATGCATAATTATTTTCCTTTACCGGCTTTGTTTTTAATTATGTCCATCAAATATTTCTAATAAGAAAAGCTAGAGGTGGCAGGATGACTTGATTAATATTCAGCTAGGACTTGGATTTGAAAATATATTTAAAATCTAAAGTTCACCCCCTGGGAGACTTCTGATTGTATCTATATTATGTTCAGTGGAACTGGAGTCAGAGGGCCCATGTTCCCTGGAGAGTCTGTTATTGACTGGACACCAAGGAATGAATGAAGTTAGGGTGGAAGCAACTCTGTCACATTGAGAGAGCAATATACAGGGTTTAATAAAATCTACTTGTTCAATTTAACTTGTATTCAGCTTCATTCTTTGCTAATGAAACAGTATCTTGGAGGTTAATGTGGCCTGTCTCTTGGGGAAAGGTACAAACAGCAATATCATGCTCTTTTTGATACATATCCTATTAAACATGGAAAAATGTTATTTGGACAGTCATGTGAAGGGAAGGCATGGTTTGAGGGTATAAAAAAAGACATAAAAGCATCTGTCATGAATATTAAGTTACAAACACTTCAAAGAGTTTTCTGAGATTAGTCACTTTAGGTCCATCCTCCCCCCCAATTATTTATAACTCGATTTGATTTAGCAAGAATTCACAGTTCTGTGGGTTTTGCTATTATGTCTGGGCAGAACATTACTGTCTACAGTACCTAAGCAGTAGCCAAGATCCTGAATTTTTTCAATCACTCCATCTAAGAACCCTTACCTATGTTTCATCTAGACCAGGGGTAGCCAATCTGAGCCTGAGACGAAGCCCAAATTTACCAATTACATTGCCAAAGAGCCACAGTAATATGTCAGCAGTCGTCCGCCACCTCAGCTCCCTCTGCTCCCAGCACCTCCCACCCACTGGCAGCCCTGTCAGTCAGCACCTCTCCTTCCCTCTCTGCACCTCAGCTGTTTCGTGGCATGCAGGGGGCTCTGGAGGGGAGGAGGAAGAGTAAGGGCATGGCAGGCTCAGGGGAAGGGGTGGGAAGGGGTGTAGTGGGGGCCCGGCCTGTGCCAGAGCCAGAGGTTGAACAGTGAGCACCCCCCAGCACAATGAAAAGTTGGCACCTGTAGCTTCAGCCCTGGAGTCGGTGCCTATAGAAGGACCCACATATTAACTTCTAAAGAGCCACATGTGGCTCTGGAGCCACAGTTTGGCCACCCCTGGTCTAGACTTCTGAACTATAGTGGAGCATAGGAAAATATTGTATCATTATTGTTGTGATTTATGGAAGATGACACTAGTTGTCACCAAGCAATTACTAAAACAATGACTAATCTCTGAACTGGGTACATTAACAGAACCGATAACCATACATGGAGCAAGATCTTGTAGGCTGACTGCAGCCCCAATGAAGCAGAGATTCACTAAAGGGAAATATGCAGGTTTTCTCAATATCGTTAAATGTGATATAACCTACAACAGCCCTTCTTGCGGATATTTTAAGTTTCATGACTTGTAATAGTTATATTGTGGTCTATCCATTAACTTATATATATGTATTAATATCTTTCTCTTTAATGAGGGCTCTTTCGAAGATAAATATTGTATTAATGAAACTTGTTCCCACCTCAATTTTTATTACATTTGCAATAATTCATATAATTATCATTACTATATCATTTGAAAGGTACGTAAGTTTACCTGTACTTTCAGAAAAGCATTTCTTCCTGCTGTTATTGTATCGTAACAATATTTGTACCACATAGAGTACCATCATCATACCATTGTCATAGCAATGTAGAACACAACTCTTTTTTTAGAGCTGTTTTTTTCTTTCATTAGAATGCAACTCTATTAATCACAATTCTGGCAGTTTAATGCTTGGATTGCAGCATAAAATGTAATTTATTAAACTCTGTTCCAGGCAGTCTGAGTCAGGCATTAAAATATTTATGACTGTTTTCTGCATTTTTGGCTTAAAGAAAACTGTATCAAATAAATAAATAAAGATGGAAAGTTGATATATCTCAATGACCAGTAGATTGGGAAAAAATTATAGGAGTATCCCTCATGTGATATATGCTATGACAAGTAAGTGCTGTTCACTGCTCTTGCATTATACCATGGACACTAAGATTTTGTGTGGCCCTTACTAGAATCACCTAATCGTACAAAGTACTTGTTTTTCTTCCCCTCCAAGAAAACGGATCTCTAGAATCATGGCACCAATACATGTTGAAATTGTTTATCATGTCAAAAGCATACTGCTGATTCATGATGTTATAATGTACTTTTTTTAAAAGCATTTTTGTTTGTGCTGTGTAGTATATATGACATATACATTTCTTGCCCTTGAAAACCCAGTGTATATGGTGCTCATAAAGGGCTTCAGCGATGCCTATTGAAGTATAAGAATTCACATAGGCCGTAAAAACCTATTTCAGGGGAGCATTTTTATTTCTTTGCCTATGACATGAACCAGTGTGCACAAATTAGCATATATTATCAAACAGTTGGTACAAGTCAGGAGAACCACAAACCTTTTTGCATGATTTTCCTTCACTCCACTATTTGAATACTAAGGCAGTATCTTTTTCTGCCATAACTTTAAAAAATTGTTCCTTTAGGCCCAATTCTAGTACTTGTACATTGGGTAAATAAACATGATTAAGGGAAGCAGGACTGGGCAATCAGAGAGGGAAGGAAGGAAGAAGAACGAATATCACTCTATATATACCAGTGATGGGGTTGGACCATAAAATCAGATTTAAACCCCCTTTCTTCCAAAGTGTGGGGAAACTTGTATTTGGATTCAGTTTCTAACCTTGGATTTGAAAGCCATCTCTAATTTAAACCTCCTATAGTAAAAGAAATGTACATTAAACAGATTGCCTAAAGCTCCTTGTTACTGTAGGGTTATTACTTCTTGAACAGAAGTATAGTAAATATAAAAACTGTGAACATTCCTGCATATAAACAAGATTTGCTCAGCAGAGTTGGTGTATAACAACTTTCAAGAATACAACATGAGCAGTGCTTCTGGCCCTCCTGAGCCATCTGCCTGCCAACTCCCTACATCTCCTCCCTTAGTTATGTCTCACTACTGTGTGAGGACTGAGCTACACAGAAAACAATAGACATGGAAATAAACATTAGAAATAGATCTGCTTTAAAAAAGAAAAAAAGCCAACTGTAGGGGCAAATCTTGGAGGTGAGACAAACTGAATCAGCAATAGCAGGGCTGGCCTTACCATGAGGCAAACTGAGGCAGCTGCCTCAGATGTCAGACTGGGGGCTGGGGAAGGGGGGCACTAGGACCCAGAGTGTAGAAAATTGTGTCTGCTGCTGGTGCATATGTATTCTCTCTGCTCTAGATGTACAGAGATGGTGGGGTGCTGTTCTGGAGGAAGGAGGGCATAAGAGACATAACAGGCAGGCAGGAGAAAAGGTGAGAGGGAATAACAGAAAGCAGCAGGAGCTGCAGGGAGAAAGAGGAGGAGCCTCTTACGTACCTCTCTAGCATCGCCAGGAGCCTGGACTGATTAACACCAACTTCTCAGGGAGCTTCCTGTTTCCTGCTGCTTCCCTGAACCCACTTGAGGAGAACAGGCAATCAGCTGAAGTAGTAGGAGCCAGTTCGGCCCTGAAGACGCTGATATATTCCCTCACTCGGGCCCTGCTAGCAACCTGCTTATTTGTCTCCTTCAATTGAGTGTTGAGAGCCACTATAGCTGGCATAGAACAGCGGTCATGAGTGAAAGAAGAAAATGCCCCTCTGGGTCAGCATTCAGAAAAAGCAAGCAAGCAAAGGAAGCTTTTCTATCTAAGCAGGCAGGAGCTCTCCTGAGATACATAGACACAAATGTTCACAATGAGCCTTCCAGCCCCAGTGAGGATGTGAATGGTGAGGAGATGCCTGATCTTCCAGTTAGTCAGAGTGCAGGTTACCTGGCAGCTACTGCAACATCCATATCTCCATCTCAAATTGATGTAACCAGGCACATTCCTGAAGAAAAGTGTAGATCGGAGAACAGTGTGGTGGAGGCACAAGAAACAGCTGCTGATGAGTTTAGTTCCTTAAGTCTAGATGATCCAGGACTGCGGACCCACTTGAGCAGTAGCCTGAGGGACTTCCTTGTACTGCATAGGCCACAGCAAGTGAAAAACTTCATGTTCTCCAAAGACAATTAAAATAGAAGTTTCCATCCAACACATTACTAGTGTGAAATCCCCAATGGTGACGAAGTGGAGAGGCCATGGCTTATGTACTCAAAAACCCAGAATGCTGCATTCTGTTTTTGTTGCAAACTCTTCCAGTCTAATGTTCCAGCCACACTGGGTTTTGCAGGAACAAAGGACTGGAAAAATCTGGCTAGAAATCTGGCATGCCATAAGAAGGCAGCAAATCACCAGAGAGCATTCCATAGGTGGAAAGAGCTTGAGATGAGACTAAGGTTAAAGGCCACCATAGACGATCAGCATCAAGAGAAGATTGTATCAGAGTCTCCTTACTAGCAAAATGTTCTGAAAAGGCTCATTGCCATTGTGAGAATGCTTGCTACCCAAAACCTACCACTGCGTGGCACTTCAGATCAGCTATATGTGCCAACCAATGGAAACGTCCTTAAAATTGTGGAGCTGATGGCTGAGTTTGATGCTGTACTGCAGGAGCATCTAAGAAGAGTCACCACCCAAGAAATGTGCAAACACCACTACCTTGGAAAAACACTTCAAATGAGAACATACAGATACTGGGAACAAAAGTCAAACAGAAGATTGTGGCAGATCTGAAGTTAGCAAGATATTACTCTCTTATTCTGGACTGCACACCTGACATCAACCAGATGGAACAAATGATTTTAATGGTGCGTTTTGTAACAACAACAGCACCTAGTGAAAATGTCCCTGCAGTGGTGACAGTCAGATAGCATTTTCTAGAATTTATTTACATTGATGATACTACAGGAGCTGGTATGACAAATGTGCTTCTTAAAAAGCTGGAAGATACGGGAATTGCGATAACTGACATGAGAGGTCAGGGCTACGATAATGGTCCCAATGTGAGAGGAAAGAACAGAGGAGTGCAGACATAGATCTGAGAGTTAAACCCTTAGGCTTTTTTTGTCCCATGTGGTTCTCATTCATTGAACTTGGTTGTCAGTGATGCAGCATCAGCTTCTAGTGAGGCTGCTTAATTTTTAAGTGTAATTCAAAGCATCTATGTATTTTTCTCTGCATCAACCCATCAATGGCAATTTTTGAAGCAACATCTGGGAACATCCTCTCTGACGCTGAAACCACTGAGTGCCATATGATGGGAAAGTCAAGTGGAGGCGATAAAACCTATCAAACACCAAATTGGGAAGATAGATGATGCCATAGATGATGCCATAGTTGCCATGGAGGATAATGCTATGACAGGAACTGTTTGTGGGAGAACAGTGGCAGAGGGAAATGAAATCACCAGAAACATACATAACTTCAAATTAGTGTTGTGGCATGACATACTGTTTGAAATAAATGTTCTAAGCAAGAGACTCTGAGGTGTTGACCTTGATATATCTGGAGCAATGGAACAACTGGACAAAGCAAAGTCATAACTACAGTCTTACCTGTCAGATGAGGGACTGCAGCTATTTTCCCACCCATTCAAGAATACAAGAATCACCAAAGAAGAAGACATTTTGATCATGAGGAACAGGATAATCCCATAAGTGACCCCAAACAACAATTCAAAGTTGAATTCTTTAACCAGGTGCTAGATTGTGCAATACAGTCAGTTGAAGAAGCTTTCATGCAGCTCAAGGAACATAGCGGTATATTTGGGATGTTGTATTATATTCCAAAACTCTTGACTATACCTGAAGAAGACCTACACCAACAATTCAGGGCACTAGAGACAGTGTTGACACATGATGACATGCGTGATATTGATGCGACTGATTTAGGTGATGAACTGAAAGTCCTTTCAAGATACATTTCAGTAGGATTAACTCCAAAGGCTGTTCTGGAATATATGTGCACAAATAAGATGATCACCCTCTTTCCAAATGCTTTTGTTCCTCTGCACATACTTCTAACACTTCCTGTTGCCAGTGGAGAATGCAGCTTCTCCAAGCTGACATTAATAAAAACACATCTACGCTCCACAATGACACAGGAGAGGCTGGTTGGCCTTGCAACCATCTCAATAGAGCATGAGCTGGCCCAGACAGTGGACCTTCAGCAGGAAGCAATTCAAATCTTTGCAGCCAAGAAGGCATGGAAAGCACCACTTTGATTAGTCAAACAGATAAAAATGCTAGTGTTTACTATGCAGACAAGAAAAGTTACATTTGCTGTTCAGGTGTTTGAAAGTTAAGTGTTACTTAAAATTTTTGAACTAGGCATTTTAAGTTGTTAGTTCTCCTTTGTTGGGGTAGGTAGCAGAGCAGTACCATGAGAGGAGTAGAACAGGAAGAAGGAAAAATTGAAACCTTTCAAAGTTTTCGCCCAAGCGAGGGGGCGTAGGGGTGTCATTTGAGCTCCTCACCTCAGGTGCCAAAGTGTTGTGGTCTGGCTCTAAGCAAAAGCATGTACTCCCTTTTCTTATCAATTGTACACAAACAACCTACATAATATGTATGTACTAGTAATATCAAACACAGAAAATTTATTACCTTTATCACAATATGAGGATATTGCATATACACAGTCCAGATAGTGATTCCAGTTGTATAGCTGCTCAAAGTAGTTATTCTTTCTTATTTACTGAAAATTTCATGGCATATGTGGTGCTTTGAAAACATAGCCACTGTCACCTCTGTCTTGCTGAGAGAGCCAAGATTATAAAACAATGGGAGCAGGATGGAACACTTCTCTAAGAGGGCAATAGTTGTTTTGCCATTGACTTGAATGGGAGCAGAATTGGCCCCAATGTCCTTAGTCTAAGGTGGAACAAATTGACAAAAGAGTATAAATAGAATAAATATAGTATTAAATTGTGGCCCAATTTACATTAATGGGAATTTTGCCAATGACTTCAGTAGGTTCAGAATTTCAACTATAGATTTTGGAGCTGTGAAGAGCAAAGTCAGCATGTTTGTAGAAGCTCTGAAAACTGCATACCAATGCTACAGAAACTAACATATAGCCAGGATGTCAAGAATATGGTGTGTGTAGGAGGGTCTCATAAATAAATTGATTTAGGCCATTTCATCCTCTGTATCTTTCTTTCCTATTTGGTATAGCATATCACATAAAAACAAAATTTCATTAAATATTAAGGGTGCACAACACGTAGGTGAAGCAATAACATCACCGATGTCAGCAGCAGCAGCAAAATCTGCTGGTGCAATTGAGCCCATTTCCAGTTGTTACACAGATAAGGAACATATGGCTAGATAAAGTCTTTTCACATTACCCTATAGTAGAGCAGAGCTTTTGAAATCAAGCTGTGTCTATACTAGTAAATTTTTTTTTTTGCAACAGAAGGTTGACAAATATATGAAGCTTTCTTGCATGCAAACTGCATTCTAAAGTTAAATAAAATAAATTCTCTGAGGTGCAGAACTGCCTCAAGTTTTACTAAAAGCAGCAAAGAATCCTGTGGCACCTTATAGACTAACAGACGTATTGGAGTATGAGCTTTCGTGGGTGAATACCCACTTCGTCGGATATTCAAGTTTTACTGAAGTTAATGACAGTTAAATGCTCAGCATTTTGCATGATCAAACATTAAAGTGATGCTATATTAGTCTAGCAACTTTAATGATTCTTACTTGCTGATATCATTGCGAATCATTGGCCTAGAAACCTTCTGTTCTGCAGCCTTCTCCCTGAAAAGCCTGCTTTCCCCCCTCTTGTATGGGAGCTTGAAGTCCAGTAAATCTTATGCAGGAGCTGTAAACTTTGCAGAAAAAGAGTGTTCTTTGGATCTTGTGGCTGAAATCTACACTTGATCTCCGAATAATTTGTGTAGCTTGGAGAAGCAGAAGTTTCCTCATTTTGCCCCTCAGATGACTGGGTTAAAATATATATTTTTGGCAGGAACTATTTTTCTTTAAGGCATATTAATGGGTTAAGAGTACTTCATAAATATTCTGTTACAAATTCTCAGTTAAAATTGTTATATATAAACCCAATTTACTTCAGAGGTAAATGGAACCAATTTATTGATATCCTCACTTTTGCTTGTGTATGTGCACTCTCTGGTGCTTTATTTTCAAAACTGTAGTAACATTAATATTTCTATGTCTATAAAGAATTATTAGTTTTGTTGTAGAAAATAAAAGACATTATCTTGGGGTCTAGTACTATTTCTAGAATAATGGCAATGTAATACTTACGAGGCCTGACTCTGTTCTCACACCAGTGTAAATCAGGAGTAGGCTGAGGGTTTAACTGAGACCAGAAAGAGGCCCATTAGATGTATATATGGGCCAGATCATCAGCTGTCATAAATTGTCAAGGCTTCATTGAACTCAATGAAACTTCACTGATCTGCACCAGCTGAGCACCCGATCCATTGCATGACACACCAGCCCTATTGAAGTCATTGTGAGTTTCATTATTGATTTTTTTTGTGGAGTCAGGATTTGATCCACAGAGTTTAACAATGAAATGTAACCAAGGTTTGCAGGCTAGAAAGACAGAAACTCGTCCCTCCTTAGCCTACTGAAAATGACTATTAAAAAGACATGCCTACATTAAAAATATTGAGCTATTTCAGCCGAGTATTTGGCCCACTACTATTTGGGAAAGGAGGGCGCTGGATATATGAAGGCTGCAGAATCCGAAAGACAATGGCTTACCATGGCCGCATGCAAGCCGAATTCTGTTGCCCGGACCTGCGTTTGTGATCTCTAACACCAAAGCCGCAGGCACTCAATATTAAGATGCAAAATGCGACCTTGTACTGAAATCACATGTGCTATGTAAGGTGAATAGTGTTGTTCACCATGAAAGAGTATAACCATTGTTCTGTAAAATGTATCTTTTTAAATACTTCTTTCCCTTTTTTCCCTCTTTCCTGCAGCTGCAAATTTTTCAAGCCTCCCTCCTCCATCCCGAAGGTTATCTCAGATAAGGCGGCGGAAAAAAAAGACGCGAGACTAAATGTTCTCGGAAATCATGGAAATGACTCGCAATGACATAGCTCATCTGAATGAGTGGAAGGATGTGGTAGTAAAGTACAGGAAAGATGCCAGTGACCCGTGAGGAGAGGAGGGACGAACGTGAGGGGAGGAGAGATGCTCGAGATGAGAGGTGGCAGCAGGAAGATCAGTGGTGGCGGGATGCAACACTGGGGCTGCTGTGTGATCAAACTGACATGCTCCGGTGTCTGCTGGAGCTTCAGGAACGGCAGCAGGATCACAGAGTGCCGCTGCAGCCCCTGTATAAACACCCTCCCCCGTCACCATGTTCCAAAGCCTCCTCACCCAGACATGTAAGAACGCATGGGGGGAGGCTCCGTGCACCCGCCCACTCCACCTCAGTGGACAGCCCAACTAAAAGGCAGTCATTATTTTGAAATTTTTTTAGTGGCCTTTTCCTTCCCTCCTATCCTCCTCCCAGGCTACCTTGTCAGTTCTCGCCCTCTTTTTATAATTAATTAATAAAGAATATATGATTTTTAAATGAGAGTGACTTTATTTCCTTAGAAAGCAAGCTGTGATCGAAGGGGGAGGGTGGATTGCTTACAGGGAATGAGTCAATCAAGGGGGTGGTTCATCAAGGAGAAACAAACACAACAGTCACACCATATCCTAGCCAGTAATGAAACTGGTTTTCAAAGCTTCTCTGATGCGCACCGCTTCCTGGTGTGCTCTTCTAATCGCCCTGGTGTCTGGCTGCGCGTAATCAGCGGCCTGGTGATTTGCCTCAGCCTCCCACCCCGCCATAAAGGTCTCCCCCTTCCTCTCACAGAGATTGTGGAGCACACAGCAAGCAGCAATAACAATGGGGATATTAGTTTGGCTGAGGTCTGAGCAAGTCAGTAATGTGTGCCAGCACGCCTTCAAACATCCAAATGCACATTCTACCACCATTCTGCACTTGCTCAGCCTGTAGGTGAACAGCTCCTGACTACTGTCCAGGCTGCCTGTGTATGCCTTCATGACCCATGGCATCAAGAGGTAGGCTGGGTCCCCCAGGATAACTACAGGCATTTCAACATCCCCAACAGTTATTTTCTGGTCTGGGAAGTAATTCCCTTGCTGCAGCCGTTTAAACAGAGTAGTGTTCCTGAAGACACGAGCGTCATGAACCCTTCCCGGCCATCCCACGTGGATGTTGGTCCCTTGTGATACATCAGTGCTTGCAGCACCATTGAAAAGTACACCATTGAAAAGTTTATGTACTGGGTGCCCTGGTGCTCCAGTGCCAAGATAGGGACATGGGTTCCATCTATCGCCCCACCACAGTTAGGGAATCCCATTGCAGCAAAGCCATCCACGATGACCTGCATATTTCCCAGAGTCACAACCTTTCGTAGCAGCAGCTTAGTGATTTCTTTGGCTACTTGCATCACAGCAGCCCCCACAGTAGATTTGCCCACTCCAAATTGATTCCCGACTGACCGGTAGCTGTCTGGCGTTGCAAGCTTCCAAATGGCTATTGCCACTCGCTTCTCAACTGTGAGGACTGCTCTCATCTTGGTATTCTGGCGTTTCAGGGCAGGGGAAAGCAAGTCACAAAGTTCCATGAAAGTGCCTTTACGCATGCGAAAGTTTCGCAGCCACTGGGAATTGTCCCACATGTGCAACATTATGCGGTCCCACCAGTCTGTGCTTGTTTCCCGGGCCCAAAATCGGCATTCAATGGCTAGAACCTGCCCCATTATGAGCATGATTTCCAATGCGCCGGGGCCTGCAGTTTGAGAGAATTCTGTGTCCATGTCCTCATCACTCTCGTCGCTGCTCTGCCATAGCCGCCTCCTCCTCGCCTGTTTTTGCAGGTTCTGGTTCACCATAGACTGCACGAGAATGTGTGAGGTCTTTAAAATGTCCATGATTGCTGTCTTGAGCTGAGCAGGGTCCATGCTTGCCTTGGTATGGCGTCTGCACAGTTCACCCAGGAAAAAAGCCACAAAACGGTTGTCTGCCACTGCTTTCACAGAGGGAGGGGTGAGGCTGTACCCAGAACCACCAGGGACAATGTTTTTTGCCCCATCAGGCACTGGGATCTCAACCCAGAATTTCAATGGGCGGGGGAGACTGCGGGAACTATGGGATAGCTTTGGGATAGTTACCCACAGTGCAACGCTCTGGAAATCAATGCTAGCCTCAGTACCTGGATGCACATCGCCGAATTAATGTGCTTAATGTGGCCACATGTACTCGACTTTATACAATCTGTTTAAAAAACCCGGTTTCTGTAAAATCAGTATAATCCCGTAGTGTAGACATACCCTTAGGATGGGATCCATGAAGGTATTTAGGCACCTAATTCCCAGGTCTGGCTCCACTGCAATCCACAAAACTCTTGCTGAATGTTGTAGACACCTAAACTCATGAATTTTCAGAGCAGTTTCCCTTGACACCTATGTTTCTTCCTCTGAGCATGCATACTGCTGTCTCTCGATAGGTTTCCAAATGCCTATCTCCACTCCGAGCCCCATAATAATCCAATAACCAGAAGAAGGCAGGGGTTCATCCACCTAACTCACCTGCAGGACCTGATCCAGAAGGTGGCCTTTGAGCACCCCTAACAGATTGGGTCCCATTCAGAATGGAAGAGGAGGTGGTGGTGGTGGCCCAGTGGTTAGAGCACTCACCAGGTTAACTTCAGTACCTGGAAAGATAATGGAGCAAATAATTAAGCAATCAGTTTGCAAACACCTAGAAGATAATAAGGTGATAAATAACAGTCAGCATGAATTTGTCAAGAACAAATCATGTGAAACCAAACCTAAGAGATTTTTTTTGACAGGGTAACAAATCTTATGGATAGGGGAAAGTGGTAGACCTGGTATATTTTGACTTTATTATGGGCTTTGATACTGTCTTGCATGACCTTCTCATAAACAAACTAGGGAAGTACAACCTAGATGGAGCTACTATAAGGTTGGAAAACTTAATTGTTTGGAAAACTGTTCCCAGAGAGTATTTATCAGTGGTTCACAGTCAAGCTGGAAGATCATATCAAGGAGGTTCTGCAGGGATCAGTTCTGGGTCCAGTTCTGTTCAATATCTTCATCAATGATTTCAATAATGGCATAGAGAATACACTTACCAAGGTTCTGGATGATACCAAGCTGGGAGGGGTTGCAAGTGCTTTGGAGGATAGGATTGAAATTCAAAATGATCTTGACAAACTGGAGAAATGGTCTGAAGTAAATAGGATGAAATTCAATAAGGAGAAATGCAAAGTACTCTACTTAGGAAGGAACAATCAGTTGCACACATACAAATGGGAAATGACTGCCTAGGAAGGAGTACTGTGGAAAGGGATGTGGGGGGGTCATAGTGGATCACAAGCTAAATATGTGTCAACAGTGTAACACTGTTGCAAAAAAAGCAAACATCATTCTGGGATGTATTAGCAGGAGTGTTGTAAGCAAGACATAAGAAGTAATTCCACTCTACTCTGCGCTGATTAGGCCTCAACTGGAGTATTGTGTCCAATTCTGGGCTCCACATTTCAGGAAAGATTAGAACAAACGGGAGAAAGTCCAAGGAATAGCAACAAAAATGATTTCAGGCTAGACAACATGACCTACGAGGGAAGATGGAAAAAGTTGGGTTTGTTTAGTATGGAGAAGAAAAGACCAAGAGAGGACATGATAACAGTTTTTCAAGTATATAAAAGTTTGTTAAAAGGAGAAAGGAGAAAACATATTCTCCTCAACATCTGAGGATAGGACAAGAAACAACGAGTAGTTTAGGTTGGGCATTAAGAAAAACTTTCTAACTGTAAGAGTGGTTAAGCACTGGAATAAATTGCCCAGGGAAGTTGTGCAATCTCCATCATTGGAGATTTTTAAGATCAGGTTAGACAAATACTGTCAGGGATGGTCTAGATAATATTTAGTCCTGCCATGAGTGCCGGAGACTGGACTAGATGAGCTCTTGAGCTCCCTTCTAGTCCTATGATTCCACGATATGGGAGACTCATGTTTAGTTCCCTTTTCTCTGCCAGAGGGGGAGAAAGGATTTGAACAGGAATCTCCCACCTCTCAGAAGAGTTCTTTAACCTCTGAGTTATGGGCTATTCTGAAGCATCTGATATTGGCTGCCAGATGTTAGATGGACAGCTGGTCTGATCCAATCTAGCAATTTCTGTATCATTAGATTTAAAAAATAAAATAAAAGTTTTTCATTTGGGTGCTCCTTTTTTCTTGGCAATCACCCAGTTCTTTTGTCAAGATGAAATATTCTACTCACTTGTCACCTTGGTAGTTTATGCTCTCCAGAACTAGATCATTACCTTGAAAAACTGGGAGCTAGTCCTATTATCCCTTAAAAATCTCCCTCCCCCCAAAATAATATGTTTATAGCACACTAAAAACATCAACGCTCGTGATTTGTTAAAAATATGTCACCATAGAGTTATCTGGGAGGGGGGCAGGAGCTCAGATTCAGCTTTTTGCATGGATTGCCTCTCGTTCAGTAAAACATCATTTACAGTTCAAAACAGAGATAAATCAGCATGCTATGCTCAGGTAGACATCTTTCTCCTTCAAACTATATTATGCTGTGTTACTTTGGCAGCAGAACACCCACTGAAGTGTACTGAATGGTGGCACATTATTCATGCTCTTTAGATATTGGTATGAAATACCTGACATTTTGGATTTAAAAAAAATATGAATGTATATAATACATACAATTCATTCTATCCAGTGCTCACAGCATAGCTAGCTACTTACATAATATATTAACTTAATAATGATATTATGGTTCAGGGCTGTATAAATGAAACATTTATTTTAACGCATTTTGCAAGACTATGGGTAGGATACAGAACTAAAACTAAGTAAAGCTGAGCCCAAACCATCAAACTGGATCTGCCCTGTCCTCTAAACTTCAGAGATGTTCAGATTCAGATCTAAATGGCCATCTCCACTTTGCAACTCTGTCCTGTTATATACATATATAGATAACTGATTTCGCTTTGGTAACAGGCATAAACCCAGTGGCAAATGCCACCACCTTTACAATGATACCCTCCCTCTCCACCCAGTAGTGGACTGACATTTGAAACTTCCGAGTTTACTGTCAAATACACTCTGGTCTCTTTAGGTTCCTGGTCCAGATCCTCAAGCACCTAACTCCCATCAAAATCAATGGGAGTTAGGTGCTTTGAGGATCTGGACCATTAAAATCAATGGGAGTTAGGTTCTTAAATACCTTTGTGGCTCAGAGCCCTAGTCCTGCAAACTTTCATAGCCAAACTGACAATTAGTGCTAAGAAAGCCCACTGTTGCCTTGTGAGTTCATAAGGCAAAAAAAAGTGCTGTATTTGCTATTTAATATCTCCTCAGTGTTTTTTTTTTAAATTTATTTCTGGGAACTGCACATTTTATAAATTAAATGATGGGGGGGTAATTTATTAATCCTTTGTTCATTTTCTTTCTTTTGCGAAACAGTCCACTCCTCGAGACCAAAGCTTTCTGGCTGATCAGAATCTGACCTAATCCCCACAGAACTGAATGAGTGAGGTTTCCATTCATTCCACTGGATAGATTGATCAGAGAAAGTTTTGTGCCTTATTATCTGAGCCGAATGGCTTGCTTAATGGACTTAATTTTATGAGCCATTAAAAGGAAAGTGATTATAAATTTGCGTACAAATGGGCAAATAGGACTAAATCAAATAAGAACAGCCCTGAGCCTTCATCTCAAACTGAATTTAAACCCAAAGGTGCTGGTGGTATTTGCACTTCCAGGTTTGAGTCAGAACCAAATTTGGAAGTATTGAAATGCCAGAAAAGTATTGTTATTTATTTGTATTATAGTAGCACCTTAGGGTCCAAACTGTTGAGCAGGGCCACATTGTACTAGGTTCTATACAAACACCAAACAAAAAGACACTTCCTGGACCAGAAAGCTCATGGTCTGAGAATCTGTTTTCATGATGTTTCTGGCCCAGAGGAAACTTCAGATGATATGCTCAAAGTAAATTTCCAGGCAGATATACAGTTTGTATGTGTTGTGGTAAATTCCGATTAACTTTGCACAAACATGCAGCTCTTTGGATCCTTAATGACATTATGATTCTAATTTTTCAGGTTCACTCATTGGGAGTCATTATGACAGCTGTTTATTGGGGAAGCAGTATAGTTTAGTGGGTAGGCCATGGAATTAGGAGATCTGGGTTCTTTTCCTAGCTCAGCCGCAGACCTGCTGGCGGGTAGTGGCCAAGTCAGTGCCTTAGTTTCTCCATCTGTAAAATGTGGAAAATGACAGTGACCTCTTTGTAAAATTCTTTGAGATCCTCTGACAAAAAGTGCTATATAAAGTATTATAATTACATCACAGTGACCACCTTAAATAATTTGCTTATCTCCCCTATTACATTCACTTTTTCTTTAAAATACCAGAAGGCATTCTTCCAGGCTACAAACGGCATGGCACATCTAGAGGATAATTAAGAGTAAGCCTGTGAAAGAAGCTAAATGAGTTTTGATTGTTTTGCAAAAATGGGCACTCTGGAATTATTTTGCTAGGATATACCCTGTAGTGAGACAATTATATAACTGGAGCTTCTTAATAGAAGTCCAGATACAGCATTAACTATCATAACAGTGATGTGATAATATGGAAAAATGCTGAGGGCAAGGTGTGTATTTTGAAAGGAAAATGTAAACGTAGGCAATATTTGTTTTCATATAATGTAAGACAAGAGGAATATGTTAGATAGTATGGCAGTTGCAATTATGTAAAGTGTTCCTTCTAACAGCTTCCTGTTTTAAATGGGAAGTGCCCTCTGAATGAAGGACCCTCAGCTCTGGAACTTCCTGCCTTCTCAACAGGGGCTGCTCGGGGCACCAGCATGCCAAGCGCGTGCCTGGGGTGGCAAGCCATGGGGGGTGCTCTGCCAGTCGCCACAAGGGCGGCAGGCAGGTTGCCTTCGGCGGCATGCCTGCGGAG
This sequence comes from Mauremys reevesii, assembly GCF_016161935.1. Lineage (NCBI taxonomy): Eukaryota > Metazoa > Chordata > Testudines > Geoemydidae > Mauremys > Mauremys reevesii. Next base: position 283,607,714 of record NC_052623.1, read on the forward strand.
GGTCCTCTGGTCCCGCGGCTTCGGCGGACCTCCCGCAGGCAAGCCGCCAAAGGCAGCCTGCCTGCTGTGCTTGGGGCAGCAAAATGCCTAGAGCCACCCCTGCTTCTCAACACCCCTTTGGTCTTCTAGGGCCCATGTTTGTTGACTGTCGGGGCATGCTGCAAAGACTATCAGTTCTTCCAAGTATCAGAGGGGTAGCCGTGTTAGTCTGGATCTGTAAAATGCGACAAAGAGTCCTGTGGTGCCTTATAGACTAACAGATGTATTGAAGCATAAGCTTTGGTGGGTGAATACCCACTTCATCCAAGCCATCTCATGGCATGTGGGTTGAAAAAGATATGAGTGAGTGGAAGGGAGGATATTTTTTTTTTCAGGGTAGAATTTTTTTAAAATTGAAATGGATCTGTTTGACTTTTTGTAAATGGTTTTATAAAATTCAAAGTAATCCAGAGTTTTAGATTCAGTATGTGCTTGATAAATTCCAGTAAATTACAGAAATTATTGCAGTGGAGTTCATGTACAGATCTCAGTTCAGTGCACTTCCAAATGTTCACATAATAGAATGTGTTATAGATTACTAACAGAAGTAATGGGCGTGTTCTAACAATAACCACAGGCTACTGCCCTCCTGGCTCAAGTCAGATTGTAGAAGAAGGAAAATGAGGAACTGCAATAGGGCCAATACTGCACAATTGAAGTCAAAGGAAGTTTTGTTATTGACTTCACTGAGAAGAGGCTAGGATCCACCCTGGGCATAATGTAACAGTTTGAAAAAGAGTTAGTGTATTAATGTGAGCAAAGAAAGTCAATTGCTATCCCCTACTCCATATCCTGGACATAATAATCACCCACATACTCAAGCAATTTGGTGGTTTCAGATGGTCTGTATGAGAAGTAAAAATGCTCACTCCTTCTACATGTGGTGCATTTTTCATTAGAAACCATCTATGTATCTGGAAACAGTGAAATTGACTATAGACGAAGGGTTGTCAAATGCCACAAAATGTGTGTGTGTGTGTGTGTAATATGATATTCTAATGTCTTTAGTGTAAGTGTTCTTATGTGTTACTTGTAACAATAGTAGGTTAAAATATCACACTTCTGCTAGATTTTTTTAAAATTCCAAAATATCCCTTTCATATTCTAATTTAAAATATGAGAGGACAGCTGCCATCTTTAGTTAAAAAAAAAAAAGCTTAATAAAAGACTTTTTTTCTGACGTACAGCTGATGTTTTCTTTTAGTTAGGGGAGAGTACATTTAAATTCCAATCATAGGACCTGATTCTGCAAACACCTCTGCATGTGATTAATTTGAAGCATGTGACAAGTGAAACAAATCAGAAACTAAGGATATGTCTACTTGGGGGATTTAATCTGAAGTTTTTGATGAGCATCAGGTAAGTCACAGTACACAAGTCACAGTGATAGCATGCACATGGAATGCCTGTTCCATCTTCAGTTCACATCATGGGAACTCCCGAAGGTGGTTTGCTGTGAACTAAGGGCATAGTCTTCTTGGGGGGGGGTTTCCCATGGTCCTTTGCTTCATTGCTGAGCAGCGTGGATCCTGGGATTGTTTTTGCTGTGAATTGTGAGAAGCAAAATGGCTTCAATTAAAAAAAATCCACGTTTCCACTGTCTCCACCTCGGCTTCCTTTCTGGTTTGGCTTGTGCCATTTTTTAATAGCTGCCTGCCAGCATGGACCCAACCGTACTCCATGTCACTATGGCAACAACAGAATATACAGAGCCTGCTTGGACTGTATTACAGCAGTCAAAGCCAGACAAATTTGGCATTGGGCTTTGCCTGTTGCACCATAAAGCAGACGATGAAGGAACAGGAGAATATTCTAGGCAGTAGCAGCAGGCTCCTCAGGCAGCAGGAGAACACTCTGAAGTGGTTGCAGCAGGACAAGAAGAAAGAGGATGATCCCAAGCTTTTGGAACTAAAGAACCTTTTTCAGCTACACAGCATTTACTGCCATGTCTAGGTCTGGGAATCCAGCACGGATTGGTGGGAGAATATAGTTCTGCAGATCTGAGATGACCAGCAGTGGTGAGAAAACTTCAGGAAGGGGAGGGATACCTTTTTTGATATCTGTGCAGTATTGTCTCCAGATCTGCAGCAACAGCATACTAACACGCAGTATCCCATCCCCATGGGTTGCCATTGCCATCTGGAATTGGGCCCATGCAGGATGTTACTGATCTGTTGCCAACCAATTTGGCATGGGGAGATCAGCCGTTGGGGCCATTTCCATGCAGATCTGCTATGCTATTGATAAGGTACTGCTTAACCGGATCATAAAGCTAACTACTATTCTGGAGATTATTGATGGCTTCGCACACGTGGCGTTCCCAAATATTTTGAGGCAATTGATGGAGTACATGTGCCTATCATTGCATGTCCTGGCCAGGGTGCAGAATTTAAAACAGAAAGGGGGAGGGTATATATCTATAGTGCACCAAGGACTGCTTGACCATCAGGGCAGGTTCACAGACATAAATGTAGGGATCTGGAAGCGTCCATGATGGTAGGGTCTTTTGGAACTCGGTTCTATCTAAATTAATGGAGTAAGGACTCATTGGCTCCAGGACCACTGTGGACATTAATGGTGTGGACATTGGTCCATTCTGGGAGACTTAGTTTATCCTCTGATGCTCTGGCTACTGAAGCCATACACAGGCCACTTGGACAGAAGGAAGAGACATTTTAACTAGCACCTGAGTAGTTGCAGAATGGTGGTAGAACGTGCATGTAATCATTTCCTGGTGCTGTTTATGGAATAGGTTGAAAGCAGCAGATCATTTTATGGTGGTGTTTATGCAATAGGGTGGAACCAGAAGGATTTTTTTTTAACCATTATAACTTCACGTTGTGTTCAGTGTAATATTTGTGAGAACAAGGGAGAAAACCGTAATGATGGGTAGGAGGCTGTGGTGCTGAGTTTTACTCAGCAGTTTGAGTAGCCAGCAAAAAGGTGTCCCAGCTCTGAAAGCAGCACAGAAGTGAGGGTAGCAATCCCGTGACTGACCTACAAAAGCTTTGCAGCCCCCCATGACCTCCTTTTGAGTTGAGACTCAACACTGGTTACAACACTGTGAAATTTCAGATATAAACAATTGAAAATGTGAAATTGACCAATTTAAAAATCCTCTGGCCATGAAATTGATCAAAATGGACCATGAATTTGGTAGGGCCATACTTATTGTTCATATTCCAGACTGGGCATTGTAGCATTTTTGTTGTTGTTGTTGTTTTGTTATGTATATATGAATTTATCTACCTGAGACTCTTCCCAGTTTTGGGGAAATCTCAGAGATGGTCAGTGTGTGAGGAGGGAGCTGTGTGCATTGGGATTTCTGTCTGCTGTATATGCTGTTAGGAAGGTTGGAGTGGGGTGAGGTGTGTTGGAATTATGTTCACGATTTGGTTTTGCAGTTTTGTTTGCACGCTGCAGGTGTTTGTATGGTACTGGAGAGTGTCAGCTGACCAAGTCAAGGGCAATCTAGCCTAGTGATCAAAGTGGGTGACAGTAGTCCAGAGCCAAGGCAACAGTCAAATTGCAAGGCAGGAACTGGATGTCAGAGCTGGTGTCTGTGGTCAGGAGCCATAGACCTCAGGTCAAATCAGAGGGCAGGAACTGATGCAAGCAGGATAGCAGGCAAGGAGGGGCAGGACAGAGGCAAGGCTGGGTGCAAGGCAGGAGCAGCAGGAATGAGGTAATGCAGGAGCCGACACAGTGGTGGGCAAGAGCATTGAGAAGCCAGTGAGCTGTTGCTGCTGCTGGATTAAGAGCCAGCCTGCTGGCCCTTCCAGCCAGTTAGGTGGTGTTCAGGGTCCTGAGGCCCCAAAAGATCCTGGAGTTCAGGGGATGACTCCTCTGCAGCATCTTCCTGCTCGTCCTCCAATGAGTCTGGCCAGTTGTCCTTGGTGGTGGGGTGAGCACAGGCAGCAGATACCGCCTGGTATCTGGGACAAGTTGTATTATAATTTTCCAGGTCATCAAAAAATGGACAGGACACATGTCCCCTGCTGAATTGTCACCTATTGTCCCCTGATTCAATGTACTTTTTTCCTGAACTACTAAATCTTTATCTAGCATCTCTGAGCATCCTGGTCATGCCTCTGTGCAGGCATCTGCTTTGCCGTGTCCACAAAAAGGAAAATATTCAAGTGGCTGGCCATGAACAATTCCTGAATTGACACTTCTCCCCAGATGATGATGAGATCCAAAGTCTCAGCATGGCTCAAAACAGCTGTCTGTTTTAAGGCATGCTCTGGAGTGGTAACGTGGTTACATCACAAAAATCCAGGAGCAAATGGATAAAACCTGGTTCTGTGCCAGCTTTCAAAGGGGGCAGGGTTGGCTGGGAACTTGACACAAGGAAAAGGGATGTCACACAGGTGAATGGACAGGTCATAATGGCTGATCTGCAAAGCACTGTAGGATAGCCATTGGACCCAAGCAAAAAGTGGTGCACAGCAATTACGTCCACATGAACAACAGACCAAACTAATTCAAGTCTACATACATCACAAGCATACATCATATAGCACAAGTACCAATTCAAAGCTAACACTTTGTAAGCAGACTCCAGAGTTTGTAATAAATGCAGAGTTAGGGTGCAGTCATGGATTGCATTGTTTTATGCAAGTGTTTTCAAACCAGATTATCTCAATTTGATCTGGTTTAAACCCCCCAACAAAGAAAAGTAGAAGAGATGCTTTTAGATTTGTCTGGTGTCTCTGAAGTATGAAAATAACTAAATAATCTGCCTACCTTTAACTTGAAATAAAATAAAAACTTGTATGCACATATATCATGAAGTATTTGTGTATAAGTGAGGACTTGTATGGTATGACTAATCTGATGATAATATACAAAGAATGTTTTAAGTCAATCAATGGCACTACTCATGCTTAAAAATATACACATATTTAAGTACCTTCCTGAATTGGGTTCTTCATAAAGATTCAGTTATAAAAAATGTACTACTGCATAATCTAAAAAAATTCTCACTATGGAATACCATTGCTTTTCATTTCTTAAATATGTGTAAAATTACTATTATTAAAGTTAAACAAAGCTGCCATTATCTTGCATCAAGAAGGTTATGTATCAAAATATTTCTTTTCAAAGCTGGAGAGCTTCAACAATACATATCAGATTTGAGAACTCTTTCAGTTATTCAACCATCTTAGATCATTTATTGTGCTTACTGATTTTGCTGCTGCTTCAGAAAATAATCATGTCTTTGTGCTCCCAATATATCAGTCACATTTTTCATAACTTTAAAGACAAGTAACAAACAATGATGCTTTTCCTCTCATCCCAGCCCCCACAACACTTAGGCCTGGTCTACACTGGGGGGGGGTCGAACTAAGGTACGCAAGTTCAGCTACGCAAATAGCGTAGCTGAACTCGAACTACCTTAGTTCGAATTACTTACTCGTCCAGATGCCGCGGGATCGAAGTCCGCGGCTCCCCCGTCGACTCCACCACCGCCCTTCGCGGCGGTGGAGTTCCAGAGTCGACGGGAGCGCATTCGGAGTTCGATATATTGCGTCTAGATGAGACACGATATATCGAACTCCGAGAAGTCGATCGCTACCCGCCGACCCGGGCAGGTAGTATGGACGTACCCTTACCTATCTCTTCCCATTATATTCTTATAGGCATAGGGAACTGTAACACAGTTAAATAGTCTTTCTAGCTCTGTGGATTGCACTACATTATCCTATAAGCAAAAATAGAGGATAAAATAGGTTTTGCTTATGTATGCGGTTCTGCAGTTCTGCTTTTTGTATATTTTAAATGATTTATATTATTTCTAAGCACTTTTGATGATTATTTGTATATTGGCAGATGGATAGTGATTTACATAATTCAAATTCAGTTTTCCCAGGAAAATAAAAATGAAAGTAGGATTAGGTACAATATTGGAAAAATGATGCTGACTTCTATAGAGGGCTGAGTACATTAAGGAGCCACTGAAGATTTAATGTGGAGGAACCTATATTGTCTTTTCCTTCAGGAGTTTCAATTAAAAAAAATGTGATTTTGCTCTTTTGCTACAGCTAAATAGGACAGTTTTAACTCAGTATTGCATCCTATAGCTTTGGGCACAAATTAGCACATGCACTGCACGTATTATTTTTGCATAAAGATGAGCTATTATTTTATTAATTCTGCCATTTATATGTCGTTAAGTAAAACATTCTGATGTGTTTTTTATGTAAAGAAAGACATTCACTTATTTTCTCCTATGATTTTATTCTTTATTTAAAAAAAATAGCAGCAGGATGGAAAAAATTCTTTGAATATGAATCTACACCATCAGTGTGTGTTTATTTACACAATGTGTGTGCGTGTGGGGGAGAGAGCATGTATTTTTTATTTGATTTTGGATAATCTATCCCATACAGTGTAAGTGGTCTCCTGCTGGTTTTTGAATGTTATGATTCCTGATGTCAGATTTGTTCCCATTTATTCTTTTGCGTAGAGTCTGTCCGGTTTGGCCAATGTACATGGCAGAGGGGCATTGCTGGCACATGACTGCATATATCACATTGGTAGATGTGGTGGCGTGGCCGATGTGATTGGGTCCTATGATGGTGTCACTTGAATAGATATATGGACAGAGTTGGCATCAGGCTTTGTTGCAAGGATAGCTTCCTGGGTTAGTGTTTTTGTTGTGTGGTGTGTGATTGCTGGTGAATATTTGCTTCAGTCGCTCTGGTCACTCAGTAACAGACTTAAAGGTGGCAATTTTGCAACAGAAAAGCTTCAAAAACAGACTCAAATGAGAAACTGCTGAACTAGAATTAATTTGCGAACTAGATACCATTAACTTGGGCTTGAACAGAGACCGGGAATAGCTGAGTCATTAGACAAATTGAATCTATTTCTCCATGTTAAGTATCCTCACACCTTCTTGTCAACTGTCTGGAATGGGTCATCTTGATTATCATTACAAAAGTTTTTTTTCTCCTGCTGATAATAGCTCATCTTAATTAATTAGCCTCTGAAAGTTGATATGGCAACTTCCATCTTTTCATGTTCTCTGTATGTACATATATCTTCTTACTATATGTTCCATTCTATACATCTGATGAAGTGGGCTGTAGCTCACGAAAGCTTATGCTCAAATGAATTTGTTAGTCTCTAAGGTGCCACAAGTACTCCTGTTATTTTAGTGATGTCCTGTGTACCTCTTTAATCTCCCACAAATCTTTATTTATAAATTGGCATATTTCACTGCCATAGAAAAAAATTATTTAGGGAGTGTATGTGCACATGCATGTTCACAAGGAGTCTTTCTGCACATGTGCCTTCCATGTAATGGTCAAACTCTGTGGTTTCTGTGCTCTTTTGAGCAATTGCTGGGGATAGGCCATTAGTAGGTGAGACCACAGTCCTGTCTCTCTTGCACTGGTCATGGAACTGGCTGGCAACCCTATGCTTGCCTGTGCCTAAAGGTAATAGCATAGCCAAAAATGTGTAGCCGTAACATCTACAATGTGTAGCAAAGAGCCACAATTCATAGCACTCACTTTTTGCTGTGAATACGTACAACTGTATGTTTGTATCACTGAAAGTGATATCCATTGTATGAATTCCTAGCTGCATTAAATATGTAATGCCTATACTTTTTGGCTTCCTCTAGTTATTTTTTTTCCCATAGGAATTAAGGAAAGTATGTTCTATATTTCTGTTTCATCAAATACTGGTAGTTAGTACAGAACTATAATACTAAATGTTATTTCCCCACAATTAGTTGTTTTTTATCTCCCTGTAGTGAAGTCATAGTGAAGTCACCTCCACAGGACTTGCATCCGAAGAAGTGAGTATTCACCCACGAAAGCTCATGCTGCAAAACGTCTGTTAGTCTATAAGGTGCCACAGGATTCTTTGTTGCTTTTACAGATCCAGACTAACACGGCTACCCCTCTGATACTTGACTCCACAGGACTGGATGAGCAGCAAATGAAGAGCATGAGAATCAGGGTAAGAAACTGTGACGTTATCTGATTAAGATAGGACCATGCAAAAGCATTGTTGCTACCGCTGTTATATAATTACAATGAATTTTATACAAAGTGTGACGAATGGCCAGAAAGGGTTAAGCTGCTGGCAGGCTAATTGGCTCAAATTCAAACCTTAGAGACATTTTGGTAGATAATGTTTGTGGTTTTGTGTGTTTACATATATATTATTAGAAGTTAACAATGTAGTCAAACAGTTCCTGTCCATGCTGTATTCTGTTAATTCAGAGATCAAAAGGACATATTAACATTTAAATGAACTGTAAACATAGGATATTGCTGTAGACATCTCTCTTTGAAATGTTTCAGAGTAGCAGCTGTGTTAGTCTGTATCCGCAAAAAGAACAGGAGTACTTGTGGCACCTTAAAGACTAACAGTCTTTAAGGTGTCACAAGTACTCCTGTTCTCTTTGAAATGTATAGCAAATTACCTGAGAATGGTGGAAAATGAGCAATTGCCTTATGTTAATCTGCACAGCTAATTACCGGTGATACTTAGGAAATAGGTCTACTTCAAAGTCCCCATAATCGCTGGAAGCATGGCTCCCTGGAAGTGGCAAAATGTCCCTCAGCTCCTAGGCAGAGGGTGGCTAGCAGGGGTGGCTCTAGACATTTCGCTGCCCCAAGCACGGCATCATGCCACGGGGGGCGCTCTGCTGCTCGCCGGTCCCGCGGCTCCGGTGGACCTCCTGCAGGCATGCCTGCAGAGGCATGCCATGCTTCTGGGGAGCCATGTGGAGCTACTTAGGGAGCCTGGCAGCCCCGCACCAACCAGAATTTGGTTGAAGCTGCCAGAGTCCCTTTTTGACTGGGTGTTCTGGTCAAAAAATGGACACCTGGCAACCCTATGAGTCAGGGTTACAAAAGGCTATTGCTGTTACATGCCAGGATTTAGTCTCTGGTGAGTTTAAAACCAAGTTCACTCATACATGTTTACTGCTCTACTGGACATCTGTATAGACAAGATTCTGATCTTGTAAATCCATATGCATCTGGATATGCTTAGGCATGTCAGACAGTAAGTATGTTTCAGGGCCTAAACTGTAAAACATCATAGAGGCTTGCTCAGTAGCAGGCAATTCAAAATAGTAATAACTTTTGTAGTAAACATGACAGATTTAAATAGAAATCATGGCCATGAGACAAAATTTTACTCGAAGAGTATAAAATAAAATAAAAAACATTTTGAAAAATCAAGCAGTGGGGATGGGGGAAGTAAAAAGACTTAACCCCATGACGAGGCTTCAGTAATACTGTCAGTTGATGGTTTCCATCAGCAGACTGCATGTGAGAGCATTCCAATAGAGAAACGACAGCTTTAAAGCAAAAAATGTGCCACTTAGTAGTGCACATTAATTAGTTAGGGATGTCCTTTACCATGTGTTCTGCATCACATACCATCATCACCAATGTTCTAGTTTCAGCACTCAGGTCACAGGGTACCTAATACTTTAGAAAATTACAATAATCAATAATGTAAGTAGGAACAGAATTGGCAATAATTTAGGACTAATGTCAGCTTCACATGTGCAATAATTTCCCCCCATTCATTACTGAAACTTTCTATTTTAAGATAGTGTAACTATATGAAAGATTTTCAGTTGCAACCATAAGCTAAATATTTCTCTATCCTGGCTCTCACTAACGCCATTTGCACAAAGCCTCAAGTCATCACTCTTCAGGACCACTCTCTCAGTATATCAGTACCTTCTGAACTAGAAAGCTCTCCCTTGGTTCCCAAGAAAGGTCTCAATGGGTGACACTCATCCATTATATAACACTGTATTCACTGGCGCTATACCAAACATTTGATTCACAGAGTAAATCCTGGGTCCACTGAAGTAAATAGGAGTTTTGCCATTGGCTTTAGTGGGACCAGGATTTCACCCAGTCTTCACACTGGCATAATTTATACACTTTCCGAGGCATTAATTTACATTTGACATTTATTTGACCATACATTTTCTTGATTGTCTTGTTTTCCTATTTATGTTAAGAGTGTTGAGAGCTTGGTAGGGTGGTGTTTGTTTTGGAGGTTTTAAATCTAAATAAAAAGAATCCAGATGGTTTTCCTATTTAATCCTCTTATATTTCCCCTCTTCACTCACTACTAACCCAGAATGGATTCACACATAAAGATTTGTTTTGTTACAGACCTAATAAAGGTCATTTTCTGATCAGATACTCCATTACATTAATTTCACATGGACTTGTAAGATGTACTAGTTTAAATGAGCAGACGTGGCCCAACAACTTTAAAGCAGATTACAATTTCCCCATTGCAATATAATTATGTTTATAATTAGTTGGTGTTTCATTCCAGGGAATTTGTTCATCGTTTGTAGAAGGCAGCATTTTATGTTAGAAAAAATGAGTGAAAGCTGACATGGGCCCTGCCTGTGCTGTAGTTTGTTTGGAGAAATAGAATACTGACGGCCTTGTAGTCCATAATCTGGCACTTTATTCAAACTATGCATTAATTTAAAATTGAAATAAACAAATACCCCAGAGTTTAGTCTGGTGAGAAAATACAGCCCTTCCACTAAAATATAAAAATTACAGGGTCATTCAGCTAGCTAAGCCCTTTTTTTCAGGGACAATTTTATATGGCAGGCAACAGGTATCAAAACATCAGGTACCAAAACATCTGAAATATAACCCCTCCCCAACAAAAATGTTTCACAGCTCAGAGTTTCTAACCTGAAATCTTTGCTTCAGAGTTTAACCCTGGGTAGTGTCTAAGGGCTGGTCTTCACTAAGAAGCGGGGTCGAACTAGGGTACGCAAATTCAGCTACGTGAATAGCGTAGCTGAATTCGAAGTACCCTAGTTCGAACTACTCACCCGTCCAGACGCCGCGGAATCGAAGTCCGCGGCTCCAAGGCCGACTCCGCCACCGCCTTTTGCAGTGGTGGAGTACCGGAGTCGACCGCGGCGCTTCCGGAGTTCGAACTATCGCGTCCAGATTAGACGCGATAGTTCGAACTCCGAGAAGTCGAACTCACCGCGTCGACCCGGCTCGTAAGTGTAGACTAGCCCCAACTCTCCTTCCTGGAACAACTGGTTTTATTGCCTCTCCTGGGCCTAATGTGTCTGTGTAAGCCTTGTTGTTAATCCCTTGTCTATGGAGGTCTGTCTCTTCACCCTTTTGCACAGAGGAAGATACCTTGAAAAAAGACATCACATTCCACTTTAACAGCAACAGAAGTTCAATGCTAAAATAAGGTTTGCTCTGTCTTGTCTTTTGACCCAAGAACTCCCATTTCTTCAGCATATATGTACAAGTTGTTTCAGAGACCCAGCAGTAGTTTCATAGTTCAGAGCAGAATTTGGTCCCATAATAAAACAGAAATGTATATATTGCAATATTCTGTAAAATATATAATCAACCCTATTGTAATTGGGGCTTGCCTCCATTTTGTAGCATTTAATAAATGTATGTAGTTAAAATACTGAGGGAAATGGGGGAGGATGGCACAATACTTATCTTAGGAGTAATTCATCCAAGTGATGAAAAGGTTTCTTTTAATAAAGTCAAAATATTAGAGTTTTATGGATTTGTAATATTTCAGACAAAACATTCATCCTTTACGTTCCCCAAAGCAAAGCATTGTTGCATGCTGAGTGCTAATAGAGATAATTAATTATGTAAGTTGGTCATGACATTTTCAATGAAACTTTTTTCTCTGGAATATTGTTGTTTTGTCAAAACTGAAATGTTCCATGAAACTATATCAGTTTTGACCAGTTATGTCAGGGAAATTGCTCACATCCAGGAGGGAGGGCTCTTTTTGTGAGGGTTGAGGGGAAGAAACAGACTAGCTCATCCCCAAAGAGCCACTGCCAATAGCCCAGTTGTTAAGGCACAGACTGGGAAACCCATGTTCAAGTTCACAGCAGAGATTTGAACCTGCATCTCCCATACCACAAGTGAGTGCCCAAGGCATCTGGCTATTCTGGGGTTGGTTGGTCTTGTCTTTGTGAAAAATTTCAAAGGTCTCATTTCATTCTTCATTGGAACAAAAACAATTTTAAAACCTTGGATTTTTTATTTGTTTTTTTTTTTTTGCAAAAATGAATTATTTTCTAACCAGCCCTAACAGCAACATAAAGTAAGGCATAAAGCATATAGAGATATACCTTTAAAATCAAATTTCCTACAGATGGTGCTCCAGATTCACCCCAAATATTTGTATTCCCCTCTATAGGACATGAAACTTTACTGTTACCCTAATTCTCCCTCCCTCATCTCTCCTTATGTTAGTCACATTCACTTGTTAGTTTGTTTTAAATTAGATGTGGAGCTCTTCAGGACAGGGACTGTCTTTCTGTCTATGTGTTAAGTACTCAGCACAGTGGGACTCTGATCCTAATGCAGCCCTTTAAAGGCAACTGCATGAGAAAACACTTTTGTACAAAAAATACACTAAAGAGAATATTAAAGTTGTACAACTAAGCACCCAATCAGAAAATGCCTGACTTAATATTGTACATGTAACCTTAATTCTGCCCCTTATGTGTAGGCATTATGACACAGTTTTGCCCAGCATCACATAAGAACTCTGTGGCAGATCCACGAATTGAACCCAGCTGGGTTTTAATCAGTGTCTTAAACAGGAGAACATTCTGTCTCTCCTTGCAACTCTCTGCCTCATTCATTGATCACCTGGTGCTTTGAAGGAGGCAGGGATCTTGTAATGGAAGGCTGTTCCTGGCCTTGGAGGGGATTGTGGGCTGTAGGTTATAGACAGCAAAGCCATGCGCATAGATTTAGGATTTTTATTCTGAAAGGCAAAGCAGTTAAGTGGCTACACATGCAGAAGATTAGAGCAGAACATTTTTCTAATATTAACACTTTCATCATGTCGTAAGAACATGAATTTCAGGAAAATGTATGTTTTAGGATTATTATTTTTCTGTTTTGCAAAGCACACTTGCAGTGGTCTGAATAACTTTTACTGAAGAACAGTTTGGACAGATTGTGACTTAAACCAGGATTGGCATTAGACGTAAGTGGAGGAACCATGTTGCAATAGGATCCCCAGAAAAAATACTGTCTGATTTGGTTGGAATTCCCTTTCAGGCTCTAAGGCAGGGGTCGGCAACCTTTCAGAAGTGGTGTGCCCAGTCTTCATGTATACGCTATAATTTAATACATTTTAACGTTTTTTAGAAGGTCTCTCTATAAGTCTATAATATATAACCAAACTACTAAAAAGAACAGGAGTACTTGTGGCACCTTAAAGACTAACAAATTTATTTTAGCATGAGCTTTCGTGAGCTACAGCTCACTTCTTCGGATGCATAGAATGGAACACACAGACAGGAGATATTTATACATACAGAGAACATGAAAATGTGGAAGTATGCATAACAACAGGAAAAGTCTAATCAATTGAGATGAGCTATCATCAGCAGGAGGAAAAAAAACTTTTTGAAGTGATAATTAAGATCCTCACTCTCACAGATCTTAGGAGACAGGCCAGTCCTCGCTTATAGACAGCCTCCCAACCTGAAGCAAATACTCACCAGCAACCGCACACCATACAACATAAACACTAACCCAGGAACCTATCCTTGCAACAAAGCCCGATGCCAGCTCTGTCCACATATCCATTCAAGTGACACCATCATAGGACCTAATCACATCAGACACGCCATCAGGGGCTCTACCACATCTGCACATCTACCAACGTGATATATGCCATTATTTGCCAGCAATGCCCCTCTGCCATGTACATTGGCCAAACCGGACAGTCTCTACGCAAAAGAATAAATGGACACAAATCTGACATCAGGAATCATAACATTCAAAAACCAGTGGGAGAACACTTCAACCTCTCTAACCACTCAGTGGCAGACTTGAAGGTGGCAATTTTGCAACCAAAAAACTTCAAAAACAGACTCCAAAGAGAAACTGCTGAACTGGAATTAATATGCAAATTAGATACAATTAACTCTGGCCTAAACAGAGACTGGGAATGGTTGGGTCATTACACTAATTGAATCTATTTCCCTATGTTAAGTTCTCCTCACATCTTCTATGGGCCATCTTAATTATCTCCTGTCTGTGTGTTCCATTCTATGCATCTGAAGAAGTGAGCTGTAGCTCACGAAAGCTCATGCTAAAATAAATTTGTTAGTCTTGAAGGTGCCACAAGTACTCCTGTTCTTTTTGAGGATACAGACTAACACGGCTGCTACTCTGAAACCAAACTACTGTCATATGTAAAGTAAACAAGGTTTTCAAAATGTTTCAGAAGCTTTATTTAAAATTAAATTAAAATGCAGATCTTATTAGTTTAGTGTGATACTTGCCCTTGCTGGGTTTTCCAATGTCTGGTGGCACGTATTTAGATACTTTAAGCTGCACACGGGCTTCTGAGTTATAAGCTGATAACCGGCTGGCAGGAGGTCTGCGGCTGGAACCCCAGATCCATTCCAACTGCTGAGGTGAGTGGAGCTGGCGGCTGGTAGGGCTGAGCAGGGCCGGAAGCCTGGACCCTGTCTGGCAGGGGGCATGAGCTGGAAGCAAGGTGAGTGGGGCAGTGGTGGGAACCCCGGCTGATAAGGGTACAGAAGCCAGAACCCCAGAGTGGCAGCAGGCTGAGTGGGTCAGCCCGCCCAGCTCTGAGGTTTCAGGGGTGGGCTGAGCAGCTCCGCCAGCCCCCCTCTGGGGTTTCAGCCACCGGCTCCTTCCAGGCGGGGTCTCAGCCCACTGCCAGCCTGGGGTTCCTTCACCCAGGCCAGCAGCGGGCGCTGCGTGGGGCTGCAGTGGGAGGGACCCCAGCTGGCAAGGGGTCAGCAGCGGGAACCCCAGAGCAGTGGTGGGCTGAGCGGCTCAGCCCGCCCCGTGTGCCATCAGAAATCGGCTCGCGTGCCACCTTTGACACGCGTCCTGTAGGTTGCCGACCCCTGCTCTAAGGAGTAGTTGTTGGAATGGAAGCTCTGTCAGCCTTTGAATGGATGCAGTATGTGCTCCTCTCCCTACCCAGGCAGCTGTTTAGAGACTAAACAGTCAAGTAATATATGTGCTAGCCAGTAATCCCATGGCCCAGTTTCCACAAGCATTTACAGTATCTTGTAATTAATGTCTTGCACATTGTTCAGCATCCACCATATCTCAGTCAATCTGGGTTTAAGTCTAAGTGGGTGACATGAAATCTTTCTATAAAAAAAAGAGAAAGTCTGACAATTGACAGTGACTGAAAGGAAAACTCCACTTATGTTGCTCTGTCCACTATTCTGAAAGCATTATCCATGATAAAAAGCAATTGTCACAATAAATAAGCTCTGAAATGTACTTCAAAACAAGTTTTGTAATTGTGATTGGCATGTCTGAGCGACTTGCTGGCGGTGACCATCTTTTGGAAATGGGGTATGATTTGTAGCACTGGCATTGGGCCCAAGAGTGGTGCTCGCCATTTTGCCAGCCAAAGCCAAAAATATTTTTGTACCCCTCCCCCCCCCTCAAGTGGCTAAGCAAAAATAAAAAGGCCAGCAGCCAATCAAAGGGCAGAGAGGTGCAGCAGGACAGTGCCTCCTGAAGGCTGGCACCACGAGCGACTGCTCTGCTCACCCACCCCTAGAACCGTCCCTGAGCGAGCCCATTATAAGAGACTTTAAGCCGGTTTCGCTCATGCTTTAATACTCTGTAATTTGACTATATAAACATTGATGGTTGTATTGTGGCTTTTAAAATCACAACCATATTGGAAAGCATGCATTATTGTGGCACACTATCAACAGCTGCAAGAAGATAGAGGCATGGACAATGGCTCTGTGGGCACTGTTAGCGCACTCAGAAGTGGCAGCTATTACAGCTTTTCAGTGTACACTTCCTACAGGTACCAGCTAGTGTAGGTGAAGGCAGGGCCACAGCCTAATGCCTGCTTTGCCTTCCAGGACTGTCTAATGTCTCTGATGGTACTAAAACTTCCCTGTGCCTTGTGATCAGAGAATGAAAGCACTAGAATTCTGATGGTCCATCTCAAGATGTGCAGTGAAATTCATCGTGTCCTCATTTCCCACCCACCCCATGCATCCACTAATGAACAGCCAGAATCTTCTGTTAAGCATCTCATTTAAATATTTATTAATAGCAATACTTAGCACTTATATACATAGGCGCCGACTTCCCCTCTGCTCTGTGGGTGCTCAACCACCCCCTTCCCCCAAGTCCCTGCACCTGCCCTGCCTCTTTACCGCCTCCTCCCCCGAGCGCGCCACGTCCCCACTCCTCCCCCTCCCTCCTGGAAAGTCCTAAGTGCTGCCGAACAGCTGTTAGGCAGTGGGCGGGAAGCATTGGGAGGGGGGAGGATGGGGTGGGGTGGGGTGGGGTGGGGGCAGGGGGAGCTTGGCTGCCGGTGGGGGTGGAGCACTCGCTAATTTTTCCCTGTGGGTGCTCCATCCCCTCAGCACCCATGAAGTCGGCACCTATGCTCATATAGCTGATATATATGATATAGAATATAAGTAAAAATGACCTCTAGAGTCGGCATTTCCTGACAGCTAATGACTATCCAAAGGAGTGGGCCTTTAAGCTGTAAGGTCATTAACTTAAGGAAATGTTCATCCCAGAGGCTATTATTGCTTTTAGAAACCATGCAAAATTAAAAAGATATAAAGTACCATTTTTTTCCTGTGTGCTGCATCTCATGCTATCAATGCTGATGCTGTACTAGTAATGTTCTTGCAGTCATTGACTGATATAGTGACAACAGGAAATTAGGGCTTCATTTTCAACATACCATTAGTCTTCAGCTTCCATTCCCCCACTGTTCTTTTAACAAATCTTTGCTAATTCCTGATTGGGGCCGGGGATGGAGGGACCTGATTTATGTTTTTAAGTGCTATCTCCAATTTGCTGCATCTTTGTTTTGTTCATAAAAGTTACAAATGACTAGGCAAGGCTCAGCATTGCTTTATTCTCTTTAAGGACCAGGTAAAAAAAAACAACGGTGGGTTTTCACATAGGACAGGGGTGGGCAAGTTATGGCCCATGGGCCTGATCTGTCCCATCAGGGCTACAGATTCGGCCCATGGGATTGCTACCCCCGTGGTGCCACGGGCCACACGCCACTCCCAAAAGCGGCCAGCACCATGTTCTTGTGGCCCCAGGGGGAGGGGGGGGAGGGCTCAGTGAACCACTACCAATGGGAGCTTCGGGTGAGGTACCCACAGGTGAGGGCAGTGCGCAGATCCCTTTGCCCCCTCCCCCAAGGAGTCGCAGGGACATGGTGCTGGCTGCTTCCGGGAGTGGTGAAGGGCTAGAGCAGGCAGGCAGGGAGCCTGCCCTGGCTCTGGTGTGTGCCGCTGCCGCCCTGGAGCCGTTCCAGGTAAGCGGCACTGGGCCAGAGCCTGAACCCCGAATGCACCCTGCACCCCAACCCCCTGCCCTGAGCCCCCTGCTGCACCCGGCACTCCTCCTGTACCCCACCCTCCTGCCCTGAGCCCCCTCCCGCACTCCTCCCTGTGCCCCTGCCCTAAGCCCCCTCCCACAACCCTGCCTGCACCCCAAATCCCCTTCCCTGAGCCCCCTTGTACACCTTGCACCCCTCCTCTGCCCCAACCCCTTGCCCTCAGCCCCCTTGTATATCCTACATCCCTCCCACACCCCATACTGTCTCCTGCACCTCAACCCCCTGACCCAGCCCTACATTCATGGCCCTGCATGAAATTTCCCCACCCAGATCTGGCCCTTGGGCCAAAAAGTTTGCCCACCCCTGACATAGCATAATGTAGTATGGAATTATGGGGCACAAATTTGTCATTCACTTTGAAATGCTCCTTTCTGCAAAATGCCTACTTAAGTGTACCATACCACTCATGCTCCAATTAAGTCTTTTTAAGAATTTCAGTAGAACACAAGCTTTAGAATCATAGAGTACCAAGGTTGGAAGGGATCTCAGAAGGTCATCTACTCCAACCCCCTCTTCAAAGCAGGACCAATCCCTATTTTTTCCCCCCTAGATCCCTAAATGGCCCCCTCAAGGATTGAGCTCACATCCCTCGGTTAAGCAGGCCAGTGCTCAAACCACTGAGCTATCCCACCCTCCTTTGTGTTGACCCTCTACAAGGAGATGAATTTGATACAGGAAATTCTAGTAAACGCTATTGTTGCTGTTAGGGAAAACTGTTGCTTGCTGTATTACCTACCCTTTTTGTGCTGGATCATGGAGAATGGTAGGAGTCAAATTGATCCAACTTTCAAACAAATAATGCATTATTTACCTTCCTTACCCAAGAAATGGTGTGAATTTGGTCCTCATAAAACTTGAGTGAGTAATAACACTAGCACAAGCCATAATACAGGCAGCTTCAGCTGGGTTCATTGCCAAAGCAGCTCAATCCTGACCTGCAGCATACTTGGTATTCCAGGTCTGGGTATTTCTTGGCTGTATTCTTATTTCTGTGTTGTGAAGCTTTTGTTATTCAGACACACTAGGGCCTGAGATTTTGGGAACTAGTAGAAACCATCTCATTCACTTAGGATTTAATGGCATTTTTCTAAAATGGTGCCTTACGGGCTGAAGATGAGGATACTTGATATTCTGTGCAGAGTTTTGAAGCTGGAAACCTGTGAAAAATCTCAGAAAATTTTCACTACTTTATGCAGTTATTTTTTGTAAACTGCCTCCAGTCTCCTTCTTACTATTACTCCAATATGATTGTGTGGTAAAACTAATCCATGTTTGGTCAGTTGCACTGGAGTAGCTAACATACTTCATTATTCTTATTTTAATAGATTTGTTCCATTTTCTTTATCCTTATTTAATGATTTATTTGATGTGTATATATATGTATAGGCTATTACTGGACAGAAAAAAAAACTACAGGTAGTTAAAAATAATCCATTGCATAGTGACAGGAAGATGGATTTAATTCATTGTGTCGTTTCTTGCAGACATGTCCTTTTATTCTCTGGGAAAATATGCTCCTTTTATGACAATCTAAGCCATTTTGAAAATGAGATATTAACATTTCCTGAAAGGAAAATTAGAATTGCTAACATTGCAGCATCCATGTTAATTAAAAATAAAAAGACAACTCACTTTTTCAGATCTGACCTATTTATTACCTATCAGAAATAACAACTGATCATAAATAATTTAATTTGAAAGGAGATGTTTGGGTTTGAATTTCGAACTCTTTGGTAAAATCAATTTTGTGGTATAATGCTAGTTTACACTTAATCAGTGTATTTGAATATAGGATGTGACATGATATGTAGCTGTTTCTAATTTATAAAACACTGACATTGCAAAAAAACCAAACAGAAGTTATTTATTATAAAAAAAAAAAAAAAAAAACTATAGACATAATTTGAGACCTGGTTCAAAGGATTAGAGATGAATAATAGTCAAATGCATTTATAAATGTTAGGTAAATAAAATGTTGTGAGTGTTGGGAAAGGTGTTCCTAGATCAATAAAACTGCCAGTATTTCCATCTATCTGTGCCAGAATTTAGTCTCCTCTGCTACAATGTGTCTTCTCATTCAAAAGTAAACAAGGAAAAAATTAAACTTGAACTGATGTTCTGATATTGCCCTTTCTTCCTCGTGCCCCCTTCTCAGCATATGAACAGAGTCAGTAGGGCTGCCCTTTCTCAGGGCTGTGTTGCCTAATGGTCAAAGTGAGTATAGCAGCCCCTTCTGTCGGGGCTGTGTGGCCTAGTGGCCAGAGTCAGTAGGGCCGTCCTTTCTCAGGACTGCATGGCCAGAGTCAGTATCACTGCTCCTTCTGTGGGGCTGCATGTCCTAGTGGCAAGTATGCCCAACACCAGGGCAGCGGGAAATCTCAGCATCCCCCAATCAGACCCCACTCAGCATCCCAACTAGTCTCCTGGAGCTACTTCATACCGAGTTCCTGATGCTGAGATCCCAGCGTTTGTATGGGCTATGGGCTCCGGGTTTTTTGGCTGGGGCAGCTACCAACAGCTCCACCACTCCTGGGTCATTCTCCGTCATCACAGTATCCCTGGTTTCTGCCATCTGCGTTTTCTGTGGTTTCTGGGCTGGAGCTCATAGCATGCGTCCTCTCTCCTCGGTGGTCAGCCCTGAATGACCTGAGCTGCTTTCTTTTATACCTAGTCTCCAGCTGGAGCATGCCCAGCAGGGCCGTAGGGGCATGGCCTCCTTGTCCCAGAGAGTGGCATTAACCCTCGCAGTACCAGTGTGGGGCAAGTGCACCCCATCACGCAGTGACAGACTTAAGAAACTCAATCTGTTTATCTAATCAAAAAGAAGATTGCGAGGTGACTTGAGTAGAGTGTGTAAGTACCTTCACAGGGAGAAAATAGTGAGTAGGTAAGGTAAAAGCATAACAATAACCAATGGCTGGAAGCTGACACCAGACAAATTCAAATTAGAAGTTAGGCACAAAATTTTAACAGTGAAGGTGATTAAGCATTGCAGCAAACTACCGGAGAAAGTGATGAATTTTCCATCTCTTGATATTTTCAGATCAAGACTGGATGCCTTTCTGAATAAAATGCTACAGCCAAACACAAGTTATACTGTAATCAATCATCAGTTATTGGGCTCAATACAAGGATGATTGGGTGAAATTCAATGGCCTGTAATATTCAGGAGTCAGATTAGATGATCTAATGGTCCCTTCTGGCCTAGAGCGCTATGAATCTATGATAATCTGGAAGTCTATACCCTTGTCACTCAATAGTCAGACTGTTATTTGTTATGTTCTTTCTTATTGATACCACAACTTCACAGGTATTTTTGTAAGGTGTTTTAATTTTATAAAGATGAATTTGAACATCTGGACAGAAAGAAAACTAACTAGACTAATAGACTAGCCTCATAAGAATATTCAACTTGCATGTGAGAGAATGGATCCAGATACTGTGAGAAGGATTGATAGGTTCTTTCTAAACAGAACAAGAAAATCCAGTCAATCTCTAAATTTAAATGGGTCTCATTCTTTTGTGGTTAACAGGCTGGTAGTACTTTCCTGAAACACTTCAATCTGAAAACAGATCTCAATGCTGCTTAGAAGTGGGTTCTGCTGACTCAGTGAAGGAAGTGACTTGTTATCTCACCTAGTTATAAAGGGGTAAGAGAGGATGTAGCATGTGATCTACCCTAAGGGAAGAACCATACGATCAGCCAAACCTGGGAAGAAGATTGGTGTTAATTTTAATGCTAGTAAAACCAAATCTGTGGCAGCGGAGGGTTTGAACTTTACTGTGTGGATTCTATTCGTAGAGCATGTTGGGTAAAGGACTTGATTACAAGATAGTTCAAGACAGATGCAGAACACAATTAACTCTTCAATCTGAAAATTGGAATAAACTAGTGTTTACTACATTAAGTGCCTCTCAAACTTAAACTTGGAAAGTAAACTAGATGTCTAACATCTGTTGTTAGAACTAAGGAAAGGCCAGATGCACAAGAATGCATTATGTCTTACTGATGTCTCATTTTCAACTGTGCAAGAAGTTTGATATGAGCAGAAGCATCCGTCTAATAATCATGTTAAATTGCAATGCTGTTCTGTCTCTCAGCAACTGGTTAATTCAATCAGAGCACATAAATTTTTCATCAGTCTTTAATTTGCTTAATTTTGGTGAGCTGTTGTCTTAGAAAATTTCCTATCTTTCAGCCCTATGACGATAGGATTGATGCCTTGTGCTATTCTTTCTCAGTCATTTCCATTTCAATATAGATTTTATAGTTCATTACCTGTCAATCAGTTTTAAACGATGCTGTATTCATTTGATCATGTTCTGTAAAACAGTTGTATGCTTCTTTCAATCTTACATTTATTTCAGTCTCAGCTCTATTTATTTCTCTAAGCATCGAAGCCATCTGTAGCTATGCTAATTTTAATGTGTATTTATTTTAGCAAATGCAATATTTTGTTTTATATGGCATTCATTTGGGATGTTTATTGAAGCAAGTGAATTCTGACAACAGCACGGAAAATTCTTTAGCTATGACAAACAATTTTTTCCCCACAGTATGTTTATTTGTCATAAAAAATCTGAGGACTAAGTTTTCAAACAGTGCTTTTCAAGATCTCACTAAGATGTAACAATGTACCAAACAACAAATGAAAAAAATATATATGTTCATAGGAACAATTTCAGCTCTTGGTTCTGCTGGACATTTGGGGGCATATCTTGGCCCACAGCATGGGCTTCTAGGGCCCCTTCTCCTTCTCGTACATACATGTAATAGAGATAAGAACCTTCAAATTCACCTTTCCTTCAGGGGGAGCGGGAAGAACTTCTTGGATCCTCTTCCCTAATGGAATGGGAGAGGAAGAATGCCCTGTCCCTGGACCCCATGCCCACTACAGAGACCGCTGGAAGAGGAAATTGTTGTTGCATTTTCCCTTACTGTGTACAATGGGACTGAAGGAGAATGAGCTGCCTTTGCTGATTACTCTGAAGGGATGTAGGGAAGGTTCTGCATAAGAAAGATGCAGGATGCTCGATAGGGTTTAGGCCTGCTCACATCCCAGTGAGTTGTGAATGAGAGTACAAGTGTGACAAATTATGGGGCCTGCACTCATCCTAATTAGTAATCTGGGAGACCATCTGCTGAAAATGCAGGAAGATGTAACCTATGAAACAGGTCATAATTAATTTGTAGAATACTTAGAATTAAGCAAATCATACAGCAGAACCATACGCGAGGAAATGCAAGGAGTCCTATTTGGAGAAAACTCATTAGCCAAAGTAAAATGATTACATAATAAACTGGGGAGAATAAAGAAGTGTAATTTTTGGATATGCTGACCTGCTTAGTACAGGTCTCCAAGACCAGAGCATCACTATGTAAAAGTGGTGGTTGGCAATATTTTAAGAGAATTCTCTTGGGTGCAGAACTTCCCCATTGCTGTGGAGTCCTTTTAAAACAGAGACCCCCAAGATACATCAGAAATATTTGGTAAAAGGATCTGAAATTCAAGTACACAGATGATGCCTGGACCAAACGCTGAAGAGAGAGGCTTTGCAAAATGAGAACACTTTGAAATGGATGGAATTTAAAATCTAATATAGAGACTTTTATGCATGAACAAGCTAAATTCTTTTAGGAGATAAATACTGGAAATTGTATTGGACGTTAAACCAAGAACAATATTGCTAACTCTTGTGACAGTTGGTGTTTTTCTGGAATCTTGTGGTTATGTGAGAATCTCTTCTTTTAAAAAAAACAACCTAAGCTAATTGTGAAGAGCTTGAAAATATGACCTATGTGTGACCTAAAGGCAAATAGAAAAGCCACAATTTTTATTATTTAATTAAGCCAATCTCATGATTCTTGGGGTGGGGTGAAGTCAGAGGAAGTCTTGTCATTGACTTCAATAGAGCCAGGATTTCACCCTGTACGTTCGCAGTATTGCCAGTGTTGTTGAATATGCATGGCTGAAAGTTAGACACCTAAATCCATGGTTCAAAAATGTTGTCCTAAGAGACTAGAGGACATGTTCTGGAATTCTCAAAGTATGGATATTTTGGAATTACATATTACAAATACTTTGCTGAATAACTAAGAAAAACTTTCCTTGGAATAGCATTCAGTGCTACATACTTTTTAGCTGAGTTAATTAAATTAAATAAAGGTGCAGTGGGCAGCAGGTTTAAAACAAAAAAAATAAAAAGGAAGTTCTTCACACAGCGCACAGTCAACTTGTGGAACTCCTTGCCTGAGGACGTTGTGAAGGCTAGGACTATAAGAGTATTTAAAAGAGAACTAGATAAATTCATGGAGGTTAAGTCCATTAATGGCTATTAGCAGGATGGGTAAGGAATGGTGTCCTTAGCCTCTGTTTGTCAGAGGGTGGAGATGGATGGCAGAAGAGAGATCACTTGATCATTACCTGTTAGGTTCAGTCCCTCATGGACACCTGGCATTGGTCACTGTTGGTAGACAGGATGCTGGGCTGGATGGACCTTTGGTCTGACCCAGTATGACCGTTCTTATGTTCTTATGTATCTAGAAAAATATGTTTATGATACTTTCAGAATTACATTTTTTCTGCTTAAAAATCTGAGGGACAGAGATGGCCCATGGAAGTTTCTAACAGGCATGATTCCAATAGCATCTATGAACATGTATAATGAAAGAAGATAAAAATGAAAAGAATTTGATTGGAGGCTCCTAGTTATCCTGTTGCTCTTGTTTTAATGGCCTACTGGCTTTCTTGGCATCATTTCAATCAGCCTCTGAAATCCCAAGCAAGGCTAATGGACCTGCCTGTTGGGGGTTGTCTGCGTGCCCCTGGCCAGCTGTGTCACCTAAGGGCAATACTCCAGGATGTAATGCCTTCTGGTGAGAGTGCAAAGGAGCCACTTTGCCTAGCAACAATATTGGGGGTAGAGTTGCCTAGTGATGAAAGTGGGGAGAGTAGGGGAACTTGGGCCCATCCTTCTCCACCAGGTTCTGACCAAGAGTCCTTTGAAACAAGGTACCCTGACACAGGTTTTGGTCCCAATACCCTGAAACGCGTTCCCTGGGTCGCTTCCTACCTTGTACCAGTTGTCTCTGGGGTTGGACATGGGGTATCTCTCAGGTCCTTTCTGTGTTGTCTCCAGCAGCTGCTCTGCTGGGCCAAGAACTCTTCTTTATCCCTTGCTTTGCCTGTGTGGGGTTGGTACATCCCATCACACTTCCTGAAAGGGCTAACTTTACCAAATAGGTCATTAAGTTCCATGTAAAAAAATATTATTCTAAACTGTTTATTCCAATATGTGCTTATTCCTATAGGAATATATTTCTATCCCATTAAGGCGTAGGTGCTATTCTTTACAGTAAGCTACTAAGTCAAATGTGCTATAAAAAAATCAGACACAGACCTACTCATTTCTAAATTCATGTATCTCCTTTATTCTCTCAAGGACACTGCCTTAATTAATACATTCAAAATCCTTAGCCCTTTGCAGAACTTTAGTCTGCTTTGGGACATGTAGATTTTTTTAACTCTATTATTTCTACATCAGAGAGAAGAATACTAAAATATTCTATTTGGGGGATAGATTTGTAATATTGATATAGCATCACTGATGTAAATGGCATTTTACAGGCATATACAAAGACAGACATACACAGAGTATTTTTTAAAGGAATCCCTGCTGCAATGATATGAGAGCGAGAGCAAAGTGAAAAATGACAAACATTGGAAAACAGGGAAAAGAAGTATGTGATGAGACAGTACAAGAGAAGCACTGTTTTTGGGAAGCATTGGTTTTTAACTTGTTCATGCAGAGCTGATTTTATAAGCTGTTCTGTTTCCTACATTTTTTTTACTTAATTTATTTTTTTTTATTGTTCATTGTTCATATACCCAAGCGGGAGGAGATAAAATAGGACTGATGATCAGAGGTAGACGAAAGTGTCTTCTTATTAATGTGAGTTTTTAAAGCAAGAAGACTCATACTGCTTGTTGCACAAAGAGGGAGAGCAATTCCAAAGGGCAATCTTTAAAAGAAATAAAAAAAAACAATTGCAAATGAAGAGGATACAAAAAGCACTAAGGAGAGAAGAGTGAGTAGAGCATAGTCTGAAAGATGAAGGGGAGGGGCGTTGGCAAGCTGACAAGCTTTCAATATTGCTGGTATGTTATGGCTAGAGAGATGTTGGGTCTGAAATAACTGAGCCACACAGTGCTGCATTTTTCATTAAATAGCCCTGGGAAGTTCATGGCAAGTATTAGACACCTTGCCAGAAAAATAATAATGATTTTGAGACCAAAGAAATGGAACTACCCCCTGAGAGCAAGTTTAGAGCTGGGCAAACTATTTGCAGCAAACAAGTGTTTTGATCAGTTTAGACCCCTTTTCTGTTTGCTAATTATACATAAACAGATTTTTATTTCTATAAATGTGTTTGTTCTGAACACTAAAATATTATCAAACAAATGGCCTGAACAAATACGCTAACTATGGCTTACTCATGAACTATTTACCATGATAATTGCTTTGAATATTCAAAATTCATTATTTGCTATTTGTGCTAGTCCAAAACCAGGATTCTTGTTGCTGATTTTCACATTTAAAGTGTCTGATCAACTCTAGTCACTTCGTATTTCTATTCCAGGAATGGATGACTTCCAAATGCAAAGAATCTTTAAGACTTCCATGTGAATACTCATGGGAAATTTATATTTGCCTGAGTATTTGGGACACTTACTTTTGCCATGAACACATCTGTAAGCAAGGGTTTTCTTCTACGAATATTCATGCAAGACGGAAACACAGACACTGATACAATTCATGGTTTGTTCAAGCCAATATTAGTGAATATATTTTTGCAACATCTGCCCCCGTCTAGTAAAGAACTCTGTCTCCTATTCATGTAGTCTGCTGCCATATTCTTCAGGTGAAAACACAGGCGCTCCAGTTCAGGAAAGCATCACTATTAGGGAGAACAGTTAAGCATTGAAATCAGTGGAATTTAAGCACCTGCATATAATTAAGCTGTCCTGAATTTAGGTCAGAAAGAGATGATCAGAGAATAGGGAAACTTTTTAGCTATTTCACCTGCTATAGCTTCCTCTCAATGAAAACATAAATGTGTTGTCTTCCTCAAACTCTCCTGAATTATTTTGATTCATCTGTAATCCTAATAACCCCAATTATTAATTAACTTTATTAATTAATTATGGGTATTTCCAACTTTTAAGAAATAGTTTTAATAAATGACCCCCTTACCGCCATCATGTCTGTAATATTCCAAGGCAGGAAAGCATGAATCTACATTATTAGTAATCTCACACTGTATCACACTTATAAATTAAAATTAACTGAAGCATGATGTGAATTTTTGTTTATAAAAACTGTAGCTGTTGCCAGCTGTGTAATTGCTGTGTGGTTGCAAATATCCTGGCAAAATTGTGGGTATTTTTTTTTCTAATCTTGATTTGAAGTCAGGGTAAACACATGAAACTTGGACCAAAAGTTACCTGGAAAGAATCTTGCTATGCTCAGTCATTCTTGGGAGAATAATAAAACAATATTATCAGAAATATTTACAGAACCAAAAAAAATTGATTTACTGTCCTGGAATTACTGCTGGAAATGGCTTCCGAGAATGGGATATTGATATATATCATAGAGTGTCATAGTTAGGTCCAGGTAGTAGTTGCTGTGATGTCTCATTGCTCTGTCAAATGACTAATACAAGATAAAATCAATCAAAACTATGACTGGGGTCTGATTCCCTCTGGTCTTCTTATAACTTGTTAACATATAGTAGTTGTCTTTGGGTTTTTTTTTTAATATTCCAAAATCATCCTTACTTCCATTTAATTATTCAGAGGAGGAAAAGGAATGGAATAACCTCATGAAATGTTATCACTTTCCGTGGGCAACTCCAGGTAACAGACACAAGGTAACAGCTAGACATTTCCATGCCTTTGACAGAACTTATCTGACAAATGTTGTTGGTGTTTTTATGACACTACTGATGAGCACATCTTTAATCTTTTATGATTGTAATAG
The DNA here is from genome assembly GCF_016161935.1 of Mauremys reevesii. NCBI lineage: Eukaryota > Metazoa > Chordata > Testudines > Geoemydidae > Mauremys > Mauremys reevesii. Next base: position 283,635,230 of record NC_052623.1, read on the forward strand.
CAACAGGCCACCCAAACAATTCAAACAAGCAGCTTGACCAGGAACAAAAGTAATATGCATTTCCATGGGCTAACATCAATATTTGAACATATATTTTGGAGGGCAATGCAAAAGAAAAGTTTTTTGATGATGTGGTGTAGAAGGGGCAAACTAGTTTAAATTTGGAAAAAACTTATTTCCTGGAGATTTTTGGTGTAGCATTAAGATTTCAGTGGTTCAAAAACTGCTATAGTTTTATCATTCCTAATCACTGGAGTCCGTCAGAAAATTGACAAGTGCTGTAAGTCATATGAATCAGGTCAATATCTAGCTCATTCTGTGGACAGACCTGTATTTTTATGTAGGGTCAGGGCTATAAATGGGCCGTATGCTACTCTTTAGCCTCACTTACACAGTTAAGGTAATCTATTGTCCTCTGTCCACAGCAGAACTCCTGTTGAAGTCATTTGTTTATTGACATTTCTGTGACACAAATCAACATGATATTTGAGCACCTAAAATCCAGTAAAGAATTAATCATGTGTGGTAAAGAAGTATTTTTATTCCAGGGTAGTCCATGCACAAAAAAGCAAGGGGAATTAATGCAAATAAAAGGAGTTCATAGGGAATAGATGGGAATGATTCCTCCTCAGGGTGCATCAGGATCTGGCCCTCTCTTCCTTCCGGGAGGGGCCTTCACGCAGTTGTCATTTAGGAAGCTCCTGCCATCCATCAGCCTTTTTCTCAGGAGCTGCAGGTTTGTTCTCTTAGGATCTGGCCCTCTCTTCCTTCTGGGAGGGGCCTTCACGCAGTTGCTTGAGCCCAGAGCAGGTCCTTAACTGCTTGTTGTCCTTTGCAGGGTTTGTGTACCCCATTATGCTCCTCATCGGCTGATTTTTAGAATATCAGTTATGTACCGATAGTATGTATTGATAGAGCATTTTATAACTTTTTAGCTATACTGCAAAATATATGCAAGAAGCCGAACTTGCTGACAATGTATCTGCCATGGCACAAACACTTCCACTCACTGGAAGGGTGGGAGAAGGGTGAGAGAAAGAGATTGACTGACTACCAAACTGGGTAGCCTAAAGGACAGTTCACTGAGCTGGGAAAGAGGAGATAGGAGTTCAGATATCATTTCTTCTATCTGCTGTTTATATTTTCAGGCAATATATTACTCTTGTTATTGACCAAGGCTATGAACCCCAGCTCTTGCCGGCAGTCAGGGAAGACCTTCATGAAGGCCGCCTCCAGCTGAGAATTATATTGTCACTGCTAAATATGGAGGGTTTTTCTTGGTGTAATTACTTTCAGTAACTTTTAAACATCTACGTTCTTAGTGTCTTATAGGGGCATGTCACAATCTCTTTCACCCTTCAGGAGGGTCTATGAGGTCAGTAATGTAGGTTCTTCCTCTGATACCCAGTCAGGTGCAGCTCCCTTTCTCCCTTAGCAGTGACCTCTGCAGAAGAACTTCTCATACGCATGGATGTGTGAAAAGTCAGATGTGCTGATCTAGGAATATAACGGACATAAAAGCATATAAGAAAATTGTTAAGATTTTGGGTTAGAGAGCAAATTGGATGATGATGGTGTCATAAATAAACAGATAGTTAAGGGTTAAGGTCCCTTTTACCTGTAAAGGGTTAACATGTAGTACCTTGTGACCACCTGACCAGAGGACCAATCAGAGACGAGATATTTTCAAATCTCTGTGGAGGGAAGCCTTTGTCTGTGTTCTTTGTTAGAGCTCTCTTTGGATCTAAGAGAGGTCAGTCATGTCTCCAAGTTCTCCTGGAGTAGTTTCTACTATTTAATAGTGAGTATTAATTAAAAAGGCGGATTAGTCTTTTGAGTTGCTTTCTATATTTGCAATTGTGTGTTTGCTAAAGGAAATTCTTTATTCCTGTTTGCTGTTACTTTGCTTTCACTGAGAAAGAAAGGGGGAGGGGGGGATTCTCTCCAGAGATTGATAAGTTTAGACCCTGTATTGTTCCATCTTGGTTACAGAGACAGTGACTTTTCTTTTTTTATTCTTTAATAAAATCTTTTCTTTTTAAAACTTGGTTAATTCCTTCTCTTGTGGAGATTCAAGGGAAGGGGAGGGGGGAAGAGTGAGTTCCTCCTGAGGGTGATTCACAAAGTTGAATCGGTGTGTCTCTCTCCAGAGTGGCTAGGAGAGAGGGAGGGGGGAAGTGGGCTGCTTCCCTGTGTGTAGATTCAAGGAGTTTGAATCAAGGTATCTCTCTCTCCGGAGCAGGCTGGAGAGAGGGAAGGGGGGAGGGGAACTGGCTGTTTCTCTCTCTCTGGTGAGATTCAAGGGGTTTGAATCTGGGTTCCCCAGGGGAAGCTTGGGGGACAGGCAGTGTGTCAGACACTTTAACCTGACTGGTGACAGCGAGAACCAGATCTAAACTAGGATTTTTAAGTTTAGATAAATTCATGCAGGTCCCCACATTGGAACCCAACAGCTCCAAGTGGGGGTGAGACCTATGACATGGTGGTAGCGGTGGGATTTTTCTGAACCAGACAGCCATTGCTATTCTCTTCTCCTAAAGCAGGACTGCAAGTTAGGAGGGAGAGATACCCCGAAGGCAAACAAACACAGATTTTCTAACTGGTATTGTTAGAGGCAGTTTTTTTTTCAGCTGGGCTAAGCTGAAAAAAGCAGTTTTTCAGGGTTAAAAAAAAATCTTCAGCAAGTTTGGCTGGAGGGAATTAGTTTTTCTAACCAGGCTTTTGTTACAAGAAACACCCTGCTGAGAGGGTACTTAGCAATTGCAAAAGAGAGTTGCAAAACCGGTTTTCTACCTTCTTGGAAGCCAGAAGGGGGAGATTGCTTGTTTTTTTTTTTGTTTTTTTTTTGGAAACAAATTTTCAGCTGGGTTTAGCTGAGAAAGATAAGGTTTTCTAACGGGCTGTGTTAGAAGGGAATTTTTTTCTTCTTTTCTTTTTTCTCCTTTTTCTTTCTGTCTGCTTAAAAACAGCTAGGGAAGAGGTGTAAGTTTTTCTAACAGACTTTGTTAGAAGAACCCCTACTGTGAGGTACTTAAAAATTGCTAAAGGCAAGTTACCAAACCAAATTTTCTAGTTTCTTGTAAGCCAGCAAACAAGCAAACACCATTTGCAAATCAAAAGCTTTTGTTTCTTTCTATTCAATCGCGAGTAGACAGGGTAGGAATTGGGAAGCAATCAACCCAATTCCCTAACTGCAGAAGGGTGTGGCCAGCAAGCGCTTGCAACTCCACCGCCAGGGGGCACCAACGGGCCTGAACTGGCAAAAGCAGCAGACAACTCTACCCAAGAGGCTCAGCCAGAGCCTGAAATATCACCTTGTGCACCAGCGGAGAGCGGTCCACAGTCAACGGAAACAACCTCATCACCTACATCGCTTCCAGAGGGATCCAGCCCAAGTCCACAGTCTACGGAGGAACTGGTGTCGCCAGCATCAAGGGAACAGTTCCAGACTGAGCAGGAAGCCAATGACAGCCTTAAGACAGCTTGGGCGGCGGCACGGAGCAACCCACCGCCTCTCAGCTCTTCTAATCTATCCCAGTTTGTTGTAAAACAAGGACTTTTATATAACAAGATTCTTTCTGGTGGACACCAGAAAGGCCACAATCCTCAAAAACAGTTGGTAGTTCCAAATAAGTACCGGTACAAGCTCTTAAGCTTGGGCCATAACATCCCAGTGGTCATTCTGGGGTAAACATAACCAAGGACAGCTTGGGGAAGTCCTTCCACTGGGAGGGAGTGGGCAAGAACGTTGCCAAGTATGTCCGGTCACATGGTTAAAAAGTGTTCTTGAATGTCAAATATCTTGTTGTTTACATACTTAGTAGTATATCTAATAGTGCATGTGTTTTGTTAATCTGTTTATTTTAAAGTTCTAAAAGGAAATCACCGCCAGTGTGGTTCCCCCACTGTCTGCGATTTGGGGGGCGTGTCATAAATAAACAGATAGTTAAGGGTTAAGGTCCCTTTTACCTGTAAAGGGTTAACATGTAGTACCTGGTGACCACCTGACCAGAGGACCAATCAGAGACGAGATATTTTCAAATCTCTGTGGAGGGAAGCCTTTGTCTGTGTTCTTTGTTAGAGCTCTCTTTGAATCTAAGAGAGGTCAGTCATGTCTCCAAGTTCTCCTGGAGTCGTTTCTACTATTTAATAGTGAGTATTAATTAAAAAGGCGGATTAGTCTTTTGAGTTGCTTTCTATATTTGCAATTGTGTGTTTGCTAAAGGAAATTCTTTATTCCTTTACAATACATGCACCAGCTGTAGAATCAGACAGAGTCTGCAAACAGCTCTCTATGAGAAGACTCAGCTAGGAAATCACCCAGCACTCAAGTGCAGTTCCCTTCTGGACAGTACACCCAAAATAATATTGTCTTGTGCTGTAGAGAAATCTATACAATGTAAGCTCATAAATTCGCGCCCTCCCTCAATGTGGAGGAAGATATGCACAACTTCTTTCCAGTTAGAAATTGCATGAACTGGGTTTAATAATAAACAAAAACAAGTATATTAACTATAAAAGGCAGATTTTACGTGATTATAAGGGATTGCAAATAGAAGAATGCAGATTACTAAGCAAATAAAACAAAACATGAATACTAAGCTTAAGATCTTAAAGAGACTGGTTTCAAGAAGTAATTTCTCACCCCAAATGTTGTTTTAGGCAAATTACAGAGCTGCTGTAGCTTAGAGATCCAGGTATTTCTCTTTACAGACTAGACTCCTCTGTCTCAGTCTGGACTCAGCCCTTGCCTTTCTCACAGCTCAATTCCTTTGTCTCTTCAGGTACTTTCTGCTGTCTTTCTTCCTGGGCAGGAAGGCAATGGAGAAGAGTCCTGTTTTGCTTACTCCCCAGCCTTAAATAGAATTTACATAAGGCAGGAAGCCTTTGTTTTCAGTGAAAAAGTACCAGCAGTGTTCAAGGTGGCACTTTTTACCAGGTGGCATTATCACTCTTGCAGTGTCAAAGCAACCACGATACCAGATTTATTTGCAATGTCCACAGGAAGGAACTGCTGGAAGATGGGGGATCCACATCTTCCAAGACTCGTTGTCTTTTTCTTAATGGCCCATTAAGTCTCATTGCTTATTGTCTGGTGGGCATCTTCAAGTTACAGAGTCAATATTCCTAACTCCAGATACAGAACCAATACATGCATACAAATTGGATAATCGCAGTCAGTACATTATAACCTTTTCAATGATGTCTTACATGAGCCATCTTACATAAAGAATTCTATAAAGAATATGGAGCATCACGTCACATCCAGATCTTATAAAATAAACTTATATTTGAACCATGTAAGAAATAATGAAATGTCTAAACATAGTAAAACATCAATGTATACTGAATTCATACACATTATTTGTTGAGAAATGTAAGCTACTTTATACGGAATGTGAGCCAGATTAAGAAAGATGCATTAAAAATGTGTTCAACCACTGAAATTCCCCCGTTGTGTATATTATACAATTAGGTGCATCCCATAATGACATGGATATGATCTCTGCGATATAGCTGCCACTCTTCAATAATGAAGAAATGACAGGACAAGTACTGCAGTGTGCGCAAACCTCACATTATCTCAACCAAATGCATACTATCCTATATAAATGATTCAGTTATACTCTATACTGAACAGTCCTTTGTGGGTTTGGCTTTGTGATAGCAGAGGCAAAGGTATTGTTATGTTCTTAGCCATGCACTGTAACAATGAGGACATATTCTGTACTCATGGTCTGCCAAAAATAGCAGTGGATTTAAAAAAAGACACTATATTACATCAAATGAAAGGATGGCTGGATTCACTGATGTTGCTTTTTTTTTTTTAAACTGAGGGTTGAAATGAATATATAGTCTTTCCAGTTTTTATATTTTGGGTCCTTTACCTCCCTATCTTCTGCTTAGGAAAGGAACATACCTCCCTGAAGGTTTGTCTCTAGATGAACTGTTTGTAGGTATCCCATTTCAAAATAGAGTAGATCAGAGCACAGTAGGGAATCCTTAGTGCATGTAGGATTTCAAGCTGGTGTATCGGTGCCAAAGTGCCCCCTTTGGCCATGCAGAGCATTGTACCAGAGTTCACTCAGTCTGGCTGGGTGGTCAGTTGGTCCTTCTTGCTTGAGTCCCTCTGGGGTGTGTGAGCTACGAGTCGGTGGCTGACCTGTTCTACTAATTTGGTCTGGCTCCCATCCCCTCTCCAAGGGTTGCAGCTGTCTGGAAGTGCTGCATTCCAGACCTTCCTCAGTCACACCTCATTCATTCAACTGATTACAAAGTGGGGGGAAGATCTTATTCTACTTCTAGCAAAAAGATATTGTTCTTTTACCTTAATTATACTACCTTAGGGGCCTGCTATAACATATTACCAAGGTTCAATACCTGTTTCGGTGGGGCGGCACTGGGGAAGGAGGGTTTGTTTCCACGGGATTGGTGGCGCTTAAGGGGGGTTGTTTCGGGGGGGGCTGGGCAGCGCTGGGGGGGTTATTTTCACAGGGCTGGGGGGTTTATGTTTCGGGGGGTTGGCAGCGCCTGAGGGGTGGATTTGGCGGGGCCCGGGGGGGATTCGGCCCTCAACTGTTTTCTTTGCAGTAATATGGCCCTTGCCACTTTAAAAGTTGTGCAGGCCTGAACTAGAACCTGGGTTTGTGAGACAGCTAACATTCCCACATTGCCACTGGGTGAGCACACAGAGCCACATCCAACTGAGAACAATAGAGATTAGGCACTTCAGGAGGTACTGCCCAAAGGAGCCAGAGTGACAGCTCTCTGCAGCCCTCTGATTGGTCAAGTGCACTATTTGATCCTGGAGGGTGCCCCAGGAAGTTGTCTGGGTAACCAGAAAGCATTCTGGTGGCTGTGATTCCACACATCACCTTACTTCCTGATCTCTGACTCCTGATTCCAGCCTGGTAACTAACTCTGATCTCTGACCTAACCTAACTGTGACTCCAACTCTGGCTTATCCATCGTGGCTCTAGCAATTACTCCAGTCCCTGCTCACTGACTCCTGCTTCATGGCCATCCTTGACTTGTGGACACCAACCTTGCTGTGACTGCTAGGCCAGACTGCCTATGCTCTGGTCTCTTAACCAGCAGAAGCAACATTGGGGATAGCATTCATTGCCTGAAGTTTCATGAAGTTGAAACCTGAACCATCAGCTGGAGCCAAAATATAGTTGGGGAGAAGAGAGGATGGGGAACAATTGTGGGGCCCTCTCCACAAAGAATCTGACAGCTGGGGCACTGGGGAATGGCAGAAGTAACCTTTAATTCCCCAAAGAGAGGAATGTTGTAGAGGAGATCTTCAGGCCAGTTACAATAGATTAGGTAGCACTCAATAGGAATAGCCAGGTATTTTAAATAGTCTTTCATCCAAATTTGTTGTTGTTCTTATAATTATTTTATTTCATTGGAGCCAAGAGGCTCCACCTGAAATGGGGGCCCTATTGTGCTAGGCACTGAATAAATATGTAGCATGATACAGTCTCTGCTCCAAAGAGCTTACAGTTTAAATAGATGAGGCAGACCAAGGGTGAGGGAGATACAGAGCCATAAGGAGGTGACGGGTCATTGGCAGAACCTAGAATATAGAACTCAGGCCTCCTGACTCCCAGTCAAGTACCCTATTCACTGGGCCAAACTGCTTCTCTTAATCAAATTCATCTGCATAATAGAAATTCATGTAGCTCATTGTTCTGGTTCATCACATCTGAAGAACTGATCTACAGTAGAACCTAAGAGTTATGAATGGTGGTGGTTCATAACTCTGAAAAGTTTGTAACTCTGAACAAAATGTTATGGGTTGTTCTTTCAAAAGTTTACAACTGAACATTGAGTAAATACAGCTTTGAAACTTTACTATGCAGAAGAAAAATGCTGCTTTAAACCATCTTCATTCAAATAAAACAAGCACAGAAACAGCTTCCTTACCTTGTTAAATCTTTTTAAAAAAATTTCCCTTTATTTTTTTAGTAGTTTACATTTAACATATTATTCTACTATATTTTCTTTTTTTCTTTGTTGCTGCCTGATTGCGTACTAATGGGTACAAATGAGGTTTGTGATTGACTGGTCAGTTTATAACTTTAGTGTTCATAACCCTGAGGGTCTACTGTATTGACAAATGACACTCAGATACCGTGGTGATGGCACTATAAAAATGTAAATAGAAACACCAGTATCTTGAACAAACTTGATCTTTCTGGAGCCCATCAGTCAAATCTGAAACGTCCATAATCCCCCTTTCTGCCCTCCCAAATTGTACCATAGAGCTTTTACTAAAGAGAACATTGGTTGATAAGAATGATGCTTAAAATGCATTGTATGGGTTTCTACTCAAGTTTGGATAAAGTGTATTGAAGATTTTATTTTTGAAAGATACTGAGGATGTGGGAGCTAACTCTTAGCGCTAGAGAGACTGAGGGAGAGGGAATGTCTGAATTGGAGACTGATACAGACTAAAATGTGATGTGAATTTTTCTTTTATCTCTTCAGCACCATGAGGCTAGTCAGTTAACTGACAATTTCATGGATGGCTTCTAGTTTTTGTCATTTCAGCAATTTAATGTCATGTTTATTATTTGCTTATTAAATATAAATATTTCTGCTTGTGGCTGCAGCCACTGAAATATTTCTTTCCTGGTATGCCTGAACACATTTTGTGGTTATTTCAGTGTTAGGTTTATTATGTATAACTTGCACAACATGAAGCCAATTTCTGAGGGCAAGGGCCAGGGGTGAAAGCTAATAGAAAGACACCTTTATGAAGGGGAGGCTATTCCTCTTCAAACACTACTTTGTGCTTAGTTATAATTCCAATCATATGTCTTTTTTAGTTCACAGTGTTTATTCCATTTAGAAGGGATGTGACTTCCAATATTTTAATCCAATACATAAAGAGTACATAAAACAGATTTAATCCAGTACATAAAGAGTACATAAAACAGATTTTTAGACTTGGACACCTAAAAGTAGGCTTCCAACTCCATATAAATAGCATGGGCTTGATTTTCACTGATGCCAACCCTCTTTCTTCCTGGAGGATTTCAGTGGGCGCTGCAGATGATCATCCTCTCTGAAAGGAGGCCACCATTCTCAGAGCTTCTAGAAATGTATGGAACAGTCCAAAGGTGAAACGATGTTACAGATTTGGGGCTGTGGAATCTGGATGCTCACAAAGGTTATTTTTACATTTATTAAAGGATAAAAAAGTCCAAGTGGGCACACAGACACTTCAAAAAAGTGCAGCTCCATATCTGATCCTGATCATAAGAACATAAGAATGGTCGTACTGGGTCAGACCAAAGGTCCATCTAGCCCAGTATCCTGTCTACTGACAGTGGCCAATGCCAGGTGCCCCAGAGGGAGTGAAGCTAACAGGTAATGATCAAGTGATCTCTCTCCTGCCATCCATCTCTACCCTCTAACAAACAGAGGCTAGGGACACCATTCCTTACTCATCCTGGCTAATAGCCATTAATGGACTTAACCTCCATGAATTTATCTAGTTCTCTTTTAAATACTCTTATAGTCCTAGCCTTCACAACCTCCTCAGGCAAGGAGTTCCACAAGTTGACTGTGCACTGTGTGAAGAAGAACTTCCTTTTATTTGTTTTAAATATTTTTTTATTAAATTAAATATTTAAACTTGTTAATGGAAAAAAACCCACAACCCAAAAACCATAGATAATATTTATAATCCATAGATACTAGAACAAATTATACTATGTATTAGCCTGATCCAAAGCCCATTGAAGTAAATGGAAAGATTGCCAGTGGCTGCAGTGGGCTTTAGCTCAGGTCTTATGTGCATTACATTACTTCAGTGGATTCCTTAAGAAAATTTATTAGTATTTGTTTGCTTAGGTACTTTTTTCTACCCTAACAATAATCCATGTAGTCAGACATACAATTGGCTATTAAATATAGCTGATCAGAACACTTTGACTACATTTATTTTCATTAAGTATGTATTTTGTTGAAGCCAAAACATTGCATGGAGATGTATGAATTTCAACAAAGTTTTCAATTGGAAAGTTTAAGGTCCAGAGTGGACTATATGGTCACTTCTGGAGAAAGAGAAAAAAAAAACCCTGATCTTTTAAATCTGAAAATGGACATTTCAACATCTTTCTATGTTGCAAAAAACATTAAGAGGTTTTGTTTTTGTTCCCATGTGGAGTGTAAGCAAATTTAGAAACCGCCAGAGTTATGAGGAAACAGAATTGTCATCCTGTGGCCAGCTCTATTAAAGTAATAAATATATAACAACAGCTATAGTTAGAGGTGAATGGTAGAATGGTAGACAACATCAGAGTGTCCCTCTAGATGGACACCAATCTGCTGAGTGGCCCCAACTCCTGAATCCCATGTGCTTCTAAGCTACCTGGATCTGGTTAGTGACTGATTTCTGTTCCTAGCTCTGGGTCTCTCAGGCGCACTTCTGAGGTGCAGGCCCCATTTCTGACACACTTTTTGAACAGTGGACCCTTACTGTCCAGCTGTCTTAGACCCCCAAACCAGTGCCAGAGTCCTCCTGAGCCCCAATTGCTTAGGTATGTTCCCTCGGAGTCCACTTAGCTGTACGAGCTCTTGTTTATATACCCTTTCAGAGAGAGGTGTGGCAAGGAATATAGACTTAGCAAAGGAATTTCTTAACCACGGGCACTTTCCTCTTGAGCAGCACTATTGAGTTACAGATGTGTGGACAATAACAAACGGTCCTGAGGAGGTGCCTCCTCTCTCCAGTCTGCTCTCACCCCTTCTGTGGGTCTGAATTTAGTCATTGTTAAGAAGATAGGCAGACTTTCTTGGCTTTGCTCTCCTCCCGCTCTTTTTTCTAGCATATGGCTATGGACTGGCCCCTTGCTCAGAGAAGCAGCTTTCTTTATAAAACCATCTCTGACTCTCCTGTTGACAATGTACTTCCACTGGAGAAAATGCAGGTTCCAGCATGCCTCTCCCTTCTCCTTCCTACATTATCCTTTCTGTAGAGAGTCATTCAAAGTCACATACAGATTGAAAACACATTGTTCCAATAAGAGGGTAATTCCATGTTGATGGCCCTGGATGGCTCTGTGCCAGGTTCTCAGATACAGATATGCAAGCAGGCATCAAGCTGCAAGTACTAAATGAATGCTCTAATCCACTGTGGATGTTACAGTGCACCATGAATGTCACACTGAAAAATTAAGATTACAATACAGAGTGGAGCCCCTGAAAAAACATAACAAAATGGAATGGAACACAAAACAAAATGGAAGAAAGAGAACAACATGGGTTCCCAATATGACACAGACATTCCCTCAATCTGTCACAAACAGGAATACACAATAAAGCAAGAGAGAGGGGGAGACTTGGAGAGAATAAGAGAAGGGAGAATATCAAAACTGATCCATCAAATTGAGAACTAAGCCATAATGTCCATGAGTTATTGCCAGTAGAGACTATGAGTTCCTAATAACATAGTAAAATGGTTTGTATTTAGCCTAGGGTGAAACAATATCCCTTCATTAAGTTCTACTTAGCATATAACCATATTTATTCATATATATGTAAATTTTAGATCTTATGAAAGGTTTCTTTTCCCCTCTACTTTTGCTGCTTCCAGTAGGGAATTAATCAATTGTTCTCTATTGTGTTCTGCCTTTGTCTTTCCATAATGCTAAGAGGCCTCAAATTAGCTTAATATTGTTTAGGTTTAGTTATTGTTCAGTGTAAATCTCTGGCTTCTTGATGAGATATTAACAAATTAGTGTATGGTTCTAAGATGTTCTTGGCAGAGATTTATGAGAAAAGGCTGAGTAATCACTGGCTGTATACTGTTAATTACCATAATACAAATTGCTAGAATATATTATGACACAACGTATGCTGTAGCTCTGTAAACCTTGTTATTATTATTATTTTTAATTAAACAATGATAAAAAGTTGATAAATTTTGTTTGCTGTAACAAATAATCAGTGGCACTTGCACGTGATGTATAATTTTGCAGTTTCAACGGTATTAGAAGTTGAGAGATTCCCTTGTACAGGGTAACTGGTAGAGCTGGTCAGAAATTTTCCAGCAAAACTCTGTTTTATTGGCAAATACCAGGTCAATGAGTCCTAAATTTCCTGCAAAAGTGATCTGTGTTCAACAATCTTTTGCTGAATCACAGGTAGGGTTCCAATGCAGGCTGATGTGGTCTGCCCAAGATTGGGAGATCACAGGTTTCTAGGTTACAGGGTTTTGGAACAGTCCCTTCATGCAGACTGATCCAAATGATAAAAAATCATTAACTTCAAAGGGATTTGGATTAGGTCCCAAACTTTCAGGAAGCATCTTTGTTGAGTGCTTAAAACAGTATTTGCACAATTGTTTTTCTCATGTAAATATGTATGCAGTTCGTAATGAGAGACATGCTGTTACAGATTCAAAGGATATTTTTAATTGCCTAAAAATTGTTGTATTTGACTGTGCATTTTAAAATGAGTAATTGATGGTAGCAATTATGGTAGAACCTGGCCACCTCATCCAAGATCATTGACCCAATATATGGGGTGTCTTACATATGTAGTAAGAGGTAGTACTTTATTCTAAAAGGTGCCACAAGTACTCCTGTTCTTTTTTCTAACAAGCTTGTAATCCCAATAGACAAGATATAACTACATAGCATTTTGGATCCTGCATTGACAGATTTGGGCTAGCATTCTAAAAATAGTTGTGTAGACAGAGCTTTGAAGTTATGGTTCAGGCTGAAGCTCCAGCTCTAAAGCCCATCCCCTACCTCTTTCAGAAATAGTGTTGCTATCCTTATTTTACAGATGGAGAACTGGAACACAGACATAAAGAGTGACATCCTGACTCCATTGAAAACAATGGCTAAATTCCCCTTGACCTCAGTGGAATCAGGATTTCACCGAGTGCCTTGTCCAAAATCAGTCAGGAACTCTGTGGCACAGCGAGAAGCTGAGCCAGAATCTCTGAGTCCTTGTCCAATTTCTTAATGCCAAGCCTATCCTGTCTGTTTCCCACAATGTTTTGCAGAGTGTTGTTTGTTCCAAAGATTTCAGGCAGCCACATCACAACATACTCCGCATTAAGTATTTGTTGAAATTCTGAAGCAAATTACAATTGTTTCAAGAATAAAGGAGATGTGATTTCACACACTTATCTAAATGTCATGGCCCAGAGATAAAGGGGGAGAGCTGATGACTGAACTTACAGGTACAATAGAGTCCTGAAAGCAGGGCCAGCCCTAGACCAAATAACACCTCAGCCGAGGAGCATCTTTGACGCTTCTCCTCCATTGGTTAAACTTTTGAATACCTTATTTTTTATTGCACTTGTAGCCCATTTCACAACTTTGATGCATGATTTGCATGCATGATTTATCCCTGTCATATAAGACAATACATTTGCACGCTAGGATCTGTAAATCTGTATTTATTCATATCATATATAAGCAAATAAAAATAATTTCCTTTAAACTTATAGAAACTTTTTAATTTAAAAAATAACTGAAATGTACTAACATCAAGAATTTGAAATGTGCACCAACATTGGGTGGACCGATATTAAATAGTGTTACAGTAGGTGACAGCCTTAGAATGTTAACCCTAGTCCTTTAGTTCAAAAGGTCACTTTTCTTGCCTTTGCCCTCACGAATGGAAGCCAGCACCAGAGAGATCCAAAGACTGGCCAATGACATTTTCAAGTGATAAAATAGCAAGCGATGTCAGTCTCTCATTGGCCACTGTCGATAGAAGATACGTTTTAATGAGCTTGAGCTGCGCTCACCACTCGCAACTGTGACCGCCAGCATGACCAGAATCCTCAAAGCTATCCACACATTAGGAACAGAGTCCTTCAGGCCTGCATCATGAATTAATTGGAGAACTTGGAGTGGAGAGTGCTTCCTATGTTGCAAAATGTGACTGATGTTGTCCAATTTGACATAGGGTCTTTATCATTAACGTCTGAACATTCCCCATGTGTCAGCATCCGGTGAAGGTCTGTACAATTGTTCAAGAGTATTTTCCCATCAGCCAGCAGCTTACTAAGGTCATACAACTCCCGCCTACATCCCTCCCCAGGCTTTTTGTGGTGTTTCATTTGTTCAAACCTTTTTCTTGATAGACATTTCAGCAGAGTCAATGAGTGAGCAAAATAACTCCCTCTTGCATCTGATGCAACTGGGTTGAAGGAAAAGCAGCCACAAAGCACAAAGAAAGCTCTTGAATTCAGTGCAAGGATCCTTTCCTGGACACCATTGTTTCTTCCCTTCATGTTTGTGCTGTTGTTGTAGTGTTGGCCATGGCAATCCTGAAGCTTTAGTTTATTCTCATTTAAAACATTGATAAACAGTTCTGTTAGGCCTTTTCCAGTAGAGTCATCCACAGACCAGAAACACATAAAGTGTTCCTTTTCTTGGATACAACCATCCTCGTTGTTAACAAATCTTACTGTAAATGACGTCTTTTCACTGTGAATAATGTCGGAAGTGCAGTCAATTCACATAATACTTCGCTTTGCTGAACTGCATCAATATGTTATCAAGCACCTTCCTTGCCATAAGGTCAATTTGGTTTGAATTGTTTTGCTGCAGTAATGGTCCATAGCTTCTTTACAAACTACTAGACATAGGTGCTCATGCATGACATTGTCGTATTTCCCAAAGAGCTCTACCAAACTGAGGAAATTACTGTTATTTTCAGTGAACAACTTAGTGGACGAGCACCAGAAAGTCAAATTATTCTTTGCAAGGAAGAGGGTAATTGAGATCAGATGTTTGAGCATGTTCCTGCAATGCTGGGTTTCTACATTAATAATGTGCTGGTTTTCTGCGTCTATGCATTTATTCAGGTTGAGCCTGGACTTGATCTCCGTCCATTTGGAGTAGGCCATAAAATGTCTGGGTGACCTTTCATGTTGCTTCAGAGCATCAGCTAAGTTATGCCAATAACTGTACTTGGAGGGTACATGCAATAATTTGGCATTCTTGTCAAATATTTAGCAACAAAAACAGAACACTCTGTCAGTTGATTTCAAATAAACTAGCCAACGCCGATTCAGTTTCTCACCATTCTCAAGCACTCTTTTGCAGTGTGACTTTGAGAAATCTCGCTTCTGCTTATTTACTTGAAATATCATATCCTTGATTTTGCCCAGCCTGTTCAAAATTGTATGATCAGTATTGACAGGGTTTAAGATCACTGGCCATAAAGCAGGATTTGATGTATCGATTTGTGGTGTGCAATTTTTGTCACCAAGTTTTCTGTCATCATGCGAGGCTGATTCTTCTTTATCATTTCTCTCCTTTT
The DNA here is from genome assembly GCF_016161935.1 of Mauremys reevesii. NCBI lineage: Eukaryota > Metazoa > Chordata > Testudines > Geoemydidae > Mauremys > Mauremys reevesii. The sequence continues at coordinate 283,650,536 of NC_052623.1, forward strand.
CAGATTTTTCGTTATCATTAATCTCGTTTTCATGTTATCCCCATTCTTCTTTATCATCACTCTCCTCACATTTCCATTCCTTATCCTCAGGTAAAACTCCTAATTCCTTAGTAATAGGACTTCCATCATTTATCTTTGTTCCTCAATTTCTTCTGCACTGGGATGATCCGTACTACCTACAGCCTGGTCTATGTTGTTCTATTTCAGATATTTCTCCATCAGATTTGCCCCTTGCTTAAAACTAGATTGACAATTGAACTCTTTGCTTCTGATTCTGAGCTCCTGAAGGCTTCTTTATGGGCATCTTTTATTTTCCCTTTTGTCGCTATCAACAAAAACAGCATCCCAAGCCTGATGCTCCCTCAAGTCTGGCACCCTAGGCAGTCACCAGGCTCACCTGTCCCTAAATTAGGCCCTGCCTTAAAGTATAGTAGAAGAATGTGTGGAGATGGCACAAACAAGAAAGGGACTAATGTATTAAGTTATTTGTGACAATACAGCAAGGGGTTAATTATAATAAAGACCTCACTAAACTGAAAAGTTGTCCAGCTACTATAACTAACACTATATGCCAAACCAAATCTAAACTAGCATGTGACTTAATACTTAACCTTGGACAAGTCACTTAGGGTATGTCCATACAACAAACCCCGCCACCTGCGGCAGAGACCCATCCCCCTTGCTGGGTGTCAGAGGCTGGGCTCTACCCTGAGCCCAAACATTTAGTCTGTTATTTTCAGTCCCACAGTGTGAGCCTGAGTCAGTTAACTTGGGCTCTGAGACTCTCTGCTATGGATCTTTTTGTTGTTGTTGTTGTGTAGATGTAACCTTAAACTCTCTGTATCTCAGTTTCCCCATCTTCAAAAAGGGGTGGAGATGCTTAAGTCCATTTTAAAGGTGTGAATTTGAGCTGCATAGGTTTCTCTTCACTGACACAGCAAGATAATAACATGAGATAGTTATCTTGCTGTAAAATCTTGAGTGAAGACAAGGTACTTGGCAGTGTTCACCACAAGGCATATGCACATAAAACTCTCTCTGATTACAGTGGGAGTTATGCACACCATAAAGATTGCAGGTTCAAATTATTTGCTTATTAAATGTTTTGGAGCATTCCAAATTTTGGATTTTGTGTGACTTTGGCATAATGCAGAAAATGAAAGAAAAGTGTGTCCCTTGCTGCCTCCCCGCCCCGCTCCCGGCCCCCAGCATCTCTGATGCAGTGCTGTTTGTCTCCAAACCAGACAGACTGAAAGGGCTGCAGCAATGCCGCAGTTAGATTAGGTAATATATATTCAGCTATAAATGTGTCTCCTTAAGGAGAAAGCTTTCACCTTCTGATAATAGATCTATTAGCACATTACACACAGTCTAAGTAAATATGGTTCAGATTACCCAGGCCAGAAGTAGAATGATAGAATAACTTTACAGTACATTTTCTCATTTGAGAAGGTGAGCTCAATTAAGGCTCAGTCCTTCACTATTGCAGTCAGTGAAAATTTTGCCATTGACTTTAATGACAGTAGCATAGACCCACAGTTCTTGTGTTCAGAGTACTGAGAGTGTCTAGAAGTCAGCACTAGCACAGTGTCTGCATACAATATTCTTCCGGCTTATTTTCTTTTTTATACAGCATCTATAAGTATGTTCACCAGAATTTAAACTTCTACAATAGTTTTTATTATGGCTTTAGTCTATAGTCCAGACAAAAATATGGCAAGCTAGCCTGAGTAAATCATTATTATAGAAAAACCCTAATGGAATAATTCAAGTACATTAGAAAAAGTGACGTCCGTTCTTAAGACTAAATTGCATTGATACATGCTGCAGAGAAGCTCTGAATTTACAAGGAACAGAAATGTGAGTACATCTTATCTTCAGAGCATTTCTTTGAGAGTAGTGAGACACCTTATTCTGCGAAGTAGTGAGATCAGTGTGCAGCTCTCTTTTCAGGACTTATCCATACACACAAATTGGTCACAGGTTTAACTTAGTTGAACTGGTGTAGCTTTGTGTATGGACTCACTTCTACTGGTTTAAAACTGATTATATTGGATAAGTTTATGTCAGTAAATGATAAGCACAAGCAAAACCCGATGTAGACCAGGTTTAAAGTGAAGCATCCATCCACAAAGCTGCAATGGTTTAACTAAATCTGTACAAAGTCACCCTTTTCAGTTGTATTGATAGGAATCCATATGTAGACCAAGTCGTCGTTCTGTATTCACCACAGTTCAATGATCTGTGTACACTAAGCTGGGTGAAATGTTTCAGCCAGATTTTATTTCAGTCAGAAGTGCAGATTCAAGTTGACTGAAACATTTTGCAAATTTGTGTCAATTTAAGGAACTTGTTTTTGCTAGGGCAGGAAGGAAGAACATTTTTTTTTTGAAAATGTCAAATGATTCATGTTTTGCAATGTTGTTGTAGTTGTGTCGGTCTCAGGATATTAGAGAGACAAAGTGGGTGAGGCAATACCTTTTATTGGACCAACCACTGTTGGTGAGAGAAACAAGCTTTTGAGTTTATACAGAGCTCTTCATCGGGTTTTGTTGGACCTGAAGAAGAGTTCCGTGTAAGCTCGAAAGCTTGTCTCTCTCTCTCACCAACAGAAGTTGGTCCAATAAAAGATATTATCTCATCTGCCTTGCCTCTCTAAACAGTTCATTTTGACATTTCTGAAATGAAACATTTTGATTTTTCAGATTAGATTCACAAAGAGACTTTGGTGTCATTCACAAAACTAAGGAGGAGGTGGTACTGCCCCCTTGTACCTAATAGCCCAGTGGTCAGGGCACTCACCTTGGATATGGGTGACACAGTTTTGAATCCCTGCTCTTGAGCAGGAACTTGAATCCATGTCTACTGTGTTTTAATCACCAGGCTATGGGGTGTTCAGGGGGGTGGTGCTCTCTGCTGAAGATGTTCTGCTTTTTATACATAACTAAATAGTCATTGGGCCAGAGAGAGAAAATGAGAATGACTGTACAGCCTGGTGGTCAGGGCACTCAACCTGTAACAATATTTTGTATTTTGTTTTTCAAAACTGAAAAGTCAGCTGTTCGCACAACTCTAGTGAAGAGTCAAGTAGTTAAAGAATGTGTTGGGGAATTTTGAAAGCTTAAGTTATGAGATATTACATTCAAGGACAGTTTTCATAACAATATTTTTAAAATAATCATCTACAGTACCACCATGAGATTTTCCCACTGTCACTCAACACCATTGTGCTAAACATTACACCAGGGACAAAGAAATAGAAAGCAATGGGGAAAAAAAGAAAGAGATTAACTTACTGTGGACTTTGTTTTTAATTGAATGGGTCGCCTTCATAATCCACCTTAAATCAAGTAGCTGGCATGTGATGGGTTCTGTGTATGGATCAGAAGTGGCATACAATACAAGTGATCTGTCCATATCTGTCACGTAAGTGTTTGAGTTTACATTTCTTTGCTAGCTAGTCAGGTTCTAACTAGTATCGAGAGATCAGTGTTGAGATAAAAAAACATGAATATCATACATTTCAAAGGTTTTAATGTTTCTTCATTACAAGTTTGATACTTGATTGATTTTTGTTTGTTTGTTTTACTTGTCTCTCCTTCTTTATCATTTTTATTAGATTCTGCAGTCATTTTTCACAACCACCTGGGAGATGTTTTTTTATTATCATGTGAATTGCACTAGTGGTATCAGTTACTTCAATTCCTTTGAATTTTGATGACACTTGAACTATTTTTGATTTTATGCCTATATCAGGCCAGTGGAAAAGGAGAAAGGGCTCACCATTCAGTACCACTGTCATGGTGCTCAGTAGCATCACTATGGCTGAAGCGAGATTGTGTTGTTGGCGCTGTCTCTTTGACACATTGTTAAATATCTGTTGTTGTGTGGTCCTGAGAGAGCACTAGTAGAAAGGAAAGTGGTAATAACATGCCCTCCTGTTTCAGGGATGGCTGATTAACCAGAAGTACTTTCAGAGCTTGTGAAACTGGGACCTCTAGCAGTGTCTTGGGCTAACTTTCTGTTTGTTACTTTGTTATTATAGTTGACATTTAGATTTGTTACAGACTATTAGTTTGCAGCTGTGGGCCGATTCTAAGAAATTTCATCAAAATATAAACCTCAAAAGATGAAAATCTGAAATGACAAGGTTGTCACAGTAATTTTAAGTTAATTACAAGTTGAGGTACAGTGGTGGAGGCAGCTCGTTGTGGAGCAGTGAAATGAAATCAATGGTGAGTGCCCGGTGGCAGTGCTCAGAAATAACACAAAGTGATCTAATTAACATTTTTAAACCCAGGCTGCCTTTATCAAATGGCTACCAAGCATGTTTTAAATGACGTATGGAATGAAAACTTGTCTGCTTAATGGGCTTTGCAGTCAGTACTAAGGCATGATGAGAGTGATGAAAGCCCATCAGACCTAGAGGTTTCACCCAAAATTGGCAATAGATTAGAACAACATTAATTGAGAGAGTTCATTTTGTGTTTCTGCACCATCAATACCTGAATTCAGGCTGGTGGGTTGCAGTACAGGTCACAAGTATGTCAGGCCACAACTTTTCAAAAAAATGAATTTTGACAATTTTTGGAAGGTGAAAAATCTTCACCATGTTTCAACCAGCTCTAGACAGAAGCACCTGCCTTTAATATTTAGTACTTTCTACTCATTTTCTTCTCTCAACATAACATCCTATTACCCACTTTTCTTCATGTGAGTCACTGCAAGCAGCACAGATACCATGATGATGGGTATGGTATAAAAATCTAAATAGAATCTAATCACTGCTGAAAAAAATTCCTAAAAAATGAAGGCCAAATTAGAGAAATGATCAAAAAGGATTCAAATAGCAAATACAGCTCCAAAAGCTGATAGGTCAAGAGCTTCCAGTCAATCAGCTGACAGATATTCTGACACTTTTTCCATGAGATAAAATTTCCTATTTGCTAAATCATTGGGATTCCATCATAATATCATAGAAAGGTAGGGCTGGAATGGAGCTTGAGAGTTCATCTAGTTCACACCCCCCACACACACACACTGAGTCAGGACCAATATACCAAGACCACCCCTGAAAAGTGTTTGTCTAATCTCTAATGATTGGGATTCCACAAACTCACTTTGTAAGCTTAACTACTCTTATAGTTAGAAATTAACTACTCTTATCATTAGAATTTTTTTCCTGATATCTAACCTAAATCTCTTTGTTGCAGATTAAGCCCCTTAACTACTTGTCCTACTTTCGGTAGACATGGAGAACAGTTGATCCACATCCTCCTTATAATAGCCTGTCACTGGTCCGTGATGTGGTCTTTTGAGTGGTCTCTACTGCCCCCTGACTGGCTTTTTTTGGTTAGCCTATGGTCAGGACAGTTCCTGTCCCTAAGCTTCTAATTACCCCTAGTGGTCTGCTTCAGTCTCTTTGGGCTGTATTTCTGGAAGCAGTATTGTCCCAGGCCTTTCTGTCTCTCTTCCTTCTCTGAGTGGTCTTCTTTTATAGCAGGCCTAATTTTCTCTAAGGTTGTATCTGTGGATGCCTGCCACCATGATTGGTGGTGGTGGCAGCTGCGTGGGGGTGTGACCAGGCTGCTTGCCTGTAGTCAGTAGAGGCTTCCCTTCCCCTTCCGTCTCTGCTTAGTGTGGGGCTTGTGGACCCCATTACACAGCCCATAACATATTTGAAGACTGAGTGGGTCTTGATAGTAATCTTCTTTTCTCAAGACTTAACATGCCCAGTTTTTTAACCTTTCCTCATGGATCATGGGCCTTTCTGTTTCTGTTCAGGAAGCCCCTTAGTCTTATTACTCTCCATTGCAGGAAGCAGTGATATGACAGGAAAGGAGCAATGAAGGTGGGTCCTCCAGGTCTGCCTAGAGAGGCCTCATGGAAACAGTTAGTCAGTGCCCAGAAGATACATATGAAAGGAGCTGCAGGGAGACAGTAGGTCAGTTATTGACTGGGCCCGGAAGAATGAAGGGGGCTCTTTTCTGGCTAAAGGAGCCTGATAAATAGCTAGAGTTTATGGCTAGCTACATGTATGCTGAGATGGCAGAGGGAGAAGAAACTGGGGATGTTGGCTCTGAGATAGAACTGGAGATAAAAGAAAAAGAGGAAGGGAAATTACAGGAGAGGATTGAGGTAAGCAACCCATGGTAGTTGTTTATAGGGTCCCTGGGTTGGAAATTCCAAGTAATGAGTGGGCCTGGGTTCCTCTACTGCCACAGGTAAATCTCAAAAGGGGCAGGGCTTATTTGGGATCCTGAACAAAGGGCTGAATTTAAAGGGCTCATCAATTAATATTCTGATTAAGAAATTTAACTTTTGTGAATCCTCTTATTGTATGCACAATGTGCATCGGGTGACACATGACCAGAATTCATCACTAAATTTGGTCCGCTGGTTGGATTATTAGCTTCCTGGCCTGGGCCAGGTACTGACAGGGAGCGCGACATGAATGCTGATTTCCTGTTCCCTCCCCGCATCTTTTTTTGAATTAGTGTGGGTAAAGGAGAACTGTAAATGATTATATATACCCTTTGATCTATCATCGGACAGCAGAAGGTGAGGAAACTTTGCTGAACTTGGAGAAACTAGCTGCGCAATCTTGTGAAGGTACTAGAAAGCTTACAGCAGACAACCAGGCTTATTTGACCATAGTGTTAAAGTCTTTGCCTGACTCTAAAATGCTCTGTGTGGGTTTTAGAAATAATTATGGAAAGAACACTGATAATGGCCACATTACAGAGTAAGGATAGTGTCAAGAGACAGGGTTAAATGGCTAAATCAAAATTTGAAATAAAAACCGGTCAGGTATCTGTGGAAAAAAATCTACAGTGAAAAGTTAGCTTTGCCTGCAAATGTGGCAACATTGTATAAATGTTCAAATCAGAAGTACTTCTGCAAAATTCCATTCATCTGTTGCCTTAGGACCTGCAAAGAATAAAATGCTCTACATTTTATTTTTACCTAGGTATTTTATATAACCCTTAGCAATTTAGTACATGCGTGCCTTGTAAAAATTAACATATTTATCTTCACAATACCCTTTTGAGCCAGAGCAATGTTGTTATTCCCACTTTATAGATGGGAACCAAGGCCATGTCTACATAAGGAACAATTTACCAGTATAGGCATACTGGTATATTATACTGGCAAAGTATTCCTAGTGTGGATGCAGTTTATAACAACAAAGTTTTACTTTTGCTAGAATAGTTTATTCTACCCTATGATGGGATGTACTTATCCTATACTGGTTCCTCAGGGTTTAACCACACTCTGTGGGCTGAAGAGGCCATGCCCTCTCACCCCTGCTGGGCGTGCTCAGACTGGAAGCAGAGTATAAAGAGAAGTAGCTCAGCTCAGTCTGGGCTGACCATAGAGGAGACAAGACCCGTGTTGCAGGCTCCTACCAGGAAGCTGCCAGAGCTGCAGGCCACAGAGGTGAGCCATGCTGAGATCCTGGTGGACACCCAGCAGACCTCTGAGACTGACAGAGAAGAGACCACTGAGGCCACAAGATTATTGTCACTATAAATCAGGGTAGGAAACGACCCTGGGATTGGGATTGTAGCAATTAATCTGTAGCAAGTGAGATTAATCACAGAAGTACTGGTTCCTCAGTGCCCTGAGTTGAGACATGGTGGAGAAGGGAGGGCCCTGGTCCACCTACCTCGACTGCACTCACCACTGGGTGCAGTCACGACCACCTAGAAGTTTAGCTTTACCATCAAAGGGCCTCCACATAGACTCTGGCCACTGAGTCCTCTTGCCCTGAGCAGAAGAGCTTCCATGTAGACTCTGGCCATTGGGCTAGAAATGCCAATACATAGGCTCTGGGCCCCACTGCCAAGGGAGCCAGGGTCACCATATTGACATGAAATACAAGGGCAGTTGAGCCATCAAATCCCCACTTTGTTTCCCCAGATCTGGGAACTGGGTTCAACTCAGGAGATCTGGGTTTTAATGCCTTAACCAAAAGACCATCATTCTTCCTCTTTGCTAGGACACTATTGGTGAAAGAAAGAGAGGTTCCAAGGAAATTTCTGGCGTCAAGCTTCCCAGATGGTTATATAAACTTTCTGAGTGAAATCTTGGCACCATTGACATCAATGGCAAAACTCCCATTGACTTTAGTGCTCCAGGATTTCCCTCGCTATCACTAAATGCAACTCATGCTTTACAAGACAGTGCTGCAGAAATATAGGGGGAGAGGACTACCTTGTAAAATGAGTCACGGGGGCAGCAATGCTCTAATTATAGGAATAAAAAACAGTCTGTCCAACTTATATAAAGTTGTGCATTGGCTCTTTAGAAGCACATCTTATTATTACACTGGGCCGTTGGCACTTTTTGAATTTGGTCCTTTCAAAACCTTACATTATTAGCAGTTACTATTTTATATTATTGTATTATAACTGTGATATTCAATTCACTTGACCTATCCATAATTTTCATGTATCTTTAGCTTAACACATCTTTACTATTTGCTCTGCAAAACACAGTCCGGTGTCTGATTTACTCTAAACTATTATTACCTATTATTGTTCAGTACTACCCATGGCTGTTCATGGTAAGAAATCCTGACCTTGAGCTCCCTGAAAATTGTAAGTAGACCCCAAATTGACTCTATTATCCCAAAACTGACTAATGCCTATGTTTTGAAGGTGCCCTTGGGGTAGTAGTTCAGCAATGTGTTTGACTACTTACTTATCTCATCTTGTTCCACCAGCCTGTTCTGAAAATTAGAGCAAATGAGTTGGATTGAATTAGAAACTCCATGGAAACAGTTATATTATCTAGCCATAGAGGTTTGCTAGTTCTCCAAAACATTACTGGAGATAGTGTATTTGGAGCTGATGTTGCATTCAGACCTTAGTTTCTGTGAATAGAAAATCTTCCACTCTCTGCAAACTTTGATACAAAGAGCTGAAATATTTGTTGATGAAATGAAAGATCATTTTGTTCTAATGATTCAAAATTATTGGGCTGAAGCTTGTCCAGAATACTGATATTAAATGAAATAGAAAAAATATGTTAATAAAAATTGGTGCCAGATTGAAATCTTTCCTTAAAAACAGGAAGGATAATCTCAAGGATTAAGATATGGTGGGTGACTCAACAAGAAGGAAAGATCATAGGGGCTGATTCTGTCACCCTTATTCATTCTGACTAGTACACTACACAAGTAGTCCCAAATAAATCAATGGGACTACTCATGAAGGGCCAGATTTGGATAACTTTACTCTGTGAGTAGCCCCACTGAAGTCAGTTTCTTTAGATGTGGAATTAGGATACTAAACAGTAGTACCAGATCCTTAGGGAATTAAAAATAAACAAACAAAAAACACAACAAAGCACTACCTTGGATCTTTTCTCCCCTTGTATATGTGCAAAACTAGATTCATACGATCTTAAAGGTGGAGTGGAGACCAATTTCTTATGTCAGGTTAGAGACAGGAAAATAGATCTGTTTGGTCTGTCAGGATATTTATATGAAGTTTATCACTGTGGGATCTGAAAGCCTTTGAAATTATGGGATAGATTTTAACTTCAGGTCCAGCCTAAACTGTACTACTCTAACAGCAGTCTCCGAAAGGGCTGGGACACACTTTAAAATTACAGTTCTTCCCCTGCTTCCTCCTTGCTCCCAGAGATGGTATTGATGCTGCCTTTACCACTAGTTCAGTTAATCTGCCTAGCATGTAGAGGGGGCAAAGACTCCTCCCATTTCCCATGCATTTGTACCCACTCTCCACCCACCTGTAACTCTACTTATTCCGATATTATATTGTGATGATTGGACCTCGAAATTTACCCTAATTCTAAGGTCAACTGTAAAAAAGTATGTGAAAATTCATAAAATGCCACAATAACTGATATTAACAAATGTTGGTGAAATGTACACAAGGGAGAGAGACTGAATTAGTGATATCAAAAAAGTCTATTGAGATAACTCAAGGACTCTGTTAAGATGGTGCTTGGTAAACAAGAACAGTGTGGAATCAGAAATCAGTGAACCAAAATTGATGTATTAGAAATTAGGTCTAATTGGTGGACAAAATAATGAGGGGATGAGCTATTCTGCCCATCAGTATTAAAGAAAGTGGTTTTGGAGAGAAAAACAGGCTACTGGAGCAAGCTTCATCATCATGGCTTCTACATCCACTATCTCCTGGGATCCCAGACCTTCATCCTGATCTTTAGATGTCCTGACCAGAGCAGGCCAAAGAGGGGGAGCCAAATGACATCACCACCTCTACTGGCTGCAGCTGAATCCCCAAAACCACCTGGGAGTAAGGGGATCAGACTTTACCAATCATAGCAACAACAACAGGTTCTTCTTTCTGCAAAAGGACAGTTATAACCGTATTTGATACTACCTAAGAGACCCTCAGACAAGAGGTTTTTCCTTCTAAAAACACTCTCCAGCTAAAGGCAGAGGGAACAGAAATATTGTTGCAATGAAAGCCTTATGTAATATTCTACATTTCAAATGATTTAATTGTTTTTCCTTTTCTTTCTTTAATAAAAGGTTAAAGAAGACTTTTAATGCTGTGTTTGCCATGGTTCTAAGCAGGCTGAGGACTCTGTATCCAAAAACCCGGACCTTGTTTTACATGATTTAATGTTGACCAATGACTGGGTCATGTTAACATCTCTGGCCCATTTATTCTATCTAAATTAATGCAACAGCACCTGGTCTAGATAGCCCATGTAATGACATAAGGAGGATTTCTTACTACCATAATGAGGGTGCATAGTATGAATCAAATTTTAGATCTCACAAAACAGATCACTGAGGCCATCCCCTGCAGGTGCCCAATGTAGCCTCCTGATAGAAGATGTATCTACTAATAACGATACACATCATCCTTGCTATATGTCTAAGAAATTTTTGCCCATGAGAGTAATGTGTGTTTGTTAAGGTGGGAAGTGGTGTTATATATAGAGAATTATTACTTAAAATATACCAAAATAATGAAAACAATCATTTCAAGATGAATAAATAATCTTGCATTTGGTCCCAAGGCTTAAAAAAACTCAAACTGATGAAACAGATAGTAAGGGATGAATTTGGATACAGCAGAAACAAGTCTGAAACATCACCTGTATGTCCATCTTAACCTGATTTTTTTTGTGCGTGTGTGTGTGTGTGTGTGTTGTTTGGAAAATTCGTTTGTATTTTAATACACTAGGTATTGATGTGCCTTTGCATTCCTGGCTTCTAACTCAGAAATATCACCAGGCTATTGTTCTAGTATGTCTAAACCAGATAAAATCAGGAGCACTGGAAATCTTATGAGATTTTATGACATCTTATGAGATCTGATGACCTTCCTAGCCCAGTAATTTCTTATTTCCTTTTGCTGTGTTAGTTTAGAAAGGAGAAAGATGGCAGGCGAAGGTATCTTGTAGATGGTGAGTGTTTAATTATATCACTTTAGTTAGTAAAACAGCTACTTCAATCTCTTATCTAGAAGAATTATTGAATGATATTACCTATTGACTGTATGGGAGGTATCTTAGCTTGTTGGACAGTAGGGGCCATCTTTATGAAGTGACTCTTTTCATGTCATTGCTTAATGTGGGAAGGGTTACAGCACTGGTGACCTTTCAACCATAAAAGTTCCACTGAAACATATATATGAAATGTGCTATGAACATGTGTGGATAATTATTTTTTCAATTGTCCAACTTGCACAAGTTGTACCTTCGTTTATCCCATGATGCTAGGCCATGCAACATGTGACCTCATAACCACCATGCTTATTTATGTGCTGTGATTGCTCCTTAATGAGGTTTGCAGAAATTGAACTTCTTTGCTTGCCCTTTTTGCACAATTTAGCAGATTATTTGCTAAGCACTGGTGACAGATCACAGTATTGTTAACAGAACAGGTTGGAAACTATTTTAACTGAACCATTTTGCATAAGGGAATGCAGTTCCATCAACATTTAAATGCTTTATAAAATCATATTGATTTTTGCCAAAATCTTGTTTAGGTGATAAACTGGAAGAGACATAGCATCCTCTTTTAATATCTTCTGAATGACATATTTGATATTTCCTTTCAAAATGATTTGCTTTTTGCTGTTATATAAAATATTGTAATATAAAGTTAAACTAAATTCAAAACTGAAATGCAACATTTTGTTGTTTTTCTAAACTAAACATTTTAATTGGCCCAGTGATATTTGTTTTTCTGGCATTTTCTCTTGCATAAAATTTCAAATTTTTGAGTTTTATTCCTAATCAGAATGAAAACAAATGTTGAAACCACAAAATCCTCCACAAAACAGGATGTCTGTTCTCCACACAGCTCTAACTGCCAACTCCAAGCATTTAAAAAATATATTGAGTCAAGCTGCCAAAATTATGAGACTAACAAATAAAATAAACTAATTTGGGAGGTCTTATCTTCCTTCTGTTTTTTGAGCTTTTTAGGCTAATGTTTTCAAGATGCTCTCCACAACCAGGAGGGCTAGAAATTTTTTAAATGAAAGCTGTTGTTCTCATGTAATCTTGTCTCCAGGAACTGGGGCTTTAAAATCACCAAATATTGCAATACTGACAATAAAAGCACAAGAGTTGCTAACATTGTGAACAAATTATACTCACCTAGTATTTTATATGTGGCTGCTGTGTTTCAGTTTGAATATGTATTATGTGTGTCTCTCTCTCTTTTAGGGAACAAATGGTGAAAAAGTGCTTACAATTCAATGCATGCTTTTGAACAAACCAGTAAAGAGTCTTATTTGGTTGTGGAACGAAAGTGTTTGTTTTCATTGTTCTATTCAGCTGTATTGCTCTCCTGATATTCTCATTCACAGTGGCATGGCACATAGGGGTATCAATCTTGTTCTTAACATTGTGTGACAGTCTCCTGAACACAGCCCACATGAATACTAATATTATCTCTTTCAGCAAAAGCTGAGTCCGAAGTGACTCTCTTTCTGTGACCACATGCTCAGATGTGCACACAATGCAATGGTAGCCAAATATTTACTGATAGAGCATATTTCTTGGTATTTATATGGCCTCCATCACCATAGCACCTAGTTATATGAAATGATCATAATTATCATCCACATCTTAAAAGTCTAACTGCTCGCATCCTAAAAGTTAGCTTCCAATGGGGTTCAGACAGGAAGGCAACAAAATGCCTGCTGGCTTCCACTGAGTTAGCTGAGATGGACTTGGAAGAGTAGAATGAGACCTTTGTTTCTTCTCCAATATACAAAAAATGCCAAATTCCTAAACATATGGAGAAAGAAGTGAAACTGGGAATCACATGATCTACTAAAAAAGCAACCTACACCCTCAGCTGATGTCACTCTCAGTGGCGTGCCTCATTTTTCTACAGTTGCTAAGGTGAAAATTACATCTTATAACTGAGAGGTAAGTGGGACTTAAATTATGCATTGATCTTGTGCATAATTTCACCTTCATTCAGCGGACTTTCTTCAATTCCCTAGAAACAGTGTCAGCAGTTGATGATTTGTCAGTCAGTTCTGCATTCTGTCTGAGTGGGTATATCTGCACTTGAAAAAAATGAATTGTGGCATGGCATGGTCATGGTTGGCCTGGGTCAGCTGTCTTAGGCTCAAGAAACTTGGGCTGTGGGGCTGAAAAAAATGCTGTCTAGATGTTTGAGCTCAGGCTGGAACCTGAACTCAGGGACCTCATGGGGGAGAGGGGCCCAGAATGACCCAGGCCAGCTGCGGGTGTTTAATCGCTGTGAAGATGTACCCAGTAAGGACAGCAGGGTTAGTCCTTCATTGAGAAATTGCTGTTGATATGGATGATGGCTGATATCAGTTATAGACAAGACTCATTTGGTGATGATTTGCACAGACTGCAGTATTAATAACAGTGGTTATCACGTTGATAGAGCTGCATTACTCCACAAAAGATTTACGAAGCAACTATGACTATTACTGTATATCACAAATATTCTGCAATACTCACTCCAAAGTTTATTTTCTCATGAAGCAGAAGTACCCCAAAACAGCTATTTTTGGGGAGGGAAAGAGGAAGAAAGGGTAACAATTATATTTATTTACTCAGAAGGAGATGATTTCTATATTTTTTAAAATACAGTATTTAAAATACAATATTTGAGATGTTTTGGATCAGGGTGGAATACAGTTTACTGTTGAGACTGCTATATTTTCTTTTTTTTTTGTAAGTTGTGGAAGGTTGTATTTTCTTTTGATTTCTCGTTTAACTTATCTTGGTCTTATCAAATGTGTTGCTTCCTTTTGGGAGCCACTTTAGTAGCTTGGGAAAAGTTTAATTTGTTACTTATTATGTAAATATCAGAACATATTATTTACTTTTTGAACTGTCTCAAAAAGTATTTTAAAAATCAAAAAGCAAACCAAAGGACCCTTAACTTTACCGTATTCCTCACTGCTGTGTTTAGTGGTATCAGGAAATTACATCATTGCACCTTTTGAGTCACGTTCTCAAATGTGGATGAAATTGGCATTGTGATTTTTAATTGTATTCTTGCAAAACTTCAGATGACAATGTTTTCTGTTAAAATGATTTTGCTCTAGCTTATTATATAGCTGAGCAGTGCTTGAAGTATAGAACACTTCTTGAATTTCAAATGTGAGATGTTACACTTTGTATATTCTCCTTCCAAACAAAAATAATCCAATTTAACTGTCTGTCTGAGACCCACTAGCTTGTTGATTGTTCTCTAATAAGTTAACCTAAAGAGATGTATAATAGTTTCATATGTAAAGTCTTAATGTGGTCTCTATTGACCAATGTTAGAAATTTATTATGAGCAAAATTTGTGTTATTTATCACTTTCTAATTAGTTTTAGTAGACTGATAAAGGAGATTTGGATTTTTTTTCCAGATTTGTAGAGCACTCTGATGTACTCTTAATTAGGTGAAAGGAATGCTGCATAATAAACTCTCCCTGAAACCATATTGTAAATATGTACTGATTTGTTTTTGTTTGTTCGTTTTTAAATCATATGGTAAAGAGAAGAGAAGCTATTGATTTTTTTTCAGGCTCAACCACTGTAAAATAACTAATACAATTAAAATTAAATATAAACTTTACTTTATTTAAATCTGGCCATTAGATGTACACCCACCAAAGCAAGGAAAAACTGAGCAAGGACTGTAATGAAGTCTTAATAAATGCCAGTTATTTGCAGACATCTTGGCATAAACTATGCTTCTTTACCAGAGGATCTAATATTGAGTTCAATATGAATTATTATAAATACAATAATGCACCTAAAGGACAACAAAAAAGGTACTTGTACTCATATGCAAGATTGTGGATGCTTTTTTTTCTGAGAAGTTCATTGTCTTTTAAACAGGTGAGAAATTCTCTTTCCAATGACAAGTCCAAATAACTAAGCTGGGTGCTGGGGATGTCCATGAAAGGAGGATCGGTAGATTCGCTGCTGATTGAACACAAAACTAACCTTCTGCTTTAGTTTCCTTGGAAATGCCACAAAAACATAATTCCTTACTATACTGCACTTCACAGACAGCATATATATAATCAGTTCATGTTTAAATTTCCCCCCTCCCCAAATGTAGTAGGTATTCAATAAGCTGAGCTGAGTTAGGGAAGGAATTCAGCAAAGTCGGATGGAAAGAAGTCAAGTTATTTTTCTTTTGCTATTCAATAGTGTTTACCAAGAAACTGAGTCATAAAGACAATTTTTATTTTCATTCTCAGTCAGATATGCAAGTCAGTCAATAATTCAAGGATTTTTATGGAGTGGACTATAGGTAATTTAAATTTAATTTGTCTGAACTTGATTATTGACTTTCTTATAGTGCCAGACAATAGGCTTCTTAGCCTGAAGCGCTCTCAGCTTTTATATCCAAGATGAGAAAATTCACCAACACATTTATTGAGCCTTTAAGAAAAACAGCATCTTACTAAAGACTCATCTACAAGGTACAGAACAACCTTGAAAGATTTTTGCAATATTTGAGATCCTTTAATAGCCTCCACAAAGCTAAATATGCCACCCTAAACTTAATCTTCCAACTTTTTTGCTTCTCATATTCTTCTCCCTATTTTTTCCATCTTCCATTGTAATATTAGTGAACATCTCCTCATAGTGCCAGATTACATAGTCCGATTGGTTTTGTTTAATTAAATGGGTAGGCAGTTAGATCTAGGAGAAATGTGTCTTGCTTTTTGCTTTAGAAGGTGTGTATCTCCCCATTAAAGCTTGTTCCTTTCCCCAGTATCCTCTGAAAGGACTATTATTCTGCATGCAAAGCTGCTGCCTACAGGAGATTATATAAATATGTGTGTCAGATACTTTATCTAACCATTATCTTAGCTTTTTCTTATTCATTTTAAGTCATATGAAAATATTTAAAGATTCATGCTGTGACAGTCAGTTTACTGTAAAAGCAGCCTGTGATATGGTTTGTTTGGTTCTATGGGTGCTGGGACAAAAAGGTGCTGCCAAACCTTAGGTGTCTCCAAAGGACACTAGGGTTGGGAGTCAGTATTGTGCAGCTTCTCTTTTGAGAAGCAAAAAATGAAAATTAAATCCCCATTTCTGTATATGTGGAACATAAGTTGCCTGTTGCACTTGTGCAAAGTCCTAAGCACTAGGAACTGATGTTAAGTATGTTCCCTCTTATCTTCACACACACATAAT
The DNA here is from genome assembly GCF_016161935.1 of Mauremys reevesii. Taxonomy (NCBI): domain Eukaryota; kingdom Metazoa; phylum Chordata; order Testudines; family Geoemydidae; genus Mauremys; species Mauremys reevesii. The sequence continues at coordinate 283,667,197 of NC_052623.1, forward strand.
GGAGTTATTGGTATCTCTACTTTCATTCCTTGTTGTACACAGCAAATAGGAAAACATGCTCATGTTGGGTGAAAAATTAGATCCACTTCAGCTTAGTCTTAAACAGTTTCTTTTAGCCTACGTTATGTACATTTTAAGACAATGCTATCACCTGTGAATTATATATTCAAAACATAGATATGTACATACAAAAACAGATAAGGCAAGAAAAGTATATGATCCAGTTACCTTCCTTGGGAACAGGGTGACTCTTCTCAAATCTCTGTTTTTTGCGATGTTTGCCCTTGTGTTTTCCCAACTCTCTTATTGTTAATCATCAATCTTTTATCCCCTGTTCTGTAATTTTGCAGAGACTCAGTTTACCAAGTTACCTCATCCATGTACCTATCTATTCTAAATCCATCATTAAAACATTCTCATGAACAAATCACAATAACCTAAACTAATATATTTTTGCTTATCCTCCTAAAGTTTACTTTTATCTGTCTACTTCTGTCATCCTCATTGGCTCCATCCAGTTATCTTACAATAGTTGTTCTTTTTACTGCTTGTTTTCTGCGGTGTTGCGTTTTTACTTGCTCGTTTGTCTGGGGTGGAGGGGAGAGGCTACCCCCGGAGCTAAAAACTGCATCCTGACATGTACTTCAACCTACTATTTGCATAGGCCAACATTTTACAGATAAGATGCAAACGAGGTATGACACTGTCAGACTAGGTGACAACCTATGCCAATGCCCCAGGCCTTACTGAACACTGACAAATGCATAGCTGGAAACCAGTCTGGCACACCTGTGGGGTTAGTATAGTTAAAATATAGTATTCTGTTTATAAGCCTGGCACCTACAGCAGTACAGTGGCTGCTCAATATGTACCACACCCACAGCTGCACTTGCCCAGCTCCTGCTTCCAGTCTCAACCCCTGCCTGTACCAGTTTCCTGCCCCATCTCTGACCTGTCATCTGACTCTTGGTTCTGATACTCAGCTCTGCCTTCTGACTATGTCTCTGGTTTACCTTCTTGCTCTGGCGTTTGGCTTCTGTCCCTGTGGTACTGACCCTTGGCTTGGTCCTGGACTCTGCCCTACTGGACCCAGCTCTAATCAGTAGGCCAGACTTTCAACCATTACAGCCAAGTTTTTTTCTGGCAGAGCTTATTGGTGGCATACGGAGCTTGCAGACATGGGTTTCCACTTTGTAGGAACAGGATGTGCCCCTACAAGCCCAGGCAGCTGTGGTGCTAGCCTTCTGGGAGCCAAAGATCCTGCTCCCAGACAAGTTTGATGGTGACTGTGGTCAGTTCTGAGGCTTCCTAAACCAATTCTAGCTCCTCTTCTTGCTATGCCCCCAATTTCGCTCCACAGACCAGGCCCCAGTTGGGTTCATCTGCCCAGTGGGGAGGCCTTAGCCTTTTGGAGCTGTAGAGCCCCCTCCTAGGCCAGTAGGAGAAGTTCATTAAGGCCATGTTGGTTGTCTTTTGTGGCCCCCACCCCACAGGAACCTCTGAAGCTGCCCTACAAATGTTGCGGCAGAGACCTCGATCAGCTGCTCAGTACTCTGCTGACTTCCATCATCTCTCCACTGATACCAAGTGGAATGAGGCCATGCAGTGTCATCAGTTCTGACTTGCTCTGAATGATGATCTAAAAGGCGAATGGTGTGGGTCAAACCATTGCCCTCTCTTGACTATCTGATCAACTTATGGCCCAGCCGTTCAAGTCCTAATGATTCCCTGACCTCCAACTCCTCAACAGTGCACCCTGCTCCAGGACCCAGAAGCTATGTATATCAACTGGGCCTGCCCATGCCTGTTTGGAAACACTGATACTGAACTTTGGGTCTGTGTCTATGTTGTTTGGGCATTGGACACTTCACCTCTAGGTGCCCCTCAAAGCTCAGACTATCTTTGGGTCAGTAAACACCAAGCCCTAGCCCTGATAAAGGGATCTGGGCTGGGCCTGCCTCTTTCCCCCTCCAAAGACTCTCAACCACCATGCACGTCTATCAAGATGGAAGCAACTGAGAGCCCACCCTTCATGTGTCTCTGATTGCCATTGCAGCTCCTACTCCCAGCAAGCCCAGTAGTCCATCTGCAGGCTATGACTCAGGAGCGTCAGGTAACTTTATGGACCAGGATGTGGCTAAGACCCCCAGGATACCATGTAGGTGGTGGAAAGAAACCTTCAGTGCTTGCTTCTGGCCTCGGGGCTGGTCATCCACCAGATGCCTCCTTAGGAATCATTTTTTTCTCGGGGCACTGGGAAATCCTTCAGATTGCTTTGATGCAGGCTGTGTGCACTCAGATCATCCTGCCATTGACCCTGTATCCATTAGTGGAAAGGGACAGTATGCTTTTGCTCCCAGTGATTCTGCCTTCCCGAGCCTGAGGAGAACAATGGTATTCTCTGCAGCTTGTGTCATCACGTGGGGAATCCCTGCTGTGCAGGAATGGGCACAGGGAAACTGGGACTTCCCTGACCATCCTGCCTGCTGCTACCAAAATACCTCTGTTACCATGACCTTGAAGATGTATTCAAGAGGCGAAATACTGACACTCTACCTCTGCTCCATATATCCAACAGCAACTCCCTTCATCTGCATGTACATGCCTGCTGAACCAGAGCTTCAGCCCCTTTGCATCTATTTGCAGGAGAGACTGCTGAAGGGGGTTTATCTAACCATCTACTTCTCCACAAGGGGTCCTGATCTTCTTTAATAAAAAGGATGGTGCTCTGAGACCTGCACTGACTGTCAGGCCCTCAAGAAGGAGACTGTTCAGAGCCATTACCTGCTCCCCCTCATTCATGAATTCCTAGATCAGTTATGCTCTGCCTGAAATTTTATGAAGTTAGACCTTTGTGGGACCTGTAAACTGGTGCAGGTATGAGAAGGAGATGATTAGAAAACTGCCTTCCACACCCCGTATGGACACATTGAATACCTGGTCATGCCATTTGGTCTGTGCAATGATCCACGAACTTCCAACATTTTTTTCAGCATTTTCCAGGGCATGCTAGATTGGTTCATTATATATCTCAATGACACTTTTTCCAGTGACCCAAGTGCAGCACAGCCAGCACGTATGGGGTGTCTTAGAAAGGCGTTGCCAGTGCTGCATGTATAACAAGCCAGAGAAATGCTAGTTCAACCAGGACACACTAGGGTTTCTTGGCTACATCATCTCTTCTGAAGGACTGGCCATGGACCTACACAAAGTGACAGCCATCTCCAACTGAACAGCATCCAAGGACATCCATGGGGTACAGTGCTTTCTAGGCTTCACCAGTTTCTTTAGACAGGTTATCCAGGGTTTTTTGGCATTGGTCACCCCATCACAGCCCTCCGATGGAAATGAGCTCAGTTTCCTTGGTTCCCAGAAGTCGAAACCAGCTTCTGAGTGCCTAAAGCTGAAATTTATCACAGTGCCCATCTTGGTTAACCTCAATCTGGGCCAGCCATTCATGGTGGAAATGGATGTCTTGAACTTTGCACTGGAAGGAGTCCTCTCCCAAATGGTGGCCTCCAATGGTCAGCTTCACCCTTGGGTCTTTTATGTGCACAAGCTCACACTTAGTGGAGCAAAACTAGAACATCCTTGATAAGGAGCTACTGGCCATCAAAGCAGCCTTCGAGGAATGCCAGCATCTTTGTTGGGCACTAGGTTCCCAGTCCACAGTCTCACTCGTCACAGGCACCTGGAATTCCTCAAGACAGCTCAGCACCTAAATCAGCAACAGACCCACTGTGCCCTCTTCTTTATACCATTTGACTTCATGATTGACCTACTGCCCCAGGGACTAAGAACAGGAAGGTGGATACATTATCCCAAAAGGGGGAGTACTGTGAACCTGACCAAGAGATTCCATCCACCATCCTTAACCCATCAAATTTCATTTCAGGTAACACAGTTTGGTTCCTGCTGCCCAATGATCCCTTCACCATTCATATCCACCAAGCCCTGAACAATGCTAATGCCCAGACTGCCTCAGCCTGCACCCTTAGTGATGGAATCCTGTATTGGAAGGGGCACATCTACATACCCAATGTCCCACACATGCTACAAGACCTAAAAATCTGCCATGGTGTTCTTCTGGCAGGTCACTTCAGTCAACTCAAAACCCAGGCCCTGGTGTCAAAGAGTTTCTGGTGGCCACTTCAATGGGCTTCAGTAGCAACTTATATCTGATCCTGTGATCTCTATGCCCAGAATTAGACTCCCCAGGCAAATCCGCTTGGTCTTCTCCAGCTCTTGCCCACTCCGCCCTGGCCTTGGGCCATTGCATTGATGGACTTCATTGTGGAGCTACCACCGTCCCAAGGGTACACCATGATTCTAGTGGTGGTTGAGCTCCTGATGAAGGTGGCAAATTTTATACTGCATTGCAGCCTCCCCAAAGTCTAAGTAAAGGCCCATCTGTTTGAAGTCAACATTTTTCCCTTCATGGATTGCCCACAAGTGTGCTATCTGACCAGGGGTTCCAGTTTGTTTCCTGCTTTTGATGGAAATTTCTGTTACTCCTCAGCATCAAACCTCATACCTCCACTATTTATGACCCTATTACTAATGCTCAGGCAGAGAAAGTCAGTCAAGTCCCGGAGCAGTATCTATGCTACTTCCTACATTATCACCAGTATGTTTGACTGGCACACATTCCCCAAGTCAAATTTGCTTACAACAACTCTACACATGCCACAACCCAACAGAGTTCTTTCTTCATGAATTATAGGTTCCACCCTTGGTATCATCCAGAAATCTCCCTTGACTTATCACTGCCCCTCATTGTAGTCCTCACCGCACATATTCACCAAATATGTTAGGAACACAAGTGCCGGTTAGAGGCTGAGACAGCTTACAAGCGCCATGCCCACTGACACTTTTAGACATCTCCCACCTCACAGTAGGGGACAAGGTTTAGCTGTCCTCCCAAAACCTATGATCCACCAGTTCATCTGCAAAACTAGATCATGAGTACTTAGGACCACTTTCAATCACAAAACAACTTAATTTGGTAACTTTCTGATTGCAGCTGCCAGAATCTGTTAAGATCCATCCCATGTTCCATATCTTCCTCTTAAAACTATTTATTGAGAATCCCTACCCACATCACACTACTCCTTTCCCCCCTCATGCAGGACCAAGAGGAATAAACGGTTCCACAGATTCTGGATTCCTGCCAAGTCTGGGGAAGACTCCAATATCTGACTGTGTGGGATGCACCCCAGGGGAGCAGCTGTGGGAACCTATGGAACACATTTATGCCCTGACCCACCTGCATACCATCCACTGGGCCTAACCCCAGAAACCCTCTCCTGGGAGACAAGCCCAAAAGAAGGGGTGTGCTGCCCAGCTAGGACCAAATACCGGCCTGATCTGTGACTAACTTTGCTGCTTTGGAACTGATGGAGTAGGCACAGAACCTGAGGCTGCTGGATCAGCAGTCCTGCTTGTAAGCCTGGCACCCACAGCAGAACAGCGGCTGCTCACTGTGTACCATGTCTGCAGCTGCGCTCACCCTCCACCTGCTTGAAGACTGCTTCTAGTCCCTGTTCCTGCTCCAGTCCCAGCCCCTAGCCTCCTGCCCCAACCCCGAGCTCTGTCCTGACTTGAGATTCCAAGCTCCGCCCTTCAGCTACACCTCGTGACTGCAAATCTGGTTAAACTTTTTAGCTTTGGCTTTGGTTTCTGACTCTTGGCTACACATTATGATTATGACTCTGATTTACCCTCCAGCTCTGGCATTTGGCTTCTGCCTGACTGCCCATAGCCTAGTACTCTACCAGGTCCTTATGGAGCTTCCAGCAAGCTAGGGTTTAGAACTAATCTATCTCCCACTTCCTTTTGCCAGAATGCTAGGAGAATGAGCTCTTCCATCGATCTTTTATTAAAATACCTTAATTTCACATTTACTGGTAGCAATTTGATGATATTGTATTAGAAGAAAAAAATCCTCTTCCCCCTTTGGATATTATGCTGTATAAAGTCTGGGAGGCTATTGTGATTGGACAAACTAATAACACAGGGTACATAAGTATCTAATCAAATGGTTAGCTTTATTGAGTTTTTAAAGAACATTCACATCCAACCAATAGCTTTAGATTCTTTTTTGGAGCGTTCATTCCAGATGAATATACTTGTACTAGGTGTATGCTCATAAATCAACGGTGTTAATACTATCCTGGGGTACTTAATTCTTCTAAATCAAGCACAACCTCAGCTTCTAGGAAAACTCTCTCCTGCAAACAAAACACTTAAATGGGTATCTCACTCTGCGAGTCCAAACCAGTTAAAATCAATATAGTTTATGTAGCCTATTATGTCAACTGTGTCTACAGAATATTTTCAGGAAAAAATAATTCCTGAGATTATAGTATATTGCCTGAAGTAGAATGGAGGAGAATAAGTACGTTTGAATACATTACATTGTATAGCTTCTGAAAATAACAATAAGAGAACAAACAAAATATGCATAGAAATGGCTGGAACCTCTCAGCTCAGAGTTCTGCCTTGTTTCTAGCAGGGGTGTATCAAACTATTTCTCCCGAGGAGTATAAAAGCTTTCTGAGGTGTGCTCTCCTTTCTTGCTACAGGAGAGAGGGGTGTGTGTGCATGTGCGTGTGTGTGTGAGAGAAAGAGAATTATAGAATCTGCTGCTCTGTGTGGAATACAATGGGGGAAGTGGTAGTTTTATACAAGGCATGGCCACTTTTTGAGGCTAGTGCAATATCAGTTGTACAATTTCCTCAAAGACTTTTTGCCTTTACAGACATACCTGAGACTTTTTATTCTCTGAGAATGGGCTTCTCTTGTGATAGGTCTTTTAGGTTAAGAGATAATCACTTATCTGTAATTGTTGCTCTCAGAAAAAAATAAATGTCATGAAATTATTAAAAGAATCAATATTTTAAATATACATGAGTGTATGTAAAAATGTATTTAAACATATGCATATTTGTGTATATATATATATATATATATATATATATATATATATATATACACAAATATATATATATATATTGACATCCGATGGGAGCAGAGCGAGGGCAACACTGAGTGTTCATGAAAATCCTTGTGTATGAGCACTTACACATAAATACAGAAGCTCCACATAAAACAGTGGACAAATGAAAACCAGACACATACTGAAATGAATTTACTTGGCAGGGAGAGCATGGGCATACCTCCCATGAGTGGAAGTTCTGTAGTGCTGAGAGACCAAGGGTTATATTTTCTAAAGCACATTAGTAGTTTAGGAGCCTAACTCCCATTGACTTTCAGTGAGATCTAAGTGCTCATGCTGCTAAGGCTTCACTGCTATTGTTGTTGAAGCTAGTCAGGACAAACTTAGCTCAGTTTGTCTACATATGCTATAGTCACAACTCTGACTGTCCTCTAGACATATGCCAAGTCCTTTTTTTTTTTTTAAATAGGGCTTAGGCTCCTAGGTTCCTTTGTTACCCGGGGTTCTTTCAACCCAAATCTCTTGGTAACTTTTAGTCTGTGTGAGGTGGTGTCAGGAAATAAATCAGGGAAGACACGACCAGCTGACCGCTAGATGGCTGGCACAAGCAGGACAACACAAGAGTGCTTTCACTTAAAGCCACACTTTACTTAGTCTCAAGCAGTTACACACATCTGCAACAGATCAGTAAAACACCCCCAACCCTTGATAATTACCAAAGCTGAGTGTGGCTCTCGAGTGGCACAGCAGCAGCTGGTGGGGACCATAAGATGCATCCAGAGGGACAGTCCAGTTCCGAAGAGTCCCACTACCTTAAACTTTCCCCCTTATTTTATACATTTGTTGTATCAACCAGGCAAGTTACTAGCAACTTCAACAGGACTTTATTTTTACAGTGGAAACCTCTGTACCAAGCTGCTGCTGCACCCTCTGTAACTCTCACTCAGCATCCTCAACTCCCCCCCCCTCCTTCCTGTTTCCTGTCCTTTCAGACTCCCAACAGCCAGGGCTCCCAGTTCTAATAATTACAAGCACATTTAAACACCACAACATTAGTAACATAATGACATGTTCCTTAAAGAAAACTTGTTAAGCAAGCAGTTTCAGTGGTCAAACAAGAGATTTTCTTCTGATTATAGATAAACCACGTGTGGGTTTTTCCAGCGTTTGCAGCCTTGAGAATCTGTTAGACACATTCCTGATGGCACATTCGGCTCTTCTAAAATGCATGTATCAGCAACTTCAACACAATTCTTATCAGGAAGGACACAGGGTCAAGCTACCCTTTCTGTGGCACTCCAAACCCCCTCCCCTCCTGCCTTGGTCAAGCTGAGGCTGCGACATGGCCAATTTACAGCCTGATGACTTGGCTGCTTTTAGCAATAATCCATAGTGGTTTCAGGCACTTTACTGGTTTGCCAAAATCTCCCTGTACACAAGTATGTGCTTTTGAAAATTTTATCCCTAATCATGACTGCTGTCTAGACAGTGAATCTAAGCAACAGTAAAGAGGAAGAGATGCTTATGAATTACAGGCTGCTGCCCCACCATCAGCAGGGGCAGAAACTATCACTTTCTGATGTGCAGGGGCAGCTGCCCTCAGAACTTTAAAGCTATGAAGTTCATGCTCATGGTAATATCTTAACCTGCTGCTCCATCTAGAGCTCTAACTTTCTACTTTTGTCAGTTTTCACTAAAGACCCAGTAGTTTTTAAGAATGAATTTATTCCATGGAGGGCTCACTGTCCTTTACCAGGCTTCTGCACACGTATCTTGTCTCTGAGCAACACCAAGATGGAGTTAGTTCCTCGGACACAAAAAGCAAAATCCTTCCTCATGCAGGGAGCTTTTGCGAGATCCTCTACATCACATACATCTCTGCTGAAACTCAATGCCGGGGCAATGTACACACAGCAGGCACTCAGGGAAGCCTTTATACTCCCTACATGATGGAGGTGGATGCCACAATGGGAGTGAGTTGGGGAAGGCTGAAGAAAGGACAAGAGGAAAGACTGTCTTGTGGTTACTGGTCTGACTAGGATTCTGGACAAATGGATCCATTCCAAGTTCTGTCACAAGCTCCCTGAGGGACCTTAATCACTCTGTGCATCAGTTCCCCAACTGTAAAGCTTCCTTTCCCCTACCCTTTGGCTGTTTAGGCACAATGGAGCCTTGATTTTTGGATGGCGCTTCATGATACTATAATAATAAATATATAATAAGTAGAGGTGGCCAGGAAGCACATTTTCCATTTCATGGGAAATTCAACTCTTTTGAAATGTTTTTTCATTCCAAAATGGAGTGAGTGGAAAAAAATAGAGATTTCCTGCAAAAATTACAATTTAACTCTAATTTAATACAACTTTCCTGGGTCTACTGAAAAATTTTCCAGCTCACTCCTTCCTATTAAATCAGTACATCCTGTAGTAGGTCCTAGAACCCACCAGAAGTATGTAATACCCTTTTATGGAGCTCAGATGTCAGAGCTCCGAATAAAGATGAAGAGTTATTTCTTTTGCCTCATGCTGGCAGATGTGTCTTACTAGCTCTATCCCAGGTTATACTTGGTTGGCATCAGTGATGAGCTGCCAAAATCTTAACAACTGGTTCCCTATAAAAAGTTCTGATTTAAGGGGAGGGGAGCGAGGGAGGGGCCGGGGACGGGGAGCGGGGGAGGGGCCAGGGCGGGGGGAGACATACTCGTGGGGCCGGGGTCCCCTGCAGGGCCTGGGGCAAATTGCCCCACTTGCCCCCTCCCGCAGCCCTGGAGCTTGCAGCCTCCCCCCCTTATCTTGCCGGCAGCTCAAAACAGCAGGATGACTCAGGAGCTCAGCTGAGCTGCCCAGCTGCTGGCCACGCTGCAGCTCTGCGGGGGGGGGGGGGGGCGGGGGAGACAGCCTCGTGGGGCTGGGGGTCCAGGGCAAATTGCCCCACTTCCCCCGCCCCCAGCCCTGGAGCTTGCAGCCCTGCCCCTTACCTTGCCAGCAGCCCAGAGCTCAGCTGAGCTGCCCAGCTGCTGGCAACGCTGTGGCTCTGCGGGGTGGGGGAAGCGGGGGAGGGCCCAGAGGAGACATCCTCATGGGGCCAGGGGCCCCTGCAGGGCCTGGGCCAATTGCCCCACTTGCCCCCTCCCCTCCCCTCCCCTCCCCTCCCCTCTGGCCAGCCCTGGAGCTTGCAGCAGCCCCCCCACACACACACACCTTGCCTGGCTGCTCAAAAAGCAGCAGCAGGATGACTCCGGAGCTCAGCTGAGCTGCCCAGCTGGTGCCGGCAGCTGACCACGCTACAGCTGGGGGGAAGAGGGGGAGAGGCCGGAGGAGCCTCAGCCTCCCCAGCTGGGAATCCTGGGAGCAACAGGATGGTCTGGCCCATGGACCAGAGTTCTTTGCCCACCCCCTGACCCTTTAACAACCAGTTCTCTACAGAGGTCTAATTTTAGCAACCGGTTCTTTGGAACCGGTGGGAAGGAGTTGAGGGAGGGGGAGAAGTTGATCAGCAGGGCCAGCGGACCCCCCTGGAGTACAGTTGTGGACGCTCTGTGGACCTCAGTTTGAAAAATGCTGTTCTAGGTTCCTACAGGGAAGGAACCTAAAAATAGCTAATTGTATGAAAAAGTCAAAGCTGAGGTTGTTATGTAAAGTAGCAATAAAGGCAAACCCCAGGAATTTGGTAAACTGTGATCATATCTAATATATACTCTATTTGGAGGAGAGCGGGGTCACCATTTGCTTGCAATCTGTTATATGAGCAATCCCAGGATAGCTACTTTATAGTCTTATCACAATATTGGCAATCACAATTACTGATTCCAGTGTACAAGTAGTATTCAAAACAAACCATGAGGATGTGTGACAGTCAGGGTTCAGAGACCCCAGAGGGAGAACAGGGGTTTGAACCCCAAAGAATAAGCAGTTAATTCAACTGCTGGGGTACAATGCTGTTGTACTATAAAAATGTCAAGTAAGGTCTTTTATGAAAGCTTGTAATGTTCTGAACTTGATGGTTATTATGAGATGTATACAGAATGGTTATGAATTTGTGCATATACAAAATATGCTCATAATTTGTGCTGCAACATTTGCTACACCTCGGCGGGGGGAAGGGAGGCAGTGGACTGTCAGGCTGGGAGTCGTTTGCCTCCCCAGCCAGACAAGACTAGCGCCAAGCACCTAGCATTGTAAGCCTAGGAAAGGACACATGTGGGCCATTAAAAGCTGTGACAGTCTGGGGATCACCCAGACCAGTAGGACCATACTCAACATTTTTATAGTACAACAATGTTGTATACAATCAGTTGATTCATCTGCCTATTCTTTGGGGTTCAAATTCCCTGTTCTTGCCTTGGGATATCTGGGCCCTGATTGTCACAGGATGGCAGAGATTTTTTTTCCCTTTTATGTTCCCAACAAAACAAGATAGGCCAACTGCTTTTTATTCCAGTTAAGCCTTAAGAGTTTAAAACTCAGTCTTAAATGTGCCCCTGTAAACTTTTTATATCCTAAAATAAATTTATGGGCCTCTCCCTGTGTTAATTCTTGGGTTCTTTAGAATTATATATCTTTAGCGCTTTACTGTCATTCTAATACAGTGATGCTCAGACCTCAGTGGTTCAGGAGCCAGCTAAGTGATCAACATTACCAAAAGATCCACAGTAGTGTGAATTCATTGTTTCATTTAGTATAGTTGATAACTTAATTGGTAAATAGCATAGCAAAAGCTGATTGGTTAATAACGTAGACTGGTTAATAATTAAATCAGTGTTTTAATACCAGGTGCTGCAAAGAGCCACAGAAGACACACTAAAGAGCCACTTGTGGCTCATGAGCCGCAGACTTAGTATCAAGTATCAGAGGGGTAGCTGTGTTAGTCTGGTTCTGTAAAAGCAGCAAAGAATCCTGTGGCACCTTATAGACTAACAGACGTTTTGTAGCATGAGCTTTCGTGGGTGAATACCCACTTCTTCGGATGCAAGAGACTTAGTATCATTGTTGTAATAGTTTCTAGAAAACAATTCATGGAACCCTTTGCTTGTTTGTTATTTTCAAGAGTCTTTCTTTTTCTGAGCTAAAGAAGCATGTGTGGGTTGGTCCGGCACAATAGTTCTTACTACAGTTGAGGCTATATCGTAACATAATCAGCAATCAGCAGAGTGGGCTGTGATCCAGTCCCAGGCTGGGCTGAGGAAGCCACATCTGCCACACCTTTGCTAAGTTTGGTCTCAAAGGAGCAAGTCCAGTAGTTGGGTATGGGATGGGGAAAAGTGTAGGTGGGTAACTCCTGCTAGAAAGCGGCTGCTAGCTGGGAAGGAAAGAACTATGTGGGGATTATTGTTGGTTGGCTGGCTGGCTGGCCAGAGGAAGGCTAAAAGGAAGGCTTAAGCCAGGAAGATTGTGACTAAACTTGAACTGCCTTTCCGAGAGGCAAAGAGCCACTGTGTAAGGGATGACAATTGCATATAGTACCAGGGACTGGCGCTAGAACCTATCAAGCTGGAAGATTCCTTTGTTTTGTATCCTTTTGGTTTTGTTTTTTGAGCATTCCTTTGCCCTGGAACGAGTTGGACACTTTGAGATCACCTGGCTACAGGGCTAGTGCAACCATTTAGGTGACCTAGGTGGTCACCTAGGGTGCTAGGATTTGAGGGGCAGCATTTTCTTCAGCAGCAACCGCGGCGGCCGGATCTTCGGCTGCCCCAGTCACCGCCAGCATTCAGGCGGAGGGAGCTGGGGCAGGGGAGCGCGGGGAGGGCCGCTTGCAGCAAGTAAGGGGCGGGGCAGCATGCAAGGGAACTCCCTGCCCCAGCTCACCCCTGCCCTGGCTCCTCCCCGAGCACGCCGTGGCTGCTTCACTTCTCCCACCTCCCAGGCTTGTGGCATCTAAGCTGATTGGCACCGCAAGACTGGGAGGCGGGAGAAGTGAAGCAGTGATGGCGTGCTCAGGGTGGAGGCGGAGCAGGGGTAAGCTGGGGTGAGGGTTGCCTCAGGGCGGAGGGTGGGGGTTGGGGAGCTGCCGCAGGGAGACCGAGGGGGGGGGGCGCCTCAGGGTGTGGGCTTGGGGACAGGGGAGGGTGCAAGGTGGAAGTTTCGCCTAGGGCGCGAAACATCCTTGCACCGGCCCTGCCTGGCTAGAGGGTGAAGTTGATAATATTACAGCCAGATATGCCCCATCTTGATGTGATGGTCCTGGCTGTTCAATATGGAATATAACATACTGGAATTTGTAGCCTTTTTAGACTTCATTTCATATTAAAGTTGACAGGGGAAAAGTGAGGCAGAACACTCCCAGGACCACATCCTGCTGCTTGGGGTGTGCTTGAGGCCATGCCCATGCCCAGTCACAAGGGCTCATCCTTCATTCTAAAGATGGTATATCTATGAGGCAGAGAAGTTGTCATGCAACATCATAACAACAAATGTGCCTTTTCAGTTTGGCTCCTCCCTCACCTCCAGTGCAATCTCTTCACTGGTGCCTCTTAGTAGGCTGGACCAGACTTTATGTTGTAGATCTATTGATTTCTGGAAATTCTATGCAGCAAATAGATACATAATTTCCACTAATATTAATGTAGCAGAATTCTTCAGGAAGCTCTAGTCATAACTATGATGTTATTACATACAGTTCTTCCCTTAGGGTATGCCTAGATTCTAATGTATCTTTCCCACACTTCTTCCCTTTCTTGCAACAATTTAATTCATGCCTACCTATTTGTTAAACTTAGAATCAGCTGAAGCATAGGTCCAGATCCACAAAGGTATTGATGCTCCTACCTTAGGCTGAAATCAGTGGAGGTTAGGAGCTAAATATTTTTGTGGATCTGGACCTTAGTATTATTATGTGTGAAGAAGAGGGGAGGAGTAAGTTCTATTGTCTCCATACTCGTTTTTCACACTTTGGTAGGTGGTAGACTTGAACACCACCAGTAAAATAGGCTGTAGGTTATAACATAGTAAATTCCTTAATCTCTACATTGCAGAAGAGGCAAAGTGATCAAAATCATATGCACCTGGTTCCCCATTCCAGTGCACTAGTTTCATACAGGTGTAACTTTATAGATATAATGTAGGACTGTATGAATATTCAGTTTGGGTCCATGTCCAATAATAATAATAATAATAATAATAATTAATTTAAAAAAGTTTCATGTTGACTTGAAGTGAAAATGTTTCCAATTTTTTCCCCAAAGTATGCCAAAAAATTCTTTTGGATTGACCTGAAACTAAGCATTGTTGCAATTATGAGGTTTTTTTAAAAAGATTTCTACTTTTTTAAAAATAAAATTGAGTGAAATGCCAAAGCAAAGCAAAATTTTTCCAAAAATCAAAACTTGCTGAAAACTGTTTCAGAAATGCTGAAACAAATCATTGACATTTCCAAAACTTTTCTTTTTTTGACCAAAACAATTCTCCAAAATTGACTCAAATTCACAAATTGTTTTGGTCAACCCAAATCTCCATTTTTCAGTGAAAAAAGATTTTGCATGAAAAAAATTATGCAGCTCTGATATAATGTCTCATATGTCATAAATGTGATGTCACATGCATGTATATGAATTACTCTTTTTTTTTTGTACACTAAGAAAGTACTTTTCTTATGGACAGGTGTGTTTAGCACTGTGCTTCATGTATTATGCAGTATTCATTTATATATACCAATGGCTGTTTCCTTAATAAAGGACATAAGTCTAAAAATTAAGTAATTTAATTGCTTTTAAGTGTAGATCTTTCACTTTAATAATATGCTCAGAATACAGACCTTTTATATAATTATTTCAGAGAAAAGAAAAGACAAGGTCACATCAGCAAACATTTCTTGTTTCACATCACTGGAATGTATAATGCAAGAGCTTGAAAGCTTGGATTCTCTTCTGCTGGTGCACTATAGACTAGGTCAAGGTTAATTAGATATCTTTCATTTCAGTGCATTCTAATTAGAGTTGCAGCAAGCTGTTTACCAGAGAACCAAGCTCTAGTAAACACAAATGCTCCTGGCTGTCTATATACATATGGTTTTCCAGCTATCTGTTTGTCTGCTATCAGACTCACAGAAGTCTACTTTCAAATACAAAATGCTTTTTCTTTATACTTTTGTCCTTTGTCATGGGCTTTGTGAATCAACAAAAAAGTGAACCTCCATATCTATATCTAGACTAGAGGCAGTTTTGCATATACTCAAAAGAAACAAGCAAAGATTTAGACTATGTCTACGCTAGAGACCTTACAGTGGCATACCTGTACCGATGCAGCTGCATTGCTGTAAGTTCACCCATGTATCCGCTGTATGCTGACAGGAGAGAGCTCTCCCATCAGCATAATTAAACCACCCACAATGAGTGGCAGTAGCTAGTAAGCAGGAGAGCGTCTTCCACCAACATAGCACTGTCCACACAGGTGCTTCTGTTGGTGTAAATTATGTTGCTCAGAGGTGGGGGGTTTTCACACCTCTGACCAACAAAATTTTTACTGACAAAAGTGCTGGTGTAGACATAGCCTTAGAATATGATGGGAGTGGATTGCTGTTGAGATACCACGGGTGGAGTTAGTGAGGGATGTGAACAGGAAAAATTAATAACAGTGACTAGAAGTGGAAGAGGCAGAGGGAATCGGGAAAAAAATTCCCCAAGAGGCTTAAATATCTTAGAAAGATAACTTCTGACTTCTCTCCATGATTTTGGAAAAACCAAAGTAGATAATCTGCTCCTTGAAAATTCATCTTGGGTGTTATAGGCCGGGACATGATTTGACAAGTTTTAGTTCTGTGTAGGTGTTTACCCAGTATGGACATGTATGTTTAATGAAGTTGATCTATACGGTTATAGTACGTTTTTCAAGTGAAAAGAGGTCTTGGAGAAGAGAGAGGCTACAAAGCTCCCCAAAATGTATGTTGCAGCTGGGGAGCTCTGGGAGAAAGTTGCGGCTTTTTTTAATACCTGGAGGTTCCTAGGGAGTAGCATAGGGGTAAAACATTTAATCTCAGAGCTTGCCGACCATATGGAGTTTTCCTTAGAACTAACAATGGAACCCACTTTTCATTCCATGCAATACTGATTAAAGAATTACCAAACTGTTTTGCCTCTGCTTTTTCTCAGTTTGTATCTATTGTATTTTGCATTCTCTGAAACAGAATATGATGTGCTGATACTAGATAAGTGTTTTTAATTACTTTTTAATTTAGAATTAGAAACATAAATCCCTATAGCGATAGGGTAATAGAAATAATTTAAAGACAATTAAATGAAAGCAAGCTTTGGACTCTGGGATGACACCATTTTTTTAAACTGTCTTTAATTACTTTGTTTGGATCTTCTATTTAATCAAAATTCACTTAGAGCCCCTTGAGGAGAATTGATATTTTCCAGAAAGCTTGGTTCACAAAAAATTAGTTGCCAAATGAATGATTTGAAGAAAACATTAGCTATAAGTGTATTTTAGTCACACAGGTTAAAAAATGAACTGGGGGAAAGAAAGGGTGGAGGAAAGAGTAGAAATATCAGAATGAGGGGGAAAGGAAGAGAAGAACCAAGAATGCTAGACTCTCAAGACAGAGAACACACCAATCTTCTGGGATAAATTAGAGGAAAAAGAAGAGTCAGGTTGCATAAGTTTATTTGATGGATTTTCATGCTTTTTTTTACTGAATTATACTAATTAACTTCCATTCTTTATTCAGTTCATATTGCTTGGCTAATCACTTGTTTTTATACAGGTATATAATGACAATGTATATGGATAGCAAGAAGTTAAATATTTCTCATGTTATAGTGGGTTAATGATTTCAGAAAGAAAAAAACCTACATACTGGTACATATGTTTTTTTCCCCAATCACGCTAATTTATTTTCAGCATATAAGTGCAAGAATATTTTAATTCAGTATTTGTTCATCACAATGTATAATTATCTCATCTGTCCATAAATCAGTTATAATAGGATTCCTTTCTTTGGATCACCATAAATTAGAATAGATAAGCTTTCAGAACAAAGATGTCCTTGTGATCCAATCATTTTCCTGCCAAAATGGATATGTACAGAGCATTCTTTGGTTCATGCTGATTAATGTAAGGTTGGTGGTCAATGAAATTTCCATCATCTATGAATTTACTAAAAATTAGTCCCTCAATGTTGTACAAGTCAGAGTCTTGACTGGAAAAAAGTGATGCAGAGCCTGCAAACAGCAGAGAAAAAAATGTGAATTTTTTTTAATGTTCTGTTTATCTTTATTTATTAATTTCCTGCTCTTCTGAGCACTGCAAAAAGGCTAGTGAAAGACGTTTAAATGTTTGTTATTTAAAGTTTGTGCTATTAGCAGCTTTTTTATTGAAGAGCACTTCATTTCACTCTGTTAATACACAGTTAATTGTATGTTAACATTCTTTCATGTAGAAAACATTTGAGTTACACAATGTCTAGTCTCTTAAAAAATGTACGGCCCACCAAAGAGCTTTAGTGGATTTTGGGCCCCCCAACTACCTTAAAGTTGCCCATCCCTGTCCTAGGCTAGAGTTATTGTAAAGACTGTTAGAAATTGCAGGGGCTATAAGTTTACAGTTTCATCTCTTTTCAGTATCATCCTGCAATTTTCCAGCTCCAAAAAGGCTGTTTAATTGCTCAAAAAAATTTACACCAGGTCTCCCATTCCCTTTCAGGGCTAAATCACTACATTGGAAGTGGTACCCTCTTTTTGCCTCTTATTATTAGTTCCAAAAATATGGGGAAGGGCCAAAAAAGAGGAAAGAAAGGTGAATCTAAGAGATTGTAGACTAGTGTGATATGGAGCAGAGCAAAGTGGGATTCTGCCTGTTCCTAGAGAAGGGCAACAAAGGTGTGACAAGATCATGGCGATCAACAGATGGCTCAGGCAGTGGTGCTATAAGGAGGGCTTTGGGATGTACAGCCACTGGGAAGCATTCATGGACAGAGGACTGTTCTCTCGGGATGGACTTCACCTGATTAAGGAGGGAAATAGACTTCTAGGATGGAGGCTTGCCCAATTGATTAAGAGAGCTTTAAACTAGGAATTTGGGGGAGATGGTTGGGAGATGTCCAGGTAATCTCCACGCCGGAATTTAACATTGAGAGGGAAGAAAACAAAGTAAGAGAGGATCCAGCTGTGGGCAGAAGAATGGACATAAGGAGGAAGGGTAGTGTAGATACCAGTCTAATAGGTGGTACTGGTGGTAGAATGTCTGGCCCTAACTGGGTAAAGAATGTCAGTGAATCCAAACAGCAAAAATTAAGATGTCTGTACACTAATGCGAGGAGCCTAGGTAACAAAATGGAGGAACTAGAGCTACTGGTGCAGGAAGTGAAATTGGATGTTATAGGGATAACAGAAACATGGTGGGATAGTAGTCATGACTGGAGTACAGGTATTGAAGGCTATGTGCTCTTTAGGAAAGACAGAATTAAAGGCAAAGGTGGTGGAGTAGCACTGTATATCAATGATGAGGTTAACTGTAAAGAAATAAGAAGTGATGGAATAGATAAGACAGAGTCTGTCTGGGCATAACTCACATTGGGAAAGAAAGCTACTAGATCCTCCCCTGAGATAGTGCTTGGGGTGTGCTATAGACCTCCAGGATCTGATTTGGATATGGATAGAGACCTCTTTAATGTTTTTAATGAAGTAAACACTAATGGGAATTGTGTGATCATGGGAGACTTTAACTTCCCAGATACAGACTGGAGGACAAGTGCTACTAACAATAATAGGGCTCAGATTTTTATGGATGTGATAGCTGATGGATTTCTTCACCAAGTAGCTAAAGAACCAACAAGAGAGGATGCTATTTTAGATTTGGTTTTGGTGAGTAGTGAGGACCTCATAGAAGAAATGGTTGTAGGGAAAACCTTGGTTCAAGTGATCATGAGCTAATTCAGTTCATACTAGATGGAAGGATAAACAAAAATAGATCTGGGACTAGGGTTTTTTATTTCAAAAGGGCTAACTTTAAAAAATTAAGGAAATTAGTCAGGGAAGTGGATTGGACTGAAGAACTTGTGGATCTAAAGGTGGAGGAGGCCTGGAATTACTTCAAGTCAAAGTTGCAGAAACTATCAGAAGCCTGCATCCCAAGAAAGGAGAAAAAAAATCATAGGCAGGAGTTGTAGACCAAGCTGGATGAGCAAGCATCTCAGAGAGGTGATTAAGAAAAAGCAGAAAGCCTACAAGGAGTGGAAGATGGGATGGATTAGCAAGGAAAGCTACCTTATTGAGGTCAGAACTTGTAGGGATGAAGTGAGAGAGGCTAAAAGCCATGTAGAGTTGGACCTTGCAAAGGGAATTAAAACCAATAGTAAAAGATTCTATAGCCATATAAATAAGAAGAAAACAAAGAAAGAAGACGTGGGACCGCTAAACACTGAGGATGGAATGGAGGTTAAGGATAATCTAGGCATGGCCCAATATCTAAATAAATACTTTGCCTCAGTCTTTAATAAGGCTAATGAGGAACTTAGGGATAATGGAAGGATGACAAATGGGAATGAGGATATGAAGGTAGCTATTACCAGTGATGAGCTGCCAAAATATTAACAACCGGTTCCCTCCTCCTCACCTCACGAGGGGGTCGTGCCCCCCCGGGGGGGTCATGCCCCATCCAACCCCCCCATGTTTTTTGACCCCCCCCAGGACCCATGACCCATCCCCCCCATTCCCTGTCCCCTAACTGCCCTTTGCAGCCCCATCCAACCCCTCCTCTCATTCTTAATGGCCCCCCGGGACCCCTGCCCCATCTAACCACCCCTTCTCTCTGTCCCTGAGTGCCCCCATCACCTCATCCAACCCCTGCTCCTTCCTGATTGCCCCCCCCCGGGATCCTTGCCCCATTCAATCCCCCTGTTCCCTGCCCTCTGACCGCCCTGACCCCTATCCACCCCTACACAACCCACCGAACACCCCCGCCCTGCCCCCTTACCACACTGCCTGGGGCCGAGACTGTGTCCGCTCTGCCGGGACCTCGACCAGAGCCGCGGGGCCCAACGCCCCGGGCCGGGCCAGCACCGGGGCCGGAGCCACTGCTGCGGGGCCCGACTCCCCGGGCTGGGCTGGCACCGGTGCCGCAGCCGCTTGGCCGGCACCAGGGCCAGAGCTGTGGGGCCCAACTCCCAGGCCGGGCCAGCACCGGGCTGGAGCCGCAGCGGGCCCGACTCCCAGGCCGGGCTGGCACCGGTGCTGGGGCCGAGCCGGAGCCGCAGGGCCCGACTCCTGAGCCGCGCCGGCTCCGGGGTCGGAGCCGCGGGGCCTGACTACCCGGGCCCGGCCAGCACCGGGGCCGGAGCCGTGGAGCCCGACTCCCCAGGCCAGGCCAGCACCGGGGCCGGAGCCACTCAGCCTGCACCGGGGCCGGAGCCGCGGGTCCTGAGTCCGAGCCGCGCAGCCGGGACCAGCCCAAGCTGGGGGTGCTTGGCTGGGACTGGGCTGGGGCGCTCGGCCGGGACCAGGGGGAGCCGTCCTGCCGCCCCCCACGCGCCTGGCTTACCTGCCTGCTGCTTGTTTCAGGCTTCCTGCGAACATTTGATTTGCGGGAAGCAGGGGAAGGGGAGGAGAAGGAGGGCGGAGCATTCAAGGGAGAGGGAGAGGTGAGCTGGGGCCGGGGGCCGGGTGGACAGCTGCCCGAGCCTTTGTTAAATTTAAAAGCTTTTTAGAACCAGTTGTCCTGGAACAACCGGTTCTAAAAAGGCTTCTAAATTTAACAACCGGTTCTTGAAAACCGGTGCGAACCGGCTGGAGCTCACCACTGGCTATTACCACATCCGAAGTAGAAGCCAAACTTGAACAGCTTAATGGGTGTCATAAACAGATAGCTAAGGGTTAAAGTCTGTTTTACCTGTAAAGGGTTAACATGCAGTACCTGGTGACCACCTGACCAAAGGACCAATCAGAGACGAGATAATTTCAAATCTCTGTGGAGGGAAGCCTTTGTCTGTGTTCTTTGTTAGAACTCTCTTTGAATCTAAGAGAGACAGTCATGTCTTCAAGTTCTCCTGGAGTAGTTTCTACTAATTAATAGTGAGTATTAATTAGAAAGGCGAATTAGTCTTATGATTTGTTTTCTATATTTGCAATTGGGTGTTTGCTAAAGGAAATGCTTTATTCCTGTTTGCTGATATTGCTTTTTACTGAGAAAGGGGGAGGGGGGATTCTCTCCAGAGATTGATAAGGTTATTCCCTAGGAGTGTCCAGCTTGGGCTCATAGAGATTCTGTATTTCCTTTTAGTCTTAATAAATTCTTTTCTTTTCTATTAAGGACTTGTTGGTCTTTCCTTGGGTGGATTCTCAGGGAAAGAGAAGGGGGAGGTATCCCTCTGTAGTTAGACCCCGTGTCTCTCCTAGGAAAAGGGAGGGGGGAGGAAGCAGGGGGAATGGTTTGTTTCTCCTGGGTGTAAGAACTCCATGGATTTGGGGCTCTTGGAATCCCCTAGGATTTTGGGGAAGGACTGTGTCTCAATCCACATTTAATGATTGAGTGGTGGCAGCCTACTAGATCTAAACTAGGATTTTAGTTTAGAGGGAAACCAAGTCAGGTCCCCACATTGGAGCCCAACAGTTCCAAGTGGGGGTGAGACCTTTGACAATGGGACAAAATCAGAGGGCCTAGATAATCTTCATCCAAGAATATTAAAGGAACTGGCACTTGAAATTGCAAGCCCATTAGCAAGAATTTTTAATGAATCAGTAAACTCAGGGGTTGTACTGTACGAGTGGAGAATTGCTAACATAGTGCCTATTTTTAAGAAAGGGGAAAAAAGTGATCCAAGTAACTATAGGCCTGTTAGTTTGACATCTGTAGTATGTAAGGTCTTGGAAAAATTTTTGAAGGAGAAAGTAGTTAAGGACATTGAGGTCAATGGTAATTGGGACAAAATACAACATGGTTTTACAAAAGGTAGATCATACCAAACCAACCTGATCTCCTTCTTTGAGAAGGTAACAGATTTTTTAGGAGACGCAGTGGATCTAATTTACCTTGATTTCAGTAAGGCGTTTGACACAGTTCCACATGGGGAATTATTAGTTAAATTGGAAAAGATGGGGATCAATATGAAAATTGAAAGGTGGATAAGGAACTGGTTAAAAGGTAGACTACAACGGGTGAACGGGTGAACTGTTGAAACTGGGTGAACTGGGTGAAAGGTGAACTGTCAGGCTGGAAGGAGGTTACTAGTGAAGTTCCTCAGGGATCAGTTTTGGGACCAATCGTATTTAACCTTTTTCTTATTGACCTTGGCACAAAAAGCTGGAATGTGCTAATAAAGTTTACGGATGACACAAAGCTGGGAGGTATTGCTAACACAGAGAAGGACCTGGATATCATACAGGAAGATCTGGATGACCTTGTAAACTGGAGTAATAGTAATAGGATGAAATTTAATAGTGAAAAGTGCAAGGTCATGCATTTAGGGATTAATAACAAGAATTTTAGTTATAAATTGGGGACACATCAGTTGGAAGTAAGAGAGGAGGAGAAGGACCTCGTAGTATTGGTTGATCACAGGATGACTATGAGCCGCCAATGTGATATGGCCATTAAAAAAGCGAATGTAGTTTTAGGATGCATCAGGCGAGGTATTTCCAGCAAAGATAAGGAGGTGTTAGTACCGTTATATAAGGCACTGGTGAGATCTCATCTGGATTACTGTGTGCAGTTCTGGTCTCCCATGTTTAAGAAGGATGAATTCAAACTGGAACAGGTTCAGAGATGGGCTACTAGGATAATCCGAGGAATGGAAAACCTGTCTTATGAAAGGAGACTCAAAGAGCTTGGCCTGTTTAGCTTAACCAAAAGAAGGTTGAGGGGGGATATGATTGTTCTTTATAAATATATCAGAGGGATTAATATCAGGGAGGGAGAGGAATTATTTAAGCTTAGTACCAATGTGGACACAAGAACAAACAGATATAAACTGAACACTAGGAAGTTTAAACTTGAAATTAGATGAAGGTTTCTAACCATTAGAGGAGTGAAGTTCTGGAACAGCCTTCCAAGGGGAGTAGTGGGGGCAAAAGACATATCTGGCTTTAAGACTAAGCTTGATAAGTTTATGGAGGGGATGGTATGATGGGATAGCCTAATTTTGGCAATTAATTTAGCAATTGATCTTTGATTATCAGCAGGTAAGTATGCCCAGTGGTCTGTGATAGGATGTTAGATGGGATGGGATCTGAGGTACTATAGAGAATTCTTTCCTGGGTGCTGGCTGGTGAGTCTTGCCCACATGCTCAGGGTTTAACTGATCGCCATATTTGGGGTCGGGAAGGAATTTTCCTCCAGGGCAGATTGGCAGAGGCCCTGGAGGTTTTTCACCTTCCTCTGCAGCATGGGGCAGGGGGTCACTTGCTGGAGCATTCTCTGCAGCTTGAGGTCTTCAAACCACAATTTGAGGACTTCAGTAACTCAGACATAGGTTAGAGGTTTGTTATAGGAGTGGGTGGGTGAGATTCTGTGGCCTGCTTTGTGCAGGAGGTCAGACTAGATGATCATAATGGTCCCTTCTGACCTTAAAGTCTATGAGTCTAAAGTGTAAAGGTTAATGAAGCCTAGAAAGTTATCTCACAGGCACAACAGTTTTGGGCTCTTCAGAAGAAAATCTTCCTTCTTCTACAATACTCTGCAAAGAGAGACTTTGTATAATACAATAAAGGTGACATTTTTTCATTTGTGTTACAGTAACACGTAGAGGCCCCAAACTAAGATCTCTGTGCTAGACACTATAAAAACATCTTAGAGTCCTGAACACCAGAGTTATGAACTGACCAGTCAACTACACATCTCATTTGGAATCAGGCAACAGTGGGTGGGGGGAGAAAGCAAGTACAGTATTGTACTGTGTTAAACATAAACTACTAAAGAAATAAAGGGAAAGCAGCATTTTTCTTCTGCATAGTAAAATTTCAAAGCTGTATTAAGACAATGTTCAGTTGTAAACCTTTGAAAGAACCATTGAAAGAACACCCATAATGTTTTGTTCAGAGTTAGGAACTTTTCAGAGTTAGGAACAACCCCCATTCCTGAGGTTTTCGTAACACTGAGGTTCTACAGTAGTAAGAAACAGATCCTGCTCCAGATAGAATTCACAGATAATAGTGACCTTATAGGCAAGTAAGCATGTTATTTTCTCTCTTTAGGTTCCCAAACATGTACATTTTTTTAAATGGTTACACACTTTTGAAGCAGTGTCACTGACTGACAGTCCCCTGACTGTCTCAGTTTGATTGACAATTACCATAAGTAGGCAAGGAACAGTAGTGGAGTCCACAGGTATAAGAGAAGATAGTCACATAAACAATAAGAAGTACAATAGTAATTATTTGTCTATCTTCAATAAATTTAGCATTGTAAATTTTAAGAACAAAATCCTTTGGGCCTTATCAACCTTATCCTCAACTCAGTGTGAGTCCTGAGAATTGAGGGATGTAGAATCTTTGTCAATAAGTTTTCCAATCATTAAGTTGTTCAATCATTAAGCAACTTATTTGAAGTGATTTATCTGGAATTCCTAAAAGTTCATCTTTTAAGAATTGAGGATTTTTCCTCTATGCAAGAGATTTATTTGTGACTATATAAATGGGGTAAAGGACAGGTTTTTTTTTTTGGTTTTTTTTTACAAAATACTTTATTGTAGTAGTGCATTTAAAACTATTAGAGAAAAGAGTCAGGCAGGATTGTTCAAGGATTCAGAGAAACTCTTTTTCTAAACATTTATATCCCTCCATTACTTTTGTCACAAAAAGAATAAATCATTCATCTTATGCATAAAGCATTTCAAACATTACCATTACAGGCTTTGCTTTTTATTAGGTATTGTATTCCACACAAGACTGTGGGCTGCATTATGCCTTTTATGAGACAAAGCAATGCAGGGGAAGATGAAGGGCACCATATAGTCTGGAAGCATTATCATGTCATCGTCTGCTAGGTTCTGAAGTAAGTAACAAAACTCACTATGACTCTTCAAAAGTGTAGCTAACTCTCTCCACAATACCCCTGCTGGTGCACAAGGACAGGGGAGCATGGTTTCACCCTGATATGCTCCATCTCAGGCCCTCAGCTTTGATGGCAGGACTAATCAGCATATCCCCGCCTCATGTACTCCTGAAGTCATGGCTTCCTTCTATATAGGTGCACTGGAAGATGAGGCTGTCTCCCTACTAATTCATTAATGCTAACACAGAAGCAAGCAAACATTGCATAAAGTGGCACTAAAAGGGTGCAAAAAATGTAAATGAACAGTCACTAAAATGAGGGACCGCTCTATGTATTTTGCCGCCCCAAGCACGGCAGTCAGGCTGCCTTCGGCGGCATGCCTGCGGGAGGTCCGCCAGTCCCGCGCCTTCGACGTACCCACCGCCAAATTGCCGCCAAAGCTGTGGGACCGGCAGACCTCCCGCAGACATGCCGCAGAAGGCAGCCTGACTGCCGCCCTCACGGCAACCGACAGGCCGCCCCCTGCAGCTTGCCGCCCCAGGCACGTGCTTGGTGCGCTGGTACCTGGAGCTGCCCCTGATTAAAATCATCTTGCCGTGCTCATAGCTCTTGCTGGTGGCAATGTTATTAGACACTGAAATTATAGTAAACAACATGAACCAAACAAATAAGTTGCATGGTAATTATCTAAACTAGAAATGGCCTTACGTCACTGGATAGTTAGGCCCAAACAAAAAGCCTCAATCTGAACACGCCGTCAGGGCCGCCCGGGGGGGGGCAAGTGGGGCAATTTTTCCCAGGCCCCCACGAGATTTTTTCAGGGGCCCTGGAGTGGGGTCCTTCACTCACTCCGGGGGCCCTGGAAAACTCTCACGGGGCCCAGGCCCCCGGAGCTTCTTCCACTCCGGGTCTTCAGTGGCAATTTGGTGGCGGGGGGTCCTTCCGCTCCGGGACCCACCACTGAAGTGCCCCGAAGATCCGCGGCTGGGGGTCCTTCCACCCTGGGACCCGCCACCAAAGTGCCAGGTCTTTGGCGGCAATTCGGCGGCAGAGGGCCCTCTCCGCCGAAGACCCCAGGCCCCCTGAATCCTCTGGGCAGCCCTGCATGCCGTGTCTTTAATGTGAATGATTCAGACCTTTAGGGTTTGTAGGATTGAGCTGTAAAATGTCTCTAGAACACACTTTCTAGATTGCCAATTCAAGGTTCATAAAGGGACTTAGGATTCTAACCTTCACTTTAGATACCTAAATCCCAGAATCAGGCCTACTGGGATTCACAGAACCTTCACTCACTCAGCTGCTGCAGACTGCTGTAGGTACCTAAACTTGCTT
The DNA here is from genome assembly GCF_016161935.1 of Mauremys reevesii. Classification (NCBI taxonomy): domain Eukaryota; kingdom Metazoa; phylum Chordata; order Testudines; family Geoemydidae; genus Mauremys; species Mauremys reevesii. Next base: position 283,693,408 of record NC_052623.1, read on the forward strand.
GTCGTGAATTTTTGCAGTAAATATTCTCTGGGTACCTATGTTTCTGCCTCAGTGCATCTGTACTGTTGCCTTCCTCTAGGTAACAGGAAGCCTAACCCCAGAGCAATGCATGAACCACAGGAAGACAGGCATTCCTCCACCTTACTTGTCTGTTGGGCCCTATCCAGTAAGTGCACACCACCCTCCCGCTTATCCTCAACTCAGCGAGAGTCCTGGGTAAGCAAGGAATGGAAGAACCTTTGTCACTGAGTTGTCTATAGCAACATTCATATAATTCAACATCAGTTAATCACTGGAAACATTGCATTTTAAGGGGAAATGTTTCTTTTAAAATGAGCTTTACTTAAATTGATGAAAGGCTTTGTCCATTTGTCAATTTGCTTTTGGTAAATTGAAATAATTCTTGGGAATTTGAACAAGAAGTTCCATTACAAAGTAATTAAATTACTTTTTTTAATAAACTACCCAGATATTTTTAGAAACTGTAGATAGTGATGTGCATATTGCATAACTAATGTTGTTATTAAACTGATTTAATTACTGGGTGATTTAATTATCAAAGTTCACACAGTAATCAAATGTTCAGACCCTGCACATTAATATATGACTTTCAAATATTGGGGGAAGGAGCATGATTGGAAGCCACTGTCATACCACACTATTAAGGGGTAGTAGTGTTGATAGAGGTTAGTCATGAAAATCTCCTATCTTTACTCCTGCTGTGGACTCCACTCTGAGCCCCCCTCTTCTCCTCCCCCACATAGCAGTGAGAAACAGAGAGGGCTAGGAGAGTCCCCCAAATGAACATACTAGGAACAATCCTTCCATCAGAGGGCAGAGAGAGAGCAAGAAAAAGCCATCACCAAACACCAAAGGGCAAAAGCTGGGACCAGACATGTGACCCCCAGACCACTTAAGAACTGCTATGGGTGCAAGCCTTTAGCTAGTCTATCATTTACATGCTATTTTAGTCTTCTCCAGATGAGCCAGAGCTGTTTCTGAAGGGCGAGAAGGGTGAGAGAGAGCACTTTGGGTCAGCAGTGCCCAGCAGGTTAGGACATCCATATTTGGGTTGAGGGTGAGAGTGGGTTTGGAGAAATGAAAATAATGGTGGTGGGCAGGTGGAGGGAGAATCACAGACTTTTCTGTGTATGCTGTCTGTTTTGGTGATTACAGTCCAACTCTTTAGGGCAGGTACTATGTCATGCTATGTATTTTCACCACACCGAGCACAATGGGGTCCTGTTCCTGACTAGGGCCTTTGGGTGCCACTGAAATCTATCTTAAATACTAGCAATGCATCTTATTGAGACTAGCAGAATTGTCAAAAATTTTGCAGCCAGTCTGTGCACCATAGGAATTGCTCGAACACTCCCAATGATTCCCTATTATTGGGAAGAGATTAGGGAAAAATTCAAAATAAATAGTTAATGTGAATTTAGCCCTTCTGTTTCCTTGTCTCAGCAAGTCCCTAAGCAAGTGTGTTCCCCTGAGCTCATTATTCAATCCTCATTTTTTTAAAAAACGTACAGAATAATTATGAACAATTCTGAGTATTTGCTAATCAGGTTGTATTGGTCTGTAATGTATGGATGTGTGTGCACGAGTAGACCCTGGTTAGTAGTGGCTGTGTACACAGTAGCTCTAGGGCACTGGTGGGCTCAGGCCCTATAACAATGCCGGTTGGCTAGCAGGCTCTGGCTTGAGTTGAGTATGGGGGAAGAGAGTGGCATGTTTGTTCTCTCTCCTGTGTCAGACTTACAGTAGCTGCAGCTCTTGGGGCAATTAATGTTTTTGGCTTGCTCAATATTTTTAAATTTTAAGTAGACTATATTGAGTCAACATAAAGTATTTTTGTAAATATGTTGGCATATTTAAAGAACTAAAGGAAATATATTTGCTAGATTTTCTTAGGGGACTTATGCCTCTTATTAGGTGAAGAAACAACTTCATGCCCATAAAGCTGAAACCAGGACCGTCAGCTTGGAAAAATGAAAATCCTTAAAGGCATAAGTGGGGAACGTCGTGTGTAAAGGGCTCATTATAGTCTAACTTTGTACAGTCTGTTTGGCAACGTAAACCTTTTTTAAACTCTGTTTTGTAGGCATAGCTATGTAAAATATGATAGAAAGGCAAGTTTTAGCTCAAGTTTTGTGTTCAAGAAAGAACACAGATTACTGGTGCCGTATTGTATGCATAAAGGTACAGAGTGAGATATGGTACACCAATCTGCAGCACTGTGGCTTACAAATATAAGTACAAGTAGTGGTATAGGGTGATATTTCCATAAGTACTTAATACAGAGGTTTTATACATGGTGAGGTGTAGAGGTATTTGAGGCAGACTTGTTATATGGAGACAAGTAAGCAGTGTTGTGTATTTGGTTGTCATGGTTTTTGTTGCTATGGCAACTGAGTTAGGTTATTAGGGGATAGCTCAGCCTGTTTCGGCCGGTTGAGTGAGCTCTGTGTATGTAAATAAAATGGTAGCTTTGTTAGCTGTCTGCTCTCTGGCCTCAAGTGATTTCTTCCTAAACCGGCTGCCCCCAAGGATATAACAAGCAGGGGGTATTTGTTCATTTTGTAAATGAGAGAGCAATCTTGTTTTTGTTAGTGCAGTTTTAGCTGGAGGCCATTGCTGTTTCTCTTAGTTTCTTTGTGTGTTTCAAGTAGTTCATTGGCTGAAGTCCATTGATCTACAAACTAATCTTGGAGCTGTTTAGCCTGCCCTATACTTTCTTCTGTATTTTGTATTTCTTGTAACTTGGTTAGACACATTGCAATTACAGCAGTTTTGGTTGTAAACCTTAGTGTGTTGATGTATATCCTGACTGCTGCTGTCAATATTCTGAATGACAAAATCGTAGGAATGTAGGAGTAGAAGATCCTTGAGATCATCTACTCCAGAACCCTGCACTGAGATGAACTATACCTAGACCATCCCTGACTGGTGTTTGTCCAACTTGTTCTTTAAAACTTCTAGTGATGGGATTGCAGAACCCCCCTGGACACCTATTCCAGTACTTAACCATCCTTATAGTTAGAAAGTTTTTTCTAATACCTAACCTAACTCTCCCTTGCTGCAGATTAAGCCCTTTACTTCTTGTCTTGCTTTCAGTGAACATGGGGAACAATTGATGACCATCCTCTTCATGACAGCCCTTAACATATTGAAAGACTGTTATCAGGTCCCCCATCAGTCTTCTTTTCTCAAGACTAAATTTGCTCAGTTTTGTTAATCTTCCTTTTCTAAACCATGTATTATTTTTGTTGCTCTTCTCCTGTTTCTCTCCAATGTATCCGCATCTTTCCTAGGGTGTGGTGCCCAGAACTGTATACAGTATTCCAGCTGTGGCCTCATCAGTGCTGAGTACAGTGGGACAATTACCTCCTATGTCTTACAAATTAAACTCCTGTTAATACATGTCAGAATATTAGCCTTTTTTTGCAACTGCATCACATTGTTGGCTTGTTCAGTCTGTGACCCACCTTAACCCCAGATCCTTTTCTGCAGTACTACCACCTAGCTAGTTATTCCCCATTTTGTAGCTGTGCATTGGATATTTTCTTCTTAAGTGCACTTTGCACTTGTCATTATTGATTTTCATCTTGCTGATTTCAGACCATTTCTCCAATTTATCAAGGTAATTTTGAATTTTAATCCTGTCCCCCAAAGTGCTTGTGACTCCCATCTTGTCATCCACAAACTTTATAAGCATAATCTCTGCTCCATTATTCAAGTCGTTAATGTAAATACTACTGGAACCTGGACTGACCCTTGTGAAACCCCACTAGATATGTCCTCCCAGTTTGACTGTGAATCATTGTAGTCAATTTCTAAGTACTATAAGGTGGGTTCACAACTGTTTGAAAGAACATAATTTCATCTATACCTTTCCCTATTTTGTTTAGGAGAATGTCATGCGAGACTGTGTCAAAAGCTTTACTAAAAACCAAGATTTATCATATTTTGCAGCTTCCTCACTATTCAGCATGCCAGCAACTCTATCAATGAGGGACATTTGTTTGTTTTGGTAACATTTGTTCTTGACAAATCCATGTTGAGTATTACTTATAACCCTGTCATCCTTTATGTTCTTGCAAACTGATTGATTGATAATTTATTCCTGTATCTTTCCAGGTATAGCAGTTATGCTGACTGGTCTATAATTCCCTATGTCCTCTTTGTTACCATTTGTAAACATTCAGGGGTGGCTCCAGGCCCCAGCACGCCAAGCACGTGCTTGGGGCGGCATGCCGCGGGGGGCACTCTGCCGGTTGCCGGGAGGGCGGCTGGCAGGCAGCCTTCGGCGGCATGCCTGCGGAGGGTCCGCTGGTCCTGCGGCTCTGGTGGACCTCCCGCAGGTGTGCCTGCGGAGGGTCCGCTGGTCCCGCGGCTTAGGTTGAGCCGCGGGACCAGCAGACCCTCCGCAGGCACACCTGCGGGAGGTCCACTGGAGCCGCGGGACCCGTGACCGGCAGAGTGCCCCCCGCAGCATGCCACCGTGCTTGGGGCGGCGAAATGTCTAGAGCCACCCCTGTAAACATTGTACTATATTTGCCCTTCTCCAGTCCTCTGGGACCTCACCTGTTCTCCATGAGTTCTCAAAGATAATTGCTAACAGTTTTGAGATTGCCACAGCTATTTCCTTAAGCATCCTACAATAAGTTTCATCAGCCCCTGTCAACTTGAATATCTCTAACTTATTTAAATATACCTTAACCTATTCTTTCCATATTCTGGCTTGTGTTACTTCCCTCTTGTTGTTAATATTAATTGTGTTAAGTATCTCATCATATTTCTCTCTTTTAGAGAAGACTGAAATGGTATAGTCATTAAACACTTCAGCCTTCTAAAAGTGATCCATTATTAGCACTCATTCATATTAAGCCTGTTGCTCCTAATGAATTTATAGGACCTCTTCTTATTGCCTTTTATGTCCCTTGCTAGGTGTAAATCATTCTGTGCCTTAGCTTTGCTTACTTTTGTCCCATTCTTTTCTACTTATCCTTAGCAAATTGCCCATGTTTCCACTTCTTTCACAATTCCTTTTTGATTTTCAGGTCATTAAAGAGCTCCTGATGGAGCCATCTTGGCTCCTTACCATGTTTCCTATCTGTCCTTCCTATCAAGATCCTTTGCTGTTGCATCTTTAATATTGCCTCTTTGAGAAACTGCCAGCAACCCTGAACTCCTTTTTCCCTTAGATTTTCTTCCCACAAGAACGTACCTACCAGGTCTCGGAGTTTGTCTGCATTTTTGAAACCCATGGTCCTTATTATGCTGCTCTTATTCCTTCCCTTTACTTAGAAACAAGAAAATTATCATTTTGTGATCACTTTCGCTCAAGTTTCCTTCCACCCTCAGATTTGCAGCTAATTCCTCCCTGTTAGTTGGAATGAAGTCTAAAATGGTTGTCCCCCTGGTTATTTCATCTTTTTTTCAGAAGGTGGAGGTTGTCCCCAGTACATTCCAAGAACTTACTGGACATTTTTGTTTTTCTAACAGATGTCTGCATAGTTTTAAATCCCCCATTATTACCATGTCTTGTGTTTTGGATATTTGTTGTTTATTCTAGAAATGTCTCAACCACTTCCTACAGTAGGAATTTATTCTAGAAATGTCTACAGTAGAGCCCTGCCATGAAATTGCCCTTGTTTTTCCCCCCTTTTATCTTCACCAGAGACTTTCAAATGGTCTGTCTCTCACCTGCTTCTGGACCTTATAACAAGTGTATATATTCCTGATGTATAATGCAATATCTCCTTCCTTTATTCCCAAATAAGCTATTCCCCTTTATACCAATATTTTAGTAATGAGAATTATCCCACTAAGTTTCATTTATGCCAGTTAAGTCATAATTTAGCTTACATTCTTCCTGTTTATTCCTTATAATACTTGCATTTGTGTGCAGACATTTATGATGTTGAATAGATTCTCCACTGTTTTCCATCTTTTTTTCTCCTATGACCCTATTGTAACTTTCCCCCAACATCTGCCCAGCTGTTAAGGTCATCTTTTTATAACTACCTGTCAGCTTTTGTCACCTGCCCCCTTTGAATCTAATTTAAAGCTCTACTCACTAGGTTGTTGAGTCAGTGTCCAAAGGTGCTCTTCCCCTTCTTGGTCTGGTGAGCCCCTCTCTTCCCAGTAGTTCTCCTCCTTTTTGGACCAACATCCCATGGTCAAGGAAGTCAAAGCCCTCCCATCAACATCATCTGCTCAGCCATCCATTCATCTCCAGAATATGTGTCCTTGCCTGGACTTTCAACTTACCTTCAGCTGGGACAAGAACACTGCCTGCACCCCCAACTCCTTAGTCCAGAGCCCTGCAATTATTGCTGATCTGCTCAGGGTCATAACTAGCAGAATTATTAGTTCCCACATGGATGAGCAACATGGGGCACAGGGTCAGAGGGATGAACAAGCTTTGACAACCTTTCTGTGATATCTCAGATGCAGGATCCAGGTAGGCAGCACACCTTCTTAGACATCAAGTAAGGTCATCAGACAAATGCCTTCATTCCCCTCAGAAGGAAGGCCCTGACTGCCACCTCTCTACATCTCTCCTCTGTGGTATGGTAAATGATTATTTTCCTCAGCCATTGGGGTCTGTGCCTCTTCTCTTTTTGCCACTACGGCATATTGATTCTTGACCTGGACAGGATGGACCTGGGTGGAGGGTGGAGCACTGTCTATTGCCCAAGTTGGCCATCAGCCAGTTTTCCTTCCTTGCTTGGTGCTGCTATAGTCTGTTCTAGTCAGTTAGCGTCCTGCATACATGGTGATGTCCAGGATATTTTCTTGATGAAGTCTTTGTAATCCTGGATGCTATATAGATGAGCCACCTCCTTCTGCAGCTCTTACCTGCTTCTTGAGGGACTCCACCAACAGACACCTCTCACACTGGTTGATTCCTCCAGCTTTGCTTGCTTCATCATGGACATAAAGGCTGCAATCCCAGCAAGTCAAACCAAGTCTTGGGGAGAAGGCTCTATGGCCCCAACAAGTTCAGGCAGAGGAGGAGCTAGCAGCAGCGTTGACAACACACTTTTGCTTTCAGATAAATATATAGTGGCCCTTTTAGAAGAGTGCTTCCTGGAACATATTACACAGGGTAACTATCAAATTGGATGTTAAAGGTTTTGTGTAACCTTGTAGGTGAGTATATGATCGAAGTGTTTGGGTCCATGAGAAGTTGTAGAAAGTGTATGCATAGTGACCAATTTCCACATTCTTTTCAGCGGAGGTTGGAGATGAAATTGCTTCTAGTAGAAAAACAAACAAAGGTGAAGTCTCTCATATTTTAGCATCTCAGATGACAAATCCATTTATGAACATTTTAATTATTAAAGTGTTTTAGAAAACAGGATTGCCTCTAACTTTTAAGTAAAGAATAAAAAAATCTGTTCCTCTCTTTTTATCAACCTAATTAAAATATGAAGCTAGTGAACAACTTTAATTAGCTTGACCTGTTTTTCTGGGAACAATCCAGCTCTGCTACATATTTCTAATGCCTTCTGGCTAGTTTTTTGAATAATAGAAATGATCAGTTCTTGTCAATGTACCAAAACTGCAATATGAATTATGTTCCTCAGAACAGTTAACATTTTATATGTATCAAATACTAGCTTGGCATGTTTTAAAATTGTCACCAAAAAGCATGTGTCTTATTTCCAATATATTTATTTGACTCATGGGAAATTTACCAGCTGGAGGGATCATCCAAGACCCCTTGTATTGCTGAACTCTTATGGTACCCCTATATGTGGGGTGGGGAGAGGAGGATGGTCAAACAGGTGTATGGAACGAGGAGAGTTCCATGCCGCTCCCCAAAAGATTGACAAACTTGACAGCAATGGTGGTAGGGCATGGGAAGGGATACTGGATCCATACATACACAGGACATGATTTGGAAATGCCCCAACACAGGTGTGTGGATGGGACTGTGGACTTTATGCTCCTCATCCCTCACTCAAGTGAACCACACATGCCCCAATTCATCCCTGTTAACAGTAGATACCAACATAATTCCAGAGTTCTTAGGGTCAATGGTGATCAGTGCTGACATAAAATTAACAGAACCCAGGAATGGTGTTGATACCTCTGGACCAATTAACTCCACTTGTTTTCCCTTAGGCCTGTGAAGGCAGAGTCTTTCTCTTCATTTGGGACCATCAGTCATGCAGCCCCCTACCCTGAAGTATTAAGGTCAATTATAGCTGCAATGAAACAAAAGTTTAGCAGAGAAGAAAAACAGTAAACAACCATTTAAATTTAAGTTTATATTGGTGCAAGCTATGCAGAGCCTTGCTGGACAAGTTCTGGGGCTTAAACAGAGTTACAGACTGGTAGCTGTCGTTGTAGCATAAGAGTCTGTCTCCTCGTAAAAACATAAGAATGGCCATACTGGGTCAGACCAAAAGTCCATCCAGCCCAGTATCTTGTCTACCAACAGTGGTCAATGCCAGGTGCCTCAGAGGGAGTGAATCTAACAGGTAATGATCAAGTGATCTCTCTCCTGCCATCCATCTCCACCCTCTGACAAACAGAGACTAGGGACACCATTCCGTACCCATGCTGGCTAATAGCCATTAATGGACTTAACCTCCATGAATTTATCTAGTTCTCTTTTAAACCCTGTTATAGTCCTAGCCTTCACAACCTCCTTAGGCAAGGAGTTCCACAGGTTGACTGTGCACTGTGTGAAGAAGAACTTCCTTTTATTTGTTTTAGACCTGCTGCCTATTAATTTCGTTTGGTGGCCCCTAGTTCTTATATTATGGGAACAAGTAAATAACTTTTCCTTATTCATTTTCTCCACACCACTCATGATTTTATATACCTCTATCATATCCCCCCTTAGTCTCCTCTTTTCCAAGCTGAAAAGTCCTAGCCTCTTTAATCTCTCCTCATATGGGACTTGTTCCAAACCCCTAATCATTTTAGTTGCCTTTCTCTGAACCTTTTCTAACGCCATTATATCTTTTTTGAGATGAGGAGACCACATCTGTATGTAGTATTCAAGATGTGGGCGTACCATGGATTTATATAAGGGCAATAAGATATTCTCCATTTTATTCTCTATCCCTTTTTTAATGATTCCTAACATCCTGTTTGCTTTTTTGACTGCCTCTGCACACTGTATGGACGTCTTCAGAGAACTATCCATGACGACTCCCAAGATCTCTTTCCTGATTAGTTGTAGCTAAATTAGCCCTCATCATATTGTGTGTATAGTTGGGGTTATTTTTTCCAATGTGCATTACTTTACATTTATCCACATTAAATTTCATTTGCCATTTTGTTGCCCAATCACTTAGTTTTGTGATAACTTTTTGAAGTTCTTCACAGTCTGCTTTGGTCTTACTGTTTACCCCTTTCTCCAGATCATTTATGAATAAGTTGAATAGGATAGGTGCTAGGACTGACCCTTGGGGAACACAACTAGTTACCCCTCTCCATTCTGAAAATTTACCATTTATTCCTACCCTTTGTTCCCTGTGTTTTAACCAGTTCTCAGTCCATGAAAGGATCTTCCCTCTTATCCCATGACAGCTTAATTTACTTAAGAGCCTTTGGTAAGCGATATTGTCAAAGGCTTTCTGGAAATCTAAGTACATTATGTCCACTGGATCCCCTTTGTCCACATGTTTGTTGACCCCTTCAAAGAACTCTAATAGATTAATAAGATATGATTTCCCTTTACAGAAACCATGTTGACTTTTGCCCAACAATTTATGTTCTTCTGTGTGTCAGACAATTGTATTCTTTGCTATTGTTTCAACTAATTTGCCCTGTACCGACATTAGTCTGTAATTGCTGGGATCACCTCTAGAGCCCTTTTTAAATATTGGCGTTACACTAGCTAACTTCCAGTCATTGGGTACAGAAGTTGATTTAAAGGACAGGTTACAAACCCTAGTTAATAGTTCCGCAATTTCACATTTGAGTTCTTTCAGAACTCTTGGGTGAATGCCATCTGGTCCCGGTGACTTGTTACTGTTAAGTTTATCAATTAATTCCAAAACCTCCTCTAATGACATTTCCATCTGTGACAATTGCTCAGATTTGTCACCTACAAAGGACTGCTCAGGTTTGGGAATTTCCCTAACATCTTCAGCCATGAAGACTGAAGCAAAGAATTCATTTAGTTTCTCCGCAATGAGTTTATCATCTTTAAGTGCTCCTCTTTTTATCTTGATCATCCAGAGGCCCCACTGGTTGTTTAGCAGGCTTCCTGCTTCCGATGTACTTAAAAACATTTTGTTATTATCTTTTGAGTTTTTGGCTAGCTGTTCTTCAAACTCCTTTTTGGCTTTTCGTATTACATTTCTACACTTAATTTGGCAGTGTTTATGCTCCTTTCTATTTACCTCACTAGGATTTGACTTCCACTTTTTAAAAGATGCCTTTTTATCTCTCACTGCTTCTTTTACATGGTTGTTAAGCCATGGTGGCTCTTTTTTAGTTCTTTTACTATGGGGTATACATTTAAGTTGGGCCTCTATTATGGTGTCTTTGAAAAGTGTCCATGCAGCTTGCAGGGATTTCACTCTAGTCAATAAAAGAACAGGAGTACTTGTGGCACCTTAAAGACTAACACATTTATTTGAGCATAAGCTTTTGTGTGCTATAGCCCACTGTACCTTTTAATTTCTGTTTAACTAACCTCCTCATTTTTGCATAGTTCCCCTTTCTGAAATTAAATACCACAGTGTTGGGCTGCTGAGGTATTCTTCCCACCACAGGAATGTTAAATGTGATTAAATTATGGTCACTATTTCCAAGCGGTCCGGTTATAGTTACCTCTTGGACCAGATACTTCACTCCACTCAGGACTAAATTGAGAATTGCCTCTCCCCTTGTGGATTCCTGTACCAGCTGCTCCAAGGAGCATTCATTTAAAGTATTGAGAAATTTTGTCTGTGCATTTCATCCTGAGGTGACATGTACCCAGGCAATATGGGGATAATTGAAATCCCCCACTATTATTGAGTTCTTTATTTTGATAGCCTCTCTAATCTCCCTTAGCATTTCATCATCACTATTACTGTCCTGGTCAGGTGGTCGATAATAGATCCCTACGGTTATATTCTTATTAGAGCATGGAATTACTATCCATAGAGATTCTATGGAACATGTGGATTTGTTTAAGATTTTTACTTCATTTGATTCCATATTTTCTTTCACATATAGTGCCACTGCCCCCCACCCCTGCACGACCTGTTCTGTCCTTCTGATATGTTTTGTACCTGAGAATGATTGTGTCCCATTGATTGTCCTCCACCATGCCTATTATATCTATATCCTCCTTTAACACAAGGCACTCTAGTTCACCCATCTTATTATTTAGACTTCTATTGTTTGTGTACAAGCACTTTAAAAACTTGTCACTCTTTATTTGTTTGCCCTTTTCTGATGTGTCAGATTCTCTTTTATCTGAATGTTTCTCGTCTGATCTGGCCCATACTTTATCCTCTTCCATCCTCTCCTCCTTCACTTCTTTCCTCCATTCTTGTAGCTCAGGGTGTCTATGTGAGTCTGTTCTTTGTGTAGCCACCACTTTGTAGTAGAGCTTTGATGAGGAGAAGCCAACCTTATCCCTTGGTGAATTCCATTGAAATCAGGGGTGGATTTGGCTTCAGGTGTTATTAATATGCAAGACATCACGAAAGTTGTTCATTTAAGAGTCAATACATGTGTAAATCCACACCTTCAACAAACTATGGTATATCCATATTACAACATCTTTAAAGTAAATTATTCTATTATCCCAGTCACACAGGAAGAAAGGCAAGACGCAAGGGAATAACATAACTAGGATATAAATGTATTAACTCATCTGTGAACTACTTGGCAATAAATCAGAGTATAGGAACCCTTAAAGGAGCCAGCACCTCTCCCCTTCCCCCCGCCCTGCCCCATTGGCCCTGGCCTTTGAAGTTTTGGGGAGCACATTTTCTTTTCTAAAACAATAGGGTGTGTATGGGGTTGATGGGAGGATTCCATGGGAGTTGAACCATTCAGGATTCTTGGAAAATCCTTTTAGGCAAATATACAACTTCAAGATGGCTACCTTTTAATGTGAGGTCTAAATCCATCCTCGATGTAAATCCAGGAAAGTGAGGAATGAACTTTGTTCTTTTTGTCTTTTTTCCAGCTGAGGGATCCAAGATCTACCTCCCATCTTTACGAAAGATATTTTTTCTATAAAATGACTTCTTCTTAGTGGAAGGTGTTGGAACATCAAACCCACATAGTTTTTATAATTCTGTAAGCTTAGTGTAGAATAATAAGGAATATAACATACAGAAAACAATAACATTTCTAGACCAATGTATCCTATAGGTTGTCACTCCAGCTTTAAGCACACTGAGAATTTCACCCTTAATGCACAATTCTGTAATTATCTTCTGTAGGTTTCTTTTTTGTGATGTTGATCCATTTTGATGTACTTTTCCTCTACTGCTTCTATGGCAATAAAGTGTTTTGGGTTTTATTTTTTATTTTTGGTTGTTTGTTTTAAACACGTTTGTTGCATTAATCCATAATAACCAAAAGCTATTGAAAAGGGGGGCAACCTAAAACTTATGATTGCCACAGTATAACTTCCATATTCATCAGTATGACCCTGCTAAGATCTGACACACCCAACAGTATATAACATAGGAAACCACTGCACTTAGATCCTTCACTGTGTCCAATTCCAAAGGGAACCCTACCCCCATCAAACTGACACTCAAATGCTTCATACTTATCTTTTAAAAGGCACAATATCATTATATTTAGAAAGCACTGAGAAGATTAATTGTTGAGGGGCAAATATTTCCTACCTAAGTAACTGCTGAACTAAGGGTTGTCAGTATGGTAAATTACTGTGCAGCAAACCGTCTTTCACTATGCTGTAGCAAGGTCCACACTATTTCACGGTAAGCTGGTGCACCACAGACCATGGCTTGCCATGTAGCAAGTCACCATGTAGACCAGTGCTGAACTTCTTTATTCCTCTTGTTCCAAGTGTTAGTGATGCCAGGAGTAATTGCTAGGGAAAGAGAGATTTCTGGATTTAATTACGCTTGCCAGGTAAGTTTTTAAAAAAGGGAAGAGGACACCTAAAATTGCATAAATATATCTAAAAACAATATAGTTGAAAACCAACGTCTGCACTTGCCTTGTTACTTATTGAGGATCTTAAACAGATTATTGAAAAGTTTTGAGATAACATTAGTTTTTTTTCTAAAAGGAAAGAAAACCACATAATTTAATGGGAATATTATTTGTGTGTGTGTGTGTGTGTGTGTGAGAGAGAGAGAGAGAGAGAATGAAAATGGACACCCTGATTTTTGGAGAGATGATGCTATTTTCTGTAACTCAATTTGGAATTAAATTTAACTGAAAATAAAATTATATTTGGGGCCCATGTAATGTCCTCATATGTCATTTTACCTCAGAATGTAAAATGATGTTTGCTTATAACTCAGTGTGTTGACATTTCACTCATAACACAGGTGTCAAGATTTCATGATACATGAGTTTGTCCCATTGAGTAAACTCCCCAAGGTAACTTCCTAGAGCAGCAAAATTATCTTTTCCTGCTGATACATCCATTCTCTTCTCTCCAAGATATTCTGATAATTAGGGAAGTGCAGGGTCTCTATATGTTGCAATAAATGGAAGCCTGAGGCAGTGGATGTTAAAAACTCATTAGCCTCCATAGGGTCCAGTGAAAGAACACAGATGAGGAGCTGTAGGAATTTACTAGCAATATAAGAAACTCAAAATAAAATGTTGGGGGAAGGAAGAGGCCCAAGAGTTCTGAAGGCGGGGGAGGGACTAAATTTCATGAGAGTTTTCATTAGAGATCCAGGTTGGGTATGGAAGTCGGACCTGCCTCAGATAACTTGAAAAATGGATGTCAGACTACAAGCATTTTAACATTGTAACCTCTCTTTTTTCCTACCATATTTCCCCCCAGGTTTCTTTCCTTTCTTCAGTTTCACGGAGTGTACTTCCCAACTGCTGAAATAACTTCTGACGCTAGTCCCTCCTTTCTGTATCTAACAATTTCTTGTTAGAACAAGTTTTCTATCTCTCCTCCTGTTCCCCCCAACCACCCTGTGCTTTACTCCTGTTATGATTCTCTGCTTGTGTTCTGATCTTGTGACTCTGAAGTCATTATCCCTAACTTTTCTTAATCTCTCTGTCTCTGTCTCTGGATAATACTACTTGCTTTCTCCTTTTCATCATTTGCTCCCTTTCCCACTATTTCCTCCCTTGAATTTCACTCTGCCTTCCTTTCTTCTCTCCCTTTCTGCCTCCTGTCACCCTTGTTCTCTTTCCCCATAGGACCATTCCTCATTCCCCCTTCATAATGTCCCTTCACCATTTGGTCTCAGCTCTTATACTTTCTCTCCCTGATGCCTTCACCTCTGTACTGAGTGAAACTGAGGTACTGATTAAAAGCATAACTGCTGCAGCCGACCCAACAGTTCAGAAATGGCATAAGCAGCTCTTCTATACTGTGAGCAGATGGGGAATCTGGAGTGGAGCCTTGATCTGCTCAAGATTCTCTTTCTACTCCACTAAGCTTTCCTACATAAGTAGGCTGGAAAGAATGAGATTTTTTGTCAGTAAACAGCAATAAACATTTCCCCGTACACACAAAAACTGATGAAAAAATATTTCCATCAACAATCATTGAAATTTACTGAGAGGCAAAGTAAGAAAAAATACTGCTTGGGAACTTATTAGAGTTTGATTTAAGGATCTTTAACTTGTATATTTCAATGTAGGATGTTTACAATTTGTGTTTTAATGTTTTTTTAAAGCTTTCACTTTTTGTATCTCAAAATCTATTGTCACTAAATAATTGGCTGAAGACCCCCCCCATAATTTACCACTATTGTGAAAATTTAAACTGATAAAATTAAAAGGTGCTTAAAAATAAACATTGTAGCTATCCAATGAAGAAATAATAAAAATATTGAATTCTGCCAAACCTATTCATAAGTAAGAAGAAAAGTGACAGTACTGTCTATGAGATGGAGAATATAGTAGTACTATTAATACTGGTGACCTACTTATTTTAGCATCTAGAATTTCATTAGGCTTAACTTCTCCCATAATCCACAAAATATATAAAAGAGAAATTGCTGTATCTTATCTTGGCTGTACATCTATAAAATTTAACTTGCTGCTCTTCAATGAACAAGCTGAGTCAATGGAAGACGCATGCATTCAAGTGTCTAATAAATCACAAGAAATATTTCATCCACCAATGAAGTGCAGTCTCCTCTCCCATAGAAAGAAATGGTCATTTAACAGTTCACACTAATAGTATATAGCAGCTTAGGAAAGTGAAGAAGAGTACTATGTCCATTGAGAACACAGAGCGAACTTATTATTTGTTGTCTCCCAACAACGTGCTGAAACTTTGGCTTTGTACTGATGAGGGAATGACTCACTCATTCCAAGGATCACCAACATCACTTTTGGAAACAATTGCATCTTCCTGAAACATATCCCAGCCAGATATTAACTGAGTACCATCCTAATTAGTTAACTTTTTCATGATGCTTTGAAATTACAAAGCATGCCATAAATGCTATATAAGATACAAATACATCAAAGCTGAAATTGTTACAGTAGAACTTCAGAGTGACAAATACCATAGTTATGAACTGACCAATCAACCACACATCTTATTTGGAACCAGAAGTATGCAACCAGGCAGCAGCAGAGACCCTCCCCCACCCCCCAAAAAAGCAGCACATACGTTATAGTGCTGTGTTAAACGTAAATGACTAAAAAAAATAAAGGGAAAGTTTTTTAAAAAGATTTGAAAAGGTAAAGAAGCTGTTTCAATGCTTTTTTTTTAAATTAAATGGTTAAAAGCAGCGTTTTTCTTCTGCATAGTAAAGCTTCAAAACTGTATTAAGAGAGTTTTAAACTTTTGAAAGAACAACCATAATGTTTTGTTCAGAGTTATGAACAACCTTCATTCCCGAGGTATTCATAACACTGCAGTTCTACTGTATTACTGGTGGTATGGCAGTACAGATAGTATATAATTTGAAAATTAAAGATTTCTCCGGCAACACATTTGCTTGTGTACCAAAATCTGTGTACCAACATAGACCAGGATTTAATCAGTAGTGATCATCCCACTACAGAAGATTAGCAGATTTACCTGAAGATAAGGAATGGAAATGTGAGGAAAGAGATGGAGAAATGTCCAGTTTTCCTGATGGCATAAAGGACACTGATGATAAAGAAGAATGTGGCTCACATGATAAGGTGAGTAATGACAAAGAAAAATCTGGTTTACGTGAAAAGGAGAGAAATGATAAAGAATAATCAGCCTCACATGATGACAGAATCAGCAGTGAGAAAAATTTCACACCACAAATCGATACATCAGATGCTGCTTTATGGCTGGCAAGACTAAACTCTGCCAATGTTGGTCGTACAATTTTGAATGGGCTAGGCAAAATCGGGGACGTGACATTTCCAGTAAATGAACAGAAGCGAGACTTCTCAAAGTCACACTGTGAAAGAGTGCTTGAGGATGGTGAGAAATTGAACCAGCGTTGGCTTGTTTACTTGAAATCAACTGACAAAGTGTTCTGGTTTTGTTGCAAAATATTTGATAAGAATGCCAAATTGTTGCTTGCAATTTCCGGGTACAATTACTGGCATAACTTAGCTGATGCTTTAAAGCAACATGAAAAGCCTCCTGGGCATTTTATGGCCTACTCCAGATGGATGGCGGTTGAGTCCAGGCTCAAGCTGAATAAATGCATAAATGCATAAAACCGGTGCATTATTAATACAGAAATCCAGCATTGGAGGAATGTGCTTGAGTGTCTGATCTTAATTACTTTCTTCCTTGCAAAGAATTATTTGGCTTTCTGGGGCTCGTCCGATAAGTTCCTCACTGAACAGAACAGTAATTTCCTCAGTTTTGTAGAGCTTCTTGGGAAATATAATGATGTCATGTGTGAGCATCTATGGCTAGAAGTTTGTAAAGAAGCTATGGACCAGTACTGCAGCAAAACAATTCAAAACAAATTGATTGACCTTCTGGCAAGGAAGATGCTTGATAACATATTTGATGTATCTCCACAAAGTGAAGTACTATGCTGTAATAATGGACTGCTCTCCTGATATTAATCACAGTTTAAATATGTCATTTACAGTGAGATTTGTTGAGAATGAGGATGACTGTATCCAGTTAAAATAACACTTTATCTGTTCCTGGTCTGTGGATGACTCTACTGGAAAAGGACTGTTTATGAACATTTTGAATGAAATGAAATAAAGCTTCAAGGCTGCCACGGCCAAGGCTATGACAGTGGTGCAAATATGAAGGGAGGAAAGAATGACATCCTAGCAAGGATCCTTGCACTGAATCTAAGAGCTTTCTTTGTGCTTGGTGCAGGGCCGGCTCTAGGCTTTTTGCCGCACCAAGCAAAAAAAAATTTGGCCGCCCCCCTCCTTTTTTTTCATGCCCCCGGCCCCTCCACAACTCTACCCCTTCTGAACCACTTCCCCAAATCCCCAGCCCCGCCTCCTCCCCCGGCCGTGCAGCATTTCCCTCCCCATTGCTTCCTGGGGGCCCCCATGTCCTCCCACCCTAGCTCACCTCCACTCCGCCTGCTCCCCCCGGTGTGCTGCCACTCCGCTTCTCCCCACTCCCTCTCAGGAAAGGGAGGGAGGAGAAGTGGAGCAGTGGCACATTCAGGGGAGCAGGCGGAGCAGAGGTGAGCTAGGGTGGTGGGGGCACAGGAAGTAATGGGGGATAGAGGAACCACTCCCCGCTGCAGCTCACCTCCACTCCACCACTGCCACCTCCCCTGAGCACCCGCGGCTCGGCTTCTCCTCCCTCCCTCCCAGCCTTGCTGCACGAAACAGCTGTTTCACTCACGGCAAGCCTGGGAGGGAAGGGGGAGAAGTGGAGCACTGGTGCGTTCAGGGGAGCAGGCGAAGCGGAGGTGAGCTAGGGTGGTGGGGTGCAGGAAGTAAGGAGGGGTAGAGGAACCGTTCCCCACTCCAGTTCACCTCCACTCCACCCCCGCCTCCTCCTGGAGCGCCCGCCGCTCGGCTTCTCCTACCTCCCAGACTTGCTGCGCAAAACAGCTGTTTCGCACACAGCAAGCCTTGGAGGGAGGGGGGAGAAGAGAAGTGGCGGGGGGGGGTGCTCAGGGGAGCCGGCGGAGGTGAGCTGGGGTGGCAAACTGGGGCGGCGGGGGCACTTTTCCCCCATGCCCCGGAGTCGGCATCTATGATGGGCGGTGCCAGAATGCCGCCCCTAGAAATGTGCCACCCCAAGCACCTGCTTGTTTTGCTGGTGCCTGGAGCCAGCCCTGGCCTGGTGGCTGCCATTCCCTCAGCCTTCTTGTGTCAAATGCAGCAGCATCTTCTTTAGATTCAGTATCTCTCTTCGGAGTACTGCAAAGGATGTACGTCCTGTTTTCAGTATCAACCGATCAGGTGGAAGATCCTTATGGACAATGTTACAAATATGACCATGAAACTGATAAGTGAGACTCACTGGGAGAGACGCATTGACAGTGTGAGGACAGTGAAAGTACCAAGTGACTGCATTTTATGATGCCCTGATGGAACTGGCGCAGTCCAGTAAAGCAGAACCTGGAATCCAACATGAGACACAAAGCCTGGTAAACCAGATCTCCAACTCCAAATTTCTGGTATCAATTGTGGTTTGGCATGATATCCTGTTCCAAATAAACATTGTATGGAAGGTATTAGAAACTCAATCAATGTATATCGCAACCGCTACTACTCTGATGAGAAGCTGCACCTTGATTTTATTGTGGCCTACAGAGACAACAGATTTGAAGATGCCATCACTTCTGCCAAGGAAAAGGCAGAAAACTTAGGAGTTGAGCCTGTGTTCAAGGAAACTCATATTCATTGGAAGAAGAGACAGTTTGGTTACGAGTGCAGAGATGAGGTGAGGGAGGTTTTTTTGCTCTCTCTTTGACACTGCTTGAGTGTCCATGAAAGGTTCAGACAAGATGAAGCACCACAAAAAGACCTGGGTTTTTTTGTATGACTTTGGTAAACTGCTTGCAGACAGGAAAACACTTTTGAACAATTGCACAGACCTTCACCGGCGGCTGACACATGAGGAATGTTCAGATGTCAATAATAAAGACTTTTATGTCGAACTGGACAACATCTGTCACATTTTGCCACACAGGCACACATGATACAGAGCTGATGGATAGTTTTCCTAATATGTGGATAGCTTTGAGGATTCTCTTCACACTGCTGGTCACAGTTGCGAGTGGTGAACACAGCTTTTCAAAGCTCAGGCTTATTTAAACATTTCATTGATCAATAATGGTTGACAAGCCACTGACATCGCTTGCTAGTTTATCGCTTAAAAATGCCATTGGCCAGTCTTTGGACCTTGCTGACACTGTGCTTTAGTTTGCTAGGGCAAAGATGAGGAAAGCAACCTTTTGAACTAAAGGATTAGGGTTAACATTCTAAAGCTGTCACCTACTGTAGCACTATTTAATACCAGTCCACTCAATGTCGGTGCACAGTTCAATTTCTTGATGTTAGCACATTTGTTATTCTTAAAATTAAAAAATTTCTATAAGTTTTAAAAGAAATGATTTTTATTTGTTTATATATGGCATAAATAAATACAGATCTTAGCATGCAAATTTATAGTTTTATATGACAGGGATAAATCATGGATGCAAATCGTGCATCAAGGTCATGAAATGGGGTACAAATACAATAAAAAATAAGGTATTCAAAAGTTTAACAAATGGGGGAAGGGCACCGAAGATGCTCCTTGCCTGGGATACCATTTGGTCTAGAGCCAGCCCTGAGAGCTGGGTTCATGTTCACATTTGAAGTTAGAATTTAGAGTTTTGCCAAGAAGTGCCAAGTTCATCAGCATTCTTTGAGATTAAAAGTGCTGTACAATCATTGGGCCATATTGTACCACATGTTTAAAAGGAGGAGTTCGGTCAAATTAGTGTTGCAACATGTCCTTTTATTAATATTAGTGTAATGGCTATAAAAGGAATTATGACATCACTAAATGTATTGCACACATTGCCTATAGACATGCTAAAATGTAAAGTGTAAATATATAAAATCTCAAACTCCTCCAAGCTGATACATATAAGCAATGAGACAAATCACTGTTTTACTCAGATTTTTTCCCCATATCTTTGTAAAGCTATGTTAGATGTAAAGATAAAATGACTATATAAATGTTAAGTATTACTTCTGAAGTGACCTAATGTTTTCAGACTCTAGCTTGTAGTAACTAAGCACAAAAGATTAATTTAGGACTAAAAATGAATGGTGGACTTAATAATATTTAATAACAATGCTAAGCTCTTATTAGATTGTTGGAATTGTTTTGTTTTCTTGTGTTAGAAGCCTTAATTAAAACCACTGTATAAATATTTTAAAAAGCAATAACACTGGCCATTTCATTAACATGAGTACTGTGATTGGCATAAATAGAATTCAAGTGATATTCCTCCTCACCTCAATGGGTTAGAGAAATATGTAGTATTTCACTTTCTAAATAACTGTTTCAAATACACAAAATCACCCTGTGACCATACCATCCTAAATGGCATTAACTGTACGAAGTAATATGTACACTTGTACACCCCTTATTTATAAAAAGTGACTGCCAACATTTGGCATTTTGATGGAGATATGCCAAACTTGCTGCAGTAATTTTAATATACGTGGTTTGGTAATATTGGAGTTTGCTGGCTCATCAGTGCCATGGACACTTCATTGATTCCTTTCATTGCCATATATGAGTTTATACATAAAGTGGCAGCTATGTGGCCTTGTGATCATGGAGCATATATCCTTTTGAACAAGGCACTTCAAACCTCCCTACAATTTTTCTGTGGCAAATGGATACTTAGGAGTATTCTGTGCCAATGGAATCTAGTGCAACCACCAGAAGTGGTGAAGCAACAGTTATGTCAAAAAGATGATTCAATCTATTAATACTCAAGGCAATATATTAAAATTATTACAAGTAATTGGACAATTGCATTAAATGATCAGATTTCAGTAATGGTTTTATTGTGATTTATTTTATAAAGAAAGAGATAAAATATACTGCACATGTTGCATGTATGTATGTAAGTATGTATGTAAACAAATAACACAAGTATATAGGGACAAAATTAGAAAAGCCAAGGCACAAAACGTGATCAAATTAGCTAGGGACATAAAAGGAAACAAGAAAACATTCTACAAATACATTAGAAGCATGAGGAAGACCAAGGACAGAGTAGGCCCATTATTCAATGAGGGGGGAAAGACAATAACAGAAAATGTGGACATGGCAGAGGTGCTTAATAACTTCTTTGTTTCGGTTTTCACCAAGAAGGCTGGTGGCGATTGGACATCTAAACTAGTGAATGCCAGTGAAAATGAGATAGGATCAGAGTCTAAAATAGGGAAAGAACAAGTCAAAAATTACTTTGACAAGGTAGATGTCTTCAAATCACCAAGGCCTGATGAAATACATCCTAGAATACTAAAGGCGCTGAGTGAGGAGATATCTGAGCAATTAGCAATTATCTTTGAAAAGTCATGGAAGATAGGAGACGTTCCAGAAGACTGGTAAAGGGCAAATATAGTGCCCATCTATAAAAAGGGAAATAAGGACAACCTGGGGAATTACAGACCAGTCAGCTTAACTTCTGTACCTGGAAAGATAATGGAGCAAATAATTAAGCAATCAATTTGCAAACACCTAGAAGATAATAAGGTGATAGGTAACACTCAGCATAGATTTGTCAAGAACAAATAGTGTCAAACCAATCTGGGAGCTTTCTTTGACAGGGTAACAAGCCATGTAGATGGGAGGAAGTGGTAGATGTGGTATATCTTGACTTTAGGAAGGCTTTTGATATTGTCTCACATGACCTTCTCATAAACAAACTAGGGAAATACAACCTAGATGGAGCTACTATAAGGTGGGTGCATAACTGGTTGGAAAATCATTCCCAGAGAGTAGTATCAGTGGTTCACAATCATGCTGGAAGGGCATAACTAGTGGGGTCCCACATGGATTGGTTCAGCGTCCGGTTCTGTTCAATATCTTCATCATTGATTTAGATAATGCCATAGAGAGTGCACATACATAGAAAGTTTGCAGACAATATCAAGCTGGGAGGGGTTGCAAGTGCTTTGGAGGATAGGATTAAAATTCAAAATGATCTGGACAAACTGGAGAAATGGTCTGAAGTAAATAGGCTGAAATTCAATAAGGACAAATGCAAAGTACTCCACTTAGGCCTGGTCTACACTAGGGGGAGGGGTCGAACTAAGGTACGCAAGTTCAGCTACGCGAATAGCGTAGCTGAACTCGAACTACCTTAGTTCGAACTACTCACCCGTCCAGACGCCGCGGGATCGAAGTCCGCGGCCCCCCTGTCGACTCAACCACCGCCGTTCGCGGTGGTGGAGTTCCGGAGTCGATGGGAGCGCGTTCGGAGTTCGATATATCGCGTCTAGATGAGACGTGATATATCGAACTCCGAGAAGTCAAATGCTGCCCGCCGACCTGGGCGGGTAGTATAGAAGTAGCCTTAGAAAGGAACAATCAGTTGCACACTGTAGCAAGGTGCTGGTGCAAAAGCACCTAATTAGCCCCTGCCCAGTCAGCTCCAATCAAGGGAAGCAGATTGGGGTTGATGGAAAAGGTCTGACATCAGCCTGAGGATTGGCAACACCTGCTGGCCTAACAAGCCAAGGGCTATAAAGGCTAGGGGGGAGCCAGAAGGCAGGCGGCAGCCAGGGAGAAGTCAGGGTGGGAACTGGATGTCTCCTAGCTGAAGGCTGACTCTGCCTGTAAAGGAGGTGACTAATCCTGTAAAGCTTGTATATAGATAGACACTGAGCCTTGTTGGGGGCAGCAAGCAGGCCCCAGAAAGAGGAGTGGGTCATGAACCCTGTTACACACACAAACAAAATAGGAAATGACTGCCTAGGAAGGAATACTGCAGAAAGGGATCTGCGGGTCATAGTGGATCATAAGCTAACTATGAGTCAACAGTGTAACGCTGTTGCAAAAGAAAGCAAACATCATTCTGGGATGTATTAGCAGGAGTATTGTAAGCGAGACACGAGAAGTAATTCTTCTGCTCTACTCCTCGCTGATTAGGCCTCAACTGGAATATTGTGTCCAGTTCTGGGCACCACATTTCAGGAAAAATATGGACAAATTGGAGAGAGTACAGAGAAATGATTAAAGGTTTGGAAAACATGACCTATGAGGGATGCTTGAAAAAAATGGGTTTGTTTAGTCTGGAGAAGAAAAGACTGAGCGGGGACATAAGTTTTTAACTACATAAAAGGTTGTTACAAGGCAGAGGGAGAAAAATTGATGTTCTTAACCTCTGAGGATAGGACAAGAAGCAATGGGCTTAAATTGCAGCAAGGGTGGTTTAGGTTGGACATTAGGAAAAACTTCCTAACTATCAGAGTGGTTAAGCACTGGAATAAATTGCCTAGGGATGTGGTGGAATCTCCATCACTGGGGATTTTTAAGAGCAGGTTGGACAAACACCTGTTAGGGATGGTCTAGATAATACTTAGCCCTGCCTTTAGTGCAGGGGACTGGACTAGATGACCTCTCGAAGTCCCTTCCAGTTCTACAATTCTATGTTTCTATGTTTATTTTGCATTTTTAATATATATTTTTAGTGACTGCCAAATGCACATGATCACATGCATGTTAAAATAGTATAGAAGATTTCACTAAATTTGAAACATAAACTAAACTGCTTATGTATTAACTGAGCACTTTTTTCCCTTTTTCCACCTACTGTTCTCAAAAATCTATTAATGTTTTCTAATCGATATAAAATAAAGTATACATTACAGACCATTACATAAATTATTTGAAAAGTCTGATTCTCTTTGCAAATTTCCAAAGAGGCAATTAAGAATATGCAGGAATCAAGTACCATTTTTCTCTTGGAGAATTAAAGAAAGGCTATAATTTAAAATGTAAAACAGTGTGGTTAAAGGATGTCATACTGCTTTGATTAAAAATCTAAAGATCAAATCAGATGTTCTGTGAATTCATAGGATTGGCACAGTAAAATGTGCAGCTTTCTTTATGGTATAATTTTACCAAGATTTGTATTATTTTTATACGCTGTTCAAGGATTGTCAGTATATAATAAGTCTTCTGTTTAACAACTAGCACTGTAGTGCAAGTAGAAAGAAATATTATCTGTACATTATAAGTAACAGCTTGTCCAGAGATCAGGGATCAGGATGCATCCAGATATTTCAGTCCCTGCTACTCTTTATCAAAGATGGACGGCTTCATTTATCTTTCAGAAGAGAAGTTTATGAGGTTCTTTAATAACTTCTCCAGTAGTGCAAGACCTTATCATGTAAATTATCCTGTAACACTTCATTCTAGATATACAGCATAGCTCTGCTTGCTGAGTGTGAAGAGAATATGAGGTACAGTAGGTATAATCAAATCCTCGTTAGCTCTTACCTGTAAGTGCAATAATTACGTGTGTTGTATCCTTGACCTTTTGTGCTTCTTAGTCCTTGAATATCACCATGAGTGAAGTAGTATCCTTCTTGCAATGAAATATATCACAGTTTAATCATGCATTTGTGTTGGCAAGCAACAATCTGCCAGCTTTTAGTGTTCTACATGTAAAATTAATAGAATTTATCTAAAATATTCCACTAAATTGAACACATCACAATTCACCTTCCTCTGCAATCAAACCTGGATACTCTCATAGAAATACAGCTAGAACATGAAATTAAAATATGCATAGTTTATGTGCAGACCTACAACTTTAAGCACAGACAACATACCTTTATGTCATTGTAATCCATATATGATTATATCTCATCTTGCGTGTGTTAGTGTCATTCACCTTATTTATGTTATGTGTTTATCTTTTATTATTTAGATCAGCCGACTCAGACATCACCTTAACAAGATGCATTATTTATGTGGTAGGATTTACAGCATCATAAATAATGAATACTGAAGATTGTGGAGGGGGCTTGGAGTCCTTTTTCAGAACATGAATATCAGCGATTTCAAATGTTGGATGCAGTGACATTGTACAGACATGACTTTGCTACATGCAATGAACAATGGATTCTAATCCAGACTACTGAACATAAAGAAATTTCAAATCACAGGTAGCCAGGTCCCTAGCAGAAAGCCTAGTAATCTTCTATGCCCAGCAATTGAATCTTAAATGTTAAGAGAGAACACGAAATAATTTAGCTGAATAGGAGGTGGAAGAATGTATGGACTAGTGTATGTGCAAGCCATACTAGGGTGTGATCTCATAGTGTTTCACACCAACTGTACACTCACTTTGCACTGCTGTACATTACTGCACAAGGCAATAAAGAACAGGGTGGACTAGAAAATAAGAATTCTGTTTCATGGAAAAAAATGAGGTTTCATTATTTTGTTTCATTTTGCATTGGGATAAAACTGAGATCTTTCAAAATTATTCTTGAATATCCAGAGAAGAGGAGCAAGAGAGTGAAAAAAAGACACCTTGGAATAGACAATAACCCTATGGTAAGTGCATTTATATGGGATGTTTAGAGATTTCAGTTCAAGTCCCTGCTTCAGCTAGCCTGACTCTTTTTCTGGCTCTTTTGCTCTGGTCAAAACCAGAACTTCTGTCCTGGACTTGAGAAACTTGCACAGTGAAACTTGTCAAAATGAGTGCATTTCCACAATAGTTTATCTCTAACACAAAAACAAACTAAAAAAACGCCACATCATTTGGTCAAAAAATTCCCAGCTTGCTCTTGTTGGGAATCAGGCTAATTATCCTCACTTAATCTGATATAAATGAGAAGTAATTGCATTGAAGCCTATGGAGTAAACCTGGTTTCAAAGTGGTGACAGTGAATGGAGAATCAGGGCCAATGTACTTAGGAATGCCTTTGAAAGACTGCAGATTAGGATCACTTTTTGTAGAGATAGTTTTGCTAGCTGGTTCAGAGGGACAAGGGAGTGGAATTGTCTCCCCTGCAGGGGCGGCTCCAGGCACCAGCACGCCAAGCGCGTGCCTGGGGCGGCAAGCCACAGGGGGCACTCTGCCGGTCGCCGCGAGGGCAGCAGGCAGGTTGCCTTTGGCGGCCTGCCTGCGGAGGGTCCGCTGGTCCCGCGGCTTCGGCGGACCTCCCGCTGGCGTGCCGCCAAATCCGCGGGATGGGGATCTCCAGCAGGCAAGCCGCTGAAAGCAGCCTGCCTGCCATGCTTGGGGCGGCAGAATACCTAGAGCCGCCCCTGCTCCCCTGTATCCAGTTTAGATATTTTTGAAAGTATCTTACCTATGCACATGTGAAAAAAAACCCTGTCACTCATTTTCCTGCTAAAAATTGATACTTACCAAAAAGTGGCAAAGGTGAAGTGTTTTTTAATGGGGGCAGGGGAAGCAGCTGGTAGGAAGTATGGTTTACATCCATAAAGTAGTAAAAAATAAAGCAAAAAATCTTAAATGGGAAAGAAGAAAAACAAACCGAAAAAAGTTTGCAAAATTAAGAAAAATGTGGTTACTCATTGATTTGGCCATGGTGTGAACTTGTTTTTGTGCAAAAATACAGAGATGTATTTTCATATTGCAGAATAAATTAAATGATTTTGGGGACATACTATGGTTGTATTCATGTTTATGCAATACACTATGAGCAGAATGGGTTAACGTTTAATGACATTATTCTTATTTATGAATCCTAATTATATTTTACTGTATACAATATTTTGTATGATTGTTGCTGGAAAACTAAGGAAAAAGATTGACGTCAAGCATCTAATTCACAAATGGACCAAACCTACAAAGATTTATGCATGTGCTTGCTCTTGAGTAGTCAGTGAGATTATTCATGTGCTTAAATTTAAACATGTGCAGGATAAGGAAATGAAATATAAGAGCATGGAGCAATGTTTGATTACCAAGGTAAGAGTTGGAAAATAGTTGTTAAACAGAAAAGCAAAAACTCTGAGTACTTTTGCTCACCTGAAGAAGGCTCTGAAGTGGAACACCAAAGATGTTTTGGCCAGACCTTCACTCTGAGAATAATTTATTTTTATTTCAGCATAAAATGATGTACATATCTAAAACTCATACACCCACATTTTTCAGTATATAAAATGAAAATGTTTGTTCTATCCATCTAGGTATATTTAACATAATTGAAAATTATAATTGGCTCACACATATGACTCTCAGTAAAGTTGATTAATCAAATGTGTATTTCCTTGAAAACACTCCTAACTTTTAAGGGCATGGTAAATGTTTGAGTTAGTGGCTAACTTGATTGTAGAACACTAACATATCAAAATAGGAATAAAAACACTGTGTATTTGCCAGGATTTACATTTGTTTTTTTATAAATGAGATAAATGTATGTATCTGTTCCTTTGCAGAATCTTGCTAGGCCTTGAACGCTCTTACCATACATTTCTAGATTTTTGTGCAGCCCGGTTTGACTTAAAAGCATGGATGTTTAAAGCATAGACTCCACATAGTATCTTTCAGCCTTCAGCTTTACTGGGATTTGTGTGCATGAATAAGTTCGATGCAGTGGGTTTGAGGTTTCATACATAGGAGTCTCACTAGAATAAACAGTTTCATTCCCAGCCTCAATCTCAGAATTTCACCTTTTGATCCATTGGATGTCATTAAGGTGCCAGTTTCTTCCCTACTATCAGAAAGTTCCCAGACTCAGAGGGTAAGCACTGCAGAGACTACAAATTCATCGCTGAAGAGATCTTCTAACATCTAAGTATTTCTGTTAGGACTCTGACTCTTTGAAGCCTTTATCAGGACTAAACACTGTAGTTTGTTCCAGCACATGCAGCTTCATTAGACTTCATGTTTTTGCCTCAAAACCTCTGTTGCTAAAACCATCTGTCATGTTCCTCCTATATGATGTTCTAGGATACAGCTTTTATTAAACTACTATATTAAAATTAATAATAACCAATTACAGGGACGACTGAAATTTATCTTTAGGAAGGACTCCCACATCTACAATCCCAGCCATTTATTTGTCATCTTTCACTGTCTCCTTAATGCCCTCTTCTGTCTCCACACAGGGGATCTGTCAAGCAGTTTTAAATAAAAGATTATCAATGTGATGGCCTCCTTCTCATCCTCCTCACCAACACTCTCCCACCTTTTTGTCTGTGATACTGAGGTTTCCTCGCTGCTCTTTTCTTCAAACCCTGCCCCAATGATTCTAACCTGCACTGCATCCTGACCTCCTTTGTCCCCCCATTGCTTCCTTTTTTCCTTCATCTCATACTTTTTCAGATGCCTTCTTTTCAATGTACAATCATACCACCTCAACTGAGGGGTGAATCTGAGAGCCAGCTAGCCTAGTGGTCAGGCAGTGACTCCACAGTTCTTTTTGGCCTGGTCTTTCTAGACAGGGTCCTGGCCAGGTTGTATGCAGCAGGCCTCAATCCCTCCTAAATGTGTCTTCTGCTCCCCTTTGGGTTCTGTCATGGCACAGGGGGATGGGAACAAGGCAGGGAGATGTGGGCCCTCCACTCCACTGCCATCTTTCTAGCCCAGGGCAATTTTTTTGGCCCGAGGGCCACACCTGGATATGGAAATTATATGGTGGGCCATAAATGCTCACAAAATTGGGGGGGTGGGTGGGGTGCGGGAGGGGATGAGGGCTTTGGCTGGGGTTGCAGGCTCTGGGTTAGGGCCAGAAATGAGGAATTCAGAGTGCGGGAGGGGGGCTCCAGGCTGAAGCAGGGGGCTGGGGTGTGGGGGTGGGGTGGGGCTGGGTATGAGGGGTTGGAGATGCAGGAGGGTGCTCCAGGCTGGGACTGAGGGGTTTGGAGGGGGATCAGAGCTGCGACAGACTGTTGGGGCATGGGAGAGGATCAGGGGGTGCAGGCTCTGGGCAGAGCTTACCTCAAGCATCTCCTGGAAGCAGCAGCATGTACCCCTCTGTGGCTTCTATGCAAAGGCGCAGCCAGGCATCTCTGCTCACTGCCCCGTCTGCAGGTGCTGTCCCTGCAGCTCCCATTGGCCTTGGTTCCCAGCCAATGGGAGCCGTGGGGGTGGTGCTTGGGGCAGGGGCAGCGTGCAGAACCCCCTGGCTGCCCCTATGTGTAGGAGCTGAAGGGGGGATATGCCACTGCTTCCGGGAGCCACGCAGATCCATGGCACACACAGAGCAGGGCAAGCTCCGACCCTGCTTCCTGGCTGGAGAGCTGGAGCAGGGCAATCCCCAACACTGCTCCCTGGCTGGAGCGCTGGAGCAGGGCAAGCCCCAGACCCTGCTCCCCAGCAGGAGCTTGAGGTCCAGATTAAAATGTCCGAAGGACTGGATGTAGCCTCTGGGCTGTAGTTTGCCCAGCCCTACACATCCAGGGTGCATCAAATCCTGCAGTTGTTTTCCTCTGTAAGTCTTTTAAGATATCACCATTTCATAGAATATCAGGGTTGGAAGGGACCTCAGGAGGTCATCTAGTCCAGCCCTCTGTGCAAAGCAGGACCAATCCCAAACTAAATCCCCAAATCACCCTCTCAAGGATTGAGCTCACAAGCCTGGGTTTAGCTGGCCAATGCTCAAACCACTGACCTATCCCTCCCCCTATTTTTCTCTCTACAAGTCTCCAGTCCATGAATGGGCCAAGGATCTTTGGGCAAAATCTGCCCAAATTCTCCATATGGTTTCTTGGACTTGTGAACATAGTGGATTTGCCTTCCTATACCTCCCAACCACCCACCTACCATAGGTGCCGTAACGGATCTGTTATTGACTTCTCTGATGGAAAGAGCAGCCATGACCTCTCCAACAGTGTCACAATGTGAACAGTGTCTGTGAATGCTATTCAGACCAGTAATAACTTACAAAACTTTTGTGTGGGTGAATCTGACCATCACACTGCTTCCCAATGGAAATACTGCCATATCAAGAGTATGTTGATGACCCACTTCTAGGCCATTAACCTTCTGTTTCTGGACAGGGGGGTCTGCTATGTGAGTTGCACAGAGGAGCTATTCAGTAACATGGGAGCACATCACATAGCTGGATTTCTCCTCTGTGTAACTCCCCAGATCCTTTCTGAGACAAAATATGTTCATCCCTCCCCTGTTGACTGCCTAAGGGAAGTTGAACATATAGGCCCTTAATTTATCATCTGTTCCAGGAAATACAATATCAATTCATGAATTAAGAACAATCCCTAAAAGTGATGAATCTTGCAACAAACTCAAATGTAAAATATGCAAATATAAGAAGCAGTTTGGCACTTGGTGATGGATGCAGAAAAGGAGTTGACATTAAAGCAGATTTTACAAGCAATGACATGCCAAAGCCTTGACATGAAAACTAGTTATATCCAATGCCAATCATTCATCTTCTGTCACTTTTAAGGGTTGGTCTTTTAGAGATGGCATCTATCCATACTGGCACCTGAAAGCACTATGTGGGAAATAGTACAATGTAGTGCATCATGAAAATGAAAGAAAATAAGAAATTGCAGGAGACATGAAGCCGGATGTTATTTACTATGAGAACAGTCACATCAGACTGGTCAAAATCACACAACAGAGCAGCCTCATTTTGGGCCCTCTGTACTATTGCAGCCATGCAAAGAGAGCTGGAAAATTCCTGCCAGATGGAGTACACAGTCACCTTGACACCACCATACTTCTCAGGGTAGGTGGAATTTTAAAGGGAGAGATGAAACAAGACACTTCTTTGCTGCAGTGGTCCCCATCTGGGACAATGCCTCTTTGGGAACTCTTACCAGCTGGTGCAATTTTAGAGCAGCCCTGTAGGCAAAGATTGGGGACAAGGAGGGGATACCTGGGATGGAGGGAGGCATATTAGGGCATTGGGGAGAGGAAGGGAAGAATGAGGGGTTTAGGAGTAGGGGTGATTAGGGAAAGTAAGAAAATGAGGGGTTTGTTGGAGAGGGAGGAGTTAATAGAAAATTGAAAGGAGGGAAAGATGGCATATTTTTGG
Source organism: Mauremys reevesii (assembly GCF_016161935.1). Lineage (NCBI taxonomy): Eukaryota > Metazoa > Chordata > Testudines > Geoemydidae > Mauremys > Mauremys reevesii. The sequence continues at coordinate 283,724,455 of NC_052623.1, forward strand.
AAAGAGAAAGACTTGGGGAGTAATAAAAAAGTCAGGCAATTCGGAGAGAGAAAAAAGAAAAGGAGGACTGTAAGGAAAGGGAAGTGGAAGGAGGATGGGTGAATACCCACTAAATGGATGGCAGAGCACTCTCCGGTAGACCTTGGTACTCCACAGGGAATGAGAAGAGTAAAGTAAATCAACCGGACAGTCGACCCTCCCATCAACCCAGCGTGGTGTAGACACTGCAGTAAATCGACCTAAGCTACGTTGACTCCAGCTACATTATTAATGTAGCTGGAGTTGCATAACTTAGGTCGACTTACAGCATAGTGTAGACATAGCTTAAGATGTCGAATCATAGAATATCAGGGTTGGAAGGGACCTCAAGAGATCATCTAGTTCAACCCCCTGCTCAAAGCAGGACCAATCACCAACTAAATCATCCCAGACAGGACTTTGTCAAGCCTCACCTTAAAAACTTGTAAGGAAGGAGATTCCACCATCTCCCTAGGTAACCCATTCCAGTGCTTCACCACCCTCCCAGTGAAAAAGTTTTTTTCCTAATATCCAACCTAAACTTCCCCCACTGCAACTTGAGACCATTATTCCTTGTTCTGCCATCTGGTACCACTGAGAACAGTCTAGATCCATCCTCTTTGGAACTCCCTTTCAGGTAGCTGAAAGCAGCTATCAAATCCCCCCTCATTTTTCTCTTCTGCAGACTAAACAATCACAGTTCCCTCAGCCTCTCCTCATAAATCATGTGCTCCAGCCCCCTAACCATTTTTGTTGCCCTCCGCTGGACTCTTTCCAATTTTTCCACATCCTTCTTGTAGTGTGGGGCCCAAAACTGGGCACAGAACTCCAGATGAGGCCTCGCCAATGTTGAATAGAGGGGAATGATCACATCCCTCGATCTGCTGGCAATGCCCCTACTTATACAACCCAAAATGCCATTAGCCTTCTTGGCAACAAGGGCACACTGTTGACTCACATCTAGCTTCTCGTCTATAGTAACTCCTAGGTACTTTTCTGACGAAGTGCTGCCTAGCCATTTGGTCCCTAGCCTGTAGCAATGCATGGGATGTTTCTGTCCTAAGTGCAGGACTCTGCACTTGTCCTTGTTGAACCTCATCAGATTTCTTTTGGCCCAATCCTATAATTTGTCTAGGTCCCTCTGTATCCTATCCCTTCCCTCCAGTGTATCTACCACTCCTCCCAGTTTAGTGTTATCTGCAAACTGGCTGAGGGTGCAGTCCAGGCCATCCTCCAGATCATTAATTAAGATATTTAACAAAACCAGCTCCAGGACCGACCCTTGGGGCACTCTGCTTGATACTGGCTGCCAACTAGATATGGAGTCATTGATCACTACCCATTGAGCCCGATGATCTAGCCAGCCTTCTATCCACCTTCATCCTTCCATTTTTTAAAGGTGGGCACTACATTAGCCTTTTTCCAGTCATCCGGGACCTCCCCCGATCGTCATGAGTTTTCAAAGATAATGGTCAATGGCTCTGCAATCATATTCGCCAACTCCTTTAGCACCCTTGGATTCACTGCATCCATCCCCATGGACTTGTGTTTATCCAGCTTTTCTAAATGGTCCTGAACCACTTCTTTCTTCACAGGGAGCTGTTCACCTCCTCCTCATACTGTGCTGCCCAGTGCAGTAGTCTGGGAGCTGACCTTGTTCGTGAAGACAGAGGCAAAAAAAGTATTGAGTACATTAGCTTTTTCCACATCCTCTCTAACTAGGTTGCCTCCCTCATTCAGTAAGAGGCCCACACTTTCCTTGACTTTCTTCTTGTTGCTAATATACCTGAAGAAACCCTTCTTGTTACTCTTAATATTTCTTGCTAGCTGCAACTCCCAGTGTGATTTGGCCTTCCTGATTTCACTCCTGCATGCCTGAGCAATATTTTTATACTCTTCCCTGGTCATTTGTCCAATCTTCCACTTCTTGTAAGCTTTTTTGCATTTAATATCAGCAAGGATTTCACTGATAAGCCAAGCAGGTCACCTGCCGTATTTACTATTCTTTCTACACATCGGGATGCTTTGTTCTTGAAAATTCAATAAGGATTCTTTAAAATACAGCCAGCTCTCCTGGACTTCTTTCCCCCTCATGTTATTCTCCCAGGGGGATCCTGCCCATCAGATCCCTGAGGGAGTCAAAATCTGCTTTTCTGAAGTCCGGGGTCCTTATTCTGCTGCTCTCCTTTCTTCCTTGTGTCAGGATCAAGAATTCGAACATCTCAGGATCACTGCATCCCAGGTTCCCATCCACTTTTGCGTCTCCTATTAATTCTTCCCTGTTTGTGAGCAGCAGGTCTAGAAGAGCTCTGTCCCTAGCTGGTTCCTCCATGACTTGCACCAGGAAATTGTCCCCTACACTTTCCAAAAAACGTCCTAGATTGTCTGTGCCCCACTATATTGCTCTCCCAGCAGATATCAGGGTGATTGAAATCCCCCATGAGAACCAGGACCTGTGATCTAGTAACTTCTGTTAGTTGCCAGAAGAAAGCCTCGTCCACCTCATCCCCCTGGTCTGACTCCCACCACGATATCACCTTTGTTGCGCACACTTCTAAACGTAATCCAGAGAATCTCAGGTTTTTCTGCAGTTTCATACTGGAGCTTTGAGCAGTCATACTGCTCTCTTACATACAATGCAACTCCCTCAACTTTTCTGCCCTGCCTGTCTTTCCTGAACAGTTTCTATCCATCCATGACAGTACTCCAGTCATGTGAGTTATCCCACCAAGTCTCTGTTATTCCAATCACATCATAATTACTTGACTGTGCCAGGACTTCCAGTTCCCCCTGCTTGTTTCCCAGGCTTCTTGCATTTGTTTATAGGCACTTAAGATAGCTTGCTGATTGTCCTGCTTTCTCCGTATGAGGCACGAGTCCTTCCCTCTTGCACTCTCCTGCTCATGCTTCCTCCTGGTATCCCACTGCCCCACTTACCTCAGGGCTTTGTAACTTCTTCCCCCAGTGAACCTAGTTTAAAGCCCTCCTCACTAGGGCTTGCAATATATTACAATATTTGCAATGTATTGCAAGAAGTGTCAGTCAGACATTCCTTTCAGCCTTCAACACACAAAAATCTGTTAAGTCTTTGTCAGAAAAGCCTCCAAAAACCTAACATGCCCATTGAATGAACAACAATTATTTGATTTTTATTTTATCTGTGATGCAGCAAAAATCAGGAGAGGTTCTTTGCTTCTACCATAGCATCTGCAAAACCTACGCCACTGGTTTTGTTTTGGGTTTTGGATAGCTTGGCTAATTTGCTCTCTCTTCCCTAAATGGCTGCTTTGGGTGCTTCCCATTGGGAGGAAAGGCATGTTACTTTATTATTATAGATTGATATTGTTATTATTAATTAACTTATTTGTACTATGATAGCACCCAAAGGCCTGAATCAAGATTAAGTCTCATTGTCTCGATGTTGTACAAGTACATAGAAAGTCATGTCATTGCCCCAAGGAGGTTGCAATACAATTAAGCAGATAAAATTGAGCTGATTTGAACCGAAGAAACAAATGCTATGTTTTCTTTGCTGGAGTTTCAGCTGGTACTATTCATAGAATCACTGTTGAGGTAGAGAAAATTTTGTGCCACAACCTCTGCTTTGGACCCAGGCCTTTCTTTCTTTGCAGGGGAAAGCCAATGGTGATGAGTTGGACCCATTTTTAGTGGCGACTTTCATTACCTCATTTATGGAGGGTGGAGTGCCATTCCATCCACTGAGAAGTGCTTACAAGGCTTCTGCTGAAGAAAACATCACCTTAATATTGGCAATCTAGGCACCCATCACCCGGTATATACACCTATATTTGGGCAATATCACTGAAATATTGTGGTTGGGGCAAGAGAATTATGCCTCAGATTTCTTTCACGTTTTTCAGCCTCAGTACAGACCTGATTAAAGTATTCAGAATGGACTGTGATGGATAAAGGTGGTATTATTAAATTTCTCAATTGTCTTTGATACCATGGGTCTTGAGGAGTTTTTGGCTTATTTGTAGGCCCTAGATAGATTGGAAAGGGGTGTTCCTAGGTGATACCATTTCTGCTTGTCTGAGAGCTTTTATTAGGGAACTTTGGGGGTATTTCTCTTCTTCACCAGGGTTGCTCATTTGTGGAATTCCACAGAGTTCCATCTTGCCACCCTATCGTTCAAAGTGGATATGAACCCACTAGGAAAAGGAGATAATGGATCTGTGAAAAATAACACAGCCCTATTCTCCAGTATTTAAGTATAAATTGCTCAAAAAGCCAACCAAAAGTCAACATTGTCTATCTTGTTTCAAGCCAAACATGTTTTTGTTTTTCTTCACACGGTCTCATGGTAATTAATCATAACAGTCAATGCAAAATGCTGTATATTTATCCATCTTCTTTTATTTGACCAGTTATTTGACCAGAGATATCAAAGAAGTATGATCACCTACTGTAGTGTGATTTTTGACCCATACAATATCTCCACTAATAGTTTTTTGCAAGCCTAGAACAGTATACATCTATGCAATGCTTTCTTCCTGGTGATTAACAGGAAGCACAGAATTCTTTCTCAAGTGGAACAAAATTATATTTTAGTGTTATTTCCATCACATGGGGAGAAAAATCTATGAGGAGGATTTAAAAAAAAAAACATTCCAAATCAGTCCTGTAAAAAATTATGAAAGGACAAATATGTTCTGAAGCAGGTACTTTCCTCAGCCTACATATTCCAGTAATATTATAAATTGCATTTAACTTTGTTCTTGCTGAAAATGTTGACTTTTTTTCTCACTTATAGAAATGCTATTTGTAGGTTTAAAACTGGCACTGGATATAAGAGGTGTGAGGCATACTGAATAATATATAATATGCTGTACGTTTTTAGATCTAGAAGGCTGGATTCTCCTGTCTGCTTTATACCCTATAGACAGTACAAAGTGACAATTAACTGGTTGCAGATATTGTGGAGAATTTTCCCTGAATGAGGAACTCTTCACTGGCAGAAAGCTGGCAGGGGCAGCTCTGATGCCTTTTGTGCCAGCTGCTCCTTCTACCACAGCATAAAGTATAAGGAGGGATGTTTTAGAGATATGGCATTGTGATGGGGTATACAAACCTCACACTGGGCCAAAGAGGGCTCAACAACAGTACTGGGCCCAGGTAGCTCACCCATCCAACCCTGCAGATCATGCTCCAGCTGGAGAAAGGGTTGAAAAGGGAGTAACCCAGATCAAAAAGTGGGGAGGAAGACGGACCTAATCTGAAGGCTCCTGACAAAGTGCTGGAGAAGACTCCCTGAGGGAATTGGACTATATGCCAAGCCTGATCGGGGCTGGTATTTTGATTACCTTTTCTTTTCATCCTGTCTTGGATCAGAAGCTGAGAGAGAAAAGCAGTGGTAGGAAGTGACCTAGGGAGGATAACACAGAGGGCACCTTCAAGGGCCCAACACTATTGATCCTATTAGGGCCCTGGGTTGAAGCCCAACGGAGTGAGTGGGCCCAGGCTCCCCTATCACTGCCCCTCCTGCAGCAGGAACTCAAACCACCAGTCTACCTCACTACAACCCTTGATTTAAAGGAGGACTAGGACAGCAAGACCTACTCAGTGGCAGGTGGCATTAACCACTAGGCCACCAAACCCACCAAGGACCATATTACATGCATGCTGGAGTGAAACGCTGATATGCTATTCCTGAACTGGTGTGAGGTCCATAAGGGATCTTTTACTGGTGGTGTAAGTAAGGGATACACAGCACTGGAGCTGTATGGCTCTGAATTATGGAGCCACAACCAGCTACCTGAAAGACCCCCTGTGCTCACCAATCCACCCACACAGTGAAGAAACAAGGTCAGAATTCATACAGACCTATTTGTGGAAGACTCAACCTAATATGAAGACGGGTCAGAGGAAGAAAATAAGATGGCTTTGCATGTCCCCTTCAGTTCACCTAGTTTTTTCTCAGCACAGTTGTTGAGAGTATAATAATAAGGGAAATGTAGTTTAGATTTCCACCTGCTAGGCCCCACCTAGGGTATACCACAAGATAGCCCAAACTTTGTGGCATAGGGTTGGGCAAACTTGGTGCTTGAGGGCAATAACAGAAAGGGAAAAAATATGGATCTCTATTCTTTTCAGTGTGAATAGAGAGCTGTATTGCACTAACAGTAAGCTCAAATGCCTACCAACGTTGCATGGTTAAACATCAAGCTCTCCTATTTATGTACCTTATATCCCATTGGTCGCCTACCTGAGCCCACAGGGACTGAATAACCAAAAAAAAAAAAAAAAGCTTACTACATTGTGCTAATGAGATATTTAGGTTTCAAGTCAATTAATCTTTAAAAAAGTTAGATTTTTAAATGATCACAAGGTTTGGATAGATCTCATTGCATTAAAACCATGTTCTCATCTCTGAGATTTGCCACTGGGCATGTACAACACCCTTTAGGTCTTAACAGGGGATACACTTGAGACAAAGACACCTCATTTTATCCACTTGGTGGTGGACAGGTGAGGGCAGGATCAGGGCTGCCCGAGGGGGGGGCGGGGCAAGTGGGGCCATTTGCTCCAGGCCCCATGAGCCCTGGCCCAGCAGCAGTCCAGGTCTTCAGCGGCATTTTGGCGGCGGGGGGCCCTTCAGTCGCTCCATGTCTTCAGCAGCATTTCAGCAGCAGAGGGCCCTTCAGTCACTCCGGGTCTTTGGCGGCATTTTGGCGGCAGGAGGCCCTTCAGTATTGCCAAAGACGCAGAGCGACTGAAGGGCCCCCCGCCGCCGAAATGCCACCGAAGTCACGGACCACTGCCGGGTAAGTACAAGCACTGCAGCTCCCCCACTTTGCCCCAGACCCCCTGAATCCTCTGGGCAGCCCTGGGCAGGATATCAGATGCTTATACAGTTGGCTTGTTGTTTATATTATGCTGTTTGGGTCTCATTTGGGGCACTGCTTGCAAAGGAGCTCAATCTCTCAAAGTTCATCTGAAATGATGGCCCTGAGTTGAATATTAGTCTTTGCAGCTGCATCTAGTTTTAATGGATGTTATCAGGTCTAAGCTGAAGACTACTCAATCTACTCAATACTCTTTTATTTTTATATACATTCAAAAAGATGAATATTTATTTATATATATCTAATATAATTTGTGTGTGTGTGTATATGTATGTGTGTGTATAAAATACACAAAGCTATTTGAGAAACTCCCACAGGAGCTAAAAATAATATACTGCTATACCTAGATCTGCATGGAAGAGAATGAAAAAGTGGCACTTGACAATAAAAATAGAAGATATTGCTGTGTAAAAATAGTGTGTGAATATGGTTCTTACTAATGATGAGCAAACTTCCGAAAGTTTGAAGATTTGTCTTGGTTCAGCTAGGGACGCACCAGTCTGATGATTATACAGAAGCAACTCAAAGGTTTTGGGTTGCAAAATTAGGCTGGAAATACTATAACAACATATTTTCTTGTGTGACTTCAGTACTTGTGGTCTTATGTTGCAGTGCAGAGGCATGCAAATAATGGATTCTATCAAACTCTTTCAGAATTACAAAACAGGTTTAGTTTGGGTTCAGTTTGAATTTTGGCAAAAATTTAGTTGAGGCAGCTTACTTGTTTTACTTGATTTGTTCAGCACTTCTGATGTATCTCGTGGACACTCATTTAGGCAATGGGCTTTTTAAGTGTAAAGAACATGAATCAAAGAGCGAAAAAGACGGGATCATTGTTAGTTTTACAATAGCAAGTCACCAGTGGCAGAGGTGAGAATAGAGCTGAGATCTCTTGGCTCTCCATATAGCCCATAGAAGTAGCTTAACTTTTTATTTTACTTAGCAGTAACACAAGGAACCTACAGGTCTCTATCCTGTCAGACATTGGCTAAACAAGTTAGCATAAGCAGAATAGGCCTATCACCCTTAGCTTAGAGTTACCCTAGATTTTGGGGAACTGGGAATAGCTTGCTCAAGAGAAGGAGTTGGTACATAACAATATTAGGCAACCACAGGATCACTGAACTGATACTGGACTTGGATATTTTAGGACAGAATCACTGGCAGATTTTAGTGGGGTGGTCACCTGCTCCAGCCCTGAGGGGTTTAAAGACAGCCCTGGGAGAGGGCTGTTGCAGGGGAAAGCAGCTACTAGGCTGATTGGAGAAGCCGCTGCAGCTGGGCCATGTCCCAGTCAGGCCTCAGCTGGCCCTATATAAGAGGCTGGGAGCCAGGAGTTCAGCAGACTTCCTCTAGCTTCTGAGAAGGATGGATCTGAGCAGAGTACTTGAGTGAAGCAGGGCTGGGGAAAGGCAGAGGAGCTGGGGAGCTCCAGCCTGGAAAGCCCCAAGCTGTGGCCTAGCAGAAGGCCAATGGGTACTGGGGGTTGCAGAGGGCAGCCCAGGGGTAGGCAAAGGCAGCAGGTCCAAACCCAATGTTGCCAGTGATGAGTAGGCTGATACTGCAGTCTGCCTCAGGGCGTGGGGGCTAGACAATGACTGGCAGTAGCCTTATCCTGAGGTGAAGTGGGGATAGTGGGTGGGGGCTCCCTGGGGAGGGGAGACCCTGAGAGAAAGGGGTTACTGCCAAGGGGAAGCACCCCAGATAATGGGGCATTGGGTCTGGGAGCGACATGGGGGCCAAGCAGCAGTGGGACACCGGCCTGCAGAGGGTGCTCCAGAGGCTGAATGAGCTAATTCCCAGAAGCAACCAGCAGGAGGTGCTGCAGGGGGTGAGTCCCACATGGTTACCAGATGTTTAACCATAAACTTGCTTTAACAATAGTTGCATGTATGATGAGCTAAAAGGCATTAATATGTTAACCTATAAGATAAGGACACCCCAATATTATGAAGGTGAGGAAGTTAGATTTTGAAATGGGAGGCTGGGCATCTGAATGAATAATCATGATAGTACCCAGGCCATATAATAAGCTAAGCCACAATGTAGAAGAGCCATCATTGACCCTTCAGCTCTTTCTTGTTATCTGCCTCAGAAATTTGGGCATTGGGGGAGTGGACCATCAGACTCATTTGGCATGCCAGGGACAGGGCTGGTCCTTTGTTTCTTACCACAAGGTCCCCAAGGAAGGGTGTGAATATATGTGTCTGAACATATAAAGGGGATGACACCAAATATATCCTTAATACTATATTACTGCTATGTGTTTATGCGGTTTAGAGCTTTCTTGTCTTTACTGATTGTTTTAATAAAAGTGGCTAAGGCTTTGCTTTGCCCTCAGTGGAATATTTTTTCCCATACACACTGGGGTTCCCTATACGATATTGAACTTGTTAGTTTTAACTCTGAGCCTGATTCTGGGACTAGAACTCTATTACCCTCAGCTCATTACGTTAATATCAACTGGCAACCAATACAATTATTAAGCATTAAAAATTAGGCTACCCAAGTCAATGTCCTCCCCAAGGAACTCTTCATTTTCAAAGACAAAATAATCAAGACTGTGACTTTCATGTGACAGAGGCTCAAGGAGGTGGTGCAAGATCGAGCAAGATCATATACCAAATAGAGACTGATTGCTCACTGACAGCTATGGTGTAATACTTAGTATATTATGGCCCTGATAGATGTACGTACTAAAAAATCTACCAAGGGAAAAGATAGCAATTGCAGAGTTTAGTACAAGCATCACTTAAAATGATAAATGAAAAGATTATGTATTCCTATGAAATTTCTCCATTAGGAGAGCAAAGTGTAATTGGCCTGATTTGACTGTTAAAACTTAGTAAGGACATAGATCCCTGCCCTAACTCCAGCAGATATTACTGTTCAGAAAAAGATACCCAAATTGGGGAAGTACTTCAGCTATGCCAGAATAGTGAAAGGGTGACCAGCCTTGGTTCCATAGTTTTTTGGGACAATGACACCGCAAGTTATAGCAGACTGGTTAGTTTGCTTTCAGTTTCCTATAGTGTTACTGCGGTGAACAACAACTGTTTGAACAGGTAACTTTAGCTACTAACTGCCATCAGTGTTGATGAGATTAATCCTTCAGCAAATAGAATACTAACATATGTACCATATATGATGGATAATGTGAAGTATGTAATGATAGGATAAGTTCAAGTTGATTTAATAAATACGATATGTCTTCTCAGCCAAAATTGGAATGTGTAAGTGCATCATCAAGCACCAATGACATTTATATATGGAACCAATTGCTCAGCTTGTGTAAATTATCATAGATCCATTGACGCCAGTGTAGTTATGCTGATTTACACAACCTGAGCATCTGGCCCATCCTGGCTCAGGTGATGTTAATGGGAGTTTTGTCAATTACTTCGTTATCTCTAAGTATAATTCATTCCCTATGTAAATTACCTTAACTTTCTTACCCAAACTTTATAGTCTTTTATAGTCTTTTTAACTATCATGAATAAGTTTATATTTATTACCTCATCAGCCTTAATATTAAGTTAACGAAAATGTGGTGTAGGAACAATTATGGTCATGAAAGAGATCTATACTGCAGTATTCCCTTACTTGGTGTGACTTGTGATAATGGACAAGAGAAGCATTTTAATGTTTAAAAGTATAACTCACCCTGCCCCTCCCCCCACCAAAAAAACCCCACCTTACAGTATTGAATCAGGCATTTTTTAGCAGAGAGTGTAGAAGTCTGGCAACTGAGCTGGCACAAATCTTGCAGTCCAGGCTTAGGTCTTTTGACAGTGACTGTCAGTCTGGATGCATGATGCCAAATTATGTGGTTTGGAAATGCAAACAAGATTGTGCTGAATTTATAACATTTTCAATTGGCATGAAAATCATTGCCATGATAAAAGGTTTATAACATTTCCTATTATCTTTACAATTTGTGTCCAAAAATAAGTGTTCTATAGTTCTTAAAATATAATAAATGGAATTACTTTTGCTTTTTCTTAGCTTTTTTAAATTTGATTTGCTAGCAACGTTTTTCATGACTACAGCCTTAGCAATCTGTAAGGAAATAGTGCAACACAGAGCCAAACAAATGCAGAATATTGAAAAGACTAAAGTAGTATATAACAAACTACTGATTTGTAGACTCTTATGTGCTTTAAAACTCTAGCCTGTATTTCTCATTACTAAGGCTCTGATCCTGTAAACACTTAAGCATGTGCTTAACTTCCTGTGTGTGGACAGTCCAACTAAAGACAATGAGACTACACACACATCTACATTTAATCATGTTCAGAAAGATTTGCAGGATCAGGATCATTGTTCCCCATTACAGTCTTGAGCCCTGGGAACATAGAATTTTTTCACAATAAAAAGATCTACAAACGAGGTGAATAACACTGAGCTGATGTCCACTATCAGCAAAGTGTTTTGACTTTCTAGCTTGTTTCTTTCTGGGGATGAGAGAAGAGTGGAAGTTTAGCAATTACTTCATTCAGGCCTCAGTTCAGCAAAGCACTTAAGCTTTGTGTTTAACTTTAAGCGTGTATCTAGCCCTGTTGACATCAATGAACCTTCTCATATACCTAAAGTTAAGCATATGTGTGTTGCTGGATTGGGCTTATAAAGTGTTCAAAAGCAGTACTAGGTTTTCTGTGCTCATCTCTTGTCTCTTACTAGTGACTTTTTATCTCTGAACTAGAAATGTGACACTTTAGAGTTTGACCTTGTGTTTCTCTATACACAACTCCAAATGACTTTAGATGCACAAGAAATGCAGGATGCAGCCCTTAACAGGCAACTTATTTTAATATATAAATAGGAGCAACATCCATTTCAATGTTACAAAAGTTGGATTGTTCGCTATAATGATGAGGAACCTGTATTTTTAATTACTCCTATGCATCACCAATTTTACTGAAAAGCACAAATTAGAAGTTAGTTCAATTTGGTTGTGATGGCCTCTATTTAAAAAAAATCCTACTCAACTCTGCACAAAGAAAAACTGCCATGTTGATAAATGTTTACACCACTACATTAAGCGCAAATTACTTACTTTCGTACGAGGTCACATCCTTCACTCAGAGTGATAGAATGCATAAAGTTCCTCTGGATTTATTCCGAATGGCTTTGGGGCAGCAATAGAAATTGAAAAAGAAGATATAAATCTTTATCATTGACTGCAAAGAGTATTGTTTGGTTTCATTTTGGTCACATTTATGATGATGATTTTGTTAGAGAAGAGAATACTTTGAAGGTTACCTAGAGAAAACTAGAGGTACTTCTATTGAGTTAAGCATGCACTGCATCAGAACAGCACTTTTCACATAACTTTAGAATTTTGTAGAAGGAAAAAAATTAATTTTCATTTGTAAACCTACAGGTTAATGCCAAACTTTTTTTTGCATTGGATTTTTCTGAAAATTGAAGCAAATCCACATACATTATTTAAAAGGACATCTGTTTTCTACTGTATTGCAGTAGTATCTGAAGAGAGGAGGAGTAGTGTGTGCTTATCAAAATGTGGCACTATTATTTTTCCACTTATATATTCCATAGGATTTTTAGTTTAATGATAGAGAAACCTTCTGGGAGAGGGCAGAGATGCCAGAGCAACATTTCAAAATTCTAAATATTTTCTAAAATAAATATTTCAAAATCAATCATTTATTGTAATATTGCTTTTGAACTATATTAAATCCTCAGTTGCTTACAAAAATATTTTAGTTTGACTTTTGATACAGAGTAACAGAATGGAAAGTGTTAATTGGAAATATAAGGCACAATGTGGTAGTCCTTACTCAGTTCAGATGCCTTGCTGTATAATTATTTAGGATTTTAGTTGAAAACCTATAGAAATGATGCCCTTATCTATTAAATTGGGTAGATTTTTGCTTAATTTCTATAGAACACTCTAGCTTCCTAGGGAAGGTATTATCTTCTAGCTAGAGGTGATCTCAAAGTCACAAAATTCAGATCCAGATTATGAATATGTCAAAGTTCAGGTTCTGATTTTGTTTGTATAACACATAGCACAATGGGGCCCTATTCCAATCAAGTCCTATGGGTGCAAACAAATGAGTAATAAGTTTGGTTCATTTTACAGAAAAAGACCCTTGGAAAATTTAGACCTGGATTCAGATTCTTTAACACTTTCACATTTTGAATGGATTCATATCATACATCAAACATGTTTCAAGAACGAGAATAAATTGCCTAGAGAGGTTGTGGAACCTTCATCACTGGAGGTTTTTAAGAAGAGACTAGACAAACGCGTGTCACTAATGGTATAGTTATTACTTAGTTCTGCCTTAAGTGTAGGGGTCAGGACAAGATGACCTATTGAGGTCCCTTCCAATCCTACATTTCTATGATTCTATGATCCATGGGTTTGGTTCAGCCCCACTTTTACATGTGTTGCATGACAACTAACTTCCTAATGTCAACTGGCCACATATTCCTTCTCATCTGGAAGGTTGGTCTTTCTAACGCAGGAGTGCAGGGTGAGAGCCTTAGTCAGGAATGTAGAGAGTCTTCCACTCAGAGACTATCTTCCATGAGTGTTTGTTTTCTCTCTGACAGAAAAAGGAAAAATTCACTTTTATTTTACAGCAATTAATACATAAGATAGCATACCATTAATTCATTTTGTAATAAATTCCAAAACTCTATATTTTCCCCCAGTAACTATATTTTTCCCCTCTGTACAAAGAACTGAAGTCTGGAATGCAATAAAGCAAAAGATTGCAACTGGTAAGTACTGTAAAATGAAATTATCTGACAGTAATTTCTCCTTTTCCCACAAATACACTCTTAGTAGAGGTGAAGATATGAAAACTCAATTGTATGGGGGAAAACTACAATGCACAGATTTTCTTTTAGATTTTTTTCCTAATTCACTATGAGAAAATTTAGTGCAAGTGAACAGTTGTATGAGTCACTGGAAACCCACACATGTCAAATTTAAAGATTATTCTACTTAAAGAGTATAGCTTTTGCATGTTGATTCCAGCACCCAGAGTTCTTACCTGTATTTCAATATTTTGCTTCTATGACAATGAAAAGATGGGTGCTAATGTTTAGCATTTCTTCTGTTTCAGTTTTCTCTTCTAGGTCAATTATGTGTTTGGAAATGTATAGCACCATTTCTTTAACTTAGGGCAGTTGTGGTGTCAGTATCTAAAGCAAGGAGAATTATTTGATCTATTCTTCAATCTGTCGCAGTTTCTCTCAAGGAATAAAAAATTACCAGTGACTAAGTTTGCACTCCAAAAGTTATTTCTGTGGACTTTGGCTTTAATTTTTGGCCATGAAGTCATAAAAAATAGAAGCAGACAAAAAACCTGAGGCTGAATTAGAGAGACAAGATGGGTTAGGTAATATGTTATTGTCAGTTAAGCTACATCTACATTGACATTTGGACATGGTAGTACCAGTACCCACCCCCCATCCAAATCTAAACCCCAGAAACAGGGATTTTGAGGTGTCCATGGCAACAATGCTAGTATGCCGGAAGGGACATTCCTTGGGCTGTGGAACATCCCTGCATCCAGGGATTCCAATCCCTGCCAATATGTAGTATGGACAAGGGGAAGGGGAGTGCTCCATGTCCTGAGCTGAATAGATCTCCAGACCCATTTCCACAATGCACTGAACCCTTTCTTGTCTGACCCTTACACAGATCTATAAAGGTTCCTGTCCCCTCTTTCTCACTTGTAGTCATTAGTTGCACTGACCACTCCAGAACAGTTTTCCCCTGCACTTTTTACATTGTTATATGTGGACATGGAAGATGCTCTGAGAGCAGCCGTCTGGTCAGCCGAGCACACCCGGGTCTTGATAAATGTGTCGTTGGAGTTCACTGTCTTCTCCCTCAGCAACAGGGATTTACATCTAAACCAGAAAGTTTCGGAGAGGCTGTCACAGGCAGGCTTTCACCACATTCTGGCTCTGTGCTAGGAACAGATAAAGCACCTGAGGCTCCAGTATTGGAGGGAAAAAGACTGCAACAGTCACTCCGGGAAGGGTCCTGCAACATGCCTCTTCTTCAAGGAGATGGACTAAATACTCTCCAGGGCTCCCAGTACTGAGCCAGGGCATGACCCCTTCCTCAAACCTGCCGGCCTCATCATCCAGTGGGACACAGATGAAGGCTAGGGCATGGAGGCAGTAGGGACTGTGGAGGAGAAGGTCCAGAAGGAGGGTGCCCCAGAAGATGCAGAGGAAGAGGAACATCTTATCCTGCACTTTTTCCTAGATGAGCTGGTTCAACAAGCCCTTCCTGATGAGCCATAGAAGGATGCCAAGACTCAGCAGGAAAAGGAACCCAAGGCTGATAAGTTAAAATCTCACCATTCCTGCCAACGTCTCCTCCCTCTTTCTATAGGGTCGCATTCAGGATTGGAAAACCACTAACCTTTCCCCCACCAGTGGTCCCTGACCAAGGCACAACTTTAAATTCAACATCTTATTGAATCACCATGAACCATTATAAAGCTTTTGGCAAAAGCTACCTAACAGATTATCAGAAAACTATCATACTGTGTCTGTTCCATTGTTGGCCAAAGGGCTGATAGCAAGGGAGGGGATGAAAAGGTCCAGTTTAGGAACAGGGCATCTATACAAGATTAATGCTTCTCCAGAGTTATTTGATATTCTACTCCTCTGACAATCACAAACTTTCACTACAGTAACAGCCCACTCCCCCTTAAAAATATGTGCCACACAGAAGTGGGACTCAGTGTAGTTATGGGTGGTTATATATAGGAAGGAGAAAGGAAATCTGTGCTTCTCTGAGGAATGTCACAGTGGTCCTCTGTCACAGTAGAAATGTTTTCAAGCATTTCCATGCCCTGGTGCCCAAAGTCTCCCTTCTCAGAGCCATGCCACACAAGTGGGGAGAAGGGAGGGTTAGTCTAGGATCCACAGTGATGGCTGAACAATCAAAAGGTGATGTCCCTTTGTAGAGGGAGGTGAATGGCTTGCAGTCTTGATTTGAAAAAACTGTACAGTTGCAGGGGCTTTTTCTGATCTTCACTGGACAAAGGGGTTGGATTTCCTAACGCTGCAGGGGCTAGTTTGAGGATGTGTAGGCATTTGAAATGGTCTGATTCTCCCCCCCTACAGGCAGGCCCAATCTGCTAGCTTAGAATATAGTCTTGTGACCAGGGTCCCAGGGGAGCCAACTGAGGTCACCCAGTTAGGGTGGACTGCAAAGAATGGGGCAGACAATTCCCAAAGCTGATATTCCAATACTTAGATTTACCAAATGAACACAAAAACAGCTTCTAGAATACCTCACTGGTTTACCTGGAAGCCAACAAGATAGTCCCTTTAAAGTAACCCAGCCTTGCACCTCCACCCAGACACACAAGTCAAATATGATGAGGATTACTGAAAATCTTATTCATCATATAAAAAAGTTCTACCAATCCCAAAGGATCGGACACATTACCTCCATTGCAGGTTAATGAATATTTCAGATCTTACCCAAATTCTTCTTATTAACGAAAATAAAGTTTATTTAAAAAGGAGAGACTGACTATTGGTTAAAAGGTCAGAATACATACAGAAATGAGTACAATTCTTGAGATTCAGATTCATAGCAGAGATGGTGAGCTTTGTAGATGCAAAGAGTTCTTTCAGAAATATTGGACTATAACTTATGAACTGTTTATATTTGGGGTGGTCCAGTCAGGATTGGGATCTCAGTTCTTAGGGTTTAGGCTTCCCCTGCATGATGCCTCAAGCAGATCTGAGATAAAAAGGAGTGGGACCCAAACATCTTTATACAATTTCAGGCCTTCTTGTGATAGCTTGGAGTCCTTAGGTGAACAATAGGCAATTATGGGGACTTTGAAGTGGAGCCATTTCCTAAGCATCACTGGTAATTGTCTCCACAGATTAACATAAAGCAATTGCCTGTTTTTCCACAATTCACAGATTTGCTATACATTTCAAAGAGAGATGAATACAGTGATATCCTATGTTTACAGTTCATTTAAATGTTAAGATGTCCTTTTGATCTCTGAATTAACAAAATACGGCATAGACAGGGACTTTACTTGTATCTCACATAATCAACAATGTAATCAAACACATACAATTAGTATCACCTTTAATTTCTACCAATATAGGTTTGCATTTTGAAGTTCTAGCCCATTTAACATGTCTCTAAAGGTTGACTCTGGGTCAACTAGCCTGCAAGCTACTTAACTCTTTCTGGCTATATGTCACAAGTCTGTTTCCATTTGAATTGTCTCCCAGTCCCATAAGCATATGTCAACAAATATCTGGTGCAGAAGAAACTCCAGCTGGTTCTTAAGGTTCAATGGCAACACAAATCTGATTGGTCCACCTTCATGCCACAATAATGCAAACAGCATTGGCCATGTTGGCATCCAATTTGGTGTGTAGGCAGCGCTGCCGAGCCTTCAGCCATACAAAGGCATATTGCACTACTATTCTGCAGCTGCTTAGTTTGGAATAGAATTCCCATTGATGGATCGGTGATGTTGGGATATGGTTTCATTAACCAGGGTTCCCCAGAATAACCCTGCACAGGAAGACACTGAACAGAACCAGGTTGTTTCTGGGGAATAAAGTCCCATCCTTCAAGTACAATTCTGATCTCCTCAGCACCCTGGAGTCATGAACCTTTTGTGGGGGTCTGACATTCATGTTCATGAACCTGCCTTTGTTGTCCACTAGGCAACCTTTCTGATTGACGTACTCACTCACTCATTTTGGGAGACAGCCATATCCCCATACTTTAACTTTGAGAGCCCCCGTAAAGTTGAGAAACTCCATTCCCTGGAACCCAGCTATAATGTCTGGAACTTTGGTGATAGCAACCACCCATGGGTGGATGAGAGTGTAGATAGCTTGGCAAACCTATGCCACCACAAACCTGACAGTGCATTCCCAACTCCAATTGGTTTGCAACTGACCAACAGATGTCTGGCATTGGCAGCTGCTAGAGGGCAATAGCCCCCTGCTTTTGCACGACTATGGGTCTCTGGAACCAAGTGTTCTGCTGTTGTAGGGTTGGGGCCAGCTCCTCATGGAGCTCCAGGAATGTATACTTCCTCATTCTGTTCTGCAGCCACTGCTTATCCTCCCAGGTTTCCAAGACAATGTGATCCCACCACACTATGCTGGTTCTCCTGGTTCAGAAGCTGTTGTCCACTCATGGACATACAATTACAACACTGGCAATCTCCTTTGTTATAAGGTGTCACTAGATCGGCCAGAGTCCCAGTCACCCATCTTTGGCTTGTGAGAAAGGTTTGAGTCCATTGACCCAAGATTCTCACTAGTCATGTCTGGCAACACAGACACATTTATCCTGGAACAGGAGCAGAACCACGTTGTCAGTCACTTGCACCGTGTCTTCCACCAAATTGTGTAGGAGAGAGTTGGAGCTGATGTTGCTAATTTTGTGAAGACAGCTGCAGTACCACCAGTACACAGCAAGGAGGATCCTAGAATGTCTCCTGTGACACAAACCCTGTGATACCACTCCTGAAATGCTAGCACTAACCTCATGTACCAAAAATGCAGTGTGAATGTGGGTATACCCAGGGACAGCACATATACTTGTGTCCAGCACAGCATATTTGTACTCTCGTCAGGGGTATGTGGTACATGGGCGAGCATAAACATGGCCCAGTGTCCATGAACACACTCCTTAAGTGTAAATTAGCAAAGCCCTACAGAAGACAATGAAGTGACACTGATTTACAACAGCTGCAGGTTGGGCCCAATGTCATAATTGCTCTATTTTCTAACCCCTTCACAAAATTCATCAAATATTAGTTATTTTTACTGGATTTTCTTATGTTTCAATATCCTCAAATGTTAATTTATCATCTACTTTTAAGGATGTTAGCAATTACACCAGTGAGGCAATCCTAAAATTGAGATGCCTGCAAAAGAAAGTTATTAAAATCACATAAAACTACACTACACTTGGCTAAGATGGTATCAAAGGGGACATAATCTATTGTTTCTTTTTTCTTTTTGGAGTTTCATACTTATCTTTTCCTATCTGTGAGAACGTGCCTATTTATTAATGAGAAATTCCTATTTTCAAACCTCTTCCTCTTTGATAATTATCTTTTGACATCATTTGCCTAACGTAGACTTTTACCTCAATCTTTGGCCTCTTTTGTCTACTCCAGATTATTCCATAGCTAGAACTAGAATTACAGAAGTAAGATTAAGGCCAGGGGGCGGGGGGTGAATTTCAAATACAAAGGGCAGTTACATACCCAACTTCCTATCTTTTGTGCCTTTGAAAATCTTTCTCTAAAACACACCCACCATAAGTATGAAAGGGATATAAACTCTCATGCTTCAGGAGATAAGACAACCTATACTGAGGGGATTAGGAAGATGCTTCTTGATCTTTACTTAGAAATATCACGGTTGGAGTAGACTGGATATTGGAATATATGAAATACTGGTCTGATTCAGTATGGCAGTTTTTATGTTGCATTAGTACATTAATGTTACTTTTTAAATTCTGTTGTTAATTAACATTTATGTTCTTCACCCACCTCCATGATCTACAACTGCTCTCTCTTCAGACAGTTGTCCCTCATTGCCATCATCCAGCCTGACTCAGCAATTGCATCTGCTTTATGGGACTTATTCCTGTTATAGTCTAAACTTTTCATACCAGACCTCATGAGATAAAATATTAAACAAAACACGAACAGCCTCCTTCTCTTCAGCAACATTCTAGAAAAGATGATCTT
Source organism: Mauremys reevesii (assembly GCF_016161935.1). Taxonomy (NCBI): domain Eukaryota; kingdom Metazoa; phylum Chordata; order Testudines; family Geoemydidae; genus Mauremys; species Mauremys reevesii. Next base: position 283,744,100 of record NC_052623.1, read on the forward strand.
CTCTTATCTATCTGAATTACCTTTGCTGGAAAAACTTTTGTGACTACTGGGCCTTTAATGGTATTGACACTTTACTTTCCTAGGTAGTTAGTGAAATGATCTTATGTTTGTCTCTGATCGAGACCTTTTGAAATCTATTGTACTTGTTCTCAGTACATCATTAAGTACTATTGATCATTCTGTCTTTGAGGAGATGTCTGCAAAGAGTATATCTACACAGCAACCAGTGCTTAATTTGTGTCAGGGCTTGCCAGGGCTGAGCCCAGGCACCTCTAGGATTGATAGTTCATAGTCCCAGCACAGCTGGGCTTGCTGCATCAGTTATGAATGTAAAAAAAATTGCTTGAATCCCAGCACTTCTTTCATTACAAATTAAGCACTGTCAGCAATGAGCCACATGGCTGGCCCATGTCAGCCTAACAGAGCTCATGGAGCTCAGGCTGAGGGGCTGTTTCATTGTTTTGTAAACTTCTGGGATTGGTCTGGAGCTCAGGCTTTGGGATCCTCTCGCTTTGCAGGGTCTTAGAGCCCGGGCTCAGCCTGAGCCTTGAAGTCTATACAGCAATGAGACAGACCTGTAGCCTGATCCCCATGAGCCCAAAACAGCTGGCAGGGCCAGCTGAGGGGTTTCTAGTTACTGTGTAGAGATACCCATCGAGATACACAGGAAAGTTAAACGAAATTAACTAAAGGTGTGAATGTAAAGACTATTAGGTAAATCACATTAAAATCCTTTGTGGATGCATTCCCTTCAAAGGGCATTAAGCTAAAGTGAACTGAGGCCAGTTTACTTCTTAATGCACTTTCAATTAACCTTTAGTTAATTTTGATTTAATTTTCCTGTATGTCTTTATGTAGACATTCTCTGAGTACCTAAAAATAGGAAAAAAGTATAATTTGAATTTTAAGTTTCTAATTGCACTGTGACATCAGGGCGTGACTAAGGCCTGGTGTACACTACAAAGTTAGGTTGATATAAGTAGCCTTGCATCAATCTATAGGTGTATAGTTCTATGCTCAAATTCATCTCCAACCAGTATAAGAACCCTGCTACAGCAACACAGTAAAATCACCTCCCTGAATGGAGTAGAGCCATGGTCAACCAACTGAGGTCGATGCAGTGCAAATGTAGATGCTGCATGAACTGTGTCAACCCTAACAGTCCTCCAGCAGCTATTTCACAATGCCCCATTCCCTGCAACTGGTCACTATTTTAAGCCCCACAGCCCAGGCGTCACAATGACTGGAAGCCACCCTGCCTTTTAAAATCCCCAAAGTGTTTTTTCACATGCCTTTTCCTAATTGCCCACCTTGATGCAAACACTTAACAGTTCATCCTTGTTGGGTGCAATTGCCCAACCAACCATGCTGGCTCCATGCACTAGATGTGCTCTTGCATGGAGTACAGAGGAAGTGCTGGATCTACTGGGCCTGTGGGGTTAAGAGGCTGCACAAGCATAGCTGCGGGCCGGCCATAGATACATGGACTTCTATGAGCAGATTACACAGGGGATGCAGGCAGAGGGGTATGACAGGGTTCAGCAGCAGCAGTGCTGTGAGAAAGTCAATGAGGTTTGCCACACATACCGCAAGACCAGAGAGTGCAACAGTAGATCTGGTGCTATACCATATATCTGCTGCTTCTACAAAGAATTGCTCACCATACTTGGTAGAGACCCTACCAGCACTCCGCAGACCACTGTGGGTACTTCAGAGGAGCCTCAGATGGAGACCCCTGCTCTGAACAGTGAAGAGGACAAGGATGGGGAGAGACATGGTGGAGGACTCCAGCCAAGCTGTAAGCCAAAACCTGTTTGAGACCCTGCCACAATCTAACCAGTCCCACCAGGTGAACGCTGATGAGCCTGATGAAGAGGAAGGGAACTTAGATAAATGCATGCATGCAGTTGTCCTTACAGTACTCAGATTTAAAGCTGGAAGCCGACCCATCCTCCTCAAATTAACAAGACAAAAGTATTGACTTTTCATTGTTCTACTCATATGAGACAAGGTAGAGATACAACTGGGTAGGCAGGTGGACATGTGAAGCACTTTGTTTATGTGTACAGGGATGTCTGTTTTATCCTTCTGAGATATCGTGATGAAACTTTAATGGAGATATTCTGCAATCCTCTCCCAAAGATTTCTAGGGATGGCTGCCTTACTTCTTCCTTTTCCTCCTTTGCTATTCCTGTGATGAGTTTGTCTGGCATCATTACTGTCCACAGGAGTGAGATATCTGCACTTTTTTTCCACTTGAAGTTCTATTTTTGGAAAATCAAATATCTTTATTAATTCACAATAAATATAGCAGAATTCATAGTGGTAGTCAAAGCAAACAATACTTATAAATGCATGCCAAACATTAAAAAATTCATAGCTCCAGGAAAGCACCCCATCATATTTATAAATGTACAGCAAGCACTGCAGAGTTCTTTGCAACCAAAGCTCCAGATGGAGCAAACACTCCAGCATAGAACACTACTCTGGATGACCATTTAAAATGCTCTTTAAAAGCCTCCCTCAACTGAATAGTTCCATGTTGGGTGCTAGTAATAGCCCTTGTGTCTGGTTGTTCAAAGTCAGCCTCTGTCCTCCACTCTGACAACAGTTCCCCCCCACCCCCATTGTTTCACAGGTATTATGCAAGACACAACAGGCAGCTATATTAGCAGGAGTGTGGTAAGCAAGACATGAGAAGTAATTCTTCCATTCTGCTCAGCAGTGGTCAGGTCTCTGCTAGAGAATTGTGTCTTTCTTGGCACCTCAATTCAGGAAAGCTGTGGACAAATTGGAGAAAGGCCAGAGGAAAGTAGCATAAATGATCAAGAAAACAGGACGTACGAGGAAAGATTGAAAAAAACTGATTTTGTTTAGTCTGGATAAGAGAAGGCTGAGGGGGGACATAAGTCTTCAAGTAACTGAAAGTTTTTCATAAAGAGGAGGGTGATAAATTATTCTCCTTAACCACCAAGGACAGGACAAGGAGTAACACGCTTAAATTGCAGCCAGAGAGATTTAGGTTAGACATTAGGAAAAACTTCCTAACTGTAAGGGTAATTAAACACTGGAGAAAATTACCTAGGGAGATGGTGGAATCTCCATCATTGGAGGTTTTTAAGAATATGTTAGACAAACACCCTATCAGGGATGATCTAGATAATACTTAGTCCTGTCTCAGAACAGGGGACTGTTCTAGATGATCTATTGAGGTCCCTTTCAGTCTTACATTTCTATGTTTCTATAATCAATGGGATATTGTTCTTCCTGAGATCCAAACTAGTGAGTAAACACTGCCAGGGGCAGCTCCAGGCACCAGCACGCCAAGTGCGTGCCTGGGGCGGGAAGCCACGGGGGGCGCTCTGCCGGTCGCCGCAACAGCAGCAGGCAGGTTGCCTTCGGCGACATGCCTGCGGAGGGTCCGCTGGTCCCACGGCTTCGGCGGACCTCCTGCAGGCTGCCGCCAAATCCGCGGGACCGGGGACTTCCCGCAGGAAAGCCGCCGAAGGCAGCCTGCCTGCCTGCCGTGCTTGAGGCAGCAAAATACTTAGAGCTGCCCCTGAATCTACCAAAAGCAGATTCAACAGACATTCTGCACCTGCTGAACTAACAGTTGAATCTTTTCTTGGTGCTGCCATGGTGGGCAGTCTATGGCTTCATGAGCAAAGGGTAGGCTGGGGTCCCCCAGAATCATTATTGGCATTTCAGTATCATCAATGGTAATCCACTGATCAGAAAAGAATGCCCCTGCTTGCAGCTTTCTGAAGAGTCCTATGTTCTTAAATATGATAGCGTCATGTACCTTCCCATGCCAGCTGACATTGGTATGAGTGAAGCATCTCATGCCATCTATCACCTCACTGCAGTTCAGGAACCCCATTGCTGCAAATCCATCCACTACGTCCTTCACATTGTCAGTAATCACAGTCCTGTGTAGCAGGAGACAATGAATGGCCCTACATGCTTGTATGACAACAGCCCCCTCTGTGAATTTTCCAACTCCAAAATGATTTACCACTGACCAGTAGCAACCTGTCATTGCAAGCTTCCAGAGTATGATCACCATTCATGTCTCCACTGTCAATTCTGCTCTCATTCTGCTGTCCATGGACTGGAGGGCTGGGGTAAGCTCAGTACACAGATTCAGGAATGTGGCCTTTCACATCTGAAAGTTTAGCAGCCATTGCTTGCCACCCCAAATCTGCATAATGATATGATCCCGCTAGTCAGTGCTCATTTCTAAGGATGAGAAGCAGTTCTCTACCATCTATAGCTGCTCTGTGAATGCCTCAACAACTGATTTGGTTTTTGCTATGTCCCTCAGCAAATTGTACTCAAAGAAATTGTCATGTCCCCTGTTGTTGCAGTACTTCCTGCGGGTCTGGAAAATTGTTCATCCTGGAGTTGAAATGTTCATAAGAATAGTGTAGATGGCAGATACCAAAAAGTACCACTCAGGTTTGTAGGATTTTTTTTTAAAAAGGCACAACAAATTTTGAATATGGACAGCATGATGGGATGGGGAAAGTAGAATGCCAGGAACCAGTCCCTTAGCTCCCAGACATCTGGGGCAAGTCATTTCTATCCCACAACACATTGTGAACATTTTCCAAAAGGCATTGCACTGGATAGCAGTGCTTGGTGCACTGGGATGCCTACCCATGGTACACTGCACTTTGCATCCATACTAGCACTCCTGGTGAGTATACACAGCACAGATGCAGGCAGCAAAGTATGCATGCACCTGAATAATATACAAACTTCAGTGGCTGTCTGCCTATGTAACTTGCATCAACCACAGTTTCTAGTGTAGATATGGCCTATGAATCTTACCATCACTCCCTCAGTTAGAAGGTGCTCCTACGCACTGCCTTTTGTCCTTCTCTTCATCTATTTCACACACACACCACTTCTATCAGGTTGTTGTCCTCACTTCTACAGTATAGGAATAACACACTATTGTACACCTCTTTTCGTAAATCATAGATCGTATCAAATGGTAGTGCCTGCAGCGATGAGATTAGAGTAATGTTGATGAGCAGTATAATAGAGAGGTACAAAGAGAAAATGCACCAGACAGGAAGTGTGAATGGAATAGGCAGTGTTAATGAGAATGGAATAGAAACATTGAGAGTGAAAGCCAAACAAACAAAAATTTAAAGGGGAAGCAGAGTGGAGCAAGTGAAATTAAAATCTGAATTGGAAGTAATAACAATGAGGGGAACAAAATACAAAAAAATAGTCTTTTGTTATATAGTATCCTTAGTACATAATATCACACACAGTGATTCTGGTGTCAATGGCAAGCCAAATAGAAATGGTATGGTGTGTATTCAGGTTTTGTTTTTTAAAGGCAATAGGCAAGATTTGAGTGAAACAATTACTCTATGGCAGGGTTTCTCAAACAGGGGTCGCTGCTTGTGTAGGGAAAGCCCCTGCTCGGCCAGGACGATGTGTTTACCTGCCCCGTCTGCAGGTTCGGCCAATCACGGCTCCCAGTGGCCGCAGTTCACTGCTGCAGGCCAATGGGAGCTGCTGGAAGCGGTGGCCAGTACATCCCTTGGCCCATGCCGCTTCCAGCAGCTCCCATTAGCGTGCAGCAGCGAACCGTGGCCACTGGGAGCCACGATCGGCTGAACCTGTGGACGGGGCAGGTAAACAAACTAGCCCGGCCCAACAGGGGCTTTCCCTACACAAGCATCGACCCCAGTTTGAGAAACACTGCCCTAACCAGGGCCAGCTCAGGCTTTTTTGCCGCCCCAAGCGGCGAAGGGGGGGGAAAAAAAGCTGCGATCAGCGGCACTTCGGCAGCAGCTCAACCGCGCCGCTTCATTCCTCGGTGGCAATTCAGCGGCAGGTCCTTCCCTTTGAGAGGGACTGAGAGACCCACTTCTGAATTGCTACTGAAGACCCGGACATGCCGCCCCTTCCCATTGGCCGCCCCAAGCACCTGCTTCGTTTGCTGGTGCCTGGAGCCGGCCCTGTCCCTAACTGTGAGGAATCATGGGAAGGAGACAGAAAAGCAGTCAGAATGTAGGAGGGGAGTAGAGAAGAGGGTAGTAGTAATAGTGATTTGCTGTGATGGTAGTAAATAGGATCTAAAATTTTAGAGACGAGCAGTTTTGAAATGAGTTTGGAAATAGGAAGTCTATCAAAGAGAGAGAGAGTTATTTTGGTTCATAATGGACATACTTTTACTATTTGTCTTTCTTCCAGTAATTCCTAGATCTTTCACTGAAAATAAATTATTATTTTTAAACAAAAGCATCCTTGCTCCTGCAAAGTATATATTTGATAGACATTTTGCAAAGGGTTGTGTATTTTCACTTTTGTCAGCAAAAACAGCTTTTTGTACTGAGGCAAAATGGAAATGTGGGTATTCAGTGAAATGAAAGGAAACTTTTAAACTGCTTAATAAGGAAGACACAGAACATATTTGAATCAATTTAAAAACTTACCAGTGAACTCAAAAATACATGTGTAATATTCTTCAAAATGTTACTTATTACAACATATTGGTAATGCATAGAATTACTGTTACTGTCTCGTTACTGCAGAGTTCTTGCAGTCTCCCTGCCACATAGATAAAGCCTGTCATATTGCAGATATTACACAGAACAGTCACATGAGAGGGGCAAAAAGGGACAGGAAAGCTCCACATTTGATGGTCCACTACCATGCAACTGGGTGATATTATTTTGCACCTATGCAATGTGAATGCATCCCAGAAACCTTCAGCTGTGTAAACTCAAAGAAGCTGCATCACCAAAAAAAGGTTTTTTTAATGTGCTGCTCAAGTTAGAACCCTGAACAAAGGAGATACTTGAGTAATTCCCCCCTTGTCTGGCTCTCTGCAGTATACATGAAGGCCAAAAACTGACCCTCTATGACTATGGAGGCTATTTTTTAAAAAATTAAAATTAATCCCACTCTTTTATGTGCTAAACTGTGAAGTCTCCTGAACTGACACCCATGGAGCTGGGAATTTTAGATGAATAGAACTCTTAATGATCAACTCTACAGTATGTCTGATAAGTTCAACATTATTTCATTTGTATGGAAAAATTCTCTTGATGTTCAATTGATGTCCCGCTGTTGTATTTTAATGAACTGAATTTTAATTTCTTTTCATTTTAAGAACATCTATCCAGCCCTTATCCAGGATTTATAATTGGGAGGCAGGAGGAGGAATTAAGGCATTGTGTTTAAAATTTCAACATTTTTGTTTGAAGTTTAGGATAGTGGGTTTGATCAGGTAGCTAAGAATTATATTGGGATAAAGGCAAAACATTTCATTATAGTTTGAAAAATGAGAACAAGCATTACATTGGATGAATTGTTTTGTAAGATAATAGACTTGTTAGAGTAAATGTTAGAGTAAATTATTAGCCTCACTGATTGTTAGAATTTTTTAATAATGTTAATGGGCTAAATTGTGAACTCATTTGCACCAGCAGAAGTCTGGTGTGACTCATGGCATGACTAGTGTAACTGGCTGGTAGAATTTGGGACCAACATCTGATCCTGGCTCCCTCATTAAAGTTTTTTAAAATACATTAAATATCATTTTTCAGTATTAGTGGTTATTTAATGGTTCAAATATTTTAACAAGTTTCAGATAGTCTCCTAGTTTTAAAATGTATGTGAGGGTTCAGGATTTGCCCTTTCTACTTTCTGCCACCATTTTTGCTTCCTTTGCATCATTTTTTTTTCTTTTTAAGGTTTGATTCATCCCAAATATACTTTGACAGCTGCTGGCCAGCAAAACCCTGCAAACTTCCCGAGATTAGGTCCATAACCATGTAAGCTGCTCACTTTTCATGGGGGTAAGCACCCATCTGTTGATGTTAATGAAATGGTCTATTAGGCATTCCTTCCTAATGATACAATCTATGATTCTACTCAGCTCATTCACCATACACACTGATTGCAATTAATCAAGTTACCAAACAATAGCACGCAATAGCGTTTGAGAGGCCAGAGTTTTATACTTGAGTCAGAAACATAAATAAGAGGGGTCAATATTGCCATATGTAGATTTTATAATATACCCTGTAGCCATGCAGCCTGTCTTCAGCTGGGGCAAGTCACATAACTCCATCTAAGCTCAGAAGCTTCTCTCTCTCATCAAGAAGTTGGTCCAATAAAATATATTACCTCACCACCTTATCTCTCTGATATCATGGGACCTACGTGGCTAAACAACACGGCATACAATGAATCTATGTCCATTTACCCCTGCTAACGATCTAGCCCATCTTTTGAGAATGATGACTGTATTCACCGCTATTACTGATTTTCTGTTTTCTGTAGACATTATTTACAGGCTATTGCCAGCTTCTTTCTCTGTAAATTAAATTTGACTTATAGATTTTTTTTTTTAATCATTGAGGTTAGGGTTGCCAACTTATTAATTGCACAAAACCGAACACCCATGCCCTGCCCCTGAGGCCCCGCCCCCACTCACTCCAGGCTCCCTCCCTCCCTCGCTCACTCTCCACCACCCTCACTCACTTTCATTAGGATGGGGCAAAGGGTTGGGGTGCAGGAGAGGGTGAGGGTTTCAGCTGGGGGAGGGGGCTCCAGGTTGGGGCATGGGGTTGGGGTGTGGAAGTAGTAAGGGCTCCGGTTGGGGGTGCGGGCTCTGAGGTGGGGCTAAGGATGAGGGGTTTGGAGTGAAGGAGGGGGCTCAGGTCTGGGGCAGAGGGTTTGAGTGCAGGAGACGATGCGGGATGTGGGCTCCGGGAGGAAGTTAGCATGCAGGACGGGGGCTCAGCACTGGCGTAGAGGGTTGGGTTGTGGGAGGGGTGTGGGCTCTGGGAGGGAGTTTGGGTGCAGGAGGGGCTTCTGACCTGGGGCAGAGTGTTAGGGTGCAGGTGGGGGTGTGGAGTCTGGGAGGGAGTTAGGGTGTGGGAGGGGGCTCAGGGCTGGGGCAGGGGGTTTGGAGTGTGGGCTCCGGCCGGGTGACGCTTACCTCAAGCGGCTCCTGTTCGGTAGTGCAGTGGGGTTAAGGCAGGCTCTCTGCCTGCCCTGGCTCCACACTGCTCCCGGAATCAGATGGCATGTCTGGCCCCTAGGCGGAGGCGCAGCCAGGTGGCTCTGCATGATGTGTAGTGTCTGCACATGCAGGTGCTTCCCCCGCAGCTCCCATTGGCCACAGTTTCTGGCCACTGGAAGCTGTGGTGCCGTGCTGGGGGTGGGGGGAGCACACAGAACTTTCCTGATCACCCCTGCGCCTAAGAGCTTGCCTTAGCCCCACTGCACCTCCGACCGGACTTTTAGCAGCACAGTCAGCAGTGCTGACCCGTACTGCCAGGGTCCCTTTTCAACTGGGCATTCTGGTTGAAAACTGGACCTCAGACAACCCTAATTGTGGTATTAGATGAAATGGGAGTTGTTACCCCATACACCCAGTGTAAGTGTCTGCAAATGAGGGATATGGTATCATACATGAGAAGTTTAATGTTTCTCTAAAGGGCAATACTTCCTGCAGTCTAACAGTCCTGGTACATAGAGTTAAATTGATTAAAAAAAAAGTCTCAGCAATAGTAAGCAACTTCCAGAGGAAAACTCCAAAAACATCCACATTGGAGCTATATTTGGGAAAAAAATAAAATAAAATAAAAACTCCAAAGTTGTTTAATTTTCAATGTGTTAAATTTGTCCCATAAGCTGACAGCAAGAATTGCTGCAGCTTTTTTTCTTATACACCTCTACCCTGATATAACGGGGCCCAATGTAACATGAATTCGGATATAATGCAGTAAAGCAGTCCTCCGTGGGGGCAGGGCTGCGCACTCCCGCGGATCAAAGCAAGTTCGATATAACGCGGTTTCACCTATACTGCAGTAAGATTTTTTGGCTCCCGAGGACAGCGTTATATCAGGGTAGAAGTGTACATCTTCTTGAAACTTTTATCATTGATCCCCCACTCCAAAATTTCTTAAAAGCAATAGGAGGTAAGCGAATCTCAGAGAGTCCTATGCACTTACTATATACAGATTGCTTCTAGTGGAATCTGAAATGTGGGCCACAAAGCAGGAAATCGAAGATGCCGATATTGAACAGCATGCAGTATCTGTGGGGGAACATGCTATATTAAGTTTATGTATTGCCGTGGGCCAAGAATTGTATGTATGATTGTATTCTACTCCATGGAGGAATGTTACCACAGCTCCCTCAGGACTTAAAACAGTGATTAAGATGAGTCACTCACTTTGTAAACACCTCCAACTCCTGGGGAGGTTCATATATACTGGATCAAACTGGATTTCCAAAGACTAGGAAAACAAACAAAGGGCTTTTGGCTTAACAAGGCTGCATTTAAACTGACTCAGCGCTTTCTTTCTGATCCAACAAATGGACAGGATCTTCTGTCCAAGGGCTCCAACCCTTGAGCAAGAATCAGAAAGACTTTGGACCACCAGGCCTCAGAGGACTTTCTTTGTAATGTTTTCTTTGTAATGCTTTTTCCTTGAGAATGGAGTGCTTGTGGAGACAGTGTTGTGTGGTATCTTGTAACTGCTGGCAATATGCTGTTCTTAGCCCTCTCAGTGAAAGCAGAGTACAGGCACTGGCTTTAGGCAGACTGGTTTGCTGGGGATATTGCAGGGTAACGCAGGCAGCTATGCAGCCTTAAACTCCTGTCAGGAGGGAGATGCAGGCCTCCACCTAAGAGAGGTGACAGATGGAAGCCAGAAACCTTAAGTGGGTGCCCTTGATGGGCCACAGAAGGAGGAATACAGGTGCAGTTATCCTGGAACTGTGACATCATAAACAACCAAATAAACAAAATGTAAATAAGGCTTTTTCTAGTTAATAATGCTAAATAGAATTCTCTTTAATTCTGTTAACTTTCTTGTGTTTCTTTATCTTTTTTAATCTCCTCGATTCTTTCTCCCTTTTTTGTTCAAAATACATTTTTCCGTAACAGCTGCCATTCTCCACAATCCATCCATATACCTATATTTTTGTCTATTATCCATGCACTTCCCCATTGTGGATTTTTTAATATTCTACATTTACTTAAATCTTTGTTTTTATATTTCACACTTGTTTTCTCAATTCTCCTTTGTGCATCTTACTCTATCTTCTCCAGTTGTTTTTCCTACCTCCATTTCTCCCTCCACACCACCTTGTTCCTTCTTCCCTTTCATCTGATCAGTTTTTCTCCACTTTTCTCTTTCTTTCCAGTTCCCCTCTTTCCCATTTTCCCTGCTATCTTTCCTGTTCTTGATTTGAAATGACAGGTAATAAATGTACTGTGAACACAGTATTTTCACTACAATAAGCTCTTTCACTCTTGCATGGACTGAAACCTTAATTGAAATCAAGCCTCACTTCTGAGTTTCAGCGGGAGCTGTACTATTGCAAAAGAAAGAACAGAAGTAGATGATATAACTAATTGAGAGCTGAAACATCTAGGGAGTGGTATCTGCAGCTGCTCCATTTTAATAGATATTGTGAAATATAGAGGCCTGGTCTTGATTTTTAAATAGATGATATGTCCATCAAGAGTGTACAAGTTAGTGCCTTGATGTAGTACACGAGAAAGAGGTGGAGGATAGCCCAGTCTGTATTACTTTGTCAAAGGTAAGAAGATGAATGTCTGAAACCTATTGAAGCCTGGTTTCAGTTTTAAAACTTAAGATCAAGCACCTGCCAAAATAAATTATTCACAATGAAACATTTCATGGATTCTGCACTTTAGATACCTTGAGGCCTATGTCTTCTGGCAGCATTACTGCAGAAGTAGAACTGCCAAGGGGAAAGAGTTATTTACAGTCAATGGTAGGAAGGCTTCTGAAACGTATCTTGTTCGTGGGAAGATGGAGAGGGTTCCCTTTGTATGCCTTATCTCTAAGGGCAGCAAAGGAGTTTCAGTTAATGTTTTTCTTCTAGTTTTGCTTTGGGGTGGGGGGCATTTTTTTTCATCCTTCCCTTTTTTACAGACTCTTTAGAAGGAAATAGTATACTTAAATTCAGTTACCTCTTACACATATTACTGTCCTCTCCATTAAACATAAGGATACTGTTCCCATTTTCAGACAAGTAAAACCAGTTTGAGTGACCTGAACCTTGCCCTTTCACTCATTGCTCTACCTAAACCAAACCTGATCTCTGAGCACTTCAGGATTAGTGGGGTTTTTTGTTTTTTGTTTTTGTTTTTTAATTCAAAAAATTTTGTTTTTATTATATATAAAAAAAAAAAAAAATTCAAATCAAAGTGAACAAAAAATGGGCTCTTCTTACCCTGATGTGACACACTGTGTGTGTGCCTGCTGTATCAAGAAGTGGGTATTCACACGGTAAGCAGCTGCTGCAAAAAAAAACTGTTAGTCTATAAGGTGCCACAGGATTCTTTGCTGCTTCTACAGAACCAGACTAACACGGCTACCCCTCTGATACTTGACACTCTCTGTAGGATCAAAATTTACCCCTTCCAGGAGTTTTTTTTTTTAAAACAAACACAAACAATAATACATATAATATAGGTTTTTCTTTTTTTGACTAGTGACTTGACTTTTTTTTTGGTTTTGGGTGTCCAGCATCAGATATGTTGAAGGGACATGATTTTTGTTTTAGCATGTCCAGTCCTGAAAAAAAATTAGGCCTCTGCTGAGAGAGAGAGACATCCAAAGCCTCAGGCAAAAAAAAAAAAAATGATGAAAAAAAAACTTGGCCACAGAGTTCAGTCCAGGTCTTCTCCACAGGCTTTGCATCTGCTAGGGTTCTATATTCAGTGCTGCTCAGAATATACCCTCAATTCCTCTATTTTCCTAGTCAAGGCAGCTCAGCTCTGAAACCTCTCTTTTATTCTTTCATCAAATCATATTCTTGCCAGCTGGTGGGACCTCAGTGCACTTGATATACAGCAACATCTGCCACAGAGGAACGAGCAAGCATCATGCTTTTTACACTCAGTAGCACTGGTGACAGTTGGTGTGGGAGGCTCTACAGGTCGGGACTGTGTTGTGTTTTCTTTTGTTTGTTTTTGTTTTTAATTTAAAAAAAAATTCCTGCATTTTAAAATTGCTCCAGGATCTGTGTCAGAGAGGAAAAAATAGAAACAGGGAAGCAATTCAGTTTAGATAGATCAGTTAATAAATGCTAACTGCTTCTCACTAATAAACAAACTAATTATATTTACAGTTAGAGATTTTCATTAAAATATTTAAAATATTCATCATTTGTAATCCTTGTCTGTGTATGTGGCAAAGTTGTAGATACTAATAGATGGCAATGGATAGCACTAAAGGGTCAGAATTCAAACACAGCTACAATATTTTTGACCAAGATCTATCTATCTATCTATCTATCTATCTATCTATCTATCTATCTATCTATCTATCTATCTATTGTGATACAGCATGGCCAGAGGGCAGCAGAAGAGTGTTAGAAGGGAGCCTTATTCCCTGTAAGGGGAAGAAAGTTTGCTATAGATTAACTAGAGCACCTGAAGCCAATTAGAGCACCTGCAGTCAGTCACATGATAAAAACCTGTGCTTCAATCAGACAGTGTGGGAGTTGGAGCAAAAAAGATTGGTATTGGAGCAGAGAACAGTTTGAAGGAGTTGGAGCAGAGAACAGTTTGAAGAGAAGCAGAGGAAAGTTTGGAGGAGTGCTGCATGGGCTAAGAAGTCCAAGACCCTAGGTAAGGGGCACCGGGCTTGTACAGAGGGAGGGCAGGAAGCCACCCACAAGCTGAAGGGCAGGAGAGGGAAGTAGCCCAGGGGAAGGAACCGCCAGTTCAAGTGATTCACCACTATCCTCAGGGCCCCTGGGCTGGGACCTGGAGTAGAGAGCGGGCCCAGGTCCCTCCCTCTCCATTCCCCTCCTCAAGGACACTAGTGGGACAATTAATATTCCAATTCAGGGGCAAGAAATGGCGCCCTGAACCCCCCACAAAGAAGAGAAAGCACGAGACCCATCATAATAGTGCTGGCAATTTGCCACACTATCTATCTATCTATAGCACTTTTAACATAATACTCCAATGATTAATTGCTTATTTACATTTATAAGTATGTACAAAAGTTAAAAGACTCTTTTCTGGTGCCTTTGCTAAAAATTAAATATATTATCATACTGGAAATAAAAGCTACAGGTTCTTATCACTGGTAAATCCCAGAATAACTAACCACAATAAAATCATTCCTAAACAATACCACTGATAGGACTCATCATTCACATCCCTCCCTAAAAGTCTGGGTACATATTTAGCTCACCATATTTGAGTTATAGCAGATGAAGGGATGGGATTTTATTCCAAAACTGAGGATCTCTGAGAGGGCTCCAGTTTTTTTTATAGCAGCTGTGGCAATATGGCATAGGAGAGAAAAATAGCTTTCCTCAAAACTACTCTGTGTTTGCTTATCAGCAGGTAGGAATCCAAGAAATGCCCTAGATTGCAAACTGACAAGTTTTCGAGTGACATAGAGCTCTGTGTAGCTCAAAAACTTGTCTCTGTCATCAACAGAAGTTAAACCTACCTTATCTCTCTAGATTGCAAACTCTAAACACAAATGGCATGCACACACCCTCAGTAAGAGTTACAGCTATAATCCTCCTTTCTTATTGCTTTGCCCAGTCTACCAGTATCACCTTAGTCTTATCCAGACAGAGCATCAGTCAGCTGACTTTCATTTATGCCCAGATACAAGGCTGGGCATTTGACACTATTGGGGTATGGATGAGCTAGAGACATAGACAAGTGAGCAGGCTGCAGGGACGTGCTGGCCGCCACTTCTCTCAGCTCCCATTGGCCAGGAACGGCAAATCACGGCCACTGGGAGATGCGGGCGGCCGTGCCTGCGGACGGTCAGTGTAAACAAACTGTCTTGCAGCCCACCAGTGGATTACCCTGATGGGTCATGTGCGGCCCGCAGGCCGCAGGTTGCCCACCACTGGATTAGATGATCATGATGGTTCGTTCTGACCTTAAAGTCTGAGTCTAAATCAATTATTTGCTCAGATCTACATAACAGTGCCCTCAAGGAATAAGAGCACCTGTCCTTAAAATGCTTATCAAGGGAAGACTATAGCCACTTGTCCAATCATGCAAGAGTCTAGAGATGAGACAACTATGCCTTATCTTGAAGGACATTTCAAGCAGCCAACAGAGGTAATAGTAGCATCATAGATTTTCCAACTTCATCCATCCCTGCGGGGGGAGGATCATCTATCAAAATGTAATACGTTACATATTTAAATATTTACTAAATGAGACCCAAGTACTTTAGTTCTCACTCAAGCATGAATACTAAAAATGAACATTAATTTTTGTTTTGAATTACCAATGATTGTTTTGCTATCTCCAGACGTTAATGGCCTTGCAGTACAAACTGCCATTTTGCTGAAGAGCTGCAGACTAATAATGAAGCTGAGTAGGACTGTGTAAAAGCAGAACTCATTACTATGCATGGGAAAGCAGGGACATTCAATGATGTTGTAAAGTAAAATTTATTATTATTTAAAATAAAAGTTAATTTAAATTAAAGGTTAATTTAAAAGTAGTTTTCAGTTAATTTACTTGAGTTAAAAGTATAAGAAAATAATACAATCTGCCTTACAATTTAAGATTGCCTCCACTCCATAGGAATGAGTTCATCTTTTCTTATCCCCACTCTGCAATATCAAGCTGTCAGGATACCAATTCTCATTTAATTATAAATTAATAGTTTTACTACATTAAAACTTTAGTGGCTTGTATTACTTTCCTGTAGACTTATATCTAAGAGACTTATCTGTGACACAGGAGTTCTTCAAAGGAAAGACAAATTGCAATATTTTTGACATGCATCAAGAATAGAACAGAAAGATGTCTTTCTCAT
This sequence comes from Mauremys reevesii, assembly GCF_016161935.1. Taxonomy (NCBI): domain Eukaryota; kingdom Metazoa; phylum Chordata; order Testudines; family Geoemydidae; genus Mauremys; species Mauremys reevesii. The sequence continues at coordinate 283,759,933 of NC_052623.1, forward strand.
ATTTACTTTGGCAGTTGGACAAGTACCTAGCCTAAAACAAGGTTTGCCAAATTGCCCAGATCTCAGTTATCCACTTTGATTCAGTACCTGAGGAGCTGAATCCTTTTGCAGTTCCACAAAAGTGGGGTAGCTATTTCTTTTCAAGAACTTGCTCTTGTAAGCAGGATCTGACCTGCAGATGTCACAGCAGAGAAGCAGGTGGCAGCAGAAGGTGACCCATGAATGGCTGGTGCTGGCAGCTGGTGGGGTGGCCAGAGGAGCAGAACAGCAGCTGGCCGGGTGTCCAGTGGAGAGGAACGACAGCTGGCAGGGCAAGTGCTCAGATGGCAGAACAAGTGAGATGCCTTCTTTCCCGGGTGGGAAGTGAACGCACACTGATACACCTCTGAACCCTGTGAGTTCAGACAACCACTGTGAGTGGGGTATGGTGAGGAAGCAGGGGTGTGGGGGCAGTAAAGGAACTTGTGGTTGTAGAACTCAAGAACGTGAGGCAGAAGACACTGTCCCATTCACTCTAGGGTGGGTGTCCTTCTCATAGTTTTATGATTATGGTTCCTGCTTGCAGCATTTTCCTTAATTAATGTCTGGTGACTTCCTTCCTTTCATTAAAAGTTTTCTTTTCTACATGGTGGTGTGTAATTTCCCCAGGTTACTGGGTAGGGGTTCGAGCCGGTTCTATGTTGTATTGTTGAAAAGGAACCCCTAGATATTGAACCCGGCCCTGGTTTCTGCCAGCTCACCGTGGCAGAAGGGTTACATTCTCAACAACTTTACTTCTGCTATAAGATACTCCTCCATGCCATATAAGTAATAGTAATTATTTGTGGTAGTCTTACTCTTTGGGGGTATCACTGAAGGTGAGGAACCTCCCCATAAAAACCACCTAGGAAAGTCCTGAAGAATTAAAAATTGTTTTATTAATATCCAACAAATAGTGTCAATCACTGATCTGGGACCTTAAAAATCAGAACTGAATTTCTATTCCTATCACATGACAGGCAACCACATGAAGTTTTGAGAAGAAAAGTGTTTTAACAACCCCAGTCCATATAGACCCCTGGTCAGAGGTTAAAGATAAGCCAGATATTTTCTGTATTAATTAAAAACCCCAATTAATGTGTCCTCTAGCTTCAGAAAAAATTCTTTATCCTTCTGAATCAGATAAGATGAGAGGCTGAAGAGACTCATTAAATACTTGCTGCTCTGACTTCTGGGAGCCACTAAGGATGCATAGCTTTACAGCTCCTTTGCCCACCTCCTAAAATCCACAATTGTTCTCAATTAAATTGCTTTTTACCATCTAATTTCCATCAAGTATTATTCTATAACTCTTTTCTTTCAATTTAATATCATATTGGTTGTTGCTTCATCGCCAGACTTTCTACAAAATCCTAAAAAGCAAAAGCCATTGGTCAGCCCTCTTGCAGCCAAGATGGCTGACAAGGGAGAGGCTGCTCCTCTGAAATTAGATGCAATTATGGACTGGATAAAACAAATCTCAAGTGATCAGACTATCTTGAGAAGAATATTTGAAGATATAATTGAGGTTAAAAATATTACTAGTACACATCAAGCTACTTTTCTAGGCTCAGCATCAAGACTAGATGAAGCTGAGAACAGAATCTCCTTGCTAGAAGACACAGTGAGTATTGTGAATATAACTGCAAAGCAACAGGGGAGGACTATGAAAACACTGCAGGAGAAAGCTAATGATACCAAGGGAAGATCAAGGAGAAACAATCTGAGAATTGTAGGATGCCCAGATAGGCTGGAAAAAGGGAGACCTGAGGAATTTTTATCCACCAGACTGCAAGCGTTTTTGTCTCGTCTCCCTGATCAGAATTTACATATTGAGAGAGCCCACTGCTCCCTTGTACCAGCCCCCTCCAAATCCAAATCCCCGGGCAAATGTGAGGTTTTTAAAATAAAATAGTAAGGAACTCATTCTTCATAAAGCTCATGCATTTAAAAATCTAACATGGAAAGGACACAGGCAGATGATTTTCCTGGATTACACCAAAGACGCGGAGGAGAAGAGGGCTAACTTCAATAGATCAAGAACCTGAGCCAATGGGTTGGGTTTGGATGACCTCATTTCCTTCCCTGCTACCTTCAAAGTTAAAAAGGAGAGCAAGATGCTTAGTTGTATGACAGCAGAAGAAGCCGAAAGGTATCTGATCTCACTACAGCAAAGGATTCCGCAGAAGATAGGATTAATTAAAGCAAATTTACCAGCTCAGTCACTGCAGTGCTGGAATTCAGTTCTGTTAAGCAACAAACTGTACAGGGCAAATCCACCATTTTGCCGCCTCCCTTTCTCTCAGTTTTATTTCCTTGAAGTTCCCTTGTTTCACCAGCACAGGGAGATGGCTGGGGAGCAAGTGGCTGGGGAGAAGGATCTCATCTCTGATTGAATTTTGAATCTCCTGATTGGCTCAGGAAGCAGCTCTGGGCTCTGGCTGCTGGTGTTAGAAGGTTGGAGTGTTGGACACTCCTGCTTTGCCTGCATCTATCCACATTCTCCCCCCCCCCATCCCCCATAATTCCAGTGCACTGGGAGCACTCCCACTTCTGAGATGCTGACTCCAAGCAAATCGCTTCTCCAGACATGGGGACTCTTTACACCTGTGGATCAGCAAGGCTCAACAGGGTGTGATTTTGTTTTCTGTCCAAGGCACTCTCCCTCCTGGTACCTTTTCCAGTCCTTTCCCTCTCTCCTTTATTTTTATTTTTTATTAATTATTATTATATTTTATTTTATTATTTTATTTTAAATCTTCCCATTCTACCCTTAATGATTTTACTTTGTTTCATCTCCATCTAATTTCCTAGATTCTAGGTTTATAATAAATCTGGAATTATTCAATCCATTTGTTCTAATGTACTGTAATGTCCTAATGTAATGTAATAAGAAATACCTGATCTAAACAATGTAATGACGATTTCAGTTTAATGATGAATCTTTTCAATTCCCCAACTGTAAAGAAATCTGGTCTCCTAAAATCCTACCCAAGAATAATTATTATTTACGGTTATGATCCACCAAGTTACTGAGAATGTGTTAATATGAGATGTTCAATTGTTTTTTCAATATTAGTTCAAATGCTTTTCTTTAGTTTTTATTTTATTAAATCAGTTAAAATCAATATTATGCTGATTTATATTGCTGATGTCACCACTGGGCAATGGCCTTCATGCTATCAAGTGTGGACAAGGTTCTAGGGCAGTGGTTCTCAAACTTTTGTACCGGTGACCCCTTTCACACAGCAGCCTCTGAGTGTGACCCTCTTATAATTTTTTTTTTTATATATTTAACACTATTATTAATGCTAGATGTAAATAAAGATGAGGAAGTTAGATTTTTACTGATGAAGACTAAGGCCTGGTCTATACTACAATTTTAGGTCGAATTTAGCAGCATTGCCTCGATTTAAGCCTGGACCCTTCCACACGACAAAACCCTTTTTTTTTTTTACTTAAAGGGCTGTTTAAATTGATTTCTTTACTCCACCTCCGACGAGGGGATTAGCGCTGAAATCGGCCTTGCTGGGTTGAATTTAGGGTAGTGTGGATGCAATTCGACGGTATTGGCATCCGGGAACTATCCCAGAGTGCTCCATTGTGATGGCTCTAGACAGTGCTCTCAGCTCAGATGCACTGGCCAGGTAGACAGGAAAAGGCTCGCGAACTTTTGAATTTCATTTCCTGTTTGGCCAGCGTGGCGAGCTGATCAGCACAGGTGACCATGCAGAGCTCATGCAAAGCTCATCAGCATGAAGTACACATTGCCAGGGCACATTGCCCGGCCCGTACTTTGTGAGAAGTCTATGTCCATGTCTGTGTCCTCATCACTCTCATCACCGTGCTGCTGGCACCTCCTCGCCTGGTTTTGCTTTTGCAGCTTCTGGTTCTGCACTGAAAAAGGGTGTGAAACAATTGTCTGCCGTTGCTCTGACAGAGGGAGGGGCGACTGATGATATGGCTTACAGGGAATTAAAATCAACAAAAGGGGTGGCTTTGCATCAAGGAGAAACACAAACAACCGTCACACAGAATGGCCCCCTCAAGGATTGAACTCAAAAACCCGGGTTTAGCAGGCCGTTGATTTCACAAAACAAATAAGGTCAATTTCTTGTTTTGATCCACTCCATCTATTTTTTACATCTTAGGCTGGCAGCAGATGGTGCAGTACGACTGCTAGCCATCGTCATCTCCTGGGTGCTCGGCAAAAGATGCTGCATTATGATCGCTAGCCATCATCATCTCCTGGCTTCTCTCCAGAAGACGGTGCAGTACAACTGCTAGCCATTGTGATCCCCATGTCTTCCCAGGCACCCCGACCGACCTCACCGAGGTTGGCTAAAAGAGCACCCAGAAGTACAACGACGATGGCTACCAATCATAATGCACTGTCTGCTGCCAAAAGGCAATGAGCTGCTGCTGTGTAGCAATGCAGTCCCATGTTTGCCAGCACCCAGGAGACGTATGGTGACGGTGAGCTGAGCGGGCTCCATGCTTGCCATGGTATTCCGTCTGGTCAGGTAACCCAAGAAAAAAGGTGCGAAATCATTGTCTGCCATTGCTTTCTCGGAGGGAGGGAGAGGGGGGCCTGACGACATGTACCACATGTACCACTCCACAACACTGTTTTTGCTCCATCAGGCATTGGGATCTCAACCCAGAATTCCAATGGGCAGCGGAGACTGCGGGAACTGTGGGATAGCTATCCACAGCTACCCACACTTCAACGCTCCAGAAGTCGACGCTAGCCTCAGTACTGTGAACGCAGTCTGCCGACTTAATGCATTTAGAGTATTTTGTGTGGGTACACGCACAATCCACTGTATAAAAACGATTTCTAAAAAAACAACTTCTATAAATTCAACCTAATTTCATAGTGTAGACATACCCTAAGATCTTTTTTTCCAAATTAAGTAATATACACTAGAATCAATCATCGTAACAGGAGATTTTAATGAGGTGTTGGACCCTTTTTAGACAAGTTAGTGTGGCCCCATGTACAAATTCACATGCTAGAAATATTTAAAAAAATTATTTGTTAGAATTAGGGTTAAAAGATCTATGGCAGCTGCAGAACCCTACAATGAAGGATTTTACTTTTTTTCCTCCCCACATTCCGTGTATTCATGAATAGATTTCTTTGAATCTGGTGGACTCAGTGCTAAATAATTAAATCAAGTCTATCGTGATCTCTGATCATGTAACAGTGATAATATATTTTCCCCCTCCTCAGGCAAGTTGGACTTGTAAAAGATGGAGATTGAACTCCTCTCCTTTGAAAGATAAACGTTTTCAAAACTATGTCACAGAAGAACTTTGTTTTTTCTTCAACACAAATGACACCAAAGAGATCCCAATCCACTCTACAGGATACACTGAAAGCTTTTATTTGGAGCAGGGTCAATTCTTACTCAGTGGATAGAAAGAGGATTAGCCAGGCTCAGCTCCTGGAAATACTGGTACAAATTAAAGCTATGGATTTAAAATGTGCAAAGTATCCCTTCCAAAGAAATCTTTTAAAAAGTAATCAGTCTTCAGTATGAAGTAAATCTATTGACTTCACCACAAGTTTATGCTCTTTTTAGACTCTAACATACCGGGCATCAGGGGAGTGAACGGAGAAAATTCCTGCATACACATTTAAAAGAGAGAGCTCAAAAGTCCCAAATAGCATCACTCAAATCAGAACAAGGGCAGATTACTAATTATCAAAAAGAGATCAGTGTTTAAAATTCTAGCAGGCAATTTCAATAATTATTCATCACCTGCCTCAGAAGAATGGAATAATTTTGTTAAAACTCTTAACCTCCCACAAATCTCAGAAAAGCAGCAGGCCAGGCTGTCCTTTCCCTTGCAATCAGAAGAAATAATCAAGACCATGGAGGAAATAAGGGTACGTCTACACTACGGGATTATTCCGAATTTACATAAACCGGTTTAGCAAAACAGATTGTATAAAATCGAGTGCGCGCGGCCACACTAAACACATTAAATCGGTGGTGTGCGTCCACGGTCCGAGACTAGCGTCGATTTCTGGAGCGTTGCACTGTGGGTAGCTATTCCGTAGCTATCCCATAGTTCCCGCAGCCTACCCCGCCCCTTGAAATTTCCGGGTTGAGATCCCAGTGCCTGATGGGGCAAAAATCATTGTCGCAGGTGGTTCTGGGTAAATGTCGTCAGTCACTCCTTCCTCTGGGAAAGCAACGGCAGACAAGCATTTCGCACCTTTTTTCCCTAGATTGCCCTGGCAGATGCCATAGCATGGCAATCATGGAGCCTGTTTTGCCTTTTGTGACTGTCACCGTATGTGTACTAGATGCCTCTCACAGAGGCGATTCAGCAGCGCTACACAGAAGCATGCTTTTGCTTTTGCATGACAGCAGAGATGGTTACCAGCCATACTGTACCATCTACCATACCATAAATTGGTAATAAGATGATCATGGTTACCAGTCCTTTTGCACCATTTGCTGCTGTCATAAGTGCCCCTGGCTAAGATCAGCCAGGGGCGCAAAAGCCAAAATTGGGAATGACTCCCTGAGTCAATCCCTCCTTTTTGGTATCTAAAAATAGAATCAGTCCTGCCTAGAATATGGGCAAGTGTACTAGAGAACCACTGTATCAGAGAGCACAGCTGCTCTGTGTCAGATCCTGCAGAAATTATGAGCTGTATGCTATTCACAGGAGATGCTCCTGCAACAACCCCACCTGTTGATTCCGTTCTTCCCCCAGCCTTCCTGGGCTACCGTAGCATTGTCCCCCCACTTGTGTGATGAAGTAATAAAGAATGCAGGAATAAGACACACTGACTTGTTAGTGAGAAATGAGTGGAAGGCAGCCTCCAGCTGCTATGATAGTCCAGACAGGACAGTAAGGAGTGTGGAGGAGAGGAGCCCAGCATCCCTCTGCTAGTCCAGGGGCAATTGAATCTTTTTTTACACATGAAGGGTGGGGGCTGATGGAGCTCAGCCCCCTGTTTCTATGATGACGATGGTTATCAGCCATACTGTACCATCTACCAGGAAAAATTAGGGCCAGGCGCCCTTGATCGACCTGACGGATGCTAGTCAGCATGGTTACCAGCCCTTTTGCACTGCCCCATGTGCCAATAGACTGATGATGAGAACGGGTACCAGTCATTTTGCACCATCAGCCACCCATGGCAGGGGGGGAGCAAGGATGTTGGTGCTGAGTGCTGCAGCGTCGCGTCTATCTGCAGCATTCAGTAAAGATAGGGTGACATGTAAAAGAGTCAAGAGAGGATTGTTTTCCCTTTCACTTCTTGGGGTGGGTGGGGGTGTGTGTAAATTGCTGAGCTATGCCCTGACCCACCGCGGACACTGTGTTTGACCCTAGAAGCATTTGGAGCTCAGCCAAGAATGCAAATGCTTTTCAGAGAGACTGCAGGAACTGTGGGATAGCTTGAGTCCTCCAGTCCATGAGCATCCATTTGATTCCTTGGCTTTCCGTTACGCTTGTCACGCAGCAGTGCGCTGAGTCCCTGCTATGGCGTCTGTCTGGAGATTTTTTAAAAATGTTTTTTAATTCGTCTTCTGTAACGGAGCGCTGATAGAACAGATTTGCCTGCCCTTACAGCGATCACATCCTCATGGTCCATGCGGGAGCTCTTTCTTTATTTTGATTTTTAACTGCATCACCACACGTGCTGATCGGAGCTCCACGCTGGGCAAACAGGAAATATTCAAAAGTTCGCGGGGCTTTTCCTGTCTACCTTGCCACTGCATCCGAGTTCAGATTGCTGTCCAGAGCGGTCAGTGGTGCACTGTGGGATACCGCCTGGAGGCCAATACCGTCGATCTGCGGCCACACTAACCCTAATCCGATATGGTAATACCGATATTAGCGCTACTCCTCTCGTTAGGGAGGAGTACAGAAACCGGTTTAAAGAGCCCTTTATACCGATATAAAGGGCCTCTTAGTGTGGACGGGTGTGGCGTTAAATCGGTTTAATGCTCCTAAAACTGGTTTAAACGCGTAGTGTAGACCAGGCCTAAGTCTGGGCAAGACCTCCGGCTCTGATGGCCTACTCATAGAATTCTATCAAAGTCTCAAAGAAATTCTGCCTCCTAAGCTGTTACACATTTATGAAGATGTCTTAAAGAAAGTTACATTACCTCCTACTATGAACAAACCCCTAATTACTCTACTACTTAAACTGGGCAAGTATGTACAAAGATGTTACAGCTGTAAACCCAGCTCTCTAATCAATACTGATATAAAAATACTTTAAAAATATTGGTTAAAAGGCTTAAAAAGTAATTAATTATATGGTTCATCCCAACAAGTGGGATTTATTAAAAAGCATGGTTCAGATAACACATCAGTTGATTAATGTTATGGCATTCCACCAATATTATAGAAATTTCTAAGCACTCATTTCACTCAGTGAAGAGAAAACCTTTGACACAGTGAACTGGAAATCTCTGTTTCTTACCCTGCATAAAGTTGGGTTGGGAAATTCCTTTATTCCATGGATAAAGCTGTTATAATCCAATCCCAAGTCTTGCATACTAACCATAGCACAATATCCCCTCTCCCTTTGATCTATTCTGGGGAACTAGACAGAGAGGCCCTCACTCACCCTTCCTGTTCAATTTAGCATTAGAACCACTTACATTACTGATTAGGGAACACCAAAGTATTCAAGGGATCGAAACAGGGTCTTAGGAGACAAAATCCTTCTATATGCTGATGACATCCTCCTATTTATTAAAAATTCAGATCAATCTATTCTAAATATCCTACAAGCAATGCATGATTTTGGCAAATGCTCTGGCTACAAGATAAATTGAGAAAACTTAGAAGCAAAAAAAGAGCTCATTGGATTTGGTTGCTCCTAGGGTTTGGCTACACTTGCAGGTGTGCAGCGCTGGGAGTTAAAGCTGTTTTCGTACAGCTGTGTAGGGAAAGCGCTGCAGTGTGGCCACACTGACAGCTACCAGCGCTGCAGTGTGGCCACATTTGCAGCATTTGCAGCAGTGTTGGGAGTGGTGCATTATAGGCAGCTATCCTACAGAGCATCTCTTCCCATTCTGGCACCGTGGGTTGTGGGAAGGGGGCAGGGGTGCGGGTCATTCTGCTTCCTGTCCCAACGCCCCGTGATGCATCGCTTCACATCCCAGCAATCCCTGTTTTTCCGTCCACGTTTGGCACCATCTTGACTCTCTCAACGGTTTCTGTGCAGCACAATTTCTGTGGGAAATGGAGCCCGAACTGCTGAGGAATATGCTGACGAGTCTCGTCGGCACATCACGTTTGGCAGTTGAGCTATTCCTTAAGATCCAAAGTGATGAGGAGTCCGACGATGATAGCGAGTTGCGTAATGCGTACGACACGAAATTGCTTGTGGCATTCACGGAAATGCTCAGCACTGTGGAATGCCGCTTTTGGGCTCGGGAAACAAGCACTGAGTGGTGGGATCACATCGTCATGGAAGTCTGGGATGACAAGCAGTGGCTGCAGAACTTTCCGATGAGAAAAGCCACTTTCATGGGACTGTGTGAGGAGCTCGCCCCAACCCTGCGGCGCAAGGACACGAGATTGAGAGCTGCCCTGCTGGTGGAGAAGCGGGTGGCTATTGCAATCTGGATGCTGGCAACTCCAGACAGCTACCGATCGGTCGGGAACCAGTTTGGAGTGGGAAAGTCGACTGTTGGAATCGTGTTGATGCAAGTTTGCAGGGCCATTAATCGCATCCTGCTAAGAAGAACCGTGACTCAGGGGAATGTGCAGGACATTGTGGATGGCTTTGCACAAATGGGTTTCCCTAACTGTGGAGGGGCGATAGATGGGACGCATATTCCTATTCTGGCACCACCCCACCTAGCATCTGAGTACGTTAATTGGAAGGGGTATTTCTCTATGGTTCTCCAGGCGATTGTGGATCACAATGGGTATTTCATTGACATTAACACAGGCTGGCCTGGAAAGATGCATGACGCACGCATCTTTCGGAACAGTGGCCTGTTCAGGAAGCTGCAGGCAGGGACTTTTTTCCCAGACCGGAAGATCACAGTAGGGGACATTGAAATGCCCATTGTGATCCTTGGAGACCCCGCTTACCCATTGATGCCGTGGCTCATGAAACCATATACAGGGAACCTTGACAGGAGCAAGGACCGGTTCAACTACAGGCTGAGCCGGTGCCGAATGACTGTGGAGTGTGCTTTTGGACATTTAAAGGGGCGCTGGCAATCTCTGTATGGGAAGCTGGACTTGGGGGAAAGCAGCATCCCCGTGGTTATATCCGCGTGCTGTACCCTCCATAATATTTGTGAAGGGAAGGGTGAAAGATTCAGTCATGGACCTCTGAGGTTCAATGCCTGGAGGCTGAATTTGCACGGCCAGAGAGCAGGGCTACTAGAGAGGCCCAGCACAGGGCTGCAAAGATTAGGGATGCCTTGAGCGAGGAATTTGAGGCTGAAAACCAACAGTAATGTTTGGTGCCTTGCACGGGAGTGAAGTGCAATGGTTACAATGTTAGTAGGAATCTGTGTTTCCTAAGCTGATTTGCAGTGCCTGTTTGTTTCCTGGGCTAAGGTATATTTGACTTTCTGCAATAATAAAGACTGATTTCAAAGCCAAGAATTCATTTACTGAAAAGAAAATAACTTTATTGACAGACACACAATAAAAGGGCAGGGGGGTGGGGTGGGGAACTGTACAGTCACAGGTTTGAATATGTCCTGTCTGGAGTGCTGTGCAATGACTGCTGCACTTTAGGATGGCTATACTGCATGGTGATGGGGGTTGAGTGCAGAGGGTAATGGTCGTAGTTCTCAGGGCTGGTTGGTGAAAGTACAGGTGTTGGAGGCAGCTGATGGATGCTGGGGAAGGGGGTTTTGAGCTGACATTGGAACACATGGGAAAGAGCTTTGGGACAGGGGGGGCGGGCACAGTAGTGCTCTGCCTGCATGGCTACGAGTGCCTGAATAGAGTCCACTTGGCACGCCAGGATGCTTATCAGCTGCTTTGTGCTTTTCTTCCTGTCCGCTGCGTTTTTCTGGCGGATCCTGCTTTCCCTTTCCCTCCAGTCCTGCACTTTTTGATTCTCTGTGACAGAGTGCTTCATAACTGCTTGCAGTATGTCTTCTTTGCTTTTTCGCGGCTTCTTCCAGAGGCTTTGTAGTCTTTGAGACGTTGATAACACGGGCAGCCTAGATCTCAAGGTTGCTTCTGTAAAGGCAAAAAAGGCAACACTTAACAGAGGCAGGATTGTTTATACCAGACAGTTATTCCCACACAGTGATGGAGTGTAACTATCTTCACAATAGCATAATTTTCCCATCCCAAAGAGAGTGCACATAACTCATGGGAGCCCCGAAATGGTGAGTAAGGGGGACTGATGGCTTCAGGGCTCTACTGTCCTTGGGGTTTCTGTGCGTTGGGGAAAGCAAACAGCTGCAGGGGGCACCTACACTGAACACTATCCCAACATTTTCCACAGGAGTTGATCCTGGAAGATATCTTGCTGCTGTGGGTCACCTGGGAAGCACGGGAGGGCCTTCTACTGCAATGCGGATTCCGCCCTGGCCCCTATGCAGCTTGCCTGTGTGCAGCAATGGTCCCTGCACCCCTCGCGGCACAGTGGCGCGGATGCATTAGCCTGACTGGGACAAGGACCGCAGTGGCTCTCCCAATAAACTTGCGCAAGCGCATAGCCCATGCTCTGGGTGAAACGTTTGAAGACATTACCGAGGCTGATTACTGCAACGTGATAAACCACATCAATGCACTATTCTGCATCGAGGCATGCATGCATGCAGCCATAACCCTTTCTCCTCTCCCAAAAAATTTCCATCATGAAAATAAAAAGCCGCTTACCGGGAACCCGCTCCTCTGTTTGTCCTCCACCAAGTACCGGCTGCTGCGACTGGCTACCTTCCTCCTGGCTTGAGAAGAGCTCCTGGCTGCATGCCTCCAGGGACTCTGGAGTATCTCCCCCAACTCCAGTACCCTCACTCTCGCTTTCCTCCTCCTCCTCCCCCGGCTCTGAAGTGTCCATCATGGTTCTCGGAGTGGTGGTGGGGTCACTCCCAAGTATCGCATCCAGCTCTTTGTAAAAACAGCAGGCAGCGCTGGAGCGGCGGTTTCCCTCGCGGGCTTTGCAATAGGCACTCCGCAGCTCCTTCACTTTAACCCTGCACTGTAGCGTGTCCCGGTCATGGCCCCTTTCCAGCATGGCCCTTGATATCTGCCCATAGATATCGTAATTCCTATGGCTGGAGCGCAGCTGGGACTGCACAGCTTCCTCCCCCCAAACACTGATGAGGTCCAGCAACTCGCCATTGCTCCATGCTGGGGCTCGTTTGCCACGTGAAGGCATAGTCACCTGGAAAGATTCACTGATTGCACTCCACACCTGGCTGAGCAAACAGGAAGGGGATTTTTAAAATTCCTGGGGCATTTAAAGGGCGGGTCACCTGAGGCCAGGCCAGTAGAGTTCGAACCGATGAGCAGAGTGGCTGAACAGGCATTCTGGGATACCTCCAAATACCTCTGGAGGCCAATAATAGCGCTTTTGGTGGCCACACTGGCGGAGCAGCGCTGCATCAGCAGCGCTATAGTCGTTATTCCCCAGCCCGAGGTGGAGTACAACCACCGCTGTAGCCAGGGAGATACAGCGCTGTATGTGCCTTGCAAGTGTGGATGGTGAGTGAGTTGCAGCGCTGTAAAGCCACTACCAGCGCTGCAACTCTCCAGTGTAGCCAAGCCCCTAGAGGGACATTGAGATGGCAACTGTCACACCTCAGACACCTTGGCATCCTGTTCCCTAAGGAAAATGAAAACATAATCAAGATTAACCTAGCCACTGTATTCATGCAGTTAGCAAATGATTTAAATAGATGGCAGGCACTATCTCTCTTTGGGGGAAAAATAAGCAATTAAAATGAATGCCCTCCCCAAGATCCTTTTTATTCTGAATTCCCTCCCTACCCATATGACTTCATTTTAATTTACCGAAATCAACAACATGTTTAGGTCCTTCTTGTGGGGTGCTGGTAAGAAACACAGAATTTTGTTACTAAAATTACTGCTCCCAATCAAAACAGGTGCTTTTAGATTTTCCAACTTTAAACTTTATCATCAGGCAAAAATTCTTAGCCAAGCAGCATAGTGGCTCATTCCCTCATGCTGCAGAGCCCCAAATTGGCTCCAACTGGAAACAGAATTGGTTGGTCCTTTCCCCATTTTCAATGAGCTGCACTTGGGTTATCATCAATTCCCTAAAGAACAATTACCAGCTATTGTGGCAGCTAGAAATATTTTGCATATCACGTCCACTAAATTTAAAAATCACTTGCTTCTACATACAAAGCCCTCTATAGGAGATAACGCAAAACTCTGTATAGCAGGCAACCCCATTATTTGGCCAGATTGCATTAGGAAAGGAATTTTGACCATGAGTCAATATATTGAAAATGATTCCTTCCTCCCTTTTACAATATTAAAAGAAAGGTCCAATGTAGGGACTAAGAAGGAACTGCAATATATCCAACTCAAACACGCCACCTTCCATCTGTTTGGCCTTGATGCCTGCACCCCAATCCATTAAACTACTTTCATTTCTCCAAATATTACCCAGATTGCCAAGACTTATGGGAACATTATATGCAAACCAGCAAATTTGAGTTAAACGTAGATTCCCTTAAAAAGAAATGAAAGGAGGAACTAGGCCAATCATTCTCTGCTAACCAAATTTTAGCCAGTGCTCAGAACTGTTCCTTGAACATCTGTTTAAGATTCATCTAGCAGAAAAGCACATGGAGGATGCATTGGACCCCCTCTCCAATAGGTCTTAAGTCAGACAAAAGTTGTCTCTATGATTCAACAGGTGCTAACTTAACCCATATGCTCTGGGAATGCTTCTACCCCCATATGTTTTGGGAGGAACTCAATTGCTAAATTATTTTTTCCTATCAAATAAAATTGTGTTATAAGCTAAATATGTAATTTTAAACCTATTAAATGTTAATTGGAAGTTGAATAAATCTGAAAACCTTTGGCTAAGCGGAGCACTAATGATTGCTAAAGGACTACTACTACAAAAGTGGAAATCCAAAAAAACCAAGAACAAGTGTTGCCTGGAGTACGGACATCATAAACTTGGCCATCGTGAAAAAAATTGTATAATAAAAAGCCTCAAGAAAAAATTTCAGAGATATGGGATCTTTGGAAGTATCTGAATGATCCTCCTATTAAATGCATGTTTCCACCCCCACCCCCATCATTTCCTTCCATCCCTATCTCTATCACCCTCCTTTGAATTTTGCTTCTATTCTTTAGCTTAACTTAATTTTCTTTCAGTAGTTGGATTTTTATAAACAAATGTTGTTTCTTTCTAAATTGTATTATACAAATAATTTATTTATATTTTAATCATTCATTCATATATAATGTTTCAAGCAAAGCCAAGGTTAGGTTGCAAATGGTTAATATACTATAAGAAGTTTATGTATAGTTTGTTATGCTTGTTTTTTCTGTATATATGTTTTAAAAAATTAATAAAAAGTTAATAGAAAAAATACTTGCTGCTACACTTTTCATGAGCTACACATGGACATTGAGAACTCACTTCTATGTTTCTATAAATTGACCACATTTTGAGATGCAGCCACCATTTGTACCCTTTCACATGTGAAAGTATCTACTCTTCGTTTTTATGTATTACCACAAACATGAATAAATTCACATTCACTTTCAGTCCAAATTAGTTTATATTTTAGATTAAAGGAAACTATATACAACCGGTGTATGCAGCTACGTAATTTAAGGCTGTTTGCTATGTCCTGTACCTTTAAAAACGGACTTCCTAGCCAGCTTGTAGGAGCACTCACTGAATTACTTCATGATGGCTGCTGTTTACAAAGTGAATCACATTCACTGTACTCTCTCATGAAGACTTCATATATATATATATATATATATATATATATATATATATATATAAATTCAGTGAGTGCTCCTGCAAGCTGGCTAGGAAGTCCATTTTTAAAGGTACAGGAAATAGCAAATAGCCTTAAATTACGTAGCTGCTTACACCTGTTTTCTTCACCCACTGCTACACAGAGTTTGATAGAGAGATCTTTTATTATGAGACAGCAATATTTATCTCAAAATAACTGTACAATGATAGGGATGAGTAGCAACTCATCAGTAAAAATTGTCTGGATTCAGGGCCTCCAGCTGAGTCGGTCTCCAGGCAACCTAACGAGCATGGCTGGCCTTTAATAAGCTCCCTAATTGGTTGGAGGGGTCAGCAGACTGGCTCTTAAGCCCAGAAGCAGCAGCAGTTCAGTGGCTACACAAAGCATTTATCTTGATTGTGATAGCTTCTGCGGCTGCTTTTCCCCAGCTCTGCTTCTATCTCAGCCCCAGCATTGCCCAGGTCTTGTCTCACTCTTGGTAACCTGGTTCTGACCCTTGGCTCTGATTCCTGACTCCACCTGTCCGGGCCGTCCCAAGGAGGGTGCGCGGCCTGAGACAACCCTCCCACCCTCCAGTCCAGGCCCTGCCCCCACTCCACCCCTTCACCCAAGCCCCCGCCCTGCCTCTTTCCAGCTTCTGTCCCCTCCCCTGAGTGACGCTAGGAGCTGGTGGGGTGGGGTGGAGCGGGGAAGGCTGGGGCTGAGTCACTTGCTGCTGCCGGTGCCAGGCTGCCCTGGATCCCGCCTCCAGTTCTGATGCTGGGCTCTGACTCCTGGCAACTGATGCCTGCTCTAACCACTAGGCATGACTAATGACTTCAGCCTATTTTCCTAATGTGTAATGGCATGGCTGTTTACATATGAGTATTTCTGCCAAATTACTTACTCTTTTTTTTCAGATCTTGGTATGCTTCTTTTCTACAAGAAGTCCAATTCAAACCTGCAGCATTAATTAAATAGGGAGGAAAGTGTTTGTTGGTGTTAGGCTTCTTTTGCAGAGGAACACTGTAGCTCAGTTGATTTTATAGCTGTCCTAAAGCTTATATTCTATAAACTGTGTTGCAGGAATATAATTTTCCTCTCATGAAGGTTGCTAGGCAACATCACTCAAAATATTTTTGTTGACCACAAACATAGCTCTGTGTGGTCTCATAAAGAAACATACATTTTCCATTTTGTTTCTTCAAAGTGGACAAATATTAACTTTAATTCAATCAACTTGGAAATAGAAGTAATAATTTAAAAAATAATCGTGACATATTCTGTTCATATCTTTCTTTAATCTGCATCACCTTTCTTCTGGGGTGAACATTAATAAATAAGATGCATTATATGTCAATGTCAATAATTCAGTTTAAGCTTATTAGCTTCTCTGTACTTTTAAATCTTTTAAAACATGTTTTAGATGTTGGGGGAGAGGAAAACTTAGAAACTTAGCAATAGAACATTTTGGCTTTATAAAGCTGTAATAATAAAAAATAGCCATGTTAGGAAAGGATTAGCTATTTCAATGGGTAAAAGAAACAAAACACTATTACAGCTGCCTTTACCCAGACTCTCCACAATTCAATGCTCCCATGATCATAAAACCTAGATTAGAGACCAAAGGCTTGAGCCTGATGCTGTTGAAGGAAGTCTATGGCAAAAATCCAATGGAGATCAGTAAAATCAGGATTATGCCCCAAGTTAGCACTAGCTATAAGCTGCTTCTTCATTAAATGATCAGTGACCCTTTAAGGGTCACCCTTATACCTGCATGACTTGTTACTGGTTCCTGACTATTCCAAAAAGCAAATCCTTTTCTAACACAGCCATTTTTGTGATATATATTGTTGAATTGTTCATTTTCTTACCAGTAGTTGTTTTAGACATCTTAAATATTTTGACTCAATTTTTGGTTAGAAAAAAGAATGACTATATCCCAAACTGATAGCTACAAGTTATAAAGAAAATGAAAGTGCATTTTCACAAGATTAGAACGCCGTACTTTTGAAACATAAAACGGGCAATTTATCCATTAGAATATAAATCTTAGGTTAACATACATGAAAATTGAGTGGTAGTACTTTTCCACTGGATGACTTGCACAGGATTCCATTAATGCAATGTTAATATATTGACATTGACTAAAAATAATTGAAAATGTAATATAAAGGTTAAGTGCAAAGTGCATTCAATAGATTACACAAAAATCTTCATGCAAGCATAATTCAGTGAAAACCAGGCTTCCTATAACTTTGTGTGGTGCTTTCTTAACACACATCTGAGAATTTGCAGAGCATTTTAGCTCTGCTCTCTGCATTTCTCCATACAGTTTTGACCTTTTACAATTACATTTTCTAACATCAAATACAAAACTCTACATTTGTAGAAACCTTAACTATAAGCAAGCATTTAAGTTCATCTCTGTTCAGCAAAGCACTTAACCACATGCTTAAGTCCTCCTGACTTAAGCATGTGCTTAAGTGTTGTGCTGATTTGGAGCCTTAGGGTATGACTACATTGTATACTCATTTTGTTGACAGGTAGAATACATATACTACATACACCTTTAGATTGGGTATAAATAGCAGTGCAGACAGTGAGGCACTGCTTAGATGAGTAGAAGAAAGACACACCTGAATCCTGTTTTTGTACACCTGGTATGTGCATTCCCAGCTACATTGCTATTTTTAGCAGTGTAGCTGTGTCCCACTGCCTCCCTGCTGCTAGAATCTTTCCTGCTGCAGGGAAAGGCAGAAGGAGGCAGTAAAAACAAAGGCTCCAGCAAGTCCCTACTGCTGAGCTTTTCTCTGCTGCCTTCCATTTCCTCTCGCTCCCCTGCCCTCACACCCCAAACCGTTCACTGACATGAATAGCTACATGCTGCAGTGTGTAGCTACACATACCCTACACACCGATCGAAAAGGTATGGTATCTAGCGGTATCATGATGAAGTGTTGCTGTTCAAGTATTTGTGAAGAATCTACTGTATAAATCAGTGAGAGAAATATACTGCGGTTTATATACATATCTGGAGAAATAGCACTATTGTTTTCTTTTCAAAATTTATGTTCAGTATGTCACTGAATGGGGAGTTACTTAAAACACTTGTAAAAAGATCAAATTGATTAAAGCATAAGAAGGATAAAATAGGAAGTCTAGATGTGTAAAAAGATAAGTGGCAGTTTTAAAGGAGTCTAAAAGTTAAATAGATATTATACATTTAATATATTTGATATGAGAGATGAAAGGAGAGTGGCTTGAAAAGGAAAATACCTAAATAGCAAACTTTTTGCATCTGCTTTGATAAAAATAATTCTTAATGCATTAGAATCACAGATGACTTGCAAGAGTAAATTTTACATTTCTCTATGGATATTTCAAAGGTTGCATGAAATGAAGTTTCTCCTCTGATCCATATCAATTTGTAAAGGTAGGCAATTCAGTTTGCTTCATGAAATATATTCTTATGAAGCATAACAAAATCCAATTTAGCAGTAAAATCCATTTAAATTAAAATCAAAGAGTAATCTTCATACGATTCGCTACTTGTACCATAATGATGAAATGAGATCAGATACCTATGCTGTACAGTTTCGTATCCTGATTACTTTTTGCCCTATTCAGCAGAAATTATCCACAGTAGGAAAGCTGCAGAAAGGTCACACATCTTGCTTTTTCACTTTGCCAAACTATTCAACCAAGAAAATATGCTGGGATGTATGACTGCTTTGGCTGAGATCTGCTAGTGTTTCCAGATGTGGTTGGAGGGATGAGTTGGGGAGAGTGTTATCTGTAATGTTTTTTTTTCTCTTTCCTGAAGAACTCCATTTAAAAAAAATTAGAACCAAATTTTTTTTGCATGATATGGTGGCAAGAAGCTACTTGATGATTTCTAAAATTAGATGAGATCTGACCTACAATATTTTCTATTTGAAGACTTCATATGGCCAGTGTAGACATTCTCCAAGCAGGAGGAACTTCAGCCCCTAATTTTCTAATAGGCTGAGCAACAGATTTTTTAAAACAGGTCTGTGGAAAGTGACAACTTTTCTGCAACAAAATCCTTTTTGTAAGAGATTGAGCAAAGGTTGGGAACTGATTCAGCAACATATTTAAGAATGTGCTTAACTTTAAGTGTGTAAGTCATCAGTGGGACTATTCACATGTTTAGAATTACATACATGATTAGTACTTTCCACACTGAGGTCTTAACAGGTGTTTGAGAAAACAATTGTGTCTGCTGAAACTGAACTCTAAAGCAAACATAATTTGTTTACTTTAACAGTGATGAATACATATGAATGGATAAGCAGAACATATTATAGCAATAGAAACACATTAATGCCTAGATATGTCCTCACATCTTTCACATGGGTTAAACTTACTGTTGGATTTTTCAGGGTGTTTGGGAATTTAGCTCTGAAATTTGTTTAATGCCCATGAGACTTGCTGCTAAATCCTCATGCACAGCTTTAAAATTTTACCCCTGCTCACAGTTAATCAGAAAGCAGCAAGTCAGGTGATTCACTGCAGTGGGAGCTTGCTTGGAGCCAGTTTAAGAAGCAAAAGTTTTCAGCAGAAGCTGAAACAGATTAGTGAAGAGCCAGATTTAAGATTGTAAATGAAACTTAGATGGAGGTTAGGGTGAAAGCAGAACTAGAAGAGAGTAAAGTCAGATAGCAGGAACAAGGGACTGCAAACCTGGGTTATGTGGCTGTCTTGTGCTTAATGTTGTTCGAAACTAAGCTTTGCTAGCTGCAAAAATAATTTTCCTAATTGTAAATATTTTGTTCTTAAAAGAGCAAAAAAGCAGCTCCCCGACACATAATCAAAAAGGTCCCTATAGATGATCAGAGTTCACCATTTTAATTTGTTTTCAATTTTAAAGACAGCATTATCTTCATTCCTTTTTTAAATGTCTGGGGTTTTTTTACAAAATGCAAATAATAGGCAAGAAAAGATATGCTACTCAAAATATATTATTTATATAAAAATAATTAGTGTGTTATGTTAAGATATGTTGCCTATTATTGCAGTTAGGACGCACGTAACCCTATAAAACATGTTAGCATGCATATTGTTTTGTGTGGACTGATCCCTTCACCTGAGCAGAGCCTTGTTGACTTCAGTAGGGCTGCATGTTGGTGCAGATGTGTGGAGCAACTTGTAGGACTGTAACCTTAGTTGTTTTAATTTTATGAAATCAGTTAGAGATTCTATTAAGATGTATACTGAGGAATGATCTGACATATTAAACTAAGTTCACTTAGCGTGTCTGCTGGCTAATGCCTACTAGAACCATAACAGATGGCTCCAGTAGTGGAAAGTCTGCCAGAGAACCAGATTGCAGTGATAAAAACTTGCTCTTAAGCTGCAGGGCCATACAGCAGGTATGCGCTTGCTCTATAGGGTGTCTGACCAGAGCCCTGAAGGATCGTGTTGATTTGTGGGGTCCTAGCTATGGATGTTTTATAACAGTGTAGTAGTAGTAGATTAACTTTACACCTTGAGTAGTCTCACTGATTTCAGTGGGACTATATGAGGAGTGAGGCACTGCTCACAGTAAGGAAAGTTGGCAGAATATGTCTGGCTGTTAGAAAGAGTAATGTGCTAATAAACAAGAAAATGGAAATTGGATTTGGGTGAACCTCAAAAGATTCATACTGAATATGTGCCTGTAAAGAGCCACAGGTTTAGAACCTACTGTTGCTGGGTCCGGAATAGCTGACAACTTCACATAGCCATTGGGAAGCCTGGCACCACCCCCGCCCCTGCCAACAATTATTGGAGGGTTAAGCATGGTCGGATGGACCATCTGAAGAGGCCAGACTACGGAACCCTGTAGCTACCTGATTCATCCACACCAACTATTTAAACAAAGAAGTTGCCTTAGTAAGCTGATTGAGCAACATGTGAAGTCTGCCTTACCACTGATACAGACTGCAGCTTTCACCTGTCTGACTCCTGTCCTTGACCCTGGCCTGATAATTAGTACTAATTCCTGCCTTTGTCCCCATCCCAGTGGATGCTATTGGCCCAGCTGCCTATCCTCATTTGCTTTCCTTGCCACTTACCCAAAATATGTGAACCCCTTGGGTATGCAAATTTTGTCCACAGTCTGATCTGCATAGCTGACCCCATGTCTATGTGGAACCCCAATTACCTCTGTGAGACTCTGCTTAGGCAGACCCATAAGTTCACAAGGAAACCCATTGAGTCACCATAGAAACCAAACCCCTCCTCCCTATGATTCACTTTCAGAATCTTCTCCCTTCTATCTTTGCTCAGGGGACAGGAAAGATCTCAGAGAAGACTGTTTGGACTTTATTCTTCATCAAGCTTCCAAGTTCCATGAAATATCTACTTTCTGTGAGATATCCCATGATGCAGTGTCATTAGTCCATCCCCAATGGATCCCTGCCTGTTGACTTCAGAAGCCCATCTAATCTTAGTGATTTCTAGTGTCTTGGCTCCAGGAAGGCAGCACACTGTACTGTTGTCCACCTGTCCCATGACGAATGTTCTGTCAGTTCTTCTGAGTATTAAATCTCCAGCAAGGATAATCTCTCTACCTTGGACAATTGGAGAACCCATTGCAGGTAAACTTGATTTTTTCTTACAGATTGGGTTGAGCTGGTATCCACATGTGCATCCTGTACATCTTTCCAGTACCTTGTATTTGAGATCCAGTCCCTGGATCTTGAGAGCTATCTTCCATAGTTTCCACATTGAGGTGCTGGTATCAATGTGAAACTTCTAGCTGTGTGGAATTCTGCCTACTTCACTTCTCTTCTCTCTTGTGGCCACAGTCTACCTGTCCTTGTCTGTCTCCAGTCAAGTGGAAAGTTGCTATGACCTCTTGCCTTGGGTGGTTACAGATTGCCAGGCCTCCTCTTTGACTTCCCTTCTCACTAGTGGACACACAATTCTCATGGCATTGGGGATGGGGGCACACAGAGCCACTGGCATGAGGAAGGAGATGGGGTGGGTTTCCAGAAGTCCCTGAGATAGAGATAGAGGAGTCCCTGAGATAGAGGAGATGGGAGGATGGCACACAGGGATCTTGTGAATGGGTGGAAATGGAGGAATGCAAGGAGTCCCTGCTGTGTGCAATGAGCTCAGTTGACAAAGCTATGAAGTATGCAACCCTATAGCTTAATTAAATGGCTCCAAAAATACAAGATGAAGTATTTAACAAAGATATAGTATATGAGAAGAAGGATGGGCTTGTGGTAAGGGCATTGGTCTGTGTTTTGAGGAAATCTGGGTTCAATGCCTAGCTTTGCCACAGACTTCCTGATTGACCTTCAGCAAGTCAATTAGTTCCCAATCCAGCAAAGGAGTTGTTTAACTCTAAGAATGTGAGTGGTCCCTCTGATTACAGTTGGAGTAAATGCCCTGTTTCAGGGAAACATCCCTTTTCAGGACAGCAGTTAAGAACATACTTAACTAAGCACCGTGGGGTTTAAGCACGTGATTAAACATGCTAAAAAGCTTTCCTGAAATGGAGCCGAAATGCTTTGCAATACTAGAACCTTAATCTTTTTGTGCCTTACTCTCCTGTGATAAAAGATGGATAATAATAGTGCTTTCCCTTGCCTGGGTTTTGTGTTGATTTTTTTCATGAATGTTTTTGAGGTGCTTAGATACAATGGGGGCCGTATGAGCAACTAAAAGAGTATGTGTAACGTACAAGTGCTTTTCGCATGCACAGTTGAACATTTACAGAATTCTTTTTCCAGGTGCTATGTGTATCAAGTGATGTGTAATGGCAGAAATCTCAAGAAATGTAGCCAAATGCAGGGAAATTTCACTTCAGTACATTTGTTCATGTGTACAGAACCTTGAATGTTAAAGTGTTATTGTGTTATCAATGTTCTTTTTAGTCTAGAGGAAAGAGGGAGTAAAACAACAGTTCATGCTAGTCAATGGCTAACACCACTAGCAACAATTCATATGCTGTACTTATCCTAGGATCATGCCAAAAGTTCATAATTGCCAGCTAGTAGTTTTTTAGGCTCTTGCTGGTGCAGGCAGCAGCAAGAATGTCACTAGAACTTGTAAAAAGGCTCATAATGAACTCCCTAATGGCTTGTGCAGAAAAATATATTCATAGAATTTAAAATAAGGGCTGTTTTAATTGCCTGGTTTAGCACAGTAAAAATGGCAAGAGAGTAAATACCCATTAACAATAAACACTCTTTTATTGGGCAAGGAAATTTTAACTCTGTCTTCAGCTGCTTTGAGCATCATAACAAAATGAGTTATGAAGCAACATTTAGAACATGGTTTTGCATGCTATTGTTAGAGATGAGTGTGGTAACTATTAGATATGGTGAAAATGTTCTTTCTTTACTGTTTTAAGGGTTGAGAATAAAATTTGTTTCCCCTCAACCTGAACATTTTGCAAAAACAGATTCAATACAATCCATATGTTTCTGAAATTGCATCAAAATTGACTAATCAGCAAAGAAGCTGTAAACCCAGTTTTCTTTTGAGGTTTGGGTAGGGAGAAGATTGTGGAAAGGGAGGTGGATGCATTTGTTTGAAACTGAGATAGCAAAGATCTTTATTTTTTCTCAATGAATAATTTTTACATTTATCTAGTGCCTTTTATACCAAAGGGACAGACCCTGGTCCCACTGAAATCAATGGGAGTTCTGATATTGAGTTTAGTGGGAGTAGAATTTGTTCCTAAATACTTTATAGACTTTACATAAATGCAGGAATCATCTCATTACAACCAAAATAGAACCACCTCTAAGGAGGAATGGGACACCTATTGAATAATATACAGTAATACAATTTCCTGGTGCAAGTGCTGGAGGAACCAACTAGGGGCAGAGCTCTTGACCTGCTGTTCACAAACTGGGAAGAATTAGAAGGGGAAGCAAAAGTGGATGGGAAACTGTGAGCAGGGCCGGCTCTAACTTTTTTGCTGCCCCAAGCAAAAAAAAAGAGCACCGCCCCGCCGTAACATCCCCCCCGCAAGTGCCACACCGCCAAACCCCCACGCAAGTGCTGCGCCGCCAAAACCCCTGCCCCTCCCGAGTGCTGCGCCACCAAAACCCCTGCCCCTTGTGAGTGCCGCACCACCGAAGCCCCCGTGGAGCCGGCCCTGACTGTGAGACAGTTACCATGAGATGGTAGAGTTTAGGATACTGACACAAGGAAGAAAGGAGAGCAGCAGAATACGGACCCTGGACTTCAGAAAAGCAGACTTTGACTCCCTCAGGGAACTGATGGGCAGGATCCCCTGGCAGAATAACATGAGGGGGAAAGGAGCCCAGGAGAGCTGGCTGTATTTTAAAGAATCCTTATTCAGGTTGCAGGAACAAACCATCCCGATGTGTAGAAAGATTAGTAACTATGGCAGGCGACCAGCTTCGCTTAACAGTGAAATCCTTGCTGATCTTAAACACAAAAAAGAAGCTTACAAGAACTGGAAGCTTGGACAAATGACCAGGAAGGAGTATAAAAATATTGCTCAGGCATGCAGGAGTGAAATCAGGAAGGCCAAATCACAATAGGAGTTGCAGCTAGCAAGAGATGTTAAGAGTAACAAGAAGGGTTTCTACAGGTATGTTAGCAACAAGACAAAGGTCAGGAAAAGAGTGGGCCCCTTCCCGAATGCGGGAGGCAACCTAGTGATAGAGGATGTGGAAAAAGCTAATGTAATCAATGATTTTTTTCTCTGTCTTCACAAACAAGATCAGCTCCCAGACTACTGCACTGGGCAGCACACTAGGGGGAGGAGGTGACCAGCCCTCTGTGAAGAAATAAGTGTTTCAAGACTATTTAGAAAAGCTGGATGAACACAAGTCCATGGAGATGGATGCACTGAATCAGAGCTAAGGGAGTTGGCAGACATGATTGCAGAGCCATTGGCCATTATCTTTGAAAACTCATGACGATTGGAAGAGGTCCAGGATGACTGGAAAAAGGCTAATGTAGTGCCCATCTTTAAAAAAGGGAAGAAGAAGGATCCGGGGAACTACAGGCCAGTCAGCCCCACTTCAGTCTCTGGAAAAATCATGGAGCAGGTCCTCAAGGAATCAATTTTGAAGCACTTTGAAGAGAGGAAAGTGATCAGAAAGTCACCATGGATTCATCAAGGGCAAGTCATACCTGACTAACCTAATTGCCTTTTACGGTGAGATAACTGGCTCTGTGGATGAGGGGAAAGCAGTGGGCGTGTTATTCCTTATTCCTTGATACGCTCTCCCACAGTATTCTTGCCAGCAAGTTAAAGACGTATGGGCTGAATGAATGGTCTAGAAGGTGGATAGAAAGCTGGCTAGGTCATTGGACTCAATGGGTAGTGATCAATGGCTCCATGTCTAGTGTTGGCAGCCGGTATCAAATGAAGTGCCCCAAGGGTCAATCCTGGGGCCGGTTTTGTTCAATATATTCATTAATGATCTGGAGGATGGTGTGGATTGCACCCTCAGCAAGTTTGCAGATAACACTAAACTGGAAGGAGTGGGAGATACACTGAAGGGTAGGGATAGGATACAGAGGGATCTAGACAAATTAGAGGATTGCGCCAAAAGAAATCTGATGAGGTTCAACAAGGACAAGTTCAGAGTCCTGCATTTAGGCTGGAAGAATCCCATGCACTGCTACAGACTAGGGACTGACTGGCTAGGCAGCAGTTCTGCAGAAAAGGACCTAGGGGTTACAGTGGACGAGAAGCTGGATATGAGTCAACAGTGTGTCCTTGTTGTCAAGAAGGCTAACGGCATTTTGGGCTGTATAAGTAGGGGCATTGCCAGCAGACTGAGGGATGTGATCATTTCCCTCTATTCGACATTGGTGGGGCCTCATCTGAAGTACTGTATCCAGTTTGGACCCCACACTACAAGAAGGATGTGGAAAATTAGAAAGAGTCCAGCGGAGGGCAACAAAAATTATTAGGGGGATGGAGCACGTGACTCATGAGGAGAGGCTGAGGGAACTGGTATTGTTTAGTCCGCAGAAGAGAAGAATGAGGGGGGGATTTGGCAGCTGCTTTCAACTACCTGAAAGGGAGTTCCAAAGAGGATGGATCTAGACTGTTCTCAGTGGTACCAGATGACAGAACAAGGAGTAATGGTCTCAAGTTGAAGTGGGGAGGTTTAGGTTGGATATTAGGAAAAACTTTTTCACTAGGAGGGTAGTGAAGCACTGGAATGGGTTACCTAGGGAGGTGGTGGAATCTCCTTCCTTAGAGGTTTTTAAGGTGAGGCTTGACAAAGCCCTGTCTGGGATGATTTAGTTGAGGATTGGTCCTGCTTTGAGCACGGGGTTGGACTAGATGACCTTCTGAGTTCCCTTCCAACCCTGATATTCTATGATTCTATGAATAAAATGGTTTGTGGAAAGAAATGAAGAAGAAAGCATCCAATGGAAATTACAGGAAGAATTTAGGTAGGCATTATCCAAGGTAGAATTTTGCTAAAGACACTCTTGGCAATACTGCTACTTTTTCAGAGTGCCATGCCACCCACATTGTATGGGCTACTTCTTTCCTAGATGTGTGCAAGGATCTCCCCTCCGATACTCCTATAGTACTGTTCTCTTTTGCATCCAAGCACACCATTCTGATAATGGGGGCCTTCTTTCTCTTGGGAAACACAGTAAGCAGGCTCAGACTTGTCAGACAGTATATGATAGGATCCCCAACTGAGACAGCTTCCAAAGTTGAAACACAGTTTGGAATACCCAAATTAAACAATAGCAAGTTATCCATGTGAAGTTGTACACAATTTCACAGAAAGATGTCTCCACAGAGGATATTGTTTTTAAACTTTAAGTTTCCCAACAAAAGAAGGGAGGAATGGTGAGTCTGGGTGCTCAAAGAATGGAAATCAATAAGTAGCCAATTTTCCTTTCCATTTCCTTTCAAAGCTCTTCATTCTTATGATGAGATTTAAATAGTAGGTTTAAGCAAACATCTGTATTTTTGTGTATAAAAGGCCTGATCCACTGAAGTCAGTAGAAAGATTCCCATTGATTTGAATGGGCTTTGGATCAGGTTAATTATTATCAAAGTGCTTGTCAGGTGATGCTGCTTGTAGCCACATCTGCCAAAAACCACCCACACCAGGTGAAGGAGGAGAGGAATTTCATTCTATCCTGATTGAGCAATCTTTTTCCTATGCCACCAAAGAGAGGGAAAACCCCTGCCACAGGAATGGCCAGTCTATGTGTTCAAAGAAGAAAAAATAAACAAGGGAACACAAAGTTTCTATCCCACTTCCAGGGACTTTACAGAATATTGTGTGTCTGCATATGTGCACATGTACCAGTGTAATCAGTGTCATCTTTCTCCCTTCCCTATCCCAAACACAAATGCTTGTAAAATAGCAGAATGCTTTGTCACTTTTTTGGAGCACCATCATGGCGGGGACTGTTACAGGATGGGTTCCAGAGAGGAAACTCTCTATTTGGAATTTTAAATTAATGAAACAAGTGAAAGCTCAGAAGCATTAGCAGCACTTGATAGGAAAAGAAACAGGGATGAAGGAAAATACCAGCAGAAGCTTGAATTGCTCTACTGATTCCTCCATCATATTGACTATGTGCTCAGAACTTTCCCAACTAAGCAGCCCTCTCACCCACAGTAAAAAAAATAAATCCCATTTTGCACGAAACTTTGTGTAGTGACATAAACAGACTGAACATTTTTCTTTTTATGTGATATTTTTAGTATCTTCCCTTTCTCTACTGCCAGGTGATTTGCCTCCTTTGCTGATGAGTATTGTTCAAAAGATGAGTAAAAAGAAATATGCAAACCAAATGAAGCATCGCAAAGAATTTGAACATTTGACATTGCGCTCCACCTCCACCACAGACTGTGGATTTTTTCCTAATGCAACTGGAAAACCTGCCCTGGATAGAAAGTTTTCACGTGAACTGCATTGGATAATTTTTTATTCACTCTGATGAGAAAGCAGAAAGAGAGAGTCAGTTTTGCTGGTTTCCCAGTGTGTGAATGTGCTTGCACAACTCTACTAAGTAAGTAGCTAGATATTAGTTCATTGAGGGAACCATTTCATTTCCCCTAAAATGCAAACTGGGGCACCTGAATTGTTTTGAAGCATCCAACACAAATAAACTAATTTAAAATACTTCTAGGCAGTTTATATTAGAAGAAGAACAACAAAGAAGCATGCCTTTCCCGTGACTGATAGATCTAAGGATTTGATAAGGCACTCACTTTTATTTAATGTCCTAACCAATTCTGGTTTGCATTAGTCACCTAAGCATAAACTCACCTTTTCCATTTATTATTACTTAACGTTAAATAAACCTCTCATTTGCCTTAGTAAAGAACGACAACCTGTGCAAGAAAAGTAGAGAATACATTAACTTTGCTCTTAGCAATCCCTCATTCAAAAATGCTTTGTGAATTTTCAGAATGCTAACTAATCCAGGGAGCATGCAAAGTCAAATGACCTTCCCTTCTTTATAAAACTTGACTCATCTGGATGCTACACCTGTTCTAATGTTGTGACTACATCTCAGTTTTGATGATCATTTCAGGTTTATTTGGGGTTGTTTTTTAAAAAAATCAGCAAATTAAGCCAAATAATTTTAAAATAAAATTGAACTATAGCTGTAAGTAGAAAGATTTCAAACTGAGAACATCTTGTGCATCCTTGTAGCTTCAAAACCATACATGAGTATGTGATATAAAATGTTATGCTCAGTGGGGATTACTTATGTGACTAAGGTGAGTAGGATTTGGTTTGAAATTAGGGAGAGATTCAATATTTGCTCCCTTGATAGAGTAACTGATTATGGGCCAGGACAACTGGATTGTATTGGTTTATCTGTCTGTGTGGTATTTATCCTGCACTCATTGCCATGTTTTCTGAAGTTCTTATACATTCTAAAAGTAAGCACAGTAAAGGATCAATGTTTCTCCCTGTACACCCACCATTGTGGCGGTTTTGGTTTGCTTGGTGGTTTTCTTATTGTGGAAAGTCCTTGTGAAAAAAATGGATTTTGCATTCTGATCTGAAGGTTGTGAGACCTGAAATGGTGTAAGGTCTTCTGTCAGTGGGTTGCACAGTGGTAGCCAATTGCCAAGAAAACCCAGTCAGTGGTCTTCGCTTGGCATACTTAACAGCATAAGCAGCATAAATTTGCTTTGCATGACAGTTTTTTTTACAGCATCTTTCCAAAAATAAAATGTTGAGCCTCAGCTGATATAAATTGGCATTTAATTCAGTGAAGCTACATCTATTTAGGTTGGAAAATATGAGCCCTTATTAGTATGTGACTTGGCGGATAGATCTTTTGCGGAAGGATCCTGAGGTTCTGCCATACCCCACCTCAGAGGTACCCTGAAGAGAAGGCCTGGCCAAATCAGCCAATGACCTTAGGTTCAAGAGTTTCATTACCAGCTCAGGGAGCCACTATTAGTGAGCCAGTAATTGGGTCACATTCTGGTTTGCATACTGACATCTGGGCTGCATGAGCGGAGCAAAGGCTCTGGAAAGCAGTCAGAATTCACTTGGCACAGGAAAGCTTTTCATCCCTTTCCCCACTCCCCAAACTCAGCTTGTTGTGGAATTGGGTCCAGAAACAGACATCCATCTTTTTAAGGGCTAGCCAGGAAGGATAATTTCTGGTTAAGGGGGCCATTAAAGATCATCAGTAACACGGTAATGATAAAAAGGATCAGATCTGTACAAACTTTAGTGAGAACATTAATTCCTGCACGGGTTAACTTTCTGCAACAAGGTGAAAGCAAAGAGATTACAAATGGTAGCTCTGCTATAATAACTGATGGGTTCAAATCTAGACACTGTAATGAATTACATAATCATATCTTAAAGCAATGGGATTACTCATTTGAGCAAGACCTGCAGAATCTGGCCCCTAGTTAATTGCTATGATGAAGCAGTGGCTGTAGAAATCTCTAATATAATGTACTGACAGCCCCTTTATTCAAGTTCCATAGAAGCCAGTGGCAAAACTCCAATTGACTTTTAATGGGAGCGGGTCCTATGTGCTTTAATGCTCAAACTTTGGCTTCTCGTGTCCTTTTTCATTATTTCTATCTTTTAATCTTCTACTTTATTTTATATATATATAAAATATATATATTTCTCATCTCCTTCTCCATGTGAAGGAGATTAGAACTTAAATTATCTCTTTGTGCCACTAACTTCCCGAGTGCCTGCCTGTGAACTAGACCTTTCTATACTCCAAAAATAAGCCTTGGGTGGGCTGCTTCGTCACACTGGACACCACAGCATACATCAGTAACAACAGCATGCCCTCTAATTGACAGAAGGAAATTTTAGCCAAGATAAAAAATGATGGTAGCTTTGTCTTTTTTTGTGTGTATTTTCATGAGTAAATGTTTAACTCGGAGTCAGCCTGGAGAAAAGTAGCTTTTGACCTTGGGTGAAAAAATGATGAAAGTTGCATGAGAAAAGCACAGAGGCATGTAAAACTAAAAGTGTTTGGAGAGTGATGTACTCTTGTGTTCCATTTCTATATAAACATGAGTTCCATTTCCTCTCTCTCTCACTCCCCCACCCATCTGACCCCTGCCATGGATTAGTCAGCACCTATACCTTTACAAGCAGCATATCCTTTAATCATAAAACCCTTTAAAAAGAACTGGGAAATGGTTTGTTTCCTCCACTGGAATCTAAAAGGAAGAATACAGGAGAGTATAGGAGAGTACAGGAGATTTGCTGAATAGAACAATTATTTATTGAAGTGTATAGAGGAAAGGAGATTCACAAATGAAAAGAATGTGCACAGTAGAAAATTGGGAGGAAAAAGTTTCGGCATTAGTGGAAACCTTGTTTATGTAATGCTAATTTCCTCAGAGCACCAGGGATGGCTCCAGGCACCAGTGCACCAAGCGCATGCCTGGGGCGGCAAGCTGTGGGAGGTGGCCTGCTGGTCGCTGTGAGGGTGGCAGTCAGGCAGCCTTCGGTGGCGTTTCTGCGGGAGGTCCGCTGGTGCCGTGGTTTCGGTGGCAATTCGGTGGTGGGTACGACGAAGGCGCAGGACCAGCAGATCACCCACAGAAACGCCGCCAAATCCATGGGACCAGTGGATCTCCCGCAGAAACGCCGCCAAAGGCTGTCTGACTGCCGTGCTTGGGGCGGAAAAAAACATAGAGCCGCCCCTGCAGAGCACAATGCACTCTACTTCCCTATTGTGCATTCAAAAGAAGGAATTTCCCCATAACCACCATAACACCTGCTGATCAACACATTTTTCTCATACATATTTTTAATTATGTTTAGTTTTTATATTGTATACATTTGTGAGAAATATAAATCCACTGTAGAGAACAGTAGCCTATGGTGATCATCTCTACAGATGAGACTATCGAGTGAGAAAGTGCACACAGGCAATAATAACAAATAGACTATATTAATGTTATTGGGTATCTTGGCTTTCTTCTGTGAATTTAAATAGCTGTAGTTTCCAATGCCTTTAGCAATCCAGTGATACTGAAGAGTAAAGGCATATTCTGTTTTGCAAACAATATTCTTTGTTTGTATTGCAAGTTCTTATCTAAAAATATAGCATGTATATGGCTAGATGTTTATGTCATTGGCTGGCTAAGCTTCCTTCTCTGAAGTTCTAGACTAACCGTAGGCAGTATTTTAGCCCAAGGACACTTACAAAGCTATATTTGCTCATGCATCCCTAACCCAATATCATTCATCGGCCATGAACTTTTACCAGAACATTTTTAATCTAAATGCATAAAAAGTAATTGCACTTCAAATAAGAGTCAATTTCAACCTAAAAAAACCCAAAGAACTTATAGCACTTCAGTAACTGGAAAGGAAAGCAAATATTCTTATTTTGTGTGTCATTACATATTATGTTTTTGTATGATTGCTTTCCACCTTGATGCTGTCAAGAGTTGATTTTATATGCTCTCTTTTACTGTCGATTTCTCAACAGAGTTTGTAGGGGGGTTTCTTAATGGCCAAATATATATATTTTAAACAATTAAGCAGGGTTGTTTGACTATTAAAATATGTGCTCAGGATGTGCAACAAGATGAATGTGACGCTTGAACTTCAGTATGGTACTACAGGTAAAGGTAACTACATTATTCTTAAGGAAGTAAAAATGCAATGGTCAGTCCCTGTATGTGTCTTATTCACTGTGCACTATGTGTAGTCCCAGAATCACTGTAGAAAGGTGTATCAAAGATAAGCCAGAGATACCTATTCTTTCAGATTTTTGCATATATCCTATGGGACAGGGGCTCTCAAAGGAGAGATTCAGTGTCTTTCTCCATTTACAACATAGTCTGTCAGTGGTTAAGACTAAGCTTTGGAAGCTATATTGGATGGTTATGGCCCTTGGCTATTTAAACTGGAAACAAAGGTGGAGTCAACTGAAGATTATATTAAGATCTTGGAGGAGAAAATGATGGGTCTTCAATAACAAGGAAAAAGCTCAAAGTCCTCACAAGTGCTCATCAATTATAATGATTATACACACTGGAAAATATTTTAACAGCAGGATCTTTCAAGTGTTTTGTTTATATAAAATGCAATTACATGATAATCCTTGCTATGTATCAAGAAATCTCTCTGGCAGAAAATATCTCACCTACCCCTTCATATTTAAAGATCTTCAGAATTTGGCCAATTAGTGGGGCTGGAAAAATGAGTGCCCTGCCCCTAGCAGACAAGTGTCTGTGCCCCAACCCTGCTCCCCAGCAGAAGCGCAGGGTCGGCCATGGCAAGACCCAGGCCCCAACATCACTCTGCTCCCCTGGCAACAGCACTGGGCAAGTGGGGAAAGCCCCTGTGACCCAACCCTGCTTTGCTCCCCAACAGCAATGCCAGGCTGGCAGGGCGATGTGAAGGAAGACCCAGTGCCCTGACCCTGGTCCCCTGCAGAAGCATGGGGTAGCAGGGGAAGTCCCAGCACCCAGACCCCTGCTGCAGCACCAGGACTGGAGGAGCTCTGGCTCCCTGCTGCAGCCTCAGGGCTGGGGGAGGTAATAAAAGGTAATAATTGGAGATATACCAATCTCCTAGAACCAGAAGGGACCTCAAAAGGTCATCAAGTCCAGCCCCCTGCCTTCACTAGCAGGACTGATTTTTGCCCCAGATCCCTAAGTGGCCTCCTTAAGGATTGAACTCATAACCCTGGGTTTAGCAGGCCAATGCTCAAACCACTGAGCTATCCCTCCCACTCCCTGCTGTGGCCCCAGAGTCCTGGCAGAGGGAGACAGAGCTTCTCCACAGTGTGTGGGGGGGAGGGGTTAGACAGGAGAAAATGGGGAATGCGGGGGGGGGGCAGAATGGGGCAGGGCAGGACCATGGGTGGAACAGGGGTGGTCCATGGGGCAAGGAGCAGAATAGTGTGGGACAGTGGTCAGAGCCACAGGCAGAAGGGCCAAAAGAGGACAGGACCACAGGTGGAAGGTGTGCGGAGTGCCCCCCTCCCCCTCCGACACTTGCTCTGGCTCATGGCCCCACAAAACTTTAATCCACCTCTGCACAGGAGACAGGAATATCAATCTGGAAACATTGCGTCTACAGCAGCTCAGGATCTTGGTGGCCCTCTGGCTCTGGGACCGTGTGGTTCTATGGGGAAAAAAGGGGGCAGGCATCTGTACTGCTTTTTAAATCTGTAGGAGGAAATCAGGCAGGAGGGGGATTGGGGAATGTTCTAGAGAAGAATTCTACAGTGAAGCAGTGGAAGAAAGACGACAGTGGTTTTAGGGATAATATGATCCATTTTCTAATAAAATTCTATGTTAAATATCTTTCTGTGAAGTAAATCTCCACAGGGTTGATATGTGTCTCAGTCCATCCAGTCTCTGACTCCCTCTCTTGCACAGATTTTTGACTCATAGAATGAATTCCAGTGTCTGGAGGATGGAAGGAAAATGGGCCATGTAGGTGGCTCACTCTCTTCCCACTTTCCCCTCGTCTACAAGAAGGAAAGAAGAGCAATAGGTAGAGAGTCCCCTCTATGTGCAGGTCTTGAGGGTGAGTACAAAATGATCTGATCCTCAGTCCTTAATCAAGCACAATTCCTACTGAAGTTAATGTGAGATTTCCCTGAGTAATGATTAAGATCTGAAGAACCTTGTCCTTTCATAGAAGTTTTCCCTTTCCAAAGAATAATCAGCATCATTCCTTCCTTCACCTCAGTTCCCTTTGGTAGTTGATCAAGAAAAATCCATCACCTTTGAATATGAAGTTATCTCTTTTTATGTTGATATATTCTAAGAAAAGTGTAGATGAGGGGAAAAGGAGCACATATAGCTGGAATGCATAATAGATGCTGAAATATGTTATCCCTGATTTTGAATAATGTCTCTCTTAAGAGGAAATACTGATTAATGAACTATTGTTTTTTTCTTTGGGCTTTGTGTCAGTGAAACACTTATATGGTAATAAGTAGTGAATAATGCAACTAGAATGCAGTGTCTTAGGAGATTTTGACCTGGTTATATAAATTAGTTCCTCTTTATCTGTTCACTAAATGGTAGTTTACGTACAACTGATCATGACTTGATCACAATTAGAATGTGCAAGCAGAATAAAGCCCAGACCAGTTTATCTATCTATCTATCTATCTATCTATCTATCTATCTATCTATCTATCTATCTATCTATCTATCTATCCAAACACACACACTTTAATTGAGCCAGTTTCACGAAGCTGAAAACAATTATGAATCAAATCAGCTGGGAGAAATAATTTAAACAGAATGATCATTTGGAATCTTTTAAGAACACCTTATGGAATACCCAAAATGGCACAACTGAGGAAGAAAGCTGTGCTGATTTAAAAAAAATGGTTCAGAGGGGAAGAGAAGGCAGATTTAAAAAGTAATATATAACTAATGGAAGAGAGAGGAAGTTGGTAGTAAGAATATAAATCAGAAGTTAGGAATTGTAGTAAATTGATAAGGGAAGCAAAGTGACACAATGAGAAATCTGTGGCCAGCAGAGTTAACGACAATAAGGACATTTTTTTTTGTTTTGTTTCGTTTTTAATATATGAGGAACAAGAAGAATCTTGACAAAGGTATTTGTCCATTACTAGGTGTAAATGGTGGAATTATCAATAATAATACAGAAAAGGAAGAAGTGTTCAATAAATATTTCCTTGTTCTGTATCTGGAGAAAAAACAGATGATGCAGTCTCATCATATGGTAAAAACACTTTCCATTCCACTAGTACCTCTGGAGAATGTTAAACAGAAACTACTGAAGTCAGACATTTTTTAATCAGCAGGTCCAGATAACTTGCATTATGTTCATTTAGGTCTTTTTATACATTTGTTCATTACAAATTACTTAATTATTATCCAATTGGCTTTTAACACGTCAATCTTTTGGGTATTAGATAGCCCATACATTACACATGCACAAGCTTCAATTACCTAATTTTGCATTTTTCCTAATGGTATTGTAGTTTCTTGGTCATGCCATTTTATGTCATGTTTCCCTCTGTCTTCCCAGAAAAAGTGTTTTTCATTGTTTGAGGTTTTTAACCTCCAGTTACACCACATTGTTACTTTTCTTCCATCAACACTAACATCATTTTAAGTAGATCAGCAATTCTGTGTAAAAGAAGAATTGGTTAAACCACTTATGCCAGCAAAGTCTTGGCTAAGTGTTACCTCATCTGTACTCATTCACTATCCATAATTACAAACCATTAAAATATAACCAACAAAGCTTTTAATTTTACCATTGGGCAAGTCAGTGTTATAACTCAGTATATGTTATACCCTTAATCTATCTGGGGAGGGGAGTTAGGAATTTTTGATTGGTTTATCAATTTTAGGGCATTGATATTTGGTTGCTTTTAATGGTACCCTACCACATCCAAGAGTTTTAAAAGAGCTGACTGAGGAGCTTACTGGACAGTTAATGCTAATTTTTCTGTAATTCTAGGAACAGTGAGGAAGGCCCAGAAGCTTGGGAAAAAGCTAATATTGTGCCAATTTTAAAAAAGAGTAAATGGGATGACATGGATAATTATAGGCCTCTCAGCCTGAGATTGGTCCTGAAATATGGGACTCGATTAATAATGAACTAAAGAAGGGTAATGTAATTAATACAAATCAACATGGGTGTATGGAAAATAGATTCTGTCAAACTAATTTGATATCTGTGATGAAGCAGAGAAAACTCACACCAGCACAAAGAATTAGAAACTCTTGGGTTCACTTAACCCTGCCCTGATACATCTACAGACAGTGTCAGGCCTGGAGGGGGAAGAAAAGGAGAGAATCTGGCTCATTTCAGGATTGACTGGAAATAAGGCAGCTATGCCTGTCTGTGTGGAGGAACACCACTACAAGCTTGACAGCCAGGATAGCTGTGAGGGGAGAAGCACTGTATCTCTGACAGAGAGACTGCTGGGGAGCACTCAGTAGTTAATGAAATGTACTATTTGACTATAGAGACATTGTGGGGCTAGATTTCTCCAATCTTATATCTGCCCCGTCCACAGGGATTTGAGGCCATGGCAGGGCACTGTAAAAGTTCCACAAGGGACATTACTCCAGGCAAGACACTACAGACTGTTTGGACTATAGGGACTATGTCCCAAACTGAAGGAACATAGCTAGGAAGAAGCTCAGGGCAGTGGACTTAAACTCTCTGCATGGACAATCCTGCCAGCATTGCTTCACACAGGGCCCTGATCTGGGACCTGGTGAACAGGGAGGGCCCAGGTCCCCCTACCACACCTCCTTAAGGGCTTAGGCCCAGATTCAAGTGGAGGCCAGAAGGTTCCTGGCCTAAGATCAGGAACCAGGCACCCCTAACAAGGAAGCAAGTGGCCAAAAGTCAGCTAGGCTGCCTTGTCCTCTGAGCACCCTATCAGTATATTTTTTCTTTTTTTGAGATCACAAGTTTAGTGATAAAAGTAATAGCGCTAATGTAATATACTTAGACTTCTGTAAGGCATCTGACTTGGAGGCCTGCAACTGATTAAAAGATTAGAAAACATTCCTTATAGTGATGGATTCAAATAGCTCAGTTTATTTATCTTAGCAAAGAGAAGGTTAAGGAATGACTTGATTGCAATCTATAAGTACCTACATAGGGAACAAATATTTAATAATGAACTCTTCAGTCTAGCAGAGAAAGATATAACATGATCCAATAGCTGGAAGTTGACGCTAGACAAATTCAGACTGGAAATAGGTCATAATGTTTTAATGATGAAAGTTATTAAGCAGTGGACCAACGTACCATGGGTTGTGATGGATTCTTTAATCACTGGTAATTTTAAAATCATGATTGTTCGTTTTCTAAAAGATATGCTCTAGGAATTCTTTTGGAGATGTTTTATTGCCTGTGCTATATTTAAGGTCAGACTAGATGATCATAATGGTTCCTTCTGGCCTTAGAATCTATTAATTTATTTACTGTTTTGTTTCAGTTATAGCTTGTTTGACTTATTCTCCTTGCTCCAAATATGGCACTTTTAGATTTTCTTGAAAAATAAAAAATTTTAATTGGAGATAAGGTTTTCCTAAAGGGATTTTCTATTTTATCTACTCATAGGGTCTGACCCTACAATCCTATTGATTTCATGTGAATAAGGAGTTCACAACAATTCCCGTAGTTTGGTCAGCATGAATATATTTATAGGTAGAATGGGCAGAAAAAGTAGTATGTTATCATGTAATTAAAGTCTATATTTCAGGCAACTTTTTTGGGCATTTCCTATCTTTAATGCTTGACTTTGCAACCTTAGTGTTCTTTTAACATAGATTTCTGTGTTTCATATTGATATTTATTGAAAAGCCTACATTATAATTAAAAAAAAATCCTCAAGGCCAGCAGCATTTGGGATGTAAGACTGCACAATTCCCTTCATGGAATTACCAAATCTGACAATTTCATTAAAGGTCGGTCTCCCAAAGTGACAGCTTTGTATTTGTATCAAGACATGGGCCTGATGTTGCAATATTCTTAGTACTTTCAATTCCCACTGAGATAGTTGAAAGCATTAAGCACCTTCACCTTCACCTGCTTTGAAGGATTGGCCCCAAACTATAATATAGACAGTATGCTGACTTGGTAGCATAGGTTGAAAATTACCGTGACTTATTATGTAATTAAATGGTAAATATCTTGAAACTCTATTACATTATGTGGCATGATTTATCATGATGATTAGGTATTATAGAAGTAGTATAAAAAAATCTACCATATGGACAACTCTATGCTGTACAAATGTGGTTGTATGGAGCAGAGTTCCATCACCAATTATTAGTAATAAAAGAAACAATTCTGACCTTAAAATCAACAGTAGTGATTTTTATGTTTGTGTTAACCATGTTATGCCAGGGAACAACTTTTACTTAAATCCCAATATGAATTAACTGATATGGATTAACTGGGGGTGCCAAATGAAATCAAAATACAAGTGGCTGACCTGGCCCACTATCGCTTTGGGGGAAATAACTGGGAACTACTGCTGCTTGGAGGCACATGAAAATTGGAAAATATTGCAGTCATTACAAAATATACGTTTTTCTTTATAAAGTCACACTCCTTAACTGAGAAATATGACTTGTTCAAGACTGGAATTAGCCATACGGGATATGTGTTCTACTAATGAAGAATAACAGAATAATGTGTGCATAGTACACATAAGCAAATAAACTCTGGCAAATGATGTATAGATCTATTTTTAAGATGAAAAGTGTTCAATTTTACCTGAGTTTTAACTACAGATTGGGTAGAATGAGTTTATCTTTGGTTTACAAGTAAAAATAATAGTATTTATTTCTGAGGAAAAAGAAAACTTGTGCATTTTGACTTTTCCTTTCACTTGAGCTTTGCAAGATACAGGGACTAAAATAATGTTATATCTTTTGAAAGGAGCATTATGTACAGCTCATATTTCTCAACAGGAAGAAAATCTTTATGATATAGTTCTAGCCCTAAATGGTTTTTACTCAGGCAAAACACTCACTGACTTCATTGGGAGATTTGAATGCTGTGTGATGTCAGATTTTTTTTCCTGGTCATCATAATTAACTAAATATTAAACTGTGTGCATGTGTGTGTAAACTATATTCAGGGCTTTCTGAGGCCTAGAAGTTTGGAGCATGTCCTAATTTAATTTAGCCCTAGACCTTAGAACTCTAGTCTGTGCTGAGGCACTGAAGAAGAGTACACTTCAAAAAGAGGCACACCTCCCTTCCCAGCATTTGTCTCTTCCCCTTGTTCCCTGTGACATTTGTGATCTCTCCTGGCCTTGCTTAGCTGTCCCGTCAAGAGCCAGAAGAAAGGATCCACTCAAGTGAATGGGCAGTGATCCTAAAACACCTCATTTTTGTCATCCCTGCCCCCCCAGTTTCTGCCACTGCCAGCATCAAAACAGATTTTTCTTATTCTGACCTCAATTAAATCCTACTTTCTTGCTGATCACTAGCTTGAGGGACATGTCATAAAGCATCAGCAGGAAGAGGTGAATCAGATTTGGGGTCAGGACAGGGTAGGAGGGTATTTTACCAAGAAAAAGATGCAGGATTGAACCAACTTCAGTCTTGTGTCCTGGCATTGGCCTACCTGCCAGCAACTCGAACCCCACCCTTCATATGGCATAGAAGTCCCCATTAAACTCTCCTGAAAATGAAAATCTCGTATTATCCAGGTGCAAGCCATCTGAGAATTAACTAGATTTCTAATGTTCATTGAAATGATGCCAATAGAGACATTCATATCTTTTTCCTATTTGTGACAAAGACATGGGAGAGCAATTTTATTGAATCTGGCCTTTGTACTCGAGGAAAATAAATTAGATTTTCTTTGTGGCTATTTCTGGAGGACATGAAAAGCTGTGAGCTGGGGAAAAAAAATTAGACATACAGTTCAATTTGCCATAGTCAGACCTAGTGAAAGAATCTTCAAATAACTCGTAAGTAACTCTGAAGCACCTCCATACCATCTCAGGGAAAACAGGTTTGGGAATCTTATTATAATTACATAAGATCAATATAGATATAGTATTAAAAAGCTCATAAAAGCCACACTTTTTTATGTAGCTTTAAAGGTGTCTTGGAGATTAAAACTAGTCTATTTTGCCTTGCTTACTCAGGATTTTTCCACACTAGGCAGTCTTAAGTAGACAGTCCCGGAGGCTAAACTTGAAAGATGTTTTTCTTCTTCTCCACAGTGTCTGTACTGGGAAGAAAGCTTTGGCTATATGTGTGTTCTTTGACTGACTTACAGTTCTTTGGAAAGATTTCATATATATATATATATATATATATATATATATATATATATATATATATATATATATATAGTTGGGGGGTGGCAGAGGTTGGCGATTATCTTTGAATATATGTTGACAAAAAGGGAAATGCAAAAATAATTAGGTTTTGCCAGAAAAAAAAGTGTTAGATTAGAAATATTCAGCATAATACCTTGCACAAAAAGTCCTGTATTACATACACATCTCAAGAGTCATCATTTATTAAGTCTTTATTTAGCAGTAGTTTCTACAAATTGATACCCATATTTCCCCATACTCTTAGGAGGGAACTGTGTTATCTGTTGGCTTTTTCTTTCTTTCTTTCTTTTTTTTTTTTACTTTTTAAAGGTGTGACATCACTTAAGAACTGCACTTGGAAAAGGCTTCACAACCACACAATTTCATAAATGACCCATATATGTTCTTCACTGAGGGTACAATGCTGCAGCTGGGACACTGCTTCCCAGAGTGGGAAACCTATGTACTAACTCAGCTCTAGCTAGCTAACTAAAAATAACAGTGCAGCTGAGGGTAGCAGGTGGGCAGCTCGGGCTAGTTGCATAAGCATATACCAAGGGGGAACCCCAAGCTACATGCTATTTTTAGTGTGCTAGCTCAAGCACAGCTAGCTTGTCTGTCTGCAGTTTAGGACACATGCTCCCAGATGCAGTGTAGACATACCTTCAAACAGATTTGAGTCTACTATTAAGATACTGCTAGTGGATTAAAGAGGAATATTAGCTCAATTTAAAGTCTGAAAGATACAGTTTTCCCTTAATATAAATACAGCTGTGTTGAGATCTCATCCCATCTCTGCTGAACCTCATACAGGACATGATTCAACTCCTACTGAGGTCAGTGAAAAAACTTCTATTGACTTCAGTGTGAGTTGCATCAGTCCATATGGCCTGATCATGCATAGTACTGGATTTTGATTTAACTTGGAGTGGAGGATGCTTCACAGGATTAGCACTTCACAGGATCAGGTCCAGACCTTTTAGACTGAAGCAGTGATATATCAGTTGGCTCAGATGTCAGTAGACTACAAATTAAAATTAGCCAAAGGATATCAAATAAATTCTCAGTGAATATACTTCACTTAGAGATGTGGGGGCTGCTCTGCATTTGTCAGTCACAGACAGAATAGGGTGAGATGCTGCAGATGCTTCATGGGGTCTGAGATTAAATTTAGTATGTTTTGATTGAAACAGACTGATCAACATAATTCTCATTACAGGCCTGTCTTTGGCCAGACCATGTGTTCCTCTAAATTAAGACCTCCATTAGACTTTCATGTGTTAGGAGTTTGCTGGATTTTCAGTATTCTGTCTTAGATTCC
This sequence comes from Mauremys reevesii, assembly GCF_016161935.1. Taxonomy (NCBI): domain Eukaryota; kingdom Metazoa; phylum Chordata; order Testudines; family Geoemydidae; genus Mauremys; species Mauremys reevesii. The sequence continues at coordinate 283,801,468 of NC_052623.1, forward strand.
TGTTATATGAATTGCAGCAGAATTTAACAAACACGGGCAAAGTCCAGTTAAGTACATGATCTGTCTCTACTGAAGGCATTGATGGCATCATAATAAATACATAAATAAACTCACTATATTCAACAAAAAATATGCATGAGAGAAGTTCCACCAATGTTCTCCATTTACCTTCTAGCTGGTATTTAGATTATAGGTGAACAGCATGAGAAGGATTGAGATAGGCAGAAATACATTAGATATTTACCCTCATAGATTCTTTCACCCATCAATGGTCAAATAACAATGGTCAAATATCTTGTTAGCGTCCATTTAACTTCATTACTGCAGCCTGCTAAAGTGACATGCCTAGTAGAAACTTTGAATCATCATCCAGTTGTTTGGCTGTTCAATCAAATTATTATCAATAATATTAAGTTGCTCTTCTCCCACATATGATCATGAACTGTATATGCCAACTGTGCAGGGAGATATTGATGCACGTCTGACTAGGGACTCAGTTCAACAAAGCACTTAAGTACACTTTTTAAATTTAAGCATGTGCTTTGCTAAATCAGGGCTTAGGTTAGAGAGGTTCCATTTTAACTTAGTTGGTAATATAAATGCGTATGGATCAGAGGATGCCAGTTGCAGACTTGGGTAGAGAAACCTGCTGGATACACACTTATGCTCGATCGCCAGCAGATGTGGAATTTTCCTAGTTGATTATGTAAGCTCTAATATCTGGTCATAATTTGATTGCAGCCATAATATATTATGAGTGTATAGTCTATTGGGAGTGTGTGCATACTGTAAAAGCTTAGAAATGATGTACATTTTTGTCTCACAGTCCAGGTATTTTCATCACCACTCATATATATACCCAAAAAAGGAAACCTATTTACCTTAGTATTGCATTTATGAAAAATAATCAAATCCAATAATTTTGCTCTGCTTCTTTATTTTGTAGTTACGAGGTTAAAAATCTTACATGGATTTAGAAATGAAGTCAACTGAGAATCTCCGGTCTGAATTACCTTTCCCAGTGAAGTGAACTGCATCTTATTCTCACAATTGAAAATTCAATTTTATTTTTAAAAAATGAAGACGTGTTTTAAAACAACATACTCAAAATTTAGTTTTGAGTTGTGTCTCCTCCAGTTCAGTGTTACTTTCCTTGTCCTTCAGATGTTCTTGATGCAATTGGGCGGGAAGAAAAGGAGGAATATTTTGGGGGCTCTGTTCCCCTTTCTTATAGTTCCTTAGTTAGTTTGTATCCACAAAAAGAACAGGAGTACTTGTGGCACCTTAGAGACTAACAAATTTATTTCAGCATAAGCTTTTGTGGAACCATTCTATGCATCTGAAGAAGTGAGCTGTAGCCCACGAAAGCTTATGCTGAAATAAATTTGTTAGTCTCTAAGGTGCCACAAGTACTCCTGTTCTTTTTGCGGATACAGACTAACATGGCTGCTACTCTGAAACCTTTCTTATAGTTCTGTCTCTTTGATCATCTCCAGCTGAGCTTTCAGAGACAGAAAGTTTGTGGGGACAGGAACCTCCAGTTGTTTCTCTGCCATAATGTAGATTTCTTGCTCACTCTCTTTTTCCTGTGAAAGACTGGCCACTTAACCAAGTGATAGTCCATTTGATCTTGTTGACACCTGGCTGAGGTGTTGGTTTGCCTTTTGTTTCTGAGGAACTGGTTTGTGGTTGTTTTTGCAGACTTGGAGCATGTCTCAGTAATATCATACAGTAGAATTTCATAACTTACATACAATGTTGCCACACACATTTTACCAGGACAATAATGATCAGCAAATTCGCAGTTTTCAAATGATACTTCAGAAGACATACTTTATACAAAACTTAGTCTTATAAAAGGGGTAAACACAAGGGTATAGACTGTCACAAGTGCATTTAAATGCATGGGTACTGCTGCCCAGCTTTCAGTGAAAATTAGGAAGGAGGACAAGTTGCAAGGGATGTGGTTTAATTAGTTAGTCATTTTATTATTTAACTCATGGGGAACTATGAAGTGTAGTTGCCATTGTGTCAGGGTATTAAGGAACTCTCCATCAGTAACTTGTATAGTGCAAGTTGTGATTCCTTCCTTAATCATCTCTACCTGGAAGAGAGCTACCATCAGCTCTCCCTTCTCCTCCACCCGCAGCTCTCTACAGCTGGTCTGAGCCTTTTGGGGGGACCACACTGCCCTCCATCATAGTGGGCTGCAGAAAGGAGGTGGTCTCCTTGCTTTACCAGGCAGTAGGAGTGCCAACACCATTCCCCAGATACATTAAATAAATTCCAGTTTATTAGGAAACTGGACCCCCGTGGAACAAATACCTGCACAGGATAGCTGACATAAGAAGGTGCCAGCAATTAACTTTGTCTGTGCCACTTCCCAAAGCTCCCATTGGCCTGGAACAGCGAACTGCAGCCAGTGGGAGCTGCAATCAGCCGAACCTGTGGACAGTGCAGGTAAACAAACCATTCTAGCCCACCAGCAGATTTTTCTGATGGGCCGCGTGCCAAAGGTTGCCGATCCCTGCCTTACGGTGTCTCTCCATCCACGCTGATGTGGAGGCATGGTAGTGAACATCTGGGGTAACTGGCCATCCACTCATGGGCCAAATGTACAATATTATGCCCACACCATCTCCTGTGACCCATTAATATGATTGCAAAGGAAGGGATAAATGGGAAGAGTTCAGCAAATATAAACCATTGATTTTATCCTTCCTGTGAAGGAGTAAGGGATAATATTGCTCTGGGGTATGGAGCTGGCCTGGCTGCCTGATTAATCCATTCCTGCACCTGAGGAAAGAAGGGAGGGACCTTAACTAGCTGACCCTTATAAAAGAGGGAAGCAGGAATGAGGAGGAGGGGATTGCAGTATCCTCCAGGAAGTGGAAGTAACTGGGTGTGTGCCCAATAGAGTGCTAGAGGGGTCACTTCTGAAAGGAACTGCTTCAGAAAACCAAATGAACAAGAGGGTAGACTGTTTGGGGAGCCCAGGCTGAGGCTCTGAGCAAAAAGCCAGGAAATCTTGATGTGGGAATTACTGGTATGAGAGACTGAAATGGGGAAGTGAATAGTCTGTGCTATGCTTGCACAGACTTTGAAGTAAAAGTCTTCACAGCATGGGATTGTATTTGGGCCTATTTTATACCACCTTTTTAACAATCTATTACACTCCCTAACGTGGGCCTGTCTGCTCTTGTAGGCACTGAGATGCCACCATTGATAGGAATAACCTGTTGAGCTCCTATTCCCAGTCATGCTGTGGATGTAAACAATCCAATCCTGAATGAATAGGATCTCACTTCCCCGGGGAACCTCCACAATACACTTGATTGCCAATGGTATTTCCTTTTCTGAGGTAATACCCTTTCCTGTGAAGGAAGAGTGGCTTCTACACAAAGCAAGTCTGTATTGGGCAAATCACAGCCTCCCCCTGCTCTTGTAGTATTATTACTCACATGCCATCCCTTAATTGTTTTTTTTTATATTCTAAGAGTTCGGATGTCAGATCTCTCCCTACCCTCCGGCTGCAGACCCCTAAATTCCAAAACCCCATGTTAATTCTTCCTTGATGATGCCCTTATTGACCCCGACAGACCGTCCCTCCAAGAAATCTCAGCCTCCCCACACTTTTGTAACTTCTATTTGCATTCACATTAGAGTACAACAAACTTTTGCACTCTGCCACCTGCAGCATAAGGATTGCAGGATCAAGGTTTTAATCTACAGATCACTGATGCACATAGAGTATAATAAATTCTATTAATTGTGCAAGAACTAATTAATTTTAAAATGAAAATGCCCTTGGAGACTGATTTCGCCAATAAAATTTCCTTCAAAATCTTCCCTTTTTGAAAAAGGAATAGTTTCAAAGGACACATTACATCTTTAAATTAGTCAGCTGATTTCTTCTTTAATCCTATTAAGATGAAGTGTGTGTGTGGTGGGGAGCAGAGTGAAAGCTTTTAACAAGCCTGCTAATAATTCTCTGCTTGTGGGCTGTGCTATTTGTTGCAGTGGAAAAAAGGAATTTCGGATTCAGAAGTTGTTATTGGAATGCTGGCCTTGTTATACTTGCTGAATAAAGTAAAATCAGCTTTGAGATATCTGACATCATCTGGGGAAAAAACTGTCTCAGAAAGGAGCAGTAGGTCTTTGCTTGAGAAATTAATCAGAGGCAGTGTGCAGTGTGAATACTTAATTATGTGAATAGATGCACAATATAAGGTGTGTGGAAGTAGAGAAAGAACTGACAGGGATTTGAAGGGTGTTTTAATGCATGACAGTCTTTGTTAGCAAGAGTCGGGCTAGCTGTAACCCTAATAATGCGAGATTTGTAGAAGCGAGGATTGTGTGAGGCGAGTGGGAAAGAACTGTGTGAGAAGTTGTTGCGACCTTGTGTAAATAAATATGGAATGTAGACTAAAGTCTAAATAAGTAAAAAAATAAGAAATTAAGATGACCTATGTATATACAAAATGCAGCTGTTGCTTATTATTTTATGTAACGAAAGGTATAAACGCTTGTTGTAATTGTTTACCTGTAGAGAGACATGCCTAGCAGGAGGAAACCCTGTGTCCTAGTGCACTCTCTCCCTTTATGCAATTGCTTGAGAATAAAGGATCTGACTTTGCTGCACCGAACCAGAGAGTGAGAACTGTGTTTTTCTCCGACAGGTGTGAAGTGACCACATATGTGTCTGATTAAAGGACTACCCAATTACTCTTTTAGAATAGTTATCTCCCTGAAACAAAGGTTTTGAACTCAAATATGGATAATGTGTTTAAAGAATTCTATTTTTATTTTTAGCTAAATGTTTGTATGTTTGTCATGCATAGTTTTATGAGCCAGAAGGGACTATTATAATCAACTGGTCTGATCTTCTGCATAATACAGGACATAGAATTTCACCTAGTAATTCCTGCATCAAAACTATAAATTCTGGCTGAACTTGAGCATATCTTTTAGAAAGACATCCAGTCTTGATTTAAAGACTTCAAGTAATGTATGTAGTTGTAGACTAAGGGTAGTCAATTTTTTTTTTAAGATCCACATTTCTTGGTCAAGATATAGTCAAGGTTCAGACTCCATATAACAATAATGATAATAAGTAAGTAAAAAGATTTCAGGGTCCATTCAAAAGCATCTGGCATTCTGGATTTGGCTTGGCCCACTGTTTGCCTATTGACTACCCCTGTTGTAGACCATAATAAAGTCGTCTCATATATTTGACCTTTATATAGGAAAATAGCAGGTCAGACCATCTCTTCCCATCCATGTCTTTCAGAACAGAAGTGTAGGAGCCAGTGGATTCCAGCTCAGAGATACAAAGGTGGGCTTCTGTCACACATTGAGCTCTTATGTTTATATTATTTCTTTTGTGTTTAATAAAAATTCTATGAAAATTATATATGCATGAAGAGGTGACAGCATTCACAGAAACAAAATCCATTGGGAGAAACACTGGGCCCGATTCATCACTATGCTACAACTGTGTAACTCCATTGATTTGATTGCAGTTTGCAGATTCACAAATGGAGGTCAGTTTGAGTTGATTCCTAGTTGAAAAGAAGTTTTAGTTTTTCTTGGAGTGCCCAGTTAAGAAGAACCCTCAACCAGAGCCATGAACTAGCAAACAAAAGCAAACAGAACATCTCTTTTGTTTAAGCATACAAGTGTAAGAAGTGTGAGGTGGTGAAAAAGAAAAGGATGGAAATGAAAATGGACCACACAGCTGAATATTTTTTTTAAAAAAATCAATCAATAAATCAAAGGACAAACATCTACACTGGACAAAGTGTTGCCTTATCTCCAATTAAACTATTTCAGTGGTGAGTGTCAGGCAAGTAAATTTTAAGTGTGAACACCTGGTCCTTTGAAGATAATGGCAAAACTCCCATTGACTTCCAAGGGTCAGGATTTCACCCTCAGTGTCTGCCATTGTCCTGAAATCCAAGGACCAGAGTTATCTGACACTCCTCGTGCTCTCTAGGGTAACCTAAACATACTAATGGGTGCAAAATAACTGGAAAGCAGGTGCCACAACATTTTATTTCAGAATTATTTGACTTTTTTATAGAACAAGTGCCAAGTTGAAATTTCACAACTCAGAATATTTGCTTACTCCATGAAAAAGGATTAGTGCTAATCTAGTCCAGTGCTAGCATTGTTTGCCATGTCTTCAAAACATTTTATCACCAACAAACTATCCTACACTAGGGGTGGCATCCACTCTTTTGTTCATTTCACCTGGACCACAAGTGAGCATTGGATTGTGGCCATGGAACTGGTGGGAGAGGTGAAGTTGATATTATAGAAGGTGCTAGAACAAAAAGTGGGAAACAAACAACTATGATAGAGATAATAAATAAGTGTTGGGGGGAGGTGGGAGCCTGTGGCAAGGAAAAGGAGAGAAGAAAATGACAGAGTCAAAGCACAGAGAGTAGAAGAATAGAGAATTGCATTTCTTCCACTCTTTTCTTGCTCCTCCCCAAGAAAGAGAAAACTCCCATTGACTTCAGTGGAGTCTGGATTTCACCCCAGTCCCTAAATTTCTTCTGCATCTCACTGATCTTGGACTTTAAGTGTATCTTGTGTTTGAGTAGTACTACAGAGTTGAGGTTATGTAAGTACAAAGACCAGTGGAGAGGAAGGAAAATAGATTAAAGCAAAGAGTATGAGTTAATGAGCTGGCTTAGTAGCAGGAATAGATAGCTTCTGTGAATTTTACTGGGGTGGACAGCTAGAGCTGTATGAATATATATACCAAATTAAAGTTTTATTCTCTCCAAATAATGGGGGTTAAAAAAAATCTTATGGCTAAATTCTGAGAGCAAGGAAAGTGAGAGATTAGTACATTTTGAAATCCCTAAAGCTAATTTTTATTTCATTAGACTCTGCCTTTAATTGAAACAAATGCTGCTCTTTCAGAGCAAACCAACAAAATGTATTTCATTTGAATGCCATCTGAGGACCCACGATAGGATGAAGGGTAATCAGGAAATGTGGTAGTTGTGGTTATTCAACATGTCACGTTATATTTGTAAAGTTCAGTTTTCAGACTGTTAGAGTGCTTTTGTTTTTCTGTTGTACATTTCCACCTCCTCAGGGCCTATTTAAATGTTACTCTCAGGTCCAAGTAGCTGCAAGAAAATCAAATCCCATCTGTTTCTGCCAAATGAAGGAAATGAATTCAGGGAATCAGCAGAAGACTCTTACTTGTTAAACACCACTTGCACTCAATCTGTGGCTACAGAAACTTCCTGCTCAGATGACTTGTGCAAAGTAGACTGCCTTCCCACTAGTAATCTGCACAGCCTTTTGAACGTGCCAGTAGTCACCAATAGACATATGAAAAATTAAAGTAAGCCACTTCTTACCTTCATAGATCATGAATTTTCATTATATAAAGCCCATAGAGATACTATCAATAGGCTGTTTTTCCTCGATGAACAAGGTAGATAATTGTAGAATAGAAAATTTTATTAGGGTCTTTCATATGATAAAAGCAGGGACCTCTCTGCATTTCCTGTTTGCTTTGATAAATCATAGATCCTAAGGTCAATTAAATTAACTACTACATTTGTATTACCAACAGTTTATAGGATGTAAATACGCCAGAGTGAAAAACATGACTCAGTGCAGCTGTATACAACACGTCATTTCATGAACATTTTAGCTAAATTTTACTGGAATAAGTGTGTCTCTATAGCGTTACTTGTTCACCTTCTTTATATATAATCATCACCCAAAATGTTTAAAGCAGTGGTTCTCAAACTTTTTTACTGGTGACCCCTTTCACATAGCAAGCCTCTGAGTGCAACCCCCCCCATATATATTAAAACCACTTTTTAATATATTTAACACCATTATACATGCTGGAGGCAAAGCAGGGTTTGCATTGGAGGCTGACAGCTCACAACCCCCCATGTAATACCATCAAGACCCCTCCGAGGGATCCCGACCCCCAGTTTGAGAACCCCACGTTCAAAGTCTTGTTTCTTCATGTGACACTATTTTTCCATCATTATGCTAATATAATGTTATAATATTGTTAGTATAGTATTAAGAAGAGAGGGGTAGAGAGTTTGGTTTCTCTCTCTCTCTCTCTCTCTGAACTTAAATCCCAACTGTGTCAATGGAAGTGAAGTGAATACCCAGTGCAGGAGAGAACGCATATTATGTAAACGAAATATCTGTAACTTTTGCTACTTCATGGACATACAGATTAGCTGAAAATGAAACTTTTGAAATGTAGCTAAATTTCAGGGCTCAGTCTCTAATTTGTTGAAACGATGGGCTGTAATTGAGTACTCACACTATATTCACCTTTGCTGATTTTTTGGCTATTCAGTACATAAATGCAGTAACACAGGTATCCTCTGAGTATGCTTCCATTTGACATGGCCCCACATGAGGATGGTTTTAGGTTTTTTGGCACACCCTTGTACATTCTCTGTAAAGATGGCCAAGGCTAACACTTTGGGTTAGAGCTGGTAGATCTCTTGTTTTTGAAATCCCTTTATTCTGAGTAATTAATTTATACAAAGGTGTTTGAAAGTTGAGAACTAGTTCAAGAAGAAACCCTGTAATGAGTTGTATGTGCTAGTGCTGCAATGGGCCACATAGGTTTGTTATTTGTATTTCTCTATAGTTTTTTTTTTAATCTCACCTTGTTGTCTATTGAATGATGATACAGACAAATCCTAAAATGTGTATGCAAAGCAGGAATGAGAGTAAAGAGCACTTAAGCACTTTTCTTAAGAAATTACCAATTCCTGCACGATAGCTCACAAACATATTGGAGCAAGTCTGTAGTGACAACTGTGAATGCAGGTACTGCAGTAAAAATTCCTTACTGCCCAATGAAGAAGTTCTCACAAACCTATCCAATGCTCTGTATAAGTCCTCCTTATAAGTAAGTGAATTTGGGAACATAGAGGTGGGAGGTGCCAACGAAGAGCAACTAGTTTATGCATTCTTGCATTAAAAAAAATCTGTGTAGCTTGTGCTGGGTGCCTCTTTGGTACTTCATGTCGACACCCAATAATAACCAACCTTATTAATTATAAGTATTACCACAGCACCTAAGAGCAGGGGCGGCTCTAGGATTTGCGCTGCCCCAAGCATGGCGGCACGCCGTGGGGGGCGCTCTGGCGGTCGCCGGTCCCGCGGCTCCGGTGGACCTCCCGCAGACGTGCCTGTGGAGGGTCCGCTGGTCCCGCGGCTCCGGTGGACCTCCCGCAGGCATGCCTGCGGATGCTCCACCAGAGCCGCGGGACCAGCGGACCCTCCGCAGGCACGTCTGCGGGAGGTCCACCGGAGCTGCGGGACCAGCGGACCCTCCGCAGGCATGCCTGCGGGAGGTCCACTGGAGCTGCCTGCCGCCCTCCCGTGGGACGCCGCCCCAAGCGCGCACTTGGCGCACTGGGGTCTGGAGCCGGCCCTGCCTAAGAGCCCTAGTCATGGACTAGGAACCCATTGTGCTAAGCACTGTTCAAACATAGTACAAAGAGACAGTCTTTGCCTTGAAGAGCTAAATAGACAAAGACACAAGAGTAGAACACACAAGCAGAGTGAATAATCTGCTGGCATGAAAAATGATGTTATGTTCATGATTTTTAAAATGTATTTAGGGAGTTAGTTAGGAGAGGATAAACTACAGGAATGGGAGAAGGGACATTGAAAGGAATGGGGTGAGGCAGACAGGGAGGGCGATAGGAGCTTAAAAGGAGTGACACTGAAGTAGAGAAAGTGAGTGGGGCAGAGAGAGGGATGGAAGAAACAGCGAGTCAGCACAGAGCAGAGAAAGTCCAGTCAAAACTGTAAAATCCCCAAAGGCCCAAAAGTCCTTGCCTTGTCTACTTCTGAAATCTCTCCCTGGCTCCTCTTCGCAGCTTTCGCCCAACTCCACATGGCATGTTGGAAGGGAGACACTATTTGAGTCTTAGTGCCCCCAAACTTTGTGTGGGGTCTCCTTTGTACAGTTCTTGGCATCTCATCTGTCCTGCCAGCATCACAAAAAACATAACTCTTTCCATTATAGAACTGATTTTTGACACACTGCCCCAAATTCATTTTTTTTAACTGTGAGCATGCCTCTCTTAAATACCTGAACCGTGGCCACTTCTCCCCCTTACTCTCTGGGAATATGAAGACCTAACGAGGACGGGAGGTTGCCCCCTGAACTCACTCCTGGATATTGACAGGAAGTTTCCAGTAAATGTGCCTGGAATGTGGCTGGAAGTGGCTCTTTCCTATCTCAAATGCCCAAGGTCTTACATACCTTCCAGCAACAGCCACATAGTACTGGAGACATTAACACTGGTCCCAGTGAGTGACTTTAAAATTCAAGGAGATGATGAAACCTTACACTCAGGTCAGGATATTAAAAATTAAAGAAATCTACTTAATTAGAGCTCTGTTTTTTTTTAAAAACCCAAACTTTATTTTTGCCAAAAAATGCATATTTAGGTCAAATGACAGACTGAAAATTGACTTCACTGCTGTCCCCTCCAAAAACAACAACTGAAAATATTTAAACATTTCATTATGCCATTTTCTGAACAAAATTTTTCAATTCATATTTTAAATTTCCTTCAATTTTATTACAAAATGGGCTTTTCTAAGATGCTCAATTGATATTAAACTTTGTTTGGGGTTGAATGATAGATTTTCTTTGACTAAAAATGATTTTTATTAAACTTTTCCATTTGCCAAAATCTTTGGATATTTGTTGTCTTACGTTGGCCTGAAACATTTTTTATTTTTTTCAGAGCTGCCAATGCACTATTTTTTATTGTTGCAGAATACCTTGTTTTCATTTGTCAAACTCTCTTGCCCTTGCCCAATACTGCATATGCATATCTCAGCCTGTGCACAGTTATTGGCATAGCTCTATTCTCAATTCTCCCACCAGCTAGGAAAAAAACAAAAAACACCTTCATTAATATAGATTTTTAAGAGTATAAACATATTGTTATTCTAAGAGGTGCTAACTAATTCTCACCTAACGCTGATCTTTCTGAATGTTTAATGAAAAATTTTCATTTCTCACTGTTTGAGTGAATTTCTCAAAGAGTAACCTGCCATCATAAAGAACCAGCAACTCTGTCTATTTCCGTAGTTTGATTTTAATCCCAGAGTGGTCATTTATATTGCACTAAATGAAATGAAGAGAGTGAGGTTCACTTGGCTAGAGATTCTGTGATTCACACAACTATTTTTTCCCCGCTCATCATCTTCCTTTTCCTCCTCCACTTCATGGGATGTTAATAAATGTGGTCAATCTATTTTCTTTCATTTATGTTGCTGTATACATTATGCAGCTTGGCATGAGTGACACATCATGTTAAAGAGGGAGTCATATGTGGAAGGGGGGAAATGGATAAAGAGACTGAATAAAGTGCTGGAAAAAATGACACTTCTTTCCATTCAGGAATATAGAGTGGCTGTTTTTCTTTTAAACTAATGGATGTTCTTATGAAAAACACCTGAGTTAGCCTCTATTTTCAGTTGTCTTTGTAAGATACCTGCAGACTAAGTTCTCATTGGAACTAAGGCTGTCTCCACCATTTTTACTATTTAACATTTATTAGTGAATCCTTACATTTTATGTTCTTGGTGACAGCGATTGGGTCTCTGTAGTAGGGGGTTTCATGACAAATTTTTTGGTGGTCTCAGAGTGCAGCCACCAACTCTTGCTGGTGGCCATTCTCACATCTTTTTCCTAAAATACTTAATTAACTTTATGAAAAAAAAATACACATATACACATCAAAATCATTGTAATTTATGTATTGCTAGCCAGTAAGTCTGCTGTTGTGAAAAGTGATATTTGTTAATATTTTTCACAACCTCCCAGCTAGCTACCAAGTCTGCCGTGAGAAGTGATATTGACAAAACATACAAGTATCACTTCTCACAGCAGACTTACTCAGCCCTGGCAAGCCCGGGGATAAATTAAGCCCTGGATAGGGAGGTGGATGGCTAGGCAGCAGGAGCCAGGGGTGATGGTGGGTGGAGGGAGGCAGCGGGGAGCCGGCCTGAAGCCTGGGAGATGGGGTCACCGGGCTCGAGCAAGAAGCCCCGGGGCATAAACCCAAAGCCCCATGACCGGGGCCCAGGGCTGGGGCCAGAGCCTGTAGCCATTTGTCCAAGGCTCAGGGACATAGCCCGAAGCCCCATGGCCAGAGCCTGCTGCCCTGTCATCCCAGGGCCAAAGCTCAAGGGCTGAACCCTGCTGCCCCCAGGGAGGTAGAGAACGCAGTCTGCCTGCTCCTCCAGTCTTGTGCCCCGCGTATCTCCAGAGAGGGGTCAGGCCCAACCCCTGCTGGCAGTCCCTGTAACCAGCACCAAGGTGGCACATCCAGGAGCAACAGGGAGTGGCTGCTGCTTTGCCCCCTCCTCCCCCTTTCCCTCCATAAGGCTGTGGCCGCAAGAAAAGCCCCTGGTGGCTGCATGCAGCCATGGTGGCCGCATTTGAGAAACACTAGCACCTTGCCCAATGGGGCTCTGATCCCCATTGTGGCTTCCGAATGCTACTACAAGACAAGTGTCTAATAACTATAATAATACTTTAAGGTTCAGGACAGAAATAGACCGATAGCACAGGCAAGAGCCACGTATAATTCAGGGAAGTGCTGTGCACGCTTTCCCACACAGCTTTGTCAACGTATTTGTCCTGACCTACAACCCTATTTTCCATTCCTGGCTTTGTCTTGAGTAAAGAGTACCAGTCATGTGGAACTTTGTCAAATTACATGACAGATTTGTGACCTGCACAAATAGGAATTAACAGGAGGCCAATAACCTCACTTTCACTTTTGACCTCTTTAAACTTACTTCTCCAGGGAGGTAAGGCTAATACATTACCCTTGGTACTATTCAGTTCTTCACAATACGCTATACTCCCTTTCCATTTAAAATAGTAACCATGAAATATGCTTTGCATTATTATGTTTGAAATGATAGGCAAAGATTTAGATGAGATGAGAGGTTTTTGATTTTTCACTGAGTTATTTCCACCATCCTTGTGAAGTCAGCATAAAGCTGCACTGAATACTTGGAAAACTATTTTCTATACAAATAATAGGAGACATATAATAAAGCTACGGCCTCTTTGTGATAAAATGCCACTTCAGATGCCTTTAATTTGCTGCAAATCAGACTAAATTACAGTTTAAACTGAGAACATTGCTATCTTGCACTTCATGTAGCAATGCTGCACCCTAACACCATGTAAGCCATCACAAGATTTAGAGCTCAGCTCAATCAGAGGCAACAAAATTAGAAATAAATAGAGAAGGATCAATACAAAGTGTTGTCTGGAATAATGAAACAGCCCTTATCTGGAAAATCTATTTTATTTTTCTCTCACCAGCTGTACTCTTTGACAATCTCTGTCCCAGTCTAGTACACAATAGACCTATTTATTTTATTGAGGAAACAGTGCAAAAGTTACATAACTTATATTCCAAAAATACTATATTGTTGATCAATAAAGTGGTTAAACAATTTAGTTTGTATTTTGTAGATGCTTGGCATTAGCACCGCGTTTTGTTATTTAATACGGTGTAAGAAATACCTGGCAATTGCTGCTGGTTTGCCGAGTACTGTCTGATGGGAAATGTTTTCCACCTTGCTTTAATTCAGAATTTATCTATATGTTGTTGGACAATGCTAATAAAAACATATAGAGAAAATTATTATTCCTCATAGCAACACAGTTCAGAAGCTCAAAGTGAGGCCAGCTTAGTGACTGACAAAGTATAATGTAGGACTTTTTCTACTTGAGCAAATTTCTGACAGTACTTTACACTGAGGAATCAAATGGTCATTTACAGAGCATTATTTGTGCTGGAAACTCAATTATTTGAATGATAGAAGTGCTTCTAGTTTCCTGGGAAGAGAAAAAACAATCAAAAAAATATGGAAAATATGATTCAGCACAAGCCATTGTGAGTTGACTGACCTCATTCCACACTTCCTGTTTTCCATCATTTTTTAATTATTTAGTGTTTAAAAATCACTAAACAGCATTGTTTGGGGGCTTATATCTGCCTCAATTACTCATACTCCTAACTTAATTTGTCAAATGCATTTTGAGGAAAGCACTTAAAAATACAAATTTGGGACTCAATCTACATCCTTTTCTTTGCTTGTCCCCAGTACAAATCAGTCAGTCCTTGGGCTAGTCTCAAACTACATCAATTAACAAAAGGAATATACAATCTTTGGAATGAGAACAAGACATGCAACTTTGTTCCAAAAGTTTACTTTGGTATTCAGTATACATTTTTTTTACCCAATGCTTGGAGCAGTTTGAATTTCCCATTTGCTTGGTGGTGATGTATTCCATATTCAGGTTTGCTATTGATCATGACTCTAGAAGATTTTAACTGGGTGACAGGGCCAAGGCAGGCTGACAGAATTAAGGCTTTGAGGTTGGTGGGGATTTTGGAGGTGGAGCAAGAGGAAGGAGGAATGGGATTGAAAGTTACAGTTTTTGTTTTTGTTACAGTTTAACCTTTTATTATACAATGCACCATACATACCAGACAAAAGGCTCATTTTTCCTTAAAACCAACATATGGGACCAATTTTTCAACTCCCATTCACGTGAGTGGGATAGCTTAATGGGATAGCTTGTGTGCTTGACTTCATTGTCCTTAGTTGTGAGAGCAAGGGCTGGTCACTGAATAAGGGCTGCAGGATCAGCATCTTAGACTCTTCACATTGAGCCCAAGATATTTTAAAAATAGGAGTCTAAAAGAAAATCCCTAAATCCAGAGCAGGCATCTGAATAAGTGGCCTGATTTTCAAAGGTGCTGATTACTCAGCAGCGCCCAGTGATGTCTTGGACTTCAAAAGTGAAGCAATTTAATTAGGCCCCAAAGTCTAGACTACCAAAATGAATGAAAAGGTCACTTGAAACACTCTCTAAAACAGTACCCCCATCCTTATTTTTGTCATTGGTGCTGCATTGCTAGTAGATTGTTAATCTTGAAGTTGCACATATAGTAATAGAATACAAGATAGGGTTCAGCCAAGAAATTTTTTTTGCTAAAAAATTGTTAAATGGGTCATGTGGTCTAATTGTCAACTGCTGTAATTGTTCTGCTATATAAATTCAAGTGATTAACTAAAATAGATATTGTAACAAAGCCAGATGCATATTTAATCCTTTTTAACAAATAAACAGTTTTAAACATTAATGAATGAAAGCAATATTTTCAAAAGGTGGCATTAATCCTATTTTACATGCTGCAATGTCTATTAAAAAAGAAGCAAACTTTGTCTAATTACTGCTTTGACTATTGATTGGTGATAAAGTAAAGTTACTGTAGCACCTTAGCTGTGGGTGATAATGGAAAACATCTGCCTAATATTCATTCCTTTTGCAACAGCCTCCTGGGATATCACCTTTTCCTCAGAACCAGGTCATCATCTTATCTGATTTCTAAAGCACCATCTGCTAAAAAACAATTTCCCCCCCAAAAAATTATCAGTAGTGGATGCCCTTCAGAGATAACTGGAAAACCTGTCAAAAGAGATCAGAAATGTAAGACATCAAAATGTTACCTTTTACGTACACACTTAGATCCTAATTTTGAAGCTTCTGAAATATCTCCAGACTTAACAAGAATCAAAAGCAATTAAAATGTAGTGTTAGAGCTGACTACGATATTTTCATCTTGTGATGTTCTCTTTCCTTTCCCTCATGGTTCACTGTTTCTCTTTCACACCTCAAGAAACAAGTATTCTGTTATCTGACAATGACAAGGCTTTAGATAGTCTTAAAAATGCTCTATCCTCTAACTTCTACATCCAGAAAAGTTATTCAGTTGCCTTCTGATGACATTGACAGTCAACTTTTCATACTCATTATAATGAACAGGGACCTTCTCTGTCCTGGTGACATTGTCTTGTAAACACAAAAGTTTTCTTTTAAAAAAAGATCAATTACAGCTGTATAGAGGATGTCCATGCAAAACATTTGTGTCATGTAAGACATAATTCTGCAAGCGTTTAGAATCTAATCTTGCAAACGCCTGGGTGTTTGATCCTGTACGTGCAACAAGTCACATTAAGCAGATGCTAAACTTTGCAGGATCAGGGCCTTAGTATGCAGAAATCCCATCGAGAACAGTGGGAGATGTGTCTGTAGAATACTTGTAGAACTTGGCCCTTTGTTCATCATCAAGAATATGCATCCTCCGTGTATCGCTTTAACAGAGCAGGTAAAATAGCTGTTAACCACAAAATCTTTTCCTGTCTATTCATACTAGTACAGCACTAGTCCTGTATGACATTAAAGTAAAGACTTCTATATAAATCTGGGAAAAAATCATCTTGTTTGTGGGTTTGTAATGATCAGTAATTTAAAAAGAAAGTGCTTACCTGTCTATACGGACTAACGTGGTATTTTTGTAATAAAATTAGCTCAGGGGAAAATACTATATTTTGCTTTTTTTCTCTGATTAAATGTTTCCATCTCTCTCCTCATTAAATTAATTGTGTTTTTGCACAATGCTAAGAATTTTTCTGACTCAGAATTTTTCATGCAAATCAAATTGAGCACCTAAAATATTTTGGCACTATTATATATGTCACTTATGGTGTAGCTTTTATCCATACTTTTTTATGCAGGAAAAAACATATGCATTAGAAAAGGAAGAGGTATGTTAAATAAAAAAAATATCCAAGAGTAAATAACAAAGCAATTTTTTCTTGGCTTTGTTATTTTAATTTAAAAGGGTGAATGACATTTCAGTTGTATGAGTTGTAGAGAGAGCTCATAGTCCTTTTCTCAGTGTGATTTACGGTGTCATTTTTATTTTGTTTTAATATTCAAATTGAGATGCATAGCACCAAATTCACCATGGTTCCAATGAATGAAATAGGGTTGCACCAATTCAAATGAGAAAATGTGGCCCATTGACTTCAGTAAGAGTTTTCCTTAAGTAAGGACTTAACAAATAGATTTCAAAATTTGCTTTTCATTTTGTAATATATTTTCATATGCTGAACATCTCAAAAAGGATTTAACAGAATAGAGGGGGTTCATAGGCTGGTGATGAGAATGAGTAGAGGCATGGAAAATGTCTGTATGAAGGGGGATTGAAAAGGTTGGAATTGTTTATTCTAGAGAGAAGGTAATAAAGGAAACCAAAATAATAAATGGCATAGGAAGGTAGATAGGGTGAATGTAAAAGTTTGTAATCTTCTACTACACCAAGGAAATGTTCAGTGAAACTGCATGGCAGCAAATTTTAAATTCATAAAAAGAAATAACTTTTTTACACAATGAACAGCAGGCTCATGGGATTCATTGCAACAAGATATCACCGAGGGCCCCATTTTAAAAGTCTTTAGGTGCGTAAAGATGTAAAGAGATGCCTAATGAGATTTTCAAAAGCATCAATGGGAATTAGGTGATTACCTGGTTGGATGCTTGGCAGTATTTTCAAAAATGCTGCCTGCATCTTCAGGAACCTAAATTCCTTTGAAAATCTGGCCAAGGAGCTTAAAAAGAGTATTTTTTTAAAAAGGATCCAATATTTATAAGGATAGTGAGAACATCCAGAGTATATAGAAATTAGTAAAGATTAAAGAGAGAGTTTTGGAATGGATATAAATCTTCATGTTTCAGGACATCAGCCAACCTCTAACTAATGGAGACTGTCCTTTGGTCAATTAGTCCATAACTAACTTCCATGGGCTTTCTTCTGAAGCTGCTGATACAAGCCACTGGTGGGGGAGGGAGGGAAATGACTGGAGTATCCAAACAACTGGTATGATCCTATATGACAATTCTTATGTTCCTAACAAGGCTGATCTTTTTACTTTAGCAAAATATCACTCTGATTTTGTGAGGTGCTTGCATTTGTCTTTTGTAAGTCTGTTCCAGTTCCACCTCATACCGATGCATTAGTCTTTTTAGTCCTCATATTTAATTATACAAATAATTGGGTCTCATTATTAAATGACAGGGATCCTCTAGCACTTTTCTAGTAATCTCCTTCATTCTGAATATTTCATGCAAAGACATCACTTTTACTCTATATCATAGATAATAATGACACTTAGAGACTCATCTTTTTACTCTTTTTGAATCAATTTCTCATGCTATCCTGTAGTTCTTACACAGGCAAATTTCCATTGTAATCTATGGAAGACTTGTCTTTGTGATGGACTGCAGTACTGTGCTCAGATTATCTAAATGTACTTATGGTGACCTATAATCTTGATGAGTTGTTTTAGCCCATTCTTCATAATTAAAACTCTGATTAACTTGATATTTGTACTAATCTGACTTTTCTTCATACAGACTTTTAAATATGCAAATCTATAGTTTTCCCCTTTTTTCTCACAACAACAACCACTCGCTCTTGGATTATTATTTAATATTTTCTCCCTTTCAGATCTGTGCTGTGTTTAGAGTAAATTACAAACTTTTTCTCTCCCTACCCATGCCATGCTGTATTAGTATGTGGTACTCCTCGTTGTTGTTTCATTTCTTTAATAGCGCGGTGCTTTTAATGTATGTTATCTGTTTCCTTTTTAAAATATAGTTGTTATTTAGACTTTTCTAAAGCTCAATTTTTCATGAAATTCTCTGCCTTTGACTGTTTTATGTAGGCCTCCTCCATGTTTTATGACAAACAGACTTGTTTACTGGGTTATCTTCTTACTTTTTATTATTTTACTTATTTTAAGATTGCAGCATATTACACCTTGTCATTATTTTAACCTTCAAAGTGTCAGAAATACTGTCAGGAAACAATGCTGTATTTACAAAGGCTGCTGTAGCATTCCAATCATTTCTTATTTTATTTTCAAGGTGAACACATATCTGTCTTATGAAACCACTTGAATTACAGGTGGAGGCTAAATAAAATGTGTTCTTACTGACAACACTGACATGATCAGTCTTTTTCAAGTAGTTCATCTGAATAACAAACACCTGACTTGAATTTTTTGCAGGTAAAGTGTTTTAACTCCTACCAGTCTTCTTTATAGCTATAGGCCCTGGTTCAAGAAAGCACATAAGCCATGTGCTTAACCACTGAAACAATTTACTTAGGCATGTGGTGTATCCTCATCTCAGGTCTTAAACGCAGGGCAAGATGTCTGTCTAAAAGATATACTGTAGCTCAAAGAGTAGTTATGGGCCTGATGTAGAAATTAGTGGGTTAGGTCTTATGGTTTATGCAGGAGAACAGTCTAAATCATCATAATAGTTCCTTCTGGCCATAAAAATCTTTGAACTTTAAGCATGTGCTTATGTTACTTAATTATGTACTGAACATTAAGCACTTGATGAAATGCCATTCCTGGACAGGTATGCTTTTTTGAATCAGGATCATATTTTGAAAATTGAATTATATTAGTTTTTGTAAATGTAAAATAGGAATATTTTATAACAATTGGCTGAGCTCTGAAAGTTCTGTTAGAACAAGAACAATTTAGTCAAAATAGTTACATACAAAACTAACATAATTTTAATCTATCCTAACTAAACATAAATAGTAAGTTCATTTTAAGGTGGTTATAGTTGCTGAATTAGACGTCTGATTAGATGGACTGAAATATTCCTGTTTGGAGAGGAGCAGTTCCCATAATTTCACTAGAAAGCTTCTGTGTAGAAGATTTTAAGTTATTAAAATAAATTAAATTTGTTTAATAGCAGGCTTATTCATTGTACTATTTTGTATGAGGGTAGTATGGAAGACTTACAGAGTACAATACTTAGGTGGTTTGTTTGTTTTTAAAGTATTGTGTGCTTACAAAGGCAAAGGTGAAAATTTGCTTGCAAATGGTGGTAGTAATGTATATTCTACCTACATATACAAAAATCATTTATGAGACCCAGGAAATTGTTAGATCAAGGAGTATTTATATTTGGCATTTAAAGTAGCTGGTAACTAAGGTGCTGCAATAGCACTGCATTAAATAGATTATTAAAAGAGAGAACCTTATAATTAGAGAAATTCCCATCTTCAACGGTTCACATGCAGAACCTTTGTAGTTTGAGGGTTCTGAGCCAAAAGGTCTCAGGAAGTAGAGGCAGTGCTGGATTGCAGGACAGTTGGGTAGCACTTGTTTATATCAAATCTATGGCTGTTTTTTAAATAGATTTTTACACTGGCAGGAGGGGATGGCACTGGAGCCGGGGCCAGAGGTTGTACACAAATTACACTATCAAGTGATTTGATACAGATCTCTGGATTTCGTCGGAGAATGTGCAACTCCTGTGGTTCAGCCCTTAATTTTGGAGCCAGTGTGAAAGTACTTTTACAATCTGTGACACGCCAGGCTCCTCTCCCACCTTGGACTTCCAACCTTGGATGCCTCTTGCTTTTCAATACCTCTGTGATTTTTATTAATACCACCAACACCAAGTCTCCATCATAATCCATGTGTACCACTTCTAACTACAGTGTCCTTCAGCTTTCAGCCATTTCGAGAGGAAGAGGAAGCAATCTCACTAGCCAGAGACCTAGCATCCTATTGGCTCTGCTAGCCCTCTTTCTTTTGCACTTCCTTCTTGTGCCTTTAACTAGTCTTTCCAGCTGTTTGGATGATTAGCACCTTAACTCATCAACCCCCAGTCTGCTTAGGCAATAAAGTACTCTTCTCCATCAGGCTTCTCCTGGTGGAGCTAATTCATTTTTAAGTGATCAGAATGTTGGGTCATCTAGTGACTCTCAGCACTCTGTCATGCCATCAAAAATCCATTTCAGGAAGGCAACAATATGGTGCTGACAAGTGGATTGAACTGCTCACCGTGGTGAAGCAGAAGTGCACGGAGGCAGCTTTTCCACTCACTATGTTGGAATGATTCAAGCTGCTATCACAAGGTTTGATGAATCATTCATACACCAGTGGCAGTGAAACAGTCATGGAAAGACTATATCCTGGTGATAAGATGTTAGTCATTCGTCTGAGGACCAAACTGAAGCACATGAACCTTTCCAATGACTACCCTACGTATGAGTATATGGGAAGCATCTCTTGGTCATGGAACATATCTTTTCAGTATTGACATATTGTCTTGGACTGATGTCTTACAAAGTTGACTGGTGGGGTATGCTAGCTAGGTTGAGGCTTGTGTATCTGTAGTGTTCTGTCCCAGAAGAAATGGTGAGATTTCCCTTTAGCAGGGATAATATTTTTGAGGGGAAATAGTTAGGTCTCCCACTATCTCAGAGATTGATAGATGGGCCAGTACCTTTGATGAACATGAATGATACTTGTATTTCTTTCAAATATAATATACATCTTCGACTATTTGATTACTATCATTATGTCTGCTACATGGATACCAACAGTAACATTAGTCCTGGGTGGGGGTTTGCATGTCTGCAGAAAGGCAGGCACTGATTGTATATAGCCCAATCACTGGACATTTAGCCAAACAATAAAGATCTCAAGACCTTTGGTGGTTTTGTCCAAATCCAAGGGGGCCAAACCATCCCCAGCCTGGGGCAGACCCAGGGCTCTAGTAGGAAAATGGATACTACTGGCCAAACACTATCAACTTGGAAATTACTCTTATCCACCGTAACAAACTCAGAGGATTGGATAATGTAAAAACCCTGGGGAAGGACTGGAGGCAGACTCTTTCTAGCAAGGATAGGATAGACAAGAACCAGAAGAGAAGATAGAGCAGGAGGAGAGGGTGTTCAGAATGAGCCTGGACACCCTGGAGGATACTGACTAAGATACAAAGGACTTACAGGAGTGTGAGGAAAGTGAGGGAGGGTCAGAGCTGTTTGTTTTTCCATAGATCTGTATTCCTCTTGTGCGTCATCTATGAGTAAAGGTTGATTAATTTAGAAATTCTTTTTCAAAGCCTCTGTGCCTTCTAATTTTAATTGTCAAAGAGTTAAATGATAAAGCAGGGTACTCATGAAGGTGAAGCTCTGGAGAAGACATGTGTGAGCTACTGAGAAGACTTGGTGGGTCCACACTGACCTTGAGGCACAGGGCAGCTGGACTTTAGGGGGGCTCAGATCCCAAGAATGAGTACTAGCTTTGCAGTCTATACGCCAAATGTGTGTGTGAAATGTTGGACTTAGTAAGCTTAAAGATATAGAATCTAACGACTGGATCCCATACAGTGGCCTGGTTACTGACCAGAGAGGGGAGCTCATCCAGGTTCCTTTTCCTGCAAATTAGTCATCAAACCCACCTTCTGTGCTTCTTTTCACAAAGAGGCTTAAAATTCCACAGTGAGGTTTGATGTTTTCTTGGACAGTGTGTTGTATGGTGCTACAGACCTTGGGATTGTGCATCTGGCCTTTGCATTTAAGCAAGTTGGTGAGATTTAGGATGGAGACTTTGGGATCTGAACAGCAAAATGGAGACAGGCTAGTGGCAGTTCAGTGTGGCTTCTATTTTCGTCCTTCAGTGTGTCTGGAATAGGTTGACTTTAGGAGTTGTTTTATTTGGTGATGAGCTGTAGTGTTGTGTCCACTTAGACAAAATGTAATGCTGGCATCCATCCTTATTGGCACCTGCCATTCATAAATATTAGTTCTAGTCCTGATGTACATTTCAAATGTGCTTTGATGTCTGGTGCTGTAGCTTTTTTTCCTTATGAATGGAAAGTGTATTTTTGACCAACATTCACACTTTCAGGTGTTCTACAGAAGAGGGAACAATGGAAGCCATCAAATTAATAATGTGTTATCACCTGGTAACATGAAATAGGTGTTGCGTTTTTAACAGCAAAGACTAGATTAATGTAATTTCAGCCACAAAAAGCTTGGACTCAATTTCAATGCTAATCAGTGGTTGAAAGAATAGATTAGTAGTGCAATGAATGCCATTAACCTTTCAAGCACTGCCATTATATGAAGCTTCCTGCAGAGGCATATAGTAATGTGGAAATGTGATACAACCAGGCAAAATACTGTAGAAACAAATGTTGCCTACAAAATTTTACAGACGGCATTAAAATAAGATACTCCTAATAATTCTTGTTTTGCAAATCGGAATAACAATCATCCTGACAATAAAAAAATTATATTTTCTTTAAAGAAATAAAGACATAAATTTTTATGGCACTTGAACATTCTCAGGTATGGACCAGCACTTAATCTTAACACTTGGTTTAAATTGGATGATTCCTATAATTTTGCAGTTTGCTTTTTATACAAATATCATTTTTAAGAATTTAATTTTTAGTAGTGCATGTTGCAAAATGCATACTGCCCTTTGAAGCCCTTAAGTTGACCTGATTGCTGGGAGATATTATTCTAACACAATATTGATATATTTGTTCTTCTGCGTTAATGAAGGAATTCTGATCAGTATACATTATTCACAATATTCTTCTAGATGACATATTTGATAGAAAAACATTATGGCCCTGAAGCTAAAATCAGATTCCTGTTGTATAGACTCCTGAGTTCCACTGTCTTCACCAGTGATGGGTTTTAGGGGGGTTATATTCTGACCTTACACTACAGGAATAGACAAAGGCCCAGATCCTCCAAGGTATTTAGGCTCCTAACTTGCATTGTCCATAATTCTTTACACAATTGGAAAGGGGAAATATCAAGCTCAAAATCAGCTCAGGAAGGTCCCATGGTATTTGGCCTTAAATTGTGATTTGCTTAGGTTTGGAAAAGCTGTTTTCCATTTTTTTGTCCAGTGTAACTTTATAAAAACTCTTTTGCTCCACCTAGGTAACCATGAACATTTTGAAGCTGCTGTTCATTGATGAATTTTGAGTTTGAAATGTGTTACTGGAAAAATTCATGAGACAAATCACATGGTGTTTTCCAATATGTTCATTGGTCCAAGTTCCTGTTCTAGGAAAACCTATGCATAAAAATGTCCATACACTACTTCTGACACACAAAATTTGAAGCAAACCTAGAAACATTTGCATATTTCCATTTAGACTCATTTGCGAAAATTCTTCACTGATAGAAATGGGTGCAACTCCATAGAAGTCATTAGCATTGTGTCCTTGTGAATCAGTGGACTAATTTTTTAGACTGATTTAAATCATGATTTTTTCAAGCATTCTAAATAATTATCACAGGTTTTTAAATGTAGCACTGTACTAACACTTTATTTTTAATCCATAAAAATGTAGATTCACAGAAGTGTTTTGCAAGAACATATATTTTGTGAGCAAGAAAAATGTTGTGACCTTGTTCAAAACATTTGGGAATAGAACCTTTAATTGCTGCTATTCTTTTATTCTTTTTTAAATGTTCAGTCAAATTTCTGAGATGATGATGCATGATCCCCAAGTTGTTTTAGTCCTGATATTCCATCATTTTGCAAACGTTGTTGTTACAATCGATGATGATAAATGATTCATCTCACTTAATTAGGCTGAGGAAGAAGTGAGATTTCATACAAAATGGTTAAAGAAATTTTTGATGTCCATAGCTTTCTAGTTTTGTGCATTCTGGGCTATATTTGCTTTTTTCTTCTATCTTGATCCCCATAAGGGTGGATATACTAATAATAGGTATCCTTAAGGAAAAAGACTAAGGTTCTAAACTACAAATTATTTCATTCCATTTCACAACATAGACATTAGGTGAACAAACGCTACATTCTTTCATCTGCAGCTAGAAATAAAAAACCACATTTGCTATGTCAGGAAATATTATACACAGATATGATTGTATATGCTCTTTATTCATTCTTGTTAAGCATCCTATATATTCAATAAATCATGTTTTAGTCATATAGATTCTCATAACCCATCCCTCACAGTATCAAAGTTAGTATGAATAAGCATTTGGAGATATTTGCATTTAGGAGAAAAAATATTATTTTAATATATTTTAAAAGGTCCTTTAAGATGTTATATTCAGATACAAACAGGACACTAGTTTCTTTTGACAGTCAAATATAAATAAATTATTAGATGCCAACCACAGTACTGCAGCAGGTTATATACGGAATGGATCCCTTACTTAACGGCAGTACTGCCAGTTCTGCACCATTATAAATTTAATGCACTTTATAGCTGTCTACTATTACTGGAAGATTATAAACTTCAAGAAGGGAGAGAAACTGTTAGGTGATACAAATGGGTGTAGCAAGGAATAATTTGATTAAATTAAGCAATTGAAAATGTAGACTGAATTCCTAATAATCATATATATTGGGCCCTTTTCTGCACTCCCTACTAATACTTTACTCAGGAAAAACTCTCATTTCACTGAGTTTAACAGAAGTATGGAGTGCTGAGTAAAGCCCTTGGAATGTGAAATGTAAACCCTACAAGGAATCTTGTAATTTTACACTAATCTTGGAGAGGAAGAACAATCATGTATTTAAGGCACTGGACTGGGTCAATTGCCAGTTCTGCCATGTACTTCTGTGTGAATGCAGACAAATCATTTGATTTGTCTATGCCTTCATTTTCTCATCCGTAAAATGGGGCTATTAATATTCATTCTTCCTACCCTTTGTTTTGTCTGTTTAGATGGTAAACTCTTTGGGGCAGGAACTGTCTCTTACTATGTGTATGTACAGCACCCTGATCTTGGTTGGGGCTTCTGAATGCTGTTGTAATACAAAGTCATGTCTTATTCTGAGACATTTTAAATCAACTGAATAAAGCACAATAAAAATATATATGTTTTTATAGAAAGCTTAGGGTGGCAGGGATGAACTAAATGCCCTAGGAAAAGGTCTTGAAAGATTTTAGGTGGCCTTCCCTTCTTTCCAACCCCTGCTACTGTCACATGACTTTCTGCACAAAATGTCCTGGTATCGCCAACCTTTACATGTTTTCAGGCTAGCGACCATATACTGGGGCATGGGACCAGGGAGTCATAACTCTTTGAAGGCACTTCCTTTCCTTGCACTGAGTGAATTTCAGCCACAGAAGAGAATCTGGTTCACAGTTTCCAAAGAAAATAAATAATAGTGTAGCTAATAAAACTGTAAAGAAACAGCTAAAACAATGCTTGCTTTGTATTCAGGCCATGAAAATAGTGCAGATAGCTGTTATAACTTATTTTGAAAACTAGTATTGCTTTGAATATTTCTGAACAGTAATGGTAGGTATACTGCCTATGGTAAGATCAGAATCTGGTTAACCATTAAGTTAGTTAAAGACGTGTTGCTGTAAATGCCATAAAACTGCATACATTAAGCTTAGAGGAGCATACAGGGAGAAATCTCAGATGCTATCCTAGGTGAGCATCCTCTGGAGAGAATAACACATTAAGATAGACAAATCAATCACTTCAATTATCCATCCCCCAAGAGGAATTCTACTTTCCCTTCAACAGATAAAGAAAGATCTTACCTTTGATGATTTCAAAAAGCTAAGAGTTATTGAAACGTTGGTGCAAACTCTGACTGTTAGTTCAGTAGCTGTAATATAAAAGCCAAATAAAATATGGATCTGCACAGATCCCAAGATTTCAGTAAAACCCTAAGGCATGAAAACATCCCATGAAAACTGTTGAAGTAGAAGCTAAGCTTTCAGAAGCAAAAAATATTCTCAATATTAAATGCAAGACATGCATTTTGGTTGGAGGAGTCAAGCTATGTTAGGATTTTTAATGCACCATCTGAATGTTAAAAGTACAAGTGAATCAGTTCTCTTCCTAAGATATTGAAATGAATAGTGTCAAATATTTAAGACATTATAACATGCAGAGGTTATAATGCAGAATGTTTCCTTTTTCAATAGGGATGTTTGTTGTGACAATGGAACAACCTACTGCCATCTTAAAGACATATAGTGAAAAACTTGTGAACATTTTATAGAGAACAAGAGAAAGACCACTTACACTGAACTTAAATAAGATTGGTATAATAGCAATGATCTATATTTGACATAAATTAAGAGAAGATGACTTAATTCCTGATTAACATAAAATAAAAGCAATAGTTGAAATGCCCACTTCACAATGTAAACTAGATCCTCAGAGATTTAAAATGACCAAAATTTATTTGACAAAATTCATTGTAAATCTAACTATGATCATGAGGCTCTTAAGAGAATTTCTGGAAAATGACATTTCCTGGCATGAGAGGAAGGATGATCTTGCTAAGACATGAAAGTAGATCTCAAGAGATCTGTGTTCAGTTTCTGACTATACCTAAAACTTGCTGTGTGACCTTCAGTGAACCATGTAATCTCTCAGTGCCTTGGTTCCAAATCAATAAAATGGAGATAATAGAGCCCTGCCAATCCCTGGATATCTGTTTTATATCCATGGATATCTGCCTCTGTGGATGTGGATGCAGTCATATCCTTTACCATCTTTGTGAATTGGATGCGGATCCAAACTTTTGTATCTGCACAGGTCTCTGACAGCGAGATACGGTGCTGGTGTGGGTGCACATGCAGACACATATAAAAAGTGGAGTGCAGATTGAGGATCTCATACAAGTTAATCAAACTGCAGGTTGGATGCATATCCAATTTTTTGGATCTGCACAGGGTTCTAATAATAGTACTTCCTTTGTCTGTCTTGTCAATTTAGATTGTAAATTCTTTAGGGCGGGGACTGTATTTATACTGTGCCTAGCACAATGGGGCCCTGATTCCAGCTGAGGCCAATAGACAGTAAAATAATACAAATAACATAAAAGACTATTGCCAAAAACAGGCATCAGAGCAATTAATTTATAAGTTATAAAATATTATGCTTTAACTAAGCCTACTGCGATACCAGTACCTATTCTAATGAGGTAGGATCCTGATTCAAAATCTACTTAAATCAGTGGCAGTCTTAATGTTGATTTAAGGGGGCCTTGGATCATGAGCTGGGTGCCCACCTTATGCAGGAAGAGAAGTCAGATGCATCCATGACTGGATTTTCTGAACAAGGCAGAAAGAAACTGTGATGTGTTAGAATATCTTAGATTCCATCAATATAGAGATAGGAGAGAAAAAAAAATACAGAGGCCCTTTTCGCCAACCGCTAGAAAGTTATTTGCTTGAGTCAAAGTAGCTATGTCAGTTTACACCAGCTGAAGATCTGGCCTTTTAACTTTTAATGGCTAGTACTATACCTTAAAGATTTGTATTATAAGGAGTGTATAAAATCTAACCTTTATATTAACTTGTAGTAAGTATCTTGTAAGAGTTCTATTAAACTAAGCAGAACACTAGAACACTTTCGTTAACTATCTGAATGTCCTCCTAAATAGCGTTTGTGGTCTATCTGGGAGTCTGAATGCTTTCATATCTGCAGTGCTACTCAGAAACTTTGAATCCACTCTAAAAAGTTTTGTAGACAATTTAATCTCATTTGCTCCAAAAATAAGGAATAATGGAAAGATCTTAAACTACAGCATTTTAACAACTGGCTCAAAGACATGTGTGCAGTAGTTAGAGTTAATGGCTGCAGGAAAGAAAGTCTACATTAAATGGTTTGATAATGGTCTTGTATTTCAGAACACTTTAAGTTGCACACTACTCATATATGGAACAAATGTATTCTACTACTATCTAAGGCCTGGTCTACATAACGGGGGTGGGGGGTGTCGAACTAAGTAGTTCGACTGACTTACCCATCCAGACGCCGCAGGGTCGAACTCCGTGGCTTCAAGGTCGACTCCGCCACCGCCGTTCGCGGTGGTGGAGTTCCGGAGTCGACTGGAGCGCGTGGGGAGTTCGAACTATCGCGTCTTGATTAGACGCGATAGTTCGAACTCCGAGAAGTCGAACTCTCCGCGTCGACCCGCGCGGTAAGTATGGACCTACCCTAAGTCATTATACAGCATTCTAAACTCTTCTAAAGAAAAAGCTGGAAAATGTATGTGGTTTCTGATATACTGTACTTCTTGTTGCCTTTAGTCCATCCATTCCAGCCATGTCTGCTATATTTTTTTCTCTACAAAGCTTTTAGTTACTTGTATAAGAATTTGATAAAATGCATGAACAGACCAAAATAAATAAAAATGATGCAGGCTACCCTGGGCATGGAGAATCAGAGGAGATAGGGAAGGACCAGTGTAGGAGTTATGATGATCAGCGAGAACCTTTAAAAGGTTTTAATTTTTAACTCATTTTTCACTGTTGTAATCATAACTGCAGTTTGGGTTCAGGGTTCCATTGCCAACAATTTGGTTGTGTGTGTTTTATACCAAGCAAGAAATTACACACTCAAAAAGAAAAATAGTTGTTGTTTAAACATTTTGGGTGAGATCCTCACCTTTTGTGATAGCCATTTACAGCTGACAAAAGGGCTTTAGTGGCAAACAGAGGTCCTAAAAACCCTGGATCTAACTATGGGGAGCGCTCCCTGGTGGAGGCAGTATAGAGATAGTTGCAAGACTGTCCTCTGAGAACCACTTTGCAAGCCTTTCATAGGGAACATGCCATAAGAGGGGCTGAGGGAAGGAGCCATGTTAGGTGAAGAGCTGCAACACCTAGCGCTGCAGATATTCTGAGCAGTGCTGCAGCCCATACGACAGCCCCACTGTAACTTAAATAGGGCCCTAGCATTCTCTAAGTTAGTGATTCTCAACCTTTCCAGACTACTGTACCCCTTTCAGGAGTCTGTGATTTGTCTTGTGCGCCTCCAATTTCACCTCACTTAAAATCTACTTCCTTAGAAAATCAGACATAAAAATACAAAAGTCTCACAGCACATTACTACTGAAAAAAATTGCTTACCTTCTCATTTTTACCATAAAATAAATCGATTGGAATATAAATATTGTACTTACATTTCAGTGTGATACTTGAGCCTGTTTTTCACTTGTGAGCCTTGTCATTCTGGCAACAGCAACAGTTATTTTTTTCTCCACATTGAGTTTATTTCTAGTCTTTGTCTTGATGGCAGTCATAGCAGAAAATGAGACTTCACAAAGATATGTTGACCCAAAAGGTAACCGAATATCCAAAGCACGGTTCCCAAGGTCAGTGTACTCTTTCTGTACTAAACACCAGAATTGGGTTAGCATGGAGTCATTAAACTTAATTGGCAGACCATGGTCTGAGGACAGCTCAAGAAGATTTTCTTGCTGACTGGCAGAGAGGTTACTGCTGCTAATATCTGACAAAATGAATGGGTTTCTTATCCGGTTGAGCTGAGTTGATTTGTGTTGAATGTTGGGGGAATATGACTTGAACTCAGATGTCAAGTGGGCCAAATGATCTACATATGAAACTTCAAGTGCTTTTGTAGAAATAGCTGAAGCTTTTTTTCATTTTAACCTGGCAAGTCTGGAACTCAGAAACCTTTCTTTGAAAAAAAATTCTACTGGTTTATCCGCATGCACAAGGTGTTTTGTTTTCAAATGTTGTTGCAAATACGCTGGCTTTATACTGTTATTTGATAGTTTTCCAGCAAAGGAAACACAAAGCTTGAGGTGGATCACTATTTGTAGATGTGAATCCAAAAGCAATATATTCCTCACAGAACTGACTGCTTTTTCAGTCATTTTCAATTTCTTACAATTTTTACTATCACCACTATCATCACTTCCAGCTCCTTCTTTTAAAAATCTATTCATTTTTGCAACACAACCAGACACACAGCATGATAACTTCAACATCATTAACATGTTTGCATGCAGCAGTAAATGACATAAAATGCATGTGTAATATAGTGTGCATATGCATGTTGTTTCCATATAATATATAGAGCAATAGAAACAAGTCATTCTTTGTATGAAACTAGTTTATACTGACTTCGCTAGTGCTTTTTTGTAACCTGTTGTAAAACTAAGCAAATCTCTAGGTAAGTTGATTAAGACCTCTGCATACCCCCAGAGGTATGCATACTGCTAGCTGAGAACCACTGCTGTAAGTAATACTGGGGGTCTGTCCAGTCCCTGTAACAGTCAAGGATTGGGATGAGGCAAAGATGTTCTAAAGTTACCTTAACCCCAACCCTTCTTCTGGGCTGAGAGTTCTGTGTTATGCCTCTTAGAGGCAAAGCACATACTTTCACCGTTAAAACTTAAAATGAAAAACAGAAAAACAAGAAAAGGCCAGTCTACTTTTAACAAATGTCACTAGACAAGTCACTTCACTTATGTCGCTCAGTTTCCCCATCTTAGTAAGGAGGATGTTGGATATTATCATGAAATCTAGTAATCTGGCTGTACAATTTATGAATTCTGGTTGACATTATGGAGTTATTGTGAAATGTTACTCTGAAAACTGCCGTATCACAAATGCCTCTGTGTGCGTATCCACCATGTCTTATCAGCCTAATCAGCTAAAAGGAAATGAACTCCTTAGCAGATCAGAAACAGTGACCGGATAAATGGCTTGGAAAAGGACTTTAAAAGGAGGTGTTTATTAAAGGAAGGGAATAGAGGGGGAGGTTGGAGACTCCTATGATTGGTACGGAAGGGAGCCAACCCCCCTTTCTTATTGCCCAAGAGAGAGGGGGTGGATGGTAAGGTCCCAACAATGGATTGGCTGGGAGCACGTGGATGGAAAAAAGAGGGGGAGCTACCAGAAGCACCCCCAGGGTAATTATGGAATGAACATTGGGTTACCTGCATGGTACACTTTAATCTGTTGGGTAGTCCCCAACAGTGATTTCCCTACACCCCCCCCAGGGGGGGTGTACACCCCCCCTGAATTTTCCCAACACCCCCCAGTTTTGTGAGCTAGTTACATACCAATTTAGTGACTGTTTGGAAATCTGAATTTAAACTGAAACATTAATACACACTTTAAAAGCTTATACAGTGTATGATAAAATATGTGTATCTGAAAAAGTATAATAGATTTGGAAAGTATGAACAGACTAGCTTCCTTGCTTCCTTATACAGCTGTTTTTTATGATGTCAGTGCATTCATTTCGGTGATGTTGGCCAACCTAATAATTTTAAATGATGATTTGTAAGCAAAGTCTAAATGAGTTCTCCCTGACAGCTAAGGCTTCAGGGTCAGATTATATTTTTACATTCACACCTAAGCTACCTAGGTATCCAGCAAACAGAGCTGTGTTGTCCAAGTGATAGATTTTGGCTGGGGTTGGGTTACAAACCACTTGAATGTGGGGGGAAGAGGGGATGAAATGTTGTTCTTATTGTATGAGTAAAGGGCAGTAGAACTGTACTTAGTCTGTGATGATTTGAAGGCATCAAGAGAGAGGGTGGGGACCTGTCCCTCTCCACTGTTTAAAGACAGAGCTGATTAGGCTCCAATAGATAGTCTTTTGTTCTGTTAAGTGACCACTGCAGCTGAAATCACTGACAATAAGGTCTAAGTGCTTAGTCCTGTTGTGGCGACAGTGTTCCTGTGGGTACAGTGTTTCTGTGGAAGAGACGGCCCAGCCTGCACTAGCAGCGAGGTTCCCACACTGAAATCACTGAGAGCTGGTGGAACCTCAAGAGACCAACTCACAGAGGTCACAGTGGTAGGTGACAGCAGAAGGTGACTGTGCAGGGCCATTGACAACAGAGTGGTGGAGTGAACGGTGGCACAACGAACAGCCGTGGCCAGAGCAAACTGTGCCTTTTTGTCCCCCACCTGGAAGGTGTACTCACGTAAAAGCACCCCTGAACTCTGAGTCTCCACTGACCAAGGACAACACCGGTGAGTGGAGTGCGGTGGAGGGAAAAGTCAGGGGCATGTTAAATAAACATTTGTTTGTTGGACTATATTTTAGTCACTTTGCTCCAGAATGCTAGATTTGTGACTGGGAATGGAAACTTATATAAATATGTTTCCCAGTAGGCCAAGATTTTTAAAATGCAGTATTTGCCAAGGTTGTTATCTCACATTGTTGCTATCTTGGGAGGTCATTATGTTGGGGAGTTTCTGTACTACACATTTTTATTATAATTAATTTTTACATAAGAATGGTCATACTGGGTCAGACCCATGGTCCATATAGCCCAGTACCCTGTCTTACAACAGTGGTCAAGGCCAGGTGCTTCAGAGGGAATGAATAGAACAGGGAATCATCAAGTGATCCATCCCCTGTTGCCCATTCCCAGCTTCTGGCAAACAGGCTAGGGACACTCAGAGCATGGCGTTGCATCCCTCTCATCCTGGCCAATAGCCACAGATGGACCTGTTCTCCAGGAATTTATCTAGTTCTTTTTAAAATCCTGTTATAATTTTAGTCTTCACAGCATCCCCTGGCAAAGAGTTCCCTGGGTTGACTTTATATTTCGTGAAGAAATACTTCCTTTTGTTTTTTTTAAATCTGCTGCCTATTAATTTCATTGGGTGACTGCTAGTTCTTGTGTTATTTGAAGGATTAAATAAAATTTCCTTATTCACTTTCTTCGCACCAGTCAAGATTTTGTAGACCTCTATCATATCCCCATTAGTCATCTCTTTTTTAAGCTGAAAATTCCCAGTCACTTTAATCGCTCCTCCTGTTTCATACCCCTCATCATTTTAGGTGCCCATCTCTGTACCTTTTCCAATTCCAATATATATTTTTTAGGATGGGTGACCAGATCTACACACACTATTCAAGGTGTGCACGTACCATGGATTTATATAGAGGCAATATGATGTTTTCTGTCTTATTATCTATCCCTTTCTTAATGATTCCCAACATTGTTTGCTTTTGTGACTGTTGCTGCACATGGAGTGGATGTTTTCAGAGAACTATCCACAATGACTCCAAGATCTCTTCCTTGAGTGTTAACAGCTAATTCAGATGCCATCATTTTGTATGTATAGTTGAGATTGCTTTCCAATGTGCGTTACTTTGCATTTATCAACATTGATTTTAATTTGCCATTTTGTTGCCCAGTCACCCAGTTTTGTGAGATCCCTTTGTAGCTCTTCACAGTCTGCCTGGGACTTAACTATCTTGAATAGTTTTGTATCATCTGCAAATTTTGCCACCTCACTGTTTACCCATTTTTCCAGATGAATATGTTGAATAGGACTGGTCCCAGTACTGACCCCTCAAGGATACCACTATTTATCTCTCTCCATTCTGAAAACTGATAATTTATTCCTACCCTTTGTTTCCCATCTTTTAACCAGTTACTGATCCATAAGAGGATCTTCCCTCTTACCCCATGATCGCTTACTTTTCAAAAGTCAATTTAAATTAAATACATTTTTTTTAAATTATATTTTTTTTAGAAATCTAGATCTGTTGTGTGTTTTGGTGTAACTTGCATTTTCCTGATGTTAAATTTGCATTATCCTAACAAAACATTTACTTTATTCACTTTCTTCACATCAGTCAAGATTTTATAGACCTTTAGCATATCCCCCCTTAGTCGTCTCTTTTCTAAGCTGAAAATTCCCAGTCACTTTAATCTCTCCTCCTGTTTCATACCCCTCATCATTTTAGTTGCCCATCTCTGTACTTTTTGCATTTCCAGTATGTCTTTTTTGGGATGGGGTAACCAGATCTGCACACAGTATTCAAGGTGTACATGTGCCATGGATTTATATAGAGGCAATATGATATTTTCTGTCTTATTATCTATCCCTTTCTTTAAAAAGCAAAGGTTTCACAGTAGCAGCCGTGTTAGTCTCTATCTGCAAAAAGAACATAAGCTTTCGTGGGCTACATCCGATGAAGTGGACTGTAGCCCACGAAAGCTTATGCTCAAATAAATTTGTTAGTCTCTAAGGTGCCACAAGTCCTCCTGTTCTTTTTAAAAAAGCAAACAGAATGTTGGGAATCACTGACTGCTGCTGCACATTGAGTGGATGTTTTCAGAGAACTATCCACAATGACTCCAAGATCTCTTCCTTGAGTGTTAACAGCTAATTCAGATGCCATCATTTTGTATGTATAGTTGAGATTGCTTTCCAATGTGCGTTACTTTGCATTTATCAACATTAAATTTCATCTGCCATTTCTGTTGCCCAGTCACCCAGTTTTATGAGATCCCTTTGTAATTCTTCGCAGTCTGCCTGGGACTTACCTATCTTGAATAGTTTTGTATCATCTGCAAATTTTGCCACCTCACTGTTTACCCATTTTTCCAGATCATTTATGAATATGTTGAACAGCACTGGTCCCAGTACCGACCCCTCAGGGATACCACTATTTATCTCTCTCCATTCTGAAAACTGATAATTTATTCCTACCCTTTATTTCCCATCTTTTAACCAGTTACTGATCCATGAGAGGACTTTCCTCTTACCCCATGATGGCTTACTTTTCAAAAGTCAATTTAAATTAAATACTTTTTTTTAAAAATGTATATTTTTTTAGAAATCTAGACCTGTTATGTGTTTTGGTGTAACTTGCATTATTCTTATGTTAAATTTGCATAATCCTAACAAAACATTTACTTTATTCATATCTTTTTTATATATCTCATTGGTCCTGACACCCCCCCTGTAAATTTGAACACCCCCCCTAATTTCAATTCCTGGGGAAACCACTGGCTCCCCCAACATCTAATAATAAAGTTGTAGCTTGATTAAACCCATATCCAGGGCCGGCTCCAGACCCCAGCGCGACAAGCACGTGCGTGCGGCGGCCCTTGCCGGCGGGGCGGCAGATTGGGCCGGCGGACCTGCCGCAGTCACGCCTGCGAGAGGTCCACCGGAGCCCCGGGACAACCAGACCTGCCGCAGGCATGACTGCGGAGGGGGCGCTCCTCCCGCGGCTCCAGTGGACCTCCCGCAGGCATGACTGCGGACGCTGGTCGCGCGGGTTGGCTGGACTTCCCGCAGGCATGCCTGCGGCAGCTCAACCACAGCCGCCGGACTAGCGAACCGCCCGCAGCTGCGGGAGGTCCAGCCGAGCCGCGCGACTAGCGGACCCTCACCAGTCAAGCCCGCGGGAGGTCTGCTGCTCCCGGGGCTCCGGGGCGCCTCCCGCGCATGACTGCTTGGGGCGGCGGAATATGTAGAGCCGGCCCTGCCCATATCAAATGTATTTTGTCCTTCTTTTAGTATAACTGGACAAGCAGCTTTTATGTGAAACTTCATGCTTTTGAGATTTCCAGGAAAAGTGGGATCCAGGCAAGTTTTAACACTTATTTCCTAGGTTGTTATTTGTAAGTGAAGAGAAAATTTTGGAAAGAGAGACGTTGTTTTATGTATTCTCCATACATACACATGCTCATATATACTCATTTTGAAAAAAGATCTCTGTGCCACATATTTATATATAAAGGCACACAAACACACACACACACACACACACACACACACACACAAACACACTTTGTTTAAAATTTTTAGCAACATGAGTTTGCAATGTTCATTTACACAGGAAGGGACAATGCCCTCCAATCCCCCCTAAAAAAAGTTATAGCTCAGCACTCTAGGGTAGAGTTAGCAAAGAATCCTGTGGCACCTTATAGACTAACAGATGTTTTGCAGCATGAGCTTTCGTGGGTGAATACCCCTACACTACAGCTGGAGGTGTAATTTATATCTTGGCTAGATATTAGGGTGACCAGACGTCCTGATATTATCGGGAATGTCACAACATTCAGGGCTTTGTCTTACATCCCTCTACCTCCAAAAAAGAAAGAGTCCCGATTTTTCACACTTGCTATCTGGTCACTCTGATAAATGAACATGTGGTAGCTTTGGGGGATTTGCTCATAGCCAGAGCTGGAGGATTTAGAGCCACTTTACACTCCGGCAGCCATTTTACACTGCATACAAGAGCTGCAGCATGGCTGAGAATCTCACTCCAGATGTCCTAGTTACCATGAGTTTGGGTGTGCAGGGATGAGAGGGAATCACAAAACTTTTGGAAAGACTAAGGCTTTGTCTACACTAGCACTTTTGTCAGCAAAATTTTTGTCAGTCAGGGGTGTGAAAAAACACCCCCATAACACTGTACGTTTCACCAACAAAAGTGGCGATATGGACAGGGCTATGTTGGTGGGAGAGCTGACACAGCTACCGCCGCTTGTTGCCATCATAGAATCGCTACACAGACCTTAGAGTGATGCAGCTGTACTATGCTGCTGTAAGATCCATAGAGTAGAACTAGCATAAATGTAAAAAAAATGGTCATGATGATGTTCA
Source organism: Mauremys reevesii (assembly GCF_016161935.1). NCBI lineage: Eukaryota > Metazoa > Chordata > Testudines > Geoemydidae > Mauremys > Mauremys reevesii. Next base: position 283,838,375 of record NC_052623.1, read on the forward strand.
CTGGGTTACCCCCAGAGTATTATGGGATAGACCTATGCTTCACCCCTCCCTTAGTTCCTGTTTAATCAGTGGGAATTTCCCTTCCCCCGGCCCCACACTGTTGTGATGCAGTGAAATAAAGCAGTAAGTACCCAGCTGGCAGTTCTGTAAGTAGACATATTTTTGTTGAACTGAGTGGTCCCTTTAAAACAGTAAAAATAGCTTTTTGATACCTAAAAATGTGAGATATTCCAAGGGGAAAATGGATAGTGGGCATAGTTCCTGATAACTGCAGATGCATATTAACTTTTATTTCCCCTAAGGTTCTGCTATTGAATTTATGTCTATCGCCACCACACTTATAACTAGATGTGTGGGTGTATTTATGTAGCCAAAAATACATATCTGGTCAGCTGCAATGTACTAAGTTGCACACAGAGTGTACATTTGATTACCTCTTCTAACACTGACCACTAATCCACAACACCAAAACTATTCTAACATCTAACCCCTCTACATAACCCAAACAGCCACAATTCTAAAAACAAAAATATCCCTCAGTCTGACAGAGGAATGTTCCTTTATCTTCCCTCACACCTGCCCATCCCAGCCCACATCAATGCAGTAGGGAATAATTTACTTGTCCTGGGCCTCAGACTAGTCAAATTATTGAAATATCAGTCCTGGACTGATGACATGCAAAGAATCTAATAGCTCATGATTCATGGGGGCTTTATATTATTAAAAAGCCCGCAATCCCCCACCGCCATCTACAGTGTTGAGACATTTGTTGCTAGCTCTGTTAGACAAAAACATCTCTGACCATAACATTCTGATGTTATAATGTATTGAACAGATGTATTAGGTAAATATTATCATTTTTCTGCCTCTGATGCCTGGATATTGGGACTCATGGTGCAAAGGGAGCCTAGCTTTACAGGATGATGGAAAACAAAATCAGAAAGCACCACCAGCGAATGTCTAAATCTCTACAACATTTCTAAAATAGCTTTTCTGTAAAATGTGGCATATATGAAGTGCATTATCATGAGGGATTGTATAAAATTTGGCGTTATTGACATACATTTGGAATTGCTTACATCAGCCATGGTACTGCTATCCCAAACTCATACCGATAAAATGTTTCTACCACAACATATTGCTTAAGGGCTTTCCCCTTTCTCTGGTTCAATAATGTGCCACTTAGGCACAGGCCTGTGTTGGATGCAGTGCAGCGGGAGCTAGAGGAGGGAATGAACACCAGAAAGAGGTAATCATCTCTGAGCTCCCACATGGACCTGAGAAGTGCACAGGATGCATCACTCATTAGGATGTACCACCAACAATTGCCTCATTCCCTTTGGAGTGATTTATGCATAGGAAAGCATATACAGGGAACAGACCTTGCATTCCCTGGAGCATGGGTATACAATTGTATACAACAAGGGGTGTGGGAAGGGTTCTTACACCCTTCTCCCCTTTCCCTTCCTCTGCACAATGCCAAAAATCTAGCCCTTTCTGGTTATTTAGATTAAAAAGAATTGTGTGTAACACACTAAAGCAAGATTTACATTAATCTGTAGCAATGATTGCAATTTCTGGACTTCTTGTTAATTTAGGTTTCTCAGATGTAGACCTAACTGGGGCTAGAACATGTCCGTCTTCATTTATGTTACAATATTATAATTTGTTGAATTTTCAGTCTCTGCTAGATGTGAAAGCAGGACAGCCTAGACATTCATAGCAAAGGAAATTAATTGAAAACATGCAAAGATTTAACAGGAAAACAATTTTTATCTCCAATTTTATGTATTGAGGTCATCATTTTCAAAAACGATCAGGAGTAATGCTATGCATTTGTGTGCTGGAATTCTAGCCTTTAACTTGCAAATCTCTCTCCCAGAATATTCATTGTATTTAATTTGCTGATCTTATTTCCAGTCTGAAAACCCTGACTTATTTTTAAAGAATGATCTAGTCTCATTAAAAATTCAGAATAAGTTCTTTCTTGATTTACCTAATTTTCTTTTAAAAACATAAATGACTAACTCAACTATAACACGTGTTTGACAGAAATAATTTGAAAGTAATTATACAGAGCCACGCATTTGGACTCATGGGTAATTTGAATGCAACTTCTTTACCCTTTTATAATTATATACCCTTTGGTGTTGTGCTATTGAATGAACATCAGCCTTTAAAAAAAATGGAGAAAAAGATGTGACTATTCAGTATTCACCCCACAGTTCAAAACCTCAAGTTATCATTGTGCAGAAGAAAAGTGCAGCATAAAGAAAGCCCTTCAACGAGTCCTGTGTCATCTCCATTAGGAGCTTAAAATCCTAGCAAAAGTTATGTAAAGATGCTTTTTGCTTCGCTCTCTTATTCAAATACATTTCAACCCTTGGATAGGGAATTGCATAAAAAAAATGTGAAACCAGTTACCAATGAATGAGATAGCTATCACCATATTATTACTTGCTTTTGTTAACACTAGCTAGATTCTGAACCTTGCTAAATTATTTAACCCGGATTTGTCTCAGAAGTCAGTGGATTTACACCCAACATGAGATCAGAATCTGGATCTATTCCAGTCTCTTTCAAATGAGATTTCAGTATGGCACAGAGACCGCATTAGTCTCATTGGTTGAACTGAGATAGTCAATGAGATAGTCTCACTGTCCAGTCTGCAGCACCATCAGAATGCAGATTACATGCAACTCAGCCTGATTTTTCATCTCACCCAGAAGAGATTTGGTGTCTTTTTTCCTAGTGTCTGATTGAGAATGGGATTTGGCGGAGGGCAAGGTGGTTGAAGCTTAATCCCCAACAAGATGGAGGTGAAGTTAGTGGTTAGGGGAAGGATCTATAGGGAAAGGTAGTTGTGATGGTGACAGCACTTTCTCTGCCCCATTAGTGAGGGGATCCATCCCTCCCTTCTGCCAAGAGCTGTGCCGTATGGGTGTGCTTCTGGATCCCTGCTTGGTACTGAATTATAAGTGGCATCAGTGCCCAAAAGTGCTGGGGTTTTCTTGTGATATCTACATTTGACTAGCTGCTGGTGCCCTTTTCTTTCTCACTGTTGCCATCTGACTTCTAGACTAAACTATTGCAACCCAGTCCACAGAATGTGGAGCAACCTGAAGACAACATGGGAACAACAGCTGGTGCAAAATACAGATGCTCATTTTGGGTAGAGAAGTTAATCATGGGGGAAAATATTACTTCCATTCTCCAATAATTGCATGAACTCCCCATTTCTTTCTGGGTGCTAGTCAAGATGTTGATTTTGATTTAAAAAGCCCTACAGGGCATAGATCATGGCTGTGTGACAGACGTCCCTCTCCCTGTGAGGTGCCAAAGCAGGTATTGAGGTGCACTACTGTGCTCAAGGAAATAGTCCTCAGATTTAAATGTTTGAATAATTTCTGAAGTTCACTTCCTAATTGTATCAACACAGAATTTGTTAATCTCTAGGACAAAATTTGGGTCCATCTAATCTGGTATCATGATGTCTCCAACAATGGTACGTACCAGATACTTCAGATGAAAGTGCAAGAAACCCAATAGTGAGCAATTTTGGAATAACAATTCCAATATGAAGATTTTACTCTAATACCCCGCCATACATCACCATTAGAATGTGGCTCAGACCCTGAAGTGTAAGTGAGTATACCACTTTTTAAACAAATCCTATCCATCAAAACTGTGAATGTTCTTGTTACTCAGATGCATGGCTAGTCCCTGTTGAATGCTGCTAAACCCTTGGACTCAATGATACCTTATGCCAGTGAGTTCCACAGAATATCTGAAGCCTGACATTTGGAAGTCCGAATTCTGTTCTTGGATCTATGCAGACATGTTTGTGACCTTTGAGTATATCATTTACCCTCTCTATAGATCAGTTTCTCCATCTAGAAAATAAGCTTTATATATCCCTGTAGTGAGTCGGAGTGGCTCCCCTCCTGCCCGGCAGAGGGAGCTCCCTTGCCAACCCCCCAGTGGGCGGAGCTTCCACCATCAGTCCCCGCCCCCCGGAAGTCAAGGGGCGGGGCAGGAAGTAGAAAAGGAGGGCACCAAAGCTCAGTCAGACGGCAGCCGCCGCCGCGAGCAGATGTGCCGGTGGGAGCTCCTGGCTGGGAGCCCTCCTCGGCCCGAGGCAACTGCCCTGCCTGGCCGGAGCTTCCCCGCGCCCACTATGACGAGGAGCCCCTGGGGCCTCCCCGGAGCCGGTACTGGGAGGAGCCCCCAGGATTGCCTAGCGCCCGCTACGAAGAGGAGCCCCCAGGCTTGCCTAGTGCCCGCTACGACGAGGAGCCCCCCCGGCCCTGCTGTTACCCAGAGGAGCCGCCCGAGCAGTCCTGGCCCAACTTCCCGGAGGAGCTGCCGGACCTGCCTCCAAGCCCGGGTCCAGAGGAGCCGATGCAGACGGACTGGCCTGAACCCAGTGCGACCAACGAGGTAGGCCCTGAGGGGGGGATGGAATGTAGCCCGGGGGTAGCTGACCCCTGTCAGGCTGCGGGCACCGATGTGCCCATGTCAGTGTGTTGCGGCCAGGATCCCCACTGACTGCAGCGGATCCACGCCGCTGCTAGGGCCCTGGGCTGGGACACAGTGGAGTGGGTGGGCCTGTGTCCCCCCTGCCACCCCACTCACGGGTGGCAGTCTCCCCCCTCACACCAGCACTCCGACCCAAAGGTCTGGACTTACCGGTTGTTTGCTCAGCTCCTGACTGAGGACCTGAGTCCCTGAACTTGAACTGCTGCTCAGCCCTGCCTGAGGGTCTGAGCCCTGTATCTTGCTGTTGCCCAGCCCCTGCTCCAGAGGGCCTGGGCCTACTTTGTACTGCTGTTGCCCAGCCCCTGCTCCAGAGGGCCTGGGCCTACTTTGTACTGCGGTTGCCCAGCCCCTGCCCCAGAGGGCCTGGGTCTTCTAACGTTGTTCCCTGTCACTCAAGCAGACTAACAGGAGACAAGAAGTGAGTCGGAGTGGCTCCCCTCTTGCCTGCGGGAGGGTCGAGCCCCGACCAGCTGATTACAATCCCTACATCACAGAGGCGTTGCGAGGCTTAGTTCACTAATATTTATAAATTGGTTTGCATGTATATAAGTTCCTTACTTTTGAGGATCTCAAAGTACTGTTACTGGATGATAGTGAATTTTGTGGCTGATATCCCTAGTTTAAACTGAAATTTAAATAGTGCAGCAAAGAGGGATCAACAAGAATGTGCTAAAATTCCTATTTCTATGAAAACTCATCTTTAATTGCAAAGGGAAATGAAAGGAAAACTGAGCCATCTTCCTCTCCAGCTCCTGGAGCTGAGGTGGGAGTGGGGTAGGCAGGAAGGCTGAGTGTCCCAAGCTCTGTCTTTCAGCCCCAGAGCAGGGAAGAGGAGTAGGGAGGCTGAGTGACCATGGTCTCTGCTGCCTGGAGATGGGAGTGGGGATTCTGAGCAAGCGGGCTGGCAGCTCTTATGAGTTTCACAGAGGGGCTCCTGAGAAGCCAAAAACTTGTGTTTTGCCTCTCCCAAACCAGAATCTTTCTTGGGGACCCTTCCTGTGGAAAAACAAAACAAGAACACATTTTAAATGTTGAAACAGTCTAATTACGATTTGTGTTAACAGGTGGAGCTCTCAAGTCAATTAAGATAAACAATCACACAGATGAGGCCTTCAGGATGAACATTTGTTTTTTCAGAAATGAAATTTTTCACGGGAAGGGATTTCCATTTCTGGGCCAGTTCTAGCACTGAGGAAGGATGGTCTTGCAGTCAAGACACTGGCCTGGTACTAAGTAGATCTGGTTTAATATGTTCAGCTCTGCCACAAACTGTCAGTGTGACTTTGGGCGAGTTGCTCTTCTTTGTGCTTGAGGTTCCCCATCTGTAAAATGGGAATAATACTTTCTTTCTCCTATCTTGTCCATTTAGATTGTAAGAAACATTCCCTGGCATGAAAAGCTTACAATGTGTTTTCTACAGCACCTCGCACAATGGGGTGTTGATCTCACATGGACCTTTAGGTGCCACTGGAATACAGATGATCATAGAACAGAACGGAGTCATGGAGCTATTGAAGGGCCACAGAGTATGAAAATAAATCTGGGGGAAAGAGACAATGGGTAGATAGAAAGGATTTAGGGAGGGAATGAGCATGGTAAGAAAGAAAGTAAAATTTATTCTAAACTGAAACAAGGTTTGAGTGAAGGGGATGTACTCATCTGTCTGATTTTCATTTTCCTAAAATAAGTGTGTCCCTCCCTAATTCAGGGTTTCAGATGGTAACTGTTTAACAAAGGAATTGCCCTTTCCCCTTGTGCTCTGTCTAGCATATTGAACAACTTATGTTAACATGGGGAACTGTCAAGCTCCTCATGAAACCTTTTCTTGATTACTATTTGTTTGTAGTGAGACTGCTGATGGACAGTAATGGAACGAGGCAATCCAGTGGATGTGAAATGTACAGGGGATTTTAATTGGAAGACAGCAATACTGGAGAAAACATTCTGTTTTTGTTCCCTTGAATTCAGACAATCATACAGATGAAACCTCTGCCCCTTCAAATTAAAAATTTGGCTTCAGGACAGGCTGCACTATATTGTCTACACTAACAAGTTGCATTATTGTAGCTGTGGTAGCATGGCGTAAAAAGTATTTTTGTTCATTGTTTCAAGACTATTGGAATAAAAGGAAGAGTGAATCTAGGAATTTAAATATGTAAGGAAAGAAGGAAGGTCACAGACGTTATATGCCTTAATACGTTCCAACAGAATGCCCTGGCAATGCATGTATTAATCCTCTACAGTACAGTTTCCTTAATTATTACTGTTTCTGTAACTTGAGATTGTAAAATAAGTCTGAATAACAAAACTTTATTCTTCTGTAGCAATCTTCACCCAAGGATTGCAAAGCGTTCAAAAAAACTTAAATCTCACCTATTTTATGTCCATTACACAGATGGTAAGTTGAGACAGTCTATTAAAATTTGTGTCAGTAGCTAGAACTCTCCAGTCAATTATGATGTTGTACTGAGATTAGGGCTTGTTGTTCCCAATCTTCTATGCTGATAAAGCCAACTCTCTCCCCCACAAATTGGTCTAGAATGTATATGAAAACATGTTTCTGCTCCTGAAAAGCCACTAATTGCAACATGGGATTCATACTGTCTCAGTGGTTTCTGTTTCAAACGTGCTCTGGCTATGAAGCAAAGCAGATGGACCTCAATTATACCTATGGTACACACAGTTTGATCAGAGTTATGTGGTGTTCCCATCCCAGGCTGACAGCTAGGAAAGACAACAGGTGAAATCCTGTCCACAGTGAAATAAGTGGTGTAATTCCTATTGATTCCATCAGGTGAGGATTTCACCAAACACCACATTTTTATTGTTATGGATCTCTGTTGAAATCAATGGGGAATTTTGCCATTAATTTCAAGAAGAGCAGCACTAAGCTCAAACTGAGCAAGTTTGCTCTGGAAGTTATTGACAGACAAACATGATCCCACTTTCAGAGTAGAACTACAATGTAAAAAAAATACATCCTGTTACTCTAAGCATCCACACATGACTGATATAACAGCTTAATACACTCATCCCTGGGATAGGGAAAACTCTTCAATCTTCCAAAGGACTGTTAACACAAATCTCCAACAAGGCTAAGTAGTATTTCTTGGGGTGAATATACATTAACTCGTCTATTGTCCCTATTCATAGGCCTTAGTTCAGTGGTATGCATTATCCAGTGCAAGTTTTTATTGTCAAAAAAATGATCAGCCAATACTTGTCAGAGTTATGGGGCCAGTTACCCATCCGTCCCCTTTCTGGTTTCTCTGAGTGCAGTCCCTCAGCTGCTTGCCTATACCTGTCTTGGGGTGGAATCTCATGCTTCTTCCACTTTTAACATATCACTACACTACAAAAAAAAGCTGTTTTTTAAAAACAAACTTGGATTAGAAAACATGGGTTAAAATAGCAGCTGAAGACACGGCAACTCAGCTTTTAACTTAGGCTTTAACTCAAGCTGTTAACCCATCAGGCAACCTGGGGTTGAATTTGAGCTGCTAATCCAAGTTAAATGCTGAGTTGCTGGGTCTTCAGCTGCTATTTTAACCCATGTTAGCTAACCCAAGTTAAGAAAACAGCATTTTTTGGTGTTGTGTCATAACCTTAGAATAGGCCTTAGATGCACTACCCCACGTATACAAAGACCTTATCATCCTTTAGGTCCAAGGAGGTTTGGGGCACCTGCATTTCTTCTGTTCAGGAACTTGCCACCACTGATAGGCAAAAGCCTTCTTAAAGCAAAGTATCTTTATTTAGCAGTTGGAATAAACTATTAGTGAAAAGGGGATTTTAAAACAGATGGCCTACATGCATATTTGGTCTTATTTCATCTTATACTTCTCTATAAGATAAATTAGGAACACAACAGAACCAAATAACATTCTCCTCGCGAGCCCAGATCCTCCTGTGTATCACTTGGTATGTCTTCACTGAAGAGTTAGCTTGGTCTCTTACTTGTTTGTTGCCCCTAATCCCCCTTCCATCTACACACACACACACACCTTTCACCTGAGTTTAGTGGTACATTGAACCTGGGCTAGTTGGTATGGCTGGGGAAAGAGTTAGGGTTTGACTACACTTGCAGGTGTGCAGCGCTGGGAGTTAAAGCTGTCTTCGTACAGCTGTGTAGTGAAAACGCTGGAGTGTGGCCACATTTGCAGAATTTGCAGCGGTGTTGGGAGTGGTGCATTATGGGCAGCTATCCCACAGAGCACCTCGTCCCATTTTGGCACCATGGGTTGTGGGAAGGGGGTGGAGGGTGCGGGTCATTCTGCTTCCTGTCCCAACGCCCCGTGATGCATTGCTTCACATCCCAGCAATCCCTGTTTTTCCGTCCACGTTTGGTGCCATCTTGACTCTCTCAACGGTTTCTGTGCAGCGCAGTTTCTGTGGGAAATGGAGCCCGAACTGCTGATGAGTATGCTGATGAGTCTCGCCAGCACATCACGTTTGGCAGTTGAGCTATTCCTTAAGATCCAAAGTGATGAGGAGTCAGACGATGACAGCGAGTCGCCTGATGCATATGACACGAAATTGCTTCTGGCATTCACGGAAATGCTCAGCACCGTGGAATGGCGCTTTTGGGCTCGGGAAACAAGCACTGCATGGTGGGATCACATCGTCATGGAAGTCTGGGATGACAAGCAGTGGCTGCAGAACTTTCAGATGAGAAAAGCCACTTTCATGGGACTGTGTGCTGAGCTCGCCCCCACCCTGTGGCGCAAGGACATGAGATTGAGAGCTGCCCTGCCGGTGGAGAAGCGGGTGGCTATTGCAATCTGGAAGCTGGCAACTCCAGACAGCTACCGATCAGTTGGGGACCAGTTTGGAGTGGGAAAGTCGACCGTTGGAATCGTGTTGATGCAAGTTTGCAGGGCCATTAATCGCATCCTGCTAAGAAGAACCGTGACTCTGGGGAACGTGCAGGACATTGTGGATGGCTTTGCACAAATGGGTTTCCCTAACTGTGGAGGGGCGATAGATGGGATGCATATTCCTATTCTGGCACCACCCCACCTAGCATCCGAGTACGTTAATTGGAAGGGGTATTTCTCTATGGTCCACCAGGCGCTTGTGGATCAATGTGGGCGTTTCATTGACATTAACACAGGCTGGCCTGGAAAGATGCATGACGCACGCATCTTTCGGAACACTGGCCTGTTCAGGAAGCTGCAGGCAGGAACTTTTTTCCCAGACCAGAAGATCACAGTAGGGGACATCGAAATGCCCATTGTGATCCTTGGAGACCCCGCTTACCCGTTAATGTCTTGGCTCATGAAACTGTATACAGGGAAGCTTGACAGGAGCAAGGACCGGTTCAACTACAGGCTGAGCCGGTGCCGAATGACTGTGGAGTGTGCTTTTGGCCATTTAAAGGGGTGCTGGCGATCTCTGTATGGGAAGCTAGACTTGGGGGAAAGCAGCATCCCTGCGGTTATATCCGCGTGCTGTAACCTCCATAATATTTGTGAAGGGAAGGGTGAAAGATTCAGTCAGGCACGGACCTCTGAGGTTCAACGCCTGGAGGCTGAATTTGCACGGCCAGAGAGCAGGACTACTAGAGAGGCCCAGCACAGGGCTGCAAGGATTAGAGATGCCTTGAGTGAGGAATTTGAGGCTGAAAACCAACAGTAATGTTTGGTGCCTTGCACGGGAGTGAAGTGCAATGGTTACAATGTTAGTAGGAATCTGTGTTTCCAAAGCTGATTTGCAGTGCCTGTTTTTTTCCTGGGCTAAGGTATCTTTGACTTTCTGCAATAATAAAGACTGTTTTCAAAGCCAAGAATTCATTTACTGAAAATAAAATAACTTTTTTGACAGACACACAACATTTTGGGAACCTAAAAGGGCAGGGGGGTGGGGTGGGGAACTGTACAGTCACAGGTTTGAATATGTCCTGTCTGGAGTGCTGTGCAATGACTGCTGCACTTCAGGATGGCTATACTGCATGGTGATGGGGGTTGAGTGCAGAGGGTAAGGGTCGTAGATCTCAGGGCTGGTTGGTGAATGTACAGGTGTTGGAGGCAGCTGGTGGTGGTAAGAACCTGGATGCTGGGGAAGGGGGTTTTGAGCTGACATTGGGGCACAAAGGAAAGAGCTTTGGGACAGGTGGGGGGAGGCGCCGCGGTAGTGCTCTGCCTGCATGGCTACGAACGCCTGGATAGAGACCGCTTGGCGCGCCAGGATGCTTATCAGCTGCTCTTGTGCTTTTCTTCCTGGCCGCTGCGTTTTTCTGGCAGATCCTGCTTTCCCTTTCCCTCCAGTCCTGCACTTTTTGATTCTCTTTGACAGAGTGATCCATAACTGCTTGCAGCATGTCTTCTTTGCTTTTTCACGGCTTCTTCCAAAGGTTTTGGTGTCTTTGAACTGTTGATAACATGGGCAGCCGAGATCTCAAGGTTGCTTGTGGAAAGGCAAAAAAGGCAACACTTAACAGAGGCAGCATTGTTTATATCAGACAGTTATTCCCACACAGTGAAGGAGTTTACAGTCTTCACAATAGCATAATTTTCCCATACCAAAGAGAGCGCACATAACCCACAGGATCCCCGAAATGGTGAGTAAGGGGGACTGATTGCTTCAGGGCTGTACTGTCCTCGGGGTTTCTGTGCATTGGGGAAAGCAAACAGCTGCAGGGGGCTCCTACACTGAACACTCTCGCAACATTTTCCACAGGAGTTGATCCTGGAAGATATCTCGCTGCTGCGGGTCACCTGGGAAGAGAGGGAAGGTCTTCTACAGCAATGCGGATTCCACCCTGGCCCCTATGCAGCTTGCCTGTTTCTTGCAATGGTCCCTCCACCCCTCGTGGCACAGTGGCATGGATGCGTTAGCCTGACTGGGACAAGGACCACAGTGGCTCTCCCAATAAACTTGTGCAAGCGCATTGCCCACGCTATTCCACATCTAGGCATGCATGCAGCCCTAACCCTCCCTCCTCTCCCGAAAAATTTCCATCCTGAAAATAAAAGCCGCTTACCGGGAACCCGCTCCTCTGTTTGTCCTCCACCAAGTACCGGCTGCTGCGAATGGCTACCTTCCTCCTGGCTTGAGAAAAGCTCCTAGCAGCATGCCTCCAGGGACTCTGGGGTGTCTCCCCCAACCCCAGTACCCTCACTCTTGGTTTCCTCCTCCCGCCTCCTCCTCTTCCCACCCCTCGCTCTGAAGTGTCCATCGTGGTCCTCGGATTGGCGGTGGGGTCACCCCCAAGTATCGCGTCCAGCTCTTTGTAAAAATGGCAGGTCGTGGGTGCAGCACTGAAGCGGCGGTTTCCCTTGCGGGCTTTGCAATAGGCACTCCGCAGCTCCTTCACTTTAACCCTGCACTGCAGCGTGTCCCGGTCATGGCCCCTTTGCAGCATGGCTCTTAATATCTGCCCATAGGTATCGTAATTCCTATGGCTGGAGCGCAGCTGGGACTGCACAGCTTCCTCCCCCCAAACACTGATGAGGTCCAGCAACTCGCCATTGCTCCATGCTGGGGCTCGTTTGGCACATGGAGCCATGGTCACCTGGAAAGATTCACTGATTGCTTTCCACACCTGGCTGAGCAAACAGGAAGGGGATTTTTAAAATTCCTGGGGCATTTAAAGGGCAGGTCACCTGAGGCCAGGGCAGTAGTGTTCGAAATGATGAGCAGAGTGGCTGAACAGGCATTCTGGGATACCTCTGAATACCTCTGGAGGCCAATAACAGCGCTTTTGGTGGCCACACTGGCGGAGCAGCGCTGCATCAGCAGCGCTATAGTCGTTATTCCCCAGCCCGAGGTGGAGTACATGCAGCGCTGTAGCCAGGGAGATACAGTGCTGTATGTGCCTTGCAAGTGTGGACGGTGAGTGAGTTGCAGTGCTGAAAAGCCACTACCAGCGCTGCAACTCTCCAGTGTAGCCAAGCCCTTAGAGCCTGGGTTCCACCTCCACTTTGGCTTGTAACTTTCCCACTGTAGACTGGGCACTTTTTCTATAAAATATGATGTAGGAGGCATTTTTGGGGGGAAAGTAGATAAACATGATATCTTCCATAACTTGAATGCACTGAATCTGGGGCCGGGGGGGAAATTACCAATCTGAATTTTGAATATTTCACCTCCTAAATTGGAGTTCAAAATGTAAGAAAACTTTCAAAAAATAGTAAGTGTCTATGGTTTTTATTCTACAAATAGTTACTATTTGTCCTGCATGCTGTTTAGACAAGCATAATTTAACAGTTCCTACATGTGCCGATACACCACTTGCATTTACCAGTCCCATGCATGCCAATGTGGCGTTTCTGCAACTAAAGCATTGTGATTTTCAGTTGCTCCTGCCAAATATTTCTGCATTCAGCAGAGCTCCCTGAATGGCTTCATCAACATAACCATGCACCTTTTGTGCTGGTGTGGATTCATTGCACATCATTCAGTCATCCAGTCCAAGACTGAATAATTTTCTGGTTTGGGCTGCAATTTGATCAAGTAGATTATAGGAGATAGCCCATCTGCTGAGTGCTGAGGCCTTTGTTTTTATACCTATAATTCCTCCTCTTTTTACCAGTGGCATTGAGCCACTCTTGGAAGTGGTCTTGATCTACCTGATTGAATCTGTAGTTGGAACATTTCACAACCCAATTGCCTCTATGGAACTCTTCAAGTAACACCAGAGGGAACTGGTTCATTTTTGCTAAGCACACAGATCCCATTTAACATAATTTGTGTGGTCATATCGGTGAAAGAACAGAGGCGTTCTTTTGAAGACATACAGATGTAGCTCCCAAATTCCATCCCGTTGAACTCCAGTGAAAAGTATGAAGAAACACACCACATCCATGTTCTGCCACCAGATGGTTATCTGTGTTGTTCAAAACAAATTATGCCCCCGGTCATGAAAATTTGCCAATTGTAATTTTCTCCAGCATCAGAGTTTGCAAACACTGAGAGCAATTCATCTTCCAGCTCAGTCTTGTAAACTGGAATGGTTGGTAAATTTTCTTCTCCTGCACTGGCAAACAATTTAGAGAAAGGTATGTGATGGAATTCTCTCTCCAAAGGAGGTTGATCACATAAAACAATGAACTCATAAGCACCATCAAGATGTAGAATAAGTATTTATTGAAGGTTGCCATACCATTCTCTAATGAAACTGGGGGAGATGTTTCATGTTCATTTGTGAGAAAACAATGACTGTGAAAGTTCCAAAACACTGACTTCTTCTGCACAATGTTTAACTCATTACTAAGCCAGACTTAGTAATGTCAAGTCAGTACTACTATGAGTGGTTTCATGCTTAGTTTTTGTTCCTTTTCTCAAGAAATATTTATAATGATTAATGTTATTTCTCTTCTGAGGCTATACAGTCACTTACACCAGCTACACGTACACTAAGCTCATGTTCATATTTTGTTGTCTCAAGTATTTGTTCATTGTGAATGTTGTTACTGAAGAAAGTACCTGTTTGAAACTTCCATTCTGGCAGAAAATGAAAAGACTCTAGTTCACTGTGGGGACCTTGCTCCAAAACACTGTTGAGATTTTGGCGACTGTAACACAAGACTGGGTTTGGAGTTCCCCCTTACCAGTTGATTAAAGTTCCTTCAAATCAATGTATGAATTCTGCTAATTTTACCTTTATCTGTGTACATTGCATAACAGTTTTTATATCAAAGTAATGGTTGTCTACATTCAGATAGAAGAGCTGTTAGAATTCTTCTATCGATTGCATTCATATTTTGGAAATCCCTGTTTCTGTCTTGTGTTATAGCCAGTCCTTGTTAACTGGAAGCAAAAATGGTGTCCTTTTTCATTTGTTAGCAAATAATGCATTGTTCATAACATACTGTTGGGAGAATCTTCAAGTGCAAGACTGCCTCCATGTTTTGTCTGTGGAATACCTGACAATAACAATAAATATTAACTACCACATGAATATTGAATAAATAACAAATATTTATTGGTATGTAGCTTATGCCATGGCACAAGTATCCAAATAAATACTCAAATTGCTGACATTGTAAGTAAAAGTTAGCTTTAGGTTAGGTTAGTGATTAAGTCTAATAACCAGCTAATAATTTATATTTTTGAAAGAGGAGAACTTATGGAAATCAACTATATTCTATTATATTGTATATTATACTTTGTGTAATGCATAATAGTGCATTTAACTCCTTCACATATCAGAAATACCTGAAAAATACTTTGTTTACTGAATTTTAAATGTCATCCTTACTGCAAAACCAACAAAATTCAAGTACATATCCTCATGTGACTAGAGGAAGCAGAGAGTTTGATCTTGAACAAGAATTACTCCCTGCATTTTCTGATAGCCCAGTATCTCAAATTAGGGATATATTCCATATGTTTCTCTCCTTTATTTTTATTTATTTTTAAAGTTACAAATGATAGCCATTTTCTTTTTTTTTATTTAACGTTCAAAATTCCGCTTAGTAAACACCATTTTCAGATTCAGCACGTTCAAAATATGAAAAAAAACCACCCATTTATGAACTTTTTCCATAAATGCTTTCTGTTTCATTAATATGAACATATCTGGGAATTTTGGCCTACTCTATGTTGCTATGAG
Organism: Mauremys reevesii; assembly: GCF_016161935.1. NCBI lineage: Eukaryota > Metazoa > Chordata > Testudines > Geoemydidae > Mauremys > Mauremys reevesii. The sequence continues at coordinate 283,853,469 of NC_052623.1, forward strand.
GACACAAGCTAAATTATCCAAGTGCTGACAGACCTCCAATGCCTCCCCATAATTACTCTTATGTGCCCTGAAAGACAGACAAATTCTCCCAGAAGTCACTGGGAAAGAACCATAGATCAACTCTGCTTACTGCAGCACAAAGAAGCCTTTGATATGCCATAACTTGGGTACGGTTTTGTAGTGTAGCTGCTCACACATGGGCATTGATTACCTAGGCTAACACTGGCGTGCTGGTACCACTGCCTATCATGTTGACTAGTATTGGCCCATTGTTTCCTTTTACTCCCCATCTGCCGACCTGTATCCATCTATTGTCTCTTGTCTTAGACTGTAAGGTTTTTGGGGCAGAGACTGTCTTTGTTCTGTGTTTGTACAGAGCCTAGCACAATGGGGTCCTGATCTATAACTAGGACTCCCAGGCTCCATGGGTCTCTCAGACTACTTCACTGGAAATGCTACTGTAGAGCCACAGTGTAGATACTTGCTACAGCAATGGGAGAGTTCTTCTCTTGCTGTACTTAATCCACATCTCAAGGTGGTGGTAACTAGGTTGACAGAAGAATTCTTCCATTGATCTAGTGATGTCTATACTGGGAGTTAGTTTGGCTTAATTACATGATTCAGGGGTGTGGATTTTTTACACCCTTGAGTGACATAGCTAACTTGACTTAACTTTTTAGTGTAGATCTGGCCTCAGTGTGGCTCCCTTTGACCATTCTGTGGTGATCCCCTGTAACTGTAGTGACCACCACAAGCTACAGCCATTAAGGCTATGGTCTTTGGCATAGTCATTTAATGACCCTTAAGCGACCCTGGTAGGTGACTAGTAGAAAGGCCTCCTCCCTCTTTCCCTAGTGGGACTGATCTCCAGAGTGAAATATCCACCAACACTTGAAACACAGCTTGTAGCAGAAGACCCAAATGCTATATTCATGATCACCAAAGAGCAGCCCACACATCTTACAGACACTGTTCTCTCTTTCCCCCTTCCCTTCCATCCCAGTAGGTAAATCAAATCATATAGAGCATAGCATAATATCTGCCTTTTAAAGGGACACCTTCATGCAGAAAGATTCCTTGAATAGCCCATGCTGTTATTTTCAAAAGATTATATAGTCTACAACGTACGGATAAAAATGGACTGAAAACTTGACCAACAATCTTCAATAGTTGCTTAGTCTGTCATTAAATGGCTAGTAATAATCAAGCCCAAACAACTTCCAGATAAAGGCTGAATATCCATGAATATGGCAACTTTTAAAGTAACTACTGTATTAGGAAATGTAACTTTGTAAAAACTCAGACATAATTGCATTTACTTACAATCTAATTACTGTCACTTAATCTTGCACTATTGACAGTTTTTGGTTATGGGCCTTATTAACAGAGGCAGTATAATTTAGCAGCTACAGCACTGCTTACAGTACAGTAGTTATTGTTTTTGGCTTCAGAATGTAGTTGCGAGAGCATTTAGTCAGTCAGCGTGTAAATAAATTAACAGGATTAATATGTGACTTAATGCCCCCGGACATCTCTGCCATCATACAATATGACCTTGTAGGTTATAAGTAATTACTAGTTGAATGTTAATGTAATGATTATTGTGTTGGTGAAATAATTACATAGGGTGAAATGAAAGGCAGCACATTCAAATTTCAATTAATTTTTCAAGCTTTGAAGAAAAATCCTGTTACATAAAAGTACAGTCTGTTTTACATTAAGATTTTAACTGACCCTCTGAAAAAGTTACAACAATTCCTCTGGTGCACAAAAGAAAAGACTGTTTGAGATTCACAAAGTGGGATTTAAAATGGGGGTGAGTAAGGAGTACACTGAAATACTTTTTTTAACAGGGTGGTCTGTCCCCTTTAAAAGGTCAGTCTACCTCTGTTCCATGGCATGGCTCTATAAAGTCTGGGGAATTTTGAGATACACAAGGGCCCAGGAAATAGCACAGGCAGATACGAGTGGAGAGGAAGTGATCCCAGGGAATAGTGTGTGTGTGTGGAAACTCATCCTACTGTTCCATTAGAATATGTCCATCCAGCAATTAAACACCTACAATTAGCCCTGGTCAGCAGATTCTGGCTCACAAGGCTCAGGCTTCATGGCTGTAAAATTTCAGTGTAGACATTCGGGCCTGGGCTGGAGCCGGACTATGGGACTCTTCCCACTTGGGCCCTGTGAGTAGGAAGTTTTCCAGAATCCTGGCTCCACCCAAGCCCAAACATCCACACAGCAATTTTATAGCCCTGTGAGCCTGAGTCAGCTGACCAGGGCCAGTTGCAGATGTTAATTGCTTGGTAGACATAGACCTGGGACCAGGACCCTTGTAGGGCAGGTTGGGGCAAAGCTCCCCTGTCTCCCTGCCAACCATGATGAGCCCTGGGAAGGAAGGCTGTATATGCTGCCTTCTCCCTCATAAAAAGAAGATACTAGCAGCAGGAACAATGCTTGCTTCCCTCTATTGGCCCAGAAACAAAAGGACTGAGTTAAGAGGGGACAGTTTGGTAGTAAATTACTGTAATGAACCAAGAGGGAACTGAGGGTAGCCTGCCTGCAAGGTCGCTGTACCAGAAGGTAGTGTGCTTTTAAGACAGCACCTGGTCACATTCCTGTATAAAAATTACATTATATCCTCCTCCCCTCCCCCCATCATGCTGAAACATATTACACTTTTCCCCTTAAGCCAGATTGCTGTTATCTCAGAGAAGATCGAGACATGGAGGTGACAAATGAAGATTTAAATAAGGTGCTGACAGAGGATAAACTGATGGGCACAGCTGATACCAATTCATTGACTGGTATCCTTTTCCATAGCGACTGTCCAGTTTGGATAAATGGACACAAATCAGATATTAGGAATGGCAATATACAAAAACCTGTAGGAGAACACTTCAACCTCCCTGGACACACAATAGCAGATTTAAAGGTAGCCATCCTGCAGCAAAAAAATGTCAGGACCAGACTTCAAAGAGAAACTGCTGAGCTTCAGTTCATCTGCAAATTTGACACCATCAGCTCAGGATTAAACAAAGACTGTGAATGGCTTGTCAACTACAAAAGCAGTTTCTCCTCCCTTGGTTTTCACACTTCAACTGCTAGAAGAGGGCCTCATCCTCCCTGATTGAACTAACCTCGTTATCTCTAGCCTGCTTCTTGCTTGCATATATTTACCTGCCCCTGGAAATTTCCACTACATGCATCCGACGAAGTGGGTATTTACCCACGAAAGCTCATGCTCCAATATGTCTGTTAGTCTATAAGGTGCCACAGGACTCTTTGCTGCTTTTACAGATCCAGACTAACATGGCCACCCCTCTGATACTTTTCTCCTCTGGATCTTGTTTGGGTGACTGCTTTTTTTAATCTGCTTCCCTGAAACTGCCTACACAAATCACTGAAGACATTTTGCTTGCCAGGGACTCTTCTGCTGCTTTTAACAGTCAACTACCTACTTCTCCTTGAGATACTCTCTTCCTCAGGCTTCTGAGACTGCCCTTTCTTAATACTTAATCCCATTCACATGATTTGATGCTGCCTTTTTCTCTCCCTCCCACTCTGTTATCCCAGGGGGTGGTTCTTGATTTTTTTTAAACCTTCTATAATCATCCTCCAAGTGACCTCATTCATTTGTTTGGTCTCTAACTCTGATTCTCAAATCTATCTATTCTCTCCTTATCTCTATAGTGAAAATTTAACTGACCAAAATTAGAGATGACTAATCTTTTCCTACTGGACATTTTATCCATCTTCCTGCCAATGCAGCATGGAGCACCCTTCCTGTGCAATAAAATCTGTTTATGTTGCTAAAGAACTGTAGTGCATAATTTTATTTATTTTATACTTTGCTGTCAAAGGTACAGAACTTAATCAAATCAAGATCACAACTGGTTCATTAGTCACCTGGTTAATCATTTTAACAATCTAAGAAACTGTGCCTAAAAAATGTTAAGTACAAAAAAAGCTTAGTATGCATTAGTAGCTCTGAATCTATTTTACTGGTTGTGACGTTATCTGATTAAAATATAATTATGCAAACCATTGTTGCTAACACTGCTATATAATTGCAGCAAATCTTATACAAAATATAACTCATTGCCAGAAAGGGTTAAACAGCTTGCAGACTGAATGACCCAGAACTCACCTTTAAAGTCATGTTAGAAATGGTGATTAAGGCTATTCAATGCTTAATTCAATGCTAGAACTTTGAAATGCAAACCTATGTTGTTAGAAATTAGAGGTAATATTAATTGTGTGTATCTTTGATGCTAACCATGTAAACAGACAGTTCCTGTCTGTCACTATAACTATTAATTCAGAGATCAAAAGGGAATATTAACATTTAGATGAATCTTGGGTGAAGTAATATCATTGTCTATATGTCTCTTTGAAGTTTGTGATAGACTGCCTAATGAATAAATTGCCCTATGTTAATTTGTGTAATTGATTACTGGTGGTGTTTAGCAAACAGAAGGTTACTATTGTTTACCCAGGACTGTATGATCAAGCGGCTGCTAGAAAACTGTATAAAAGACCATTGGGTCCTGATTCTGCCATCTCAGATCTGATTAAGCTTAATCAGGGGAAGTTTGTTGCTAGATTGAGATCCCAGTTATGCTGGTACTCTCCAAAGGTGATATTGGCCATTGGACTATAATCTATGGACTAAATTCTAAAGAAACTCTTTGCAACTATAAAGCTCACTATCTCTGCTATGTAACTAAACCTCAAGAATTGAACTCATTTCTGTATGTATATTGATCTTTTAACCATACCCTCTCTTTTTTTTAAAAAAGAATAAATTTTAGTTTAGTTAATAAGAATTGGTTGTAAGCATGTATTTGGGTAAGATCTGGAAAATTCTATAATTTGGAAGGTAATGTGTCCAATCCTTTGGGATTGGTAGAACCTTTTTTTTTTTTTTTTTTTTAATATTCTGGAACAAGATTTTTCAGAAATCTGCATCATATTTGACTGGGGTACCTGGATAGAGGCCTGAGGCTGGATTACTTAAAGGGAACTCTGTTGCTGGTTTCTGGGCAACCAGGGAGGTAATAAAGAAGCTGTTTTGTGCTGGCTTGGTAAATCTCAGTATTGAAAAATCCACCAGCTTGGGGATTGTCTGCCCCATTTTTTGCCATTCACCATAATTGAGTGACCTCAGCTGGCCCCCACTGGGATCCCAGTCATACTAGTCAAAGTGAATAGTTGCAGTTCTGCAGAGCAATAGTTGATGAGTTGCACCTCAAACTCACTGTCACTATGCAGAATTCACAATATAAAAACTATTTTAATTTCACTTCAGAGAATCAGTCATATCACAAACTGTAATATTTACCAATTTTGATTTCCCATTAGAGCAGAACCTGTTTTAAGGATCTTCAGGAACATTTGATTATGAGACTTGAATATACTACTAATCATCAGCTTTCTCTCCTTCTGAATAATCTTTCCTGTTTGTTCTCTAAGAATGAAATCCTGGTCCCAGTGAAGCTAGTGGAAAAATTCCCACTGACTTCGATAGGGCCAGTATTTCAACCAGTCTACAGTTCAGTTTTGATATATCTTCTTATTTTAAAGGCGATGATATTCAGTATTATTCTGCAAGGATGATAAATTTAATCCTTATTGCTGAATAGTTTCTTTTCAGACTGTCATTATAATACTGTATAGATGAGGAAAACGCAAACTGACAAAGATAGCAGTGAGTTGTTCAAGTCAATATTTCTATAATGATAAACCAAAATCCCATTTCTTGTGCTAAGATTCAATTATGGCTTATTTTGGCAAGGTTTCTTTTAAAGAAAAGACATTGGAATGGTCTGCAGTATGAACAGCTAATCACTTCATTTCATACCATGTTTCTATGATATGTTTAACAAAATGTATGAGAGTGTGATATGATCTGATTCTGAAATAAATTAGCAATTGATTCTATTTTATGCTAGGCTTTATAAGATATTAAAATGCCAGTGAAATGTTCACAAAATCATACAAGATATTAACAATGAGTCACTTTTATAAGATGTGCATGGTAGTAAAGTTAGGAAGTCATACTGGGTGTAATCCATGCCCCGTTGAAGTCAAAGGAGTTTTGCCATTGACTTCAATGGGCCAGGATTTCACCCATTGCTCCTTCAGAAATCTAAAAAGAGGTAGGGATGAATTCATACATTTTATATTGCTGCTAGATTTTATGCTGCTTTATCATATGAACATAAGAATTGTCATTCCAGATTAGTCCAACAATCCATCTAGTTCAGTATCCAGTCACTTAGTGGTCAGTACCAGATGCATCGGAGAAGGATTCCCAAAACCATTAAATAAGCAATTATGGAATATGGGAAGTTAATACCTGCAGAACTCTCATGCACCAATTTATGCCTAAAGCATGATGGTTTGTACCACTTCCAAACATCTTTTAAAAAAATCTTGCCTCGTGAAGCTGTGGGATGTGCTTTTAGCCATATGCAGATTTCTGAATCCTGCTAAGATCTCACCTCAATGATACCCTGTAGTAATGAATTTCACAGGTTAGCTATGTATTGCTTATAATGTATTTCCTTTTTCAGTTTTACATTTGCTGCCTTTCAATTTAATTCAATGTCCCCTTGTCTTGGATTATGAGAAAAGATCAATAGGATTGCCTGATTTACTTGTCAATTTCATTCTAACAATTGAATAAAATTAACAAAGAAAGACAAATAATTGGCAATGACAAGAACTTTTGTATTATGCCTCTTAGCACAGAAGTTCGGTTTTCATTTTTAACATGAGCTTGTTTCTAAAGATGGGTAAGGGCATCGTTCAGGGCTCCAACATATGTTAATGTATATCTGCCAAAGGCCAGTCATAATTAACATTACAGTATATTTCTAGATAAACTTTCAAACAAATTTCTAAGACATCCAGTTAATATATAAATCATAGCTGTGGAAGGGTAAACCATTTATAAAATTCTAAAGTTTGAACTATACTCAAATTTAATATGTTTGTTTGGGATAGGATTCTGAGTAGTAGACATTTTCGAAGAGTCTATGTGCTACAGGTGTCCTGGCATATTTTAAAGAACAGCATTTTTTTGGAAGCCTCCAGTTCCAAAAATTGGTCCAATTGAGTGCTATTCTTCAAAAACAAATGGGCAGAGAGGAACCTGTGTATATATTTGACTTAAAAAGAAAAAAAACCCTCAGGTCATTGTTTATTTTAAGCACAGAGTTATTTAATCAGTTCTCCATGGAAGTAAATAGGCTGCCACAATACTTGTCTGTATTGTTACAAAAAGTGCTCTCCTGTGCTGCCAACCTCACCGCACTGCCTCTATCTAGCATTGAAGCATTATCTTTTGCTGCCATGCAGTCTGCATTCTGTGATAAAGTGCAGTTCTGCGCTGCCTTGCTGATTATCTACTCTGCTATGGAAAGTGCTCCCTTGTGCTGCAGTATTCCATTTTAAAGTGCTCTTCTCTGCTGCTTGTCTCCCTTCCGAAACACTCATCACAATCGCTTTATTTTACTGCTTTCAGTTACAGTTTCATTCTAGAGCATATTCTTTCTGTGCACTCTTCGGAGATTTTTTTTTTCTGCATTTGAACATGGGGAAATTTGTAGACTGAGAGTGGGTGAGGAATTGAAACAGTACATTTTAATTACTCACCGACTGTAAATTACTCATAGCCATGTTTTCCACAGAGATGTTAACGACAAAACGTAAACTATGCTGAATCATCCCAGCACATGCAGTTTTTCAAGCTTCCACTGGGAACAATGCATGCACTGACAACAATTGTATTAGCTGTTAAGCAAAGAGTATGTGTAACATGAATCAATTCATTTTTGATGCAATTCACCCCGGGCAGAAGGCCAGCACAAGGCCTGTTTACTATGGAAGTGAGACTTAAGTTATGCTAGCCACTCTGGAGGAATGAGTTTCACCCTCTGTTAATTTGATGAGCATGAAACTTATGTGACTTATGTGATTCAACATATGGAACTTCATATGACTTCTATATCTCCTTTCATCTCCCTGTATCCAAAACTAGTAAGCTACAGTACTAACAGGTAAGAGGAGTACCCTAAAGCACAACTTCGCCATCTCAATGTCCCTCCTTGAGGACAAAGTGACCTCAGCTACACTGAGGTAAATTCTTATGTAGACCCTCCCCTGAGATGTGGCTTAACCCTCCTTCTTTTTCTCTCCCTGGTGCTTGCTATCCCATTTGTAGCAGCTTCTTCCCTCTCCTCATGTGGGTCAGGTTTTAGATTCAGATATGCAATCAGCAACAATACTGCTAGATGGCAAGGAGAGTAAAGCACACTATACAGGAGACAAAGTACCTGAGACAAAGTCCAGCAAAAGAACAGGAGTACTTGCGGTACCTTAGAGACTTACGAATTTATTTGAGCATAAGCTTTCGTGGGCTACAGTCCACTTCATCGGATGCATAGACTGGAACATACAGCAAGAAGATATTTATACATGAAAAATATCAGCATGATAGAGGGGGTGACTTTATTGGGAACAGGAAAATTGGATCTGGGGAAGGAAGGAGTTAAAGATAACTAACAATTATTAAACATAAATAAGACAATTTCTTTCCTTTATAACAATCAAACTCCAATTCCTTCTCTAGCACCTCCCCTCCCTCAAGTCTGCTCTTGACTCAGAGTATCATATTTACTACCTCCTTCTGTAACCTGGATATTTGATTTGACCTTGTAATCGTCAATTTCTGCAAAGTGGCCATCAGTTTAAAAACAGCCAAAATATATTCTGCACCACACTACTGAAGAATCTGATTATGTTTAGGACAACAAACATAATTTTGTGTATTATCAGCCCAGAATCCCAACAACATTAGTGGTCTGGTTATGTTTCTGTACTTACAGACCTTCTGACTGACCCCACTTTATATATGTTAGTGTTTGGCATACCACAGGTTTGGAGGCAAGCTTTGTAGATGCTCCAAGCAAGAGGCTCCACGGGCTCTGAACCTCAATGGGTCCCTTTAAACACACATTTTAAATAAGTATTGTGATTTCTTTACTAGGGTTGGCCAGAATAAAAGGGACAGATACTCTAGGTACAAAGATGTCAGCATTTACAACAATCAATCAGCCTGGCAGATCCTAACTTACAACCACAGAGACAGTCCAGAAGAGGGGTGAGAGGCTAACTGCTTCTTGGTGGGATCCCTCCACATTGTTCTACTGCCTTCCCCATGTGTTGTCATCCCATGCCCCTTGCTTGCAGGCTATTCCCTGCACAACTTTCAGACTACCTGTTACCCAGCCTTCCTCCCACTGCCAGTGCCCAAGTAGCTGTCCACAGTGCTTACTGTTCCTGCTTACACACATTCTCCAGCTCTCTAGTCAGCCTGATATCCCTGAAACCTCCTTACTCCTTTTTCCTATACTGTGAAGATTAGGGAAACCTCTACTGATGTGTTGATTTATAACACCGTGCTCTCTTTTAGGTAGGTTCTTTTACCTCCACCTCATCCAGAGTTGGGGGGAAAGAACCTAGTTATAAACCAGAAGGTTCTTTACACACCATTCTCTTCCTATCATCAAGCTGGAACATTGTCTTGATTTATTTATCTTTGGCTTATTTTTCTTCCTTTCCACATTAAGTTGCATAATGAATATGGTGTCAAATGTTCATTTGCAGTTCTGTTTCCATTATTCTTGGAGCATTGTGCCACCATTCATCTTCTTACATTAAGGTAGTTTCTCCTATTATTGAAGAAAACAGGCCTGATTCTGATCCTGTACAGTTATTCAATAGAATGTGACTCCTTCTATTGCTGTCTCTGATTTAACGTTCTTAATTGGAGCAAACAACTTTTCAAAAATATTAGCTTGCATTCCCACTAGCATGCTTAGAGAGAGCTTGAGTCACAAGTTGGGGTGGTCCTTTCAGAGTATGGGGCTTTACCCCCACCTGTGACTAATCGACTGTCTTCCAGCTGGTGAGACAAAAACAGCTACCTTAAAGGAGTGAATCATAGATGGACTCTTATAGGAGACCCTTGTTCAGGGCAAGACCTGGAAAGCAGGTTTGTCACATTAGCTAGATGGAAGAACTGACTGAGGATATCTGCTGAGTAGATAGCAGCAGAAATCCACTGAGGAACAGGTTCAGGTAGGTTCAGGCTTATTTGTTTTCACTGATGTTGAACAATGTGGGAACAATAAACATGTCTTTAGGGGGAAGGGATTGAAATATTGATGCTAATGGGAGCATTATTGATATACTAGCTTGTGAGTTAGCCTGCCAGCTTGTACAAGAGTGGGGAAACTGAGGCAGGAGCAGGGTCTGATAATCAGAATGGATGGGAAGACTTCCACAAAGCTAAATAAAGAGTTGCTTTGATTACCTTTAAATACTTTCACATTGTGATGTATGAAGCTGAAATGCTATTAGGTGTTGACCTCCTTAAATTCCTGTTGAAGTCAATAGAAGCTGAGAGTGCTTGTCACTTCACAGGACTGAGGTCCATTTGAATAATCTTTGTTTGCTAATAGAGACTATAATTTTGTCTGAGAGAAAAGGAAACATGTGCCTGGAAACATAAACTAGAGCTGGCTGGAAAATGATAAATACTCCAGTGAAAACTTTTTTAAAGAATTGGGTTCTTTCTAAAAAAGAAAAAAGGAAAAGAAACTTCCAAATTTTCATTTCTAAGAAATGCCATTTTCTTGTTGTTTAAACTTTGTTTCAAATGCAAAATTCCAACCTGCTCTAATTTAAAGACTAGTATGAACCAATACAGACATTGTTGATTTACAGTAACACACCTAGAAAGTGACTGGATCACCTACCCTCCATATAGAGATGAGGGGAAGCTCCCTGTATGAGCCATGGACTAAGGAAAGAAAGTCTGATAGTCTGCTCAGAGAGATCAGAATTATCTCATACATTTTCCCGCTATGCAGAGGCCCAGCACCACTTAAGAACCATTTAAAACAAAATAGTGTAATTTAGAGTATTTTCTCCCATGTCCTCTTGCCAATCCTGAGTCCGAGTTTAATACGTGTTTGATGTTTGTCACAACTTTTTCGGGAGGCACTGTAGTGTTTGGTTCTGTAGACTCAATTAACAGTTGCTAGTTAATTAAACTCAGATTTGTGACTAGGTCTGGGATATGAATCTCAATGATCTACCATAGGCTGATTCCTCTCATTTGTGTCTCCAACCCTCACATGAGGAAGGAGTTATAGAGAAATTAGGCTGCAGGGTCTCATTCGTTATTATGTTTATAGGATGGCTGGATAGCCTCCCCCCAGTTTTGATTATTGCTCATGAGATTCTGGCATTCTTAAGTTTCAATATTGAGATTCCCCACTGGACAAGTTCCTGTTGGGAGAAGTGAGACAAACCGAACAATGACACTCTACAGGCCAAAGGGTTTGCCTGCATGGATCCAATTGCAGGAGATGGGGCTTTCTACTTGGTCCCAGTTTTTATAACAATGTAAAAAAAAGTTCTGTCTCTGAATATGCCTGATATTTGTGGAGGTTCAGATTTGCATGCATCTCTTTTGGTTAAATCCCACTTTCCATCTAACTCTTTCCTATAATCCAGCTGTAGCAACTGGGTGAGTGAGCATTCAGACCAAGTACTCCCTGTCCCAGACTTCCAGTTTAGTAATATTAGTATCCATTTTATTAATCCTAGCTGTTTATTGTTCAAAATTCACACAAAGGAAATATGATCTGTAATACTTTCTTTTCATATTTAACAGCCTAGCTCACTTTTATTTCACCCCAGGTGCAAACTACTGCCAGTCAGAGCAGTATCACAGCTGCATCCATTTAGCACTCCCTAAACTGCAAGAATTCCAGAACCAAAACATATTGAATCACAACAGCTGGGCTTTATACCGGAGCTAGATTTCCCATGAGCTTTAGTAGTGCAAACAAATCAATATTTGTATATTATAGTTTAATTATTTTAATGGTCTTAAAAGTCTAACTTAAGACTGACTCCCTGAATCCCTTTTACATGAGAAAACAATGTAAAATGATCCCAACAATCTTTCAAAATAGCTCCTCCCCACTCACTGAAAGTCCCTAGTGCTTAGGGCTGTTTGCACCCTTAGCAAAACAGCAAAGTCAGGGCACCAGTTTTCAGGTGTTACTTCACTGAAGTAGTTTCCTTTGATAAAGTAGTCTATTGTCCTAGGGCTTGTAGCAAGGAACCTGATGAAATAGTAATGACAAAGAGAAAGAAAGGACTTCTTTTTCTTTACTAGGCAAAAAATCAGGTATAAAGTTGCTTATGCCCTGCTTAACATTTTTATATTATTATAGTCATATTTTTTTATATTAGGTTTATAACCACTATTGGAAGTGGAGAGAGAGAAACACATTAGTTGTAACGAAAAGGCAAAAGAAGTGCTAGCTCTTTTATCTCTGTAAACCTTAGACAATGGCAAATGATACTCAATGGATGGAGGCTCAGATGAAGTTCAGAGTACATGTTCTTTCTGAGAGCATATTGATCTTTTTTCTGCCAATATTGTTTTCTAACATTAAAAAAAACAAAAGAAGGGATGGTACCCATTGTGTTATGGTTTGCTGAGAGTTACAGAGGATATTGCAGGAGAGCCATATGGTTATGCATTTATCAAGTGAGAGATCTCTGCCATATTTCAACCTGAGAGAGACAAGGTGGGTGAGGGAATCATTTATTGGACCAACTTCTGTTAATGAGAGAGACAAGCTTATTGCTTACCTCACCCACCTTGTCTCTCTAATATCCTGGGGCCAATATGGCTACAACAACACTGCATACAACATTTCTACCTTATCAGTTGGTGTATTGGTTCATCTCAGCTATGTAGTAATAAATTGGGGGAAAAAAACCATTCCAATGCATTTTTTTAAAAACGGGGCCAAATTTCCAAATACTTGTGCACATGCTTAGATTAACTAACATGAAAAGTCTCACTGGACTCCATGAGATCACACTTAAGTGTATACAGGCTCTGGACTTTTGTTTGTGTAAGGTTGGGATGAGTGGTGGGGCAACTGCCCCACCCAGGTAGAAAAAAAGGGGTAAAGCAGTCTTGGGAAGGCTGTACAGAACACAGCCAATTAGAAGAGGGCTTATTGAGCCAGCCAATAGGGATAAGGCTTAGTGGAGCAGCCAATCAGGGCCAGGCTGGCCCATATAAGATGGTCTGCTGAGCAGAACAGAGGCAGCCTTTCCCTGGAGGCCAAGGAAGGAGAACTGGACACCCTGTAGGAGGATTGAGAGACAGCAGTACTGGACAGGATCAGGGGAGTCAGAGGGAGCTTGAGCCTGATTTCTGTTGGACTGAGGGCCCACTACAAGGGCAGAGAAGGTGCTAGGGCTGTGGGGAATTGGCCCAAGGAAATAGATGGTAGTGTAGGAGGAGGGGCAGTATGTGTCTGCTAGCTATAGGGTCCCTGGGTTGGGATCTCCCACTTGCCCCCAGGGGGAGTATCCAGTATATGCACCTCAGTTTACCACTGAGGTGAGTGGCTAGACCAGAGACTGCAGTTTGCTGCTGAGGCAAGTGGCTGGACTGAGAACTGTCAGGTCCCCCATAAGGGAGGCTAGAGAACCTAGTGGGGTACAGCTGGAGGATTGTGTCCAGAAGAGCATGCTATGGTCAGGGGAGCAACATGGGTCCTAAAGGTGGAGGTGAGAGTGGTAACGGGGCGAGATACCAGTAGATCAGGGTGCTCTGGTGAAATGAGAGCTAATTCCCAGGATGGCCAGCAGGAGGTGCTGCAGTGGTGAGTCCTGCTCCATTACAGGATGTATTTCTAAATTTAATTAAAAGATAATACAAGAGCTTTATTTAATAGCTAAATACACAACGGAAAAGATGGACATCTGTATCTGGTTAGATATTGCTGAATGGTTTCAGTGCATTGACAAACATAGGGGTAGCTATTAACATAAGAATGGCCACACTGGGTCATACTGATGGCCCATCTTGCCCAGTGTCCTGTCTTCTGACGTTAGTCAGTTCCAGATGCTTCAGAGGCAGGGGCGGCTCTAGGAATTTGGCCGCCCCAAGCACGGTGGCATGCTGCAGGAGGCACGCTGCCAGTCACTGGTCCCGCAGCTCCGGGGGACCTCTTGCAGACGTGCCTGCGGAGGGTCTGCTGGTCCCGCGGCTCCGGTGGAGCATCCGCAGGCATGCCTGCGGGAGGTCCACCCGAGCCACGGGACCAGCGGACCCTCCGCAGTCATGCCTGTGGGAGGTCCACTGGTCCCGCGGCTCTGGTGGACCTCCCACAGGCATGACTGCGGAAGGTCCTCCGGAGCCGCCTGCTGCCCTCCCTGCAAAATGCCACGCGCTGGGGTCTGGAGCCGGCCCTGTTCAGAGGAAATTAGTGGAACAGGGCAATTATCAAGTGATCCATCCCCTGTCATCCAGTCCCAGTTTCTGGCAATTCCCCACCAATGTGTGATAGTATGTGCTATTCCCATGTGAATATGGTTTGGAAGTGCACAAGATGATGAAATGGTGGTTACACATCATGTTGTTGGCTGCTAGCAGTTAATTGTTTTATTTTAAATATGTACATAAATTGCAGCCAGATAGCAGAGTGACTGACTAGAATAGGGGGCTGAGTTAAGGAGTCACTGCTGTATGTGACATACTCCCACAGCAACCACCCAAAACCTATGTGATTGTTGACTAAGTCAGTGCTACTTGTTTAAGTACTAATTCCTTCTGATTGGCTTTTTGCTTGTGTCATAAACAGATAGTTAAGGGTTAATGCCTCTTTTACCTGCAAAGGGTTAAGAAGTTCACCTAGCCTAGATGACACCTGACCAGAGAAACCAATGTGGGGACAAGATGTTTCAAAAGGAAGGAGGGAAGTTTCCTTTGTTTAGAGTCAGTTTCAGTTGGAGTGAAAAAGATCAAGGAACCAGACTCTTATCAGAGTAGTAAGTTTTAGAAAAGAATAAATAGGTTTATGTTTATTTTCTTTTGTAACTTGTCTTTGTGCAATTAGGGGAATAATCAAATTTGGGTATTTTTGTGTGTACTAAGGTTTTTGCTCAGGGGAACATCCTGTGTTTTAAATCTGTTGTCTGTGAGATCAGCTTGTATGCTGTCTCCTAGAGGTTTTTTCTTTTACCTTTCTTTTCTTTAATTAAAAGCATTCTTTTTACGAACCTGATTGATTTCCCCCCACCCCCCATTTTTTAGATCCAAGGGAATTGGATCTGGACTCACCAGGGAACTGGTGGAGGAGTCTCTCAAGGCTACCCAGGGAGGGGAAGGTTTTTTGGGGGAGGAGACAGAGTTTTCCATATGACTCAGACATCTGGATGGTGGCAGCAAAACCAGATCTAAACTGGTAATTAAGCTTAGGGCTTCTCATGCAGGTCCTGATAGCTGTACTCTAAAGTTCAGAGTGGGGGTGAATCCTATGACTGCTTGTCGTTGGGGAGTGACACTAGGAAATATACAGCTAAGGGGAAAGTTTCTGTACTAAAGGATTTTATCTGAAAATAAATTGTTGGTAGCAATGGTGAGAGTGCTAGTGTAGACTGGGTTCCAGGTTACACCAGTGGCTAAAGGAACTTTGTTCTCTAACCATGCTCAGAGCAGGTGTAAACCACATGGAAACAAAGCACGAATACCTTAACAACAGTGCTCAAATCCTTGCCACAAGAGCTGGAGCTGACCTATTTGTAACACAATGCTGACAAAATTCAGGTGAAAATCTTGTGTAGGGACAGCACAGCAAAGAGCCAGGTCTTCTTTTTCTTTTGTATGTTTGGTGTAGAGCAGCAACTACAATTTGACTTGAACTTGATTGAGCCAAACGGCTACATCAGGAGTAGCAGAACTTATTTCAGTAATGCCTTCATATTTATAATTTTGGCAGTAGGTAGTGATATGTTCAATGGTCTATCATGGGGAACCACACTCTCACACTGGGGAGTCCTTGACTTTCCATTCAGATATCTGCATCTACAATGGTGGGTTCATATTCTGTTTGGAGTCGACCAAGATGACTGTGGAAGGCCAAACCCAGGAACCTTCTGCATGAGATCTGGCACAAGATGCTTATTTTTTAATTCTTGTTTAGCCCAATCTGCCTTCCAATCCTCCTCCTGATCATAGCGTGATTGCATGAGGCCAAACAAACGTTCCCAGAAAGGCTTGCAGGACTTAAGACATTGCAAGGGGGCATTGTCAAGGTCTTGGTGAATAGGAAAGTACGTTTTCCTGGATTTGCTGAGCTTTGCAGAATGTTGCAGCAGTTCGACACTTTGGTGGTGGAGCAATGTTAGACCAGACAGGTAGCCATGGTGTTG
Organism: Mauremys reevesii; assembly: GCF_016161935.1. Taxonomy (NCBI): domain Eukaryota; kingdom Metazoa; phylum Chordata; order Testudines; family Geoemydidae; genus Mauremys; species Mauremys reevesii. The sequence continues at coordinate 283,869,792 of NC_052623.1, forward strand.
GAGTCAACTTAAGGGTTCCTGTGATGCACTGCATCACTGTATTCAGCTGATATCCACAAGTCGTATGTGACTGCATCTGCTCCATACCAGTGCACAATATTCAGCTACTCAATATACAAGTGCTATTGCAGATGTTAGCAACGCTGATGCTGATGCACCACAGATTGTACCTGCTAGTTTCTGGATTATGTTGGCTCCCATTTTTATCTTTGCAGCTACCTTCTCAAGATGATCATGGAAGAAGAGGATGTGATCAAGTTTCACTCCAAGATATGTTGGCACGTAATCATATTGCACATTTTTACCACAGAAAGCTACTTTCAGTGTGTTTTTTGGCACTTTTATTATCAAGAGAAAATGTGCTTACTATTGTTTTTCCAAGGTTTGGTTTGAGCCTCCATTTCCTGAAATATTCTTCCATATTTTGGAGGTCCTTAGTTAATGCTTTCTGAATGTCATGGAGGTTTGATGCTTGGATTGACATTGCAAGATCATCTGCATATCCACATTTTCGTGATTTAGAGCATGTCATTTATGTAAATATTCAAAAGGTTGGTGCAAGTATAGAGCTTTGTGGTAGCCCATTGTTTATGGTACGGGGTGAGTTGGTCTTATTACTCAGGTACACTCATAAGTGTCTGTTACTCAGCAGGGTCCTCAGCAGGCCCAAGTGTGTTTGGTAGCAAGGTATAATTTTAGCAAGTTTCAGCATCAGGCCCTTAATCCATACAGCATCATATGCAGATGACAGGTCAACAAATGCTCTGCCAGTCTTTATTTATTTATTTATTTATTGATAGCCAACCTCAGTGTGAGTTGTGAGTGCCAAACTTAATCACAACAACTATGTTTTGGCCAGAAGCCTGCCTATTCGACAGGAATAATTGGCTCAGTAAAAGGGCATATTCTTTTGAGGATATGTTCAAGAAGTTTCTATGTTCTAAATAGTAGAGAAATTGGCCTATAGCTTCCTCCTTCATAAGGGGTCTTTCCAGGCTTTGGAATGGCAATTACCATTGCCTCAAACCATATTTCAGGGATCCGTACTGTCCTTAAGGTAGCGGAGTACAATGTTGCTAGGCATTATAGTCCTTTGGGGCCAAAACGGTGGAGAAATTCTGGCGGAATACCATCAAGGCCTGCAGCCTTCACTCTTTTCACTGTGGCAAGTCTTTCTTTTACTTAATGCTGACAGTGGCAGGTTCTCTTTGGGGGATTGATGCAAGTGTTCAGTAGAGTTGTTGATACACTTCTCCTCTTCTTTGGTTTTTATCAAGTGGTCCTTTTGTGTTCTCCATTAGTTTAGAGGCTATTGAGTTTGGCTGGATTTTTGGTGGCAGGTACTCTGTGGGATGAGTGGCCCCAAGACGTCATAGAAGTTTCCACGCTTGACCACTTGACTGTAAAATCAAGGTTTTTGCACGCAATCAAGCCAGTGTTGGCATATGTTGTGTGTATGTTTTGCTTTTTGTCTAAACATGCATTAGAAGAGAAATTCTCCCCTCTTACTTCAATGGCAACAAAAATATTCTAAATGTAAAAAATCGAGTGAGGAGTCCTTTCTTTGAAACTCTTTCCAATTAACAATTAGCAATAGCACTTTTATTTCATTCTGACACATTTAACAGAGATCACTGCCAAAATCATCATCCTATTATTATTTAGAAATTAGCCAAGTAATTAGAATAAAATATGGTTTGTTTAAACAAAATATCCCTAGAGTCTTTTCTGTCACTTGCTTTCCTACTTCTCTTAACTTTCCTTAATAAATCAAGCTTAATTACTTCTGCTTACCTAATAGCTCTGGTTGAAGTCTAATTGCCAAGCCTTGCTTGAGTTCTGAAATTCAGAGTCTGCCACCATGTTGGATGATCTCCTTCCTATTCACTGGAGCGATATTGCTGCCAAAATTACAAAAAACATAGGCTATTTATGCTGTTCTTGAATACAGCAAAAAGATTCTTCAAGGCCGTGTGTTTGTTGGACCCTTACCAGAATGGCCTCTATAGGCCTTAGTAATTTTGATAAATTCTGGAAATATTCAAAGTTAAATGAACACTTATGACACACGCTGTGGGAACACCCAGTTGTATGTGGCTTCTTGGTCTGCAACTTGAAAATAAATTGTTCTTGGATTCTAGTCGTCTTGGTAACCCATACATCTTCTCTGATAAATAGTTTATGCACAAAGTTAAAGTTCTCTTTCCCTAGAGGAGGCAGTTTCTTGGACCCATCATAACTGAGTATCTAATAAGCTAGCAGTGAACACCCTGGTAGCCCCAGAAAGTGACTGAGAGACTAAATAGTTTAATGAATTTGGCTTTTGGGGGGAACATTGAGTAAAATACTTGGCTAAGCTTTTTTATGAACCATGCACTCAGCAGTGCTGCATACTTTGCTCAGTGCAGCTGAAGAAGATGTAGAGACTGACTTTCGGACACTTTGCTTTTCCCACCTCTTTCTTCCCACCCCTCAATTCCAGGTGGAGAATGTGGGCACTTGATTGGATGCTATGTAATTTAGGACTGCTTTAATATCTGGCTTGCTTTAATTCTGTAAGCTGGTAATGTTTCCACAGGGTTGCTATGCTAGCTGGGATCACCGTAGTGCAGTGTGGATTGGTTATACTCATACTACCCTAGTACACCCAATGTACTAGGTGGGCTGAAGGGGGAAGGTAGTGAGACTGGTACACCAGCTCTGTGATAGCTGGAGTTCTCACATGCAAGAGGACACAACATCTGCTAATTTAGGGTTTTATTGCTCTTTGTGCGATTCTGGCAGATTAGATTTGGAGGTAGTTAAAATTACTGCTCTTTTCATAAAGTGATTCTATAATTTACTCTAAAATACAATAGATCTACAGATTATAATGGGAGGAGGGTTAATCTGGAATCTACCCTTTGTCCAATATAATATATTACATAGAATCATAGAATTCAAGATCAGAAGGGACCATTATGATCATCTAGTCTGACCTCCTGCAAGATGCAGGCCACAAGCCGATTCACCCACTCCTTTAGCAAGCGACCCCTGCCCCATGCTTCGGAGGAAGGCGAAAAACCTCCAGGGCCACTGCCAATCTTCCCTGGAGGAAAATTCCTTCCCGCCCCCAAATATGGCAGTCAGCTGAACCCCGAGCATGCGGGCAAGACTCTCCAGCCATACCCTCTTGAAAAAGGTTATATCATATCATTGACCCATTGTACTATTTACCAGTGTGGCACTTAATTGACCTATTGACTAAGCCCGTTATCCTATCATACCATCTCCTCCATAAACTTATCTAGCTTAATCTTAAAGTCATGGAGGTCCTTCGCCCCCACTGTTTCCCTCGGTAGGCTGTTCCAGTATTGCACTCCCCTGATGGTTAGAAACCTTCGTCTAATTTCAAGCCTGAATTTCCTGACTGACAATTTATATCCGTTTGTCCTCGTGTCCACATTAGCACTGAGCTGAAATAATTCCTCTCCTTCCCTGGTATTTATCCCTCTGATATATTTAAAGAGTGCAATCATATCTCCTCTTATCCTTCTTTTGGTTAAGGAAAACAAACCGAGCTCCTCAAGTCTCCTTTCATACGACAGGCCTTCCATTCCTCGGATCATTCTAGTGGCCCTTCTTTGTACCCGTTCCAGTTTGAATTCATCCTTCTTAAACATGGGAGACCAAAACTGCACACAATACTCCAAATGAGGTCTCACCAACGCCTTATATAACGGGACTAGCACCTCCTTATCCCTACTAGAAATACCTCGCCTAATGCATCCCAAGACCTCATTAGCTTTTTTAACGGCCACATCACATTGCCTACTCATAGTCATCCTACGATCAACCAGGACTCCTAGGTCCTTCTCCTCCTCCGTTACTTCCAACTGGTGCGTCCCCAGCTTATAACTAAAATTCTTGTTAGTCATCCCTAAATGCATAACCTTACACTTCTCACTATTGAATTTCATCCTGTTACTAATACTCCAGTTTACAAGGTCATCCAAATCTCCCTGGAGGATATCCCAATCCTTTTCCGAATTGGCAATACCTCCCAACTTGGTGTCATCCGCAAACTTTATCAGCCCACTCCTACTCTTGGTTCCCAGGTCAGCAATAAATAGATTGAATAAAATTGGACCCAAAACCGAACCTTGAGGAACTCCACTGGTAACCCCACTCCAACGTGACAGTTCCCCCTTCAATACGACCCTCTGCAGTCTCCCCTTTAACCAGCTCCTTATCCACCTCTGGATTTTCATTTCGATCCCCATCTTTTCCAATTTAACCAGTAATTCTTCATGCGGTACCGTATCAAACGCCTTACTGAAATCCAGATATATTAGATCCACCGCATTTCCCTTGTCTAAAAAATCTGTTACTTTCTCAAAGAAGGAGATCAGGTTGGTTTGGCACGATCTACCTTTCGTAAATCCATGCTGTAATCTATCCCAGTTGCCATCGGCCTCATGCTCCGGAACCACTCTCTCTTTTAAGATTTTTTCCATGACTTTGCATACTACAGATGTTAAACTAACAGGCCTGTAGTTACCCGGGTCACTTTTTTTCCCCTTCTTGAATATAGGAACTACATTCGCTAATCTCCAGTCAAACGGTACAATCCCCGAATTTAGAGATTTATTAAAAATTATCGCTAACGGGCTAGCAGTATCACTCGCCAATTCCCTTAATATTCTAGGATGAAGATTATCCGGGCCCCCCGATTTACTTCCGTTAAGCTGTTCAAGTTTGGCTTCTACCTCAGATACTGTAATGTCTACCCCCATATCTTCATTCCCATCGGTCCCTCTATCACTATTCCTTAGCCCTTCATTAGCCTCATTAAAGACCGAGGCAAAATATTCGTTCAGATATTGTGCCATTCCAAGATTATCCCTAATCTCCACTCTGTTTAAAGTTTTAAGCGGTCCCACTTCTTCTTTCTTGGTTTTCTTCCTATTTATATGGCTAAAAAACCGTTTGCTATTGGTTTTAATCCCCTTCGCTAGGTCCATCTTCACCCGTCGCTTTGCCTTTCTCACTGCTTCCCTACACCCTCTGACCTCAATAAGGTAGGTTTCTTTGCTGATCCCTCCCATTTTCCACTCCTGGTACGCTTTCTGTTTTTTCTTAATGACCCCTCTAAGACGCTTGCTCATCCAGCTCGGTCTAAAACTGCTACCTACGAGCCGTTTTCCTCTTCTCGGGATACATGCCTCTGACAACTCCTGCAACTTCAACCTGAAGTAACCCCAGGCGTCATCTGCCTTTAGATCCCTAAATATGTTAGTCCAGTCCACTTCCCTAACTAGTCGCCTTAATTTAGTAAAGTTAGCCCTTTTGAAATCGTAAACCCTAGTCTCAGATGCACTATTGATTATCCTCCCATTTATTTTGAAACGAATTAGCTCATGATCACTCGAGCCAAGGTTGTCCCCTACAACAATTTCCTCAACAAGGTCCTCGTTACTCACCAAAATCAAATCTAAAATGGCATCCCCCCTCGTCGGTTCAGCAACCACTTGATGAAGGAATTCATTAGCTATCACGTCTAGGAAAAGCTGAGCCCTATTATTATTACTAGCATTTGTTTCCCAATCTATATCCGGAAGTTAAAGTCCCCCATGATCAAGCAGTTCCTATTGGTATTTACTTCCTTAAAAACATCAAAGAGCTCTCTATCTGTCTCCAAGCTAGATCCCGCCGGTCTATAGCACACCCCAATCACTATCCCGGGTGAGGCTCTGGTAGTTTTCTTCCCCAATGTGACCATTGCCCAGACAGACTCTGTATTATCCATTGCATTGCTAGTTATTTCATTACATTTCACCTCATTATTGATATACAATGCTACTCCCCCACCTTTACCTTTGCATTGGTCTTTCCTAAACAGCACATACCCTTCCATACCTGTACTCCAGTCATGGCTACCGTTCCACCATGTTTCGGTTATTCCTACGATATCCGGTTTCAATTCTCGGACCAGGAGCTCCAGTTCCTCCATTTTGTTACCTAAGCTTCTTGCACTGGTGAACAAACATCCTAATTTTTCCTGTTGGGCTCCTCTCCCTCTTTTCACCCAACTCGGTACGGACACAGTACTTCCAGTATGACTTGTAGATCTAGTATCCGTCCCCCCCCTCTTCCTTACACCTAACGGTCCCCCTCTGGCTATATCTGTTGTTATCTTGTTGTTCTCACTCCCAATGTATAAATTTGGCATGGAGAGCACCAGGACCTCTCCCAGCCGTCTCCCCCCAGTGTCTAGTTTAAAGCTCTTTTAATCAGATGAGCCAGCCTCCCTCCTAGAAGTCTACTTCCTTCCCTACTTAGGTGGAGCCCATCCCATGAGAACAGTTGTCTGTCCCCAAAAGCCTCCCAGTGCCCATACATCCCAAAGCCCTCCTTGTAACACCACTCCCTCAGCCAACTATTAATCGTCACGATCCTGTCACCCCTTTGGCGCCCTTCCCTAGGGACAGGTAGGATCCCACTGAAGATCACCTGAGCCTCAATTTCCTTGAGCGTCTTACCCAACCTAGCATAGTCTCCCTTGATCCTTTCTGGCGAGAATCTAGCAGTGTCATTCGTTCCCACATGAAGGATGACCAAAGGGTTCTTACCTGCTCCTCTTAGGATCCTTTTAAACCTCAGGTCCACATCCCGTATTTTAGCGCCCGGTAGACAGCACACCCTTTTGTTCTCTGGATCGGCCCTGGTCACAGGCCTGTCCAACCTTCTCAGTATGGAATCCCCAATCACGTAGACCTGCCTTCGCCTGGGGACAGTGCGGTCCTCTAACCTATCCCCCGTTCCCCCTGGTTGCAAGCTCCTTCCATTCCTATCATCCCTTGTGGTTCCCCTTAAGCCATCCTGTATCCTCCCTGGGCCCAAACTTGGTGCTACCTCCATAGACTTCTCCCCTTTTTCTATGGGACTGGCCGCTCGTCTCTTTTTCCTTGGCCTCCCATCGTCAGCTACCATCTGCTTTACCCCTTCCTCATTCTCCAAACCTTCAAACCTGTTCCTTAGCTCAATTTCCCCCTCACTGGCTCTCCTTTTCCTTCACCTGCTTCTCACGGTGACATGCTTCCACCGCCCATCTGCCTCATCTGGTGGTCCCCCCTCATTGGCCTCAGCCCCTGCTCCCCCCTGTGCCCCTGGGCGTTCCTCTTCAGTTACTGCTTGCCATTGCTCCATCAGCTGCTCGAACCCCCTTCTATTCTCTATCAGGGTTTCTACCTGCAGCTCTAGGCCCTGGATCTTTTCCTCCAGCAGCTCTATTAGGCGACACTTCATGCATACATAGTACTGTTCTGGGTCCCCCGCTAGGCCCAGGTACATACCGCAGCTGCTGCATGCTCTCATCCTCGGTGTGTCCTCTGCTGCTTGGCTCATGGCTGCTGCTGTCTTGGCCTCGCTTGGCGTTCTTACCTGGGGAGCACAGGGAACACGGTGCCACCCCCTTCCACCTCCCCCTGCAAACTCCCACTCAAACTCCCCTGTTGGCAGCCCTGTTTGCTGCCTCCTGTGACGCTGCTCGCAGCTGTGCCGCTGCCTGGCTGGGCGGCCGCTTTTACGTTGAAGTTCATTTTCACTTTTTCTCTTTTTTGTAAAATCTGGTACATATGTTCAAGTATTACAAATAGCATGTTTAAATTATATACTGGCCAACTGAAGTAGACCTGCAGTGTGTTTAAGCATCCATAGTTATTGATTAGGGAATGGGAAGCCTGCAATGGCTCCTAAACTTTACTGGTTCACATGCCACATTCTTAACTTGTTCCATCCATTCACTTCACAACGGCAAGTTCATGTTACATGGTTTGTGAACCTCTGGACTCAAGGGAATTTTGTAGGCATGGGGATATCCCTGTTCCTAAACAAAACAACTCATTTGCTTTAAAATCTGATGAGGCTGACAATAACAATGTAGCTATGTGTAGATACAAATGCCAAGTACTTAAAAGCCGGTCAATGAGTTGTACAGTAACATGTCCTTAACATCTTACACTGTCCACATAATCATATTCTAAACAGGTATAAAAATCATATTTCACCAAAACAAATCTTAAATCTTCTCCGTGAAGAGTGCCAGATGGATGTAATGGAGCAGAGGGCAATAAGACTGGGAAAATGCCCAATTTAACAAAACATTGTCAATGTAAATCTAATTGTCCCATACGTTTGTGTTAAGAGGAGTCAGCTGATACGTCATGTAGTGTTTTGCTGCCTGTTTTTTTTGTGTGTGTGTGTTTTTTTTTTTAAACAAGTTGTTGTTGCAAGTTTCTTGCTAAGTTCCCGAAGTATCAGTCTAGGTAGGAAGTATGGTCCCATATACCACTGTATTGCAATTTTCCTGCCACCTAAATGTGCATGCACAATTAAATGATTTTTGTTTTTAAAGGCAACCCTACTTGTTTGCCAGGATTTGAATATTGTGTGTGTGGGAGGGGGGTGTTTGGTTTTTTTGGTGGGGGATGGAGTGGTGGAGATGGGGGAGCAGCCATGGCAAGGTCACTTATTTTTGTGACTGCAAACAGGTCTAATTCAATGCATTTGAACCTGTGCACCAGGTTATTTAACCCTTTATGTGATTAGTTACTGTGCATCAGTCTTTTGCATATTATTTGGATATGTGACTGCGTTGGGTCCATCTATAAGAAAGCACGTAGTCTAAATCCCTTCACTGTTTTGCTAGAGAAACAGTCACAGGATAATAGCTGCAAATGTGTTATTAAATGAATCCATTTCAGGCAAGAAGGCTGATGTGGGTTGAAAAGAGATTAGCAGCTTTGAAAGAACTGATAAATCAGATACATCAACTTCCACCATCAGAGTGTTAATGTATGGGCCTCCCACACAACATACCAAGCTAGCATGTAGTAAAGGGAAACATTGTTTGAAAAAGTTACCCAAACCATTAAGTATGTTGGAAATACCATTGTGCATGTATATTCACTTTTATGTTACAGTATGTGGTGTAACATTTCAGAACAATGAAAGCTAGCCAATTAAACAAAATGAATATAACCACATTGATTAAAGTGTTTTGCAAGTCTGACCTATTTGCCTTAAATATTTTAAAAGGGATTGATTTTATTAGCTTCCATAAAATATTAGTTTTCATAAAATTTTAAAATGTTCTCGTGTGTTGGTAACAGGAGCCATATTGAGGGGAGGAAAACAATTCTCTATTCATTTTAATTAGGTTGGACAAACTTCTTCAGATTGGATTTGGTACAAAACAGGTTAACTTCTGCTTTTTTTGAAGATACTGGTTAACTCTGGGAGTTGGATAAATATGCTATTAACATTGGTTCATACTTAAAAATGAATTCCTTTTGGCTGCTCACTCAGGGAAGTGAATTTTAAGACTTGTGCAACAAATCACCTACAGAGTGCACACTTTAAACTCACACAGGGATTGTAGGAAAAGGTGGGTGGGTGTAGGGGAGAAAATCCGTTTACAGAGGAAGAGCTGTAGTGGGGAGGCGGAGCCTGTTCAAACTGGTTCTGGAGCTGCCACCACTAATGCCTTGTAGCAGTGCCACAGGGGCCAATTGCTTGCCAGGTATGGAAGAACATATGTGGTGAAGTAGAGGGAGCAGTGCTGCCACTCTGGGTCAGCCTTCACATTTTTGATAAGCAAAACAGACTAAGTTCCTTGAGTCTCTTGCTCTAATGCATATTTTCCAATCCTTAAATCATTCTTGTGGCTCATGTCTGAACCCTCTCCAGTTTTACAACATTCTTTTTCAAGTATGATTTAAAGATGAGCAAATAACTGATTTTTCAGGCCACAGACAGTTATGAAAAATAAAATTAAAGAAAAACTTGACTTCATCTAAACCAGAAGCAAAATTTTTGGCAAATCAAAACAGTCTTTTTTGGGGGGTGGGAGAGGGGACAGCAGCAAATGCAGTGCTTTGTTCAACCTTAAATGAAACACTTCATTTAGTTTCCAGACACTCTTTAAAAATAAAAGCAAAGGATTCATAAGTTCCAAGACTAAACGGGTCCAGTGTGATCATCTAGTCTGCCCTTCTGTATAACACATGCCACAGAACTCCCCAAAATAAATCTTGTATGTCTCTTGAAAAAACATCCAATCTTGGTTTTAAAAACAGTCAGTGATGGAGAATCCACCACAGCCTTTGGTAACTTGTTCCAATGGTTAATTACCCTCATCATTAAAAAACATGCCTTGTCCCAGTCTGATTTGTCTGGCTTCAACTTCTAGCCATTGGATCATGTTGTATCTTTCTCTACTAGTCTGAACAAGGATCTGCAACCTTTCCAGTGAGTGACCTCATCTATTCTGGTGGGAGGCTCCATCAGTCTCTCCCATTGAAGCTGTTCTACTTTGGATATGTAATTAAAAGTAATTGGGTGAAAGAGCATACACACAAGCATGACAATAACTCAGTGGCCTGGTGGCTAGAGCATTCACCTACGAGGTGGAAAACCTAGGATCCTGTCCACCTATTCCAGCACCTTCTTTACATTATTTATTCAGAGTGGAACAGCTTCAGCAGGAGTAATTGAGGGACCTCTACCTCAACTGTCTCATAGCCTTGTGGTCAGGGCACTCACCTAAGAGCTAAAGATCCCAGTTTAAATCCCTTCTCCTCCTCAGGTGCAGAGGTGACTTGAACCTGAGGTCTCGCACAACCCAGGTAAGTAACCTAGCCACTGGGCTAAATGTTATGAGGAAGTTGGCCTTGCCTCTGCCCTGGCTTCTTGCAAAACACCATAGATAGGGCCCTACCAAATTCACAACCATGGAAAAATGTATCACGGACCATAAAATCTGGTCTCCCACCATAAAATATGGGCTTTTGGCCTAATAAGATTTCACAGGGCAGACCAGTATTTCTCAAATTGAGGGTTCTGATCCAAAAGGGAGTTTCAGGGGGCGTCAGTTATTTGCGGGGGGTGAGGTCACAGTATTGCCAGCCTTACTTCTGCACTGCTGCTGGCAGTATGTCTGCCTTCAGAGCTGGGTTCCCAGCTAGCAGTCCCCGTTCTCCAGCTGAACAGCTGGAGATGGCAGCACCACCGCAAGTAGCAGTGTAGCCGTACTGCAACCCCCCCCTTACAATAACCTTGTGATCTCCCCACACCACAACTCCTTTTTGGTCAGGACCCCTATAATTACAGCACCATGAAATTTCAGATTCAAATAGCAGAAATTAAACTTACATTTTTTTTAAAAAAATCCTATGACTGTGAAATTGACCAACATGGACTGTGAATTTGGTAGGGCACTAAACATAGGTACTTAATACTTGTCACTGAAAATCCCAAGTAGAGGGAGGTACCTCCCTGCAGCTTGGGCTTGGGTGCCTCTCTCAAAGAGTAGGGTTTATCACACACTCCTTGCCTTGGCATCTTCTGTCAGTTAGTTTAGGTGAGACACCGCCTGATGTGCTGACATTTGTGAAGCCCGTTCTGAGGGTCCTATCTCTTCCCATTCATTGTTTAGGGAACTTAGGTGCCAAACTCAGGCTTTGTGAATGCCAGTGGTTTTTTGTTTTTTTTTGTTTTTTTTTCTAGGCATCTAAAAGTTGGGTGTGGTGATTTTCAGCATCATCAGCCTAAGGTCTTTTGTGCTTGTAGACTCTTGCCACCTACCATTATACCTCTTCATAACTTCATATAAAAACAAAGGTAAGACAAAATATTGGCAATAAGTCCTTTCTGAGTACCCAATTCTGCAATGATACATTTTACAATATCTGTGCTATATGTAAAATAAAACACAAAAAATACTATTTGAAAAGTTGGACGGAAGTACAAAAGTTCTGATTGTGTGATGTATCTGTATGTTTTATAATGCAGCCTCCTTTGTTCGCATCCCTCTGCTTGGGGGCGAAAAAAAGCAGGATTCATCTTTTTTCTGTATGCCTTGTCCTGTCACTACTTAACATCTTAGCAGGAGATTTCCTCCTGCTAACATCTTATTCTCAGGATAATCTTGAACTTATATTAAATGTGACTTGAACAAATAACATATGGCTTTTTTACTGTGATGTACAGTACAAAACCCACTCACAACTACTTCATAGCTATGCTGATGTTTGTGCTTTCTGAACATACTAAAAGGTTTGGACATGCTTTTTCATGCTCTGAATTCTACAGTGTTGCTATATGATGGTTGGTAATATAGTTTATTACTCCCCCCTTCTCAATACGCTCTTTCTTCGGTTAACTATTTATTTGTATTGCAGTAGTGCCCAGATGTCCCAATTAGAGTCATAACGAATTCCTGGAATTGTCAAAACTTTTTTTTTTCCTATTATCCTTCTAATCAGGATCCTTTGAATCCACATATAACAACTGAGGGAAACAAATATGTAGCTAAAACTCTGGCAGGTTGAAGGCCCTTTCACCACTGATTGCTGAGATTTTCTGAGAGCGTGCACCTCCCTGCAGTCCAGTTAGTGGAGGAAGGAAGTCTGTAAACAAGTCTGACTAAATAAGACACACAAATTTCACGGTGATGGCATTATAATTCAGCCACCATCCTCCACAGCACAAACCCAACTCAATGGAGGTGCCCTGTTATAATTGTCTGTAATTTTCTTTCCCATGAAAATTCACACCACTCATGACCTTCAGCTACAGGGAAAACAAACCCAAATGAAGCCATGTTGCCCCTGAAGTATGTGCCAGTGTTCTGGCATGTACAACTTCTGGCAAGGCACAGGGTGTGAGGATGTCCCTTGGTATGGGCAGATGGTACAGCAAACACAAAGTATGACAAGCTGTGTGCATATTTGGTGCATATCCCTGACTTTTCTTTCCCTACCTGCTAGGAATCAGAACTAGTGTGCACGTGGATGGGTGTCTCAGGGTTTGAGGAACACTCCAGACCAGATAGAGGCTGTCAAGTATCAGAGGGGTAGCTGTATTAGTCTGGATCTGTAAAAGCAGCAAAGAATCCTGTGGCACCTTATAGACTAACAGACGTTTTGCAGCATGAGCTTTTACAGATAGAGGCTGTGTCACCACTTGCCCTGAAACTCCGGGTGCATTAAAATGTTCTGCTGCTGTAACTCCCAACCTGGGATGCTCATAGCCAGTCTACAAGCACACAGGCCCCACCCTGTCTGTGTTCTAGACAACCCTGGTTCAGCCACTCTGACCCCAGCAGCCTGCCCCCAGCTCCTCTCTGGCGGCTTCCACCTGCCATGGTTACAAGCAGGAAGGTGACCCCAACACAGTTTCAGTCCTGAATTTCTCTAAAATTGTGTGCTCTGCAGTGTCCAGCCCTCTCCTGGACAGTTCAGAGAAATAATAAGATTTCTTTATTCCTCTAAAGACCCAAAAGCACATCACAGCTTATTAACTTAATACACCTTACATTTTAAACCAACTCAGTGCTGTGTTTTAGTAAAAAATAAAACAAATGTATTAGTAATAAGACAGGTTAAGTGATGCCAAGTGAAAAGAATAAAGTTAGAAAGGGTTACAAGCAAGTAAAAGTGGAAAACATGCATCTAAAACTCAATATAGCAAAATACAGGCTTTGTTCAAGATGGTTTCTCTCACCAGTCACTCTTCTTCCCAGCCATGGCTGACTTTCCCTCCATCATGACCTTCTATAGAAGTACAAGATATTGGTTTCCCTTGTTTTTCTAGGTGAAAGATCTTGTCCTTCAGATTGAATGCAGATTTCTCACCTACATTCAATTCCCAAAGACTTCAACCCCCTTGTTCAGCTTACAAGTTCTCTGTCCCCTTGTCTGTCTAGTGATGGATAACTTACGGGTTTCTCTGCCCTGCCCTTTATTAGTCAGTAAACCTTTGAAAAGTATGTTTATCAAAGTCCATTGATCTTTCTTCAAGCGGAAGGATGACCTCATGCAATTACTCTCTTCCTGTGATCTTCCCATTGCTCTGCATATTCTTTGTAAATAGGGCTTCTGCTGTTTTTTGTCACACCTCACTTAATTTCTTTGGAGACAAGTAAATACTTGTGACATTCCCTTCGGTGTGAGAGAGGCCTGTTTTTCCCTTTGTTTGAGTTACAGGCTGTAAAGCATAATAATGGATCCATAATTAATCAATAAAATATTGAATCAAATGATTTTTATACATTATAACTGTGTACAATTGCTTATCACTTGAAGTTCAGCCCCTATCTTTATAGACCAGTTAAACCTTTGCAATGTATTATTTGAAAAGTAAAACTCAGACCAAACGTCTCTCTCCTGTGGGGTGTAGACACCATGCTGTCTCCTCCCCCACTTGTTTGCTTAATAGCTTTGTTTACACAATATGTAAAAATGGACCTTCATTAATTTCTGCTTGAAGATCGGGCTGGTCAGAGGATCAAATGTGCATTCCTTTGTCTAAGGCAGACCTGTCTACCAACTCCCCTGAGAAGCATGATGTAAACACCCTTAAGTCATAATTCCAGCATATATCCATAACTCCTAATACACACATCACACAAGAATATAACTCACTGATCATAAGTAATATTCAAATGAAACCTCACAAGGCATATTTTGTACAAAGATTATTAAGATAGGGTGTGAATACAGGGGTGCTTATGGTCACGGTGGGATCTGGTTGCTTGTATGCAGTTTGTAAACCAGACTTTTCTGGATCTAGGGTGACCAGATTGCAAGAGTGAAATATCAGGACACATTGGGCGAGTGGGGGGAGGGGGGCGGAAGAGAGCCACAGGTGCACAGCCCTGACTGGAGCCATGAGAGGGGGCACAGCCCTAAGAAGCTGCAAGAGGGATATACGGCCCCTGCTACAGCTTGCACCACAAGCCACAGGTCAAGGACTCATGGCCCCAGCTCCAGCAGAAGCCATGGGGCCAGGGGCACAGGGCTTCAGCTCCAGACCCCAGCTAAAGCTGCAGGACAGGGGCACAGGATCCTGGTTGCAAAGTCAGATCCAATTGCTAGGGCAGAGGGGTGAAGGGTTGCAGTTCTAGCCCTGGCTCCAGCCCCAGCCGCAGTCACAGAAGGAAGGCCCACAGTCCTGCCTTCAGCCCCAGCTTCAGCCACTGACAGCTGACGCAAACTAAGGGTATGGCTACACTTGTAAATTTGCAGCGCTGCAGCAGGGTGTGAAAAAACACCCTCTGCAGCGCTGAAAATTGCGGCGCTGCAAAGCGCCAGTGTGGTCAAAGCCCCAGCGCTGGGAGCGCGGCTCCCAGCGCTGTCCATTATTCCCCACAGGGAGCTGGAGTACGGACAGCGCTGGGAGAGCTCTTTGACTACACTTAGCGCTTCAAAGCGCTGCCGCGGCAGCGCTTTAAAGCGCTAATGTAGCCATAGCCTAAGTCACAGAGGTCTGGAATCAGTGAGTGTCATGCCCCGCCCCCCTGCAACTAAATTATAGACTTAGGGTTAATCCATATTTCAACATACAGATTTATTTGTACACTAAACAAACAGGGGTAAAGGGCTGGGCTTTTTATTCAGTCAGTAAATCAACTTACCAATTTGCATACCTCTCAGACATGCCAGAAGTCTAGTACTGCTTGGATGACTTTGCCATAGTCACAACTTGCTTCTGGGCAATCACAAAGCTGTAGACGTCCTTGCAACTCATCCAGAAATTCATTTTGACAAGGGTTTCACTCCACACCAAGTCTATGCTGCTTCGATTCCGGGTGTCAATCCATACACCTTTCATGATTGAAAATACACACACTGTGTATGCGTTGCTTACTGGTATACTGAGCACATATGACACCAGCTTTGTCATGTTCAGGAATTCAGTGCTACTGTCCTTGTTTCTCAGCACTTGAGACCAGAGTTCCCTAACTGAGTAGTTTACAGGCTCCAACTTGGAGTTGATGTCTTTGATACAGTACTCATCACAGTACTCCCATGCATCCAACGAAGTGGGTATTCACCCACGTAAGCTCATGCTTCAATACTTCAGTTTAGTCTATAAGGTGCCACAGGACTCTTTGTTGCTTTTACTCATCATAGAGTTGATCAAGATCCACTGTTTTCTGGAGGTTTACAGCTGTCACAACCGCAGACAGATCCTTGTGTTTGAATGCCCTATTAACTTTGATGTTCAAGCACTGGGTATTAAACAACTAGTGAGTTGTTGAAAAATCAAACCATTTCTCCAAATATAGGATTGAAACTTCATAAAATTTCATGAAGCCTTTCTGGAGACATGCAGCAGTGACAGGCAGCATCTCAGTTATTGCATTTTCAACTCTGAAGCCAAAGAATTTGTCATTTTTTCATTGCTGAAGTTTAATTCTCAGAGTATTAATTATGGCATACACTTCACATGCTGTCATACTCTCATTTTTCCAACAGAGCACAGTACCACTGAAGATTTTCAGGACATTCTGGAGGAAAAACAGATGAACTTCAACTTTACAAGGCCCCTCACCTTGTTCACTATTTTCCATGTCTGAGAACAATATCCATAGAGATTTTTGGGCACTTCTCACTGCCCAAAGAAACAAAGTAGCACTTAACAGCTTGCCACGTATTTACAAGCCTGTTTACAGCTGGGAAAAGACTCAACCAGCGTGTCGAAACATGGCGCAATAAAGTGGCATACTCCATATCCACAAAGTCAAACATATCCTTCGATGCTGCTACTCTCTTAACGGAACTGCTGAAATGATTTAATGTTTAATCACCAGAGTCTCAATGTCAACTTGTAGGGTATTGCTAGCATGTTTCACAGCATTGGCAGGGCAGTTTGCAGGCAAGATATTTTAGTTTTGTTTTATAAATTCTGGTACACTGATTCTCGCTTTCCATAATTCACGTTTGCATTATCAGCACAGTAGGAAGACACTTTAAGGTCTAGTTTGTGTGTTGCAAGTTTTTCAAGTAATGTGTTTGCTTATTGCCACTGCAGTTTCTTTGCTTTGCTCATAGAAGTCTAACAATTTATCTTGGACCCCATGTTCCAGTGTCCGGTATCTCAGCGATAACGGGAAAGTTTTCACATTGCCCTTGTTAGATGCATCTGTGGCAACTGAGAAATAGGGACCGTCTGGCTTGCTGAGGTCTTTTAAAAATTCTGTTGAGAGCAGTGACAGCACATTTTTGATCAATGCCTCTGCTTTAGTCTGGCCACAGCTGACATACATCACAATCATTGAATCTGGATACAAGGTAGGCACCAGTTTAAGTTCACAGTCACACGAGCGATAGGAGTGTTGATGGACTACTGTGTGGTAAACTTGAGTTAGCTCAACAGCGATAACCTTGTTATTGAAGAATTCATTTGGCCTGCCAGGGTATTGCTCTTGTGAGTCTTGGTGTTTTTGTTCATGATTTTTTTTTTTTTGAATCAGGATGATGCTTAACATCAGACTCACCGCCATAGCAAATGCTAAATTCCTTCTTGCATGCATTACAAAAGGCTTTTGAATCGCATTCATAGGATTTCCAAATCCAGGTGTAAGTGGCTTCCCATTCTGTCCTGTATCAGCACTGTCTTTTTTGTTTTTTTTGGTAGTTGGCTCCTCCCTTGCTGTTACCATTTCGGGTGAGGTTTTCGGCTGAAGACCATTAGCTAGCTAGCTAGCTAGCCACTGACAAGAACCGCACAGTCTGTGCTTTTTACATGTTATTACATGCCCACTGTAGTTTGTCGTATGGTATGAACTGTGGTTCAGAACTGTAAACTACATATCCCTACTGTAAATTTTATTACACCTGAAAACAACCTGAAAAACCAAAATTGCCAGTAGATAACAGATCACAATTGGGTTTAATGGGACATTTCCAATTGACTAATTTTCTATTTCACTATCAAATTTTACCTGACTATCGGGACAAATGGTGTCTCAGCTGTACATCAAGCAGATATACGCCACCAGGTGCAATCCCTGCTTGCCAATGTGGGTAAGTGAACTGGACAGCAGCTTAGCAGTGCTCAGCCCTGGCCTGCCCTAGGTGGAATCAGCATGTGCAGAGGTAGGTGTCTCCTTTCCTTGGCTGTACCATAAGCTAGGTGGACCAGTCTGCACACACTTTGCTGGGGGAGACTGGGCCACACTGCTGGCTCATCCCAGCTGACATTCACCTTGAGGACCTGCCAGCCGCTTCCCAGGCGCTGCCCCAGGTAAGCGCTGTCAGGACCCACCCCTGGACCCCCTACCCCCGCTTTCAGTTGAGGAGTTGAGCAGTGGGAAGGGCAGGGCCAGCCAGGGGCAATGGGGTACACTGGTCCGCCTGGCCCTGTGCTACCAGCATGCCCCTTCCTGTTGGGGGTGGGCCCATGCTGCGTCACACAGGTCCCCTGCCCAGCACCCCCTGGATCCACTATGCTCAGACCCCCCCCACAACCGCCCACATTTCCACCACAAATACACAGTGCTGTGCACACCACCACTCCTGCCCAGTGCCCCCTGCTCACAGCCTCACCACAGCTGCCCAGCACCCCACACAGAACTCCCCACTCGCTAGTTTCCCAATACACACAGATTTCTCCTCTCTGTGCCCTTTCCCACATCTCCCCCACCACAACTAAACAATGTCCCACACAGACCCCCAGTGCCCTGACACACACACATCTCCCCC
This sequence comes from Mauremys reevesii, assembly GCF_016161935.1. Taxonomy (NCBI): domain Eukaryota; kingdom Metazoa; phylum Chordata; order Testudines; family Geoemydidae; genus Mauremys; species Mauremys reevesii. The sequence goes on from NC_052623.1 coordinate 283,888,322, forward strand.
ACTGCTCAGCACCCCCAACAGGCCCCCACTGCCTAGCACCCCAAAACCCACAAACCTCCCCCACTTCCCAGTGCCCTCCACACCCTCACAGCCCAGCACCCCACACACACCTCCCAGACACTCATTCCATCACACCCTGCCCCCTTCCCTGGCCGCACTCACCAGCCCTGCTGGGAGGTCTCTGGATCCTAGGGTCAGAGCAGCGAGGGGGGTCTCTAGACTCTCCACATGCTGTGCCCGCCACAAGCACAAGCTCCGTGGCTCCCATTGGCCGGGAAAAGCACCAATGGGAGCTGCTGGAGCCATGGTGCGGGGCTTGCAGGAGGGAGCAGCCCTCAGAGTCCCCTACCCCCCTGTCCCTAAGAGCTAGAGGGACCTTCCGGGAGTCCCGGTGGTGCTTACCTGGGGCAGCTCCTGGGAAGCATCCTGCAGGTCCTTCTGTCTCCTTGGGTCAGGTAGGTTGGGGGGGCAGGGCGGAGGGCTCTCTGCCCACTGCTGGCACCTGCAAGCACACCCCAGCTCCGATTGGGCAGGAGGGAGCTGGTGCAGCATGCGGACACCCCCTCTGCCTCTGTGTCTAGGGGCCGCCCCCACTGCAGGTTCCTGCCGACAGGTGCGTGTGCTGCTGGGAGCTGTCGCAGGAAGTGCCACCACACCAGCCCTGGGAGTTTGGCGGTGACTCATGGTGAGCGGTCCCTGATTATCGGGACAAAGGGCATCCCAACCGATGTGCGGTCAGGACACGGGACAACTGTCTTAAAATCGGGACTGTCTCAATAATATTGGGACGTCTGGTCACCCTATTTGGATCCCAGTGGACTGGAAGGCTGGAATCACTCCCCCTTACCCTCACAAATGTTATGGAGTGCACAGCAAACAATGATTAGATGAACAGTGTTTGCCATATTGACAGGTGTGTAGGCAGTGCCAATGAGATTTCAGCATACCAAATGTGCACTTTGTGACCATTCTACAGTTAAGTTTGTAATTGAATTCCCTTTTTGCAGAGTCATTGATGTCAGTGTATGTTTTCATGAGCCAAGTTAGGAGCAGGTATTCCTTTTCTCCCAAAATAACAATGAGCCTAGACACACCATACAGGACAATACCTTTCTGAGGAATCAAGACCCTTCTTCCTCCTCCACTTACAATACCAATCTCCTCAGCACATTTTTATCATGAACCTTTCTAGTGTTTCCTATGTTGCTATTCATGATTCTGCTTCTGTGGTCCACTAAACCTTGCAGAATGAGTGAAAAGTAACCTTTTGGGTTCACATATTCACTCATCCCTTTTGATGGACAAAGTATTGGGATGCGGGTGCCAACGACGGCCCCTACACTGTTCAGAAACCCCATCCTCTGAAATCCAGCTATTTCTGGAACTTTTCTTAAGGCAGCCACTTTTTAACTACCTTGCAAACATGCATGACACTAATAGTGGATTTTGCCACCCTAAAGTGGCTTGCAACAGACAATAGCTGTCTGTTGCCAGCTTCCACAGGACAATAGCCCCTCATTCTTCACCAGTATGGCTTGCCTGAATTGAGTGTTCCAATGCTGGAGGTTTGGTGCAAGCTTCTCTCTCAGCTCCATGAAGGTCTGTTTCCTCATTCAAAAGTTCTGAAACCGTTGCTGGTCATCCCAGGTTTCCAAAATGATGTGATCCCACAACACTGTGCTGGTTCTCCTGCAACAGAAATTATGGTCCAGCTTAGGGACATGCTGTGGCAATAGAGGCATTCACCATATCTGTACCATGGGAATCAAATGAATTGTCATTAACCCTCCAGGACACTCATCTTTGTGTGAGAAAGTTCTGCCCAAATTCCATCCACCAACTTTCCAATCACATTTTCTGCTTCCCACTTGTCCCGTGACAAGGCGCCAAACCTGAACCACTTATCATAGGACTGGAAGGGACCTTGAAAGGACATCTAGTCCAGTCCCTTGCAATCATGTAAGGATTAAATATTCTCTAGATCAGTGATTCTCAAACTCTTTTTTCGAAGACCACTTGAACATTGCTGAGGGTCTGAGCGGACCACTTAATGATCTCTCCAAATTTTGTTTGTCCCATTAGCTAACTATTATAAAGCGCTTTGGATAAAAGCGCTATATATATTAAAAAAACCTAAATAACTTTTTTTGTTCTACAAATAAAAGGAAACAACTCATATTTTAATATCAGTAGTCTTACCTTTCTAATGTGATGGATGTACCCTCTTCCCTCCCCCACCACAGCAGCCCCTGAGCAGGGGCTGGGAAGGAGGAGGGGGGGTCTCTCCCCCACCACAGAGCTGGGGCTGGGAAGGAGAGCTGTCTCTCCCTGGCAGCCATAGCCCTGGAGCTGGGGAAAGTCGTCTTTCTCTTGCCGCTGCAGCCCTGCGTGTTCCAAATTTCACCCCCCCACCTCCTCTTCTCACCCCACTTCCCCCTCCCACCTACCCAAGGCCAGCACCTCACCTTACATGTGCATCCTCTCCAGGGTCCAGGCACCTAATTAGTGGAGCTGTACCTGCACAGCTCCACTAATTAGGTGGGTGGCCCATCATTCCTAGGCATGCACTTTAGATGAAACTATCCTCGGACCACCTGAATGGAGCTCGTGGACCACTGGTCATCCATGGACCACAGTTTGAGAACCTCTGACCTAGGCAATTTCTGACAGGTTTGTCTAATCTGCTCTTAAATCTCCAATGATGGAGATTCCACAACCTCCCTAGGCAATTTATTCCAGTGCTTAACCACCCTGACAGTTAGGAAGTTTTTCCTAATGTCCAACCTAAACCACCCTTGCTGAAATTTAAACATTACTTCTTGTCCTATACTCCAAGATTAAGGAGAACCATTTTTTTCCTTCCTGCTTCTTGTAACAAACTTTTATGTACTTGAAAACTTATGTCTCCTCTCAGTCATCGTCTTTTTTTTTTCTCCCCAATATTCCCTCCTAGGTCATGTTTTCTATATCTTTAATCATTTTTATTGCTCTTCTCTGGAGTTTCTCCAATTTGTCTACATCTTTCCTGAAATGTGGCACCCAGAACTGGACACAATACTTCAGCTGAGACCTAATCAGTGTGGAGTTGAGCAGAATAATTACTTCTCATGTCTTGCTTACCATCCCAGAATGATGTTTGCGTTTTTTCCAACAATGTTACCATGTTGTCTCATATTTAGCTTGTGATCCAACTATGACCCTCAGATCCATTTCTGCAGTACTCCTTCCTAGGCAGTCATTTCCCATTTTGTAAATGTGCAGCTGATTGTTCCTTCCTAAGTGGAGTATTTTGCATTTATCCTTATTGAATTTCATCCTATTTTCTTCACACCATTTGTCCAATTTGTCAAGATCATTTTGAATTTTAATCCTATCCTCCAAAGCACTTGCAATTCTCTCATCTCAGTATTGTCCTCAATTATGATAAATGTACTCTCTATGGCATTATCTAAATCATTGACCAAGATATCGAACAAAACTAGACCCAGAACTGATCCCTGCAGAACCCCACTTGATATGCCCTTCCAGATTGACTATGAGCCACTGATAACTGCTCTTTGGGAACAATTTTCCAACTAGTTATGCACTCCTCTTATAGTAGCTCCATCTAGGTTGTGTTTACCTAATTTGTTTGTGAAGGTCATGCGAGACAGTATCAAAAGGCTTACTAAAGTCAAGATATACCATATCTACAGCTTCCTCCTTATCCAGAAGGCTTGTTACCTGTAGCACTTTGGCACTAACCTGAATTCTGAAGAATTGCAATTTTATTCCAATTGCAAAGACTGTGTAATCAGTGTCTGGGACCATCTGTCACAAAGGGTTTTTTTAAACCAGACTTTCTAAGAGTACAGCAAAATGGCCATCAGATATTTTCTTGGACCAGCATCTCTTAAGGTTACAAGGTGCAAAATGTCCTGATTTCCAGCTATCACTTCAATTTTTGTCAGCTAGAAGAAAACCCTGCCAAACTCTATACTAAAGCATTTCAAAATGCAGATAATTGTTGGCATAATGATTATTAAGACCAAGAGAGCAGGAACAGGAATGGAAAAATAACTTGAACAAGCAGGTAACATTAGGAAATATATCACTGGTTAACATAGTCTAAGTGTAGGCAATTTTTCTATTGGACAAAGCTATAACAAGAACTAGGTTATCATTTGTTAACTAAAAAGTTTCTTTCAGATAGAAATGTATCAACTGATAGTATGTGTTTTGACCTGTAGCATGAAGGAAAGCAATAGTAAAAATGAATTTCATGCCAGTAGATACTCTTAAAACTAGACTTAGCTGCAGTCACATTAGCTTAGATAATGGGAGAATTTTTCTTCATTGAAAATGCTCCCTGTCGCTTAAGAAGAACTCACTGAGGCAGCCTGCCATCTAGCTTTTTCACAGCAAAACAGGCTTGCAGACTGCAGATGAGAGACTCAGGAGCAGAGACAATTTTAACTTAGCCAGCCCTAATTTATCTCAAGCTTTTTCAATTCATCTTCACTGCTCTATGCTCACTGGAACACCAGATTGTCATCCCTTGGGAACAGCATGCAACCAGGGATCTAGAGAGCTGTCACATCACAAGAAATATTTAAATTGTGCTGATTTTCTTCTGGAGTACTGAGCAGAGGGAATGAAACTCTCCATCAAGTCATAGCTTTGCGGGCAATAGATCAGAGGATACTGCCAGTTTTCTAATGGATTATTGTTATCGGGCAGGTTCTTCCTGAAGGTATGCAGTTGCTCTCAATTCATTACCCAGGCTGTTTATAAGGTAATGAGCTAGTGAGCCAAATATATTAGGAAAAATGTTAACTAAGTAATCTGTAGCCATGGAATGATATCACTTTATTGCAGCATGTTTACAGATAAAATACTCTAATCCACTTACTGTAGCACCTACTGCTAAGTGCTCTGCCAGCTGCGGGGGCTGTGGGGGGGGGGACCCTCACTGTGCTGCAGACCACATTATCATAAGTTAGTATTGATTGCCCTGAGGGTTTTGCTTTTGTGAAACAATGAATAGTGAAGGGCAAAATCATACTTCTGAAACAGTCAACCATTTATGTGCCTGGGAATTGACAATATTTTATTTTGCAAAAGAGAATGTTTTCACAGGGATGGAGAGGGTGGAGAGGAAAACTTTCCTTGAAGTAGCATAAATTAATTTTGGAGTTTACTTTTTTTTTTGCTATGATATTAAATGCTCTTATATAAAAGGATGAAGGTATTTAAATCTGAAAAGCTCCAGTGTGAGATGTGTGATGGAAGCATGTTGTTGCATTTGTATTCCTGACTTGAGGAGTATCTTGATTAAAAAATCAGGATTACAGAACACAAACAGGAATATTAAAAAATAAAATGAACCTATGGAGAGGAGTATGTTGTCTTTAAAATTTTGTGAGTTCTAAATGAGCCCTCCCTATGCTCAAAAGCTTATGTTAATATGCTTTGTAGTGAAGTGTGAACCAAAATAAAAGGATCTCACTAAATTGCAGAGCAGTCAAAAATTTTCAAACTGTTCCAAGCGCGGGAGTCACTGGAGCTGTGGAATTACAATGCCACATTTAAGCTAACCTCATGATATCATTCCTGTTGTGACATTCTCTGCTCCAGCATGTGTATCAGCTGTGACACTTCAGTGTCTGCAGAAGTAGGGGAAATACATGAACTAAACCCTCAAGAGAACCTTATAGTTAACCTGTTCACTTCTGGTTTTCTTCACTTGCTGTGCTGCCATCATTCCACTCAAATGTCATGTTAGGCCATGTTTGGCAGCACAGTGGGTGGCTTAACTGTATGCATGCTCACAAGTGACAGAGCCTAGTCCTGTTGCTTAAAGCAGTACTGAAAGACACTCAAGGGGTTAAAATAAATGAGACAAATGAGAGATGGAAGCATTAATTCAAAAACATTTTTCGCGTTGTTTTTAAAAATCTTAAGCTCTTGAAATAGTAGTAGAGAAGAGAGCAAGGGAGATCATGTACTCTGCTCCCCTATACGGCACCTTTCGACAGTACTTTTTCTTTTGAGTCTCAAACTGAAAGAAAAAGAAGGAAGAGGAGTATGGATTCAGCCCTGCCCAAATGAACTCTAAAAAACTATTTACTTTTCCATTGACATCAGAGGGACCAAGGCAGAGAGGCTTTAGTTCAGTGATATTCAGACTGAGGCTTGCAAGCCACAAGTGGCTCTTTAATGTGTCTCCTGTGTTTTGTTTTCAGCACATGATATTAAAACACTGATTTTAATTATTAATCAGCCTAAGTTATTAACAAATTAGGATGCTTTTACTATGTTAACCAACTGTGATTGATAACATAAAACTTGGTCAATCATTTTGCTGTGAGAATAATATTGTGTATCTATAACAGTAAATGAAACAATGAATTCACATTACTGTGGCTCTCTTAGGTAATGTTGATCACTAATTTGGCCCCAGAATCACTGAGGCCTGAGAATTAAAGCAGTGATAAAACTCTGACTATAGGATCCTACCTTCAAGTAGCTAATTTTCTGTTTTAAAGGGAGTTCGTGTGCCAGGTTGTTTTTTCCCAATCTCTCAAACTTCTTGTTATATTTACAGAGTATTCTTAAAGTGCTATCACCCTGGGGTGTTTCAGAGTTTTAAAATTCAGTGGCTTATGAATATCAGAGGATCAGGAGAGAGAATATGCATTTTAATATTATAACCCTCTAAAGAAAATCTGAGGACATGTTCAAAATAGGATCTTATGTTTTCTCCCTTGGGGTAAGTTTTTTGTGTATTTGCTTTCAACAGTTAAAGTAACATAATGCCAGCTGATTAAATGTAATCACCTCCAACATTTGGCCTTGGCAAAGATTTAACCACTTAATGATGTCTCTGAATTTACATTCTTTAAAGTAAGATGATCGAGAAGAGATTAAAGTGGCAAAGGAATGTTAAATGGTCAGAATTCAATGAAGGCTATTACATTAGCACTCTGTCCTAACTTTCACATAATTGTCCTTTCTTCTGCTTACCCTGCTATTGAGCAATGGCAAATTATCTCCTCACCTTTCAGAGAAATTGTGCATTCCATTATGGACTAGGCATCTGGAACTTTCTGCCACCTTATGAAACAGTGTTGTGCTAACTTGTGTGCGTGACACTGTATTACTTTAGTGTTTTATTGTGTGTGGATCAAAATTATCCATCCGGACTATTAATTGAGCTAGCAGTTATTGGCACCTAAGGGGATTTAATTGGGATTTGGGGAGGTGCGGGACATAAATATACTGAAGCACTATCCTCTTTTGACTGCTGGCTCTGTCTTCCTCTTATTGCTATTTTTGCTGTCTACCTGTTCCAGTTCCGACATTATTGTTCCAGCAGCTCTTCTCTTCTGTGGTGTGGACTTCTCTCAGAAGTCCATGGTGACTGCCAGATTTTTTTTTTGACAGTCTAGCTGTTCTTGCATTGTCTTAGAACTTTCTCACTCATGCTGAGCCTCTTTCTTAGCTCATCCTTCATCCTCCCCTTTCTTCCAGTGGGAGGAAATTATTTCAGGCAAGTGCACCAGTAAGAAATTGCTTATATGTGGCCTTCCTACTTTCTCAGTTTCAACACCATGTGGATATGTCTTATTGACTAGAGAAACCTTATCTCTCTTAGATCACAGTAGATCAAGCAAAGGCTGTTTCAGTGATAATGAAGCTAGGGACCTTCATGATGATTTGAAACCAGTTTAAAGAGATGGAGCAAGAATTATTTTTTTTAATTACTTTTTTTTTTAAAGGTGCCTGAATTCTTGGTTGCTTAATGGTGAGGTTCTTTTACAAAGCCTGACTTTCTAAAAGAGCTAAGCCCTTATGCACTGAAAAGCAGGGTAAGTTACGCTTTAACATGCCCCAAGTTGGATTCCTTAATCGCTAGTCATGTTTTACAATATTAGCCACACAGGTCATATCTGATTGGCTGGTATTTTTAACTGCAATTTTGAAGGAAGCACACAATCTGACTTAAGACAATAATTGTATTTAATATTGCAATATGTGGGTGGCCTTGTATTTCATATAAAAAAGAGCAAAAAATACCTTTACATCTATTTTCTGTTTCAATATACATCACATACCATGCAGAAAACAGGGGGTAAGGATGCCAAATAATTAAAGCCAGAGGAACAAGCAAGACTGCTTCACCTAAAGTACTGCATAGTACCATACAATTTTTCTTCCTGACAATGCCCTACATAAAATGGAAATCTTATGAAGTCCCAGGTTTTTTTTTAAATTCCATTGCACTTAAGAAAGACTTAAGCACCCTGGTTACTGCTAGGTGGAATTTTGGGTAACATGCCAGCCAAGAGTCTGCTTTCTCATTTAATATATTTGGATACTGTCTCAGTGTGATCTGGCACTTTAAGAGGTGCCCGCCATCCCAGGTGAAGGGAATAAGCCCAGGTGTTACATGAGTCGAACATATGACTTGGAACCAGGCCTGCTGGGAGATATAAAGAGCAGCTTGAAATTAGGAAGAGAAAGGTGCAGGAGGGATACGTGAGCTGCTCTAAATAGAGATTCTCCTTAGCACCCAGGCAGAGGGCCTTGGGAGTGCAAGCCCGCAGGGACCAGGAGCTATCTAGAAAGACTGGAGTATAGAGTGCAACTCTGCTAGAGGAAAGCAGTATCGGAGACAAGACTAAGGCCCCTGCAGCAAGAGTTGTGAGCCAACTAGAAAAGCTGGGTATGAGTTCCTGTATTAAAGTTGATGATGAATCACCTCTTCTTGGGATCTGGATCTACCTGACTCATGCTAGTTATGACTATGATCCTGAGGAGTCCAAGAGGAGTCCACAGATGGGCCCAAAGCCAGACTGGGAAAGTCCCTGCTACAAATATATTTTGAGCCTCAGTAACCTAATCTTGAAGGAAAATTGAACAGAGTATCAGGGAATTGTAAGTGGCTTCCTGACATAACACCCTGATCTGCTGGTGGGAGTTGATCACAACAGAGAATATGCCCCTCTATCTTGAAAAGTCCCATGTGTGCCTGCACTGTAATAGTATGGTACCTTTACTGTTTAGGGTTGAGTACACTGGCATGATTTGGGCTGTATCTTTTCTGTGCTTGGAGGAAATTAGTTTTCAGGGCTGTCAATTCAGCAGTTATCAGCCGGGCCGGCTCCAGGCACCAGCATTCCAAGCAGGTGCTTGGGGCAGCAATCTGCAAAGGGCTGCAGTCCATGTGTTTTTGCCCCCAAGCAGCGCGCCGAGTTGCCACTGCGGACAGCGGGGGCAGTCCGTGTGCCGTTAGGGCGGCATGTGCGTTTCCGCGGAGGTGGCACTTCGGCTGCAGCTTCTGTCTTCTGCTGAAGACAGAAGCTGCCGCCAAATTGCCGCCACCGCGGAAATGCGCGTGCCGCCCTAACGGCACATGGAATGCCCCCGCTGTCAGCGGTGGCAACTCTGCGCGCTGCTTGGGGCGGCAAAAACAGTAGAGCCAGCCCTGGTCATCAGAGGCACTAGATGTGGGGGAGGAGACTTCAAAAGTGAAGAAAAATCCTTCAAAATCTTTGAGACTCAGGAGAATTACTAAAAACATGAAGTGTATTGTTGCTGGCAATCCCGAAAGATAAAGGAAGGGCTAACCCTCCCCCACACAGTAATGAAGGATGTGATATCACAACTGCTAAAGTGGACATAGGACGAGTATGCAGTTTCTATTCATTTACAGAATTCCTGTGGAAAAGCCAAACTGAAGAAAGAAATAGAAACCTATTGTGACTGAAGAAGTGGGGAGAAGGTGCTAACAGCACATAGAAGTTACTGTACATTACTTACAAAGACAGCAATGCTTTTTTTCCTTACGTACTCCAAAATACTCTTCAGGTGGTATTGAAGGACACAATATGTCTTCTGAGACTTACAAGCCGCTGCTGGAAAAAGTGTTTAGAACAAAGCTTTGGGTAACAACAGAATGTGAAGAAAAACAAAGATTGCCAGTCTAAACTCTTTTTTTTTTTTAATCTTTCTTTCTCGGTTTGATTCTTGACCTCATTACTATTTTAGAAAATATGGAATGCCACTTGGGGGGCCTTGCTTTATGCAGCCTCTAACTAGACAACAAAACCAGCTGTACTGAAATGTTAAGCAGGACTTAGCCTGATGGTATATATTACAGTTGCAATTTGAATATTGGGCAAATAATAACTCGGTGCCTGAGTCTCGTAGTTCAATGAAATGGAAATTTGGTGGCAGTCAGGATTTGTTTTGTAAGGGGATTTGATTAGTTTTGTGTTTGTTCCGCTTGTGGATCTCATCTAGTTACTTATTTGGATGTTGTAAAAATGGTGACAATAAGCAGTGATGGGTAAACCTGGCAAAGTGGTTTTATTCCCAGCTCTGCCATTGATCTGTTGCATGACCTTGGGCACATCACTTTGTCTCTCTGTACCTCATTTTACCTTTCATTAAAAATGAGGGATGATACTGTGATCTCCTTTTGTGAAGTGCTTTGAGATCTACTGATGAGTGCTATATAAGAGCTAGATGTTGTTTTTCTGCTCTTGGATTCCTTTCCCCCTTCCTGCACTACATGCTCTCTCTTAACAATGCAAATCCAATTTCAGTTATCACACTTTATATCCTTGAATGTTCCAGGGGGTTCAAAAACAGGCAAAACACCCATCCGAGCCATGCAGGAGATGTTCTCTGAAGTGGCAATACAATGCAGACCTGCATGCTTGGCTATGGGACTGGCATTACGTATTTATATGCATTTGGTAATGTGCCTCCTTTCAGCTTATATCAGTTGTTCTCAAAGCCAGTCCACTGCTTGTTCAGGGAAAGCCCCTAGCGGGCTGGGCCAGTTTGTTTACCTGCCGCGTCCACAGGTTCAGCCAATCGAGGTTCCCACTGGCTGCAGTTTGCTGCTCCAGGCCAATGGGGGCGGCGGGAAATGGCGGCCAGCACATCCCTTGGCCCGCACTGCTTTATGCAGCCCCCCCCCCCCCGCCGGGTATGATTGGTATGTGTAGTTTTGACCATGTTGTCCCATTAATATTAAAGTCTGTATCCAAATATGGAACAGTGGGCTCAAAATATGTATCTCCTAAACATCTAGACATGATCACTGTATTTTATGTGTTTAAATTGTGAAACTGAAATATTCTGTACCCTGGTTCCTGATTATATTGATTTTGATAAGTTTTAGCTCATGAAAAATGTTGGGATTTTGACTTTTAGTTCTGAGTGGAATTAAACTAGATTTTGAAATCTCAGAATTTCCTTTGGGATGGAAATTGATTTTTTTTTTCCAGCCTGTTCTAATACTGAATTCATTAAACTTGAAAAGAATAGGATTCTGTGAATGTGTGGCTTCAGGCTAACTTATGAACCTTTTATTGTCCTATTCTCCCCCCCCCTGCCCCCCGTACTCTTACAGAGCTGTTCTCCAAAGTGACACCAAATGAATCTTTTCTCTGCTGCTTCTTCTCCCTCCTGCCCTTCTGAATTGCTAGGATGGGACAATGTAAGGGGTTCTTTTGAGAGATCAGCACTTGTTTCTACTGTTCCTTTCTCAGTCTCTTACAGTTACATAAGTTAGATAGAAAAGACCTACTAAGTCATCCAGTGTCTCTTCTTGTCAATACAGTTCCCTGCAATATGTAATGTATTTATTTACTGTCTGTACAATTAGAGGTCTTTCTGTTCTGGGAACTCTCAACCTGCCTCTCCTTTCTATCTCTTAGTGTGATTGCCAGAGTCTCTCACATACCAATATAAATAATATTCCAAAAGAAATTGTGGTACTATATCTTGTTCTGAATGTCAAAAGGGCCCAATTCACTTCTTTATTACACCAGTGGAGGCCAAAAATAATTCTGTTGATGCTAGTGACATTACACTGGTGTAAGGGAGAGGGGAAATCAGGCTTGGTATATTTTAGGAGCTCTGTTGGCTGCTAGGCTTGGATCAGCTTGAAATTACTGCCAGTAAAATTGTTAATTTTTTTTAAAGGCATAGAAATTTAGATAATTTATTTGGACTTAAATTATTTTTCCAAGCTCCTGCTGAAGAGTAAACACATTTTGTAAACATTAATGTGTTCTTAAGCTTTGAAGAGTATTTTTTTAAACCAAAGCTTTAAACTCCAGCAAATAGTTTGCTGCTGAGATTTTTAAGACTTTTAATGTTACTGTGAAGTCCCAAAATACACAATATTTATTTCCAGGATACACAAACTTTAAGGTAATGTAATTGGAGATGAATTCTCAAAGAATGCTACTATTTCCCCCCCCCCCTTGTCTCTACATAACATACATAGTAAATGTGATGTATCCATGTTGGCCCCAGAGAGACAAAGTGGGTGAAGTAATGTCTTTTGTTGTGCCAACTTCTGTTGGCACTCGTTAGCACTGATCCCACCCCCCATTTGGTAAGGCAACTCCCATCTTTTCATGTGCTGTAATGTATATTCTTACTGTATTTTTCACTCCGTGCATCTGATGAAGTGGGCTGTAGCCCACAAAAGCTTATGCCCAAATAAATTTGTTAGTCTCTAAGGTGCCACAAGGGCTCCTCATTGTTTTTGCTGATACAGACTAACAGGACTACCACTCTGAAGTATAGTTACAGTTTCTCTTACTATAGATGGAGCTGGTGGTAGTTGTGGTTGCCCACCACTTCACACTCTAAGACCCTGTTGTCAGTTGCTTATAACTTTGAAACTTTAACTGTTTTGGCTGAAATTTTCATATCTCTCTCTCTCTCTCTCTGTTGGGCTGGAAAAAAAAATAAAGTTCTATTTTCCAGTTCAAAATGAAGAAAAATGAGATTTCAAAACCGTTCCATTTCTACCTCCGGACAAAACTTTTGAATTTTCCCCCACCCCAAAAAGAATTGTAGGTGTGCTACTCTAGAAGCAGAGACTTGAACAAAAAAAAAATATTTCTCAAACTCCCAACCAGCTCTACCACAGAGAGATTGTGTATGCTCCATCATGAGGCTACAGGGGCTGAGCAGAACATACCTTGCAGTTGCTTCTCCCAGACACTGCTATGGCATCAAAGAACTGATCTGAGAACACTCTAATTACATCACCACATACTTCATTTTGCCAAAGGACTTGTGCCTTATTCACTGCACACGATGGATTGTGTTCAGGGGGATGAATCAGTGTTGAGTAGTATTATTACTGTCACCTGTAGAACCACTACCTCGTTCATTGTAGTAAATGAGCAGGAAGAAAGAAGATTGTCTCATGATTAAGGCAGCTTAATGCCATCCTGGAGAACTGGTTTCTATCCCTGTTTCTCACCCAGAGTTTCTAGATCATGCTGGGCAAGTAATTTAAACTAATATGTTCACAGTTAGCCACTAATTCTGTGCTCCTAATTTTCTGTGTGCCTAGCCTGGAACACCTAGAAACACATTTGCAGTAGAGCTGAGCACTCATGACTACAACTGAAGTCAATTGGAGGTGTGCTTTCAAAATATAAAAATCTAGAAAATGCTAAATATTCTGGAAAATCAGGGCTAAGGTGTTTGAAGTTGGTCATGTTTGAAAATATTGTCTTGAATCTCTGTGCTTCAGTTTTCCAGCTGTAAAATGGGGATAATATCACCTAATCTCACAGGGATGTGATGCTAAATTTATTAATGTTTGTGAGAATTCAGATACGATATTGAGAGTAACATAGAAACATCCATGAGGAAATTAATCGCGTATATTCTGCACTGGGTTTGCATGGTGTGCAGAAAATCAGGCCAGTGCCATACATTGAATGATGAGAATAAAGCAAGATATTGAATAACTACTTACTAATTCAACATCTGTCCCATTGAGGCAGGAGTCCTGTGGAAAAATGGTATATGCTTATGTAAATAAAGACTGTATTGTAATGCATAGGCTTAAGGAAGTCAAATTAAGGTTGCAAAGTAATCTTAATTCTAACATTTCTTAACTTGGGAGTGCTTGACTTTCCCACCTTCATGTTCTTTTAAGAATTTTTTAAAATTTATATACGAAGATTCCATGAATGTTGCTCTGTTTCACTCTGAAACCTACAATGTCTGAATCAATGTGAAGTGATGGAAACCGCTACAAGCAGGGCTGAGAGCTCTTTTTGTTCAGAATATCATCAGGTTGAATCATCACTGGGTTTTGTGGTCTGTTAGCATCTAATAAGTTCTAAACCACTTTCAACTTTTTTACAGATGGCTTTATGAATTACACCTATGTGATAGCACAGGCTTTCAACTACTTCTTGGAATACCTGTCAAGGAAATTGTATTGCTGTGCCTAGAAAAATGATTGAATTACTGCCATATAACCCTATTTGACACCGAAGGGCCCTTTGCAGAAAGGGGAACTGAATACCTGTATAAAACATGTATTTTTTTTAATATTGCTAATTGGCCAAAAAAAAATAATCTTGTGTTGATTTCCATCCACGCTGTTTTACACAGCTTCTTTAAAATAAATGTTAGAGGCCTTGCATTGCTCTTCTGCTGCCATCATTTGGAGTCCCTTTGAATTCAAAGGGACTACTCACATGCTTAAACTTAAGCAAGTACATAAGTCTTTGTAGGATTGATGTCCCTAGGCTTTTATTTGTGTCTTCTAGCAGCCCTTGGACCTTCGCCTTTGCTTAAGACATTTTTTTTTCCTGTTTGTACAGTGCCAGTTAACATGTCGTCCTGGTCCATGACTAGGGTTCCTAGATGCTACAATAATACAAATAATTAATATCTGTTTCTCTGCTAAAGATGGTAGGGCTTCCTTTTCTGTGTGGCTACCACTAAATCTGCTTTGAGGCTAATACAATCTCTCTTTATTGTCTTCCTTGGTCTAGGACTTCTGTCTTGTCTGTTAAGAGCTTCAACTAAGAGCTACAGGCAAGAAGCCATTTGCAGTGTACAGATTTTATTGGCCCTACAAAATCCACTATCTATGGTAAATATTTTTAAGTGCCAGTAGATGGCACTTAATCTGTTATTTTATTTTTATATATATATAATCACTTATAGAGCATTCTTGTAACGTTCTTCACCTGTTTCCTAATAAATAACTCCAAAAATAATTTGATAAGTGACCAGAGCAAACACCTCTTGAGTTGTTCAACCTACAAAGTATCAGAGGGGTAGCCAGGTTAGACTGTATCCACAAAAACAATGGAGTCCGGTAGCACCTTAAAGACTAACAGATTTATTTGGACATAAGCTTTCGTGGGTTATGAAAAAGTGAAAAAGAAATCCACTTTTTCACTCCATGCATCTGAAGGTTACAGATACAGGCATAAATATACTAATACACTAACCCAGGAACCAATTCCTGTAACAAACCCTATTGCCAACTCTGTCCCCATATCTACTCTCACAGCACCATCAGAGGACACAACCACATGAGCCACACCATTAGGGGCTCATTCACTTTCACATCTACTAATGTGATATATGCCACCATGTGCCAGCAATGCCCCTCAGCCATGTACATTGGCTAAACCCGACAGTCTCTACATAAAAGAATAAATGGATACAAATCAGACATCAGGAATAGTAACATACAAAAGCCAGTAGGAGAACACTTCAATCTTCCTGGACACTAAATAACAGATTTTAAAGTAGCTATTCTTCAACAAAAAAACTTCAAAAACAGACTTCAAAGAGAAACTGCTGAGCTACAACTCATTTGCAAACTTAACACCATCAATTTGCTCTTGAATAGGGACTGGGAGTGGCTTGCTCACTACAAAAGCAATTTTCCATCTCTTGGTATTGACACCTCCTCATCAATTATTGGGGGTGGATTACATCCACCCTGACTGAATTGGCCTTGTCAACACTGGTTCTCCACTTGTAAGGTAACTCCCTTCTCTTCCTGTGTCAGTGTGTATATATATTTATGCCTGCATCTGTAATTTTCACTCCATGCATCTGAAGAAGTGGGTTTTTTACCCATGAAATCTTATGCCCAAATACATCTGTTAGGCTTTAAGGTGCCACCGGACTCCTTGTTGTTTTTGTCAACCTACAAAGTTTGGAATAGGGACAAAATTAAGCAAGACTGTTGTAGTGTTTTTTTTTTTAATCTAACTTCACTTTAATGGGTGACCTATTAGCTGGCATGCAGCAATGGGCACTCTCTATGAGAAAACAGATTAAAATAAATTCAGTATTTCCAAAGTTCAGTTTTTTATTGCAAAAATCCCATATAACTAGGAAATCATTTTACTGTGTATTCGACCTCAGGTCACTGAGAATGAATTGCTTCAGATTTTATACAATTAAAACAAAAATGGAGTGGGACTTCCCATAAGTCTTCTAGCTGTTTTTATTAGCCTAAAGTATTCTGATTCGAGCAGAAATTGAATCTGAACACGACCAAGAGCTAATCTGAAAATACTTCAAGTGCACATAAAAGATGCATAAAATAGAGTCCTTGTACTGTATCACTGACAGAGTGTCTTTTTCATTAAGTGAAACATGTGGCCATGACATTTGTGTCACCACTTTAAGGTGTGTGTATGTGTATGAATATGAATATATATACATACACACATACACAAAATCAAGCTACTGTGAGATCATAAATTACCATAGCAGAATTATTGCAGTGCCATAATTTGGCACCAACTGGAACTAGGAAATAGTTTGTGGATAAAAGTTTGAAGTCTCTAAGACTTGTGTATATATAAAAGGTGGTCTGACATGGGATTGACAGCTCAGTTATGGGTAGCACTCTTTCTCCATCTTGCCACCGGAGCCAAAAAGATGGAGATGTCTGCCCAAGGAGGACAAGAGTGTTTATCAGTTTAGGGTATCAGAAAATTAGAAATGTATGATCAAGTTCATTTTTAGAGCTTAAGTGATTTAAAAATTGACTCTTCAACTCCTTTCATGCCACCATCAGCAGCCAGTAGTGGTAGTGATCTTTTGTTCACTTTGACAATACTCTTGGTAACAAATGTTGTGCTAACTATAGGCAGCCAACATACCAGTGCAACACAATGCAGTGTGTTTCACTATTGTTGACAATGCGATTATTTAACTTTTTATTGGATAGTGGAGTTTTCCATGTTACCTCTGTAGGCTGCACTAGCCACCACTTCATTAGAGACAGAAAGATTACATAAAATCTTCCTCCCATCCAATTATGAGTGATGTCATTAGACAACAGATAAACTGAAGGATGTGTTAAGCTCCTAGTAGACAAATTTTGATAAAGAGTCTGAAATCTCCCAGGAGAGATAAAATTACACTCTATGTCAAAGAATCCTGTGTTTCATACATATCTGATAACAGAATAAGCTTACTAAATTAAAGCAAACCATTCTAACAAATGACAAAATACGATTATCTAATTTCTTAAAGAGCAAGCCTATTGCATTTACTCACACTACTATTTATCAACTTTAGTGTCTCTCTCTCTCTCTCTCTCTCTCTCTATATATATATACACACACACACGAAAGGAATAATACTTGTCAGAGAATGACACAAGTAAAATCCCTTTTGCCTGGGATGTGCAGAATGGCATATAGGAAGAGCAGTGCTGATGGGGGTGGGATAGCTCAGTGGTTTGAGCATTGGCCTGCTACACCCCAGGGTTGTGAGTTCAATCCTTGAGGGGGCCACTTAGGGATCTGAGGCAAAAATTGGTCCTGCTAGTGAAGGCAGGGGGCTGGACTCAATGACCTTTCAAGGTCCCTTCCAGTTCTAGGAGATTGGTATATCACCAATTATTTCTTTTTTTTCTATGCTTTTTTAAATCATGGCCACTAAATTGAATAGCAAAAAGAGAAAACATTAATGTAAAATTATTCTTCATCAAAGGATGGCAAGTTGACTTGATGTTTGAATGACCATTTAATTTTCTTCTCTGCAGGCTGCCAATCCTTCCTTCTCTTATATTGGAATTCCTTCTCTTTCCCAAAGTGACTAAGCACACCAGATCCTCCTTCCCTTAATGTCTGTGACAAAACTTCCATTTACTTCAATAAGTCTCTTTTCTAAAGCCCAGGAAAACAGCAGCTAGAGAGCATAGTCCTCTTTACTCTGGGCTCCTAATCAGAGTGTATAATAACCAGAGCACATATATACACACAATAGTACTTGGTGAGAATAGAGCCTTAACTTGCATAATATTCTACACTGAGAAAGCAGAACACACAGAGTTGTGGAGGAAGAAACCTGCAATGTCATTGTGCTGTTACATGCTGGCGCTTGTTTCATCAAGTCTGGTAGTGAATGCTGGTGTCTCCATGGAGCACTAGCAATGGTGCTTCAAAGGTCAAACAGCTCTAACATAAAACCATGCTGGTCAAGGTAACAAGACCAATTAGATCTTTTTATATTATTTTATTTTTGTATGGCCAGAAAGGACTTTATGATCATCTAGTGAAGCCTCCTGCATAACAGGCTGCATCCAGTGGTTTCTGCATCAAACTCTTAACTTCTGTTTGAGGTATATCCTATTTCTGAAAGCCTTCAGGACATTAATTCACTATATCCATAGTAATATATTTCAATAATTACTTATCCTCACTTAAAATTGTGCACCTTATTTGTAGCCTGAATTTATTGAGCTTCAGTGTCCAGTCATTGGATCTTGTCATGCCCTTTTCTTCTAGATTAAAGAGCCATCTACCCATCAGAACTCTCTTGACCATAGGTACTTGTAGACTGTGATCAAATAATCTCTTAATCTTCCTTTAGATAAATTAAATAGATTAAGCTTGTTAAGTCTCTCTCTAAAAAGGCATGATTTCCAGACCTTGAACCATTCTTGTGGTTCTCTTCTGAATCCTCTTCAATTTTTCAGTATCCTTTTTGAAGTATGGATACCAGAACTACACACAATATTCAAATAATGGTATATGGAGGTTGTGAAGTTCCCCTGGTGTTATCTGGACTGGTGATCTCTTAGGTCACTCCAATCCTCAATTCTGGGAGCCAGCCTTACCCTGCTCTGCTCTGAGAACCCCCACTTCCAGGCTGTTCACGCACAGCCTCTAGCATGTAAGCTGCTCCCAGCTACATGAGTGGGCACTTTAGGCCAGCCGCTGCTTGGATTGTGCAATTTAACCCAAGGAACCTCCATCTTGCAGTGTCCAGTTATGCCCACTGGACGCTGCAAGCTTATATAAGTTAATCAATTTAACAAAGAAATTAATATGTACCAGGCTTGTTATCCCAAGGAGAGTCTCTGATATGCTTCAAACTAAACGCACTGTTTCAGGTAGAATAAACAAACGTATTAAATACAAAACAAGAAGTCAGATGTGGTCAAATGAAATACAAGCCAAACTCATTGTACGCTCATCTTAACACTTTCAATGCCCATACAAACTTAAATGCTTCTCACCACAGGCTGGCTGGTTGTCCATCAGCCAGGCTACCCGCTTTGATCGCGGGTAGCCTGGCTGATGGACAACCAAGTCGCTTGGTGGTTGTATCTGTAGATGGAAATGGAAAAGAGCAAGAGCATGGCAAACGTCTCTCCCTTTTATCATGTTCTTTCTTCCATCTTGGCTTTGCCCCCTGCCCCTTCAGAGTCAGGTGAGCATTACCTTATCGTAGTCCCAAACTTCCCAAAGGAATGGAGGTGACTCAGTGGAGAGTCCAACAGATCCTTTGTTGCTGCCCAGGACAGTGTCCTTTGTTCCTGAGAGACTGGGCTGGGTTTGTCCCATACATGCCCTGATGAGGTGTGAACTACCCCTCTGCTCCTGGAGAGTTTTGCCTGGGCTTGTTTTAAGCCACAAAGACACATTTTCAGACTCATAACTATATATATGAAATTACAACCTATAACATTACTATAACAATGCTCAGTGCATCACACGACTTCCGAAGACACCCGACATGACAAACTTTGCATTGGATACCACACAGTCATTTTACAAAGATGAACATGGGGGTCTTGGGTGTTCCCCTGAGGTACACCGTATCACAGAGGTATGCTCCTCTGTACTATGACTTGATATTTCCCTTGCTTATACATCCATAGATTGCATTAGCCTTATTAGCGTACAGCATCACACTGGGAATCCATGTTCTATTTGTTATTTACCCCTAAGATGTTTCAGTTTTGATGGCTTCCAGGATACTGTCTCCTATCATGAATGTTCTAGGTTATTTGTTCCTAAATGTGTGACCTATGGTTTGGCTGTATTAACTAGTGTTGCTCAAATGAGCTCAATTTTCTAAGTGATCTAGATTGGCCAGGTCAATTAAACAAACCAATCATTATTTAGCATGCCACCAGTTATGCCCTCTGCAAATTTTATCAGCAATTCTTTTATATTTTCTTCTGGATTACTGAAAGATATTGAATAGTTTTGGGGAAAGTATAAATCCCTTTGAAACCTGACTGGAAACTCAGTTTTCCATTTACAATTACTTTTTTGAGATCAGATAATCTAGCCATTTAATTTTAATCCACTTAATATGGGCTATGTTAACTTTATATAGTGCTAATTTTATCAGAATGCCATGCAGGACAGCTTTTCAGGATGCCTAACAGACATCTAAGTATGTTATGGCAACATAATTACTTTTTTGGATCAAACATAGATGATCTCAATCACGTTGTTTAAAAAGGGCTATTATCCATAAGAACATAAGAACATAAGAACATAAGAAAGGCCGTACCGGGTCAGACCAAAGGTCCATCTAGCCCAGTATCTGTCTACCGACAGTGGCCAATGCCAGGTGCCCCTGAGGGAGTGAACCTAACAGGCAAAATGAATCATCTCTCTCTCTCCCATCCATCTCCCCCCTCCCTGACACAGGGAGGGGGGGACCATTCTTTTACCCCATCCATCCTGGCTAATAGCCATTTATGGACTTAGCCAATTTATCATTATCCTTTTAAAAAATTGTTATAGTCCTAGCCCCTCTTCTCCTCTCCTCCTTAAGGAAGTTGTTCTTTGCGAAAGCGAAAGAAGAAGAAAAAATTTTTTTTTTTTTTTTTTTTATTGCTTTTTTTTTTTTTTTTTTTGACTTCCCCTTCTTATATTATGTGAATAAAAAAAAATTTTTTTCCTTATCCACTTTCTCAACATCACTCAATTATTTTATATATTCCCATGTCCTCCTCTTTTTCTTTCTTTTCAAAACTGAAGAGTCTCTAGCCTCCTAATCTTTCTTCTTTCCTCTCTTCTCTAACCCTTTTAGTTTTTTTTTTTCTTCTTTTTTCTTCTAGTGCTAGAATATCTTTTTGATGAGAGAGGACCACAGGACACACAGTATTCGAGATGTGGGCGTACCATGGATTATATATAAGGCATATATATATTCTCAGTCTCTCTTCTCATTTTTATTGATTCCTTCCCTCCCCTTTTTTTTTTTTGCTGCCTCTGCACTGCTGCTCTGTGCACACTTCAGAGAACTATCCAGAACTATCCACTCCACTTTCTTTTCCTTTCTGCTTCCTTTAGCCCCATCATGTTGTATGTAGTTGTTGTTGTATTTATAGTTTTTTTTATTTTTTATTTACATTATATTTCATTTTTATTTTTGTTGCCCAATTTTTTTTTTTTTTTTGTGTGTTTTTTTTTTTTGTTTTTGTCTCTGCTTTACTTCTGCTTTATCTTTTTGTATCTCTTATCTTCTTCAGTTTAGTGCTTTCTGCTTTTTCTCTTTCTCTTTATGTTCCTTAGGAATATTAAATTGAATATAATAATTTGAATAGGATGGTCTAGGGGAACACCACTAGTTTCACCCCTCTCCATTCTCTTCCATTTCCCCCCTTTACCACCTGTCTTCCCTTTCCTTCCAATCCCCATCCCTGACCTTTCCTTCATGAAATTTTATTCCCTTTTTTTTGGTGAATTTAATTAAGAGCCTTGAGGAACTTGTTTCTGAAATCTAAGTACACTATCTCCACTACACCCTTTGTCCCACCTTTGTTGATGTGTTTGTTTGTTGACAAGACTAAAGAAGAATTTTTTAGATTAATACCACACGATTTTTATTTTCTTGATGTTTTGTATTTTTCAATGTATTTTTTTCTTATTCTTTACTATTTTTTAAATTTTTATATTTTTTACTAAATTTACCGGTCTGCCGACTGTAGACTTAGGATCACCCCTATTGGCGGGATTTAAGCTAACTTATAATTAGTCATTATAGCTTAGCATTGCCTTATTTAAAGGTTAGGTACCAAGAGCCGATTTAAAGGTTAACTTTATTTTCCTTCTTTATAGTCTCTTGGAATTTTTTTTTTCTCTTCTGGTGAACTAATTGAGAATGCCATCTGGTCATTAAACCTCCTCTACCTCCTCACTAATCTGTCAATCTGTGATAGATCCTCTATATTGTCACCTACAAACACAGTTCAGGTTTTCACCTCCTTTCTCGCTCACTCAGGCCCTCAAAGAGAAGATCAGAATCATCTGAAGACTGAAAGAAATTATTTTTTTTTTATTTTTTTTTTTCTTTTTTTATTTTTTCATTTTTTGTATTTTTTCATTCAAGGTTAGCAGGCTTCCTGCTTCTGATGTTATTTTTGATGTTTTTAAAAACATTTTGTTATTTTGGCTGGCCTGTTTTGCTCTTCTTATTTTTCTTTCTTTTTTTTCCTTATTGCACTCTCTCTTGCCTTCTTGTTGCTGCTTCTTTGCTTTCTATTTGCTTTTCTTTTATTTTTTTTTTTTCTTTTTCACTTTTTTTTTTTCTTTTCTTTTTTTTTATGGTCTTTTTTTACATCTTTTACAGTTTTTCTTTTTTCTTTTTGGGGTTGGTACAGTTTTTATTATGGTGTTATTCTAAAAAAGGTACTACTTTATGTGGTGTTCACTTTTTAACTTTTACCCTAAAACTTTTCTCTTACTAACCACATTTTTGTTGTTTTCCCTTTGAATTTTGAACAGTTTGTGGTGGCAGGGATGAGTTGTCTTCACACCACTGGTGGATGTTGGTTGGGATATGATGTTATGGTCACTATTTATTGTCCTACTATTTACCAGCCTCTCTTGGATCAGCTCCTCCGGACCACTAAATTGCTCTCACCCTTCCCCTCATCTAGAGTCCTCAGCTTTCCCCTCCCCAGTCATTTAGTCAATCCATGAAGCAGTCCTTTTAAATGTCTTTCTTGAAGTCTCTCTATCCCATGTTGATGATGGATAATTGAAATCATTATATTTATAATTTTGATAATTTTCCTATTTTTTTCTTCTTTTAGATTTTCATCATCACTATTTCTGTCTTGGTCAGGTCACTAATAATAGATCCATTATGACTATATATTTTTTAGAAGAATGATATTTTTTTAACCTGAGAGTTTCTATTTTTTTAGAGATTTTCTTTCTTTTTTTTTTTTTCATTTTTTTCTAATTTTTGAATCTACTTATCTTTTCCCCTTCCCGTGCTCCCCTCCCCTCCCCTGTCCGTCCTGTTCTGTCCTGATTTGTTACCATTGATTTGATTGTTTCCACCCCATTGCCCATAAACCATGTTGATTGCCATGGATTATGCTACCATGATCTCATTCTTTACTAATTGTGTCCCATATCACTCTTTCTATTATATTGCATGCAATGAATGTTGGGTTAATTGGCTTATAAGTAACAGGGTCATTCCTGTGACAAATATGACTAACAGACATCTCTTTCTGAGACTATTGTTTCAACTTTGTAAAAGATTCACTGCCTGTTTGTGAGCTAGTTATTGTATGCTGGCTAGTTACATGTGTGTGGCATTAAGGTCTATCCAGGAACGAAAATCAGGGGTGGATAATTACTGCAAACCGTAGAACTTGTAAATAACTCCATAGAAGCACCACTCACTGAAATTAATTACATGTGCTGGTTCAGACAGGGTTCAAGAGGCCCAGGAGACAAAGAGCAAGCTGGGGGTATAAAGGACTAACTTGAATTGATTCTTCCCCCTGTCTGAGGCAACCAATGGACATGAACCTTTTCCAAGGGTGGGAAAGGCACAAACCCTGCTGAAGTGGTTGAAAGGCTATGACCTATCAGACCCTGATGTGGAAGATAGGAAACTTCTGGTAAGTTTAGTATGCATTTAGGCCTTTTATTGTTTTCTCTGCTTTTGTCCTTAAATAAATGCAGTCTGCTTTGGAATAGCTGTTTGGTTACTTGTAACTGCTGACATATACTGTTCTTAGCCTTCTGAAAGAAAGCAAACTGTGTGTGCTGAGCTAGGTCAGACCTGTGGGGGCCTAAATCACTTGTCTTGAAGAAGTGGGAGGTGGGTCCTTGCCAGAGCAAGGTGATGGTTAGAGGCCTGAAACTTAAGAGGGCATCCCATGGGCAAACCACAGCAAGCATTTACCCTGAATCTGTGGGAATTCCATTTACCCTTCCAAAGTATTGGGATGATGGTAGCCCAATTTTCTGGTATATTTAAGGAAATGCTTCTTATTGTTCTTAACTCATTTGGCCATAGATTTATTTTAATTGATACCTTTTTAGCCTTCTATATCAATAGTCTTTATCTCCTAATTACCAATTTGTACTCATTGCTATCAATGCCACCATTTCTCCATTTCTTTAATTGTTTTAATTCTTAATTGCAACTTTTCACTTCCCAGAATATTCTTAACCAGAACTTTTTTTATTTTTTTAAATTGTTTTCTTATGTCATTGTGGAATTGTTTGGGTTTTTTTGGGAGCATCTACTAAAACATTCATAAACTCCCAATTGTCATTCACATCTTTGTTTTAATTTGTCCTCCCACTCACTTTTTCTCATGTTTACTTTCAGCTTTGGGAAATTAACCCTTTTAAAGCATGATGTGCATATGTATTACCAGATGTACCTAAGTGAAATTAGGTCATGATCACTTGTGCCTAGACAACCATTAAATATTTAGTTCAGTGATTAATTCATCCTTAGCTGACAGAATAAGCCTAATATAGATTTGTCCTGCTACCTAATCAATGCAGGGCTTTTAAAATACAATATAGTTTGTAGTGCTTTATTCATTCTCATTTCAAATGTCTTGTATGATGGAATTTCCACCACTCCTCTTGGAAGGTTTTTTCAGCTACTAGAAGGATTTCCCTGACTAGTCTTAATTAAAACTGAATTATACCTCTTATTACTATGCTAAAGCATGCCTGGTCCTGCTCCCTTACTTTATGGTATACCATTCTTCTCTGTATTGGATCTTTTATACTCTTTGAATTCTTTAGCATGTGGAGAATGAGGGAGTTGTGCAGTATTTTTTATGAATGTCCTATGCCCCTCAGATTATTGGATTGATATTAACATGCCTTCCTATCAGGAGTTAAATCAAAGGAGGGTTGTGAAGAGAGAGCAGCAGGAAACAATGGCAAATGTAAGACACCTGAGACCAACAGCTTGAAGGGCATTGAGATGATAATGACTGGGTCATCTACTGAGAAGTAGCTACTATCTGGTTCTATCAAGATAGGCATAGTTTAATCTTCCCAAGGCTGATGCCTAAACCTAAAAAGTGCTGACCTCAGGAAGGAGAGAGAAGTGGATTGTCAGCAGACTGAGGATCACCCAAATGGACTGGCATAGTCAGTGAGAGAGAGACACTGGGACCCCTAGCAAGCAGGCTGGCTCTCCCAACCCAGAGATGGGAATGAGCTGGCCTTATCTGAGCTATGTATAAAGAGATTAGGTAAGGAAAGATACATGTTTTATCCCCAGGCCCTGTAGGCTTTGTACTTTTTAGGTGAAAAAACAAAATGAAGAATTTATTTAAAGAAGTTGTTTTAGAGTAACTTTAATCATCTGCTGTTACAGACTCCTGGGGCGGGGGGAGGGCTTTCATGTGTTAAAGTCTGTGGGGCCTGCTGGATTAACATGCAGCCCAGAGATCCAGTCTGCATGGTTCTACTCAGAATAAGGTACAAGAAGTCCAGCCTGCTGTTCCCTAAATGGTGCACTTGAGAGGGACTGAAGGTGGTCTAAGATGGTTTGCCCTATAACATGACACCAATACAGTATGTATTTGTTATGGTTTTTCCTCATAAATGCTCCCTTACTTTGGTTTCCAGAATTTAGTTTTCAGATTTGAGGTAAAAGTCCCATTTTAATGAGCAAGCCTCAGACTCCTGAGTGCCTAAGTCACTTTGGACAATAGGACTTAGGTTCCTAAGCAAGTTAGCCACTTCTGGAAATTATATCTCTGATCTCACTAGAGATGTATAGAGAATATCCTTTCCTAGCATTGTGCTATGAGGAATCTGAGTATGCAGTCTGTTAGATTTCTGATGCTGTATTCTATTGCAAATTCATTCTGTTTTATACTTCCTATCCACTAATATTAGTGGATAATCTTTTGACATGCTTTCAAAGGGTTTCCATCTCCAATATCTGTTGAATTATTTCCCTCAGATACATTGTACTTACCTAAACTGAATCCCATTTTGTTTCCATCTCCTTTTTTTCCAATCTCTGTACTTATATGTTTCTGCCCTAATTGGCATTCACAACAGTACTTTATTATCTGGAAATGCAATTTACATGCTATTTACCCCAAACTTCATATTTTAATGAAGATGCTAAATAAGACCAAACATAACACTAATCTGTTATTCCACTAGACACCACCTCCAACTCACTTACCATTATTAGAATGGAGGGGCTTACTCTCTGTGTGTGTGTGGTTTTTTCTTTAAATAACATGGATACTTTAATTTAAAAAAACTGAAATAATTTTGGCCACATTTATATCCACTTTGTTGTCTTATAAGCATTTGTGAGTGAATTTTGGTTAACAGCAGTGTTTGTGAAGATAGTCTGCATAGCCATCTTGTAACCTCATTGCACTTATGTGAATTGGAAGGAAGGAAGTATTGAGAAAAGTGGAGGGGAAAGTATAAGATAAAAACATGAGCAGAAGCTGTGAAGAACATATGGAAAACATGGCAACACTCATGGTAATAGGTTGTTGTCATGGTAACCTTGGCAGAGTTCATTGCCAGGATGTATATGTAGGACAGTATATAGCAAGCAGTTTCATGCTGAGGGAACTTAATTGCCATCTCTTTTTTGTTTTTGTTTTTTTTAAAAAACAGTATCATTTACCAAGATGAAAGGCTGTAAACTCTATATTATGTGAATTAGCATAAGATTCAAAATATGATGCACGTAGGGGAAAGTGCATGCACCCTCTGTATATACAACTGCTTCTGCATGTGATCCACTGACTCTTGCCTAGAAAGGATTTTATAACAGAAGTTTATTTGATTTACATATGTAAGCTGATGGAAAACTCACTGTCTGGGAAAGTTTGCAAAGCTCCCAACAACTCTTCAGTGCATGACCCTTTCTGCAGGGCTGGCTTCATTTTCAAACCTGAGTTCCAAAGCAAGAGCAAGTACACTTAAAGTAGTGGGCACTGACCACCTGAGACTTTCCCAGCTGCTGCCAGCTCAAAGAAAAGAGAACATACCTTTGCCTTTAGTAACCTCCTGGCTACTGTGGAGAGACCCTCATGAGGTGCTACCTTGGGGTCCTTTATGCCACCCTCTGTCCCACAGGCAAGAAGCCTTATAGCTGGCTTCCTGTGGGTCACATATTTGCTCCAACCACATACCCTGTCACTACAACTCCAAGTTTTAAAGGAGGTAAAGGCAACACATTGAGATATGCACATGTGCCCCAAGAACTAGTGCCCTGTTACCAACACACCTAGTTAAGTATGGCATGTAGAATTAAGTGAATTTTTTTTACTGCAGTTAAACAGGTTTATACCTATGATAACACTATTTTTAATACCCTATATATAGGCTTGGCAGGATTAGATTTTTACAGATGAATGTGGATTTCAATGTGCGTATATATTACACAACATGAAAATATTTCCATCAATCATCAGAAATGTACAAATGGGAAAATAAATTGTTACTTGGGAACTTTAGAGTTTGATTTAAGAATATTTACTTTTTTTAGGCATGTGATGTGGATAATTTGTGTTTTATCAGTTTAACTTTTTGAATCTTAATATCTACTGTCATTAATTGTTGAACCCCCACAATTTTTCACAACTGTACGCTTTTTAAATTGATAAAGTGAAAAAAAGTTTAAGTAAATGTTATCCATCAAAATTATACCAAAAATTAAAATGTAATTCTGCCAAGCCTAGAAGTGAAATGGAAATAGCCTCTCCTCTTCTAAACATCTAGTACATCTGCTTTACTATTGTACTTTAGTTAACATTCCATTAAAATTGATTATTGTTGAATAAGACACATGCTCAGGCCATGGTGCTGCAAATATGGTCTACTCTTATCAACCAATGTAGTCTATGTTAAAAAAACAAACACACAAACCTATTGGATAGCGTTATGGTGTAAAATTAGAAAACGTCCATAAATCTTAACTTTCAAACTAGGGCCAGCGCTGCAGCCAGGGAGCTGCAGCGCTGGAAGTGCCCTGCAGGTGTGGCCACCTACTAATTGCAGCGCTGGTGGAGGCTTTCCAGTGCTGCAAATCGCCAGTGTAGCCATACCCTAGTTCAAAGATCCATGGTACTGTATTCTGAGGAGTGAGGGGAGAGGAGGCTGTGTTCTGTAATCCTAGTAATATACAATCAGATCATCAAGGAACCTATTTGAAAGTGGGCTCTCTTTAAGTGTTGGACTTATTTACTAAAATCTTGATGACAAGTGAAGCCCTGACTAGAGGCATGTTCACATTTAGAGACAATTGCTTTCCATCACATGGAGTGAAAGTGGTAAAAAGCTTTTTCTCAAATATGTCTGCTACAGGCGTATATAAAAATACTGTTAGTCTATACTGCTTTGGGAGCATAAATAATACTGTGGAATGATTTTCACATAATCAGTGATATATCTAGCCATACATATTCAAGGAGCCAGGAACCAGCCCCAGTGATGCACTGGAGGTGGGGAGAAGTGATAGAACTGCATGTCTGTTATAGATGAGGTTTTTGGCAAAAAGCGCTGAAACAATTTTAGCTTAAGTCCAAAATCATAGCATAAAATGTTTGATTTAATCAAGTTGTTTGTCATGGGAAATTGAGAAGACAAATCCTTCTTCTTTACAATAAAACTATTGTTTAAAGCTATTTTGAACCACACACACACCCCTCAACTAAACAGGACATGCAGGCCCTGATCCTGCAATTGGCTCCTCCATAGCACTGCCTACTAGGTGGATGAGATGAAGGTGTTTCTCTTTCTCCTCCCACTATCATTAATATTATACAGAAATTACCATCACTGATGAGACCCTACAACAGGAAAGATATCTACACTCCCAAAATATGCTCTGTCTTCGACTTATCTCAAGTCAGCTTATTGGAGATGTTTTGCTGATCATTACCTTTTTTGGTTTGAAGGTGGCTTAACTGGCCTGTATTTCCTCCATGCACTTTGCACATGCCCTTCTTGGAGCATGCAGAGACAGCTGGCAGAAAAGCCTGTCACCTCTGTATGGGTTTATTCTGATAGAGGTGAGAGGCAATACAGCCTAGGTGAATGCTGCAGCAGCAGCAATTCTGGAACTGAAAAATGCTGCATCCTGCTTCTACTTCATCATCCTCTGCCCCATGGATGCCATTGCCCTTTGTGGGTAGTTCAGGATTCAGAGACAGACTGAAGAAGTAATGGAACTTGTATCTCAGTTTTGTTGATGCAAAATGTGACTGGCAGACTGGCTTCCTAAGAAATCTGAGTTCATGAGGCAGGAGGGGGTTAAGCAGTTGCATCCATTAAATACAGAAAAGTGGGTGTGGGAATGGAGGTTTGGGAAGGTAGATCTGGCTTTGAGAGAGTAAGGGGATTTTATTCCCTTTCTCCATGGGTACAGGTTATCACCCCTTATAGATATTTCTCATTCATCTCCCTGGGATTCATATAGCTAAAGGTCTATGTATGGTATTGCTTTGTAAAATTATCCCTAAATTAATGGTTTTCATCCAGATCAAGTTCATGGTAATAGAGATCCATAGTCTGCATGAAATGAGTTATTGCTCTCAGTCCAGTTCTTCATGAACAGATGCCATATATATAATAAACACCCCAGCAATGGAGACAATTGGTGTCTATAGTAAGAAGTTTTGGCAAAGATGCTAAAAGTAGATGGCCATGGACACTAAAGACCCATTCATCTCTAGGTGCTCACTGTGGGATTAATGGGGCTACTAGAATACAATCTGCAATATTCCTAGTGCTGTGCCTGCTCCGTGGATAATTAGAGGGCTAGTGTTCTGGTCATTCATACAAGTGCTATATTTATATAAATTGTAATTAATACTTTTTTTGGTTTTAACACCATGAAAAACTCATTTACATAGAAATATCTTGAATGAAGACCTCTTATTACATTTTAGTGCTTGGATACTGAAGTGAAAAACTCCCTTATAGATTTAGCTAATACCGGCATTGATTAATTACCAAATATTTCAATTGCAATAGTAACTAATATTACCTTTTCTAGAATACTGGTGTGCATATATATAATGTGTGTGCATGTGCAATGTAATTACTTTGTACAATGTGGAAAATGTGCTGGGTTGGTACTGTGAGATCTATTGGCAGATGGCAAAAATTATTCCCTTCCTGCACATACTTGACCTAAATGTAGATTATGCTGAATGTTTGTTTGTAATAGATGGTGGATATTCGACCCCAAATAAACACTCTAGATGTAGGCTAAAATGTTGCATCAATATTTAAAACATGAGTTTATAGATTTGATGTATTGCACTACTTTGTCATGTTGTGTCAACTTGCATTGATTTATAATCTGAACTATGTAACATGATATGACACCACATAATTTACCATAAATTGACATAATTCAACATAGCAGGTCAGAAATGTAAAACAAAACCAAAATAAACTTGTTTGATGAAATTCATGTCAATTTGGACAAAATATGGTAGATTTTTCATGAAGCATAGAATTGGACTGAATTTCAGATTACAGGCATTTGACTAGCAATACTGTAGTTCCTCTATTTTCCTACCTATAAAGTCTTCAGTTGACTTGGTATATCCAAATACTGTACACAATCTAAACAGATCTAATTGAACACACAATTTAAAGCAGTTTTTTAGTGGGTTAAAATCGGTGTTTTTAAAGACTTTCAAATATGAAATATGTATATTTTTCCCATAAGGAATTGGGACTGGATCCCCTGGGATGACCAAACTGCTCAGTATAAGACTAAGCCTGACGCTACTGGGACTCCTATATAATTTGAAGTAACTGTTACCCAGGTTTTTGCTGAACTCAAAGCTCTTGGTAACTTTACTATTTGTGAGGCAGTGGCAGGAAATAAATCAGTAGGGACATAGCATGACCAATCAATTTGTTTGCCTTGTATTAACTAAGTGCTTTCAGTTAAAGCTTCTACTTTATTTAGTCTCCAGCAATTACACATATCCGCAACAGGTTAGTAGAACACCCCAGATTCATATTTATGCAAGATCTTGAGGAGGCCTCAAGTAGATTTCTATAGACATCCAGTGGCCAGCTTTCTGTCTGCAAGGGAACTTCAGAGGTGTTCAAGTGTCCACAAAGCAGAGATTTTCTCCACCCCCCACTGTCTTTATACCCAATTTGTTAGTATTTACATGCCTTACCTTCTGCTCAGCAGTTTTTTTGATGAACAAGCTAAGTGTGGGGTTTTCCAGCCTGTCAAGGAATTTTCCATCAGTTAACCAGCTGTATTTCTCATAGCAATAGTTAACTATTGCCAGAGTTTCCATCTTGCATGACTGCATGCTTCAGCAAAAATCACAAATCAGGAGGGCAGAGGGTCATGTTAACTCCTTGTGGTTGATCACTTTGCCCCTCCCCTCCTGGTCTGTTAGTTGTGCTCAGGCATCAGAAACCGCCTTTCTAGCTGCTATCACCAAGGAGCATAACAATTGGTATTCCAGCTGCTGGCAGTGGTCTAGGCATGTTACTGGGCTCTGGGAAATATCCTACACAGCATCCAGGTTGTGCCAGAAGAGTACTCTGAGCACACTCCTTTTCTCCGCATACCATCTGTAGTCCAGGCAGGGAGGAAACATTCCTACCACACTGGCCTGTAGCACCTGGGTTGTGTTCTCCTGTGTGCTCTCTCCCTTCTCCAGTGCAGAGCCTCACTTTCATGTTAGTTTCAGTCCTGCAGTCAGAAGAATAAAGACTAGCACAGCTGAGAGCTTTGTTTCTATCAGCTCCCTCTGTGTGCATCTATCTCCTTCTCTGCTGTGCTGTGTCCAAAAATATAACATTTGATGTGCTCCTTTGTCAAGGGGAACCCCCAAATAGTCAGTTAAGGTGACATTGCAGCTGCTTTAAACCACTAGGGAGGAGCACAAAAGTCTAGGTCCTTTGGATCATAGCTACATTGTAGAATTTAAGCATAATGTATATCAGTATCACTTTACTACAAAGTATTATTATCTAAAAATCATTTATTGTGAGACATATAGTGCTGTGGCTAATTTATTTCTCATTACATAAGTTAATTTAAAACTTTGGGATTTTCTGTACAAATGCAGGACTTGATGTTCAAATCTGGGATTCTTGCAGAAAATCTGTAGAGAGATGTTGGTGACAGAACCCAGCCAGCAGGATTACTTTCAAATGTAGAAGTCATGTGGGTCCAGTTTGTAGTTTAATGTTCTGTTCAATAAACCTAGGTTTGATTTGGAGATCCAGCTTCTATTTCTATGTCAACAGGAGCTAACCTTTTAAAGAAAAGTAACACACTCAACATCCAGAGTCACCCCGCAGAACTCTAATGACTGAGTTTGGGGGTTTAATTGATTGTCTCAGCAGAAAGATCCTCCGCTGCCTCCATTCTAAGGTGTTTACTGTTGTATAAATCCCTTTAAGGTGGAGGAGAGAGTTTTGCATTGAGGATTAGGGAAATGAGTCAATACAGAGAAGACAATAGGCCATATTTCATATACCATATAGCATTATTTTATTTTTATGGTGTCTAATAGGAGGAAAAAATTGTGCTCTAAGTAAAGCAGCGGAAAATCATGTTATGTTATTTCTAGCGATCTTTGAAATTACTTTGCTGAGCTGTAGGTATATGAATAATCGAAAGCTGAAGCTCATGCTGAGCTTTCAGATACAGTAATCTTTGTAACCCCAAAATGATACACATCTACATACCAGCAATCAAACAAGATCATAGGAAAGAATAACAAACACTGACAATGCACCAGAAGGTTGTATTTTTTTAAAGCAGTGTTTAGTATTCTAAAATTATTTGCAATCCAAAAAACATGAAATATATGCCCACTTTGTAAACTAATATTTTTATAAGAGAATTGTACCAATAATAAGAAAGATACTAAAATATTTCAGATCTAGTGCTTTTGATATCTTTATGGGAAACAATTTTTGGAGAGAACATGACCGTTTAGAAACATTTATTTCCAATAAACATTTAAATGTATTTTGATTCATACCTATATTTCTTTCATTGTGTAGTTGTCCACAGCTGCCTTGAGGTGGAGGAGACATATAGGAAATAGAGATGGATTCTGCTTTTCTTTCCCTCTCAGTACCCCAGTTTCTTGTATACACTTCTTCTGATCCACAAGTCAGGCAAAAATCACCTTTGCTTTCTAACTAGAAGAGTATTCTGAAACACAATTTTGTAAAACTCAGTAAGTGTATATGACATGGTAAAATAATGAAGGATAATTGGTAGAAAACAAACTAATGATCCCTCACATGGAGATCTTGCAATCTAATAGCATGAGTGGGTACAATACTGTAAAGAACAGACATGCTGTGCAGTTGGGTCTCTTTTTCTGGAATGCTTTGTGGCACAGGTGCCTTTTTTCTTCCAAAGCCCTCATGGAAAGTAGGAGTTGGGTATAAAGAGAGATCACTTCCAGTGTGAGGGAGAGGTCTGAAAAAGTGCATGAAATGGCACTTAAAATTAGTCAGGTTACGTTATGTGGTAGTTTACTGTATTCCAGTCTATAAACTGAAAGCCACACTTTTGCCCACCCTCTTGCCTCCTTCAGAATGGGCTTGCCTACATTGGGCAATTGTATTGTGTTTATAACGTATTCAGTGTTAAAATCAATGTAGCCCTAAGTGTAGAAAATGACTATCCTAATTAAAATTGGGTCAGGTAGTCATGGTGGAATCTAAAATTAATCATGGTCAGATGATATAATTTTAAAAACAGCAAAGTACAAAGTTATGTTTGAGGCATGGTATTACAAGCTTAGACAAAGAGTAACTGAGTCAGGTGAAGACCAGAAACCCAATGGTGGTAAAATGAAAATCAGAAATAGGGAAAAGACCCATTAGGTCCTAGAATCCATCCCCTATCAATACAAAACAGTTCCTGCATTCACTGGGCATTGTCTGACTTTATCAGAACTTTATAGATCTTGTCATGAAGTACTTCCTGATTTTCATTGTCAATGTTTCATTTAAAAAACAACAACAAAAAACCACAGTGCTCTCCACTTCTATCATAGCTGTATTTCCTTGGGCTACCCTGAATAATTCCTCTCCCTCCATATAGTCATATATATAAACAGCAAGTAGGGTGTTGTCACGTTCCCCATTATTTATTGCTTAATCAAACTGTTCATTTAGCTCTCTTTCAGAGGCCCAATATAGAGATGTTGGTGATAGACCCAGGTAGTCTGGGTGTGAGTGGGCGCTCAGGCTGGAGGGATAGGTTTTATATTCCCTCCTTGACATGTGCAAGAGTTAATGGCATACCTGATCCCCACTGGCCCGCACGCAATCTCAGGAGATGCCTTCTTCCCACTCCCAGTTGTCACCATTCCAACTGCCTAAAGCAATCGTGGACCCTTAAAAGCAAGACTACTCCTTTTTCCTCCAATGCAGACAAATGACCCCAGCCCTTTGAGGGTGCATGAGTTGCATTCTCTTCCCTAAGAAGTAACCTGACTCGTGAGTGCACAGACAGCCCTCCCTGCTCTCTTTTGTACTCTTGTGCAGAAGGCAGATGGAACTCTGATCTTTATACTATTGATGAATAAGTGAAAGGGGAGTGACTGTACAGAGAGAAGTGCTTCCCATCCCAAGGGTCAAGTTGGTGAGTGGTGTGTCCATGGCCATGTTCACACATGCACCTGCTAATAGCTTTGAAGAGTGTAGAGTTTTCTGCATTCCCTCCATGTCCTAGAAAAGCTCTTCCCAGCAGTCTTATTCACAGACCAAATGTTTCTGGCAATTATCATTCAGTCACTGCATCTCTGCATGTCCTAACCTGGCAGTGCCCCACCAGCTTTCAACAGAGTATGGCTGGGGACTCTGATTATCCAAACCTGCATTCAGAGTTGCAGCTGAGCCTCTGACATAGCTGTACACCAACTCTCAGTGCTGCCGAGTAGGAACCTCCAATACTGTAGCAAAAATGCACCCTAGACTTTCACCTTGTCTTGATGCTGAGAACTGAATTTAATTTATTCCCACTTCTCACTTCCTTCTTCCAATCAGTTTTCAATCCATGACAGGACTTTACTTCACCCCAGTGCTACCAAGTTACTTTCTACCCTGGCTGCCATGTCTAGTCCCCTTAATCTGGGAATGTAATTATTTTAAAGAAATTTAGAGGCAGAATCATTGTATTATTGAGATTTTTCAGCTATTTTATTGACTCTTTGAGTTAAGCAGTTTCTTATGGAGGGGACTGTTCTTAAGCAAAAAAAAAAAAAAAATGAATGCTGGCCATTATCCAGTCTTCTGATGTGGCAGCTTTTTCATTATAAAACTTAGTGAAAACTTCAGATGCATACAATTTTATTTTACATTACTGTTGCTAGTACATGTATCCTTAATAAATTTGAATCATTTTCTTCCAGTAACAGCTTCAATTAATTTTGTTGCATTTAAGGTTTACGCACTTAGTTTTACAGAATATTCCCAGATCTTTTTTTATCTAGCTTATGAGAGAATAGGAATCCAATTTTAGCCCTATATAAATTCAGTCATCAGTAGCACCGTTCTCTTATGAAAGAAACAAAAATGTAATGAGAAGTTCATTATTTTCAAGAAATATTTTTTTCCTCTTTGAGACAGTAAATCAGTAGGGCTATTATTTGTGGTGCTGGTCAATTTATTAAGCCCCATTCTGTGCCTCATTTAATGTTAACATGGGGTTATGGTATCGGTTTTTCTAAGTTAAACACATGGTATTTTACCTAAAATCTTGCTCCGTGACAATAAATCAGGTCTTGCTAGGGAAAGCAAAGTTTTAACAATGTTGCACCCTGGAATAAATCTACCAATACTAGACTGATTTGTTACATTATAACGGTTCAATTAACTTTATAGGCTAATTATCAAGTGTTCAATTATATCTAAGTCTATGTGGCTTTGAGTCACATTGTTTGATTATAGAACTTCAAAATGCAACCCAATTACTCCTGCTTATTATAAATACTTCAAAATGCAACCACATCTCATTCCTTTTGTTAGAGTTAACTGCTTTAGAATAAATACAAAACACATACTACCAGAATAATCATTCTGAGACTATTCAATAATTAAAAGCTATGTTGGTGATTCTTTTCTCATGTTGAATGTGTCTAACTTACACAGAGCATTATCTTAAATAGGTATCAGATTATTACTTAGATGCGCAGCTTCACAGACTGGCCCTAAACCCTAGTTAGCTTTGCATCTTTTAATGTATGGCTTTGGTGATGATTTATTCAGAAAAATGTGTCTAGTGCCATAACCCTTGTATTTTTAAAAAACACTTTGTAAATTCTGCCTGGCAAGACAGGAAAAAAAAATCTAAGGATCAGATTCTGTCCCCCTTACTTGTGTTGAGTAGTTTCTACTATGAGTAGTCACAGCAATTCCAGTGAGATTACTCTGGATATAAGGCAGTACTCAATATGCAGAAAGGTGCCAAAACTTGGCTCTAAATTCTCCAAGTCTAGAACATGGAGACAAACCACAGAAGGATAAGAGTTGAAACAAAATAATGTGAACAAAAGTTTTGTTACATTGAAGAAGAAATAGAGAGCAAGAGGGAGTGTCAGAGGCAGGGATATAGGGGAGCAGAATGAGGATGATATTCCAGGCATTAAGGGCCAGTGTCGAAGTCACAAAGGGGAAGACAAAGAATAAGGAAGATGGAAGAGTGGGTAGAGTGCACAGAAAAGCAGGCACATCAGTGATTAGATGTAGGAATGGGTGTAGCTGTATAGAGCATTAAAACTGAGAATGATTTTGAACTACTGGTGGAAAGTGACAGAGCTAGCACGGAACCTGAAGAAGGAAAAGTGTGGCAGTCAGAGAGGCAGACAGATTTTCAATCTACCTAGTGCTTGGCAGCTAAAATAAAGGAGAGTGATGTCAATAGTGGTGGAGAACAGAGGAAGTAGAAAGGAAGAAGGTTTGAGGAAGACAAATTTGGTTGTCAAAGATCTTCATGTTTCAGTTGCATGAGGGACAGGTTGGAACAGTTACAGAACTGAGGACCCAGGCCTCTGCAAACTAGCGGACAACATTTTAATTCAGTGAAGAAATATCTAACTTGTGTTCTCATGCAAGCTTAACTATTAACATTCTTTGTTTTGAGGTTTCTAGAATCACTTTTTTTCTTAGTTGTTTTTAATGTAATGATAGTACCTACCATAATCTCAATGTAAAAAATGTAACAACATTACATTGCAAATTGAAAGGATTCCCCCATGTTGCAATACCAGGCTACTCCAGCAGGGCTGTATAATCCTTTTTGAAGTCATAGCCTGACTGCTTAATTTAATACGAGCACTTTGAGGGGAAGAGTTTAATGTGTGGACTAGGAATTAAAACTTAAATTCAAGTTGGAATGTATCCTCATTTCATGGCTTACAACATATTTTGGTTTCTTCATTCATTTAAGCATGACGGAGTTCAAGACACCTCAGGGAGACTCTATTAAATAACATCAGTGCAGGCACATTTTAAAGTTAGTTCAGGCTAAGGTTAATATCATTTTGATGTATCTGAAAAACTCTTCAAGGACTGTCAGACCTTCACTCCTCTGTTAGAGATAGAGAGGTTGATGGACCCAAATTCCACCTGAGGATAAATCCTTTGGCTGGAATATTTAAAAGACCAGATTCTGTACTGATGTCTTCTAGAGAAGGTGGCTTTGAATCCATTTCCACCTTGTGCATCTGGGGTGAAATTTTCAAAAGCAATCAGCATTTGCCTTACCCCCCTTCTTGTGAAGTCAGTGGGAGTTTTAACCTTGAATTGAAGGGAAGTAGACTATGGTCAACCCTAAGGGACTTCCAAAAGTGTCACCCTTGTTTATGAAGTCAGATCCTGATCCAAAAGTCCCACTGACTTTAGTTGGCATTGGATCGTGCCCCCAATATGAGTGTGTTCTTGTAGTCAGAGAAATTAAAGCAGGTAAAACACACTATAAAGGGGTACTAAAATAATGACAAGGCCATTAGCTGCTGTTTAAAAACTGTTGTTGGAAGAAAATATCAATATCCCTGCATCAAAATGTCTTGGCACTTCTTTCATGTGGATGTGACAGTGCGTAAAACCACACTTGATGCTGGTATAGAAAATAATGTATCTCATCACTCCAGCAAAGGTGGAAATAATGGCAGTTAGTGAGAATATTGTGTGTGAACAGGGGAGATGATATAAAAGTTGCTGAGACTAACTAGTTCTCTCTTGAACCTCAGCAAGTATCAGCTTTCATGCCACAATACTAAAATTTTCAAGGATTAACTAAAATGTCTAATTTACTTTAGTGCCAAGAATTTTTTTATTTTGTTTTAATATATCAATTTCTTATCACTTCTATTACTGTTGCTTAGACTATAGGCTGCTGAGAAAAGCAATAGGGCCCAAATCTGACTGATTTATAAAAGGTTTGATTATTGATGTAGCATACACATTTAACAATTTGATTGTAATTAAATTGATGTCAATGGCAAAACTCCCAGTGACTCTAAGGGGGTTAGAATTTTATCCCAAAGATCTTGTTTAAAAAAATTGAAAGGTGAGAGGCAAATAACAGCATGTGATTGAAAGCACCTGCCTTTCATTTCAGCTCCAAACTCTTTTACACAAATAATTTGAGCCAAACTATAATATATGAACCTATAGAACACCTTTCATCCAAGGCAGCCAAAGCAATTTACAAACACTGTGTCTTGCCTTTGTGGTAGTGTTTGTTATTTACAAATAAACGATTCCACTCCTAAAAAAGGGAATAAATATTGTTAAGGGAAGGTGATTCCATCACAAGCTAGAAAATCCATAAAATCCATACAAGGTTCCTTCCTTGGTTATGTCTTAAGGCTGAATTGAGAGACAGACAGACACACATCATTGTAAGGTGTAGGTGGACATGAAGGACTGCTGTGTGTTCATTTGGTGTAAAATAACTCCTTTTACTGATATATTTAGGGCTAGTGAATCCTTCTAGTATGCTTTGCTTACCTAAATAAATGTTCTTGAGGACTTTGATTTTAATAACAGCAAGTTTGTCTGTTTTCAGAATAATGTTGAATGGGTGAAGGGATGAACATTAGTAATAGAGAGTGGATTGGACTGTATATCTAGTAAAGCTAGCTATTGGTTTTTTAAGAGATTTAAATGCTCTATTTGGAAGACTGGGGCTGATATTCCAACCTCTAGTTAATTGTTCCTTTTTAATATGAACATTGTTGCATGGTGACCTTCATTTGCAACTTCCTAATGTTAATATTTGGTAGACTGAAGAGTATACAGAGCTCTTAGGTGGACGTCAGGCCCAAATGAGACTCAGCACTGCACTGTTAACTTTCTTATTCTTCACAAGAGCTGAGGAAACAATGAAGGGGGGGTGATCTCACTAAAACACAATAAAAAGAAACAAAGAAGTAAAAAAAAAGTGTGTTTTGGTTTTTTATTGTCATTTTCTGAAAGGGTGAAACTCCTTCTTTTAAACAAACCCAGCTAAATTGCAAAATGTCATTTTGAAGCCAAAATAGATTTTTTTCTTTTTTTTCCAAAACTATTTACTAAATTTAACCTGAATTCATGAATACTTTCTGTTTCTGGGCAAATAATTTGTCTGAAATCTAACCAAGCCCTAAACTTCACTTGGCAAGATTTTGAACAAAGTCTGAACTTTGCAGTTGATCTGCATACTCCAGGAACAAGCCTTTATCAGTATTGATGCCACTAAATCCTCATGGGTGCAATACTTTTACATTGTCTGTTTGCACACTTCTACAGTATTTTTCTATGCCAGTCTTGTTCCCAATGCTACACAACTAGATGACGTCACCTGAATGACTTTGCCTAGGATGGATCATCATCATTAAAGGTGATTTAAAGATGAGATTTCCATTCCATTGGAAATTTGGAAATTCTGGAAAAAAAAGGAATAGAAAGCAGAATTTCAAATTTTCGTGTGGAATGGAAATCAGAAAAAAAAATTAAAACATTTTGTTTTGAAAACTTGGAATGAATTGACTCTGGGAGTCTAACCTCAAACTCCTAACACCTTAGCTGACTATCAGAACCCTGCCTGTGATAAGTTTTCACAAAAGACTTCAGGTCTGACAAATTGCCATATTCTGAAAAATCCCCATTTTGCTGGAAATTTCCCAATGGGCTGTAGTCAGCATCCCATAGATCTCCAGAGAGTGGGCCTGAGCTGTCAGGAGCTACAGTTTGCAGTAATACTTCAGTTTTAGGTGGGGGAAGCCTCCTCCTCTTTTATCTATATCATACCATTGTGTCTCCTTGTGATTTTATGTCTGCTACCATTTATAGTATTTAATGATAATATGTGGTAGACATGGCCACCTAGAAACCCAGTCTATGAATGTCTATGCTTTAAGGTGTACTTATTGCAGTTTTCATTTTTCTGTGGTGAGCAAATTATAGCATACTAGCTCTAGGCCATACACACAGAGGCAACTGTCTTTGATGACTCTGTCTCTACAGTTAGCTGCTGTTTTTGCTTATTCTTCATGGTTTGATGTCTGTATCTGACTTGCCATTACCCAAATATTTGCAGTAAACTCCTGGGGGAACAAGAACACACACAAGTGGCTGACCCCAATACAGTAAAGATTGATATGCTTTTTTAATGGATAACTACAAGATATAATCTCAGAACATTCCAGGCATAAATAATCCTGTGAAATGTTGCACACATTTTCTTATCGTAAACAAAAAGTTTTATGAAAGGTAGCTCGTGCCAAACCAACCTGATCTCCTTCTTTGAGAAAGTAACAGATTTTTTAGACAAGGGAAATGCGGTGGATCTAATATCTTGATTTCAGTAAGGCGTTTGATACGGTACCGCATGAAGAATTACTGGTTAAATTGGAAAAGATGGGGATCGAAATGAAAATCCAGAGGTGGATAAGGAACTGGTTAAAGGGGAGACTGCAGTGGGTCGTATTGAAAGGTGCTCTGTCGGGTTGGAGGGAGGTTACCAGTGGAGTTCCTCAAGGTTCGGTTTGGGGTCCAATCTTATTCAATCTATTTATCACTGACCTTGGAACCAAAAGTAGGAGTGGGTTGATAAAGTTTGTGGATGACACGAAGTTGGGAGGTATTGCCAATTCGGAGAAGGATCAGGATATCCTCCAGGGAGATTTGGATGACCTTGTAAACTGGAGTATTAGTAACAGGATGAAATTCAATAGTGAGAAGTGTAAGGTTATGCATTTAGGGATGACTAACAGGAATTTTAGTTATAAGCTGGGGACGCACCAGTTGGAAGTAACGGAAGAGGAGAAGGACCTTGGAGACCTGGTTGATCGCAGGATGACTATGAGTCGGCAATGTGATGTGGCCGTTAAAAAAGCTAATGCGGTCTTGGGATGCATTAAGCGAGGTATTTCTAGTAGAGATAAGGAGGTGCTAGTCCCATTATACAAGGTGTTGGTGAGACCTCATTTGGAGTACTGTGTGCAGTTTTAGTCTCCCATGTTTAAGAAGGATGAATTCAAACTGGAACGGGTACAAAGAAGGGCCCCTAGAATGATCGGAGGAATGGAGAAAGCCTGTCGTATGAAAGGAGACTTGAGGAGCTCGGTTTGTTTTCCTTAACCAAAAGAAGGTTGAGAGGAGATATGATTGCTCTCTTTAAATATATCAGAGGGATAAATACCAGGGAGGGAGAGGAATTATTTCAGCTCAGTACTAATGTGGACATGAGAACAAATGGATATAAATTGGCAGTCGGGAAGTTTAGGCTTGAAATTAGATGAAGGTTTCTAACCATCAGGGGAGTGAAATTCTGGAACAGCCTACTGAGGGAAACAGTCGGGGCGAAGGACCTCTCTGGCTTTAAGATTAAGCTTGATAAATTTATGGAGGGAATGGTTTGATAGGATAACGTGATTTAGTTAATAGGTCAATAACGTGCGACCACTGGTAATTAGTACCGAGGGTCAATGTTGGGATATTGAAAGTCTTTTTTTCCTGAGTGTCTGGCTGGAGAGTCTTGCCCGCATGCTCGGGGTTCAGCTGATCGCCATATTTGGGGTCGGGAAGGAGTTTTCCTCCAGGGTAGATTGGCAGTGGCCCTGGAGGTTTTTTGCCTTCCTCTGCAGCATGGGGCAGGGGTCGCTTGCTGGAGGATTATCTGCTACTTGAAGTCTTTAAATCAGGATTTGGGGACTTCAACAGCTAAGTCAAGGGAGAGAATTATTTCAGGAGTGGGTGGGTCAGCTTTTGTGGCCTGCATCTTGCAGGAGGTCAGACTAGATGATCATAATGGTCCCTTCTGATCTTAAGTGCTATGATTCTATGATTCTATCTGAGACTCAGTGGGCCATAAGTTTAAACAGAGCTCAGTTGAGGAAATATTTACTCCCATTAACAAGCATTAAGAATGCAGTAATGTCTACACTAATAACAGCAA
Organism: Mauremys reevesii; assembly: GCF_016161935.1. Taxonomy (NCBI): domain Eukaryota; kingdom Metazoa; phylum Chordata; order Testudines; family Geoemydidae; genus Mauremys; species Mauremys reevesii. The sequence continues at coordinate 283,931,102 of NC_052623.1, forward strand.
TATAAAAAGGACATAAAGTATCAGACACACTAAGGAAGAAAAATTCTGAGCCTGAATATCTAGCTAGTGTGGTGATGAAGTGGAAGTCACTGAGGTCCTTATCTAACTCCTGTTGAAGGCAATAAAAAGCCACCTATTAACTTCCAATGGGAGTTAGATCAAGCCCTAAATAAATTGAGGAGAAAAGTCCTGGAAATACTAAGTATTTCTTGTCCCTTAGAAAACAGCATTTAATAAAGTTGCTAGGGTCTCCATATCAGAGCCTAGAGTTGGCCATGGTCTATGTGTCTCAGATTAACATGATCAAACATTTTCCTATTTTGCAAATTGGTGGACCTGCCCCAAAGCTTGAGTTTTAGAAGACTGACAAAGGAGCCTGTAATAATCACCTCAATATGGAATACATTTAAGATTTCCCCTTATGGTGCAGCCTCAGATCATTAGTATATATCCAGGTCCTGAGAACTCTTCGCTTGCTTAAAGAAATGGGCTCTTATGTATTGGATAAGAAATTAAAACATTTTTTGACCAGCTAATTAAATGCTAACAGATCCACCTACAATGGATCTCACCATTCTGGGGTAAAATGCACCTCAGCTTCCTTTGTGAACTTGTTAAGTTTGCCCCTTTTTTGATATCAGACCTCCAGCAATCACCTCTGTATGGGTGCCCATGTCCCTCTCCTCCCTGACTGGGGATTTAGGCTTGAAGTTCCTCTGCAATTCACTGTAGTTCATCTGTGGTTTGCTTTTATCTCAAGAGCTATAATACTATCTACCTGTGACCAGCCAGCTTTCATAAAACACAATACATTTAATTTTGGGCAAAGCATTATGGAGAAAGCCAACAATAACAGTCTACATGTGTGCTAAGTTTACCAGGTGTCAACCATCTTTCACAAGGAAACAATGGCAGCTTTCCAGTACTTCAAACCCTTCCAGGAGGGTTTCACGCTCTTGATTACAATCTCATGTCAATTATTAGATCTAAATGAGGGATCCCCAGCTATTTCAGGCTTACCCTCTATATTTAAAGCTCTTTTTGACTCCTGAATCACTCTTGAACCTGGTCTGAACAAGTATATGCGGTTCACCCCAGAGGGGTGTCTGCATTGATCTAGTCATTTTAGAGTTCGCTTTGTAGTATGAAGCTAATGTTAACTCTAAACTATTGTTAGCCATGCCCTACTGTATAGAGGTAAGAGTTTTCACCAAAAAGCGAGGGGGAAGTTTAAAAACCAAAGAATGCAATAAGATGTTTTGGTTTTTTTAAATTGTGTAGGACACAAGCAATTAAACTGGCACATCAGGCTTAAGCAATTAAAATCAAACTAATACCACATACAGTACCAGCAAGAATAATAATAGTGCTTATCTCTTCAAAGGAGCTTTAGTACAGCTCAAGAACACTTAGTCTTTCATTTTAAATGACTTCTTTAAAAAAGGCAAAAGACAGACGCCCACACCTCTTAGCTTCTAGTAACCTCAGCCTCGAGCCAAATACGCTGTATTATGGAATTAATTAAATCTGTCTAAACAGAACACTCTATTAAAGTTATAGGACCAGGTTCCTAGTCCTTTATGGTTTACAGTTAGATAGCATGTTCGTTAGCTGGTGCTTGGTGCAGCTGTGTAAGACTAAGCCACCTTTCTGCATCCTCACAATTGTTACATTTCTTTTTTGTTGTATATGTTTTGGGTAACTTTTGTGAACAAAATCATCATCTTTCTTCTCCACCTTCCTTTCTCCTGCACCAGGCATCTTTAACTGAAATGGCTTATAAACATTTGTTGTTGTTCAAACCAGTTTCCTGACTAGTTTAACCTTTTGCTCACATTATTTCTGTGTGCCACTGGCAGTCACTGCCTTCATATACATGAATAAGCATTCCAAGTGCCAGCGGCTGCTAGCCTGAGATGAAGTGTGTCCTCAAGAAATTACCTACAATGCATTTTGTCCTGTTTAGCTAAAATGAATTTCCCTTTGATGGCTAGTGGTGGTGTTGTCAACATTGCTAGAGGTGATCAAAAATGTTCCAACTTGTGTGTGTGTGTAAACTGAAATGTGTGTCAGGGTCAGTTTCAATGAATCTCCTAATTTAAAAAAAATGGTTTTCAAAAATATTGAAACATCCTGTTTTGATGCGTTTAAAAGAAACTCTTGATTTTTTTCATTTAGAAATTATAGTTAATTTGTACTTTAAAAAAAGTTAGAATGAAACATTCTGAAATTATCAAAATGAAATGTTTAGATTGACCAGCTCTAAATATTTTTGGATTGTTTGTGAAAATTTTCATGATTTTTGACATTTGTCCTAATTCAGTATGGGAAATTAAAAAACAACAACAAAACCACTCAAATTCATGTGGGATGGGAAATCAGTTTCTTACATAGCTCTAAACATTTTTGCTATTTATCCAAGGTATCCATTGCCATGTTATGTAAGAACTGAACGCAGAAGCATAAACATGTCTTAGTGTTTGTGACTGGCTTAACATTCTTGACAGAAGTGATACACAATCCTTGAGCCAACTGACTGCCCGTGGGTGAATTTCATCTAGCATGCATAGTTCTAAAGTACTGTAATCTGAAATGAGTAGGCTGTGGGTGTTTCCAAAAACAAAGTGAAATACTCAATTGACTGACTGTTTTCTATAACAAAACAATTGCCATTATAATAACTCTTCTGGTATGTGATTATGTTTTTGATTGTTTTTCTCTTCCTGTTATCTATCTATCTCCCCCCCCCCCCTCAAACTTCTGCTTATTTTCACTCCAATAAGATGGTAGCAAATGTTTGAAACTTGTCTTATTTTCATTGGGTCCTATAGTTTGATAGCTTTTATGTTTGATGTACCCATTGTGTGCATTTTTCAAATGAAAAAATCAAAATTCTGTGATGAAGTCCTGGTCCACTGAAATCAATGGCACCACTTCCATTGACTTCAGAGTGGACAGGATTTCACCATAGTGTTTAAAAATTCCTTTATATCTTAATCATTGGAACATTTAGGTATATAGTTAACTTAATTCATGTGAGTACTCCCATTGATATCAATAGTTGACATGCATGCAGGTGAATAAATGTTTCTACCACTATGGCCAAAATTGGTATGTAAGTATTCTTTTTATATTCAGTTTTGCTTTTGCTGGCTGGATTTTTCTTCTATCAGACTTTTTTGTTATTAGTTTCTTTTAAGTAGCTACCAGAATATAAAAAGGTGGCACTTCAAAGAAGATATTTTGGTAAATATATTCATAGTAAAAATGTATGTTTAATTCACTATATTTTGATATTACAGTAATTTGCCAGGTCTTGCATAGTTTACCTGCTGAAACATAGTAACATTTATTAATCTGCTCTTTCATGTTGGCACTTAAGAGTAAATGCATGCAGAAGAAAACATATTTTTCCTTATTTGGTGGCAGCTTAATATTACTGTTCATTTTTCTAGAGTTAATACAACTCTTTTGTCTAAGAAACATAGCTGTTTACACTGTAGTCATTCAGATATGAGACAGCCATAAACAAATAGTGAATGGTTGGAATAATTCAGACTCTGTACTTATAAAGTTGTCCATGGCAGTAGTTCATGCTTGGTGTACTAAGAAAATGGAAGGAAAAAAGATTGCTCTAACAGGAGCAGCTGAAAGTAACTGAGGCTTTGGAAACATGTTTATCTGAATCTTCAGAAATTATTATTTAAAATGTTATGGAATAATTTATCATAGCCTCATTAATACAAAATAGGCTTATAGTGATTGATAGAATGACTAGAAGTGCTGCAGACATTGGAGATGTAACGTATCCAACTCTTCATTAACAAGCAGAAGTGAGGGTAGAGTTGGATTTCAGAACCTACATTTCTGACGTGTTTTCTTTTCATGTTAAGAGCTGTCTTTCCCATAATGAAATTGCATACCTCCAGTTCACTGGGGATACATAATCATTTCTGAGAGAATGGATGAATGCAGGTGGGGAATGAACAAACACTTCTGAGAAGTATTTGAGCATTGGGTGGTGGTCTCATATCACAGAGTAGATTATGCAAGTGTAATTAAAACTCCATGCATCTAATTAAGACAATACATATTAAAATAATGTTACTACAATGTAGATGGAAGAATGTAATAAAGGTCCTAATACAGCAGTCCTGATTTAACTTTTTTCTCTATTCTTCTCTGATGTTCAGCAAAAAAAAAATTATTCCTGTAATTTCAGCTGCTAATTATTTCTACTTGGTCTGAGTAGATATGGACACAATCTCAGACCGGGTGTCAGTACTGAGGAGGCTTGTGTGACTGTAGGCAAATGGTTGCTATTTTAGCACACTAGAGGGAGTACAGGAAGTTGTTAATCATTCTCAGTAGCGGTTTTGAAGCACCATGGAAGTTTTTATTAAGGGCAGGCATTCCTGCATGTACATACCTACCCCCTTTGTTCAAGAGCTTCAGGCTTCTAACTATTAGTAATGGATTCTGTTGGGGTACAAACATGGCAGCCATTTTGAGCACCAGTCAAATCCAGTCTACCCTACGACTGCAAGGAGCAGGTAGAGCTGCCTGAGGTAACAGACTGAATCTGTGGGTTGGATTTCATTAGTTTCCTGTAATTTTACAGGTTAGTTGGACCTTATTATTCTGCAGCAGTTATATGCTAAGGTATCTGTACAATCCTTAGTCCCCAAAAGGAAAATAAATATTTTTTTTATAGCAATGGCTTATAGTTAAGGGAATAGGGAAATTTTGCTACTTGCCTAAAAGGCTGCTGCCTTACTCTTTACTTAATTCTAAGCTTGCTTATCAGAATGAAAAGAGGGAAGATGTATTTGTGTGTACACACACACACACACACACACACACACACACACCATGGCTCTGTGCCTTGAGTTACAGAGCACCAATCAGATCTAGGCCAGCCCTGCAGAGAGAAGATGAAGCTATCAGGGGTAACCCTGACTGAATCCCTGTCTTGGATCTCAATACAGTTTCCTATAATTTTACAGACTTCAGTGGGATTGAGACAGGCAAAACACCATAAAGGAGAAATTGTAGACTAAAGGGAAATATTTTGTGAGTTGTATTATATCAGTCAGGCTCACACAGTGACTTTTGTTAACACCTACAGTAATTGTCAGTTTTTCTTATTGGAAGCTATGTATGTATGTGTTCAGTTTCATAGATGCTGAAATAATTGGTTAGGTGGTATAATTAAATGGTATTTATTTTAAAAACTATATAAAACCAGAGTGAGCCTACTTGAAAACAGAAGATCAGCGATTGTATGAAGTCCCAATCTCTATACTTATTTTGTGAGGTTTAAAAAATATTTTTCATTTTAAAGGAATATAATGGTTAGTTGATATTAGTCGAGCTAGGGTGCCATAAGAACAGTTTATCTTTGGAGTGTTATTCATTAAAATGGAATTTGGAAATTGCGGGGTGTGTGTGTGTGTGTAACTCTCTTTTATGGTAGAGACTGGCACTGGATTCCTAAGAAGGAATAGAAAGTGTATCCCATTATAATTTCCTATTATATTTAGAGGGTTCCTGTACAAAATCCAGCTGTAGTTTCTCACCAGAATTAATTTACTGTCTGTGCACATACCTGAAGTCATATCGAGGAATTCTGTAGCACAGAATTGGTAAGTAAATCAACCTACCTCCTTTATATGTAGGTTACATTTATTTGGGTAAAACTCATCAAACTCCTTAACTGAGGAATAGGCCTGGATGCTCATTTTTTCATAAGCAATAATTTGAAGTTAGCTTAGTTTCCAGTACTGTATATATCAAAGAAGGGGGTCCACTGTATAAATTGATAGTGATTATTTGCTTTTATCATACTTTTTCTGAGACTTTTTCTGGTATTAAAAACAATGAAAATGAGACAGGCCTAACATGTCTTGTCTTGTCCTCATTCCTGTCTGAGTGGTTATATAGTATTCTCACCAAAAATCCTATCTAGGTGTTGAAGGATGGCAGTGTGGTACAGTAGATAGGGCACTGGGCTGGGGCTCAGGAAACCTAGGGTGGAATCCTATCCTCATTGAAGTAAATGCAAAGCTCCCATGGACTTCAGTAGAGCCAGGATTTCTATTTCCAGCTGTCTGTCAGCTTAGGGCAAAGAGTAGTGACCATCTGTAAAATGGGATAATAATACCTTGCTTAGGCACTTGGAGATCTCTGGGTGAAAACAGCTATATAGGCCGCCAGTGGAATGATGGGATTTTTGCCATTGATTTCCAAAGGAGCAGGATAAGAACTACATTTTCTTTCCAATTACTATCATTATTATAACAATACATCATTGAAAGGCACAGAGAAAAGCAGCCCATAACTGTCATCTTATGAAACGCAATTTGCTGAGGCATAAAACCTCAGATTGGGTGTAAGTATTTTGTAAACTACTCACTTTGTTTTTTAAATATTGCTTGCATGCATCATCCTTAAATCATTTCCAGCCCTCTTCCATGCACCTGAACTTTGGAAGTATTTTCCTTTCCCTTGGTCCCACTCTGTTCTTCACAACGTTTAGTTTTTGGAAAACCTTTTATTAGTAATTTTGTCTTAAATTATTGCTGCACAGCAAAAGTTAGTTCTGAATCTGAAATCACTGTGGCAAATCCACAGCAATTCTAAATATATATTTTTTTCTGAGTAATTATTTTCTACAATGATTTCTGACCTCAACTGTCTCTTATGCCTCATTTACTGTAAATTACTGTTTTGGGTGTGATATGGATATTTCAAAGAGAAATATATCTGACACTAGCTATTATATTTGTTGGTATTTGACACGCTGACAGGACTAGCTTAGTGAGTCTTCCCCATCTCACGGCTGCAGTATTTCATAATAAGGCTGCAGATATTTGAGCTCTGGGAAAGAACAAACATTTAGATGTTCTGGTGTGTGCTATGGCTCCTGTCCTGTCGTCCCAGTTTGCAAGCTAGCAACAATGATCATTCAAAAGTCACTTGAGGAATTATGGGACCTGAGAAGGAAAAATGGAGGGAATCTTAACAAGAGATTCCAAACTCCCAGATCTCTACAGCCATAAACATTCCTCTCTTTAGGTTGACAATAAATGAGGGAAGAAGAACTTTGTTTGTCTGGACTTGGAAACAAAAGCTTTCCCCCAGGTTTTGTCTGAGTATTTGAGGGGATGGCAGAGTGAATGAGTGTCTAAGTAGTTCAGAAAACAGTGCCATAGCAGAGTCTGTCCTCGTGCAGTTTTCAGTATGTATTTTTGACATACTGATATGTTTTACTGTATATTAACAGTTCATTGGATAGCCTCCACATATTGTATCTGTTATAAACTACTCTTTGGAGCAATACAGTAGAACAGCAGTACACAGTTCCACTGTTCATGAGGTTGAAGTCCTAGAGGAAGAGGTGTCCTTTTTGTATCCTGGTTCATAAAGATTTTTGTAAGCCTTATTTACAATACCTTCATTCATTATTTTTGGAAGTTATCCTACCTTAGGGTCCAAATTGATTTGAGGATTTGACAAATAGTGATTACTTTTTTAGTTGATTTCTTAATTTTTATTGGGATTTTGAATAGTGATTAATGGTTTTGATGGGTACCCAACTAGAGACTTTGTAGAGTCCTAAATTCCAGAAAGGGCTGAGTAGTGCCCTTAGCAAATCAGGCCCCTTTATCATGTCGGGTACCCAAAATCTCTAGTCATGTTTGAAAATCTTGTCCTTTGGTCTTTCATTGTGAACTTTTTTATAAATTTATATTGTAAATATAAATTGTAAATTTATATAGATAGTTTAAACTTACCCCTTTCTATTACAATTATCAAAGGAAATTCCAGCTGTTTTAATGTTCTTAACAATTATTTCCTTTCATTTTTGTTGCCATTTCGCCATTTCCCCGCCCCCATCTCTAGTAAACAACCAGTGGCTATTAGAAATTAACTGATTAGCTCCAATGTTTATGCTAAGGTTTGTAGTCTTTCAGATTATTACAAAAGTGCATTAAAATTAAATGATATTATGCAGGATAAGATGGTGAATTGTCAGTTTTTTCATGGAAGGAAGAGTGTTCAGTTTTTAAGGCTAGCAGGATATAACTACTTGTCTCATGCTGCTCTCCTCCACCGTTGCTTAGTAATACCATGTGGAGCACTGTAGTTAAAGTACCTTATTTCTAAACTTGCTCAGCCTATGTTGCACTGAAAACATATCAATGTGCCTTCAGTATGTAAATATTTCGCAGGGTTAGGCTGTATCATGAGGCTCCAGGCAGATTTCCCAGTAGGGCTCAGGACCTGGAGGCCTCCCACTGCAAGCTGTGGCAAATCAAGGATAGATATGTTGATCCAGGAATCTAAGCCTGGGACCACCAAAATCTGACACTTTCAATCTATCTGTGGAGTCACCGTTGCTGAGTTAGGTGCAAGTGGTAGGGAGGCAGGGACTCAGCTTCCTCTCAGTTTAAATTTGAGAGGCAGTCAATGATTTCCCATAATACATAGCATGGCAACACACTAATGTTAAACCCAGAGAGACCAAATGTCAGGGAGGCAACGTGTGCCAGCACTTGCAGTAAAATGGTCTCTCTGAAGGTGTGCATGTGGCTGTCTGAATGAGGGGTGGGGTCTATGTGACTTCATTTCTGGGACACTGTGTGTGAAGAGGAAGGGGGAGGAGTGGGTGTGTGAGTGTGGGTTAGCCATGGGAGGAGTGAATGGGTGAATGATGCATGCATGAGAGACTGAGGGAAATGGAGTCAAGAAGGCAAAGTATGAGTCCGAAGGGAAGAACATAAGACTCGGATTGCAAGGCCTTTAGGGCAGGGCCATCTTTTAGTTCTGTGTTTATACAATTCCTCACACAACGGGGTCCTGATCCATGATGAGAACCTAGACACTAATGCAATACAAATAATATCAAAAGGTGATGTGAGAGAATTTAAAAAGAAAATGAATTGGTGGAGAGAAAGGAAGTTAACGGAAAGGGATGATAGGGAGAGATTCATGATGGAAACTAGGTGGAAGGAAAAATGAAAATTATACAGGACAAGTGGAGAGAAGAATATGGGATTGTGGGGGAGGAAGAGAAGAAAATTGGACTTATTAAAATGCACATGGAAACAGAAAAGTGGAGATGAGGTTTATACCAGAAGCAAAGGAAAATTGTAGCGAAGGAACAAAAGGGGGAAGAGGAGGAATAAAAGAGAGACGCCTGCTTTGAATCAGATCCTCACCTGGTATAAAAGAGGGTAGCTCTATTGGCCTTAATGGAGATGAACAAATGTGCACCAGCTAATCTCTACTGAAGTTTCCACCAGGGCTGGATTTATATTTTATGTGCCCCTAGGCACAGCATCTTCAGTGCCCCCCCCCTGCTATTCTTCCTCCCCTTGCCTATAGCTGACCTTTGTGTTACACAGTTTTAGAGAGGTAAGGTGCCCCTAGAACGCCAGCACCTAGGCACGTGCCTACTGTGCCTACTTAGAAATCCAGTCCTGTCCAGCAGAAGATCTGGCCCAGTACATCTACTTAAACTTTATTTTCAAAATGTTAAAATAAATATGCAAATGCCTTCCTTAAGATCAACCTAAAAGGATCCTCTTTGCACTTTTCCATTAAAACCTTTGCCCAATGAATTCATCTATATATGCTCTGTATAAGGCAGCCCATCACCAGCCCACAACAAAGTATTGTTCCCCTTAAACTGCAGTGTTAAAAATGGAAAGGACTGTCTCTTCTGGGAAAATAGTTGTGAAATATTTAGACTGCTCTGGAATATGAAATGAGAATGGTCTCTAATGATAAAGAATCTTTCTTGGGGGGCAATAGGGAATCTAATCCAATTTAAACTGATAAGTGTAGTCAGTACTTTCATGCATAAACTGCCACATTATCAATATTTCTTTTAAAAGGGAGAAAATTATGAGAGGAGCATAATTATAATCCTTTGAGAATCCAGACCCAGCCCTGCTGTGAGATAAATCACTTTTTGAAGAAAAAAATCAAATTCATCCTCATTAGCTTGCTCTATGTAATGTGTGTACAGTAGTAAAGTATATCATTTAAGTAAAAATCTGTTCCTGGCAGGCTGACAAAAGTAATTTAAAAACTGTCTTTGTAATTATCTCAGCCATGGTAAGCAGAAATGTTTTATCCAAACACAGTTTAGAAGATAGGGGTTGTGAGTGCTGTATTATTGATTTAAAGAGCTGTATTAATAATCAGTAATATTAGTGGTAATAAATGGATAGCATCGTTGGCAGCTGAGTTGTTAGCTCAGGCAGTGAAGAATCACGAATTAAGATCTAGAGGTCCCAGGTTCTATCTCTGCTACTAACAGCCCACCTAGAGGCATCGGTGTTGCATATGGAAGACCCAGAGAATATTGCGGTAAGATTTTGAGAATTTTATGTCTGCCTCTGGGAGCCAGAGACTATGTGCCTGGCCTGAGCCCCTTCAACAAGTTGTTGCATGAAACCAGATTTCAGGATTGTGGCTTTAGCTAGTTCTGTCAAGTTCTCTAGCCAGACAATTTTTCTGTGATGCATTATAACAAAATTGGCCAATGTTAATCTTTTAAATATTTGCACGTATGCTTTTTTAAGGTGATGGTTTTTCTCCCAGTCCAGACAACCATGTAGTGTGTCTGAACTGCAGTGTGGGCATAAAACTTTCTAGTTAAATATAAGTAGGGTTTGCCTGAAATTATAAAAGGAAAGTAAATTCAACTCTGCGTAAGAAGATTATTTTCCAAGGTAGGAAGAGCCAGTGAGGAAGTTTGTTTGAAATATACATAGATAATGTATAATAGCATGGGAAATTATGGAGACTGGAACAATCTTATGTACTTTAATATATGCTATAACAGAAAACAACTAATTTGAGGGTTTTTTTGTATTTAGATATTATAGGAAACATCCCCTTCATTGGCAGAAAGATGGCCTGGATGGTCTGATTACTATGATTCTAATATACTGAACAGACTTGAGGCTGTGTATTGTAAACATCTGACATGTTTACATCAGTTTTTATGGGAACTATTGTTGAGCTTGTTTCTATGCACACTACATGTTCTCACTTGAAAAATATCTCACTTAGACCTCTCATAAGGAGACCAAAAGATGCACAGATCTGACTGTTACTAAGATTTCCAGGTATGTGTGGTACCATGTGCAGTCTAAAAATATTCCGTGACTTCAAAAGACAGTCCCAGGTTAAAGAGCTTATTGCAGTGTGTCATGTTTAGTCTGTAAATCTTTAATCAACTTTTTTTTGTTTTTCATCTCATTCTTTAAATTGCTACTATTTCATAAAAATAAACCTATGTTAAGGCTGCACAGTTAATTACACAAGTTGGACAGTGGCAAAGTTCAGGCTGCGGACAACTATAACTGTTCCCACTTTCATAGATTCCAAGGCCAGAAGGTACCATTGTGATCATGTAGTTTGACCTCCATTATAGAATAGGTGAAGATAATTCCTAAAACATATATCTTTTTAGAAGAATAGCCAGTCTTGATTTTAAAAACTGTTAGTGTTGGAGAATCCACCATGATCCTTGGTAAGTTTGTTCCACTGGTTCATTACTCTGACTGCTAAAAATGTATCCCTTATTTCCAGTCTGAATTTGTCTAGCATCAACTTCCAGACATTGGATCGTGTTACACCTTTCTCTGCCAGGTTGAAGAGCCCATTATTAACTATTTGTTCCCTGTTTAAGTACTTATAGACTGTAATCAAGTCACCCCTTAACCTTCTCTTCATTAAGCTACATAGATTGAGCTCATTGAGTCACCATAAGGCACATCTTCTAATCCCTTTAATCATTTTCATGGCTCTTCTCTGAACCCTCTCCAATTTGTCAATATCTTTCTTGAATTCTGGGCACCAGAACTGGACACCATATTTCAGCAGTGGTTGAAGAGGTAAAATAACCTCTCTACTCTCCTTGAGATTCCCCTGTTTATGCATCCCAGGATTGCATTAGCTCTTTTGGCCATAGCATCACACTGGGAGCTCATGTTCAGCTGATTATCACTGTGACCCCCCCCAAATCTTTTTCAGAATCATTGCTTCCTAAGATAGTCTCCATCATGTAAGTTTGGCCTACATGCTTTGTTCTTAGATGAATAGATTTACATTTAGCCATATTTAAAATACATATTGTTTGCTTGCATACAGTTTACAAAGTGACCTAAATGACGCTGAATCAGTGCCCTGTTCTCTTCATTATTGACCACTCTTCCAATGTTTGTGTCATCTGAAGACTTATTAGTGATGATTTTGTGTTTTCTTTCAAGATCATTGATAAAAATGTTAAATAGCATAGGGCCCAAAACCAAGCCCTCTGGCACCCCATTGGAAACACGCCCGGTTGATGTATTCCCCATTTGCAATTGCACTTTGAAATCTATCAGTTAGCCAATTCTTTATTTAATATGTGCCATATAAATTGTTTTAATTGTTTAATCGAAATGTACAGTACCAAGTAAACACCATATAGAAATCTATTACATCATCAACACTATTACCTTTATCATCCAAACATGTCATCTCATCCAAAAAAAAGTCAAGTTAGACAGGATACATTTTCTATAAATCCATGTTGATCTGCATTAATTATATTACCCTAATTTAAATCTTTATTAATATTAGCAAATGTTTGACAACCACACAGACCTTTCCTTAAGGGACTGAGAGAGTTAGCTATAAAAATAACATAGGCTCTGATTCAGCAATGTGTTTAAGCATGTACCCAACTAATCACATAAGTAGTCCCCTTGACTTGGTTGAGACTACTCATGTAGCAGTATAGTTTCGGACTCTCTAGTATGGCCAAAAATGGTCTAGTTTTATTGCATGCTATGAATTTTTGAGTTCATGGATGGGTGGATGAGAACAATGCACAAGAGAAGGGATTTAAGGCATATCTACACTGCAATCAGGAGATAGGATTGCTGCAGGTGTAGGCATATCTCATCTAGCTTTGACTGAGCTATCCTGCTAAAAATAGCAATATAGCCACTACAGCAAAGGTGATGGCATGAGTTAACTTCAAGAGTGTGTATCTTGGGCTCTGGGAGGGACTATATTCTGGCAGCCAGCCAGTGCCATGGCTGCATCACTACTTTTAGCAAGCTTTTTGGGTATGCCTGTGTGCTGCCAAATAGACGTACCCCTAGTGAATAACCTAGCATGAAAAGGGAGGAAATGTATAAGCAGTAATGTACAAGCACTAAAGCTTTTCCCTATGTGGCTGCTGTATTAAAATAAATAAGTTAAAGCTAAATAATTACAGGGTTAAAAGAGATAAAACAGAGGAGAAGAGTGACTGATTTCCAGTACTCACTTGAGAAAAATCCTGACTTGCAAGTCGCTAAGGGTATGTCTATACTACCTGCTGGATCGCGGGCTGTGATCGATCCAGCAGGGGTTGATTTATCACATCTAGTCTAGACGCAATAAATCGCCCCCCCCAGTGCTCTCCCGTCGACTCCGGTACTCCACCGGCGCGAGAGGCACAGGCGGAGTCAGCGGGGGAGTGGCAGCAGTCGAGTCACTGCAGTGAAGACACCGTGGTGAGTAGATCTAAGTACATCGACTTCAGCTACATTATTCACGTAGCTAAAGTTGTGTAACTTAGATCGATTTCCCCCCCCCCTCCACCCCGCCCAGTGTAAATCAAGCCTAGGCATGTCACTGTTTAGCCCGGCATCTCCCAGGGGTCTAAATATCAAAGCACTTAAGCATGTGCTTAACTGTAAGACTTGGTCTTAAAAGGGCAAAAATATCAATTTTAGTTAATACCATTTTTAGATGTTCTTGATACTCCTTTCAAGTTATAGTCTCTGGTTCTAGGCTTTAAACAGGCTTGTTCAGGCTTAATTTCTGGTGTATCACAATCCATTTTAAAAGCATTTGAAAGGTACTATATAAATGCCAAAGTATTGCTATTATTGTTCAGATTTGCTTTTAATATATATTTGAAGATATATTATACTCTTAAATCTAGAGGGTGTTTGAGTGCAGAATTTTGGTCAGGTTTGTCCCAAAGCTTGACGAAAGTAACAATATACTCATGCAATTTTATACAACTAAATTACAGTTTTGTTAAATAACAACTTAGCTTGGGGAGACCATAATGCAAGTTGTCCATCCACTGAGTTCAATGTTCAGTCTTCACATTTTGGAATATAAGTTGATTTTTCCCTTTTTTAAAAGCAGTCTGTTTGCCATGTCATTGCAATATATAATATCTAATCCTATCTTGATCTACAACAAGTCAGCACTATACTCAATATATGCACTAGTTACCCCTGAAATTCAATTGTTTTTGGTTGCTCTCCTTTCATTGCATCTGATGATCTCCTCTCATTGAACAATAGATCCTCTTTGCACAGTGTGTCTTCACAAAGATCCTCTCTATGCAGCTTGACATCCCACTCTGTTGCCTATTGAGTGATATATTTCTGTTCAGGGCTTCACTGATTATTTTACCTTTGCTTTTACTTTTGATGCAGTTTTCCTGCTCTCCTTCTGTCCTTTACATGGAGTTAACTGGTACCAGCATCTGGTTTAGAGGTTAAAAGACACATGACGGAATGAATATGTTGTCTTAACAGTTGACTTGAGAAAGGTTATGGAAAATATTTTTCTTTCCTTAAATAAACCACATGGCTTACACCACTCAAAACCTCTTTTTGCACGTGTACCTCCTTCTTTCCTATCTGGAAAGGATACAATAATACTCAAAGGAGCCTTGCTGACACTAGTACAACCTTAATCTAATATACATTTTCTGAATAACTAAAAATACATAAAATACTTTCTAAACTGAATAAACTATGTTCAACAAATTTGCCCAAAAGGCTGATGCATAATTTAAGGCTGCCTGAGGGAAGCTTCAATTGGTGCTCTGGCAATTTGTTCATGTTTTCCTGACTTATCACAAAGTGAATTAGAAAATGAAATCTGACTTTGTTTAATGTAGCAAGTTTTTATATTTATACTGTCTACCGGTGATGTGCAGAATGTGGCTAGTATATTTTAAATAGCTAATAAAGTCTGACCATGAAAGCATTTCAAGACTTTGCAGTAAGGAGCAAGACATAAATACTTCAGTGATGTGTTTTAATGAAAAACATAAAATGTTTTAAAAGTATGAATGTTGATTGGACTGACCAACAACGACGACTAGGAAAATCTCTAGAGGCTTCCCAAAGCCCTGCAAACAACATCAGCTTAAGGTCCTTCCTATACTCAAACAGCAAGTAGCTGGTATAAAAATTATCCAGCATCCTATACCATTATTCCTGGCTTATGTTTACCTTCACTACTGCAAGAACCACATTTATGATCTTTATAGAATTAGGGTTACTAAGAAAGATAAGGCTGATAGTATTGCCCCAGGGACAAAGCTACTTACCTTACTGCAGATAAATCCATGTTTCCTGCTTTGCATAGGATGGTAATGATACCAAAAACTGTTTGTTGCACAAGCCTTTATTAGAATGTTCATATTTTTGGGTTGAATTAGTGTTGACTGTTTTATTTATTGGTGTGATCATGAATGCTGACAGATTAAGAGCCCTGGCTACAGCCAGACACAACTTTGCCAATGTGCTTCAGTCCATTCTTCTGCAACACCTCTACTATTCCAATACCAAGGCATCTTAGAACAGAGACTGCCAGGTGTGACAAATTGTGCAGTGCGGTGGAATGATTAACCATTGGGTTCATGATGACACCACGGAGGTCTCTGATCTGTGTTTTATTATAAATGATTAAACGCAGGTGTCCAAACACAAAGGACTGATGAATCAATCCAGTGAACCCACTATCTCTCAGACTTGACTTCTTGAACACTCAAAATCACAGTCAATTTTGAAACTTTTAACTTTTAGCATTTTCAGGGCCTGGGCATCACATGTTATAGCTGTCTCTGTAGTGGCAGTATCCTTGGACCTTGGTGTGTATATACCTCATGTCATCTTTTATTGCCTGTTAATAATTTTCATGTCTTCATTTCCTAGCTGAGAGAAGAGTTTTTAATCTGCTGAAGAAACACTCAAAGACAGGGAAACAGTGAGGTCTTTACAGATGTAAATCAGAATGCAAAATGGCCAATCATATAGGCAAGAGAGAGTGAGTGTAGATTTTTGTGTCAACTAGAAAACCTAAACTTTTCAGCTTTAACTACCGCTAGTGTTTGGTTTTCAGTTGGGAACACAATGTTCCCCCCACCCCATTGTTTGCAGAGGAAAATATAATCAGGAAGTAATTCTTCTAATAAATATTTATATTCGATGACAGGAGTGTTGCAAGAATCATTACTCCTATTTCCATTCCTGTGCTCTTCTCTGCACTTGTAAGCAATCCTGTAGCATGATTCTGCTTTGATTTACTGTATTAAACTTCAAGTAGATTCTATATTTTAGTTACTTGAAATACTTGAATTATTTATTTCCATTTGTTTAGGTTCAGTTTTATGATCTCAAGTGCCATTGACATTGTCAAGTGGGTGCCACATGGTTGAAATTTAACAGCTCCATTGCTTCTGTGAAATGTACTTTTGTGTTTGGCTTAATATGCATAAGGGTCCTCAGGAAAAGTATAGCAAGCATAAAAGGGAAGCCCTATTCTAGCATGTAATGACTTTGGGGGAAAACAAATTCAAAAGTGCTTAAGTCCCATTGAAAGTCAATGGGACTTAAGCTCCTAAGTCACATACATACTTCAAAAAAGTCACCTTTTATCTCTCAATAGACACCTTTGTACATATGATTTGTCTACTGTTTATAAAACTGAAAATGTACTACGCAGTGGTCTCACGCTTTGTTCAAAGTACTTTTCTACTCACCAGTTACTGATGAAGAAAGACAACAAATAAGGTATTTTCTAGTGTGAGAGGGGAAAAATATGTTTTCTGTATCTCCTTCATTTGGCTCAGATTTTAAAACTACTAAGAACCTGAAATTTCCAAAAATAAAAGGAACAGTGATGTAAATAAGTCTAACACACACAATGTTGGATTCACACAATATTTTCATTATTTTTCATATAGGTAAATCACAAATAAAAAGGGCATATTTGGAAGTTAGTTGCCTACTCCATATGAACTGGTAAGAAGGAGCAGTAAAGGGAAAAGGACCTCATATGCTAGTTTTCTTAGATAATCTGATTGAATACTACAATAAATGTGTGGATCAGGAACAGTGGACTGGATTCTCCATGGCATAGTTACTTGTCTAGTTATTAATATTTGTGTAAAGGGAGCATATAATGTTGCATTTTGGATTTGTAATATTTTACATGCAAATTGTTCACCCTTTGCAATGTGTAAATGACTACATCTAGTACAGGATGGTGCTATATCTATCTGGGCATCTATATTTAAATTGTGTATACGTGCTTGAGTACATCTTTATTACATTTTGTTACACTGAGATTTAGGCTCTCAAACTTTTTTTTTGCTCTTGAGGTGTAACTTACTATGTATAAATTGTTTTTTCATGTAACTTATTCAGAATGCATGAATATTACATATGAATATAAATTTGCACTGCATTATGCGCGCTCTCTCTCTCTCTCTCTCTCTTTCTCTATAATATATATATAAAAAAAAATAAAACCAGTGGTGAATCTCTTGAATGTGCTTACATTGGGTGCATTCTATTATTTTATCAAAGTATTGATGAAGACTCAAATTGTATTATGCCCCAGAACTATTGAAGGAGCTACTATAACTCTTTGGGAATCAGAAAAATGGCTCTTATTTCTAGAAGATTTATGTTGAAATTCTGCTGAGTAAAGTACACAAGGCCTTCTTTGCTTGTTCCATCTCTGCTTTTGGGCTTTAAACCTCAAAATGCTTCAAGAAAAGTTTTAAGTATTTTGACAGAGTAATATTGAGTTTCAGGAAACAGTAGATGTCTGGACTGGCTCGTTTTACATGAAGAAAATGAGCAAAATGCTAGTAGAATTAATTCTAAGAGATTAGAGCCCTTAAACAATAACAAATGTTGCTAGTAGTGATGGTTGTAGTATGCTCTAAAGACGTTACAGGTCTCCATATAGTATAGGCCAGCATCTGTGTTGTGTGGGTGGTTATCACATATTCTGCTGTTTTTGTAGCCATTCTGAATAGCAACTCATGGTCTGGCACATGGGGAGAGGTGAAAACTTGCTGACAATATGTTTGTGATTCCTGCATTTAAATTCTCCCTGGGCATCAAACTTCAGTCTGTTGACTGCAGCTGAGACTCAGCATACAGTCTTGATGAATGGCTAGTCAAACCTTCAGAGTAAAGTGAAAGAAAATGTAAAAAAACTAAAACCCATCACCACCATAAATTCTTCACAAAATAAAATATGCTATGAAATCCTCCAATGATGCTGTGAAATATAATTTGATATGGAAGAGGTTCGATTGTTCAGCTCTCCAGTTCATCTTGAGAGTATGATGTATGTTATCCATTGGTTCCACTGTAACAACATAGTAGCTTTAAAGTGATCATATATGACCTCTAATGAGGACATACGAATTTCAGCTATTACTATTGAGGCGAAGATCAGGCTTTAGCTGGATCAAGACTGAATTACTTCTTACTGTTAGAGAGAAGCCCTTTTGCAGTATTTCAAGGTTAAAGCAGCTTACACCACAGCTTCCTATTATAGCTGATGTATAAGCACAGCAAAATTTCTACTCCTTTCCAATCCTTCTTTGTAAGTTTACCACTTGAAAACATGAATCCTAGATATTCCTATTCTTATTTTTCAGGGGCCTCTGTGCATTCCCACATAAGGTCTAATGCTTTGAGACCAAGCTTTGGAACCGAATAAGAAAGCAATAAGCTGTGGGGCGCAGCAGTGTTCTTATGCTAAGATTTGATCGTTTCTGCCTATATAAAAGAGCACAACTCCACCCTGTCAGAAGTAGGGCCCTGCAACTGTACCTGCTCAGCTGATGTCCTAACAAGTCAGCTTGGCTGCCTGATGGACCACCCTGCATAACTGGCTGAGGAAGCTATCAGACTGGTTTTTAAGCCCAGCAGCAGCAGCAGGTCCCGTGCTTCTCAACACCTGGGGACTCTCTATCTCCCTTGGTCATCTCTCTAAGCTCTGCTCCTGCTTTGCTCCTCCATGGCTGCAGCCCAGACACTGCCCTGCACCCAGCCTTGCTCCTGCCTCAGATCCAGCCCTGCTCCTGCCTTCCCTGACTCCTGGTAATCCACTCCTGACTCCAACTCTGACCTGGTCTGCTGAGTGACATCCCCCTCAACTACCTCAGTTACTTTACTGCCACCACAGAAAGTTAATGGAACTACCTCCCATGAACTGTGAGCTAGTTAGCCTCTGGTATTATTATTTAGTTAGAGTAGTTGGGGCTTGCCTTGTATTATTTTCAAAGCTATGTTGGGTCCTGAACCACATGGAAATTCAGAAGGTGTGTTACTTGGTAAGCCATCTTTCCAGAGATGGATGCACATGTTTGGCACCTAGCATGTCATTTAATGTCTCAGTGCATAATTCTCCGTGCCTTCTCTCCTTGGAGGATATGACAGATAGTTAAGACTGTGGGCAAATGTGGCTTCTTTGAGCTTTCATCCAGACCACTCTAACACTCCTTCAGAAGTTATGAGGCCTTCTGTAAAGGAACCTGAGACGCATCTTGCCACGCCAGGTTTAGTGCTGCCCTTGATGTTGACATCCCTGAGGCAAACACTTATGGGGGCTGAGCCTGGCACAGTCCAGCACAGCAGACTCCAACAAATCAGACTGCTCTGCCACAGAGGTCAGTACAACAATCTTCCTTGGTGCCCTTACTGGTTGACACCACCAGTGAGAATCATGCTTCCAGATCTCCTCATGGCTCTGTTCCAGGGAAGACAAAGGAAAAAGAGGAAGTATTCTGATCCATGAAAGTAGCCAAAAGAAGAGAAGTAAAAGAGGCATAATTTTCCTTGAGCTCCATTTATGCATGTCACATGTGGAGACCCCTTACGTATTTCAACGCCACTCTTGCCATGCACGCCTCTCAGCTTGAAGCTGAGGCACTGAATGACTTGGACACCTCACCAGTCTACACAGTTCCAACACAGTTGATTTTCCTGATCTTCGGCTCGTGACTGGAGGCCCTCCAAATATTTACACTATGCCACCCCTGCTGATCTACACAGCAGTATTTGTTACTAATATAAACTTGGAAAATCCTTGAAGAGCATGGGATCCCCTCAGAGTTGACATAGCAGCTCCTCTAATTGTTAATTTCCTATACACTGGAATGCACGGACATCCTTGAAAAAGGAGAGATTAGGTACTAGTCACTGTTTTTCTTTTGAGAGTTGTCTTTGGACATTTACACTCCACCCACCTGCCTCTGAGTTCTTTGTGTTTCAGGATTCTGTGGGTTAGGGAGAAGGAACTGAGGTTGGTGGAGGTATGCGCTCCCCTTCTATAGATAGAGCCAATTATATCAACCTAGTACAAGAATGCTACTGCATCCCCCTAACAGACTTGGCTTTATTGTACGGTTCTTTATTATACAGCTGTTGGATCCCATAAAAGGGAATGCACAGAGGCAACTCTCAAAGAAGAGCGGTTACTAGTCAGTAACCCCTCTTTTCTAAATTAAATCCAGCAATTGCCATATCAGACACTAGTGTTTAGGTTTTTTTAAGACAATTCACCTGAGAGTAACTATTCAGAGAGCTTAAATTCATAATTTTGCTAGATAGTAAAAATCATAGCCTGAACAGAGGCTTATTACAATTATTATTTATGGCTTATTACAACAATCTATATCTAAGGCTACATTTTAGTCATGGGTATTTTTACTAAAAGTCATGGACAGGAACTGAGAGCTGCGGGGCAGTGCCTGAGGGCAGAGGCAGCTTGCAGAGTCGCCTGGCCACGCCTCCACCTAGGAGCCCCCCCACGCGAGGTAAGCGCTGCCCAGAGCCCTCACCCCCTCCTGCACCCCAAACTCCAACCCTGAGCCCTCTCCCACACCCAAACTCCTGCTGCTGGGGGAGAGGAGGGCAGTGGCCCGAGACTGTCCCAGCAGCAGCCAGTGCGGCTGGCCCAGGGGCTGCCTGATCTGCCCAGGTGGCCCCTGGCCCAGCTGTACCGGTTGCTGCAGAAGTCACGGAGGTCCCAGAAAGTCACAGAATCTGTAACCTTCATTACAAACTCACAGCCTTATAACCCACTAACCCCTGTTTTGTCTTAGGACTACATGAATGTTAACAGGCTACTTCACCTTAAAAGGTCCCTTAGAATATGTGCTAACTGCTTATACTAAATTATTTGTGTCATCGCATATTTAGCTGTGAGACTCTACAGCTTTGTTTACAGTACAGACCTTACAGTGGCATACTTCTTGTACCGCTGCAGCTGCACCACTGTAAGCTCTCCCGCCAGCATAATTATACCACCCCTAATGAGTAGCGGTAGTTATGTGTGCGGGAGAGCATCTCCTGCCAACATACCATTGTCCACACTGGTGCTTTTGACAGTGAAACTTTTGTCAGTTGGGGATGTGGTTTTTTTCATAACCCTGACTGAAAAAAGTTTTACCAACAAAAGTGCTAGTATAGACAAAGCCTTAGTACCTTTCCCAGACCTGAGGAAGAGCTCTGTGTAGCTCGAAAGCTTGTTTTTCTCACCAACAGAAGTTGGTCCAATAAAAGATAGTACCTCACCCACCTTGTCTCACTAGTATTCAGGATAACAGTGATTAGTCTGGACTGACCATCAGGGAGTCCAAATGCTCCTGTTTTATTCAGGTTACTATAACATACCTATTATGTAGCTTCAGGCTCTTAGTGGTTAGAGACTTGAAAGTTTCTGTATGGTTTAGCCCAACTCTGATTCAAAAATTGTACTTTTGGGGGAACAGAAGATTTTATTTTTTTTCTTGCAGAAATTTTTCCCATGTCGTATTTAGAATCAAATAGAAGTCCCATCAATGACCAGCTTAACATCAGACATGCACAAAGGAATATTCATTTAAAATGTCATTCCCACATTTGCAGTTGACAAAATGAACTGTGTAAATTGGAGCTTGGTTACTGTTTTTTTCATAATTCAACATGATCCCTGCCATTTATTATGTTGCATATTTTAGTGATGATGATGATGATGTGTGCAGTTTATGAGCTGCCAAGCTCATCAAACTAATCTGAACTGCTCCCTTCCCCCCCACCCCCAAAAAAAGTGTCTGTTGGGTAGGAGGGGATACAGAGTTACCTTTTATGTTAATAGCAATGCTTCCTGGTGTCCTCCTTACCCTTGTGACCCATATCTGTGATCTTTTAAATTGAATGTATCTGTCATTTATTATCAGCTCTATTTTAATTTCCTCTCCAGCTTACACTGCAAATAAGACTTCTAGCTGTTTTTAATTTTTCCCTTCTGACAGAAAGACATATCTGCATGATTAAAATGCCAGATATCTTTATAACTGTTATCAATTACATTAATTAATAGAAATAGCAGTTGAATTTGCACAGAAAAATGTATTATTCTAAATCTTTGTTAATGCATAGCCGTCTATAAACTACTGTTTCTCCCACATCCCACTTATTTTTCACCTATCAGTTTATGCATAATTAATATCTGCTTCTCTAACAAGTGTGCTGTGTAGTTATAATATGCCTCAATATGAAGTATAGGCCCATTGGCTTTGATGCCTTTTTACTTCTTAGGCAGAAAGAATTTTTTTTCATAAAACAAATTGTGCTTATTAAGTGGCTCAGTTATCTGAATGCCAAACAGACCCGTGACTATCACATAATTTCCTTTAAATTAAACTACACACCACTCAGCTCACATTAAAAAAGTAAGAATCATAATAGCCCCAAAGAGAACACATTAATAGGAGAAACTGAAAGAGCATTGAAAGTGCAAGGATCTACACTGGCAGGCTCCAGTGGAGGGTAAAGCCTAAGGGTGCTTCAAATATGCTTTGGATTGAAATTCTGAATCCTCTTCCTATACTTTTCTTGCTGTCTGGTTCTCCTCCAGTGTTCCTGGCCCAATCTTATATTACCTCCTTCCCATCCCCAAGCCTGGCTAGTTTTTCCTCTCTTGGCCTTTCTGTGAGTCCCTTGGGCCTGCCAGTGCTTTTGCAACCTTTCTTCATTATGGCCCTATTGTCCCTCCCATCTATTCTGTGTTCCACTCAACTGCATTTTATTAATCTTAATCTGGAGGAGGATCTCCATGGGGTCTTGCAGATGGAGGGCAATGCTATAGGAGCGGCTGGCCTCAGGGGCATATGTCCCTGAATTTTTAAGGCAAGCTAGAAGTGTTCCTTTCAAAAAAGAGGTTTTGTGATGGAAATCTGACAGACCCTTAGGTGAAATGGTGCCTGGAAGGCATGGCAATAGTTTTGAACCCTATGGTTAGCAGAGTATCACATTGAATATATGTACGAACCACAAACATGTAGGGACAAAATTAGAAAGGTTGATATTAAACTAGCAGCTAGAGACATAAAGGTTAACAAGACAATTTTACAAATATATTAGATGTAAGAGGAAGACTAAGGACAGGGAAGGCTTGTTACTTGATGAGGAGGGAACGACAATAATAGCAAACAGAGCAATGGCCGAAGCATTAAATGCCCCCCCTTTTTTCATCAAAAATTTTAACAATGATCAGCTGATTAACATAGTGAACATCAGTGTAAGTGGGGTCCAACCTGAGGTTAAAATAAGGGGAAAACAAGTTAAGAATTAAGTTAGATGTCTTCAAGTCGGCAGGACCCAATGAAATAAATCCTAAATTATTTAAGGAACTGGCTGAAGAGATCTCTGAGTCTTTAGCTATTATCTTTGAGAACTCATGGAGGATGGAAGAGATTCCAGAGGACTGGGAAAAGGCAAATATAATTATCTATAAAAAGGAAAATAAGGACAATGCAGGGAATTACACCTCTACCCCGATATAACGTGACCCGATATAACATAAATTTGGATATAACGCGATAAACCAGTGCTCGGGGGCGGAGGGGGAGGCATGGCTGTGCACTCCGGTGGATCAAAGCAAGTTCGATATAAAGCAGTTTCACCTATAACACGGTAAGATTTTTTGGCTCCCAAGGACAGTGTTATATTGAGGTAGAGGTGTATAGGGTGGTCAGCTTAACTTCAGTACCCGGAAAGATAAAGAAGCTGTTTGTAAGCACCTGGAATATAATAAGGTGATAAGTAACAGTCAGCATGGATTTATCAAGAACAAATCATGTCAAATAACCTAACATCCTTCTCTGACGGGGTAAAAAATCTTGTTGATAAGGGGGAAGCAGTAGATGTGATATCTCTATTTGAATAAGGCTTTTAGTACTGTCTCACTTGACCTCATAAACAAAATAGGGAAATATAGCCGAGACTCACCTATTATAAGGTGGATATCTAACTGGTTGGAAAACCATACTCAGGTAATAGTTATCAAAGGTTCACAGTCAAGCTGTAAGGACATATTGAGTGGGTCCTACAGGTATCAGTGTGGGGTCCCTCAGTGACCAGTCCTGGGTCTGGTTCTATTCAATATCTTAAATGATTTGGACAGAGCTTATAAAGTTTGCAGATGATACTAAGTTGGGAGGGGTTGCAAGTGCCTTGGAGGACAGGATTAGAATTCAAAATGATCTTGACAAACTGGAGAAATGGTCTGAAATATATAGAATGAAATTCAATAAGGGCAAAAGCAAACTCCTTCACCTAGCAAGGAATAATCAGTTGCACAAATACAAAATGGGAAATGACTGCTTAGGAAGGAGTGCTGCAGGAAAGGATCTGAGAGTTACCGTCAATCACAAACTAAATATGAGTCAACAATTTTTGTATGGTTTCCAAAAAAGCTAATGTCACTGTGGGATGTATTAGCAGGGGCATTGTAAGCAAGACACAAGAAGTAATTTTTCCGCTCTACTCAGCACTGATAAGGCCTCAGCTGGAGTATTGTGTCAGTTCTGGGCACTACATTTTAGGAAAGATGTGGACATATTGGAGAAAGTCCAGAGGAGAGCAACATGAATGATTGAAAGTCCAGAAAACATGACCTATGAGGAAAGATGGAAAAAATGTTACTTGTTTAGTGTGGAGAAAAGAAGACTGGGGCGGGAGGGACATAACAGTCTTCAAGTACAGAAAATGAGGGTGACATTGTTCTCCTTAAGCACGAAGAACAGAACAGGACAAGAAGTAATGGGCTTAAATTGCAGCAAGGGAGATTTTGGTTAGACATTACGAAAAACTTTCTAACTGTAAGCTTAGTTAAGTACTGGAATAAATTGTCTAGGGAGGTTGTGGAATCTCCATTGTTGAAAATTATTAAGATCAAGTTAGACAAATACCTCTCAGGGATGGTCTAGATAATAGTTTGCCCTGCCTCAATACAGGGGACTGGACTAGATGAGCCATCAAGGTCCCTTCCAATCTTACATTTCTATGATTCTATTTTTGATTGTTAAATCTCAAAATGTAGTAAATATCTATTAGGCTTTGACTTTGGAGTACAAGGCTCAGGGAATTTATCTGTTTGTTGGTCACTATATAAGCCAGTTGTGCAAATGTAATGCTTTTTTGTAATATGTCTTGATTAAATTTGCTTTAAAAAAGTAATCTGGCATTTGGAACCTTTACAATGTAGCTAGCCTATTTTAACAGTCCGGTGACTAATATCTCAATGAACATTAAGAACAATGGGCTTCAGTAACCCCAGAAACATTCAGTTTCCATGGTTCCTTTTTGAAGGTGTTTGCAATAAAATCAATAGCTAAGTAATTCAATCTCCAGAATATGCTATTCCATGGAAATTATTTGAGTGTAAAAGTAACATCGGACACCTTTTTTTCGCAAGCTGATTATTTTGCCCGTTGTATAGTGTTTGATCAATCAGTGATTAACTTTTTTTTTTGGTAATTAAAAGAATGACTTAGAACTTTGGTTGTTGTGATTTTATAATCCATTCTTTTGCTCAATGTCTAAATTAGGCCCAAATAACAAGAGAGTTGAGACTGCAGACTGACATGCCATCTGTAAACCATACCCCTTCTAATGATGTAGTGGAACAAACAGCTTTGAAGGTAGAGTTGGGCAAGTCCCTGGATGAGACCTTGTTTTTAAGACAAAGTAGAAACCATTAGTAGGTGTTTTTCTGTTCTTGAAAACTGAAGTATTCCTATTGGACAGTGTACATATGCTCATTTTTACCAGTAATTGCATAGCAAAATAATGGGAATTATAGTTGTCCAGAGTTTACATTATCTGACTGTATGCTCTGATGTTTAGATGGAAGTTCTGGAATTAATGTAAGTTCATTTGAGTGTGTGTGTGTGTGTGTGTGTGTTAAAATTACTGGTTTTCCCTTAGGTACATCACTTTTTGTAGATGAAATTTCATGCCTCTTGTTCTCTGAGCTATTCTTGGTAATTATTCTCTTTAAAATGTTGTAGCCTTAACTTTCAGAATTATCCATCACTTACAAACAATATTCTAGTAAAGGCTGCCTTTTGAAAAATGTCATCAACTCTGACGGGTGTGTTTTTTGTGTGGATCTGTTTCATTAAGAAGCTATGAATGTACATTATGGCTTGTGTTTGTGTGTGCTGATATTTAAAAGGAAGAAGTCCTTAATATTTCTCAGTTCTTGTATTTTAATTGAAAGCCTATATAATGGCTTTCGTAAATCTCATAAGGGATCTTTTTATCCAATTGAAACAATGTAGGGTTGTGATAGGCACAATGTAACTATTTATGTTAGAATATGGTAAGAATGTGTTTGTGCTAAATCAATTTGTTTTAAAAGATGCAGCAATACTGTCAGTTTTTGCCAACCATGATTACACAGTAGTTTAATGTTACACACAGAATAAAAAATAACTCTGGTATCTTGCAAATAATAACTTCTTGATGAAGACCACTGTAGTCTAAGAAGTTGCTGATTGCCTGATATTCAAATCTATGATAATGGGACTGCTGAATTTTCTTCTCTGACTTCTCAGAAGTGAGATTCCTCCTGCAAAACTAACAATTTTTCACCTCTTAGTGAGAACTGCTGAGTGATCATCACTTTTGAAAATCAGGCCAGTTAGTTGGATGCTAAATATGTACTTAAAGGACTTTATTTTTTTAAGAACAAACAAACAAAAACCTTAGCTTTCATTTTAATTTAATGTACCTTTTTATAGGATAACTTATTGTAAATATGACAGTAGCAACTAGATAATGTGTTTTGTTTTGTAGAAACCACAATAGTTAGGTACTCTGACTGCTTTTGTTAATGTCAGTTAAACAATCTTGATATGACTATTATAACCAGAATCTCTAATATGCAGTGGCAATACGTTCTACAAAGATGCACAAATGTTAAAGGCTTATCTTCAGGGACTCTAACACCAGGGACAATAATAAGCTTTTAACAGAAAAGTTCAAAGAAGGGTTACATAAAAGAGTTATCAAATCTAAGTAGCTAGAGCAGAAAATAACTGAATTCAACCTTAAACTAATTGTTCTGTCTAATTGTAGGCTGTCTCTCTTCAAGTATAACATTTTGCAATAAATAATGGTTTATTTTGTGCAATACACTACCAGCAAATTTTTGGACCATTTGTAACTTAAGATGCTACAAGGGACCAAAAAATGACAATTAAAATGAATAATTGCTGAGATATTTGAAAGAAGAAAAAGTAATTGCTATTGAATTACAGGTGATTATATAGTAACTAGTGGAATAATATGTAATAAAAAGTACATTATGTACATTATGTTTAACCTTGGATTTAGTCTACTTTCACAGCAGTGTATTTCACATATTCTGTGGCAAATCAGCAGAAATTTGACCAGACCTGAACATCCAGTCTTTCTCAAACATTTTGGGTGAAATCTTGGCCTCATTTAAGTCAATGGCCAACTGTCAATGACTTCTGTGGGGCCTGGATTTCATCCAAAATGTATGATACTGTGTGTGTGTGTGTGTGTGTGTGTGTGTGTGTATATATATATGTGTATATATATATATATATATATATACGGTATCAGTTGTGAAAGTATTATGTCAAGGAAAAGTGGTAGAGTTTGGTCTTTGAGAACTTCATAAAGTTTCATTTATTTGTACTATGCCGTGTGTTAGAGCTCCGTTAGCAGTTTTCCTCTTCTGAGGCAAGCAGGGAAAAACAAACTGTATGAGCATGAAGGGATACGATACAATGAAACAAATCCTTGAGTCCTCAAGGGTACCATAAACTATCAAGTAACACCTCTGGGACATCTAAAAGAAAAGAATAGAGCCACTGTGTCCAGGTTAACAAAACATTGTATGTTGTATGTGACACAAACAAAAAAAATCTGATTTCTGTTCATCACTAGGAAACAATTATCTATCAATAAAATTAGTATAGTTCATTTTAATATTCACAAGTCAGTCATATTGGGACACTTAACTAGGGGCTAGTCTACACTTACCTGCCAGGTTGACGTGGTGAGTTCGACTTCTCAGAGTTCGAACTATCGTGTCTAATCTAGACGCGATAGTTCGAACTCCCCACGTGCTCCGGTCGACTCCGGTACTCCACCACTGCAAACGGCGGTGGCGGAGTCGACCTTGGAGTCATGGACTTCGATCCCGCGGCATCTGGACGGGTAAGTAGTTTGAACTAGGGTACTTCGAGTTCAGCTACGCTATTCACATAGCTGAACTTGCGTACCCTAGTTCGACCCCTGCCCTTAGTGTAGACCTGCTCTAAGGTAACTGTCATTAGTAGAAGGAACTCTTCAATATAATTTCTTTAAGCTACTTTTTGCATCTCCCCCTTGAAAATTAAAGCAAATAAGGAAACTGAATTAAGGAAAATAAGGAAACATCCAGTATTCATTTACATCTTTAATAACTAAGATTCACAATGGGAGTCCTTCCACACAGTGGACATTCTATCAGATCAGGAAGGGCTCTACTAATTACTTGACCACTGAGTTTTAGGTGTACTATGTGGAATTTTTAGAAATGCTTAATGGCTAGATTCACAAAGACGACTTAGATATAGCCAGGGCTTTGGAGCTGTGCTCTGGCTCCACTCCAGCTCCAGGCAAAAACCTGCAGCTCCACTGCTCTGGAGCTGCTCAGCGCTCCAGCTCTGGGCTCCACTCCAAAGCTCTGGTTACAGCAGTGCTCAATGTTGCAGTGTCTTGCTGCCTAGTAGAATTTTCAGCTCCGGGTTAGGTCCCCAGTCTCCCCATAAAATGCATGAAGAGAATTAGGCTGCTATGGAAAGGAATTCACAGAAGCCAGCAAGCTGAGAAGAGAGTTTCCAAAACTAGCTAGGAGTGAAAAGCAGAGGAAAGGTTGGGATGGGGTTTAGAGCCCATGTCACCAAAAGTACTTAAATGCCTAACTGCTATTAACTGGGCTTTAGGCACCTGACTGGCAGGCATTTCCCTCTGGCCTATCTCTGCTCAGGATTTTCAGCCAGGAAGCCTCTCCTATAGTTAGGGCTAACCTGGCTTAGGCACCTATCTCATGAAAAACTATAGACCCCTCCTCCTCCCCGACCCACACAATTATAGCCAATAGTCCAGGGGTTAAAGCACCTCAAAGTGGCTGTTAGGCTATACAGTATACAGCCACACCCAGGAGGGCAACTCTATTGTCCCTGGTTGCTAGGCCTCACTGCCCTGTGAGTCAGGATATCTTTATTGACTCTGGCCTCCAGACCTTACAGCCCTTCAGAAAAGGATCACTCTTTTGACTTTAGCCCTTAAGCCTCACTGCCTGGAGACAGAGGGCAGCCTGAATGATGGGGTGCACTCCATCCACACTGGATGGGATCCTCCCACCCCATCGCAGGGTGACTAACAGTGGCTTGGTCTCATGGCTCCTGGACTGCCTGGAAAAGCTACCTCAAGGTTTGGAGAAGCTGTTTGGCTGTGAATTCCACTGCAGGTTTAGGTGGCAGCTGAGGGGACTTTTAGTTTGTCCAATTGTGCCTACATATTGGACTTAACCACTGAACTGCCCCTTTAGGAATCTAAGTACCTTTGTGAATCTAACCCAAAGTGACTTAGGAGCACAAATATTGACTTTCAATGGGACTTAAGTCTAAGTGACTTATGAGCACTTTTGGAAAATCTCCCCATTATCTTTTATACCCCATGTAACATTTCCTTGTGATGCAGTATCTGAATAAATTGGGTGTGACTGATATTGCAGGAACTTGCCATAGCCTTGAAAACCTTAATGTAGGGGGAGGTGAATGCAAATTTTCCATTCTCTGATTATGCAAAAACCCAACCTTTTAAAGCTACACCCTGAAGAGAGGACCATTGTTTGCTGATTGTCCAGTCCTGAAATCTGAAGGTCAAAGGCCCAACCTGTGCAAAGAAAAGCCTGAACTATTAATAGTTGTGCCAGTTCTAAGCTAAGGCTATTATGAACTTGTAACTAGAGAAAAATCCCTCTGTGGAGTTTGAAGGAGTTGAGGGATGGTGTCTGATAAGCTTGTTAGCATGCATGTAGGTTCTTTTGTTGTTTTAATTTTTTCTGCAATGCTTTCACCTTAAGAATTAATATGCTTGCTTATAAAGGGCTGTGTGGTAATTTCGAACTGCTGGCAACCATAGCTGTACATAGGGTTGCCAACTTTGTAATATTTAAAAACGGGATACTTAAGCAGGACTTCCAGAGCCTCTCCTGCCCTGCCTCTTCCCCCAGACCCTACCCCCATTCACTCCTCTTTCCTCCTCCCATTGCTTGCTGCTTTTCCCTCTCTCTCTGCCCCCCCCCCTCTGCTGCCAAAGTCGGGAGCTACTTGCCTGCAGAGCCATGGCTGGGAGAAGCATCCACAGTCATTAAATCAGAAATATGTTAAACCTGAGGTTAACTGATGAAAGTGCAATAAAACAGCTAAGTCACATAGATGAAACGTACTATTAAGAAAAAGTCGCATCAAATATATTGTATTTGATTACCGTCCTATCTAATTCTATACACTGGAACAGGAATTACAATAGGTTTCAATAAAGACTCTTTTCAGGATTCAAAACACTTGACTTCAGTACTGAACTATACTAACCCTAGAAAGGCCTACTCTCTGCTGGTAGAAATAAATTATTTTTCACTTTAACAGAAACAAAAATAAAGCAAGCATTCTGATTATCCGAGGGAGAGAACTGAAGTTAGGTTGTCTTGGATACATACTGTGGAATTATGTGGATAAAATTAGAGTTTGTATCCTGAAGAGATTTCTAAATGAAGAAAAATGGCAATCCTAATTTGGTAGATAAGATATTCATCATGGAGTGTATAAGTGGAACAGAGAGAGAGAACAGGAACTTTGAGTTAATGAAGAACTTTTTTTCTCCTTTTGTCTTAATTTTTTTTGGCAAATATATAAGCCCTTTGTGTTTTTTTCCCCCCGGGAAAAAAAAGAAAACTGGGGCACTTTGGTAAGGGCAGAGTTTATAACTTGTACATTTCCACTAGCAAACAGTTATAAATTCTGTTGCCCTGTGTTTCATATGGGCCAGTGGAATCTAAGTAGCCAGTTATTTATTCCCTGGTGCAGGTGATCTTGACCCTTGACACAATAATTTTGTTCTGGAAACAGACAGCTAGAATCTAAAGATCAAAATCTCTCCTGATTTGTGACAGAAGGAACACACACCAGAGTTCACAGGGGCACAGCCAAACATTATTCCATTAAGCAACTCTACTGGCTAAAATGTTTCTTTTCAGCAGGGGTGAGTGAACATTTCAAGAACCCACTAAGGCTTTTGAGAGCTCTCTGAAAAGCTTCTAAAAGCTCAAAAACCTATAAACTAAAGCTGGGTCAGTAAACTCAATGAATTGTGAACCTTTTGTTTTCACTCCATTCTGTGTTGGAGATAAAAATTCAGAGTAAGTGTGGAAGACAACAGATGTCTGAGAATTTTGCTGATGTCTGCCATCAACTGTATTAGTGGAACATCTGAGTTAAGAACCTTGCTATTACAGCTATCTTAAACTGTCAAAAGACATTTATGATATATATCAGTTTGATATTACACTTTTGATTTGTGATAATGTACTATTTTCTTCTATTATACTCAATGTTTTTGAGACTCTTGCTTTTGAGCTCTTGGATTGGTCTTTGTTATGATAATATATTCATATTTTTGCATTATCTGTTTCTCTCATTCCTTCAAGCAGAAGGAAAATGCATATGACTACTATATTTATTAGGAGACGAACAGATAGAAAAAGTGACAATTGTATGACATATCCCTCTTTCATGATCATGATTTTTAATCCTATAAAGTAGCATGAAATTAGTCCAATCTTGAAATGAAATGGAATAAAGTTAACTCTGTTGTGAGAATCTGAGAACTGATTTGTGTAAGAATTACTTATCCCCCTGTCCTGAAAAAATCGCACATTTCTTAGAGATTTGAACTAGCTAACATGGTAAAAAGTGCTTAAAGAAATTATAGAAATAATAGCACTCTGAAATGTACCTTGGGATTCATAAGCCTTTCTTAATTTCATGCTTTTAACTAGGGGGGGGAGAGTTGGTTTAGATGGTTGACTGATTTGAACTAACTATCTGGGAGTGAAAGGATCTATGTCCCATTGCCAAACATGGCCCAGCTTAGGAGTGATGAAAATCCATTACCGTCAATTGCCCACATGAAATGAATTCAGTGGAGTTTGACATGATTGCTGGAAGCCTTATCAGAGACTCGGAGCCTGGTCCAACATAACTGAAGTCAATAGGAGTTTTATTGGTGATTTTCAATGTGAGTAGGATTAAGTACTAAATTGGTTACAGAGAATGAACTCCCTTCTTACTTTTAATGGTGGGTTTTCTGTCTCACAGTTGAAGCATTTATGTGGGATGGAAAACTTATTGCCATTTTATGTCATACGTGCACTATAGATAGAGTCCAGTTTCTGTTTGTGATCTGTGGCTTTCACAAGAACTGAACATCTTGGTCTTGGTGTGTGTTAATATATGCATGATGAGCATATTGCAAAAAGATGGATGCCCGTCATAGTTATTTGGACAGGAAATGGGGCTAGCCCTAATTTTTTTTGTCAATATTTTCATAGATTCCTTGGGCAGAAAGGACCATTGGAATGCTTTAATTAAACTGGTTAGTGAAATGCTTAATGGAACATTGTGATCATCTAATCTAACCTTCTGCATTACATAGAACTTCCCCAAAATAATTCCTTTCTGACTAGAACATCTTAAAAATACAATCTTGATTTTAAAATTGCCAATGATGGAGAATATACTGCAACCGATGGTAAATTGTTCCAATAGTTAATTACCATCACTGTTAAAAATGTACCCCTTTCCAATCTGAATTGTTTAGCTTCCAAATCCAAGCCATTGGATACCTTTGTCTGCCAGATTGAAGAGCACATTGTCAAATATTTGTTCCTCATGTAGATACTTATAGACTGAGATCAAGTCAGCAATTTAACCTTCTCTTTGTTAAGCTAAATAGATTAAGCTCTTTGAGTCTTATCTCTGTAAGACATGCTTTCTAATCTTTTCTAAATTTTAAATACTACTTGTCATCTTTTGGACCAGAAATACTGTGAGAATGTCTCACCAAGCACTATCAATGCTTGTTCCAGAGGTGCTGTCTTTCTAATTTCCACAGGGGTGCTCGACCTCCACTCCACCCCTTCCCCAAGGCTCCAACCCCACCCTGCCTCTTCCTGTCCCCACTCTTCCACCTCCCTCTCACAGTGCCTCCTGTGTGCCACTGAACAGCTGATCCTCGATGGGCAGGAGGTGCTGGAGGGGAGGAGAAGGAGCTGATCATTGGGGCTACCGGTAGGTGTTGAGCGCACACACTATTTTTTTTCCCATAGGTGCTCCAGCCCCAGAGCAGCCACGGAGTGGGCACCTATGGCTAGTTCTGTTATTAGGGAACTGCCACAGACAGGGAAAAAAAGTTAGTCTTTATTGTCACTTTAATTGTATAGACACTTCATAGCTCATAGAGCCAAAGGATCACATTCTGGCTAAGGTTCTGGGCTGCATGTGACAGACTGTGCAGATCCTTCTGCAGATCCTTCAGGGGCTCCTTTGTAGTCATGGCTCCAACATATCCCAATTCCACTAACAATGGAGGCAACATCTCTCTCTGGGAGATGGGGAGGTAGGACTCAGAAATTTCTTTATAAGGTCAGTGTAAGAAGACATGTAGAGCTGAAAATTGATCAGCATGGTGGGAAAGGGCAGCTGTGGCAGAGTTACCTATGTCCTGGTTTTCCTGGACATTGCCTCTTTTTTGAGGGTCTAGCCTCTGTCCAGGCAGATTTTTCAAATAACTTGCATTGTCCAGGATTTTTTCACAGCAGAAGTTGCAGCTCAGAAAGAGCTCTGATTGGTTTCCCGATTGGTGCCTCCCCTGCACCCACAGCTGCTGGATCCCATCTATCCAGCATCTGGGTCCCAAACCTGGGGAGGGAATCCCTCAGGGAAGTGCTGACTGATAGATGTTGCGTCATCCTGGGCTTGCGCCATCTACCCTGCCTCCATGTGACATGGAGTGACACTGCCCTCTCACCTACAGTGAATACCTCAGCTACCTGTACCCCCTCCAGAACCCTCAACTGTACCCCCCTATTCCCTCCTCCAGCTGATCTCCTCCCAGGCAGCATCCTTTTTTGGGGAACCTGAAATATGGTAACCCTAAGCTGTGGGTACTGCTGTTCTGCACTCCCTGAAGGAGTATACTAAATATTGTACTTTTATTGGTTGATCTTATGTTGCAAACGCTGTTTTGAATTAGAAGTCTGAAGATCTGATGGAAATTTGATCTTCTGATGTGTTTTCTCTCTTAAAACACTTAACAAGGCTTATTTCTCAAAAGAAGGAAACATTTGTTGATTTGGATAAGGGCTGGCCTTACCATGAGGCAAATTGAGGCGGCTGCCTGAGGTGCCAGACTATGGGGAGGTGGGGACTAGGACCCAGCGTGTAGAAAATTGTCTGCTGCTGGTGCATATGTATTCTCTCTGCTTAGATGCACAAAGATGGTGGAGTGCCGTGCTGGAGGAAGGCGGGCACAAGAGACATAACAAGCAGGCAGGAGAAAAGGTGAGAGGGAATAACAGAAAGCAGCAGGAGCTGCAGGGAGAGAGAGGAGGAGGAGCCTCTTATGTACCTCTCTAGCACCCCCAGGAGCCTGGACTGATTAACACCAGCTTCTCAGGGAGCTTCCTGTTTCCTGCTGCTTCCCTGAACCCACTTGAGGAGAACAGGCAGTCAACTGAAGTAGTAGGAGCCAGTTAGGCCCTTAAGACGCTGATATCTTCCCTCACTCAGGCCCTGCTACCAGCCTGCTTATTTGTCCCCTTCAGTTGAGTGTTGAGCCACTATAGCTGGCACAGAACAGCAGTCATGAGTGAAGAAGAAAACGCCCCTCTGGGGCAGCATTCAGAAAAAGAAAGAAAGCAAAGGAAGCTTTTCTATCTAAGCAGGAAGGAGCTCTCTTGAGATACATAGACACAAATGTTCACGGTGAGCCTTCTGGCCCCAGTGAGGATGTGAGGGGTGAGCCTGATCTTCCAGTTAATCAGAGTGCAGGTGACCTGGCAGCTACTGCAGCATCCATATCTCCATCTCAAATGGATGTAACCATGCACATTCCTGAAGAAAAGTCTAGATCAGAGAAGAGTGTGGTGGAGGCGCAAGAAACAGCTGCTGCTGAGTTTAGTTCCGTAAGTCTAGATGATCCAGGACTGTGCAGTAGCCTGAGGGACTTCCTTGTATTGCATGGGCCACAGCAAGTGAAAAATGTCATGTTCCCCAAAGAAAATGAAAATGGATGTTTCCATCAAACACACATTCTAGTGACATAGAGGAGAAATACTTAATGAAACACTGAATGAAATTGAAATAACCAATTCCTATTAAGAGAAAATTGGATATGTTAAAACATACGTGTGTCAGTTGAAAGCTGAATCGTAGGGACTGTTTATATCTCATTGCTTTTCTGTTGATTTAAATTAGTAGCATTTTATCCTCAAATATTAAATGTAATTAGTACTCCATTACTGTTTGACCTCAAAGTGCAACAAAGAGATTAAAAAACAAAACACTGGAGTGTTTGTCATGGGAGCTGGCCCTTTTAGAGGAGACAGGAACCAGCCTACCCAGGACAGGCTCCTATAAGAGTGAATCCAGCCAACTCAGACCCACAAGGAAGTAATTAATTCCTAAATGGCTGGTTTGCAGCTAATGAGCCTGATAAAGGGTTATCAGGGCTCAGCTGAATTGGTTCCTAGAGACAGGAAGCTCCTGAGGAAAGTAGCTCCCAGGAGAACTGAGGAGAAGAGCTCATCATATCAAGGGCACTGGAAGGTGTGCTCTGAAGAACAAGGAACTCTGACAGTGGCAGGAAACCTAGCCTGTCAGGAACTACATACTGCCCGAGAGAAGAGCTGTAGCTGACGGATCTCTGCAAACTCCTGACTCTGAGAAAGGATCTTCCCAGGTACTGGCAAGAGGCCTGACTTCAGAGAAAGGTCCACAGCTGAGAGAACCCTCCTGGCAGAAAGTGGTGGATCCAGGTGGGAATGAATAAACTAAGACTGACTCTGTCTCCCAGCTAAGATGCTGGGGTGAGGGCTTGTTTGTGATTTCATCAGGTCTATGGTTAATAAGCCGGACACCTCAGAAGAAGGCATTGTCTCCTGTGTGAAGCCTTGATGATCTTATTGATGACATTAGGGGAAACTGAGGCAGAAAGCACATACAACACCATACTTGGCTAGAAGGAGGCACTATAGGACAGGTACATTCTGTGACAGTGTATTACAATAAATCAATATATTAGTATTTAGTAACTATCTGTATCATGTTTAATAAATATTTCACTAAATCAATCCATTCACAGAGGAATTTTAAACCTTAAATACATATGAATAAAGGCACACGTTTTCTTTGCAGGTGTACACCACTATCTACTATATGTACCCATAATGGTCATACAAAGCTCTGATTATTTATCTGATCTCTGCATGGAAATATTATTCCCATATACGTTTCAAACAGCATTATCCTCCCAAGTACCTAACTAGTAAGAGAGAAGAAGGGGAAAAACATGACTGAAGCCATATTTGAAGCATTGTTAGCAGCCTACAACCGTGGGAACACATTAGGATAATTTCCCTGCAATAGCAGGTTTTTTTTTTTTTAGATTAACCCCCAAGCCTGACACAATCCTATTTCCCTGATAATCAAAGAATGAAACTTATTGAACGCAATCATAAAAGAGATGTACAAGCTCTTTAAAACAGATAAATATGCATACTCTGAATGAATAAATAATTCTTTAAATTTGTGCCACTGACAAGCACATACCAATGTATTCTGTCTTTGGGAGGACGTAAAACTGAGACTCTGAACACTTATAGCCATTAAATGCTGAGAGAATACAGCCAAACAAGTATTTCATTTTTGGGGGTCTCTCTACTTCCCGGCCTCAGCTGAAACTGGAAGCCAAAATACTCAGTCCCATGGACTTAAATGAAGTCAGGATTTCATCCAGTATTTCTGACCATGCCAATATAATTCTTGTGAAGGATCCCTATCTTAAGAGATCTCCAATCTAATTTTCTCTCCCAAATGGGTTGGGGAAACTCTAGTTCTTTTTGGGTCAGTAACATTATGCATAATCGCAGTGGTGTTATTTTGGCTGATCATATAACACAGTAAAGGGAATAGGAATCTAGAAAAAATAAGTCTTCTCCTGTCTTCTTTTGAATCAGCTGGAGCAGCACTTATTTGTGTGTAATACTATATAGAAGTGTTTCCCAAACTTGGGACGTCACTTGTGTAGTGAAAGCCCCTGGTGGGCTGGGCCAGTTTGTTTACTTGCCCCGTCCGCAGGTTTGGCTGATCGCGGCTCCCGCTGGCTGTGGTTCGCCGCTCCCAGCCAGTGCGGCCTGTGGGAAGCGACGCAGGCCGAGGGACATACTGGCCGCCACTTCCAGCAGCTCCCATTGGCCTGGAGCAGTGAACCGCGGCCAGTGGGAGCCGCGATCGGCCGACCCTGCGGATGGGGCAAGTAAACAAACTGGCCCGGCCCACCAGGGGCTTTCCCTACACAAGTGGTGTCCCAAGTTTGGGAAACACTGCTATACAGTGTTGTGACATGTTTACTAGTGGCAGAAACCTTTCCATGTTGACTGTTACTAGGTTCTATGCCACTTGATTATCTGCACTGTGAAAGACCTCCTTATATTATTTCTTTTCCTTTCCTGTGACTTTCTTCTCACATTTTCCCCTGGGAGTAATCATTTCATAAAGTAACTTCCCCTGTTCTTGAGTGTTAGTAGAGAGCAAAATTGCTGCTAATTATTGTGGTTGCATTTTTCAATCTATTCTGTAACACCAGGAATTAATCTCATATGAAATTTGATCTGCGAACAGGTCCCTTAGCTTGTTAAGTTGATGCACCAGTAAATCAGTGTTTTGTTTTACTCGTTATTGAATAGATTCATCCTGTTCTTAGCTTCAACAAAAGTTGGGTTGAACAGGGTCCTACTAACATGTCAGAATGAAAAATCAATAGTGTAATGCCACTTATAGTGCTAGTAGTTCAAAAGGTGTTTTACATGCTATAATTTATCGATGAACCACCATTGATTTAATATAGATATTGTGGCTTATAGACAGGGGCGGCTCTAGGATTTGCGCCACCCCAGGCAGGGCGGCACGCCGCGGGGGGCGCTCTGGCGGTCGCCGGTCCCACGTGCCTGTGGAGGGTCCGCTGGTCCCACGGCTCTGGTGGACCTCCCGCAGGCACCGGAGCCGCAGGACCAGCGGACCCTCCACAGGCATTCCTGCGGGAGGTCCACCGGAGCCGCCTGCCGCCCTCCCGTGGGACGCTGCCCCAAGCGCGCGCTTGGCGCGCTGGGGTCTGGAGCCGGCCCTGCTTATAGACAATTGCAACTGAATACTATTAAAGGAGGTGAGAGTGGGGAGATGGCCAGATCCTCAGTTGGTGTAAATCAGGAGAACCAGATTGAAATCAATGGAGCTATAGTGATTTACAGCATCTGAAAATCTGACTTGGAGACTATACCTACTATAGGTTCTACAGTGGATTACAGTGATTTCATGAACATCTTTATTAAAGGCTGTTAAAGTAGTCCCTGTGGTTTTGGCACAGTTAAAATACATCCTCCAAGAGTATGACTATATTTTAGTCAGTAATACTTTGGTGTTGATGCAAAAAAGCATTGTAATTGTATACCTCTGCTGTCAACCTGAGAAGTATAATAAACCAGGTGTTTTAACAACAATTTACATCTCAGGAGAGCTCAAAATTTTTTACCCTAAATTTTCAATGTAATGATGCCAGATTTTCTGGACAGCTTCACATGCATTTGAATCTCATGTACTGTGATCCCAAAAAAAAAAAATCTGCTTAAAAATTAATCACCTAACATTCTTTTTTTCAGTGCTGTATGTTCTGTAGACCAAACATTTTAAACTGCCTTCCACTAAGTAAGGGTTATGCTTCCTTACTCACACAATTTATTTTCTTAATGCTAACATCTATCATTGTAAATTGCAGCTGACGTACAAACTCTGCAAAGACTTTTCCTTTGTTTCCTTGTAATGTTCATTTTAACACCCACATGTTTCTAACTACAGGAACTGACCCAAAAATTGTCATAATTTTAAGTCAGATAATTAATACCATTCACACAGGAGCAGTGCACACACAATGAATCATTCTAATTTCTTTCAGAATTTGCAGATGCAAGTCAAATGTGTGTGAGATGGTTTTAAATCACCATCGCCACCACACAGGCACACAAAGTCATTGTTAATTTAACTTTCAGCTAAGGTTGCTACTTTAATGTTGAAGTTAAAGTAGGTATAACAAGAAATATTATAGTTTCAAATCTAGTGCATTTAAATGTATGGTAACTAAAGATAACTAAATATGGATCTACTTTTGTAAATATCTTGATTTTTTCCCTAAAAGCAGTGGTAAAAGTAATGGTACAGCATATTTGACTATACTAGCTTAAGACATTTATTGCCGGTATGCCATACCATACAGACACATTTTCAGAACCGTAGGGCTCTCCCAGGAACTGCAGGAGCAAAAGGAGAAGAATGTGGGGGAATTCTCCTGTCCTCCGGTGGGGCTGTACAGACCCCAGACAGGAGATGCAGCTGTATGGAAGGGCTGGGGGCAGGGCTAAGGGTGATATAGCTACACTGAAGGACCTGCCCATGTGGGGCGCTGGTTCCTGGGAGCGACGGCCCCACATTCTGCTCCTTTTGCTGTTGCGGTTCCTAGGAGAGCCCTGTGGTTCAGCAGATACCGATTTCTATCCATGGATATCTGCATCCATGGGTATAAATTTGTATCCCCACAGGGTTCTAGTCACAGAACATTTTTTGTGTGGGGGACGGGGTCAGTGGCTTGGTACCGTATTGGTAAGAGTTAAAATCTACTTGCACCACTGACTAAAAGTAAAAGCATAAAATACCACAGTGCCCATTCTAAAAACCATACCCCTCAATAAACCTATCCACCATTCCCCTAACAAGAATATTCCTTCATCATAACTAAAACAGGGACATTTCTGAAATAATTGACCAGAAATGAAAACCTACTATGTCCAGATAGCATCTCTACTTCTACATGTACTTCATGCTAAATAACTATGTAAAGGGGGATATGGAGCCCATATATGGAGGATGAGGGAGGAGGAAGAAGAGTATTTATGGTAAATCTATTGATCCTTTACTTCATATATGGGGTAGGTGAATTGGACTTTCTGCATCAAAGGGGGATAGTGTATGGGGAATAATATTTTTTCTAAACTGAATACAAGGTCTGATTTTATTACATGCAGAGAACCCATAACTCCTGTTTGTTTCACTGGCAGGTGTGGTTGCTCAGCATCATCAGGCCAATGGATAATGAGATATAATGTGTTATCACTAATTATATTGGGAAGGGGAAGAGTTGACTCTCTTGATGGAACTATGAGACTAAGAGGTCTGTGGGACATATGGTACATGGTGAGTTCGTTGTGGTTCGTAAGGGTTTATAGTCCATGTTGACTGTGGGTTGATGTAAAAGGGTTTCTTGTCTATAGATTGAAGTTGTGGTGAACTAACATTGTTTTAATGGGCAGTGAGGTACTTTACATGTGTACATTTATTTGAGATCATATGAATGAGGGTATTTGAATATTGTTCTGTCTCTGACTGCTAAAATAGCGTTTGACAATGTGGAAATTAACTGTAACAACAATAAAATTTAACTTCAGTGTTAAATGGGAACCTTAACTCAAAGGTAATACGTTTTGCCAATTCACAAGATACTTAGTTCTCTTGTTATATATTGTTTCTGGGAAAGATGGCAGTGAGATATAGCAAGCTGATACTGAGTTCACTGGGACCAAGATCAGTCATAAGAACAGCCGTACTGGGTCAGACTAAAGACCCATCTAGCCCAGTATCCTGTCTTCCAACCGTGGCCAATATCAGATGCCTCAGAAGGAATGAACAGAACAGTAATTATCAAGTGATCCATCACCTGTCACCCATTCCCAGCTTCTGGCAAACAGAGGTTGGAACAGCATCCCTGCCCATGCTGGCTAACAGTGATAGGTCCACCAATCATCCATGAATTTATCTAGTTCTTTTTTAATCCTGCTGTAGTCTTGCCCTTCACAACATCCTCTGGGAAAGAGTTCCACAGGTTAACTTTGCCTTGTGTGAAGAAATTACCTCCTCGTTTGTTTTAAACCTGCTGCCTACTAATTTCATGTGGTGACCCCCTAGTTCTTGTGTTATGAGAAGGAATAAATAACACCTACTTATTTGCTTTCTCCACACTAGTCATGATTTTATAGACCTCTATCATATTCCCCCCTTAGTTGTTTTTTTCCAAGCTGAAAAGTCCCAGTATTATTAATTCTTCCTCATACAGAAGCCGTTCCATACCCCTATTCATTCTTGTTGCTCTTTTCTGAACCTTTTCCAATTCCAG
Organism: Mauremys reevesii; assembly: GCF_016161935.1. Lineage (NCBI taxonomy): Eukaryota > Metazoa > Chordata > Testudines > Geoemydidae > Mauremys > Mauremys reevesii. The sequence goes on from NC_052623.1 coordinate 283,973,125, forward strand.
AATATCTTTTTTGCGATGGGATGACCACATCTGTATGCAGTATTCAAGATGTGGGCGTACCATGGATTTATATAGAGGCAATATGATATTTTCTGTATTATTATGTATCCCTCTCTTATGATTGCCAACATTCTGTTAGCTTTTTTGGCTGCTGCTGCACACTGAATGATGTTTTCAGAGAACTATCCACAATGACTCTAAGATCTCTCTCTTGAGTGGTAATAGCTAATTTAGACCCCAGGATTTGATATGTGTAGTTAGGTTTATGTTTTCCAATGTACATTACTTTGCATTTATCAAGATTGAATTTCATCTGCCATTTGTTGTCCAGTCACACAGTTTTGTGAGATCCCTTTGTAGCTGTTTGCAGCCTGCTTTGGACTTAAGTTTCTTGAGTAGTTTTGTATCATCTGCAAGTCCAGAAAAATAGTTGCCATCTTCATACCAAAGAGGCTTGCTAAAGTCCAAGGAGAAATAAAATTAGAAACTAGAGAGGAAAAAGTGTTTATTAGATGCAGTCTATTTCATCATCATATTCTACAATTCTCTTCTCTGTCATCCACTGTCCCCCATGACTTTCATCCAGCCCAGGTCATTTTAGTATTGTTCCCCATAATGTCTCTTCTGGTATTTTTTTTATCAGTACTACTTGACATTATTCTAACAGGACTTTCACCTCTTCCCTTCAGAAGCTATTAAATAGTCCAATGAACTTTGACACTAACAACTTCCCCCTGATGACCAGCCTAAATTTTATTTGTCTTAATTTCATGTCATTGCTCCAATACTAAATTATCACCATGTATTGATCTAAATTCTTCTTCTGTGTTGGTAATTCCAGACAAGAGAGAATAGTGAATACAAACCTCAAGAAAAGTAGCGGGTTGTCTCTGCAGTCTGTATCAACAAAAGAAAGAAAATGAGGTGGAAAGGAGAACCTGCAGGGGTGAAGTATATACCAATTTAGAAGGTAAAAGACAGAGGAGACTAGATCAAAACAGTCGGCACAAGGGCCGCTGTTATAATCATCACTGATGCTAATTTTTAAACCAGATAGTATCAAAGACACAGAGTATTTGATTTCAAAAGTGTCTCTCTAACCATTGACACATAGGAAAGTGACCTGGCAAGCCACTAACTTGATTTTATTGTGTTCAGAGATGTCCTTCTTTTGTTATTTTTACCCTGAATCTGTCTCAAGGAGAGGCGGTCACGTTTCTTGACCCTCTTACTCTCATCGTTATCACAGAAAATGATTCCAGAACTGCAGAAGTGGAATGAAAGACCATCCTGAAAAGCAAAGCGTTAACCACCCATCCTTAGAAATGGATTTTATTCTAGTTTTCATGATAGTCCAGTAGAAAACAGAGGAAAGCAAGAGGAATGGTAATAGCAGCATTCACAACAATAGTATGTGTACCAGATTGAAAGACTGAGAGACATCCTGGAACAGAAAAATCTGGGGAGTCCCCATCTTGGCCTTATCTCAACAATTTTCTCCTCTAGAAAAGAGACTTGTTTGGGGTATCAGACTCCAAGTGCATAGTGCAACTACTGCCCTTTTGACAGCAGTGTTTCTGGAAATCCTTAAGAAAAAACTTCAGAACAAACTATGCAGTAATTTAATTGTCTTCACCTTTAACTTCTCATCCCTATTTTTCCTTTGACACTTTCAATTTTGTAATATTTCCTTGCACTTAGCTTCTCATGGCTCCTATACATTCAGAATTTTATTCTTAAAAAAACCCTGCTCATGTTAATAAGATTAGAAAAAAATCAAAATAAGAGACAAAACTGATTATTGCTAAAACTTTAAAATTATTATTTTTTTGCTTCAGATTTCATAACTCATCTTGTCTCCTTTCACAGGGTCTCAACATGCACAGTACATAGGACAAAGGACTTTTTTCTTCCTCTCACTCTGACGTATAGCTGATCAGATCATTTCTAATGAAATTTCATTAGTTGAAATAGGCTGTTTTGTCAAAGCAGAAGGAAAGTGAGATTTTTCTCTCATTCTGTGTAAGCCTGTTGGTTAGGCCACTCGCCTGAGATGTAAGAGATCCAGCTTCAAGTCCCTGGGATTCAGATTCCGGGATGTAAATGCTGCTCTGAATGAGGTAGAGCAGGGACTTGAACTGGGATCCTCCCTCATCCTAGGCCAGCCACTCTTGTCTTGTTGAACAGAATAGCTCAGGTTTCTGTCCAAAACTGGACATTTCAACATAGTTCTGTTTTCACAAAAAACGTGATTTTTTTTTTATTTTTGATCCAATCTGGAACAAAACCAAACTTCAAAACCTCTAAAAAGTTGGGCCGAAATGGAAATCTCTTCTGACCTGCTCTACTTTTATGTAATATTGATTCTCACCTTTCACTTGAGCCAAACAAAAAGGATTTGTGACTAGTAAAATGTGTTTGTCTTATTAAAAATGTATGAAAGTTCTACAGCTAAAATGATTTTTAGGGGAGAGGCTGATGGAAAGACAGGGAACCCTGCTTTCTTAGAACTTGTTCTAGCACATTTCTAGCCTAGAAATCACTTGTCAAATAGAAGTGTATTTCTAATGCACCCATCTATCTCTTCGCTAATGGTGGCTAGAGCTGTAGCAACATTTTTACACTCTTGGTAACATGGGGAAATTTATGCTTGTTACCATTTCTACTTTGGGGGTGACTCTTATGTCATCCACTCATACAAAATAATAGTTAAAATCTGATTTTTGCATTTAAAAACTCATTTTCTCTGCCTCCACAGTTCTATTTTGCAGGGAACTTTCCTATTTGCTAGAGAATTTAAAGACTGGAGGAAGGGAAATGTGATATTGAATTGGACCGGGGTGCATGTACTCAGTTCAGTATCTTGCCTCTGATAGAGGCTTATTTTTTTCAGAGTAGGGGAATGACCTTCCCTTCGCCTCAACTTTTAGCCCTGATGAAACCATATTTCCCCTCCTTACCCTGGAGCTTTTGGCTGATGAGAAAGAAGGCTGAGATTGAGGGAGAAGAAGAGAGTGTGAGGCTGCTTTTGGAAGCAAATATCAGCTGGGCTTCCCCCTTCTGTGTGCTGGATGACATTCAGCAGCTAAGGCTCCAGAGACAGATGCAGTACAGTTTCCTTCCTCCGGAGGCTGCTCTGTTATTTGCTGGGCAGGCAGGAAGCTGAAGCTGGGTTTCCTATTGATGCTAACTTAGTCTGGATGCTCCTTCTTGATCACCAGCTGGATGTGGAGGCCAAGCCAGAGAGAAGGGGGAGTTCAAGTGGTTGCGATGGAGTTCTGGTCCCTGTCCTCCTGACTGCACAGCATATACCAACAGTAAACCATGCATTAGGTTTTGGGAGAAGGTGGTAAAGGATGTGTCTATTTCTGTATCTTGGTTACTGGGTTATGCAGAAGGTCAGACTACATGATGTAATGGTCCCTTCTGCCCCTAAAATCTATTAATTGTATATGAGATTGTCATAAACATACAGCTAAGGGTAGCATAAAATCCCTCTTTACCCTGTAAAGGGTTAATTCCTCTTTAACCTTAAAGGGTTAAGAAGCTCAGATTACCTGGTTGGCACCTGACCAAAAGGACCAATAAGGGGAGAACTATGGGGGAAGGTTTTCATTTATGTCTTTGTTTTGCTCTCTTCCAGTCAGTAAGGAACCAGGGCAGTTTTGCCTACAGGGGAAATCCTGTGTTTTTGAATCTTTTGTTATTCTGTAAAGTACTTACCATCCTGATTTTACAGAGGTGATTCTTTTACCTGTTCTTTAACTAAAATTCTTCTTTTAAGAACCCGATTGATTTTTCATTGTTCTTAAGATCCAAGGATTTAAGTCTGTGTTCACCTGTACCAACTGGTGAGGATATTATTCTCAAGCCTTCCCCAGGAAAGGAGTGCAGGGGTTGGGGGGAATAATTTGGGGGAATAGGACTCCAAGTGGTTCTTTCCCTGATTCTTTGTCTAAATCACTTGGTGGTGGCAGCATACTGTTCAAGAACAAGGTGGATCTTGTGCCTTGGGAAAGTTTTAACCTAAGCTGGTAAAAATAAGGGTTTTTTTCATGCGGGTCCTCACATCTGTACAGCAGAGTTCAGAGTGGGGAAGGAACTGTTGGGATTTTGTGGTTCCCAATGAGTCAGATGCTGGGCAGAAATCAAGGGACTTTGATTAGATGTGATTCAATTCAATTCCACAAGGCTTTATTCAATATGTACAAAGGGAGAGCCCCGGTACAAAAATCAGGCAGAGTTTCTCCAGCAAGGAGCCCCTCCCCTTGCTATTTTATAGCACATGGCACTTACATAACAAGTTACATAACACAAACCTCTCAACAATCAGATTTAACCTTTCCATATATGGATTCCTTTATCACATGCTCATAGTTCTCCATTCCACATGCTGAGCTTACCTCCCTCCCCCTGGCCTTCTCTAGAATGTTCCTAGGGTGGTGAGCCACAACATGCTTCCATATGCATAAGCACCCTGCAAACCACATTTTATCCAAAATGAGCATAAGCATACCCTTCAGAACCCTGACAGAGACATACAGCACATAGCCATCTACAAAAGAAATAAAACATTTGCTTGCTTCATTGAAATCCTCCTGAAAACATCACTTCTATAGTTTTGCCTTTGAGAAATAAGCAGGGAAGAAAAACATTTGTGAGTGAGGATAGGGAAGTAATATAATCAAGATGTTACATATTGTACAGAAATGATTAATTACAGGGTTTTTTTTAATTGTCACCCTTGTTCTTCCTCTTTCCCTTCCCCTTCATGTGTTAGGACCATGGTTAGTTGTCATGTCAGATTTAGATTGTGTGCTTTTCCTGGCACAGACCACATCTTCACCTATTTGTGAGGTGCTTAGAACATGGTTTGTGTTAAAAATAACACTATATGATCTGTATATTAGCGAAGGGGGTAGCCTTGGTATTCAGAAGTAACTTCACAAATTTTAAAGCAGTTCAGTGTATCTCTAGTTTTTATATAATGCTATGATATTTTATTACAATCTCATGTCCTTCTTGTCCCACTTGACTGTCTCTAGTGCCATGGAAATGGAGGATTTAATCTATCTATAAATACTGAGAGGTGTGCCGTTACTTACTTGTCTTTCTAATAACTTTTTTTATCTTGTTTCTGAATAACAAACCTTCATTTAGACCATCCTGGTCTCACACTTAACAACAACAAAAATCCTTTCAACCCTTTAAGAACATTAAAACAACAAAGCTATCTATGATAGTGAATACTGGCACATGTTCAGAGTGTTTTTGTTGAAAATCTTAAAACCTTCATCAGACAACCACCACTTAATATTATCACATGAGATAATCAATGATATTTGACAGCAGGTACCAACTAGCCGAATCTGCTTTTGATGAGATCATCTATGGAGAGGTTAGATGCAGGAGAGACCGGGCAAATTTTTAAAATTGCCAGTTAGAGCAATGGAAACACATTAACATTGAACAAATCCTACTGTTGCAGGATATAGCAGAAAACAGTGTAAAAATAGTTGTATATTATCCAAATTGGCTCATTTGCCATGCAGGCAATCTTCTTAGTCAAGGCATCTGGTTTCTCAGAATGAGCTCCAGCTAAAGTACCAGATTTGTCTACAAATCCAACAGCTTCTGTGTCTCTTCCTTAGCAGCTGTCATCATTAACCATCCAGTTTGTTTCCACAGAGAGGGCAGGTGAGCCAGAAACTAATCCATATTTCATTGCACAAGCTTTTAGTTTAAAAAAAGAACAGACACTTCTTTCTCCCTAATAACTGTAGTGGGTACAGCAGGCTTTCCGGATCTTCAGCTGATGGTCACTTCCTACCAGTAATTTGGAGTATAATGTCCATACTAAACTACTCTGCTGTGCCTTATGGACTTATTTTTTCCTATACCTAATTTTTCATAAACTTTACATAGTAAAATAGTAATGATTTTACTCACATATCCAGAGAAAGGACAGTTGTGTGGGTAATGAGGTAGATGGCATTGAAACAGCAGCCAAGGCTTCAAGCAAGGTATTTAATCCCAGTTTAGAGTTTACATGGGTGTACCGGGCAGAGTGCTCTTAAAAGGGTATAGTGCTCTTAAAAGGGTGCACCAACAACTCTGTATAGAAATTGCCTTAGATAGCTGGCCTTTGAGAAGGTAGAAATCTCCACTTAGTTGTTAAAGGACAGAGCCGGCAGGCATTTTAGATTGGAGACAGGGTTTCTAATACACAAGAGCATTTTTCATTCAGTGTTGTAATTTGTGAATTCCAAAACCTCACGAATAAACTCTTGAAGTGGATAACTTGCTAACTGAGGCCATGTCTATATGTACAGTGCTGCAGCAGCACAGCTGTACCAGTAGAGCTGCACCACTGCGGCACATCTGGTGGAGGCACTCTAGGCCAATGGGAGAGCACTCTTTCCCTAAAAAAACACCACCTCAAGTAGCATAAGCTATGTAAGCAGGAGAAGCTCTCCTGCCGACATAGTGCTCAGCACACAAGCGCTTATGCTGGTGTAACTTATTGCGCTCAGAGTAGTGTAGACATAGTATGAAATATTGTTTTTCCCTGTTGCTGAACCAGCTGATCCACTACGCTTGTGTACCATTGTTTTACCACTGCAGCTGCTTTCCATTATTGTTTTGTTCCAAGGGTATGTTACTAAAATGAATGAATAAATTCATATTGGGTCTTGATCACTTACAGTAATTTACTGATATGAACAGAAAAGCAATCTATAAAATGTCCTGAAGAACCATCCAAGGAGGAAACAATGTGGCTGGTTATCAGCAATGCAATCTCGAATAAAATACTTTCTGTCAATACTGTTTTACTTACATTGCATGTTACTGATTTAGTTTTGCACAAATTGTCCTATTAAATGCCTGTGTGTAATTCTGTTAGTAGATTGTTGATTTGTTTTTTAAATTTAATGGGTAATCCTCTGACAGCTTTCTTTGTTCTTTCAGAAGGTGAAAAGTATATTTCTTCATAGAGGCTAAAAGGCTGCAGCTTTTTGGCACATTAAAAGTTACTTAAGCATACAGTGTCTAAACAGACTAGTTAATTTCTTGGTGGTGAATCAATATTAACAAAGTAGACTCTATTCTTCACTACCAGCATCTTGTGCCATGCTCTGTCTGCAATTTCAAAATAGATATGATGGGGAGCCACCTCATATAAGGTGTCTGTGATTCTAAAGGTTCAGATTCTTCTAGTCCTTACCTTTTAATTATTATTCCAAGACATAAGGTAAATATAGTGTTTGTGATGTAAGTATACTTGGCAGTTAGCGATCCAGTTTATGATCTAAAGGCATAAGGACATAAGTATGGCCGTACTGGCTCAGACCAGTGGTCCATCTAGCCCAGTATCCTGTCTTCTGACAGTGGCCAGTACCAAATGCTTCAGAGGGAATGAACAGAACAGGGCAATTTTATTGAATGATTCATCCCTTATCACCCAGTCACAGCTTCTAGGGACACTATGAGCATGAGGTTGCATCCCTGACCATCTTGGCTAATAGCTATTGATGGACTGATCCTCAATGAGATTATGTAATTCTTTTTTGAACCCAGTTATACTTTTGGTCTTCACAGAATTCCTGGCAATGAGTTCTGCAGTTTGACTGTGTTTTATGTGAAGAAGTACATCCCGTGTTTGTTTTAAACCTGCTACCTCTTAATTTCATTGGGTTCCCCATGGTTCACGTGTTATGGGGTAAATAACATTTCCTTATTCACTTCTCTACACCATTCATGATTTTATAGACCTCTATCACATCTCCCCTCAGGCATCTCTTTTTCTAAGATGAACAATCCCAGACTTTAATCTCTCCTCATATGGAAGCAGTTCCATACCTCTACTCATTTTTGTTGCCCTTCTCTTTACTTTATCTAGTTCTAATATATCTTTTTTGAGATGGATTGACCAGAACTGCAAGCAATATTTAAGGTGTGGGTATAAAATGGATTTATATAGTGGCATTATGATGTTTTCTATCTTATTATCTATGCCTTTCCTAATGGCTCCTAACATTCTGTTAGCATTTTTACTGCTGCTGCACATTGAGCTGATGTTTTCAGAGAACTATCCACAATAACTCCAAGGTCTCTTGAATGCTAACAGCTAATTTAGACAATTTAGATAATTTAAAAATCATTTTTATGTGTAGTTAGGTTTATGTTTTCCAATGTGTATTACTTTACATTTATCAACATTGAACTTCATCTGCCATTTTGTTTCCGAGTCCCTCAGTTTTGTGAAAACTCTTTGTAACCCTTTGCAACTGGCTTAGGACTTAACTGCCTTGAGGAATTTTGTGTCATCCGCAAACTTTGCGATGTCACTGTTTACCCCTTTTCTCAGATCATGTGGAGTGGCACTGGCCTCAGTACAGATCTCTAGGAGACCCCACTGTTTACTTCTCTCCACTGCGAAAATTGACCATTTATTCCTACCCTTTGTTTCTTCCTGTCTTTTAACCATTTACTGCTCCATGAGAGGACCTTCCCTCTTATCCCATGACTTCTTACTTTGATTAAGAGCCTTTGGTGTGGGACCTTGTCAAAAGCTTTCTGAAAGTCCAAGTACACTATATGAACTGGATCACCTTTGTCCACATGTTTGTTGACCTCTGCAAAGATTTCTAATAGATTGTCAAGACATGATTTTGTTTACATATGCCATGTTGACTCTTCCCCCAACAAATGGTGTTCATCTACGTGTGTGATAATTCTGTCCTTTTCTATAGTTTCAAACAATTTGTCTGGTACTAAAGTTAGGCTTACCAGCCTATAATTGCCATGATTGCCTTTGGAGTCTTTTTTTTCAAAATTGGTGTCACCTTAGGTATCCACCAGTCATCTGGTATGGAAGCTGATATAAGTGATAGGTTAGGTACCACAGATAGTACTGCAATTTCATATCTGAGTTCCTTTAGAACTCTTGGATGAATACCATCTGACTTATTGGTGCCGTATTAAGTTTTTTTAAAGCAAAATTGAAGTGTCATTTTCAGGCTTATAAAATAGTATCACAAAAATAGGAAATGTAAACACTATTTAAAAAAATACTTGACAGTGTCCCTTTAAAAACAACACCAATCAGTCACCATTCTTTGAGTAATTGGGATTTGTATCCCAAGTCTCAACTTTGGAGATATCCAAAAACCTATTCAATAAGTGTCCACTAGCAAGACAAAAAATAAACCTCTTTTGGGAAAATCCGGGGACAATTTCACAATACCCACTAAAGTATTGCTGGTATTAAGATGATTGTACACAGTATGAAGAGGTAACATGAACCAGTACAGGAGCTATCCCTGTTTTAAAGCATATTGGTTAACTTCCCATAACATTATCAATAGCCAAAAAGCAAAGGTTTGAGAGAGTAGCTTTAACGTATAAAGGCTTTGGCAACTGAGGGGGGCATGTATTAAAGCATTGTGGAGTTCATGTTGCCAAAGGATGTTCTCACGCACCCACTGACCATCCTTTGAACCCCAGGCTTACTGCCTAACTAAGATGAATTTGCGACCCAGCTAATTTAATTTCTCAATTAGTTCCAAATCCTCCTTTATTAATACCTCACTCTGGGACAGTTCCTCGGATTTCTCACCCACAAGGAATGGCTCAGGTGTGGGAATCTTCTTCACATCCTCTGCAATGGAGACTGATGCAAAGAATTCATTTAGCTTCTCTGCAACAGCCTTGTCTTCCTTGAGTGCTCCTTCAGCACTTCGATTGTTCAGTGGCCCCACTGATTCTTTGGCAGTGTCTCTGCTTCTGACATACTTTTAAATAAATTGCTGCTAGTTCTTCTGTCTTTTGCTAGTTGCTCTTCAAATTCTTTTTCTGTCCTGCCTAATTATACTTGACTTGCAAGAATTTATGCTTGTTTGTATTTTCCTCAGCAGGATTTCACTTCCAATTTTTAAAATATTTCTCTTTGCCTCTAGCCATCTCCTTTACTCTATTGTTTAGCCATGGTGGCATTTTTTTTTTGGTCCTCTTACTTTTTTTGTTTGTTTCGAGTATACATTTAGTTTGCACATCTATTATGGTGTTTGCAGAAAGTTTCCATTCAGCTTGAAGGCATTACACTTTTGTGTCTATTCCTTTTAATTTGTTTAATAGCCTCTTCATTTTTGTGTAGTTCCCCTTTTTGATGATAGTTGCTGTTGTGGTGGGTTTCTTTGGTATTTTGCCCCTACAAAGAATAAGTTGGAAACTGTATGGTACTATTATTAATACAATAAAATAAATATAAAGTGGCACAAGGTCTTTATAACTGGAATGCATCACAGAACAGGCAGATTTTCAGACGTGTTGTGGAGGAGAGGAAATGGGACTGTTTGAGAGGCAGTTCCGGTCTGTTTAGAGGCATGAAAGAAGACACAAAGCAATCAGTGCATAAGGGAGGCACATTGAGAGAGAAGGTTGGGCAGAACATAGGGAGCAGGAAAGGGTAGGGAAGAAAATGAGGGTGAAGGGAGAAATTTGTATTCAGAAGAAGGGTGAACCAGGGCAGGTTTTTAAGAAGGGGCTAGTGTGGTCAGAGCAGCTAAGAACCTCAGTTGGCCCAGATTTTTAGTTGAATGTGCACACCTAAGTGCTGCATTCAATTGCTGCAGTCAAGGTGAATGGTGAGACTCTGTTTGAAATGGCTTCCTAGAATCCAAATATAGTAAATTACTGCATTCCTTTAGCCTGCTAACTTTATAACACTTTTAAAAGAGAAATCAAGTTTGTTTAACATGATTATTCTCTAACTTTTGTGCTGCCTATTGTTCATGGTTCCCTTAATCTCTAGATGTTTCATGATTTTAGTTCTCTCTATATATTTGTTGCATTACTTTACTAAGGAGATTTGTTAGACTTGGTGCATGGTAACAGCCATGATCTCTCTTGTCCTTCTTATTGTAATTTGGTGCTAATTAGCTTTCCTCAAGTTTTTTCAATTTATTTCCTTAATTGTCCAAATTTTTTAAAAAGATATTTTTATAAAGTCATTAGCCAATTTCCTTAAAACTGAATGATGCATGTAGTCTTGACCACCTGATATGAATATAGTAGGATAACTCAAAGATTCCCTTCCCTTCCCTTTGTCAACAGTTCTTTTAAATTCTTTGTTTTTCCATACTAATTGTTCAGACTTACCTTTTTCTTGTTGAACACAGATTTTTAAAAGATATTGAGTACCTGTCAGTCTTGAATAAATCTTCCCTATCACAATATTTTTCATGTGACATATTTATAAAATACTTTCTTGTTTCCCTTGACCTTTTGTTGCCATGTTATCTCATTTTTCTTGTTTTCCTGCATTTTAGCTTTTGTCGCAAGCCTTAAATGAGTCCATGTTTTTGTTTGCTTACCTTCCTCCTCCATTTTCAATAAAATTTTTCATTTATCCTGAAATCCTTGAGCAGCCCTTCATAAAGCCACATACACAGATTCTTATTTCCTGCAGTTTTTTTAGCAAAATTGAATTTGACTGATTTTTTTTTTTTTAATTTCTCCCCTGTCTTTTTCCATTCTGCAGGAAGTAGTCCTCTTGAAGCCACTGGGTCTACTCATTTACATAGGCCTGGTCTACACTATGCGTTTAAACCGATTTTAGGAGCGTTAAACTGATTTAACGCCGCACACGTCCACACTTAGAGGCCCTTTATATCGATATAAAGGGGTCTTTAAACCAGTTTCTGTACTCCTCCCCAACGAGAGGAGTAGTGCTAATATTGGTATTACCATATCGGATTAGGGTTAGTGTGGCCGCAAATCGACGGTATTGGCCTCCGGGCGGTATCCCACAGTGCACCACTGTGACCGCTCTGGACAGCAATCAGAACTCGGATGCAGTGGCCGGGTAGACAGGAAAAGCCCTGCGAACTTTTGAATATCATTTCCTGCTTGCCCAGTGTGAAGCTCCGATCAGCACGGGTGGAGATGCAGTCCCAAATCCAAAAAGAGCTCCAGCATGGAACGTACGGATGTGATCGCTGTATGGGCAGACAAATCTGTTCTATCAAAGCTCCATTACAGAAGACGAAATTCCAAAGCATTTTTAAAAAATCTCTAGACCGAGGCCACAGCAGGGACACAGCACACTGCTGCGTGACAAGCGTAACGGAAAGCCAAAGAATCAAATGGACACTCATGGAGGGAGGGAGGGGGGACTGAGGACTCAAGCTATCCCACAGTTCCTGCAGTCTCCAAAAAGCATTTGCATTCTTGGCTGAGCTCCCAATGCCTGTAGGGTCAAACACATTGTCCGGGTGGTTCAGGGCATAGCTCGTCAATTTACCCCACCACCACCACCCCCAGAAGGAAAAGGGAAAAAAAATCGTCTCTTGTCTCTTTTAAATGTCACCCTATGTCTACTGAATGCTGCTTGTAGACGCGATGCTGTGGCAGTGAACTGCAGCATCCTCGCCCCCCTCCTTGGTGGCTGATGGTACAATATGACTGCTATCCATCATCATCATCAGCCTGGTGGCAGATGGTACAGTACAGAAGGACTGGTATCCGTGCTCATCAGCCCATGAATGCTCCTGGCTGGCCTCCCGGTCATTCCCAGTAGATGGTACAGAACGGTTGGTAACCGTCTTCATCATAGCAACAGGGGGCTGAGCTCCATCAGCCCCCCACCCTTCATGTGTAAAGAAAAGATTCTGTTCTGCCTGGACTATCATAGCAGCGGGATGCTGGGCTCCTCTCCCCCACACGGCTTAATGTCCTGTCTGGACTATCATAGCAGCTGGAGGCTGCCTTCCCCTCATTTTATCTCACTAACAAGTCACTGTTTCTTATTCCTGCATTCTTTATTACTTCATCACATAAATGGGAGGACACTGCAACGGTAGCCCAGGAAGGCTGGGGGAGGAGGGAAGCAACAGGTGGGGTTGTTGCAGGTTGTTGCTCATCATTTCTGCGGGATCTGACACAGAGCGGCTGTGCTCTCTGGTTCTCTGATACACTGGTTCTCTAGTACACTTGCCCCATATTCTAGGCAGGACTGATTCTATTTTTAGATACCATAAAGGAGGGATTGACTCGGGGAGTCATTCCCATTTTTGTCTTTTGCGCCCCCCGGCCCACCTCCGCCAGGGGCACCCATGACAGCAGCAGACAGTACAGTACAGAAGGACTGGTAACCGTCATCTCATTGCCAATTTACAATGGCAGCAGATGGTACAGAATCGCTGATAACCGTCTCTGCTATCATGCAAAAGCAAATGAATGCTGCTGTGTAGCGCTGCTGAATCGCCTCTGTCAGCGGCATCTATTACACATACGGTGACAGTGACAAAAGGCAAAACAGGCTCCATGGTTGCCATGCTATGGCGTCTGCCAGGGCAATCCAGGGAAAAAGGGCACGAAATGATTGTCTGCCGTTGCTTTCCCAGAGGAAGGAATGACTGATGATATTTACCCAGAACCACCCGCGACAATGATTTTTGCCCCATCAGGCACTAGGATCTCAACCCAGAATTCCAAGGGGCAGGGGAGACTGCGGGAACTATGGGATAACTACAGAATAGCTACCCACAGTGCAACGCTCCAGAAATCGATGCTAGCCTCGGACCGTGGACGCACACCACCGAATTAATGTGCTTAGTGTGGCCGCATGCACTGGACTTTATACAATCTGTTTTACTAAACCGGTTTATGTAAAATCGGAATAATCCCATAGTGTAGACGTACCCTTAGTCAGTCTCTTGTTTAATTATCTTATTGAATTTATGCTTAGACTTCTCTAATTTTTTTTCCGAAATTTGCTTTCTTTAAACTTAGCCTTAAGTTTTGTATTCTCTGATCGAGTTCTTTGCTATGATAATTCAATAACCTCATAATCCCAAGGTTTCTGGTTCTGCTTTTCATAATCATAATTCCTCCTTATCAGGTAGGAGGCAGGAGAGAATGGCATCATTAGAGGTTGGGAGTTTATACTTCCATAATTATAAAAATATTGTCTATATCACTTAAGAACATAAAATGTGTCATGTTGCTGTTTCACTGTATTTCTTATAGACAGATATATGGATACTTAAAATCCCACATGAGCAAAATGTCTTGTGTTTAGAATACCTGCAGATTTGGTCTAAGAATCATTAATTGAAGAGTCTCAAGACCTCACTTTCTCATTCAGTTTTAATTTTCCAATCGTTTTGCTCATATTATTCAGAAATATATTGGGATTTTACATGCTAAAATGCATGGAGTATTGTTTGATCTGTCTTTAAATATAACAGCATACTTTCTGAACATTTAGTCAGCCTGCTGAGTTCTGTTCAGTTTTTTTTTTTCCAACCATGCTAGCTAGTTAGTTATTCTGCATGTCCTGGCCTCAAATTTCTCTTTTAGAGTGGTCACCAAATCCTGAAGTTTGTCACTGCAGGAAAGTAGTTTTTTCTAACGTTTCAATGATTTATTGCTGTAAAGAAAGATCAAAAGTGTATCCTTGGTGTTCAAAGATGATGCCTGGACAATCTGTGAGGCAAAGATCTGTGTCTTTGAAAAAAGTGGGGAGGGACTTTTATTTCTGTTTGACACCTGGTTTTCAGGTATATTGAAGGTGACTTTTTTTTCTTATTCCCATTATAGATAGTATCTGGTCAAGAGCTCTGTGGATGCTGGAATTTTTTTGTTTATCAGTACATGCTGCAGTCTTGCAGAATATCTACCATATTTGACAGCCAGACTCTCCCCCTGCAGGTAACGACTCATCAAAGCTTTTTCAGACCTCAGTTTTGTCCTTACAACGTGCAATATCAAACATTGGTTTTGGTGATTACTCTGTCTATAAATAAAGAATGTCCTGCAGTCTGTATTGAAGAACAGTGGACACTGCACATATTGAACACCTTCCAGCAGAACATCGTAAACAATTGTAGGCCATCATAGCCACAGGTCAGCTACTGGCTAGAATACCATTACAAGACTCCCTAGATGCTGCTGCCACTGTAGCTTGCTCCATCTCCATGGCAGTTGTCATGTGTTGGGCATCTTGCCTCCAGGTCTTTGGATTCCCATATACTGTTGATGACTTCCCATTTGATGGCTTTAATTTTTTGCTGAGACCACTAATGAATTGCTGCACACCTTGAAAAACTCCGGGGCCACCTTGTGATCTCTTGGAATCTATACACTTGCAAGTAAATTGAGATTTTGTAGCTCCCAGATGGCCTAGAGATGCCATCCCATCAAGTTATCTGGTTTCTGAACTCCTATTGAGCTGCTTCTTTGAAACCTTGGTTTCTTCCTAAAGACATCACCCGCTAGAGCTGGTTCAACCATCCTAATCAAAATGCCAATTTTAATGGACTGATCAGGAGCCTAGAACAATGCCACTTCTCATATCTTCAGCTGCACTTATTTACCTGCCTTCTTCTCTTTGGGGACTCTCTCTCTCTTCCACTTTCTACCTGCCAGGGAGCTGATCACATCTGACAAATGGGCACTGAAAGTTATGAGATCAGGTTACTCCATGTATTTTACCTACCTGCCTCTACCTCACATCCTTCTCCATACCTCTTCAGGGGCCCCTCTCATGAACGCTTCTTGAGACAGGAAATCACCTCCCTTAGGAGCTTTAGAATCAGTTCCTGCTCAGCAAAGGGAGAAGGGATTTTTCTCAAAGTATTTTTTGGTCCCACACTTCTGTTCAATCTTTCATCTGCTTAGAGAGTATTCTCAAAGATTTTGTCAGTGGACACCACCTATCTTTGTTGAAGGGTGATAATAGTTTTTTCCATACCTTGATTACTGGCTGCTCAAGGGCTTACAACAAGATTCTTTCTACCATAAAGGTAGCTTTCCCTCTGTTCCTCAAGCTAGATATCCAGCTCAACATTGAAAAGTTCACTTTGGCTCCTGTACAAAGGATAGAATTCATAGGGGCCTCCTTAGACACAGTAATAATCAGAACTTAGCTCCCCATAGAGAGGTTCAAAATTCTAGCAAACCTCATTGCAAAAATTCAAATAATTCTGCAAACTTTGAAAATACATAGTCTTCGAGTTATGGACATATGGCAGCTTGCACCTTTGTGATGCGTTCCTTGGGGTGCAACCTGGAACTAGGGTATTGCTGAGCCCTATAGCTTACCAACATGGGCTCCCTCTCACACTGGTATTCTGTCAGAAGCTGCAAACCGCTCCAGGTATTGCACTTTTCACAGCCATCCACAGGCAGGAACACACTCAGCTAAGCTGCATGAATGCTTTTGCCAGCCATTCATGAACCAACAATAGAGAGGCTCCAGCCAATTCTCTCCAGCTCCCCAGCCTTATACCCTACAGCTGTACCATCTTGTCCTGGTCAGAAGCCTGACCAGTGTAAGTTTATTACCCAGTTTGCCACTTCTACAAAGGAGAGTGGACATGCACTAGTCCTTGCAAATTGAGCATATTTCCCAAACACTTCAACCAAAATACACTGTTTAAGGTAAAATGTAAAATAGATTTATTAACTACAGGAAAGATAGATTTTAAGTGATTATAAATAATAAGCATAGAAATCAAAGTTGGTTACCTACGAAATAAAAGTAAAATCACAATCTGAGTGCTATAAACTGAACAGGATTTGAATCAAGCAGTGTCTCACCCTGACAGTAGAGTTCCTAAATACAAAAGCTGGAATTCTCCTTTCCAGCCTGGACCCCCTCCCCAGTTCAGTCTTTGTTTTCCAGACATGTTTGCAGGTGTTGAGTTGTGGGGGGGAGAGAGGCCAAATACTGTCACTTCCCCTGTTTTATAGGTTCTTCCAGCTTGCTGGAAATATCTTTTGCTATGATGTGAGTCAAGCAGAGTCCATTGTCTACGTGCTGCCTCTGGGAAATCTTCAGGTATACAGATAGTGATAGTCCTTGATAATGTGGATTCCCCTTAATTGGTCATCAACAATGTCTGGCTTCTCCATTTTTATACCTGAAAGGCTGGTTGTGAGTGTTTCCAACTTCACAAAATGTTTCAGTAACACACACATAGCAAAACTTCATAACTTCCCATACAATGATAGTACATACAATCCAACAGGATATTAATATTGAACAGATCAAGACTTTTAGAATGATACCTCACAAGGCATACTTTGTACAAAAAGTAATAATATATCACCATGGAACATATGGGGGTTGCTTTGGGGTACAGAATGTCACATTTATGCCTTCGCTGCTTCCAGATTTGGCTCAGGACCATATACATGCTGAAAAAATACAGTTTGATATAAATCCTTTGTCAAATACAAGATTCCCTTGACTGGTGGAGGAACCCCTCACAACATCTGTGTTGGTGTCCCCTTAATCCAACCATCACCATAACGATATATTTTGTTGTGGGAGGGTGGATATAGGGGCACATGACATTAAGGGCAGACGGTCTACCCAAAAGTTTGTTTATATATCAACCTTGTAGCCTAATTAATCCACAAAAATCTCAAAGAAACTAAACTTCCCTGTTTGGCTTGTTTTTTTAAAAAAAACAGGATAAGGAGGGTGAGATTCCCCTTTCTTTGTGCTGAAGCAATGAAGCTATGGAACTTTTGTATAGTCAATCAGATCCTTGTTTCAGAAGCTTACCTTCCAGGCTTAGAAAATACCACAGCTGACACTCTCAGTGGGCACTTCTTCCAAGATTACAAGTAGGATTTAGAATTCTGGACTCTCAATCATATTTTTCAGACATGGGGGTTTCCAGAAGTTGACCTTTTTACCACAGTCACCAACAGGAAGTGCAGAGAGTTTTGCTCAAGAGGGGGTTGGGGCATCACTCACTAAGAGATGTTTTCCTTGTTTTGTATACATCTCCTTCAATGCTTCTGATATTGAAAGTGGTAAACAAGATAAAGCCAAGGTCATACCAATAGCTTCACCATGGCCCAGGCTGACTGATATCCTTTCCTGACTTGATTTGGTGTTTTGTCTGGTGATCAGTCCTTCGATTCATTCCTCATTTCCTCTCCCAAGATGCCGGCCAGACTCTCCATCCCAACCTAGAAATTCTCCTTCTTAGGGCTTGGTTCCTCAGTGGCTCATGGGAATAGAGACCTCCTTCTTCTCCAGATGTACAGCAGGTGTTGTTAAATAGTAGGAAAAATGTTATGCACAACTTACCTTCAAAAACAGAAGAAATTCCACCATTGGTATTACCAGTGGCATCTTTCTTCCACTCATTCCTACCTTGCTGCTGTACTTGAATATCTTTTGGAATTAAAAAAAAAATCAGGATTATTTATAAATTTTCAGTGTTCATGTGATGCCTATAATGGCCTTCTGTTCCTTGATTGAGGGATTTTCAGCATTTGCTCATCCCACCATGGTAAGATTTATCAAGGGCTTGGAAAAATTTTTCTTCAGATTAGGGAACCCACCACTCTATGGGAACTAAACTTAGTACTGAAATGGCCTATGAGACCTCCCTTTGAACTAATGGATACTTATTCTTTTCTTAATCTATCCATAAAAATAGCCTACTTGGTGGCCATTGCTTCTGCTCAGAGTCAGGAAAATCAAAGCTTCAATGGCAGATCCTCCCTTCATGTAGTTTTTCAAGGACAAGGTTTCATTACTTCACCTTTCTAAAATGTTACTTAAGGTGTCATCTGAATTTCACGTCAAACACGTCATCCATCTCCCAGTTTTTTCCCCAAAAAACAACATATAACCTGGGAGGGTGCAGCCTTACATTGGATGTCAGGAGGTGGACTGAACCAAGCTATTTAGAAAGTCTCCCAAACTGGTAATTTCAATTGCCAGCAGGTGAAAAGGGTCCATGATCTCCACCCAGAGACTCTCCAGGTGGATTTCAGGATGTATTATACCTTGCTATGAATCTGCCAATATATCACCTCCTCCTGGGATATTAGCCCATTCCACAAGATCTTGTTCTACTTCTATGGTGTTACTTAAGCATGCTCCTATTGTGGAGATTTGTAAGAGTGCACCTTGGACTTTGATAGAGATTTTTTCCCAATATTAATTGGTGATCCATTATTTTAGATTTGATGCTGCCCTTGGGAATGCAGTCTTGTCTTCAGTCTTAGACTTGGCTCTAAAGCTTTCCCCTCCAGTTGAGGGTGCTGCTCAGTAGTCACCTGAAGTAAAGCACCCATAGGGATACTACTCAAAGAAGAATAAGGGGTTACTGATCTTGCGCAGTAACTGGGTGGGGTTTTTTGTTTTTATTTGTTTTTGTTTTTTTTTAGATCTGTGTCCCTGAGGGTGCTCTACTGCCCACCCTCATTCCTTGCTGCTTTGAAGTTTGCTCTGTGGGACTTTATGGTGGAGAAGAAACTGAAGGTGATGCATCCCTGTAGCCCTATATATCCTCAGTGTGGGGCATGAGGATGTGTAGAGCACGCACATGTGCCAAATGGGCATGCCACCTGAATCTCTAATCAAAGGTGCATGAGGCACATGTGCACCTGAAACAGTGCACCGAGAGGGACACATCTCTAAAAAATCCCCAGTTACTGAACAAGTAACCTCTGTTTTTCCAGTCATCTTTGCTAGTAATTACTGCAAAGGGAAATTCTGGCCTGTGGTTTGCAGGGGGTCTCCTATTACTTTTGGTCTCACAATTGCTTCTCAAGACTCTGTCCATGCCAGCTATGCAAGTCTTTCCTCCTTATCCCATCCCCATTACTTTGACGTATGGTTGATATCCTGTGATAAGGAAAAGGATTTCCTTGGCTTCTTAGGATATGCCTCAGGAAAAAATGTAAATTCCTCCACTGATCCTATCCCCTGTCCCCTCCTCTTCCAACTCTTCTGTTCTTGTTTTGTTTGTTAATGTGATGTTGAAAGATTCAAGCAGAAGCTCTTGGTTTAAATATTTTAGTATAAAATGGAAGTTAACCGGATGACTAGGGAAGTGGAGTAGAGCATTCTGTATTGGAGAAACTATGGCTATACTTATGAATGTGGGAAAATGTCAGTTTAATATGTTAGAAACACAGATGTGGGTTTTCCCAGGCAGAAGTTTCTTTCACTTAGCACAAATATGTCAATATGCCAATTTGTGTTCAATATTAAAATAGGAGCCATTAGAGAGCTCCTAGTCTGCAGACTTCTGTATAAAGTTAAATTGATGTGGGAGGTTGAAAAATGGCCATGTCTGGGGTGGAACTGCATAGAGAAGAGGAAGCACGTTTAAACAGTAGCTTTTATTTTTTTAAGACAATAAGTTAATGGACATAGTTTAAACTAACACTTCGAATGTCTGGTTAAAAAATTTCCCCTAGAAACTCTTTTACCTGGTTTTGCATGTGTTAATTAGCATAGCTGTATGGGCTGTCATTCCTAGTTGTATAATATTCCCTTTTGAACTTAAGTGTTCAAAGTAAAATCATTCACAAAGTTTACTTGTGAAGAAACAAATAGACTCTTTCAGGATCATGAGCTGGTGGAGCTGACTAGTACTCAGCTATCAGAGTATGATTAAGAACTGAAAGGAAGGCCAGACTCTTAGGGCAAGAGACACTACACTTTACAAAGGTTTGACACAAGTTAAAACCAGTATTGTACAGAGTATAGTGTTGAGAGAGAGGCTTGCATAGGATTTGTTGGTGTGTGTGTGTGTGTGTGTGTGTGTGTGTGTATAAGTTTTGAGGCTTCTCTATCTTAATGGGGTTGGCTGAGCTCTTTTAAGTGGAAATGTCAGACAGCTGGTTGGACATATTGTCATGTGAAAAACAAAAATTAGGTGAGAGTTGATCAAAGGCACCTTGATTGATAGAGGCTGTTGCATATTCTTATACAGTTGCTACCTTGCATCTAAGATGTCATCTGGTAGAAGATTCAGTATTTAAACAACTTACTGTATACTAGGTGAAACTGGTTATATCAAAGTTGCATCCCACAAGACAAACAGATGGTACACAGGTAGCCAGCTTGCCACTAGCTTAACAGAAGCAAACAATATACATATATGTTTCTGAATCATCCCCATAACATCATCCCTGTATATCCCAGGCATATACAGAGTTATATGATGGTAGGATGTAAAGGTTTTATTGGCACTCAGACTGAACTCATACCAATAAAACCTTTTATATCACATACTGCCATCATAAATATAGTCTCTCAATATATAATACAGTCTGGTTCTAAAATTATTTTATTTCCAAACTGAATTTTCAAACTTTTATTGTTCAGTGATTCAATTCAAGTACTAAGTGATTCAATTTCAATTTTCATTTTCTTCACCTGATGTTCTTACCACGTCACTCTATTCAAATCCTCGACTGGCTTCCTCTTCTTTTCATTGTCAAATGTATGTAGCTGCTCCATCTTTCATCTCGGTGCTCTCCCACTTTCCCTTTAGCCCCCTTCTCACAGCTCCCTTTGTATCTCACTTTGTGCCTTCTTCCAGGTTATCCCTTATTCTGGGAATTTTCATCTCTGTCCTGCAAGCATCCACCTTCTCTTTCAAATCTCTTCTCCAAATATATATTTTCTATGCCATTTAGCAGTGTTAACTTGCTACCTAGATAGGCATTATCCTTCATTTGAATGCACACACAGAAGGGAAATAATTTTATGGCACCATCTGGTCACATGGTGCTATACATTTGAACTGGTAGTATCTATGTATTTTTTATGATTAGGGTCTAGTCCTTCAAATCCTTACTCACATGAATTGTCCCATGGAATATAGGTGATTTAAGTCATTTGGACTAGGATCTGAAACTTCTTTTTTGGAGAAGAAAAGGAAGTTGGGTAACTTTTTCCTTTTGAAATAAACTGACAGTTTGTTTTAGAAATGCCTTGAAGTCTAGGGCAGCTTTACACTAGCACTGTACTTATATATTTTCTCTGTGCTGGCAGATAAGATGCTCCTTTCTGTGGTGGAGTTTTACAAATGGAACTCAAACTGTTTTTCTAAATAATTTTCCAATGGAAATTCTTTTTCATTGATTGATTTATAGTGGTATGTAACTGTTCAAGCAGTGGATTTGGTATATAGTAAACATGGATCCTGACAACGACCCTATATTTGAACACTAGGTAGAGTTTCCAAATGTGGACACAAACACAGATCTGAATTTTACTATCCTGAGCTTCAAATGCACATGCAAACTGAACAATCAAACGTATACATAAAATAGAGAAGTGGTAAACAAAGAAACACAGAGTCTGTCTGTCAGGCCATCATTTTGTTTCTAAAGGTTTTGTACCGCTGCCCACCACTGT
Source organism: Mauremys reevesii (assembly GCF_016161935.1). Lineage (NCBI taxonomy): Eukaryota > Metazoa > Chordata > Testudines > Geoemydidae > Mauremys > Mauremys reevesii. The sequence goes on from NC_052623.1 coordinate 283,995,317, forward strand.
AGTATCTAAGCATCTTTATCATATAACAGATTAACAATCATGGAGTACTTGAAATTCCTGGCTTTCTTGTCTTTTTCTGGGTTATAGGAGGCTTCGATTGGTGTATGGTGATGTGACTTTTTTTGAGTGAGAGGGATGAGTTTCTAGAATAATCTCAACATGGATTATATTTCCGTTGCGCTAATTTAGCCGCATGATTGTTACATTATTAGTATTATATTACCACAGCAGCCAAGAGCCCTCGCCATGGACCAGGAACCTCATTGTGCTGGGCTCTGTACACACACAGAATGAAGAGAGTCCCTGCCCCCAAAAGCTTATATCCCATTATCTAAATTGGAAGAATTAAAAGAGAAATCTGTATAGAAGGCCTAGAAGGCTTTTTTTTCCCCCCTCTTCTCCCCCCCTCCCAGTTCAGCAGCACAGTAGGTAACTTGAGAAACAACAAGCATGTTTGCCACCCTTTTGGAAACTGATATAAAATATTTCTTATAAACCTTTAAATAGGTACACATCAATATATAAGAAATATTATAGAAATAGTTCAACTGATCATGGAAATGAAGTTAGAGGAACAACACTGCATACATCAGTGTTAGCCAGTTCAGTTGTAAGATTAAGTCAGGAGTACTTCTGGAAATCACAAATTATATACTTCTGACAGCTCAACATAAAAGTAAACAGGATGGTTTACTGTTCATTACACTGTACAGTACTTCTGGAAATCACATGGTGGTTACTACTGGCTCAGAGTGACCACTAGTGGGTTGGTTCTCTTAGTGATTTCTCTGAGCACTGGTGGTAATGAGTAGAATGTGAGATTTGGCTCATCTCTAGTCATTATTCATGACTAAATTTTATTACCCCATATAAATAATTTCTGAAAATGAACAGAAAAAAAAGAAATACCATAGACAATGTCATGACTTCACATAGTCCTGTTTCCACAGGCATGCAGATTTGTATTACTAATCATTTTTAATTTAAATTTATAACACATCATGTTCATTTGGAATTCTTTGTGCATGCAGCAACAGCTGTGCTAATTAATTTTGTGTAGTATCTTGTGAATAAATCTGCTTTTGGTTCCAGTGAAAAAAGCATTATCCCTATACAACTGACATTTGTGTAGAAGGAAATAGATTGAAACAGGTGAATCTTCCAAGCTTTGGGAGTTATTCTGAAGAGAAATGCTATATTATAAAAGTCTTACATAGATTACATACATACAGTATTTAACCTGTTCATATTAGTAAGACTTGCAAAAATTGTTGGATAACTTTTCTTCACATCAGGTACTTAACTTTCTACAAGATGTTTGTAAGTAAATAGGTATTTTTCTGCTTTTTAATGTTGATATATTGTGTTCAGTGACATTTCCAATTTAAGGGCCCATGCTAATAGAAAATGTACACACATTAATACTGAATTGTGCTACTATGTACTAGTCTAGTCATGGGTGTATTTATATTGAAAAGTAAAAATGATCACTTTAATTATGGGGCAAATCCTAATCCTACTCAGTTACATCACAGCAACTGTTTATTTTTATTGGATCAGGAATTAGACCTAAAATGTTGATCATATTTTTAAAAATAGATTTTCAATGAATATTCTTAATTTAAAAAAACAGATCAGTTATGACACAGCACTAAATATCCTAACTCTGTAAATGTTTCAGTAATCCAAATATGTGACTTCAACTGTGGTATTCAGGCTAAGAAAATTAATCAAAAACTATTTGATTAAGCATGGGTGAAACAAGCCAATCTAAAAAAATTATACTGATTTTTGTTTCTTGCAAGTGTTAACATTCAATGCATTTGGCATTTTTATTGTAAAACCACAAGCTTTGATGGTTACTTTTATCTTTAGAAAATGTTGCTGAGTTTTTTCTTCTAGAGATTTACAATATCACTGTCTTATCAAGTTAAATAACCTGCCTGGACTTCTAACGGTGGATAAATTTAACTCACTGTGTGTATGGAGCTAAAAGCAGAATGCCGAAAGCTATATGGCTAGTTTAATCGATGTCTCATAGACTATGCTTAACACTAGATAATATGTAATAGCTTAAATGGCAGAACAGAACCATTTTCAAGATCATAATCTTTCAAATGCTAGTTTGTGTTTGTAAATGAAAAGAGTGAGTGACAGGTGTGAATCCATTCTCTATTGTCAGTAGCCCTTCATAATGTGAGGTTTTATTGGGTTTAGGATGGCAGTTTAACTGGAACGCTGTGATACAAAGGTTTAACTGTGAATAAATCCATTCATGGCCTGACTTAATATTTTATCTTACTGTACCTAAATTATTTACTAGTGACTGAAGATTATTTTGATCGTAGACTGCTAGAAGCATATATAGTACAGAAACAGGTAGCCTTACCTCATGTGCTAATGGATTTATTTAATATGTTAGTTCTCATCAGTCTAGGAATGATTTGGCATGGATGGCAGGCTTTGATCAGAAGATAAAATGATTGAAATAAACATGAAAATTAAATCCTTTTTTATTCTTTCCCCTGCAAGTAGTCTCCGTAGAGATGACCTAAGGTAAAAGAAAATTATAGGAAGAGAGGACTTGTGATGTTCATAACATCATTACTTCTGCAGATTAGTTGAATGCCTTGGGGTAACTTGTCAATGAACAGGGTATTAAATGCATAACTTGTAATAACCATAATTACAATTTGTGTGTTGTTCGCTTTGCACCACACTAAATATGGCTTCAACTGCATTTTAAAATTTTGTTACTCTACTCTGCACAGACTGTGAATAGCAAATAACTTTTTTTAAAAACAACAAAACAAGTTTTTAAAATGATTTTAAATATATAATATCTATATACACAATACAGTAGCTTTAACTAGTCCAATATTTTAAGACTTTTTAAAAAAGCATGGAAGAATTTTAACTCTAGTTTCAAATCCAAACAGTCAAACGTTAAGGGAGATTTAGTGTGACTCCTGACTCCTATATGTAGCTTGGTCCTTTGCAACTCTGCATTTGTCATTTACCTTAAAGTTAATGTGTACATAATGCTTATGCAAGATGCAATCACAAATGTGAAAAGGCGTATTCCTTCACACAAGATTCTACAATAAATCTCTCTGATGCATTAGAGACCATCTTTTTTGTTGTTGCAGCAAATTGAATTTCTAGCTGTAGAATCTGTTAGAAATGAACAGTAAACCATCCTGTTTACTTTTATGTTGAGCTGTCAGAAGTATATAATTTAGTGAGATATGAGGAGTGAATAGGAGTAAGCATCCCAGACTTGTTAGTTTATCCACCCACTAGTAGTTCAATTTGAATGAAAACTACATACATTTCTGTAGCAAAGAAAAAGCTCCATAGTCCCCAACCAATGATGACTAATGATTGTATTTATTTTGAATATAACATACTGCTCAATAAAGTGGCAAATGATGTCTTGTTGGGCATAGCATTTAACAGGGATGCTATCAGACCCTGTAACTACAAGCATACTGCCTCTGTTTTCCTGCTTGTTTTTTCTAATCAAGGACATACTTTCTCCTGAGTCATGTGAGAGTTTAACAATTACTTGCAGCTCTAACACCAGACCATTTCTTCTGGGACTGCAATCTGTTAGTTCAATTTTCTCAGTCTGACGAAATGATCAGAATTAATTCATTGCTTCAAAATAAAACTGAGTGAATAAACTAAATGTGATTGAAATGAACTTTCATGGCACTCCCACGTGAATCAGACTTCTTTTTGAGCACGTGCATATGCGCGCACACGCGCACACACACTCTCATGTACAATTGCAAATGGTGGCATTTCAAATATCCACTAATAGAAGGTTCTTTTTCCTCCTTCGGATTGGCCTTTAACCAACAGGTGCCTTTTTACAGCAGTGGAAAAAATGGGTTGCCGCTTGTGACACTAGGCACAAAAAATTCTAAGTAAGTCTAAGTTTTTATCAACAATAAAGGTTTAATTGTAGTTGCATTAGGTGATAACATTTTAAATTAAACCTTGACTAATCTACATAATGCATACGGCTTGGGTTTCGGACACTTGTGTAGTGGCATATGATACTAATCTTCCAAAGCACCTCAAATTAAAATCCGTTACAGCCAAAAGAAGTTAAGCTATATAACACATTTTTTTTAAAAAGTGACAATCTGCAAAGTACTAAGCATTTCAATAAAAAATCCTTCCACTTTATGCATATCTGAAACTCGCTCAAGTCTAATGGGAGACCGTACTGTGAATATGACATAGGAGTGATATCAACAAATTTGTCTGACTTAAGTTTAACCTATTGCATTCAGAAATGGTTAGGATTAGAGAAGCCATACACAATTTCAGTGGCAGCTGATGCCCAAAATAACCAGCAGAGCTACAGGTACAAATTTCTCTCCCCTCCCCCGAATCATTCTCTTATACTGAGATGTGAAAAGCTAGGAGACATTGTTTTGGGGCATTGGGTGGTATCAAATATCATTTTCTTAGAGGATAAGAGGAGGGGAAAGGGTTAAGAAAAATGGGTGCCATCTTGTCTCTTCCACCCCTTTCAAAATGGAAAAAAAACTGGGGCATTTTACTGTAAAGGGCAGGCTGGGAGAAAATAGTGTTTCTGTGAGTCCTTCACTGTTCTTTCATTGTCCCAGCCTCATTGTCTCTGATATAGTTCTTGCTCTGTCATCTCACCATACATTCACTCTCACCCTTGGGGGTACGTCTACACTACCCACCGGATCGGCAGGTACCGATCAATCTATCAGGGATCGATTTATCGCATGTAGTGTAGACACGATAAATTGATCCCCGACCGCTCTCCCGTCGTCAGCTGAACTCCAGAGAGGCGAGAGGCGGAAGCAAAGTCGACAGGGGAGCCGCGGCCATCGATCCCATGCCGCGAGGATGCGAAGTAAGTAATTCTATGTTGATCTAAGATATGCAACTTCAGCTACAAGAATAGTGTAGCTGAAGTCGATGTATCTTAGATCGATTCTCCCTCCCACCCCCCAGTGTAGACCAGGCCTTGTTCAACAGTTGACTCCACTCCCTTCTGCTCTCCTCCCTGCCAATTCAATCCATTCCCTCCTGACTCAAACTCCTCTGATACCCTCATACCCCTACCAAATCAGAAATGCCCCACCCCACATGCACCTAGGATGAACACCACTCCACTTCCTAATTCATCTTTCTGCCACACAAAACCACCCAGACTCAGAAACCTCCTTTCCCCACAACACACAAACCCCTACAGGCCCGAAATAGAGTGGGGGGCAAAGAATAGATTGGAGGGTAGGATTGTTGGCTATTTTGATAAATAACTTAAAAATAATCATAATCAAAATATATTCTTTAAAAGTTTTTGATGATTTGAACATTTGAAAAGAATGAGTTGAAACATATTGAAATGAAACATTTCATTTTAACCCCTAAATTTGTGTTTTGCCTTTGACATTTTGAGAAAAGCAAGTAAAGAACAGCAGAAGGAGATAAGGGATTTGAAATTGGGTCTCCCCCTCTATCGGAGAGTGCCTTGAACTTGGGTCTCCCACAGCTTAGGTAGTGCCCTATCTACAGGCCTGAAAAATAATTATTCCTGGTCTGATAACTATTTATTGTCATTCATTATAACATTAAATAGTCTATGAATATGGTCCAATACATGGTCCAGTAATTCTTTAGTTATTTATAAAGAATGGAACAGGTTCAGCAGCAGAGACTTAAAAAGCCCCATACCAGAGTATCCTATAGCCCAAGCATTAAGGCATTCTGAACTACTTTGTTTTGACTTTTCAAGTTTGGTGAAAACTATTTGGCAAACTCGACCCAAATTTGCGAATACTTTCAGTCAAACAGCATTTTTCAATGAATAAACTATTTGCCTGAAAAATTTCAGCCGTCTCTAGTCAGCCAACATAACTTTAGTCTCCGCTCATCTCCCTTGTACCTGACACCATCCTCATTGTGCTCAGAAACCCCATTTCCTTCTCCCTGAACTCAGAAGCATCCCTTTCCCTCCATGCTTGGTGTTGGTACCACAAAAGCATGAACAGGGGCTGCAGAAAGCATAGAACCCTGTGTGCTCTCTGCCTCTGGGGCTGAAGGGAATCAACCACACAGTCTCTATTGCTTCCTTTGGGCCACCTCCTGCTACTGCTTTCAGCCCATGTGCTGCAAGGAGTATGTGCAAAAGTATTTATACTTTGTTTCTATAAAATTGAAGAGAATATACTCAACCGAAACCAGTATTCCCTGTTCTCCCTCTGCTGTCTGGAATCAGTGCTGCAGGGTTCCAGGAGATTTCCAGTAACAGCCAGACACAGCAACTGAACCAGGCACAGCATCAACATTACCTCTGCCCATATGGTAGTGATACTGCACCCTGCAGTAAATGGATCATTCTAGGTGGGTTATACAGTGTATCTGACAACTAAGATATTATTTCTGGTGCTTATCCTCATCAGGCCCTAATGAGTAGATATCACTGCACAATTTGAGGTTAGTGAATTTTAAGTGATTTATATGCTGGCAGACCTACTATGCATCTAACTTTGGAGAGAAGGGTTAATTATTTTTAACATTTTGTTAACATCTCACTGTTGTGCATACCGTGGATTCTATACTCAAGTAATTGTGGCAAAAAGAAAACAGGCAAAATTATCTAAATTCCCCAGAATGTGCACACAATTTGCAAATTGATTAAGGGGATGTTTTGGGCCCAGACACTTTTGAACAGTTGCCCAGGAAGGATAGGGTGAATATAATAAATATGATATTGGTAGCTGTGTACTGGGTGGCAGCCCCACTCTGAACATTGTCTGGGGATCTAGGGCTCAAGGTCTGTGATCCCTCATACCACCTTTGGGGAGGGACAGCTCAATGGATTAAGCATTGGCCTGCTAAAGCCAGCATTGTGAGTTCAATCCTTGAGGGTGCCATTTAGGGGTCTGGGGCAAAAATCTGTCTGGGGATTGGTCCTGCTTTGGGCAGGGGGTTAGACTAGATGACCTCCTGAGGTCCCTTCCAACCCTGATATTCTATGACTCCAACTGTGAGTAAAGAGCTAGTCTTCACTTTTCCTGTAAAAGATGTTTCACCCTCTTCATTTCAAATAAGTCTGCTAAGTTTTGGATAGAGTAAAAGATTATTTACTTAGCTTCTAAAATATTCTATAGCCACCACTACAAAACTCAACATTTTCCTAATCTTTCAGTCAAATGTAAGGGTCTTCTTCCCTTCACCTCTTCTTCAAATTAGAGCCACTGTCTCCTCTACTACTGAGTAGAGTCCAGTAGATGGCCAAGTCTCCCTGCCCCAAAACTCTGAAGTAGCCATCGGTTCTCTTCAGTCTGTCAGTTGACTGATGCAAAATTCAAGATCTCTGCATGGTTATGAGCTATTGCAAAGTGATATAGACACATGATGTCATTGTATATGAGAATAGCATCTGCTACCTGACAGCTATAGGAAGAATGTGTGCTTGCTCACACACACACATCACATCTAACATACATACAAATAATTGTTTAGATAATTGTTAAACATTGAGCCTAGCACCAGGTACACCCCCATCTTCCCCCCCCCAGGCCTTTTTCCTGACAACAAATGTTTTAATATGTTTTGTCATGTTGTATCATATGTACCCCATTTTTAATCCTCTTTAGGTTGCTCTGTAGATTAATTGCAATATGTGATTGTGATGGCATGTTTACCCCACACTCGCCCTGAAAGGGTTAATGAAGACTAAGAATGGGGCTAATTAACCCAACAGGTCACTGCTGAGAGGAATCATGGCTAAGTAATCCCCAGACTGAGTGAGGGAGCCCAGCTGGGGAGGAACAGGTCAGGCTGGACTTATAAAGACAGGAAATTGGCAGCAGGAAGTGGAAGCTGGTAGGAAAGGCTGCAGTTACTTCCTGGGAGGAGTGTTTGGAGAGTGCAGAGATGCGTAGCCTGCAGTTGCACCCTGGGAGGATGAGGATGGGGATGGGGTGAAGCTGGCAGACCCAGAGGAGGGAGGGGGGGAAGAGAGAGCCAGCTGGTTAGGAAAGGGCTCAGGGAAATGCAGCGCGGTCTGGGGTAGAACAGACCTTGACTGCTGACAAGAGGGTCCCTGAGCCAGAACTTGAAGTAGAGGGTCGGCCAAAGTTCCCCAACCAACCACTGGAGAAGTGGCGCCAGAGAATAGGAAGACTGCTGAGCCTGTTTGTGTCCAGAGACTTTCCAACCCTGGAAGGGGAAACCTCTGGCCAGGTCACCAAAATGGGCTAAGTAACAAAGAGGCAGTAGGAGCTCATGGAGCAAGAGAGGGGCTGCAAACCCAGAGAGAAAGGTGGAAGATGGCATGCAACTGCGGGAAGGGGTGTTGACATCGTGAGCTATTCCCCAGAGTGACCAGGAGGAGAAGCCATCCTAACAGTCAGTGGACCACCCCATCACAGTGATAAATTACAGAATGAGTTTCCCCATCTTCCCCAAATCCCCAGGGCCTGAAGTGACTGCAGGAAGTCAGAGGCTTGCACAGCGTTTAATTCATATTCATATTCATATGAGAGAGATATTGAGAGAGAGAGAGAATGGAAAAACATAATATAAAGAATGTTAAATCCTAAATTATGTGTGTCTATCAGTTTGCATCAGACACTACAAAATGCCAATTATTTTCTGGTTTAAACAGGTTGGTCTTGATTCTGATTTTGTGACCACCAAAATGTAGAATCTCCCATAAACATCATATTTTAGTTAAACAAGTGCCAATCATTCTCTTTCATATGCATTAAAAAAGAGTGGCTGACTTTTAAAGTGGTTGTGTTCAGGGGCGGCTCTAGCATTTCCGCAGCCCCAAGCACGGCGGCACGCCGCAGGGGGCGCTCTGGCGGTCACCGGTCCCGTGGCTGCGGTGAACCTCCCGCAGACGAACCTGCGGATGCTACACCGGAGCCGCGGGACCAGTTGACCCTCTGCAGGCATGCTTGCGGGAGGTCCACCGAAGCCGCCTGCCGCCCTCCCGCGGGACACCGCCCCAAGCGCGTGCTGGGGTCTGGAGCCAGCCCCGGTTGTGTTAATCAACTGTACTAATACTTCATAAATTCCATTGAGCAATTTTTCCTCATGACAATGCATAGCTGCTAACCCCAAATGAATGAGACCTAAGTACAGAAGAAACCTTTGAAGAGTTCCTTCGTTGCACAAAAGATGTATTCTTTTCTGGTTGACTATTTGAAGAGGTGTCACTTAAAATTGCTCTATTGTTCTATTATATTACTGTAAGGGAAAGTATTTGCTGAACCTCCTGAGTGTTTGATACACTTTGTGCATAAAGCTAATCAGGATTTCTCTGTCTTTAGAATAGTAAGTCCCCAGCATATCCCACACTTCAAAAAAGAAGATTTTAACAAACTGAAATGACTGGTAGGTAAAGTCCCGTGGGAAGAAAATCTAAGGGAAAAAGAAGTGTGGGAGAGCTGGCAGTTTCTCAAAGACAATATTAAAGGTACAACATCAAACTATCCTGAGGAGAAGGAAAGATAGAACCATAGTGGCCTCTTACTATTCTTCCTATCAGCAGCTCTTGAATTATCTGAAAATCAAAAAGGAATCCCACAAGAAGCGGAAACATGGACAAATTGCTAAGATTGAGCACAAAAGATTAACACAAGCATATAGGGACAAAATCAGAAGGCTAAGGCACAAAATGTTACACCTAACAAGGGACATTAAAAAGCAATACGTTCTATAAAGACATTAGGAGCAAAAGGAAGAAGTAGGAAAGTGTAGGGCAGGGGTTGGCAACCTTTCAGAAGTGGTGTGCCGAGTCTTCATTTTTTCCTTCTAATTTAAGGTTTCGTGTGCGAGTAATACATTTTAACGTTTTTAGAAGGTCTCTTTCTATAAGTCTATAGTATATAACTAAACTATTGTATGTAAAGTAAATAATGTTTTTAAAATGTTTAAGAAACTTCATTTAAACTGAAATTAAAATGCAGAGCCCCGCAGACTGGTGGCCAGGATCCGGGCAGTGTGAGTGCCACTGAAAATCAGCTCGCGTGCCACCTTCGGCACACATGCCATAGGTTGCCTACCTTTGCTGTAGGTCCTCTAGTTTGTGGAGAATTAGAGCAAGAGCAAAAAGGCTTAGTTTTTAATACCTATTTTGCTTCAGTCTTCACTAAAAAGATTAATGGTGACCACATACTAAATATAATTAATATTAACAACCAAGTGGAAGAAATGAAAGTCAGATAGGGAAAGCACAGGTTTAAGAATGCTTAGATTAGTTTGATGCATTCAAATCGGCAAAGCCTGATTAAATTCATCCTAGGGTACTTAAGGAACTAGCTGTAGCAATACTGGAAATATTAGCAATTATCTTCAAGAATTCATGGAGGATGGGTGAGGTCTCAGAGGACTGGAAAAGCGTTGACATCGTATCTATATATTTTTTTTTAAAGGTGGGGCGGCAACGAGGACCCGGGGAATTAAAGGCCAGTGAACCTAACTTTGACACCTGAAATGATACTGGAACAAATTATTCAGCAATCAGTTTGTAAGCACCTAGAGAATAATAGGGTTATAAGTAATCACCAACATGGATTTGTAATCATGTCAAACCAACCTAATTTCCTTCTTTGACATGGTTACTGATCTAGTGGATAGGGGGAAGCTATAAACATGATGTATCCTGATTTTTATAGTGCAAAATGCAAGGCCAGGTACTTAGAGACCAAAAACAAGAATTTTTGCTTTAAGCTGAGGATTTATCAGTTGAAAGCAACAGACAAGGAGAAAAACCTGGGTGTATTGGTTGATCACAGGATGACTGAGTTACAAATGTGATGCACCCATGAAAAAGGCTAATGCAGTCCTAGGATGCATCAGGCTAGGAAGCGGTTGTACCATTATAAAAGGCACTGGTGAGACCTGATAAGGAATACTGCGTGTAGTTCTGATTTCCCATGTTTAAGAAAGATGAATTCAAACTGGAACAGGTGCAGAAAAGGGCTACTAGAATGACCTGAGGAATGGAAAACCTACCTTATGAGAATAGATTCAAAGAGGTTGGCTTGTTTAGCCTAACCAAAAGAAGGCTGAGGGAAAATAGGATTGCCCTCTTTATATACATCAGAGGGATAAATACCAGGGAGGCGGAGGAGTTATTTCAGTTAAGCACCAATGTGGACACAAGAACAAATGGATATAAACTGGCCATCAACATGTTTATGCTTGAAATTAGGTGAAGGTTTGTAACCATCAGAGGAATGAAGTTCTGGAACAGCCTTCCAAGGAAAGAAGTGGGGGCAAAAAAACCTAACTGGCTTCAAGACTACTTGATACATATATGGAAGATATGGTATGAAATTGGCAATATGCCACAGGAGGCAATCTGTGACTGCTAGTAACAAATATCTCTGTCGCTGATTGGACACTAGTTGGGGAGGGCTCTGATTTACTACAGAGAATTCCTTCCCAGGTGTCTGTCTGCTGGGTCTTGCCCACATGCTCAGGGTTCTAATTGATTGCCATATTTGGGGTCAGGAAGGAATTTTCCCCCATCAGATTGGCAGAAACCTTGAGGATATTTTGCCTTTTTCTGCAGCATGGGTCCAAAGTCACTTGCAGGCTTAAACTAGTGTAAATGGTGGAATCTCTGTAATGTGAAGTCTTTAAATCATGATTTCTGGAGTTCAGTAATTCAGACAGAGGTTAAGAATCTATTACAGGAGTGGGTGGGTGAGGCTCTGTGGCCTGAAATGTATAGGAAGTCAGACTAGATGATCATGATCGTCCATTCTGGCCTTAAAGTCTATGAGTCTCTAAAAGGAGTGTGTTGTATGTAAGACAAGGGAGGTAATTATCTCACTTTACTTGGCAATTATGTCCAATTCTGGGTGCCACATTTTAAGAAAGATGTGGACAAATTGGAGAGCGTCCAGCAGAGAACAACAAAAATGGTAAAGGTTTAGAATATCTGATCTATGAGGAAAGATTAAGAACACTGGGCATATTTAGTCATGAGAAAAGAAGACTGGGGGAAGAAGAGAGTGGACCTAGATAAGTCTTCCAATATGTTAAGGGCTGTTACAAAAAGAATGACTGACTGGCTGGCTGGAAGAAGAAGGCAATGCTTTCTGGCTTAGAGTGGAGGGAAGACGTAAAGCTTCTGGAAGAGCAGTCAGCATGGTGGTTGTGGGGTTTAAAAAGTTCAGCTGAGCCTGGCCCCTCCCTTCTTTACTCAAAACAGGCTGGGCAGCATCCACCCACTCTCCCTAATTAGGTCACAAATATGCTGGGTGTTTAACTATATCTGCTGTGGGCATTATGCTAGCCACCTCACTAAGGGGGGCTGGGAAGGATTTTTTTCCTTACCACCATTTTGGCCAGGTGCAGTGGAGAGTTTTTCGCCTTCCTCTCAGCAAGTTCAGGTAGGCTCAGTTCATGCATAGCATGACAGGCGGTAGGCCATATATTGCAACTCTTTAAGTGTATAGCGGATGTTCAGTGCAGGTACTCCATAAGTTCAGGCACAAAAGAATGAAAAAAAATGGCTTGGAAAAGGAATTAAGGAAAGATGCTTGGGGACTCCTATGATGGGTACAGCAGGGAGCCAGCCTCCACATCATTATAATCCACCTTAACCCCTCCTACAAGGGGGTGTGGAGGGACCTGGTCTCGACAAGAAAATTGCTGGAGGGATCTGGATGAAAAGGGGTGTGTGTGTGGGGGGGGGGAGCTAGAGAAAACTACCCTCCCTCTCCCAGAATTGGCTGGAAGTGGTAAGGTCCTGGGAAGGGAATTGCTGGAGGGACCTGGATAAATAGAGGTGGAGCTGTGGAAGGGCCCACCCCCACCCTCCCAGAATTGGCTGAAATTGGTAAGGACCTGGCAGTGAATCTACTGGAAGGATAAAAAAATTTGCACCTGCACTGCACACATTTTATCCACCGGGTTAGTTCCAGACATCTGTCAATGATAAAATTGCGGCCTGATTAAACCCATATCTAATGTCTCCTATCATTCTTTCAGCATAGCCAGACAATCGCCACTCTGCAGTTAAGCAGGGAAGAGTTTGTTCTCCATGCCTACTGAAGGTATGACGAGAAGTAATTGGCTTAATCTGTAGTGAGGAAAATTTAGTTTTGACAATAGAAAAATCTTTTTAACTACAGTGATGATTAACCACTGGAATAGGTTTCCAAGGGAGCTTGTAGAGTCCTTGTCATTGGAGATTGTTCAAAACAGGTTAGACCAGGGGTCGGCAACCTTTCAGAAGTGGTGTGTTGAGTCTTCATTTATTCACTCTAATTTAAGGTTCCGCATGCCAGTAATACATTTTAACATTTTTAGAAGGTCTTTTTATAAGTTTATAATATATAACTAAACTATTGTATGGAAAGTAAATAAGGATTTTAAAATGTTTAAGAAGTTTCATTTAAAATGAAATTAAAATGCAGAACCCCCTGGACTGGTGGCCAAGATCCAGGCAGTGTGATGCCACTGAAAATCCGCTCGCATGACACCTTTGGCATGCGTGCCACAGGTTGCCTATCCTTGGGTTAGACAAACACCTCTCAGGGATGGTATAGGCAAATTTAGTCCTATCTCAGTTCAGTGGACTGGACTAGATGACCTCTCAAGGTCCCATCCAACCTTAATTTTTTATGATTCTATGACTGACAATGTTACTTATTAAAAATTAGGTCACTTTAAATGGTGGTGCCCCTGGTGAGTTAGAGGTGCTGGCCTTTAAGTACTGAATACATTTATTCCTTTAATAGTGCAAATGGACTATTAATAAATACACAAAGTAAGTTTTTAAGAGAAAACTGGTAAATATGTAGCTTCAGTTCACAGACAATGTAAAGTTTTAAAGCAGATGGGCCAAAAGTAAAGACCTCCTGAACTTGTGGAAAAGTCTGATCTAAATACGGTGGCAAAGGGCCTATTGCAAAATACATTTCTTTAAAAATGTATTAATTTAGTAGAAGTACTTTTATAAGTGTTTGCCTAATTGCATATGAAAGGATTCTTTTCCTATCCTTTACCACATCTCATTCCTGTATTTATATTTTGGTTCACTGGAAGATCTCTTCTTTTGGCTAGACTATTCCTTCAAAGATGTCTTGTACAGATTATTCTGAAAATACATTTTTTAAAATATCAAAAATGTGGCAGGATGGAGATGGATGTAGTTATTTTAAAATGTAGTCAGAACTGTATTTGAACAGTCTTTGATAAATCATTAGCTCCTTGAGATTCTGAGGAATGAGCTGTACAATTTTACAAAATCATACAAAATCATATATATATATATATATTTGAGAATTAAATATTACTCTTTAAAGCTGAGGGTTTTTGGTTTTGTGTGTTGTTTTTATGAGCCTCACAACATATTAGGGAGATATGGAAATTAAGATGTATGTATGACATACATCCCAGTTGCTCATAACATATTTAATCAAAATGTAAATCTGAGGTCCAGGGTACATTTATTACAATATGTTGGGCTTCAAAGTTCACCATGTACCATCAAGGATCTTAGAACAATACATAGAACCAAGTCACTAAGCTTCTAATTTTCCAATTGTCCTTGAGAATTGGAAATTCTGACACTGAGTAATCTGGGAGGGAATGTGGATGAGAGACTTGGTTTTGGTGAGAGGGTTAAACAGAGCCCCCAGAGAATACATTTCAAGTCATTGGTTCACAAAGTTTTCCCTGTGCAAACCCACCAGCATATAAAATATTTGTGAATAGACCTTTTTGTTATATGTATAGCAATACATGGTGATAACTTGAGAAATGAACAGTGCATTAAAATACATACTCAGAGCATATACATATTTAAGTTGGGCATAGATTTAGTGTAAACTTCCATTGTTCTACTGGTTAATAACTTTAATTGAAAGTAAAGGATGTCTTGGGATCTCCTGTAGTAGGTCTGAAAATCACACGTCTTGAGGATTGTGTATAAAGATAAACAAATAAACATGATATCAAATGTGCTCTGATTTGTTGTGCTTTAAAATCAGGACTTCTAAAAGTTTTGAACAGAAGTACTTGATGTTCAGCTATCATTTGAGAACCATGACAACATAATATAAATATCATGAAATGAGCACTTTTTGAACATGGGCATCTGTCATTAGAAATAAATCATAGATTAAAACCTCCAGCTAGAGGTAAAACACCATGAGTTCATCCATATAAGTCTGTGTATATTTCAGTCTTCCAGTGTCTATTCAGATTTCCAAAGGGAACAGAGAACGGTTTCTTGTCCATTGTCTAATATTAACATTTTCTGATATTATTTGTGTCTACAAGCTATTTGTTTCAACCTGAGATTTTGTGCAAAGAAGAAGCCTTCAATACTCATAAAACTAAATCTTCAGAAATAAGTTTAATTTGAAAATGACATAAATGCTTACAAAACCTATATAAGAATATTTTTTTAAAAATCAAACCTGTAGTTTGATTTTACAGGTTTGATGTATATGAAGTTTATAGACTGATAGTAAGTTGAATACTTGGGAAATTGTGAGGTACAGGTGTCATAAAATGTTGCTAATTTTTCTGGGGAATTGATAGGTTTAGATTTGCCTCATGTAAGTGCATTTGTATTCAAATTGGCTGAAGCTAGATTTTCTTCCAAACACCATAAAATCTTGTTTTCTTTCAATCACTAAGTGTCCTTACAACTTGAGAGCCCCAGATGAAATATGAAAGCTGATTAAATGTAAAATTTGATAGATACTTTGTCAGGATGCCAATAGACAGCCTACCTGAATACCATTAAATATCAGTGCAAAAAGAAATTTTCCCTGTAGAATTCAAAATATGGTGGGTTTGCATTTGGTATCTGATGTATAGCAACAGTCAAAATGACTAACAATGTTAATTACTAATAGGAAAAGGATAGAAAATAAAATAGAAAAATATCATGCTATTATATAAGTTCATGGGGTTCCCAAACTTTGAAAAAACTGGGTCTATTTCTGGTCACCCTGCCTCAAAAAGGGATATAACAGAACCAGAAAAAGTTCTGAGAAGGGAAACAAAGATGATCCAGGTTATGGAATGGCTTCCACACAAGAAGACACTAAAAGATTAGGGATCTTCAGCTTAGAAAAGAGACATTAAGGAGAGTTATGATAGAGGTATATACAATTATGAATGACGTGAAAAAATTGAATAGAGAAGTAGTAGATATTGGCATAGAAAGTATGCTTATTAAGTTCCCAGATGATGCAAAACTGGGAGTAATTGCAACTGCTTTGGAAGATAGGGTCATAATTCAAAATGATTTGGACAAATTGGAGAAATGGTCTGAGGTAAACAGGATGAAGTTTAATAAAGACAAATGCAAAGTGCTCCACTTAGGAAGGAACAATCAGTTTCACGCATACAGAATGGGAAGAGACTGTCTAGGAAGAAGTATGGCAGAAAGGGATCTAGGGGTTATAGTGGACCACAAGCTAAATATGAGTCAACAGTGTGATGCTGTTGCAAAAAAAGGAAACGTGATTCTGGGATGCATTAACAGGTGTGTTGTGAGCAAGACACGAGAAGTCATTCTTCCGCTCTACTCTGCACTGGTTAGGCCTCAACTAGAGTATTGTGTCCAGTTCTGGGCACCGCATTTCAAGAAAGATGTGAAGAAATTGGAGAGGGTCCAGAGAAGAGCAACAAGAATGATTAAAGGTCTTGAGAACATGACCTATGAAGGAAGGCTGAAAGAATTGGGTTTGTTTAGTTTGGAAAAGAGAAGACTGAGAGGGGACATGATAGCAGTTTTCAGGTATCTAAAAGGGTGTTATAAGGAGGAGGGAGAAAACTTGTTCATCTTAGCCTCTAAGAATAGAACAAGAAGCAATGGGCTTAAACTGCAGCAAGGAAGGTTTAAGTTGCACATTAGGAAAAAGTTCCTAACTGTCAAAGTGGTTAAACACTGGAATAAATTGCCTAGGGAGGTTGTGGAATCTCCATCTCTGGAGATATTTAAGAGTAGGTTAGATAAATGTCTATCAGGGATGGTCTAGACAGTATTTGGTCCTGCCATGAGGGCAGGGGACTAGACTCAATGACCTCTCAATGTCCCTTCCAGTCCTAGAATCTATGACTTAAAAAAAAAATTCACCCATTCTCGCAACACACAAATCAGGGTCACCCAATGACATTTATAGGCAGCCAGTTTAATACACACAAAAGGAAATATTTTTTCACACAAGGCAGATAACTTGTGTAACTCATTGTGATGGGTGGCTGTGATGGCCAAAAGTATAACTGGGTTCAGAAAAGAATTAGGTAAGTTCATGGAGGATAGGTCTATCCGTGGCTATTATCCAAGATGGTCAGGGATGTGATCCCATGATTGGGATAATCCTAATCCTTTGACTGTGAGAAGCTGGGATGGAAAGATGAGGTAGATCTTTCTAAAATTGCCTTGTTCTGTTTACAACCCCTGAAGGTCTGGTACAGGCCACTGTCAGAAGACAGTATACCGTGCTAGATGAACCAATGGTCTGACCCAGTATGGCTGTTCTTCTGTTCTTAGTTTAGGTGTTCAGATATCACAGTGATGGGCATCGTATTGGAAGTTAGCTAGGTAAAAGTACCTGAGAAATTAATGCCTCAATTGCAAATTCTAGCTTAGAAATTAGTAAAAAAAATATATTCTTGAGACTTTGACTAAAAGTTATGGGTCCGTCACAGATAGGTCCCAGTTAATTTTTCCAATATCATGGGGTAGACGTAGATGAAAAGTTTGACTGTGAGATGCCTCAGATGGATTCCTCACCTCTTGAAGGCGAATAATGTAATCAGTTGCTTGGTATGATATTCCCTGTCTGGATTTCACAACATCAGCAAGTAGGTGCAGCTCTCCATGCTAATTTTTTTTAACACAAATTCATGGAAAGCCGATTTCATCCTGATTTATTCAGAACAGCCTAAAGCGTTGGTGTTATACAGTACATAATAATAATCCTACTTCAGTCAAAATGCAGAGGGAGGAGAAAATAAACAGACGCATGAGGGGGAAATCATGTTGCTCAGCTAAACTATGACTTGATTACATTTGTTATATGCAAAAATAAAGTCCAAACCACAAATATATATATAATATAAATAAAATATATATGGTGCTTTTAAAAGGCTAATTTCACAATGCTGAAACCAATTACAAGCCAAATAAGCTGGGAGAGAGCATTTAAACAGAAAAAAAAAGACTGATAATAGGGAACTGTTTAAAAACATTTTCTAGGTGCGCAAAAGTCAGCAATTGAGAGAGGGTTTGCTGGTTTAAATGAACCTGGCTTAAAGGGGAAGTGAAAAAAGCTTGCTCTCTCTCTCTCAATCCCAACTGGAAATAAAAGGGGAAGATGATAGTAATTAATATACATTAGATTCTACAAATTGTAGAAAATTGATAAAGGCAGCAAATGGACACAAGGAGAAATTTCTGGCCAGCAGAGTTAGACAGTAAGGATGAAGATTTTAAGCATATTAGGAAAAACGGGTATTGGTTCATTACTATATGAAAATGGTAGAACTGTTGATGATGATGCAGATATAATCAATAAAATGTTTCTGTTCAGTACATCGGGGGAGGGGGGAGCCAGATGATATATTCATATCATATGATGATGAAATATTTTCCAACAGAAACTGAAGAGGCTGTTAAACAGCAACTATTAAAATTAGACATTTTAAAATCAGCAAGTCTGAAGAACTTGCATTCAAGAGTGTTAAAGGAGCTAGTGAAAGAGCTCTCTGGCAGAGGCGTAGCGAGCACCCTCCGTGCCCTCCGACCGGAGGGGGCCCCGCAAGGAAGGGGGCCCCTAAAAGTGGCAAAAAACATGTAAGGTATAACTAGGTAAGTGACATTTATTGACGCTATTGCACAATC
Organism: Mauremys reevesii; assembly: GCF_016161935.1. Taxonomy (NCBI): domain Eukaryota; kingdom Metazoa; phylum Chordata; order Testudines; family Geoemydidae; genus Mauremys; species Mauremys reevesii. The sequence continues at coordinate 284,014,212 of NC_052623.1, forward strand.
CATGTCGGTTTTACTGACAAAACCGTTAAGTCATTATGATACATCATAATGCTATTGGCTACATCAGTTGTCTGTCGGTCAGTTTCGAATTTTAGTTGGACCCATTCAAAGAATGTCTATTTGTGTTCATAATGGCGGTCGGCGGATAAATGTTATGAATTTAGTTGTTTAATTTTTTATCGTTTCCAATGCAGAAGCGTGCTTTGTGTTGTCTAAGAGAACATATAAGAGCGGAGCTAGTAAACGAAAGGCAGCAAAAGATGCCAAGAAGGAACTTGAGAAAATTCCAAAGTTGTCAACGTATTTTGCGCTGCAATCCAACGTACAGGTACAGGCACATGAAACGGACAGCGCTAGCAGTGATGAATCATATCCAGAAGTGCTTCAAGTGAGGTCGAAGGTGAAGCCAGTTGTTCTACCAAACAAACTGTGACAGATATTCCAGCTGCTGCCGGGAAAGAAGTATCTGAATCTGAACCACTGACTGATGATCCAGGAGATTGGCCGTCTATAATCTCGGACAGACAAGTGTGTGACATTGTTGCACGTGGCCCACCGCAGCAGAATGAAAGTTATGAATTTCCATTTAACGAGGAAGGATGGAGATTCACAAGTACTCATTTCTATCGAACCATGGCAAATGGCGAGAAAATAAGATGTTCATGGTTAATGTACTCAGTTCAGAAAGAAGCCATTTTTTGTTTTTGTTGTAAATTATTTGGCACTGGCGACATACCACTATGTCATGGAACATCTGCTTGGAAAGCACTGTCAAAAAGACTTCAGCAGCATGAAACAGGCAAAGGTCATCAAGACTGTATGGTGAAATGGTTTGACCTTCAGTCAGGCATAGTAAACCGTACATCTATTGACCAACTCGAATTGCAGGCTTTTCTGAAAGAAAGATTTCTGGAGAAATGTTGTCAAATGCATGGTTGATGTCGTTATTTTCTTGTCCGAAAGAAACTTGGCATTTCGAGGAAGTAATGAAAAGCTCGGCGATCCTTCGAATGGCAACTTTTTGGGACTGTTTGAATTGCTTGCAAAGTATGATACTGTCCTCAGCGAACTTTTACAGAGGATTAAGAAGGCAGAGACACATGTTCAGTACCTCAGTCCACAGATCCAAAACGAGCTGATTCAACTTGTTGCCAGTAACATTCAAGAGGCCAATATAGCGCAGCTTAAAAAAGCAAAATATTATTCAGTTATTTTGGACTGTACTCCCGACATGTCACATGAAGAACAGATGTCTGTGGTGTTACACTTTGTTGAATGCAATGGTGAAGATGGTGTCAATATTCGTGAAGCGTTCGTTGGTTTTCTTAATGTTCATGATACAACTGGCGAGGGCTTATTGGAAGCGTTTCTTGAAAAGGCAAACAACTTAGGAATAGACATTGCTGACATGAGAGGCCAAGCTTATGATAACGGCACAAATATGAGAGGAAAGAATAAAGGAGTTCAAGCCCGCATGCTAGAAATAAATGACCGTGCCTTGTATGTACCATGTAGAGCTCACACTTGGAATCTTGTGATCTCAGACGCGGCAAGCTCATCGAAATATGCCGTTGACTTTGTCGGTCTGATTAACAGAATATACGTTATCTTTTCTTCATCACCTTCACGTTGGGATATACTTCAAGAACATATGCCAATATCTGTTAAAGGGTTATCGGACACTCGTTGGGAGTCGAGAATTGATGCTGTGAAGCCATTGCGTTATCACCTTGAAGAATTGTGCAATGCTTTGTCATCTTTGCGAGAATATGCGCTCGAAAAGAAAGATGGCAATACAGCAACAGAAGCCGGTGCGCTTTTAGATGTTACTACGTGGCCTTTTTGTTCTGACTGTGTACACGTGGTACGATATACTTTCTCACTGATCAGGCCATATCTTCTGTTTCGTCGCAATTTGACCAACTCGTGGAGTGGTATAAGTTGTTTGGATTTCTGTACAACGCTAACAGCCTGAAGCAGTGTCACAGAGAAAATGAACTGGAGAATCACAGCAAAAATTTTGAAAGAAAAATGGGAGACATTGATGCCAACGAACTCATAATGGAATTGAATCATTTTATTTATGTCATCAAGAAAGAGAGAGGACTTGTCACGGCAAACAATTTTTTAACGTACATATACAAGAACAGCCTTCAGGAGATATATCCGAATCTTTGCATTTGCATCAGAATTCTTCTGACCACACCAGTTACTGTCGCCGGTGCTGAAAGGAGCTTCAGCAGAATGAAACTGATCAAGAATATCCTGCGCTCAACCATGACAGATGACAGGCTTTCTGCGCTTGCAGTTATCTCAATCGAAAACAAGATTGCCAGATCTCTGGACTATGACTCATTGATTAACCAATTTGCAGAGAACAAGGCTCGAAAGAAGCGCTTTGCGTAAATACAGAATACATGTACACTGTAGGTCTATGTATACATAATATGAACCCTGTATATTGTATAAAATAAATACTGCATTCCAGTTTCTGCATTGTAAGGGGTCCCGGACATATGTTCGGAGGGGGCCACTTTCTTTGTTGCTACGTCCCTGCTCTCTGGACTGTTAATGTTGATTTTTAATACATCTTGGAGCACAGGGGAAGTTCCAGAAGACTGAAAGAAAGCTAATTATAAGCCTATCAGCCTGATATTGAACCCAAGCAAAGTAGTGGAATGTCTGATATGTTGCTCAATTAATAAACAATTAAAAGAGGGTAACATAATGCCAGTCAACATGGGTTTATGGAAAATAGATCTTGTCAAACTAACTTGATATCTTTCCTTGATGAGATCACAAGATTGGTGTATAAAGGTAATTGTACTGATATAATATACTTAGACTTCTGTAAGGCATTTGATTTGGGCACCACACAACATCAATGGATTTTAAACCAGCAAACCAATAGGTCTCAAAATGTAATTTTAAACAGGGAATTGTCATCAAGTGGATTTGTTTCTGGTGTTTCTGCTACCACAGGGATTAGTTCTTGGCCCTACACTATTTAACATTATCAATGACTTTGAAGATAACGTAAACTTACACTGGTCTACAATTTTTGAGAAGTCGTCTGCTTCAGAGATAAAATGTGCTATTTATTATGTATTTTGATGTGCTGAATTCAAATATGACAATTAAAATAACTGATTGGCTACTGTTTCTAAGATATTTAAGTTTTTACATTTGATGTCTATGTATATTGTGTAGATAGTAGAGTTTTAATCATAAATTGTAAACCTAGGTCTTTTCATGTGTTTATGGTTGCTTTACATGATAATATTTCACCTGTCCTGTTTATGTAACACTTTAAAAATCAGCAAAAGGGTTATATAACTAAAATTTATTATGAAACAAAAGGCAAAAAACTATTATGTACATAGTTTAGTCATATTCAGTGTCTACTCGGCGCTTCTTGGCCTGTCTCTTGTATTCATTAAATGGAGCATCTCTTGTCACTGTCCAGCAATAGTCTGCAAGCATTGATGGGCTCCATTTGCCCTGATAGTGTTTCTTCATTGTTGCAATGTCCTGGTGAAATCGCTCGCCGTGCTCATCGCTCACTGCTCCGCAGTTCGGTGGAAAAAAATCTAGATGAGAGTGCAAAAAATGTCTCTTTAGTGACATGTTGCAACCAAAGCTTTTGTATGCCTTGAGGAGGTTTTCCACCAACAACCTGTAGTTGTCTGCCTTGTTGTTTCCGAGAAAATTTATTGCCACTAACTGGAAGGCTTTCCATGCCGTCTCTTCCTTGCCACGCAGTGCATGGTCAAATGCATCATCTCGAAGAAGTTCACGAATCTGAGGACCAACAAAGACACCTTCCTTTATCTTAGCTTCAGTTAACCTTGGAAATTTTCCATGGAGGTACTTGAAAGCTGCTTGTGTTTTGTCAATGGCCTTGACAAAGTTCTTCATCAGACCTAGCTTGATGTGTAAGGGTGGTAACAAAATCTTCCTTGATTCAACAAGTGGTGGATGCTGAACACTTTTCCTCCCAGACTCCAATGACTGTCGGAGTGGTCAATCTTTCTTGATGTAGTGGGAATCTCTTGCACGACTATCCCATTCGTAGAGAAAACAGCAGTACTCTGTGTATCCAGTCTGCAGACCGAGCAAGAGAGCAACAACCTTCAAATCGCCACAAAGCTGCCACTGATGTTGGTCATAGTTTATGCTCCTCAAAAGTTGTTTCATGTTGTCATAGGTTTCCTTCATATGGATTGCATTACCAACTGGAATTGATGGCAAAACATTGCCATTATGCAGTAAAACAGCTTTAAGAGTCGTCTTCGATGAATCAATGAACAATCTCCACTCATCTGGATCGTGAACGATGTTGAGGGCTGCCATCACCCCATCGATGTTGTTGCAGGTTACAAGATCACCTTCCATGAAGAAGAATGGGACAAGATCCTTTTGACGGTCACGGAACATGGAAACCCTAACATCACCTGCCAGGAGATTCCACTGCTGTAGTCTGGAGCCCAACATCTCTGCCTTACTCTTGGGTAGTTCCAAATCCCTGACAAGGTCATTCAGTTCACCTTGTGTTATGAGGTGTTGTTCAGAGGAGGAGGATGGGAGAAAATGTGGGTCCTGTGACATTGATGGTTCAGGACCAGAAGTTTCATCCTCTTCCTCTTCCTCATCTGACTCAAGTGAGAATGATTCTGGTGCATCAGGAACCGGCAGTCCTTCTCCGTGGGGTACTGGGCGTATAGCTGATGGAATGTTTGGATAATGCACAGCCCACTTTTTCTTCTTTGACACACCTTTCCCAACTGGAGGCACCATGCAGAAGTAACAATTGCTGGTATGATCTGTTGGCTTTCTCCAAATCATTGGCACTGCAAAAGGCATAGATTTTTTCCTGTTCAACCACTGGCGAAGATTTGTTGCACAAGTGTTGCAGCATATGTGTGGGGCCCACCTCTTGTCCTGATCTCCAATTTTGCAGCCAAAATAAAGGTGATAGGCTTTCTTAACCATAGTGGTTATACTGTGCTTTTGTGATGCAAAAGTCACTTCACCACAAACATAGCAGAAGTTATCTGCACTGTTCACACAAGTACGAGGCATCTCTGCTCACTTGGGCTAAACAGAAATGTGTCCCTTTGCAAAATCAAACACTGACAAATAAGAGAGCACGACACTGTGTGATTTCTAGAGCTGATATAGGGCAATTTGTTCAGCAGAGTGATGTAAGCTTCATTATGATTGCATCATCCATGACTTCTAGGAATAACATGATGCAATTCATATCATGTATGACGCAATACCAGCTTCAGATTGCATCATTCATTTTTTGCCTAAAAAGCAAGTACTGTCCAAACCCAGTCATAGATTTATTCATAGATCCAGTCAAAGATGTATTTTAGTCATTTCTGGTTTAAATTGAGATCCCTTCCCTTTATAACTCACTTATCCTCCGCTATTCCCAAGTCAAGGGTCGTATATACTAACCCAATAGCATAACTTGAAAACTAGAGCCAATCAACAATTTTAAGCATCATGTTCGTTCTCAGTGACCCAGAATTAGTAAAGTTTGACTACATTTATTTCAGATGCATTTTGGCTGTAGAGCAGTGTTATTACTGATCAAATTTGCAGGTGCCCAGGGGAGTGGTAAGTAATTAATATAACAGGTCCCTGTTCTAGAGCAATCTGACTTGTTGGTAAACTACACACAGGCAAACAATGTGTGTTTCAGTATGGCCAAATGTCAGTCCTACATCTAGAAACAAAGAATGTAGGCCATACTTAACAGATGGGGACTCTATTCTGGGAAGCAGGAACTCTGAAAGAGACTTGGGAGTTTTGGTGAATTAGGTGAATGTGTTTCTAGTGCAATACTGTCATCAGAAGGGTGATGCTATTTTTTGACGTGTAAACGGGAATATCAAATAGGAATAGAGATTATATTCTCTCTGTGTTTGGCTAAAGTTTGACCTCTACTAGAATTCTTTGTCCAGTTCTACCATCCATAGTTCAAAAGGGGTGTTGATATATTGAAGAGGGTTCAGAGAAGAGAAGCATGACTGATTAAAAAAGCCTACAAAACAAGCATTACAGTGAAAGACTCCAGGAGCTTAACAAAGACACGGTTAAGAAGTGACTTGATCAGTCTACAAATATGTATATGGGGAGCAGAAAATTGATAATACAGGATTCTTCAATCTAGTATACAAAGGTATAGCAAGATCTAATGGCTGGAAGTTGAAACTAGACCAATTTAGACTAGAAATAAAATGTAATTTTTAGGTCAGGTTAATTAGCGGTTGGAACAGTTTACCTAGGGCTATGGTGGATTGTCCATCACTGGAAAATTTTTAACCAAGACGAGATGTTTTTCTAGTTTAAACAGGAAATAATTCCGGGAAGCCCTACATCATACATTACACAAGAGGTCAGAATAACTGATCATAATGGTCCTTTTGCACTTGGTATCTATGAAAAGTAGAGAAAGGAAATTATTTAATTTTTATCTATTTTTATGCAAGTTAACAGCTGGAAATGAAGATGAGTCCACACTATGCAGTCAGCCAGCTGTTTGCTGACCTATTGGCCACAGTTTGAAGCCTCTGGGTAATTAATTTGCAGAACAGCCCAAACAGTTGAGATATTTGATTAGTTAAACATCATATGAGTGTAAATTAGTTAAATATTAGCTGATAAATATTCACTACCTTTCCCACATTCCCATCCCAACTAATCCCTGTCATTTATGGGCACAAGGTTGATGGTAGCTGCCTGGATAATCTCTAGTTTACAAAAGGATCCAATGCTCACCATTAACAATCAATGGGAATTTCTTTAGGGCATCTAGCTGTCTACTTAATTTAACCAGAGCCCTATCCTGCAACACCAGTGTAAGAATATTAAAAGGTGATTTCTACATAATGCTTTCTGTAGTGACTCCAGGTTCTGACCAACATTGACAGAAAACAGAAGCTTTCTGTCTGAGCTGATGCTTCAAAATGGGGATCAGGGGGAGGAAGTGAAGGAAGCAGTGCTTATGGGAAGGGAGATGCATTGCTGACATTCAGACTGGATTGTTTTCAGATTCAGGGGTCTGACTATTATCTGAACATGATATTCAGAATATCCTAACCCAATTTGGAATATCTGCCTAGTCACTCATTTTTACAGTGCAGCAGTTTTCTCAAGCACTAAATTTACTTAGACAGTTTAAAAAGAAAACAGAAAATTATAGCTCGTTTATATTCAATTTATATGGGTCACTAAGAATTGGCCTGTAAATTAAATTTATTCTGAACCTAGTTGCTCATTTATGTGCCAAATGAAAAGAACGATATCAAAGTAAGTGAATATATTAAATGTTTTCAAACATATATCCACTTCCCATTATTTATGTGGAAATGAGGAAGGAGCCAGAGAGGCACTTGTCTCTAGTAGGAAAAATGACTCAGACACTACTTCTGAAATTAATATCCTGGAAATATGATGAACACATACATGCTGCAAACATGCTATTAATATTAAAATTGAAAATACTTCTTATGGTGTATTAGTACCAGCATCTAGCTACTGTTACAGTGATAGGGGAGGCTGATTTCATGCTTGAATGTGTTGCTGTAGCCTTACAGTGTTGGAATCCATTCTGTATATGTACTACTCTGCATAAATGCTAGGGGTGGGGAGATGATACCCTCCTGCGGGGGCTCAGAAAAGGGGTGTGTGTGTGTGTGTGTATTGGAATACCACAAGGTTCCCTTCACAGTGTTTTCTGCATATCATTCAGTTCCTCATTGTTTGGGGCCTGAGATCCACTGGAGACAAGGGTCATCGTTACTGGCTCCCTAGTCCATCATTGCCATTGAAAGCACTCCCCATGGTCTGCATTATCTTAAAAGGAGATTGTTTCCACATGGACTTGGCTTGGTATGTGAACAATGAACGTAGTCCAGCAGTGCCCTTGCATCAGTTTGCACCCACCCATCTTTGGCCATCCCTTTCTCTATATGCTGATGTCCAATTCCATGAAAGACCCAAGAGCAGATCTTCAACTGGTTACGCTAAGAATCTTTGATACATATGCTATGGGACTGTCCAGCAGTCAGGCAGCTGTGGAAAGAGGTGGGCACAAGAATGAAAATAGTCTTTGGTTGCTGAAGCCAAGCCTCAGCTGAAAATGATACCCTAAGCTGTGTATCGACCTAGGGTTTTATTCCACCACAAGGATTTTGAGTCTTCAGGGCCAAAATGATTACCAAGCACATAGAATAATAGAATATCAGGGTTGGAAGGGACCTCAGGAGGTCATCTAGTCCAACGGCCTGCTCAAAGCAGGACCAATCCCCAACTAAATCAAGCCTGACCTTAAAAACCTCTAACGAAGGAGATTCCATCACCTCCCTAGGTAACCCATTCCAGTGCTTCACCACCCTCCTAGTGAAAAAGTTCTTGCTAATATCCAACCTAAACCTCCCCCACTGCAACGTGAGACCATTACTTCTTGTTCTGTCATCTGGTACCACTGACAACAGTCTAGATCCATCATCTTTGGAACCCCCTTTCAGGTAGTTGAAAGCAGCTGTCAAATCCCCCCTCATTCTTCTGTTCTGCAGACTAAACAGTCCCAATTCCCTCAGCCTCTCCTCATAAATCATGTGCTCCAACCCCATAATAATTTTTGTTGCCCTCTGGTGGACTCTTTATAATTTTTCCACATCCTTCTTGTAGTGTGGGGCCCAAAATGGATGCAGTACTCCAGATGAGGCCCCACCAATGTTGAATAGAGAGGAATGATCACGTTCCTCCATCTGCTGGCAATGCCCCTACTTATACAGCCCAAAATGCCATTAGCCTTCTTGACAACAAGGGCACATTGTTGACTTATACCGAGCTTTTTGTCCACTGTAACCCCTACGTCCTTTTCTGCAGAGCTGTTGCCTAGCCATTCAGTCCCTAGTCTTTAGCAGTGCCGGGGATTCTTCTGTCCTAAGTGCAGGACTTTGCACTTGTCCTTGTTGAACCTCATGAGATTTCTTTTGGCCCAAACCTCTAATTTATTTAGGTCCCTCTGTATCCTATCCCTACAGCATATCTACCACTCCTCCCAGTTTAGTGTCAAAATGATTTTACAAAAATTGAAGAGTAGGTGAATGCCAAGTATTCAGACCTGTCTGAGTTAGCAATGAAAGAATGAACAGCTTATCAATGCACAAAGTAGTTATATGATTTTGAAAAAATTTGGAACCATTTCTTGATTCATTTGAATAACGCCAGACTTACATTTCACTTGAGATCTCTGCTTTTTCTCTCCTTCTCCCCACCACCATCCCAGTCCTCTTTCCCCCCCACCCCCATTTTTTTGCATTATTTTGTGTCTTTGGTTGTTGTTAGGTCCACCCTGACATTTTGTGTCTGTATAATATTGTCTGATTTTTATATTGTCTGGTCTTGCAGCTTTGAGAAGTTCTGAAGTTGCATAATTTTATGGGGTATCTGGTGACATATACTTGCTGTAATTAATTTACCTTTTTGTATTTTAGTTTGTTTATTAAAATAAATTTAAAAATCTCTCACAACACAAAGACAGCACTGCCCCTTCTGCTCATTAAAGATGGAAATACATGCATATATTTCAAAGGGACCATGCAACTTCATCTTTGATTTTTTTTTTTGTTAATTCACGGCTGTTTTTTAATTAAAATAAATTCTGTAGTTCTCTCTTGAATCCCTATGCTTCTGCTGCTTTTTTGTCATGTCATAATCCTTTGCTTGGACATTGCAGCTGGTTGCTGTGGAATGACTGTGGTGTCAGAGAAGATAATGACTTCAGCAATGGCACAGATGACTTTTTGGAAAAGACAATCTTGTTTTCATGCAAACACTCCTAGTATTGGGGGAGGGAGGACAGAGACAAATGAAATGTAGTGAAGAGATAAGAATTGCTTTAGGATGTCTGTGTCTGTGCCTTCCAAACTTTTCTTCAAAAATGGATTGTAAAATTGTGTGTCTGTGGTGGCTAGGTCCATATGCTGCAGTTTGTCATACCCATGACAGATCTGATTAATATTTGAACAATTTACTCAGAGACCAAAGTTCAACTTCCCCACCAGCCACCACTATTTTATTGAGAAACATACTTTTGCTGGACTGTTCCCCAATCCCACTGGCTAAGGAAGAATCTGCACTAAAGGAGATAGTATGGCTCTCTTTTCAAAGCACCAGTTCGGAGCTGCCACTATCTCATTTTAAGCATGGTATTTTTTTCCCTGAGGATTCCTGAGAAATACTGTATAGTTAAACACTGTAGCTTTTCTTTAATTACAGGGTTTCTTTTTTTCTGTGTCTACATCAGTCCTATGATGTAGAGTCCTATGACTCTCATTCTACCTGCTGGTAATATGCGATGGTCTGCTTCATGTTTAGAGTGGCTTGTGTTTCTAGGTAAAGTTTTATTACTGCTGCAGCTTGTGAATAGGGATGTGTGAAATGCTTTTGTTAAAATTAGACATGCTCCTGAGCCTTCTGCCATCTTTGAAACAAAACCAAATTCAAGCCCTCTTGAAGGCTGGGCAGGTTTGGTTAAGGAGTCACATAACCCATACTTCTGTTGTAATCTTCTCTTCTCTTTCTAAAATATATAGTTGCAGTACTTGTATTGTTGGAGCAAGGGCATTCTCACCTTTGGCCTCTTTATAGAGGATGACAAGGTGCCTATTCAGCCAAGGAAAGGTGCTTGTGTGATTAAACCTTGTATCAAAACTGATTTTTAACTTTTAAGTCATATATTTTTTAAAAAATAATTGATAAGGGAAATGGTAGGACAACCTTATGTTTCATGTATGTAACACCACTATTACAAGCTCTGATATTTGTATTTCTAGTAAACAAAGCTTCTGTCACATTTCTGTTGCAATATTTGGTCAATAATTTGCCCAGTTACTTGATGTCTTTCCCCTCTCCCAAGCCCCATTTGTTTGCTTCTCAAGCAGCAATCAACACATTGACAAACGACATTCTGCTAATGGATGCACAATTGCAATATCCATGTTAAACGGACAAATTATAAAAGTTGTTTTTAAATATCTTCAAATACATATGATGATTTGGTCCAGAAATTGTTGCTTTATGAAACAAATTAAGCCTCATATTGTGAAACTAAGGCTTTTTATTGATTGGCATGTTAGCTGAATATCCTTTTCTCAATTTTACTTTAAACTGCTTAAATTGTTACAAAGAAAATAATGAACTCTATTTTTGACAAGTCCCGTAAATACAAATATTGAGCTTTCAAGTCCAACCTTTCCTTTTGAGCCTAATCTTAATATAAATGACATAGCAAAGAAAAAGGAGGAGGGAGAGAATAATTTTATATGAAACTGCTTGGGGAATGTAGGAGGGTGTTTATTTGAAGCTCATAATTTAAATCTGTCATGAGCACACCTAGAAGATAAACAATGCACCCTAGAGTTTCTGTAGTGTTTTAAGCTACTTGAACGAATACATTTACCAGTGCTCAAATGCCAAGTCAAACAGGTGACAAGACAGCACTGATTAATGACATTTGCACAAACTAAAGCTTAGAAAATAAATTAATAAACCATTCAGATTTAACATTTGCTTGGCAGAAACTCACTACTAACTGCACAGAAGCATGGGAGCATTAACCAGCAGAATGGCATTGATAGTGCAAAATGCAATGCAATATTTTTTCTAATCCAAAGGAAACCATTTACGAAGAAGCAAATGTTGTATGTGTTTCTTCCAAGGTAGAAGCTGTGACTGGTTAAAAAACAACCAACTAATTGCAGTCTGACTAGGCTTTCGGTTGGGAGTATTCCATCCCTGCGTAAGCTGAAAGGGGCTAAAAGAATGGAGCTGGTAGCATAATCAGCTCAGTGGGTCTGAGGTGATGTATAAAGTGAATCTTGGTATAACTTGCATATGGTGTGGGGGTGTGGAGGCAGAATAAGGTGTAATCGATTCCAATTTTGAAATCATTTAGACTAATCTCTGAATTTCCTTGTCTCTTCAGTGACTTTCTTCTGTCCACCTGAATGGTACCATAGGAAGAAGTCACAATTTAGTAGAGTCTTTTAAAGCTGAGAATGAGGAGTCTGGGCATGAGGGACATTATTACATGATATATGTAGTGTCATCCCTATTCAACAAAGCATTTAAGCATCTTTCTAAATTTCTAAGTCAAGTGGACTACTTGTGCTTAAAGGTAAGCATGTGCTTCAATTTCAGTTGTCTTTCAGTTTTCCCATCTGTAAAATGGAGATAATAATATGTACTATGGGTGAAAGCCAAAAATCAGAGAGATTAAGATGTAGGTGGGTATTTTTCCATTTCTACATTTAGGGAGGAGGGATAGCTCAGTGGTTTGAGCATTGGCCTGCTAAACCAAGGTTTGGTGAGTTCAATCCTTGAGGGGGCCACTTAGAGATCTGGGGCAAAAATCAATGCTCGGTCCTGCTAGTAAAGGCAGGGGGCTGGACTCAATGACCTTTCAAGGTTGTTCTAGTTCTAGGTATAGCTTCTATTATTATTATTTTTTTTTACATGTGGGAAAACTGTAGCTTCAGGGAAAACCTCTGTTTCTCAGGGATCCGTATGTTAGCTTGAGTGCTGCGTATAGTTTCCATTCTGAACTAATTTGACCTCTCAGTGTCTAGATAGGATATAGGTTACATATATCCTATCAGAGCTCTTAACTGCATTAGTAATATTGTGTTTTTCTAGTTCTTCTTAAAACTAATAAATATATAGTCACTGCAGAAAAGCAGAGTGATTATTCTAATAGTAGTTTATCTGACAGTAATTGCTGTGATGTGTGTCATGTCATCATGCCATGTTTGGTTAGTACATGAGGAAACTGATGGAACCAGGAATGTCGCCCCAAGGGAATGATAGTTTTGAGTAATGATTCAAAGGGACACAATGAGGGGGAAATACATAACACCTATGTGTGTAAGAAGTTGTTGGAAGTAGTTTGGGTTAATATTTTTGTAAGAAAAAAACAATACTTGTGATGTTTAGTGGAATTAGAATAGGGAGTTGATGACTACCACTTTTTTATTTATTTATTTTATTTTTGTGCCAATAGGGATATCACCCAAAGAGGCTATTTCCATATTAATATACAGAGAGGTGACTAGGAGGGCTGACTATTTGCTTATTTAGAAGTTGCTAGCATAAGACTGGTTTGTTGTTCTAGCCTAATTTTATGTAATCACAACTAAGTCAATTTGCATCAAACCTGAAGAACAAATGCTTGCTATGTCTGTGCACTACAAGTGCAATGCAACATTTAACCATTCTTTATTGGAATGATACATATTTCTAGATAATACTTGTTACATAATTACTTATGTGAAGGCATCTGATCATAATATAGGTCCCACTCCAGTAGAGCACCTAAGCATAGGCTTAAATTTTTCCAGAACTGATTTTCCAAAAACTGTTTTTAGGCATGTTAAATGTCAATGTGATTTACTTGAAATTTTGCATCTCTCTGTTAACAACCAACAAACCCTGAACCATTCTGTTATAGGAATTTAAATTACAGACCTTTGTGTGAAAAATGCCCTGGAACTAGCATGGTTTTAAAATATAACGCTATTAAAATCCCTGAAAAAAATAAGTTACTTCCACATCAGTATCAGTTGTGAATTCTTACTGTAAATATTCATACAGACTGTACACAGACTATAGTTCATAGGTTTCCAACTTTACATCCACTAGAAAAATAACTCATTTTTTCTTAATGCTAAATTAAATCTGAAAACAAACCAACTGAATATTCCTTTTTTTAAATTATTCATCCTGCATTAGAAATATTTGAAGGTTTAATTCCAAATTATTTTAGTAACTAGCATATGTCTGCTAATAAATTGAGTGAGTGTCTTGAGGCTAATTGTGAAATGAATGCCTTGAGGATGATGCTACCTGCCAGATAACTGTTTGATAAAATTCACAAGTATGACAACTATTTGGCATTAATGTTGGTATATAATTAATCTTGTGCAATAAGAAAAGTTTAGCTTTGAAGTACAGTAGGCAATAGGGAAACCATAAGTGTTTATCCCCATCAAGTGAAAATATGGGAAACTGTTTTCTGTTAGACAAGTATGTAGCATTTCTAACGGCATTTGAGAGAAAACAAGTCTCATCTTAATTTTGGAATCAGTTGCTAATTAATTATGGCCCAACTGTGAACATAATCACATCATCGTATGCTATGTTCATATGGCATATTTTTAAATAGTGTTAGTGTTTCCCTTGCTTTTCATGAAAAGACTTACTAGTAGGGATTGGTTTTGATTGGTAGTTTTCCGACATATAACCAAATTATAGTAGTGTCCTGGCTGAAACATAAATTAATGTTATAGCATCTATTTTAAAATGTGTTCTGTTGGATTTTTTTTCTTCTAATTCATGTTTAGAAATATGACTTACAATTTATTTTATGGTCTCCCAAGGTAAGCTTTAAATAACGCTTTCTGGTGGTGGTGTTCTAGTGCTTGGAAAGGGGTCTGACATGAGACTGAGGAAAGGCCGGCCCTAGACCAAATGGTGCCCTAGGGAAGAAGTGTCTTTGGTGCCCCCCCTTCCATTTGTTAAGCTTTTGAATACCTTACTATTTATTGAATTTGTAGCCCATTTCATGACTTTGATGCACAATTTGTATGCATGATTTATCCATCATATAAGATGATAAATGTACATGCTGGGATCTGTAAATATGGGGCCCCAGTGCCCCCAATCCCGGCACCCCAGGGGTCGCCTGGGTCACCTGCCCCTAAATCCGGCCCTGGACTGATGGCATGCATAGACTACAGGTTCATCTCTCTAGCAGAAGCAGTTAAAATGTTATCCTACTATTTGTATCAGAGCATTGCTCCGTCAATGCCTGTGTATGTTCTAATACTTCTGTTATGGGTCCTGGCTCTTTAAAAGTGGGAGGTGTAGTCTCAGTGGGAAATCATGTGCCTGTGCTTGATGGATGGGTGCAAGATCTAGAGTTTGGTGTCCCCATTGGGGCTGGATAAGAGACCTGGGAAACAGCCAGAAAGGCTGAGGAATGAAGCCTGGGAGGGACCTAGAAGTTGTTTGTAGAAAGACTCCATGAATAGGTGATGTGAGAAAGAGGAGACCTGGGCAGTAAAGCACAGTGTGGTGCTGAGGTGTGAGTTGACACCTGCACTCATTTATGAGCTAAGATTTCGAGCTGTGATGAGGGTGGGTTGCAGACCTTCTTCTTTGACCCTGTGAAAACAAGGCAAATGAATTGCTGAGCTTGGGAGAGGGTTTAAAGAGTAATGGTAAGGTGGGGAGGGAGATGATACTGTGCGGTACTGGGAAGAAGGACCCTACATCAATAGAACTGAAGAACTAGTGAGTGCTGAGGGGATGAAAGACTACGTGTGAATTTATTTTGGACTTTTGCTTTAATCCTGGAGTGGGTGGATTTTGGCTTTTGATGGGAAGGTGAAAAGCACCACAGTGGCCAACAAGCCCATGAGAGACCAACACCAGTAGGGAAACTGGGGCCCAGACACATGACCAACAGTGGAGAGGAAGCCCCTCGTTCTTTGAATGATCGCATGTGTGTTCCTGTTGTTCACTAGTGCTAGAGAATTTTCTCTAGCAGCACCCATAGGTGTGGCCATACCTGTGTCCTCATGCTGTCTGCTGAGGATATAAAGGACAGAGCTGCCCTGCCTATCGTTCAGTTTCTTCTTACCGTTCGTGGGCAGTGGTTAGAATGTGTAGTGTATTCATTCCTTCTGTGAACATGCTATTTATAGTTCATTGTTAATAGTTTGTGGGCCTCCTTTTGGGTCCTTTGAACCTCCTTTTCTTTTTTTCCTGTATATTTTGATCTGAATGTTAGTAGTTAGTGAACCCTAGGCACCATCCACTACCAGGGAAGCCTATGCCAAGGTCCCCTGGCTTCAAGCCCTGGTTTTGCTGTCACAAGCCCATGCCAGTTAGTGACCCTCACAATGTTTGAAGTGTGAAGATCACATCAGAGAGAGGTGTCCAGTTTGCTGTGGCTTCAAGACAAGAATTAAGAAACAGAGAATAGAAGGCCTCAGGTGCATCCTCATAGGAGCCGATCTTCACCCTACATTTGTACCACCTCAGTTGACTAGCTGAAGTTCCTTCCTGTCCAGGAGTGCTCCCCTAGCCTTATCTGGGGATAGAGACAGAAGGAGATTCCCATCAGTAGGACAGGCCTGAAAAAGGCACAACATCTCAGAGCACCCAGAGCCAAAGAAAGGGATGATTTCCACATCATAAGACTCCTCAGTGCATGAATCCTGAACCACAGAGGCTAGCCACTCTGGTCTCATAGGCTGAGGGTTCACTTTGGCCCACTGATCCCTAGTGCTGCATTCTAGTGGCTTGACCAGTCCAGAGTCAATGACTCTGTTTCCTGTGACGGGACAGTTGAGGCCAACTACTTCCTCAGGGCAGATGCTGAATATGTCATCTCTGCTCCCTGTGGGGCAAAGGCCCAATTCATACTGAGCACGTTGGAGGCATACACTGCTACAAAGGATCCACTGAGTCTCTCAGTAACAACCTCACTGACTATTCAGGCTGACATTGTTGGGCTCATTGCATATGGAGCCCATGTTTGTTTCCATGTTGGGATCTGCTTTGAATCATAGAATCATAGAATTCAAGATCAGAAGGGACCATTATGATCATCTAGTCTGACCTCCTGCAAGATGCAGGCAGAAGCCGATCCAGTGTTCCTTCAAGTGAACCCTGCCCCATGCTTGGGAACAAACCACTCTGGCCTAGTGCCATATTCTTCCCTGGAGAAAATTCCTTCCGACCCCAAATATGGCGGTCAGCTGAACCCAGGCATGGTTTTCAGCTCTCTCTCATAGAAGGTTACATCATACCAGGCACACTGCCATTTTTCCATAAGCCCGTTATCCTATCATACCATCCCTTTAAGAACTTATCTAGCTTAAAGTGTCTGGAGGTGGGAGAGTTGATCTGTTTCCCTCGGTAGACTGTTCCAGTATTGCACTCCCCTGATGGTTAGGAACCTTCGTCTAATTTCAAGCCTGAATTTCCTGACTGACAGTTTATATCCGTTCGTCCTCGTGTCCACATTAGCACTGAGCTGAAATAATTCTTCTCCTTCCCTGGTATTTATCCCTCTGATATATTTAAAGAGTGTAATCATATCTCCTCTCATCCTTCTTTTGGTTAAGGAAAACAAACCGAGCTCCTCAAGTCTCCTTTCATACGAAAGGCCTTCCATTCCTCGGATCATTCTAGTGGCCCTTCTTTGTACCTGTTCTAGTTTGAATTCATCCTTCTTAAACATGGGAGACCAAAACTGCACACAATACTCCAAATGAGGTCTCACCAGCGCCTTATATAACGGGACTAGCACCTCCTTATCCCTACTAGAAATACCTCGCCTAATGCAACCCAAGACCGCATTAGATTTTTAACGGCCACATCACATTGCCTACTCATAGTCATCTTGCGATCAACCAGGACTCCTAGGTCCTTCTCCTCCTCCGTTACTTCCAACTGGTGCGTCCCCAGCTTATAACTAAAGTTCTTGTTAGACATCCCTAAATGCATAACCTTACACTTCTCACTATTGAATTTCATCCTGTTACTAATACTCCAGTTTACAAGGTCATCCAAATCTCCTGGAGAATATCCCGATCCTCTTCGAATTGACAATACCCCCAACTTGGTGTCATCCATAAACTTTATCAGCCCACTCCTACTCTTGGTTCCCAGGTCAGCAATAAATAGATTGAATAAAATCGGACCCAAAACCGAGCCTTGAGGAACTCCACTGGTAACCCCCCTCCAACCGGACAGTTCCCCCTTCAATACTACCCTCTGCAGTCTCCCCTTTAACCAGCTCCTTATCCACCTCTGGATTTTCACTTCGATCTCCATCTTTTCCAATTTAACCAGTAATTCTTCATGCGGTACCGTATCAAACGCCTTACTGAAATCCAGATATATGAGATCCACCGCATTTCCCTTGTCTAAAAAATCTGTTACTCTCTCAAAGAAGGAGATCAAGTTGGTTTGGCACGATCTACCTTTCGTAAATCCATGCTGTAATCTATCCCAGTTGCCAGCGGCCTCATGCTCCGGAATCATTCTCTCTTTGGCACCAATGACTTCTGGAACTGGTACCAGACTTGAAGTCTGGAAGCCAGCTCTGAGACCAATGGTAACTGCGTCACAGCAGCTCAAGGCAGAAGCCTCCAGTGTTGCTTCTAGTGCTACCACTTGGTAACAATCCACTCTGGCCTGCGGAGTGCTCATATTCCTCCTCTGAGTCAATTTTCCCATTTCAGGGAACCCAGGCATGGTTTTCACTCTCTCTCTCTCATAGAAGGACAAGAAGGTGCCATTTTTCCATAGTTATTTTTCAGGGTAGAACAGCACTTTAAGAAAAAAATTAGCTAAAAGTGTCTGGGGGTGGGAGAGTTGATCTGAATTAGCCAAAAACAATTCTGTATAACTTCCTGGTGCTTGCTGACTTTACTATCACTTCAGTTTGCTTCAGAAGGAAGAAATGGATCTGCCATATGAGGCTCATAGAAATCACAGCAATAGGCCCCTTAGATTATACCATAGTATAGCTTGATAACTAGAGAAAGAAATGTTTCAACTTTCCGACACGTTATTTCAGGTTTGTACATTCCTTAGAGAGTTGTCGGTTAGCAGTCACGTGATAGATTAGAGTTGGGAGTATAACCCTGCTAGTAACCTGGTAAGGGCACATTGCAATGTATTAAGATATTTCATGCATTGTTACTATTCAGGTCATTTTTAGCAGGAGCCTGTCCTTGAGCCTGACTAGTATTTCAAAAATAGATGCTTGTGGTGCTCCTGTAGCATGTTGAGCACACCCTATTCAGCATACCTATTGTGTGATCTCTTTTGTTATAACATTCAATCCATACAAGTGTGCAATTCAATAGATAAAGCACCTATTGAAAACATCTAGCTGCTGTACAGAAATAATACTCCAAAACAATAAGCTCTTTGAAAACAGTTTAATAAATCCTGCACAGCTGCTGTTGGAGAGGATAACGTGAACTGATTTATCAGCAAGAGGGAGTGGGGGGCTGAGGTATAAAGTTTGGCTAAGGAGTTTTTTTGTTCATTTTTGTTTTGGTTTTGTATGATTTGGTAGTTGCCATGTTTTCTGTCACTCCAAAAATAATGGCCGTCCTCTTAAAAAGTTCTGTGCTTTTAAAATGCTACATTTATATCCAAATATAGCAAGTGGCTGATGTGTGATGAAACTTTGAGTGCTGTCTTTGGATGACGAATCTTCTTGAATTAAATATTATATAGTAGCCCCCAAAATAAAGTTGGAGGCACGTTTGGATGATGCCCTTGTTGGGTGTTTGAGAACTGATAGGCATCTTCTCAAGAGTGGATATTTCAATATTTTAGATAGGTGGTATATATTCTAAACCAATATCATTAACAATATTTACTGTTAAATAACTGGAAACTGGATTGGAATTCACACTAATAGAAAATGTTGTAATGAATAATTTAGTGAATACATTTGTAAGTGCTGAATTTTTAAATGTATGCATTTTATCTAACAATGTAATGGCCATACTGGGTCAGACCAAAGATCCATCTATCCCAGTATCTTGTCTTCCAACAGTGGCCAATGCCAGGTGTCCCAGAAGGAATGAACAGAACAGGTTATCATCAAGTGATCCATGTTCTGTTACCCATTCCCAGTTTCTGGAAAAAAGAGGCTAGGGACACCATCCCTGCCCATCCTGGATAATAGCCATTGATGGACCTATCCTCCATGAATTTATCTGATTCTTTTTTGAACCCTGTTATGGTCTTGGCCTTCACAACATCCTCTGGCAAAGAGTTCCACAGGTTGACTCTGTGTTGTGTGGAAATACTTCCTTTTGCTTCTTTTAAATCTGCTGTCTATTAATTTCCTTTGGTGACCCCTAGTTCTTGTGTTGTGAGAAGGAGTAAATACTCCCTTATCTACTTTATCCACACCAGTCATTATTTTATAAACCTCTATCATAGCCCCCCTTAGTCATGTCTTTTCCAAACTGAAAAGTCCCAGTCGTCTTAATCTCCCCTCATACAGAAGCCATTCCATAGCCCTAATCATTGTTGTTGCTCTTTTCTGAATCTTTTCCAGTTGCAATATATCTTTTTTTTTTTGAGATGGGGTGAGCACATCTGCATGCAGTATTCAAGATTTGGGTATACCATGGATTTATAGATAGGCAATATGATATTTTGTGTCCTATTATCTCTTTCTTAATGATTCCCAACATTCTGGTCACTTTTTTGACTGCTGCTGCACATTGAGTGGATGTTTTGAGAGAACTATCCACAATGACTCCAAGATCTTTCCTGAGTGGTAACAGCTAATTTAGACCCTGACATTTTATATGTATAGTTGGGATTATGTTTTCCAATGTGCATTACTTTGCATTTATCAACATTGAACATCTGTATTTGGATTGTATTTTGTTCAGAAGCTAGATGTTGTCATAGATTTTAAAGCCAGAAGGGACCTTTGTGATTATCTAGTCTCTCCACTTGCATAACACAGATCATAAGAATTGCCTGAATTAGTTACTATTTCAAGTCCAATATCTTTTAGAAATATAGCCAGTCTTCATTTAAAAAAAATCCAATGATGGAGAATCCACCACAACCCTTGGTAAGTTATCCCAAAGATCATTTACCCTCTCTTAAAAATGTGTGTTATTTTTTTGAATTTGTCAAAGGTGGCTCAAACCTCTGTTCCCTATCTCGATAATTATAGACTGTGATCAAGTTACCTTTGATAAGGTAATTAGATTGAGCTTCTTGAGTCTTTCACATGAAGCATATTTTCCAATACTTTAATCATTCTTGTGGCTCGTCTCTGAATCCTCTCCAATTTTTCAGCATACTTCTTG
The DNA here is from genome assembly GCF_016161935.1 of Mauremys reevesii. Classification (NCBI taxonomy): domain Eukaryota; kingdom Metazoa; phylum Chordata; order Testudines; family Geoemydidae; genus Mauremys; species Mauremys reevesii. The sequence goes on from NC_052623.1 coordinate 284,035,166, forward strand.
AATTGTGGACATCAGAACTGGACATGTTATTACATTAGCACTAAGCCAAATACAGTAGATAAAATAATCTCTCCACTCCTATTCAGTAGTTCCTTGCACACTAAGGATTCCATTGGCCTTTTTTACCATACGATTGAGCTCTTTTGGCTTCTTTCTGTGATCCTATTATTTCTATCTCTTAATATACCAAACTATTTTTAGGATTTTTTTATTCCTAATATACTTTAGAAATTCATTCTTATTGTTCTTAACTCTGATTTCCAGAGATGACTTCTTATGTCCTTTTGCTTCCCTTGTACTCTTTTTTAAAAATAAATTTCAGCTTCTAATTTATATTCATTGCTATCAGCTTCCTCCCTTCCCCACCTCCCGTTTATGTACTTTTAAATGGCTGTTTTCACCTTCCCTTTAAGCCAGGATGGGTTACTAACCAATGTTGCCTTCTTTCTTGATTGTAACACATGGAGCATGTAGTAAAATATCATTAAGAGTTCCCAACTATTATTCGCACTTCACTGAAAGCCATAGTTCTTTCTTGCTGCTGATTTGGCTCATAATGCTTTTCAGCTGGCCCTTTAAAGCACCAACCATATATTATATTAATAGATTATAGTGTTTGGACTTTATTCTGTTTTCACATAATAAATGTAATCAAGTCATGATCACTGGCACCTAGGCAATCACTAATATTTAGTTCTGTGATCAGTTCCTCTTATTCTGTCAAGATGAGGTCTAATATGGAATTCCCTGTGTTGGATGCAACACTTTTTTGAGTTAGGAAATAAACATCGTCCAAATTTCTAAAAATTATAGATGACATAGTACTGGCAGCATGAGACCTCCAGCATATGTCACTGCGATTTAAGTCCTCTGAGTGTTTAGGCAGCTGGTCAGTTTTCTACAGCGATTAGGTTGTCTGTAGCAGACACCAGTTAGTACCCCATCTGCTGCTTTATCTGGAAGAACATGAATATGTTTTCAGTAGGTGCTCTAATGCAGTGCTTCTCAAAGTCGGGCCGCCGCTTGTTCAGGGAAAGCCCCTGGCGGTCCGGGCCAGTTTGTTTACTTGCCGCGTCTGCAGGTTTGGCCGATTGTGGCTCCCACTGGCCACGGTTCGCCGCTCCAGGCCAATGGGTGCTGCGGGAAGGGCAGCCAGCACATCCCTCGGCCTGTGCCACTTCCCGCAGCCCCCATTGGCCTGGAGCGGCAAACCGTGGCCAGTGGGAGTTGCAATCGGCGAACCTGCAGACGTGGCAGGTAAACAAACCGGCCCGGACCACCAGGGGCTTTCCCTGAACAAGCAGCGGCCCAACTTTGAGAATCACTGCTCTAATGTACTGACCGAATAAAGATCAATAATCATCCTGAATTGTAAACTTGCATATAATACATTGGAATGGACTGAAAGTTATAATAAGAGACCACACAGTTGGCATGATGACTAGTGTATTAAAAAGTGCTACAGCAGCATCACAAGCATTTATTCTTGGGATAGGGTAAAGTCTTGAGACAAAATTAATGCATTGGTAGATGCTTCTGCTAAACATGACTCCTTGAATAACAGTACAATAAATGTTTGAAGACACCAAAACATGCCTGTATGAAGTAATTAGCAAGGTTATTCTCTCAATTCCAGGCTATCAGGTGAATATCTGACCCAACTCTTCACAACATGCATAAGAACATGAAAATGTTTTAATTTAGTTTTTGGATGTAATTGCTTAATTACAAAAAAATGAATAACCCCCCCTGAATAAACAAATGCCATCATGTAAAACTACCCTGGCTCAGGCACATACTTGGAATTTGTACAGTGCATTTCATAGCTATTTGGTGACAGCAGAGGAATTTAGAAATTTAGGACTGCTGGGTGAGATTACAATTTTTGATGAACAGTTTTGATCAACCTGAAATTCTCAGAAAATGTGACACATTTCCCTGATTGGTTTGGCCCCAAAAATTTTTGGTGGTGACATTCACAAGAGGACTTTTGCACCATACACAAAATGGGAAGAGACAGTGCCCTCCTTCAGCGGATGAGATAGGGCACTCACTTGGGGTGGGGGAGTCCCAGGTATGAATCTCAGCTCTTGAACATGGATTTGAAAACAGGCTTCTCCTGTCTTGGTGAGTGCTTTTATTCCAGACTACAGGTTATTCTCGTATGAGTCTCTCAATCTCTCCTGTTAAAGGTGCTCCACTTTGTATAAAATACTTGAATAGTTATTGGGCTAGACAGAGAAAATAGTTGTACAACCCAGTGGCTAGAGCACTCACCAGAGAGGTGGGAGGCCCCACTTCAAGTCCCTGCTGCAATGACAATTTATTCAAACTTATTTGCTCAAAATTGTGAAAAAGAATCAAATTCACTTTGATCTGAATAAATTTTCACCAGCCCCCACCCATCTATTCACAACTTACAGCAAACTGAAAATACAGTTATTCATCCAGCACTGCTCCTTGGTTCAATTCCAACTTCGGGGGGGGGGATATTCTAGTTGTTCTGCCACTGTGCCCCCAAGTCTCTCCATCGCTTGCCCTATGTCCCCCTCTCTTTTCTCATTTCCCTCTGTTCTCTTTTCCGCTACTACCCAAATCCTGTCTTCTGCCCCTCACCGCCCCTCCCCGCCCTTCATTTCATTCTGCTTTGCTGCTATCTAACTCCCATGCCCTGGGTCCTGCCCTCCCCCATCAGTTTCTGTAAACCACCCACCCCAATTCCATCACTCTTTATTTCAAACTGCTGCTTCCTTCTCTACATTGCTGGATGCCAGCTGGGGGAGCACCAAGAGCACAGGAGAGAGTCTTTTTGCTCTCCCTTCCAGTGCATGGAACCACAGTGGGTTCAGCAGCTGGGCGTTGCAATTGCAGGGTAAGTCCTGCTGTGCTCCTGCATTCTCAGGATGGAGCATACTCAGGGCAGACAATCTTTAGACAACTTAATGTCCAAGCTAAGTGCATGAGCATGGGAATTAGGGAAAATTATTAGCAAATATGAAAATTCTGTATTTGACCATGTTTTGCACTCTTTGGTTTTTCAAAATTTTTTTGTAAATGGGTGCCCATGTGCATGTTGTGAATGGCTGTTCATGTGATTACTCATGTTCACTCCTGACAAAAGCTATTTGTTGTTGTTCTGGAAGTGCTGGTCTCTCTTAATGTGGTTTCAGCCTTAGTCAGAGGGTGAAACACCACTGTAACTGATGTAGCCAGTCATAAGAATAGCTGGCTGTATTGGGTCAGACTAATGCTCCATCTACCCCAGTATCCTGTCTTCTGACAATGACAGTTCTACATGCTTCAGAGAATGAACAGAACAGGACAACTGTCTTCTAGTCCCAGCTTCTGGCAGTCAGAGGTTTAGGGACACCCACAATATGAGGTTGCATCCCTGACCAACTTGGCTAATAGCCATGGATGCACCTATCCTCCATTAACTTATCTAATTCTTTTCTGAACCCAGTTATAATTTTGGCTTTCCCAACATCTCATGGCAACGAGTTCAACATATTGACTGTGTGTTGTGTGAAGCAGTAGATCCTTCCTGTATAGTCTCCTCCTTTCCTAAAAGGTTCTCCAGTCACTAAAACTCTCCTCCAAACACCATCATCTCATCCAGATGTTGACAACCTAAAGTCCTGCCTGTCTAATTGGCCCTGCATAGGGAACTGGGAGCATTTCAGGAGAATGCTACTATGGAGGTCTGTGACTTTAATCTCTTACCTAGCAGCCTAAATTTAGCTTCCAGGCCCTGTCCCCTGCCTTCCTCTGTCATTGGTACCTGCATGTACCACAATCACTGGTTCCTCTAAAGCCTTTACACCCATAGGCAATTCATCATGTGGCTTTTCTGGTCATCACAAACTCAACTATCTATTTTCCTAATAATCAAATCCCACATTACTATTGCCTGTCTCTTCCTCATAACTATGATCCAATCTCCTGGAGCAAATGTCATCAGTGTGAGATGATACCATAATATCTGGAAGGAGGATCTTAGCTATGGGATTGTTTCTCATCCTCAACAACACAGAAGCTGTCAGTAAGAGGATGGGGTGAGATTGCTTTGTGTCTCTGAAAGTCTTATCTGTTTACCTCCGTCTCTTAGCGCCTCCAGCCACACTGGTTTCAAGAGCCGTTACTTGATCTGAGTTTTTTTTTGCTTGCACCAAATGCACTCATAGGCCACCTACCCACAGGGCAGGTAATTATACATGCAACATTCAGTGCAATAAGCTGGCTAGCCCCTACTCCTCCGCTGGACTTCTACCTGCATTATTTTTACTCTTGCAGGGGATTGTGTTTGTTTGGTGGGGGTGATGTCCTGAACCTTTAAATGTTTGACCACTCACCCCTCCCTAGAGGAAAGCCTCACTTTCATATGAGTTTGTTTTGCAGCCAGAACAATAAAGCCAGCACATTACACAATTGTGTGTCCATCAATCTCCTTCTCTGCTGGCTCCAGAAATATAATGGCATTATTGGCCTAATTTTAGAGTGTGTTTGTTAGGTGTATGTGGCTCTCACACTTCCTTTCTAACTCCCTAACAAAGCTTCCATTTGCTAACTCCTCTGATTGGCCTAGGGGCATGCTTTTTAAACCCCTGTTCTCCTTGAGTTAACCCCACCCCTTTGTCAAGTGATTAGGAATCAAAGAATACCAGGCTAGAAACTTGCTAGTAAATTCTCAGCCTAGCCTAGCAGGCCTCTTGGCTCAGCACACAGCCCCCAAAGCAGACCATATATAATGAATACCAAAGAGACAAAGATGTAGGTTAAAGTGTGAATTGTTCTCAAACCCTCCTTGACCTAAAATATTATTGCATAGAGTGTTTGAACAGTAATTCATTGAAAAGCTTTGTGAAAAATCAGTATTTGGTCACGGATAGTTTGCAAATAGGGAGAACAGGCAAAATTGATCAGATAAATGTGTTTGCTATGAATGGTCTTATTGGGTCTAGTGAGTATGTATAAAAGGCCTCTTGTAATTTTACATAAAGATAAGCTGTGCTAGGGGATCAGTTTTCTAAGGCTCAGCTAGTACAGACATGTTCTGTTAAAGATAAAGAACGTGAAGAGTAAACAACAAAATACTTCAATTTGCCCTCTACCATTAAAGATGGTTTGGCTAGTTAATAAAACTTCATAGCACTTATATAATGCTGCACATTTGCAAAACACTGCACTAGTATTAACCCATCTAATTAAAACATTTAATTTAAGTAACATTAAAAGTTACTGGCTCATGAACATGCCCAGGTTGTGAAACCTTATTTGGAAAATACCCCTCCCTCTCATAATGTTATAGTCAAATGGTGTTCTCACAGCATTCAGATAGGAACATACTTATCTTTGATACTTTTGGTTGAAGCTAGCATCTTCTCACTCTCTCATCCACCAATCTTACAGTGGTTTAACCTTCTACTGTGCAGTTTTGGAGATAGCCATATGACTCAAGCACTGTTACGATTTAGTTCTGATCACCTATGAAAATGCCAGAATTGTTCTGCCTTCAGGTAGAGGCAGTCTATCTCCAGATTTCTACAGAACACATGGTCTAAAACACATAACAAATTTCTTCATTTTCTGGGTTATTTGGAACACCTTGGAAAATTTTTGGGGGAATTTTGGGATCATAATTCCCCAGGATTTTCCATTTCTCTTCGTAGCAGCACTCTTCTCTGGCTAAGGTAGCAAAAATGGTAGGAACCCAAAAAAGCAAGCTGCAAAATGCCAGTATGTGTTTCTTGCTCTGAATTCCTCCAGCCCTCGTTAGAAAGTTCTCTCAATCTTTTTTGCAAACAAGAGGTCCACCCTTAATCTTTCAAGAATGTTCATGGGGAAAGTAGACCCAGAGCAGATTGCTCTGCCAGACCTCTTCTCATCCCTGAGAATAACTCGTCCAGCCGGTTTTTCCTCACTGGTAAGGATATGAGCCCATATTTTTTCCCCTCTCCCAAATCAATAAGTATTCTGGTCACTATGATGTGAGTATCAGGGTGAAGAGCTCATAATCTATTATTGGCAAAAGGACATTGTTCCATTTATGAACTTTAAAAAAAAATGTAAAGATGGACTGCAATGATGATCACTTCTGTTACTATTGAAGACTATGAAAAACACCTGAAGATTCATCATCACAATCTAATGATGAGTTACAACAGGAGTGGAAGAGGGCGTGAGGAGATACAAAACATTTTTCTTTGTATAAAGGAGCAGCGCTTCCCACTATAGAGCTGAAGTAAATTCAGTTTCCATTTGAGTACTGTGACCGATACAATGAACACACAGGCATATCCTGAGACTGTTGTTTCAACTTTACAAATGTTATTTGCATACTTCAAGCCATTATTTGAAAGCATGAAAACTTCAGACTATTTTATTGAGATGTGCCTGACAATATGGCCCTGTAGGCCATTGTATCTATAAGTGTTATATGTATATGTGTTTTCCTGGCTCACGGGGTAGATTTGGGAAATCTTAAAAAACCAGAAAAGCCTGATTATCATACAGTGTACGTTTGCTGCTCCCATGCTGCTGCCTGAGAAGTAACATTGTGAAAGAGAAAAACAGCTCCCTCCTTCAACTTTATTTACATACTTGGGTGTCACTGTTGCCCTGATTGTCATGGCAATGACTCTTTGATAAGGGATTAACCTCAGATTATCACATTGAATCTCCTCCTGAGACCCTTCAAACAATCAAAGCATACTGGGTTTTGCTAAACTCTGCTGTGCTTCTTTGGGTTTGTACTGTGGTGTTAGTTACCCTTTTGAAATGAGACAGTTTGTTTCTTTTCATGAAACCCTTTTTGAGGAAAGTAAAGAAAAAAAATCACAACTCTATTTTCTTTACATTGTTTAAATGCTGTATCAATTGGGAGACTGACTTTTTGAATAACTTTTTTTAAGTGGAAAACTATTGTTGAGTCCCTGCTGAGTTTTCTGTTACTCAATTTAAAGAGACATTTAGAAGTTGCAGAACATTTTTTTCCTAATACTGTAAAACCCATATTTTTCCCCAAATACTAAAAACAATGTTTTCATAACTCTCTCCAAAATACAGGGAGACAGTGACTCTTGCTGACATGTTTACATGATGTATTATATTTTTGAACAATACTGATACTACTTAATTAACTATGTCCTATAAAACATAATTGTAATGCATAGTTTTACAGCAGGATGAACATTGTCCATGCAACCTTAATTCATCCTTTTTTGCATATGCAGTATTATACAGTCTTTAATTACATGCAGAAGTGGCTACCTGTGAAAAGTTTGACATTAGTGATTTGCCCAGCATCACATAGGAGCTCAGTGTCAGAGGCCAGAATAGAATCCAGGTCTCCAGGGTAGCAGTAATTAGACTATCATAATGCCTACACAGAAAGGGGAACCAGATTAAGATTTTACGTGTAACCTGAATACTGGCATATCCTAATTTGTGAGTACTTGGTGTTGCATGATTTTAATCCTTACTTTGTATTTTCTAATTTTTATGGGTTAGTTTATTGATGAGAGCAGCCTAAATTAAGGTTCAATAAAGCTTTGTTTGTGATATTTTTTGGGGTGGGAGGGTTGGTACAAGAAATACATATAAGCTATAAAACTATTTAGTAAATGTTTTATGAGACGCTGACTATTAAATTGCAGCAGTATTGTTTATAGGATGTTGACTTGTGTAAATAAATCCACAATTCAAGAAGGATGCTGATAAATTGGAGAGGGTTCAGAGAAGAGCCACAAAAATGATTCAAGGATTAGAAAATATGCCTTATGCAGGTACACTCAGGGAGCCCCATATATTTAGCTTAAAGAGAAAGTTAAGGGGTGGCCTGATTAGTCTATAAGTAAGAGAACAAATTTACTAATGGCCTCTTCAGTCTAGCAGAGGCTGAAAGCTGAAGCTGGACACATTCAGACTGGAAATAAAGTGTACATTTTGAACATTGAGTGTAATTAGCCAGGGGTACAGTTTGCCAAAGATCATGGTGGAGTCTCCATTACAGACTATTTTAAATCAAGATTGGATGTTTTTCTAAAAGATATGATCTCAGAATTATTTTGGGGAAGTTCTAGGGCCCTGTATTACATAGGATATCAGATTGGATGATCACAATAGTCGTCTTCTGGCCTTGGAATCTATGAATCTATTCTTTCAAGTCATTGTAAGCACTATCATATTAAATGCAAGGAAAGTGACAGCCAGGTTTTACACAATACTGCTTCTAAGACGTATATTGACACAAAACTACTTGAGTTTTGCTTTTTGTTGTTCTCATGTTACCAGAAGAAACCATTATACATGCATAGCTTTATATATTACCCGTGTAACATTTTTCTTATTCATATTTGACAACAGGTATAGAAATGACCAATGTCTGAAGTGCAAAAATTATCATAGGTAGTAAACACTGTTACATATCTAATATCAGTCTATTTAGTATCATGTTAAAAAGATTCTAATTTGTTTAAAAGATAACTATTTTAGTACATCACACACACACACACACACACATACACACACACACCATTGCTCAGAACGGTTTCTTCCCTATTTCAAATCCTTCTGTGTGATCCCATAGCTTTATGGATACTGAAATAGTGATCCACTAGAAGCCAATATAACCAACCCCTTATGGAAACAACATATACTGATTAAATTTGTTAATAAAATGGTATAGGAACTGCACCTCTCAACATACCCAGAAGGACTGTTGTTACCTGTAAGTCCCTTAGCACATGCTATACAAATGAAAGACTTTTGAGAGTTCCCTTGTGAACAGTGGAAGCCTACACTGGTATTAAATCAGTCCCTTTACCCTAAGTGTCATTAAAGTGTGAAGGTTTTGCTGGCATTTGAACTCTGCTTGGAATGAAGTGGTGTGTGTGTGAGAGCTTAAAGGAAAAATCTCAGATTGCAGTGACTAGAAGTATTAGCAGTTTATTCTATTACAAGGCCTCCAGCCACTAGAGTGCAAAACCATAATTCCCTGGAAGGTATCAATTTAAATCTGAGCAGTGCAATTCTGAGCCCTTGATGTTTTGGGTCCAGTTTCAATGGTATATTTGGAACTGTTCATTGGCAGCAGCAGTTACAGACTTGACGAAGTAGGATTTTACCAGCTCTAGAATACTTAGAAATATATTCAAAGGAGACACGTTAAGTTCCAAAAATACCTTTTGCAGTTCATATTTAATTCCAGTAAATCTTCCATTGTTATAAGCAAGTATAGTCCATGGTTAGTTTTGTAGTAGCCAGTTATAATCACACACCCTTTTTCAAATAGAAAAAGCATGAGTTTTTAAGTTACCCACTGACTGCTTTAATGCCAGTCCTGTGAAGAGCTCACAACCCTCACTGAAGAAGATAGTAATTACCTCTCAGGACTTGATCCGTAGGATTGAAGTACACATCTACTCCCAGAAAGATCTTTTCTGAAAGGCAGAAAACCAAAATCATATTTTCAAGTTTTAAACTCATAAAGCCTAGTTTAATTAAGAATTGTGGTCTTTTCAGCTACAGTTTTTTAATCAAAGCTTGCATTTTTCAATTTTCCAGGCTGATGATGCAGCACATGGAGTTGGCAAATCTTTGTGATACAGACTGTCAAAGTGTTTAAAATATATTTTAAATTGTTTTTAATGTCTGAGGGATCTGTATGATTACAATGAGTGGTGTCTTTATGTACTAACATAGGGCGTGGCTCTGCCAGGTGCTGACTACCCTCACTACCCATTGAAGCCCATGTGAGTTAAGTGTTCGGCACCTTGCAGGATTGAGCTCAGAACCTTTTAGATCAGATGGATATAGGACGGGGGGGAATATAATGAGCTAATTAGATATATTTGTAGTGAAAACAAGAATACATTTATTACCAAAGATTCAAATAATAGTGAGCAAAAATATTCATTACACATAAAAAAAAAAATCATAACGTGCTTTCCAGAGACTAAACTTAACTAACACGTTATTCTTCTGTCTAAAGAAATTTATCCCACTTCCATAGTCCTCTGAAGCGTTTCAACCGAATTTGGCTGAGATCATATTTTTTGAATAAAAATGCACTGTCCATTTACTTCCTATGTGCAGGATGAGGTGGTGTCTTCATTGCTTTCTACTTATACCCCCCAAATTCATTGTCTGTATGCAAAGACAGGTTAACTACTCATAGCTTATTTTTCTTGTGTGCTGCATTTCTCTTGACTTTTTATATAAATGGACACCCATTCTGTTAGTTTATCATGCTTAATATACATCCAACACAGAGAGAGGTGAATAAACATCTGTTGTGTTACAGAAAATCTGTTTTTTTACCTCTGTTGGTGACTCTCACCTCCATACACACTCTAAGAACATATTTCCAGTACACCTACAGAGCACCTTGCATAGTATCTGCATGCACATTTCATAACAATATTAATGACCAGTGTGATTCAGACTTTCATTTAAGATCTCATATGACATCCTCTGGGGAACAAAAATGTAGATACCAGAATCAGGACATTCCTGTAACCCCCTTACCAGTTGGCATTAAGGCATTTTTGGGTCACACCTGGAGCCTGCTGCCTTGTATAAAGGTCAGGATACTAAGGAAAGGTTAGATTTAAAGAGAGGAGCCCAGGAGAGGTGCATCTGAGTACATGGGACTATTGTTTAACTCTGGGATTGTGAAGACTGGTTAAGTTTCTTCATTTATTAGGGAACACCAGGGAAATCCAGGAGTCCTCAACCGCCTGGAAGGGTGAGCTGCATGAGCAGTGAAAAGAGTTTGGGTGGACAACAAACAAGTCACATGAGACTCTTTAAGCTGTGACATTTGGACTTTAGGGGTACGATTGGGTGAGTCAGAAGCCTTTCTATAAAAAAGCCCTTGACAAAGGTAGTTTTCCATGGAAAATATGTTTGTGGAATGATTGGTGGGACAGGCAGGGGCACATTTGTGCTGCAAGAGGACATCAGAAGGCCTTAATCCTTTATAAATCCCTTTTAAAATTGTCTTTCTTTGGTCAGGTGGTCAGCTGAAGCAAACCCCACCTCCCTTTACTTATGTGCTCTGACTGAGGAGAATTCTGGCCCCTCCTCTCTTTCCCCCAACAGGTGTCTGTCAGGAGATACTCCATTCAGAGATAATAGGCCCTACTGTCAGACACCTTATTTTTAAAGCATCTTATGGCCCTTTGATTGCTTTGTTCCTCCTTTCCCCACATAGATTCCTGCTACATATATAGTTCCTGCCACAGGTGCTGGCTTTTTCCTTTGCCCCAGAGGTGTTCAACTTCTGCTCAGCCCCAGCCCCAGCCCCCACACCTGCCCTGTCACTTCCTGCCCAGTTCCACTCTCTCCCCTGAGCTAGGATTGCCAACCTTCCAGGATTGCCTTGGAGTCTCTAGGAATTAAAGATGAATCTTTAAAGATTATGTAATGTGAGGAAACCACCAGGAAATACATCCAACCAAAATTAGCAATCCTACCCTGAGCGCCTCCCATCTCTGGTCCTCCCCCTCCCTCCCAGTGCTTCCTGCATGCCACAAAACAGCTGATCATGGTGGGCTAGAGGTGCTAGGAGGGAGGTGGAGGAGTTGATAGGCAGGGCCACTGGTGGGTGGGAGGTGCTGAGGGTTGGGGGGAGAGCTGGCTGCCAGTGAGTGGTAAGCACCTGGTAAATTTTTTCCATGGGTGCTCCAGGGCTGTTACCAAACTTCAATTTCAATTAATTTTTTCCTTTTCTAAACCTCTATCTTGCAACAACTTGTAGTATGCGTCTTCATTATTTCCCCTTTTACTTCTCAGACATGTGACTGGTCGCAGTTCCTTCCTGGCAACCAGTTTTTCTCCAAACCCTTCTTCCCCTGTAACTTTGTATCTTAAAGTCTTGGTAAAATCCTCTGTTATAGGTTCTTTATTTTTTACCTTTTTCACCTGTTTTTTGCTAAATCTGGTCTAAGTAAATCATATCTAATTCATAATTTATGTTTACAGAAATAACTGTTTAGGGTTTTTTGGTTTGTTTGACTCTGGTGTAGACCTGTATTGTAGACTATTTTGAGCACACTATTGAAGAGGTCTGCCTTCCTATGTGCTAATATGTATGCATGAAGGATTCTGCTAACCTATTTGTTGCTGGGTTATAAGCTGCATATTTAGTGGGGTACAAAATATTCTGAATTTCTTCTGAATACCATTTGAAATTCCATAGAAACAAATTGAGAACCCCTATATGAAATGATACCTTCAAGGAACAAACAAATTTTGCAGTGTGTTAATGGTCTTGGCAACAAAAGTATTTCCTATTTAGGCTGTTTTTTAGTTGAAGTTGGTCTCATAAATCTTGTGGCATTGTTTCTGTTCTCTGATTGGCTGAGTATAATTCCTATAATCAAGAGAAGGACTTGAATAATCCTCTTTGGGTTTGAATATCACAAGGAGATAAATAGAATTAGGAAAACTTAAATCTTCTTCTTGGCCACACATACCTTGCCTAAGGCTTCATTTATTAGGGGGGAAAAATTATTCTGGTGTAAAATGTGTTGCACTGGTGCAGGATTTAAATGTTACAAACACACTAAGCTATGGTGCATGCATGATCCCAGATTTGAAGAGTATCATGAGAAAACTGTTTGGCTTGGGTTCTGGGGACTGCTGTAGACCCTGCTGTATTGAATAGTCTCATCCTCTACAAACGTATCCCAGTTACATCCAGGATTATTCACAGTGCATGTTAAGCTTGTGAGTACTGAATGTGCAAGCCTAAAATGTACTTCCTACAAGCACTCAAAACTCAATTACTCAACATTTGTAGAAAGAACACACACACGGGGGCATAAGCATGGCTGACTGAAGCAAATGTATTTATACATTTGAGCAAATACACAAACTTTTTGTGATATTTGCCAAGCTCTACTATTTACTCACCTAGGATGGGCTGTCTTCAAAGCATTCTATGGGCGTATCCAAACAGCAAGTTTTTGTGTGGCAAGACAGGGTGTGACTCTACTGCACACCAGCTTACCATGCAGTAATGTCCTGCGTGGACTGCTGCGGCACTTTGAAAGTTCTGGAGTGCGAGTGTTTGTAGTAAACTGTTGTATCAACCAGGCAAGGTACTAACAAACTTCAACAGGACTTTATTTTTACAGATGAAACCTCTTTACCAAGCTGCTGCTGCACACTCTGTAACTCTCACTCAGCCTCCTCAACTCCTCCCGTTTCCTGTCCTTTCAGACTCCCAACAGCCAATGCTCCCAGTTCTAATAATTACAGCAGCATCTAAACACCCAGGGGCGGTTCTAGACATTTTGCCACCCCACGCAGGGCGGCACGCCGTGGGGGGCGCTGTGCCGATCACCGGGAGGGCGGCAGGTGGCTACAGTGGACCTCCTGCGGGAGGTCCACCGGAGCCGCGGGACCAGCGGACCCTCCGCAGGCACACCTGCAGGAGGTCCACTGGAGCCGCCTGCCGCCCTCCCGGCAACCGGCAGAGTGCGCCCCGTGGCATGCCGCCCCAAGCACGCGCTTGGCGTGCTGGCGCCTGGAGCCGCCCCTGTAAACACCACATTCCCTCCTCTCTTAAGAAACTCTCCCAATTAAAATAAACGTTGTTCTAACCACAGGAACAAATAGGAAACAAGACACTATACTATTGGCCAAAATATTACACTGGAAACACTGTAGATATTATATAATATAGTCTTTAGTCCAGACAGGTGGTCGTCTGGGTCTGACAGGCCGTCTCTCAAGCCCTAGTTCCAGTGCAATGTCTTGTTGTGTTGGTACTATGGTGAAGTCATCCAATGCAGACTGGGTATTGGCATAATCTCCTCTTGGTGCATAGGCAGGTGCAAGATAAGAAGCATTCCATACCCGCCCATCAGAAAGTTGATAGGTGTAAGGTCCCTTCTTCTCTATGATTTTAAGAGGAGCTGTGAATTTATGGTCCCTTTGTGTAAGATTCTAGGTTTTCGTATCCTAACGAAGGAACCACACTCAACCTTTGGTTCCTTAGCACCCCGCCACTTGTCTGTGAAAGACTTATACTTTGCTTGGTTCTGTTCAACTGTTTTTCTCGCATCATCCTCGGTTGTGCCTTTAACAATCCATCAATGTTCAGTTTAGTAATCATCTGTTTCCCGTGCAGTAACTCTGCGGGTGATCTTTGCATTGTGGCATGTCGTGTAGCCCGGTATGCTTGCAAGAAATCAGTAGTGAAGGGTATCCACAATCGCCCTTCCAGTTTAGCTGTTTGCAAACTCTCTTTCAAACTTCTGTTAAACTTGGCTTGAGGGTAATATTGGGATGACCTTCTGTGTAAAATGTTCCTCTCTGCTAGAAAGGCTTCAAACTCCAGCGAAGTAAATTGACTACCATTATTGGAAACCAGTTCTTTGGGGTTACCTTCCCTGCTAAAAACTGAAGAGAGGAACTTAATTGCTGTAGCAGAAGAGATTTGCGATGTAAATGCTACCTCAGGCCATTTACTGTGAAATAGTCTATTAAAGTGATGGCATAACGACAGTCATTTGGAGCAGTATCAAAGGGTCCTACAATGTCAATCGCCACTTTTTCCCATGCAGATTCAGGAAGAGGAACAGGGTGTAACGGAGGGGTACGTGTCACTGCTGTCTTATCATGAATTTGGCAAGTGACAAAGGATCTTATGAGTGCTTCAGTTTGAGAGTCCATCCCTGGCCACCAATACAGATCCCCCATAATTTGGAATGAATTTTGCATACCAGGAGGTAAGACCCATGAAGGAACGTAAGGTTTGCAAAACTGTTGGAGGAGGAGCATTTGAAATTGCCATGATATGATTTGGATCAGGTTTTAGTCCAGCCTGTGAAATTGTATGCCCCAGAAAGGATAGTTCAGTTTGTCTAAATTTGCATTTGGACCTATTGAGCTTGAGGCCTGCTTTGCTGAAGCAGTTTAGTACAGACTGCAGGTTATTGTAATGCTCCTCAGTAGTATTTCCAAACACAATAATATCATCCAAATAGCACTGAACTCCATGTTGATTCTTCAGAATCAATGACATCATTTTTTGGAAGGCACTTGGGGCTGATGCGAGACCGTATGGAACACGTTTAAAACAAAATAGTCCCTTGTGTGTAATAAATGCTGTGTGGTCTCTTCTGTCTTCATGCAACATAAACTGGTGGTATGCGCTCTGCAAATCAAGAGTAGAAAACATCTTTGCTCCACGGAGTTCTGCAAATACTACTTCTATGTGAGGAAGAGGATGGTTGTCAATCACAATAGCTTTATTTGGCTCCTTTAAGTCCACACAAAGGCGAATGCCTCCACCCTTCTTCTGCATCACTACTATAGGTGAAACCCATTCCGAGGAGTTAATGTCTTCAGTAATGTCCTTTTGAACAAGTTTTCTAAGTTCCTCTGAAAGAGCTTCCCTGACTGAAAATGATAAGCGCCGTAATTTTTGTCATACAGGCATCACATTATTCCGCATTTTAACTTTATGCAGAAACCCATAAGCACAGCCGAGTTTCTCCTCAACCTGGTGTTGGGTCCCAGCTGAAACTGGTGTGTGTACCGCAGGAGTGCTTTGCTGAGGAAGATCAATTCGTCCCTTAACTACCCTGAGATATAAGCAGCCAATAAATCTCTGCCAAAGATAGGAGTGCCTTTGTGGACAATGTAGAACTCTGCAGTTACACAGCAGTCACCAAAAGTAACTGTTGCTGGCAGGCAGCCTTGTACTGGAATACGGTTTTTCAAACAGCACACCAACTGAAGTTGGGGTTCAGTAAGAGGCACATCTTTAAAGTAATGCAAATAAATGGAATCAGGCAGTATAGATACCGCTGAGCCAGTGTCCAACATTAGCTGAATAGAGTATGATTTGCCTGAGGGTATGACGGAAACGTTTACAGTGCACTTTATCTGTTCTGGAATATGTGCAGTAGTGATTTTGTCCACACTCAGCATAGTGACATCTGGTATTGTAACTGCATGCACCTGTTGATTGAACTGGCTACTGCGACATACTTTAGCAAAATGCCCACTCTTTTTGCAATGATTGCACTGAGCTACTTTTGCTGGACATTCTGTGTAGCTTGCAAGGTGTTGTGGGGATCCACAGCGAAAGCTTTTACTGTATTTTGAATTTGCTGATTCAGTGGCTTTTCATTAGTTTTCCTCTTGCAATTGTTTGTCTGCAGCGATAGTGAACTTTTCTGCAAAGGAGTCACAGCCTGGACTGTGCTTTCTGTATCTCTGCTCATTATTTTGGCTTCAGACGTAGCTGATTCAATCCGAGTAGCAATGGATATTGCTTTTTCTAGCGTAAATTGTGGTTCTAGAAGTAAGCGTTCTCTTACACGAAGCATGGTTGTTTTCTCAATGAGATGGTCTCTAATCATCTCATCTGCCATCTTCCCAAAGTCACAAGTTACAATCAGACTCCTCGGGGAAGCAATATACTGCATTATATTCTCCCCTGGTTTCTGCTCCCGCTGGCGAAATCTGTAGCGATTAGCTACTACATTCACTTTTGGCACAAAAAAGTTCTTTAATGCAGTGAGCGCAGTCTCATATTTATCATCTGTAAGGGGAAAGTGTAAAATATTTGCTACCCTTCTGCTCCAAGGCAGTGGCTTAGCAGAGCACGCTTTCTTACTTCAGAAATCTCTGTAGCACTGATTGCAAGCAGATAAGTCTCAAACATATGTATCCAGACAGTAAAAGCAATTGGAGGCTCACCTGGGCTTTTCAGAAAGGGTGCAGGTGGGTTCAGAGGCAGAAGATCCATCCTCGTCGCCAAAATGTTGTATTAACCAGGCAAGGTACTAGCAAACTTCAACCGGACTTTATTTTTACAGTGGAAACCTCTTTACCAATCTGTTGCTGCACCCTCTGTAACTCTCACTCAGCCTCCTCAACTCCTCCCACCTCCTTCCTGTTTCCTGTCCTTTCAGACTCCCAACAGCCAGAGCTCCCAGTTCTAATAACTACAGCAGCATCTAAACACCACATAAACCATGCTGCACTCCAGGACTTTCACTGCACCGCAGCAGAGTTGACACAAGATGCTACTTTGCATGCCGTTGATTCACACTCTGACTTGCTGCGCACTATCTTGCCATGTACAGACAAACGACATGTCTAGATGGTTTGAATGGGTCTATTTTTGAACTGCAATCACATGTGACAAAGCATTGTTATGTCACTAGCCAACTAGGTGAGTCCAGAATCCTAATATTTCAACAATTATATTGACATGCTACAATAATTTAAGTTGTCAGAGAGAGAGAGAGAGAGAGAGAGACAAATCCTGCTTTCATTGGGAGTCTACATGGATAAGGACTGAGTAAAAGCAGAATAGACACCTCAACTTTACTCCATCTATACTAACCTGGTTTTAATTTGCAAAAGATAACAATGCAGAAATTAAAAACAAAAAACAAAAAAGGTCAATCTACATATAAATACAAATCTGACATCAGGAATCATAACATTCAAAAATCAGTGGGAGAACACTTCAACCTCTCTAACTACTCAGTGGCAGACTTGAAGGTGGCAATTTTGCTACAAAAAAACTTCAAAAACAGACTCCAAAGAGAAACTGCTGAACTTGAATTAATATGCAAACTAGATACTATTAACTGTGGCCTAAACAAAGACTGGTGTTGCCTGATTTGGGGAGGGTTAGTAGGGACAGTGGAATTTATCCACTTAATTTAGTTTTATTTAATAATTAATTTTCTAATTAATTAAGAATGTTAGTAATAATTAATAGTTATTAATAATATGGGTATGGCTCGCCAATATGTGTGATCAGAAGATAAAAGTTCGTCTTGAATCAGGCTTCACAGAATTTAATACAAGGAGATTGGGGTATAACAGGAATTACACTGAGACAAAGTTTAGTCAAACAAGACCTTTTATTTAAAATCAATGAAACAAGAAGTAAATGTAAAATGTTAAAAGCAGTATGAGATTACAAAGTTACAAAATATCACAGTTCTTTAAGAGATATGATATGATATTATACAGTTCTAAATGCACTCTGCAGCAAAGAGTACTAAAGTGAATTTCACACCTCTGCTAGAGGAAGTATAGTTATAAAGAAACTGGTTATGAATTAAACCCTTCTTAGCATAGATGCCTTAGAGGTGAAGTAGAAATTAAGAATTATTTCATACTTACAGCTGTGAAAGGACAGAACACTACGACTTATCAGTAGTTGACAGCTTTCGTAGGTGTAGGCAGGGTGAGGCGATGGAGAAGAGAAGAATGGGTGTATCGCCTGCCCTAATGGTGGATTATCACACCTTTTATAGGTAAAAATCCTTCTCTTTATGCCCAAATTTGTCTTTCCCCCATGGAAAGGTGAGGGTACCTGTTTTCATAGGCTGACCTTTGTGTACGTATTAAATGACACATCTGCGGGTGTATGTGTTACATTTGTGGTCAAAAATACCCTCCTTTTTACCCTAACTAGGTGAAAGGTTAGCAGATATTCAGAAAGTCCCTAGACAATGTGCGTAGGTTTGTTTCCTAGTATCACTTTTCTGAGTAAGGGTCTTAAAGGTTGCTTTCAGCATCACAGAGGAAATAGGCCAGAATGTCTGGTCTAGAAGCTTCTAGGTATCTTGCGTTTACAGCTATTGCAAATTCTATTAATCTATGCAGCCTACACATTTTTATCAAAAAGACATTTTATACAGACCAACAGATTAATCCTCAGGGCTACACTGGGAATGGTTGGGTCATTACACCAATTGAATCTATTTCCCTATGCTAAGTTCTCCTCACACCTTCTATGGGCCATCTTAATTATCACTTCAAAAAGTTTTTTTCCTCCTGCTAATGATAGCTCTTCTCAATTGATTAGACTCTGCCTGTTGGTATGCATACTTCCACCTTTTCATGTTCTCTGTATGTATAAATATCCCCTGTCTGTGTGTTCCATTCTATGCATCCGAAGAAGTGAGCTGCAGCTCCCGAAAGCTCATGCTAAAATAAATTTGTTAGTCTTTAAGGTGCCACAAGTACTCTTGTTTTTTTTATATAAATCAGTATAATCTTAAATTGAGTTTTGAAAATGGGCTGTCTTGTGTTTAAACAGTCAGCAAAGGTCTGTGTGGGAGTCAAAAGTGAAAATCTGAAATTCAAAGCAAAAACACATCCACAGGCTCAGCTGTCTAATGCTCAAGTTGTTAATTTTGGCTCATACAGATTAATTGTAAAATCTATATTTTACTTAAAATATGCATTTTTGAAAGGCATTTTTTTAAAAAATCAGTATTTCTTACTGAATGACAGGGGGACTACCTTCTTTAGTGTTTGTTTATTTTTTCATTTTGGTTTGGAAAGACAGCATGACTATTTTGAACTCTATTCCTCAGTTTTGAGACCCTTCCAGAGTATGTAATTTGGGGTATTTAAGAAGTATGACCCTAAATTTTACTCCAATGTTTAAGGCACCACTACCTTAATCCCGTCTTGTCTTGGATATATTATTTCATTGTCTTCCATTAACTGGAACAGTTTTGCCTGGAGCAACATGGCAGTTCTTCATTTGATACCACCAGACAGGTTTGCTCCTCTGGTAGCATTGATTGGCTCAATTCACAGAGGGCATAAGGTTTGTGTTTGTGTGGTTTGTATTTTTAAACCTGGATTGCAAACTTGCCTTGTGTCCATGTATTTGGTTAATGTTTTCCGGATGACGTTCTCCAGTTAAATTAGGAGTAGTCGACCCATCATTTAGACAAAAGAATTCAAAGAAAATGAATAACATTGTCAGGAATCAGGGCCTTCAGCTGAGCCTGGGACCAGCTAATTGACCTACAGTTGAACACCCTGATTATCCAGATGCCCTGATAGGCCTAGTGGTGCCTCTCAGCTAGCTCTCAGCAGCAGCACCAGGCCAGCAGCTGCTCAATACTTTTTTCTGCAGCTGCGATCACTCCTGAGCCTGCCCTCTTCCTGCCTTGCTCCAGTTCACTCAAACCCTGCTCCCCTACTTGCTTCCTGACTTCTGGATCCAGACTCTGGCCTTGGGCTCTGAGTCCCAGCCTTTGACTGAGCTCCAATCAGTAGCCCTGGCAGCTTGCTTCTCCAACCACTAGATGTGGATGCCCCTGATAAGTGACAAAAATAGATTTTCATCCTTGGGATAAAGGGGTTGGGATCACACTGCACTTCCCATACTACTAAATAGAAGGGAAGTCCTGGCTAAATCAGAAAGAGTCTCTAGTATGTGGTGGTGGGGGGAAACTATTATGGAACCAATTCCACCATCAAGAACATACAATAATGTTGAAACAGTACACCAAACAAAATAGGTTAACCATGGGCAGCTTAATGATATTCAGTTAGCCTGTATGTTCAAGAATTACTTAATAGAATGCCAAAGGATACTTTTCCTACAGTGAGGCATATTTATCTAAGGAACATATATGGTCCCCATTGCTGTAGTGTTAGAGCTAGTAAAATAAAATAACTTTCTGACAGTCTCCCCAAATTTTGAGAGGGGGAAATGCAAAATCTTTCATGAGGAAGGATTTCCATCTTTTGGTCACTGCCACTCACAATCTTTAATATATGTAAATGAGATGGAGGACTGAGGCACAGGGAGGGAATTGAATCTGGATCTCTCAAGTCTTAGGCTGGTACGCTAACCACTGGACCATCCTTCCTCATGTATAAGCATAACTATAGGAGTATACACAGAAACTATTCAAACTACAGTATCTTGACACAAAAACAGATTATCATATTTTTAAAGAAAAAAGAGAAACTTGTGTTTTCTCAAAATGCAAAGTTACTTTGTGATTTCAAAACAATTAAAGTCACAATACTCAGTTACATCTCAAATTCCATCATTATCTCATTCCATTATGCTTAAGTACCGTAGCTCATCTAGTATGTAAAATTACTTCCTCCATTACTCAAATAGAGCAGATCAAATCCAGTAAGTACAGCTGATATAGAGTGAGTTAAGAATAGAATTAGAATTTAGAAACTGCATTACTATGTTTTTTCCCAGTCAAGACAGATTTCCAAAGTTAATACTTTCTTTTTTCCTAGATGAAGCTCATGGTTTTGTTTGAGATGAATTTTAATACAACTAAAAGGTTTTAAATCATTGATTATTTCTATTTATTTCAAAGTGCCTACTCAAATCTCCAGGATCCAAATAATATAAAGAGCGTTTTCTTTTATGGGTTGTCCATGCTAATGTGGCCCACATTGGTAGTGAGTGAACTCATCTGGCTTGGAACAAAATTAGCTCAAAATTTTTGCCCAACATTCAAATGAAATGAAATATCTCCTTCACTGAAACTGACTCTGCAGATCTCCATTGTAGGAGTCACTTTATGTGACTTTTGGTCCGGTCCCAATTCTAAAACACCTTAACTGTTAGAGGGATTCTTCTGTGTCAGTCATAGGCCTGATACTCCAACTATGATTATAAAAGCTCTGCCCATAACCATCCTCGCAGTTCTCTATTTTCACCTGCAGAAATGGTCTTCGTCATCTCCCCATCTCTTGAGATAGGAACAGAGATAGGTAAATGCTAAGTGCTTTTGAAAAATCTCGCCCATATAGTGTGGCGCTAATGAAATTGTGCCTGGCCTAAGACAGTGATGTTCTTTACTGTTAAGTTTTGTGCTTGCGTCAATTTTTTGCTTTTACGTAGGTACATATGTAATTTCCTCATTAACATATTTAGCCTGATATATTCCTGGAATTGTGCTCAGGAGCTGTCTTTGCTCCACATTCCCAGGCACTTAGGGACTTTTAGCACAGGATAAAAGGCACTTTCTCTTTAGAGGAGAAATCCATTTTGATGTTGTGGTGTGGTGCATTATTTAGAAGGAGTGTGAGGCTTATCTTGTTTTCTCCTTCAGAAATTAGGTTTCTGTTAGGAAAGATATTCTTCCCTAGCCACTCTCCCAATGATTCCCACTAGGAAAGACTATTCTTCCTATCCAGACACCATGCAGCTCTGTTCTGTCTAAGTGTAACTTCTCAAAATAGTTTGCCTCACTTTCATGTTGGCAGGTGATGCTCCTGTGGTATACTAAGGACGAAAATGGATGTATAGTAGCTCCAGCAGTGAGGATATAATCAGTCTTTCTGCTATCCATGAGGATTGTGGGGGTCTTCTTCCTACCCCAGCCATGATGGTGTTTGGTCAAGCAGCTATGCACTGCTGACAAATGACTGACTCACTGGCTGCTGTGTGTGAAATGGCTGTTCTATTGAGGCAATGAGAATTGTGGGTGTCAGTGGTTTTTCTGCTGTAGACAGTTTTAAGTGCAATTTCTAGTACAAAATATTTGTGTTCCAAAATATTTTTACATTTAGGAGCCCTCCTTCAAAAAGTCTGTGGAAGGCAGACTTTCCAGGATATGCCAAAAAACAAACTCCTCTTTTGCCAGGTGCAAATTTTGGCAGGCACCGGTCTCTTACTCTCCAGTTTGTGCCACCATGTGAAAACATTTCAAGTGCACATGAATTACAGGGATAATAGTCCAATTTTGAGAATTTTAACTTGAAAAATATTCAAGATTTTAAATGGTATCTCTGAAAATCCAGGCTGTAATGCTTTGATAGTTAGATGTTTCCTAAATTCACATTTCAGCATATGCAAGATACTAGACAGCATAAAAATGTCCTGATAACATTACTGAAGTCAGACAATGATTAGCATATTACACTGATTACATGTAAGATAATGTAGGAAATCAATAAACTTGTATGTTTATCCAGTGTTTGTATTTCTGTCTACAACACAAATATGCTAGTGAAGGACTAAGTTATAATGGTACAGATCCACGGTATAGTTATTCAGTAGACATATTGCAATATTTATTTCAAAATGTATTATTGATAACATATCCTTTTAGTTTTTAAATTTTCAATTTCTACATTTTCACTCAAATACACTGGTGTTTTTAGGCCCACTATTACAGCTTGATTGCAAAATTAAAGAGCTTCTGGGGCAGATGGTTGTTTTCTTTGTTAATTTGTTTTTATATTCATTAATTCTTGTGTTTACCTTCTGTTTGTGCCTCTGTTTGCCAGATAACATCTACAATATGGAAGTCTGTAATCAAGACTGCAGAAATGAAGTAAATGTTTTACTTTCTCTGCATAGCATGGGGTAGAAATAGGTGTTTTACATTGTTGAGTTCCAAATAATTTTATCTCCAAAAATATATAGACTAGAGTAGAGCGGCTCAGGAATTTTCTGTCAGAATGACTTTCCTTTGGAAAATATTTCAGTTTTGTAAAAACCAGCAATCTGTGAATATTTCAGTTTTGCAACATATATAATTAAAAAGACAGCGCCCTAGTTACCTACCTCCAAAACTCTTGGCTTTTTTCTCTCTGTGGGCAGAAAGTGAAATTGACAAGATCCTTCCAGGCAAGAAACTGAAAAATTCTGTTTTGGGAAAAAGCAGAATGTATTTTGTTGGGAATCGTTTCCTGTGAAAAATTCAATGTTTCTGACTTTTCATCCTGATTGGGGATTAAATTGTTTTCATGGGGTATGTTGAATTAATTTAGATGGAATATATGGCCCAAAGGTGTTAACAGAAACTTGTCATTGTCGAACATTAAACACTGGTAAACAAGGTTCAGGATTTGGTATACCGAAACTTAGTCTGATTAGTACCATGGCAAACACATCATTAAAAATATTTTAAACCTTTTATTACAGACACAGAAAAGAAGGAGAAACAGTTAAAACATTTGAAATGTAAAGTACTAAGTAAGACTTTCATTTTAACATTTCTTGTTCCCTCTAGCCTTAGCTGGAGAGCGTTTTAGGAAAAAAAACCACTTTTTTGACAATCTTAGGTGGTATCAAAGATGCAATAACTGTCCTTTTGGGGAAAACAGAATGTGTTTGTTGAGATGGGCTAGAGCTGTTTCTGCTGTTGTTAAAGTCTGATCCCATTTCATCTCAGGTGGTGGTTGGGATTCCTCTCATGCTGGTAGAGGTGACAATCTCATCTGGATCCCTATCCCTGGCCAAGTTTGGTCAGGGCATCCTTCAGGCTGAGAATGAAGAAGATGGTGGCGATGGAAGCTATGATGCTGAAACTCTCTTCAGTAGCCTCCATCTCTTCTTTCTGTTTCCCTTCCACCAAGTCTTTCTTTAAAGACCAAAAAGGGAGTGATGGGGGAAATATGTGACACACCACTTTTGGTTAATTAATTTCTGGTTGTACATCTTCTGTTTTTACCAAGCATGATTTTGACATAGTCCTTGAACCATATGAGCAGGCTCTTCTGTTCTGACTAATTTAGTTTTTGTCTCCTTTTCCTACCTTTTCCCATCACCATTTATTATTATAAGTTATTGTGACATCTTATGAACTTTGACATATTTTTTGCAGTTGAGCTCACAACTAGAGTAAATCTATGGCCCCATTATCGCAACAGATGGGATTTCCAGTTTCTGGCCAGCTTTGCAAATATACATCTCAAAAGAAGGTTATAACATCTTAAGCCTTTGAGGAACAACAGAAGCTGTCCACTTTTAAGTGGAAACATGAATTACAAGTAACAAAGGTATTGTACAAAACATTTCCCAACCATAAATGTTCTCCTTAACATTTGAAGACTGAAGACTTTGGAGAGTTTGAAAGAAATCAATTTTAATAAGGATAGTTCTTTTTGTGTGGGTTTAAATTGAGGATTTTCTTTTTCAAAGAAGAGGCACTTTTATGACTGAGTTTATAGTTCCGATAATGCATCCTGAAGCACCACATCTCTTTGATCCTGACTAGGGAACATCTTTACATTTTTTACACAGTGAGGTCTTTTCCCTCAAACCTAAATATTGTAGAAAATTTGATTTCTTAAGATAGAAACTATATCTAGACCCAACTGGTGCCTTAGAGAATTAAAAATGTACAATTGTGTGGCTGTTAGCCTTTTTGACCAAATGGTTCCTAGATTTATACACTACAATTTTCAATACATTTACAATTTGCAGTTAAAAACTCCTATTGAATATGTTATACCAAAATGAATCACAATAACTAATATTTATATGCATCTTTCCAAACATAGTATAAAAGCAAATATAGAATGTTAAAGCAAACTAGAAACTACAAAGCTTCATTCCAATATAAATACACTCGATACCTCCTTTGTCTAAAACCTCCATCTTCTTTGATGCATCTTGGCTTGTCCCTGGCTGAGAAAAAACAGAGATCTCCTAGGAAATTCTTTAATTAGTTTGAAGATATTAAAGATATAAAATTAAATAAGCAACTAAAACATAAGCATTTTCCTATTTATATTTTCTAAGCAACGTGCATATGAAAAATTGTGTTTCTTAATAATCAGTAAAGGTGCAGGCAGGTTTGAAATAACTGAATACAAATCAATTAAATTTTATTAATACTATTTTTGCACCAGTATTTGTTTCCTCCCTGCAATAGTAATTGCCTTAGTGTAAAATCTGTTAGCATTTTCTCAAGTGATTCAGACAAACAATTAACACAGGACATCCTTTTAGTTTTCTTTCTACCATTGTCATCCAGCATTGTAATCAGTAGCTAGCACTTCAAAAGGTTTTTTTTATTTTTTTTTATTTTTTTTTAGTTATTTAAACATTTAGTACATATAGGAGTCTAAAAGGAATTAGAGGTTGCTCTAGTCTGCTGCTGCATCTGTGCCTGGGGTGTTAAGGAATATATATTCCCTTTCTCAAAATCTCTGATAGCAATAGATGGCTGGTTCAACCCACGACTGCACATTTTCCCCTGTAGTTAAATCTCAGGTCAGAAACATGGATTTCTGATGGAGGAACATGTCTGTTGCTGGAGTATAACAGAAACATCTTAGATCAGTGTTTCTCTGTCAGGGTTCGGGACCCCCAGATGGATCCCAAATGGCAACCAGGGGTCTCAAGGTTCTGAAAATGTTCATTTCACTCAGTCCCTGCACACCCTTCCCTTAAAGGTCAAGTATTCTCTGTCAGTCTCTTGAAACACAGAAATAAAGCATATAGGTTTGTCATTGATCTATTTGTACTCTTATAGTAAATGTAAAGGCAGACATGAACATTTTTTACTTTAATTAAGGGGTTACAATCTCAAGAGTGAGAGACTGTCGTAAATTAATTTTTGTGTTTGAGGTAGTGAGGTTTCATAAGCTACTGAAATAATGTGACCGGTATATCCTGGGACATATGCACACAAGAATGTCCCTTATTGACTAAAATGCAGGGAAATGTTTTTCCCCATACTTAGAAAATTATATAAACAATTGAAGACTGAGACCATAGTCAGCCATAATATGCAATTTTGGGGCTCCATTTTCACTTGTACTTTAACCGCGATTAGCCAAATTGTTGGAGAATGATTTGGTTTAGTTCAGGTTAAAATAAAGTATTTTTGGTTTACCAGGTCACGGTGGGCAGGGCCAAACTTTGTTGAAGCAGCTTTCAAATGAACAGGGTTTAACTAATTTTAAAACACATTTTTTAGAAAGGTGCATGCTGAAAGAGGTTGTAACACTGTATGGCCTCATCCATGCTGACCAGGCAAATCATGATAAAATGATTTACTTCTGAACTGTGGTTCTGCTTAAAACTGTTTTAAAAATCGTTCAGTCTACACTGTTGAAGTACAAAGGAAGACGAGGCTTCTGAATGATCATATTTTAAAAATTGGATTTTTACCTTTCTGGTATCTGGAATTCAGCTGTTGGTAACTGATTACATAAACATATACACAGACATAGAATTAATTGTTTTTATTAAAGCTAATGTTAAAATTATACAATACACAGGTTAAGGAAAGCCTGTACATCTGGATAAAATTAATACAATATGTATAGTACATAATCAGCAATAACCCAAATAAGATTAATAAATTTAACAATACAATTTAGATATTAGCATCCAAGTATTTCGGAACATCACTCACCAAAAGTTATACAGAGAGTTGGTTGTAGAAAGCAAATATATGACTAAGTATATGATTATGTGCAAATATATGATTGTCCCTCAGTAATTAAGCATTTAGGATAGGTTGTCTCTTAGTAGATATAATCCATCAGAGAAGTATTTCAGTTACTTTCTGATTTTGCTTCTCATTGGCAATCCAGCTCTTCTCTTCTGGTATTGTCGATGTCCAGTGATGTGTTCTAGGTAGATGAGTGCCATCGAGTGGTCGAGGGACAACACCATGAGTTGCCGCAGCAGCCGAATATAGCGTTGAACAATTCTGCATTCTTGCAACACTCGCTCGTGTGGTCAGGGCCGGCTTTATGACCCGCGGGGCCTGATTGGAAGGGGGCCCCGCTCTGGGAGTCTTTGGCAGCATTTTGGCGGCGGGGGGATCAGCTCCGGGTTTTCTGCAGCGCCGAAGGACCCCCTGCCACCGAAATGCTGCCGAAGACCCCCAGAGCGGACCCCCTGCTGCCAAAATGCCGCCGAAAACCCCTGGAGTGGGGCCCCCTTAGGCGCAGGCTTGGGGTCCTCTTCGGTGTGGGGCCCAATTCCGGGGAATCAGGTGAAACAGCTTAAAGCCAGCCCTGTGTGCAGTTGCAGTTGGCTGTCCATTCCTGAGATGGCAGAGTTCACAGCAATCTTCCCCATGGGTGGCAGGATGGCTCTCACCAGGCAACTTGGATGGTGTTGTGATGCAGCTGCCAGGCTCTAGAATGGGACTTGCAGCTACACAAGATGTGGGGTAGCATCCTGTTGGCATAGCCGCACTTCCTGCATCGCTTGTCCCGATTCCCATGGCGGATAGCTCCATTAAGCTGGATGCAGTTGAGCTGGGCCCTGTGGATGAAGCTCCAGTCAGCAAAACAAGTGAAGCTTCCCCCAGGGAGGAAATGGTTGCTGGCACCTCACTTGCATGTCACCTCAAAGGCCTTGCCCTGGTCCAGCCTCCATTTCAGGTTTTCCACATACTGGCAGCAAATGGCAACCTTCAGGGTCCTCTCCAGCATGGTTCTAGCTCTTGGAGTGATGATTATATTTTTCACCTATGGCACCAGGGCTCCCAGCTCCTGACATTCCTCACACCACATCCAGTGGCAGCCAATACACTTCTCCATTCGTCACATAGCATTGTGGGCATGAGTCCAGAATGAAGCAAAGTCTCCCCCATCTCTTCCAAATTCACCTTCCAGTGAGCTGCTCAGGTAGGTGGCAACATCTTGGTTGGAGGGGGTCCTGGCGATTCACTTTCTGATGACATCCTGCATGGCTCTCTCCATGATGCTCCTCACCATGACATCCGGGCATTTCAGAAGGTGTGAGTGATCACCGCAACATCTCACAGATCGCCCATTCGAGGACATTGGTGCCGACCTTCCTTTGCGAGATGTACACCAGTTGATTGCTGGCCCTTTGAGGAAGAAACATCCACTTCTTCACTAGCTGCCTGATGGTGTTGTCTGCCTTGTTAAGAGGTACCTTTGACATGGCAGATCCGCTCAGGCCAAATGAAATATAGGGGATCAGGAAGGTGTTCAAGGTGTTGATCTTCTGCCTTGGTGACAATAAGGAGGAGTTGATCCTGGCCACATCTCGTAGGATCTCTGCAATGGCATCCTCAGATGTCTGATGGATGTGGAAATCTGTGGGCATGCCAAGATGTTGGTATGCTTGCCCATCTTCGAGGAAGATCATGAGTTTGTTAACGCTGGATCTGAAATGGCATCACCTGGACCAAGTCCCTTCTACTGCCATTGATATGCAGGGATGCACACTTCCTGTCATTGAGCAGAATCCCATCCAGTTGGCAATCTGGCTCATGACATCGAGCATTTGTTGGAGACTCTCAGTGTTGTCTGCAATAAGGACCAGACCATCTGTGTATGCCAGGGTATTCACTCTGTTGCCATACAGGTCAAAACTGCCAAGATTGCTGGAGATTGCTCAAATGAGCAGCTCCATGGCTAAGTTGAAAATGATGGGGCTGAGGGAACAGCCTTGCTTCACACTGCTACAGATAGGAATTTCAGGCATCTCTCCTTCCTTGGAGCTGATAGTGGTGGTGCAGCCACCATAAAGTTTCTGGACCAGTTGGAGAAAGTTTTCAGACATCCCAAATTCTCATAGCATGGCAAAAATGTGCTGGTGAGGCATTGATCCAAAAGCATTAGTGAGGTCAAGCCATGCTATGGCCCATGGCCAGGAGGGCATGGCAGCAGTGTGAAGGACAAAGTTAATTAATTATTGGAGATATACTAATCTCCTAGAAGTGGAAGGGACCTTGAAAGATCATTGAGTCCAGCCCCCTGCCTTCACTAGCAGGACCAAGTACTGACTTTTGCCCCAGATCCCTAAGTGGCCCCCTCAAGGTTTGAGCTCACAATCCTGGGTTTAGCAGGCCAACGCTCAAACCACTGAGCTATCCCTCCCCCCACAACTGCTATGAAGTTGTGTTCGTAGCAGCCTTTGTATGACATGAAGCCTTTCTGGGTGGAGCTGATGGCTCCTCCATTCATCGACCAGCCGGTGATCCTAGCTGTGATGCAACTGGCATACAATTTTGTGTATAGTGGAACAGGGAGAGATGGGTCTGCAGTTGCTGGTGTAATTTCGCTCGCCTTTCTTGTAGACAAGCACCCTCATAGACTTCTTCCAGGAGCCGGGCATACAGAAGAACTTTTTGCATTTGTTGAAAATGGCAGTTAATACCAGGCAACCAGGGTGTCATTTTTTCAGGAAGTTGTAGTGAATGCCATCTTTTCTTGGGGCTGTGTTTTTGGTCTTTGTAAGTCTGGTCATTACTTCCCATGAAATAAAGTCTTGTCCCCTGCATAGTCAACCCAGGTAAAGGATGAAGGCACCTTGGATGCTGCGTGTCGTTCTGAGCTACATGGTCAAACACACCCTTGAAGTACAAGAACAGTCTCTCGGACTGGTGTTCACAGTAAGATAAGGGCCTGTTGAGGATCTCTCTCTAATAGCCTTAGGGCGGTTTGACTTATAGAGCTTCTAGATTCTGGATGCTGCTGCTGGATCATAGCAGTGACTGATGTTCCTTCTCCTTGCTTCCCTCATGTTGTTCTTGTTATGGCTCAATGCAGGAGTTCTGTGAGCAGTTGGTGTATTCTCCTG
Source organism: Mauremys reevesii (assembly GCF_016161935.1). Classification (NCBI taxonomy): domain Eukaryota; kingdom Metazoa; phylum Chordata; order Testudines; family Geoemydidae; genus Mauremys; species Mauremys reevesii. Next base: position 284,065,248 of record NC_052623.1, read on the forward strand.
AGTTCCCTTCCTCTCAGATATGATTTATGCAGACAGCTCTTTAGTGAGTCTGTCTACAAGGAGGTCAAAGTCATCAAAGGAGGCTGTCCTCACCAACTCCTCCATCCAAGCGGCTAGCCATGGTGTGGCAGCCCTAATCAAAGGCTGCTGCCTCTCCATCTCTGCAGGCTCAGACTGTAAAATTGCTGTGGGATTAGCCTGTTGCCTCTTTTCCTGCTGGTGTGAAGAACTCCATTCAGCCAGGTCTTGGAAGGAAAGTCCATTCACATTTCTGCAGAACTTTATAGGTACAAGGGATGCCTTACAGTGCTTAGTGACTTGTAAGGGGAATTTGTCTCCTCTTCACTCCCATGAAATGGCAATAAAATGTGGATAGAATACTGGATGTAAAATGCATTTTATGAAATACAAATAATAGCACATTCTAGTATCTCTATTTGAAAGATATTTGTCAGAGGACATGGACCACAACTAACGTCCAGGGCCTCTTCCCTTTTACTTATTACATTTTTTCCTTGTAATGGCTGAAATAATTTTGTTACATTCACATTTGTGACCCAGAGACCTCTTGATGCCAACTGGCAGTGGGCATAATGGGGGCAAGAGGGTTACAGAAATCTCCTTCGTCTTATATTCACATTCTAGTTCATCAAGAGGGTGTCATGTGACATCTTTTTAATACAAGCATGGGCTCATTGGTCATCATCAATATCATTGCAAAACACATGTATGGATGTTGTGTAAGGAATTATGTATATACATTGAAAATTATGTTCTTAATCTCGGTGTCTAGGGATTAGTCACCAGGAAAGGTGGGGGGCAAGGGGAGGGAAGGTTTTCTTTAACGCAAGAAATGTTTCTGTTTATATGTACAATGAGCATTCACAATGGCCCTCTGCTCACCAGTCTGAACCAAAAGCTAATGAAAGATTGTCCAAACTTCAAAGAGATAAAAATAACAGGAAGACGGAAACAGTGGGGAGGGATCCCTACCTTAAGGTGCACATTTTACGGTTTTGGTATATATGGGGAGCAAAGAGGACACCTAGCATCCTTCAGCTAGGAAGTAAATAGACAGTGAGTTTTTCTTCATGAAAAAGGTTTATCCAGCAGGCTTGGTTGAAAATGCTTGAGAGAACTTTAGACAGGAGGATACGTTTAGTCTCTGTAAAGCACATTATGACTTTATTTTATATGTAACATTTAGTTTCCAACATTTTTACCCATTATCACTTAAATCTCTGTCCTTGGATGATAAACTTATTCTTGTTTTCACTAGAAATATATCTTAGTGCTGTTTTGTTTAGCAGAGCTATGTTCTAGGGTATAACTAATGCTGTGGGGTACTGTTCCTTTGGGAGCAGCAGACCTGGTAATTCTGCGAGTGTTCAGTGGGTAAAGGGCTGAACACTATGAGGAATGGTCAGAGGACATGGTGGGTTGGTGTGTGACTATTTCTGACCTGCACAGAGAAAATGAGTTCTGCAGAGATCTGGAAGGCAGTGCGTGTGTTGTCAGACAGTGCAGGATTTAGGGAGCTGATCCACAGCAGGCACCGACAAGACTTCCTCATATTCAGGGTGGGGTGATGGTGAGGTCCCTCACAACCCAGATACCCCAGGGAATGTCAGAACATTCAAAAGAAAAGAAGAAAAAAACAAAGTAACAAAAATCTTGAGTCCTCATGCAAACACTTAGGACATCAAAATAAGTAAGAGGAGATTTAAGAGGAGATTTTAAAAAATGTATCACCAAGTACTTGTTACTGGAGCCAAATGTTATGGCAGGATTGCTAATAGCTGTTAAATTGATAGCATGTAACCTGCCCAAGTGTGTGTTCTGTGTTTTTGTCCCTCTAATGAGACACACTTGGGCAGTGTGTTTAGTCACTTAAAAGAAGAAACGTTCCCTTCTTATCACCAATCCCCTGCCCCATCAAAATAGTCTACAAATATTTGATCATGATGTCTATTTACAGTGTGAACATATCAAAGTTGTCTTCCACTGTGAGTCCTGTTTTGCTTACTGGGTGAAATTCTGGCCCCACTTAAGCAAATGAAAGTTTTGCCATTGACTTCAGTAGGGATAGGATTTCACCCACTGTTCTTATATAGTCTCATTTCGGAGACAGTAAATTTAATTTCCTTACTTGATGTTTTTTTAAACTTAGCTTCCTTTTATGAATCTTTTTATTGGTGCCATTTCTGCATAGTGTCATATTGACAGCTTCTTATTTCTCCAACAAGGATCTTGAACTCTAATTTTATTGTGGTCACTAGTACTTTGTGGCTCACTATCTTTTTGAACGGGGGTACTGCTTAACACTAAGTCAAAAAACCCTTCTCCATTGCTTATGTGAATTCTATGCATTTACTTATAAAATAACTATGTTTTTTCCTTGTCCTCTCTTCTTTCTCCTTACTACTTTCCTCAGTTACTTTCTGAAAGTAGTAGTAATAAAACTATTGTGGGATAATCACTATTAGGTCTAATAATAACTATTAGGGATGCTTAATCTTTAAAACTATCCTGAATTCTTGGCACTGCACAGTTTTTTCCCTTGCCACTGAAAGAATACATGATATAGAGTATAATTTATAATAGCAATATTCTATTTACATTTGTTAAATGAATATTTATGAACTGGCTTTTCAAACTCAGAAAATGTTGACTACAGTACCTTTGGTTCAGAATGAATAGCTGTGCCATAGGACAGCACATTTCTGAACCAGGTGGTTGGCAGTCATGTATAGTGGTCTCCAAATGGGTGCAGGTTCAGTGACAAAAGATTTATCTCTGCAGTAATATAAACATTATTGTGAGCAATCTCTGTGCTTATTTGATTTTGGTTTTCAGTTCTGAATTCCAATTAAAAGATAACTAATATTCCATTCTAATACGATTATTCAGTACCAAATGAGAGGTGCTTATAGAGCAGCAGGTGGAGTAGAACCTCATTAAGCATAGTGCACAGTTGTATGTTCCTAGCAACTGCACAGTAAGTTTTTGGGGGATGCTACTACCCCTTATATGTAGTCTATCAGTATTTTGCAGTCCTGATATAGATTCAGGGTACATATTACAGTCCTATTCCCCACTTAGAAATGTCCAAGCCCCCTTCAGTTGCAATTTGTTTCAGTTCTCTCTTATATTTTGCCCAACTTCTGGAATTTCATTCTTCTTTGGATGTAATTTTGTTGTTTGAAAAGTATGTTAGTCCCCCATGCATCCGACGAAGTGAGTATTCACCCACGAAAGCTCATGATCCAAAATGTCTGTTAGTCTATAAGGTGCCACAGGACTCTTTGCTCCTTTTATTTTATTTCATTTGCAATTTTGGAGACTCTTCTCTCCACTGGATCTACTGATCTGCTGAAAGGGGCTCCTGAAAGACTTAGTGACTTACACTTCTGATTTAGTTTACCCCTTCTCTGAATGCTGCTCAGTTAACCCTGTCCAATAGTTCTGAGGCTCATAACATTATTTATGAATACATATGGCTGGAAATTCTCCATCAAAATGGTTTTTCAATGAAAAACAGTTTCTGCAAAATTGAAAATTTGGGAAATTTCAGTTTTACCAAAATATTTTGATTTTTTTTCCCAGTGGAAAAATAAAATGTGATATTTCATTTCAGGTGGAGTCAACTTAAACTAAAACATTTATGTTTGTAAAACCAAATCAAAATGTTTTGGTTTTGGTCAGTATATTAATCTGTGTCTGCCTGAGCTGCTGTAGTACCTCATGGTAGTTGCCGTTCAGGTTCCTCATGTCCTCATTCTCTTGTATGGATAGGGCTCCCAATTGGACTATATTTCCAAAAATGCACCCTCATAGTTTGACCAGAAGAAAGATCCATGAGAGATGTAGACCATCCACCGAATCTGGCCGATGGTGGAGAATAGGGGCATGAAGCATTGTGCAGCTCAGATAGAACCAGTTGAATACAGAACTCAGCCACAACAAAAATGTTTTGACATTTCTGAAAAATTTCAAGTCAGAACTCTGATAAATTTTGATATTTTGACTTTTAATTATAGCTTGGGACAAAAACAAATGTCAAAATATGGAATTTCCCATTGGACAGAAATACTGTTTGTTTTTTCCTACTAGCTCTACTTCTAAAGTGTAAATCTTCTCAAAATAAGAACATTTTTGACAAAATAGCCATTTTCCACTGGAAAAAAAAATTAAAGAAAACTTTCAGCCAACCATACCCCATAATTACCCACATCTTAAATTGTACAAATTGAACACTGTGCTGTACTATCAATATACTAAATATAATATTGCGGAAAAATGAATTTGTTTTAGCATTTCTCTCACACCAGCAGGCCTGTAGTGTCCCCACCCAGCCCACTTATTGTAGAGTCAAAAATTAACCTAGTCTGAGCTCTAGTATACAAATGAATTCTTCTCTTAGTAACTATCTTTTTCTGAACCTAGCTTACTTTTTCAGAGGGGTAGTCAGAGTAGCATTTGAATCAAAATTATCTAATGAGTCTTCAGAAGTTAATCAGCAACTCCTTTATTCCAGACTCTCATTTACTCCTTGGAAACACAAATGGTGTTTTGTCAGCAAAGGGAGAACATATTTATATCTCCATATTAAAAAGTGAGTGTGTGTGTGTGTGTGTGTGTGTGTGTGTGTGTGTGTGAGAGAGAGAGAGAGAGAAAACATGGCTTATAATGGTGACTCATTGCAACTTCAACAATAGCAGTCATGCCCACCCTATTAAAATATATATAATATATTTTATGCTAAAAGAGACATAAAATATTTCACTTTATGATTTTGCATTAAAAATACAAATGTCCTGCTTTCCTTTAATAGTCACATTACTACATTAATTGTAGAACTGGATGAGAACTGATTGTCTGAGAAATTCTGCAATATCCGTGTGGAATGAAAACAAAAAATATCGGAATTTCCCACAAAATGAAATTCAGAAAAATACTTTTTGTTGTTGTTGTTTGAAACATTTTGTTACATTTTTACCTTTGACATTTTTATAAAATTTAAAAAATGTGAAATGAAAAGTTGTTTTGAAATGGCAACTTTAAACATTGAAATAGGTTTGAAATGTTCTGATTAGACTATCAAACACTAAATTCTGTTTTTTTTCTTCTTCTAATTTCTTCTAAATTGACATGTTTCCATGAAATGTTTTTCAACAAACTCTCATTTTTCGGATGGAAAAATCAGAAATTTTCTGACCAGCTCTAACTAATGCTCAATCGACTGATATAGTGCATAAAGTTAGGATAGAGCCCTAAAATACTTCATCATAGAACTGGGGAAGAGAAAGCAAGATAACATGTGCAAGTATGTGTTCTTCCTTCTTTGAGGTGGGTCTGAAGACACTGATTACTTTTGGCTACCATTTTACTGCTTCCCCTATTCTATGGCATAATAATCCACATGCATCTCATTCTTTAATTGTGGAGTGGCGGTAATCACGCCATAGTTAAAGATTGTAAGTTCTGATTTTCAATTTTGTAATTTCGTCCCAAAAGCATATGCTTTCCATTTCAACTTCTTGAAATATTTTGCTTAGAAATTATTAGCTTATAAGGTAATAAGCAAGCAATTTTCTGGTAGAGCCAGAAGAAGACAGTTTACTTGATTAGGTTTAGCCAGCACATTTTGATAACCATCTTTCTATTGTGTGGGTCAGCCAAATGGCTCTGTTTTCCTATGCAATGTCATAGAGCTTAAAATAGTGGCACATAAGGGGATATTACAGTACTGCACTTACTGTGCAGTAACTGGAGTTTGTTGAAAGACTCATACCGGTTTTTTTCATTTTTTCTTTCCAGACTTTGACTAGCACAGCAGCCGCATCTTGGGTTTCAGCCTGCAACCTCAACATGACATTCCAGGCCTGCCAAAGACTGTTGGGATCTGCAAGATAAAAAGGTATGTGAGATAATTCAGTTTCTAGTATTAAAGTAGAGAAGAACTTGTAGAAGAGAAAAGGGGGGGAGGGAGGATGGAGAGGTTTGGCAACAAAACCTGTTTTACGCCTTTATCAAATAGTGTGTGTGTGTACACACACAGTATCAGCAGAATCTATTTTAAGTTCATTTTAAACCACCCACTTATTAAAATTTACAGCTTCTGACAGTGGTTTATGTATTAAGTTTAATATTTATGTTCATGTACCGACACAGACCAATATAGCTCCAATCCAGGAGTTTAAAAAGGTTACTTTCTTCTGAGGTATTTGCAGGGATAGAGAGCTCCTGCATGGAGCGAGCCAGGAAACAACCAAATTCAAGAAGAAGATTGTGCTGAGGTTTAGACTTGCGTTGGTTTTAAGTCAGAAAAAAGGCAAACTCCAGGAAGAGGAAAGAGGATAAGTTTGAAACATCCTGTGTGTGAATTAAGTCATTCAAGTGGGTGTTGAAGTCACACAATCCCTGAGCTCTGACAGAAAGTAAGGGGGAAGATTGGGTGGTCTGTATAGTACCTTGTTCCCACTTTGGCTCTGGATTAGCAAACAAAATGAGTGCACTTGAAGAGGGAGTCTTTTGATGGTGGGCTTTTCTTGCATTTGCATCAGATGCAAAGAGCACAGGCTCTTGGTCATTTTGAGATCTCTCAAAGAGTTTGGTGGGGTTGTATGAGTTAAACAGGCACAAGGCTGGTAAAGTCATCCTGTCAGAATTTTGCCATCAATGTGCGGTCTTACAGCTTAGGTAAAATCAGCCAGCAAGAATACCAGCTCCACCCAGAAATGAATTCAATATATATTTTAACTCTTTGAGGAAGTAATTCTTTCAGTCCTTACAGAGTTGCCAATCAGATATGGTCTCAAAGGAAAAAAATGAATAATTATCAATTCATTGTGTATTTCTTATGAGTTCCCAATAACTAATTTATATGTATATATTGCAGTCACATTAGGTTTATGGATACTATTTCTCTATTTGGTATGATTGTGGAGGGGGTGTGTGTGTGTGTGTGTGTGTGTGTGTGTGTGTATACATATATAATCCTAATGTTTAAAAATCTCCTGCTGGATAGACCCCATTTCTTTCCTTGTGTTGAGAATATTGAAGTAATTGATCAAGTAGGATTTTTTAAAATATTCTCTAAACTCCTAGGTTGTCATTTGTTGTTGTTAAAAGATTTTATCACATTGTGAGACATATATTTTTCTGAAATGCTAAATCAAGATTATGCACACTCTCCACCTGCTAATTATTCTATTCTAGATTGATTTGGGTGTGCCATTAACATGAAATCTTACTTGAATGACTTTTTTTCCCCCACTGACATACAGAGATATTAGCGAGATACACATTTTGTCCTTTTTACTTTACTATCAACTTCTCTTCTCAGTATTATTCTTATTTTATATCTGACTAAATCTCACCTGCCAATTCTTTTCCATATTGACATAGAAAAATCCAATTACATTTCACGATTCTGGTAAAATTGGTTGACGAAAGCTTTACTCTTGTCGGAGATAAAAATAGCTATAGAGTTAAGACAACATAGCTGTAAACTGGCACCCATGTGTCCATGTTGTACCTTACCACTCACCAGTGTCCTTATGACTGTACTGGTACTACTGACATAATCAGGTTAACGTATCAGAAGGGACTGTTGACTTTTATGAAACTGTGTGAAGCTGTAGAATAAATACATAGTGTGGCATATAGTGGATTTATTCTGACCATCTATAATGTAGTTAACTAATATCCTAATAGTACTGGTTGGAAAACTGTTAACTAAGAAAGCATCTTACCAGTTTCTCTTAATGTGGTACCCAACAATGTGGTGATGTAGTAGAGTAGAATAATGGTCGTGATCTTATGTATGATCAAGGACAAAAATGAAAGAAGCCAGTGCAATTCTAACAGTCTCACACTCGCACCTTACTTTCAATCCTTGCAAAGACCCTCTTGGGGTATAGGTATCAAGAACAGTATTTGACTTTTTGTTTGTCAAAACAGAACTCTATGAGAAATCAGGTTCGAACTTGACCTGGATTGCAAGCTTAATGAGACTCATAGGATATCTGTCTGCATCGCATAATCACAGCATAATGACTAATGAACAGAGTCCCTTGTGCTGAGAGACTGGAATAGCAGAAGTATTGGCAGTCTGAGATGATGATGATGATGATTTATTATAGTGCTGTGAATGTTCACAACATTCTAGACTTAGTACAAGTATACAAATCAAGAAATGAGACACAAGGTCCCTTCTTCAAACAACTTAAAATTGACCACCTGTGTGGGAAATTGTTTGACCTCTACCTGCACCATCAGTCCCTTACTTTCATGACCATTAAAGAAATGCAAAAACAACAAAAAAATTGAAACAACAAAGATGGGAAACAGATTTAGAACTAGTATTAGCAGTACTACCTTTTACTTTTAATCTCAGCAACCATTAGGGGCATTGTAGTGGTTTTATGCCTTTTTCTGTGGTAATGGCCATTGTCAAAGCTGGGATTCTAGACTAACTGGACCATTGTTCCATGATGGCTGTTCATGTTCCAAAATGTAGCTAGATCAACGTGGAACTGAAAAATTAATTTGTAGCATGCATAGTGCATTGCAAATGGGAAGTTCTAACGTATCAGATAAGTCCAGAGTTCTTATAGTATTGGAGTTAAGAAATAATAGCTATTATTATATAGTGTATTTAAAAACCCATGGTAAGTTAGTTCTGTTTTTTTTTTTTTTTGCTAGGAAATTATGGTGTCTTTCAATCTAAACAAGTCCATCATGTTCCTGAACTATATTCCTTTCATAAACTCTCTACTTTGCTTTGCAGTTTTTATTCATACTTCCCCATTAGCAACGGCTCTATTTCCCTATTAATAGAGAATGCAAAAAGGTATAGCAAGAATCCAATTTCTACAGTATTTGATTTAAACAATCAAACCAGTCATGCTAACCAAATGTCATAATACACTTAATTGCTTCTGTCATAATATTGGTTTGTCCATTAATTTATGAAAAATAAGGTTGATATGTATAACTTTGTTGGTAAAGCAGAATTAATCCAAACAAACTTTGACAGGGCAACATTTTGATATTTGTCTCTTGGGACAATACTACATGCCTCTGCAGGTTGTAAAAATTGTATTTTTTCACTTGTGCTATTACATCTTCTTGACACAGCAAGACTAAATTCCAATTCACACCATTGCTGGTTACAGGACAAAGCATGCCACAGACAGTAAACCAGTTGTTATCTATCAGTCATGCAGTTGGCCTGTTCTGGTATTGCATTTTGAATAAAATGGCATTATTTGATGAAACCCACAAATTCAGCTCTTTTGTTGAGCACCAGATAAATCCCTAATAAAATGGATTTTGGATGTGAAATCACCTTCTGGTCCCTGTTTTGATGAGATTATATATAGCTGCTAATAAAGTCACTGACACCTATATCCATGCAATGTTGCATACTCTAGAGAGCAAGATATACAAAGTTAAAATGTGCAACATATTTTACTTGATTGGCTATAAACTCTCAGATGAATTTCCAGGTGGTGAAAATAGGCTTTCTTGATGTATTTCAGGAATAAATCCTTTACATCTGATTAAAATGCAGATGAGTATCATAAACTATTGTCATTTGAAAGGGCTGATCTCTTGGTACAATCTGCTTCCATCTGCTTCGGGTGTAAAGCTGGAAGGAGATGGCTACAATACAACTGAATTCAATTTGGGGTCAGAGCTAGCACCGCCCCTCCCGCAAGCTGAACATTCAGGCTGAACCTCCCAATGTGAACCAAACATTTTTTGCTGTTCACTTATGATATTCTGGAGATGTCCGAAAAGCGTAATTGGTACATCTTTATGATGAGATTAGTGATCATTCTAGCAAATTATATCTTCTGCTTGTGAAGACTCCAAAAACAATACTGGAAAATAATAAGAATGACCGAAAGGGTAACATCTCACATCATGTCACAAATGTTCTGAAAAGGCTAATTTGATGCACTAAGGTTTTCCTTTTATGGGTTGTTCATTTAGCTCTTCCTAGATATTTCAGAATAAGGATGCTACCTACTTGCAATTAATACTCATTATTTTAATGATTGCAATTATGATTAATAAATCTATGTATCAAGACTTTGGTTTATGGGACTGTCTTGAAAGAAGCTGCTCCATCTTGGAATGTTATTGCTTGGCTGGGATGCATCCAATAGGGATGATTGGTAGCTACTATGCCTCACTCCAAGGGCAGTTAGTAGATGTGAGTTTTTGAATATTGATGCCTTACATAGAGGGATAGCAGGAGCAGCAGGGTCATTTCTTGCAGCAGTAGTTGCTAGTTTGAAAAAAAAAAAAAGAGAGAGAAAGTGAGAGGTGAGCTTAATATACCACCTTTGCAAGGCTGACCTGTAAAGTGTGTGTGAGAGACAGAGCAGGGAGAATAAAAAGGCAATTTCCCAGTTAACTGATGTTGAATAAATAGAGTAATAGGTACTTTTACTGTAATTCTTTTTTATATTGAAATTATGTAGGCAGGGAGGAGAAGGAAAAATACTCCCTTTCATCTGTTGACTTCTTAGTAAAATATTAAACTCATTCCCTGCAAAACAAATAGTCTGCTTTGAAAACTGGCATAGGATGTAGGGATTAGCAGAGGTGTTGACATTGAGAAATTAAGTTCAGTTACTCAATGGCAGGGAGTGATACTCAATGAAGAGAGGACAGAAATGTTGTGCTCAGCTCACAAACAGCAGTATTACCTTCTAAAATGGGTGACTGTCAACAATTGCTTTTTTATTACTTTTGTTATTAGGAAAAGTCATTGAATATTCCATTCACTCTCCTTTTCAGTTGATGTTTTGATAGCCTGAATGCCTCTGTACAGTGAACTCATTTCCTGAAAATGTATTTTTAAAGAATGTCTGAGAGGCTCCAATTCTACAGGGCTCTTTTTTTTCTGTTCTCCCTAGAGTTTTTCAACCCATACACAATGCCTTGAACTGACATATAGACAGTGAAGAACTGAAGGCTTGATAAATGGTAACCGTGTAGTAAGATTTCAGTTACCAGACTTTTGGACTAAAGATGTAATTAGCATTGAGAAATTAAAAACAGGGGATAGATGTTAATGCAAACATTTGCCTTGGAGAAGGAAACAGGGAAATGATCATTATCAGGGAAACTTGATACTCTGGGAGTATCAAAATGCTGCATGTTTATCCTAGAAAGACACTTTAATCAGCTGAAACTGTTATTTGACCATTAATGTCTTGTCCCTTTGTTAAAGAAAGGATATCACTCAAAGGAAACACTTTGCATCCGACGAAGTGGATATTCACCCACATAAGCTCATGCTCCAATACGTCTGTTAGTCTATAAGGTGCCACAGGACTCTTTGCTATTTTGTATAAAGGCAGAATATCTGTACATTAAAAACAAGGGATATAATGAATATTAATGTGTGGGTTTCTCCACACACAAAAATTCTTTGTAGGACATCTGGCCGAGCATGTATACAGGTCACAAAGTCTGTAAGGAAAATAATATTTTTGTCTGCCATATTAGATAATTCAGACCCTTTGTAAGAGATTTTAGTGGCAGTGTAGTGCTGCTGTAGCACTAGTCTAGGCATGTTTGTGTTTATCACTTCATTTCACGCTATTTTGGTACAATTGCCAATAATAATCTTTATTGTCTTTATTCCCTTGCATAGCAATAGTGATATTTTAAGTCTGTGATATTTTCTCCAACCATTGTTGATCAGCATCATGAAAAACTATAACTTCTTGGAGCATAGTACAAGAATCTGATTGCCAGAGGTCATAAAAGATGATGAATAAAAAGTAACCAAAAGACTAAGCAAAAATATTGCTCTTCATAGAACACCAATGTCAAAATCACTTAGTACGACTGGAAATTTCAGGGGTTGCCTTTAGAATGTCAACATTTAGTAACGGCAACTAAAAATATCCGAAATACTGAAGTTATTTTTGATGGCATGTATAGTGAAATACTATGGTGTTGGCAGTCATCGCTTGGTGCTACTTAGAGCTAGTCAGAATTTTGTTGGAATTTAAAAATTCTGATGAAATTTGAAAAATAAATGAGGACACTTGCAACTAATTCTATAGCTTTGACATTAAATAAAATGTTTTATGTCAAGATTGCTCTAGAAACTTCATATTTAAACATCAACCTTTTTTTTTCAAGTGAATAGAGTTGTTTGAGTTTATCTTTAAAAGCTGAATAGTCATTTTTTTCAAGTGCCATAGAAATTCCTAGTAAGAAATTGTCAGGATAAAGATACAGAATTTTGAATCATACGTTCATTAGATCTCCAAACAATTAGGTTTGATAGAATTTTTTGAATTGTATAAAGGTTGTGTCAGCATTTTCCTGACTGGACTGCATCTTTATGGCTATGAGCAAAGTGTAAAATTGACCTTAAGTCACTTCCTTGATAATTACTTGCTAATCTGTAGTTGTTCAATTGACTTTAAAATTATGATCTAGATAATATGGAAATAATGGAAATAAGGAGAGATGATGGTCTTCTTCAGGAAATAAACTATATAATCAAATTGAAAACTAAAATGTACACAAAACAGTCATATTATTTTCATCTGATTCATTAAAAACAAGGTCACAATCCTCTATCTCCACATGGCCCCCTTGATTTTAATAGCATTCCAGGAAGGCTCAGGAGTCTGCCCACATGGTAGATTGGGGTCCAAGAAAGATCCTCTCTCTTCTGTTTACATAGTAATAGCCACTTAAACATTAGAGGTTCAGAGTCTTAATTGATAACTTGTTTGATTTTAACCTACTTTTATATTTATTGTCTAACTTATTCTTCAATTTGTCACAAGATCTAATTCCCCAACTGTTGTTTTTAGCTTCCAGGTCAGGAAGATTCTGTGTAGGAAACAAATCACCAAAAGCCATTTGACCTTTCCTTGCTTGATAAAACTGGTCTCCAATTAAGTTGCTTATTACAATTTGTAGCATAGCTTGGAAATGTACTCTAGCAGTGCAATGTGTCACTAGAGAACAGTGTGATTGTTAAAAAGTCACTAAGTTAAAATGTAGTATTAGACTTGCCTAAGTTGAGTCTATTATCTACACATTTGGGTATTAATGTACACAATTTCCTACTGTCTTTTCAGTTACTTCCTAGCCAGAAAAAATCCACAAATGGTACATTGCATTTTTTTGTATGAAATCTTTAGCCTGGAAATGTCACCTCACACTTAAAACAATAAAACTGTGTATTGTAACATGAACATGGGGTTCCCAAGTGACCTGACATTTCAGATAGAAAACATTTCATTTTGATTGGAGCATGGATACAGCCTTGTAAACAAGTTCAACAAAGAATACAAAATATGTAATATAAGTTCAAGCTCATATTCCTCTGCTCAAATGCTGTAACATTAGGAACCTAGGAACTAGTGATGACGGACAAATTGATGAGCTGTCTTAAAAACAAGTATAAGGATAGGCACTTTCTTTCACTTCTTCCAATTACATTGAGAAGATTGTTGCACTCTCTCCATTATGTATAGGATTTGTAGCAGTTCAGAATTCCATCCTTTCATTTATTTACATAGGAGCTAGTGCTTTCTCACTTAAGGTTAGATTGTGGTGTTTGTACGCTGCCAATATTAAAAGGTGATGCACAGGCACACTGCCCCAAGTGGAGCGCCAGAAAGCACTGCGATTGCCAGGCTCTGTTGTTGTGGTGGGGTGGCAAGATATTTGTGGCGCTCCTTTTATGAGGTGCAGAATACCATCAACATCCCACAAACAGTCAGTTCTTTTGGCTGATGCATGGGGTGAGGCTGGGTACTTGGCTTAATCTCTGCTCTTTACTGTCCCCTTCTCACCCTTTTGCTCCCAAAGAGGAGCATCTGGTGTGCAACCCAAGAACTCCAGGAGCTTTGATGTCGGTAGCCCCTGTGTGGCTGCTGAAGATGGGGAAATCCGCACACTCCTCTACTTTCATGCATGGCTATATTAAGTCTCGTAACAGTCTAGTCTAGTCATGGTATAAATTGGTCAGTTTAATTTAATATTGCTGTACATTTATAATATGTTTAATCAACTTAGTTTTAACATAGACCAGGCATTTACCAGAGACCTTCTGTGATATGTATGATAAAAAGGTTCAGCAGAAAAAAAGTTGTATTGTCTTATCCTATGAATACTTGCTGCACTGAGTACCCTATTTGAAGCTAGTTACTGAATTAATTAATTAATCCTGGTAATAGTTTCTGCTACTAGTACTAAATCTTCATTTGCTTTAGTTTTTAGTAAAAAATGTTTCTTCCTCGAGGTTTATTTTTGAGGGTTAGAGTGTAGTGTTTACAAAAAGGACAGTAAAAATATTTTCTTAGGAAATTATGATATTACTGTCCCACTGAAATCTTTGAAGACAGAAGTATTTTAAAATGAAATAAACTTAATTGTATGTGATTGCTTGTGTTGTGTATATTTTATAAAGCTGTTAAGTTATATTTAAATGAGCATGTTTTCAGAGAACAGTAATATTTATTGAAATACTGCTTAACTAAAGGCTCATTTTTAAGTCAGTTTTAAAAAATAAATTTAAATGTTCATTGTAGAAACGCCAAAAAAGAGGGGTTTCAGATCTTGATTATGCTTTTGTCAAATAGATTTAGCTAATAAGAATATTACATTCCATTAGTTTACATTTCGGATCTCACTTTTTTCCATATGAAAACTAGCCATATATTAAGGCCCAAAATTCAGTCAGCTTGCATGCAGAATATTATTTTAATAATTATTTTGTAATATATTATTTATATACAGTACCCCTTTAAATGTCGACACTATTTTACAATACAAAGAAAGGCTCTATGAGCCCACAGGCTAACAAAGACAAACTGTAGGGCCACAGTTGAAGTGCGGAGCTTGTAAAGTCAATGGTAGCAAAGAGGTTAGCGTGAAAAATAGAGCTGGTTCTGCTTTCAGTTTTGGTTTGGCTTCAAATATAAACTATAAAATACAGACAGAAATCCCCACCCTGTCCTGCAACCCATAACTAGAACTTCTGTAATTTGGACACCATTTGGCAGGTGCCTCTTTGTGGCCAGAGATGTTTCCACAAGGCCCTCCAACTTTTCAGGGGCTTGTGGGAGTGGCATATAGTTTATCTCAGGGCTATCCACAGCCCTTCCTGAAACTGGGTCAGTAGCAAAAAGTAATTCTAAATAGTCTTCAGTGTTCCAAATACAATGTCCATCATACCATCCCTGTAACTCTCATCCATCTTCAATGGTCTTGTTATCCATGGAGACCTTATTCTTATCAAGAGAAACATAGCCTTCTAGTTTAGACTTTCTTCCTCAGTCTCTCCCCCTGCAGCTTCCTGCTGCCTTTTATACTGGAATCATCTGATTCCCCTAAAGTGGGACTCATCTTGTAACCTGGCTTAGCCCCAGGCTCCCTAGCCCATGGGCAAACCACTCTATAACTCTTCTATTACTAACTCCATTAAAGACATAGGGCTAGATCATGAACTATGACTGAGACATGTTTGGTGCATCTGAGGAAGAGGGTACAAACATGAGTTTAAGTGAACTTGTGGCTGTTGTGTACCAGTCTGATTCCCTCAAAGAAAGTTTGCCTATTGTCACCAGAGTTGTAGCCATGTTGGTTTCAGTATATTAGAGAAACAAGGTGGGTGAAGTGCTATCTTGTCTCTTTTGCCAACAGAGGTTGGTCTAATGCGACTTTCAAGCTACACAGAGTTATTCTTCAGCAAGTTTGTCTCTTTCACCAACCAATGTTGGTTCAATACAAGATAGTACTTCACCCACCTTATCTCTCTATTGTCTCCAGGGTCTGTTACAATAGCCAGAGATCACTAAGAGACCACGGATACCCCAGCCATGGCAACTATATCTATTACATTGGCTTTTTGCTGTCTGAGGATAACTTGACACAGAGGATCTTGTGATAAAACTTTATTAAAAAGTTCTTTAACCTAAGTCAGATTTACACTTTATAAAAGCAAGAAAAAATAAGCTAAAGCCTAGGTCTTGCAAGGAGATCCCTTTCAGCATGCAATGTAACATCACATACTAACTTGTGATACCTTTACCATAATAGTGCACAGTAAGAAAACTTTGATGTATTTTCCTCCTTTGACTTTGTATTGCATGATTTAAAATAATAAAAAAAAATTAGTTCTTGTAAGTGGTGCCAGATTCAAGGAGCTGGAAATGAAATCCTACACTCATTCACAGAACAAGTACACCATGGGCAAATTTCTCCACACTA
This sequence comes from Mauremys reevesii, assembly GCF_016161935.1. Classification (NCBI taxonomy): domain Eukaryota; kingdom Metazoa; phylum Chordata; order Testudines; family Geoemydidae; genus Mauremys; species Mauremys reevesii. The sequence goes on from NC_052623.1 coordinate 284,081,520, forward strand.
CCCTGTCAATATATTTCAAGCCTGAAATGGAAGTATTGCCTCTAGAAGTATCAGGGTAGTTTTATTCTTTATATCTGTTCAGTCCTTGGTGCTTCTCCTGAATCTGACAGCTAATGTCAGCTGCGATGTAGACACGTCTCCTCTAGGAATTTTACAGGAACAAAAATCACAAACTTACTTCACATATGGTAGACCATAGAACAGCTTCTTAAAATGTCACTTCTCCCCTAAACCATATTTGAGCTCACTCAATATGGATGTTTAAAGTTTAATTCAGATTTTTGTAGATCTCAAAACCATACTTATGGTCAGCTAAATAAATAAAGCTATCATTTACATTTGGGGAAATGTTGGCCTTTAATTAGCCTTCTGATCTCCAGTGTGTTTGTGTTTGCCTTTAAAAGGGCAATATGGAAGATTTTTCATTCATACTTAAGTTATTTTTGAGCTATTAATACTAAGAAAGAGAATAGAGAAGATGAGGGAGGATTAGCTCTTAAAGGTCATTTTAAGATGTGAAAGGTGTCGTTGACCCAACAAGCAAGCACAAGTAGTCGTTTTTAGAATTATTTTTTATAAAGAAAATGTACCACGTTCTGAAGGAACTTTTTTTCTTTGTGACATAAGCTTGCAGTTTGCAAATAGAGCATATTATAACTCATTTTTTTCATGAGGCTTTATCCATGTCTTGAACTCTTTGAATGGTTTTAAATGTTGTATGTCTTTATGCTGTTTCAGTGGGAACTTTCTTCATTTCTATATTTGTGATTGAGCAAATTTTTGTTACAACCACTGCTCAATAGATGAAATTGTTTCAAATGTGTATCTAATTTAGTAGTGCATTGTATTACCTAACTAGGATTTTTGTCATTTCACACTGACTTTGCAAGCATTGTAGTTAACTGAAAGACTGATAGAGAACTTTGAGCAATATAACGTGTTTTTTTTTAAAGTAAAGCTATAGTGTAGAGAGAAACAGGCAGTATTTAACTGAATTTGACCAGAATTTAAAAACCAGCCTGTACCTTGTTTAGAGACATTTATATTTACAACACTTGAACTACAACAGATAAAACAAGAGACTAAAAATAAATATCAAATAGTGTTTGTTGTCAAGATCTTTAATTCTTTCCTTTGCTTAATGTTATTACAGAGTTGGGAACACAAAACTATGCTGATAACACTAATACTTGTGAACAGTTATTCTAAAATTGTTAATAATGGGTACTGTTTAGAATCTCAGAGGAGTGAGAAACAGATGCCGAGGAAGTGGTAGATTAATTTGAATACAAAGTCATGGACAAAGATTGAGGACGTGACCAGCATATTAGCTATTCAGGGATGTTGAAATATAATGGCTACGTTAGTATTGTAATGTACATACATTTAAGTGGAAGTTAAACACATTTTTATTAAGAATGAGGGAGCACGGGATCACAACTGCATTAAGCTGGTGTGAGAATTAAAATGATATATGGCCTTGGTATCTCTGTGCTTCCTGTATTTTTAATGGCATGCATTGTTGGAATTGATATCTTTTCCTTGCTCCCATTTTGAAATGATATTGTCGAAGTGAAATGTGGAATATCACTGAAAAGTCCAGTGTCAGTCAGTCCAGTATATTCAAGTCATGTGCACCTTAAGTGAGGGTAGTACATTGCATGTTAGGGGACAGAATCTTAAAGGTGAATAGGAATATTTTTTTTCAGCCAAGTAGGCTAACTTTACAATAAATTGCCAAATATCCAAACAATAAAGAACATTTCAGCAAACACACTTTTTCTTCAAAATAAACTTTTTGGTGGTTGTTGTAGGCCTTGAAGCTTCTATGTGCAATCTCCAAGTTTGCATTCACTCTGGACATCCCAGCATGCAGAGATCTTTCAAAAGAATCACTGTAAATAGCATTAGTAGAAAACATCAGTGGTAGTGGAGAAGGGCATTGCCTGTGAGAGGAATAGGTAAGTGTTATACTTAGTGTTGAATGGTAATTTTGGAAAAATATCAATAGTAAATAAAACAGCCTTACCTTTTCCTCCTATTTGATTAGCTCTCTGCTCAAGCACCAATGATGTTTAAGGTTATCATCACCAATCCACACTCAGTTACTTAACACAAGAAAGATGTTGGTCATTATTAGATGAGAAAAAATTATCCTAGTTACTAACCTGTCAGTTATATAAACTTGGTATGATTAAAACGATATTTTAAAATATCTGCTCATTCAGTTTGCTCTTCATCGGTGACTTTCATCTAAAACCTGTTGATTATGTAAATCTAAATAGTTTTTCTCCCTTAATTCACAATGCTGTATGGTTGGCATAGTGTTCATAAATCAAGCTGTTCACTTTGTACATCCTCACTGCTAAGAGAAAAAGGGATAGAATCCAGATAAGGCCCGAGTATCAACCCTTTGCTTGGCAGATATGGAGACTTCCTAGACAGTGGAACTGGTGCACTTTCCTTGCACGAGGGAGGACAGGACTATCAGGACTTGCTTGGGGTATGTGCACAACATGGATATAGAAAGCTGCCTCAGGAGAGTTAGGGCAAAAAGTGCTATTATAGGCTAATGCTGTAATTACATGTGCGGAAAGGAGAAAGCTGCCTTGCGACCACCATAGCCCAGTCTCACCTGTGGATGCTATCTCAACAGAAAGTACCAGAGGCTTGAACATCAACCATCATCACCTGTGTCCCAATTGTGCAGAGCATTAAAGGTGTATTAAAGATGAACAGACACTCTTCTTGGCCAAGCAGCCATTGTCTGGCCATGTCAGAAGAAAGACAGGAGGCAAAGGATGTGGTTTAATTAGGCTACAATTGTATTCACTTAAAATGGTGGGAATATCTGGTAATAAATTGTACAGTGCAAGTCGTCATTATTTACTTAATTGTTTCCACCTACTTGGGGGACTACCATCAGCCCTCCCCCTTCCCAATCTGGTCCTAGACAGGCTATTGCTCTGCCCCTACTGCCTCATAGTGCAGCCCCATGGCTGCATGTAACCACAGCAGGTTCCTCTCCCATCTTGTTGCAGCAGCTGTTGCTGTTGGGTGATTGATGAGAGCTTGGCATTGCCACTTTACTGGCCGGGGGTGGGTGGGTAATTTCTCTCTTGCCTTTTGAAACCCTGGCTCTGCACTACCCCCTTTACTGCCTGGGGGATTTTCTCCACTACTCCTTGCCCTGTGTACTAGGCACCATAGCCCTGCACACTTTCCCTTGTGTATGGGGTTTTCTTCCCCACCCCCTGCCATGCTAGCTATGTTCCCCAGGAGTGGGGGAGGGAATTCCCCTTATCCCATCCCGATCTCAGAACACTGTTGTGGTGAGCATGTGCATGCATCTGGAGCCTCCGCTGTGAGCCCTGAGGAGCTGCTGCTGACAGCCTGATTGTCGTTAGAGAGGGCATCTTTGGAACAGCCCAGGGTAAAAATACCACCCTCCTCCAGTCACCTGGAATGCAGTGTCCCTCCCTTCGCACACCTGGTGCAGCCGCTTTCTGTTCCATCCAGCTAAACATTCCCCTTCCTCACCCTTTGCCACCAATCGCAGAGGGAGCTCTTTTAGGGGCAATAACCCTTTTTCTTCCCTCCTATTGGAAAAAGGACCCACTGCTTATAGTTACAGTGAGCACATTGGGCTAGTCTTAGTTGATGCTGCGGCCTTACATTGACTCTATGGACCTTTGTGAAATTACTAGTATCTGTATATGACCCATGAACTATTTTGAGTTTGTAAACATGTCATGTTTTCTTAAACAGGCTGTGTATGTATAGTATATCTTTTCAATCGTGCTTTCTCTACATGCAGTAGTTGCTTCCATTCTCTATTTGTGCCTGAGTATTCTAACATCTCCCGTATGTGCTTCTGTTTTCTGTGTTGTCTGTTAGAATTTATCTGAAAATGTGCCAGTATTCCCATAATAAGTATAGGAGCTTCAAGTTAATCAGAATTCATTTCCTTTTCATTCTCATATAAATCCTCAAGGCCACATTTAACTTATTACACCATGGTGCTCTAGCAAATCTATCCTATTGATGAGTCATTATTTTCCAGTTTTTCTGCTTACGAATATCCATGATCCCATTTTCAGCCTCACTTACACACAAGTGAAGATTAAGAGATACTCATTTTGGAGGAAACATTCCCCATCAATTTAGTTGTGCCAAAAACGAGCTTCTGAGAGCAGACTGCCATATATGCTTGTCCTTAGCCAGGAATTCTCTTAATATGGAGAAAGGGTAGAATTCTTCCGAGAAGTTTTTGGGGAGAAAATAAAAGAAGATTGATGAGTTTCTGTTGAGAGAGAGTGACTGTGGGAATCTGAAGTAATCCCTTATCTTTTCCTTTCAAAACTTTTTTACACTTAGATTTTATAAAAAAATGTGTAGTATTGTAAAAATACTTTAGATGTTAGTTGGACTCCATTCAAACTCACTTTCAGTTGTTACTTCTTTTCTAAAAAAAATTGTGGGCATGTGGTATGAATTCATGGAAAAAAATCACCAAGTTCTAGGTCTAAGAAAGGCATATATCTGAAAATAAACAAAGTTCACTTCCCCTTCTCTGTTTGTGGGTATCTTGGTGTACTTGAAATGGTTCTTTTCTCACTAAGAGCCTGATCCAAAGCCTGTTTAGGCCAATGTGATGCTTTACATTGACTTCAGTGAGCTCTGGACTGGGCCCCAGCCTTTGCAGCTCCCTCGGATGCATATTGAAAAGCCACGTAGAACCTATTGCTCCACAAATACTAGATCAAGAATGTTTGGGTAAATATTCAAAGTTTTCTGCATTTTATAACTATACATATTACCTCTGGGCACCTTGACATCTCTATAGAAAAAATACTATTTTGTTTTATTCTTTAATTTTTTTAAATTATTTTTTATTTTAAACCACCAGGCCCATAGCTGATTTATCTTTCAGTTGTAATTTCCAGGTCAATTTATTGGTTAAAATGGTACACTTCCTTTCTATTAAGCTTGTATCTACCACTTTTATTTTGTTCTGATATGTATAAGCTTGTATTTTTACTTTAAACTGCTGTAAAATAAAGATGTATCCAACTTCAATGCCTAAAGAAGAGACTTCACATTGTATTCTTTATTCTAAAGCAAACACTTTGCACATCTTGTACTTGGAAAAATAAAACATATCTGTCACTACAATAATAGGTTATGTTATCTATGTATGCTGTTGTGATTTAAATGATAGTTGTCATCTAATCTGGCAGTTATGTGGTGCTTAAGCTTGATTTTTTGTTGTAGTTACACTGACTATAAATTTATTGTGCATGAACCACTTACATTTTTGGATTGGGTGTTTGTACAAAGGGGCTCTGATTTCCGTTGTAGGCTTCTAGGTGCTATGATAATAGTTATATTATATTCAGATGCAGGACCTGAAATTTCAGTTCATTTGATAAGATATACTTTCTAGCAGAAAGTGATTTTGTAAATAATAAATGTATTATGTTGTGACTAGAATATCTGAGGTGGTTGGTCTAAACAAAAGCAAATGTAAAGTTGGTGTGCTGCACTCAATATGTTTGACACCTACCATCATCCACAAGACCATCCATTCTATGCTAATTATGAAAGTGTTACTTTGTGTAATATAATATAAATGAAAAACATGTTACCATTTAATAGAATATCTCTTACTGGAATCTTGCCTGACCAGATATAAAAATATGGTAGTAACTTACTGAAAAACACTTTTTAAAAAAAAATAAATTATGTACATACACTGGAAAGTGAGCCAGCTTATGATATAGGTTTTAATAAATAAATGATGCATTTGATGGGATCCAAAACTTTGAGAAGTAAAGAACCCTAGGAATGTAATCAGTAACAAAATGAGTCCACTGAAGCAAGGCTCGAAAAGGGAGGTTTTTAGAAGGTGGAACTGGACTTCTAAAGAGATTTTTGCTGTATTTGTAAATCACTGGTTTTGTAGTGCTGTTATTTTGAGATCGAAAGGCTGTAAAGTATGTGCATAAAATCCAAATATATTGATTTCCAGATCAGCTTTACCTTCAGTTAGATGACATCCTTATTGTCTTAATTACTTGTGACTGATATTCTTCATAGACTATCCAAGCTTAACGAGTACAAATTAAACATTTTTCTTGACCATTGCCTGCTCCTGAAGTCAATACTTTGACACATCTGTGCTTAGTTGCCATAATGAATATTCACATAATCTCAAGAGTTGCATCAGCTTCTTGGCCGTGGTCAAACTTCTGTTTTTCCAGCTGCTATCTAATTATGGCAAGGCTTTAGATTTCCAGTAGCTTATTTCCCATGCAAGTTGCAGAGATGGCAGTGTTTACAGGTGAATTGCTCTCAGTTAAACCAATAGTCTTATGATCAATTTTTTTTTTTTTTAGGAAAACATTTTTAACTTTATCACTCTTTTGGAATATTACATTAATGTCCTGTTTAGAGCTCATCAATATATTTAATAACACAGGCAACTGAAGTAATGTTTGAACTTAGTTATCTTTGACCGTTATCCAGTTTTCCTTGGAATATTGTTGATGCTGTGATTAATTTTAAGTGCTTAATTTAATGTTTTCAAAGATGTTTAATAATTGGTGTACCATAAAGCAATGACTTGCTCTGGACACATAAGGTTTTAATGTGAGATTCTCCAACTCATCCATTTCCTTGTACTCTAAGAAATGTGTATATCCCCATCTGACACTGCCTCTGCTGCAGCTGTCTCTTATGGTGGTCCTTTGCTTACACCTCTAAATGAGTCATCTGCCAATGGGCACAGTGGGGTGTTTGTGTGTCTCCATCTTTTTTCCTCTCCATTCTCCTCTTTGGAACAGCATTGCTTTTGACCTTCTTCAAATAATTCATCTCCCGACTCCTCCTGGGCCACCTTCCTCTCTGACATCTGGCTTTCTTCTCTTCCTCCTCTCTGTCCCCCAACATCACCATTCTTGACTTCAGTTTTAATGTTGTGTAATCTCCCCTGCCCCAACAAAAGTCTTATATGGGCTTGGCACCTGAACCAGCACTCTCACTCACCAGAATGGTCACTCGCTCTTCCTTAAATTCACCAAACCCCATTGCATCTCAAATCCCAGCACTTCGGCGGCAGGTCCTAGGGCGGAAGGACCCCCCCACCGGGGGTCTTCAGGGCACTTCAGCAGTGGGTCCCGGAGTGGAAGGACCCCCCGCCACTGAATTGCTGCCGAAGACCCGGAGCGGAAGAAGCTCCGAGGGCCTGGGTCCCGTGAGAGTTTTCCGGGACCCCCTGAGTGAGTGAAAGACCTCGCTCCAGGGGCCCTGAAAAACTCTCATGGGGGCCCCTGCAGGGCCTGGGTCCTGGGGCAAATTGCCCCACTTACCCCTCCCACCCCCCCGGGTGGCCCTGGGGTATCATTCCAAAGGCCTTTCTCCCACAAACACAATGTTACCAAACATGACAAGCCTAGAACAATTGTGTGTGTGGAAATATATATTTGAGCAAATATTAAAAAAAAACTTTAAAAAAATTATATTTTAACACAGGGATGCATTGCTTACGTTAAAAAATGGCTCTTTGGTAATCCTAGGCATGTTAGTGTTGACATATAGGACTGAAAACATTTATTCATGAAAATCATCATGGGTGTCTTCTCCATCTAGAACATCACTGCTAGAGACAGTATCACACTGATGCTCATTGAACTGCACTTGCACAGCTGTTGCACTACAAGCCAAGCTGTTGACCAAACATTTGCAGGGTGGTGAGCACCTGGTTTTTGCACACAGAAATTTGATTAGATGAAGGATTAATTTCAGAGTGCACATAGTATTTCATTCACAACTAGTGTGATCAGTCCATCCTCCAAGACCCATGCATGCACAGTAGAGAAGTGTAGTTTTGGATACAATTGATCATAAATTATTCCAGAGCCATTCTATTGCTTGATAATTTGCCCTTTTGATAGCAGGTATAAATGCACTACTTGTGGGTGGCAATTTTTCTTCATTTGTCTGCTTCTTGGAAAATGTCAATGAAGACAGCTCTGCAAGTGTCATAATGTTGGTGTTCAAATGGTAAACTGGGCATATGAACATCTCCAGTGCATTTCTGACCTCATTAGTGACTGTCTCAGCCATTCAGAGTGAGGAGGGAACATGCAGAAGCTGAATCAAATGCTTTCTAGTAAGATAAGTTGGTCTTTTAAGTAAACCTTCCTGAAAGATATCTGGCAGTCCAGTGGCTTTTAATGGTATGAGTGATAGGAACAGATCTCTGAGGGATAAAAAGCAATTCTGTTCCCCAGCACAGGTACAAAAACAGAATCTTGTAGAAGTCTTGGGTAGCATCTCAGAGAGCGCTAGAACTTCTCTCTCCCATGCGAAAACACAGAGTCTGGTAGCACCTCTCTTTGTGGCACTGATGGCATGCAAGATAATTTTGGTGTGACATTTCTCATGGGAACTACGAAGACCTCTACTGAACAGTGCAAGATAGCAGCTTCATTATGCCACATGACAATAAAATTCTTTAAGCAATTCTTCGCATGAGAGCATTTTTTTCCTGCGAAGTATGTGGCTAATTCATCCTTCATGTCAGTACAAGACAATAGTTTCTTCATTGTGACATTGGGAATGTTCATAGAGTCAATGATTTTTGTATTGGACAGGTGCAATAATATTATAATAATATTGGTAATATTTTTAATTGATTTATCTGTATATGTGTGAAACACAAGGTGGACTTTATCGTAGTTCCAGTATTTTCTCTGTAGCGTCATGATGGGGTGTTTAGCCAAATCTCAGCAGGTATTAATATTTTGGTTTGTTGAGAGCTTGTACCTCAGCCATGCTATCTATGATTGCTCTGCTGAAAAGCCTCTGATTGTATAAGGTGCTAGTCACATTGTCTGTACGAGCTGGCTTAGGAAGACCATATCAGATGTGCAATAGTTTGCTTTTTGCCTGGCACATATGGATTGTTCCATCTCATTCAAGCATCAGTAATGGCACCACAGAAGACTCATGCTTTCCAAAGCCTCTCACAGATCAACATCATGCTGAGATCTGGACGTGAGTAGGAGACAAACCAACAATGACATGTCTGCAGTTAGATTTGTATCAGTTCCTGGCATCTTCCTTCACTCTGTCTGTCTTCTTTGCATTTGAGCTCAGCTTTAGTCTGTTCTTCTAGATTGGAGTCCACAGATTGACAGAGCCTTGAATAATTTTTGTTGGTTTTTGAAGGCTTCATGCAAGTCTTGACCCAAAGTACCCAATCAAATGACCTCATTAGTTATGTCATCATTTGAAGACGGCTTTTGTCATCATATTAATGATTGCCAATCTATCAAATGGGTTGTCAGTATGAGTAAGCTCATACTATAGTTTTAAAATTTCCCCTTCTTGGCATTTAAAAGCACATGATGAGTCTAGATGGTGTTTGGTTACTTCTGGGAAAATCATCCCAGCCATGCTTAATATTTTGTTCAAAAATTGATGGCATTCTCGAGTTGTCAGAGCATTTTAGAGGCTGTGTTATGCCCACAGACTCTCTCTCCACTGCTCTATGACTTTGATTGCTCTGTTTTCGTGTTCTAGGGCTTCATCTGAACCAAGTGTACAGAAAGGAACTGGTGACCTTTTAGCAACCCAATTATCTTTTCAAAAATTCTCCCATATGTCAGGTCAGATTTTTCTACACGTTATTTCAGCAAGATAACAGGCAGTCATCGCAGAATAGTTTGCTAAATCTACAGCAAAAAAAAAAAGGTGTTTCACAGACTCTTCTAGTGCTTTGGCATGCAGATTCAAATTAGCAGTCCTTGATGGTTCAAATAAACAGCAGCAAAAGACTCATCCATCTTCATGTATTGTCAGACCACAAAAGTTGGCTTTGTCACTGATTTAACCTCATCAGATTCCTTAACCTATTCTGTGATATTGCAGCTTTTCATAGTGTGCAACAGGTCATTGAGAGTGGAATGTACACTGGATGTGTGGAACTACTCTTGCAAGTCCTGTATCCTTTGGGAAATGGCTGCAAGCACATCAATATGCTTTTCAAAGAAGACATCTAGGTAGCATTTTTGAAGGGCAACGAGTGTTTTAGTGTGTGCTTCTATAGAACATCAAAACTTTTTTTTCTTGCAAGCATTTGTTTCACAGTACTGTCCATATAAAAATCCCTGAGATCTCAGGAATACCAGTGCCATCATCAAATGAGCTGATTGTGTGTATTGCTGCAAAGAATTGCTGTAGTTCTCTAAGACACAGATGCCATCATGAAGATCATCATGGGACGTTATCAGCTGTTGATAGGCCTGTGAAGGCCCATCTTTATTGTCACAACACATTTTGATTCAGTTCCATAAATATACTTATGCATGCATTCCAGCTGCATACATTGAACTGAGTCATCAGTGGGGCTTGCAGGTACGATGCATATATAAGTCTTTCAGTCTGGCAACTTGTATAGTACCAAGTTTAAAGGCTGACCCCATTGGAATGTATCTTTTTCATGAAATGGTATGATATGGTATGTCTTGGGTGTCTAGATGATTTGAGGGTACATCATTGTCTTCAGCTGAAGATATGCTCAGTAATTTTTTTCATCTCTGGGGTGCATCCCACTTTTGCACAATAACTAAGTGAGGTCAAGGTTAGTGAATGTAAAAGACTCTAGTATAGTCAATTTAACCACTGCTTCATTGAAAATTGGATTTCTTGGCTTCAGAATTTTTGGACCTTGGTAGGAAAGTAAGTGAGTCAGGAAGACAGGACGCTCCTTCAAGGAATGATTCTTTGCTTTTCCAGAGAGCACTTGATCATGGGACTGGTCCTAATTAATAAACTCCTAAGAGCAGACCATAACTGTATCAGGAAGGGTGCCTTTGCCATCTGCTGTATCTTCAAGGAAGTCTAAGTTATCAGCAGCACAAAATAGAAACCTATCCTTCCTGTGGTTTTGGAGAATGTAGCAATCAGTCAGTTCCATGTAGCAAAGAAGCACATTTGTAATTGCAGTCTGCAAGTGGACTACTCTGTAGTCACTGGAGAACCTAAACCTGTGCATAAGCTGCTTGAGGATTTTGTTACCGATTTTGGAATGAATTGTTAACCAACAGCCATATGTAGTGGTAGAGTACTCACATGTGGCATAGTTGTAATGTATGTGCTGGAAACCTGCTTTTCTCTCAAGCATTCATACATAGTGATTTGCGATAAAATGGCCTCTTTGAGCGCTACCTGCTTACTATCCTATCTGCTGGTGCTGAAATTAGTGTGGCCACTGATGCCCCACTTAAAGACGTGTAGGTCACATGGTATTTTTTTCAGGTTTGGCATCAGCTATGCTCACACAGACTTCAAGACAAAATGTTTTTCTGTAAAAATGTAGCACCTGCAAATAGTCTTCATATTACTGTTGACATCAGCACTTTCTTCCATTTTTGGTAGCACCACACTCTTTTTTCCCCCAGCTTTTAGGGATGTGCGCTGTAATTCATTTCTTCAGATAGGATTGTTAAAAAATGTTCATGTTCCCCAGGTCATCTTCAATAAGGGCTTTAACTGCCTTTCTTTTAAGCATTTTTTCTTCTTCAATCCCATTCAAAGCACATTTCCCTGTATTTAGCCTCTGCATCAACTATCACTACTACTTTCCCATCCTTTAGAGTGTCTGCAAGGCAATTTATGAACTCAGCTGAGTCACTGTTTGCAGTAGTAAAATCAGTGTTTGTTTCTGTTGCTTTTACCTTTTTGATGCAACATATTACATATATTGTTGGTGTGGTGCTAGTTGTGACACACAATATCATGTGTTTGTATCTGTTGGGTCAATGCGGGAAGCAGCGTGGGCCGAAGGAGGTGCTGGCCACAGCTTCCCGCAGCCCCCCTTGGCCTGGAGCAGCGAACCGCAGCCAGTGGGAGCTGAGATTGGCTGAACCTGCGGATGCTGCAGGTAAACAAAGCATCCCAGCCCACCAGCAGATTTCCCTGATAGGCCACGTGCCAAAGGTTGACAATCCCTGAACTAGCCCATAGAATCACATACATTCCCAGACTATGTCATAGGCTACCTCGACTTTCCTATGGGTTACCAGGTGTCCATTAATATTCCACATCATCTTAAGTCAAGTAACAGGAGACATTCTATTGGTCAGCTAACAAGGTTGGATTAACTATTTTTGTTTGTTTTGTGAGGGGAGGAGTTACCTTACGCAAACTTTTGTAGAAATGTTTTAAAAGTGTGAGAGATGTCACCCTACAATCCTCTGTATTTCTTGGTTTTTCTCCAGAAGTCAAAATGCCATGAAAATGACTTACCTTGTGGCTTAGCTAAAACAAGGGAGTACTGGAAATTGCAACAAATATCACTGGTTATAAAATATTGAAATTATCGGTCTGCTTGGCTGCCTACATATTTAGAAATTGTTTTACAGGATTATATTTCGAAATACTCTTTGTTCAAGATTATTTTTCCATAACCCTTTGGCACTACACATTTTGTACATACAGCAGCACACATTTTTCCTTACAATTCTCCTTCATTTTTGGATGCATTATTAATAGCAAAATATTATAATGTACTCTGTTCCTGTGGTATAACCATAAAGATACTGTAGTTTCATAATTGAATTTTCCATTAAAAATGTTTCTCTTCCCTATCCCCAATACAAAATAAACTCTGATGTGAATATTTATTATATTTTCAAATAAAATGATGTATTTGTATTTTGCTGATGCTTACCAATATGAATGACTCTGCTTTGTACATTTTCTAGAATAAAGAAAATGTTTTAATGAAAAATAAGTGGCATGAAAGAAGTTAACTACTGATGAGATTAGCTGTGCTCACTGCAGAAAAATGTACTAATCTAAAGCAGCATATTCACAAAGGGTTTGTTTATGTATGTATTTGCATTTTCTGATGTCTTATTAGTGACTTCAGTGGAAAGCTTCGAAAGGATTAATTGCTTGCTTTTGCACAAGTTCTTTATTTATCATCATTAACAGGCCTGTTTGAAAGAGGTGGGTTTTTTTTATGGTGTAATGTATCATTTACTGAAATTCTCTTTCTGGCAAGCTGACAAAAGTAGTATATTAGATGTTATGCTGTCTAATTACATGGCTTGATTTTAGCAATCATTTCCAATTTGTTGGTCTCGATGCAGGAGGACAGAAAAGAAGAATACTGTAGCACAAGTCTTAAGCTCTTCCCATCATACTATATCTAAGATAGGATAAAATGTCTGGAAGGTCTTATTTTGTAGCGTTCGCTAGACACTTCTGTTGAAATAATTAACTCATCCATTGGAAGGGTTTTTAGCTCGTGTTTGAGAAAAGCTTTTGTTACAGAAAACAAACTTCCCACAGAATGTTCATTGTGAATAACACCACAATGTCATCGATTGTAATAATTTTTTAAAATAGAAGTTACGCCTAAAGAAAGCTTGACTGTTCAAAACATTGTTTTAGTTATTTAAGATAACTGGTATTTTATTAATTCATTAACATCTGATTAAATGCATTTAATGGACACATCAGTGCATTTACTATCAAATAATTAAGAATATATCCATAATTAATATAAAAACTAATTGAAAAGCTGTTCATGGAATATCTTGAAAGGTACTTTTTGCCAAAAATATTGAAAACCCTATAAATTAAACCCTATCAATATTGTGAATGTTTGGGCTGTCTCTATTTACCATGTCACAGGAGAGAGAAATTCTCTGCCATCCCCAGTGGTTAGAAAAACAAGGTGCAAAAGATAATGTATTTTGTGGGACCAACCTCTGTTGTTGAGAGAGACAAGTTTTTGAGTCACACAGAGCTCTTCTTCAGGTCTGGGAAAGTAACTCTCAGCATGACAGCAAAATGAAAGGTGGAACAGATTGTTTAGCATAAGTAGTTAGCATATATTGAAAGTACCATTGTAATTCATATTATACTCCAAATATCAGCACATACAAACACTATCTTCTTAAGATGATAAAATTAAAAACATGTTTTCAATCTTCAGACTAAAGTTTTTGCAGGGAAAGCCTAGTCAAGCTGAAGAATTGGAAGATATTACAGAAATCAACATGCTAAATATATTACTGGTCTCACTTTTGTGAAGTTTATAAAGACATTAATGGAATGGAATATAAATCAATATAAATGAGAAATTATATGAATATCAGTCACACTATTGTTACTTTGTGTAATTGTATTTTTGATCAAAGAAAAGTATGGTGGGATATAAAATGTAAGCAGATTAATTTGTGCAAAGATTTACAAATTAAATACATTTAGTGACATGTCTAAAACTGTAATATTTGAACAAACTACTCTCAAAGCTCAACTATAGTGCACTGTCTCGCTTAATATTACACTGGTATTCTGTAGACAGCCTTCCTGGTACCTGCTTTTGACTTATCTCTGACACTTTTGGTAGGTCTGTAGGTTTGATGGGGCTGTATATAATAATCCATCACAGGATACAAATACAGGAATGTTAAAGTAATTCTTAACGTTATGGAGTGGAATCTTGGACTTCTAATAGAAACATAAATGCACTTCAGACACTATTGGAACATTTCAGTTAGGTAATGTTTCAGGTAAGAGAACTACAAGAAAGGTCATGCCTGTTTTGAAACCAGACAAATAACTTTTGAAAACAAATATGTAACCTAAGAACCTCTTAATGTCAACTGGCAAAGGGGTCCAGCGTGGTTACTGAAATTTCATGAGCATGTAGTGTACATTCTAGTTTGCTGAAGAATATCATGTGGGGTCTTGTATGAAAGCAGGTGTCATGCTGGTCATCTATATCATTATGAAATGTATGTACATGTACTGTGCTGTGAGTTATGTATCTGTACCTGAAAATTATGTTCTTAAGCAAGTAAGGTAAAAACAAATCACCAAAAGGTGACATTCCTTAGACTGGTTCCTACAGATAGGAGATAAGAAATATATCTCTGCCAGGATGTAAATTAAGCATTGTAAGCTAACAGAATGGTTGTCCAATAACATATCAATTCCAATGCTAATGAGGAGATGTGAAGTCAACAGGAAAGGAGCACACGGGGGGGCGGGGAAGGGGGAAGAAACCCAAGTCATGGGGTTTATCCTGTCCAGGAGTAAAGACAATACATTTTTTGGGTGAGGGGAGGCAGGTATAAGTAGAAGACAAAGAAGACATTCTGGTATCCCTTCACTGGGGAAGCAAAGGGACAGCAATTTTTGTTTTATGGCAAAGGGGTGTCAGTCATGCTTGGTTGAAAACTCTGATGAGAACTTTGGGTGAGATAAAATGTCTTTAGACAACAGAACAACTTGTTAGTTGAGTTGAGTCTCTAGAAAGTGTGTTATGATTTTGTTTTACGTGTAACTATTGGTTTCCAATAGTCTTACTTACTGTTTTCTTTGACAAACATTCTTGTTTTCACTGTAAATGGATGTAACTGCTGGTGTTAAGCTAAGGGGTGGTTCTCAGCTGAATCTTACAAGCTAGGGTGTATACTGTTCTTTTGGGAACAGCAGGTTTGATAGACTGCTCAGTGGAGAAGAGGCTGCATGCTACAGAGCATGCTCAGAGAGGACTCGAGGGTTGGTATGTGCTGTTTACTAACCTGCAGAGAGCGAGCAAGGCCTGCAGGGTCCTGGAAGGCGGCGCTTGTGTGCCAGAGACTGATGGATTCAGGGGGCTTATTCACAGTAGGCACAGACAAGGTTGCCTCATTCTGAAGGGCAGGTGGTAGTGAGGTAGTTCAAAACCCTGGAGAGCATCACATAGATAGTAAAAAAATGTAGAGTAAAATATGAATGTGTTTCTGAAATGCATATCTGAACATCCTTTCCATAGACGTGTTACTGAAAATAGACCTGTGGAAATCAAAAGCATAGCCCTGTTTAAATGACCAAATGTCCTTTTATTCCCAGTACAGTCTAGTCATTGAAGCCTTAAAACAGAGAAGATGTACACTGTTTCTTTAAAGCTGCAGCAGGAACCCAGACAAAGTGTTCTAGGCAGGAGATTTACAAAGAAACAGGGAAGCTGTAATGCAGTGTAGTACAGGAAAGGCATAGTTTGAGCAATACTTGCTTAACTCACAAGGGTGCTATGAGCGTAACTAATGATCTAGATCATTGGTTTCCAAAGTTCTTGGCATCACGCTCCCTTTTTAATTTTCGAGAAATCCTCAACCCCCCCCCACCTCTCCTTTACCATCATCCAAGCCTCTTTTTAACAAATTCAATTTGTAATGTAAAATTTAAAATAAACATAAAAACGTATAAGCACAAATAGTTTTTCTTGGCACAAAAATTTAATAAAAATGTGATTTAAAATAAGAAATAGCATAAACAAAATGAATTTAATGTGAAGGATGATGATGCATTTTCTTCACAAGTTGGGAAATTCTAGGTTTGAAAGATGAAAGTGCACAATGCAAATAATTTCTGACATCCAGTTGATTCCTTTGTTTCATTTTTATTATGACTAAACTTGAAAAGCTTTTTTCACAGAGGTCGACGAAAACAGAAGAATAATACCTACCGCTTCTTCTCCAACTATTGGGTAAATTGGGAAATATTTTATCCAAAATCCTCTAGGCTTAAGTTTTCAAAAATATCTTTCACACTTGAATCGTATTTCATTTTGAGTGCTTTTTCTTGCAATATTTCTGGCAATGAATCGACATCAACCTTGAATAGATTACATGCTAATTTCTGAATGAGGTTGCCAGAAAAGTTGTCTGGAAAATAGCAGATGAATTCGTCAGCAAGGCAATCCAGATGAAAACACAATTTTGTTCTTTGCATCCTCTTTACAAAGTTTCAGTGAGTGATAAAAATGTTGGTAAAGACGAAAAATTAGGCATCTGAGCTTGCGTTCAACGTTTCCTAAGCTTGATTTTTTCTGAAAATGTTTTTATAGCATTGTGGTGCACTATAATGTTTGCAGTGTTGTTTGTTGTTTTCTTGCAGCTTCAAATTGAGATTGTTCAAAGATTCAAAAATGTCCACGAGGTATGCCAGTGAAAATTGAAACATTTGGTCCGTAAACACACAATATAACTCTTCTTTTTTCTGTTGCTTGAGGAAAATTTCCACTTCATCTTTCAGTTAGAATAATCTCTAAAGCATGTCCCATTTGGAAAGCCATCATATCTCTGTGTGAAACAAAAGAATGTTATGATCTGCTCCCAAATCCGTTCAAAGAGCTGCAAAAAGTCTCATATTTAAAGTGCTGTTCGTCACAAAATTGACAACTTTGATGGCCAAATTCAACGAGTCCTGTAGATCATCTGGAAGGGTTTTAGCAGCCAATGCTTGTCTGTGTATAATGCAGTGAGTCATGATCATGGCTGGATTTTTTTCTTTCACTGATGTCACAAATCCAGAGCAAGAGCCAAGCATCACTGGAGCATCGTCTATGCATACACTAACCAGTTTTCCCCTGCTTTCTGCTGCCAGGATGTGCTTCCTGCTGCCCAGCTGAGCCTTGTGGAAAGAAGAAAAGTACTGGCAGCGGACAGCCTTTTAGTGTTGAGTTCCACTAGGGGTGGGCAGTTGTGAAGGATGAAGAAAGGGGGCACAGGAGAAAAATAATAAAGCATTTTTTAGGTGGTTTAGCAGAAGTGACCCTTGAAAATGGATTTGAATGAAGAGAGGTTTTTTGCCACACAGATCAGATTGAGTACTCCATTATAAGGCCTGGGGATGGAAGAAAGCATGAAGACATTTGTGGGAGAAACAGAGAAGCAAGTATTTGAGACTGGTGGCACTGGAAATGTAGAGGGGCTGATAACATAAGAGATGAGAGATCATGATGTATGACCAATTTAGAGTGCAAGCTCTACATGCCTTTACTGCCCATGCAAAGTGACAACTAAACCTATGGTACTGTTTACAAATATCATAATAACAAATTCACTAGTGTTGCACATCTCTTTTTTATTAAAAAAAATAAAAGGAGTTAACAGAATGGGAAAAGATCCTGTCCCCTAAAAAGGGAGAAAAAATAGCCTAGATTTAGAAAGCCTGTATCACAGCCAAGACTCCTGACTTTGTGTTGCTTACATTTGCCCAATATCCATGGTTCAAGCCATTTAATTGCTCTTTCTGCCTCTCATTTTCAACATGCTCAGCTCTCTGTGCCTAGTACAATGGTGCACAACCTCTGCAACACACAGGTGATACTGGCAACCTTTCAGGAGCAAGAGGACTGCAATTCACATACACATTTACATAAAAGTACTTGAAATTTGTGTCTGTTTGGCTTCCTCCCTACATTGCATTTAGAATAAATAAGATTTCTTTAAGTAAAGTGACTCCTTTGCTACCCTGAAAGCTTGGTCTTCTCATGATTTCTCTTTCCTTTTTTATTTCTTTACTTTCCTCTTTTCCTCTTCTTCCATCTGCCACCTTTCAGGCCACATTATGTTGATCTTGACAGAGGAGGGTGATATTTCACGTGTTAGTGATAGCAAAAATGTAATGTATTCTTGATGTTACAAGATAAAACCAGTGCAATACTGCTTGCATTGTGATGATAGCACAGAATTATTATGTTTGAAAATGTATGTAGTACATTGGCAGGAGACATAATTGAATTGATTCCTTGGGTTTCACAGCCCTAGTAGAGATCCTCCAGCTCGACCTCATTAGGCTGCTGTGTTTGGGTTCCACCATGCTGGACCCATGTGCTTTAAGTTTTCTGAGTATGAGTAAGCTCCAGCACTGTCTCTTTCTTTGGCCTCTCTGACATACTTGTGGGTATAGATGCTCAGTCTATTACACCTTCATGGAAATGGGATCCTGTGGCCCAGCTACTCTAGGCCTTGGGATCAGTGTTGACCTCCACCCCTGAGAATCCCCAGTAGCTTAAACACACCTTTTTCCACAGCTCCAATTGTGTGGGCACTCTGGGTATACAGATCTTCTCTTCCAACTCACATGAGATTTGACACAAACAGACACACAGCCGTCTCAAGCATTCAAGCACCAATCAATCCCTCTATACTTTATACTTTACATAGCACAAGAAATATATAGAATTAGACAAAACAATAAAGTACCTGCATTCATTTCCCCGTTTGTTTTCTTACCACCTGGGAACATACTTTTGGCTTAGGTTAGAGTGCTCTGTAGAATCCAGGATCCCCCTTCCTGCACATGACTTCTCTGAATTGTAGAGTCTTTCTCTCTGCAGCCAGTTACCTTGCTTCCCAGCTGATCCCACAGTTAAAAAATCTCTTCCATTAAGATAGCCTGTCCTTCTGTTCTGTCCAAGCTTCCTTTGTCACTGTGAGTTCCTCTAGTCTAAGTCTCCCTCTTCCCCACAAAGTTTCTCAGGCTGTCTGGTTTTTAAAACTCCAGATTAACACCTGATCAACTTGTTCTCCCATTCAAAAATTTTCTCCTATGTTGAGGACTTTTCCACTCTCCAAACCCCAGCCCCCTGGAGAGAAGATGGAGATAATCGCATCCTAGGTGAAACCAGTTATTATTTTTTTCTCCTCAGGCAAGACTTATTCAGGTGTTGACAGTCTTCAATGATTGGCCTACTTGTGGATGGACATGTTGATGCCATTCCCCTGTCTCCTTAGCACAAGGAACATGGGGCAGTGTAATAGTCCGGTACGGGGGCCGGGCCCTCTCAGGGGCCGCCGGGAGCCAGGCCACCTCACTACACGGCCTGGATCAGTCTTCGGGTTCTGAAGGTCTCAGGGCCCCGCCCCTCAGGCAGGGGCTGAAACAGAAGGCACACGGTCACTGCAATGGGTCCGGCCCTCAGTCAGGGCGGGGCAGCAACACAGTCAGTTCTAGCCTCAGCTCCTTACAGCCGGAGCTGAGCAGTAATAATAGTTCAGGGCTCAGGTCCTTGCCTCAGGAACTGAGCAGTAGCATCCGTCTCAGGAAGCCCAGGCCCTCAATCAGGGCGGGGCAAGAAACAATAGTTCCAGGCTCAGATCCTTTTAGCCGGAGCTGAGCAGTAATACCAGTTCAGGGCTCAGGTCCTTACTTTAGGAGCTGAGCAGCGGCATCAGTCTCAGGAAGCCCAGGCCCTCAATCAGGGCGGGGCAAGAAACAATAGTTCCAGCCTCAGATCCTTTTAGCCGGAGCTGAGCAGTAATACCAGTTCAGGGCTCAGGTCCTTACTTCAGGAGCTGAACACACAGGGGCACTAGCAGGCCCAGGCCCTCAGTCAGGGCGGGGCACCAAACACTCAGTACTAGGCTTATGGCTCAGGTCCTTACCTCAGGAGCTGAGCAGTAATAATAGTTTCAGGTCTCAGGTCCTGGCCTCAGGAGCTGAGCAGGAATAGTCCGAAGCCCAAGCCCTAGGTCACAATAGTTCAAGGGGCTCAGGCCCTCGGGCAGGGGCTGAGCAGCAACAGGGACAGTTCAGGGCTCAGGTCCTTGTACCAGGGGCCGAGCAGTCACAACAATACAGGGGCTCAGGTCCTTGTGTCAGGCGCTGAGCCACAGTAGGTAAGTGCAGGCTTTTCTGCCTGACCGCTGGTAGGAGGGGGAGTCTGCCACCCGTGAGTGGGGTGGCAGGGGGGACACAGGCCCACCCACTCCACTGTGTCCCAGCCCGGGGCCCTAGCAGCGGCGTGGATCCGCTTAGTCAGTGGGGATCCTAGCCGCAACACACTGACATGGGCACGTCAGTGCCCTCAGCCGGACAAGGGTCGGCTACCCCCGGGCTACACTCCCTCTCCCCCTCCTCGGGTACCTGCTCCCCTCTGGGCTCCACAGCGGGGTCCCATACCATGGGCTCCTCGGCGGGCTGAAGACGGTCTAGGTCGGGCTGCTCCTCGGGGTATCCGGCTCGGGGCAGGCTCGGCCAGTCCACCTCAGGGTACCTGGCTCGGGGCAGGCCCGGCCCGTCCACTTCAGGGTACCTGCCTCGGGGCAGGCCCGGCCCGTCCACCTCAGGGTACCTGGCTCGGGGCAGGCTCGGTCCGTCCACCTCAGGGTACCTGGCTCGGGGCAGGCTCGGTCCGTCCACCTCAGGGTACCTGGCTCGGGGCAGGCTCGGTCCGTCCACCTCAGGGTACCTGGCTCGGGGCAGGCTCGGTCCGTCCACCTCAGGGTACCTGGCTCGGGGCAGGCTCGGTCCAGCGGGAGCCCGACCAGGAGCGTCCGTCCTCTCCAGCCGCTGGGCTCCAACTGAGTGCTGAGGCCGGGCTTTTATACTTCCTGTCCTGCTCCTTGACTTCCGGGGGGCGGGAACAGGTGGCAGTGGCTCCGCCCACTGAGGGGGTTGTTCCGGTTCCTCTCTCTCAGGGGCTGCCGGGAGCCAGGCCGCCTCACTACAGGCAGTAAAGAGTAAAAGACAGTCATAAGACATAAGGATACAGAAAGTTCATAAAATCAAACTGGAATTCATCAGGCAGATTCCCCAAATTATCTCTTCGTCCCTTCCCCTCATGTAGGCTGTTGTCAATGGAACATACAGAAAGGGTGAATGGTGCTCCTTATTAGAACATCAGAAGAATGCGGCCCACTGTGCTCCCATCAGAACTCTATTCTATGTCTTTCTGCCTGTAGATTTCCCAAGAACTATCACACAGATGAGCACCTTGTTCTCTCATGCAATACAGCCCTTATACAGAAGGCAGAATTTTTTGACCATACCTGCATACTCCTTATCAAATGTGCAGATGATCAATGAATATTCCAGTCTTTTTTACTAATGCTCCTGCAAAGTATTATAAACAGACACAGAATTCAGTTTTGCTTTTATTATGTGGCTTAAAATACACCTCTACCCCGATATACCGCGACCCGATATAATACGAATTTGGATATAACGTGGTAAAGCAGTGCTCCGGGGAGGCAGGCCTGAGCACTCTGGTGGTTCAAAGCAAGTTCGACATAACGCTGTTTCACCTATAACATGGTAAGATTTTTTGGCTCCCGAGGACAGCGTTATATCGAGGTAGAGGTGTCTGTAAAAAGTGTGTGTGTCCATCTGCCTGTGTTTGTATGTATAACGTGCATTTATAAAAAGAATTTAATAGATTTTGTAGACTGGAATATATTTCTTAGTTAGCGCCCTAGTTGGTTTAATGACACATAAATAATGTATGAAATGAATTAAGTAATTTAAAAGCAATTATAAAGAAGTATGTATTTAGAATCTTGAATGGTAGTAATTAATGGCTTCTAGTATTTAAGAACAGCATGGTATGGGTTAGTGAGGTTTCCTCCCCAGTATATATTGTAGGTTTTTTGTTTTCTGAGTCTCCCTCTCCCTGCACTACAGGAATTTTTCACTGGTAAACTTGAGGATTGGAAGATAAAATTAAGACAATTCTGGACATACATGAAATTTTAAAAGTACAAATTTTCCACTAAAAGAGACATTTCAAATAGGTCTATTTTAAAATGTGTTCCCCAAAATAGCTTCAGTGGGACTCCTGAACACAGGAGTCTTCTCCAGAAGGACTTCACTAAACTGTTTGGGGCTTTCATAGTGGACTAGATATAATGACCGTAAACTTTACAAATATTAATAGCAATTAAGATTCATCATATAATTGAAACTGGTCAGTGCTGAAAATAGTATTACCAAGGAAGTGAAGATTACTTCCCACATTTGAAGACCATAGGTCATGGTGTTTTCTGGAATCAGCTGTATTCTTTAAAGTAGAGCCTTGCAAAGCTATCAGGTTAGATATCTGGGGACAATGTGGCGAAAATCTATACCTTTTTCATTCAGTTTTTAATGAGCTATGACAACAAATATTGGAATTAAATAATAGTTTGTTAATCTTTACGGTTCACTTGTGTAGATTAAAATAAAGTTGTGACCCTTTTCCCCAGTACAATATTTTGAAAGCACACATGGTGGGAAGAATTTCCTGTCATGTTGTTGTATATCCACTGAGAGTTTTACATCCAATACATGTTAAATTCAGATTATTTTTCCCCTGCATCTTTTGCTACTAACCACCATTATGTTCATGAGGACAAACATTTGTGATTCCCATAGCAGGAGAGCTCCATATTGTTAAACAATTTCCATCCTACTAATACAAGTTTAATAATAATAATAAAAGGCAAAAAACCCTACATTTTATAGAACAAAATTAAAACTGTAGACTTCTGATGTTAAACCAGTACCTAAGTATGATGTGTATTCTTTTTTGAGCATTAGTCTTATTAACTGTATATGCTTCTGTGTCAAAATGATGACACTTTATACTGGTGGGTGCTGACAGAACAGTCAGAAATGACAATTTTAACTAACAGCAAGTTATAATTAAAAGTCACAGTTTACACAGGGCAGAGATACTTCTCATCATGTGAAATTTATACACTCAAGCCCTTGAACTAGAATGCAAGAGTCAAGTTAAGTCTGCATTGAACAAAGGAGGCATTATTGGCAAATTACAAAATTGAAGAAAAAAAGTAGAAATCAAGTGGCAGAATATTTATATAGGTGCATCTTTGAATAGGGATCTTTTAAAGTTTAGATGCAGTCAAGGTACAGACTATTGGAAAAAACTAGCATATCTATAGCATTGTAAAATTTATAGCGAGTCTCCACATGATTGAGAAAGAGGCAGCAGCATAATATACTTTTAAGATATTTCTGTTACAAAAAGCCTCTTTAGTTACAGTCAATGGAAGTATTTTGATCTTCTCGATTAACCGGCTTATAGTAGGCGACAAAGTGCATACTACTGTTTGATGAAGTCACTTTTTCAATAAAATACAGTTATATGCTCCTTACGTAAAATGTCTGGAAGTATTCATTTCTAAATACTATATATGAGAATCTATGTTCTCCTTACTGGTACAGAATATATACTGGCATCTGTATTACATCCTCTGGGATAATTGTTTTTATCTCCTTGACAGAAAATTTGCCTAGTTCAAAGGCAGTTGTCAAACTGTTTAACTAGATCTCATGATACTGTGTTTCTTAAGGTGGGGGAAGAGAAGAGTAGAACAACATCATTTGCATGTAGTTCACCTTGCTACCTTTGGTTGGGTGAATGCTGCTTCCATCCAAGGGACCAGATTCTTAGCTGGTGTAAATCAGTGTAAGTCCATTGATTTCAGTTGAGCTGTGCCAAGTTACCAGCTTAGGAGATGGTTCAGTGACTTCAGTACTTTTTCTTTCTGTGTTCCTGTCATGTATCAAAGTCCATTTACATTTTAAATGACTGAATACTAAATGAAACTGCCATCATTAAGAAAGACCCTTTTCTTGCTGAATTCAATAGAATCATCACCACTTTTATTACCCTTTGTGTGTCTGCCATTTCTAACCCCGATGATTATGCCTTGTTTCTGGAGACCCACTCCTCCTTCATCTTCTAGGCTTTTGTCTTGTCCCAGTTACTCACATACCTCATTGACTACTCCCGCAATTCAGTCTTCAACTATCCTTTTCTACTGCTTCTGAATTTCTGTAAGGGTCACCATGGATCTCTTATTGGCATCCTCCTTTTGTGTTTCTCCACACTTTCCCTTTCAGTGAACTTGCCCACTTGCATAGCTCCAGCTTCCGCCTCTATACTGATAACTCTCACATCTATGCCACTGTTCTGGACCTCTCTGCTTCTACCAAGGTTCTCTTCTCTGCTTGTATCTGAGATCTCTTCCTGGATGCCTCGTCACTTTTTTCATACTAACCACTTTAAAAACCAAATAGCTTACTCCTTAACTGTCTAGCAAACTCCTTGACTGTTTAGCATTCTTGCTTCCTCCATATCAGACAACTTCATTGGATCATTTTCTGTTCCTCCCTGTCAGTTTCACATAGTGATCCTTCTCAAATATAGCTGTTTTTCCTTTATACTATCTCCAGAATCCACCCAGGCCCATGTTCCTTTTAATCTCACGAGGAAAACAATTTACACAGAATGTCCTCTGTAATAACATTCTCCTTATTAAAGTTACATTTGTGATAAAAATAAAAATAACTTTTAACTGTCTTATGTAGCATCACAACACATTCCACCTTTATGAACGTCTCAGTGCAGACTGAAAAGAGTTCTTCTGAGCTACTCTGACAGATATATACTTGGGGGCTGATGCACCACAGTTTTATGCTGGTGCAGCTTCATTGGTTATGGTAGAGTTGCACTGACCTAAAACTAGAGTATGTGTGGTGAATCAGGTCATAATACTGTCAGTCTGGAAGACCAAGACAATGTCTGCCATAGATCAATAAATCAACTCTTTAGAGTTAGTAAAATGTGAGGAGAAACCTTTTCAAGGTCAAACCAATGACTGTATATTCATGACTGGATCAGGCAACCTTACATTGTTGACACTATTGCCAAATCAAATGATTGTGTATTAATTATATTGATTACTTAAAAATTTCCAATTAAAACTCTGAGGATTGGTAAGTTCTTGTCCCAAGATCAGACCCAATATTATTAAAATTAAAGTTTAGTTGGGAACTCCAATGGGCATAGTTGCAAAACTCACACTTAGGAAAATCCTTCTGTATTTTCAATAGTTTTATTAACACAGTTAGTAAAGTTACAAACACTCCAGCCCAGCATGCTAGATAGAGATAATTCAAAACGAGCATCCATATATTTACAACATTCCTTGTGGAACAACCTGCATTGTTAGTCAGTATCTTTATCATCATCTTCCTCATCACCATCACCAGTGGTCATCACTCTGGCATCTCCCAATAGTTACATCTGCCAAGGCACACAAACTGGGTTTCATCTTTTATAATGTGTTATGCTGATGCCATTATGCCTAATGCATATTCAGTAAGGGTTTCTCCCCTTTTTTTTATTTGTACTTCCTTACTCTACTAATGTTGGGGTGCCCTTCTTCCGAAGGTTACTAAATCTTTACCTCAAGCTTATTAGCATATATGACAATTAGTTACCATGGCACTCTTGTGGTCAGACATCTGCTATGTTCCTAACTTAAAATATCCCAAGCTGGTATAACCACAAATATGCTAATTTTCTAGCCACAGTTTAGTCATTGCAGCATTCTATCTTGTGACCTACATTTATTCTGGTTAGCTGCTTATGCTAACACTTTTTTATGCCTTGTTTAGCTAAGTTATTGTCTTACAGGTCTTGTATATTCATTAAATTATTGCTTTAACTTACACCCATGCCTTACCTAGCAAATACCTATACCTAATAGGCTACAATATGTAAAGCATCATTCAGTTTGCAGTTCAGTCAACATTCACCTTTAATTTCAGACCAAAAACACATTTACTTTTTGGTCTCTCTATTTAGACTTTGACTTTCCAATTTTTTATATTTATTTTTAAAAAAGGTGCTTCAAATGCAGGGCGGAGTGTAGAGTGTCTTATACAATATCTCCACCATTGAGCATAACATTTGCTTGTTCTCTCTGTAAGATTAATTCTGTTTGTTTAAATGTGAAAATGTAATACAATATAATAAGCAAAATTACATTTTACATCGCACATGCTAGTGTTCAATATATTTCAATATCTGAGAGAGAAAAGTAAGTCAAGCCAAATTTCCACTTAATCGAGAATATGCTTTTCAAATCAAAGATATAATTCCAATGTATGAGATCTGTGTAATCAAGCTGAAACCAGAAATAAATAAATTAACATTCCTACAAGAGGAGATATAACCAAAATCCTTTAGTGTTTTCCTGTTGCTCTGATTAGTGTCAAACCTCAAGAGCTTCAGAACAAAATGCAGAAAATTCAATGTAGCTCTCACAATAATGCCACAAAACAAACAAATGTAAAAATTGAAGTTCCCATTCTGCAGAGCATAAAGATAAATATATGTTAACTTTAGGATGGGTGCTATGAGAGATTTTATTTACAAGTATCTATCTTGAGATGTTTTTAAATACCCATCTGCATAGTATTGGAACATTGGTTTCATGGCTGTAAGTGTTGGACCTAGTGACTGCAAAAGTAGTCATGGTGTGTAGCCTTCCCTGTTAATAGAGTTCTTTATCAGCAGGAACGCCTGTGCTTCAAGGGCTTTTCTAGATAAAGAAAATCAAATTATCAAATGATTCTGGTATAAGCCCCATTTGCACCAGGACAGTGCATAAAAAAACAGGGGTTTCCAATGGTGTATCTATCAATATAGTTATAATGGTGTAAATTTCCATAATCTAGACACACCCTTATACATTTGGGCCCAATTTTGGCACCTTTACCTCATAAAGTTTCAGTGGGACTCTCTGTGGACTAAGATACTATTCAGGATGAGAAAAGTTGGCAGATTCAGGCCCTTTGTAAATATAGGGATTTTCTGTTCAGTTATTGATGTAAGACAAGTCACTATACTTCTGCACCATTTATTGCTCTTTGTATTAACTTTATTTAATGATATCAGCATAACTCTGGGTATAGGATTGGTTAATTAATTTGCATTGCCTATGCTGGTTGACTGAAGATCCTAGGTACATTGGCTGGTTTTGCTCATGAATGTTGTTGTTGTTTGTTTTACATTTTGAATTACAGAGTTTTGGATAAAAAAATTGAATCTATGCTACTTGTCTGTAACTTTTATTTCCCTTTCATAGCTTTCTATCCCTCTTAAAAGTAAAACCATGCAACAGACAAATTTAGTTGATTGTTTTTTTCTTTTTACAGTCGTTTAAAATGTAATTGAATAGCAATGTTACCCTTTACTTTAGTGCTCCAGTAAATCACATAAGTTACCATTTAAAATTATATTTTAAATGAATTAAATCTTGCTTTGTCTCAGAATAATTTGAAGACAACTGTAGAATGAACTTACTTTTACATTGCAAATTCAGGTCAAAGAGCAGTCCTTCCCATGGAAATAAAAATGAGATGCAGATCTGGGGATCTCCTAGAACAGTTTTGCCTCAAATCATTTTGGGGAAGGAAGGCAGGGTTTGGTCTGTGAAATGAGTAGAGGTTCAGCCCCTAGAAAATGGGTTATTATTAACAATAGGGAATAGAACTCTGTTTATAATGAGTGCAGCATAAACACTTAAAAAGAAAAAAATTGCCCCAAGGTGCTGACCATCTATATTGATTTAAAGGCTTAACAGGATAGTTTAGCAGGCGAGAGAGAGTGGTTGTGAGGAGACGGCTTCCTAGATCTGTGAGAGCCAAGGGGTCTGTCAACTGGACAATAGTTCTTGTATCTGTGTGGCTGTCTGTTCCAGGATGCCCATAAATAATGGTTCCCCAGTATGAATTGCTCTGTTGAAGAGTTAATACAGCCTGGAAGAGTTAATAGATTCATAGGTTGTGAGGGCAGAAATGACCACTGTGATCATATATTCAGTGATGGAGAATCCTTGGTAAATTGTTCCAACAATTAATTACCCTCGCTGCAAAAATTTGTGCTTTGTTTCCAGTCTGAATTTGTCTAGCTTCAACTTCCAATCATTGAATCTTGTTATATCGTTGTCTGATAGACTGAAGAGCCTATTATCAAATATATGTTCCCCATGTAGGTATTTATACACTGTTATAGAGTCACCCATTAACATTCTCTTTGCTGAGCTAAATAGATTGAGATATTTGAGTCTGTCACTATAAAGCTTATTTTCCAATTCTTTAATTGTTCTTGTGGCTCTTCTTTGAACCCTTTCCAATTTTTTCAACATCCTTCCTGAATTGTGGACACAGAACTGGCACAGTATTCTAGCAGTAGTTACACCTTTGCCAAATACAGAGATAAAATAATCTTCCTATTCAATATTCCTGTGTTTATGCATCCTAGGATTTCATTATTCTTTTTTTGCCTCAGCATTGCACTGGAAGCTCATGTTCAGCTGATTATCCATCATGACCCCAAATCTTTTTCAGTCACTGCTTCCCAGATTAGTGCCCCCATCCTGCAAGAATGGACTGTACCCTTTGTTCATATATGTATAATTTTATATTTGGCCCTATTAAAATGAGTATTACTTGCTTATGCCCACCTTACCAAGCAACCCGGGTCACCCTGCATCAGTGACCTGTGCTCTTCACTATTTAATACCCCCCAATTACCTGCAAACTTTCTCAGGGATGGTTTTGTTTTATTGTCAGTCATTGATAAAACTGTTAAATGATATAGTGCTGAGAACTGATGCCTGTGGGACCCCTCTCGGTATGTACCACTGGATAATGACTTCCCGTTTACTCTTACATTTTGAGACCCATCAGGTAGCCAGTTTTTAATCCATTTCACATGTGCCATATTATTTAACATTCTAGTTTCTTAAAAAAAATATTGTGTGGTATCCAAGTCAAATGCCTTGAAAAGTCTGTTGCATCAACAAAATTACCTTTATCAGCCAAGCTTGTAATCTCATCAACAAAAGATATCAAGTTATTTTGACAGGCTCTATTTACCATAAACCCACATTGTTTGGCATTAATTATATTATCTTCCTTTAATTTGTTGTTGTGTTCCACAATTGCCATTCTGTTGTTTTGCTGGGGATCGATGTCAGACTGACAGACCTATAATTACCCATGTAGTCCCATTTACCCTTTTAAAATAGTAGTTCTATATTAGATTTCTTCAAGTCTTCTGGAACTTCCCTAGTATTCTAAGAGTTATTGAAACCATTCATGTTAATGTTATCTGTTACTACAGCCTGAAGTTGTATAACCTCCTCTTTATCTGTGTAAGATTAATAAGGGGAAAATACTGCTATCCCCAGCCCTTTCTGCACAGTATCTAAATTCTTCTTCTCCATGTGGACCCTGAAAGCACGGAAAACCCTCCATGGGGTTGAAAATGAGTCAGCTGATCCTGGTGTAGGGCAGAGTAGAGAGATGCATAGAGAGACCAATCTGACCCCCTTTTTAATAGATCTAGAGCATCAAATAGTTTTTAACATTACAGACTATGAATTTGAGTGTCTGGGATTGTAACGTGTAGAGTTTGCTTAATATATTAGCAAACTTGAATTTTATAAAAACCTCAGTCTGAATTTTGTGGTTTTATGTTCCTCTAAAAATGTAATGTTCATCTCATGTAATTTATCTCTGCTTCATTAAAGAGAGGGACTCAGATGATCTTCCTTTCCATTTTAATGTGTTTTTTTAAATCAAACTTGTTTGTGATAGCCTTTAAAAAAAATTGAAAATTACATTTTTCCCATCTGGCTTTGTATTTTTACTTTTGGCAAATATCAAATTCAAAGCAAAACTTCAAAATGGGGAATAACTGGCTAGATGATAGCACTGCTGAAAAGGATTTGGGGTTATAATGGATCACAAATTGAATATGAGGCTACAATGTGATGAAGTTGTGAAAAAGTCTAATGTCATTCTGGAGTGTGTTAAAAGGAATGTCATATGTAAGACATGGGAAGTAATTGTCCCACACTACTTGACACTGGTCTGACCTCAGTTGGAGTACTGTGTCCAGTTCTGGGCACCAAACTTGAGGAAAGAGATGGACAAATTGGAGTCAAGAAGAGAGCAACAAAAATGATAAAGGATTTAGGAAATTTGACCTAGGAAATGTTTTAAAAAAAACAAACAAAAAACTGGATATGTTTAGTCTTGAGAGAAGAAGATTGACCGGAGGACCTGAAAATAGTCTTCAAATATGTTAAGAGCTGTCATAAAGAGGATGGTGATCAATTGTTCTCCATAGCCACTGAAGGTAGGACAAGAAGTAAAGGCCTTAATCTGCAGCAAGAGTGATTTAGGTTAGATATTAGGAAAAACTTTCTAACTATAAGGGTAGCTTAGCTCTGGAATACACTTCCCAAGGAGGTTGTGGAAACCTCCAATGTTGGGGATTTTAAGATCAGGTTGGACAAACACCCCTGTCAGGGATGGGCTAGGTGTACTTGGTCCTGCAGGGCACTGGATTTGAGTTTTGGGGATAGTATTAATTTTGCTCCTTTTGCTGTTTTGGTTGTCTCTCCATCAGAAGAGTCAATTTATTACTCCCTCTGCATTAACAGAGACTTTAAAAATTGAATATTCACAGGGTGAATGTAAAGATATATAATCTTTTTGAGGCATGCCAAATTTCATGTTTGCTTAATAGTTTTTCCTCTGAAGCCCAGAACACCTAATTGCCTCCAAATAGTTTTACTCCTAATAATTTAAAGATACATCATTTTAAATTGCATGTTCTCAGGCTACTAATCATTTCCAAATTCAAAGGACTTTTATAAACATTTAAAGAGCACTGATAATATAAAATTACTCTACATGTCTAAAACCAAATAGTCTCCAAAGGGTCTGGTTTAGAAAAATGTATATAATTTCAGACATTACAAGTAACTATTCAGAGTGCAGAATTGCTAGAAAATTCTCTCATTTCTCTTTTGGATAGGCTGGGCACTGGATGGCTCAAGTAGTGTGATATGGAGCTTTTAATCTAAAAGTTACTGAGGAATTCAGTTCTGGTAGAAATTGCAAGTTAAAATATTCGCTATCATTTTGTTTATATCACTAGACATTTGTGATTTAACTCCGGAGGAGCAAATCCTGCCCCTTTTCTTCCTGAAGCCTGGCAGAGCCTTTTTGCAGAAGAATCTATACGCTTCCTTCCTTCACCTACCTGTTCGTTGCTTTCTGTGCCACAACCCCGCTCATCTGCATCTTCAGTTTGCAAATTGCTCCATCTGATTTATATTGATTTAACAACCCCCATTTGCATTCTCTGAATTTGACCCATCAAACCATTGCAAATTAATGAGTTTTAAAATAACCTGAATTAAGATTTTCTGCCTCTGTGATAAAGGGATTTTGTGAATACTCTCCAGCAATCAGAGGCATTGTGCAAAAACTTAGAAAGCTTTCTAAATCTTCACACTGTGAAAATTTTGTAGCAACAGGACATTTTAGTCACAGTCTGAAGGTCAGATTCTGCCACTCTTACTCTTGTTGGGTGGTTTGTTAATCCACAATAGTCTCAGTGATTTCAATTAAACTACCTGTGGAGTAAGGTACTGCTCAACAGGATTACAGCTTGCAAAATCAAGACCTTCAGCAAACTCCACATTTACTTCTTGCACTGGGTCAAAGTCTAGGCCTGCTACTACTACTAACAAAACAAAGTAAAAACTGAGTAATGACCTCAGACTTTGGTCTACTATTCTTTATTATAATGCCAGTAAATATACTCAACAATTTATTGCATGTAGGAAAGATATGGGGACAATTCTCTACTGCTTTCAACTGTGTTGTAATTAACACCTGTACAAAAATGAATGTAAAGTGGGTTTTGCAATGCTATCCTTCAGAGAACAGCTAAAACTATAATATAGACTAAACACAGGAAGGTGTGGAAAGGTAAAGGAAGGTGCAGAAAGGTCAATGGTGGAGTCATAAAACATTAGCTTAGGAAGGAATTGAAGTAGAAGAATTAAGGATTTTTTCAAAATTATGGCAGAATGGAGGAAGGCATGAAGCCAAGAGTGGAAGAACAAGAACAAAGGCCTTGATTCAGCATTGGTTCAGCAAGACAAATTTGTGTCTAACTTTAAGCCCATGAGTAGTCCCATTGACTTCATTGCAACTCCTGTGCTTATATACCTTCCTGAATCCAGGAGCAGGAAGAAGGATTATGTACCATAAAAAAAAAAATATAGGCAGTCAGGGGAAAGAAACGCCTATATCATCTGTTTATTGGCACAAATATAAAGATAGAGATCTTACTGTATTATTTGGCATGGGTGGTGAATGAGTATGATTGATATTTATGTGTTGTTTTTTCTCGTTGACTAAACTGTACCCACTACAGACTTTGAATGGGTTCCATGGAAATTGAACCGGTAAGTTTGTTAGAATGCCTTGGTTCTCATGGAATGCACATGCATATGTTGCATAGATTACACTCAAAAGAATAAATTCCCCTTCCTTCATGAAATATATCAGTCAGCCCTATTGCAAATTCTCCTAGAGGGTTTTAAATTTGCAAAGCCAAACTTGATTACAATTTAATTTTACATAAAAATCCAAATATTTATTTATTTCATGTCTCAGCTAATTTCTGTTTTCATTTTAAAGTGTGACGCAAAGTAAACATGGCAAATGCTGCGCAGTGTTAATGCAGTAGCACTGATTCTTTAAGAATTGAGGGAAACTTCCTGTACCTTTTCATATGATTATAGTCATTACTGTCTTTCTTTCTGCACTATTACACTTTTTTCAATCCCAAATTCAGTTCAACTGAATTCCACTTGCTACCTGCCAATATGTCTTATGATGCTAATGTGTATTTTCAGCAAATAATTGGTTTCATAGTTTGAAAGGCATAAAACTCTTAGAAACTGGTTATTATTATTCTTATTGCAATACTTTACTGTATGCATGTCTTCAACATCTACTGAGCATGAACTTTTTATCTTTGTTGTCATCTGAATTCAGTTCTTTACTTCCTTTCTCTATTTCTCTGAGGAATGGTTGTTCAGAAGCACTATTTGATGTAATGTTCCATGTGCCTGCCTATATTTATACTGTCTACAGTCTTTCAGTGAGAACGAAAGAGTAGAAGCTATTGTTTTGCAGGGCATATCTGGATTACAATTACTGATACCATCATAGTTTGCTGAAATAAGTCATCATCTGAAAATCATACCTCTTTTTGATTTTGCTGTAGTGATAGCAAGCACAGGACTCCTAGTCTCTCCCCTGTTGTTTGAGAGTTATTTTTTTTCAGAACAAGTGGTATCAAAGATGTAATTAATCATTTTCACCTGAAGAGATTCTAAATAATGTATCTGGTCTTTTTTTTGTATTAGTGATTGAATTTTGTGTGTTTTTATTAAAAAGAAGATATCATTTAAATGTGGCGTAGTGGTTGGGGTACCACTCAGGGATTTGGGAGACCAGAGTTCAAGTCCCTGTTTTGCCACTGACTTCCTATATCATCTTGAGCAAGTCACTTAGACCCTCAGTCCCCCATCTGTAAAATGAGGATGATGGTATTTTCCTTTCCCACAGGGGCGTTACGAGGATAAATACATTAAAGGTTGTCAGGTGCTCAGATACCATAGTAATGGGGGCCACATAAGTACATAAGATGGGTAAGTTAGAAACAAGTCTGTTACAGCAAACCTCTTAGATTATCCAAACATAATGATAGCTTTTATTCAGAGTAAAGTATTTCACCAGACTTCAGCTTCTCACTTTTATATCCATGTATGGCAAGTTATCCGTGCAGAAACTTAATATGGGGAGAGTTTGACTGAGTGACAGTTAAAGACTGATGAGGTTTAATCATACCATGAGATGAAGATAGGTGCTGACTTTTTTAAAGAGGCAAAGTACTAATATGGCAATTTTATGAAGTCATTTCACTAACTATGAGCACCATAAATTGCTGTATGATTGCATGAGATAGGTGGTACATGCATCTCAGATCAGTATTCTCATTCACTAATCTTTTCTTTTCTTTTAGCTTTCAAATCAGGCCTCCTGGGTAGATTGGTGATTGCTCAAAGGATGCTAAATGCAGAAAGAATGGTTAAGTTGATCTGCTCTGCGACCCCGTTAGAAGATACTTTCAGTAGGCTCTATTTGGGGCTGTACTGTCATTTGCCTTGTGTGCTGCACTGTTCTGCAGAAGGGATATAGTAATTATATTAGGCCCTAGAAAAGAACTTGAAATGTGTCATGTTACAGCAATAATTCAACTTCTTTTAAAATAGGGGTATTGCACTTAGCAGTTTGCAGCAGCCTTGTCACAAACTGAGAATCCTGTGGCACCTTATAGACTAACAGACGTTCTGCAGCATGAGCTTTCGTGGGTGAATACCCACTTCTTCAGATGCAAGACTTGCATCTGAAGAAGTGGGTATTCACCCACGAAAGCTCATGCTGCAGAACGTCTGTTAGTCTATAAGGTGCCACAGGATTCTTTGTTGCTTTTACAGATCCAGACTAACACGGCTACCCCTCTGATACTTGTCACAAACTGTTAGTTTTAATTTTTGGTTTGAAGTAGAAATGTAAAACAACTCTCTATCTTCATCTCAGGGCTTGTCTACACTACAGGACTATTTCGAATCTACTTAAGTCGAATTTGTGGATTCGACCTTAATAAGTCGAATTTGTGTATCCATACTAAATACACAAATTCGAACTTCTTAGTCCACATTCACAGGGCCAGCTTCGACTTTGGAAGCGGTGCACTGTGGGAACCTATCCCACAGTTCCCGCACTCCCCGCTGCCCATTTGAATTGTGGGATTTCCCCCCAATGCATGCTGGGGGGAAAAATGTGTCGTCATTGAACCGTCAATCCCGCCCTCCCTGTCTTCCTTGAAAGCGCCGGCGGGAAATCTGTTCGCGCCCTTCTCTGGTCGGTTACAGCGTGGACGCCACAGCACTGCGAGCATGGAGCCCGCTGCGATCATCGCTGCACTTATGGCCATTGTCAACTCCTCGCGCATTATCGTCCACCTCTTCCACAGTCAGATGCTGAGAAACCGGGCGAGGAGGCTCCGGCAGCACGGTGAGGAGAGTGGCGCAGACCTCTCACAAAGCAGGGTACGCCGGGCAGTGGAGATCATGGTGGCAATGGGTCAAGTTCATGGTGTGGAACGCGATTCTGGGCCCGGGAAACAAGCACAGACTGGTGGGACCGCATAGTGCTGCAGGTCTGGGATGACACAGAGTGGCTGCGAAACTTCAGGATGCGTAAGGGCACTTTCCTTGAACTGTGTGACTTGCTGTCCCCTGCCCTGAAGCGCCAGGACACAAGGATGCGAGCAGCCCTGACTGTGCAGAAGCGAGTGGCCATAGCCCTCTGGAAACTTGCCACGCCAGACAGCTACCGGTCAGTAGCGAACCACTTTGGCGTGGGCAAATCTACCGTGGGGATTGCTGTCATTCAAGTAGCCCACGCAATCGTTGAGCAACTGCTCTCAAAGGTAGTGACTGTCGGAAATGTCCAGGCCATCATAGATGGCTTCGCCGCGATGGGATTCCCAAACTGCGGTGGGGCTATAGATGGGACTCACATCCCTATCCTGGCACCAGCCCACCAGGCCAGCGAGTACAGTCACCGACAGGGCTACTTTTCAAGGGTGCTCCAAGCTGTGGTGGCCCCTAGGGGACGTTTTACCACCATCACCGTCGGGTGGGCGGGCAAGGTTGATGTCGGGAGTGTGTTCAGTATCTCTGGTCTGTTTAGACGCCTGCAGGCAGGCTCTTTCTTCCCGGACCACAAAATATCGTTTGGGGATGTGCAGATGCCTACAGTGATCCTCGGGGCCTACCCGCTAATGCCCTGGCTCATGAAGCCCTATACAGGCGCCTTGGACACTGAAAAGGAACTCTTCAACTACCGGCTGAGCAAGTGCAGACTGGTGGTGGAGTGTGCTTTCGGACGTCTAAAGGTGCGGTGGCGGACCTTACTGACTCGCTCGGACATCAGCGAAAAGAATATCCCCGTAGTTATTGCTGCTTGCTGTGTGCTCCACAATCTCTGTGAGAGCAAGGGCGAGACCGTTTTGGCCGCTTGGGAGGTTGAGGCAAATCGCCTGGCTGCTGTTTACGATCAGCCAGACACCCGTGCTGAGAGAATATCCCAGCGGGAAGCGATATGCATCAGGGAGGCTTTGAAAGCGAGTTTCCTCGCAGAGCAGGGTAACCTGTGACTGTCCACTTGATTTTAAGAGAGCCTGATCATAAACCAAGTTTTCCCCACTTCCCAAGGACGTTTTAAAACTAAGGACATGTTTTAGTAATTAATAATAAATCTTTCGTTGACTTTGCATTTCTGTTTATTCGTTGAAACATGGAAGCATTCTGTGCTGGTTAAGGTGTGCACTGATGGGTGGGTTTGCAGGAAGGGGCGAGGGGTGCCGTCCTTGGATAGGGGTTACCATGACGGCT
This sequence comes from Mauremys reevesii, assembly GCF_016161935.1. Lineage (NCBI taxonomy): Eukaryota > Metazoa > Chordata > Testudines > Geoemydidae > Mauremys > Mauremys reevesii. The sequence continues at coordinate 284,118,296 of NC_052623.1, forward strand.
GTGGGTTTGGGCGTTGGAAGGGTGAGGGTGTGGGGAAGGGTGAGTATCTGCCCCTGGATGAGGTCTATTTTTGGGGCTCGGGGCACCGGGAGGATCGTGACTACGGTCCAAATGCATGTGAAGGGAAGCCTGCCTTTACATTCGGGATGTCAGGCACCAGGACCCTGCACAAGCATACACCTCAAGGAAAGACCGGGGCAGCATACACCACACAGACTGTCCCTGGTGCCTAGTGACTGCAGTCTGTGTGTGCCCTGCAGTTGACCCTGCAGCCAAGTCTGTAGCATGGCACTGTGGGCTATGCAGTGACATTACAATTCCCCCCCCCCCCCACAGAACAACAGAAAGTCTTCTGACACCAGAAACGTGACGGAAACAGTCAGTAACACCAAACCGCTTTTAATAATGTAATACACAGTGGGGGGTTTGAATTTGGAGTTGGGACTGGTTGATGCTGTAAAGAAAGAGCTTGTACAAATTTACAGCGCGACAGTTGTCTCTAACATTATCGGTGTGCTGCGGTGCAGGGACAGTTCTCACGGCCCCTACCACCCCTCCGTCTTGTCACTTTGGGTGAGGGGGGGACAGGACTTCTTGGCGTTGGAGGGCGGTTGCAGATGCACTGCAGGGGGGCTCTCTCCTCCTGACTGCGGTCTTGAAGAACATCTACAAGGCGCCGGAGCGTCTCCGTTTGCTCCCTCATTAGACCAAGCAGCGTTTGAGTCGCCTGCTGGTCTTCCTGCCGCCACCTATCCTCCCGTTCCAGGTGTGTGCGATGCTGCTGACACAGGCTCTCCCTCGACTGTCTCTGCTCTGCCGCCTCCGCTCTGGAGCTGGCCATCAGTTCCTGGAACATGTCGTCCCTTGTCTTTTTCTTTCGGCGTCTAATCCGAGCCAGCCTCTGCAGGGGATGGCGGGCAGTCCGGGAAGGAGCCGAAGCTGTGTGATGTGAAAAAGTAGGTGATTTCCTTGAACACATACATGTTTGCCAACAGTAAACACAGTCTAGTCAGTTTCAGTGAACAAGACCAAAGAGGGAACCAAGTCTCAGGAGATCTCAGAACTAGTCCGAGATTTCGGAATACGCTCTCATTGGCGGCGCCATTGCACTGGAGAGCGCACAAGCGAGGAAAGATAGCTGCATCCATCTTGCACAAAGTCCTGGTAAGCCTTACAGTACATACTGCTTATCAGTTACTGGTTAGCTGTGATCTCCTGCTAAAGGCAATGTGCAAAGCAGAAAGGATAATCCTTTTGCAGCCCTCCCGCCAGCGCACGGAACGATCAATGCATGCTTGTTCTCTGTGGCCTCTCGCACGTGGCTGTTAGGCGAGGGTCATTGTTATGCAACCTAATTGTAAACCATTAACAATAGTAACACTACACTAATTGCCCTACTTAGATGCAGTATTTGCAGACCGAGATCACCCTGAGGCGGGTCACTCGTGCCCAGAAAGACCGCATGTTACGGGACGCACTGCACAGACCAGGACCATATGCAGCAATGCTAGTAGAGGCGATGGTTCCACTCTATATTCGGATGTCCTGGCGTGGAAGAGTCTGCTTCCACGGAGCGCCCAACAAGCGACCTCTTCCGACGAACCTCATGCGGAGGCTTTGCGAGGAACTGAATGACACCTTCATAGAAATGTCGCTAGAGGACTATTTTTCTATCCCCATTTGTGTGGACCTTCTCTTTATATAGTTTAATATATATTATAGTTTAATATTTAGAATGTTTTAAATTGTAAATATTTAGAATTTTTTAAAGTCCATTTGTGTGGACCTTCTCTTCATATAATTTAATATATATTATAGTTTAATATTTAGAATTTTGTAAATACTGTTTCTATTTTTTCTATAACAATGTTATAAAAAATAAATGTTTATACGTGTGTTGCACTTACCGCCTGATCCTTCCCCTGATTCCGAGTCCTGGTTAACGGGCAGGGACGGTTGGTAGGGGATCTCTGTGAGGGTGATGAAGAGATCCTGGCTGTCAGGGAAAGCGGGAGTGGGTTCGATGTCGCCTGCGCCGTCCTCTAAAGACCCTTCCTCATCTTCCCCATCGGCGAACAGGGAGGGGGAACTGTCCCGGTACACTATTCCGTCCTCGGAGTCCACCGTCACTGGTGGGGCACTGGTGGCAGAGCCACCTAGAATGGCATGCAGTGCCTCGTAGAAGCGGCATGTCTGGGGCTGGGCTCCGGAGCGTCCGTTTGCCGCTCTGACTTTTTGATACCCTTGTCTTAGGTCCTTCACTTTCACGCGGCACTGAATCGCATCCCGGCTGTATCCTTTGTCTTTCATGGCTTTAGAAACCTTCTCGAACGTCTTCGCGTTCCGCTTGTTGGAGCGCAGCTCCGAGAGCACAGACTCCTCGCCCCACACAGCGATCAGATCCTGGACTTCCCGGTCACTCCATGCTGGGGACCTCTTTCTATTCTGGGATTGCCCGGACTCCTCTGCTGGAGAGCTCTGCATCGTTGCAGGTGCTGCGGAGCTCGCCCCGATGTGCAACCAGAACGTCAGATTCAAACCGCCCAGACAGGAAAATGAATTCAAATTTTCGCGGGTCATTTCCTGTGTGGCTGGCCAGAGAATCCAAGCTCGGACTGCTGTCCAGAGCGTCAACAGAGTGGTGCACTGTGGGATAGCTCCCGGAGCTGCTAAGTTCGATTAGCATCCACACCAAGCCTAATTCGAGCTAGCAAGTGCGAATTTAGCGTTACTCCACCTGCCGGGGTGGAGTACCAAATTCGAACTAAAGAGCCCTCTAGTTCGAATTAAATGGCTTCCTGGTGTGGACGGTTGAGCGGTTAGTTCGAATTAACGCTGATAAATTCGAATTAAAGTCCTAGTGTAGACCAGGCCTCATTCAACCATTCAAAAATAAAAAATATTAAACATTTGTCTAGCATCAATAAGCTAGGCCTATTGCTAACAGTTAGCAGCTTATTTTTTTTATTCAGGGTTTCTTGTCAGTTACTCTCCCTTCTTTGATTAATTTTGGCCACTCTCAGACTGGATTCTGGCCTTGATGGAATATGGATCTGATCCAGAATAACCATCCCTATATCTCCTCTATGACCCATTCTCAGCTCCCTGATTCTAACACAATATTTAATACTTGCTCAGACATTTCTAAGATGTTTCCTTCTGTCACCTTTTCCCTACCTCTGCCTTTTTCCTTTTTTCTATTTTGCTTTTACTTTTCATTGTTAACTTTGACTTTACTTTTGATGGTAAAAACCAATGATCAATGGTATTAGTTACTAACCTGCCCACTTACACATTTTAACTTATATTTGTATTACCTGGGCACAACATGCAAACTTACTTTACTTCTTTTTTCAGTGATGCATTTAAAAAATGGACAAACCTGTTATGAAATTCAGCAAAGAGTAAAACAAGATCCATACTTTCTGTTCTCCAACTTTCATATACATTTGAATTTGTACAATGCCTTATATTGTTCTCCTGCTATCCATTTGCAGTATCCAATTGCTGTCTCTTGTCTTATTGTTAGATTGTTAACTTGTTAGCAGGGATGATCTTTTTTGCATATGTGTATTCAGTGCCTAGCACAGTGTGGCTCTGGGCTCTGAGTGGAACCTCCTGGCTGTATTGCAAAAAAATAATTGGTGTCTAGGCCCAAGAGACAGTACAAAGTTTACATTCCATTATTGTCTGCTCTGACCTCTCTTTGCCTTTCTCAGTCTTTTTCTTACACAGAACAGCAAACATTTTACACATTTAATTCTCCTCCTGATAATTAACCACATTTTGAAATCACTGGATTCTCTGGTACTCCCTAGTTTGCTTATCAGTGCTTCCTTAATTCCAAACTGATGCAAATGTGTAAGTGTAATGGTGCAGGGCAGGGAGACCTGTCTTGATCCCTGTCAGAACTGCAGAGAGGACCCATTCCTGGAACTCTCAGCACCATAGTAAGCATTAGGAAAGATGTAATCGTCCACACTACGGGGGCAAGACACTGCTGAAAGTTTATTGGGGAGAGAGGGAAAAAAATCTCATTACATGGAGTATAAGGTCCTTTAAAACACCTCCCTCTCCCTGCTGGGATTTGTCCCTGTCTGCCCTCCTCTTAGCAGTTCTGATCTAAACATTCTATTTAATATTTAACAATAAGCCTTCAGACATGAGCTAATCTGAGCAATCAGTGTATTCATCCTCTGTGCCAAGATGGAGAACTTTTGTCTTTTATGCCACTTGGAAATCAATTTAATCTCCCTAGATAAATGTGTGGGTATCTCTAACTTAGGTACTTAATTACTTCTGACCAAGAGGGGAATGCCTCCATTTCTTTGTTCTGTTTTCTATTTAGCAAAGAAACAGATCCAATTATTGCAGTCTACCCTGCAGTGAATTGGGAAGTGTGAGGGGGTTATAAGATCTTTGTCCAAAAGTACAAAAGAAAAATGGGAACGTGATAGTCTTATTTAACCAGTTTAGATTTTAAAAAGAGTGCTCTGTCTCCTTCAGTTATTTCCTAACCTTTCCACAAATTCTTAGTTTATACATTCTACAGGACTCTAATCTCAAAAGTGCCCATCAGTTCAAATCTAAAATGTCTGCATATTGCCTATCTGCAGTAATCTAAATATTTCCTTTATTATATGATTTATATTTACTGTTCATTCACTTTCTATTCATGATATGGAACAGACACAAAGTTGGAGGGCTTGAAATTTGGGTCATACACAGTCTGCCAGGTGATAGCACAGTAATCATTGCAGGCTGTTTATATTTCTATAGTTATTGCCACTATGTAATTTGTAATGAAAGAGGTGCCGGGACTCAAGCAATTAGGGGCTGGGGCTCAAGTGATTTTTTTTTCTTTTTTAATTTTCATAACTGATGTAGCAAGGCTAGAGGTGTCACTGGCACAAATTAAGCACTGGTTACTGCTACATAATGGGTGGCATTTCAGAACTTAAACTCACACTGTGGCATTTATATGTGATGTTTATATTGTGTCTGATTGATCATGACAGTAGATAGAACCAGCATATACAGAATTCTATAGTCAGGTCAGTGGGCAAGAGGCAGTTCATGTTTTGTTCTTGGGGCCCACCTTCCTAAGCTATGTCTTCATACCAAAATGGTGTGGTTGTTTTGGGGTTGGTTTTTTTTTTTTTACACCAAGGTAGCCATCTTGATGTAAAATCCTATTGACAAGAAGGCACTGTAGGTTTTTACCTTGATGGAGCTGGCTGATGTCAACCCTATACCCCTTATGACCTCAACTGGCTAGATAGAGGACAAAGCTAGAGCATCTTCTTTTCAATAGGGTGTTAAATTGAGATCTATTTGAAATCACCCATATCATTTTAACTTCCCAGTGAAGGTACATCGTGTTAGTTTTCTCAATGTAAAATACACTTTTTTTCTGTAAAGATATAGCCTCATTCACTTTCCAGTCCCCTCGTTCACTGCCCTGGATCCTTCTTTCCTGCCCCTTGATACCTTAGGTCTCTACTGTGATTGTTCTAAGGTGTTCCAATGTTTGATGATCATGGAAAGGGAGGCATGGTCCCATGTTGGGCAGAGTTCATAGGGAAGTGTCAGTCAATTTTCACCTATTATCCTTTTGAGCTGAGTCCAAAGAATGCGCTAATAGTGAATGGAATTGTACTGCTGGCACATGTTCAGAAATAAAACCAACCACTTCATGAATTTAATGGTCATATGGAAGATAGGAGCACCAGGAATCTTGAGTGGTGAAGGAGGAGATCTAGAAACTATTGGAAATGTTGTTGTGGTTAGAGCAGTGGGGAGGGATAGCTCAGTGGTTTGAGCATTGGCCTGCTAAGCCCAGGGTTGTGAGTTCAATCCTTGAGGAGGCTATTTGGGGAAAAAATTGGTCCTGCTAGTGAAGGCAGGGGGCTAGACTCAATGACCCAAGGTCCCTTCCAGTTCTAGGAAATTGGTATATCTCTTATTATTACCTAGCAGACAACTAAAGCTGAGAAGACCTGGCTTCTCTTCCTAGTCTACCACTGGTTTGCTGTGACCTAAATTCACACTTAGCTTCTTTGTCTGAGTTTCTTCATCTGTCTGAAAAATATATATTTTTTTATGATTCTTTGCAAAGTGTTTCTGTGATTCTCTTGCATTTATATAGCACATATCTTCTGAGAACCTCAAAGCTCTCCAAATGTGTCTAAGAGTCACACAATCCCCTTTTATATTAAATATGACTAGCAGTTGTAGTAACAGGAAGAATAATGGAGGAAAGGGCACTGGAAGTCTGAGAGGTGGTTTCAGAGTGGAAAGAGGTTGCTGGAAGTCTGGAGTAAGTAAGATAGAAGCTTGAAGGTCATGAAGTCTGGGAAGAGGCAGAGGATAGCTATGAAGCCTTTCAAACAGGACACTAACGTTTCAGAACTATCTTGCTATTTTAGATTTATTTTCATCCCCATGCTTGGACACTAATATTCTTTATACACAGGAGATGCTGTTTCTGAATGTAAATTATGTTGCACCACATGTCATGGATTTTGCAAAATAGATCCAAGATGTGAGACTTCAGACACCTTTGTTTCCCCTTTTTCTTAAGTATAGGCTGCTCCACTTTTATTTTCCTCTTTGTGTGCTAAATGGTAACACTAGCCTTCTCTGCATGCAACACTTAACCCGCTGAACATCAAACAGAGGGTGGAGAAAACAGTATTTTAGCATTGGCACTGGAAGTGGAATGAGAGCTATTTAAATTTCACTTGCTCATTCATCTCACCTCTTAGAGTTGGAAATAGAATATATCATTGTACCAACATTACAATAGTTATCTTTGCATTCTAAACCCATATTTTCAAATAATAATGTCTTTCTCAAAAACCACTTTGGGTGGATATTTCAGATCTTGTTTCAGCCCAGAAATGAATTCTTTTGAAATTTTTGCTGAGATCAGTGCCAGAGGGGGAAGAAAAAGTATTTTTCACACAATAAAACTTTCAGGCACTTGTTGAATTTTGGCTCTAAATGCGTATGTATTAATGGCCAAATTTGATTTTGTTTCACCAGTGTAAATTCAGTGATCTCCATTGATACTCAGTTCCTTATACTCAAGAGGATGTTTCACTTCACCTATACCCTAGTCAATGCTTTGCTGGGTTGCCTGAAGGCTGCCATTACAGAATGGAAGATACTGAATCAGAGTATCTGAATCTGAATCCTTCCCATGCCATTAGACATCACTCAAGGGCATGGATATGGTTATCATCTATCATGCTGTTGGAGGAATGGCTGCCTTGTTGTGTTTCTATAACTTTTCTTTTTATGAGAATAGGTTGTTGTCCCTAATGCTTAACCCCTAACCCTGGAGGCTTTTCATCTGGTCCCTACCCTTTGACCTCTTCAACTTAAGTGTCCCTACCAGGACGTAAATCTCCTGGTGGTGTAACTCTCAAGGTCACTGGAATACACAAAGTTTTCTATCATGTCAAAGTGAAATTCACAGGCTAAGCTCTGAGTATCCCATAATGATTTTCTTGTGATTCTCACATCTGACTGATCAAATCTTAATAGTATGGGAAGAGAGACCACTGCTGTGCCAGAAACACCATCGGCAGGGGACACCAGTTGGAGAAAGAGCCTTTACATGATGCCCAGCCACAAGGAGGTGCAGTAGTGGTGAGTGAACCCCTTCACAGGTTCACTCACCACTACTGCACCTCCTTGTGGCTGGGCATCATGTAAAGGCTCTTTCTCCAACTGATGTCCCCTGCCGATGGTGTTTCTGGCACAGCAGTGGTCTCTCTTCCCATAACTTGGCCCTCTGGCTAGGTCATGATTTAGCCCACCCTTCTGGGGTAATAGAATCCAACAAAATAACAACCTAAATGTCCTCACCAAAAGGTCTTTGGCCCCAGCACTGAGCTCTGTGGTCCTCACATCCATCTCTCAGGGTTCTCTGTTGATATGAATCCCATTATCAGGGATTTCATACCATCTTCTTCAGTGGCTGGTAGGAGACCCTGGGCCTACCCTCTACACTGGGTCCAGCCCAGGGACCCTATAACCATCAGCCAAAATCTACTCAGTTTTACTTCTTGCTACTGTTTCCCCAATCTACTTCTTACTCAGACTTTCTGAGACATTTTCCCCTGCAACCTTTCTAGATTCTTCCTTGTTTCAGGGATGGGACTCTCAAAGCCTTCTCTAGGAATCCCCTAACAAAATTCCAGCATAAAAAAATAACCACAGTCTCTCTCTAACATGGTGCTAAGCATATTCTGGAACACTTACAGATTCAGGCTGATTCACATGCACATTCATGATAGTCAGTAGTACAGGCTGAAAGATGTATAATACATATAAAGCATATTTTCTTCAGCTCCATGTGTCTGAATACATTCTTAACCTACTAGACAATGAACATCTTTTTATTGAATACCACCATATATTCTGCATAGTTTTTAGCGTTTGTAGTGTTAATGGGTAGAGATTTCTTTTCAGTGCTTTAAGTGGTTTGAGAGTAATACAAATTCACTTCTTCTGATAATTTTCTCACCACCACTCTACCAGGCTGCTGATCAATTCTGTCCCCCACATTCCAATTTGTAATGATTTTATAGATTTCAGAATAAATATTTTGACCTAGATTTACAAAAGTACTTAGGTGCCTAAGTCTGGTTTTAGGCACCTAATTCCCAGTTTCAGGTTCGACTACTATGCACAAAACTCCCGCTAAACTCTGTAGGCACCTAAAGTTACTCTACACCTACATTTGTGCAGTAAAATTTCTCTAGGTGCCTATGTTTCTGCCTCTGGGCACGTACAATGCTATCTCCCTCTAGGCATGTGGCTGTCTATCTCCACCTGAACCCCAGGCCAATTCACAAACCAAGGGAATATAGATGGTTGGCTGCCTAAGTAAAATGCAGGGCCCAGTCTGGTAAGTCCCCTTTGAGCATGCCTACTGGATTCAGACAAGTTCACACAAAACAGCTGCCTCCCAGAAAGTCCTAAATGCTGCCAAATGGCTGTTAGATGGCAGGCAGGAAGCACTGGGATGGGGAGGAGTGGGGACATGGCAAACTCGGGGGAGGAGGAGGGAAAGAGACGGTGGGTGTGCAGGGAACTTGGCTGCCGGTTGGTGCAGAGCACCTGCTAATTTTTTTCCCCTGGGTGCTCCAGCCCCACAGCGCCCACAGAGTTGGCACCTATGGTACTCACCTAGGACGTGGGAGTCCCCCAGTTCAAGTCCTCCCTTTGGCTGAGGAAGAGAGAGGATCTGAACAAGGCTCTGCCACTTGTCAGGTGAGAGCTTTTAACCATTGGGTTATGGGATACTCTGATACAGGGCTCCCTCAGTCTCTCCTGTTGAAGTTGTTCCACTGTGGATAAAGGAGAGAAATTGGAGCAGGGGTATTAGACCATGGATCTCCCACATCCTGTGTGAGTGCTCTAACCATCAGACTACAGAGCCATTTTCATGTTTGCGCTCTCTTGTTCACTCTCTTTTTTTGGCTTAAATGGCTGTGTTTTTAATTATGATGCCTAACTTCCAGGCCTAGAGCCTCCTGATTTAACCTCTAGCCCTCTCCACCATTCCTTTTAAAAATGATACTTTGAGGAAATTCTTTCCAGTTATATTGGTTTATATTGGACACTTTGTGTGTGTGTGACAGCTAGAGAGAATAATATTAGTGAATTGACTAATACAGCAAACTATTGCTCAAGTATACATTTCTGCTAATGAATTCTAGTGCAGCACAAATTCCTCCTTTAGTGAACTCAACTACTGCAATATGAAAGAATGCAGGCAATACAGGCTATTTTAATGCCTATATTAGATCAAACTAAGCCTCTCACCATCTGTTCCAACTCCTAATTATGAACGCAGAAGAACATATCTCTCTACTACATCTGTAAAAAGTTAGAGATAAATGATTTAAATACAGCTGTATGTTCATGGTATGATGCCACATGCAACTGATACTCTTATTTTATGTTGAATGTACAAATCAAGGGAAAATATGCTCATTCCTGATACAGGGTCTGATCTGAAACCCATTGAATTCGATGGAATTCACTGACTTCATTGACTTCAGTGGCTTTAGAGCCGACCTGAAATGAAATTCTCAATGTAGTAACTTTTTTAATGGCAACCAGAAGTCAAAAGTTTACTGTAAAAGTATAAAGTTTTGTCTATAACTAATATTACGTACTGTATAAATTTTCTTTAATGCTCAACTGTATTAGCCCTTCTGCATATTGATTGATTTATATGGTTGAGTGCCCTCAGGCAAGACCATTTTATGTCATCCTGACTCTTTCCAGTGGATCATTGGCAACAGTAGATTTAATAGAATGCATGTTTTAGAACCATACAAGTGCCATTTTGCAGGCAGTACAGTTTTTTTATAATTTTAATCTCACATTATGTTGGGGACACTATCCTCGTGCAACATTCAGAACCTGGAGATAATGCTCATAAGATGCAATAGCATAATTCAGATCAATAAGGTCATTTGGCTGGATGACAGTTTAAAACAAGATGCCAAGTTTCTAGCTCACTTTGTTTAACTCAAAGCCATTGCTGGACCAAATCAACTGCTCTGCTCAAGAAATGTAATCTAGACAAACAGTATGATGAATCTATGCAATTCATGTTCCCAGGGGAGCGCCACTCAATTAAAACCAGAAAATAATCACTTTTTCAAAAATCTAGAGATGTAGATGGCACGTATCTACCAAGGATACTTAAGGTTAATTAAAAAAGGGCTTGTTTCTTCATTTACTTATTTATTCTGAGGTGTAGTTACATGTGGTTGTAGAACTGTGCTTTCTTGTAGTGTGATGGCAATGAAAAAGATGAAGTACACAATATTTTTAGCTAACATAAATGAAGGTCATGACCCCCTTTTTTCTACTTTTTTTTCTTAAGTACTTACCCAGAGAAAATGATTGGCAGCATTTTCCAACTTTTGAAAAACTTGATTTTCTTTTTTTTAATACTCAATTTATGCTTTCTTTCAATTATATTTCGGGGGCTTAATAAATATTCAGATAAATAATTGCACGCTTAGTCACAAAGAATGACAGGGTGGGAAAGAAAAACCTGTGACAACTTTGTTTTCTTAACAAGGTTTCTGCAGCAGCAATATGTTTTAATTTTACTAGAGACATCGTCATTCCTTTAGGGGGTGGGGAAATTGTAGCAATTTCTGACAGCTTCATCACCAGCCTTAGCCTCTAGAGTCTGAAAACTCTGTCCAGAATAGACTCTGTTATAGAATAAATTAACATACTATTTTCTTTTCCTTTGAAGCCAAGCAGTAGTTTAGCAAAAATGATTGAAAAGAACTTAAGTGTTACAAAATACATAGACATCTATATTCTCCTGAGCATGACCCAAAAGTGTATGGACAGCAATTAGCTGAAATAATTTTATCCTCCTGTCAAAGGAATTTTGAAATTCAATTTAAAGAAAGTAGTAGATAAATAAGACCCAACTTTTCCCTAAAGAACATATAAGGAAAACTTTGGCAATATAAATTTAAACAAATGTGTTTGTTATATAACTCTTGTGTTTTATCTTCACTGTCCTCAATATTTGGAAGTCCTCTTTGTCTAAGATCAGATAATGACTGATCAAACACATTCACAGCATGAACGTAATGGACTGAAACCAGTGCCGGGGAGAAGGCTGGTGTGTTGCACACTGCTATACTCTAGAGCCATGAGATTTCTTGCTAGTTTTCCATGTAAGTTTTTTCCAGCTCCTGTCAACTCACTGTCAACAGGTGGACTAAAAGTCTTTATGACCAGAAGGCTAATTAGGCTATGGAAGGAGGCTTTTCTGCAGGATGATCAACAAGTCCTCCAAGAGAGCCATAAAAACTTTTTTTTGTTTAAATTGGAGATAGGTATATCTCCTAGAACTTGAAGGGACCTCAAAAGGTCATTGAGTCCAGCCCCCTGCCTTCACTAGCAGGACCAAGTACTGATTTTTGCCCCAGATCCCTAAGTGGCCCCCTCAAGGATTGAATTCACCACCCTGGGTTTAGGAGTCCAAGGCTCATACCACTGAGCTATCCCTCCCTCCAAGAATCAGCTACACCAAAGAGAACCCTCCCTGCAAGAATCACCTACACCAAAGAGAACCTCTTAGTATAACAACAGAAGGCTCATTTGCAGAAGGTGAAGGAGTCTGCAATTACTTTGCATTTTCCTTGTTCAGTTCATTTCCTTGGGAAGGAAAATGTTTCTATTCATAATAGATATTCACATCAATGACTGACTTTAGGAGTACTCAATGCGTCCCCACCACCCAGGGAACTCATTGTACTCCTTATCAATAGTTGCTGAAAAGTTTTAACCTTTCAGTAGTTTACAGGATACTAAGTGGTTTTTCCAAATCTCTAGAGAGTGTGACCACTTTGTGGTCTATAGTGATTTCCCTATCAGATGGAGCTGGGGAGATTCATGATTGAGGACCCTGGTCAGCTTGGGTACATCAACACGGATCTATGTTTTCTGTCTTCAGGTTTCCAGTTACTACCTGGTAGTAGGCAGTCAGGTCTCAGCAAAACTCATGATGGTCACTGTAGAAGCCTTTTTGCCCGGTCTGATAACACCAGCCCTGGAAAAGCTCAGGAGTCTGGAAAAATAAGTCTAGATTAATAATGATCTTGTCAAGTATGCATCTCATCTCTGTTGCAAATGTCCAAGAACATATTCTAGGTTTAGATTATCACTTGGCAAAAGGGCAATTTGTGCATCTGAAACCAGTATCCCTTAGCCTGAGAGCATGGCTCCTGATAGTGACAAGGTCTGCAGGCATTTTGTTTCTAAGCAGGTGGCCTGACCTGCCTGCCTTCTTAAAGCTCTCAGCTGGATATGCTTAGGTAGTAGATTGAAAAGATTTATGGTATTACACAGTTGGATCCATGTGCACTACTTTAATTTTCACCACATGTGGATTGCTTTTCTCCCTTCATTACTGTCTTAATCTAACTCTAAGTCTAGCTCCTGCTAGGTCTATCTGGCAACAATTTTGGCATATCAAATCAGTATTTAGGTCAGTATCTCCACATGACCCCTTATTGTGAATCTAGGCTTATATGGAACTTTATATTTTTCAAGTTCTCATTAAGCCACCTATGGCATGGGATCTTCCTGGGGAAAGTAAGGAAACCTTTCCAGAGTATTGGTGAGCTCAAGGTTTTCTTTCATGGAGGGTCATATCTGCTTCTAGGAGTGAATTTGGCTCATTGAATGAGTGTGATTTTTGGCTTTAGTACCTTTTCTGCCTTATGATAAGTTTTCTAGGATAAGAAGGTGCTAAGGAATCTTCCAAAATCTCTTCCCAGGATGGTTCCCATTTTAGTAGGAGTATCATAATGGCAACTTCTTCTCATGTCCACCTATCCAAACTCGTGAGGCCTCTCTTCGCACGTTTAATGTAAAAAGTTCCTTAGGAATGTTACTTAGGGCAGACTAATTCCAAATACAAAGTGTCCTATAGGATGTGTTGGAACTTTAGACTTTATGCTCAAGCGTAGCTCTTTATAGCAAATCCCTTTTGAGTTTCATCTGAGTCATGTGACAGAGTTTCTCGTTAAACCTGAATAAATAGAATGTGTGGTAGGGGATACCGTTGCAGGAGTGTAATTGCTTAATACTCAAACATGACTGATTTGTAACCTTCCAAATTAAACCACTGGCAGTCTGATTTTAAAATGCTAAAGATACGTGTAGGTAAAGTTCAAAGTAATTTCAAAGAGTGACGGTACTGGAAGAATGACACTGATTTCCCACTGACCCTGCATTGCCTTTCAGGTACAGGGGTAGATTCTTTCTTCTTAATCATAACCATCTGTCAGAAGGAAACTCATGCATAGGTGGCAGCTTGTCAGAGTCCCTTGCTAGCACTTTAACTGTGCAAAAGAACCATTTAATTAAGGTTTGATCAATAGTAATTGCATATTGAATAAATGTCAGGAATATTTTTCAATCATTAATAAACAGATTGGATTAACCATTCTGATAGCAAATCAATTGGAAATGATTTATTCAAACTATAATTAATGTCAATAAACATAATTTTAAATTGAACTCTTTGAGTGAAGAAGCTGGTTGTCTTGTGTAAAATACTTAGTAAATATATTTGTAATTATTATTTATTGATTAAAACTAATAGAGACTGGCACTCAGTGTTGTCCATAACTAAACCACAGTAAATGCTTTCAGTATATTTAAAAAGAGATGGTCATTTTAAAAAAAATCTGTATTATGTATATATATATTATTTAATTAGTATCAAACATCCCTAAAACACAAATACCTGTGAACATTGTTACATGCAGTATTATGCATTTTTGTTTACCTTATGACTGTGATTGGCTGGAGTGTAAATTGTTAAAATATTAAAAGTAAAGCTGAATGAAACATTTGATTTTTCTGAACCTCCCCCAAAGATTTGGGGGAGAGAGACCTATGACAGAAAGGGTAAGCATGAAAAGACTTCTGTGATAAATTGGCAGTCCCCCAGGGTGAATACAGGGGGGATGTCCTGAGGAAGTGGAATTTTCTCTTGGAAGATGCAGTTTCTTTCTGACCTTCCAAGCAAACCAGTGGGGATTGATTTCTTCCAACATTTGCAAAGTAAACTACAATAATGGTACAATTCACAAAACTCACTAAGAATGAGGATTCACACAGATCTGGTCTAAAATACATTTTCGATTCATTTATTTTGTGCTGAATACTCAGAAGCAGATGAACTAATAAAAGGAAATAGCTTAGCTGGAAACATGCACAATAATTAGTGATTTTTTTAAAGAAAGGGAGAAATATATATTGAAGATATTATTTAATGAGGATGGAGTTTGAAGTAAATATTTTATTTTTTTTCTCAGACCAAGATTCATAGCTTCATGAATTGCTGTTGTTTATTTCTGCTGTTAGTGCCTGGAGCCAAAATGGAGCCCCATTGTGGGTAAATGCTGTAAATATGTGTACTGTAAGAGACAATCCATGCCCTGAAGAACTTAGTCTAAATAGAAAAGATGCACAAAACTGGGAGAAAGGAACGATTATTATCCCTCAGTTGCAAATGGGAAGCTGAGACACAAAGACATCAAGTGACTTTTCCAAGGTAATACAAGAAGCCTGTGGCATAGGTAGGATTTGACTTGAGTGCCAGTGCCGTCCTTAACTATAAAACCATTATCTTCTCTAAAAAGGAGTAGTACATGATAACTGCCCAAGATTACAGACAGATTAGAGGTAGATTCTGTTGACAGCTCTTCTAGAATGTTTTTATACAGAAATTAAGCCCAGTTCCTGAAGCTGATTTAGCAGTTACTGCTGGCACATAAAACAGAGAAAAACATAGATCTAAAGTGGATGCTGTTTGTACATGGGGCCACACACCATGACTTCAAGAGTGAAGCTGTGCTGAGTCACCACTCTCTTAAGAATGCTGTTCTCTTTCTGATGCATCATATTCCCTGATTCTTTGCTTGCATGTGCAATGTTCTGTAGCTTTTATCTTGGCACAAAATACTTCATTATTTCTGTTCTGGTCAGGGCCAGCTTGTTCTATCTCTGATGTTGTTATCTCTTGGCAACAATAAAAATAAATGGAAGCAGGTAATTGCAGAGTTGGATTCTATTCGGTGGTACAGCTGCTGTGCACTGGGCTGCACAAGTTAAAAAAAAATCATTTACACTGCTATGCTACTGTAAATGCGGTGAGAGGTCCTATTATGCAACATCTTTTTGAGTTGTAACCATTCAGGCTAAAGTCTTAGAAACTGATGGATCACAATGAAGGTGGTGCTGAAGGTGCAGCTACAATAGGTATTTGGTTTATGAAATATTCAATTTGTATGCAGATAAAGGGAAATCATACCCCCTGCTCTGCCTCTGTGCATTACAGAACTTACCTGGATGAAATTCTCTATGCACATCAGGGCACAGTGGGGATTTGCGGGAAAGCCAAACTAAAGAGATGTGGTGCTGAAGGATTCATGACTAAGCAGGTCTACCAGACCTTCCCCAAGCCATCTATGACCAGTGGCTATATCCACTCTCCTCTTGCATTCCTTGTTGGAGGCCAACTGAGTGACTTGTACTGGTCATTGTGTCAAGAATTTTGGCAATACTGTTAATCTTGGTATGAGCTAGAATATCTTCATAGAAATATATGTATGGCAGAATCCACTAGTAGCTTAAAAAAAAGGGGGGGGAGGGGGGAATTGGGAGAAAATACAGAAATATTGAGCGTATATTTATTTTCATTCAAAAAATGCTGTTTTCAGCCAAAACTAGCTTTGAATAAAAATCTTTGACTAGCTACAATAAAACTGCATGTAGCCAGTCAATGTGGTAGTGGATATATAGGAGCAGATGCTGAGAGAATGCAAGTTACTCAAGAAAAGTTCTCTCTAGCTGAAGATTCCAGTGGTTTTCTCCAGTTCTGCCCTTTTCTAATGCCACAATATGGTGCAGTAGTATTTTTCTGCCAGTTTCACCTATGAGTCTTTCCTCTGGGAATCCATGTTTACAAAGCAGTTGCAGAGCTGCCTTTTTTATGGAAGCGTGCTAGATGATGGTCAACCAGGTGCAGCAGTTGAGGTCAGTCTTATTTTTAAATTGTATTTATTAACAGATTCATTCTTTTATAACAGAAATATTTTATAAAACTCATTTTGCAATTTAAACAGGGATAAATGTAATATATGCACAAAAACACAATTATAAATTGGCCTGTGGAAGTCCCTAAATCTGTATTGATGTGACTGGCTACCAGTCACTTTCTTTAACTTTGTGGTAATTATTTTATATGCTAGTAGATGATTTTCTGTTTTTCATCTTCCTCTTTCTGTTCTCTCGGTTGAAGTCTTTCACTGTCTCATGTTCGGGTCCAAACATTTCCTTACATTTAGTTGCATAGCCTGTTTATTAGCTGTCTTATCAAGTCTTTGCATGATATTAAGCTTTTTCTCCTTTTTCCTACTATTTTTCTTATTTTAATATCTTAATTTTGAGGTTAGTCTTTTTGACACAAATAAAGGCAAAATCTGGTTGGGTTTGTAAGTGTGTTTGGGGATGGCTTTTTTTCCCCCTAAAGCAGCACAGTAACTGGAGGCTGAAAGAAGGAGAGTGACATGATGGGACGGTCATTTGTATTTCTAAACTCCATAACATATGCTTGCCTGACAGGCCTGTCATTTTCAGTTAGTGTTCTTGGATTTTGTATACTCTCAGTATCTTTTTTTGGATTCACATCGCACAGGATGGCCACCTTCACATTTTATTTAATTTTATCTAAGAAAAGTTTACTTTAGATGAAATTTCGCTGTGGTTCACCCATTTTCTGCAGCAAGAAAACATGGAGGGTAAAACTGTGATTGCTTTACTTACATGATTATTCCACCAAAGCCAATGTGAATAATTGCATAAGTAAGATAATCAGGACTTAGTTCAGAGAGACTAGTGTATTCAGCGTGATTTGCAATCTTTTTTGCTGGCAGAGTAGCCTCAGAGAGTTATTAGGAATATATATTCTTCTTTAAGTGATGGTCCCTATATGTATTCCAAACACTGGTGTGCCAAAACCGGAAGATTTCTGTACTAGTGTCCATTGACCCCTATGTGTGTGGAATGTAGTCTTATGTTCCAGGTGAAGTTATATGAGGCTGTGCTGGATGATGCCCCCTCAGCTCGCCCTTACGGCTACATGGTCGGAGTCAGAATCCTCATTCCTCCATGCTCATAGTTTGACTGTGAGACCATTCTCATCCTTTGCTGTACATTGTTAATTATTTTGTTTGTTCATTTTTCTTGTAATTAGTGTTAGTTAGTCTCTCCTCACCTTGCTTGGGGCCTGCCCCCAACTTCTTCGGGGGACTATGCCCCGTGTAACAGGATTAAAAAATTGTGCTTCGTGTCCTCACTCTTTCTCAGTGAGCAACGAGCACCAAGGTTGTTTTTATGGCCTCGGGGAGGCACATCTTGCTGTGAGATTTGTAGGTCCTTCCCACTGTGGACATGCGAGCCTCATGGAGGAGGCTCTCCAGCCGCTTGCACAGTCCAACCTGGGGCTGAGAGACCTGGCAGTACACTGCCCTTCACTAGTGATGAGTGCCCCACCTAGCACATCCCGCGCCTCGGATCTGGTAGTGCAGGACAGGCCCAAACATGAGCACTGCAAATGTTCTCATGGGTCCCTATCGCAGACTGCCACCAAGGACAGCGTTCCCTCCTGGAGCTGTGCCAGGTCGAGAGAGATATCACTTGTAGACACTGCCACACCACTGCCTAAGCTTCCCCGTTATGAGGGTAAAGCTAAGAGGAAGAAAGATGTTGCTGTACCACCTCCTGATGTAGTGGCTGCACAACCGGACCGCTCTCCAGGGCACGCACTGCAAATACAGCCAGAGTCTCTGTGTTCCACACCACAGGCACCACGGTGCTCCAGCAGTCCTAGAGACATCTCCTGGACTGCTGGGCATGTCAAATCCCTCCTTCCAGTGATAAGAACATAGATCTACCCTACCTGCCTTCTCTGCTGTTTGTAGTACTGGAACCCCCCACTCCAGCAGATACACTGGTTCTCCTGGTGCAGCAGCCCTACTCAGCCCTCGGCGATGGACCACCCATACTGATGGCTTTCCCACTACTGAATGCTCCCTCACTCTCCTGATGCCTTCTTGGAGATGGAGCCATCCTTCTCTCCCATTTCCAGGCAAAGCTCGAATTCCCATGCATGGCTGGTACACCCATCAGGGTATGCCCCCACACTGCGCTTTGGTCCCGGTGTCCTTGAGGCCTGCAAGACCCCCTGGATCTCAAGACCCTTGAGATCCTGGCCACCCTGGAACCCTTACCACCAGCCATACACACCTTTCCAGGTATCATATCTTCGTTCCTGGGCTCCTGCACTTCACTTGGCGAGCTCTGACCTTGAACTGGAGCTGGAGCCAGAGCCAGTATTGCTTGTTCCACCAGTCCCTATGGCTGCCTCCTTCTCTGATTCCCTCTGCCTCTCGCCTCCTGATGATAAGCAGTACCAGGAGCTGCTGCGGTGGGTTGCTGTTGCCTTGGGCATACCCTTCGAGGAGGTACAGGAGCAACACCATCAGTTTTTGGATTTTCTTCATCCCAGGGGGCCCTCTCGCATTGCACTGCCCCTTAATGACAATATTCTGCAGTCTGGCACTTGCTGGTTTCCTGTGCCCTCATGCTCCAAAGGGCTGGTACTTTGGCCTCTCTAAAGGGACAGACTTTCTCTTCTCCCACCCATATCCCCTTCCTTGGT
Organism: Mauremys reevesii; assembly: GCF_016161935.1. Classification (NCBI taxonomy): domain Eukaryota; kingdom Metazoa; phylum Chordata; order Testudines; family Geoemydidae; genus Mauremys; species Mauremys reevesii. The sequence continues at coordinate 284,137,596 of NC_052623.1, forward strand.
AGTGCATGCGGCAACCAAACGGGTGCTACAGCACTCACATGGCTCTACTCCCCCATATTGAGTGGCAAAGCTCCTTGGCCTCCTGGGCCGCAAGGTCTATTCCACTGCAGCACTGCCATTTTGCATTGCCAACTACCAGGCTTTTCTGGCAAGTATGACTTCAACAACTATGCCAGCAGAGTTCCTGGGTGACCTGGTGACCAAGGTGAGCTTCCAAGCTACTGTTGATGACACAGACACATCCTCCTGCTTCCTCACCACTGGCATTGTCATGCACTGGGAGTCATGGCTGCCATCCTCTGGCTTCCCGCAGGAGGTCCAGACCACTATCCAGGACCTCCCCTTCAATGCGAACAAGCTGTTCTCAACAAAGACAGATGAGTCCCTTCATTCCCACAAGGACTCGAGGGCAATGCTTCAGTCTCTTGGGATATACACCATGGCACCCCGGTGCAAACAGCAGTGACAATCATTCCATCCATGCTCAGATGCACCATATCAGGCTGGCTATTCTCAATACCAGGAACCACCACAGAAACATCAGTGGTCCAAGCAGCCTGGCCCTTGGCCCCTGCCACAGTCACCACCTCTGCCTTACTGCGATACCAACCAAAGGACTAATTTTGACATGCAAGTCTAGAGCTGCAAGTCTCCCTCCATCACCACCCCAGTCTCCCTGTCACCTTTGGGGGCTGTCTTGCCCTGTTTGCCCACAACTGGGGCAAGATCACCACAGACCAGGGGTACTAGAGATCATACAGCACGGTTACTCTATTGAATTTCTCATCTTCCCTCTGCACTGGGGCCTCCCCTCCAGACACCTACTGGGGTCTCTCTCATCGCAACCTCCTACAGAACGAGGCGGATGCCCTTCTCACAAAGGGCACAATAGAACTAGCGCTTGACCTCTTTGTCAGCAAAGGATTCTACTCTCTGTATTTTCTCATCCCAAAAAAGGGTGGAGGACTCTGCCCTATACTTGGTCTCGGCCTCTTCGACACATTCATCAGAAAGGCCAAATTCCATATGGTGATGCTTGCCTCAGTCCTTCCCCATGGAGCCTGGTTTGCAGTTTCTGACATGAGGGACGCATACTTGCACATCAACATCCACCTGGGTCACCGCAAATTACTTCACTTTCACGTGGGTGACAACCACTACCAGTTCAGGGTTCTTCACTTCCGCATTGCAACATCTCCAAGGATCTTCACAAAAGTATTCACAGTTGTGGTGGCACAGATGAGGTGTCTGTAGTACTATGTGTTCCATTATCTGGATGACTGGCTTCTAGTTGCACCCTCCCTCACCAAGATTATGTCTGCCATCCATACTCTCCTCACCACTCTCAGCATCTGTATCAACAAGGAGAAGTGTGCTCATGATAACTCAGATAAACCAATTCATCAGTGCACACCTGGATTCTGTGGGAGTTCGGGCCTTTCTCATGGCAGAATGCTTCACCGCCCTGATGGCTCTCATGGCAGACTTACGCTGCAAGCCATGCACCATGGTGCGTCGTTGCCTCTTCCTCCTCAGGCATATGGTGGCCTGTACCTATGTGACGCCTCATGTCTACCTGTACATGTGCTGTCTCTAGTTGTGGCTCCTGTCGGTTTTCAGACCCCACAACACCACATTGATTTTCCCATGATCAGTTCTGGCCTCCCTTGCCTAGTGGTCCAACCCTTCCAAGATGCCGATCGGCACACCTTTCTTTGCCTCTGTTCCAACTGCCATCCTGACCACGGATACCTCCCTCACCATTTGGGGTGCTCACCTGAATTTGGAGGGCAGGGTGGCTGAGCAGCTGCAGAGATGGACAGAACTATTCCCGTGCCTGCAGGGGAGGATGCTGGTGCTCAGCCATCTGGTCCTGTCCATGCTCTGGCACCAGCTCAGCACCCTGAGCCCCACCCCGGGTATCCTGGCCTGGCTCAGAGGTTGACTTGAGTTCTTTTGGCTAGGACTGCACTGGGACTCTGTGGGGGTTTTGAGTCTTCCCATGAAGAAAGGAGGCCACTGCCTGGTCTGCCTTCACTACCAGATCCAGGTCTTCCCCCTCCAGGCCCTGTAGTGATTCTTTTACGGTTCAGGTAGTCTGGCGTGGAGCATGTTGGAACACGCTTTCCTCTGCTGCCTCCAAGGGCTCCAAGGCTACCGGCAGCTCTTTTTTCTCCATCTGAGAGGTCTTACACAAGCCCTCTCCAAACTGCTGGTCTTCTAGCAGGACCTACTCTGAACCTAGAAGCTGGTCTCAGTGACTAGGTCCATGTTCATCAATGAGGGGGTTGATCTCCTGGCGGAGACCCTGATATACAATCCCCAGCTCGGTGTGCAGGTGGCAGAGTCCCCCTTGGTGCACCAGAGGTTAGTCCTGGCAGGATCCACCAGGATCGTAGACCTCCCAGATTACTACCAAGGGGATTGGGTGGATCCCCTTGTGCTAGTTCGATGCATGGGGCTCTCCACCCCTCATACTTCCTGGCACATACTCCAGAAGGTGAGGGAAGACTTACTGATGGCCTCTCTGTCTTTCCTTGACCAGATCCTTTGGGAGGGTTCTCCTCACCCGTCTCTTACCCATGGCCCTCTGGATCTCTTTGTGATGGGATCCCCAGAGTGCAACCTAGGACTGTATGACCACTGTTCCCCCTTAATTCTCCAGCCTGGGCTGTCTCTCTCAATGCTTTGCTAATGACAAGCAGCAAACCCTTCCAGGGTTCTGTTATCAGCACTCAGCACAACAGCATGTGGAGCCCCACACTGAGCCAGATTGCATGAATGCTCCCAAAGCCACTCATGAATCACACAGAGAGAGGCACCAGACAAATCCCCACCTTCTCCCAGCCTTGTACCTTAGGAATATACCATCTTGAACTGCTCAAGCCCCTTTCTTCATCAATGCAAGTTTATTAAGTTCACCACTTCATCAATGAGAAGTGGACATACACCAGCCTTTGTAAGCCTGAGCAGATTTACCAAACACTTCAGGCAAACTCACTAAAGATAAACAGCAAAACAAGTTTATTGATTACAAGAGAGAGATTTTAAGTGATTATAAGTGATAGGCAAAAATTCAGAGTGGTGACCAAAATAAAATATATAAGCACACAGTCTGAACTCTCAACCCTATTAGACTGGGCAACATTTACATTAAGCAGTTTTTCACACCCCACTGGATATTGCAGTTCACAGTACACAGGTTTCACCCTTGAAACCTAGGCCAGTCTCCTCTGTTGGAGTCTTCAGTCTCCTGAGTGTCCTTGTTTCTTGCAGCATAGGTGGAGAGAGGAGAAAAGGCCACTGTGGGCCACATGGGGCCACTGTGTTCTGTTTTATACCCTTAGTTCCATGTGCTTGGAGAACACAAGTCCAGGCATGTCTGGTGGGCATTGCTGAATCCCCAAGCAAGGTTGAGCAATTCCTCTGGTGTGACCTTGTGCAAGTGTGTCATTGCGTTGTAGCTCCCTTGCTGGACAATGGCTGCTGATGGTGGTTCGACACCCACTTGGGCATTGGTTAGCTCCCTTGTCCTTGTCTCAGGGGAAATATCAGGCCAGTTCCCCAACTCACAGCATGTTTTAGTGACAACCATACAACACAATCTCGTAATTTATTATGCACTAATGATGTACATATTTAGATAGAACCGTGGCTTTCAGCGGATCATAACCTTTCCTCTGATACCTCACATGGCATGCTTTATATGAAATATCACAACTGTATATAAATGATGACAGGGTGCCCCCCCAAGGTATAGAGTGTCACACTCGTTATCCACCCCCTGCCTCATGAGTCCCCTCGACCTCCCACCCATATTCTGAGCTGGCTGCATGATCTGCAACCGTTTCATTTCCAAACTGCTCTGAGGTGCTTCCCACACTTCATTTCCTCACCTTTGTGTCCCACTCTGATCTAAGTGGCAGGACCTTTTGCCATCTGTGGAAGGTGAGGAATCCTGGTGGGGCCTTGGTATTCTGCCTTGGTTCCACGGCCCACCAGGGATAATAGCTGGCAGCTCTTTCATGGAGCTGTGAACACGGACATTTACTTGGTGTAGTTCACCCCATCCCCAAAACTTGCCCTTTTTGTGGCATGAGGGAGAGTCTGGCACACATTTATCTTGAGTGTGCTAGATTGCAGCCCCTTTTGTAGCTCCTCCACAGTTTTCTCCTAAGGTTCTTGTTGCCCTTTTTCGTGCACCTCTTGATGCACACCATGTCCATGGCCCTCCTCCTCCTCCTCCTGGCATTGGCCAAAGTGGCCATTTATAAAACCAGGAGGAGGATGCTGGCTGGGGAGGTGCTCTGAGACTGAGGAGTCCATTTCCATTCCTCCATCCAATCTTGTCCAGGCAGAGTTCCTCTGGGCAGTGTCTGCTCTTTCCCTAGACACCTTTGAGGAACAGTGAGTGATGTCCAGGGTTCTCTGCTTGCTGTCCCCCCTTTGGTTCCTTGATTATGATTCTATGACCTCTCTTCTGACTATGTTTTTTTCCTCAGATGCTCCCTTCCTTAGGCTGGGGGAGGGACCTTTAGACATGGGTGGGCTTGCACTCCTGTCCTCCACACTGATCACTGCTTGCTACTCATCTGCATTTGGAATACATATAGGAACCATCACTCGAAGAAGAAGAGGTTACTTTTCCTGTAAGTGGAGGTTCTTCAAGATGTGTGGTCCCTATTTGTATTCCAATACCCGCCCACCGTCCCCTCTGCTGAGGACAGTGCTGCTCAGCAGTAAAAGAGTGACTGAGGGGGAATCATCCCACACAGCCTCATATAACCTCACCTGGAACACGGGGTTATATACAATGTACATGTGGGTCAACGGACACTGCTACAGAAATCTTCCAGCTCCAGCATATGTCACCCATTCTCACCCGTGTTTGGAATACACATAGGGACCACACATCTCAAAGAACCTGCAATTATAGGTAAGTAACCTCCTCTTTTTTAAAAGTACTGCATTCTCCATACAAACTCTGCAGCTTTTTAAAAAAACATTTTTTACATATTTTGGTGCACTTAATCTGGGAATGTGACTCTTTATAGTAAAAGTAGCACTGAATTTTTACCCTCCCCCCATTATCCAAAAGGGATTCAGAACCACCTCCACTTAAATTAAAAATGTTTTAAGGCAAAGTGATTTTGTGTTTTTTAACAAAAAAATATAACTCTTCATCTATTTAAGGGCCCTATTCTCAAAGCAATTACAGGTGAACTACACTTGAGTTTTGCAGATAGCAGAAAAATCACAAAATTGAATGAGCCCTCTGGGAACACATTTAATGATTTGAGTGCTAGTGTTATCTATATAAAAGACCTTTTGTAAATTGAACGTTGAAGATAAAATTTTGAAAATCTTTTAATCTCTTTATTATTATTATTATTTTTTATTATTTAATTTTTCATTATTTTGTAAACATATTGAAGAAAGCATTTTAAAAAAAGATTCCTGGAAGCCACGTGGAACTGGTAGTGAATACCTGCTGTTGAATTCTTCAATACATTAGACTGTATTAAAATTGCAATAGTTGTAAACCATGAACGGTCTGATTGGGTGAGAACCCTAATTCGTGTGTTGGTGAGCATTTACTCACAGGAGCAGGCCCAATTAAATGAACATTAGTAACAGTTCTACATTTGCACCTGACGTAACCATAGCATTTTGCAGAATTACACAAATCCTCACAGGTTGCCTGTAATCATCCCATGTGTGTCCTACTTTATCTGTATGAGATCAGTTTTTGTGTTTTGTGCCATCTTTGGCTAGAGAGATTAAGTTTGGAGAACTAACACAGAATAGAAGAGTGAATAAATGTATTTAGAGATAGTGTTTCTAATTAGTTTTACACAAAGTTTTATACAGTACCTTACCAACTTTTTTACTATTATTCTGTTGCAAGTTTTGATTACCACACAAGAGAAATGCAAAGCTGTACAGCAAATGCTAGTGAGCTGAAGATCAAAGTCTACAGCAGGGGTCGGCAACCTCTGGCATGCGGCTCGACAGGGTAAGCACCCTGGCGGGATGGTCCAGTTTGTTTACCTGCTGCGTCGGCAATTTCGGCCGACTGCGGCTCCCACTGGCCACGGTTCGGCTTCCCAGGCCAATGGGGGCTGCGGGAAGCGGTGCGGGCTGAGGTATGTGCTGGCCATGGCTTCCCGTCACCTGTATTGGCCTGGGACGGCGAACCACAACCAGTGGGAGCCGCGGTCAGCCAAATCTGCCGACGCGGCAGGTAAACAAACTGGTCCGGCCCACCAGGGTGCTTACCCTGGCGAGCTGCGTGCCAGAGGTCGCCGACCCCTGGTTTACAGTAATATAGTACTGCAATCTGAACTAGAGATGAGTGAACTGATTTGCATAAGACAAGCATCAACATAAATCTTTGCCGAGAGTCAAATGCATCTGAGGCTCAAATATTTTGGTGTTCAAAATTTTTTTGTGAGTATTTCCCTCTGTTATTTTCCCCCTCTTTTGTTTTGTTCCATTTATTTCTGTTTGTGAATAGATCTTCATGCTTCCTGATTGTGGCTGCACCCCTAAACAGAAGTCCTATATAACACTGCAGAAAGATAGTGTCGAAATATTTCTAGCCTGTCTGGAAGTAGGAAGTATATTGGATTGCTTCTTGTAGCCATCAATTGACCGCAACAAATGTTCTGTGGTTATCTCTAGCACATTGTGGCATGGCGACTCCTGCTGGCTGTCTCAGGAATTAGCTTTTTCCAGCCCGGAGTGCCCCCTGCAGGCCGGTGTCTCACCTGCTGCTGGCCCCCTGTCCCTCCCGGACCCCGGTGCCCCTCTACTTCAGGGTTCTGCCCCCCAGCAGCAACCCACTGTCTCTGGGTCTCCCTTCCCAGGGGAACCCCCAACCCTCTATCTCTACCTTGCCTCAGTGGCTACTGCCAGTCATAATCTAGCCCCCACTCCCTGGGACTGACTGACTAGTCTGTAAACCACTCATCATTAGCAAGGAGGTTAGGCACAGGCAGCAGGTCCTATCTGTGGGCTGTCCCGCCAGTACCTATTTGGCCCTTTTAGCAAAGCCTGCAGCCTGGGGGTTTTCCTGGCTGGAGCTCCCCAGCTCCCTTTGCCCTTCGCAAGCACTGCTCCACCTCAGCTGCCCTTCTCAGCTCCCAGGCAGCCAGGTCCCTCTCTCTCCAGAGTGTGTGTTTTCAGTCTCTGGCCCTCAGCCTTCTCATAGGGCCAGCCATGGCCTGATTGGGGCCGTGGCCCCACCTGTGGCTTCTTCCTCCAATCAGCCTAGCTTTTCCCCCGCCCCAGCCCTCTCCCCAGAGCTATTTTAAGCCCTTCAGGGCATGAGCGGGGTGACCACCCCACTACATGCGTATTCTAGATACATTTACATTTTCACTCGAGAAGAGGAACTGATAACAGGACTGGAATTAGAACAATACATCTGGTTACCAGATATGTAGTGGCAGGTTGGCTGAGCACTAATGCTTGGCTGTCTGTTTTTATACTGCACTTATCCTCACAGTATAAAATAGAGTGCCTCACACGTTAATAGTAAGGATCACCTTCTTTTCTCCCTTCTCCAGGCAGAGAGAATCTTTGTTTTGAATGTGTATTTAATGCTGTAAAGCCAGGTCATGAAAATGTGTTTCACATTTTGTCCTGAAAGTAAAGAGGATAATGGCTATTGTAATGTGTTTGCAGTGTGAATGCCATGGTCCTGCAACAACTACCGAGGAAGCTTTATATCCAGCACTCACTATACCATTCTTGTAAACCGTTCCTTATATCTTGGGAGAAAAGGGTCAGGTGGTAGAGTGTGTGTCAGTCTCTAAGGCAGTTTGGGTCATTGCCGTGGGAGGCTTGACATTTGAGTCACATGCTTGTACTATTAGGATTGTATCAGAGCAGTGGATGAGGCAGTTTAGAATAGAGATGTGGTGGTTGAGAAACTAAAAGATGTTGTTTCTTAGAGAAGGAAGCAAAATATCTGGTGTTTGGGGCTTGGTAGGTATATAGGGTGATGAGACATCAAGTGTGAAAAATCAGGACGGGGGTGGGGGGTAATAGAAGGCTATATAAGAAAAAGACCAAAAATTGGGACTATCCCTATAAAATTGGGACATCTGGTCACCCTATAGGTATATAATGACTACTGATGATAGAGGAGTTAGCATTTCTGCATGGTGTGTATTTGGAAACGAAAAGAGAGAGTATAGTGTTTTGATAGTGAACAAATAAATTTAAACTTATGACTGCTTTGTCTGATTAACTTCCATTTTGATGGGAAAATTTGCAGTACCTACCTATTGATTGGTTTGAACGTTAAAGATTGCCTCCACCAGGGAAAAGGGGAAAGAGGCTTACATTTGAATCTTAGGTCTCCTCACTTAATCCTGTCAGAGCAAATATTGACACTATTATTTAAAATCTTTAACATTTAAAACTAGGTTTAATCCATGACTCTTTAGTCTTGCACACTAAAGTTCAACTTGATGAATCCAATAAATTGTTTTCTCCCATGATATTTCTGGGGTTTGCTACAGAAAGGTGCATGGAGAGGAGATAATAGAAGACTGTTTGGACTCTGAATATATACCAGTATGTTTCTGGGTATCTTAATTCAGAAACTCTTTATCCAATTCATTTAAAATTTTGCTGGAAAAATTCTAACTCACCCCAAGACCAAAACAGCCTAGTGTTGCTGTTGGATAGTGTTGCTAATGGCTACACTTTTGTGGATTTTAGATTTGGACTAGGTCAAACCCAGACTCAGAATGACATTTAAAAAAAATCTGCAAAATTAAGTTTTTCTTGTAGAAAATTTCAGTTGTGCAAAAACTGCATTTTCTGTCCAAAAAATCTTCCTGACATGTTTCAATCCAGCTGTAATAATAATATATGTAACTTATCTAGAGATCTTGCAATAAAAATCACTTTACAAGTATAAATAAATAAAATATATACATTGTGATTATTAATCAGCCAGAAGACTCACTATTGGCAAAGTACTTTTATGCAGAGACTGGTATACTGCCTGTCTAACACAAAGATGTGACAAACAAAGTTTTTAATTATGTTTCAGATTTTGTCTTAGTTTTAAATATCCTTTATAATCTGCCTGTTTCTATACACTAATCTTCAACATTTTTTAAAAAGAAAACACAGCAGAAAAGGAGAGTTTCCAATTAAAATTAATGGAAGAAATAAACATGGACTAGAATACCAACTTGAAGAAGCAGTGAATTCCAATCACTCATTTCAACACTAGTGATATCTATTTTAGTCTGTTATACTCAGGTGGACCAAAAGAGAAACATACTAATTGTACCACTGCAATGCACTGGTGATTCTTAGTAATGTTTTGGTTTTCCTGGGAGTTATACTCAGTGGTATCAAAAAATGTTAACAAATGATGTGAAATGTTTTGATACAACATTCGGGATGTCTTAAAGTAACTTTAAAACTACCTGCAGGGTTTCGATCAATAGAGTTGCTCCAGTTTTACACCATTGTGACTGAGCTTGGCCTACTGTATTACCCAACAGTACATTAAGGCATAAACTTGGAGTGTAAAATAGCAAATTGGCTTAGAAATTCTCAAATACTGTGAATCAGAGTGAGGATCTCTTTGCGCTTGTGCAAGTTACAGACACAGCTCTAATTTTACTGTTTTTAGAAATGGAGAGCAGAAACTAGTAGGAAAAAAGGAACAAAAATTCCATTCATACCAATATATACAACTATACATCATCAGCCTGACTACAGGAAATAACACTTTTTGAATGCATTTTAGAATTTTCTTTCATAGCTTGGCTATTGTTTTATAACATAGCCTGAATTGTAATTACAAAGTCAGAAACTTCTTAACATTGAAGGTGTACAGAGAACTATGGGTTCATTGTTTCATTGAAGATATTAATCTAGACAGCTGATTGAGAACCAACTGGTCAGTACCAGAGGGGCAAAAAAGTGTTATTGACAAGTCTGAAAAGACTCAAGTGGAGTAGTGTTAACTAGCTTGAACATGCAAGTGCCATTGTGATGAATGTGTAAAACTTTTTTTTTAAAGCCAATTATACTGCTTTTGTGTAGGGCTTGGAGATCAGCCAGATCAGTCACATGCACAAAACATCCTTGGATCTGTATCATTTAAACAAGAACTGCAGAAAATGTAATAGCAATGCTGAAGTCTTTTATTCCACTCTACCAAGAGAAGCTTATTTTTCTATATCACTATCAGAGTTGTGTTTCGTTTTGTTAAAAAAAAAAAAACCCAAAACTATAAAGTAATAAGGTGGTGCAGAGGAGTGGGAAAAGTGGGGGGAGGAAGCCATTATATAATTATTGTAAATGGTTCCCCCATCTTCTGTAATATAAATACCAATGTTATACACTGTTAGGACTACCTCCAGGAAAAAAACATATAAGTTAGCCCCCTTGGGTTTGCTTGTGCATTGAACCCACTCTCTTGTTCTAGGAAGGCAACTACTCTGTTAAAGTCACATTCATGTGAGTTGCTGAAATATAACAGTGTGCTTTTATTTTCCTTCTGAACTCTTCCTTTAGTAGTAAAATAGGTCTAAGAAATACATTTTTACTGTATGGTTCTACATGTCTCTTTTTTAATGAATAAGACAAAGTCCTGAGGAAACCTAGTACTGGAAGAGGATGATGGAGATGCAGCACTCTTCCCTCTGTATCAGTATTCAGACAGTATTACTGAATGCTGATTCTGAAGGGTTTTTTTTATTATCATTATTATTCCAAAAAGGGCTTAAATACTAAAGTCCCAGTTTCAGAAGGCATTTGACTTAGACTCATAGACTTTAAGGTCTGACTTCCTGCACAATGTAGGCCACAGAATCTCACCCACCCACTCCTGTAACAAATCCCTTACCTATGTCTGAGCTATTGAAGTCCTCAACTTGTGGCTTAAAGACTTCAAGGTGCAGAGAATCCTCCATCAAGTGACCTGTGCCCCTCGCTGCAGAGGAAGGCGGAAACCCCGCAGGGCCTCTGCCAATCTGCCCTGGAAGAAAATTCCTTCCTGACCCCAAATATGGCGATCAGCTAACCCCTGAGCATGTGGGCAGGAAAGAATTCTCTGTAGTAATTCTCTCAGATCCCACCCCATCTAACATGCCATCGCAGGCCATTGGGCATATTTACGACTAATAGTCAAAGATCAATTAATTGCCAAAATTAGGCTATCCCATCATACTATCCCTCCCATAAATTTATCAAGCTTAGTCTTGAAGCCAGATATGTCTTTTGCCTCCACTGCTCCCCTTGGAAGGCTATTCCAGAACTTCACTCCTCTGATGGTTAGAAACCTCCGTCTAATTTCAAGTCTAATCTTCCTGATGGTGAGTTTATATCCATTTGGTCTTGTGTCCAAATTGGTACTGAGCTTAAATAATTCCTCTCTCTCCCTGGTATTTATCCCTCTGATATATTTATAATCATATCTCCCCTCAGCCTTCTTTTGGTTAGGCTAAACAAGCGAAGCTCTTTGAGTATCCTTTCATAAGACAGGTTTTCCATTCCTCAGATCATCCTAGAAGCCCTTCTCAGTACCTGTTTCAATTTGAATTCATCATTCTTAAACATGGGAGACCAGATCTGCACACACTATTCCAGATGAGGTCTCACCAGTGCCTTGTATAATGGTACCAACACCTCTTTACTGGAAATACCTTGCCTGATGCATTCCAAGACCACATTAGCTTTTTTCATAGCCATATCACATTGGTGGCTCATAGTCATCCTGTGATCAACCAATACTCTGAGGTCCTTCTACTCCTCTGTTACTTCCAACTGATGGGTCCCCAGTTTATAACAAAAATTCTTGTTGTTAATCCCTAAATGCACGACCTTGCACTTTTCACTATTAAATTTCATCCTATTACTATTACTCCAGTTTACAAGGTCATCCAGATCTTCCTGTATGATATCCTGGTCCCGATCTGTATTGGCAATACCTCCCAGCTTTGTGTCATCTGCAAACTTTATTAGCACATTCCCACTTTTTGTGCCAAGGTCAGTAATAAAAAGATTAAATAAGATTGGTCTCAAAACCGATCCCTGAGGAACGCCACTAGTAACCTCCTTCCACCCTGACAGTTCACCTTTCAGTATGACCCATTGTAGTCTCCCCTTTAACCAGTGACTTATCCACCTTTCAATTTTCATATTGATCCCCAGCTTTTCCAATTTAGCTAATAATTCCCCATGTCGATCCGTATCAAATGCCTTACTGAAAACGAGGTAAATTAGATCCACCGTGTTTCCTTTGTCTAAAAAATCTGTTACCGTCTCAAAGAAAGAGATCAGGTTGGTTTGGCACGATCTACCTTTTGTAAAACCATGTTGTATTTTGTCCCAATTACCATTGACCTCAATGTCCTTAACTACTTTCTCCTTCAATTTTTTTCAAAGACCTTGCATACTACAGATGTCAAATTAACAGGTCTGTAGTTACCTGGATCACTTTTTTTCCTTTCTTAAATATAGGAACTGTTAGCAATTCTCCAGTCATATGGTACAACCCCTGAGTTTACAGATTCATTAAAAATTCTTGCTAATGGGCTTGCAATTTCATGTGCCAGTTCCTTTAAAATTCTTAAATGAAGATTATCTGGGCCCCCTGATTTAGTCCCATTAAACTGTTCGAGTTTGGCTTCTACCTCGAATGTGGTAATATCTACCTGCATATCCTCATTCCCATTTGTCATCCTACCATTATCCCTAAGCTCCTCATTAGCCTCATTAAAGACTGAGGCAAAGTATTTGTTTAGATATTGGGCCATGCCTAAATTATCCTTAACAGCATATGCTTTAAATTAAGACATGTTGAAGTCCTTTCTGGAATAGTGATGCTTTCCTGACAATATTCTACAAAGTTGATATATCAGCATCTTTAACATATTTAAATACTGGTGTCATAGGTTTCACCCCCACTCTGAACTTTAGGGTACAGATGTGGGGACCTGCATGAGAACCTGTAAGCTTAATTACCTGCTTAGATCAGGTTGCTGCCACCACCAAATGGTTTAAACACACGTTTATGGGAAAGTCATTTGGAAACTTTTCCTTCCCCTCCCCACCAATTCCCTGGTGAACACAATCCAAAATCCTTGGCTCTTAAACCAAGGAGACATTACTCATCCCCCCTTTCCTGGCAGGATTGGAGTTTAATTTCCCTTTCCCCCACCAATTCCTGGTGAGTCCAGATCCAACCCCCTTGGATCTTGAAATAAGGAAAAATCAATCAGGTTCTTAAAAAAAGACTTTTAATTAAAGAAAAAGAAAGGTGAAACGAAAACCTCTGTGAGATTAACATGCAAGGAAATCTCACAGACAACAGATTCAAAAGACAGAGGAGTCCTCCCTGGGCAAAACCTTAAAGTTACACAAAAGAAAAACCCAATTTAAATCTCCCTCTTATGCAAAAGAAGTCACAAAAGAAAATAAACATAATCTAATTCATTCCTTCTCTAATACTACCCTGGTTGATTCCTGGATCTTTTCACTCCGGCACACACACTTACAGAATGGACTGAACACAGGCCTTTTTCCCTCCTTCCTGTTTGAAAGTATCTTATCTTCTTATTGGTCCTTCTGGTCAGGTGTCAGCTAGGCTATGTGAACTTCTTAACCCTTTACAGGTAAAAGAGGAATTAACCCTTAACTGTCTGTTTATGACAACTGGCAATTGCATTCACCCTTTCTCAGATTTTCGTTTTTGTTTTATTTAGATAAGGAAACCCCTTCTTGTGCAAATATGTTTTTCCTCCGGGTATAACTCTTACTTCTGCCACTAGAAGATGGCTGTGACACAGTGGAAAGTGATATGGACAATGAATTTCTGTATAAACGTGCAGGACTCACCTCTGCGGCGCCTCCTGCTAGTTGTCTCAGGGAATTAGCTCTTTGATGCAGGAGCGCCCTCTGCAGGCCAGTGTCCCGCTTGTTTCCAGCCCCGTGTCCCTTCTGGACCTCGGTGCCCTTTTATCTGGGGTGCTGATCCCTGGCAATACCCCCACCAGTCTCTATGGGTCTCCCCTCTCTGGGAAACCCCCAACCCTCTAATCCTCACCTTGCCTCAGCCTGGGCTACTGCCAGCCATCACAAAGCCCCCGGTCCCTGGGGCAGACTGCAGTGTAAAAGCCAATCATAGGCAAGGGGGGTTGGACCTGCTGCCTTCCTCTGCCGCCCAGTACCTCTACGGGCCTTGGTCCAGGCCCTGCAGCCTGGAGAGTTGCCAGCCTGGAGCTCCCTTAGGTCTCCCCAGCCCTGCTTCACTTCCAGTACCCTTTCTGCGGGCAGCCGGGCCTTGCTCTCTCCCAGCCTGGAGAGAGACTTCTCTTGGGCCTCCGGCTCACAGCCTTTTTATAAGGGCCAGCTGGGCCCTCATTAAGCCAGCCACAGCTGTGGCTGCTTTCCAATCAGCCCAGCCTTTCTCCTGCCACAGCCCTCTCCCAGGGCTGTTTTAAGCCCTTCAGGGCAGGGGCAGGGTAACCACCCCGCTACAATCACCTATTGCCTTTGTGCAGATGCTGCATCTGTCTGTTCTTCTAAGTTTTGCCCCAACAAAAAACAAAAACAAAAGCATCTTTTTTCTCATCTCATTGAAAAAAATTAGATAGTTTTTGTTTTCATCCACTTTCTTAGGCTCTGGCAGAACAGTGCCATTATAGAATGTGCAGACACTACTAGGACTGAGTATAATCTATGGATTTATTTGGAGACTAAACAAAAATAATTGAATAATATGTGACAAATAACAACAAACCTTGCTGAATAATGTATTTGATTAATTATATTCAATCAGATGTCATCAGTAGTGTATCAATGACAATGCAACACAAAATGTTTAATACTCGCACTTAGCGGCTTTATGTAAACAATGAACAGGATGGGTGGCAAGAAGAGTTGCTCAGCACTGCCTTCTGGGATGTGGGACTTCTCAGATGGAAACAATCTAACCTACTGGATGGCCACCCTAGTCACACCTGTAAAATCTCTAGTTGAATGGTACACGGTGCATAAAGCTACTCATTTGCATATGGCTTTGTATTTTTAAAATATATTTACCAATTGAATGTACATCCATAAAATGATTTATAGTCACTTTGTCATATAATGAGAACTTTTGCATAGCTCTACTTGTGAACAAAGCCAGAGTTAGAACTCTGAGGTTTCTGCAGGTGATCTCCATGTAGATTAAGCAACTGTTTTTTAACTATTTTTTAACTGTTTTAACAACACCTCTACCCCGATATAACGCGGGTTCCCATGCAACACGGTAAAGCTCTCACACGCTGCTCTGAGCAGCATGTTAAGGGTGCTGGGCCAGGCCAGGGCGAAGGGGTTTGATAAGGGGCAAAGGGTCTCAGAGGCAGTCAGGGGCTTCCCCCCCCCCAGGGTCTGGGGGGCAGGAGCTGTGGGAGGGCACTTTTGAGGGCCCCGCAGTCCTAGAATGGCCTGGGGGATTAGCGGCGGGGCTGGGAGTAGCCCACTCTGCTTCTCTCGCCCCGGCCCCAGCTGTGTCACTCTGAGGGGACGCTTTGGGGAAGGGATCCCCCTGCACTCACCAGCATCAGTGGAAGCGGAGCCGCCCAGCCCCAGCCTGTTCCACTCCATCAGCTCCCAGCCGCAGCGCTCCGCTTCTGGCCGCAGGTAAGTATGGGGGGCATCCTTTCCCCAATCTCCCTGCACTCACTGGCGGTGGGAAGCAGAGCAGCCCAGCCCCAGCCAGCTCCACTCCGCCAGCTCCCAGCCGTGACACTCCGCTTCCCACCGCAGGTGAGTGCGGGGGGGCATCCTTTCCACAACCTCCTAGGGTGACCAGATGTTAAGGGGAAAATATCGGGACCACCAGGGGAGACTTTTTTTTTTTTTTTTACACTCACCCGTCCGAGACTTTGGCGGCAATTCGGCAGAGAGTCCCTCAGTCGCGGACAGTGTTCTGCGGTATTTCGACAGAGGGTAATAAACCTTGCCACCGAAATAGCACCGAAGACTGTTAGCGACTGAAGGACTCTGCCAAATTGCCACCGAAGACCAGGAAACAAAATATCAGGACAAATGGCATCCCGACCGTACTCTGGTTGGGACGTGGGACAAACTCCTCAAAATCGGGAGAGTACCGATTTTATCAGGACGTCTAGTCACCCTACAACCTCCCCACATTCACCGACAGCGGGAAGCAGAGCGCCACGGCTGGGAGCTGGCGGAGTGGAGTGGGCTATGGCCGGAGGGGTTGGAGGAGTCAGGGGACAGGGAGGTTGGGTAGGGGGTGGGGTCCTGGGGGTGAGTAGGGAGGGGGTCTCTGGAGGGGGCGGTCAGGGAACAAGGACAGAGGAGGCAAAGCAAGTTTGATATAATGCAACCTGTAACGCAGTGAGATTTTTTTGTCTCCCAAGGACTGCGTTATATCGGGGTAGAGGTGTATTTTTTTGCCTAGTCCAGCTACCAAAGTCTTGTTATAATGGAGAGATAAAGTCTAGCATTAATTAAGATATTTAGGTGAAAAAAATGGACAAAAATGGGGAAAAGAAAAAGATAAGAAATCAACTTGTACAATTAGAATGTTTTACATGGCTAAAAAAGATCAGGCATAAAACAAAATAATAAAGTTAAGATTAGAAAAGCAAACTGAAATTTACAACTCCCTTTAAAGTATCATTATTGGGGCAATACATGTAGGAAATTCATTTATGGGAACTATTTGAGGAACTGTTTCAATTGATTAACTATGCCAACATTCTTTTTCTTCCTTCAAGATAAATCCTGTATGTCTTGCCAAAACATGTGTAGTAGGAAATAAATTTGAGTTACACTGGGTAACAATACAATAGTTTCTGAATTGTTAATGTCCTAATAGAAGTCAGTGTGATGGATTGACTTTGAAAGATGTGGCAATGTCATCTTAGGCAGACACAAGTTTGTAATGTATATAGCAGAAAAATATTTGTCTAATGTGAAGCCATCAAACAGTACTTTAAATTTCAGCATAAAAAGGATACTGAGGGTGATATATCTAACAT
The DNA here is from genome assembly GCF_016161935.1 of Mauremys reevesii. Classification (NCBI taxonomy): domain Eukaryota; kingdom Metazoa; phylum Chordata; order Testudines; family Geoemydidae; genus Mauremys; species Mauremys reevesii. The sequence goes on from NC_052623.1 coordinate 284,154,635, forward strand.
TCAATAAGTCTGATATACATTCAATATCAGTATCTTGAATATTAGAATTACTGTATATAAAATTGAAAATGTATATACCGTTAGTCTTCAGTTTGCTACAAAGTCTCTAAAGAGTGATCAGATTCATTATTCATTTTCAAACAGTCTCTTGCTGGGGTATGTAAGGATTTTAGTGATGAGCAAACTTCATCCTTAGCATACTTCCACTGAAGTGTAACACATGAAGCAGCAGGGAAAGAGTTTAGAGTGTCAGGGACAGAGTAAGTGTTTCATCTATTTTCCCCAATGGAGACTCTGGATCTTTCTTTCTTTTTTAGGGTTTGTTGTTGTTGTTTGTACCTTGGAGATGAACCATCTCCCCTAATACCAGCAAATTGGGAGAGTTATGGACCATCACTGGTGGTAGGATTTATGGAGTGATAATGGTCAATTCCTTGTCTTCCCCGTATTGGATTCTTGTAGGGAAACAGCCTGCCACCCTTCCATTCCATCAGATCTATTTGGAAGATTTGGGAGACATTTTGGGCTTGAAAATTAATGCTTGTGAATGGAAAAGTGTGTGTGTGAGGGGGAGAGGAGGGACAATGGTAGGGGAGGGGGAGAAGAGGGAGAAATATGCTGTACATTTCTGCTGTTAATAAGTTTTTGCAGCTGCTCCACAGAATGTCATAACAAATAAAATATATTGTAGAATGCATTAAAGATGTATTTGAAACTGAATCTCTTTTTTTTAATCAATAAGATACAACTTGCCTGACAATTTGTGACAAAGAGCTGATATTTTTAAATCAGCCCATTCTGCTATCAGTACACCAATTTCTAAATTGAATGAAAACTCTGTGCCTATCTCCCTTTTACATTACTGCTGGTTCATAGGAGATACTCATCAAATCCAAGAGGACAGATTGGAAAATAATTGGAATTTTAGGTGAATAAATGACTAAATTCTCCTTCAGAGTAATCTATAGAGCCTTAGTATTTTTCCTAAAACTGTAAACAAGCTTTTTACGGTAGATCCCTCTTGCAAAGGCTTAAAATATCTGATTTGTCAAAGTCAACACCTCAGCTAATTTTTTGCAAAATGTCAAACCCTGAACTATCATCTATTTCTTTGTGCATTACAGTGTAGGCAAGAAGATGTACAGTGATAAAAGTAATTGGCAAAACATCAGATTATTATTGTTTTGTGGGCATGTCTATAGGAACAGGTGGAGGAAACAGGTGAGGAAAAAAATAATCCAAATTTTTCCAAGGTTTCTGGGAGCCATACGTTTCAACTTCTCCACACCCCTTTAGATTAATCTGTGTCTATAGTTTTGCAGTATCTTTGGATATATCTTCAGCTTTATGGAATTTATATAACAGTCTCACTATAAATATGTATATGGACTTCCTTTATAATTATTTACATGTAGCAAACCTAAACCTTTGGGCTCATCTGGGTTAATGCTGTTCGTTGCCTAGTAGGGGTGTTCTCCTGTGTAGGTTTCCCTGTACATGCAAATGTCCTCTTTATTGGGAGAGGAAAAGCACAGCTAAAGGGTCTGATTTAAGCTGACAATAGCAAAGATACTTATTGTTTAAGCCTTAACTTCACTTTTCTGGCTCTTACTTATTTACTTCTGGACACATTTGAAATGCATTCTTTCCTGTATTCACATTTATTTTAAAGAACAAATCTAAAATGAAACATCCAATTGAAATGGTCTCAGCTGTCGATGGGATTTCTGAGAGCTATTCCATGGGATGGCTGTAATATCTCCAAAAAAAGCAACTAAGACCTCAGTGGAAGTGCCTAAGTCTGGTGAGATATTGGGGAAAACTTTTCAAAGATAGTTGAGCATGGAATAGGATTCCAACAGAAGTTTTAGAATCCCCATCACTGGAGGATTTTAAGAATATGTTAGACAAACACCTGTCAGGGTGGTCTAGATTTATCTGGTCCTGCCTCAGTCAGGGGTATGGTCTAAATGACCTCTTGAGGTCCCTTCTAGCCCTACATTTCTATGATTCCATGATTTTTTATATAGGGAACAGCCCAAGATCCAGTCCTGCCCCTGCCAGCTCATCTTTCAAAGCTCTCCCTTTGGGTTAAAATCCACATGGGACTAACCTCCTCTGTGTGATCTCACTGTGTTCCCACTTCAGCTGCTTCCATCCTAGCTTGGGCAGGGGCTGGGTTGGGTGGCCTCTTCGTCCCCTCCTGTAATGTGGTATATTATGCAATCAGTAAGTTCATTGCTGTTTGTGTTATTACATTTTAAAAACAGAACAGCAGTGCTTAATGTTGTGTGGTTAAGAAGTGGGTTGTTTCCAGAGCCCTATGATTAAGGAGTGCCGTGTTGGGGGCTTGTTTTGAGGGCCAACAGGGCTTGTTGTTGACAAACCTGACAACCCTTGCATTCCCTCAAATTTGGCCTGGCCTTAGTCGTTTCATGATGAAAGGGTATCTGGACCAACCCTATATGTGTGATGCTGTGAGCCGGTGCTTTCCCCCCGACCCTTGTACCATAACCTCCAAACCATCAGAAGTCTTGCTGCACTCCCCCACCCCCTAGAAAGTTGCTGAGGCCCCTGGTTGAGCACCTCTGTTCTAGGGAGTAGGAGAGGGGCAGCACAGTGAAGTTTTGCCTAGGGCAGCAATTGTCTTGTAAATCACATGGTCAGTCTGGGCCAGGAAGGTGAGCCCCCTGCCACGCCCCAATTTCCATAGTGCACAGAGACTCCAAATTCTTTAACCTGGGCCTACTTTTCAACACAGTGCCATATAAAAGAAATAGGACAGCAAATAAAAATATAATCAGGAGAGAATTTAAGGTGGCAGTTGATAAATAACTGAGGAACATATTAATCCATTTACGGTCTTAAGAATAATAATTAAAAACAAGTAAATTAACACTGCTGTCGTGATGATTATGTGGGGTTGCTGATGTTGTTGGATTTTGTGTTGTGGAATACAGTTTAGAAGCTGCAATGATACAAATAATAACTTGATAAATAATAGCTAAAGTTGAACACAGAAAAATGTCTAGAAAGTACTAAACAGGAAATGGAAACTCCATGCGACACTAAGCATATTAAAATTTATATTCCACCAATTCTGACCCATAATCATTACTATTAGAGTTATATGAAAAAGCTAGAAAGTTTGCATGGATTGCATTGCTCCAGTACCTATGCAATAAAGCAAACCCCGTTGTTCAGAGGCTGTTTTACATTCTAAAATCTAATAATTCAAGTTGATTTCCTGTCAGTCTTTTCCTGATATGAAGTTAGATTTTTTCATACCTGTTTGTGGCCATCTGAGATTACACAAAGTAAGGAAAAATATCAAATTATAGGCCAAAGAGCAAAAAATGTGTGTGTTTACCTGTGCCTGTTCTACATTTGTATAGTGCATACTGGCATTTGGAATAAGCCAATATGAAAAATCTATAAATAATGCATTCTTTTCAAATGGCAAATTGTATTTATCTAGCTCCCGTGCAATTTTATTGTTTTTAATCATTTGTTATTTTTAAGCCAAGTGACTTTCTAGTATAGTTATGAAAAAACATTAAAGTTTAAAAAAAAAAATCTGTAAAGTTCCTTACTAAAGAGTGTATGTTTTGTCACATTCCTCAGCATAGTATTTATACTTAAATATTAAAACAGGCATAAAACCGTCTTTAAGTGAATCTCTAACCAATTCTCTCTTGAAGTAGCTCTTTCTAATGCATATTTGGTCAATATATTAACTGACAAAAGAAAGGCTGCAAACTAAAGCAATAACTTCAAATTAGAAACTTTGACTCAGAGAGAAATGACTTTCTCACTTGAAATCATATTGAAAGTCTCAATAGTGATCTTTTTTTATTCAATCCATTAAATTTTCAAAATGCCTGCCATGGAACAGCGCAGCCACCATACTCCAGCCTTCAAAGGATCGCTGGGTGTCCCGTCCCCCAAGAATCCAGGCAAGGACAGATGAGTTCATGGATGCTTGTGGGGAGTGGAAGAGGGGCTCCAACTGCCCTGGCCCCACTACATCCTATGAACTCTTCCCTGTTCCCAGAGCTCCAGTTCAATAGTTTTGCACTCTCTAGGGCAGAGGTTCTCAAAATGTGGTCCATTCAGGTGGTCTGTGGATCATTCCCTCTAAGGGCTAGTCTACACTTACCTGCCGGGTTGACACGGTGAGTTCGACTTCTCGGAGTTCGAACTATCGCGTCTAATCTGGACGCGATAGTTCGAACTCCGGAAGCACCGCGGTCGACTCCGGTACTCCACCACTGCAAACGGCGGTGGCGGAGTCGACCTTGGAGCCGCGGACTTCGATTCTGCGTCGTCTGGATGGGTGAGTAGTTCGAACTAGGGTACTTCGAATTCAGCTACGCTATTCACGTAGCTGAATTTGCGTACCCTAGTTCGACCCCGCTTCTTAGTGTGGACCAGCCCTAAGATGCACACCTGGGCGGCTACATACGAGAGAACGAAGGGCTAGCCACCTAATTAGTGGAGCCGTGCAGGCATGGCTCCACTAATTAGGTGCCTGGACCCTGGAGAAGATGCACATGTAAGGTGAGGTGGTGGCCTTGGGAGGAGTAGGACGTAGGTGGGAGGGGGCAGTGGGGTACAAAGAGGAGATGGAGGGAATTTGGGACGTGCAGGGTTGTGGCAGCCAGAGAAAGAGGTGACTTTCTCCAGCTCCAGGGCTGCCAGGGCCGGCTCCAGACACCAGCAGAGCAAGCGTGTGCCTGGAGCGGCAAGCTGGGGGGGATGGCATGCTGGTCGTCATGAGGGCAGCAGTCAAGGAGCCTTCGGCGGCGTTTCTGCGGGAGGTCCGCCGGTTCTGCAGCTTCGGCGGCAATTTGGTGGCGGGTATGCCGAATCCGCGGGACCAGTAGATTACCTACAGAAACGCCGCCGAAGACTGCCTGACTGCCGTGCTTGGGGTGGCAAAAAAACATAGAGCAACCCCTGAGAGCTGCAGCTGGTGGGGAGAGATGGCCCTCCTTCCCAGCCTCAGCTCTGTGGCTGCTGTAGCAGGGGAGACACCCCCTCCTTCCCAGTCCCAGCTCGGGGGCTGCTGTGGTTGGGGAGAGAAGGCACATCCATCGCATTAGAAAGGTAAGACTACTGATATTTTAATATGAGTTGTGTGCTTTTATTTGTAGAACAAAAAAATGTTTATTATTAAGGGTTTTTTTATATAGCGCTTTTATCCAAAGTGCTTTACAATAGTTAGCTAATGGTACAAACAACATTTGAAAAGATCATTAAGTGGTCCACCAAAAAAAGTTTGAGAACCACTGCTCTAGGGTATTCCATCTACCCTTCCCCTCCCCTCTTCAGTTCCATCAAAAGCAGCCCCACACTCACCTCGCATCTCCCCTGTGCCTTTTCTGTAATACCCTGTCAATCCCCATTCAAACCCACCATAGACTTTCTGGATTTTCCTCAAGGAGGTGGGCATTACACCAGAGTAAGACAGGAATTCTCGATTCTATTACTCAAGTACCTTTGTCAAATGTTCTTCACAACCATGAGGGCTAGTAACTTTTTTTTTTTTAGTTTAGATTCTGATGTCATCACATGTCTCTGGGAACCAGGGCTCTTGGCACATGCCACTGTGACTATGCCTTAATAAAGCTGTGCTCATAGATACATCTGAAACTCACTGCAGGAGAGTGCAGCAGAGCTCAAGAAGTTAGCCTAGAAGTTGAGGCCTGGGTTCCATTCCGTATTCCATTTTACACTTCCTGTGTGAATTTGGACAACTCAAGTAGTCTTTCTGTGCCTTGTTCCCCATCTGTAAAATGAGGATAATAGGACTTCCCTACTTTATAGGATTATTGTGTAGTATTGTGCAGTACTGAGATACTATGGTAATGGGGGTCATATAAGGCTCCTACAATAGATTGCATTTTGAATATCTGCACAATCTATGGTGAATGATGTCACAATTTCAGGGTTAAACTGTACTTTTGACACACACACCCCTTGATGTTCCTTTAGGGCACCCACTTAAGGTTTTAGGCTCTTGGGGCGGAGACCCAGGTGTCTCTCCCTTGAGACCAAAGGCTTAGTAGGCTTGCAGTCCTTCTGCACGTCACTGTAATTTCCTAGCAGTTCATACCAGGGTCCAGCAAATGTGGTTAATGCTTTCTCCAGGAGCTACAACAGCGTATACCAGTTAGCAGCCAACCTTCACAAAGCAAAATACATTAATTCTTAGGATAAAAACATTACTGAGCAATATGTGTAATATAAAAAACTATAAAAGTTCCTGTGTACATGCTAAAAGCTTATCAAAGGTTACTCCTTCCCCCCGCCCCCAGTCTTATGGGGCCCTACTAGGCCAAAGTCTTTCAACCCTTCAACAAGGATTTGGGGCCCTGGAACACAAGGTCCTGTCCATTTGTTCATAGGAGCTGACTTATAGTTTTCCCCAGGGGTGCTCCACCTCCACTCCACCTCAAGGTTCCACCCCCCTCCCCCAAGGCCCCACTCTTGCTCTGCCTCTTCCTGCCCCCACTCCACTCCCTCCCCCAAGGTCCGGCCCTCGCTCCACCTCTTCCTGCTCCTGCTCCACCCTCTCCCCGAGGCCCCATTCACTGCTCCCCTCCTCCCCCAGCTGCCAAACAGCTGTTTGGCGGTGGCAGACTAACAGCTGTTTGCAGTATCCCAATTAATTGATCAGGAGTGCCGTCGAACAGCTGTTGCTGGTGGGTGCTGAGTACACACTATTTTTTTTCTGTGGGTGCCCCAGCTTCAGAGCACCCACGGAGTCAGCACCTATGCATTTGTTGGATCAGAGAAAAGGCTCAGAGTCATTTAACATCCAACTTTTTTATCTCAAAAGTCTTTTCTCTGTTTGTCTCTGGAAAACCCAGTTTGAACTAGTATATGCAAACCTCCCAGGGGAGTTGCAACCTAAGTGATCCACCATAATCATCCCTGATTGTTTTTAGTTCTTGGAGGAGATGTGGTATTCATCCTCTCTGGAGTTGCATACTATTTCTGGCACACAAGGATACGTAAACTTAATACAGTACAGTCCCTGAAGATATTGCATGGGATGGCAATATCTTAAGTGGGTGGCACTTAAGAGTTCTTTCTTCCCCCCCTCCCCCTTTTTCCTCCACACATTTGTATCCAGTTTTAAGAGCCTACCTTTCCTAGTAAGTAGATACTAGTAAGACTTTTTTTTGTGATTAATTTGAAAATAATATACATATGTATGTTTGGAATAAATACTTTTCAGGTGTGACAAGTACTTAAATATAAGCCCATTTTTATTTTTTTAAAGCATTTCATGAGTTTTTGAATACTATGACTTTAAAATAGATACTTGTCAAAATTCAGATACACTTAGGTAGATCTTGGCATACCGCTTGCATATAAAATGTTATAAGAATTTTCGTTTGGAAGTGGAAGTTTCTAACATTCTTTGCTAGAATGGATTGGATCTCTACCAACAGCTTAGTGTCTAAAGTTTTAATCATCTAGTGACTGAATTTTTCATTACTAAGCAATTGGCATTTCAGGTTTTAAGAGCTAAATGCTTAGTTGTGTTCTAGAATTAGAGGACGGGGGAACTTGAATATGGTGTTGTCAGGGAGCTGACAACCAGTTAGACACAAGCAAGTTTCTCTCTCTCACTGAGGCAAGGGACTAACACGGTGACTCGGTCTTGGGCACCCCAATAAAGTGTCACACTGTGTCCCATTGTTTCTGTGTCTACATCATCATAGTTGCTAAGAAAAAGTCTGTGGCCTTAGCAGATAAAGCTTTAATCAGAGCTTAAGCTTTCACCAGACAGCACATACACAGGTTTTCAGATGAAACAGCAGGAACCTAGCATCAAACTGAAGCAAAGATTTACATGAAATAAAGAAAATTCTAAACTAAAAAGGGTTGTTACAGGTAATGCCACTAAGTGCAATTCCAGATAAGATGCACCAAAGGAAAATATTTATAAAACACTCCCCCGACTCCTCCAAAAAAACCAGAAGAATGGAACAGGAAAGTGCAATAGATTGAATTAAGCTAAACAGTGAAACTGAACATGAACCCCAAAAAAGTTTATCTTTGGATGTTTGATCTCAGTTTTGGATTGAACCGTCTCTGGAGATGTATCTGCTAAGTGATAGCATTGCACAGTGAGTAGACTGTTAAATTAGAATTTATCCCTAAAAATTAGCAGAGAGTAAAACTGTGTGTGTTTGGGTTGGGTGAGATTGTGAAATGGGCCCTTGGCATTTTAGATATGATGAATATTTATTAGTGTGGTTGCCTTCTAGGAAGAAGAAACACCATAAGGATAGAATTGTAATGAGCTTGCTTTATTGAATTTAGCACATATTGCTAAATTAATTTTGTATAAGCTGTATTTACTACAGAATAGTAGATGCATTTCTTTGATTTTACTGTTACCACTAAATGCCTATACTAGAATACAGGAACAAAATACAGTGGGGTGATTTAGAAAACAAAAACAAACTGTAATAAAATCAGGAAATGATTTTTGCTTCTACAGTAAATGTTCCTTTCATGCTTCTTGAAGTGTGGTATTAATCATGGATGTTGCAACATAACTAAGAAAACATGGGAAACCAGGTTCTTAGAGAAGTAATTGCAACAATTTGGGATTTTTGAACTTTGCTAATTTTTTATAAATGTCTGTACATATCTATTAATGGTAATTCAATTTTGCTTCTTTATAAATATATCTTAATTATTAGTCTTGTTCAGTGCACAAGAAAAGCTTATATATTCAAGGACCAAACAAGATCTACTGTATAATAACAGAGAACAAAAATGAGAAACAAAATTCAACATGGATTGACTGTATACAGAGTAGATGGAGACAATATTTCATCTTTTGTACCTATTATTTGAGCTGGAGGAGATAGTGCTATTTCATCTAGTGACAGATAATGATTGGCAGTGCATCAAGAAAATTACCCCCAACAGTAGTATAAATCCCCAAAGAAAGCACAATTTCTCTATGAAAATGAACAGTTTCACTTTTTTAAATGCACTGTGATTGAAAATCTGTGAACTGTGATCATATTTTGTATTTAAGGCCCCTACTATGAGAACAAAAATATTGTTATATTACCTTGGTGAAAACACAGATGGGTTTTCAGCTATGTTATCACGTTAGGGGGCTGGGGATCCAGGCCCCCTTTTTTTGAGTACTGTCACAAAGTGCTGGGAACCAACAGCTGAGCCACCACTCTGGTCAGAGAAACTGAAACTGTAAATGATTCTGGCGTAGGGGTCAGTAAGGTGGTGGGAATAGCAAATGTAAATAAACTGCACCGGGGTGTTTAACAGCTGAAGGTGTCTGAGTCTGTGTAGACCGACAGCAGAAGACAGGAGCAGGACATTGCCCTGTCACAAGTACTGATACAATCAAATAAGAAGAAGTGTGTTTCTATGCCAAGTGAGGGTTCCCTGGCAACGTCAGTGTCAATTTCTGTTCAGGGTACAATACCATTCATGTCTAAAATGCTATTTATCTTCAGTATAACAAAGTAATTTATGTTCTCAACTCTCTTGTGACCATTGGGTATCTGCTCACCATACATATAATGCTTGACTAGACTGCACTTCAAAACAAAGTATAACTATAAATGTCCATGTTATGTTCAGAACTTATGGCATCATTAACACTGAAATGCCCCTCCATCATCTCCCTTTTTTATACTATTTAATAAAAGAACTGGGAGGTGAAGGCCAAAAGTTATTCACCAAACCACATTTATATTAAAAACCTCAAGACGTTAATGAAAAATCATTAATTGGACTGCAGAAACTGATGCAGCTCAAATCACTGGAGCTTGGACTGTTTAGCGTGGGAATAGCATTCCACTCTTTAAAAAAAAAAATCCAGCTAAAATTGCAGTCCCAGTCTCAAAGAGATGTTCCAAATGCTTTTACCCAGAAGTTCAGAAAGCGCCACCTGTGTCACACTCACTGAGTACTGCCTTCTTCACGTAAGAAGTAATATGCAATTGATCATCAGATTTCTGAAGTGCCCAAAACAGCTACAGGCCGGTCTATTCCAGAGAAGAATCTCCAAATGCCAACGGTGTGAAAAGGCAATGTTGATATTTGATCATATTTTTGTGTTATCCAATTAATTAGCTCTAAACAGCTAACACTATCTGATCATCTACTGTGATAATGGACAAATAACCAACCTGTATAATTAGGGTGGTGGTGTTTCTGATTGCAACTACTGGATGAATACAATGTGTGCTTAGAGCAATTTTATGAGAGTCATATTGGTCTTGTACCATGTGGCAGGGTGGACCCTGCTCCGGGGTTTTAAGGGGTTTAAAATGTGGCCTGACAGAGCTGAGCTGATTGGGGAAGGGAAGTGCTGCTGGGGCCACCCCCCAAACAGAGAGAGGGGCAGGGCCTAAAAAATCAGCCAGCCAGCCAGAGAGAGTCTCTCTCTCTCTCTGGAGAGAGGAGGCCTGGCTGCTGCTTGAGCTTGAGACTATGACCTGGCAGGGCAGGGGCTGGGGGGAGGCTGAGGGAGCTCCAGCCAGCAGGCCCAGCCCAGGCTGTGGCAGGCAGCAGTGGGCCAAAGGGGGTAGGGGGGGGGGGGGCAAGGGGGGGGTAAAACAGGCAGGTCAAACTTTGCCTGCCCTGTGAGTGATGAGTGAGTGTGAGTCTGTGCCCCAGAGTGTGGGGCTAGACAATGACTGGCAGTAGCCAAATTCTGAGGCAAGGTAGGGATAGGTGGGGTTCCCTGAGAGAGAGAGGAGAGAGAGAGAGAGAGAGAAAGGGGCTAGGGGGGGCACCCCCCCATGTAAGGGCACCGGGTCCAGGGAGGGGGGGGGGGGGGACGGGCAGGTGGGTGGATGGACGGCCTGCAGAGGCTCAGCTCTGCACAGAGCTAGGAGCCAGCAGCAACCAGCAGGAGGCGAGGCGCCGTGGGGTGAGCGTTGTACCACCAAAGCCACTTAAGCCTTGTTGAATAAAATCTTGACAAAAGACAGATTTTGCATAATCGGAATAATTCATTTTTCAACAAACTAATTTGGATTTTTTCCAAATAAAACTATTTGAACCTGGTAATTTCTTTTTAACATGGTCAATTTTTAGCCATTGAAGTATTTTTTTTCCTGGGTACTCTGGAGTTGGCACTGTTACTTGAATTTTATATGAAGTTGTTTGGAATATGACAAATATTACAGTATTCTTAAAATGTTTTCAGCTCAGTGCTTTGAAGCAAACAATAAGGACATTTAACTGGAATTGATTTGTTGCCTGCGTTTTAATCAGTCTGTGGATGTTTCTCTGGCTGAACTTTTCTGAATTTTGCTTTTAAAAGAACTATCTATTTGGAGATGCGATTCTGGCACCCTAGTGCATAGATGGATGGATATTTGCAGAAGCTTGCTGCCTAAGAATTCATGGGAGCTACCACAAGAGCATTAACTGAAACAATGTGATGAATGCTCGCATCCTGACTCCTCTTCTTGCAGAATAACTTCAATAGAAATTTAAAGGCTCCCGAGGAAGAGTTGTGATAATTTCTAAAGTAATTTCAGTCCATATACATAGCTCTATTGCTTACCTCTTTTACATGACTCTTCTCTGTTTGGCCTTCTCTCATAAGGCCTGTTTCTGATATAAAAGATCATCAGGATAAGTATTTGCTAAAACCACTAGGAAAAAGATCAGAATGTAAATCAGATAGACGATGTCGTTTTGGAACCATGCATTTAAGCATATATACCTATCGTCACATATTATGAAGCTGGATGAAAATATTTGAAGCAAAATATAGAAAGTTTAGTCGAATGGCTAGAGCATAGACCAGGGTGTTGCTTAAGTGGGCTTAAGTTAGCAGCTGGAGATGCAACTGCAGTGTAAAGAGTAAATTTCTCTTCCCTGCCTTGTGAGTGAGTGTCAGGCTACCCTTTGGCCTTGCTTTAGAGTCTGGGGACATGGGAAGGGCAGTCTGTGTGATGTGCTCAGATAGACTGAGGAATTGCCACTCAGTACCTCTTACACTTAAAGAGCCAGATGCAGCAGAAAGGGGAAAGAATACATTGACTTGCCTCTGCCAGTGACAGTAATATGAGTCCCAGTGGCTTGTTGCAGGAAGGAGAGAAGAAAGCTGAACGGGGAAAATGTTTAACTGTGGTGTTTTTTGCTTCACAGTTTCATAATGTGGGCCCTTAGCAGCAGAAAGGCTGTAAGGGAAGAGGTTGTACCAGCAAAACGCAGCCATGACACCGTTCTCTACTGAGGAGCTACCACAGCTCCCCTAATGTGCAGCAGTGTGTGGGGAAAGTGTTGGAGTTTAAAGCACACCCTGGTTTCATGGAAATGTCTGCTTGTCAAAACTAGTTTCAGTTTGAGTAGAGAGAGGCTCAATATGAATCAGTCATAAAGCTCTCTAGGTAAACTATACTTGTTTCAGTATGTTTCCATGCATGCTTCACTGCCTTAGCCAGCAGTGTCCACAGTCACAGAAGAGCTGGGACAAAGATGGTACTTGGGCAGACTTGGAATATGAAACACTGGTCTATTTAAAAAGTGATTTTCTTCATTAGAGTGGGAATGTGTGTGTGTGTTTTCTATGATGATGCTGTGTGTTTTTTGTAATCTGACAGAAATTAGAGGGGGTGAATTAGGGTTTCTTTGTTTTATTTTTTAAATCTTGTCTGTTGGGAGAGACATGTTTGACATGTTATAATGGCTACAATATGGAATGAATGAAGTAAAGTGGGAAGGAACAAGGGATGGAAAAAGACTATATATGTTTTATTGGCAACAACAATCTTCCTATTGCTCAAACACCATAAAATCCCTTGAAATTAAGAGGCAGAATTAAATGCAGCAGCACATGCTGGAGTAGAAGCAACAAATGAGATGTAATCAAATCCAAGCAATTTTGTTAACAATAACTATAGTTGATCGTGCATTTTATCTCTCCTCCCATTAAACAAAGCCCACCAGCAGTAGTTTATTAGCAAGTTTCTAATTCTCATCCAGCACTAGTGTCAGCTGTCCCTCCTACAAGTTTGCAGCAGTTGTGCAAAGAGAGCTAATGTAGAGATCTTTGTAAGCAGTAGCTATTGATTATTTAGGGGGATGCATTTTTAATTTATGGTACTTCTGTTACTATGAGTCGGTCACTCATCTTAACATACCGTTTACAAGTTGATGTGCAAATCCTGTAGGTACACGCTATCAACGTCCTGAACAATGGCTAAAGGGTGCTGTGCAAGTTTAGTCAGGTACATTGCCCCATACATTTCAATGGGACATACTCCCTTGATTAAAGTGACATATGTACTATATGTAAGTTTTTTTGCAGGATTAGTGCCTTTAAACAATTTTATGATCTGTATGTAGTCCCTCTAGTTCAGTGTTTCCCAAACTTGGGTTGCCACTTGTGTAGGAAAAGCCCCTGGCGGGCTGGGTCAGTTTGTTTACCAGCCGCATCTGCAGGTCCGGCCGATCGCGGCTCCCACTGGCTGCGGTTTGCTGCTCCAGGCCAATGGGAGCTGCTGGAAGTGGCGCGGGCCAAGGGGCTTACTGGCTGCTGCTTCCAGCAGCTCCCATTGGCCTGGAGCAGTGAACCATGGCCAGTGGGAGCCGCGATCGGCCGGACCTGTGATGCGGCAGGTAAACAAACCGTCCCGGCCTGCCAGGAGCTTTCCCTACACAAGCGGCATCCCAAGTTTGGGAAACACTGCTCTAGTTCTTTAAATATCCACTCCAGTTCTGTTTTGTTCATATAACATTACAGCACATTAACAGTTTGGTAGAAACAAACAACGGTGTGACCACGTCTTGTCTTTAATCCCCCAACATAATAAATGTTTAATTTGGGCTGCACAGCTAGTACCTGAACCAGTGTGAGCTGCCAGTTTGGGGCCCAACTCTTTTCTGTTACTAAAAAAAAAAAAAAAAAAAAAAAAAACCTGCTGTGGTTAGAGTACTCTCTGGATTTTCTTGACTCATCTCTCCTGAGGCAAGGCCATGTTGTTTTCAATTTGGTCATATGTCAGTGTTCATCTGTTTACTCTCTCAGTTGTAGAGCAATATTTTGTAATCCTGCTGATTGCAGGTGGATGGGTATGTATTTTACCTCCCTTGGTTTTGCGGTTCATTCTCCTAAAATACATTTTGTTTTCATTTAGGGTAAAGTTTATCCAATTATAGATGGCTTTGGGGTCCTGTGTTGGGGCTGCAAGTGGAATGAGTGCTTGCAGACCAGCTGTACAACAGGAAACCTCTGCATCGTGTGTCTGCCATGAGAGGGAAAGGTCTTTAAGCTTAACTACATAGCATGGAGCACAGCACTGGGACTGGAGATGCAGGAAGACCATGGTAACTAGTGGTCTTAACACCTAATGCAAGAGGCTTTGCAGGTGGTGTTTCAGACCATATGCTGAAATTATGGCTGTGGGGGAAATGGAGGCAGTCCTGCACCTTGGGATAGATTTTACTTCCTCAAACGCTAAATGCACTTTTCTGTCAGAAAGCCCAATTATTTGAGCTTTCTTTGGGTGAAGTGAATCTTACCCTTAGGTGGCAAGCTACATTGCCTTCCCTTCTTTTAAGATGCACTTTTGAAAACCCACAAGTAAAACATTCAGAGCCAGTCACAATAAATCTGCAGTAAACTGGGGACAAATTACGTTTCTTCTTCCACTTTATGGATTTATTTAGCAGTAATACGATTGCAATTAAAACCAGCACTGTGACAGGATAGCAAAATTTGGAGGAAAGAATAACACTAGCAATTGATCTGTACACATTGGCAAGTGAGGACAGACACAAGGATGGATTTTAAGCAGCAGGCCTCAACTTAATTAAACTTGATGCAGAAGAGGTGTGCTACCCACCCATCATCCATGCTCTCATATACCAGGCATTTTAAGTGTTTCCAGTGTCAAGGTTACAGGGCTCCTACTCTATAAGCCATAACTTGTGGAAGACTTTGTTGGCCTAACCCTATTACTCAGCTCACTCTTCTGAATCTTTTCACCCCTCCTACCGCTGTGAGGGGAACTGCGGTACTAAAAGCCCATGAAGAAAGCCCTCTATCCCATAGGTACAAGGCCCATCAGCAAAATCCAAGGTCTTTTATTTCTAGGAATTGGTTCATTTAGCCTTTTAGCCACATTGGAAACCAATTGCTGGTTGTGATAAACCAATATTCCTACAAAGTATCACCACTAATTAATAAGTCCAACTACTATTTAACTTAACTGTACCTCCAGGATGCTGTGAGGAAGGTGGGGAAAAAAAAAACCCTCCATCCCACTGTCAAGAAAGCAATCCTTCCTGAGACAAGCAATTGTTCAGACCCACAGCCTCTGCAAAACACTGTTCTGATACTACAGTTACAGGAGAGGAGGGCTGCTGAAATGGAGAAAGAAGAAAAAACAAGGAGACCTTGTGGCACCTTAGAGACTAACAAATGTATTTGGGTATAAGCTTTCGACTGATGAAGTGGGTTCTAGCCCACGAAAGCTTATGCCCAAATAAATTTGTTAATCTCTAAGGTGCCACAAGGACTCCTCATAGTCTGTATCAGCAAAAACAAACACGGCTACCAGTCTGAAACCAGAGAAAGAAGAGGCTTCCAAGGACCTGAAAAAAAGTTTAAACTAATACATCTCACTATCCTCATTTTAGCTATAAAGGAATGCTATTTAAAACAGTTGTTCATTTCAAGGGGGGGAAAACCCAGTGACTTTTATAGTGATATTAGAGATACTGTGCACTAAATTAAGCAACAAAGCCACTGTAATTTCCAAATGCTACAAGTTCAAAGCCCACATCTAAATTCTGCATAATAGCATGCATTCTCTCCACTTCCCAATGAGTACAAAGGGGCCCCCGACAGAGCAGAACCACTGTACATGCATGCAGAGAAGGATGTTAGAAGCTTGGGCACAACCCCAGAGAGTGTAGTTCAAGGAATCTTGAAGTGGCCTCTGGAGCAGCATGGTGAAGAGTAGTGCAGAGCAAGGTTAGGTACAGAACTTATGCCAATATATGTGGGTTTTTTCCTCCCCTTACACAAGGGAGAGGCAAGTGTCTCTAAGGGTATGTCTACACTACAATGTAAGCCCAGGGTTAGTGGGACGTGCATCAGCTGACCAATGTTAGAGAATCCTGGGCTTGAGTGTCTGCACTGTTGCTTAACCCTGCATTAAGACTTTTCTAATCTGGGCTTGAACCTGGGCTCTGGCATCCACACTGCACCGCACAGATTTGAGTCAAACCAACCATATCCCAGAGTCCTTACCACCCTCCTGAAGTGTGGCAGCTCTAGCCCTTTGACCATGATGCACTGTGGGAAAGCTCTACTGCTCACCCTACTCATTACAGGAAGTTTGAAGAGCCCATCAACACAGCCTGCCAGGAGTCATTTTGGTCTGTGCGCTCCCAGCTACCAGAGCCAGCAACATGGAGGAGGCGTCTTTTGAAGAACTTGCACTTTCATGCCTGTGTCGGGCAGTGCATCTGTGATGTGCTGGTGGACATTTCAGCAGTGGTTTCTGACCCACCTGATGAATTTTATGATGGAGGAGGAGGAGCCAGAAGAGAAGGAGTACACTGGCATGGCAGATTGACACTGCAAATGCTGCTCAGTACAATTCGCATAAGTGCTGATGCCTCCTACGTAGACTGCACTTCTGACACAGAGCCACAAGCACAGACTGGTGGGATCACATCATTATGCAGACCTGGGATGACCAGCAATGGGTCCAGAACTTTCACATGAAGAAAGCTACATTTCTGGAGCATTGTGAGCAGCTTGTCCCAACCCTCCAGTGTAAAGACACACATATGAGGTCTCCTTTGCTGGTCCAGAAGCGGGTTGCTATAACAATCTGGAAGCTGGCTACCCCAGACTGCTACAGGTCAACTAGTTTGGTGCTGGAAAATCACCTGCATGCAAAGAAATGGTGGAGGTTTCTGAACCAACCCCACATGGTTTATCCCCAGATGGCAGGCATCACAGATATTTCAGAGTTAATTGCTGGATTTGAGAGAATGGGGTTTCCAAACTGCACCGGAGCCATTGATGATGGGACTCATGTGCCACAGGCTCCAGCTTTTTCCTTTGCCTGGGTCTCAAACCCTGGCCCAGCCCCGTCCTGACTCTACTCATTTCCCCATGGCCCCGCCCTACCCACCTCTTCCCATCCCCACTCTGCCCCTGCCCCAACTCTTCCCACCCAGTTCTGCCACCTGCCCCGAGTGTGCCCCATTTCTGCTCCTCCCCCTCTCTCCCAGGCCACCTGCACACCATGGAACAGCTGATCTGCGGCTGGTGGGAGGTGCTGGGAGGGAGGGGGGGAGAGGAGTTGTTTGGTGGGGCCGCCGGTGGCTGGAAGGTGCTCGAGGAAAGGGGGAGAGCTGGCTGATTGGTGCTAAGCACCCACTAGGTTTTTTTTCCATGGGTGCTCCAGCCCTTGAACATGCATGGAGTCAGCGCCTATGTCATGTGCCCATAGTTGCCCCCCTCAAGAAACATATGAGTACATGAACTGTAAAGAGTACTACTTCGTTGTCGTTATGCAGGCCCTCATGGACCACAGATGCTGATTTATGAATGTCAATGTGGGCTGCACTGGAAAAGTTCTAGAGGCCAGTGTTTTTTGCTGCTTGAGAGTCTACCTTCATGGACAGGCTAGCACACAATTCCCACCAAATAACATTATCATAAGCAGTTACTCTCCCCACTGATGTTCTGGGGGGGACCCTGCATGCCCCCCTTTTGCCTTGGCTTATGAAACCATCCCCTGATTTCAGAGGCCTTGGCAAAAGATGGTTTAATTACATTCTCAGCAGGTGTATAATGGTTGTTGAATGTGCTATTGGCTGATTAAAATCCTGTTGCAGATGTCTACAGACCTGTTTGGATGCCAATGTCATTAATGCTGTCTGCATTATTGAGTCTTACTGTGCTCTTCAAAATCTTTGTTAAGCCAGAGGTGAGCCATTTGCCCCGGAATGAACCTTTGACAGTGAGGAGCCACTGAATCAGTATGCTTTGCCAGAAATTGCACCTACCGCTGCTGGAGCTGGTTGACCCAGGCAACAAAAATCAGGGATGCTTTGCATTCTCACATTACGGACTTGCATGGCCTAATGGAAGAGGGGGATAATTTCTGTAAGAATGTGCTTGTGGGGTGGAAGGGATTAATTAATTGTGGGATATTCAGTGCTTGGGAGGGGGATGGGCTTGATTGCCATGCAATGTACTTATGAATGACATGATGAATAATGAATAGAATGGTGGTGTAATCACTGAATCACAGCATGAGTTTATAGATGGAATTTATTGACATATGAATTGCTGTACCTAATTAAATAGAGGAATTGTATTTGCTCAGTAATTCATAATTACTCTTGATCATATTTTTAGTGTTGTTATCTCAAATACTATATTATTATTATATTACTTGTATAATATGATGCAGGGATAGCAACAAACTTTCTGGATGACATGCACTTGGTGATGGGAGGGATGGAGGTATCCACATATGAAGGTCAAGAAGGAAGGCTGCGTGGGCTTTAGTAGCCCTGCCCAGCTCCTCCTGGGACATGAATGCCTGGTCCACCCCAAAATGGGTTGTCCAAGCTACTTCTGGAGTGAGGGTATGTTGCAGAGGGATCAGGCTGTGGTGTGGTAGAGGCAACAGGAGCCAGAGATCTTCCAGACAAGATGGAGATGAGATGCTCAAACAGTTCTCTCTTTTGAGCTCTAGCCTTCTCCTTTAGCCACCCTTCCTGTCTCAGGAACAGCTTTGCAAGTGCCTATTCCGTCGCTGAAACACTGTCTTCTATCTGTGCAGCAAGCCTTAGCCTTTCCTCCTGCCTCTTAGCATGCCATTGTTCCAGTCTTACATCCTTCTGCTTCTGGACCTGCTGGTCTGCCCTCTCAAGAACATCAACCATAACTTCATCATGGAAACATGGTGTTTTTGGAATGGTCCATGAAGGTACATTGAGCCATGGATTAAGTTATTGATGTTCAGCAGGCAGTAGAGTTGGAGGGGCCTGAAACAGGACAAGAAACAGAAGGTTATTGTCTAAAGCAGCTTAGTGGAAAAGCACAGAATTAATTCTTGTGGAATCTCAAGGGCACAAAATGTTATATTTCAAAACTGAACAAATATATATTCTGAAGGGGATGCTTCAGTCCATATACTCTCTCTGGACACAGCCTGGTTCTTCACATTGACAGAAGTGCAAAGACAGTGAGTGGTAAGTTTAAAATTACAAGTATTTTCTGTTTTATCAAAATTGAATAACTACTTGTGCTGTGAGGAGGGCGGCAAGTGCCCTTGCTATAAAAAACATTTTTCTATCATTTTGGGGCTTTCATATTTTGGGAGAACGTTACTGTTCTTGTGGTGCCCTATTGGCAAAGGGGGAGATGTTATTCCAAGCTGATGGTATGAAACCTGTAGTATATGTAACCAAAGTATTCAAATGATAATGATTGAATAGCACATTTGTGAGTGGAATGAGCTAGTCAGCTACCAAAATGACCCTGGAAAATATGCTGTTCCCCTCAATGTAACTATCTAGAGTTCCTCATTCAGTAAAAATTTGCAGCTATCAGCAACCGAGATTGGGTCAGAATCCATGAGGGAATTTAACAAGAAGCTGACTTAGCTGACACCTGGCTCACCCTCTGAGGGCTGTATGCAAACTTGCAGAACTCAGAAGCCTTCCTCCTCCCCGCCCTCCAAACATTTCTGGACAAAAACTGACTCCCGACTCATACATGGGAGAAATGATTTTATCTTCTGCAGACTGCATGGATTACTGCTAACAAATTGATATGAACTAGATTTGGAAATAGAACACAGTTGCCCAAACACACACACTGACTGTTTCCAGGCAGTTTCATAGACTATTGAATGATTACAGAGCAGCAAACTTCAAGCCAGTATTACTTAAATAGAAAACCTGAATGACCCAAGCAAACATTTGTGACTTTGCAGTGAGAATACTCTTTTTAAAGCTATTCTCCCCGCCACCCCGTTCGCAATTCCTGGTGGCCAATTTGAACTCTACTTGGCAGGGTGCTGCCTCACAGGGTCTAGGAACCCTGTGTCCAAGCCCTGGGTTACGGTGATTTTCTGTTTACATGGATGGGGGTTAGGCTTGAGACCGAGTTTGATCCTGGGCTTACATTGCAATGTAAACATACCCTGAGACTGTTTCATTCCTAAGGCTGGAATAGTGGCCACAGATTTTACCTGTTCCCTGATGAAGGGTTCCTTCCATCTGGTTCCTATGGAATTTCCCAGTTCCCAAATGAGTTACTGTGTTGGGTCCTTGGACAAGATTTGGACTAATAGGGACATAGTAGATAACTTTTATAATGAGTTGTGGGTTTTTCAGATCTATTAATGTGACAAAAAAAGTTTTAAGAGGCTGGAATCTTAGCTGACTGGTGTTTAAAATTAATGGGATGTATGTGGTTATATCCTCTGTCCAATTTTGCAAATATAAATCAAATTTATACATTTTTCAATTTCAATCCAAATAACTGGAAATCAATGCTTCCTTTACTTATCAACAAATCATAAATTAATTTGCACATTTCCATGACATGACAAATTCTTAAATAGAGCCTGAAAATGCTTTCTGATTTATTTCATATGATTGTAATTTCTATTTCTATATTATTGCAAAGAAAAATAATAATGTTGAACTCAGCTAGTAGCTTCCCTTCAAAGGAACTGATTCACAAGTACTTTGCTATAAAATGCAATTTCACTCTAAGCAGGATGCTACAAAACTAACCACTCTTTTCATACTCTTTGGCCCTGATTCAGTAAAGAAATTGAGCATGTGCTTTGCTGAATCAGGAACTTGGCTGTGGAGTCTTTCCAGTGCACTCCGGAACATGACTCAATCTGCTAGGTCATCTCCCTCGCTTTGTGGAAGTTCCTTCTTAAAACATTTTTCCAAAAGGCTTTTTTTCCACTTTAGTCATCTCCTCAAGAATCTTTTGCAAATGATAAAGATAAGTACTTGTCTCATAAGCAAACAAGCAAAAATTATGGCACTAACTGGATCCATAAATATTTATTTATTTATTTTGGATTATTGGTTTGTGAAAATTTTCAAGAGTATGATTCCGTCCTGTTTTGGGATAGAAAAACTTTTGAAATCTTGAAAACTCTCATAGGTAGGGTTCTGCCCAGCTCCACTTAGCACATTACTGGTGTTCAATAAATAAAACAATATCTTTATTCTAAGTCTGCATATCTTTATAATTTATTAATGAAATAGTTTGGGATAAATACTTTGTTTTCTTGCAGGAGGAAGCCTTCAGTTAAACTATTTTAATGCCTATTAAAGGTTTGTAATTATTGATGTCATTTCTTCTAGAATAACATTATTTTATCTCGCCCTGAAGAGTCATAAAACAATGGACATTTGATCAAATTAATATAATGATGATTGGCTAAGGTCAAACTTACAGATTGCATGTGGGTGTGCCAGTGTAGCGTGCCAGTGAACTCAAGGGGACTCCACTGGGGTTTAGCAGTTACAGTTTTTGGCCCAATACCAATAGTAGTTGATGAAATAATATAATACTATTAAGTCAAGTTCATCTCTGTAAAATAGATGATTTTTTCTTACCACAGCTATTCATCTATCTCCTTCTTTTCAAGAGACACTCCAGAGCTGGTTTGGCAATAGAGCTTTGTTACCAAGTCCCTGAAATCTTATTTTCTCCATTTTATTTTGTATAACAGATAAGAGTCATAAAATGGTTATTAACAATAACAGAACTGTTGAAGGATTAGCCTAATGGATTTTTACTGCATGTTTCATCACCGTGGTATTCTCCTAATATTATTCATGGAATATTTATAAATAGAGATCAAAGAATCTTCTTCCACATTCTTATAAATTGAAAGAAGCCAATTTAATAGGATTACAAAGTAGGTATTGTCCCTGTGAACTTGGATTCAAATTCCAGATGGGATATATGAATAATACAGGGAGTTCAGGTTCTATCAGACCAGTATTATCATGAATAAAAGGAGGACATTGCTTGGCATTGAAGCTTGCCAGTCCTTAGCAAGAAGCAGCTCCTCGATATTGATGCACATTAGCTTTGAATGGGTTTAACAAATGCAAAGCCTTTGTTGTAAGAAAAGCCAGAGCATGGCAGTAAAGTTTTCACTTCGGAGACTTTTGGATCGTTTGGAAACATGTCACAATATAAAAGGATTAAAACAAAGAACTATTTACAGTTTTCATTTGGAAGCATGGGATTTGAGGTGAGAGTAGCTAACTAGTTATAGGAGAAATCTACGGTGTCCTATATGACATGTATTGTCTAATAAATTGTAGCCGATGCGTAAGCCAATATACTTAAAACAAGAGGGAATTATGTTCACGTTATCCAAACTTAAACTGAGCAGAAGACTGACTAATGCAGCATATTTCTGTAGTATTATACCTAACATTCAATATTTATATATAGATAGATATAGATATAGCCAAATATATTTGACAGATATTGAGGTTGTCTGTGATTAGTGGATATATAAATACTATACATATATATTTATTGTCATGGGTAATGTGTTTCAGTTGAGTGAGATGTTATCATTTTAAAATAAGATTTATGCATTTAATTAGATGGAATACAAGTCACATAAATGACCTGAATCTACTTCCAATAAAATAATTTGGGGTCTTACCACTGACTTCAAAAGAAAACAGGATCAGTTCCTGAATAAGTTCAGTTTAGAAAAAATTAAAGGCACTAGTTGAACAGCTGTATTTTTCTCTGTCGTGATGATATGGCCCCCTTCACCATAATATCTGAGTGCTTGCAATCTTTATTGTAAATATCTGACAACATCCCTGTGAGGTAGGGTAGTCCTGTTATCCCCAGGTTACAGATTGTGAACTGAGGCACAGAGAGACGAAGGCCTGGATGGACAAAGAAGTTAGGCATTGTGATGCTGAGCATCGCGGCACCTACCTTTTAGGCACCTAAAAAATCACTGTTTCATCACTGTTTGATGCGATGTAACTGGTACAGACATCCTTGCTGTGAGTATCTGTGGGTAGAAGTAGGAGTAAACCCCAGGGAAGGGGCTGTTAATGTGCTGCCAAGCCCAGATGAGGTCTGGAATGTTCTGAGGTCACCTCAATGTCACTGCTCAGTCCACAGTATGTACCTGACGGTATGGGGAGAGGGCTCCCTATGCTGTTACCTGCATGGATGGAGTTTAGGCACCTACAGCCTAACTTCTTTGTCCAGGTAGGACTACACAGCCCCCTTGCTGCTGCCTGGGTAGGGGGAAGGCAGGAGAAAGAACATGGTGACAGAGACAGAGATGCTGGGTCCCTCCCATTCAATAGCATTTGCAGACTCAGATATGGGTGGGCTTGGATGCTGGAGAAAGGGAACTTTTACTGCAAAAGTTTAGATGGCAAGTCAGTTTAGGCGGCAAGTCAGTTTAGGCACCTACAGCAAGACTTTCGTGCATCACAGTAGCTCTGAAACTGGGACTTAGGTGACCTAAAACATGGATGCAGGTACCTAACTCCTTTTGTGCATCCAGGCCTGCATGACTTGCCTGAGGGCATGCCAGAGATCTAAGGTGGAGGAGGAAATTGAACCTGCATTTCATAAGTCCCATCCCACCCCAAGCGAATTTTGCTGCTTTGCCTGGCTTTAATCCACTAGGCCATCCTGAGCTGTAGATAACCTCCTCTCCACTTAAAATTCAGCAAGGAAAATATGTCCACCTACCCAAATTCCTACCCACTTACATTTGACAAAAGTATGTTGCATACTAATGTAAGTGATGGTTGCTGCTTTCCTATTTAACAAAACATCTAATTACCATCATTACTTTTTTGAAGGGTATTCAAATGAAAAATAAATGAAGTGCTTTTATTAAGGAAATAAGATTTGCTGGAAACTCACAGCAGTGTGAAGTTTATCAGCAAGAGTTGGCTTTGCTAAGGATAATAAATACAAAATTTCAAGACAGCAATTGTCCCCTTTTCTTGCAGTCTGATGTGGCTTTACAACTGACTGCATTTTTAGTAGTGGATGAGTAGGGGCACACCAGTGACAATGGGTCCCATCATTGTACGTGCAGGCGAGGCTGGCAACTGGTACACTCTATAAAAGGGTCAAGCGTGTGCTATCCCTAGAATATCAGTGCAGAAGAGGAAGCAAAGTCATGCTACAATCTGACCCAATCACTCATCTTTTGGGGTATTCATGTTTGCTGTCAGTTCTGTGACTGCTCTTTTCCCTTCCTTCTGTGATAAGGAGGCTCAAAATGTAGGTGGATTCATGCTGCCTCATGAGCCACTTTCTTTCTCCTCGTGTTGTGCACTCCCATAAAATAGTCCAGGTTATGTCCCAATAATCTTTTAAAATACCTCAAAGGAAAACCAGAGTGTTCTATAAAAATATCAGCTCTCCATCAATGTAGTTGAGATAGACCCTAGAGAAGAGCCTAGGGTTCTTCTTTGCGTAGTGTCCCTGTGGGTGCTCCACATCATGATGTGCATGTGCCTGTGCACTCTTGATCTCAGATTTTTGTCAGAAATGTTCACTTATCCATGACTGCACCCCAGACACCCTGGTGCTCCAATATCAGAGTATATGGAGCAGTTGGACCCGCCACCACTCCATTTCTTTTTCAACAGCCTGCAGCTTGTGACACAGTGCTGCACTGTCCATTAGATAGCTATGCAGCTTGCTATATCTCTGGCTTAATATTTTCTTTCCTTTTCTTGTTGTTTTTTTTATTTTTTGTTTTTATAACTTTTTTTGCTTTTGGGGGGCATAAAACCCTGCCAGACCTGCCACAATTCTTTCCTACACTGTGATGGACAATCAAGCTGCCTTTGCTGCTTGGGAGAGTCTTGTGGCCCCTCCAAATGTAAGATCTGTTCACATTTTAAGAGCAGATTTAACAAACTTAGGGAGGACATGCTAAAACTCCTGTTGATGGAGCGCTCTTTGAGATTCATGGGATCCAACTCCCGCCATGTACGTTGGATCTTCAGAGAGCCCTAGTGACCATCATACTGTGATGGCAAGCAAAGAGCTGGGGCCCTTCAAAGCCATCAAGACCCTCAAATAAGAAAAGACTCCCTTCTCCAGAAGGGGAAAGTCACCCTCTCAGCTTCGGTCTCAGGAGACCTTATGTTCCATTATGGGTACCATTGATGCTCCAATACTCTCCATTAACAAGACAATGGCACTGGATAAGAAGACAGTGCCATGTACTGAGAAGTCATCTGGTAAACCACCTAGAGTGGTACTGGACATTTTGCCTCCAAAACAGAAGGACTCCAAGCCAAACGTGATCACACTTTGATACCATCTACAACATCATATGACATACTGAATCCCAAGGTTTCCTACCTGGAGTCCCTGGTACCTTCCACTCTTCTATCCCATGAGGATCTTTGAATCCCAGAAGAGCCTGAATCACCACTGCTTATCACTTGCCCATGAATGATGGTCTGCTGCCCCAGCATGTTCTGTGTGGCAAACTCCACCTACTATACCATCTGTGTGTAAATGGCCTGACAAAAAATACTACATCCCACCCAAAGGCTCAGAACACTTTTTTCTCCCACCCTACAGCCAATGCCCTTGTTGTTGTAGAGGCAGTTAACAAACAAACACCTGTTCAGCTCAATACCATCTGCCAAAGCATTAAAAAGACTGTACTTCCTGGTAGCTGCCTTGACTGGCTGACTAATGACTCTTCCCATCAGATAGAGTGGCAGCCTCACCACCAGTAAGCCCTGAACTGAGCCAGGCTCTCTCCTTTTCTTCCCTCTCCAGGCCTGGAATTGGCTTAAGGTATAACAGGGAAGGGGCCAGCTGGACTCAGAGGCTCTCTTTAATTCTTTCTGTGCTGGCAGGTGGTTTATCTGCTTCATTGCACACCCACTCAATGAATAGACTTTGTTGTGACCACTCTGGGATTCACTACCACCAGTGCATACTTGCCCCTAGGACAGATTTGCCACTCTGTCCAGCCTTGTTTCAACAATACAGCAGAGCCCACAAACCACAACAAAGGCTTGCCTGCAACTTCTGTGCCATATGGCAGCCTGTACGTTTGTGACAACCTTAGCAAGACCACAGTTTTGGTATCTTCTGACCTGGTTGACAACCATCTATGCCCCCAAAAATCACAGTCTATCCAAGTGGGTATCTGTACCTCAGATGGCTCTTGGTTCTCTGAAGTGGTGGAAAGATCCACAAAAGGTGTGTGGGGGGGTGTTCCATTCTTGCCTTCTTCTCCCACAAGTATCATTACTACAGACACCTCCTTGATAGGCTAGAGTGCACCCTTCCAAAATCCTACAGCTCAGGGCACCAGAGTGTCTGACGCACGGCACTGCTGGGCTGCTGACAAAAAATCTCCAATGAAGAATGCACAGACATGCTCACATAAAGGTATGTGTCCCTGTGGGTGCTCCACAACAGGAAGAACTCCAGTTATTGTACAAGACAAGTAATGCCTCCTGCACTTCAACCAGCATCCTTCAAGGTAAAACTACCATCCGGCTTCTCTCAATGAGATAGCTATCTCTTTTGAGACATCTCATTGTTAAGAAGCCTTTTTTTCAGTTGTAGAAGGGCCTTAGTGTCACATAGGATTTTACTGCTTATTACTCCAGTGTACTGTGTTGTCTACAATACTATGAGTTTATTTCCCTTTTATTTTTTCTCCTTTAAAAACATACACCAAGAAACTAATTGCAAAAAAGCATTAATGCAAGACTAAAGTATCAAGAAGATGAAGAAAATGCTTTGTTTTTGTACAGCAAAGTTGGAAGTAGAAGGCAAAAAGGGATGAGGGGATGAAAGAAAAATGCATGATGGAAGATAGCCAGAAGACTTAGTACTGTGAAGTGTGTTTTGTTTCATTAGCTTGTGGGCTAGCTCTGGTATTCACTACAATTCTTTTGTCTATTACTCTTTCTTCATTTCTTTTCAGTTGACAAACAAAGACTATTGAATTTGAGGGAACAACAGAAACAACTAGAGTTGGTAGGAGGGGCTATGGAAGAAGGTGCAAAGGTTAGATGAGATAAAGTAGCAAAGAGGGTTAGGTGAAAGCTTGGGAGGTGAAAGAGGAGGGGAGAAACAGAAAAGATAGAGTTGTAGGTACGAACATGTTTGTGTGGAGCCTTACATGTGAGAACAAAAAGATTGACTATAAAGTGGAATAAATCTGACCCCTGGACATCCAATAGACATTACCTGGTTAGTAGCATATACTAGTGCTAGAGAAAAATGTGTAAGCTGCTACGTTCCCAAATAAGTTACCTAATGTTGAATGCCAGGAGTTGCATACATATTGCAACATGATAAATCAATACTAGGAAATATAAGAAATCAGAAAAAAGAAAACATTAATTATTGAGAGGACATAAAAAGAGAACAATAAAGACAAAAATGCTAACTACTTGCGCTGAAAGAGACAGATGGGATTAGCCCATGAACTCCAAATAAATCTAGTTGCCTTTGATACCTTTTTGTTGACCTTCATTCTCTGAGGTGAAAGTCAAAAGGGAAGATGTGTAATCAGGGATGCAGTACAAAAGGCCTTTCTGTCTGTAACAATGTACACAATGCTACCAAAATGTACTTTCAGAGAATGCTGAAGAGTGGGAAATGCATGTAAATAATACCAATTTCTACCAGATCTGGCCACAGCCAATCTCTCTGGGCTTAGTTCAGCAAAACAATTTTACCTAATACCTGTGCACTGTCCTATCATGGAGATACCCTTTAACCATTATATCACTAGGTGATATTTGTATAATTGTATTTCACTCTGGGGTCTCTTTGTTCTATGGCACATGTATCTAAGGGCAAAAGTTTGCTCTGAATTGCACCTGATCATCAGTAGAAGTGAAGGTAGTCTTTGGCTTGATGACTCAAGTGTTTGAGCACCACGCAATCTTTAATGTATTTCACCTCACAGCAGCCCTGTGAGGGAGGGAAGTACTAGTCATCTTGTGTGTGTTACTTTTACTGCCGCACCATCTTTTTTCTATTTCATTCTCCTTCCATGGATTATTGTTTTTCATAATTGGATGATTTTCCCTAAAAGTTGTTTTATTTTCAAATTATATTAATTTTTTAAACAATTTGATGCCACGTTGTAGCATTAGGACACACTCCAGGGTGTTTTTACTGATGCATTAATAAACACCTCAGGAGGTTTAAAGCACTCAACCTCTAAACTTGTGCTCCACAGAGTACCCAAAGCATGTATTAATGGAACAATAAAATAAACCCTGGTGTGTCTTAATGCCATATTAGAAATGTTGAACTTATGTGGGATGAGGCCAAAAGCAAGTAGAAGTATCAGATGGTGCATGTGCACACAGTTCAATCTATCCATTTATATTTAAATCTAAATGTACTCTCTGTTTCTGAATAGCATGACCAGATAGCAAGTGTGAAACATCGGGAGAGGACGTTGGGGGTAATAGGTGCCTAAATAAAACAAAGCCCCAAATATTGGGACAGTCCCAATAAAAAGTCTGAATGTCCAGGAAGCTTTGGATTCAAGATGGTCTCCCCACCCCCTGCCTTTTTTTTTTCCTGATGTGGGAAGAGACATGAAAAGATACAAATACAGGATTAATAATTGTCTTTACTCCTTTAATTTGCAATATGCATGTGTCCTACAGAATAATGTTTTGAACAGAGAAAGACATTAAATACAAAAGCAGCACAGGCAGGACTCATTTTATCCTTACATTGCAGCAGCAACTTTCTAACCCACCTCAGCCACTGTTTTTTTTTTTTTCAGCTGTTCAGCTGAAATCCTGTAAGTGCCACTTTTAGTCCCCTCACAAAAAAACTATTTATTTACACTCCCCGCACTAAGAAATCTCTTGACTCTATTTTCTAAGCTCAGCCATTTTTCCTCCTGTATATAGATAATTTAATGCCTGCTGGCTTGTCTTAGGTACGTACATGGCTCCATTACTGAAATATCTGTGTACTTCATAATCTTTAATGTATTTATCCTCACAACATCCCAGTGAGATAGAAAAGTGCTATTATCCCAATTTTACACATGGGAAACAGAGAGAGAGAGAGGCTAAAAGACTTGCCCAAGGTCACACAAGTAGCCTGTGTTAGAAGTGGGAATTGAACCCTTATCTGTGTCATCTAAGTGAGCAGCTTAATCACCACTTTATCCTTTCTCTCTGTCTATAGATGCCTTGCTACACACAAGGAAATCCACTTAGTGTTCATGTGGTCAGCAACATTCTCTCTCAAACATAATGCTATTTTAACAATCTTATGTGCTTGTGAGATGATTTAGCTTGTTTAAAATCATTTGCAACTGAATTCAAGGTTTTCTTTGTTGGGGGAATCTCCTCTGCTGTTTAATAGGACTTCTTGTATTAAATGTTAGACGTTCCAGTATATCATTTATTTAAGACCTGATTCTGCCACCCATTTAGAGTAGAGTATCTCAATGATATCAGTAGAAGTACTCTGTGTGCGTAAATCTAGCAGAATTGGCTCCTTATATTTTTCAACATTGTATAATCCCTTCCATTTCTGATGTTCATATGCTTTGGCCACAATTGGCTTCTTTTTAATTAATTCCGTGTTACTAAATAAAAAGTATTAGCAGCAAAGTGAAGCAGGCTATAGGAAATGCTTTTTAATCCTTAGGAAATGCATTTCAAAATATTTGGAGCTTCCGTCTCTCTTTTTCTTGTGCCCCTTTGTGAATCTTTGGGCCTTGGCAGGCAGAGAGATGGAAGTAAAGTATAGCACTGATTCTGCATCAAGCATTTCTGCCAACACTTTATTATTTTTAAAAAACTGGAAACTTTTCAGGCTGTGGCTGCACTACTGTGTTTCAAAGCTTCTAATACATATTTTTTATAGTACTGGTTTAAAACTAGCAGACAGAAACATTGTCCAGCATGCTGTAATTAACACATAATCCATTCCTTAGCTACTGGTGCACACACAATCTCCTTAGTGATATTAAATATGTTGTTGTTCATGCTCCAAAAAGCATATTTATTGTCATAGGCCCGTTTTTTTGTTTTTGTTTGTTTTTACAGTTGCTAAGCAGCCAAAAATCCTTCTGCTGTATTGGACAGCTGAGGCTGCTCAGCCTCTCTTAAGATCAGGCCTTCTATAAGTAGATGTTTGGTAGGTAGAGCAGGGGGACTTATATTTCCCATAAACAAGACTGTCGATATTACTAGTAAGAAATAGAGGCAATGGCACTGGGTCTCAGACAATCAGAATTCAATTTCTAACTTTACCATGATTTCCAGTGTGTTTTCCCCATCCTTCAGTTCCTGTCTATACATTAGGGATATTAATATTTCATGCAATTGTGGTAAGGACAAATTTATTAACGCTTGTGAAGTGCTCCGGTACTACAGTGGTGGGGCTATACAATTACCTATCTAGATGGGGCAGGCCTGAGCTACCTGCTTTAACTCCATGGCTCTGCTTCTGCAGACTACTAAGGTATGTGGCAATGTTGTTTCTGTTGACCGTAGATTTTTAAGGGTATTGGTGGTGGTGTAGCAAAGGGCTATTATGGGGTTTGCTTTAAAAGGTAACAGAGTTTTGCCATGCCAAAGAACTATTATAACATTATAATAATAAAGGGACAAGAATGATAAAGGAGAATGGTAATGTGGCCCAGTGGAAGCAAATGATATGAAACATTTCCTGAAGTTTGCTATGAAGTTCCTGGCAACCTTACTTGAGCTCATTGGCTTTAATTTATTTTTCTAGTTCCTTCCAAACAATATTTTCAGCGGTCACCTATATGTGATTTTTTTTGCATTTATAAAACATTTTTCATTGGAAACCATTTTACAACTGTAAATTCTATATGGTTTTGGGGTCATGTAGGAGGAAATTAGATAGGCAGAGTGGGATTAGCCAAACTGTAATTTCTTCAGGACACCAAGGGAAACATCATATCTCTCACTGTTGAAAAAATGGAAAATGTGTCACTGGATCCTATACAATAGCTGTATTTGATAAAAGAATGTGGGTATGTTTGTGTGGTTGAGTGGACATGTTTGGCCTAATCAGGGCCTTTAATGTAGTATTATTCACTAAGGAGTCTCAGGTTTCAAAGACTGTAGTATGCATAAGCTTCTAGGAATGGGAGATGTGGAGCAGATGGTGCAGACAACCTACCAACTGAACCTTTTGTGAATACATGTCAAGTCTAGAGACTATGGTACTTGAAGGTCTTTGATGTCACTATTTCACATGAATCAAAGTGAGTCTCTTAATGTCTCAGTTTCACCAACTAATAAGTTCTTAACTCACCATGCCCTTTTATAGGAATTTACAGAGAGTTGTGAGGAAAAAAAGGGAGGGGAGGGCTTAGTAGCCTGACTTTGTTCTCATTTTAGCATTCAGCAACACCATGTATATATTGTTCTTTGTGACATTTCTTTGATGGTTGCTACCCTAGTGACATTGAACTGAGCAACAGCAAAGGGGACAAAATACCCCATATTATTCTGGTTTGCCAAAGCGAGCAAGTATTTTAAATTCTCATTATATTTATTCCTCTAAACATTTTTATGCTTTTAAAAATAAAAAAAATAAAATAAAAAATGACTGTTTGTGAGCTAAGGAACAGGAACAGTTCATTACATTGTTCTAGAAACATCATGAACAAGAGAAGTGTTTATTTTAAATTATTCTGTATTAGTCACGTTCTTTTTGGTTACATTTGAAATAATTTCCTTCTGTATAATTCTGATTAAAAACCACCAAAATATCTTTGTCAAGAAAAATCTCTGGGGAAGCAAATGGCAATTTGCTTTTTAAACCTCAAACAGGCATAAAACTATGACACCCTTCTCAATGCATGTAATATAGAGAGAATTAACTGATAAAGTGGGAGAAGTTTCTAGGTTGCTCAGCCTGCAGTCCTTTTAAAGGGCTGTTCTTTAAAAGTATAACTGAGAGAACATCGGTCCTTCCATTCTTTAGAGGAAGCTTATGTGTGGTAACAGCCCAAGGATGAGGCATAAACTCTTCTGAAGTCAGTGGAGTTACTTGTGGTCTATCCCCTTTAGAGTCACCAGCTTGGGGCCAGCCAGTTCTGTATTTTAATCAGAGGCAGCTGAGGAAAAGACATGTGATCCTTATAAAGAGTAAGAATCTCAGTAAGGTAGGGAGAACAGGAGTAGCAAGGAGTCCCTTGGGAGGGGAGGCAGTAAGAATATGCTGCAGAGAAAGGGGCCTGCAGGGAGCAAACCCTGGGAGACAGTGCTCACATAAAAGCACTGTGCAGAGCCCAGGAATAACACATGGATTTAGAACCGATGTATGCAAGTTCAGAGTCAGATCCCAGTTGAGCTTTTAAAAAAGTTAGAGGAAATCTGGCCATCTAGAATTTAACTAAGTTAAGTCCATTTATTCAGTCTGAATAGTAGCAACATCTTTTGCTGTTTGTCCCCTACTACTATGACCTACCACATTCCTTCCATGGAAGCTTTTTCAAGGTTATTTCCATTTCTATGTCTGATGTCACCAAGTACATAAGTTTGCACTTGTTGATTTCTGACAGCAGAGTCCACTTCACTCCTATCATATTTCTAATATAAGTGTTCATCTTCTTTTCCCTCATCTTCTTAATCTTCATCACTACATCATCTCATAGGCATCAATATTCTTCTTGTCAGCATTAGTTTCCTGGGATTAACATCCATAAATCACCATGGAAACAATTACATTTTAGACCAGTTGAAACTTTATACCTTTTGAGATACCTTTGTACACACTCTACTTTTTATCTAAAATTTACATATTAATTAATCCAGCATTTTCCCAAGGGTTAGATGTTCTCTATAAGGAAATGTAAAAGACTAATTAGGACAGACGTCTCAACAGTTCGCTGGAGACTCAGGTTTCATTTAATAAATAAAAGTAAGTTTCTAGAGTTTATGATTGTGAAAAAAAATCTTGAAAATATGAACAAATTGTTACTGAAACAGCAACATCTGCAGAGAGTCTGAAACTTTAGTTCTGAGGTATTAACTGCCTCATTTCTTTCAAAATGCCATCCACTGCATCAATGGGTGGGAGAACTTGATGGGACAAGTGGTGAAAGAGGAAGGGTCCCAGCAGTAAGGGAGGGAGATGGAAAGGATTTCTCCCAAGGACCAGGGAGATTTTTATCTTCCTCACAGCACCTTCAAGCCACAGTGGGATAAGTACTGGGTTAAGATTTTAATGTTGGGCCTTGGGGTCATGTGATAGGGTGAGACCATGTGGCCTTTGTGGGCCTAGGTCCTCACCCCGCTACACATGTTACCCAGGGTTATCTGAACCTATATTCACACCACCACAGGAATAGGCACATGATCCAACTACCAGCACAAGCAGCACACAGGAGTGCATCATCTCCAATATCTTCCAATATCCATGCTGTTAGTAATGTGGAAAAGCATAACAAAGCTTTTTCCCTCCTATATAAACAACTGAACTTACTTAGACTTGTCAGAATCCAAGGGCTGGTCCACACTAAGAAGCGGGGTTGAACTAGGGTACGCAAATTCAGCTACATGAATAGTGTAGCTGAATTCGAAGTACCCTAGTTCGAACTACTCACCCGTCCAGACGCCGCGGAATCGAAGTCCGCGGCTCCAAGGTCGACTCCGCCACCGCCGTTTGCAGTGGTGGAGTACTGGAGTCGACCGCGGCGCTTCCGGAGTTCGAACTATCGCGTCCAGATTAGACGCGATAGTTCGAACTCCGAGAAGTCGAACTCACCGCGTCGACCCAGCTGGTAAGTGTAGACTAGCCCCAAGTCATTTCTCACTAAGCTGGGGACTCAGGCTTTTAACTGTGCTTCAAGCACTCACCTGGGATTCAGCAAATGTATCAGTTCTGAATTGTTTAGGGTGGGGGATAAGTGGAACCTGACTCTACCAATAAATTTTATCCGAACACCCTTCCTCAAAGTTTCACATAAACTGTGAACCTCCTCCACCCAGCGGTGTTCAAATGTGCCACTATCAGGAGATGTTTCCCTTCATGCTTAGCCATCTTTAATAAAAGTGCTAGCTTGGGCAATTCATCAGTCTTTTCCGTTGGTTTGTACCTCAGGAGTATTCTCCAAATTTCCACCCGCCAGTGATCAGGAGTTCTTTTGTAGGGCCTGTCTCCCTTGTCCTTCCCTTTTCCCCTTTCCCCTTGGCTTTCCCTCAGAGTTTTGTCTGGGAAGGTTATTACAGCGACCTTATCAACTTTTTTCTTGAGGAGGTAAATATCAATCTGCACCCCCTAGGCTTTTCTGGCCCTATTCCCTGTCTTCTAACCTAGCTACTTCTGAGTCAGTACCCACCAATGACATGTGAATCATGGGGAGAAACCCTTGGATCAAGGCCTATTTAAATGCAGCTCTCTTATACTCAAGTTACCTGCCATAGTCAACCCAGAGTGTTTAAATGGTAGCTTCTTTCTAGACACATAGCTTTGTGGTCGCTCCCCCTCCTGTTGCTTCTCTTGGTGGTATATCACTGTCAAGGTTCCTTCCCCACTCTGAACTTTAGGCTAGAGATGTGGGGGACCTGCATGAGAAGCTCTAAGCTCAATTACCAGCTTAGATCTGGTCTGGTTGCCACCATTCACAAGCACTTCCTTCCTTGGGTAGCCTTGAGAAACTTCACCAATTTCCTGGTGAACACAGATCCAAACCCCTTGGATCTTAAAACAAGGAGAAATTAACCATCCCCCTTCCTTTCTCCCACCAACTCCTGGTGGATCCAGATCCAACCCACTTGGATCTAAAAACAAGGACAAATCAATCAGGTATTAAGAAAAAAGGCTTTTAATTAAAGAAAAGAAAGGTAAAAGAAAACCCTCTGGGAGAGATTAGCATACCAGCTACTCTCACAGACAACAGATTCAAAACACAGAGGATGTTCCCCTGGGCAAAAACTTAGTACACCAATGAAAATACCCAAATATCCAATTTGATTCTACTTCTAATTGCACAAGACAGGTTACAAAGAAATAAACATAAACCTATTTATTCCTTTCTAAAACTTACTACTCTGATAAGAGGCTGGTTCCTTGATCTTTTTCACTCCAGCTGAAACTGAAAACTAACAAAGGAAAAAACACTCCTTCCTTTTGAAACATCTTGTTCCCCCATTGGTTCCTCTGGTCAGGTGTCAGCTAGGCTAGGTGAACTTCTTAACCCTTTACAGGTAAAAGAGGCATTAACCCTTAACTATCTGTTTATGACAATCACTATAGGGCTTTTCCCCGGGAAAAGGGCCTTTATCATCTCCCCATGAAAGCTAATATGCCTTTGGGCATCATCATCTTCAGGAGGGGTCCCTACTTGGATATTATAGAGGAGCCTTGCAAAACCCTCAGGGGTCATATGTTCCCTGATCAAAGCTGCTACATCTGCAGTGATGAGACTGGGGATTCAGCTATCCTTGTCAGCCACCCCTAGGCTGTGCTCCAGTTTAGTGGGCCAACCTGATCAGAAGAGAAGGTCCCGTTCTCTACCCTCTCCTCTATTTTCCCGTCAAACCCCCACCACCACCACCGAGGTCCAGTCTTCCTCACCATGGTGTTTATTATGGGGACTATGGACAGGGGCTTCTTTCTCATTACGTGCTGTCCTCGCTTCCAGCTTATGGTGGCTAAGTGCACAAGAAGCCTGCAGGTTATGTCAAGTCCAGTTCTCTTGTAACACACCCTCTGACCCCTCACAGGGGGGAGAGTGATAGGACATAAAACTAAGTCCTGGGGGTAGGGTGAGGAGAGCCTACTCTGCAGAGTAGTTTATTTGGTAAGGAGCCCTGTAACCCCCGTATTGGAACCAATTAAATGGCTGGTATAGCAGAGTATGGGTAATGGGTGGGTTGCACCCATCCCCTGTGTTAAAGTTTAATAAAAGTTGCAGCCTACCACTTAATTCCATGCATGTTTCTGTCCTCATTTTGCTGCTGTGTCCACAACAAGGATGGCTCAGATGACAATGGTGATACTTTAAATATCCATATTAACTATATTGTTGCTCAAGTCATGTAGAAAAGAAGAGAAAGTATCATCTATGAAGATCTACACAATCTTTAGTGGCTGTTCGTTTTAGGCCTTTAACAACACATTAAATAGTTGAAGGGGGTGAGATTTTCATTTTTCTGAATGGGGGCTCAGTTTTCAAATGTTGGGACGTTTACTCATCTAGAAGAATGGTTAATTTTTATTTGGAGAAATTAACTTTTGAACATTTACTGTAGCTTTAAATGTTGACATTTGTTCTAGGCCTCTTACTGGTTTTTAAAAATGAAAACACATGAAAATTATGGTAAGTAGCAGAAACTTGGTAAGCAGCACATCTCTTTAAACTGCTAAAATAGGTGTGTTTTTGTTTTTTTAAGAGGTGGCTGGGAATTTTTTGACAGAATGTTTTTTCTTTGAAAAATATTGATTAGTTGAAACTTTTTGCAAAAATGTATTGGTTTTGACAAATCTTTCAGTGAGAAGGTTTATTGTGTCTAGTATGGAATTTCTGCTCAAAAGGACGGGCAAGAGAGACCCATCCCAAAGTAGTCACTAGTAATGGCACTCATGTGGGATGAGGAAGATCCACTTTCAAGTCCCTGCACTGTCTGATTTGGAGCAGGGACTTAAATCTGGGTTTCCTACATTTCATGTGAGTGCCCTCACTAATGGGCTGTAACATCATTCTCTCTGACCCAGTTACTATTTAATTATTCAGACATTGTGGAACAGCTCCAACAGGAGAGACTGCGAAAAAGAAAGACTGACTAGATATCCCATGGGAGTGCCCTGACTGCCAGGCTATGGGAGACCCAACCTCAAGTCCCTGCTTTGAAGTGGGCACTAAAGTAACAGCTGAAACCGCAAAAACTGTTGTGAAATGGAGGTGTGTTCTCTGGGTAGCCCGTGTGTTTTGGTGTATGAGTAGCTGAGCTGACTTCAGTGCGGGTCGGTGATGAACTTTTTAGTTCCTTTAAAATGAGGAACTAAAGTCAGTGAGCTACAATGGGACAGACAGTTATTGACATTTTTATCTGGATCTCTATTGCAGAAGCAACCACAAAAACAGGTAAAAAATGTGCTTGCATAATGAATTTCAGTCACTTGGAGACTGTAGCTTTTGCTAACCAAGGAACTCACTTTTATTAATGAACTAAACACTTTTTTTGGTTTGTCTTTGTTTGTCAGTAAAATAATTCATTTCTGAAATTTGCCAGTTGCTCCTCCCTACACTGTGGTGATTTTGACGTATCAAAATAGTAGTAGATTGACCATGACAAATTCAGTTTTCATGATAGATGTCAGTAATACCTCAGGCAGAAATAGTCTTTTCACTTGGAAATGATTGCTCTCACTGCTTCAGTTGCTTGTCAGTTTTATCTTCTAAGACACAACCTGGGGTTGATAACAGATTCTCTTGTAGTTTTCACTTTCCATATTATTTCTCTATGATCTGGATGATGAATTGTTTCTTCTCCAGTACAGCTGAAGTAAACTATGCTATGTCTGTATTCAGTTCATTTTGAAGTTTAGTCATCTGATTTTGAAACCGGCTGATAGAGCAATATCTAGTACATAAATGTCAGTATACTTTTCTTATAGAATAGATTTTGTTTACATTTTCAAGATTTCATCAGTTTGCAGCCAGGATGTGTTGCCAACATTGGAATAATTGTTGGGAGCTGGCATTCTGTTAGAAGGTGAGCTGGACTTCTTTTGATTACCTCTGCAGGGGTTGATGAGCTACTGAAAAGCCGAAAGACAAAGGTCATCCTGATTTTAATAGTTTTCTGGCAATCTGCTTTTAGTTTCTCCAGATGTCTATATAAAATGTCACCTGACAGAAATGTGCTTA
This sequence comes from Mauremys reevesii, assembly GCF_016161935.1. Lineage (NCBI taxonomy): Eukaryota > Metazoa > Chordata > Testudines > Geoemydidae > Mauremys > Mauremys reevesii. The sequence goes on from NC_052623.1 coordinate 284,192,578, forward strand.
GAAAAAGCATCTTACTGAACATTTAGGAAGACTCCTACTTTCCTTGAACAGGGCTGGCTAAAAGGGTAATTGTGTGTAATAAGATGAAAAAAAAATGTTGAGCACATGCTATTTTTATGCACCCATTCCTGTTAGTTCGAACAGCATCAGGTAGCCACTAGAGCTGTGTGGGACAAAAATTGCATTGTCAGTGATGCAAGATCATGTTTTACTATAGTAGCAGCAGTGCAAATAGAGAGTTTGCATAACTACTTTTATTAAAGTAGTTTGCAGAGGTTGGCATAAAAGTAATTATTTACCAACCGTTGTTACAGCATGATGTGAGATTGCTGATGTATTGCCCTGTATTTAGCCTAAAAAAAGGACAATGATACCAAGATGTACTAGCTCTTGGTAAATTGACATTATATTGGTGATCCCTATATTACTTATTGTAACCGCTGAACAAAGGGATTATTGTGTTTAGTGACTACAAATCATCTGCACAGAGCATATTAAAAATTCTGGACTGGCTAAGGACATCTACTTCATTCTCAAGCATTTCTATAGACTAACAGACGTATTGGAGCATAAGCTTTCGTGGGTGAATACCCACTTCGTCAGATGCATGTGGTGGAAGTTTCCAGAGGCAGGTATAAATATGCAGGCAAGAATCAGTCTAGCAATAACGAGAATAGTTCAATCAGGGAGGATGAGGCCCTCTTCTAGCAATTGAGGTGTGAACACCAAGGGAAGAGAAACTGCTTTTGTAGGATTAAACAAAGACCGTGACTAGCTAGCCAACTACAAAAAGCAGTTTTTTATTCTTAATCACATTCCTGAAAAGCAGAAAAAGATAGTAAAAAAATATGGTGACTGAAGGATATATAGAGTGCCGTCATATGTTACAGGCCTCTTACGATGCTTCAGACAAACTTCAGATCAGGTAGTAGGGTCAGCAGCTTAAGACATGCAAAATTATAAGGCCAAAAGGGACCATTATGATAATTTAGTTTGACCTCTTGCATACATGGGCCATAGAATTTCACCTGAATTAAGCCCCTAGCTTCCCATAGTAGCACAGAAGAAGAAAAAACTTTTATTTAGCTATTTCCTCATACCAAAAGGGAAGGCTGTTTTTTTTTCCATTGTGGATCTCTGAAAACTAGACAGAGTCATCAGAAAGTTCATGTTCAGCACGTTGACATTGGCTTTCCGTTGAGACTGATTGCACACAATTTAAGAGGCCTCAGTGTTGTAGCAATGTCGGTCCCAGGATATTTGAGAATCAAGGTGGGTGAGGTAATATCATGTGCTAACTACTTATGCTAAGCTATCTGTTCAACCTTGTACTTAGCTGTGACACCTTTCTCAGACCTGAGGAAGAACTCTCTGTAGCTCGAAAGCTGGTTTCTCCCACAACAGAAATCCCACCCCCACAAATTACCTCACCCGCCTTACATCTTAAATTGAAATATGCCTATCTACGTCTGTATTGACATTTAGCTAGTTTCCAGATGATAACAATTGAATCCCCATGCAAAAAAGCAGTTGTCTGTATCCTTTGGCCTTTCTACCACACCAGGTGTATTTACCAAATGCCTGGCATGACTGGCATTCATTACAGACATCAGTGTACACATATCTTCTCACACCTGGATGGTTGGTTAATTGAGGCTCATTCTCAGCAAACTTTGGAAGAATCAGTTGACATGACATGCAAACTATTTCAGTCCCAATGTCTATGGATAAACTACACATGGGATAACCACTAGGAAGGAGATTATCCTGGACCCTGTTCTAGTTAGGGGAAACCTAGCAGCTTGTTTCTTTCAATTTTAGTAAATTTTAAATATTATCTTCACCCCCTGAAAAAAGATTACTTTATCTCAATGCAGAGATTCTGCTTAGGCCCAAAGTACAATTCCCTTAATAAAGGACACACATGACCTCCCACAATACCCTCCAGCTCATCAGTGCCAGATTTCATCTGGGTTTATATATGATGAGTGTTTTATGCAGCCCTACTCTGAAATTAATCTTTAATATTTAATGATAAATTGAAAATAACAGTCATGGAATGTAATGATTCACTTGCATTAATATCAGATTAATCATAATGATTTAGTGTTATCACACTGAATACTTAATTGGCTAATAAAGGTTTGTCAAGGATTCTAAAATACTACTGATCCTACAACAAATTACTAGAACATAGGTATTGTATGCCCTATGACTTTTAATCTGTCCCACAGACTATACTGTAGTGTAGTTTCATTTGTGAAAATTTAACTGTGAACAATGAGATTGTGGATAATTCCATGGGTTGCACTTTAAGATATTTTTCTGATGCTGTTCTGTGAAAAGTTTTACAACCACTTTCACTATAATACAAATTATTTTTACTTAATTTGTTATTCATTGTAATTTAAATAATTTATTCTTCAAATATTCATTTGGATGTAACTAGTAATTCTGTAAGACGTGAATTTTAAGTTAGCATTAATCATTTTCCATTTATTATTTTACTAATAGTTATGCTATCAGCATTGAAGTGTAATGTTGTAAGTGCTATCAGCAGAAAAGTATAATATTATAAGTGCTATCAGTTATGCTTTTTCATTATGTAATTCATTTGGCTTCCTGGTGGGAAACATGGCCTATGCCATTTTTATTACATTTAGTTATGAAAAGATGACTTGTATATAACAGAGACAAAAACACACCTATTTTAATTTATTCAGGGTCACAAACCATTTCCGCACAAGCCATCTGATCAACACATGTAAGAATATTTCTGAAGTATTAGAAAGCTGTACTGGTTCCAAATTATTTATTAGTTATAGGACTCAAATGATTATTTCCCTCCCATGCTTTTTGGGATACTATTATGGAGCACACAAAGTGTTTTCTTTTGCTGAATGTACTCTAAGTGCAAGTGAATTTAGTGCTAATTAATGTGAGGTACTGAGTTGATAGCATGAATCATGAGTAACTTCACCAAAGTCAAGAGGAGAATCAGACCAAAGGTCTATAGTTGGTCTCAGAAAACTCTGTGCAGCAGAGCAAGCTTTTATCTGTTTTCCTGACAATGTGTCTTACCACCACCTGAAGAGGGAACCAATCTATGCATATGAATGAATAGTACAGTTTGCCTGCACATTCAGGCCTTGATTGTCCTACTACAATGGCCAACAAAGGTGACTGTTGTTAATGGATTTGTGATGTGGGCAATGGTTCAGTAATAAAAAGTAATATTTTCAAAAGTGCCTAAATCACTTAAACTCAATGGGATTTATGCTTCTAAGTGATTTAGATGCTTTTGAAAATAGGATTTTGCCTAAGTGACTTCAGAAACTCTTTTGAAAATGTACAGCATCCCAACTCATATCAGATAGCTAGAAATTTCTAACTCTAAAAGAGTTAAGCTTTCCCCAGCCATCCCAGGCAAGGGCTTATGCCATGTTATGATTCTCAGTCTCCAAACAGCCTCTATTTCCACTAAGATATCACTTTTTGTAGATAAAGAAGTTAACTCTTTTCTGACTTCCATAGGAATTGGGTGTCGACAGCTCCAAACACACTTCTTTCCTATGACAAATATACACTCAGTGAAAGCCTCCCTGTAAGAACTTGAAGGGTTGGGACCTGGGACCATGGGGGATTTGTTCTGCAGCTGCTGCTGCCGCATCAGCACTGGAGGGTTAGGATGTGCTCTTGTGGGTGGAACCTGGAGTCTGGGCTTGGCAGGAAGAACCACTCAGCAGGACCTGAGTGGCAGCCCCTCACAGCCTACTGATTGGTTTGAACCAAGAAGCCATGATGAGAAGCTCTGTGAGCAAAAACATGGACTGCTTGCCTGTCTCTGCTCCTAACCCTCCTTGCAATAGACCTTAGACTCTGGCTTTCAACTCTGGTTTGTGCTCTTCCACTGCTGTCTGTAACCTGGCTCCTGATCTGGTAACCGGATGCTGCCTGCCTCCTGATGCCTGAACCTCAGTCTGCCCTCCAGTCGATCTTGGATTCTGACCTCCAAGTACCTGATTTGGGCTGACTCATGCTTTGACCACTATGTATGACCACCTTCATCCTGGTCATGGCACTCCCTACCCCGCCCCCGAGATATAAATTCTGCATCAATGTGGCCTATGCCCACTCTCTGTACCTGGAAGAAAAATAGCTGCAGATCTCAATAACATCCAGGTAACAAAGAATCTCCTTAAATTGGGTAAACACTCATACACATGGCCACTGGACCAGGATTGGTTCTTCCACATGAGATTAGTAGATGGTGGTTGTGGTGGAGAAATTTGCAATAAAGTACTTGTTACTTCTGCAAGCTTCTCACACATCTGTTTTTGGTGATTAAGACCAGAAACTCCAGCAAGTCATGTGCTCTAGGCACTAGGAATATAATCTGACTATTCCCAATGACATCATTTAGTTCCTGCTTTTCCAAATATCCCTATAGCATTACATGTCCTGCTCTATATAAGGAGGTGAGGACCACCATTAGATTCTGAAAAAACAAACAAACTTGCAGCTGGGATTTTTATTGTATGAATAATACAGTTTTTACACATAGGATACTCTGACAATTTTGGTAAAGTTCATACAAAGGGCATCAAACCCATTAACAGCAGAATAAACTAGATTGGAGTTTCAATGCCAAAACGTTTTTTAGATGACATTCCCCTTTCCTCTCCCACCCAGTGCAAAACAAACTCCAAAACCTTTTTTAACTTTGGAAACCTCCAACTTTTCAAGTATGTTTCTGAGGAGTACATTTACTTACTTCAACAGTTCTCTGACAGAAGACAATGATAAATTCTGTAGGCTTATTAATTCAGGGCTGAGGATGCGAGAAGAAAATGTTAGTTTATAATGGAAAGCTAATCTCATATGTAACTATGCTGAAAGACCAGTGTCCATTGGTGAGATTTTCAAAAACTTCCAAGTGAGGCATATGGGTGCCTAACTTCCATTATCTTTCACTGGGAACTGTGATATTCTAGCTGCTGAACTGCAAACAGGGAAAGAAGCTACAATGTATCTTTTCTTCTTCTCTTTGTGTATTTCTGTTAAGAAGAAACAAGTTAGGATTTTCACTTATAAACCTGAGAGCTCCCACCTAAAATTGCCTTTTTTCCCCTTCACAAGAATATTTGATACCACCTAAGACTATCAAACAAGGGAATTCCCCCCCCAAATTCTCTAAAATTAAAATGTTTAAACAAAGAGTTTAAAATTTCTTAATAATTGTTTACACCAAGCAAATTCTTCATTATACAAAAAATGAAGTGAAGCTACCTGGCAACCAAATTCAAATTATTATTAACATTGTGGTAGTACAAAAAAGTAGCGTTGCTCTGAAGTTACAATATCCCTATATTGTAAGCTCCTTGGGGGCAGGGACTCTTGTTTTTTTCCCTCCCCCAGAATCCAGCACAATGGGGTCCTGGTCCATGACCAGGGCTCTTAGGTGCTATGATAGTACAAATAATTATTAATAATAACAATGTTGGATGTTGAATTCTGAATCAGAACTAACTATAACCCTGTATCCAAATATGCCCACCATATATTGTACGTATGGCCATAGGACATAGTCTGTAAATCTTTAGAATGTTGCAGACCCAAGGGTGCAGCATGTTCTTTATCTCTGTTGTGACAGTTGCTGTTAGTTCATGCCTAAGCTAAACTATTTCTCCAGGTATTGTCTGTGTGATGGGTTTTCCCAGAGTTGGTAGAAAACGTGTCTGAAATTGCCACATCAGATCCCGACCCTGTTGCCACAATACCTCAGCATATCTCAGGCCTGTGTACATTGGTATGATAGTGCTTAAGTTAGGCCTTATCTTGCAAACACTTGTGCACATATGTGCAACTTCACTCTGTGAACAGTCCTACTGATGTAAAAGGGCAAGACCATTCGGGCCAGTTTACACGATCTGACCAACTGACTCAATACGAGCAAAATTACAAATGTTTCCTGGATAAGGCCCTTAATTATCGAGTACCCATAATATTCTAATACTGTATTACTTATTATCATAGCATGCTCTTCTAAATGCCAGCCTTTACTATCCAGGAGCCTTTTACATACCTGTCCATGTGCACAGAATAATCTAGGAGGTATTTCTTAGCCTCTCTCTTCCTACAGAACCTCCTATCTAGCTTTTAAATGTTACAGTGTGTGGCATTCACAAAAAGAGATTTATATATCTAAATCTTTAGGCATTTTTTGTAACATCTTTGACAAAACCATGTTTACTCATAGAGGGCCCAAACAAAAGAGCCTCTGAGAACCTTCCTCTCCCAGAAACTTGAAGGGACAGCACTCAGATCCAGGTAGCAATGATATCACAACTGATAAATTCATTTTGATACTAGTTTATAGCATTCTACCCTAAGTTAGTCTCATCAGCACAATGGATTCAATTGAAAAAGGACTAGTTCAAGTTTTTCTGCATTCACCTCATGTCTCCTTATTGTGGTTTACAGTGAAACTAGGAGTTTTCTTGCCATAAATCAGCTGCATATTGAATATTGAAGCTGTAAATGGAGAAGTTGACTTTTCAGCCCACAGTCACAGTTACATCTCTCTTTTGGTGTGTGTGCTGCTTCTTAGCAAGACCTTTGTCATGGTGCACTAGCAAAGCCCTGTATCACTTTTTCAAAGCCTCTAATTGCTGTATCTCAAGCTACCAATGTGATAGATAATAGTTCTGAATGCTCCATGGTGCCAACTCATTAGTACAGGGGGGAAAAGATATCTTTATCTTTGTTAAAACATTTTAAATTATCACAAATATTTAATAATTAATAACAATTGACTTATCAGGAAGTACTTTAATGCATGGTTAAAACCATACTGGTGAGGCCAGTACATGATATACGGTATGATGTTATGCATTGTGGTTTAGTAGTAGTGTATCAATTTGTCTTTTCATCATCTGAGTATTTTTAAATAATTTAAGGCATGACTATCTCCTAATTTATTTTTAACTAATAAAAGTGTTCTTAATTATTCTTAAAGTATTTGCCATCTTGATTTAACGTTTTACATCTGCTACATCTATCTTCTACTAGAAGCAGCTACTACCATTCTGTTTTAACAGTGATTTTAAGCTGAAATTTGCAGGTTTTTTTGACAATATCTTGTTATGTGGTTCTCGCAAATCCTTTATCAGATTCCTTCATTTAAACCAACTTTCTTTTTTGTGCTCAAAATTACACTCTCTAATTCATTTTTGTAAGTCACATTACTCTTTCTACTGCTGCCCCCTTACATGACCCTTGCTCCTTCTGCAACATTCAGTCCATCAAGCTCACTGACATCTCTGCTACTCTGAGCCATTCCTTTCTCTGTATTCTCTCCAGTCTTTCAATTCCATGGTTGCTGCCCTCAGCTCCCTTCTCTACTCTCACATGTCTGTCACTTACTAAACACAAACCTTGGCTTACGCTCCTCTCACCTTATTATCCCTATTCCTGCATCATTCTACTGAGTGCCTCTGGAGAAAACCTTTTGATTATGTCAACTTCATCCATTTCTCCTTTCTTATCCCATCCTGTTGTGACCCAAAAACTAAGCAGAACTTTTCCAATCTCTGTCAGAAGTTCTGGGAATGAGGTGGGGTTTTGTTGGTTCACCAGGGGCCAAGTTTAGTGACCTTGTAGACAACACATTTCCCATGGATTAGCTTCACAAGAGGATTTAAGCACCTAACTGCCATGTTAGGCTTCTACATCCTAGAATCAGGCTGCATTGGGATTCACAAAACCCTGCTCAGCTCAGCAGTCCCGGAATACTGTGGGCACCTAAACTCACTCAGAGCCTATGTTTTTGCTGTAAAAGTTCCCTAGATGCCTATTTTTCTGCCTACGAGTATGTACACTGCAGCTCAACATACCAGATGCCTAAGACTCAGAGCGATCTATGACCCAAGAGAAGATAGGAGTTCATCTACCTAACTCCTCTGTGGGGCCTGAATCAGTAAGTGTTCTGGCTCTTTCTCACCCAATGATTCTTCCCTTTTTTATCCACCGTGGAGCAGCTTCAACATTGGACTGAAGAAAGAGCGAGTATGAGAATGACTCCAGAGTTAGGTGGTTAAAGCACTCATGTGTGAGATCCAGGACATGGTCCCCTGCTCTCATGACTTTAAAAAAAATATTCAGAATAGAACAGCTTCAACAGGAGAGATTGAGAGATCCAGTATTAGAATATTACATAGTCCAATAGTTAGGCTACTCACCTGTGAGGTGGCAGAACTTAGTTCAAATCCCTTCTCTTCTTTAGGTGGAGGGTATACTTCAGGTCTCCCACCTACCAGGTGACTACAGTACTAGAATGACTGGCCTAAAAGTTATGAGGGAGCAGGACCTAATGCCAAAAGATGTTTGCAGGTGAGAAGCTCAAGGTCAGAGAGACACGTCCCTGCAGCACAGATTTAGGCAACAATCTCTGGTATGGAGCGGGTCTTAGAACACACCCCTTGCATTGGCATTTCTCATTGGCTAGTTTAGGGGAGGAATTTCCTAGCCTGCTGCCTTTTGTGACTCCCATTTTGAGGCTCCTATCTCACCCCATTTATTGTACAGGGAGCACCAAATTTAGGCTGCGTGACTCCCAGTGATATTCTAGGCACCTAAAAGCTAGACATGGTATCACCACACCTAAGTTCCTTTGTGAATCTAATTCCAGGTGTGTGTGCTGGGGTTCTTTTTGGGGGAGGGGACAGGTGTAACTCAACTGGGGGAAGCTTGGGAATGGGTGGCTATAACACAGGCAGCCACTTCTTGAACACCTCCTTCATGGGCAGAATTTCCTTTGCAGCAGACTTCCATCTTTGCAGCAGTTCTCCATCTTCAGGGACCCTTAGGAACTTGTTGGTCCATAGGTAATTTGAACAATCCTTACAAAGGATACCATTTGTTGCATCTCCTGGGCATACTCTGGCCCTCCAAGCCCCAATCCTAGTCCACTGTTTCTCTCCCGGTAGTCCAAAATAACGGAACGTCTTTGAAATAGAACAAAATTCTCACAGTCCTCATCCCACTTTCAGCTGAACCCCTCCTCTCTGAGAGTCTGTCTGCTTCCCGGTACCTCCTGCCTAGAGTTTGTCCTTCACAGGCTTTCTCAGCTGTTGCCTTTCCACTGCTGACTCAGGACCCTGCAGGAGCCTTCTTACTACTCCCTGCATGTCTATACACATAACTGCAACTCAGGGCCGCCCAGAGAATTCCGGGGGCCCGGGGTCTTCGGCGGCGGGGGCCCCCGCTCAGGGCCGGCTCTAGACCCCAGCGCGCCAAGCAGGCGCGTGGGGCGGCCCTTTCCCTGGGGGGCGGCATTTGGCTCCGGTTGAGCTCCCGCAGGCATGACTGCGGCAGGTCGACTGGAGCCCGGGACGAGTGACTGCGGTGGGTGCCGTGGTCCCGCGGCTCCGCTTGACCTGCCGCAGTCATGCCTGCGGGAGGTCCAGCCGAGCCGCGGGACGAGCGCCCCCTCCGCAGTCAGCAGGTCCACTCGTCCCCGGGTCCGGTGGACCTGCCGCAGTCATGCCTGCGGGAGCTCAACCGGAGCCGCAGGGGCCCGGAAAACACTCGTGGGGGCCCCTGCGGGACGCGGGGCCTGGGGCAAATTGCCCCTCTTGCCCCCCCCTCTGGGCGGCCCTGCTGCAACTTTCTGCTCCTTTTGTACTGGAATTACAGGATTCCGCTCAGGTGGAACTCATTCTGTTTCCAGGGTTGGCTCTCCATCCTATGGGACAAGTCTAATTTAAGGATTTGTGATGGGAAATGTGGTTGTCACATAGAATGCTAAGGAGAATCTCTTCTTTGGCGTTATATTAAACTGTGGGATTATTCTGTTTGTGGGTGGTGGTGTTTGCAGGTTTTGGACTACTCATATTATATTGTTCTCAATTCTTTTTATACAGTGCTCAAGAACATCAGATGGGTACTGTATAAACAGAAATAAATTAGAGTTCCCTTTATGCTGTGAAAACCCCTTTGGAATGTTTGTGCTTGAAGAGAAGACAAATGACGGTCTGGACAATCTGTTGCTCAGTCAGACAACAGCGGTTTCTCTTAACCATAACAAAGGAACTAAACAAAGAAATTCTTAAGTTCTCTTTGCAGGAAATGTTCCTACTTCTGTTCCTGCTAAATAGTCTGAGTATATGATAGTGCTGTGTTCGGTGCTCACTGTTTGGTACAGAGTGCAGTGTGTAAAGACTTTCTAGTGTGTTCCCAAAAGAGACTGTTTGTGCTTCAGGAGCACTTTTCTGAGCTTCAGGGATAAAATGTCTCTGGTAGGGATGATTTAGCAGTACCTGGAGAAGGGATAAACTCCATCAGAGGATGGCTAAATCACCACAACCTTCAGTTTGGTGGTAGAATTTGTAGTTCTGGAGTATTAAAAAATCATGAAGTAGTTAAAAATAATGGTTGTTACAACGTTTGGAGCACGCTTCTAGCAGCGTCTCAATGTACATTCCAGTATTGTTGTATTCAAGTTTATTTCCATAAGGGACCCTTTAGATTTCCCATGACTAAAGGAAATCAGAAATCTTCAGGTTCTGTTTAGATACTAACAATGTCATTAATGTAGGATGGTAGAGTTTAGAACCATGGGTGTCTGAGGCAAAGCATCTAAACTACAAAATAGTGGCAATTGAAAGATCATTACTCATACAGTGCTAAGAAGTACCTATACCAGTGTTCCTCTGTTGGGTATTCAGCATTACAGGGGGGGAGGGATAGCTCAGTGGTTTGAGCTAGCCTGTTAAAGCCAAGGTTCTGAATTCAATCCTTGAGGGGTCAGTTTGGGGATTGGTCCTGCTTCAAGCAGGGGGTTGGACTAAGAATTTTTTTTGAAATTTTTTTTTTGGGGGGGAAGGGATAGCACAGTGGTTTGAGCATTGACCACTAAACCCAGGGTTGTGAGTTCAATCCTCAAGGGGGCCACCTAGGGAGCTGGGGTAAAATTCTGTCTGGGGATTGGTCCTGCTTTGAGCAGGGGGTCAGACTAGATGACCTCCTGAGGTCCCTTCCAACCCTGATATTCTATGAGTCCATGATTATCTTAATTATTGCTGGTAATAAGGGCTATTCATACCCTAATCAAACTTTAATAATGTTAAAGTATTTTGTCAGTAATATTAATTTTACATACAACCCTTTTAGTGCTATGTTCAAGAAAAGGGGTAAAATAAGGATGGATGGATGTGTATAAAATAGCCATGATTGCATAAAGGCAATGTGTATATAATGTACATTAAATATTTGCTGATCATTTTTCAGACACAAACTTTACCCCATTATTGTCAATTTCTCTCTCCAACCAATCAAATAGTACTTCTTGGAAATAAATATAATTAGGCTTCTAAGGATTAGATTTTTATTGATAAATGTCAGTAAAATCGATTTCACTGTACACACACAATTTGATTGGAGAAAAAAAAATCCATTGACGAATAACAGAAATTGATGATAGGCAAAGTAAGAAGATGCTGCTTGAGAACTTATTAGAGTTTGGTTTAAGGACATTTACTCAGTATATTTTGATATATGATATTGACAATTTGTGTTTTAATGGTCACAATGCTTTAACTTTTTTAAATCAATGTCTATTGTCATTGAACAATTTTCTGCTCTGTTGTCTGAACCCCCAATAATTGCCCGCGACTGTGAAAACTGAAATTGATAAAAAAGCATAAACCCCATAATTTTGCACAACTGTGAAAATTTAAACAGATACAAATAGAAAAATGTTTAAAAACAAACATTATCTGTTGAAATGATTAAAAAAAATAATTCTGCCAAGTCTAAGTATAATTTAAATAATGATAGTAATATTGTATGTACTCAAATTAATGTTCTTTTTCCTTTAATTTCCCACTTTAAAAGTCTACCTTATGTTTGAACCATATGAATTTGGGTTGTTGTTTTATTTTTATAATACCTAAACATGTGCTAGATGTTTGTCAGACGTATAAGAAAATATATACCTGTCCCCAAAGAATTATACTCAAAACAGACAACATATCATGTAGATTACAGCCAAAAGAGTAGGGATTAGATGCACAAATTAATTATGTGCAAACACTTTCAAGAAACAGAAAGCTGACCTTTTACCTCTTGTTCTATCATAAAATATGTAGGTACTTTATTGTTGGGTGTTCAATAAAAACCCACACCCCAAACTATATCTATATAAAACGTTGATGTTTGCCCCTAGAAATGTTAATGGGAGTTTTTATTTTACTTTAATTTATAATTTATTTTATCTTAATGGGAGTTTTTATTTCTTTTGGATTATATGTTCATATGCTGATAAATAGATATTCAAAGAAAAGCAGATGATCTAAATTTGAAATTTCCATACAAAGGCTCATTATTGCTATTTTATTCTTTTAGTTCTTTTTGACTGAATATGTATGTGCATGAAGATTAAGAGTCTGACAGCATGGGAAGCTAAAATCCTCCCTTTCTCTCTTTTGGCTTAGCAGACCACCACACATTGAACTTTCTAATCAGACGACCAACCCTAACTTTCATGAGGCAGGATTGCCATTGGAAGGAGTGAAAGGTAATTCAACTTTGCTTTTTTTGGTCAGTGTTTATTGTGCAAAATTATACTAGTCTGGTTGCTAGAGTATGTATTACCTAATCAATGGCCATGTCTTTTATTTTTAACATCTATGGAATTGTATGCCTCACAAGAAGTGAAAGGACAGTGCATTGTCTGTTATGTTTGACTCGTCTTTAATCGTCCATCATATCAAAGTGATTCAACTCTTAGCAAAATACACACTTAGATCTGGAGCATACAGTGTGCCTGCTTGAAATATTTCACATTCTGAGTTTGTGGGTCACATGATGCATATGTGATTTGTGTATTTTCGATGTTTCCTTGTATGAAAAAAATGAAATGTTCTACTATTTTCACTCTTTCTGTTAAGGTATTTGTTAGTTATGTTAGGTTCTGTCTGAAAAAGTTCTATGTGTTCCTTAAAATTCAAAGATTTATCTCTAAATCTGCAGCAACTGCTGAGATAAAATTGTAGAAATGCTGACTTTCATTTCTTTGTCTGGCTTTCAGCATACTTCCTAACATTTGGTAGCTTTTCCTCATGTACCAGCCTCATTTTATAGCCCTGCTGTTATGTTCTTGAACTTTGTCATGACTATGATCCTAGGGCATCTGAACTGTCAGATATAAAAGTGGGAAGAGAGAAAGAAGCTATGAGAGTTGTAGAAGGCGAAAAGCTTAGTAATGTGCTGATGAATTTCCTTCCTGCAGATAGTTTTCACTTTGCCTTCATTGCTGTCACATTTCCTTAAATAATAGGAAGACTTTTCTACTAATGGGCAATGGAGGCTGTTTGCCTGATGAGAACTTGCAGAGGCAGCCTGCCATGCGCCTTTATCTTTTAAACTGAGGTGAAACAAGCTTGCCTGGCTGCAGATAAGCGGCTTAGAAGCAGTCCTATTCAGATGTACCTGTCACTAATTTATCTGGGTTTTTTTGTATTCATATATACTGTTCTATGTGCAGTGGAGCATTAAATTGCTTTCCACTGGGAGCAGGTCACATTCAGGGGTCGACAGAACCATGCTCCTGGATGAAGAATACTTGATTCATACAGGCTGTTTCTATCGAGATCTTGGCAGGTGAATTCTCTATCTAATTAGAGATTTTACACAGACTTTTTTACTGGAAAAGCTGATAACGTTTTAATATACTGTAGATAACCATTAAGAACCTTTTCAGCTGCACTGCATTTATGTATATTTTACAAAGCAAAATGAGCGGCTGCTGAATATTGGTATGTCTGGATTGACAAAGAAAATTAATCACATTCAGTTTGCTTTAGTGACACCCATTGTTGTGGTAATTGTGTAGTAAAGATAGATTACACTTCCAGTCAAATGGTAGCAAGCTTCCCATTTTATTTAATTTGTTCAATTTTGATAAATATTCTTTCATGCATCTTATTAGCTAAGTCAAACAAAAGAAATAGGACTTAGGCTCTTTTTAAAATATCAAACTGGAGACTAGCCTAAAATCTCCCTGAATCCCTCTTGCTGAACATGTTTCCTTCTGCATTTTGAGATATGTTCATTTCAGAAAGTCACAGTTTGCAAGAAGACAGTTGAAACTCATAACATCTCTGTGTTTGGAGTGGGTTTGGAATGTATTTACTCTTAGAGTACTCCTAATATTTGTGCAACATAATTTTTGTCAGTGTTGGGTATTGCTAAGAAGGGGTAGAAATGTGAAACTTCAAGCTATTGTCTTTGCTGTTGCTTCTCAACTGGTAAACTACACAAAATTAACAACAACAAAAAAGGCAAAGTGGTTAGTAAATTATAGCCATAAGAGTGATGTTTCTTGCATGGTGGCAGTTTTCAATGACATGTATCTTTGTTGAAAAAGAAATTTGTAATAGTATACAATGCTTGTTTTTTTTATTGAGAAGTGAGCATTATCTACTAAGATGCAGGGGCAAGCAAATTTATAATAATAGGAGATATAGCAATCTCTAGGTCATTGAGTCTAGCCCCCTGCCTTTACTGCAGGACCAAGTACTGATTTTTGCCCCAGATGGCCCTCTACAGGGACTGAACTCACAACCCTGGGTTTAAGGGAGCCGATACTCAAACCACTGAGCTATCCCTGTCCCCCCAGTGTAATTTCTTATGCTAGCACAAGAAAAGTTTAATATAAACTAAAAGGGTGATTTACCACTCCACTGACTGAAAATCATTTCTTTGGTTCTCTTTGGCAGGAATATTTTTGACATCCAATATAAAGCAATTGTCTTTTTTATGATATTAATGAATATGAGCGTATCACAAAACAACCTATTGGTTCAATCTTGCAGAACTCACAGTATTTAAACGAATCATCACATATTCACATATTACATATTCTACTCTGTAAATTGGACAGTGACCTCAAACCTTGTAAGCAGTGGTGCCAAATACAGTCTGTACATTTCACAAAATTTAATTGGAAAGGTAACACTTCCTGAAATATGTATATTCCTCCAAATTACATTCTCTTTAGTTAGAACCTGAGAGGTTTAATTACTGAACAGAAAATAACACAAAAGAAAATCCAATAGACCTTTCCTTTGAAGAAAGCAAAATATCCAGTGGGAAATCCACTCAAGTTTGCAGTGTAAATTACTGTCTTTCATGCATTTGGATTCAGTTGGTAACTAACAATGAATCTGTACTTTGTACCTATGAAATTAATATTCAGAATTTAAAAGCCAACTCATGAAATGAGTTACCTAAGTCATATGGTATTTTTCTGTTCTCTTATTGAAGAAACATACATTAGAATCAAGTTTCTGGTGGTCATGCATGTGTAAAATGAATTAAAAGCCATAAGCATTCTTGAGTACTTAATTTAAATTCAATTTTTGTGAACATCCCTATTCCAGAAAACTTCTTCATTTGAAAATTTGTGGAAAGTAAGCCGGAAATGGGTACAAACACAAAGTCCTGCCTTGAGTGGAGGGGACTAGATTAAGAGACCTCTCAAGGTCTCCTCCAGTCGTATGATTCTATGAAAGCAAATCCATTTAAAATGGATTCATTTTGAAGGAAAATGCTTCATTCAGTAGGAGTTTTAAACCTCTTGTTAAAAAAAAATCAAAACAAAACAAAATGAAGAGCGATTTAAACCAAAGTAAAAATCAACAAAATTGGCAACATCCTGTTTTGTTGTCATTTTCTTTTTGTTTCATTTGCAAGTTTTGGGGGGGGGGTTAAGAAAAGGGAACTGATGCTTTAAATTTAAAACTCCTACTGAATGTAGCACAAATCTCTGATGATCTCTCCTGTAATGAAATGTTTAAAAACATTTTCAGTTTTCTTCTTTGTGGAATGTTTTTGTCTTACTGGATTCCAGTAACCATACCTTGCATGCTGAAAAGCCTTTTCAGTATTCCATAATGTTATTGGTTACTCACTGCCATTCTCTTACATTTACAACTTCAGTTAAATGTGAAGTGATGGAATGGCCGGCCAATTAAAATACTACAGAGATAGAATATTTAAAAGGTCAAAGAAGTTCAGTGCTGTACTATAATAGAATATAATTATTCATTATCAGTTTGATATTTTAGTCTTTTGGCAAATAATTTAATAAGATGTGGAAAAGATAGACTATAAATCAACTGCCATAGCAAGAAAGGCATGACCAAATGGAATTCCCAAACTAAACAATTTGCAAATTCAGAGCTAACTTCTCCTCAGCTCTGGGTAGATAGAGATGTAGCTGGTGGAGGTCATAGTTATGATCATCCTTTTCCCCTTCATATTCCTACCTATTGAGGGAGCTCGTTCAGCAGCATCACATTTAAGAACCTTGGTATCACTTTTGACCAAACCTTTCCATGGAAGGCCACATGTCAGCTATTGGGTATGAGAATGTTTTGCAATTTGGACAAGCTTTGTCCTTTCTTCACCCATAATGGTTTTGCAAAAGCAACATGTTCTTGTGAACATACAATTTTGTATGTAATGTATTGTAATTTCCTTTTAGCAGGGTTTATAGAACAGGGTTTACAACAATTTATGGCTTGTTCAGAATTCAGAAGCATATTTGCCCACTTGTTTAAGCAGCCAGGATTGTACTATGCCTGTCCTGTATTCTTTACAATGACAGTCTGTAAAGCCTTACATGTTGTAAAGACTCTAGCCACATCCTAGTTCTACTCATGAAGCCCTGCCCTAACAAGTGTATCTGCTCAGTTACCATGAGCTCTTTAGGAGACATCTCATTATTGTGTCAGAGGAAGGGAAGTAATCAGGCCTTTGTTTTGGTGGACTGCAGAATGTTAAACCCATTCCCTCCTCACATCATACAGAACAACTTCCTACCATCCCGCTCCCACACCCCCATATGTGGCCAAATCAGCTTCTGCTGAACAAAACCAAACCTCTTTTTAGCATTCATGATTGTGAAAGCAGCCTCCTTCAAGTGACTAATACAATGCTGTTTTCCTGATTCAGCAGACAGAAACAGTAGTTTCAGTTGTGAAATTCCACACCCCATTCATCTCAGGGGATATGTAAACTCTGAAGGCTAGTAGCAAAAATGGTCAATATTTATTATTATAATAGTTATAGCTAAGATTTGTAGAAGAAGCTCATGGCTATTTTGGAACTCTGACCAGTGTTTGGTATTGAGTAGTTTATCACCATTCTGAATTTTCCAAAATATCTCCTTTTCCTACTTGCTATTTTTCCATTATAATTCTGATATTCCTTTAGATGTGGAAATGGCAGGTCTGTTTATTTGTTCAAAATTTTTAGAATGTACTTTTTGGTTTGAAATTTTTCATCGTTTTTAGAAGTTTGGGTATAGTAGCTGTTTTTCCAAACACTTTTGTGTGATTATATATGTTTACTGTTATTGTAAAACTGAAGACTTCACCTATAAGTGACTAACCTTTTATTTAAAAAAAAAAAGTTGACATAGTCATTGGTTAGAGGTGATGTTGTTATACCCACAAAGAGTTGGGTACTTTGATAATGTTATGTATTTACCACTGGAAGGAATATCACCTTAATGTTCAACAGTAATTCATTACAATTCCATAAAAAGCTAACTCTGGTGCTGTAATATTGGTGCTTCTCCAATTAGCTGCTTTCTTTATGGAATCAGCAGATACATTGTGCAGGTGCCATGTTAATGAAATAAAGAGTAAAGTGTTTGGCTGGATCAGAGTCTTGCTTTTCAGCACCTCGCAGGATCGAGGCCTTAAAACTTAAAAGCTATTGTCACATTAATAACCATACCAATATGAATATAAAAAATTCAGGGCCACATTCTCAGCCCTGCTTTCCCTTTGTGATACAGTGCAGCCATGCTGCTGGCTAACTGGCTGGTGAAGGATGATTCCAGAATGGAGAAAAGATAGGCATAGAGTTGCTATAATGCTGTGAACACCACTTGTAGCCAGGAGTAACTGGGGCAGAGGGGGAATGGAAAAATAGGATGTGGGCTGGAGTACCCATTTACTGGAATGGCCCCCTTGGCTATAACTAACCAGGAGTTGCTTAGAATAGCTTGCCCAAGACTTCTCTAACTGATGCTGAGAATGGAACTAATCCCTGGCATGTGGATGATGGGAGAAATTTGGCTTGAAGCCATTTTGCCCCTCCCCTTAAGCCCAGGATCAAGATCTGTGTGTGCTCAGAGTTCTGTCTGTGTTAAATTAAATGTAAAAACAACAACAACAACAACAACAAAAACCCTTTAAACACAGGCCAGTCATCTCATACATGTTATGATACATTTTCTAAAGCAGCCTCTAAAAAATGGCCCTGCAGAATTGTGCATGTACCTCATGGCATTTGTGCTTTCCTGTCAAGTCGTTATAAATACAATGATCAAATCCGAGTGTGTAAATGCCAACTGGTAAATGTGAAAACAGGCTTTTCAGGTGCATTTTTTTTAAGACCACCTTTGAAAATTTGCCCTTATGCTTGACTGAAAGTGGAGTATTCAGTCTCAAACAGCAACTTGTTTCATCATTTTGTTCATGAGCTGCCTGAAGCTGTTAGTGAACATGTGAATCCAGCCCAAGGTTAAAACTGGGGAAAATGCCTTTCCAGGAGCTCATTGATTATTAAATACTGGATATTCTCAATGCAAATACCACAGTGCAACACTCACAACAAGCTGACTGGGTATACATATTGGAAACAGTCACTGAAAATATGATACAGCAAATAGAGTTTGACTATTAATCAGCAACCTTCAGTGCTAAGAAATAAGACCTAAGCTAAGAGGGCTACAGGATATGCTGGAGGTACAAGCAAGCAACATGCAAATGTCACAACCCAGTCTTTCTTTTAGACAATAATGGTCCAGAAATTACCTTTAAAATGAAGAATTTAGTGGGAATTACCATGTACCTGCCCCTGAATTAACATAATTATGCTCTATCCTAAAATTAAGGTAAATAAATTTTTGGTAAATATTACATTTTAATAGAGGTTATAGTAATTCTGATATTATAGCTGTTCACTACATTAGAGATTTTCAAATAAAAAAAAATCCAGAATTATGGCATACCATAATAATACCATATCGGAGTGATAGATGAAAAATGGTGACTCTTCAGTGCTACAGAGTCATTATAAATGAGAGTAAACGCTTCCTCGTCTTTTATGTACAATCCAAAAAAGGGGACCCTCATTTAGAGTACTGAGACCACTAACGTCCAGAAATGCATACTTTGGACCAGGAGCTGGTCACATATTGTATGAAGTACAACTAGGGCAAACAGGAGCTGCACAGAAAGATTTTGAAGCTGTCTTTTGCAAAAATACAGATTAAAACAAAATTAAATGGAAAATTGCTTAGAGAGTGCAGTGTTAAGTAGGAGTACAGATTTACATTTTTTATCTGTACTTGCAACCGGAAAAAAATTGCTGGGAAGGAGGATGGAAAATAAAAGCTATTTTGACTTGTAACAGTTTGGAGCAGTGCTTTAGTAAAGCCACAGTTGTCCCTCTCATTTTTCAAACTTAGAAAGATGTAATCCATTGAACGTTATCTTTCAACTAACCAAATGCCTCACTATATCAAAGAGCTCAGAAGGAAATAACATTTTTAATCTGATCCTAGTCACTGAAAGGCTATTTCTCTATAAATTCTATGGATGATAAAGCAATTTTAGGCAGAGGTCTGTGAAAAGCAATTGACTAAAATACCATATATGCTAAATAATTTTCATCTTCTATCTATTCAGTTTTAGCTTTTTGTAGAGCTTTCATCATTTTGTGTATATTAATTAAAGTTCAGTAAGAAAAACAGAAGCAGAATTCTTTTGGACAATATCAGTTGTGTGGTATACTTGACTGAGAATATCTGACAATGTTTATGCAGTGTGCATCACGTGGTGATCTCTTTCATAATACTTCTTTCATTGTCTGACTGAAATGACTTTTTTCTCATTGTTTGCTGTCATCTACTTACTGAATTCCTATTCTTTTGTTGTTCTACCACAATAATGTCAACATACTTGCTCTTATAAGTCTTCACTTTAGAGTGTGGGCTTAGGAATGAAGGGCATTGCCTGATTATTATTTTTTTAAGAGCATGTATGTTTTTGTAGTTCATTGCTCAGATTTAAAGCACTACCATTAGTGGCTGCAAACATTTTTGTCTTCTATAGAAGTGCCTTCAGCTGGCTCTCAGATGCCGTCTACTACCCATAAACCATTGTACATGATCGTACAATGCCTCTTTAAAGCATCATGGGGATTGGAACATGTGATTCTGGGTCTCATCTAAGGGGGACACATTGTAACTGAATGCAAGGTAATAGTATGAAAATGCAGGAACCACTGATCTAAAACAAAATTAAGGTCTCTCCCTCTCCCCCTTCCCCCCCCCCCAAACATTGGATTGTCCCATAAAGGGAAAACTACATGAAGATATACAGTTACCACTGCAGAAATGTTTTACCCTGAGATGTCATGTGGCATATGGACTTCCAGGTCATTTGGGTACGTGCAATTATGAGGAGAGCTATTGAAAATTCAGGTACAATTGGGTTAGTTTGAAGGTGGAGAGAGTTAGGGACTGAAATCAAGATTTATTCACGGGGATTCTTGCATTTTTGCATTTTTGGCTATGGAGGGATTTCCTTCATAATGTTTTTGCCACTTTAGTCACATTAGCATCTGCTTGACCACTGTCACCCTTCCTTGAAGCCTTTGGATGAAATCTTACCTCCTTTGAAGTCACTGAGCATTTTGCTATTGACTTCATTGGGGCCAGGATTTGCTCCACTATCTTTATTCCCAGAATAACTCATTAGCTCCATGATATGCTAAATTATTTCTTTCTAGCAGAGTAAATGGGAATATTATCAAAGGTGAACTTCTGTATGACAGTCACACAGCTCAGAACAGTTGAGAGCTGAGCTACTGAAGAGGAAAAACAGATTCTTCTTCCCAAGTTCAAAAGAAATTCCAACTGTTTTGTCATACCAATATTCTATACTGACATTAAAATCTTTGAAACAGTTTCAATTTCATATCATCCAAGCACTAGTAAATAAAAAAAAAATAGGTGTGTATAATATATTCTAAATATGGACAAATTCTAGATTACTGTTTTTGTGACATAATTCACAATTTGAAATGATTGACATCCATTTTAAACTGTACAATCCTGATTCATCCACTTATTACTATACACCACAGTCATCAAAATTTAAGATTGAATTTTTAATATTTACTTTTTATAGGTAAAAAATTTTCAAGCAAAAATATTTTGAAGGGTTTTTGCATTTTTTGAAATGTTCACATTGGAAGACTTCAACATGTAATTCACAATGATCATACCATGATTCAACCCTTAACCTAAAAGAAAATTAGGTATCCTGTTCTTCTCAGTTGTATACGAAGGTTGGGATAATTGGATGGCTTATAGAATGTGGATGTTCTGTAATTATTATCAGTTACAATATATTGCCACATAGGAGAAAAAATCCTAACGTGAAGTCCATCATTAGAAGTTCTAAAAGCAAAAGCAACCTATTATCATGATCATACCAGAGGTACAGGGAACATTGGAACATGGTTGTCCAACTTTCAGCACAGCTATTATAGATACAGTAACATTAGGACTGGAAAGAAAAAAATATTAGAATGTCAATTATACACTGGTAACTGCTATTATTATTGTTACTCCTTTTGATCTGAGCATGTAGCCAAAAATTTGAAATCTAGTGGCTGTTCCAGATAGGAGGAGAAATTGGTTATAGGTGTTTCTTTCATGCAGTTTTGTTTATTTACAAAGAATGTACAATGTCCTGTTTGAATGCAGAAGGAATCCAATAGCAGAAAACAGCTTATTTTGCTGATAGCACCAAGAACATTCTTTGCAGTCTGCACCTTATCCAAAAACACCCCCAGAACTCTTTCCAGGTTTCATCCAGGGTTGGCCACTATGCTTTCAGCTGCTCTTTCTGGCACTCTCTCGCTCTCTCTCTCTTTTCCTTTTGTGTGTGTATCTGTTGTAACTTCCTCCCACACACACGTACCCAAAACAATACTCAGCAAAAGCTCCTGTGCAGGTTCATATCTCCTTTTGTCTTAAGTGGGGGTTTATGCTTACAGTTATGTTAACTGAAGGGTAAATTCAGAACTATGAACCTCAATGGAGTTTTAACTCAGCCCATAACTAGCTCTTAATGTCTTCCAACTCAGCTTTGCTCATTGTCCCGAAGAGACCCGAAAAGCTTACACCCAATAACTCATCCCAAACTAATTAAAAATGTATACAAGTTTAACTGTTCACATATGTACAGTGCCTTTCTGTCAAAATCTTTTTTACATCACCACCCAAAATAATTTTATTCCCACCGAAGCATCGTTGAGGCTTTTATCTTCCTGTTTTTCATTTCACTCAGCTTTTGAGGAACACCTATTGTTTCTGTAGAATTTGCTAGTGGAGGCAGACTCTGCCCATTTTCTTCTAATGGGGAATTCACCTTTGTAACTACTTTTTCAGCCTCAAATTCCAGAGCTACCTTTTCATTTTCCGGGGGTAGCCAAGCTGAAATTCTTTCTCTCTGAGATCCTCCCAAGTGGTCCTTATAAAATACTGTGGTGTTAGTCCTGGGATCCAGCTATATCCTGTACACCATTTAAATCATTTGGGTCAGTACTGTTTGGGTTCCCTCCCAAGATTGATCTAATTTATGGCTCTTACCCTTCTTTCTTTTTGGATGGTGTAACCAGATCAGATTCCTTCTTTTAAAAGTTTCCACGTATGACCTTCTATAAAACAGCTTTTTCATTTTATCAGAAGCTATTCTGAAATTTTCTCCAGCAATAGTGTACTTTCAGTATTGGATTGTAGGCTTTTTACATAGTCCAAATGGTTTAAATCCTTTTGTTCCTCTTCAGGAACAACAAACAACAGGTTTGCTTGGGTCCATAGCTCATGCCCAGACCTGAAGAGTGCTGGGGTACACTTTGTAATGTCATTGACTGCTGTTATATAAACCATCAAAAGGAATGGGATATGCTGAGTCCAGTCCCTTTGTTGTTTGTACAATGGTAGCCAGCAGAAGCCCCAAAGTCCTACTGACCCTTTCCACCATCTCATCTGGGTTTTCTGGGATGGTGGGAGTTTTGTGAATGCCTAGAATCTCACAAGCCTGTTGAAACACTTTGGATTCAAAATGTCACCCTTGATCTGTTTGTAACTCACCTGGGACACCAAATCTGGTGAAAAATTTGTTTACTAGGACTAGTGTGACCAGATGTCCCGATTTTATAGGGACAGTCCTGATTTTTGGGTCTTTTTCTTATATAAGCACCTATTACCCCCCACCCCATCCCGATTTTTCACACTTGCTGTCTGGTCACCCTAACTAGGACCCCTGCTACTGCCACAGCTTTTTGATTTCTTACTGAGTAAGCTCAGGCTATTTCATGAAGTAGTTTATGGCTAGCAGCAAGTATTGACTACCCTGACAGCCTCTGTCTCAAGAACCTCAATGGCAAAGTGCTCCATTGGCGGCCCCACAAGATGTTTCTGCAAAGGGGCTCTCCCAGTTTTAGGGGGTGCCCTTTTTTGACACAAGCATCAGAGTTCGCAACTGCATTTCTCATTTTTACTATTTGCTGTTTGTCTGATCAAAAGAGCTTTAGCAGCTAAGATTCCCTCAAAACCTTGGGTCTCAAAACAGGTTTCAACCACTCCCCATCTTCCTCATGCTGAAAAGCTACCACAGCATGTAACTGTTACAATGGTTTCTGCCCCTGAGGGTAGGACAATTCATTCACTGAAAACCAATTGCCTAAAACCACTTAAAAGAAATTTAAAAGAAATTTCCACAGACTGAATTTGTAAGACACCTTTCTGTCATTGATTACACAATTATTAGCCATAATAAAATAAAAGCAAATTATTAGCTCATCCACTATTTGAGCTACCCAGACTTACTGCTTGAATTCCAGTGGTCCAGTTCTCAGATGGGTGACCTTTCCCCAATCACTGTCTCCATTTGAGACCATTTACATGGTTCAGTTTTGGATCCCCAGTTCCCTAGCATTTTTAGTGTGTCTGGCTAATAATTGTTATGTTTGAGCTTGTGTCAGCTATCCCTATCCACCTTACAGAGCCCATTATGCACTCAGTAGCCAGACTCACATTATTGTTATTCAATTGCTCAGTTCTAAACAAAAATGATGGAACTGATCCTTGCACATCCACTATACTTTGCCCCATCTGCTTGGTGTTCCCCCATTTCCTGAACTAGGGGAGAGGCTCTCACTAGCCATTTGTGACAGTCTGTCTTGTCCTGTCTTCAATTATTAACAATGTGTTTTGTGACCACCATTTGTCCCAGTACCAGCATTTAACTGTTTCCTTTAATTGGTACATTTATTGCCAATATCCCTTGTTTTACAAACCAAATTTGCCATTTGTTTTAATTACTCAGTACAGTCATGAACCAGTTTAGAATCACATATTTCATCATACATACTAGACATAGAGCTGTGCTTAGAGGACTCATGGTAATCTACTTCCATCTTCCTCACTAGCATCTGCTTCCTCTTCTGGTGAACTGCTGCAAGAAAATGTGGCAAATTCCACAGCTTCTCAGTGTGTCTGTGGCCTTTTTTCACTGATCTTGATCTGAAAGTCCAAGTCCAGCTGTGCATCTATAAATTGATCTATTGGCAGTCTATTCTGGAAGGCTTTGGTGGTATCTGGGTATGCCAGAATCACAAGTCTCCACAAGATTTCTGACAGTTCAGGTGGAGTTTCTTCTTTCCCACTCCTTCTTGCTCTTAGCTGTCCTGGCCAGCTCAGATTGATAGCTAGAACCAAACCACATATCAAGAGTTTGTACCAGGTCTGGAAACTGTCTCTTTTCTGGAGGTAGTTTCTGAGGCCCCATCAGAACCAGGCCATCCAAGTTGACTGCTAGAATCCCCCCTTTATGTCACTCTTCCCAGTAATATATTTCAGCTATAATGTTTAGCTGAGTCAAATAAGCCTCCTGGGAAGGTTTTTTCCCCTCAAAGCTGGGACAGACTAACTTCTCCCCACTAGGCCTCTGTGGGTTACATACCGGGGTAGAAAACTGTTGTAAATCTCCAGTCTTACCCAAGTCCTCTGGCTGGCTCAATTCATCCTCCAGGTGGCTGCCTTCCATTGTGATTTATGACTCTTTGATTTCCTCCTGGAGTTGAATTTTCAGCTTTTTAAATCGTTGTTGCAGCTCATCTCTGTTAGCAAGTTCCAAATTGGCTAAAGGTGCCTGGTCTCCACTATTGCATGAGAAAACCTCTGGTCTATGGCAGTCAAGCTGTTAGTCACCTCATCGGTCTATCTTGCTGTTCCAGCCTGGGAGTTTCACAGCTGGGCTTCCCAACCTGTTTGGACACTTTGTAGTTGCTCCAGCAGAGATTTGACTCCTTCCTTCATCTCAACTCTCATTCCTTTCTGTGAATCCTCCAGATGCTGCTTTAGTTTCTTTTGTGAAGCCTCCGGGTCTTGTTTTAAATTATTTTGTGAAACCCCCAGCTCCACTTTTAAGTCTTTTTACAATTCCTTTTGATCATCTTTGATTTCTGCAAGAATTGACATCATTTGCTCCATCTTGATTAAATAGCTCACAATTCCTCACCTTGAAAACCCCAGAGATCATCCTTTCTCAAATTTACAACCCTCTGCCTCATTAACTGTTCAACCAATGTCCTGTGGAACAGTTTTCAGTTATGTAATTAAAGACTGTATCAGAAAGCATATACACAAGAAAGCATGAGGCAGATGGCATGTTAACATTCAGCCTAAATTGTTAAAGTTTGGCAAAGTTATAAGCAAATGGAGTCAGGGCTTATAATGGAAGGTGTTAGGCTACCTTAAGTACAGGTTTCACTACCAGTTCCTCCCATAATAACCATCTCTATGTGCTTGATGTATGAGCAATAAGGTGAAAGAAAAGAACGTACGCTGAATATTAGTGCAAAAGCATTAACACTGAAGTTGGGTAAATTGTGCAAGATTCCCATGATACAAAGTTCATGAGCCCTATCACTTAGCCTATTTAAAACTAGATTGGTCAAAACATCTGAATACACTGTAGGGAACAATCCTGTACTGGATTGACCTGGGGACCTGTTAGGTCCTCTCCGACTCTAATTCCTGTGAGACCACATGAGTAATGGTTAGATTATTTCCCTCATTTACTCATAGGACAAAGAAATGTCAGGAATGTGAGTGCACTTTGAAGTGAGTGATACAAAACTTTAGGACTGTGTGAAACTGTAGAATTTTGCTTTTGTGCAAGTTTCATGAAAAATCTGCCATTTTTGTACAAAATTTTTCTCCCAACTCATCTGCGTACAGATTTTGGGAGCTGGCATTTACTGACTATTTCTGTTATAGTGTCATATGTAAGTAATTACATTGTAGATATTAATGAAAGTAAAAGACAGTTTTATCTATTTTGCACACTTTCTTCATAATCAGATTACTAAATTGTATATGGTAAGGTCAAGGGTTTGGTCTTGCTTTTTGTACAGGTCAGGCCTGTCTGTCCCTCTGTACTTTGTATAGTACCCAGCACAATAGGGCCCCAATCCTAGGTTACCAGCACAATGCAAATAATAATAATTAATAACAGGATTAATGTACTTTGTCCATGGCTGTTGTGTCCAAGCAATGGATACACAGAAGAATTAAAATTGTTTGGGTCTCATCTGCGTCCTTTTATTCATTTTATGAGCCAGCTTTTCAAAAGAACACAGCATCCACCAGGTCCTTTAGGCACTTACTGAATTGGCCAGATTTGTGCTCAGCACAGATAATTTCCCATTGATTTCACCTGTGAAAATCTGGTGCCTAAAATGAAACAGCCAAAGTGGCTAAATGAGAAATGAGCTTCTTTGAAAGTCTGGCCTCCATTGTGGATGCTGAACACTCCTGAAAATTTGACCCTTAATATACTTTAAATAAAAAAAAAGTTTTCAATATTCAGCTTTAATTTATGCGCCCATTCCCCACCCCATTTGCTTTTTTAAAGACATAGTCTGCAGTGTGTTTTAGAAAAGTTTTTTCCTTTCCTTGGCCAATTGTAGGATATGCTCAGCCTTTACTTGCGTAACTGGATATATTGCATATATGCTTGTAATTTTTATGTATGGTAGGATATGAATTTCAGCTCACTTAGGTGGCAGAAAAAAGCATGTGATGAGGAAGATTCTATCTGTTTCAAATTATACGGACATTCAAGATGGGCCTCTTATGAAGGCAAGAAAATGTTTTGAAATGTACCTAGTTTCAGAATACTGTAATCTCAAAACACATTATCAATTCTTTTCAGAACAGAGCTTCTCAAGTGACTGGAAATCAATTTAAAATGGAAACAAATCCAGTTATTGCAGTTTCCCCTGGTTTTCCACAAATTACCAAACCCATGGAGTTTATTTTCTATCTACCTGACAGAAATGTGCATTTAGTAAACACTTTTTCACTTGTGACCACTGCAAGTAATTATCAGACTGAGGTAGCAGATTCTTTTTGTACAGATAAGAACATACTCAGGGAGTAATGTATCATGATGTATACAAAACCTCCAATATTTATATTTTGAAATTGCAGATAATATCATTCTTGGCTATCTAGGTTGTATATACCTTGGTAGCAGCCTTGCATACCAAATATATGTCCCTCATCTCTATTGTCCATTAGTATATGGTCACTTACATACACTGTACAGTTTACAGAGATGATTAAATACAAACCTGGAAGAAAAAGGTCAAAGAATGAACTGCAAAGAAAAAATGAAACCTTATGTAAGATATAAAATTTTAAAAATCCATTTGCTCTTATGAGTTTTGCATAAAAACGTAAACAGTATTAAGAATCATTCACTTCATTTGTATGCAAACACTATACTATGTACTGGTTTCAACCCACTCAAATATATCGTTTTACCGTATCTGTCATCATCACTGATATCATTGTGCACTCCTCCAGGGAGTAATTTACAGTACAGGCATTGCAAATATCTATCTGGATTACTAAAATTAGCAAGTGTTTCTGACATAAAACATACTGTTTAACAATGCAAAATGCCACAAGGAATAATCCAAACAATACAAGTGTCTGCATTACACTAATGCGTGTATAACGTGAACTACTAATACATTTTAATCCTTGCATTAATTATTTTGGTAATGAAGAACATTTTGTAATATAATAAAGAAACACTTCCTCTCTCTGTCAATGTAACAATAAAGGATAATCGTGTCCTTTTGTCCTTCCATTCTGCATGTCAATTGCCTGTTGAAATGGAATAATAAGCAAATATGCTGGACAAGGTGTCAGCACTGTTTAGTGATTTGGATGATACCGTAAACTAGAACTCCATATTTTGCTTTAATGTGGACACCGCAGTTGAAGGACTTGTGCATTGCACAGCTGCCTGTGGCTTAAACAAATGGTTGAGACTTCATTAATTATTAACAAAATCTTATTAAAACTGGTCATTTTAACTGATTCACCTGCATTCATCCCCTGGGTGTTTCTCAGCACATAATGTGTCCAGTGTGATGATTCATCAATTGGCCATCAAAGCCCTAACTATGAGACAGAAGACACCTGGGAATATGCCTTCCTCCCACCCACAAGTAACAATATTCCACCAATAACTAATGTCTTCCATTCTTCTTTCTTTGTGTGAAAAATTTGAGTTCTGATGAGAAATGCCTGAAACTGTGTTCCCATGTCTCAGCCCTAACTGAAGATCTCAACCAAAGCATGTCCAGCCCTGGGATCAGAACAGGGATCAATAGAGAGCCCCTGCTAATGCACTGCTGATACGCTGCATTGTTGGCTACAGAAGCACCAGTGATTGGCTTGGACACTCTCCTCCTATTGTCAGACAGCGACTGGGGAAAGTCACCCCAACTAGCCTAGGAAGAGCAGCAAAATATTACAGCAATAGATGAAGGGTCTGAAGTTGGCTGTGATAACCAGGGTCGGTCTTCCCTGGCCAGTTCTTGCTGGTGAATTCGGAGTGGGTATTTGCTTTCTATAATAAATGGATTGAACTGTAAAAAATAATGAAAATAAAATCAATGGGTATTGTTTGCATAGTCTGTCAATATTTCTAGCCAGCTAGCAGAAGCATGTATCGTTTTTAACAATTTCAAACGTACGCAAACATACTGTATCCGTTTAAATTTGATATTCCACCCACTGAAGCTCTCACTCTATAATGTTTTTATATTATTGATTGGCTTACAATGAATAGTATAAAAAAGTGAGTGACAGCTTACCGGTAGAAAAATGTGTCACTCCTTCTATTTTGTTGTTCAGGTTTTTTAAAAAAGATTTTAATGCCAGATTTATACAAACAGAGATTACATAGTGAATATATATTAAATTAATAAATAATTTCAAAGTTAGAGAGTGATATGGTGGCAAACTGCAAAATATGGAATACAAACATTGTTTTAACTTTAGATTAATTATGCACCAGTAAAATGCATTCATGTTTACTCCAATAAATCATGTTGCTTATTATACAATAACTCTGGTTGTTTCTGAGGTGCAATTGTATTTTCATATTTTCCCAACTGATACATGTGTGTAGTACATCGTATCAGTGTTCAATGTGGAACAAATCCTATAGTTCATATTTGGGGCTTACTCAAGCCAAAGACCACATAATGGTCCATTAAGTACAATAGTTATCAAATATTGTGTGGTACATACATTGATATTAATGAGTTGCACAAGAGAATGTTGTCTCAGTGTGTGGTAAAGTAAACAATAACTTTCCACTGTGATGGATGCCGATGCTATAATTCACTTTCTGGGTGTCAGTTGTTACTAAGAGCAGCCTCATGGTGTTTTTTGTTTGTTTGTTTGTTTGCCTGGTCTCTTTCAGACATTTCACTGAGTTCTCATGGTCTGTGGTTCTCTTCTGCTTAGGGCATAGTTCTCTGTTTTGCTGTTTCAGACTGTTCCTTGTTAAGGAGCTGGATAAACAATCCTACTGCATAGTCACAGAAGTACAACTGCAGCAAATGGGGCTTGTTAGCATAACGCAGATTTATAACTTAAGTGGCCAGTACCATGGGCAGTTGTGATCTTTGCTGAACACTAATGTGCTGACTTAGATGTGTTTATAGCTTCTGGTCTCCCAGTATTGGAATTTAGTTTTATTACAATCATATAATCTATGTTCATGACTATTTCTTTCAAGTTGCATGGAGATGACCAGGAATTTTAATTATTCATGCCCCTCAAATGTGCTGTTCTAGATACTAAAACCATTTTTATTGGGTTGGTGTTCAGGTTTTGTGGGGTTCCTATCTGGGAGAAAACATGGGAAGAGTGTATTCACTGAGGGTTTGTATTCACTGAAGGTTATTTCTCCCCCAATTTGCATACCTACCACTTCTGCTGTAGAATTGTGGCCTTCTGAAATCATTTTCAGACTGTGACAGCTGCACTCCCCCTACTCACCCTCTTACTTGTTTGTGCAGCTTCTGAGTCTTTGTTGTCTCCCTTGCACAGATCAGGGAGCGAAGAAGGGGTGCTGACGTGCAACTTTCCAAACATTGCAAATGTCTAACTGGGTGCAAATCACAAAAGGGCACTTTTGGCACTGATATCCTGTGTCATGCCCAAGCAACTCAGAAAGCATCACCAGTCTGAAAATCCTTTAGATGACAAAATGATATACTCCATCAACAGTGGTGAAATAACCTCCCCTTCTCCTTCCACATCTGTCCTTCCAGATTTTCCCCTTAATGTACCAATATCACATTTGTCTTCTCTAAATTAAGTTTCAGACACTGTCCTCCCTTCCATGTCCCAGTCTTAGCAATGCTTTGGTACAGCAAAGACAACTCTTAAAAAGGAGAGCTGTGTTTCATTTACATACCTAATGAGGCTACAGTCTACTTAATATTTCTCTCCCATGCCTAGATGCACATGCCTAGGTGCACAACATACATACTGAAGATCAAGGGAGTCAAAACAGATGTGTGTTTGTGTTTTGTTTTCGCATCAAAATCAACTCAGAACCACATTCTGAAGAAATACAATGGGCTCATTTTGGTAATCTTCGCTCATGTTGGTGAGCACTCACATGTGTAGTCCCTTGTAATCGGTGATGAATGTGTCACACTCTTGATTGAATACCTCCGTTATTTACATTAAGATTGGCTATCCAACCCTCTACGCAAATGCTGTCACTTATTATCATGCTTCGTCCCTTAGATCAAAGAGAGCACTTGTGTGAGTAAGTGCTCACCAATGTGTGTAGAGGATTGCACAATCAACCCTTATATAAATGCTGGAGACATACAATGGAACATTATTTTAAAACGTTGTTCTTGAAGTAGTAGATGGACATGGAGGCACCCTTTACTAGAAGGGCCTCTGAATTTTATTGGCAGTGTTCCAGTTGAGAAGATTCTGTGTGCTGCAATCCAGCGTTACAGACCACAACTTCCATGATGATTTGGGGGAAAAAGTGAGAAACCTCCTCTTCCAGGGAGTGTAGGGAAAGCAGGAGTGGGCTCCATTTTGCGGGGAGGAGCCAGATTGCTGCTGTGGAGCTCTGTCCATACCAGGATCTGCTGCTAGGAAGCCAGAAGTTGCTGCTGAGAGCCTGCAGAGGCTTTGATTGAGCAGGGAGCCTCAGAGGCTCTTGGTGGCTTCACTGGAGCCAGGGTGGAGACTGTTGCTGTGCCTAGAGCTGACTGAGGTGGGCCTGCAATGAGGGAACTGAGAGTAACCCCCCCACACTCTGGTTTGGGAAAGTACTTGCAAAGAAAGGGGCACAGTAGAGAGTCTAAGCCAGCTCCAATCTTGAGAAGGGTTGTTCAGCTTGTTACCTTGGCTGGACTGACACATGGGACCCAACAGAGTGCTGTCTCCATCTTCAGATCTTCAAGCGCGCCCACATAAGCAAGTGTGTAGCACTCTGAAACCTAGACTCCAGGGTAGGATAAATGGTAGCAGTGTAAATGCCAGTTAGATAAGTTTCATTTATCACTGTATCCTGTATTTGTTAATTGATTTTATTCAACTGCCCTGTGGATTTAAATTAGTAGTGACATTTAATCTTAGTCTGGTATACCCTTTTTTCTTTAAATTGTTCAGTAAAGGTCTGTTAACTGTTATATAAGTATATTGAATGTATATTATTTATAATTGGTATTTTTGAGTTACACCCATGCCACCGATTATTAGTTATTTGTAATTATTATTATTATTTTATTATTATTAGAATACATTTATTCCTGAAGGTTCCCGAGGCACACCACTGAGTTTGTACAGGGAACAGCCAGGTGAAGGCACCACCAATTTTAAATTCCTTTAAAGGGACTGCAGCAGAGGGGTGGATAGAGGATACCCACCTATCAACATCATCACTAGGATACTCAGAATCTCCTTTAATGTCAACAACAGGGGTAGGCAACCTATGGCACGCGTGCCAAAGTTGGCACACAAGCTGATTTTCAGTGGCACACTCACTGCCTGGTTCCCGGCCACCGGTCCGGGGGGCTCTGCATTTTAATTTAATTTTAAATGAAGCTTCTTAAACATTTTAAAAACCTTATTTACTTTACATACAACAATAGTTTATTTATATACTGTAGACTTATAGAAAGAGACCTTCTAAAAATGTTAAAAAGTATTACTTGCATGCAAAACCTTAAATTAGAGTGAATAAATGAAGACTCGGCACACCACTTCTGAAAGGTTGCCGATCTCTGGTCAACAACATCAGGTGCCCAGGCACACAGGTGAGTGTTGCCTGCTGCCGAGTAACCCAGGGAGGAAAGGGGGGTTAAATACTCGTGATTTGTCAGTCGGATGTCATCTATGCATTTCATATTGCATTCAAGCGTTTCTAATCTATTATAGGTTTACTTTTTTAATTCCTTATATTTTCTCTGTATGAGTTTTAGTCACTGCTTAAAAGGAAAACCAGTTAAGTTGTAGACCTCATCCCATTATTGATGTCAAGAAATAGATACTGTTAATTTTAGGTGATAACATTAACTGGTGATGACATCCGGACTGCATTACAGCCTTGGTTGAAAATGAAGAAATGTCATTTATGAGAATGATGAAACATAAGTATGCAGTTTAATCCAGGTGGATAAGATGACACTTTTGTTATATAAAGTATGCAAGCCTACACTGCATTTTAGACTCAAACCAGAAGTGAGTTTTCTCTAGTAATTTTCATGTCTAGCAACTTTCATAAAGAACATTATTCATTTCTGAAAAGATTCAGCAAAGATACCAGACAAAACAATAAAAAAGCCAAACAATATTCCATCAATGTAAGTTTTTGAAGTTACAGATTAAAAACTACAGCAGAATGTCAATACTTCTCACTTAATTAATTTGCATAATCAATAATTTTCACTAAAGCTCTGTCCTCCTCACCCAAAGTCTTAGTAAAGATTTAATAGTGAAGTGCATTTCCCCAAATGAAAATTGTTTGAAATTTTTGGCAAACCAAAAAGTTGAAAAAAAGTCATTTCAATTTTGAGTTTAAAAAACTACACTCAACTTTGTATTTTAAATTTTAACTGTACTGAAATGCTAAGGCCTGGTGTACACTAGGACTTTAATTCAAATTTAGCAGCGTTAATTCGAATTAACCGTGCACCTGTCCACACCACAAAGCTATTTAATTCGACATAGAGGGCTCTTTAGTTCGACTTCTGTACTCCTCCCCGACGAGGCGAGTAGTGCTAAATTCGACATGGCTATGTCGAATTAGGCTGGGTGTGGATGCAAATCGACCTTTGTAGCTCCGGGAGCTATCCCACAGTGCACCAATCTGTTGACACTCTGGACAGCAGTCCGAGCTTGGATGCTCTGACCAGCCACACAGGAAATGCCCCGGGAAAATTTGAATTCCTTTTCCTGTCTGGCCAGTTTGAATCTCATTTCCTGTGTGGATGTCATGGCGAGCTCAGCAGCACTGGCAACGATGCAGAGCTCTCCAGCAGAGGAGTCCAGGGAATCTCAGAGTAGAAAGAGGGCCCCAGCATGGACTGACCAGGAAGTCTTGGATCTCATTGCTGTGTGGGGCGATGAGTCTGTGCTTTCGGAGCTGTGCTCCAACAAACGGAATGCAAAGACCTACGAGAAGGTCTCCAAAGCCATGGCACTCAGAGGATACAACCGGGATACAACGCAGTGCCGCGTGAAAGTCAAGGAGCTGAGACAAGGCTACCAAAAAATCAAAGCGGCAAACGGACGCTCCGGAGCCCAGCCCCAGACATGCCGGTTCTACGAGGCACTGCATGCCATTCTCGGTGGGTCTGCCACCACTGCCCCACCAGTGTGCGTGGACTCCGACGATGGGATAGTGTCGAC
Organism: Mauremys reevesii; assembly: GCF_016161935.1. Lineage (NCBI taxonomy): Eukaryota > Metazoa > Chordata > Testudines > Geoemydidae > Mauremys > Mauremys reevesii. Next base: position 284,226,998 of record NC_052623.1, read on the forward strand.
GGCCAGTTCCTCGGCGATGTTCGCAGACGGGGAAGATGAGGAAGGAGATGGGGGGGGGCAGTTGACAGCGCTTACAACGCTGATTTTCCAGACAGCCAGGATCTCTTCTTCACCCTCACTGAGATCCCCTACCAACCTTCCCCAGCCGTTACCCCGGACCCTGAATCAGGGGAAGGATCAGTCTGTAAGTGCTTTAAACATGTTAACATTTATTTTTAATGGAGCAGGAATAGTTACTAGTTGAAAAGAAGGTCAATATATATGGGGATAGAACAGAAATCCTCTTGGGAGATCTCTGAGAAGCTCTCCTGGAGGTAATCGAAAAGCCTCTGCATGAGGTTCCTGGGGAGAGCTGCCTTATTGGGTGCTCCGAAGTAGCACACTTTTCCGTGCCAGGCTTTCAACTGGTATTCCGGGACCATTGCCTCAACGAGCATGGCAGCATAGGCCCCTGGTTTGTGCTCGCTTTCACGCAGCATGCGCTCTCTATCTCTTTCTGTGACCCTCCTCAGGGTGATCTTGCTCAGAGACTCCTGCATTTAATTAGAGTAATTTGTTTACTATTAGTATTGGGAGTGCTTCACTGTTCCTTTGCATAACAAGAAGCGTCACTTTAGAGCCACGTGGTGGAGGCTGCAGAGTGGCAGCATACAGGGATCTTTCCCAGGGAACAGACACGAGGGGGTGCAACAGGGGCAGAGTTTATGCTTTCAGGATTGCCTGTAGCAAGAGGACAGTGGTATACATTGACTTTTAAGCAGCCAAAAGTCTTTGGCTTACCATGCCTGGCTGCTCCACGGATTCTGCTGTCCTGCCCCGCTTGTCTGATCTCCAGTGCAATCCCCCAGGCAATGAAAGCGAATTCCAAAAATTCGAACTTTCCCTGAGTGAGTGCGCATGAGATAGGTGCTGTCCATGGTCTGGTTCACAGAGACTGACTAGACTATATTTCTTCTTTGCAAAAATGTATCTTTGTAAGGAATTCACTCCCTTTTTCCCATCACACAGCTGCAACTGTATCCCGATCTGCTCCAGCATGCCCCTCACAGAGGCTGGCGCAGATTAGGCGGCGCAAGAAAAAGACACGGGACGAGATGTTCGCTGAACTTATGGGCTGCTCCCGAGCCGAGGCGGCCCAGCAGAGCCAGTGGAGGGAGAACCTCTCTCAGCAGCAGCACTCACACAGCAAACAGGAGGACAGATGGCGTCTGGAGGACCAGCAGGCGACTCAAATGCTGCTTGGGCTAATGAGGGAGCAAACGGACACGCTCAGGCGCCTTGTGGATGTTCTGCAGGACCGCAGGCAGGAGGACAGAGCCCCCCTGCAGTGTATCTGCAACCGCCCTCCCCCGCCACAAAGTCCAATACCCCCCTCACCCAAAATAACAAGAAGGAGGTGCGCCAAGGGCCGAGTGCTCAAGTACCAAAAAACTCTCATTCACTAAATTTTGAGAAGTCCTTCCCTTTCTGGGTCACCCAAGGCCAAATCCCAGTTTCATCCCCTAACTGTGTAGTTGATTATTAAAAATAGTTTGCTGTTCATTACTGTTTCCGTCAAGTTTCTTTACAGAAGACTTTGTGTGAAGGGGGGGGAGGGGTTTGGTAATTGCATAGGACAGTAACCATTACCAGGGTACAGACACGGGGGCAGGATCTACAGCAGGTCACACACACAGTGCAGTCACTAGGCACCCTGGTCAGTCTGGGAGGTGTTTTTCATGTTCTGTGCATAGGCGGCAGGTGCCCTGCTCCAGCTATATTTGGAGCTGGGTCTCTCCCCCGGCCCTGCCTGGATCGGGCCCTGGCCCCCACGGGTCTCCCCCCGCCCCACCGTGCTGCTTCCCTGCCTGACAGTAGAGCGGCTCCCCGCAGAAATGCTGTCTGCTGCCCCAGGGTCCTAGCGCCTGCCATCCACAAATGGCAAGGCAGGCTGCCCTTACCCTGCCCTTCCACCATAGCCCTGAGCCTCTCCAATGCCCCAAACTCTCAGCCCCAGCCAGAGCCCTCTTCCCCCTACACCTCCTCCCGCTTCCCACACACCCCTCACCCCTTCCTACGCCCCCACCCCCAGCCCAGAGCCTGCACCCCTCACACCTTCCTGCACACCCACCTGTAACCGTCCTCCACCCAGTCCTCCCCCGCCACAAGGCCACATAGCCCCCGCACACAGAGTCCCAAAAAGGAGGGATGGCAGGCTCCGTTGAAACAACCAGTCCGGCACTGCAGACCGCTCTAGGAGCAGGAGCCTGTCATTCCTCGAGTGTAGAAGCGGTCTGTACATCACTGCACACCCTACCCACCACAGTCTGCATCCCTGTTTCAACCCTTTAACACGAATTCATTAGTAAAGAAAACATCGTTAATTAACAATATTCCATTAACTTTATTTTTAAACGTGTGTTGGAAGGGGGGAAACGTGGTGAACGGGGTATGTAACTGCAAAAGAAAGTCAACAGTAACTGAAACAGGGACAGGTTCAGCTTCTCTGTAAAGAAACTGAACAGTCACAGGTTATCCTGCAACCTGAGGAATCTATCTTTCAAAGCCTCTCGGATGCACAGCGCTTCCCGCTGGGCTCTTCTAATTGCACGGGTGTCTAGCTGAGCGTAATCAGCAGCCAGGCGATTTGCCTCAACCTCCCATCCTGCCATAAAGGTCTCCCCCTTGCTCTCACAGAGATTGTGGAGCACACAACAAGCTGCAATAACAATGGGGATATTGGTTTCGCTGAGATCTGAGCGAGTTAGTAAGCTCCTCCATCTCCCCTTGAGACGTCCGAAAGCACACTCCACCACCATTCTGCACTTGCTCAACCGGTAGAGTTCCTTCTCACTGTCCAAGGCGCCTGTATAGGGCTTCATGAGCTAGGGCATTAGCGGGTAGGCTGGGTCCCCGAGGATCACTGTAGGCATCTGCACATCCCCAACAGTTATTTTGTGGTCCGGGAAGAAACTACCTTCCTGCAGGCGTCTAAACAGACCAAAGTTTCTGAACACACACGCGTCATGAACCTTTCCCGGCCACCCGACGTTGATGTTGGTAAAGCGTCCCCTATGGTCCACCAGTGCTTGCAGCACCATTGAAAAGTAGCCCTTTTGGTTTATATACTGGCTGGCCTGATGGGCCGGTCCCAGGATAGGGATGTGAGTTCCATCTATAGCCCCACCGCAGTTTGGGAATCCCATCACGGTGAAGCCATCTATGACGACCTGGACGTTTCCCAGGGTCACTACCTTTGAGAGCAGGAGCTCAACGATTGCATGGGCTACTTGCATCACAGCAAGCCCCACGGTATATTTGCCCATGCCAAAGTGGTTTGCTACTGACCGGTAGCTGTCTGGCGTGGCAAGTTTCCAGAGGGCTTTGGCCACTCGCTTCTGCACAGTCAGGGCTGCTCGCTTCCGGGTGTTCTTGCGCTTCAGGGCAGGGGACAGCAAGTCACAGAGTTAAAGGAAAGTGCCCTTACGCATCCTGAAGTTTCGCAGCCACTGTGATTCATCCCAGACCTGCAGCACTATGCGGTCCCACCAGTCCGTGCTTGTTTCCCGGGCCCAGAATCACCGTTCCATAGCATGAACATGACCCATTGCCACCATGATCTTCACGGCATGGTGTACCGTGCTTTCTGAGAGGTCTGTGCCACTCTGTGACTTCATGTCCTCACCACGCTGCCGGAGCCTCCTCGACCGATTTCTCAGCATCTGATTGTGGAAGAGGTGTACAATAAGGTGCGAGGAGTTGACAACGGCCATAAGTGCAGCGATGATCGCAGCGGGCTCCATGATCGCAGTGGAGTGCTGTGGCGTCCGCGCTGTCACTAACAGGAATAGTGCGCGAACTGATTTCCCGCTGGCGGGAGTGACGGTTCAATGATGACAGTTACCCAAAAGCACCCTCGACACATTTTTTCCCCCAGCAGGCATTGGGGGCTCTATCCAGCATTCCAATAGGCAGCGGGGACTGCGGGAACTGTGGAATAGCTGCCCACAGTGCATCGCTTCCAAAGTCGACGCTTGCCCCGTTAGTGTGGACTCACAAAGTTGAATTAGTGTCCTTAGTGTGGATACACAAATTCGACTTTGTAAGGTCGATTCCACAAATTCGACTTAAGTTGAATTGAACTACTCTTGTAGTGTAGACATACCCTAAGAAAACTGAAGTATAGCTGCAGAATGTTAATTATTGATGCTGAGGGTTAATAGAGGATCCATTTATTAGGTGTAACAAGGATTCATTATTGTTCACCCGAGTTCTACAATACAGTTCCACTCTTGCTCAACTAAGCACAAATTTGTTTTGTGTTTATGTGTAAGAGAGATCAGTTGTACCTGAGCATAATATTTTAAAAAACTACCAATTTATAGCAGTGTTTGTCTATTGATTAATTCTTGATGTTGAAACATGAAAAAGAAACATAATTATTAAACTAGGCCTCAGTACAAGAAAGTGCACAAGAAATAGAGCTTAAATGGATACTAAACTTTAAGAAAAAAGAACAGGAGTACTTGTGGCACTTTAGAGACTAACAAATTTATTTGAGCATAAGCTTTCGTGGGCTTATGTTCAAATAAATGGGTTAGTCTCTAAGTACTTCTGTTCTTTTTGCGGATGCAGACTAATATGGCTGCTACTCTGAAACCTAAACTTTAAGAATATGTTTAAGCGATTTCAACACAGGGATGCCTTCCTGAATCTCATGGTCTTAATTTGTGAAGCTGGGACACGTGTATTGAGGATACAACCTAGACTGCAGGCAAGTTCATTATCAGAACAAATATCACTATGACCATTCCTGAGAGAGGACTCTGCTTTCCATGTAAATTTCACCATAAATTACAGTATCTTTTTGTGCTGCTAAACTATCTCTTTGTCCAAAGCTTTTGCCAGGAGCATTGACCTTTAAACTACAGACCGAATAGGTATTTTCAAATTCCTAATTGACAAATATCTAGTGGATATGATGCCCAGAGCAATATTTATTTTTTTCCTTCTCAGATTTTCCCCTTTATTTTGCAGTCCAGTCCTGCAAAGCTACCCCTGTGTCTGTTCTGAGCTCTCAGTACAACAAACTAGATAGATTTTTAAATGCTAGGCTCAACACTGTGTACTGTTGCATTTCTTTATAACATGTTTTAATGTGTCCACCTCAATGCCACACTACCGATGCATATCAGTGTAACCTCCCATTTCCTCCCTGGATTACTCGGGAGAAGGCAACACTCAGCTGTATGTCTGGGTGCCTGATGTTGTTGATATTAAAGGAGATCCTGAGTATCCCAGTGGTGATGTTGGATAGGTGGGTATCCTCTAGACACCCCTCTGCTGCAGTCCTTTTGCTCCTAAAGGAGTTTAAAATTGGTGGTTCCTCCACCGGGCTGGCCCCTGTACACATTCAATGGTGTGCTTTGGGAACCTCCAGGAATAAACTTACTCTAATAATAATAATTAATCATCTGTGGCATGGGTCTAACTCAAAAATACCAATTAACAATAATATACATCCAATATACTTAAATAAGAGTTAACACACCTTTACTTAACAACTTAAAGAAACGGGTATACCAGACTAAGCTCAAATGTCACTACTAATTTAAATCCACATAATTTAAATCAATTAACAAATAGAATATACAGTAATAAATGAAACTTATCTAACTGGCATTTACACTGCCACCATTTATCCCTCCCCAATGTATACACTCCTTGGGATTTCAGAGTCCTAGATGCTTGTGTGGTTATGCTTAAAGATTTGAAGCTGGAGACAGCACTCTGTTGGGTCCCATATATCAGTCCAGCCAAGGCAACAAGCTACACAAACCCTGTGAAGATTGGAGTTGGCCCCACCAAATGTCAGCAGCTCTGGGTCCTGGTTTAGTGGGAAGATCACTCTGTCTCTCCTCAGACTCAGTCTCTCTGCTGTGCCCCTTCCCTTGCAAGTACTTTCCCAAACCAGAGTGGGGGGTTACTCTCAGTTCCCTCATTGCAGGCCCACTTCAGTCAGCTCTAGGCACAGCAACAGTCTCCACCCTGGCTCCAGTGAAGCCACCAACAGCCTCTGAGGCTCCCTGCTCAATCAAAGCCCCTGCAGACTCTCAGCAGTAACTTCCAGCTTCCTAGCAGCAGATCCTGGTATGGACAGAGCTCCACAGCAGCAAGCTGTCTCCTCCCCCCAAAATGGAGCCCAGCCCTGCTTTTCCTGTATTCCCTGGAAGAGGAAGTTTCTCACTGTTTCCCTAAGGCATCCTGGGAGTTGTGGTCTGTAAGGCTGGATTGCAGCACGCATGATCTTCCCAACTGGAACACTCCCAATTAAGTTCAGAGGCTACACTAGTAAAGGGTGCCTACATCAATTTTCTTTGGCCAAAAAACCCCACCAAAAACAAACAAACAAAAAACAGGCAATAACTGCTATGGGTTAGTGACATCTATGTGTTATCCTTTATTGTGTTGTTTAAAAAAAAATCCAACTGCTTTTGTTCCCCTGAAGTTTCTCTCTGATTTCTGCACAATTTCAAGCTCCTACCATAAGGGCCCATTCCCAGTTGGTTTTGAATCTCTCTGGGTATACCAGATTTTTCCCATTTTGTCATAGTGTGATGGGGTGTCCTCTCCACATTTGCCCTGAAGAAGCTAAGGAAGGCCAGAGCATCTAATTAACCTATTAGGTAGGGTGACCAGATGACCCGATTTTATAGGGACAGGCTTGATTTTTGGATCTTTTTCTCATATAGGCTCCTATTACACCCCACCCCATCCCGATTTTTCACATTTGCTGTCTGGTCACCTTACTATTAGGTGGCAAACTGGAGAGAATTAAGACTGAGAGAAAAGTCTTAATGAGAAGAAGATCACCTATGTAAGAACAGGCAAGGCCTATGTAAGCCAGGAAGCTGACAACAGAGACAAGCCAAGAAGCTGGAAAGGCTGCTGTCACTCCCAGGGAAGAGGGTGGTGTGTTTGTAGCCTGCAGTTGCTCTTTGGGAGAGGTAAAACTGGTGGATCCTAGAAAGATGGGGGAGCCAGAAGGTTAGGAAAGGGCTCAAGGAAATGAAGCAAGGTATAGGGTGCAACAGATCTTTACTGCTAAGTAGAGGGTCCCTGAGTCAGAACCTGGAGTAGAGGGTGTGTTCCGGTTCTCCAACAAGCCGCTGCGGGAGTGGCATCGGTGGGACAGTGAGTAAGAAAGCTGCCTAAGCCTGTTTGTGAGAGAGACTTTCTTACCCCAAGAAGGGGCAACCACAATAGTGACCTAGATGGAAGGCTGAATCACGGGGAGGATGCAGCAGCCCCTGGAGTGTGAGAGGGGCTGAAGACAAAGAAAGAACATAAGAATGGCCATACTGGATCACACGAAAGGTCCATCTAGCCCAGTATCCTGTCTTCCGACAGTGGACAACACCAGGTGCCCCAGAGGGAATGAACAGAACAGGTAATCATCAAGTGATTCATTCCCTGTTGCCCATTCTCAGCCTCTGGCAAACAGAGACTAGGGACACCATCCCAGCCCATCCTGGCTAATAGCCATTAATGACCCTTTCATCCATGAACGTATCTAGTTCTATTTTGACCACGGTTATAGTCTTGGCCTTCACAACATCCTCTGGCAAGGAATTCCACAGGTTGACTGTGCATTGTGTGAAAAAATGCTTCCTTTTGTGTGTTTTAAATTTGCTACCTATTAAAGGGAAATGGAGGGGATGGCATGCAACCACAGGTTTGGCATCTCCTCCTAAAATGGCCAGGAGGAGATGCCAAACCTGCGGTGAGTAGAGCAACCCATCACACAGAAGACATTAAATTTACTCATCATTATACTCACAAATACTAAATACTTTTTTTGCCCATCAAGGCTGTTCACACACTTTGTCATCAATAGTGAAAACACTATTCCCCAAAATGGGCTATCTGCTCATACTAATTAATTTCCTATGATTTTGAAATGAATGAATAATGAAGAAATAATTACACTGTTACAAAATCTTAATAAGCCTCAAACCATCCCATATCTTGGAAATGCTGAGATTCTGCATCTCAGACATATTTTATCTGTCTTTCCTGTTATTTATTGCCTATCTGTAGTCAAGTTATAATTTTCTACATCTGAGATACTAAGGTCTCCCATTTCACTTAGGATAAGTTCCTTGGCAGCTAAGAAGGCTCTGAAGAGCCAAAGTTTATGTCCATTAGTGAAATTAGGAAGATCTATCATGGCCCGAATACCAATTTCTTAATGGAAAGTTGGAGATCAACTTTTCTGTCTGGTGATCACTTCCAACCAAAATAAATGTGTCTTGGAATAGGTCCACAAGAGATGAACTAGAGCTCCATTTGGCAATACTACTGTTTTTAAATGCGTAGTACAGATGGGAGCTCTGAAAACTGTCAAACAGAACAAACCTCGTAACAGAACAGAACAGAAAAGTAAAGAGTTAGTACATTTTAAAATGTGAGATAAAGTTGTGTCGGTACATATTAGCTGAAGTATTTTTCACACATGAAATATAACTTTCATAACATGTTATACAGAACTTCACTCCCTAGTAGAGTCAGATCATATTTAAGTTCTGATAAAATTTCTCACATCAAAGTGTCCACACTGATGTAATAAGTTGTTGCTGCAGAATTATTAGCCTTATTGGTGGTGTCTACCATTTCCAAGCAGTTAATACCTTCAAGCTCCCTCTCTGAGATTGTTTCTAAGTCTATGTAACTGTCTTCCATGCTTGGCTTTCTGCATTTGACAATGTCCTTCTTTAGTGCTTGAACAATCTGTGCTAGTTAATATTTGTAATATTTAATATGTGCATGTATTTTTATGACATTATAGTAGAGATAATGGTGGCTGCTGTAGTTTAGATTTAAATGCTATTTCTAATTCACTATATTTAGGGTGTGTATAATTGCATCTGGATGAATAATGCTGTATACTGAATGAATATTCTGTGGAATTTTGGTACATTTTCTTTGGTTGTATCCATGGCTCTTATGCTTGCTATCTGCAAACATTTGAGTGCCCATCCAGTCACTGTTGCAATACAATTCCACTGACAATCCTTTTAATTTTTTTAATAAAGGAGAGCTCATGCAAAAATAAATGTTAATGCTACTTGAAGTTTGAGAAATCAAACATATAGAAAGCTCTGCCTCTTTATGCTTGTATCTTATTATTTTATCACTATATCATTATGAATTATTTATCAAACAATTGATAACATAGCATTGTTATTCCCATGTGGCTAGTCAAAATCTGGGGCCCTGGTGATGTTCCAGCTAGGGGTAAAAACTGATGGTGGGGTCTGGTATTTTCTGATGAAATCTTATTTATTTACAAAGAATGTACAAAGTCCTGACTCTATGAATGCAGGAGGAGCAGACTAAAAAGCAAGGGTTTCACTTTTTTGCTGGCTACCCAGACTTCTTTCACCCCCTCACCAGAACCTTCCTCCAGGCTTCTCTCTGGTTCTACAAACAAGGGTATGAGCAGTCAGGTCTGATGGTTGAAGCAGGAGCCATGCCCATTGGTGAAAAAGCCAACTTGATTTAGAGCTGAAGTGAAGGCAGCAGTAAAAATATATATATATAACAAATGGAAGAAAGGGGAAGTTGGCAGTAATGAATATAAATCAGGAGTTAGGAATTGTAGAAAATTGGTAAGGGAAGCCAAGGGACACAAGAAGAAATTTATGGCCAGCAGAGTTAAGGACAATAAGAAGGAGTTTTAAACATATATTAGAAATAAAAAGAATGCTGACAGTGATATTGGTGCACTACTAGATGGAAATGGTGGAATTATCAATAATAATGCAGAGAAGGCAGAAGTGTTCATTAAATATTTCTGTTATGTATTTGGGGAAAAACAGATGATGCAGTTTCATAACTTTCTTTCCATTCCATTAATATATCTGGAGGATATTAAATAGAAGCTACTAAAGTTAGATATTTTTAAATCAGCAAGTCTAGATAACTTGCATGTAAGACTTTAAAAAGATTTGACTGAGGAACCCCCCTGACCATTAATGTTGATGTTTAATAAATTGTGCAGCACTGGGGAAGTTTCAGAAGACTGGAAGAATGCTAATGTTGCCAGTTTTTTTAAAGGGTAAATGGGATGACCTGGGTAATGATAGGCCTGTCAGTCTGACATTGATCCCCATAATGATTGATACTGGTATAATAATAGAATGGCTGATATGGGAATCAATTAGTAAAGAACTAAAGGAGGGTAATGGAATTTGTATGAATCAACGGGGCTTATGGAAAATAGACCCTATCAAATTAACTTGATTTTTTCCTGATATTGCAAGTTTTGTTGATAAAGACAATATTGTTGACTTCTGGAAGGTGCTTCACTTGGTAACACACAACATTGTGATGAAAACACTAGAATGATATAAAATTAACATGGCACACATTAAATGGAGTCCAATCTGTGCTCTACAGATTATTCCACATATGTGACAGTTGGTTGAATGGAGAGAACACATCTGCTGGCCAGGATGCTGTACACTTTCCTTCCTCCTCTGCCATTTCTCAGCCTCTTGAGCAAGGCAATTCTCTTCCAAACGGGCTGAGGTTTGATGTATGGTCTATTGCCAGCCAGCTCTTCCCAGTTCATGGGGTCAATGCCTCCCTTTTTAAGATATACTTTCAAGGTGTCCTTGTAGCATTTCCTCTGTGCCCCATGGGTCCTCTTACCATGACTAAGTTGAGAAAAGAGTACTTGCTTCTGAAGATGAGTATCAGTCATCCACACACAATGACCAGCCCAGTGAAGTTGATGTTTCATAATCTTCACCTCAACACTGATGATGTTAGCTGCAGAGAGAATGCTGCATTTGTGTGATGGAGAATCTTCCTAAGCAAATGCTGTTCCATTCCAGACACTTGCGATGGCTTCAGTATGTTACCCATGTCTCACACCCATAAAGGAGAGTGGGGATGACTATTACATTGTAGACCAGGCTCTTAGTTTCCATTCACAAATCTCTGTCAATAAATAGATGGAGCAACTTTCTGAAGGATGAACTGGCACAACAGATGCTATGTTCAATCTCCATATCAAGATTAATTATCTGGGAGAGGTGGCTACCAAGGTAAGGGAAATACTCAACATTATCCAGGGGCTCACCACCAATGACAATTTGTGGGAGAAGAGGGGCAACTTGTGCTGGGGCAGGCTGATGGAGCACGTTAGTTTTCTCAATGTTGATGGAAAGTCCTAGGTTATGATAGGTGCCTGAGAAAAGATCTAGGGTAGATTACAAGCCAGTCTTGGTATGCGTGAAGATAGACAGTCATCAGCATACTGAAGGTCAATAATAAGAGTCCTGGTGACCTTAGTTTTAGAATGAAGACGCCACAAGTTGGAGAGCTGTCTGTTCATGTGATACTAATCCCTATTTCAGAAGGAACACAGTCATGAATAAGAATCTAGATCATGGCAAGATAGATGGAAAAAAAGGATTGTGACAATAAAACAGCCCCCTTGAAAGCAGTGAGATGGTGAACAGGTCCATCTCTAACCCATTACAGAGGACAGTGGCGGACATCCCATCATGAAGTAATCTGAGAACGCTAATGAACTTCAGGGGACAACTGAAACTATACATCACTTTCCATAATACATCACACTTGCAATCAAAGGCCTTAGTTAAGTCAATAAATGCTGTAAACAATGGCTGGTGATGTTCTCTACACTTCTCAGATCTGTTGTGCAACAAAAATCATGGTAGTGGTGCCCCAAAATCATCTGAAATCACACTGGAATTCAGAAAGGATATATTCAGCAAGAGAGAGGAGACAGTTCAAAAGTATGTGAGCAAGGATCTTCCTGGCAATGGAGGTGAGGGCAATGTCTTGATAATTCCTGCACATTGACTTGTCTCAGTTTTTAAAAATGGTCACAATTCTGACATTCCTTAGGTCAGGAGGAATTTCCTCCTTAACCCAAATTCTTATAAGTTGATGAATTTTTTGTATGAGTGCTATTCCACCAGTTTTGAAGACTTCTACAGGGTTCCATCTGGGCCTAGAGCCTAGTTGTTTCTAGTCTGAGCGATGGCATGCTAAACTTTCTCCGAAAATGGGGTGTCTGTAAGGGTTTCTATTACTGAATGCTGAGGAATGAACTTGATGGCAGCTGAGACTTCAGATTCATGGTTCAATAGAGTTTCGAAATCCTCCTTCCAGCATTTATTGAGGGCTAGTTCTTAAGAAGGGTGGAGCTGTCCTGGCATTGCGGAGGGGTTGTGCCATTTGAACTTGGATCATAGTTTGCTTTTGTTACTTGAAAGAAGCTTCTCATGTCATGTTGATCAGTGAAGCTCTGGATCTCCATGGCCTTTGCTTACCACTCCTGATTCTTGATGTCATGAATCCTCCTTTGAAATACAGCTTTAAGTTGATAAGTCTCTCATTTTTTTCTGGTTAGAGGGTTCGTTTAACCAAGTGCAAAATGTGCTTCTTTTCTAATGAATAAGTGCTAGGATTTCCTCTTTGTTCTCATCAAACCAAACCTGATGGCAGTGAGTGAAGTATCTAGTCGATTCAGCACATGCCTTGTGAATAATGGTCTTGAACTCCTCCCAATATGTGTGGATGTCATTGATCATGTCAGGTAGGTCAGAGAGCCTCTCAATGAGGCATCGCTGAAGAGGCTCACGACTAATGTGCTTTTGAAGTACCTTGATGTTAAATCTCTTCTGCAGTCCTTTCAGTTGTTTGTGCTGTTGTGATGCAAGCTGCATATCCATGATTGATCTAACTAAAGGATGGTCTGTCCAGCAGTCATCCATACCTCTCATAGCTTATATAATATGGACATCAGTATGATTACAGGGTCTGACAATGATATAGTCACAAAGATGCCAGTATTTGGAACATGGGTGTTTTCAGGTGGTCTTATATTTGTCCTGCTGTCTAAAGATGGTATTTGTAATAAGCAAATCATGCTCCACACACTTACCGAGGAGAATAACACTGTTAGAGTTGACTTTTCCTACCCGTTCTTTCCCAATAGTGCCTCTCCAGAGTTCTGGGTGTCGCCCAACTCTTGCAGTAAAGTCATCCATGAGGATAAGCTTGTCTTCCTTGCTGCGGCAGTGAGGACTGCATCAAAAGCACAATAGAACTGCTCCTTGTTTTCTTCATCATCATCAAGTGTGGGAGAGTCCACACTGATGACCTTGGCATACTGGTCGCTACTAAGCTTAAGACGAAGAGTCGTGAGATGTTCTTCCTGAAAGCAGACCTGCCATAATAGCTAGAAAACTTGCAAGATAAGACACTGATATTGCTTCCCTAAATGAGACCCATCGAGCAGATGAAGGCCATCTGAAAGAAGATGGAGGGGCCATACATCCTTTTGGAAAGGAAAGCTATCTGAAGAGAGCTGTATTCATAGGGTTGGTTTTGCCATCAAGAACAAGATTGTTAGCCGGTTTTTATAAGTCCCTATGGGTTGGTGCAAGAAAACAATATATGTTTTAATGTGGCTGAGTGTAAATGTATACATTTGGGAACAAAGAATGTAGGCTATACTTACAGGATGGGGGACTCTCTCTTGGGAAGCAACAAAGAGTCCTGTGGCACCTTATAGACCAGGGGTCGGCAACCTTTCAGAAGTGGTGTTCCGAGTCTTCATTTATTCACTTTAATTGAAGGTTTTGCATGCCAGTAATACCTTTTAATATTTTTAGGTCTTTTTCTATAAGTCTATAATATATAATTAAACTATTGTTGTATGTAAAGTAAATAAGTTTTTTTAAAATATTTAAGAAGCTTCATTCAAAATTAAATTAAAATGCAGAGCCCCCTCGGACCAGTGACCAGGACCTGGGCAGTGTGAGTGCCCCTGAAAATCAGCTCACGTGCCGCCTTCGGCACGCGTGCCATAGTTTGCCTACCCCTGTTATAGACTAACAGATGTATTGGAGCATAAGCTTTGTGGGTGAATACCCACTTCATCAGACACATTTAAGAATACCCACTTCATCAGATGCCCGCACCGCTTCCAGCAGCTCCCATTGGCCTGGAGAAGTGAACTGCAGCCAGTGGGTGCCGCGATTGGTGGAACCTGTGGACGGAGCAGGTAAACAAACTGGCCTGGCTCGCCAGGGGCTTTCTCTACACAAGCGGCGTCCTAAGTTTGGGAAACACACCTTAATCACTATAAGGCAATTTCAAGGAGTTCAATCTATTTAGCTTATGAAAGAGAAGGTTAAGGGGTGACTTGATTAGTCTACGTACATAGGTAGCCAATAGTTAATAATGGACTCTTCAATCTAGTATAAAAAAGTATAGTATGATCTAATGACTGGAAGTTGAAGCAAAACCAGTTCAGACTGGGAATAAGGTGTACATGTTTAACAATGAGAATAATTAAGCATTGGGACAATTTACTAAGAGTTGTGGTGGATTCTCCATTACTGGAAATTTTAAAATCAAGTTTAGACATTTTTCTAAAAGATCTAGGAATTCGTCTAGGAATTATTTTGGGGGAGTTCTATGGCCTGTGTTGTACAGGAGGTCACATAAGATGATCACAATGGTTTCTTAATCAATGAACCTACGAACTTGGGATTAAGAACTGAAGCCAGAGGTCAGAGTCAGGAAGTCAGTGGGGAAACAGGGCTGGAGTGAGGCTGGGAAAGCAGCAATTGTAGCTGCAGGCATAAGTGTTGAGTTGCCAGAGATCAGTTGTTGCTGTTGCGTATAAGAGCAGGTTTGCTGACTTGCTCAGCTAATCAGGCAGAGAGGTCAATCAAGTGGCCCCGCTGTGGTTCAGCTGTGCTCATAGGCTGCCCAGAGACTGAGCAGTCATAGTTGCAAGTCCTCAATCCTGACACTTGGTCACACTCTACTTACAGGTTGCTGCTTGGCTTTTTTTAGATGCCTCTGTCGTTCTGAGGTTCTGTGTTCTGTCTTACCCCTTTCTCTCATACCCAAAACAATACTCAGCACAAACTCCTCCATCCACACACTCCAAAACTGCTGAGTGAATTCACATAACCCTTTTCTCTTAATTATACTTAGATATTTTAATTGGAAGTTCACACTCATCAACCGAACGAGGTTTTAACTCAAGCTATAACAAGGTTTCACCTAGCGCATAACAATATAATACAAACTGGAAATTTAATAATTGAAAATGAATACACATTAGAATTTCTGGCAACCTCTATCCTGCAAGTTACAATGCATAACTGTTTCAAATTGTTGCACAGACTTATATTAACATTGGAGATAGTGCTTATATTACAATATTCTGAACATTTATAGTATGTTACAATGAAATTTTAGTCAGAAGTGATTTTAGAACAGTGAAAATATTAAGGTAATTTAAGAACTAGTATATATAGTCATAGAACACATTGCAGTGTTGAATAGCATTCATTAGGCAGTGGCTCTTTGGGAGAAACCTGTAGCAGTCATTGCTCTCATCAAAGTGGCACTAATAAGCCATGTCTCTTGAGAATGATACTGAACACATAAGTGTTGAAACAGGAATCTGGGGCATGGTGTGAGTATTACTAGAAAAAGAATCATTGATTATTTTTCTGTGAAACAAACAGAAGATTAGGAAGGTTGCAAATGATTTACCATAAAATCGACTCTGCTCTCTCTCCAGCTTCTACTTTCACCCATTGCTAGTCTATTATTCTATCAATATGAATCAGGTCTAGGAAAAAGGTAAGCTCAGACGACATGCAGTTCATGTTTGTGTGTGTGTTTGTGTGTTCCACTGTGATCTAGGTGGGAACTTTACCTATTTACAGTAAAATATCTGAATATATTCATATAGCAAGGTATTGTGCCAGAGCACCAGCTTGTGGTACCGAGAGACCCCGCAGGCGCATTTTCTCAGTTCCACCTACTGGGGTTCAGATATAAACCACTCACCACTGGGCTCTTTAAACGATATTCCTCTTCTACTGGAGACTGATGTATTTAGTTGATACAGTTTCCCCCCAAAAGAGCTCTCCTTTAGGTTCAATAGTTTTAACAGCCCTTGTCCCTGGGTTGTGGGGATTTGAGTCCTGGACTTCCTGGCCCATAGAGTCCCCTTTCAGATTCAGGAGTCTTCCCAGCCCTTCTTCTCTGGGTTGAGGAGATTTTGGGTTTCTCCCTTGGCAGCGGAGGCCCACAGCTCACCATGTGCGGCTGTGCTCATTACCTGAAACCACCTATGGCTTCCAACTAGCTTTTCCTTCAGCTGGTCCCTTTTCACATTAGTCCTTTTTCTCCCTGGATTGGGAGAGCTCAGCAGGCAGCAACATTCCACGGCTGGTGTGTGTCTGTTCTGAGTGAAGAGGCCAAAGATATACATAAGGCTGGATTAACCCATCTCTGGGCCCTACCTAACCTTCTATTATGAGTAACAACAAACAGCCATACAGTATTCAGAGTAGCAGCCGTGTTAGTCTGTATCCGCAAAAAAAACAGGAGTACTTGTGGCACCTTAAAGACTAACAAATTAATTTTAGCATGAGCTTTCGTGAGCTAAAGCTCACTTCTTCGGATGCATAGAATGGAACACACAGACAGGAGATATTTATACATAAAGAGAACATGAAAAGGTGGAAGTATGCATACCAACAGGCAGAGTCTAATCAATTGAGATGAGCTATCGTTAGCAGGAGGAAAAAAAACCTTTTGAAGTGATAATTAAGATGGCCCATAGAAGGTGTGAGGAGAACTTAACATAGGGAAATAGATTCAATTGGTGTAATGACCCAACCATTCCCAGTCTTTGTTTAGACCACAGTTGGGCTGGGCATGCTTTGGATCCACCAGGTCTGGCTGCTCATCCTGCTGCTGCTCAGGGTGCTGCTCACCATGACGGAGGGCAACCTGGTCAAATTTGCGTGGTGTTGCAACCCTGTGCACCAGGTCACAATGCCACTCAGGTGAGTGAAGATCTTTGTTTACATGTTTATTTAAAGCAAAACAACAACAAAAACCAACCACCCCAACATTTTGCCTTTTTTCCCTGCCCCTCCCATGAATTTGGGCCCTAAGCATGTGTTAGTTTGCCTATGCGTTAAATCAGCCCTGTATATACAGCCCCTCTTCCCTGAGCTGGTTGGCTGGGAAAGAGCGGGGACTTGCCTCTCTGTCTCTACAAGCCTCATTGTCCCAGACTATTAAAGGAATAGGTTTTCCCACACATGGATTATTCCCCTGGGGCCACTTCCTCTATCCCCATCTCTGCTTTTGTAACTTTCCTAGACTTTTGGGTACCAAACTTTAAAAGGGCGCACCACAGGACAGGGGTGGAATGACCCCTAAGGTCAGGAATTCTTAAGGGGACAGGCCACCACTACTGCAATCCAGAATTTTCTGTGCATTAAGGGCTAGATTATCTCTTTAAGTAGAGCCCTGAGTAAGGGATTTTGTGTTACCTGCACCACCCGAGGAGGAGGGGCAGGCACTGTTTTCTTAAGGGTATGGGGGGAATAGTAAGGTACTGCTGGCCTACAGCAACAAATTGCAACATCAGTTGTTTTGCCTAGTGCATTTGCAAGGTTGGAGTCAAACCTTCATCCATTCCCCTTCTGTTCTGTCCTTCCTTTCTGCTTTGCAGTCACCTGCTCTGAGGGAGAGAGAAACATGGTGTTTGTCCAGGCTGCCTGTAACCGGAGGTTAAGAGGAGTTCTTATTCGCCTGCATGGGCATACATTCTAAATAACAATCTAGCCATAAGTATTTTGGTTTCATGTACTGAAAAACGGTGGTACTAAATCAGTCCAATCAGATTTTATATGTGGTCTGTGACTATAGTGCTTTGATACACTACTAGATTTAGTCTAAAATGTACAATCATTGTCTACTTTATTCAGTCACTTCTAATTATGATTTCTACTAATCAAGAAAGATGATTTAACAACATTTAACATTTGACTAACTCTAGCCATCAGTAATGGAAAACAAGTGAAAAACTGTGATATTAAGGAGAGAAACTACTGCCATTTATTTACAGTTTCAATTTACAGTTTGTGATTTTTAGTAGAGGAGGAAAGCTGGCATTAACTCATGAGTCATTTACAATTGATTTTTGAGTCTTCCTATGCACTGATTTCAAACAGCAATACAGACAGTGAATTTATTTCCATGTTATAATTTCCTATAAAGCCCTCAAGTGTCCTTCTTGGTCCAGCTAAACTGGTGCTAAGTGTGTTTATATTTAAAACATCCTATACTTTTATTTTTAAGGGGCCAACAGATTACCACTTCACTGACATTCCTATATTTAATAAACAGGTTGTAAATATGTTTTTAGTCTACATGCTCACAATCACTATCATTCAAAGACATGACCTAGAGATTTTGTTAACTAGTTTGCTAGTATAGACTGCTCCTCAATTGATACTCTGTGGGTGAGTGAACAGCTATGCCCTGATGGAGCTCCATGCAGGTGCAGCAGTCTGCTCATGTTCTGTCAGTTGCAGCGTCTGAGTCATATTGGTTTATTTCCTAAATAGCTATCATATTAACATTTTCCAATAAATGTATTTAATGTTTTGCTTAATATAGCAGATTCTCACCCCAACCATCACCTCTAAATAATCAAGCCTTTGATTTCCTTCAGTGGAGTTTATATAGAATCACTGAAGAACTCTGAAAATACTACTGCTGTTTTTCACCCTCTTCATTTTAGGCCAAATCCTCCTCCCCACTAAAGTCAACAGGAATTCTACCATTAATCTCAGCTGAAGGATAGAGCATTTTGAAAGCAATGCCTCTGATTCCATTACAGAACCAAAGACTAGTCCTGTCTTTTTTGTGTAGTTGTGTTTCCCTTAAAAATATATACATTAGAAATAAATATAAGGTTAACTTAAAAAAAGTTTCCTTACTGTTGTATTTTGAATTTCATGAACTGTATAAAAATAAGACTAGTTTATTTTTCTGCCTCGCTCAGAGACTTCACACTTTCTCATCCAGAATGAGTCAAAATGGCTTCTGCTGAATTTCCTGAGCCCCAAAGGGCTCAACTAATAAGAAAAATAGAAGAAATGTTATGCATCTGCACCCTTGAGACAAAATCCAGCTAGTTCAAAGCTCAAAATATGTAACTTGAAAAAAAAAGCATTGAAACTTTCATTGGCATCCATTGTGTGAAGGAAGAACTCCTGCATATCTTAATTTTCACGGAAGAAAACTATTTCCAAGGAAATAAAGTATTTTGAGAAAAATACCTGAAAAATGAAAAAGGGGGAAATTGTGTCCAGTTATAATTCAAATATTTTCCCATATCTTTCTGTTGAGCATAAGGCATTTCAAGTGAGCATGCACATTGAACATTATCTGTTCATCACAGTAAATGTACAGTGAGATTTGAAACTCATCACTATTTTAAACCTATGTCAATGTAGATCTTAGTGTGTGTTTGGAAAAAGAGCTATTGTAATCTCTTGAAATGGCTTTAAACAGAGATAATGTATTACATCATTTAAAATTTGGTACTTGGATGGTATCTTGCACAAAGTTCTATTCTATTGATATGTGTGCTAATGGGGTAGCTTTCCCAGCATGGGGGATTGAGTTTCAACATCACAGGCATTTTCAAAGCATACAGCACAATGGATTAGACTGGTTTCTAATTTCAGATTCATAGTAATTCATCACCATGTACTTTGAAAAATCCACTTATGGTAATATATTTAATAAGATTGTTCATAATACACAAAGTGATATGGGCTTTTATATATTTGAAATTATAATTGGCCCTTTGCACTCTTACTGCCATGCACTAACAGCAGACAGAGAGTTAGCCATGGCCCGATTCTCAATCAGGAAAAAAAAAACCTCATCAAAAATAGTCTATTTAATTCTGTCACCATTTTCAGTTTTAGTTTAGATATTATTCTGAATCTTATCATTCACTTGTGCACATAAGATCACTCTTTCCTAGGGGGAGTTTAGGTGTGGCAAGAAATTCTAAAGTAGATGTGCAATTGCTAGTAGCTCTGGTGAAAAAGGAAAAATCTATTCTAATGAAAATGAGTACTGGCAACAGAGATCTAGAATATTTGATCCATCCATACTGTACTCATGGAACACATTTTAAAATATAGCCAAACATACATAATTAAAGAGACTCCTAAATTACAGGGAAGATTTCTATGTCTTTACATAGCTTCATTGCCATACTATGAATGTCTTACAATTATTAATGGATTTTTGTCTTTATGGAATCCCTTTGAGTAGGCTGGTCCTATTTCTATTTTACTGGTAGATTGGGTGACTCTTCCAAAACCACTATGAAGTGTTTGGATGTCAGGAACTGAACCCACTGAAAGTTTTCCACTGTATTATATGATTTGTTTCCTATACCTTGACTAAGCACCAAATAAGGAAAGAGTTTTGTGGACTATACCAAAAAGACAGGGTTTTTTTTAGTATAATAAAAAGAGGTACTTGTTACAACTAGCTTTCAGGTGATGACATCCATTTCAACAAATAGAAAGTTTAGGCTGAATGTCTAGAAAACAAATTCCATTAGCGAGTACAATTAGATTATGCAACATCTCTCAAGGGAAATGACTGCACCTTAAACTTGGGGGTCATTGTCTGGGCTTGCTGAAGAAAGGGTGGCAGTGCTTTACAGGTTGGGGAGGGGGATGGAGGTCAGAAGCTGCTGTAAAAAGGGAGGTAGGGGTCAGCATGGTGACGCTGACTCTTCGCCTGGAAATGTAAGTGCAGAAGGGTTAAAAGGGGCACACCCAAGCGTTGGAAGCCCTTTCTCCACTCAGCAGGCAAAGTAGCACCCACCCTTCCCCCTCCCCTCCAGGTGGCAAATACCAGGTTTGGTTAGGACCTGCTGTCAGCATTGCACTAGTCTTTCCTTTTTCGGGGGATTGGGGAGGAATGTTTCCCTCTCCACCATATTGGCTTGGGTGGAGTGGTGTTTTTTGCCTTTTCCCACAGCGGGTTTCAGGGAGGTTGTTATAGTGAGGAGAAAAGAGGGTTAGGTTATATGTCACCACTCATTTTGTAAGTGTGGGGTGGTCCTGTGCAGATACTCCATAGGGAAGGCATCCACTGACAGGATAAATCGCTTGGTGAAGGACTTGAAAAGGAGGTGTTGGTTAAAGGAATGGAATGAGGGGAAGGAGGGGCAGTTTGGGGCTCCTATGATTGATTTGGCAGAGAGCCAACCCCTCTTTCTTATAGCCCACCTTAACCCTCCTACGAGGGTAGGGGGATGGATGGTAAGGTCCCAGCCATGGGTTGGCTAGGTGACCTAGATAGAAAATGAGGGGGGCTGGTAGAAGCCCCCATTAGTTGTCGAATGAACCTGGAATTGTTTGCACTGTAAGCTTTTATCTGCCAGGTAGTCCAGACATCTGATAATAATTTGTGGCCTGATTAAATCCGTATCAAGTGTCTCCTGGCCTTCTTTCAGAATAGCTGTACAATGGTGGAAATCCTGTTGCTTGGCACCTTAGAAACTAGATTGTACAGTACACTAGTAAAGATTGAATAGGGAACAATCCTTCAATGGCAGGCAAATAGATTAGATTTTGTGCTAGAATTTTCCATCTCTATATTCTGTGATTCTGTCTTTAATTTTGCCTACTGTTTTTCCCATGGTTATCTTAAATATTAATTCTTCCTTCCTGCAAGTCATTGTGTGATGGCTTGTTAAATATCAGCTGGGTAAAAAATGAGAAATGAGACCTTTGATTTTTTAATCTTGACTTCAGCGGGGCTATCTGATTAAAACATACTTCTGAAATCACATTACATTTCATAAGTGTGGACCTTACCTTTTGGGTCCACTTTTTGCACAAAATTCATTTCTTCCAGAGTAATAAAAAACAAAAGTAATCTTTAAGCTCTCAAGATAGAAGATCATCCTCTCTAAATACTAGTTAGTGCCCAGAGGGAGGACTTCAGATGCTAGCAATTTGTCAATCAACAGATAAGTACCTTTGATGTTATACATTGAAAGTTGTGAGCAGGATCTCAATCATATTGGCTCCATTGTGAGATTTATATTTCTAAAACCCTACTATATACTATGGATACTTAGAAATAAGGGCTCAAATGTTCAACTTTAGGCATATAAAGTTAGCTTCTTGCACCCCAAATGCAAGTGGTTTGATATTTAAAGGAGATGGTCATTGAAGTCAACGGGAGCTGAGGTGCAAAGTATTTCTGAAATAAAGGTCACCTCTAACGTTGGGCATTCAGTGTTGCAAATTTTGGCCAAGGTTTCTTGAATTTCATAATAAAAGGAACTTATTTTTTTTAATATTACTTTAAAGCAGTGTCTCATGGCCCATAATTGGGGTATCAAAGAGCTTGCTCAAAAGACATACCTATTATTCAGAAAAATACATTTGAAATAAAAAATAAATAAATTTATATGGTTTATTTAAAAGATCTATAAATTTATCTATTGATGCAATGATGCATTCTAAAGACCTTTTTCGTGGATAGTTTTTGGAACATACTAGCAAGGAGCTCCTACACAATCTTCATTTGTTGTTTTGCAAACCATATGTTCGTTTTCAGAAAAATTATTATTTAACAACATACCTTGTTCTATTTTGACCAGATTGAGTAATTGCATTATGTTTTTAAAAGTAAAAGAAAAAAATGTTCCATAAGGAATACGTAGGATAATATCATTCTGAGATTATCTAACACAGGAATCGGTAACTTTTGGCACACAGCTCGCCAGGGTAAGCACCCTGGCGGGCCAGGCCAGTTTGTTTACCTGCCACGTCCCCAGGTTCGGCCAATCGCGACTCCCACTGGCTGTGGTTCACTGCTCTAGGTCAATGGGGGTTATGGGGGAAGCTGCAGCTAGCACATCCCTTGGCCCGCGCCGCTTCCCATTGGCCTGGAGCGGCGAACAGCGGCCAGTGGGAGTCGCGATTGTCCAAACCTGCGGATGTGGCACATAAACAAATCAGCCCAAACCAGTCTGGTGGGCCGCCTGCCAAATGTTGCCAATCCCTGATCTAGCAGGAGTGTCATATGTAAGACCCAGGAACTAATTGTCCTTCTTGGCACTGGCTGGCCTCAGGTGGATGATTGTGTCCAATTCTGGGTGTCACACATTAAGAAAGATGTGGATAAACTGGAGACAGTGCAGAGGACAGCAACAAAAATTTAAAAAAGGTTCTGAAAACCTGATTTATGAGGAAAGATTAAAAAACTGGACATGTTTAGTCTGAGGAAAAGTTGAAGTTGGGGGAGCCTCACAACAGTCTTCAAATATGTTAAGGCCTTTTTATAAAGAGGATGGTGAGCGATTGTTCTCCATGTCTACTGAAGGTATGACAAGATGTAAGGGTCTTGATCTGCAGCAAGGAAGATTTAGGTTAGATATTAGGAAAAACTGTCTTACTACACCTCTACCTCAATATAACGCTGTCCTCGGGAGCCAAAATATCTTACCACATTATAGGTGAAACCGTGTTATATTGAACTTGATTTGATCCACCAGAGTGCACAGCCCCGCCCCCCCGGAGCGCTGCTTTACCGTGTTATATCCGAATTCATGTTATATCGGGTGGTGTTATAATGGGGCAGAGGTGTATAAGGGTAGTTTTTCCAAGGAAATTGTAGAATCCTTGTCATTGGAGATCTATAAGAACAGCTTAGACAAACCCCTGTCAGGGATGGTCTGGGTATACCTACTCCTGCCCAGCACAAGGGACTGAAGTCTTCAAGCCCTACATTTCTCTGGTTCTGTGATAATAGTAAAAAGTACAGGTTCTATACTTATTTATTTATTGGAACTATCTTAGCCTATATCTATAGGCTAACTAATCTTAGCCTATATCTTGGCTAAGATTAGGTCACTATTATGGGAACTGATGAAATAGGACAATCTTCAGTGAAATAAAATCTTAAAATATGCTGTGGCCAGTCCTTTGGTCTAACGGTATCTCCAGTGGGAGGATAAAGTGTACTGGGATGCCCAAATAATCTTTTTAATGTAATTTGGGCACACAGAACCCTGTGGAGGCAGCATAATGAGCATTACTAGACATGTGGGGGGTGTTAAATGAGAGCTCACTGTGACATTCCCCAGTGATCCTTCCATTTCTTTCAGGAAATTCTGTTGATAAGTTCCATTGGGTACCATGTCAACCTTCTCTGCTAGAAAAAAAGGGTAGTCATGATGCAGGGGTTTTAAGGGGAGTGACAGTGGAGTTAATGTGTTATGGTTGGGATTACAAGGATTCTGCAGAGAATAAGATTTATTTTTCTCTTGAATCAGGGGGTTCGGTGGCACGTTAAAGATTAATGGATTTATTCGGGCTTTAGCTTTCGTGGGTAAAAAACCTCTCTAAAGAAATGAGGTTTTTTACCTACGAAAGCTTATGCCCGAATAAATCTGTTAGTATTTAAGGTGCCACCAGACTCCTTGTTATTTTTCTCTTGAGTTTCTTTTCAATTGTCCTGTAGTTGTCTGAGTCCAGAACTGCCCTAAGTGCAGGTCTGGGAAGGAATGCATTATCCTACATCATGTTGACCCAGGTCTGTTCACTCAAAGCCAGTAGCAGACTCTTAGACTTCTTTTTGTGGTCTAGCCCCTTGAGAGGGCTTGAAAGCCATACCGTTTTAAGTGTGGGTTACATAAACATGTGACTTTGAGTCTTCTGAGGGGTAGAAGGTAGGGCATTTGAGAAGTGCATTGTGATTTTGCTGCTGATTTTTCTACTGGTCAAAAGAAAAACATCACCCACAAAGTCATTGTAATTTCAAGACCTTTATTATCTTCATGCATAACATGAATCTTTGTATTAAATTTCTTTTATATGTTTTTTTTCAATTAGTTCCAATACTCATCACAAGGAGGAACTGGCAAATAAAGGAAAAAGTGATCTGCAATGCAATGCTGCAGTTTTTACTGCTGATAAACAAATATAACACAATAATTTAACCTGGAAGTTTCCAAAGACTTTTCAAACAAGACTTTAGAATCACAAATAAGCACTTCAACAACTTACATGCCTTTTTGTCTCTATAGTTCAAAAAAGCCAAATAGACCTAACATTTTCTAGATCTAGCCACCACATTTATTAATGTTTTCTTATAGCTCAGCATTTCAAATCTAAATTTCTTTATTGATTTCAGAATTAGATTGGGGATAACAAAAGAATGGATCTGAGCTCCTTAATGCAAACTCAAACCTGCTGGAAAGCTTACATTTTCAATGTAAGAGTTCTCCAGCCTTCATAGTGACCTTACCTTTTTCAAAGCTCTTTATCACTATCCATTTTTGTTTTTAAAGCAGTTATCAGCTTTAAAAAACAAACAAATGTTATTTAACTATAACAACATCCCTCAAAATGTATGATTTATCTGCCTGCACTGTCAAGTGGACGAGTAAAGGAACTTCCACTCAAATTATGCATATATTGCAGGGTCCATTTGCAGGAATAAGTCAGGAGAGCTAATTTCTACAAAGTCCAAACTACCGTGATTTAAAGAGGTTTCTGGGTTCTGTGTGAATCATTTGCACATCCCTATCCTCTCTCTGCTCCTTCCGTCTTTAAAACACAGTAAATTCTCACCTCTGGACATAAGTGGCAGGACTTGTATGAAACTAAATGATCATCCCTCTTTTCCTTAGTCCTCTCTCTTTATCACCCTTTAAAATATTTTTCTTTTACTGTATAATAGGTAGGATGACTAGCACAGTAACTGATAGATAGATAGATAGATTAGGATACACTTGTGTTGAGAGAGAACATTCTGCTCTCCCTCCACCTGAATTAGATCTTTAATCAGTTGGTAAACTAGATTATTTTTCCTGGAACACTCTTCTGGATTATATGAAACTTTATGGCATTGTCCTGCAATCATCTGGCAAATCCCATGTAGTCAGAACTTTAGAAATTTTATTTGATCAATTCTAGATTCTGCTGCAGTAGTGATACACTTTTGGAAATCACTCCCCATGACTGTTTGCCACAGTCGAGGTCTTTGTGGCCTTCTCAATATAATGGACAGTGCATGTCTTTTCTCTTTATTTTTGTTCAGCTGTTTAATCTAGATTGGGGTGGGCAAACTTTTTGGCCCAAGGGCCACATCAGGGTTGCAAAACTATATGGAGGGCCGGTTAGGGAAGGCTGTACAGCCTGGCCCCCACTGCCTATCTGACCCCTCCCACTTCCAGCATACTGACTGCCTCCCTCAGAACCACCCCCTGCTCCTTGTCCCCTGACCGCCTCCTTGGATCCCCCACCCCTAACTGCCCCCCAGGATCCCACCCCCCTATCCAACCCCCCCTGCTCCGTGTCCCCTGACTGCCTCCCAGGATTCCCCACCCCTTATCCAATTCCCCAGCCCCCTTACCATGCCGCTCAGAGCAGCAGTCTGGCAGCCGCACCGCCTGGCCAGAGCCAGACGTTCTGTCGCGCTGCCCTGCAGGATTATGCAGCCCCGCTGCCCAGAGCGCTGCCCACACGGGGGCGTGGCTGCGGTGGAGGGGAGACAGCGGAGGAGGGGCCGGGGGCTAGCCTCCCCAGTCAGGAGATCAAGGGCCGGACAGAACGGTCCCGTTGGCCAGATGTGGCCCGTGGGCTGTAGTTTGCCCACCTCTGATCTAGATACTTAGATATATCTGGCCACAGCCATGGCACTAATCTTAAGGCTAGACATTGCAGTAAACTGGTATAATTTGCAATGAATGTGTTTTAAACTTTATTGCAGTGCTAAATGCCACATAGAAAGGAACTTCTCAAGAGCAGTATGTATTATGTAAATTATTTCAGTTTTTTGCCAGACTGTATGTCTCATCTAAATCACATACAGTTCAGATTTCTAAGGGTTGGTGGAGGGGTAAGGGAGATTGTGCATCACAAGATGGCACCAGGCAATGGAATTACAGATTGACCTCAGGCTCACCCAGTATCTTCCCCTTCAGCATTGTTTTCTTTACATTGACTGCAGCCTCAGAGGCTTCTGGTTCAGCAGCAAAGTCAGAATAATAATTGTGAGAAGACCAGCAGAATCCATTTCTATTTTTGTCTTGTCTTGGAGCATGCTGATCTGCTAGCTAGCTAGCTCTGGTTTCTCCTCATATTATAACTTTAAGTACCTTCACCCTTTTTATTAATGAAATGGTGTTTTGGAACTGGTGAGATGTGGCAGGTAGGCTGTTTCCTAGCCCCACCGTTAGGAAACATTTGAAAAATTAGGGTCCTATTCTGCAGTTATAGATAAAAATTCAACACTTAGAGTGGCTATAGAATAAGGGGCTGTGAACTGTTAGCAGTGGGAATGAAGTGTTAAACATGGCAAAGTAGAGCTGAATTTTCATGAAATGTTGATTTTTTCCCTAAGCTTTCATCCAATTCTGCTGGATGTGAGGAAGTAGCTGTATACCAAAACAATAAATGGCTTGCATATGAGAGAACAATGGGAAACATTGGTGCTTTTCATTCCATTTTAAGACTTCCAAGAAACTTGTGTTGTAAGTGATCGGGACATAGTATAAGAATATTTCAGGAAACTAATTTGCCCATGAAATCCTCTGTTGGCTCACTATTTTCTTAAATTCTCTAAAATAAGACACCACATATCTATCTTCCTCCTCATTCATCTTTGAGCTATAGGACAAGCCTCTAAACAAAAATATATAGACTCTCCAAATAAACACAAATTGTTGTTGTATGCTTGTTTTGACATCACTATGATTTCCTCCACACTAAGTGAAATAATCCTGGAATTATTCCATGGCTTTTCCAGCAGCAAACTTTGAAAAGTGCCAATGGAGTTTATGGATGACATTACTATTAACAAGAATAGGTACAGCTGTCAATTCAATCAGAGTTGTCTTCACTCAATACAGCTGAGATGTGTAGTATATGATCTATATGATAAAGCACCTTTTTTGGTTGCTGAGAGGAGTGACAGGATGTGGTTCCCGAATAAAATGTTTAGCAAGCTCCCAAGACACCCAAAGTCAGAGCGATTCAATCTGCATTCTTGTTGTGTTTTGCGCAGTCATTTCCCCAGTGCTATCAACCAAGTGTCAGCAGTGACAGCTTTACAAACCATGAGCTCCAGCGGAAAAGTGCAGTTATTTATTTAGCTTCATCAATGTGCACATTTAAGAAGAGTGGAAATGCATGATTTACCACAACTTCTCTGTGTTCATGCTGAAGGAGCCAGAGAAAACCTGGCTGTCTTTATAGTCTCAGTCTCCCTCTCTCTTCCTCTTATGTTTAAAATCTGTCCATTTAGTTCAGGGGTCGGCAACCTTTCAGAAGTGGTGTGCTGAGTCTTCATTTATTCACTCTAATTTAAGGTTTTGTGTGCCAGTAATACATTTTAATGTTTTTAGAAGGTCTCTTTCTATAAGTCTATCATATATAACTAAACTATAGTTGTGTGTAAAGTAAACAAGGCTTTTAAAATGTTTAAGAAGCTTCATTTAAAATTAAATTAAAATGCAGAGCCCCCGGACCAGTGGCCAGAACCTGGGCAGTGTGAGTGCCACTGAAAATCAGCTTGCGTGCTGCAGGTTGCCTACCCCTGATTTAGTTAGAGTACAGAATGATAGTAACCCTCTCAATGTTTGACATACTATTTTACAATATCAACCTGTTTAAGAGGGGACAAAATCATGTAAGTTGCTTTCTTTTTGTTTGCTTGATTTTTTAAAAAAAGTCATATTTTAAGAGTATTCAATGGCTCCATTATATAAATATAAATTTTAAAGTTTAAAATACCTTCTGTATTTTAAATATCTCTAATAAAGGAAAAGTTAAATTGACAAGGTACAAAACATAGGGAACTCAGTACCATAGTTCTTGGTACATATGTCATTCAAGCTTTAGTAGAAGGAAATTTTCTTGAACTTGTACTATAGTTTATACAAATTGCTCAATTATCGGTTAATTATCTGATTGCATACAAACGGTGAATAATGGATGGCAGTGATCTATAGTGCCAGAGCATAATGTTTTAATTTTCAATGTTAAAGAGAGATAGCCATGACCCATACTGCAAGCAAAAAGTACTGAGGGAAAGCCATAGGGATTTACAGGAACATATTGAAATATGGTTATGAGGGATGTGATGAGGATTCTGTCTTCGTTGTGATAATTTCAAGACGCTCTTTTCCAACATTTATATGTCTATTTTTTTTCTGAGTAGTAGTTAGGTGGCAATATGGCCCCAAAAATCCCAAACAGAAGTCACAGGCAAAGATTTTCAAACATAACTATTGATATTGGATGTCTCAATTTTTGGCTGTCCAACCTGAGATGTTTTAAAAGGAACTGATTTTCAGACATTTCTGAGCACCCATCCTCAAATAGTCAAGCCCTATTAAGATTTCTCAAATTAGTTACCCAAAAACAGAGGGAATCAGAATCACTAGTTGCTTCTGAAAATTTTGGCCATAGTCAGAAAAGTTTCTTCATCAACATACATTCCTGTAGGTTTCTAGGCAATGTTTACAACCAGAAAATGAAAGTTGATTATAACCACACCATGAACAGTAAACTCCAACTTCTGGGGTTCACCTGAACCAGTAAGCACTGTTCTTTGCTGCCAAGCTACCCCTTAGCAGTCACTCTTATAGATCACTTCTTGTGAGTGCAAGGGGAGGAAAATTAAATGCTGGATTTAGCTGCTTTTTCTCTAAACAGGTATTTTCCCTGAACTGTCTTAGTAGCTTGAGATTTGCATGCAGTTGGTGGTCTGAAGCACAAGTACAAACTTCTGCACATGCACAAAGGGTTATTCTAAAGAATGTTTCCTCTCTAGGCAAATATATCAACAAAATCAAATTATTGAAAAATGTTTCCTTAAAGAAATGGTACCTATTCATGAACACTCAGATTCACTACAAATGGTGGATAGGTATTTACACACACAAAGTTTGCTTGAACCACTTCTGGTCTTTTTATCACTTTTTTCAAGGTCTGCATCACTTATGGTGAATTGCACATCTCAAAATGTGTAAAATGGAATTTAGGACAGAATTAGGTGCTGAATGCTCCTGGGCTTTCTGCAGTGAATTGGTATGAAGCGGTGTCACAGAAAAATGCATATTTTGTCTGTTTCAAACCAAGGAGTGAGGGGGATTTTGTAGATAGCTCTTATTGTTTAAAGACAAGTGTTAGTGGTTTGGCTTAAATTATTGATTAATCAGATGTCATATACCTTTCCTCAATCAACATAGATAGATCAGTACAATACAAAAAGATTCATACTTTAACAATCTGGGGAGCAGCTTTGCAGAAATCACAACTTATATCATCAGTCTGTGTCTGTCCCAAAGTATGAACTTAATTTGATATGTATTTATACTCACCTTGTTTACAAGTAGAAGAGTCCATAAATTCTACAGTATAATTAGAGACCTTACTCCATTTTTCTTATCTTGCTTCATATCAGTTTTTTCAGGGTACTACTGCAAAGACATCTGTACTAACAATCCCTAGCAGACTGTGTTAACTGTACCTAGCATACTGTTCATATCTGGCAAACCTTGACAGAACGTACTTCTTGTTTATTACAGATTCTACACATACAAGAGCCAGGTTATACCCAGTTTACCTATCAGTACATTTCCACTATAAAGCTTCACATGAGTGCAAGGTATTCTGGGAATTCAGTTCGTAGTTATACAACTTAGCATAAATACAAAGTATTCTGGTTTGTAAATAGTTCAGTGGCAAAAAAACAAAAAACAAAATAAAACAAAAAAACCCTATGTTAATGAAGAGTTAAGTTTACTTGGTGGAATGTTGTCCCCTGGCAGAATGTTTACTTAAGAAAAACTCAAACTTCTGAAAACCAGGAAGTTCACAATTAAGGTTCCTCATGCAATCTTAACTCTGCCCTCTTTCAGCAATGCCCCATTAACACACATACCTCTACTTTGCCAACCCCACAGTTGCTGAAATATACAAGCTCTTCACCTCCTTTTACATCCCATTGACTCTTATGTACAGGATTTCATCTAATACTATTAAAGGACAAAAAGGAAAGAAAAACTGTTGCCCATGCCACCTTTCCTCTGTTCCCTTGGAGCTGGTAGGAGCCAATGGAATCATTTGCATTGACTCCAGGTACAGCATGTTAGGTGTACCTACACTAACAGTGAAGATAATAGTTAGGCTTGTTTGGTAAATGTGTGTTTGTGATATGAGGAGATGTGTGGATTACCCTGAGGTTTGAGACAGATCAGTGATTATGAATGAGATCTGTTTTCTGCCCTCTTGTGTGTAAGGAAAAGAGAGAGTTGTGTGCATTTATGTTAAGAATGCAGCATTTCTATGCACAATTGTGTAGGTTATGTCAGTAATGAGCACAGGATTTTTATTGAAAAAGGATATTGTCAGTAGTGAGGTGGAATATGAAAGGATTCTAATGCTTTGATGATGATTAAGTGAAAGTGTAGGTTGAGATGGTATCCTGTGAGTATAAGGGAGTGAAGGTTGTGAAGTGATTCTTGAATTGCACACGTGTGGTGTTCTTTCTGGGGAGCTGGCTAAGTATGTGAGTGTACACCGGGATATATGCATCTTGAAGGATTACTCAAAAAGGGTAAAGGGAAGTGGCTTGGGCAATTTTTCTTCTTTGTGTCCTTTAATAGTGTTCAATGGAATTTTGTGGGTTAGAGTAAATGGATTGTAAAAGGAGGTGAAGAGCTTTTACATTTCAGTAAAGGGGGGATAAAGGTATGGGTGTTAACATGTCTCAGACCCCCATAAAGGGGCAAGAGCTCCCCAGATCTGGGCACTCACAAGGGAGAGGAGAATGTGGTGCCCCTGCCCTTGTTCTCCTCCAGTCCCTCTGCCTCTTACCCCCATGTACCCTTCCCACTGCTCCACGCCTCTACTGCCCCTAACCCCCAAGCCTCCCTCCCTTGAATCCCCAACATTTTCCCTCCCCTATCACCCAACCCCATTGATCCCCCTCCCCTTACTGCAGCCCTATACCCCTCACCCCATATTCCTCAGACCCCTAATAATTCTCCCCTTCCAGAAAGTATTCACATCTATCTCTCCCCACCCCAAATACTTTGATTGCATTCCCTCCAAACTAAAATTGCCACCCATTTGTAGCCCTCTCCAGCCATTCACTTCAAAGCTTCTTCTGTTTTAGGTGGGAGGATTATGTTAATGGAGGAGTGAGTTCAGAGCTAACAAGAGGGCTGTGATTCATCCAGTCATTAGTAACTCTCAGATTATTAGTGCACAGCAGCAGAAGGGAACTCTTTTGTGGGAGATTTGTAATTCAGGACCCCCTTGGTCAAATAATCCTAAATTTGGAGCACTAATGCTACCCTGCATCCCAGTGAGTCACACCAAATTTCAAACCAATCCAATTACCTGGTTTAAGAGCACTTACCAGAGTCAAATTTTAAAGCATATAAAATGGTGGGAATGGAACCACTCTAGCCATTTTTCTGTATTGGCATGTGCATTCTGGAAATATTTGCATTTTCTTAAATACCATTCTTAGTTTGGGTCCCCCAAAGATTTGATGATTGCCAGACACTAACTTTGGTAAATCTCAACAGATGGAGATCATTTTGCTCCGCATTACAGCAGTAGGGTGATCTGTAGCTCTGCACAAATAAAAGCAACCTAGAAGCTTTTTTTAAAAAAAATCGCTATTTTTTTTTCTTTTTTAGTGTTTATATCTCCAGAAATTCACTGTCAAGAGACTCAAAATTTGGTTCACTACTCCTGTCCAGTACCCTCCTGAGGCACCACAGATTGCAAAGAAATCTGACTGAGCATGTCAATTTTAGAGGACTTAGAAAGGTCATCCTTTAAACAGATGTCATGATACAACCTAAACTATACAGGAGCTCCCACACCGCTATAATACTGACTAACATAAGTTACAATTTTCTTTGATTGAGTGCCCTTTCACAGGTCTGGTTGGGTTCGCCCTACTGGCAGCTCACCATACTGCTATGAGGGGACTTAGCTGTTAAATCCCTGAGTGTTAAGCCTCCAGAATCTTGTCGATCACTGACTCTGACTGGGGGGCCTATGCACACTACCAGGGTGCAATTCCTCTCTCTAGTATTCCTTCATGAGAGCAGTGATCATGTGATTCCCTGCCCAGCCCCCAGAACCAGTACTGGCTCCTCAGAATCCCCAATATATTAAACAGCTCCTCTCCCAGAACTCTATACAAAGGTGTGAACCTTCTGGTTTATCTCTTCAAGGGATCAAGTGATAAGTGTAGCATATAACACAGACGCTTTGCATGGACTTCTAACACATTGCTTTTTACTTAATCACACAAGAAATACACAGATTCAAACATCATAAACCTTACAAGCATTTCCCTGCCTCCATTTCCTTACCACTCTGAAGCACACCTTGGGCTGGGGTCACAGTCCTCAGAGCCACCCAGAGTTGGCCTGCTTCTGTGCACCACTAATGTTGTGAAACAATGAGCTTTCTATCCCCTGGTCTGATCCCTTCCATCCTCCTGCCTGAAATTCCCATTTGTCACACCCCAAATCACACTGTGTGGCTATGTGAATCTGTTTGTATATGCTCCTACCTATACCTTGGCTTCTTTGTTCTGTGTTTGTTCTAAGCTGTTTCCACCTTAGTAGGTGGTCACTGAGTGTTAACCACTCATCATTGTCCCTGGTTTAGCAGAGACATGAGACAGCTCTGCTGCCCATGCTGTATACACCTCCAGGGACGCATTTGTAATACAGCAATTTTCACAATAACGTCATACTTTTATATACCAACCAGAGTTGATAAATTGTACACACTGATTTCCCAAATTGTCACATGCCTTCCTATCCCCACTCCACCCTAGCCTGTTTTATATTTACATGAGCAGCCATTTCTGAGTTTGTTGTTCTGTTTAATTTTTGCACACTACTTAGAATTTATTAAAAACAATCTGCTAAAGATTAAATTTCAAATGTACTCAAAAGAGTATTTTAACCCTGACATATCACTGGAAAAGAGAGACACATTTTGACTTGTTAAACCCCATTGAACATATTTTCTCTTATTTGAAATTTTTCACCATACTTGAAAAACGTATGCCAAATATATTCAGCTTTAACTAACAGATTTTTCCTTTCTCTCATTTATGTGCTAGCTTGTTTTTTCCCTTTGAATGATTCAGTAAAATCTGCTTCAATTTGCATAGTTAAAACAAAGTTTTGTTGAGAGTTTTAAGGGACTAGGGAGATTAATCATTTTGATCCTTATTCACAAAACTGAGACACAATTACTACTTAATAGTCAATACTGAATGTACTGGGGATGGGGCAACTTTCATGCTCAATGAGTTTGAAATTCATCTAAAAACAGAGTCTTTTAAGCGGTGCATTCCATTTAGGCAGATCACACTTGGCTACAACATTGTCAGTCTATGCTGTCACTTCTCATTGTTCTATTTCCCATTATTCTGGTTTCACTAGCCTTTCTTTACCACTCTTCCTTCCTTGCTACTTTCCCCTCTGCATTTTTGCCCCCTTCTTTGGATCATCTACGTGTTTGTTTCTGACTTTAAGCCAGTCTATACTGATTCCCGGTGCTGGCTAGCCTGCAACCGATGTACCCTATAATGCTTTGCTCCCACTGAACTCAGCGGAAGTGACACTGACTCAGAGAACCTCTCCTGTTGTGGTAGAAAGGAGCAAATGATTCCAAAACATGTCAGCAGTAGGCTACATGGTAGGGGGAAGATAGTCTTAGAACTGTTGTTCTAAATATAGTTAATCAGGAGTGGAAGCAATTCTGTTGGGAGGAAGGTATGAGAGGGAGAGGAAATAAAGGGTAAGTGAACTTTTGTGAGGAACTCGATCTTTAGGTGATTCTTGCAGGGATTTGAACTACATTTTGAACTAGGTACCTTCTGAAACAGAACAAAAACAAGATGTGTTAAGATTATGTTAAAGATTAAGGGGTTAAAGATTAACCCCTTTCTCAAGTTACAGGGCCATTACTAAAATGACTCACATTCTTCTTGTGTAGCTCCACACCAGGGGTTTACAAGCTGGCCCTAAATTAGAAATGATATGACAGGAGGTGAGGTGAGAAAATGTAAGGAAGGAATTATAAAGAAATTATGAGATAAAATCAGTATTCAGCAAGGGCTACTGTATGTCATGATGAAATAAACAAGAGATTTTCTGTATGTAGTTTTAAAATATATTGTTATGGCAGATGTCCTTAGGTTAACTTGTTATAAGTAGTCTTCCAAATTGTTTTTCTTAGTGTGAAAGCAAGTTTTGACTCTTAGGAAGACATGTTCTGTTGTGAGTTTGTGATTTTGCAAGGTTGCTGGGAGAGGCAGATTTGGGAAACAGGGTGCTGTGTAAGCAGCAGGAGAGTTTGCTTCTGCTTTGGGTTTGGTTAGAGTTAATACTTGAGAAAGAGTTGCTCCTTGGTAAATGGGCATTGGTATTGGTCTGAGATTCCTGGAAGAAGGAATTTCCCTGCATGTTGTTTGACCATTTCAATTCAGGACCAATACAACATATAGAATATATCTGGGCTCCACACCACTGTTTTCCTTTGGGAAGCTGACCTACAAGTCCCCAGACATCTGCTACCACCCATAGGGATGACATTGGGGTGACATTGGTGTCAGAATGAGTCACTGATTTTAGAAGAATGGGCAATAATATATTCAAAGTAAATGTATGGCTTACTTGGCCAATTTCATATATATATATATATATATTGCAGCCGAAGTCAGGCTTAAGGAGAATAAGTGAAAATGTGGCTTTATAAATCAGTTTAAGAAGGGGACAGACAGATAAAAAAGTATCAAAGACATTTGTGAGAGAATGGAGTATCTAGGCTGGCATCACTAGAAGTGCCATCACTTTGACTTTGTGCCCTCGGCTCCAGCCAGTCTAATGCCGGCCCTGCTTGGTGGACCCCCTGAAACCTGCTCACAGCCCACTAGGAGGCTAGAGAACCACTATGTTAGAGAACATAAAGGGAGGTTGTGGAAGCTCCTTCGCTGGAGGTTTTCAAAAGGAGGCTGGATAGTCATCTATCTTGGATGGATCAGAGACAACAAATCCTGTATTTTGGCAGGGGATTATACTGGATGACCCTTGCAGTGATTCTGTGATGTTAGAGAAATCCTCAGATGATGTAAATCTGCATAGCCCCATTGACTTCAGTGGAGACTCTAATTTACAGTTACTGATTATCTGGACTATTGCATTTAATAGGACCCATAGCATTCTTTTTGTACATGCATCCTATTAAAATCTGGCTTTACCAGAAAAGGTGTGTCTTCTTAAGATGAAGGGACAAGTTATTTGCACTTTGGCAAATAAAAAAACCCGAAAAACAAAAACACACACCTCTTAGTCTTTACCTATCATCCTCTCAAAGGCCAATATGACTACTTGGTGGTAGCAAAAACAATCCCTCTCACATAAACTGAATTATCTGTTCTTAAAATCAAAGTTGATTTTTTTTGTCACCAGGGTAATTTAGAGAAGAAGAAGAAAAAAATTGCTTCCCATACTTCATAGTTTTGTGTTGGTAGAAGCAAGAGTAGCAGAAAAAAAATGTATACTGGTACTAAAGAAAACATAAAGATGGATGGGAGAAAAATCCTTTAATGAACTGTGGAATGGAAATGTATGGTTGGAAGATGCCTCATTTGCTGAAAATATGTACTGTAAGAGTCTCTCCTTCTTCTACACTACTGC
The DNA here is from genome assembly GCF_016161935.1 of Mauremys reevesii. NCBI lineage: Eukaryota > Metazoa > Chordata > Testudines > Geoemydidae > Mauremys > Mauremys reevesii. The sequence goes on from NC_052623.1 coordinate 284,263,665, forward strand.
TCTATTTCTGTTGTATTTGTGTTTAGATGTGGTTTTCTGATTCAGTTGGAAGAGTGCTGGCAGATACATTCATCAATTTTGCTTCTTCACTTGGTCATATGTGTCATCCGAGACTAGTTCAGTTCTACATAGGTGCACAATGGACTCCTAATTATTTTCTCTGTCATGAGTTAAATTCAAGTTTTAACCCTTATTCTAGATGTAAAAAAAGATTACGAAGAATAAAAGCACAGTAACATTAGAAAAGTCTGGGAATGGGTGACAGGGGATGGATCACTTGATGATTACCTGTTCTGTTCATTCCCTCTGGGGCACCTGGCATTGGCCACTGTCGAAACACAGGATACTGGGCTAGATGGACCTTTGGTCTGACCCAGTATGGCCATTCTTATGTCTTCACTGTGAAGGCTGATGTAGGAATCTATCTCCTAGCTTTGCACTTGTTTTTTATTCATGTATTTATTTATTTTGAAGCATCAGCCTCTAAAATAGAGCATAGTACTTGCACTGGTGATTGTAAGAGTAGTGAACTTCTGTGTTTCTCTTTAGTATGATAATTTCCTACTTTGACCACACATCTTTGATGTGGAACCTTGCCAAATACCTGTATTGGGCAATTCTAGCACCTCTTCTTGCTCTGCAAATTACAGAAGTGCAAATAACTATTAAAGGGTGCTTGGCATTAGCATCTCATGTTTTAAGGTGAAACATCATTGTTATTGCCCACGCTCTATTCTTTAGTTCCCTATATATTTCATTTTAATTCTTCTCTGTGTATATTTTGACAAAAAAGTGTTGTTAGTAGAAATTCTGTGACTCTCTGGGGAAAAAGAATCTTGTTAGTAGCAATTCCACATTTAACCATTCTGATTATTTTTCAAAAGACACCAACATCTTTCTTTCCAGATAGTTTATATTACATGATAAGCCTTGTTCCTTTGTTTATTGTGCCCTTCAGATGCATACACAGGAACCACACTGGCATATGTAGCCCTTTTCAGATTTAATTGAGATTAATTTCAGTAACAGTCACTCCCATTATTCATGTATTTCTAACTCCTATATAATGCATTTTTAGTTTCAACAAAAATCTGGGATATTTGACATTGCCTTAAATGTGGCTTTCTTAAAGTAAAAAAAAAAAGTCAATTGTTTGTTAGTACTTTGGCAGAACATAATTATTTGAACTCTAGAATAGATTTTATTAGTTGCATTCTAATTTTGCACAGTTTTAACCTTAATTATCATAGTTGGCACATTTCTTAGGACTGGACCCAAAATAGACCCTGACTATGGAGGATGTTCAACAGACTGTGGTAAAAAAGCCATCCTGCCATACCTTTAGGAACAGCCTCCCGCCTTCATATTGTTTGCATAGTTATCCATATTCATATTAGCATAATGCCTGTTGTGATCTTCCTTCAGGCATCTCTCATTTACAAATGAGACTTGATTTATATTTTTGTAACAGACATGGAGTTCTTTTGAAACATCCGAGAATCCTCAGTTGCCTACTGTTTTTAATTACTATGTAAACTGTTGTTTATCATGCATATTTCTCTGCAGATTTTATCATAATTCTAGGGTATAATTGATCTGGCAGCCAGTCTGGAATTAGCTGTTCAGATATATTGTTCACTTGAAAAACAAACAATATGATTATGCCTAGCTTTGACCTCCACAGTCCTTGTAATGTCAAGGGCCCTGTAGAAGCAGCTTCAGTTACAAAGAAAATACTCAGTTTCCAAAAATTACTTTTTGAACGGTCAGATTGGTCTGTAGGGAAAGCAGAGGGTGGGGAAGATGCACCAGGAGGGTGAGCAGGGGGTGAGAACTGCTAAATCTCTGCTGCTGTTGTAAGAAATTCTTGCTGGTGTTTGGGGGTGGTGAAACCTGCCTTTGAAACTGCATCTCCACCCCAACATCTATCTGCCCACCCGCTGTAACCTTCCAGTACTCATGGCTGAGACTTGAACTCTTGGCCATGGAAGAAACAAAGACTGGTATTACATAGTATGTTTATTATGATGGTGTCTAGGGGTCCCATTGTTCTAGGTACTGCACAAACAGAATCAGAGACAATCCCTTCCCTGACACGTGGCCACCATTTACATACGTGTAATTTTTAATCCCCTTCTCTTTGATGTGCCTCACTATAAAGAACATTAATTATTATTTGTTGTTGGTAGCACCCACAGTATGCTAGACAATTTTCAAACCTAAAAGAAAATGTGAGACCCTCCCAGAAGAGCTTACAAGCTAAAATCCTTGTCTTTCCATTTATTTGTGCTCATTTTCAAGAATAAAAGCAAACATATAAGAGTAGTTTTTTATAATGAGGTAGTAAAAAGTGTCTCAAAAGTTAGATTTTGGCCATGAGAGCAATATTTTGAGTTCTGGCTCTTTTTGATTAGTATAGTGAAGAAAAAAAAACTGGATGTTGAAGAATAGACTGAACACTGATAAATGCTCCAGGGTCAAAAAATTGATTGTACTCCTTATATTATTACCCTATAAGCAAAATGTTACTAAACTCAGTTCAGTGGTGTACATAAATAACTTCTGATTTAATTTGTTTTAGCTATTTAATAGTGTACTTATGGGCAATTGCCCAGATTCTGATCTACTTTAGTGATGTAAATCAGGGATAGCTATGATGAAGCCTAGGTAGGGCTGAGCAAAAACCAGAATTTCTGTCCCACTGTCTACAGATCATCTACAATAGCCATTTGAAAGCATCCAACATAAACTGATTGCTTTTCAATTTAGCATGCAACAATATTCCTTTTTTAACTTTAAAGAAAATAACTAAATTTGAGGGCTTGGCTACCCTGGAAAGTTGCAGCACTGGTGGAGGCTTTAAAGTGCTGCAACTTAGTCACCCGTCCACACTTGCAAGGCACATACAGCGCTGCATCTCCCTGGCTGCAGCGCTGGCTGTACTCCTGCTCTGCCTCGGGTATAACTATTGCAGCACTGGTGATGCAGCACTGGAGTGCAAGTGTAAACAGTGATTAATCTTACTACGCTGTAACTGACCTCCGGAATTTTCCCATAATGCTTTTAACTAAATTATTCTCTTTGTTTTGTTATGATGCCTCTCTTTGTTTTGTTGTGAACTCGGGGCTCCCGGAGCTGCTTATCTAAAAAACAAACACAGCTCCTGTTTGCTGTGAATGAGGCAGGCAGGGAGATGAATGTCTACAGCTAGTGTTTGCTTGAGGAGAGATACAACATGGCGGGGTGGGAGGGGGAGAAAGGGAGTCTGTCGGAGCAGCTGCTTATCTGGTCTGCAGGCTATTTGCATTTAAGAGTGAATGAGGGGTCTAGGAAATGGTCAGATTTTGCAAGGCAGGGAGCTGACACAGAATTTGCAGGGCAGGCTTTGCAAGGCAAGGCAGGCTCCAAAAATCCACTCTCTCTCTCTCCCCCGCTCCCTGTCACACTCCACCCCACCCCCCTCTTTTGAAAAGCATGTTGCAGCCATTTGAATGCTGGGATAGCTGCCCATAATGCACCACTCCCAACAGCGCTGCAAATGCTGCCAATGTGGCCACACTGCAGCGCTGGTAGCTGTCAATGTGGCCACACACCAGCGCATTCCCTACACAGCTGTACGAACACAGCTGGAACTCCCAGCGCTGCACATCTGAAGTGTAGCCATGGCCTAACTTATATGCTTGATCTATATATCACATACTTTATTGTTCTGTGATTCTGTCAGCCTTCCCAAGTGAACAAAGTAGGGCTTGGTCAGTAATGTGTTAAGGAGTGTCATTCAAATTAACATCCAACAAATAAGTCATTATTTGCAATTTCCTTCCTTTGCCAACAGTTTAGGTCCCCAACTCAACAAGGTATTTAAGCTCAAGCTTAACTTGAAGTATCTGGGTAGTATTATTGTGTTCAATGGCACTACTGATTCTGAAAGTTAAACGTGCACTTAAACACCGTGCTGAGTATAGCTTATGTGCTGACGTCTATTTTCAGTGGATAAAAACTTTTGTGCATACATATTTATGGATTAAGTATATTAATGCTCTTATTACACTATATAAACTCTCTAATTGAAAAATGAGGGAATTTCAAGACACAAAACATCACTTAAAAGTTGCTACATTATGTAATCTCATCCCTTTACAAAAACAAGCTTTGAGAACTACATTGACTAGTAATGGTGATTGCTTTTATGTATATACTTTATACATAGAAAATATGCATATATTAATATTGATATTAATATTTTGAAGCATTCATAAATATTACTTATATGTCAATGTTTAGGGGATTGAGTACAGGGACTTTTACACATTCCTCTTGCCTGGTAAATGAATGCATGAACAATGAGGGTATCAGAATATTTATTAAAATTACCTTAACTAGAAATTACCATGCTTCTTAATTTTTTTCAGTTTTAATTATTGTTTCTACAAAGGTAAGATTATGTCATGTAATAACTTTAATTTTCACTTTATTTCTTTGTCTGATATTCCCATATGTTTACTATTTTTCACTCAATAAATTCCATTCTGTATGTTTCATTTATTATTCCATTTTCTACTCAATATGTAAGTTCATATATTTCTATTTATATTGTAAATTATATCCCTTAATGAATTCAGGATGTGTGACAGGACTGCAACAGACCTATGTATGACAGGATTGTGCCTATACCATCCCCAAGAGTAACTGAACATATGTCAACCCCTCCCACCTCCTAAAGCTGACCAGACTCTATGTGTGCGTGTGTGGTGTTCTCACAGAAAATATGAGCATGCTCTAGCCCAGGGCTACCAGGTCAAAATCTGACTTTCCCTTTAATTTCTGCTATCAGCTGTTCTGGGCCATGGTGGGACCAGGCACTAGAAATGAAAGCTGTCATCCTGTCTTTCCTGTGCTCTCTCTGAACCCCTGTGCTGGCACTCAGGCAGTGGGGAGGAGAAAAACTGTTGGATTTGAATGCAAAGGGTACAAAAGCCAGACTAGTTGGGCAAGAAAGGAGTAGGTTGGGACAAGAAGTCTGGTAAGGACTGGGACTGGAGAGGGAAGTGGGAGGAGAGGAAGACTGGGAGTGGCTGGGCAAGGAGACTGGGCAGGGGAAGGGGGACGAGATGCTGGGACTGGTTGGTCAAGGAGACTGTGACTGGAGACAGTGAAGGAAATGGACATGAGGACCGTGAGATGGTGGTGGTGATAGGGACACTGAGATTAGACGAAGAGCTGGGAGAAGTGATGGAGACTGGGACTAGGAATGAGGGTGAGGAGGGAGGGAAGACAGATCTAAGAAAGAACTGGGGTGTGGGGGAATAACTGGGACTGGATGCTCTAGGACTGGGAGCTAGGGAGGGGATGATTGGAACAAGGGAGCTGGGGTAGGATGTGTTAGGGCAGGGGTTCCCAAACTTGGTTTGCGGCTTGTTCAGGGTAAGCTCTTGGTGGGCTGCGAGACGCTTTGTTTACCTGTCAAGTATCAGGGGGTAGCCATATTAGTCTGTATGCACAAAAACAACAAGGAGTCTGGTGACACCTTAAAGACTAACAGATTTATTTGGGCATAAGCTTTCGTGGGTAAAAAACCACTTCTTCAGATGCATGGAGTGAAAATTACAGATGCAGGCATTATGTAATGGCACATGAAGAGAAGGGAGTTACCTCACAAGTGGAGAACCAGTAGACGTGCAGGTGAATGAGCCCCTTATGGTATGGCTGATGTGGTTGAGTCCTCTGATGGTGTCGCTAGAGTAGATATGGAGACAGAGTAGGCAACAAGGTTTGCTACAGGGATTGGTTCCTGGGTTAGTGTTTCTGTGGTGTGGTGTGTAGTTGCTGGTGAGTATTTGCTTCAGGTTGGGGGGCTGTCTGTAAGCCAGGACTGGCCTGCCTCCCAAGGTCTCTGAGAGTGAGGGATTGTTTTCCAAGATAGGTTGTAGATCATTGATGATGTGCGGGAGAGGTTTTAGCTGGGGGCTGTATGTGGTGACCAGTGGTGTTCTGTTATTTTCGTTGTTGAGCCTGTCCTGTAATAGGTGACTTCTGAGTACCCGTCTTGCTCTGCCAATCTGTTTCCTCACTTCCCCATGTGGGTATTGAAGTTTTAAGAATGCTTGATAAAGATCTTGTAGGTGTTTGTCTCTGTCTGAGGGATTGGAGCAAATTTGGTTGTATCTTAGGGCTTGGCTGTAGACCAGGGGTCAGCAACCTTTCAGAAGCGGTGTGCCAAGTCTTCATTTATTCACTCTAATTTATGGTTTTGGGTGCCGGTAATACATTTTAATTTTTTTTAGAAGGTCTCTCTCTATAAGTCTATACATTATATAACTAAACTAGTGTTGTATTGTAAAATAAACAAGATTTTCAAAATGTTTAAGAAGTTTCATTTAAAATGAAATTAAAATGTTGATCTTACGCTGCTGGCCCGCTCAGCCCACTACTGGTCTGGGGTTCTGTTCACCTAGGCCGGCAGTGGGCTGAGCGAGGCCTGTGGCCGGGACCGGCTGGCAAGGGTCCGTCAGCCAGAACCCAAGACCAGCAGCAGGCTGTGCAGGGCCGGGACCCAGAGGGCTGGGGGCAGAGGGCTGGAGGCTGGGTATGTGGGGGGGATGTAGGTGTCAGGGCAGAGGGGGGCCTGGGTATGAGTGGGGGTGCCAATGTCAAGGCTAGAGTTGGGGGGGGATGAAGGAGTCAAGCAGAGGGCTGGGTGTGTATGAGGTACAGGGCTCAGGGCAAGGGGCTGAGAGGTGTGCAGGGCTCAGGGCAGAGGGTGTGGTGTATGTGTGGGGGTCAGGGCTCAGGGGAGAGGGCTGGGTGACTGCCCCCCTAAGAACTCCCAACCCCGCTGCTCCTTGTCCCCTGACTACCCTGTCCTGGGACCCCTGCTCCCAACTTCCCCCCAGGACCCCACCCCCCATCTAAGCCTCCCTGTTCCTTGTCCTCGGACTGGACCCTATCCCCTACCTGTCCCCTGACTGCCCCAACCCTTATCCACACCCCAGTCTCCAGCCAGACCCCCAAGACTCCCATGCCTATCCAACCACTCCCCGCCCCTGACAGGACCCCCAGAACTCCCGACCCATCCAACCCCCCCGACTCGCTGCCTGCGCCAACCCCTTTCCACACTCCTGCCTCCTGACAGGACCCCCAGAACTCCCAACTCATACAACTCCCCCAGCTCCTTGTCCCCTGACCACCCCCTCCAGAGACCCTCCACCCTAACTGCCCCCCCCAGGACCCTCCTTGCTCCCGGTCCCCTGACTGCCCTGACACCTATCCACCCTCTGCCCCCTCACAAACCCCAGGACTCCCAGGCCCCATCCAACCCCCTGCTCTCTGACTGCCCCCTCCAGAGACCGCCTCCCCTAACCCCCTCCCCATCCAACCCACCCTGCTCCCTGTCCCTTGACTGCCCCCACCCCTTATCTAAGCCCCCAGCCCTGGGCCCTTTACCTTGAGGCTCCACGCAGAGCCAGACACGCGGCCCTGCTGGAGAGCACAACCCCGCCCCTCAGAGCGCTGCGCGCATCGGCAGCAGAGCTCCAGTTGAGCAGGGAGCGTGTCTGCCTCCCCGTGGAGCCAAACGCTGCCCTGCGGGAGCGTGCAGCCCCGACCCCCCAGAGTGCTGCACGCGGCGGCAGGGCTCCAGATGAGGGGGCCGGCAGCTTGCTTCTGCTCCCTACTCCCGCGGGGCAGCAGAGAGCACAGGAGAGCGGGTGAGGCTGGGCAGGATTTTTAATGGCATGCTGGAGTCTGGACAGGCTCCAGTGTGCCATTAAAAATTGGCTCGTGTGCCGTCTTTGGCACGTGTGCCATAGGTTGCTGACCCCTGCTATAGATAATGGATCTGTGATGTGTTCTGGATGGAAGCTGGAGGCATGCAGGTAAGTATAGCAGTCAGTTGCTTTCCGGTATAGTGTGGTGTTTATGTGACCATTACTTATTTTCAGCGTAGTGTCCAGGAAGTGGATCTCTTGTGTGGACTGGTCCAGGCTGAGGTTGATGGCGGGGAGGAAATTGTTTAAATCCAGGTGGAATTCTTCAAGGGCCTCCTTCCCGTGGGTCCATATGATGAAGATGTCATCAATATAGTGCAAGTAGAGCAGAGGCGCTAGGGGATGAGAGCTGAGGAAGCGTTGTTCTAAGTCAGCCATACAAATGTAGCATAGGGTCTGACGAGAGAGTCCAAATAGCCAGATAAACCTGTTGTAAGAATGTTGATGCCTGGGCCACCCCTTCCCGCAGCTCCCATTGGCTGGGAACGGCAAACCACGGCCACTGGGAGCTGGGAGTGGCCTACCTGCGGACGCTCAGATAAACGAAGCGTGTCACGGCCCACCAGGGACTTACCCTGAACAAGCCATGAACCAAGTTTGGGAACCCCTGTGTTAGGTGGCTACAACATGGATGACGAATCCAAGTAGAGAGGCTAGAGTGGGGTACCAGGAAAGAGAGGAGAAACATATCACAAAGAGCTGGAATGCAGGATTCCTGTGGAAAAATATAGTAGGTAAATAAAAACTGTAGCATTATTCATATGCAATAGAGTTCCAAATTACGTCACATGAGCAACCTTAATTCTGGCATTTCCTAACTTTTGAGTGCTTGACTTTGCAACTTTAATAATTTTCTTTTAACATAGTTTGTGTGTGTGATTACTATATAGATTACAAAGAAGAAATAAAAACAGTATAACTCAAGTCTAAATGTGAAATAAGGTCAGTCTTCTTGAATGAAAACACATTCTGTGAGATAGTTAGAGGGCCCTTAAGTCTGAGAATGCAGATTCCATATCAACTCAAAAAGCTAAAGGTGATTTTGAATGTTTCAACAAGTACTGCATACTATAAGCAAGAATTCAAGAACTCCTTTTCAGTTAAATAGATTAGAGATGGGTGACTCCAGTTGGTTCAAGGTTTATGAGCTTCATGATTATTTTAAATGTGTTGTGAATTTTCAAATCATGTTGAAGGCTTTTATGAAACTTTTTTCTACTATAAATCAAATCAATACTGCTTTTTATAGACAATGAGTTCTAAAACACGTTCTACAATCAAAGGCAGTCTGTACCATACTAACAAAGATAACAATTTAAGATGTCTGTCACGGGATGACTGAGTCCTTCAAGAAAAGTAGGCTTACTCTTCCTGTGCCTGAAAAGGTAGTTAGACTGGATTAGAGGAGTAGAGATGCACCTACAGCTAGTAGATATTTAAGGGGAGATAGGAGTTAGGACTGTGTGGGTGGCTGAGGAAACTGGAAGAATGTTAGGAGACAGAAGTGGTGGCTGCCCTGAGCCAGGAGGGAGCCCCAAGGGCTGGAGGCTGAATGTGGAAAGTGGAAGCTGGAGCTACCTGAGGCAGCAAAGCCTAATGGTCAGAAGTGGTGAAGCTGAAGAGACTTCCTGGGAAGCTGGCGGCAGCGAAGCCTTAGGGGCTACGTGCATAGAGCCTGGGGCCAGGAGAAAGTCATAGAGGCAAGATGTAGTTAAGCCTAAGAAAAGGTGAAGCATACGGAGCCAGAGACTTATGTGTTTGGACCTGAGGTGGGGATTTGAGTAATTTAAGTTACTAAAATCAACCTTCCTCAGGGGCATGGAGTTTGTTGCCAAAGACAGTGAGCCCGTTCTTGTGAGGAAAGCCACTCTGTTTTTGCCTTAAATTTATATTGTAGATTTTTAGCTGTGTGAGACTTGATAAAGGTTTTCAAAGGCAGCAATAGCATGTTTGCAGCTGGTCTTGTTTCAAATAAAGGCATGAATGATAACTAGGGCCCTACCAAATTCACAGTCCATTTCGGTCAATTTCATGGTCATAGGATTTTTAAAATCACCAAGTTCATGATTTCAGCTATTTAAATCTGAAATTTCACTGTGCTGTAATTGTAGGAGTCCTGACCCAAAAAGGAGTTGTGTGTGCGGGGGTCACAGTACTGCTACCCTTACCTCTTCGCTGCTGATGGTGGCGCTGCCATCAGAACTGGGCAGTTGGAGAGTAGTGGCTTCTGGCCAGGAGCCAAACTCTGAAGGCAGAGCCGCCACCAGCAACAGTGCAGAACTAAGAATGGCACGGTATGGTATTGTCACCCATACTTCTGCGCTGCTGCCTGCAGAGCTGGGCCCTCAGTCAGCAGCCACCACTCTCCAGCCGCCCATCTGTGAAGGCAGCAGTGCAGAAGTAAGGATGGCATGACATGGTATGGTATTGCCACCCTTACTTCTGCGCTGCTGCTCGTGGGGCACTGCCTTCAGCGTTGAACACCGGTCAACATCTGCCAGTCTCCGGCCACCCAGCTCTGAAAGCAGTAGAGAAGTAAGGGTGGCAATACTGTGAACCCCCCTAAAATAACCTTGCAATCTCCCTGCAACTCCCTTTTGGGTCTGGACTCCCAATTTGAGAAAGATTGATATCCACCATGAAATCTGTATATTATACATTAAAAGCTCACAAAAGGCAAAATTTCATGGGGGGAGTCCAGATTTCATTGTCCGTGACATATTTTTCTTGGCCATGAATTTGCACGGGCCCTAATGATAACCAAGAAACCGAATAGTTAGTGACAAACATGAGATTGTCTGCATGACATTTTAAAAAAAAATACCCAGCCTTCCCTTCATCTTCTCCCAGTACCTGCAAACCCTGAAATTTCTTGAGCCCAGTATATTTTGCAGATTTGTGCAGAAAAAGATAAACAGCTTTCAAAAATATTGTGCTGTGATTCAGTGCACTGAAGTGGCAAAGGTCTACAGCTGTCAGACAGCATCCAGTGGGCTGAAGGTTCCTTGTGCCTTTTCTCCACCACTGTGCACCAGCATAAGGGACAGGTTGATAATTGGGTTTGGGTTAGTCACAAGTTCAGACCTCATCAGTGAAACAGGAAATATAATGGTCTAGCAAGGCTAAGTTGGGATGATTTCACTTTGATCTGAATATATTAGGTGTATCAGGTGCTCTATAGGAAGATGGTCGTGGTGGAAATTGGTCTTTAGGTGAGGAAGGCCTCAAATTTTGAGTGCAGATTATTACCATTAGTACACTCGGGCACCTATTCAACACAAGAACCTAGAGGACTATTTTTCCTTCCCAGGAAGATCAGCAAATCTTCTGATTTACTTTTACTACATTAATGTTAATGATCTCTGAAGATGAAGTATCAGGAGTCAGGAATAGTATTTGGGCCTTTCCAACGCTTGAGTACTTGGTCTCCCTTTCTTGTGACACTGGTCACAAAATCTAGACTTTGGCTACTCCCCACGGGCAATAGGCTTTTCTTTTTTATTATTGGAGGACTTAATATCCTTACTATAAGGGACTGGAGCATAGTTGGTCCAGCCAGTGGAAATCATAAAAATACAACCCCAAAACCAAACTCAAGATTTATCAGAGCTGCGTACTTTCAACACTAGTTCAGAGTGCAGAATTCTGGGGAATGAGAAAGTCTGACATGTCCAAGCTGTCTTCGCTCCATACAACCTGCCTCAGAAAAATCCTCCCTATCTTTTGGCCCAGAATAATCTCAAACCAAGATCTATTGACACAATGCAGCCAAGAGGATCTGAGTACCATCATTGCCAGAAGGCGTTGGAGATGGATCGGTCATGTGCTCTGGATGGAAACTGATTTAATCACCAGAGTAGCAATAAGATGGACACCTGAAGGCAAGCGAAAATGAGGCCTCCCAAAAACAACATGGCAAAAAGCTGTGTAAGCTGAGCTGAAAAACCTGGGGCACAGCTGGGAAACCATTGAAAGATTTGCCAGAAACAGACAGGAGTGGAGGAGCTTCATCACTGCCCTAAACACCAGAGGCATAATAGGAACGTGATGATGATGATGATTTTACTAATCACTTCCACAGTCACAGCTCACACATTATAGTAAGGGAACAAAATGCCTCTGCCTCTATTCTAATTCTCTGGTCAGGTAGGACAGCAGAAGGGATAGTGGAAAATATTTTGGGGGCTTCCCGCTACCCCTTACTTCCCCTTGGCATCATCCTTGATCAGAATACCTCAGTCTTTAATATAAAAAAAGCAGAATATCCCCAAAAAATCAGCCACTAAAAATGAATGTAACCTCTGGGATTTCTTTATCCTCATGTGTAGCAATTAACTCAATACCTTAAACAACCCTACAAGGCAATGATGCATCTGAAAAAGGAAAGTGAATATATATTTTTGTTTTAGTTACTTGATGTGCAAAGATAGAAAGAATAAAAAGGCAGAAGAGCCTAATTAAAAACTTTGCAATTTAAAGTTATTTTGATACATAAAAGAATTGTGACCTATATGCCAAAATCAGTTGTATTATTAACAGCCAAAACCCAACCAGATTACTAACATTATGACACCGTCAAGGAGTCTAATTCATTAACTACTCCATACATACTTTATACATATATGACAATGTTTTATGCATGAGTTCAGACATAATCCTACATAAAATTATACTGTTCTTATTGAATTCATAGATGGAAATTGAGTTTTGTTCATATCAGATATCACTTATGACTTAGTGCAACTGTGAAGTGGATTTTATTTATGCACATTGCGATGACTAGGTCTTTCCTGAGTATCAACCTCAGTTAGATAAAAGCACTACAGTACCATTAATGTTATACTTAGATATGGATATACAGACTACAACAAGTGCAGACTGTGTTACATTACCTCTAAGAGCAGACGCTAAACATGTGAAGCAGATATTTTCTCTCTTCTGAAAATCAAAGTTTTGCTTCTCCAAAAGATCACTATATTACATTCATGGTTTATATTCCTCTTTTTTAGGTAAAGGAGTGGGAATCATTAGTGGTTTTCTTTTCACACACACACACTTTAGACTGACAAGCTTTTAGGGCAAAATTGTGTCTGGCCTCTTATATTGCCTGAGGGATATGTGAGGATGGAGAAAAGACACTCTTCCCACTTCCACCTCACATAAGAGCAAAGCCCAACAGCACTCCTTGTATTCAGCGCAGACACCAAAAGGCAACTCTCCAGAAAATGAAGGGTTGAGGCCATGAAGGGTTGAGGTCATGATCCCAATCTTCTACGCACCTACCAGCAAAGCTAACTGGAAGCAAATAGAAGTATTTGCGGCACCCTCTCCAAGGTAACACATCAGTTGTTCCCTTCCTTAAAATTTTGGGGGTAGATCCACACCTGGTGTAAACTGTCATACCAACAGTGAGAATCTGCCAATCTGAACACCAGGGAACATTGTGTCTCCAACTGAATGCCTCCAAAGGCTTCTGATGTCATGGTGCATCTCTGTATTACATGGAGACAGATAGTTATATGCCACCATCCAGCAAATGAGTGTTGCTACCACATATTCTATATACAATGGCTATAGAAATTTTCTTTGAGAGGTCACATTATACAGAAGTTTAAACACAAAATGCTAAGCTGCTATTGCATATGAGACTATATTTTGTCATTTCTTGTGTGCAATGACTTCAGATGAGTTCACTCAAATATTTAGCATTTCATTTAACTCCAGTCTACTTGAGCACTAATTACAATGTCGGGAGATTAAGTGGAACAAAAGACAGATAATATGCAAAGAATATGTTTCTAAGATAAACATTTAATACACCTTTCCCATTAGGAAAGAAGTAGAAAGGCTAAAATGTGCCTTTTCTGAGATATCAAACTCAAACTTTTCACTTTCAAGCTTGAATTTCAGTTTCCTGTATATACTTTCTGCATTTGGGCACTTTATCCCTTGTGGGCTCAGCAGTCAGGAAGCAGGGCCTTCAGTAGAGTCAGCCACCAGGCAACCTGGTGGGTGTAGCTGTGGCTGGCCTGTAATAGGCTGTCTGACTGGCTACACTGCCTGATTGGGTTGGAAGAGTCAGAAGACTGGCAGCCACAACAGTTCAGCAGCTGCTCAAAACATTTGCCCATGGGTGTATTGGTTCCTGTGCCTGCTTATTCCCAGCCTTGGTGCTGCCTTGCCCCAATCCAGGTAACCTGGTTTTTATCCTCAACTCTAATTCCTGACCTCTGACTTCAGCTCTGACACTTGTCTCTGATGTCTGCCTCCTGAACACAGACTCCAACTCTGACCACTACAGACTTGACTCCTGCTCTGACTAGTAGGCAGGATTACTGATGTTCCAGTTATGTGACAAGCTCCATCTCTACTGATTCATAAATAATTTGTAGGAGTTGGCTTGCATTTACACAGAACCCAGTATGGAAATGGCATTATTCCTCCTTGTGTGTCCAATATTTTCTTTCTAGTTTTCTCATCCCTACTCCATTGCTGATTAGGAATTCACATGTGCTTCATACTAAGATTCAAGTCAGCGAGGACACACTTCAGTGAAGAAAAATACACTTTCTTCTATTAAGACTGCATTATGGTGGTACCCAACCAGGGGCGGCTCTAACAATTTGGCCGCCCCAAACAGTCATGCCTGTGGGAGGTGCACCGGAGCCACGGGACCAGCGGACCTCCCGCACGCATGACTACGGAGGGTCCACTGGTCCCGCGGCTTCAGTGGACCTCCGGCAGCTGCGGAGGGTTCGCTGGTCCGCGGCTCCGGTGGAGCATCCGCAGTCATGTCTGCGGGAGGTCCACCCGAGCCGTGGGACCAGCGATCCGTCTGCAGTCATACCTGCGGGAGGTCGACTGGAGCCGCGGGGCCCGCGGACCCTCCTCAGGTCTGCTGGTCCCGCGGCTCCGGTGGACCTCCCGCAGGCATGACTGCGGAAGGTCCGCCGGAGCCGGCTGCCGCCCTGCCGGCAAAATGCCACCCCAAGCATGCGCTTGGTGCGCTGGGGTCTGGAGCCAGACCTGTACCCAATGTCCTATCCCCAGCTATCATGACCTGGTCATGCAATATTTCATATAATGTGGTGTCAGCCTTTGTTACATGGAAGCCAGGGAACTCCGAGCGAAAACCTAATGCCAGATGGTTAAAATATGGTCATGCTTTCTTCCTCTAATGGCTGTGCACATATGGTCAGCCTTATGACGACTGTATGATCTCAGTCATAAAGTGGTGTTCATTCTACAATGGTATGTTTTTAAAGATCTTCTCTTTCCTATTGTTTGGCTTCTCTTAACGGAACACCCCACCAAAGGAGAAATATAGAAGCACTATTGTTGAAAGCTTCTTATAGCTTGTTTGTTAGGGGAAGAAAGAGGCTACATTAGAGAGGTCCGGGGAACAAAGATGAGATAAATTGTCATCCTGATTGAGAGATGAAATTCAATTTAATAAAATTATTTTAATCCAAATTCCATGTAGAGAGCCTGAATTAGAGAACTTGGAACCTCAGACCTTGCAAACGATAAGAATATAGGAAAGAACATGTCAGAATCTTGTTATGCTCTATAGACTGTATAACACATGAATTTAACTCCTGAACTTTGAAATGTCTTCCTGAATGAGGACGTCTTCCTATTAACTTTTACATTTTGATGTATTATAATTGTGTAATGCCTAGGAACTTAGGAATCGCCAGACTGAATCAGATGTCTGTCAAGTCCTGTAGCCTGTCTCCCAACAGTGGCCAGTACCAGGCGCTTAAGAGAAAGGTGTAGCTCCCTGCAGTAGGTAGCTATGGGGGAATCTCTAACATCTAAAGATTGGCTTAATCCCTGAATCATGAGGTTTACTATCCCTTCCACAAATATTTTTTTTATAATTAATTATGACAAATCTGGTTATTCTTGATATCCATATAGATGTCCAGTCTCTTTCTGAATCTTGTTAAGATCCTGGCCTCAACAACTTCCTGTGATAATGAGTTCAACAGTTTAAACAAACATTGTGTGAAAAGTACACTCTGAGATGCTTTGAATGTCCCACATGTTGTTCTATTGTGTTATGAGACCTTCAAAGAATTCTAAGAAACCACAGAGACTATTTTCCTTTGTAGTAACCGTGTTAGTTAGACCCTATTATATCATGATATTTGCCAGGTACAGTGGTAAGGCTTATTGGTTACTCATTTCCCAGATCATTCCCAGAGCCTTGTTTTGGTTATTACAATTTCTACCTTCCAATCAGTAGCTGTTTATAATGAGAAATTGTATATTTTTGTTAGCAGCTAACCAATTTCATTCTTGTGCTCTTCCGGACTCTTGAAGATATACCATCTGAAGTGGTGACTTGGATTTTTATTAAATTATCCTTTTGATATATCTCAGTCTTTGAAAGGACTTAATCTTTATTACCAAACAGAGCAGGTATCTTCCAAAATTCCTCTGTGGTAAAATCAGATGCAAAGAAATCCTATAGCTGCTCAGCAATGTCTTTATCTTATTTACTCTCTTTAAACCTGATGATCCAGCAAACCCAACTGATTTTTTCATAAGCTTCACACTTCTCTTATAGTTAAAGAATGTATTATTTGTTATTATAGCTTTAGATATTTATGCTTCAAAACACATTTTGTCTCTTCTAAATTCCCTTTTACCTATTGCCTGCTGTAATTTCTGCTCCTCTTGGTTGCCTTCACTAAGGTCAGATTGCCAAATTTTGAAGGATTTTTGTTTGGCTCAAATAGCCTCTCAAATCTTGCTATTTAGACATGTTTGTTCCTTCCCCCCTCCCACTTGTATTTTATTAAATGTATTTGTTTATTTACCTGAAGCAAATTAGCAATTAGTAGCTATGGTTTCTTTACTATATTCAGGATTAAACATTCAGACTCTTGTAATTAATCCATCTCTTTATTTGAACAAGTATTATGCATCAAGCTTTTAAAACCTTTTAAAATGCATTACAATTATTTGGATTGGAACACACTCTGACTGTCTGTTGTTAGTCCTTTCTAAAAGTCCATTAAATACAACTTCATAGCTCTTTGGGTTCAATACAGTGTTACAGAGCAGCATCATGCTGGCTACAGTTCTTTTCTTTAATCAATTTAAAAGAGAAAGTAAACCATAGCACCTGAACTGCACATAATAAAGGGACATTAAACTCATCAGAATAAAAAAGAACATATTTACAATAAGTTTAATTCTGAGGAGACGGGTTGCTTTTGGAATATAAAAAAGAAAGCTTATTTTTTCTGTGAAAGTTTAGAAATAAATTTAAACTGTCAGTGTAGGAACATCTAAGTGTAGCGATTTTAGTAAACCATAGTATGAAGCAACAATAATAAAATATTATATTCTTGGGCTTTCACCAAGAACAGACCTCGAACAGGGCTTACTCTTAGTGAGGAGGGAACACTGCCATATGCAGCAGGAACAATTTATACCACCAAATAATTCCTCAAACAACTTCACATTTATTTACTTTGATAGCAAGTCTAGCTTCCACTCTGGTAAAAAAATAATCATTACGATGTCTGTCTTTTGTGTTGCTGCTAAGAAGAATTAACACTCTAATGAAAGATTAGACTCACTGTTCTTTGTAATAGCTCAGTGTCTCATAGGCAATAGGGTTAGACAAGACAACTTCTTGATTTCTAAGACTTTTCAAAACCAGTGTTAAGAATTATTTTAGGATGCAGTATGCCATCTAGTTGATATCATAAGCTAAGTTCTTTAAGGTAATGAAATTTGTCATTGCTTCTTCTATATATGGGCTTGACCCAAGGTTGGTCTCTACAAGGTTTTGTTCTATCCACAATAGGTTCTCTTGGGAAAGGGAATCTATTCAATTCCTAGCATATTATCAGAACTTGAACTAAACTTGAACTTGAACTAAATTGCAATATAAATCTTCTGAAGCAGTCTCTTCCTTCTTTTCAAAATGCTTTCATGGCAGCTACTCATCACTTTGAGGCCTGGTCTACACTAAGCGTTTAAACCAAATTTAGCAGCGTTAAACCGATTTAACCTTGCAACCGTCCACACAATGAGGCCCTTTATATCGATATAAAGGGCTCTTTAAACTGATTTCTGTACTCCTCCCCGATGAGAGGAGTAGTGCTGAAATCGGTATTGCCATGTCGGATTAGGGTTAGTGTGGCTGCAAATCGATGGTATTGGCCTCCAGGTGGTATCCCACAGTGCACCACTGTGACCGCTCTGGAAAGCAATCTGAACTCGGATACACTGGCTAGATAAACAGGAAAAGCCCCGCGAACTTTTGAATTTCATTTCCTGTTTGCCCAGCGTGGAGCTCTGATCAGCACGGGTGGTGATGCAGTCCCAAATCTAAAAAGAGCTCCAGCATGGGCCGTTCGGGAGATACTGGATCTGATCGCTGTATGGGGAGACAAATTTGTTTTATCAGAGCTCTGTTACAGAAGACGAAATGACAAAGCATTTGAAAAAAATCTCCAGGCTATGATAGACAGAGGCCACAGCAGGGACTCAGCACAGTGCTGCGTGAGAAGCATAATGGAAAGCCAAAGAATCAAATGGACGCTCATGGAGGGAGGGAGGGGGTACTGAGGACTCCAGCTATCCCACAGTCCCCTCAGTCTCCGGAAAGCATTTGCATTCTTGGCTGGGCTCCAAATGCCTAAAGGGTCAAAAACATTTTCCCGGGTGTTTCAGGGTGTATGTCATCAATTTACACCCTTCCCCCCCTGAAAGAAAAGGGAAAAAAATCGTTTCTCGCCTTTTTTCAATGTCACCCTATGTCTACTGCATGCTGCTGGTAGACGGGGTGCTGCAGCGCTAAACCACAGCATCCTCTCCTTTCCCCTCCCCGGTGGCAGACGGTACAGTACAAAAGGACTGATAGCCATCCTCGTCATCATCCTGTGAGTGCTCCTGACTGGCCTTGGTGAGGTCGGCCGGGGACGCCTGGGTAAAAATAGGAATGACTCCTGGTCATTCCCAGCAGATGGTACAGAACAGCTGGTAACCGTCCTCATCATAGCAACTGGGGGCTGAGCTCCATCAGCTCCCCCCGCCTCCTTTCATGTCTAAAGAAAAGATTCTGTACTGCCTGGACTATCATAGCAGAGGGAGGCTGGGCTCCTCTCCCCCACACCCTTTAATATCCTGCCTGGACTATCATAGCAGCTGGAGGCTTCCTCCCCTCATTTTATCTCACTAAAAAGTCAGTGTTTCTTATTCCTGCATTCTTTATTACTTCATCACACAAATGGGGGGACACTGCCACGGTAGCCCAGGAGGGTTGGGGGAGGAGGGAAGCAACAGGTGGAGTTGTTGCAGGTGCACCCCCTAGAATGGCATGCAGCTCATCATTTCTGTCGGATCTCTGGGGCTCTGACACGGAGCAGCTGTGCTCTCTGGTTCTCTAGTACACTTTTTTCCCCATATTCTAGGCAGGACTGACTCTATTTTTAGACAAAACATAAGAAGGGAATGACCCGGGGAGTCATTCCCATTTTTGTCTATGCGCCCCCGGCCGACCTCAGCGAGGCCAGCCAGGAGCACCCATGATAGCAGCAGACGGTACAAAACGACTGATAAGCGTCATCTTATCGCCAATTTACAGTGGCATGGCAGACGGTGCAATAGGGATGGTAACCGTCTCTGCTACCTTGCAAAGGCAAATTAATGCTGCTGTGTAGCACTGCAGTACCGCGTCTGTCAGCAGTATCCAATACACATACGGTGACAGTGACAAAAGGCAAAATGGGCTCCATGACTGCCATGCTATGGCGTCTGCCAGGGCAATCCAGGGAAAAAGGGCGCGAAATGATTGTCTGCCGTTGCTTTCACGGAGGAAGGATTGAGTGACGACATTTACCCAGAATCACCCGCTACACTGTTTTTGCATTGGGATCTCAACCCAGAATTCCAATGGGCAGAGGAGACTGCGGAAACTATGGGATAGCTACGGGATAGCTACCCACAGTGCAACTCTCTGGAAATCGACGCTAGCCTCGGTATATGGATGCACACCGCCGAATTAATGTGCTTAATGTGGCCGCGTGCACTCAACTTTATACAATCTATTTTACAAAACCAGTTTATGTAAAATCGGAACAATCCCGTAGTGTAGACATACCCTGAGGAACCTACTGAATTCTTCATGCTATAGATCTCTCTGTCTAAATATAGTAGGGATGGCTGAATGTTTTTGCACTAACTTTCTTCAATTTGAACCCAGTTGGGCCTTGTGGGGTTCAAAACAGGCAGTCATTTGTCAGGTCTTGTGTTTTTGCATTCCACCGAGCATTGGTAGAAAGCAAATTAAGTCAAAGTGCATTGTTGAATTTGCAAATTAAATTTTACTTCTGAGTCCCAGAAAGGCAGCTTATAATAACAGCTTAGTTTCTGTGAAAAGAAGAGGAAAGTAATGGGATGGCAGGAACAAATGAATTTTCAAAGAAAATAGCTGCAAATGTTCTAGAACTGCAACTTAAGAGCCTAAGGGGAGAAAAGCCATTTACAGATCAGAAAATAAAATCTTTTTCAGGTTACTGCTGTGGAGCAAGGTGGTCGCAGAATAAAGAAAATGCTTATCACGTAAATAGAACAAGTATTTCAGTCTTCTATCTAGGAGCAAAAGGAGGATTCCCCTGACCCTGCTAAAAACAGAAAGCAAAGCAAACATTTGAGAAAATCATGGTAAGAAAGACTGTGGGCTGTATCCAATCCTTCAGCATTGCATTGCTACTGTCAATGCTAAATATCGTCATATACATTTGTTACTTCCATTTGATACTTCTGCTATTTCGACAAGGAATGCCTAGCATTGAGCCTGCCTTGAATGAGGTTGGGTGAGCTGGCACTTCTTTGCCCTCTCCCCTTTCCGCAGAGAAGTGGCACATATGGTTCAACACCTGTTTTCCTGTCCTGAAAGTCGCTGCTCTTCGGAATCAATCATCTCCCCTGACACAAGTGATACTAATCATACAGCTGTACCATCTCCTTTCTGTAATATTGATAGGGGCATGTGTCCACTATGGCCACCACTGCACTTAGTCTGACCATCTCTTTCTATACCACACTTAGACAAATAGGATAAATAACTGAACAGGAGTCAAAATATGTCATGTCCTGCTTTGAAGGTGGTGTGAGTTTGTTTTTACACAGTTGTCTGTGGGTTTTGTTTGTTTGTTTGTTTGTTTTTGCATTTCTCTGACTGATGTCCTGTAGATTTGAGAAGAAAGAGGTGAGATGTCTATTTTGAGCATTTATCTAACTTACAAAAAAAAAAGAAACAGAACTCCGAATCCAAACATTCTTGAATTAAAGGGTTGTTCAGATCCAGAAAACCAGATTCAGCTTCTGGAGCCAAAAGCTGGGAAAAGCCAATTTCTGCTTCTGCAGCTAAGCATTATCACATTGACCTTGGCCACCCCACAAGCGTTCTACTCTCCTGCGGCTTTTATTCACTATTACTATTTTCTGTGAGGCGGGCATACATGCTTCTCCACGTCCCAAACTCTTTGGCCAGAGCTGGTTATCCGCTCCATGCAGCTCTTTAAGCCCTTTTATATATAGTGAGGACTGGTGCGGTGCCGTGCACCTGTAATCCCAGCTACTTGGGAGGCTGCAACTGGCGGATTGCTCAGGGATTCTGGGCTGCAGTGCGCTATGCCAGTCGGGTGTCCAGTGCTACCCACAGCCTGGCTGGAGGACTGGCTAGAAGAGGGGTTCTCAAACTGGGGGTCGGGGCCCCTCAGGGGGTCACAAGGTTATTACATGGGGGGGTCGCGAGCTGTCAACCTCTACCCGAAACCCCGCTTTGCCTCCAGCATTTATAATGGTGTTCAATATATAAAAAGTGTTTTTAATTTATAAGGGGTTCACACTCAGAGGCTTGCTGTGTGGAAGGGGTCACCAGTAAAAACGTTTGAGAGCCACTAGGCTAGAACAACACGAATGACATGTTGTGATCGGCGCTCTCTCTGTGAGGGCTGATGGACTGATAGATCAAGGTGATATATAGTGAGCTAGTTAAATGTCAATGAACCTCAAAGAAATGTCTTGCTGACCATCACCAATATTCTAAGGAGAATATAGGGGTGGGATCAGGACTGAGAGCAGTCAGAGAAGGTAGCTGAAGGAGAGACAAGAAATGTCATTTCCTAGTGTGACAGATGTTGCAAACACATGCACCATCTGTAGGTCAGGAGGGCAGGGCTGGCCTTACCATGAGGCAAAGTGAGGCAGCCGCCTCAGGTGCCAGACTGTAGGGGGTGCCTCTAGGACCCAGAGTGTAGAAAATTGTGTCTGCTGCTGGTGCATATGTATTCTCTCTGCTCTAGATGCACAAAGATGGTGGAGTGCTGTGCTGGAGGAAGGAGGGCACAAGAGACATAAATGGCAGGCAGGAGAAAAGGTGAGAGGGAATAACAGAAAGCAGCAGGAGCTGCAGGGAGAGGGAGGAGGAGGAGCCTCTTATGTACCTCTCTAGCACCCCTGGAGCCTGGACTGATTAACACCAGCTTCTCAGGGAGCTTCCTGTTTCCTGCTGCTTCCCTGAACCCACTTGAGGAGAACAGGCAGTCAGCTGAAGTAGTAGGCTTGTAACCATCTCAACAGAGCATGAGCTGGCCCAGACTGTGGACCTTCTGCAGGAAGCAGTTCAAATCTTTGCAACCAAGAAGGCAGGGAAAGCACCACTTTGATTATTCAAACAGATAAAAAATGCCAGTGTTTACTATGCAGATAAGAAAAGTTACATTTGCTATTCAGGTGTTTGAAAGTTAAGTGTTACTTAAAATTTTTGAACAAGGCATTTTAAGTTGTTAGTTCTCCTTTATTGGGGTAGGTAGCAGAGCAGTACCATGAGAGGAGTAGAACAGAAAGAAGGCAGAATTGAGACCTTTCAAAGTTTTGGCCCAAGCGAGGGGCCATGGGGGCATCATTTTGGCCCCGCCTCAGGTGCCAAAATGTTGTGGGCCAGCCCTGATTTCCAGACTGTATTTAAGCTCCTGAAGGTGTTCCTGGCTTTATTGATTTTGTTCCAGATGTCCTGGCTTGTTCCACAGTCCTGGCTGATGTTGCTGCCCAAGTATGTGAATGTTTCTACATTGGTGAGGACATAATCCTCTATCCGTACTGGTGATGGTGAGGCAATATTAAAGGTCAAAATATCTGTCTTATTGCAGTTGATTTTCAGTCCAATTTGCTGGCTGAATGCATTGAGTTGAATTGTTTTTTCTTGTATATGGTGTTGGGTGTGTGATAGGAAAGCGACATCATCTGCGATGTCCAAGTCTTTAAGAGATGAGGCAGAGTGTCCATTTAATGCCTCTTGGCATGTCTTCTGTTGTACGCCGCATTACCCAGTCAATGGCAATGTTGAAGAGGTTTGCAGACATGACACACCCCTGATGTACTCCTGTTTTGATTTCAAAACTGAGCTCACTGTGATCAACACTGCATGTAAAGTTGAAACAGAAGCTTTTGATGATGTTGATTATACAGAAAGGAATTCCATATTCCCGCAGAATGTGCCATAGGCTAGTCCTGTGAATGCTATCAAAAACTTTCTCAAAGTCTATGACATTTATGTAGCATTGCCATTGCCATTCTAAGCACTGTTCTGTTATGTTTCATAGAGTGAAAATCTGGTCTGTGCATCCATGCCATTTCCGAAAACCAGCTCGCTCTTTTCTGACAACGCTATCAACTGCCTCTGATATACGCTGGACTATGATCTTATACAATACTTAGCTTGGCACAGATAAAAGTATGATACCACGCCAGTTATTACAATCACTGAGAATTCCTTTCTTTGGTATCTTCACTATAACCCCATTGGTCCACTCATCTGGCACTTTTTCCCTTACCCAGGATGATGTAAATAGTGGGGCCAGGATAGATGCTGCTAATTTAGGATTTACCTTGAATAATTCTACATTCAAGTTATCCTTGCCAGGAGCTTTCCCACTTTTTAAGGATTTGATGACTTGAATGATCTCTTCCTTAGTTGGAGTGTCTGTGTTGATCTCGAGATCATCTTCTGCCTCCTGGATGTTTGCTTCCTCTTTAGCTGGCTCCCTGTTCAGCAATTCTTTGAAATGTTCTGTCCAGTGCATTTCTTGTTCTTTTTCAGTTGTTAGTGGCTATCCTTGTTTGTTCCTGATGAGAGTGTTTGTTGGTGTCTGCCGTTTACCACTGATAAGCTGCGTCATTTTGTAGACGGTTCCTTGTTCACCATGAGCAGCTGCATCCTCTGCTTGTGTTGCCAGATTATCAGTATAATGCTGTTTGTCCGCTCTCACAAGGTGTGTGACCTCCTAGTGTGCCTTGCTATATTGCTCATGGTATTTGTCCTTTAGCTTCTGGGATTTTGTGTCTAAAACTTTTTTTCTTCAGGGCTCATCTGGTTTCTATGGCATTCCATGTACTGGGTGTAACCCACTCCTTCCTTCTCTTCTGCCTATAGCCTAGACAGGCTTCACTGGTCTTTTTATAAATTGCTGTTAGTTTGTCCCACTTCTTGTTGATCTCCTCATCTGCATTCCCCTCCTCTTCATCAAGGTCTGCGAGTGCTTGAAATCTGTTCTTTACCTGTAGAACAAAGGCTTTCTGTATTTCAGGGAGATTTAGCTTGTCAATATCAGAACGTCTATATCCCTTGTTTGTTGGACCCACACTTCTCAGTTTTAGCTTGATGGATGCTGTCACAACGTGGTGGCCACTGCCAACATCTGCACCCTTTCTCACTTTCACATCTGTCAGTGAGTGTCACCATTTGCCATTGATCATGATATGGTCAATCTGGTTCTTATCTTTGCCATTTGGAGAACACCATGTCAGCTTGTGAATTTCACAATGTTCAAATAGGGTTCTCCCAATGACCAGGTCACTCATATTACAGAAATCAACAAGCCTTTCTCCATTTTCATTCATAGTGCCACACCAATGTCCTCCCATGTTGTTGTTTGTGTTGTCCTTACCAACCTTGGCATTCAGGTCTCCCAGGAAGATAGTTAGGTTGTGGTGTGGTACTCTCTCTAACTCCGCCTGTAGTATAAGGTAGAATTTGTTCTTTACTTCTTCATCACTGTCATTTGTTGGAGCATAGAACTGAATCAGGGTGATATTATTATGTTTCCCTTTCAGTCTGGCTCTCATAAGTCTGCTGCTGATGGATTTCCATTCAAGCAGGGAATGTTCCACTCCCTTTTTCAAAAGGATGGCAACATCCTCATTGTGTTGTTCATCATCCCATCCAGAAAACAGCAGTTTCTCCAGAGGCTGTTGTTAATCTTCCTGATCCTGTCTATCTGCCTTCACTGACACCCAGGATGTGTAAGCTGTTGCATCTCATCTCTGCTGTGACCTGAGCTAGCTTC
The DNA here is from genome assembly GCF_016161935.1 of Mauremys reevesii. NCBI lineage: Eukaryota > Metazoa > Chordata > Testudines > Geoemydidae > Mauremys > Mauremys reevesii. The sequence goes on from NC_052623.1 coordinate 284,288,809, forward strand.
CCTTTTTCATACATTATCAGTACATTCCAAAAAACAAGTTTGTTTTTTGTCTTGATGTTCAGTATTCATGCCAGTGGCTTCCTTTCAGCTTTCACCGCTGGTAGTCATATGGGTCATTGACTCCTGAAGGCCATCACGCACAGTAATAGTCAATTTCTCCACTGCTGTTTCCGTAACATATTTTGTTTTTTATGGGATAGGTTTGGTAGCCCTGTGACTAACCCCCAACCTGGAGGACCAGGATATTTGTTTTGTCTGGCCCCTCCCCCACAGACCAATCCGACATGGTTGAACCTAACAGGAGCAAAAATCCCCCACTGACACAGACTCTGGAGATCATTAGAGCACGCAAGCTGTCCCGACACAACAAGGCATGGACACCAGAGGACAGGATTAGTAAAATAAAAGTGGGTAATTCCTTAACTCAGGAAGCAGAGAGATTGCTGCAGAAATGTGCAGCCTACAGGACACACACCAGCAGAACTGAAATTCAAACTGATGCTCATCCAGTGTTCCCGCTTACTCGGGAAATATCCCAGAAGGTTATGTGGCTGCAATTCAGATATACCTGTACCCACACTCTCTGTGTCTCCTTCTCCCCCTCAGTCACTTTTCCCCACCCTAGCAAGTAGAAGCCAGAGAAAGTAGTTTGAAGGAAGACTGCTTTCCACCAGGCCAGAACCCATAGCTGCCTGGCCAGGCAAGTTCATATGCATGGAGGTGCTGTGCATGAATCTTTTCCCTTTTTAGGCAATCTACCCATGCAAGCTTGAGCTATGTGCTGGCACTGATCCCTTTACCCCCACCCCTGCAAAAAAAAATCATCCTTCCTGTTGCATGGACTCAGTCAGGAAGAGGAAGGTAGCATGTGAACTCTGGCCTAGACTAGTCCAAAACAGTAGCCCTGCTCATGAGGCCCTCCTGTTTCTGAATACAAGTAGCTAAAAAAAATCTTTTTAAAACTATCAAGCAAATGATGGTTGACAATTCCAGAACTTTTTAGCAAGCTACATCTATCAAAGAAAAGCAAGTACTCTGAAATTCACCAACACATACCCTCAACTTCAGAAAGAAGACTAATTTTGGAAATATTAGTAGGAGAGTGCTATGCTAGTATTCCCTCCAAACTCTGCACCTTAGATAATGATAAAGAAGATTGTATTGTAGAAGAATCAGAAGTGGAATATTCCTCATTAGGTTCTACATCAAATGAAAAAGAAATGGAAGTAAATGACTCGGCAATATGGTACTATGAAAAACTGGAAGAGAACCCACCAGGTAATAAGGTACATCTAATAAGGTAAGACTCCACCAGGACCAAGTAGTATTACACAAATTGTACCTGATGGTCCCAGAAATAACACAACTAAGATCTTATCCTCAAACAAAATATAAGAGTGAGTGAAGAAGTTTCAAAAGAGAGTGGTTCAGTTTATATCCATGAGTCAAATATCAAAAAATAATGAATGTAGTTTACTGCTTCCCATGCAGATGTTTTTCAACATGCGTTGCTGTAGAAATATCTGTGCTCATTAGTAATGGCTTCAGCAACTGGAAAAAAAATTTATGGGAAAGGATGCAGTATCATCATGAAACTAGTTAGTATCACAAAAGCTGTCAAGTGGCATGGGCTTCATTTAAAGATATTTATTAAAAAGGTGACAGTCTTTCAGCTCAATCTCCTATTACTGATGCATATTTTGCTTTAGTGCAAAAGAACTGCATGTATATTGAAGCTGTGTCAGATGTCCTGTGAATCACCAAGCCCAGGTGATTGCTCAAAGAGGGAAAGAAGAGAGTTAAAGCAGTAATGACACGTGCAGCTTCCTGGAGCTCCTGACTCTAATAGCCAAAAACAATGATGTGAAAGAAAATTGAAAATGGACCACACCATGCGAAATACACCAATTTGTCAATACAAAATGAAATCATTCATATTATGTCAGAAAGGGTTTAAGCCCAGAAGTGAAAGAGGCTAATGTTTTCTCTGTAATGGTTGATGAAACTAAAGACATTAGCAAAGTAGAACAAGTGTAATTTGTGTTGAGATTATTTGCATGGCATTGTATATGAAGGGCTTCTTGGTTTCCATCCTGCTGAGACACTTCATGCAAAGTCTCTCTTTCAGTATGCGAAGAACCCATTGTAACGGTGTGGTACTGATATACAGAACTGTATTGCTCAGACTTCTGATGGTGCCAGTGTGGAAAATGTAATGGTGTGCAAGCTCTCTTTTGAACTACCTCAAGCATTGTACATTCACTGTTCATCAGCCACAGGCTCAATTTAGTTATTGTTGATTTATCCAAAGGAAACAAACATGCACTGAATTTTTTTCATTATTCTGGAGAAATTGTACACTTTTGTCTTTGGTTCAACTAAATTCATAGATATTCAAAAGAAAGTACAACCCAGAAATAAAGTCCTTAAATTGAAGAAGCTCTGTGACACTCGATGGGTGTGCCATATTTCTACTTGTAATGCTGTGGAAAAGACAATTTCATCCATCCCTGTGACACTCACTGTACTATCTTGAGATATGTCAAGAGGAGACAAGGCAGTAGATGCACAAGGTCTTTGTTCAGTGTTAGTTTCTGATGTATTGTTATCTTTTGCATGTTCACAAAAATTCTTCAATTTCTTAGTTATATCTGACTGTTTGCAAACAGTTGAGTGTGACTTGTCTCTGGCATGCTTACCTCTGAACACTTTAATCAGTGAATTTCTCAACATGAGTGATTCAGAAGAGGCATTTGATGAAATATGGAATGAAATTGTGATCATAGCTTCAGAAAATTATTTTAAGCTACCTGAACTTTGGGATACACAGTAGTGTACAAAAGTTGCCTAAAAAACTTCAGAAATACATTTTGATTGAAGAAGTGAAGTCAAGTGAAGAACAGACACTTTTAGGTAAAGGAGACTTTTGACCAGTGCTTGATCAAAAACTAGAGAACTTCAAAGAAGATTTTCTGAAAATAGAGCTGTTCTTGTTGGTATCAATTGCCTTAACCTGAAGTCTGAGAACATTCTTGACTTTCTAAAATTAAAACCATTCACAGAACACTATGAATGCAATATAGACAGTATAGAGACTGAGGTAAAACTCTTGCCAAAAGTAATTGAATGCTATCAAGAAGTGAGGAAATCCAAGATTGACATTTTGCTGCAGCTGCTATTTTTTTTTTTGGAGGGGAGGAGGGGTGATAAATACCAACTTGCCTTCCTTGAACTGCATAAATTGTGTGATTGGTGTGAGTATTCCTCCATCAAATGCTGCACATGAAAAAATATTCTCATGGCTTTAATGTGTGAAAGATTACCCGAGGAACCGCGTGACAAGTGACCAGTAAGGGACTTGGCTGTCATGGCTGTTGGAAAAAAGTTAAAGTCCCTCTTTCTGAAGAGAGCTGTTGAGAGATTTGCTTCTGGTCACAACAGATGTATTCAGCTTCAATAAGGAAAATAAATTGTCACCACCATTATTTATCCCCATTCTATAAAGTATGTGAGATAAAAGCTTTGCTCCCCCAAAATAATTATTCTAATGTCACCCCTGATTCTGGTGCATGCTATCGTGGTGTCCTTAATTTTGCAGATATATTATTGAAGCCAGATTACAGAGAAATACTAATTGTGTTCTGAGTACACAGTTGAGATCAAGGAAAATGGTAACTCGAGTTTTGTTTTTATTTGTAATTTTAATTATAAATTTAACATAGATGTTTCCATTTATCATTATTTTCATCTTCAAAAGCAAGAAAACCTTAAAAATATCATTCCTATGTAAAAATATTACTTCAGTTCTCTCATATCTATATCTTACCTTACATACTTCCTCTCTTCCTTCCTGGTTTATCAGTCTCCCTGTAGAGCAATACCACTACAATATACTCAGCATTTTAGCAATATCCATAGCAACACACAGTTTAGAACTTTGATATTCACTGATGTTTCAAGGTTGATCAGCATTCTCTTTCTGTAAAAATACATGCCAAAGTGCACTGTAATCATGGACTTGGAAAATAAATTTGCAAATAGAACAAGCTCTCATGGTGAAGAGTACCCAGATTAAATACCCTTTTGTGTAATATTCCATCACAGATCACATTTCTGTAAATCATTCTAATAGAACAGACAAGTTTACGTAGGTTGAAAGACACAATAAGAAAGGTAAGAATTGCATGGGTTATTTTTGGCATCTGTGGGTTTTACCATGTGAATTGCCAGTGTGTAGGTTTAGATAAAGCGTTTTAAAGAAATGTTTAGGAGTGTTTATTTTCCAGAAGTTTGTTTGTGTGTGTGTGTGTCTTTTCCATTGCAGTTTTTATTATTATCATTAAAATACTTAATTTTATTTTGTTGAAAGAGGAGAGACTGTGGTGTATCATGTGAGGTGTAGTCTGGCCATGCAGGCCAGGTGATAGGAGAGAATGGGGGTGTACTGCACCAAATCTACAAAGAGACTGTGGCAACTCAGGGATGGAATAATGTTGAACTGAGCTAAAATGAAATATTTTGGTTTTGTTCAACATAATTGTAGCAAAATCTAAATTTTCCAGTGGAACGTTTTGATTATGTAGAACCCACATTTAAATATATATATCTCTCAACCAGCTCTATTTGTCTGTATTACAGTAGCACTAAAGGCTCCAATCACCATCGAGGCCTCATTGTACCTGACACTGTAAAATCACTAAATAAGACTAGAACTGATGGAGGCTTTTTTGGCACAATATTTTTCGCTGGAAAACGTTGATTTGTCCACAACTGAAACTTCTGGCAGAAATGTATTAGTTTTGCCAAAACTTTCTTCGGGAAGTTTTCTCAGGTCCCAGATAAAAATTTTACAGAATGTAACCTCAAACTAGTCAATTAGGTAGTCTCAAAACCTGGGATGTGGGAGACCTAGGTTCAAGTATCTTTCTTTCTTGGTTTCATCCTAATGCAGGAAAAAAAATATTGAAATCACAAAACAGATTTTGGCTTTTTTTTTAGATTTTCCTTTTTATCTGTTGAAACACTTTGGCAAAATCAACACAAATTTGTGAAGTGTTTTGGTGCTGAATTTTCACTGAAAAAAGTTTCAGCTGAAAAATTTCACTGAGCTCCTTTCATGTGTTACATAGGTGCTTTTGAAAATTTAACTCTAAATGTTTAAAATACAAATGGACTAATATGACAGTGCAACTGTTGTCTATATCAAAAATATAACAAGTAGTATAAGACTCCAAATATATGTACTTAAGATTTAAAGATGTTAATCTTATTATTTGAGAAATAGTGTGTGTCCATCTAACAAATACTATTGAAAGGCATATATTCCCCGGGATCAGAGTTAGTATTCTATAAGCAACCATAACTTGCTGTTCCCTAACTTTTGACTGACTGGTCGTGCAAGCTTACTATGCTGTTAACATTTTTTTATTTAGAATATATTAAAATATGACATGACATAACATCACGTCTTTTCCACACTGGTTAGTTATAATGATAGAACTGGTTCTGTCATATAGCCAGAGCACACTGTTAACTGGAACAACAAAAGATTCAGTGACTATTCATTGTGTGAGTAATTGCATGCTGCATGTTTTTTTCACTTTTCCAAGGCAGCAGAAGTTCTAGAATCCCTGCTGTTGAAGATCATTTCTTTGTGCTAGTATGTGGGAAAGAAGAAGAGAAAGATAAAAATAGTCAATGACCATTCTACAAAGCAGAAGAAAAAGCTGAGTGAAAATGTATTTCACAGGCCTTTAGATCATACTACTTTATCCTGCCACCTTGCTCTTCCCATAAATGTAATGACAAATTGTTTTATTTTGAATATTCATAAAGGTCTCTAGGCACAAAATCTACAAAGATAAATAAAGATGGAAATAACATAACTAAATTAATACTATAAGAACAAAATTAACATTTTTAGGATAATCTCAAAAGAGCTATGTACAAATATCCATACCTAATTGCATTCCTTTCATAGAGAATTATACTTCCTTGTTTACTCTATTTAAAAATTCCAGTTTCTTATAACTAAGTAAACATAGCTCATATGTGGATATGTACACTATTACGAATCTCTGTGAATCCCATAATTTATTGACAAATATGTAGGTATTCTGTTCTACAATTTTTTTGAACAACGTGTTATATGTTGACATGTTTTGTCTTACAAAGAGGAAAATCAAAGCAATTCAGCTTTATTAAGTATGTGAGATATAAAATGTATTATTCATAGTTTAGTATTCAGTAAACATTAATTACATAATAAACATGGAAGAGACGTGCCAAGCTATACTGCTAGAAAGAAAAGGAATGGAATATATAGATTTACAGATAATTGACAGGTAGCTTGACATTTCTTTCTCCAAGTATGGTGTGAGGAAAGTGCATGTGGGCAGGGTTTTTGTTTTTTGTTTTGTTTTGTTTTCTGTTTTCTGTTTTTTTGTTCACTAGATGTGTGAGAGATCTGTGAAGCCTGCCATATGAGCAAGTTTTCTTTTTCTTGTAAAATCTCCCCAACCTCACAAATCCAGGGAGTACTTTATTAAAGTCAGCAGAGAAATATTCAAGAAAATAATAATAATTATAATTAATAATAAATTTTAAAAATCTCAAGTCACTTAAATGTGTTTCTGATCTTGGTTCATAAAGTCCTTCACTTTCTTTTTTCTTTCCCCGACTCCCACACTTGTCTGAAACTCAGACCAAACAGCTGAAGCTCCAGTAAATGTATAGACATATGGTAGCGTGCTGGATTTCACAGAATCACAGATTATTAGGGTTGGAAGGGACCTCAGGAGATCATCTAGTCCAACCCCCTGCTCAAAGCAGGACCAATCCCCAGACAGATCTTTACCCCAGTTCCCTAAATGGCCCCCCATGTCATCTTGAGCCTAACAGGTGAATAGCAGCTGGTTTTTAAGTTTTTTTTCCCCAAGGGTAACTATATATAATCATCATATTTACTAGAGTTTGAATTCCTGACCAAAAAAAAAGTTTGTGTCTCTATCTTTCTGGCTCATTCATACACACTTCTAGCCTTGCATCTTCTTAACAATATACAATTCCCACCTTACATTGATCCTAGTTCCTGCTGTGCTTCGTTACATCCTTGGAGATCAGCATGCTTCTCTTTAGAATACACTAGTCATTCATTACTAATGCCATAAAAGCCCTGAAGTCCTAGAAAAGACGATTCTTTACTTTTACCTTTCGGTTCCCTCACTATTAATAGATAACTCCCAGCTGCTGTTTCATTTTTCTTCTGTCAGGAAAACTATAACTACATGATAAAAATGGCATGCAGCTCTAAAACTATTATCAATTATACTAATTAAGGTCAAATAGACTGGAACAGCAGTCTTTGTGGAAAACAATGCAGACAATGTAAACTGCTATTAATTTAAGGGCATCATATGTACATATGACAGCTTTTGCAGACCTTATTATTAATTATTTCTAGGCGGTCTCTTATTATCACATCTCCAAGACCTTGTCTGTTATTCTGCTCTCTTTCAGCTGGGAACATAAAGAGCATTGGTAGAAATCAATGTTTTCTGAATGGTTTGTGCGGGGTACCTATAATGACCTCTTTTCAGTGGAAAATGTCTCCTTTTTCTCTTGTGCCAAAAGAGATTTCACTAGGAATTCTGAATATTTGCTTTCATAAGAATGGGTCCTACTGGGTCAGACAAAAGATCCATCTAGCCCAGTATCTTGTCTTCCGACAGTGGCCAGTGCCAGGTGCCCCAGAGGAAACGAACAGAACAGATAGTCATCAAGTGATCCATCCCCTGTTGCCCATTCCCCGCTTCTGGCAAACAGAGGCTAGGGACACCATTCCTGCCTATCCTAGCTAATAGCCATTGATGGACCCATCCTCCATGAATTTATCTAGTTCTTTTTTGAAACCTGTTATGGTTTTGATCTTCACAATATCCTCTGGCAAGGAGTTCCACAGGTTGATACTGTGTTGTGTGAAGAAATACTTCCTTTTATTTGTGTTAAATCTGCTGCCTATTAGTTTCATTTGGTGAACCCTGGTTCTTGTGTTATGAGAAGTAGTAAACAACACTTCTTTGTCTAATTTCTCTACATGAGTCATGATTTTATAGATCTTAATCATATCTTCCCTTAGCTATCTCTTTTCAAGTTGAAAAGTCCCACTGTTATTATTCTCTCCTCATATGGAAGCCGTTCCATAACCATAATAATTTTTGTTGCCCCTTTCTGAACTTTTTACCAATTCCAATATATCTTTTTTGAGATGGGGTAACCACATCTGCACACAGTATTCCAGGTGTGGGCATCCTATGGATTTATATAGAGGCAACATGATATTTTCTGTCCTATTATCTATCCCTTTCTTAATTATTCCCAGCATTCTGTTCGCTTTTTTGGCTGCGGCTGCACATTGACTGGATGTTTTCAGAGAACTATCCACAGTGACTCCAAGATCTCTTTCTCAAGTGGTAACAGCTAATTTAGACCCCATCATTTCATATGTATAGTTGGGATTACGCTTTCCAATGTGCATTATTTTGCATTTATCAACATTACATTTCATCTGCCATTTTGTTGCCCAGTCATCCAGTTTTGAGAGATCCTTTTGTAGCTCTTCGCAGTCTGCCTGGGTCTTAACTATCTTTAGTAATTTTGTATTATCTGCAAATTTTGCCACCTCACTGTTTACCCACTTTTCCAAATCATTTATGAATATGTTGAAAAGCACTGGTCCCAGAACAGACTCCTGGAGGACACCACTATTTACCTCTCTCCAGTCTGAAAACTGACTATTTATACCTACCCTTGTTTTCTATCTTTTAACCAGTTACCAATCCATGAGAGGGCCTTCCGTCTTATCCCATGACAGCTAACTTTGCTTAAGAGCCTTTGGTGAGGGGCCTTGTCAAAAGCTTTCTGAAAATCTAAATACACTATATCTAGTGGATCCCCTTGGGCCACATGCTTGTTGACCCCCTCAAAGAATTCTAATAGATTTGGTGAGGCATGATTTCCCTTTACTAAAACCATGTTGACTATTCCTCAACAAATTATGTTCCTCTATATGTCTGACAATATTGTTCTTTATTATAGTTTCAACCAGTTTGCCCAGTACTGAAGTCAGGCGTACAGGCCTGTAATTGCTGGGATCACTTCTGGAGCCCTTTTTAAAAATTGGCATTTGCTATCTTCCAGTCATCTGGTACAGAAGCTAATTTAAATAATAGGTTACAGACTACAGTCAGTAGTTCTGCAATTTAACATTTGAGTTCCTTCAGAACTCTTGGGTGAATACCATCTTGTCCTGGTGACTTAATGCTGTTTAATGTATCAAATATCAAATTCCTTATAGCTACACAGAGATTAAACAAGTCCAAAAGGCCTAGACATAAGTAAAAATAAACAGGGACTTCTCCAAATCTAAATTAATGTTTTCCTTCACAAAATAAAGCTATAATCTGATATCACCAGATGTTACCTGGTGCTCTATATGTCAAGTATGCAGTTGAGAAATAGAGCTGGTGGGAAAAAATGATATATATTTTCCATGATTTTTTTTAATGAAATGAAATATTTAACATGTCATTTCCCAGTTTTTAATCAAATGAACAGTGCAAACAGTTTTTCTTTGTTTGTCTATCTTAGGTGAGGGAAAGAAGAGAAGGGGGGAGATAAAGAGGGGGAAAAAAACTAAAATGTTTCAATTTTTTTAGTCAGGAAAGTCAGAAAATTTTAACCACTCTAGTGAGAGAACCCTAAAACATTTGGGTCAAAACTGCCTTAGCAACTGCTTCTCTCCTCATGTGTCTATGATCAGATGGAACCTTCAAGCTAACAGTGCCCATGTTAAATTGGTAAGGCACTGGTGACAAGGTGCTTTTCACTGAGAGACTCTTGAATCTGGAATCTGCTTCCCATATCTGCTTCAAGAGAGTCCAAGTCTGACCATCATAGTACATTGCTCTTTTCCAAAACTGCTGGGGAGGATGTGTGCTGAGGACAGAAAATATTTTTTGAGGATTCATGATGAAGTCATTAGTCTATATGGATTGGTGTGCAGAGATTATACTGCTCCTCGTATTGATCAAGTATAATCTTGGTGTATGTTTTTTGTGTGTGCATGTACAACATGGGGAAAGGGTCAGTTCAGAAACCAAAATAAATAAAGTTCACATCTTAACACAAGAGAAAAAAATCCACCAAGTGGGAATCCTTCCTTTTAATGTTTTAAATGCATAATCATTTCTGCATAATGAGTGGCTATAACTATTGCCACAAGGTGTTGAGTAATGCATGCAGAAATGGAACAGCTGGATTTTGAGAAAGGGTTTCTTGAGAGAGCCAGCATGCACAAACAGGGTATGTGACCCATTATACCAGGCCTGGCATGCAAAATACTTTGTAGCTAAATTATTCAGATTAGATGGGTGTTGTGATATGCACTGATTATTAGTCCCTTATTAAAGTACTTCCTAAAGAAGGTGTCTTCATAATGAACAAGCAAGCATTACCAACATATTTGTCACCAGTACAAATGTATAAATATTACATCAATAAACTTCCATTTTGTTATAAAATCACTTGCACTACCCTGCAATAAAAATATTCCTATTGAATATGTTCTGATAAGCAATGACAGCTTCTAACTATAGTGGGACAGATCCTCAGTTGGTGTAAATTGGAATACCTACATTTAAATCAATGGATCTACACCAATTTACACCAAGTGAGTATCTGGCTCAGGGTAACTTCAAAGTAGTATTTTGTAATTGTCTTATTAATTACACATTCTTTGTCGTCTCAATCCACAGCTCATTGAAGTCAATGGGAGTCTTTCCATGTACTTGAATGGGCTTTGAATCAGGCCCTTAATCTTCCACTCTTCCTTTCTCCCTTCCCCAACACATCCACCCAACATAGAAGAATTTCTCTTTTATTTAGTAACTTTATCTCAACAGCTGTGAATAATCAATGTAAAAAAATTATCTGATAGCACTTCCATAACTATCTGATACTAATAATGCAAAAACTTTTATAACTTTATCATAGATAATTTTTGGCACATTAATAATATTTGCTGTGTACCTATGCATCAAAAACAACATGCCTTGCAAAAAGGTATTACATGGCGGCTGACAAATAGAACAGGTCAGTAATTTTTCAACTAAACTAAATTTTGTTGTTGTCAGAAAAGGACGATTCTCTGAATCCACAATTTGTTGTGGAAATGTATCAGCTTCAACTAAACTTTCATTGGAAAGTTTTCTCAGGTCCAGGATGGAATTTCTGGTGAATATCTACTGAATAGCCAGTAGCCCAGTTGTTAGGGTGCTCATGTGTGACGTAGAAAATGCACGTGCTAGTCCTTGCTCTGCCTGATTCTCCCCTATCTGTGGTGAGTGCCTCAATCACCAGGCTACTCTCCTGTGTGTGTCTTTCTCAATCTCTCCTGTTGGAGCTGTTCCATTTTGTAAAAATTATTAAACTTTCATTGGGTTGAGGGAGAGACTGACTCTCTAACCCAGTGGTTAGGGCACTCAATGGGGATGTGGGAGACCCAGTTTCAAGTCTTTGATCTGAATCACACAGTGCAGGGATTGGAGCCTGGGTTTCCCATGTCTCAGGTAAGTGCTCTAACCACTAGTGTATTAGCTATTCTGGGGTGGGTCTCTCTGTTTTTTGGTTTTGTTTTGTTTTTAATAAAATCATTGTTCAACTCAGAATGGACATTTTCATGGGATGGGAAAATCATTTTATTCTCAGCTTTAATGAGAAAATGATGTGGGTGAGCTGAGGAAAGGAAGACCCTATGGTATCCCAGATGAATGCTGTTAAACTTGAGCTAAACAGATAATTCCCGCAGCTCAGAAAATAAATAGTACATTCACATGTGCACTGAATTATTTTCTCTGAGTGTGAAATTTTGTATAACTATAAGGATTACACTAAGAAAAATTAACATGTAATATGAAGAAAACCACAGGTATTCAATAAGCAATGAAAGCATGATTTATGCAAAGTTGACTTGAAGAAGCCGATATATTTTCCTTTTTAGATTAAAACATCAACATAAATTTGGAAAGTACAGACAAGCCAGATGCCATCAATTTTCAGAGGGCCACTCTTGGAGAGTGAGCATCTAACTGTTCCCTACAAATTGTAGGGGGATACTTTCCTATCATGAAATTAATCTCTTTGAGGAGGGCCAGCACAAATCCTACTTAACAATTTAAGTGGGACTTATATGATTCATAGGCCTTATGCAACTTTTCACAGGGGCAGCTTTCAAGCTTTTGTGCTTCTTTTGGCTCATCAGGAGCTCAGATGTTGGAGGAGGAAAGTTAATGGAGTTGAAGGTGTAGGGTGAGCCTTATTCGGAGCTCACAGGAGAAGTGACAGAACTACACGGGTTCACATATAGCGCAGTAGCAGCGGGGCTCCGGCGGCGCTTTAAAGGGTCTGGGGCTCTGGCTGCTGCAGGGAGCCCCATGCCCTTTAAATCACCGCTGGAACCCTGCCACCGCTACCCCGGGGCTGCAGCAGCAGGGCTTGGGCAGCGCTTTAAAGGGTCCGGGGCTCCAGCTGCTGTGGAGAGCCCTGGGCCCTTTAAGTCACCGCTGGAGCCCTGCCACTGCTACCCCGGGGCTGCAGCAACGGGGCTCGATGGCGATTTAAAGGGTCCAGGGCTGCTGCGGGGAGCCCCGGGCCCTTTAAATCACCACTGCAGTCCTGCCACCACTATCCTGGGGCTGCGGCAGCAGGGCTCACCGGTGATTTAAAGAGCCTGGGGCTCCGGCTGCTGCGGGGAGCCCTGGGCCCTTTAAATCACTGCTGCAGCCCTGCCACTGCTACCTCGATATCGGTGTTTCACTTATAACGCGGTAGAGATTTTTGGCTCCCCACAACTGCGTTATATCGGGCTAGAGGTGTATAGAGGAAAAGAATATTTAAATATTTTTAAAAGATTAAGAAAGTAATATGACACAGGAAAGGGACAAAGTGTGTCATTAAAGAAATTAAGTACAATATAATGGGGATTAGATATAAACACTAATGGTTTTAAGTGATTGGTTCCCTATGCAATTCATTGTTGTAAACCTTGATTCATACCAAGAAATGATGGAACTGACTTCAGTACACAGTTCCTTCAGTAAAATAAAGATGAAGATAGATTGGTTTAAAGAAACTGCTAATTTTATTCTAGGAGGAAGATCCATTGTGTGTATGAACTTAGGACGCAAGAAGGCAAAAAGATATCTGAAGATTACTGCTTTAATTTCAGGGAAGGTCAAAGGGGTCAGACAGGTTGTTATTTTCAGAAAAATGACTAAAGGAGATTCAAACTTTATTATTTTTTCCAGGGAATGATAAAATGGAATATACGGCTCCTTAATTTATAACAAGGAAACACAGAATGGAAAATAGTAATATATTTAATTTATCCATTTAAATCAAGGCAAATCTGAAACAATATAATTAGCAGTAATTGAAACCAAAGCAAGGTGTGTATGTAATACAGAATATATTAATTTAAATCTAGGTGAGGAAGGAAGAAGTAAATGGTTCATATTTCTGAAAGTGGGAAAAGATTGAATTATGGGCCTGATCCAGCAAAGATCTCTGCATGAGAAAACCCTTATGCCTGCATGGAGCCCATATAAAGTCAAAGGGGGTCTATGAGATTAATTAAGTTTTCAGTCTTATCGCTTTTTTAACTCTATAATATTTGTTGTGCTTAAATTAGGCACATGTGAATATATGTATACAGTTGTGCACATATAACTTAAAACATCCTAGTCCTGCATTTCTTTGATTTGTATCTGGACTAAACATTTTAAAAAAGAGAAAAGGAAAAGGAGAATTTAAATACAAATCCATATGCAAGAGAGCACTAGACCTGAGCGTTAAATAAATCAGGAATTTTCCGAAGATAAAATGCAATTTCTTCAAAATTGAAATTTTCCACGTGGGAATTTCAATTTTGCTATTTTTTATCTTTTCTAAGGAAAGTGGAAATTAAGTAGTTCATTTCAATTTGTCTTGACAGAGTATTTCATGTTATTGAATTGATCTGAAATGTTTCATTTTAATTCAGTTTAAAAGCTAAACAAAACTAACCAACCCCCCCACCCACCCAAAATCCCTCAATAAACTGCATTTCTGTAACACATGGTTTTATGGAAGTTGTAGCTTGGGTGCCCATTGTCTCTTCTGAGCCAGCCTCCCTTGAGAACTTTATCTGCCACCCAGCATCTACATTGCATTGTGGGAGATGTAGTCCTCCAGGGAGTCTAGCTCATAGGATTCAGAGTAGCAGCCATGTTAGTCTGTATCCGCAAAAAGAACAGGAGTACTTGTGGCACCTTAGAGACTAACAAATTTATTTCAGCATGAGCTTTCGTGAGCTACAGCTCGCTTCTTCAGATGCATCCGAAGAAGTGAGCTATAGCTCACGAAAGCTCATGCTGAAATAAATTTGTTAGTCTCTAAGGTGCCACAAGTACTCCTGTTCTTTTAGCTCATAGGAGACAATGGGCATCCAAACTATAACCTCTGTAAAGCAATGAACTAAGGAAATGCAGTTTCATGGGATCCTAATTGAACCCTTTTGAATCAGTTTACCAAAACAAAGTAGAACATCTTGATTTCATTTCATCTTCAGAACATTTCATTTTGATCAAAAATGTCAAAGTGAAATATGTTCACATTCCTGAACAGATTTTTTGTTTGTTTTTTAATTACCATTCTTTTAAAATTCTGAAACTTTACCCTTTTGGCCTGTTCGGTGTTGAAAACAAATGTTGAAATCTCAGAAATTCCCCCGGGACAGAAATTATGAATTTTGTTTCACTCTAGTGTTAAATGTCAGCCAATCAGTGTGAATGCATTTGACTTTCAAAAGCATTTCCATGTACAGCAGATTGTGGTTTATATTGTTAGGCAAATTAAGAATTTAGACATTGAGGACAGATCATGTCTAAATTTTCCATTTGGATAATAATACAACTAAAATCTGGTCTACAAAGAAATATTTTTGAGAGTCAAATGTATGCAGGTTGACTGGATGAGTTTTATAATGCACAGTTTAACTTCCACTCATTGTCTGGGAATGGATCATGAGTGGAAGAAGAGGACACATACAGTGGTGAGCTTTCTGTTTATAATTCAGGGATGAACTACAGGAGGGCAGGGTTTCTCTTTGCCAGCAGTTTCCCTACGTGACTTTTGAGTTTTGCTCCTGGTGGGGAGACTAATCCGGGGTAGAACTGATGATATTTCACTTCAGTTGTCTTATTGCAATATCAGCATAGGGTTGAATCATCCTGCCAGAATTAAACCTATAAGGTCTCAAACTAGTTTGGCTAATTAAAGCCCATAAAATCTGCTTCAGTTGGATTTTTATCTTCTGTAGAATGGCTCACCCAACCTTAAATATTGCAGCCATTCAAAAAGCTAAAATGTTATTTTAATAGTGTAATGTGGATCATGGCTAATCAACTCATGGTTAGCACACCATTTTGAGTGTATTCTGTAGTCCATGCAATGTTGTATGTGTACTTTATTGAATGGTAATTAAAGGAAACATTGAGGGAGAGTTATAAACTAACTTCATTCCTGAAGACCTAAAATGCTACTTCTTCTATAAGGGAATTTATTGGTCTCTGTGTTGAATTCCATTGAATATAATTGAGTATTAATAATAATGAAAAGTTTTAAGATATTGTGTTATTGCAGATCAGTTTACAGAGTTTAAACTTTATACTGAAAAATAACTAACTACAAGATTATAATAATAGTTCACTGAATGTCATTCTAAAAATCATCTCTCCCAGCCACCAGTAGTGACTTTTGAAAAGAAGCTGCCCTTTGTACTTATGGGTTTTAAAAAGATCAGTAAGTGAACATAGCATATAAACAGCCAGGCTAAATCAATGAGTGGCTTATACTTCCCAAGGTCTTTCTCCCAGTTGGTTTTATTATCGCTAAGCTTGCAGCAAATGGTGAAAGATCGCCACTTCACACAGAAGGATTTTTTATGTTGTCAGAAACTGTTGATGTATTATTTTCTTAAGAACGATAACAATATTAAAGATCCTCATGCAGATGCTTGTAAAATCACCTCTTTTAATAACAGTAAAACACCGTGGAATTCTTTGAAAGTATAAGGAAAATAAATCCACTTGTGTATAAATTCAATTAAATATGAGCCTTTTACATGCCTGAAAGGCTGGTTGGTCATTCAGCACAGTGCTGCTATACATTGATCACCAGTCATCCTTTCCTTTTGTGGAATAATGTGATTTTGTACCTTGTCATGCTAACTGCAGAAACAACCTCCTCCTCTTACATTATCTCAATTTCTCCTGATATAATACTGACACCTTTTTGCTGAATATCTCTATTTTTGAGGAGCTTTCATTTTAATTTGTAATTAAATTGAATTCAGAATAGCAATTCTAGTTTTGAGGGAAATGCGTCATCCCTCTCCTTTCCTGATGGAATTTGGCCATGCATCTGAGGCTCTGAAAGTAATGAGTAAGAGCTGAGACACAATCTTGCAAGATGCACCTGTGGCTACTATGCTTGATATAAATGAATGAAGAGCACCTTGGTCCACGGCTGACTGAAAATGTTTGCGTCTTATAGGAAGGATAAGTATCCCTTAAACACATGTTAGTCTATCTAATATTCAAAAGACCATCTTCTGACAAGCCCACTTATCATTTTCTGGTCTCCAATCACCCAATTTTGGCCAAAATGATTGAAAAGTTGTTGGTAACTGGTATTTTAGTCTTCCACACAGGCTTCAACCTAGATATAGATAGTGCTGGTCATGAAGTTGGATGATTTACGTTGGCCGTTGAAAGAGCTCCAATGCACACATTAATGTTGTTAGATTTACTAGTGAAAATTTTCAACTTGCTCTATTAATTAACTGATTTGCTTTAAACATAGCTTTCTCTGTAGATCTCCTTGGGCAAGCCAAATGTGAAGACTCTACTATATCTCCAGTTTGTATTTCATTACATGCTGTACTGATGACAAGATTTATAATCCTATAAAAAAAGGCTGTGTTTTAAAGTTTAAACACATGAGGACAGAGAGTTAAGACCGAGTTTCAACGTAAGCCCTATGTTTCATGACTTTAATGAAAGTAAGTTAGTTTAATTAAAGTTGGCCATTGAAATGTTCTATTGAAAATGTAGAGTAGTGGCTTTATGCTGCATTTGTGGCTTCCTATTAAAGGGGCTGTCCTTGATGGCAAAGAAGCATCAGAATACAATGCTACATGGCCTTTCCCACAGGACTGCATCAACAATGTTGCAGGGCTGATATAAACCAACATTGATGTATGCCAATTCTACATCTCTCCATGCTAGGCAAATCCTTAGCTGTCCAGATTCACCAACTTTCCAGATTAGTTTTGCCCAGTGTTATATTTTTAATGAAAGAGGTGCTGGGGCTCAAGCAATTGTTTTACTTTCATAACTGATGTGGCAAGCACAGAGATGCCAGGGCTTTGCACTGCCAAGCCCAGAGTTGTTGGAGCTCAGCCCAGGCACAAATGAAGCAGGGGTTTTGCCACACAAAAGTGGTGAAACGGAGATGAACATCTGGCATGCACACAAACCAGGCTATCTGTGGAATGTTTTTTTGTCCAGCTATGCCAAAAGAAGGACAAGAGACGCTTGATATGGATGTAATTAGCCCACAACTTTATTATTAGATACCTGGGACTACCCGGCAGATAAAAGTGTACAGTGCAGGTAACAGTGGTTTATTATGTAATTACCCAGGGGGGCTTCCACCAGTTCCCCCTCTTTCTTTTCCATCCAGGTCCCTCCAGCAAATCCATTGCCAGGACCTCACCATATTCGGGGTGCGGGGGTTTACCAGCTCCTCCTTTTTTTCCATCCAGGTCCCTCCAGCAAATCCATTGCCAGGACCTTACCATCCACCCCCCTCGTAGGAAGGGTAAGGTGGGCTATAAGGAAGGGGGTTGGCTCCCTGCTATTCCAACCATAGGAGCCCCAAACCCCACACCATTCCACTCCTTTAACCAGCACCTCTTTTTTAAGTCCTTTACCAGGCCATTTATCTGGTTACTGGATGTCTTCCCTATGGAGTACCTGCACTGGACCTCCGCCACAAGGAGGCATCAGCAATTAGCTTTGCTGCCACCCCCCCCACACACACACACACCCACCAATCAGGGTCCCAGACATCTTCCAATGGCCTTTTGTAGAGCAGACCAAAAACATGTTAGTTTGATAGGTGAACCCCCCTGCCCCCCAATTAACTTGGTTGCCCTTTGCACTATGCAAGGATCGTCAAGGACTCCCGCAGCTGGGTTGCCAGTGCCATGTACCGCAACACCAGCCCCTTCCTGATGGGCCATATAGGTGACCAGCCTCCCAGATCCTCATATGCCAAAGCTCCATAGCAACAGCAGCATCTACTTGAGTTAGTTGCTAGCTCCTAGTGCAGGCCACTGCACTCTGTTGAACTGCAAACGAGGCAGAGCATCCAACCGTGGGCATATGCTTGGAAGGAAAAAGAGATGTTAAGGCTTAAACATTGTGACACAAATTCCCTCTCTAACTTCAAAACCCTGCATGAGGTGAAAGTTTGGCCTGCCATGTTGTCATGCCAGAAATACATACTTTTATTGAGAGGGAGCTGTAATATGCCCGTCCTTCTGTTCCACTCGATACCTAGGTATGCTAATGTGGAAAGGCCCTCTGTCTCATCTTCAGCCAGGGATACCCCCAAATGTTTTGCCAGGCCACCTGGTTCATTGTACTGTAATGGAGCCACCTCATGGGTATGAAAGGTGATATATTACTCGATATTCCTGATTTTTTGGTTCAGTGACCAAACAGGAAAAAAATGATTTTTTAAAAACTTTTTGTAAAATGAAACACGACAAAAGATTCAGGTTGTACTAAACATATTGTTTGACCTGAAATAAAATTATCTTTTCATTTTTTGTAGGTTTTTTGTTTACTTTTTATAAGCATAATAGAAGTAAATTTCTAAATACAAAGTTGTTTAAAAATGAAAAAAAAAT
The DNA here is from genome assembly GCF_016161935.1 of Mauremys reevesii. NCBI lineage: Eukaryota > Metazoa > Chordata > Testudines > Geoemydidae > Mauremys > Mauremys reevesii. The sequence continues at coordinate 284,307,884 of NC_052623.1, forward strand.
GAGTTTTCTTTTTTTGAAAAATTAGAAACTAAATATTTTAACTGTTTCAGAATTTTCTTTTTCTTTTTCAGTGTAAACAATTCAGTGAATTCAATATGAGTTCACACAATATTTCAGTGGACCCAAATATGCATTTCATGGCCAAAATGAGTTTTGTCCCAAAAAAAATTGCCCAGTTCTACTTCGGACACTTGGGACCCTAAATCCTACAAGGTCAACTAAATACCTAAGTTTCTTTTGAAAATGGGACTTGAGGTCATAAGTCACTTATGTGCTTTTGAAAATTGTACTCAAAATCAAGTTTCAATGCTGCTAAAACTTAAACCCTGAAATGTACCATGGTCTTTGTGCCAATATTGCAAATTACCTAGTCTAATGTTATTTTATGTGATATTTTATTTTATTGCAATTAGAATCCCATACTTACATTCTCCTTTGAAGGAATAGCTGTAATCCCAGTGAAATGACATCTTTTTAAAAGACTTTAAAAATAATGGAACCTTACTTTCTTGTTTTTCAGTGTAGTCAAATGTAGGATAGCAAGACTGTGCACATTTTTAGGAAAGCTAGTCAAGTGTGATAAGACTGAATATTTGACTAGGTTTTATTTTCCAAGAAGTCATTTTTGGGAGTTTTTATACCTTCACTCCCATTATGAAACTGAAATCCTTCACAATCACCTAAACTCAAATTGACCTCATTTGTGTCTCTTCTTTTGGACTTCAGTGAATTTGTGAGGCATAAATTAACATCAGTCATTCATTACATTCATTTAATCAGTCAGGCATTTACCCTTGACAAAGAATTTTACCTTGGAAACAAATATATCTGTTACATTTTTTAGTAGCACAACTGAGGATAGGAGGTGTGTTCCATTATTTTAGAGATGAGTGAAGGATTTAGGCAACAATCCATCTCAAGCCCTTAAGCATATGCTTAACTTTAAGCATGTGAGTAGTCCCATTACAGTTAATGAGACTGTTTGCTTATTTTAAGCTAAGCATACATTTAAGGGCTTTGCTGGCTTGCCGTGCTAGAGATTGAAGAGCATATGTTTGTGAATAGGGAATTTTTAAAACTCCTGAAATAAAGCTTCTATTCTGTTTAAAAGTACCATCTCTTGTTCTGCCGTCACTCAAGACTTCTGCAAGAACTTCATAACCAACTGTATTTCAGTACTAGGGTTGATCAATGAATTGTCAGGATTTTTTTTAAGTTTTCTTCATGATATATGAAAATAGCTACTTTAAAATGAAAAATGAATTTGAAAGTTCTTCAAATTGGATATTGCAAGAGTAAGTGACAATGTAAACAGAGCTGCCATCTTGTGGATAACAAGGTAGTGAGCCAGTTGCTGATGCTGCAAGAATAAAATAGACAAATACATGTAATAATTATTAACTCTTCCTGACTTGGAACTCTTCTGAAATAGAATTCTGAGAACAGCAATTTTGAGTCTGTACATTTAATCTCTAAAACCTCATCATCTGAGTTCTAATTTTCCCCAAAATCTTTAGACCTCACCCCAACCATGTTAATAATGTGTAGGTTAAGCTACATCGAAAGACTTGTGTTTTTCAATTAGTCTTTGCTGTGTTTTGTAATATAAATAATTGGTTAAACATTAAATTGATTTGACAGATATAATTGTCAGGCAATTAAATGCAGTAATTATTTCAACTTGTGGGAAATATGTATTCATGAAACTGAGTTTCACTTCGCTTGAGCTCTAAAATCTCATCTTCTGTTTGATCCATCAGAATTATTTCTGTGTTGATTAATACTGTACTCTGGGAGAAAGCAGCATGCTTACTCACTGAGAGTCAGTCATCTTTTTTCTTCTACTAAGTGTGATTTGTATTTTGCTAATGACACCTTCAGCAGTAGCTCATTGCCTGTGCGATGGATGCCATACTGTATGTATCATATAACAAGGGAGGCTAACAGACCACTCTTCTCACAGTAACATACTCTGAGAAAGTAGTATATGGATTTTTATAACATAAGGATAGGCTATTTGCTTTGGTTGTATATAATTTTTTTTACCCCAAAATACAGGGATAATATGAGTAAAACATTATTTGAGCTACTTTGTGTCTTTTACATGCTTTTCACTCAGATGGTCATTTCAAGGAAGTACCTGACAGCTATTTCTGCAATATTAGCTTGCAATTACTGTCTGTGCAAGAGATGCAGCTTCAGTGGTCCATTATCTAATTTATTTGTTTATTTTACTATTTGTACAGCCAATGGGAAATGTTATGTTTAACACACTGGAAAGCTTGTTTTAGTGTTGATAATAAGTACATTTATTATGATCATGAAGCTGCTATTTCACTGACAGCTTCACAGCTATTACCTGTTGGGTCTGACCATCTCTCTATAATCATCCAAATTTCCACCACATTGACTATACAGCAATATTAATTTTAACGTCAAATGTATGTGTAAATTGATGATTCACTATCATAAAGATACATCGTAAACCACTCAACTTAAAGATACTAACTTACCACAAGTTTACAGTATAAAAAAGCATGCTAATGAAAATGTGCTGGAGTTTAAGTGCAAATTCCATTTAATGGATGGGTTTGGGGCAATATTCTCCTCTTAAATTCGCAGTGGTCCTCTATTGCTTATTGTGTGTTAATTTCATGAGTAAAACTACTAACATAAATGACTACTCAGTGGCCAAAATATAAAATCTGGACTCTAATGTGTTAGTGTCGATGGAGGCTTTTTTTCCAGCATATTGTACTTTATCCACATAGAATATCTACTAGTTCACATAAGAATAAATCATCCTGTTAAGGAAATGAAGTATTGTGTGTGTAAGAATAACAAATGTATGGGACATTAATTCATCATGTTAAGATTAGTTAGATATGGGAACTCTACATTTTACAGACCAAATCAACCTACATAATCAGATTTTATCAACAGTGTCTCTTAATTTGATCTTGGCTATTTATAGCAGTACAGTTTCAGAAGAATATAACTTAAACATGTGATATGTCTCAGCATATTTTACCTCATAAATATATGACTCATATCTTCTTAGCAATTACTATGTCTTACCTTTATCATTAATCATAGAAAAGCAAAGTTGCCTTTCCTATTGTCCAAATTCATCTTTCTGATCTGTAATTCAGTTTTATGTCACTTTGCATGGTAATGAATCTTTTTTTTAAATATACATTTCCATCTAAACTCCCATGTTTTCTAGGCAGAAATAAATGATATGGGGCTTTCACTTTGGCCTAAAGTACATTTTGACTAATAGGCTTGCTTCCAGATCCCTACACAGAGCTGCTGTTTATTAAGTCCCCAGAATTTAATCTTCTGAGTCTCTACAACTTGGTGAAAGGACCACAAGGCAATGGCAGAGCTGTTTATCAAGTTTATTCGAGAAATCCTATGATATGTTTCACATTCTATATTAAGCAACAACATTTCTGAGTATATCTTTTTCCTGGGGAATAAACTGAACAGAAGGAATTTTAAACACAACCCTTACTTTTAGTATTAGGAATACTGAATTGCAAAATAACGAATGGGCTATACATTTTACTCCAAACAAACATCAACTCAAATTCCTATACAGTCAAATAAGCAAAAGGGCACAATTCAAAGTGATGGGGAAATGATAAAGTAGATAAAGTAGTACAAAAGCTCTATATACAACATGTAACATATATGACCTGTGATTTTTTTCTTTGCATAGATCAATAGGATGTTCTATCAGTTAAAACTGAAAGATCAAATTATTATTTCTATCTCGGTTTTTTTCTGAAACAGTTCTTTAATAGCTGGATTGGGGCTCATTTTAAAGTTCACATGATTTGTGGAATATTTCTAGTAACATAACAAAATATGTATTGCCACTATATTTAGGACATCAGATTTTTGACAGTGTGTTTCATGCCTCATTTACCACACCATGTCTGAGATCCTACTTTACATTCAAAGAATAAGGGCACATTTACATTTGTGCATATCTTTACTTTTATTTTTTTTGTTTTAAATTCTTAAAATACCAGTGTCTTCCTGTAGCTAACCTGATTATAGATATATATATATGCAATGTTCTCAAATTTAAACCCCCTTTTTATGTGTATCTTTGAGAAATCTCATGGCTTAATAGGAGGCAATATAAAATCATTAAAAAAGTGAATTCTCCAGATGCTGTATGCATTAACCTTTCATTTAATACCCCTTCTGTACAATATTTCGATGATTACTGTCATTTAGTAAACATTATGAAAATGCAATTCCCCAGGGCTCTTGTTTAATAAATTAGGCAAATTAGGTTTGGGATTTTTTTATTTTAACTGTTTAAACAGCCTGCACCTGCCACCCGAAGTGGGAGCTTTCAGTACATTCCATTCCCCCCACACTCCACCCCAGATATATATAAAACAGATCCACATTTCAATTTGCAGCTGACAGTTTAGGGTTAAGATATGATTCCAGGTAACAGAAGCCAATGAGAATACACCCAGTTGATGTTTGTGACATCATCTTACAGTCAGAGTACATAGAACAGCTGAGGTAGCTTTCAGCCTCAGCACCAGTGCCATTATGATGGATGTTTACATCTCTTCATTGAGAGCCAATTATCTTGCTTTTGTGTGAGGCCCAAATATCACTCATGCTGCCTGCTTGCACAGAGCACTGTTGGATCTAGCTGAACGAATTGTTTTCTCTGTCTCTGGTAAGAGTCTCTTCTATTTTACCTTCTCTTTCAGAATAAAGGTGATGCATCCAACCTGTATAGGGAATTGCTTTCTTAGTCCAGAGGCTTATAAAAGCTATAATATGTAAAGAGTGGTTTTTATTGAAAGAAAGATGCTTTAGGAAAGGATGTATTTTAAAGGAAAATCAAATGTATGTTTATCTGATAAACTTTACTTTGCAATATAAAATAAACAATATTGCTATCTATGTTTAACTTTATGATAACTGAAGTTATCATTAGATTGACAAGATTGTTACTCTGAACAATAATTTATTGCATGTCATTTTCCTTCTTTCTATAAAAATCAAGTATTTAATGGCAAACAGGAGATGGGGAGGGTTAGGGATAGAGACTTTAATATCAGATAAAACTTTAAAAAAATGTTTTGGAATACTTTTGTGGAGGAGTATTCCAAAGTCATGGAGACTGATACTAAGTTGTTCAAGTTACAGATTCTGAAATAAGTTGTGGTTACTTTGTTCCTGGTTATCATTTAAAAGGACAAGGAACTGGGTAATAGATTTACAGCATTTAATGCACAAGTAGCTGTACTTTTCAATGAATAATATTTTCCCCCTATTATAGTGCACAAAATCTAAGGTGTGAGAGAAGTGATTATCTATTTCAAAGTGCTAGCAGCACTGTGGTTCATATCAGGGGGTTCTGCTTGTATAGCCTCCCAGTTTTGCCACAGAATAAGTACATTTAATGCTTGCGAACTGATGTGGATTTAGGAGATTAGCAGTGACACTGGCACTGACAAATCAGATACAATAAAGGATTTAATTGACTGAAGGAGTTCAGGGGCTACTGAATGAAGAATCCAATAACAAGTTTAACTAGTCACGTAGTGTATATAATGGGAGATGAATAACAGGCTATAGTTAATTTAAAAGCTGGTGAGACAATTATTTATTTGGGAAAGACTGGAATTCACTAAATACCTATAATTTAATATCTTGCTGCACTTATTTTAATAATCTGTGATTGTACAATAAAAAGTTTTAAATAATTGCATATGTTGCAAGCATTATGAGTGCTTGCAATTCTCACACTTCTTGTCATTCAGTCTAGTTATGAATAGTTGTCTAGGTCTGTGCTAATCAGTATTTTTGTCAAATAGCCATTTTCAGCTCAAGCATCACTTAAATACAGCAGAATTTCTCAGCTATGTTGTACTTTTCATTTTTACTAATAGAGTCCTGTCTTTGCAGTTCTTAATATTTACCACATTTGTTTTAGCTTTCAGTCAATATGTGTCCAAGCTTAAATCAAATGTTAGATAGATAGGTATTATAGAGGGGCGTGGTATGATGTATTTTAGTTGGGGCAAAATCTCCATTACCCTGTATTGTCTTTTCAATGGCAAAACCCAAAGTACCCTGGTTAAAGTTCGAAAATCATGGCCTATAGGCAAATTGAAATTTTTACGTTTTCTGAGTTTCCCCTGCTTGCTTGTATCGTTAACAAGTTGCACTAATCTTCTGTCCCCCTTAAATAATTTGGCTTAGTCCCTGAGACTGAGGGGAATAAAATAAAAGTACACAGTCCTTAGCATCAGCATTACAAATTTACACACTGTACAGTTCCATGCAGTTTGCCTATCATTACTAGAATTAATATAAGAGCATACAGTAAATCAGCCTCCCAGATAGACAAAAGTCATGTATGATATGAAGAAACTAGCTCCTAACATTGCCAAAATGCTCAGGGAATTAGAGATTCTACTCAGTTTGGATCTCCAAGTCCAACCCTCATAAGTCCAGAGGGTTCATATTTAGGGGGTTTGTCTCAGACCTATTGCTTATACCTATTAGAGGAATTTAAAAGTGAGTGGATGTGATAGGGTGTGCATACTACATCAACCCAGATAGAGTTAATGAGGACCTGTGAAGCCAAATAGATGACCTGGGAGAGGGAGGGTGAGGGTTAATTGAGTGAAGCCTACCTGAGGAAGGGCTGAGGCAGCACTATGAAGCCAGGAGGCTGAAAGCAGAAAAGAGGCTGCAGGGGAAGGAAGGTGCAGTCACTTTCTGGGATGAGGAAGGTTGTCATGGACAAGGAGGAATTCCAGAGAGAGAGAGAGAGAGAGCATAAGCTCTGAGATCCTGCTCTGGAGCAAGGAATTTAGCAAGAGGCTAGGAGGTGGTAAAGTAGCCACAGGGAGTAGAGTAGAGGCCTGCTGTAAACCAGAAACTGTCAACAGAAGAGAGAGAGGCTGCGTAGGAAGGAGCTGAGGGAAACAATAATGGGGAGGGAGACTGAGCAGACCTGACCTGATAGTTATGGGATCCCTAGACTGTAACCAGGTATAGCAGGTGGACCCAGGTTCCCCTGCTGGCTGCTGATAGTGTATGACAGAGCCCCGAGCAGGGGCAGAACACCATCCAGACAAGGCATTTGGACAGTGCTCCTGCTGGACTTTGTAACCATGGAAGAGGTGAACTAGATGGGTACCCAGCCAAATAGCCAAGTTATCCAAAGAGAGACTAGCACAGAGTGAACTGGAAGCAGAAGGGGGAACCTGATGCCAAAAGAGCTACTTTCCCAGACCTGGACACAAGAAGATGCCCTACTGGTGAGTGGGAAACCCTGTTACTGTGCACTATTATTTCACACAGCCTTTTGAAATCCCAGGAAAACTGTTGATCTTACAGTCCCAATAGCCAAGTGCCTAGAACAGTCAAGCTCAGTCAGGGAGCAAAGCATTTTTCTGTTCTTCAGATCAATGGAGAATCAGTTTATGGTTTATTATCAGTTCTCATACTACAGAGAAAATGAATTTTAAGTTTTGCTTTTAATAGGAAGTTAAATTCTGCCTGCCAAACCGTAGAGATGCATCTTCTCTTCAGAAATATCATGTCACACTGTTTCTTTGGAGGGGGGGTTATTGTTGTTTTTTTTTGAGGTGGGGCAGGTTGAGGGGATGAAGGGAGGACTCCATCGCTGCTTGACTGTTAGCTCACCATTAGTCTAATACACAAATTCTTATATGCTACAGTTTGCACTTACAACAGAGCATGACCACTGACCATGTTTAGCTGTTTCCATATACCTTCTAAAGTCATTATAGTGGAGGAGGAATAAAAAGATGACTTTTGAGTTTAAGAATAGGCAGTTCTGTTTGTCAAGAAGTAATAATATTGCATGATTTCTCATGAATGAATCAACACACATCTTCACAATGATATCAGGTAACAGACAAAGAGAGATCTGACAGAACAAAAATTTGAATCAGCCCTCCTACACAAGGAGCTCACTTCAACCCATTGCTGATTTTGAACCAGAGGCCAATGTGAAAAATAGTGAAAGGTGCTTGCATAAACACAACAGGTTTAACATCCTGGGCAGAAAAGATAGGTCAGTCAACTGGGCAGAAACATGGAAAATAAAAGTCTTGTTATAAAAAAGGATAGATATGATCAGTAGTAAAAACATGAACAAAGATTCTTCTTCCCTCCATAATGTAAATAAGAGCTCAACATTTCCTTAAAAAAATTAGAGAAATGCCAGAATTAAGGTAGCCAACTAGAGTGGTATGTAGACCATCTACAACATAGACTTCTTAGAATGTAGTCTTCTCTCCTAATTTTACAGTGGCCAAAATTTTTCCTTTCACATTTAATGGGGACTGTCATGAACCTTTTAATATCGTTTTTTTAGCACTTAAAGTGTTCATGTCTATTTTGAAGTCTATTTAATAATTTCTCAAGGAGATTCTGGTTCTTTTTTGTCATCTCCTGTGGCTCCAAGGTATATCCTTTGGGTCGTTTTCTTGAAAAACTATCATTGTCATGCATTTAGACAGGCAGATTGCTACATAATGTACCCTTTTTAGAGATTTCTTGCATGTATTGTTAATTGCTGAATAAAGCCATTTGTTGTGAGGTAGTTTGCCACACCGTGGACATTCTTTCACATTCTTGTTGTGCACCTTTTCTTTATTCCATGTTAGCATAGTCCCCCCTGGATTCATTCATGCCTGTACTTGTCTGGGTGGGTATTGTTTCTGGGCATCCTGAGATATTTTCCTCCCCATGTCTATGGCTTCTACAGTGGGTTCCACCTCAAAGTGATTCCTCAGAAAAATTCCTTCTTTATGTAGCAACTTTGAAGTACTATGTTTTGGCTGTCTCTAGTTAGAGGTTAGGATAATTTTGGAGTCTTTCTGATGGCTGGCTATTTCTCAGCCCTAACATGGCTGATAAGTTCTTTGCTCCATAGCCACAGTGTTGGATTTGGTTGTACAGGGCTGTTATGAAATCATTCACTGACTCACCATTCCCTTACTTTGTAAGTGAAATCATTCCTGCTCACATTTCACATTGCAGCATGGCATGTAATACTTAACCAGTTCTTCGTTAACTGTATTGAACTGTTTCATATGAGCAGTTTTGTTGGATTCTGGAAAGGATAGTGTCATCTGCTGCAAGTCCCATTGTATAGAGCAGGTTATTCACTTTTTTCTCCTATAATTGCTGATCTAAACCAGAAATGTGACAGAAACTCTGCAATCTGCTTCCCCAGAGAGTCTGTCCCTCAGCATCCTGGAAATCAAATTCTCCTGGAGGTGGTGTTTGGGACAAAAGCTGGGATAAATGTAGCCATCACTACAATTCTACCAAACTAGATTCCTCCACCTCTCTTTTGTTGTTGTTGTTGCCTTTCTGTGGAGTAAGGTAGTGTGGCCCCTTAAAGAAGCAAACTGGTGATAGTCTCGCCTTCACTTACTTTCCTGCAGTCACTCCTGTGACTCAGCATAACAGATCTTTCTTGGTCCTGTGTGTGTGTAGGCTACTTCCTTGCCTGTTTTGCTGCTAGCTCTGTGCAGCTTCTGGCTGGCGGGGGGAGAACTTACTTTTCTCTTTTCCCCTCTTCCCTTGCCAGGATGTTCTGTGATCTGTTGGGTCGTATACAATTCCACTTGGACACCATGTAGAGATTACAGAGACCTAGGACACCATGGTCAGGGTGATTGCACAATTGTCTTTACTTCTTGTCTACGCAGACCCTCACCTTCTTCCTATATGCCCCCCAGTTGCCATCCTGAATAGTGGCTCTAAACATTCACAACTACTCCCAACCACAGTCCCAGTCTCCTTGCTCAATCAGCCTTAGCCTCCACTACCCCAAACTCCCAGTTTCAACTTCCCTTCCACCTTCTGGCTCCCAATCATGGTCTCCTTGCCCAGTCAGTTCCAGATTACGCCTCCAGCTCCCAGTCACAATTTCTGTCCTTTCCTCCAGTCCCAGTCTCACCAGACTCCTTGTCCCAACCTACTCCTTTCCCCTCCTCAGTCTGCCTTTTGTCCCCTCTTCATTAGAATCAGATGGCATCCTTCTCACCAATTCCTTCTCACCACTGCCAGTACTGAGGTAACAGAGCACAGGAAAGACAGGCTCCAGCTCTCAGTTCTAGTGCCTGGCTCCACCATTGCCTAGAAGAGTGGTGAGCTACCTGCGGCCCATCAGGGTAAGTTTATTGTGGGCCGTGAGACATTTTGCTGATGTTAACTGTCTGCAGGCACGGCCCCCCACAGCTCCCAGTGGCTGCGGTTCACCATTCCTGGCCAATGGGAGCTGCGGGAAGCACAACTGGGTAACTTTTTCCTTGCATCCAACAGAGACCAACAAGAAAATTAGGGAGTAGAGCTACTAGAGTTCCTAGTGGGCTTATTAACTTCCTCATTGTGATGGAATAAGGAGGTATCCGCTTCTGGCACACTTATAATGAATTCCCTCTTGGACCTGGAAATGTTTAGTATCAGCACTGCAGTATGCATTATGAATTCCAGGAATGTTAAACTTAGAGAAAGGGGTTGGAATGGACTTTGCTAAATATAACAAAGACTCCAAAGTCCCAAAGTACTGTGACAAGAATATGCAATTTTCTGACTTCTACAGTTAAAATATTGTCCATATAAATAATTGTTTTCACCACAAAGACATTAGGAAATAATTGACTGGTTCTTGCCTGTCTTTGGAGTAATCTAAAGACTGAAAATCATGCCTTTTTAGTATTATAACACTCCTTTCTCGGACTGCCTTATTAATTTTCTGTAATTTGGACACATTGGAGTACCAAGGAAAGCTCTATGTGGCTCTGTTTTAGCTAGGAAATTACCTTAAATCTTTCACATTCTCCAGACAAGATTGACCCCTCAGAGTTTTGGAAACTGAGAAAAGAGGTAACTCCGTGGAGTTGGACACCACTGGGTAAAAGGGAAAAAATTTCAAAGGTGCCTATGTGATTTAGAAGTATATGTCTCATTGAAAGTGAGTGGGACTTGTGCACAAAAGTTACTTAGGCAGGTCTGAAAACTTACCTAAACAGCTTATTCAACCATCTCATTCCCTTACATATTTTCTTTTAGTATCACTTTAAGGCCTTTCTTCTGTAAAGCAAAATATCTTTGTTTATGATTATATATGAGGTGTAGATATTTGGTGGTTTTTGTTTCTTGGGCAGGGATAAGTCCATTGTCACAGAGGAGGGGCCATCGAGTTCCCAAGCTCGTTTACAGCTGACTTGTCATTAGAACAGGGGAAGACATTGAGTCCAAGTTAAATTTAATAATGAAACCCCCAAAAGGGGCTGTCTCCTCAGGCAGCTGAAGTTGAATCATGACACCACTAGTGAGGTGGCATTTTGGAGGGAACACACCTCCATGCAGCCTTGTTTTCAAGTGCTAGTTAAAACAAATCACTAGTCTGTATACCTGGAGAAATCAAACTCTTGGAATAAAAGATCTTTCCCTCCTCACCTGACATTGCCTCTAACTCATTTATGAAAGGTAATATTGGCTGCCATTCTGTGACAGCTGTACACATTCTGTTGTCTTCTGAATCAGGCTGGCCTTGCCAGTGCCCATGCACAGAATTTCAGAGAGAATCTGGCCCAGCACTTATGCTGCCAAATTTCTGGTGGTAAAGTCTAGATTCTTAGGAACTATTGACCTGAAATTGATTTTTTTACTATTTACTGGTCCCTGTGCAGATTTTACATTGACTCAAAGAAGCAACAGTTTGAGATTAACACTGTTAAGATGGTATCTTTTAATTACCCAGCCAAACTCTATCAGAACCACATCATACATTTAAAAATAATTAATTGTTGCTTCTTCTAATTCTGACCTGTTACTAAATGATTTATGTATGCTTTTGGAAGATACAAAATTTATCCTAGTGTGAGGAATCTAATGGTTTTATTTCCAAGAGTACTGAAGTATTTAAAATAAAATAGCCAGGATTTTCATGAGGATATTTTGAGTTTTATTACAAAGAAGCGACCATTGAGCTTGCTGTTATATAATTAGAAACAATATAAAATCACTTCTTCATCCCTTTTATTATGAAATAATGCAAAGAAATCCTTGATCCATTTACAAATCACCCATTGTTATTTATTTAGCTAAAGAATAAATTATACCGTATTTTCCAGCGTATAAGACGACTGGGCGTATAAAACGACCCCCTAATTTTCCAGTTAAAACATAGGTTTTGGCCTATACTCGCCGTATAAGACTACCCTCCCTTCCGAGGCAACACCTGACTGCCCCGACTCCATCCACCACCATCCCAACAGACCCCAGGACTCCCACGCGGCGCCTACCCACCCCCCCCTTCCCCATCCCCTGTCTGCACCCCCAGAACCTCTGCCCGATCCAACCCCTCCTCCCCCGCCCCAGTCCCAGCCCTGGCCCTGGCCTCTTACCCCTGCCGGGGGCCAGGGCCGGCACCACAGCCGCGGGGCCCGGCTCCCCGGGCCGACACCGGGACCGGCGCCACAGCCACGGGGCCCAGCTCCCCGGGCCGACACCGGGACCGGCGCCGCAGCCGCGGGGCCCGGCTCCCCGGGCCCGGCCGACACCGGAGCCGCAGCCGCAGCTGAGGGGCCCGACTCCCCAGGCCGACACCAGGCCCGAGCCGCAGCCGCGGGGCCCGAGCTGGGCCAGGTCCGAGCCGCACAGGCGGGACCAGCCCGAGCCGGGGGTGCTTGGCTGGGACTGGGCTGGGGCGCTCGGCCAGGGCCAGGAGGAGCCATCCCGCACCCTCCCCCACACGCCCAGCTTACCTGCCCGCTCCTTTTTTCAGGCTTCCCGCGAACATTTGACTGGGAAGGGGAGGAGAAGGAGGGCGGAGCGTTCACGGGAGCGGTGTCATCTATTAAGCCTGCTCGGATTGGCTGAGTCAGAGAGGCGGGCTATTACAACCTTTGCCAATCCGAGCAGGCTTTGTATGCATTAATAGAATACACCGCTTGCCGGGATTGGCTCAGCGTGGTACATACAGTATCAGCACAGGGACGTTCTGTATGTAGCCAAAGCTGTTTATACCCGGCGTATAAGACGACCCCCAATTTTTGGGGGTTGTTTTTTAGTATAAAAAGTCGTCTTATACGCCAGAAAATACGGTAATTATATTAACAAAAATACTTCAGAAACTCTAGAATTGCAAGACTGTGACCCTAAACCTGTTTAATGGAATCATATAGACTCCTGCAACTGCACAGAGCCATTGGTTTATGTGTGCTTCAAAGATTTGCCCCTCTGCGTCCAAATGAGGCCTGTGTATATGTGCCCAGTTGATTTTAATTTCACTTTTTCTAACCTGCAAATAACTGTGTAGTAGAATTACTTAGTCCACTAATGATTGAGAAGACCCTTTGTGACTGACTAAATGCTGTGAATTAGGAGGAGGTGAACACACAATAAAAGGGTAAGGATAATGTGTGGCAGAATATAGTTTGTTCATTTGTCAACTGTACCTTAGTTTTAACTATTTATGAGTATATGTCATAGTACATAAGTATAGTATATTTTGTAAAAATAATGAAATCTTATTAATAGGAGACCTCAGTACAACTGCTGCTGTTTAATTTTTGCTGAGAGAAAAAGAAACCTGTAACGGGGTGCAAACTCACCACAGCAGCGCCTCCTTCTGGTTGGTTTGGGAATTAGCTCTTACAGAGGTGCGCATTCGCTAGTAGTGTCTCACCCTCCATTACTCTCTTGGTCTCCACATCCTCACAGTCAGACCCATGTCACTCCCGGACCACGGCGTCCACTTCTGGACACTGCCCTCTGGCTGTGCCCACTCTGCTGGCTCTCCCCCTGTTCTGGGAGTGGGGGCAGCTTTTGGTTCAATCACTCACCTCAGTGGCTCACTGCAGTCCTCAATCTAGTCCCTTTCTCCAAGCGCAAACTGCAGTCTGGCTTAGCCACTCTCATCACTGGCAAGTGGAAGGGATAGAGGGGGGCCAGGCCTGCCCGCTACTCGGGACCGCAACCCAGGGACCCTCTAGTGGCAGCCACTTACTGCCTTCCTCCAAGTTGCCTCTACTGCCTACTTCATTGGGCCACTTCCCCATAGCCCCAGCACCTTCTCTGCCCCAATGTGTCAGTGCCCCACTCTGGCAGTCATCAACCTAGAGCTCTCCCGGCCTCTGCTAACCCTGCCCAGCACTGCTCTGTCTTAGGTGATTCTCCAAGAGCCAGTTCTTCCCCCTTTGCCCTCCAGGGAGAGACTCGGCTCCTCTCTGCCCTGCAGCCTTCTTATAGGGCCCAGCCTGGCCCTGATTGGCTGCTTCCAAACCTCCACTTGATTGGCTTCCAATAAGCCCTTCCAGGATTGGCTGGGGCTCTGCACAGCCTCTCTGGCTTGTTCTTAATGTGGTTTAGTTGCATGCTTTAATAAAGTATGGATTGGTTAGGTAGGTTTTGCAGAGTGTGATTGGTTTTCTTTTGATCTCATCCTGATAATCTAGGGCTGTCCCCTTCACTACAGCATTTGACTGGCACCATGACAAGTGGCAAATGCTAGTGGTGATGTTAATGACTGATAATTAATAAGCACTAAATGTATCCACCTCTTTCTCTCTCTCTTTTTTTACACTTCAGGGTCTCCTATTGTGGTAGCAAGGCTCAATAGGATTTATGAGAAACCAGGTGAGATTTCATGATAGGCTGCCAATTTAATGTGTATCATCACAATATAATTTCAGTTTTTACAAAAAGCTCTTTGTTCTTTGGCAAATATTGTCTGTATAATGCCAGTGTTTGGTGTTGGCATGGATTACCAGCTGCATAAAACAAAAGTGTAGATAAATTCAATTTAATATGCCCAGAGGCACAGACTTTACACACACTTCTTTTCTGAAATTAATCATTTATTCATTCGTAAATCTCATTTTTCCTCAGTCATGTTTTCTTCTGCATGTTCTACTTTATACTCTCCCATGCTTCCAAAAATCAGCACTTGGTTATAATCTGTGAGAAATGTTTATTTTAAATCTTGGAAGTGCTCAGGATCAGCTTTAGTTTGAGTTTGAACTCTGTTTCTGTTACCAGCAGTAGCAAGCCTGTTTTTTCTCCGTGTTCTTGAACTGAGAGTAGACCCTTTTTCTGAATGTCTGTGCTCTATTTGGACCTCTACAAACTTTACCATACTGTGGTTTGTCACATGTGTTGTTCACAGGGCCTTACTATGATCGCCTATGTTCCAAGGGGGAAAAGGGCAGCTGTCTGAAATATACAGGACAAAGCTGATTTTATGTGAACATCACCCCATAATGTTTTACTCATGCTACAAAACCATACATTGATATCACAGTGTAGAATTCTTTGCATGGTTATATTTTGAAAATATACATTTTATCTGATTAAGTACTTATTATCTCCTTATTAGTTAAAGGTTATGAGAGATTAGCAAAGAAGTGATTAATCTTAAAATATAAAACAGATGGTCAACTTAGTGTGTGAATTCATTATGGTAGGTCAGATGGTAGGAGCCGTATGCCATTTATTCTTTTTCACTAACTAGTTGAGTCTATCCAATATAATAACCAGTTTTAAGTTGTTGTTTTTCTAATAAAGCCATTTCATTTTCATTTAGCTCTCCAATCCAGTTGGAAACCGAGAAAAAATATTTTTTTCTAGCTCTTATCTTTCTGACTTAAGCAGGCAATAGCTTTTTGTAATTCCTTTAGTTATTTGGAAAAGTTTGTGATGGGCTCCTTTCCCTGTAATTAGAGTTCTATTACTAGATCACAGGTTAGGCTTAGTCTCAATATATGCCTGAAAGAAGACAATTGTATTTATAACTCCCTATAGTTCAGTGTTACTTTATATTTTGGCACATGTAATTTTTTTTTAAATGGGGTATAATTTGTTTCCTGTACATCAGTAATGTTCTGTCGTATCAGAGATGAGGCCTGATCTTGCTTCTGATCTTGATAAGCTAGTATGACAATTATGAAGCATTGACCATGTGGACTGGTGTAGCGGCAGTAAGGGAGCTTCAGTAATAGTGTTTCCATTTTAAAACTAGAGCCTCCCCAACCTCTGATGTCACCCTTGTTCATTTCTGACCTTCTGCGTCATCTTGTTTGGCTACTTTTATTTTCTATCCCTTATGAGGTTTCTTCAAATGACTGGGCTCAGTTTCACAACCTAACTCCCTTGTTTATTTTCTTGGTCCTTCTGTCCAGATTAAGAAGGGAAGTAAAAGTAGCATATTATATATTATATAAAATAAAACAAAACAAATATGAAATATGGTAGCAATAGTACAAATCAACAGCTAAGAAATTGAGACATTTTGTAAGGGAAACTAAAGTATCAATGTAAAATCTATGTCCAATAGACTTATGGAAAATAAGAATGAATTATTTCAATATATCAGGAACAAATGAAATTCTAACAATGGTGCAGATACGATACTCAAAAAGAATGGTAAAACTGTCAATCATGGTGCAGAAAAGCCAGAAGTATACAAACATATTTCTATAATGTATTTGGAAAGAAGCATGAGGATGCATTCATATCATACTGTAACAAGGAAATAATTTATATTTTCTCAGTAACTAGAGAGGATGTCAAATAGCAGCTATTGAAGTTGAACATTTTTAATCAACAGGACTGGATAACCAGCACCCAAGAATATTGACAGTATTAGCCAAGGAACTCTCTGAACAATTATTTTTGTTTTTAATGAACATTGGGGAAAGTTCCAGAGGCCTAGGAAAAATCTAAAGTTTTGCCAATATTTAAAAATGGTAAATTTAATAATCTGTGTGACTATAGGTTGGTTAGCATGACTTTGATTATAAGTGGGGAATTGTCATCTTCTGGCTTGACTTTGAAATGTAATGCTGATTTAACATGAAGAATTTTTGTTTGTTTTTGTTGTAAAAAAAAATCAGTTTTGGTTTAAAATATTTTTTTCCGTTTTGCTCTGAAACAAAAAACAATTATTAGCTCTGCTCTAATAATAATCCCTTCTATTTCACTGCTTCTAAATTCCTCCTTCTAACATCATTTTTAGTCCTAGTCCTCACATACAGTCATACAACTATGCTGATTTTCTCCACTTTAAATTAAATCGCTCATTTCTGAATTCAGTCTGGTTTCTTTCTAAACAACTTTATAGTAGCTATCTGTAAGAAGTTAGGATTTGCCAACATTTAACACAGTATTTGCCAACATTTATATGAGAGACTAACTTTTTCTTTGTGCTCAGTCTAGGAAATAATAGTGGTAACAGTGTGGTGTCAATGATTTATTCTTCAGCATCTAATATAAGATCTCTTCATGTTTCTCCTTAGTCCCTATTTGTTGGGTTCCTCATGGTCCTTTTCTTTGTATTTGTAAGTTTACAGTGCTGTATGCTTTATTTTTAATAATAACCATAATAATAATAATAATAATAATCTGATCCTTGCCTAGCCTCTGTTTTTGCAACATGATTTGCCCATAGGTAAATTAGATTTGTTTGAATATGAACTAGTACAAATTTCAGATCATGTGAATGAAATTTTCTCTACAAAATTGTGAATACCTTTCAAACTTCTCTTCTCCTATAAATAATTTACTTAAAAATAAAGAGTCATGAAACTGGCATTATAGAAATATAAAAATGAACTTTACAGAACATTAGAGGTGCTTGTGTAACCCATT
The DNA here is from genome assembly GCF_016161935.1 of Mauremys reevesii. Lineage (NCBI taxonomy): Eukaryota > Metazoa > Chordata > Testudines > Geoemydidae > Mauremys > Mauremys reevesii. The sequence continues at coordinate 284,325,578 of NC_052623.1, forward strand.
CATCAGTGTGCATTACATGTCCCATCTGTTTGATCCACAGTCTGTTACAGCCCCAGATACAGAGCCTGGTTTTGTATCTCAAGCTGTAGAGACTAATTCTTTTAGCTCTGGAGGCCTCTGATTAAATTCCTAGTGCATTAGACAGTATGGCAGCCACCACATAAGTGAGGTCTTGACTAGGATTTAAACTGCTGGGTCTCAGATGCTCAGGATGACTTTCCACTGTCCAGAGGAAATATATAATATTATAATAAATATATAATACCAGCTGGAAAGTATGTATTATGTGTCCTCTTCTATTCCTGATTTACAGAAATTCTGAATGTATTATAAACTCAGTTATACAGGCTGGCACTTTGGCTCATTCTGTGAAAACTCACACTTTTAGTTCAGGAGGTCACTAGTTCAATCCCTGATGTCAACCAATATGACATTTATCCAACCTCCACTAATAAATTATTTGTCTTGTTCCTAGTGTTTTCCTTTGTGCCACTTTTCATCTTACACCTGGACCTCGACAGGTTAAAAGAGATGCAATTCACATACATGTTTACTTTTTTTTTCTTCCTGGGATTTATAAATTTATAAATATTGCTGTTTTGTGCACCAATAAGCTTTGTAAAAGTTACACTGAGTATGTCTACACCATAGCTGGGGGTGTGCTTCCCAGCATGGATAGACAAACATGTACTAGCTCTGCTTGAGCTAGCGTGCTAAAAAATAGCAGTGTGGCCGCAGTGTCACTGGTGGTGGCTCAGGCCAGCTATGCAAGTACACCTCTACCCCGTTATAACGCTGTACTCAGGAGCCAAAAAATCTTACTGCGTTATAGGTGAAACAGTGTTATATCGAACTTGGTTTGATCCGCCAGAGCATGCAGCCCCGCCCCCCTGGAGCACTGCTTTACCGAGTTATATCCAAATTTGTGTTATATCAGGTCGCATTATATAGGGGTAGAAGTGTACATACCCAAGGGGTTGGGCAGGTTTGTACCTCACAGAAGATGTGAAATCAGAGTAAGCTTAATTATCTTCCCAAGATTTTAGACTATTTTTTTATTTTGATTCCTCCCACTAATATCATTTTGGATTTTCAATGTCCTCTGTGTAACCTCCACCCAAGTAGCTCCTATGAAGTCTTCAGTAGAAAAAACATCTGTCCCAGTCAGTGGAACCCTGGTAGGAAGGTGGCAGTGGAAACACTATATATTATCCCCTGATACCTGTGTCCTTGTGTTTGTATAGGGAACAGTCTGTTCTTCCGTGAGCCAACAGGTGTGAATTTACCCTATAACATTTGGATTTACTGCTTAATGCTCTGAAGGGATTTATTGTTTGAGTTCTCAGCTGCTAAATTATAATATTACCTGGGAGTTTCCATAAGATAAATTAAATTCTCTGAGTTTTTAATAAATTTCATAATAGCGATGAGGCTATTCCAGAGGGTGTTTTATTATGTGAAAACTGTTTACCTTGTAAGTACACTGCCAACCTTTCTAACTTCTTAGGGAAGTGATTATATAAATATTGCTTCAAGAAAACCACACTCCCATTTAGGATTTACTAGGTGAATACTTGTTTTATTAAATGCATTTGAGACATATTTTATATAGATAAAATGAGGCCTCTGGAATGCCTGTGAGTTTGGGAATCAAATCTGAAGTCTTGGGCAAATGCAGACTGTTCCACCTGTACTGGCTATCAGAGCTTAACCCAGTTTGGATTGGAGCCCTATGATACTAGTTACCATGCAAAGAAAATGAAAAGATGTTTTTTTGCCATAAAGAGCTTTGAGTCCAAATACCTGATCCTACGAAGACATGCATTTAAATTAACGGGACAGTGTGTAAAGTCAAACAAATGTAAATATTTGGAGGATGGGGCCTAATTATTTCATAAGTATTATATCCTTCCGATACTGCATTACTGATCATTGTAGGATGGGTGTGAAGGGTTCCTCGTGGGGTGCCACTTGAAACTGGGGTACCACTGAGCCTCCCTGACCCACCAGCCTGGGTTCCCTTTATACTGTGCTGCTGTGACAGGCTCTCGAGCCCCCTCCCATGCACACAGATGTAGGGACACACCCAGCTGCAGCTGTATACACACAGATGCTGAGATCAGCTCTGTATGGGAAGGCTCAGCTAAGGGATTTCCCAATACTCAAGTGTACACCCCCCTCTAGAGCAGGGGTCGGCAACTTCTGGCATGCGCCTCGCCAGGGTAAGCACCCTGGTGGGCCGGGCCAGTTTGTTTATCTGCCGTGTTGGCAGGTTTAGCCGATCGCGGCTCCCACTGGCTGTGGTTCGCCATCCCAGGCCAATGGGGGCGGCAGGAAGCACCGCGGGCCAGGGGATGTGCTGGCTGTGGCTTCCCGCCTCCCCATTGGCCTGGGAGGGCGAACCGCAGCCAGTGGGAGCCACGATCAGCCGAACCTGCTGATGCAGCAGATAAACAAACTGGCCCGGCCCGCCAGGGTGCTTACCCTGGCAAGCCACGTGACAGAGGTTGCTGAACCCTACTCTAGAGGATAAACCCAAAATTGTACCATCTTGTGCTGCAAAGAGAACTATATAGCATAAGCTCATTGAAATTCACCCCCTCCCTCAGTGTGGAGGAAGATATTGCACAGCTTTTGTCCTCCAGTTATGAATTCCACAAACTGGTTTTAGGGAAAACAAAAACAAGTTTATTAACTACAAAAGATAGATTTTAAGTGATTTTAAGGGATAGCAAACAGATCAAAGCAGATTACCCAGCAAATAAAACAAAAATACCATCTAAGTTTAAGATACTAAAAAAACTGGTTACAAGTAGTAATTTCTCACCACAAATTATGTTTTAGGCAGATTGCAGAGATTCTTGAAGGCAGCTGCACTTGCCTGCAGTTTAAACCTTTAGATATTTCATTCACAGGCTAAATACCCTTCCAGTCTGGGCTCAGTCCTTTTCCCCTCATTCAGTCTTTGTTTCTTAGATATTTACAGCAGCCATCTTGGGAGGCGATTCAGTGAAGAACGAACCATGATTATGTCACTCCCCTGCCTTAAATAAGTTTTACATGTGGCAGGAATCTTTTGTCTTCCAGTGTGGTTCCCACCCCTGGCCAGTGGAAAAGTACTAGTATTATTCTTAGAGTCCAGTATCAGGTGACTTGATAAGGTTACCATGCAGCCATAACTCAAAGACTGTTTGCAGCATCTCCAGGAAGGCTTTCCCAGTGAAAGATTAGCATCTAAGACCTATTGTTCTTCCTAATTGCTGTTTCCAGACAGCAATCTAGACTGATTGCATTATGTCTAGTGGGCATTCCCCCAGTGTAAACACATTTTAATAGGTGCATAGATAATATTCCTAATTTCACATGCAAAAATAATAATGCATACAAATATTCAGTAAATAATAACCTTTCCAATGATATCACACATGCCCTATATTGCACAAAATACATCATAATTATGCCATACCCATAATAATATTACTATGAAGAATATGTGGCATAATGCCACAATGGTTTATATCATTTCAGCACATATATAGAAAGATTCATATGTCCAAAAGCAACAATCTTTGAAATCTTTTTGTAGCTTCCCATTTATATGTAGATGTAAGACCCAGAAACTTCTCCCAAGTAACATGTTGAAAACTTCAAAACTTCATTATGTCTGTTTATGATTAGCTTTATCTGGGAGCCCTTGCTTCATTGACACATAGATATAATCTGTTCTGTCTGTGGACAGTTCTATTATTGTGAATATAAATGCAATAATGGAAGAGTTATTTCTGGAGACAAAATTTTTAATCCATTAACTTTGCAAGTTTTTATTTTTAATCACTAGATTAGTTTTATGAATATATAATGGCAGGAGAATTTTTAGAATGCTAAAATTAACTAAAATATATGCCACAGTGGAAAAAATAAATAGAAAACTACAATGTTTTCCATTCTGAGTTGTATTATGTCACTTTCAGTGTAGCAAAGATCTTCCTAATGTGAAAATGTAATCCAGTGTTCAGTATGCGTATTATGGGTCCCTCTTCGGCTAGTCCCTAGAAGATAGGCCTACTGTAATGACCAGCAAGAGCTGTTTTTCCTGTATTTCAGATAATAAAGGCTCATGCTTTTAATGCTGGAGGTTCTAGATTTGGTATGCAGTGATGACTCATGATGTCAGTCATTATAAAAGGAAGATGGAAAGTTAATAACTTAGGTCATGATGCATCCTAGCAATCAAGGGAAATCCTCCATAGACTTGCAATCAACAAGTCTAATTAGACTCATAGACTTATACACTTTAAGGCCAGAAGAGATCATCGTGATCATCTAGTCTGACCTCCTAATTATTATTAATGTTAAATCAGAAGTACTAGATGGGAAATGGTATATTCCATCTTTTGGAAGTATGCTTGAAAGCATAATGGAGCAAAAATACAATTGAGATTAAAATGTATTTAATAGGATATTTAGAATAAATTGAATACTATAAAAACAACTGGAATGGCTCTGTCAATATCTAAATGAGTTATTGTTATATAGTGGGAATACAGGGATGACCTATCTGACATAATTTATTACAGACAATGATAAATACAACTTTGAATGAAACACTCTTTGGAGTGGAAGAAAGTTTAGATGATGAATACGGGAGCCATTCCTATGATTTGTAAAAGAAACATTACTAAAAATCCCCCAACAAATTATAACAAAGGAGAAGTTCTAGGCTGTCAAGTTGTCAGTCCAGATAGCATATGCCAGCAATGCCCCTCTGCCATATACATTGGCCAAACCGGACAGTCTCTATGCAAAAGAATAAGTGGATGCAAATCATACATCAAGAATTGTAACATTCAAAAAACAGTAGGAGAGCACTTCAGTCTCCCTGGACACTCAATAACAGACTTAAAAGTTGCCATTCTTCAACAAAAAAACTTAAAAAACAGACTTCAAAGAGAAACTGCAGAACTGGAATTAATTTGAAAACTTGACACCGTCAAATTAGGCCTAAATAAAGACTCGGAGTGGCTGGGTCACTACAAAAAATAATTTTCCCTCTGTTGATACACCTTCTTGTCAACTGCTGGGAATGAGCCAGCTCCACCTTGATTGAATTGGCCTTGTTAGCACTGACCCCCAACTTTGTAAGGCAACTCCCATCTTTTCATGTGCTGTGTATTTATACCGGCTTACTGTATGTTCCACTCCATGCATCTGATGAAGTGGGTTATAGCCCACAAAAACTTATGCCCAAATAAATGTGTTAGTCTCTAAGGTGCCACAAGGACTCCTCGTTGTTTTTTCTTTAATCCTCAGTTTCCAAACATGTTAGGCCACAGCACAGGTATACAGCAAGTGAAGCCTTCCACAGCTTCCTCTCCTCTTCAGCTCACCCTCTGATCTCCTCCCTTTAGTTTCTGTTCCTTGCACTTATAGATCCTCCCCATCACAAAGCCAATTACCTCCTTAGGCCAACAGTAATCCTCACCAGTAACAGGTTGTTTTATTCCAAGTGTGCCTGCAGCCTTCTCTGTGCTGCAGCAACCTCAGTGATTGGAGCCATAGTCAGTGCTGCACAATACTATAGATATGTACCCAAAGTTGTACTAAGAATGGTGTAACACATTGCTTGAGATTAGGGTGACCAGATGTCCCGATTTTATAGGGACAGTCCCGATACTTGGGGCTTTTTTCTTATATAGGCTCCTATTCCCCCCCCCCCCGTTCCAATTTTTCACACTTGCTATCCGATCACTCTATTTGAGATATAACTGTATTTAATAGGATAATCCAAATAGAGCATCATAACGCATATACCTGAGAGGGCAGAGTTGAGGATGCAAATACAAACATAACTTTGGACCAGACTCTGCCTCACCATTATGAGGGTCAATAGGAAAGGGGGAGAGTAAAAGAAGCCTTGTCGTCCAGCCCCATGTGGGTTGCCAAAGGGCTGAGCATATTGACAGTATGTGCACTCAATGGAGCACAAGGGCTTGTCTCTCCCATGTAACTTCTGGCTGGGGGAACAATTTTCACCCTGAGAAGGGGTATAGTGGCAGAGGGCTGTGCATTTTGCCTCCTGGTGCTGTCTCTTGAGTACAATGTCCCTCTACACAGAGCAGTGCCTCTCAGGCTGACTCGCTTGCCATCCACCTGACTTTTAAACACTTTAGTAGCATCAACCTCAAAGCCTTCAAAAATGGTCAAATTGGGTTAAAACCATATTTTAAGAAAATAATAAAATTTAGATTCTCTTTTATTTGTCTTGGTTTTTGATTCTTTGGGGTGCACATGGGTCATGTTTTCAAGTTTTTGTCCTGAAACTTAAAAACTTGTTTTAGAGGGATAGAAATTTACTTTTAATTTTTAATGAAAGCAGAGATCCTAACATAATCAAGTGTCCCCTGAGCTTTAAGGATAATATCAATATCATGAAACTCATGCTGAAATTGTGAGAGTTGGCAACACTGGTTATTACTTGGGGTATGTCAGAGGTATGTCAGTGCAGTCAGAGGTGTTGTGGCAGCACATTGTAGACATACCTAAACTAGTTTTGATCAAGCTAGCTGACTAAAAATAGCAGTGGAGCTGTGGCAGCATAGGCTGTACAAGGAACCTGTGTACTTACTTGAGTGGCTACGCCATGACGCCACCCATGTTACTGTAGCTTCACTGCTGTTTTTAGCAAGTGGGCTTGCTATGCCTACACATGCTTCAGCCATACTTCCTGTTGCACGCAGACATACGCTTAGTTGCACAATAAACTTAATAAAAGTTTTTTATGAATTTCTTCTATCTAATCTAAGTAATCTATCTATCTATCTGTGTTTTATATATAGCTATAAAAGGGGGTTAAAATGCTTCCAAGGTTTTTAGCTGTATTGATATAAATTCTATTGTATGAAAAGAAAATCGTTTTGTACACAATAATCTAGAAACAATACATGCACTATCTGGTGTGAGACCCTTTAACAGGGCCAGATGGAATGTTGAACTCTGTGTCTGTGGCTTTTGGAAAGGACAGTTGATATGTGAGAGGGAAATGGAGTCCATCTTTCCTGCTTTTATGGATGAATTGGGACACTGGAGGCCCACAGAAGCAGTTCAGAATATTTCCTGCAGGTTAAACCAAATAAATCCTCAGGAGGTGGCAACTGCAGAGCCAGGGTGCTACTGTTTCTGAAGTGGGAATGAGCTGCTGGGAAAGAGAAATCCTCTCCTGGGTGTGACAGAGAAGCCACTGAAAAGGAAAGGGGAAGAAAATGGGAGACAGTGTACAAGAGGAGGCTGCTGTGAATGACCTGCGAGTCCAGGCCTGGAGAACTACTTTGAAGAGACCCAGGATAATTGTAGTCATTCATTCTGTCACTGCTGCAGGGAAGGAACCACACTGCTCCAACTTTAATGACAGAGAAGGGAAGATGTAAGTTCATTGTCAGTGCTGAAATATGTTGCAGTGGCTGTAGCTTTTGGATATGTTTTTCAAACTGCTGCGCAGCAACTTGTTATTATGCATGTAAATAAGTAAACACTAACCACTTATTACTATACCTTTCCAACCAGTTTACAACAATCACTATTTTATTATCATTATTTATATTGCTTTGTTATTGGTCTGATTTGAAGATTAATTTTATACTTTGCACCCCACAATGGTTGCTTCTTCCTTCTTCGCAGTTAAGATTTCATATTGGAGTGATCGTTTGTGCTCATTTAATTTTCCAAAGTACTCAACCATATGTACTTACTAGCATGAAGCACTCTTTCTACCATAAATAACTGAAAATTAATTTTAGACTAAAAACATTTATAAATCCTGTTAGTCACTCTACACTGAAGTGGATTATTTGTTCTGTGTTTGTACAGCACCTAGCACATTGAGGATCCTTGGCAGAACCACAGTATAAATACATAATAGAACTATGCAAATTCCGTAACTACAACTGTGTTTTGTAAATTTTAGTTATGTAAGTGAACCTGAGATATACTTTTATCTAACGCACACATGCACCTCACACATATTTATCTTTATCTTATTGGTAACTTCTTCTGTCTCTTTTGTGTGATTTTTGTCCTCTTTCTCTTCATTTATGCACTCTGTTAAAATTCAATTCATTTTTTAAACCTAAAAAAAAAGTTAAACCAAATCAGTTAATAAATTGTCACAAATCAATCAATCAATTGTTGTTTATATGTTTGGGAGGAGGGTTTAGCCTTATTTACTTGCCAAGTTGTAAATTTCAGTGATTCAGGATGGGTCTCCGAGCTCCTAGTATGAATTAATGAGTCTTTATTGTAATGATATACCGTATCAGGAGCATGGACTGCTAGTCAGGGCAGCAGTTATACTGAAGTGGAGCTCCACTATATTAAATGTTAATATTATTAAAACTTAAGAAGGCAATGAGAATTCCTTTGCAATATGTTCCGTGAGGATCTAGAAGAGGTGACCTTCAACATGAAAAGCTGGTGAAATCAGGAAGTAAAATACGTGGATTTCTGTTTGATACCTGAGAAGCACGGCTCCCCAAAATGTCTCAGGATTATCTATTCAGAAGACAGAGGCAGTTCACACTACATCACCTCCTACATTAACTCCACTAGCCTTTCATCCAGAACTCATTTATCACTGGGCACTCTCACAGAATATACATTAGTGTACCCTTCCTTCCTCCCACAGGCTCTTCAGAAAAGCCCGACAGGTCTTGAGAAATTCCTCTGGTGTTCAGACATCTAAAAAGTGACCATTTAAAACAGGGGTGGGCAAACTTTTTAGCCGGAGGGCCATATTGAGTTTCTGAAATTGTATGGAGGGCTGCCTGTTTGGGGAGGCATAGCCTCCCCCTAACAGCCAGGCATGGCCCGGCCCCACCCCCTATCTGACCCCACTGCTTCTCTCTCCCTGACTGCCCCCTCAGGATTCCTGCCCCATCCACCCCTCCTTGTCTCCTGACTGCCCTTGGAACACCTGCCTGCCCCCGCTGCCCAATCCAACCCCTCCTCTCATCCCCGACTGCCCCCCCCGGGACCTCTACCCCATCCAACCACCTTCTCCCATGCTGAAGACCACCCCGGAACTCCTGACCACACCCCCACCCCATCTAACCCCCCCCTTTCTGACTGCTCCCACCAGGACCCCAACCCCCATTCAACCCCCCTGTTCCCCACCCTTTGATTGCCCTGCCCCCTATCCACACCCCACCACCCCGAACTCCTCTGCCCTCTATCCAACCCCCCTGCTCCCTGCCCCCTTACCGCGCTGCCTGGAGCACTGGTGACTGGCGGCGCTACAGCCGCGCCACCCAGAGCACCAGGACAGGCAGCAGTTCTGCAAGATCCCTGCCACCCAGAGCACTCTGCCGGCAGTGCGGCGAGCTGAGGCTGCAGCGAAGGGGGAACAGCAGGGGAGGGGCCAGGAGCCAGCTTCCCGGGCCAGGAGCTCAGGGGCTGGGCAGGAGGGTCCCACTGGCTGGATGTGGCCCGTGGGCCGTAGTTTGCCCACCGCTGATTTAAAAAGTGATGCAATATAGTTGTTCTGCTCATGATGTACCAATGTTTGTCTCATACTTCCAGTGTTCTTTTTGACCTAATCTAATTTTAATAATCCAATTTCTGTAGAATAGCCATAAAGAAAAACTAAGAAAGGCTGCCATAAAAAAGGAATAAGGTAAAAATAAAAAGTGTATAAATATAGTCTTAAGGGTCAAACTTAAATTCACAAAGTCATTAAAGTTCAAGGTTGAGGCTTAAAGTCTAGGCTGAGTGCACGTGATAGAAAACACATTGCTGGCATCTCTGGTTATTCATCAGAGGTAACTATAAGAACTGAGGCACAAGGGGACATTTTGTTTAGGGTGGAGTTTCAGGGATGCTTAGTTCTTTTTATGGGTTTAATTTAGACTATAATATTGTCATAAAGTAGTAGTAATATTTACTATAAAGAGAATTCTTCATATTTCTTTCAAAGCACTGTTCAAACATTTAACTTAATCCTCACAACACACATGTGAGGCAGATAAGTATGCATTATGCATAAAGAAACTCAGTCCCAGAGAGGTTAAATGATGCCCCGTTTACATGCAGTGAGTGAGAGACAGGATTAAGCTTAGAACCACTGGAAGGAGCTTTCAGGCACTCAGGGTGTGTCTAGACTACCGTAAAAGACCCCTGGCTGTCCCGGGTCAGCTGACTTGTGCTTGCAGGGCTTAGGCTGTGGAGCTCTAACATTGCAGCCTAGACCTTCTGGCTCAGGCTGGAGCATGGACTCTTAAACCCTGTGAGGTGGGAGGGTCTCAGAGTCTGGGCTCCAGCCCAAGCTGGAACATCTACACTGCAATTTTATAGCAGCTGTTCTGTGGGTCTTTTATCAGTGTAGATTTTCCCTTATTAACTTTTGGCTCTATGGAGGAAAGTTGTGGTGTTTATTTAAATAAACAGTATGTATCTAGCCGCTTTCTTTGCAAAAATAGCACTGACAATATAAAAGTGTGTAAGCCAGCTGCTGGAATTGAAAAGGTCAAGCAACTGTGTTACATATTTTGCCTTAGGACATTGAGTAGAAGCCCTCCAACTACACACTTTTTATATAAAATTAAACTAGTTAGTTTTGTGATCTCTCGGTAACCTTCCCCCTCTTCCAAATTTGGAGGCCAGTCCCATGCATAGTGCAGTGATTTTGATGGGACAAGATTTGGTTTCATTTCAACATGCGCACACATTCATGCACACACACAAAAAAATGGCCAGGATCCCTCTGTAATGGAATGGTAAACTGTATTATATTGTTCATCTCCTAGCTGGCACTTTGTGTAAATATCCTATTTAAATTAACCTTAGCCATACCTGGCAGAGCGTGAAAGGATCTTATGATGAACACATATGGTGTCTATAATGTAGCCAGTCCATATCTGGTACTGGGACATGACACCCTCAGAATTTTAAGGCAAGGGCTCACTTGCTTATACAATAACTAGGAACTTGGTCCTCCTTTGGTACAACAGTGCGTTCACTCATGATGTGCTCTGCCTTGGTAACTTCGGGGATTTTCTTTTAAATCTTTGAAGACAGACAAAACAAGGGTTCTGGCTCAATATTTCAGATTGAATTCATTCATGACCTGAGGCCATGTAAGTGCACAGTCCCACTTTTGGTCAACAGAATTACACACTGTGTACTTAGGCTAATCCCATACAGCTCTTTGAGTTATTCACTCTTGGCTGGTGGCAGTTTTGCTCCTGAAATTTTTAAATACACTAGCGCACACTTAAAACCATGTAAATGTTCACTTCAGGTATTGCAAACAATCACAATGTCAACAGCACAGTCTGTAATGCTTTTTTTACATTTTGCATCAGGCAAAAACTTTACAAACAAGTAATTAAATTCACTTAGAGGAATTCTGTGCATTTCTTGGCATTTCTTCTCTGAGTATAAGATTGCTTCCTAGAAGAAAAAAGTCAGTTTGCCATTCACATTAGGAATACTATCATTATCAACTCCCCTAGGATCAGGCCTCAAAACTGGAAATTCATACTGCTCTCTTAGGGTACGTCTACAGTACGAAATTAATTTGAACTTATTCTATTCGAATTTTCAGAAGCGATTTTATACATTCAGGGTTGTGTCCCCTCACTAAAGCGTGTGAATTCGGTGGAGTGCGTCCACAGTACTGAGGCTAGCATTGAATGTTGGAACAGTGCGCTGTGGGAAGCTGTCCCGCAGTCCCTGCCGCTCATTGGAATACTGGGTTAAGCTCCCAGTGCATGATGGGGCAAAAATATTTTAGCAGGTGTTTCTGAGTATGTGCCGTCACTTGCTCCTCCCTCCATGAAAGCTATGCCAGACGCCATACTGCCAGCAGTACGGTGCACCACTTGTCTCCTGTTACTATGAATCCACCCTGCATGTCCTCTCGTCTTTCTATCTACTCTTTTATCTAACCATTTCCTGCCTTTTCTTGGCTACCGTGAACCGAGCAGCACAGCTTCTGCCGCAAACTCTGCTCTCCCACTCTTGCATCACTAGCTAATTTTTACATGTTGTCTGTCCTGGGCTCCCGTGGAAGCTACAGAAGACAATAATTTCCTGCCATTTTTTCGGCCATCGTGAACAGAGCCTCCGCCGCAAACTCTGCTCACGCTTCTGCCGCAAACTCTACTCTCCCGCTCTTGCAGCTCTAGCGAGCTTCCCGACTCCATGAAAGCTACAGAAGACAACCATTTACCACCTTTTTTTGGCCATCTTGAACCAAACAGCTCTCCTACGTTTTGCACCCTTTTTCCAGGATTACCCGTGCAGGTGCCATAGCATGGCAAGCATGGAGCCCGCTCAGATCTCTGCTGCAGTTTTGACTATTGTAAATACCACACGCATTATCCAGCAGTATGTTCAAAACCGTGCGAGGAAGCAACAATAGTGCGATTACTATACTGATGAGGACATGGACACAGACGTTTCTAGAAGCACGGCATATGGCGATTGGGAGATCGTGGTGGCATTGGGCCAGGTTCATGCCGTGGGACGCCGATTCTTGGCCTGGGAATCAAGCACAGACTGGTGGGATGGCATAGTGTTGCAGGCCTGGGATGATTCCCAGTGGCTGTGAAACTTTCGTATGCATAGGGCCACTTTCATGGAATTTTATGATTTGCTGTCGCCTGCCCTGAAGCGAAAGACACCAAAATGAGAGCAGCCCTCACAGTTGAGAAGCGAGTGGCCATAGCACTGTGGAAGCTTGCAACACCCAACAGCTACTGGTCAATTGGGAATCAGTTTGGAGTGGGCAAATCTACTGTAGGGGCTGCTGTGCTGCAAGTAGCCAACACAATCATTGACCAGCTGCTATCAAGGGTAGTGACTTTGGGAAATGCGCAGACCACTGTGGATGGCTCTGGGGTTCCCTAACTGTGGCAGGGCAATAGATGGAAGGCATATCCTTATCTTGGCCCCGGCACACCAGGGCGGCCAATACGTAAACCACAAGGGGTACTTTCCATGGTGCTGCAAGCACTGGTGGATCACAAGAGACGTTTCCCCGACATCAGTGTGGGATGGCCAGGAAAGGTGCATGACACTCGCATATTCAGGAACTCTGGTCTGTTTGAACAGCTACAGGAAGGGACTTACTTCCCAGACCAGAAAATTACTGTTGGGGATGTTGAAATGCCTATAGTTATCCTTGGGGACCCAGACTACCCCTTAATGCCATGGCTCATGAAGCCGTACACAGGCAGCCTGGACAGTAGTAAGGAGCAGTTAAACTATAGGCTGAGCAAGTGCAGAATGGTAGTAGGCTGAGCAAGTGCAGAATGTGCTTTTGGACGTTTGAAAACGCGCTGGCGCAGTTTACTGACTCGCTCAGACCTCAGCCAAACCAATATCCCCATTGTAATTGCTGCTTGTGTGCTCCACAATATCTGTGAGAGTAAGGGGAAGACGTTTATGGTGGGGTGGGAGGTTGAGGCAACTCGCCTGGCAGCCAATTTCGCACAGGTGATTAGAAGAGCACAGCAGGGCGCGCTGCACATCAGAGAAGCTTTAAAAGCCAGTTTCATGACTGGCCAGGGTATGGTGTGACAGTTGTGTTTGTTTCTCTTGAAGTTACCCACCCCCTATATATATGAAAGGAAATAGTCAAAATTGTTTAAAAAACTGTTCTTTATTATTTGTTGCACAACACATTGAGAGAAATCAGAAGGTAGACCAGGGGAGGCGGGGTATTAGGTGGGTGGGGGTGGAGGAGGAGGGAAGGACAAGTCCAGAAACCAAATCAAAAGTTTGCATATGCCAGCTTTCTGCTGCTTGGGCGATCTTCTGAGGTTGAGTGTGTGGGTCCCTGTAGCCTCCCCGCTCGTGTTCTTGGGCATCTGGGTGAGGAGGCTATGGAACTTGGGGAGGAGAGAAGGCAGTTATACAGGGGCTGCAGCAGAAGTCTGTGGTCTTGCTGCCTTTCCCGCATTAGATCCACCGTACAGCGAAGCATGTCAGTTTGCTCCCCCATGAGCTTGACCATAGCGTCCTGCCTGCTCTCATCACGTGCATCCCTCCTCTCTTCATGTTCTTGTAATGCTTTAAGGGACTCCGCAATTGTTTGCCTCCATGCATTCTGCTGGGCCCTATCAGTGTAGGACGACTGCATGAACTCAGCGAACATGTCATCCTGAGTTTGTTTTCCCCACCTTCTAATCTGGACCAGCTTCAGGGACAGTAGATAGGGGCCTTGTTGAAACATTTGCACCTGTGGGAGGAGAAAAAGGGAAGATAGTATTTTAAAAGATAGAAAGGGACACTTTGGTGTGAGTAAGCCATCACACACAGCCGGGCAACAGAATTCAGCTTGCAGGCAGCCTAGGGGTTCTGCTTCTTCTACATTCATTTCAATGCTTTCAAACTGCTGGGCCCCCTTTCCCATAGCAAGCAATGCCTGGTGGGTTTGCCATATAAAAAGAGGGCCTGTGGGCTATCTGGGATGATCGCTTCACATAACGTCCCCCGCCCCCCCCCCACACACACACACACTGCATGGCTCCGATGAGCCTCTGAGCAGGGATTAGCCCTTTAAACTAAACGTGGACAGCCCAGCACGGCTGGGTTCCACCCCCTCCCCCAACCTTCTCCACGGTCATGGTCCAGGAGCCTGCCTTGGGAGTGGGGGGAGGCTATTGGCTCCAGTGTTAAGAATAGTTCCTGGCTAGGGGGGAAAACGGATTCCCCACTTGCCGCCTGTGCACTCTCATCCTCCTCCTCCTCCTCCCCTTTGTCCTCCAATGATTCTTCTTCCTGGCTCCATGCAACTCCTCCCTTGCACATGTCCACGGACAGTGATGGGGCAGTGATGGCGTCACCCCCCATAATTGCATGCATCTCATGGTAGAAGTGGAATGTATTGGGCTGTGACCCAGAGCGCCCGTTCGCCTCCCTGGCTTTTTGGTATGCTTGCTTGAGCTCCTTCATTTTTGTATGACACTGCTCTGTGTCCCTGGAGTAGCCTCTTTCTGTCATGGCCCTGGAGACTTTAGCGTACATATTTGCATTTCTTTTTTTGGAACGTAGTTCTGCCATAACAGATTCGTCTCCCCAACGTGCGATGAGATCCAGTACCTCACGTTCAGACCATGCTGGAGCTCGTTTGCGAATCCGGGACTGCATGATCTCTTGTGATGGTGGACTCTGCATGGTTGCCTGTGATGGTGGACTGCGCTGATGGTCACCAAACAGGAAATGAAATTCAAATGTTCCCGGGGGTTTTCCTGCCCACCTGGCTAGTGCATTGGAGTTGAGCGTGTTGTCCAGACCGGTCACAAGGGAGCATTCTGGGATAGCTCCCAGAGGCCAATAACGTTGAATTTTGTCCACAATACCATTAATCCAGGATTGTGATTTCGATTTAAGTGATACGCCACTTGCCAAGGTGGAGTACAGAAATCTGATTAAAGAGCCCTTTACATTGAAAAAATTGGTTTGGTTGTGTGGACGGGATTTTTTTTTTTTTTCCGAATTAACTTGGCTAATTCCAAAATAACAGACTAGTGTAGACCAGGCCTCAGTTGTAAGAAATTATATTAATACTATTATGTTTCTGAAAGTGTTTATTTCTTATTTTTGTTGCCTAGTACTACATACTAAGTGTGCACCCAGACATAGTCATGTTGGTGACCTAAGAAGCTAGGAACAAATACTATTTTGTTCCTCTTTAAAATATAATTTTACACGAAGTTGGAAAAATATAATTTCATTCAATATTTTTGTGGCAGTTTTTTCCTTTTGTCTTTCTTCTTTTAGACTGTTGTATCAAATAACAGAACATGTGATAACTAGAACAAATAGAAGAAACTGAAGTTCAGGAAAAGGTTCCTAGATACAAATTCCAGTTCTACTGAAGATTCCAATTTATTAAAATTATATCCATCCTACATTAGTGACATCAGTGACAACAGACAAATCCTGCTCATTTGACTCATGCAACTAGTCCCACTTAAGTCAAGGAGACTGTGTTGATGAATAAAGCAAATAAGATTTAGCCCAGAATGTGCAGTGAATCTTATATTTCCTATCATTCTTTTATGAGAATAACTTCAGTTAAATCGCCCATCTTTTTCAGTTTCCTGCAATATAATCCTCTGTCAATATCTCCTGAAAAGAGAAATGTAGTTCACACAATCAACTCTTATCCCCATGTCCTTTCTCTCCATGTAGTTCTGTAATGTATGCATCATGACATCTCACCTCCCATAGGATCTTCAGTGAATCCAAACCTGATCTAAGAAGTTTTTGCAGAGTCCAGAAGTCAAGAATATTGAAAAAAACAAACTTTAAAATGACAACTTCAGTAAGAAACTAGCTTCAGCTGCTAAATGAAAAAGGCATTGATGCAAGAATTGTGAGGTGCTGTCAACACGCTATAACAATTTACTTCACTGTATTTAATCTGTAAGAAAGGTGAAAGAGAGATGCAGTTGAAATTCTCACATATAGAAAGAAGTGCCTTCTGAAGAACCACTACGGAAAACCAGCTAATGCTCGCTGAAGTCCAAATCCAATTAGACTAAAATTTGGTCCCAACTATTGAGTCCAAAATTCCATGTTCTGCTTCAGGGTTTTTTGTGATGTGATAAATAATTTTGGGAGAAATATGCTATCACGAGCTTAAAATTTAACAGGCAAATTAATGATGAGCTGATTTTTAAAATGTTGTGTATTGAAATGCAAATCATTTCATATTCTCTTCCTCTCTGGATGCCTTAATTCTTTAAAAAGAAAATTAAAGGTTGTTTTTCACTTTCATTGGGACGACTGGCCAAATTCTGCTGTCGCTTACAAAGTTTCAACTTCATTAATTTTAACAACGCTTCATTGGTTGAGTATTTATAATGGGATACAAACCTCTAAAAGTTCAGTCCTGCTGGGAAATGTCATATCCGTGAATTTTGAGAGGGTTGAAATTCCTTGAAGCAGATTCTCTAGTGGATTACAGACATGGTTTAAAAGCCCATTATTAAATATAGCCAGTTTCATCTTATCTGATCCATGAAAATACTGTTTTTGACCATAAAATAGCTGTGGTTATAGTAATAAGAGAAGTTATTTTCAGCACTGGGCCAAGATAACAATAGCACTATCATGTGTTAATGCAAGATAACATTTTGTCATCACTGTGTGCAGTGCATAGAAATAATTATATCTGAACATAGCATCTGGAAGTCTTTTTTTTTTTTTTTTGGTGAAATAATCTGATTCTCATTGTTCACGATTAAGATATTGAACCCATATCTAATTAATGCGGGGAACAAGCAATGGTGATAGATAATTTTATATGTACATCTGCTAAAACTGAAAAATCGGATTTTTTTTGGTCAGATGCACAGAGACTTGCATGCAATTCCCAACATAACTTAGACTGTGATAAAAACGTATTTTGCTGACATTAAAAATGGAGATTTATTATCAGTAAGTAAAAGGCAAAAAGAAAACAGGTTATGAAAAAATGTCCCGAGTCAAAGCAGGCCTACTACAAAATGTTACTGCAATCACACACGTTCATATAAACTGTGGACGTGGTTGTATTGTTTTCTTGCACTGTGTTACAGTAACATATGCATTGTAGGTGAAACTTTCCCTGTGTGGAAAACTTGTGCAAAGCCCTGTGTGCCACATAGGCCCCATGGTGATGCTCTTGGAGGGTAGGGGGGAAGGTGGTTGTAGGCATACCAAACACATAGGAAGGTCTCCATACTGATAACATATACAGACATAGATACTGTGCTGGTCCTAAATAGGCTGATGAAGAGCAGAGTATGGTCATTGGATTGGGAAAATGGTCCAAAACCCACAGATGGACAACAAGAAATGGTATGCTGGAACAACAGCTGCAGAAGGGCTGCATGGCAGCGCTATGTCCTGCTTGCAGATATGTGGGTGGTGAATTCTGTCTCCTCAACACCTTGAAGCTCCCTACACAAAGTGCAATTATTCAGGCTTTGTGCAAGGGGCAGAGCAGGGTAGACTTTCTTCTCATGTCTATAGAAGGGTCACAATTACTTTTCACTTTGGGAAATTGGATTCCTGAGAAGGTGGGTCTCTAGCTTTGAAAACTGAAGCCCTTCAGATTCCAAATTAAGTGAATTTGAATATTTTGGGGGTCTGAAAATGTTTGTCTAACTTGTTAGAGTTGATTTTCAGTAACTCTTGGAACACCGAACAAGTTCCAGAGGACTAGAAGAAAGCTAATGTGTCAATATTTAAAAAGGGTAAACAGGGTGATTCAGGTAATTATAGGCCTGTCAACCTGACATCAGTTTGGGGCAACATAGTGGAATGACTGATATGGGACTCGGTTAATAAAGAATTAAAGGAGAATGATAAAATTAATGCCAATCAGGGAGCTGACACCTAGATTAGCACAAGCAAGTTTTGTCATACTGGAGGCAGGGTTGTGTAACAATGTGACTTGCTATCCTGACAACCATCAGATAGGTCTCAAAATGTAATTGTAACTGGGGGATCATCATGAAGTGGTTGTGCTTCTAGAGGAGTCCCAAAGGAATTGGTTCTTGGACTTAAAATATTTTTGTATTCAATGACCTGGAAGAAAACAGAAAATCATTATTGATAAAGTTTGCGATGACACAAAGATCCGGTGAGCAGAAAATAATTAAGAGGACAGTTCACCGATACAGAGTGATCTGGATCTCTTGGTAAGCTGGGTGCAAGAATATTGTATATGTTTCAATACATGTAGGAACAAAGAATGGGATGGGTATGCTATCCTGGGAAGCAGTCACTCTAAAAATAAGGCTTGCAGGTCACAGTGGATGATCAACTGAATATCAGTATAACACTGTCACCAAAAGGGTTAATGTGATCCTTTGAGGTATAAACAGTGGAATATAGAATAGGAATAGGGAGGTTATATTACCTCTGTATTTGGCACCTGTGTGACCATTACTGGAATACTGTGTCCAGTTCTGGTGTCCACAATTCAAGAAGGATGCTGAAGACTGGAGAGGGTTAGAAAACATACCTTATGATGAAATCCATATATTTAGCTTAACAAAAGAAAACATTGGTGGGGAAATGTGATAAGAGGTTCTTCACTCTAGCAGACAAAGGTATAACTTGATCCAATGGCTGTAGAAACTAGACAAAATCAGACTGGAAATAGGTGCACATTTTTAACAGGTAAGGTTATTAACCATTGGAATTAATTACCAAGGGTTGTGGTAGATTCTCCATCATTGTAAATGTTTAAATCAAGATTGGATTTAAAAAAAAAAGATATTCAAACAGGAATTAATTCAGGCCTGTGTTCTGCAGGAAATCTGATGATCACAATGATCCCTTCTGGCCTTATTTTTTAACTGTTGTGCATTTCTGTACTCCCTGGGTTCATCCAGATGGCACAAGGACCCAGACAATGTGAGAAGCTCTTTACTGTATTTCTTGCATAGTTGAAACCACATACCTTATTTAAATAATAAACACATGCACACATGAGAGTAATCAGCACAGCAGCTCTAATTCTTCTGTAATTGGTGTTTCATTGTCACAGCACTTTGTTTTTGTTTAAATGGAAATTTTATGCCAGTGACTAGGGAAATATCATTCACCTTTTCTACCCATTTTAGAATGTATTGCGGTACTGGCAGATTCCCAGTTCAACACAGAGAGATAGTGAAGTGAAAAATCTCGTACATTTTCCTCATGTAGTACACATGTACTCCAAAGAAATGGGTCATAAAGTTTTTAATGAATCTCATCTTTAGTTACAAACCTTTACAGTTAATGTCCCTTGTTGCTTGAAAACTGTCTTATTAATACATTATGTCGGAAGTATAATCCCTTCCTGGCTTTTGAACAAATTATTCGCTGAAGGGAATGAATTAAAACATTGCTGGGGAAAAAAATCTGCTCTATAAGCTGCCCAGATGTCTAATGCATTACACCTGATTAATAGGGCTATCTATAGCACTGAAAACTTTAGGCTATGTTGTTAGACATGGTTTTGTTTCATTTTCAGCAGGTCAGTCTACTACCTCAACTATAGTAGTTATCCATTACTGCCTGTGATTGTGTTGACCCTCAGGAAATACAGCTGCTGACATCCAAAGGAGGAGATGACCTGTTCATAATCTAATGGAAATACCTTTTCCCCACTTCACACATAAATTAAGAAGAAAGTCAAAATAAAGGTGGCTGAGGCAGACAGGCATCTGATAAAGGTCAAACTTTCAGAGATTTTTTTTTTACTACAAATATGGCAAAAGCAATTACCATGTATTTTTTTTTTACCATTGTCTACTCAATGACAGATGCCCAGGCTTCCTCTGTGACCAAGCTTCTTGTGTAAGGGAGTGTTTGTTATTGTAAAATGTCACAACAAAGATGAATAATGGAGCAGAATAGCACACTGTTCATGTTTGTATTTTGGATAAAAAGTTTACACATTCCAGCATTAAATTTTGTCAAAAAAATAAAGATATCCAGGGGGGCTTTTACACAGTGTAGTATTTACTAATTTTCTGAAAAATGTTTTAAATCAGTATTTTTTTCCAAACAGTCTGGGACATATGGACACGTCTATCACTTAAAATGTAGTAGTTGTTATTTTTTCTGACCTGCTTCCCCTACAAACGCACTGTCCCTTCAAAATCGCTGACAGGAACTGTTTGATAGAAATTCTCCGCCAAAAAGGGTTTCCTATGAAGTTTGATTAATATGCAGAGCTGGTTGAAAAACAAAATTCCAGTCCCATGGATATTCTGAGATTTCAAAATTTTGTTTTGTCCCGAATCAGAACAAAAAGTAGATATCTCTGATTTACTTTTTTATTTATTATTATTATTATTTTATTTTATTTTGCAAACTGGAGCAGAATGGAAAAATTTGACTTAAAGCTGTTTTTTTTTTCAAAAATACTGAGTTGAAAGTGGACATTTTCCTGGAACTGAATAAGTTTCAGTGAAACTCTTTTGAGGAGAAAGGGGAAGAGAGAGAAGGAAAAGCCTATTGCCTTGTGATTAGGGCACTCAACTGGCATATGAGACCAAGAGTCAAGTCCTTGCTCTACCTGATTCACACTCTCAATATCTCCTGTGGGAGCTTAAATAATTGAATGTTCAGTGATACAGAGAGACTGACTCTATAGCCTGGTACTTAGGGCACTCATCAAGTCCCTGCTCTGAGTCAAGTAAAGCAGTTACTTGAAACTGCATTTCCTACTTGCCAGCTGAGTGCCCTGTCCACTGGGCTCTTAGATATTTTGGGCTCTCTCTCTTTCAAGAGAGATTTTTATGAAAATTTCTAAAAGGTCTCTGTTTTCTTCCAGTGGGGAATGAAAACTGATCCTGAAACCTCAAACATTTTTTTTGAAATGAAGTTCTTTTTCTGGCCAGTCCTGGTTTCAACCTTGATTTGATATGATCAAAGTATCTTATAATATATAACCAAAATAATGTCAAAATGAGAAACAAATTGGGTGAGGTAATATCTTTTATTGGACCAACTTCTGTTGGTGAGAGAAGTTGTGTCCAATAAAAGATATTACCTCTCCTATCTTGTCTCTAAAATCCTGGGACGGACACAGGTATAAATACACTACACACAATGTCAGAATGAAACATTTCAACCTTATCTAAATAAACTGGCAATAATTCCCTGCAGAATTGACATTTTCTGATGGAAAAATGTTCTGTCAGGTTTTTTGTTGTTTTTTTTTTAACCAGCTCTACTAATATGTGACTATAGAGTGGGGACAGGACAAGGTCTTTATTCTACAAGGTGCTGTAAAGGTTACTGTATAATGGTGCCTGCCAGCCAGTTATATCCAAGAGCTCTTGATTTCACTTGAAACAATGACAAATGGAAATGTTAACTCTTGTGACAATGGGAAAAAGCAACAGCATGGTTGTGACATACAGAAAGAATGTCCATTTCTCTGTTGTGATGCCATTTTTTACTGCAATGGTCTAATGGTATTCTGGGGAGAGGTATTGATAAATCCCAGCTTCGCATAAAGGAACTTTGTGCAAGCAGTCTTCTTCCCTTTTGCATGGCCTACACAAGGGCAAATGACAGTATCAGCCCTCTGAGTAGTCCCACTGCCACCCCCCTACTTCACCAGTATGGGGAGCAGCGCAGATGCACCACGGTGATTCTCCATAACAGCCTTTAAATCACAATCTAGCTCTTAATAATTAACACTGTTTTATGGGACTAGCAACTTCTCTATGCTCTCTAAAGCATCCTGTTGGTCCAAGATGAGAGACTTGGCTGTATACCAAGAATGAGTTCCTTTTGTTATGTTGTAATCACTAGCAAGGAAAAGTCTCCACATTTTGATTGCTGATGGGTGAACTAGATGACATCAAAGAAGAACTTTATGGTGTCAACATGTGCCCTCCCTCACAAAAAAGCCCTCTCCCCCACAAAAAACTCCTCAACTCTGTGCCCAAAATGTAAACCTTTTTTGAGTTCCAAAAACAGTTTTTCTCCATTTTGCACATAGGTTTTCCCCTTTCTATCCTTTCCACCTGAAGACTCCAGATATAACCAGAACCAAAAATACAAAAGAGGGTCGTATGGCTGTGGGTGACCCAGGGTGGTGGGAGCATGTTCAGAGAGAAGGTATGTAAGGGGAAGACTTATCATGTCCTTCTCTCCACGAAACCTCGCATATTAGTCTGAGGGACCCCAAATTCTGTTTGCATTATACACTAAATGACACTGAAACCAAAGCATTTCAGTTCACCTTGTGGTAAATGGCACCAATCTGTATTACAATATATTAGCTTACTGCAGTGGCTCACTACTACTCTACATCTGAACAGGAAACTTTGAATGATAACCAGAGAACAACATTCTGCACAGTGCACATTAACATTATACTGCTGAAAAAACAGTGAAGTTACAGTTTGCAGACTGAATAATGCCATGTTTATTCCTCCGGGTCCATGTTTTAATATGGATTACTGTATCCATCTCTATTTTTTTTACTAAGAGGTGAAAGAAAAATATTTGTCCCATTAACCTTGGAAACTGAGCACACGCATGCGCGCGCACACACACCACTTTCATTTTCAGCTAGCAGCAAAAAATGGACCTTATGGTACATCATAAAGAAAGACTTTTATCTGGTGAAATAAATTTATAAGATGTTCTAAATGTCACTCCTTAGATTTTTTGCAAACAAAATTACATCTCTCATTTTAGATATTTTGGGTCACTCTGTTGTTAAATGGATTTTTTAAGGGGTGACAGTAATAATGAATAGGGAATGTTATATACATTGTTCCTTAATTCTTTTGCATTTCTCTGACATGTCTAAATTCTTGGTCTTTTTTGCTTTATAATTGCTTGAAATCCTATCAGCATGAATGTTTATAGTTGCATATTAATTTGTAGGTAACACTGATTATTTGGAGAGCAGCATGTTAAGAAAGGCATTGGGCTAATTATTTCTCTCACCAAATCTACATGCATCCCCTGATCCCTTCAGACACCACAAGTTCACATTTTCTTGGTGGAGTTAGTAATCTCTGATAAACATTCACAAGCTAGCTGAGGACAGATCCCGGAGGGCTCAGTCAGTTCACAGACTTTCTGTTTGTCTAGTTTGACTTTGCTGATACTAACAAGAATTCAAGCTCTTAGCACTGGTAAATGTGATACCAGTCTAACTTAGGCCTATATGCCAAAGTGAACCAAGATACTTTTTATACAGAACAATTATGTATATTAAAAAGAAATAATAATCTGTAGCTTTCACAGTAATGTCTCGTGAGTACAATTCTTATTTTCTTGCATCACAGTAGTCTAAACAGTGGAGTATTTATGCAATAATTAGGGATTGTAACTCAATTGTGCCTGATAGAAGCTGCAGCTGAATTGTAAAAGAATGTACTGGTAAGTCTACACTGCAATAACAAGCCTGTGCCACCGAGTCTGAGCCTGTATCACCTGACTCGGCTTGCCAGGCTTGGGCTGTGGGGCTATAAAATTGCAGTGTAGACATTTGGGGCTCAGGCTAGAGCCTGGGTTTTGAGACCCTGCAAGATCTGTTACAGCCCTGCAGCACAGGACAGCTGCCCCGGGCCAGCTACAGCCATGCCATGGGTCTTTTATCACAGTGTAGACATACCCTAAGGGGCTTATACTAAACTTCAGTTCATGCTGTTTCAGTAATACATTCTGATTAAAACTGCACAAATTTTGACTCAACATTATAGAGGACTATTAATCAGTCTTTAGGTAAGTTTGAGTTACAGTTGCAAATGTGTTGCATTCTGTCTTTTTATTTATTTATTTATTTATTTTTATTTTTATTTTTATTTTGCATTAACAAAAACATCATAATAGCACAAGATAATTTCTCAGTACCCGGACACCTGTAAAAATATCAAGGCAGCTCTTTGCTTTGTATTTAAAATTTCAAGCTAGGTTGGTTGGGACTGGTCATCTGGCTAAAATCCCTGGGTCGATGGGGGTCCTGCATGTGGAAGACTTTCAGAGTATAGCTCATGTATAGATTTTTATTTTGATTTTTCTGTGGTTTACGGCTGGACATTGGTAAATTGAGAAGAAAAGCCAATGTTACAAGTAGCACATTGCTAACTGTTCAAAAAGACAATACAGCTTGTTGATTTCCCCCCAGATATTGACAGCAATAATCATAATAGATCATAGCAGTAGACTCCAGTATCATATCTCCAACAGAACGTAGCAGGTTGTATCATAAATAAATGGTATAGGATGTTACGGAGTGTTATAAATGAAGCAGCACCAGCAGCTGCAAACACAGCCATGTATAACAGAGGGTTACTTTTGCTGCACTGACAGATGATCACATAATTCCCTTAAAACTGTTCATTCCGTATGAGTAAACCTGTTGTGTTTAAACATTATTTCAGTCCTAACTCTCTTACCTGCTCTAGTAACACTCACATGAGTTTTGTACTTTGGATAGAGAAGTTTGATCTTCTTGACGTGATATTATTTATTCTACCTCTTGCTATAGTTCCAGAGGGAATCTCTCTGCACATGGAAAATCACGTTTGAAATTAACAAGTTCCAGTTTGGCAGAAAGAGTCTCAAGACAGGCTTAGTACAAGAGTAGATTGTTAATGTGTATAAGATGTTTTAAGTATTGAGTAAAATAACATTAGAAGCCAAGGATAAATAAATATAAAGGGGAGGGGGGAGAAACACTTTGGATCATGTAACCATATTGGAAGATAAGTGTGGATTGTTCAGTTATTTAAAGTCTGAAACTTTGTGCTTAGTATACATGTTAATTTGAGTGGTTCTTCAAAAACACAGAGGAAATAAACGATAGCTATAGTTTTTAAAGTTACGTTTTTATTTATTTTTAGTTTAGAGAACAAGGTAAAATATATTACATAAAACACCATTACAGCACATCATGATAGCACCAGCCACATCTATTTACCATGTCACTTTTAATATAATTCGATTTGACATAAAGACACATATTTATTATCTTGCCTCTGCCTCCCAGTCTGAATTTCTTCCTTAATGGATTCAACTGCAGCAGCCATTGTACCCAAAATGCAAGAATTGATCAGTCTGTTCTTCAGATTCCCGGTGGGACTGACCTTAATTAAAGAGAGCATAGCAGTTCTGCGCAGACAATGAAGGGCTCAGTTTCACTGCTAGATGGACCCATACAAGTGCATGTTTCTGTAACCTGACTGATCTGTCAATTTAGATCAGTAATGCCAGATACCAGAAGGGCAAGACTATCAAGTAAATTACAAAGATATCCTCGAGCCACAAATTTATCTTACTGTCTAGCACATATGGCTAATGACCTGGTAATTCAGCTATGGAGAAGTAAGGACATGGCATGTGGACCTGATAGACACAACTATCCATGGAGAGTCATTTCTAATTTATTCTTAAATTAAACACACCTTTTTTCAGTTTTGTTAACGGCAAAGATTACAGACCTATTCTGAATGGGCTAGATGAGAATTCTTCCACCTGACACACTTCAGGAGTACTAACTGATTTTTTTTAAAAAAGCATGTAAGTGACTTAAGAGCCTACGATCTGATCTATTCTACATATGTCAACCTAACTGTAAGCATCTACACTAAAATGTGGCTCCAATCAAAATAACCTGCCCACTACACTGACTTAATAACTCCACCTCTGTGAGAGATGTAGCGCTTAAGACGATGCAGTTAGTAATGCAATGTTTGTATAGACACAGCATTGCTTACGTTGACTGTTGCTGCCTGTGATGGCTTGAACTCACCCTGCACTGGACAGCAAAGGGTCAACCCTTCCTTGTGGACTGAGTAAGCCCTGCCCCCACGGCTCTACTAGGCATGCCCCAAGTGCAGTACCAGTATAAAAGCGAACAGATCAGCTCAGTCTTGAGTCTGATTGTTGCAGGCTCCAGCCTTGGAGCTGCTGCAGACTCCGACTGTGTAAGCCAGAGGTTCCGAGACCTCGGCAGATGCCCCAGTACCTATAGACACCCCACGGACTTTGGAGCTACCGGGAACAGCCCAGGCAGAGAAACCCAGGAACCCTGAAGCCACCCAGACCATGGATGCAGGAGTCATGGTAGGAAGTAGCCCAGGGGAGGGACTAGCCATAGTCCTGAGTGTAATTGGCATGTTGTGACTGGATCCCTGCTGACTCAATGGCGAATGCACTTGTGGTTATCAGGGCCCTGGACTAGGACCCAGTGGAGCAGCAAGGGTCCAGGTCCCCCTACCCTGGTTGCTACCTGCCTCCTGGTTGCTGCCCACCATCTTATTGACTCTGGCCACTAGACCCTACTGCTCTGCGAATCAGGCCCACCCTATTGATTCCGGCTAGTAGGCCTTACTGCTCTGGGAATCTGGGCACCCTATTGACTCTGGCTACTAGTCCTTGCTGCCAAGGGTAACCCTATTGACTCTGATCCTTAGGTCTCATTGCCTCGAGAAAAAGGACAGTTTGAGGGCCAGAGTGAATTCACCCCAGACTGGACAGGAACCCCCACCCCATCATATTGCTTTTCAGAATCCATTCCACAATGCCCCACACTGGCAGTTAATTCAGTGCAAGTTTGCATGGTGAGTATGCACACTGCTGACACAAACAGCATAGTGTGGATGTGTAAAACTGAGTACATTACTGTGGTGGCTGTATAACGACTTTACTTAGGTTGACTTAATAGTCTAGTGTAAATTCTCTGTCTATTTCAAAAGTGACTTAGAAACCTCTGTCTCACTAAAAGTCAACATGCCTGTGTCTCCCTGTTACTTTTTAAAATTTTAAAATTTTACCACTCATTCCTTTTTATTTATTTTATATGCAATTATATGTTTGTTTTATTGTTAGCAAAAATGTCCTGTGCATTAAATTTTATTTATTAAATTTTTAAATTTTTTTAATGTATTACTTACTAAAATAATTTTGATTTATGTGTAACTTGCTTGAAAATGTAAAAAAAAAGATAATTGCTTTATCTTACTTAAACAGGGAGTTCATTAAAGGCAGACAGTTTCAAAAATACTTGTATTTAATCATGATAGTACACTATAGATATGTGTTTATAGATGTATCATTACTTGAAATCTTTTGTTGGGCTCCAGTCCTCACATTCCACTTTTCCAGTGATCTAGTACTTATTTACTTACCTCACAGTGTTGAAAAGATAAATTAATTGGTGTTTATGCAGCAATTGGAAGACTTAGTCGAATATAAATTCTAAATAGTAGTTGTTGTGCTAGGATGAAAATTAGAAGCTGCATGGATTTGCCTGCTCAGAGCTTACTGATAGTGTTAGATGTAGCTATCACAGCCTCACATATGAATTATTCATAGAATATCTTCACTTTTAATGGACTTTTTAGGAAAGGGGTAGGGACTATGATTTGGCTCATTTCAGAGATGAATCTAAATGAGTCCAGAGGGAGTCTAAGTTGTTTTAATGTAAACCTTCTTCTAGTGCCAGTTTAGACCTTCTCTACACCCTCTACTCCTGGGGAATTTTGCATCACTGTGCATGCGCAGAATTCATGTCCCCCACAGATTTCTTTGCTTCCCCACAGAAAAATAGCTTTTGATGGGAAAACAAAGGGAAGCTGCAAAAGCGGTCATGCTTCTCTCCCCAGCAGCACAGGCAGGTTGGATCAGGTGCCTGGAGCAGCCAGTGGAGACATAAATCTCCGCCGGGAGGTGGAGGGCTGGGCAGTCATGCAATTGAGAGAGAGAGACCCTCTGTCCCTCCCGCTCTCTATTGCAGAAAGCTCGGCGTGGAAGGGCAGGGCTTCAGGATGTTTCTGAGAAGGTAGGCACAGGGAAGGCTCTGTCCCCTCAGACAGAGCAGAATGTAGCCACCTGCATTCTTTGTGAATTGTTCCCATTGCCTTTGTAAATTCCCCCAGGAGTATAAAACAGATGTAAAACTTTTAAGGCTCCTTCACTTTGCCAGAGGGGTGTAAAGGACAGTATGACCTTATAAATGCTTATGGTGTTTTCATGATAAGAACTGGTCTAAAATTTTGGAGATTTCCTATCACAATGTGCTCCATGAACTGTTTGCTATTGACCTTTCTGGAGATGGTCAGTAACCAATATAAAAATTGTGAGTTTGATTCCCCAGCCCTTACTTGCTCTTCAATTGTTATGGTAACATTGAGCGTATGGCTGAATATATCTGTTGATTAATAACTAGAAATAAAGGGTCAAACCTAACTACGTTACTATTAGGGAAGGGGAATTGGGGATTTCCTCCAATGCTCCCCACTTGCATTTTCCATCCATTGTATCGTCGTTTAAATAAAGTACCAAATAATTGAAACCAGAGTGATTATATTGCATTATTTTATCCAATAAAATATGCAGAATTTTGCAAAATTTTAACATATTGTGCGCAGAATTTTTAATTTTTTTGGTGCAGAATTCCCCTAGAGTAACACTCACCTAGACTCATTTAGTGTTGTAATTTACAATGCCTTCTTACATATCACTGCTAAATTTGGCCCAGTGAGTCTATAAGTGAGTTCATACATTCTTCCATCTCTTTGGTTAATACCGTAGCTTAGAGTCTCTCAGACACTGATGCGTACATGTGGTAAAAATGTTTAATTTACATTAACATGATGGGTGAAATTCTTGCTGCATTTAAGTCAATGGCAGATCTTCCAATAATTTCAGTTAGGCCAGGATTTCTCCCCATCATTTGGCCTGTTATCTTCTGGGAAGTGGATTCTGTTGTCATCTTAAAGGTGTCCTGCATTTCAGATTGTATTGCTCCTCCACTCTTGGATTGTATGTTGGTAGTGACATTGAAATTAGGACTTGAGAGGCCAATATCATCATACTCATAATTCATTATACTGATATCCCAGTCTTCATCTATGTAATATCAATACTTTGTCCTTTCAATTTAATATCTTTTTAAAGGTGGATAAGAGTTTTACAGATGGAGAATCTCTGGGTCACAGGGAGCATCAGTGACTTGTCTGGTGTCACATAGCACTGGACACATCAATTGTTATTCTGAAACAATACCATATTCCAGTAAAGTATGTCAGCTGTTAGATGCCACCTACCCATCTGCATTTCTCTGTGACAAAAAGAAAAGTTTAGTGGCTTTCATAAATATTAATAAGGTGATGGCTTTGAAGGCATTAGTAATGGAAAATCACAATGTTCAATTATCTTTATTATCCTTTTCAGAACTTTTTAGTGAGAGTAGTCTCAAGTTATTTTATCTTATTTTACTTACTTTTAATGTTTAAATTATCTTGACATTATACTAACATAACATCAATTAAAAGCTAACTGCCCATATTAAGAAGAATTAGAGTCAAAGCTATTGATAATGTACGATAATGGTAATGTAAAATATGAGCCATACCAACTATATTATGCATTGCATACCATTAAGTTTTGTAATATTTCCTGTAACTGTAGGAAACTGTTCATAGTTGAGAAAAGTCAAATAAGGTCTTAACTATATATTCGGTCTTCGCTTTCAAGGGGAAAAAATGATTCCACTTTCTACATGTGAAATGTATTAAGTTCAAGCTTCTGGCTAGAAAAGGCACTATACACTCCCTCTCCCCAGGTCCCCATTTCAGCGAGGTACTTAAACACATGTCTAAGCATGTGAATAGTCCCATTGACTTTATTTGCGGCTCAAGATGGCACAGCCAGGCTATCTGCATTTAGCAGTGTTGTAACCCAATGCATCTCTAGCCACTACAGCCATTACCACTGCTAGTAGCTTCCTTCTGTTCTCCTCCTCTTGCTGTCTGCCTCTTGTCTCTTCTTTGGGAATCTCATTTCATTTCATTGAAAGTTCAGCAAACCTCAACCCACTTTGCTAGACATTTTGGGCTCACCAAACTGGGATTTTCTGAAAAAAACAGTCAGAGCAGAGTTTTGTTGGAAAATTTCCAACCAGCTCTATTCCCAACCCTAGATTTGGCAATCAGTATAACTCTGAGCATGTGAGCAAAACACATCAGCGACGCATCTAGAAAGAGAATTCACAGCATTGGTCCACACTATTTGGTATTTCTTATTCAGTTGTGGCCAACCTCTGATACTTCAGAGGAAGTAAAAAAAAATCCCAAATGGCATTAGGGTTTGAAGCTTAAACCTTTACTTAGGTGAGTAGTCCTTACTTCCCCAAAATGTTCACTGAAGTAAAGCATCAGAGACAGGAGTGCTGTTTTCAATCTACAAATGTTAGAAGAAATACAGCTGCACATGTGCATACATGAACGTGTGCGTGTGTGTGTGTGTAAAAAAGTCTACTGAAATGGACAAGGTTATTCTTTAACTTGATGGCATCTGTTTAGCATTCTCTCAATGACAGTAGGGCAAAATTATTTGTCGAGAACTGTTCTGCCAAAAGCTGCATCAGCCATGCCCCAATCAGGCCTCAGCTGGCCCTATATAAGAGGCTGGGAGCCAGGCGCTCAAGAGTCTCTCTCTGTTTGTAGAGGGAGATGGGCCTGGCTGCAGGGAGCTAGAGACAGGGTACCTCAATTAAGCAGGACTGGGGAAAGGCAGAGACTCCTAGAAAGCCCCAGGCTGCAGCCTAGCAGAAGGCAAATAGATATTGGGGGTTGTGGAGGGCAGCCCAGGGGTAATAATAATTGGAGATATACCAATCTCCTAGAACTGGAAGGAACCTTGAAAGGTCATTGAGTCCAGCCCTCTGCCTTCACTAGCAGGACTATTCTTTGCCCCAGATCCCTAAGTGGCCCCCTCAAGGATTGAACTCACGACTCAGGCCAATGCTCAAACCACTGAGCTAAAGCAGCAGATACAAACCCCACCTTGCCAGTGATGAGTAGGCGGTTACTGCAGTCTGCCCCAAGGCGCGGGGGCTAGACGATGACTGGCAGTGGCTTTAAACTGAGGCGAGGTGTGGATAGTGGGTGGGGGTTCCCTGGGGAGGGTAGACCCAAAGAGAAAGGGGTTACTACCAGGGGGCAGCACCCCAGATAAAGGGTGCCAAGAGAGACACGGGGGCCAAGAGGCAGCGGATCACTGGCCTGCAGAGGGTGCTCCTGGCTGGAAAAAGAGCTAATTCCCAAGGACAACCAGCAGAGGTGAGTCTGCCCACGCTTACACTTCCCTTCCTCCTCACAGTATATGTCTTAAATTGAATATTTTTGTGAATTTTTTTCCTTGGAACACCCTGAGTAGTTTGGAGGTGGAGTCATCCTCCTATTATCCTCTTTCGCCATTCTTTGCTCTCTCTGCTTCTTGATATATGCTGTTATCGTTCTAGTCATGCTAATTTCTGCAGCACTTCTGGAGAAGAGGAGGAACTCTGACAGACCTAATAACTGATAAATAGTTTACTGTTATTTTTCATTCCTTCTAACTCTGAAAGCAAAACAGGGGAACTTTATGTTTGGATTACATCAAGTTGGCTATTGAGTCTATTAATTTTAGAGTGCCTAGAATTTTTATGCTTCTTTGCCAATCTCCATTATGGACTTTCACATTTTGATTCCCATCTCAGTAAGTTACTGGGAGATACAGCAAGCTTAGTAAGCATAATGGAATATGCATAAGGATTAGAATTTTCTCTTGTGCATATGTTTTTAGATAACATATTTTATTCCATTGTTTTGCATCTAAGATCTATAATGTAGGATACATAATGTATGAAGTCCTTTAGAAATACATTCATTCATTCTTCCTGTGATTGCAAACTTCTGCTTCATGGTCTGTTTTTCCATTAACAATGCATAGGAATAACCATTTTTTATAAAGCTGTTGTAGTTCAGTTCTCATTTTGCAGACTGTGTAATGTTACATACTGCTGTCCATGTTCAAGGCGAAAAGTAATAACAGTAGTTAGCATTTATATGGCATATCAGGTATAGTATTCTCTTGATCATAGAGACATACTGCTCCTTATAACAAGTATTACATAGTTTTTGTTATTTATGAAAAAATGACACTTTTTTAAGTTAAAAGACATTTTATATTGAATTAATGTATTTTCTATTTAAAAGACAGAAGAATGTTTCATAAAAGAATCAGTTCTCTATTAAGAAAAACCCACAAGTTTTCTGAGTAAGGAATATGTTCCACTTTTTAGTTTGTACATCACCTAACACAATGGGGAACTAATCCTGGTAGGAACATTTGAGTGCTATTGCAAAGTAAATATTTAATAATAATAATTAATTTAAAATGAGGCTGGGGAAAACATTTATGGTATTAGCTATATGTTTTTGTTAAATTGGTTGAAGCAGGAAAATATTAAAAAGATATGGTATCTTAGACACCTAAGGATTGTAGAGCACTAAAACTATACAACAGTAATAAACATAGGCAAAAGAGGCCAGCATTATGTTATTACAAATAAAAATTTTAAAATAATTGTTATGACAAGTTAGTGACCATCTGGAAACATCCTAGCTACCACGATGCCACATGGAATGGCTACATGGAACTTCAAAGCAAGGATGAGACTAGATTTCAGACACGCCTATTAGAGCTGGACAATGTTTTCTTTTTAGACGAAGGCTATCTTTGACAAAGAATACTGTTTCAGTTGACCTGAACGATTAATGAATTTGGTATGAATCTGCTGAATAGTTTAAACATAATTTTTGTTTTTTTTGGGACCCAGTGCCATTTGCCAATGAGGAGGGGAAGACTGCTATATAGCCATTAGCCCAGTGGTTAGGGTGCTCATCTCAGAGACCCAGGTTCCAGTTCTCCTGCTCCAAAGACTATTTAAATTTTGTAGAACAGCTTCAACAGGAGCAACCAGCCCCAGAATATCCCATAGTCCAATGGTTAGAACACTCTTCTGAAAGGTGGAAGAGCCAGTTTAAATCCCTTTTCTACATCAGGCAGAGAGAAAAATGGAACCCTGGTCTCCTACATTGCAGGTGAGTGCCCTAAATCATAGGCTAAGAGAGGTGGGTCCCCAACAGCTTGTTTTTGTTACTCTAGCTAGCACTGAAAGAAACATTTAATTTGCTGGAGCAAAATTTCAATTGGTTCTTTTTGATTCACTGGGGGAAAAAATCAGAATGTTCAGTTTCGGCTTGACCCTTCCCCATTTTTTGGAATTGCCAGTAAATAAAAAATTCAGGTGTTCACCCAGCTCTAATTCTTACTTCAAAAATGGTAACTCTTGAACTCAAAGAGACTCCATCATCTCTTACCAATGAAGGGCCTAAAACAATTAAATTTTCTGAATCCATCCATAAACATGTACAACAACTGTATTCTAAGTTTTTCTGTGGTCACAATAGTGGAGAATGGAAGGAAAAATATGATTTCACAAGGGATTGCAGAAAGGTCTGCATACAAGAGGGAAAGGACACATAACAGAAATTGAAAAGTCATGAATTTAGCATTTTTCTTGTGTGTGAACTATCCAAGAACTGCTTATGATTTTAAAGAATTTCTGTGTTTGCTTTTCATAAATGTCTGAATGGAACTTCCACAAATTGATGGGGTTTTTCTCTGTTTCGATTTTCACAATTGTACCAAGTGATCTTTCAAGTTATCTGCATTTGTAATTAAGTATGTGGTTTTGTGTGCCAGGAAGTCTGTTACTTGGCTTGATTTCAGTTCCTTATCCTAAATAGAGCTGGTCAGAAGAACTTTGACAGAACATTTTTCCAGGAAAAAGGCTGTTCTATCAAAACCAAGACACTTTATGAAATGATTTTGATTTTCCTGGAATTATGTTTAGCAGGAAAGCAAAGGAAAAAAGGGTTCTGAGAGGGTCAAAACATTCTGTTTCAATATTTTTGGAATGAAACATTTCATTTTTTCCTTTTAAAATTTAGCATTGAGAGGGAAGAAAATGAAGTAAGAAAGGATACAGCCGTGGGTAGGAGAATGGACATAAGGAGGAAGGGTAGTGTAGATACCAGTCTAATATTTGATACTGGTGGTAGAATGTCTGTGCCTAATCGCATAAAGAATGTGAGCAAAGCCAAACAGCTAAAATTAAGATGTCTGTACACCAGTGCAAGGAGCTAGGTAACAAAATGAAGGAACTAGAGTTACTTGTGCAGGAAGTGAAGCCAGATATTATAGGGATAACAGAAACATGGTGGAATAGGTGTCATGACTGGAGTACAGGTATTGAAGGGTATGTGCTGTTTAGGAAAGAGAGAAATAAAGGCAAAGGTGGTGGAGTAACATTTTATATCAATGATGAGTTAAACTGTAAAGAAATAAGAAGTGATGGAATGCATAAGACAGAGTCTGTCTGGGCAAAAATCACATTGGGGAAGAAAGCTACTAGAGCCTCCCCAGGGATAGTGCTTTGGGTGTGCTATAGACCACTGAAAACCTCATAGAAGAAATAGTTGTAGAGGACAACCTTGGTTCAAGCAATCATGAGCTAATTCAGTTCAAACTAAATGGAAGGATAAACAAAAATAGATCTGTGACTAGGGTTTTTTATTTCAAAAAGGCTATCTTTAAAAAATTAAGGAAATTAATTAGGGAAGTGGATTGGACTGAAGAACTTGTGGATCTAAAGGTGGAGTAGGCCTGGAATTACTTCAAGTCATGATTGCAGAAACTATCAGAAGCCTGCATCCCAAGAAAGGGGGGGGAAATCATAGGCAGGAGTTGTAGACCAAGCTGGATGAGCAAGGATCTCAGAGAAGTGATTAAGAAAAAAGCAGAAAGCCTACAAGGACTAGAAGATGGGAGGGATCAGCTAGGAAAGCTACCTTATTGAAGTCAAACATGTATGGATAAAGTGAGAAAGGCCAAAAGCCATGTAGAGTTGGACCTTGCAAAGGGAATTAAAACCAATAGTAAAAGGTTCTGTAGCCATATAAATAAGAAGAAAACAAAGAAAGAAGAAGTGGGACTGCTAAACACTGAGGATGGAGCGGAGGTTAAGGATAATCTAGGCATGGCCCATTATCTAAACAAATACTTTGCCTCAGTCTTTAATGAGGCTAATGAGGAGCTTAGGAATAATGGCAGGATGACAAATTGGAATGAGGATATGGAGGTAGATATTACCATATCTGAGGTAGAAGCCAGACTTGAACAGCTTAATGGGACAAAATCGGAGGGCCCAGATAATCTTCATCCAAGAATATTAAAGGAACTGGCACATGAAATTGCAAGCCCATTAGCAAGAATTTTTAATGAATCTGTAAACTCGGGGGTTGTACCGTATGACTGGAGAATTGCTAACATAGTTCCTATTTTTAAGAAAGGGGTGGAAAAAGTGATCCTGGTAACTATAGGCCTGTTATTTTGACATCTGTAGTATGCAAGGTCTTGGAAAAAAATTTGAAGGAGAAAGTAGTTAAGGACATTGAGGTCAATGGTAATTGGGACAAAATACAACATGGTTTCACAAAAGGTAGATCAGGCCAAATCATGACGGTAACAGATTTTTTAGCAAAGGAAATGCAGTGGATCTAATTTCCCTCGATTTCAGTAAGGCATTTGATATGGTTCCACATGGGGAATTATTAGATAAATTGGAAAAGATGAGGATCAATATGAAAATTGAAAGGTGGATAAAGAACTGGTTAAAGAGGAGACTACAACAGATCATACTAAAAGTTGAACTCTCAGGCTGGAGGGAGGTTACTAGTGGAGTTCCTCAGGGATTGCTTTTGGGACCAATCTTATTTTAATCTTTTTATTACTGACCTTGGCACAAAAAGTGGGAATGTGCTAATAAAGTTTGCAGATGACACAAAGCTGGGAGGTATTGCCAATACAGAGAAGGACCAGGATATCCTACAGGAAGAGCTGGATGATCTTGTAAACTGGAGTAATAGTAATGGGATGAAATTTAATAGTGAAAAGTGCAAGGTCATGCATTTAGGGATTAATAACAAGAATTTTTGTTATAAATTGGGGACCCATCAGTTGGAAGTAACAGAGGAGGAGAAGGACCTTGGAGTATTAGTTGATCACAGGATGATTATGAGCCACCAATGTGATATGGCCCTGAAAAAAGCTAATGCGGTCTTGAGATGCATTAGGCGAGGTATTTTCAGTAGAAATAAGGAGGTGTTAGTACCATTATACAAGGCACTGATGAGACCTCATCTGGAATCCTGTGTGCAGTTCTGGTCTCCTATGTTTAAGAAGGATGAATTCAAACTGGAACAGGTACAGAGAAGGGCTACTAGGATGATCCGAGGAATAGAAAGGAGACTCACAGAGTTCGTCTTGTGTAGCCTAACCAAAAGAAGGCTGAGGGGAGATATGATTGCTCTCTATAAATATATCAGAGAGATAAATACGAGGGAGGGAGAGGAATTATTTAAGCTCAGTTCCAATTTGGACACAAGAACAAATGGATATAAACTGGCCATTAGGAAGTTTAGACTTGAAATTAGACAAAGGTTTCTAACTATCTGAGGAGTGAAGTTCTGGAACAGCCTTCCAAGGGGAGCAGTGGGGGCAAAAGACATATCTGGCTTCAAGACTAAGCTTGGTAAGTTTATGGAGGGGATGATATGATAGGATAGCCTAATTTTGTCAATTAATTGATCTTTGACTATTAGCGGTAAATATGCCCAGTGGCCTGTGATGGGATGTTAGATGGGGTGGGATCTGAGAGAATTACTACAGTGAATTCTTTCCTGGGTGTCTGGCTGGTGAGTCTTGCCCACATGCTCAGGGTTTAGCTGTTCACCATATTTGGGGTCGGGAAGGAATTTTCTTCCAGAGCAGATTGGCAGAGGCCCTAGGGATTTTTCGCCTTCCTCTGCAGCGAGGGGCACGGGTCACTTGCTGGAAGATTCTCTGCACCGTGAGGTCTTTAAACCATGATTTGAGGACTTCAGTGGCTTACACGTAGGTTAGGGGTTTGTTACAGGAGTGGGTGGGTGAGCTTCTGTGGCCTGCGTTGTGCAGGAGGTCAGACTAGACGATCATAATGGTCCCTTCTGACCTTAAAGTCTATGACTCTATAACATTAGAAAATGTACAGTAGAGCAGTGGTTCTCAATAGGGCCGGCTTTATGAGCCACGGGGCCCAATTGGAATACTCGGCAGTGGTCCAGGGCTTCGGCAGCACTTTGGCGGTGGGGGGTGTGCTCTGGGGCTTCCAAAGCACCAAAGGACCCCCTGCCACCGAAATGCTGCCACAGACCCCCGGAGCGGGGCCCCCGAAGCATGGGTGTTGGGACTTCTTTGGTGCAGGACCCGATTCTGGGGAATCGGGGGAATCGGCGTAAAGCTGGCCCTGGACTTCTCAAAGCCGGTCCGCCGCCTGTTCAGGGAAAGCCCCTGGCGGGCCGGGCCAGTTTGTTTACTTGTAGCATCCGCAGGTTTGGCCGATCGCAGCTCCCACTGGTCATGGTTCGCCGCTCCAGGCCAATGGGGGCTGCGGGAAGGGCGGCCAGCACATCCCTCAGCCCGCGCTGCTTACCACAGCCCTCATTGGCCTGGAGCAGTGAACTGCAGCCAGTGGGAGCCGCGATTGGCTGAACCTGTGGATGCAGCAGGTAAACAAACCGGCCCGGCCCGGCTTTCCCTGAACAAGGGGCAGACCTGCTTTGATAACCACTGCAGTAGAGAACAATCTTCAGTGGAGGGGGAGATTGACAGGAGGATGTGATAGGTCTTTCCCATCTCTAATTTATATAATTGTATATAGTAATGGTGCTTGTAGTGAAACAGTGTTCTGCTTAAGAGATACTGAGGTTGTGTTAGTTGGTAGGTAAAGCAGGGACTGGAAGTCGGAAGATCTAGGTTTTATTCCAGTGTATGTTTGTGATCTTCATATCTCTGCATGGTACCTACATGGTTTCTTTATGTTTAAATCATGAATATTACCACTTTCTTTTGAAAAGTGATTATTTCATCTGAGAATTTATAAAAACAATGGGTAAAAAATTTTAAAGCATCTAAGTCCCATTTTCAAAGTCAATGGGACTCAGGCTACTAACTGTCTAAGGGCTTGTCTACACAAACATTTAGTCTGCGGCAAGCAGGGCTGTGAATCTACCCTGTGCTTGTCTGCCATGCACAGTCTGTGTGGACTCTTCTGATATACTCTAACAGTATTTTAGTGTGCTTTGATCTACCCTGCTTTAAAACAGGAATGGGCTAAAGTGCTTTAACCAACTGTTTGTGCAGCAAAAACATGGTTCACATGGACAGTTAGACTGTGCCAGTCTAGTGTGGGGTAGATTCACACCCCAGCTTGCCGCAAACTAAATGATCATGTAGAAAAATCCTAAGTGACTTTTGAAAATGGGACTCAGGCTCTTAAGTCACTTAGGCAATTTTGAAAATTGTATCTTATATACATTATTATTTACTGCTAAAGGACACAGTGCTCCAAAGAAATATCATTTGTTGAAAGATCTCACACTGGCTCCACATTATCACTACCACCGTGTAGTAGCCTGGTCACTGTTTGGTTTCAGGAATAGTACAGCTCCACATTTGCTGTGTCCACTCACGTTTAAAGTAATCAAAATAAAATGTGTTGCGCTAAAGTTAGTGTTGTCCATATTCAGGCTCCAAATAAAGATTTCCATAAAATAATGATTCAATTCAAATAAATTACACTTAGCCACATTTAGTGACCTTTTCAATTTCCAATTACAAAGCTGTCCATTCCTGCAGTGTTTTCATTTACTTTTCTTATTCCATGCTTCTGTTCATTTGTCAATCAATTAAAAGGACTGTTGTTTTAGGCAATAAATTAACTATAATGTTTACCAGGTTTCATTCATCCTCTTGGCACACGTTCTTTTGCTGAGGGTAGATTTGTACATTTAAACTGACAGAGTCGAGCTCCCCCGATGTGTCTAACTGAGATTCTATTAAAAATCCACTCTCTCCGTCCCTCCCCTCATCTCACTCAAAGTAATCTAATCCAAATCAGCAGCTACATTTAGAATTCTGTGGAGCTCGTTTGAGCCATGCCAGATGAATGCATACTGGCCTCACTACAAGAGATACAGCCCATCTGAGTCAATTGTTGAACCATGCTTCCAAATGTATTTAAAAGTAATCTCTTGACAGAGCAAGATTTATTTTAGCGCTTCTAATATTAAATATTTGTTTCTTGATGACTAATAAGATTTGAGTTAAAGTACATAACTGCAGTAAAATATTCATGGCATTATTGTAATCCATTCTGTCATAAAGCAGAAAAAGTTTGACAACTCATCAGGGAAAATGGCAGCCATGAGTGTCATCAGCTTTTCTGGCATGGATTATGCACACCTAAAATTTTGCTGTAGACCAATTACCTTCATTTCCCCCCTCCATTTAAAAAAAAGTTTATATTATTGTATTTTGGGCAAAAGTTCTGGATAACTGTAAAGTGCTGTAAGCTAAAATGAGGATATTAAAATCTTATGTTTCAGGGCATAAATTGATTACCTGCTGGGGTAAGGAAGGAAGTTCTTTCCCAACAACTGGAATGGGGATGGAGGTTCATCTTCCTCTCAATAATTAATTGATAGGCATTGCTGGAGCTAAAATGTTAGATTTGATGGATGAATTGGTGTGATCAGGTATGGAAGATCTTCTGTTCTTACATTATTGTGGCATATGGGGCCAGATCCTCACCTGGAAATCAGTGTAGCACTATTCACTTCAGTGGAGCTATGCTGATTTACACTAGCTGAGTATCTGGCTCTTTATTCTGAAGGAATAAATATACTCATTTTTGTGGCTGTTGCTGTGTTGTATTGGTTTTTTTTGTTTGTTTGTTTCTTTGTTTTTTTACCACAAATCGAGGGCCAATTAAACATTCTCTATGTAGAAAGATAATTATATGTTTTTCTTCATTTAGAAACCTCTGGTAGCTTAACTATGCATTTCAGTAGCTACAGTGTCTGTTCACAAAGAAAGAAATCTCACTCAAGAAAGCATTTTCCTATTACAATGTTAGCATTTTGAATGAATTTTTTGACTACAGTTTGTACTTTTAAAGTCAATCTGAAATCAGTGATTTCCATTTTTCAGTATGGTGTAGTAGGTGGAATGGGAAAAGTCTAAAAGCTAAACAATGGAGCATAAGTATTTTGTCTCAGTGCTTCCTTTAATTCTTTCCCCCCCTTTTCCACTGCAAATTTTCTTTATCGTAAAACCATATTCCTCATATGATGCTTTGCTCTTCACTCTCTGACACTTCTTTACATGTAGGTAGCTACTGGAAACTTATTACCAGAGTCATGGAGTGGTGTCTGTCTGGTATGAAATGAATACATGAAGATCCTTGGAATTTTTAGCTACCTTGCTAATCCATTCTGTCTTTGTAATAATTTGGGAGACTTCAACACCAGAAAGGAACTCCTCCCACTTTTGCTTTTTTAAACAGTTCTTTGAGAAGCCCAGCTCTTTTGAAAAATGAATGATCATTTCTAAAGATGTGCCATGGAGACTCAAGTAGGATCTTTTTTTTTTTTTTTTTTTTGGAAGAGCTTTAGGTAAAATACAGAACAGTACAATGTGTATGCATATATTCTTCATATCAAAGAAATGGCAAGCTGAAGCGCCATCAGAAAGTAATAACCACAGTGGAGTCAGTCCCTGAATGTAAGCATGGTGAAATACACAAAATGCTAGCTGAGGTAGTTTTAGATCATTTTGTTTAATAAAATTAATGATCATGTGTTTTTAATTTGTGGCTTTTTAAGTTTATGGATATACTCTCCCTCTGAGTATCATCTATCACCTAGAGTGAAGTGAATACAAGCAAAGTGCTGCTAATTGCTTATATTGCTAGGATTTCCCATATGCTTTGTCCAGTTGTACAAAGACAGTGAAGAGGTAATGTTTTTAGTCCTGAAGAGGGTTTTGAACACTGTGGCTAACAATTTATTTTGTATTCTACCATCAAGCCATCACAACATACCAATTTTCACTTCTCCCCCCCCCCGCCACCATGGAAAGCTATCACTATGCTTGAGTGAATAGCATAGACTCCATTCCAGAAGCTGCTGG
Source organism: Mauremys reevesii (assembly GCF_016161935.1). Classification (NCBI taxonomy): domain Eukaryota; kingdom Metazoa; phylum Chordata; order Testudines; family Geoemydidae; genus Mauremys; species Mauremys reevesii. The sequence goes on from NC_052623.1 coordinate 284,366,999, forward strand.
AATTTGCAACCATTTCACATCACATCATCATTCTGTTAAATGGATTCAGTCTTTGTGACTGTATCTTTTGGGGAAATCCTCCTTCCTCATCTCTTGTTGCAACAGCAGAGTGAAACCATATATCTTGTGTTCTAGGAAATACATACTTTAAGTACTTTAAAGGAATATATATAAAAATGCTTAAGAACATAAAAATATAGAAATTGCAAAAGTCAGGTGTGACAGATGCCTATTTCTCAGATCTCACAGTGTGCCTGGGAGACTCATGATTTTTGAATCACAGAGCCTAAAGATGACAAAATCCTTCTAGGCCAAACTCCTGCCAGAGCTGGTTTGCTCGCTTACTGTACGTTTGCACTACTGTAGTTTAAAGCTCAGTGCTTTAGCTTCCGTTGCTTCCCTGTGCCTTCTGCTGCTGTTGGAAAATGTTCCTGATATTCTGCTACATTTTATTTCTTAAATTCATCTAACTACTGTAGTTAATACTCTCTTTTTCTATGCTAAACAATTCCTCTAAGTTTTGTAGCTAAATAGCTGGTACTTAGCCCGATATGATTAGGCCAAGATTTTAAAAAATGGTGGCCTACAGTTGAGCACCTAAGTCCACATGGCTGCATGCAGAGGGCTCTGCAGGATCCAGCAAAGTTTTCAAGTAGGGTGATCTGCATGCAGAAGATTCCAATAACTGGCTCAAGGGGAGTGTGGTGTGCCCCCTGGAGGGAACAATCAAACTGCTCCTATTTGTTAAAATGGGCAGTTTCATCTGATAACCATGGAGATAATACTATGCTGCATATTGAGAAGAATATTCTTTCTGCAGGTGAATCATAACAGCCATAAGTGCAGCCTTACAATAATGCTTCAGATTTAATTTCTGAATTTTTCAATGCATTCAGGACACGCATTTTTTCAGTAATGCGACTGAAACCAAATATCACAATGTAGATATCTACTGGGATTACCATCAGGCAAATAGATTTGCTACCATTAGAAGCCTTCTCCTAGCTAATGAGAAGAAAGGAAGTTTAGGTGAATATCTCTAGAGAAAACCTTTGAGAAATAAATTGGAAAACAATTTCACTGTTAGGAGGCAGAAATTGCCTTCTACAATTTAGCTGCTGGTATTTTACTTGTTCCTGGATTTGGAAATAAAATACTGTACATAAACATTTTGTTCTTTTTGGAAGGAGAATTCTCAGGATGATGATGATGATGATGCTGAGAACAGGCTTTGGGATTGTGAATATGAGACAGAAAATAAAATGTACAAAATGAAGAGTAAGAACAAAAGAACTAGCAGAAAGAAGAATGAGGCATGACAAGAATACTCATTTCCCCATCACTTATCAGAGTAGGGGAGAAAGTTGCAAGGAAGATCAACATAGCTGCTAACTTTCATGCAGTAAATAAGCACCCTGATTTTCACAATAAGCCAAAAATCAGGCTAATCCCATTTCAAAACAAGGCCAAAACAAGCCAATCTCTAATAACTGCAACAATCTATGTGAATAGATCCCCTCGGCATGCCATCTGGGACTGTGGTGGGCCCGCTGTGTACCCCTGACTCTCTCCCCTACTTGCCCCTGCTTCCTGGGAGCCGATCAAAAAAAGAAGCAATGAGCTGCAACAAGCTACAAGCCAAAAGCTAGCCAACAAGCAACTCACAAGCCAATTAAGCCAAAAACAAGCCCAATTTCTGTGTTTTTTTCCAGGGGTTTGGCGTGTCTGAAGATCCAGGCAGAAGCAGCAACCAAGGCTAGAGTAAATGAAACATGTTTAAATCATTCCTGAGGCAGGCAATCAAAAGCAATAGGATTTGTTATTAGGTGATCGATAATTTGCAGCACCAATAGCCACTAACATCCACTGTACTCTTGTCTTCTAAACTTCCAGTGATCCAATAAGAACAGCCTTTATTGATGAGTTCCCCTGTCCATTTCTGTAGGATAGGTACCTTCAAATTTTCATAGCAAGACAGAGTGGAAATAGACCATTGAACACAGTGGCCAACGCTAGTTGCTTTAGTGGACATTCTGAACTCCATACAATACACATAATTGTACACCACTGTTCCATGTGTTAACTTTATCTCTTAATCTTGGCTGCAGAATTACTTGTATCCTGAAGCATTTGATAGAATTTAAAGAGTTCAGTCACTTTTTGACCATGAATACACACTGAGCAGACATCTTCATTGAGCTGCCCATACTAACTCCAATCTATTTTTCTAGCTATTTCAGAAATTGCCCAATGGCTGCCTACAGCAATGGTTAAGAAATTCAAATGTAATTAAAAAAAATTACATATGATTGCAAGAGATTTTTACCTTGCCCAATAAACAAAATGTTCCTTTAACTTTAGTAATATTCATTTAACTAGATTGGTATTGAGTCAGCAATGGCTTACTGAGCAGGATGATTATCATAACTGTCTGATTGTTTCTTGTAGAAGATAAATAACTAGTAAAGTAAACTTTTAGCATGGGAAGAATGCTGTTGGGTGTGGTCAGCATATACTGGCATATTATGAAGATGTCGGTAACAGCGACATAGTGGAGTCTGAGTTGAGTTTTGCACTTAAAGCAGGAATTTAATCACTTTATGTAGCCTATCCACCCAAAAATTAAAGCACTTACTCTTTGAGTACAAAATGAATTTTCTGAAAACTTACAGGTAAATTTGTTAATGAAATTGATTTATAGGACCCATTTTAAAATTAATGTTAAGAAATTTAGCACTCTATGCCCAGACTCTTTTTTGGTCCAAATGATCTCAGCTCAGGCATTGACTTGAGTATATATGGTGCAGCGAGTAATTTTTTGGTAAGAAATGTTGAAGATTACTTGTCATTTTCCCCATCATACTTCATTATTGAAAGTTTCTCCTTCAGTAAAGGTGGAAGAATAATAATCTCCTTTGTAAAAATTCAAGAAGAATTACCCTCTTTTCAAATGGTCACCATCTCCCAGTGTTCTCAATGTGACTGAGGCCAGGGGCTGCCCTTAACAAAGATATGCACTACCTTTATTCACCTTCTTTCTCCTCACAGTGGCTCCTCTCTGCTTCCTGACAAACTAGGAGCCACCATTTTCCCTCAGCAAACCTTGGCATTGTTCCTACTAGGAACAATGATCAGCAATGGCCATTCCTCACCTACAGAGAAACCAAAACAATATTTCAGAAAGGTTACACTGCTAGTTATTCCACAGCAAATAGCATAGGTAGAAACATCCAGTAACTGCTTTATATAGTGTAGCTAGATTAATGTACAAGGACAGTCTATAGGAATAAGGTTGCAAGTTGGAAATTATTCAGTGGTTTATCTTATTTATTTATTTGTGTCCTCATCGTAGACTAAGGGAAGGAAGGGAAGAAAGAAGGCCTATAAATTGTTGAAGACTTTAAGGGGGAATTAAATATTTCTTAGGGTTGGGGAAAAATTTTGGGAAAAATAGACTGAAATTAAAAAGTAATTTTATTTACAGATACTAGTAAAAGTAAAAAAAATAGACAACATAATAGTGTTTTCAGTTCTGAGACCATTTGATTTTAAAACACATTTCAGAATTTCCTAAAATTTCTCAAGCATTTGACCAAATTTCCTGCAGATTTTGAGTGGACCTAATAGAAGTTATTTGGGCTTTTGAGGATACTGGTGTTGGCTTCTCTTCTTCTATTAAAGGATATTGAACATTATAAAGACAACAAGCTGCCATCTTGTAAAAATGTGAGTACAGTACCATAATATCAGTGCAATAAATTCTAAATTGAGATTGCCAAATATTATTTAAGAGAACATCCCTTAGCTTTCATTTTCTCTTCATAAATAATTTTAAAAGATAAGTGGTGTTATTCTCCCTGTTCTATATTAATTCAGACCTTGCTTTAAATTGTTTTTGATGTCTCATCCACTAAATTGGAGTCCTTCTTAATAATTTACAGTTTGAAATCTTTACTAATTCATCTGTTCAACCTAATTTCTGTCTGTTTCACAGTCAGCATTTGGATTCTTACCTCATATCAAATCTGCTAAATGAGGGTTGCCCTTTGCCCTGAAGTTGCTTCTCCAGCTCAGTTTTGCAGAGAAGAGACCTGGTGATTGCAAGGAGGCAGTCAAAATACATTTATCCCATTCTCTTCCTATATGTTTCTCAACCTTAATTATATTTATAACCAAATAAAATTTAAAAAATGGAATCCAAATATTGGCATTTCATGATTTTTTTCTTAATTAATCAAGACTGTCGTGTATGAAAAATGGGCTGTCTAGAAATGTACAATAAGAATATTAAATTTCTGCAAATTCAAATGCTTCAGATGAAGAATAAAATTAGCAATTTCTTGCAAACATCCACCTGTGTTTATATGCATTATTTAAAAATCTTGGCATGTTGTATATTTTAATAGAGATCACAGGAAAATAACCCCACCTTTATGCCAGTGAATACTGAGCGGATTTGCAGCTAATTGTTTGAAAGATTCGGCCACTGGTAAATAAGACAGAAGCAGAATACTGGCTCCTACCCCAGACTGAAGGATTGGAAGCTGTGTGATTAGGCATGTGCATGTATATACAGTGTGAGGGAGAATATGTGATGGTGTGGTATAAAGCTTTAATCACAGTGAGTATAGAATGAGAACACAACTCGTTCTTGGCCAAGACAGCAAAAATTTCAGAAGTTATCCAAGCAAGTGCCCATGAAGCATTCATATCAGGTCACTCTTTTGTGTAATTTGACTATGTCACAAATCCTCTATGGGGAAAAAAAATCAGGGAGTTTAAAAATATGTTTGGACTATTTTTATCCTACTTTCTTTGTAAAATCACGTCACTATTACCATATGTAAACCTATGCAGAACTCAAAACACAGAAAACATATAACTAATAAATTTTTAATCCTGTAAAAACTTGGGTTTTGATTTGGAATCATGGACTATAAGGAATATGGAGTATTTTATACTTTCCAAGTTTTCCCTGATTGCTTGAGCCAGAATCATTCTAAATTAATAATCTTTAACTATAAAAAACTCAGATAATTCCAACTCTGATTATAGTCCAACAACAATATAAAATAATCATTATGAGTAATACAAGTATGCAAATTCCACCTTCAACATTGCCCATATGCACATAGAAGCCCACAAAATCCTGCCCCGAGCATTGGAAAATATAAGTATTCCAGCAATTTGTATTGCCAAAATTCACACTGGATTATTCAGTTAGCCACTTTCCAGCATTATCAAGGTATACATAAAATATTGGCCTAATAAACCTAACCAAATCCACAAATCGATTTGAGATGGTAGTGTTACCTTGTTTTTAAGCATTGGACCTGTTTCCAGTAGCTATCCCATTTGTCAATTACTGCAGCAAGAATACCATTCATATGAATCTATAAACTTGCAGTTGTCATATTCCTATTCAAATTCATTACAGGAATTTTCATAGAGGATTATTGTTGGTCTGTTTTTGCCGATTTGTAGAAGACCATTTCCTCTGTGTCAAATGCATTCCCTTTGTCAAACACATCCCCTTTCCATTGTACTCTCTTTAATTGCAATGACAGGGAGAACGAGGAGGAGTGATAACATGGTAATCAAACCAGTGCAGGACGTAGAATTTTCTTTATACACCTGCTATGTCAGCTTGTACTGTTCTGTGGTACTGTGCTGCTACTCTTCCACTTAATCATTGTGAAATCTGGTACAGGATCAACCAGTGAATGGGTGAGGTATAATACTGATAAACGGATCATAAGAATGTCTGGGAAATTTACTGATTGGGAACAAGTTTTTAGCATCAATAATTGGCTGTAGGAGTAATCAGAGTGTGAAAGACGTGATCTAAATTGATGCATACATTGTCAGCAAAGGTTTTGGTAGGTTTTGAAGATGTAACATTTGGAATTTCTTGGCTGTGGTTGGATAAAACTACATTTTCTTGTAAAATCTCATGTTAGATGGCCAGCTAAGACTACTAGCCTGTTCTGGGCAAATACTCATTCAAGATTCAAATATAATGAAACATAAAAATGATTGAGAAGTCATAGTTTCCTGAACTCACAATAAATCCTACTTCTCATCAGCTGTTCAAGTTATGGAAAGTCAATAAAAATGTAGTTATAGCAGCAGAAAATTGTGACGATTTTCTTTTGCCTTGTGTCACATACGAGCGGTCCATTGAGTGAACATCTTCCAGAGCAGAGCATGATACTAATGTTAGCTGCCGGTGTGCACAAACAAGAAATACCCCCTTTCCGTGTACTGAAAGCCTGACCCAAAGTCCATGGAAGTCAGTGTAAAGATGCCCATTGACTTGCATAAGCTTTGGATCTGTCTTTGAATGCACCATTAAAGGTTTGACAACTATTGCTGATATCATTTACTAAAATGACAGGTGCATCCTAAAAGATTCACATGGTTGGTTGTGTAAAGCAAAATAAAGATTTTTGTGTATAAAAGACATAAAGGATGATTGTATGGAGGAAGTCAACAAGACAAAGTAACAAAACCACGTTACATATTCTTTTCCAATGTAAAGAAAGGAGGAAATCATCCGTTTCCATAAATGAAAAAAAATAAAGAATCGAAAGAGAAAGAATGTCCTTCTGTCCTGAATGGCTATTACAAATAAGAGAATGAAAATAAATTAACAGTATGATTTTAATTAGGCTAAGTGCAGAATCTTGGTATGCTTTTGGAAACCAAGCAAGCTTGTTCACTGTGAAGTTTTTGTCAAGCTTTGACAGGTCTATTAATGTGCTACCCACGACTGGTTTGTATACCTCTGCTCACAGTTTCCCTCTATATCACATTTGAAATGCACTTTTCCCTTTCATAAACCAATATGACGCTTTTATTCAGTGATAAGAATAAATACTCTCACTCCTAAGTTATTAGCATACACTGGAAATATAATAAAGGAGATAACTGTTTAGGGTAGCATGAAACTCTTTCACAGAATATAAATTATAAATCTCCATCCAATGGGCTAATCACAATGTATTAAGCATCTTTTCTGATAAGCAGGAAAATTGCAGAGTGAGATTCAAATAGATACGATTAACAGAATGAAGAAAATAAGAAAAACAGAACTAAAAAACCGCCTATATTTTCAAAGAGGCTATAATCACAGGGTTTTAAAAGAAATCCTTTTTACAGAGGATTAATTGCTTTGTGAAGTATACTTCCCTGGTCAACATAATAATTCTGTTTGTTATGTGTCAGGTCTGTTATTATATTAAATAACATAGTGTTGAAGCTATCAGAGAAGAAACAGTCTATTGTATGACAGTGCTGGGTACAAATATTTTTATAACCTACTTTTTTCAGCTTAATTTTTAATGAAGAATAATAATAAAAACCACTTTTCAAAAGTGCTATTAATTGTAGCCATTAAATCATTTGAGACTTCAATGATGTGAAAGTTTTTTTTATACACCTAGAGGACTTAGTTGAGTTTACAAGTCTAATCCTTGTTTCTTCTGGAGCAGGTGTTCTTGTTGGTATATGTTTGAAGTGAATTTGAACTCTTTCCTAATTAATTGAATTTAGTTCATGATTTAAAGATTGAGAGCAATTGTTAACTAAGTGACTGTGAATTTAGGAAATACTGATACAAATGAAGGCTTGGCTCATCCGCCTGATAACTGTACACAGAAGGGGCCCTATCCATATGTGAATCTCATGTGCTGTGGAAAGGCCAGGCTTATCTGTGGTATCACTTCCCCCTCCCCTCCACACACACCTGTGGTGCATTCTTTGTGGGTCTAGAGTCCATGTTGGGGGAGAAAGTAGAGATTAGAAGGATCTGGGAGAAGTGGGTAGGCCATGGATGGGGTTGGGAGCACATCTCCTCCCTTCAATTCCATACAGATTCCCTGGAAAAGATAATACAGTCCCAGATGGGGAAATCTCTGATAACAAGGCTCCAATAAAGCTGAGCTGCTAGGAAGCAGAGGGAGATGCTTGTGGAAAAGCATAGGGCTTATGCAAATTCCCATGGGTCCTTCATATTTGTAAATAGGCCTCACGGCCTTTTCTGCAGTGATAAAAAACTGCCTCCCTGATGTTAAGGGATCTCAGAAAGGAATTCTGATGGAGATCCCCTCCTCCAGAGCCCAGGGGTTTTAAGGTGGGAGAGGAAGATTTGACCCTAGGGAACCAGCATTTTACTGCTCTCTTAAAATCATATTTTTTTAAATGCTAAGTGACATCTAGGCAGGCAGTATCTCATATTCAGAAACCAGCCTGCTTAGAAATAAAAGGTAAAAACAGAGGAGGGTTTTTGTTTGTTTGGTTGGTTGGTTGTTGTTTTTTGAAATCTTGTAGACACTTCGAATAATGGACTAAAGTGAGAATTTATAAAGTAATCAAGATACACAAGGTATGGAGCAATTTGAGTACTCAGATCATGAGATATTAGTTTATATGACCTTTCTGCTGATTGCTTATTAAGATGTTCCATGCTTATTCCATGTTCAAGTCATGGAAACCAGTATATCTCAGTGATTTTAGCATTTGAGTCCTTCTACATGTGGTCTGTTATGTTTGGGAAAAATAACTTTATAGATTCAAACAGTTTAATTTTGAAATACACAATTCTCTTTTCTAGTTTAAAACTTCTTGAGTGAAATCCTGGCCCCAGTGAAGTCAGTGGGAAGTTTGTCAATGGGAAGTTGGGGCCAGGATTTCATCCTATGTACATAGTGTACACTTATGAGGTATGTTAATAGCATGATCAGGAAATAATGCAAGGCTACTTGTTACAACAGTTGCAGAACATTGTTTCCAACATCATGACACGTGAAATATAAGCAGAACACTACTGTATTATGAGTTGTTGCAATTTTAAGTTAATAATTGAAAGCCACAACAATTACTTGAAGCCCTGTTAGAAGAAAATCTCTACAGCAGGGGTTGGCAATCTTTCAGAAGTACTGTGCCGAGTCTTCATTTATTCACTCTGATTTAAGTGGGGCAATTTGCCCCAGGCCCCGGGCTCCGCAGGGGCCCCCAAGAGAACGGCTGAGGCTCCTGACCCGACCCGGCCCCTCTCCCGGAGCCTCAGCACATCCAGGAGCTTTCCTGAACAGCTGCAGCGTGTCTCCTGCGGGGCCTGAGCTCTGCCCCGCTCAGAGCCGCGTGGTAAGGGGGCGGGGCTGGGAGCTCAGGCCCCACTGGAGCTCGCAGCCCCGCCCCCTTCCCATGATGCTCTGAGAGGGGAGGAGCTCAGGCCCCGCCAGAGGCAAGCTGCACCGCTATTCAAGGATGCTCTTGGATGCGACGCACTGAGGCTCCGGGTGATAGGGGGAGCTGGGGGTAAGAGGCCAGGGCCAGGGGGGTTGGATAAGGGGCAGGGATTCCCAGGGACAGTCAGGGGACAGGGAGGGGGCAGAGGTTGGGGGCAGTCAGGGGACACGGAACGGGGTTGGATTGTGGGCATTCCGGAGGTCTGTCAGAACTCAGCAGCGGGGTGGATAGGGGTCAGGGCAGTCAGGGGACAGGGAGCAGGGGTGGGGTCCCAGGGTGGGGGGGTGGGGGGGTCTCTGGGGGATGGTGAGGGGGCAAGGAGCAGGATGGGTCAGGGATTCTGAGGGGGGTGGGCAGTCGGGGGGGGGCAGGAAGTGGGCAGGGGTCAGATAGGGGGCAGGGCCAGGCTGTTTGGGAGGCACAGCCTTCCCTACCATAAAGCTCATTCAGCAGTTTGAGGCTTGCAGAAGAGCCAAGCTGTTAGCTTTTCCATTAGAGCTACCATCCCTTTCACTTCTCAAATGCCAAATTATAGTCTATATTTAATTTCAGGGCCATAGGGAGATTCATGTCAGGGGAGGGTAGCTTCATTTAAAATTAGCCACTGGGGGAGGGATCACATGAGAATAGCAATATCCTACACCACATACCTCCTTCCCAACCCTACCAAGGGAGACCCCCCATCCCCCATTCCCTGAGGCTTCAGAGGGTCTAATTCAGTGATTCTCAAACGTTTGTCCTGGTGACCCTTTCACATAGCAAACCTCTGAGTGCGACATCCCCCACCCCCTTATAAATGGAAAACACTTTTTTATATATTTAACACTATTATAAGTGCTGGAGGCAAAGCGGGGTTTGAGGTGGAGGCTGACAGCTTGCGACCCCCAGTAATAATCTCGTGACCCCCTGAAGGGTCCCAACCCCCAGTTTGAGAACCCCTGGGTTAATTTAATTTTAGCACCCTGTGTCCATTCACATGCATGTGCTATTTTGAGCATTTCAGTTTTCACAACATAGGCTCATCCCAGATTCTGGACCAAGCTCAAATGCTCAGTTCGTGGAGTATGTACATAAGCTATACTAAAGACAAACCCACAGTAACCATCTCTGGTTTGTGAGGGACCCCATGGAGCCAGTCTCTAGGAAACAGATAAATGCATGGAGGTTAAGTCCATTAATGGCTATTAGCCAGGATGGGTAAGGAATGGTGTCCCTAGCCTCTGTTTGTCAGAGGGTGGAGATGGATGGCAGGAAAGAGATCATTTGATCATTACCTGTTAGGTTTACTTCCTCTGGGGCACTTGGCATTGGCCATTGTTGGTAGACAAGATACTGGGCTGGATGGACCTATGGTTTGACCCAGTATGGCTGTTCTTATGTTCTAAGCTAAATGAACCCAAAGTTATGGAGACAGATGAGAGTCAAGGAAGCCAGCAGAGTATCAGAAACCTGGAAAAATCTCTGACTGGATGGGCTCAGGCGTTTGGTCACAAGCTGAGGTGGTTCAAAAGTTTTGGATTTTTTTTAAGCAGAATTTTTTTTATTGTTTCTTTAAACAATCAAACACAGCAAGCAGCAAATATTTGGCCAAACACTCTGAAACCCCAAACCATATTCAGGTTTTGGCAGACTAATTTCAGCTTTTCAATTAAAAAAAACACAACAAATTTTGAAGGAAAGCAGACATTGTCCGTGATTTTTTTCTGCTTTTTAAAAACCTCTAGTTTTTGATCCAGAAACGGTTTTGACGGCACATATTTGTCCAACCCTTTTAATGAGCTTTAGTGCCTTTTAGCACTAGCTGATGCTGAGAACCAGTGATAGCTTGTAAAGAAATTTTCTTAAAACTGGGTTTGTGCCGAGATGCGGAAGGTTTATTTTTCCCAGGGCCACCCGTGGCGGGGGAGCAAGTGGGGCAATTTGCCTGGTCCCTGCAGGGGCCCTCACGAGAATATAGTATTGCAATTTTTTTTTATGGAAGGGGCCCCCAAAATTGCTTTGCCCCAGGCCCCCTGAATCCTCTTGGCGGCCCTGTTTAGAAGGTCTCTTTCTATAAGTCTACAATATATAACTAAACATGTATGTATGTAAAGTAAATAAGGTTTTTAAAATGCTGAAGAAGCTTCATTTAAAATTAAATTAAAATGCAGAGCCCCCCCGGACCGGTGACCAGGACCTGGGCAGTGTGAGTGCCACTGAAAATCAGCTTGCGTGCCGCCTTTGGCACTCGTGCCACAGGTTGCCTACCCCTGCTCTACAGTTTCCTGGATGGGTATTGTCTTGGCAAAACCAAGCTGTAATATCTGTGTCCAAATCTATATCTTTTATAATCATTCCAATATCTGTATTTACATAAGAATGGCCCTACTGGGTCAGACCAAAGGTCCATTTAGCCCAGTATCCTGTTTTCCAACAGTGGCCAGTGCCAGGTACCCCAGAGGGAATGAACAGAACAGGTAATCATCAAGTGATCCATCCCCTGTCGCTTATTCCCAGCTTCTGGCAAACAAAGGCTAGGGACAACATTCCTGCCCATCATGGCTAATAGCCACTGATGGACCTCTCCTCCAAGAATTTATCTACCGGTAGTTCTTTTTTGAACCCTGTTATGGTCTACAGTGCTTAAGATTGCATTACCCTATTATTTGGAGGCCTGAACCCAAACCCATGGACTTCAATGGGCTTTGAATCAGGCCCTTTACGTCAAGGGGCCTGTAGGGCTCTATCAGTCTCATCATCAGCAGTATTGTGTTTTTTATAACTTAATCACCTGGGGATCAATCCTGCAAACTGAGATCTGTGACCCTGATCCAGTGAAGCACCTCACCATAGCCTTAATGTTAGGTATGTGAGCAGTCTCATTCAGTCAACTTGTATCTTGCTAGAGCTGACCCTTTTATGTGTCATTTTAAATGGTTTTGCTTTTCCTTTGCTAAATCAGCTATCTTTGCCTTTAAAATACATAGGATCAGATTATAAAATAATATGAATTTGTTACATTGAGAAACAGCTCTAGTGCAGCATAATATTTATTAAACTTTCATTTTCAAAAACAAGGATGCAACAGAGGTGGGGAAGGGAGGGGGTAAGAACCTACAGAATAGTATGGCTAACCGTAGGCCTCATTTCTATGGTAAGCAGTAGAATTATTAATAACAATACCTTACCTTTCCTGAATATATCTGGAGGTCAGTGGTCCACAGGGGGTAGCATCTGCTTTCCCATACACAGGAAATTTAATGACATGAATCTCTTTTATCTTGCCAGTAGCTCAGAGTGTGCAAGAATCACACTTAGGTAAACTTTTATTGATGTATTACTAGTCCAAAAGTTTTGTATTTGTTTTGGGTTTTTTAATTCTCTACTTTTGAAACTAGGCTATAGGCCCAAGATGCTCACTTTTTTAATCCAAAATCTATTTCTAGCTTTAGGGATAGGATTTGTAGTGTGAGAGGATGTATCATGACAGAAATACAATTAAAGAAAGTCTATGGTAGTCTAGATGACTTTATGTTAATAGAAAGTCAGGATTTCTTTTCATACACTCTTCTGCTGGCTTACTTAAAACTGATATATGGAAATGTTTCAGTGCATCTGTATTCTGTGGAAGGCTTCATTGCATGCCATTTCTCTAGATAGGCATTATTTCCTACACCATACAAAAAAGACCACTACCTAGTCAATGTAAGAGTTCAGTAGTAGTGGCATTTTATTTTAGTTGTTGATGTTATTATATAGACTGCTAATCTAATGTCATTTGCAGTCAAAGATAGGTGTGAAGAGGTGAGATGGGGCGGTGTCCTGATTGTCTCTACATAGTATGGGGAAGGAATCCTTCCCCATCAGACCACGGAGTATTTCTGCATCTACTCTGCTGAGGTCACTTAAGTCCAGTAGCCCTCTATGGGTTCATTAGCACTCTGCCGTGGAGGCAAAACAGAGTCCTGGAGGATCCATGTAAAAGTATCATCTGCACCACCACTTCCCCACCACCACCTGTAGGCTACCTCCCTCTATTGGCATTCTTATGGGCAGGGAGAACCTGCTGAACTGGGCTCTATACCATGCAAAAAGTGTTCACTTCCTATGTACTCCTTCAGATCTTCTAATCTGTAGTTTATGCAATGACAACATCAGATCCACTAATTGCATGCTAGTGTTTATTTGGGGAACCTTCACATCCTCTGAGGTGGGAGTTAGATTTGCCATCCATGGTCTGAAAAGTCAAGTCCCTCTGGGTAAAATTGAGAAAAGGGCCTACAGGGTTTAGGCACCCAACTCCCATTGATATTTTTTGTAAGTGCAAGGAGGTATTTATTATTAATTTATTATTTGTTCATTTTCTGCCAATGCTTTGGTGCTGTTCCATAACCAAATGCTAGGGGAAATGAACACACAATTTTCAGCCGCCTTGTGAAGACTAGCCTTGCAAAGTCATGCTCTGTAAGAAACTTCAGGGTTCACATACATGAGAGTGACTAATGGTACTAAACTTAGAAAGCTGTAACATTAAAAAAACAATTTGGCCTCCAGGACTTTACAGACTTGTCAAACAATGCAATGCAATGCAACCATTGTCTGGATGGTGATGGCTACTGTACTGGGTCACTGGTTTAATGCAATCTGCAGTCATTCAGTACATTGCACAAGATTAGCTTTGTACCTACCTCTGTTGCTATTGTGGTATTTGAATTCACTTTACATACTGTTGGAAGATTGTCATGCAACAGTGGTTAATCCTGACCAGAGCAATGCATTCTGTCAATGCTGGGATTGGGGCTTTTCACCTTTTCTGCAGTGATGTTGTCATTTCATAAACTACAGATGTGAGAGGAATGAAATGGCATCTAGTTTATGGTCTCTCACAATCATGAGGTTTGTGTACTATCAACATTTATTTAATCAAGATAAAATTCTATCAGATTAACAATGCTGTGCTGCATTTTCAGCCTTTTGTGACCACTGAAGATTGAAACCTTTTTCTACTTGGACTTTTTCAAGCAATGGGTATTTGGTCAAGCATCAGTGTTGTCCCAGGAATGAGGGACATTCTCTTTGAAGGAATTGGATTGTTAGCCACATTTGAACCCCAGGTAGCAATTGCCGTGTTGAAAAAAAAATGTTAGTAATCAAATGAGCTAATTAAAGAAATTACAATTGCAGCTAATTTGGCCTACCTACAGGGTTCAGTTATTATATTCAATGTGGATTTTTCTTGATTTTACATCTGGCTGAACTTCTGATTCTCCTTGCCCCAAACTTGGCTGATTTTACATGTGACATATTCTGGACTAGGTATTTTTCTTATTTACAAAAATGGTAAAGGTTGAATTTCACCCCGTCAGAAAGTCTGCACAAGATCCTCTGTGCCACCTAAATCCTACTTATGCCCAGTTGTTCATAACCTCACCCAATATAGGAGCTGATTTAGTGAGGTGTTACACACCTGCAACTGCCAGGTTGCTCAGCACTCTAATCAGTTGCAGGTGAGGATGCACAGCACCTCACAGATCTAACTCTCTCCCAGTCAGGTTCTTTAAGTGTACGGGCTGGGCACCCCAGTGAGAGCAAAGAAATATTATAAAGCAGGGATCGGCAACCTTTGGCACGCGGTCCACCAAGGTAAGCCTCTTAGCGGGCCGGGCCGGTTTGTTTACCAGCCATGTCCACAGGTTCGGCCGATCGCGGCTCCCACTGCCTACGGTTCACCGCTCCAGGCCAATGGGGGCTGCGAGAAGTGGCGCGGGCCAAGGGATGTGTTGGTCTCTGCTTCCTGCAGCCCCCATTGGCCTGGAGCGGCAAACCGTGGCCAATGGGTGCCGCGATCTGCCAAACCTGCGGATGCGGCAGGTAAACAAACCGGCCCAGCCCGCCAGGGTGCTTACCCTGGCGGGGCCGCATGTCAAAGGTTGCTGATCCCTGATATAAAGCATTCTCAAGTGGTTAAAAGGATGGGCATAAAATAATAAAATACAATTCTACTTAAGAAAATGCAAAGTAATATTTTGGGGAAAACAGTACAAAACACACATACTCATTGGTTGAAGTTCACCACTGTTGCAGTCTTCAAATAAAGCTTGTTTCTTAGTTTGATGCAAAATCTACACTATGTGGCTGAACATTATTAGTTTTAAGTTATGTATTTTGTTTCACTAATTTAAACAAAATGTGAGAACAAAAATGTTCCTACATTTTAGCTGTAGATCTCTATATAAGCAGGAATCCTACTACAGCAATTGTTTTCCATTAATTTAGTGACTGGGTGCGTGCAAAAGCACAAAAAGTTTCAAGTTCCACTGGCCTGTATTATCAGAACAATATTCCTGGAAGTTTGATTTGTAAATACTAATTGTAATGCTCCTCTTCTCATTTCGCTGGGATTTTCTATAGTTGACTGTCTATAAAGTTTATGTTGTGCTTATAAGGAAACGGAGGGTATGAAAAAAGAGGACCATAGCAAAGATCAAGATGTGATACAATGGATATTTTGTATCTAAGGACTGCCAGCCATTGTGGTTCCCCCCGCACATTCTGTGAAGCATATATTTCCATTTTATGGTTTGGTTTATAGACACAATTCTTTGCATGTGTCTATATAATAAATTGACTTATCATACTATCGGTACCATTTTCATAAAAAAAAATTATGCTTACTGAAAAAGCATTAGCTTGCCTGGTCAACCACACTTAGGTCCTCACTTCCTTGGTATTATTTTTGACTTTTAGGCTAGAATTGTCAGATAAAGTTATTAGTTTTCTGCAAAGCTGTCTTTATCATTGCTATTATAAAGTCAAACATATCCTTGGAACAATATTGCTAATCTTTTACTGCACTCTAAATGACACAATTGTTAAAGTCTTCTATTATGATGGCATTAGCATTGGATACTTCAGCCTACTCATCCTAGTTGGTATGGATTCAATTTCCTGCCTTTATTGAAACATAAACATTTGAGGATTTTATCCACACAAAGTTAGATAAATAACCAAGCAGCAATTTTAGAATGCTACACCAAATCAATGCCTAAAAGAGTAACAGCAGAGCTCCTAATATCCTACTTCAAATGAGCTATGAATAAACACAAGCATTTATTATGAAAGGTCTGACATTGATATGCCAGAGTAACATTCCAATTCAGCTGAGGGGTTCCAGATTCTCTGTCCAGACACTATGTGATGGAAGCACTCTCTTGAATTGCCACCCTCAAGTATTCAAAAATTAATAGTCAGTCCCCTAAAAATCATGAGACTGGATTAAAAGTATAATTTAAAAAATAATACATGTTGGGGTCTTTTTATTTGCCTTTTGGTTTTGGAGTCTTGAACATTACCATTTTCAAGCTTTTCTCTGCAACCACAAGGGCTAGGAATCTAATTTTAAATGACAGCTGGGATTTTCATATAATCATGAGAGTCTAGGAGCTGGGGCTTTTTAAAAAATCATAACACTCATGATAAACTTACAAGAGTTTCTCCAGATACAATCCTTTCTCCAGATAAGTTATCTTATAAAAGTGAAAATGTACTAATGTTTCCCAAACCATATACTCAGGCATATGATATTTGAAGCTAAAACACTTTCAGAAGTTATGGGAGTTACTGTGAGAGTATCACTATAGACTGCATACATAGAGTCCAATGTCTTTCACTTATTGTAACAGAAATTGTGATTCCATCTCATTAAAAAAAGGTGAAAAGGTGAGGGAGTTAGGAAAGTTAGCATTCTAGGGTCACATTTTGGTATCCTTGGTCAGTCAGATCCTCTGATGATGTAAATTAGTATTTATATTGTCTGAAGATCTAGTTCATGGTGTTTTACCTAGAGCTGGTCAGGAATTTTTTAATGAATTTTTTATTGTGGAAAATACAGTTTCATTTTGAATCAGTTGAACATTAAACTGCATTTCCCTGTATTGACACATTGCCTCATGGGAGTTGTAGTTTGGGCATCCCATTCCCCATTCTTTCTAGGGATCAGACTCCCTGACTGGACTATGTCTGACTCTGAGATGCAACATGGTCTCCCCTCTGACCAAGCTGTGTGGTGCATCATGGGAGTCATATGGGTATATCACAAGAGCTTTAGTTCCACCAGGAAGCTTGGCCCATAGGAGAGAAGGGGGTCAGCAGGCACCAGAACTACAATTCAATAAGTCACTCCAGCACATTAGGGAATTGCAGTTTAATGTTGAACTGACTTGAAATAAAACAGTATATGTAGTCAGTATATACTTAAAAATACCTACTAATCTTGAATGTCTCTGTTTCTGAGTGCCCAAGTTGAGCCTGATTTTTCAAAGGCTCTGAGCACCCACAGTTTCCATTGATTTTCTAATGGACTTCCGGTTCTCAGCACCTTTGAAAAATCAGGCTCTGGGTATCTCAGTTTAGCCCAAGTCTGTGGTCACTTTTGAAAACTTTGGCCTTAAATTTCATCAGCTGCCCAGTATGGCACTAGTTTTTAGAAGTGCCTTTCATTATCATCTACACTTTGTGTCTTATGTTGTCCCATCAAGAATAATTTGTTCCGGTTGTCTGATGTCTTTCAACACCACATGACTTGAAGAAACCTAAAATAGCTTTGTACCACTGCCTTCTGCTCAGCTCCATCTGTCATTGCACAGTTCCCACATCTATCTCTTTCCATTCCCTGATAGAATTCCAAACTGAACAAAAGCCAGAAGTGAATGATTCAGAATCAATGGAAAGAACATAATTAATTGAACTGGTTATTAAATGAAATTAACAAAACTCTGAAAGGATGTTGTCTGTCATGATAATTTTTATTCTTTACACTGAACACATCTTAAGTGTTTAATCATCAAACCAGTTCAAAGTTAAAATATAACTAAATATTTATGAGTGTATTTTCACTCTGATTTTAAATGGATATGAGCAAGTGCTATATTTCCTCCTATTAGGCATGACCATAAGAGGTGTTGTGGGGTCTGATCTTACAATGGCCACAGTGCACATTATCTGTACTTTTTTTTTTTAACAATGGGTTGTACAATAACATAAGTGTGTTTATGTATTTTATGGAATTTGTGCTCCAGTGTTAATTAGATCATTAAAATCCTTATGTGGAATCCTTAAGATGTGAATGGCACAACGGATCAACTTTCTTCTTAGGTCATCTTTGTATTTATCATCATATTTTACATGTTCAAAGTACTGCCCAGACATTAACTAATCCTTACAAGACCTTTGCTGTGAAATAGGTGAGTAAACATTGTTCCCCAAGGGTCAGTCCTAGGACCAATCCTATCCAACTTATTCATAAATGGTCTGGAGCAGGGATAAGCAACCTATGGCATGCGTGCCGAAGGCGGCACGCAAGGTGATTTTCATTGGCACTCACACTGCCCGGGTCCTGGCCACCAGTCTGGGGGGCTCTGCATTTTATTTTAATTTTAAATGAAGCTTCTTAAACATTTTAAAAACCTTATTTACTTTACATACAACAATAGTTTAGTTATATATTATAGACATAGAAAGAGACCTTCTAAAAACGTTAAAATGTATTACTGGCACGTGAAACCTTAAATTAGAGTGAATAAATGAAGACTTGGCACACCACTTCTGAAAGGTTGCCAACCCCTGGTCTGGAGAAAGAAGTAAACAGTGAGGTGGCAAAGTTTGCAGATGATACTAAACTGCTCAAGATAGTTAAGACCGAAGCAGACTGTAAAGAACTTCAAAAAGATCTCAGAAAACTAAGTGATAGGGCAACAAAATGACAAATTTAATGTGGATAAATGTAAAGTAATGCACATTGGAAAAAATAACCCCAACTATACATACAATATGATGGGGACTAATTTAGCTAAAACTAATCAGGTAAGAGATCTCGGAGTCATCGTGGATAGTTCTCCGAAGAAGTCCACGCACTGTGCAGAGGCAGTAAAAAAAGCAAACTGGATGTTAGGAATCATTAAAAAAGGGAAAGAGAATAAGACAGAGAATATCTTATTACCCTTATATAAATCCATGGTGCGCGCACATCTTCAATACTGCATATAGATGTGGTCTTCTCATCTCAAAAAGATATACTGGCATTAGAAAAGGTTCAGAAAAGGGCAACTAAAATGATTAGGGGTTTGGAATGGGTCCCATATGAGGAGAGATTAAAGAGGCTAGGACTTTTCAGCTTGGAAAAGAGGAGACTAAGGGGGGATATGATAGAGGTATATAAAATCATGAGTGGTGTGGTGAAAGTAAATAAGGAAAAGTTATTTATTTGTTCCCATAATATATGAACTAGGGGCCACCAAATGAAATTAATGGGCAGCAGGTTTAAAACAAATAAAAGGAAGTTTTTCTTCACACAGTGCACAGTCAACCTGTGGAACTCCTTGCCTGAGGAGGTTGTGAAGGCTAGGACTATAACAGGGTTTAAAAGAGAACTAGATAAATGCATGGAGGTTAACTCCAGTAATGGCTATTAGCCAGGATGGGTAAGGAATGGTGTCCTTAGCCTCTGTTTGTCAGAAGGTGGAGATGGATGACAGGAGAGAGATCACTTGATCATTACCTGTTAGGTTCACTACCTCTGGGACACCTGGCATTGGCCATTGTCAGTAGACAGGATACTGGGCTGGATGGATCTTTGGTCTGACCCAGTATGGCCATTCTTATGTTCTTATTATCTCTGTTTTATAGATGAAGAAACTGAGGCAGAATGGTGAAGTGACACAATGAGTTACCGTTACAGCAGGGATTAAAACGCTAGTTCTCTTGACTCTGAACGCCCCACATTTCCTTATAACTTTAAATTACACTAAAGAATAGGAACTGTGTTTTGGTTAGCACTTATTTATCAGGGAAGTGGGGATTTGTTCTACCATTCCTCATTATTTAGTATTTAATTATTCAGTTCTTCATTTCCTCAATATTTTATGTAGTGACGTTTATTTTATATATCTCTCTCTCTTTGTATGTTGTTTTTCATTTTCTTTCTTTTTCTCTTCTGCCACTCACAGAGGAGAGTCAGTGATCTGAGCACAGTTAAGACAACTAAGACAACAAGACCCTTCTTCTCACATTTGCCTGCCACATTATCTACCTTTTAGGTTTAGTAGTTAATATACTGGGCTGTATTTCTTTTTTCATATGTTGAAAGGTTAGGTGAAAGCTAACTCTCAGCAGCTGAATTGGTTATTAATTTCATAATTTCCTTTCTCCTAATTACTTTTCTTGTTTGTTTCTGTGTAGGCTTTTTATTTCATTTCATTTTATAATTGTTATATTTAAAAACAAAATTAACTTAATTTTACTTTCCCCAATGCAATTTACTATCTTAATCCAATTTCTACTAAAATGCGGTTGTCCCAGTATATGTACATTCTGACTTTACAACTTTGAGATTTGGCGGGAGGGGTGGGGGGAGCAGAGGGGCAGGGCTAGTGAAGAACTAGAGCCTGAATAGAGGCTCTCTGAGCCTTATTGGCAGTGCAGGGCAGGATGCTGAGAGGAGCTCCAGGCACCATGATTCAACAGAGCTCCTTATTGTTGCTTCAAAAAGAAACCGCAGGCATTTCCCACACACATGTCCAGACCTGCTGCCAAAGCAGCATATGCAAATAGGCATGAGAGCATGGCCACACCCCCAGATTCCTTAAGGCTGTGGAACACCTGGCACTAAAGGGAATATTAGTTCCCTATCCTGTTCTACTCTTATGCAGGGGCAAGGAAGCTCTATGCACCCTCTCACCAAACTTCATGCAATACAAGCCAGGTTGTCCTAATTTTATTTTAAAGCAATTTATGTTTTAAATTACGTTTATTTTGAGTTCATATTAGACTCAGTTCTGCAAGATGCTTAGGACTCTGGGCTCAATCCATCAAAAAACTTCCTCTGTTTAATTTTAAGCATGTGAGTAGTTCCACTGATTTCAAGTAAAGCTACTCCTGTGCTTAAATGCTTTGCTAGATTGGAGCCAGGTTGCTCAGTGCATTTCATTATTTAACATACTGTGAAGAAAAGTTTGTCTGGTTATCAGACCATCTTAAAATAGATGTTTCTTGATTTATTTATTTTTGTACTTTATAGCTGAAGAGAGCTTTAGAAAAATATAGTACTTAACTCTGTGAAGTGCTCATTCACTAAATAAATAAAAAACATCAGCTTTTGGAAATATATCTAAATGAAAATCACAAAATGCATATAATAAAAGCTACTTTATTCCTTTAATTGTGAAATGCAGAAAAATAATACAAATTTACAATTAAAATTTTAAAAAGTTTCCTTTGTAGATGAAACTTTTAATTAAAGTCATTAATATATTATCCATCTTAATGTGAGACCTTGGCATTTCATTCTTCTGAAATGCAAGTACATTTTAAATAAAAACACATTTGTAATCAACTTTTTACACTTTTTTAAAATTGCCAATATGACATAAATCATCTCAAACAAATTATTTTTGATGTAATCTAATATAAACCTGAATTATAAAACTGAAATGAGAATTAAAAATCCAAGGTACTGCAGGAGTTTGCTGTGATCTCTAACCTTCTGGCTAATATATATTTTTATATATATTAGTCAGAAGGTTAGTGTGTTCTGTTTTTCAAGAAAATTTAAGAAACTCCAGAAAAGACAGTGGAAATTGCAGTGTTTTCAGTGTGTTATAAAAATGCAAACATTAATTTTATTCAAATGAGATCATTTGCATGCAACTGGATTAGACTGTACGTTTATCTCATTCCTGTCTCAAGCCTATGAGCTTGTCTTCCTTTTACAGAAACCATTACTGTTAATAATATAACTGCCTGCATTGTATATTAAAAAGGTTAGACTGTTATAAGACTTCTGTATAATAGTAAAACATTAGCGACTATTTATCATTTTATTCTCTAGTTCATTCTTCTTAAATTGCTCTGCTTAAAATAACAGATTTACCAGCATGTCATATCCTGTTTTTTTCCAATTTTACAGACTATATTCTCCACTCCTTGTCAGTAATTGGACATTTAATTACCTATTAGCTTTATTCCTGTGTATCAGCAATATTTAATTGATTTCAAATATTTTAAAGCAGAAAATATTCTCTCACCAATCTATAGCATATCCTTTTCATGGTTAATTATATAGTTTTATAATATTTTAAAAGAGTATGTTTTTAGCCTCTTTTTTTTTTTCTGACCACACCACTTTCCTGAGTCTGCCAGGTATTGCAAGGATTGGTAATGGCATAGGCAACTGGTAACTGCTGATAGTAAGGGGCACAATTTAAAGGTTATGGTGGTATGCAGCAGGAATCAAGGCAGGTACTCAAGAGACAAAAATGTGTTAATAACTGTCTATAAATATGTCCAAATGCTTATTGTTGTTTTTTAAAAAAAAAACAGTTGAAATGAAAACTACATTGTTCTTGTTTATATATCTTGTTACAATAGTAAAGGTTTTATATTTTGAAAAATACCATTCTGTAGTTGTGTCCACATTTACAATGGAGATTTCACAATGGTAACAAATTGTGACAGGGCACCAATCATTCATAAAGCCAAGGTTTGCTACCTCTGAACTTTCTCATGCTGTGCTCTGTGGTTGATGCCCTGTCACATTCATAGCAAATTGTGACAGAGGCACCACCCCCTCAATCACACTTTGCTCCCCCAGACCAGAAGAGGGGGAAGCTGAGAGAAGAAACTGGAGGTACACAAGGTGATGTGACTTGCCCAAGGTTGCACAGCAAGTCAGTGGAAATCCTGGCTCTCAGTTCCCTGTACTTTACTGCAGAATCCCAATTTATAAACTTTCTGGATTCCCCTTGTAAATTATCCAAAGGCCTGATGAATTTAATCTGTCTAGTATACTCCCCTGCTGTATTTCCAGAAGCAGCAACTATTAACTGGCAGGTTCATCAACTGAAACTCTCATCTTTCCAAATGTCATCTTGTGTCATCTGGGATAGGGGGGTGGGGTATGGGAGGATGTGCAGGCTCTGGGAGAGGGCTCAGGGGTAGGGCAGAGGGTTGTGATGCAGGAGGGGGTGAGGGGTGCGGGCTCTGGGCAGCCTTTATCTCAGGCAGCCCCCCAGAAGCAGCAATATATTCCTCAGTTCTGAGGCAGAGGCGAGGCCAAGCGACTCTGTGCAGTTTGCTCTGCCTCTGCCCACAGGCACCACCCTCGCAGCTCCCAGTAGCTGCAGTTCCCAGACAATGGGTGCTGCGGAGCCAGCACTCTGGGCAGGGGCAGCATGTGGGGCCCCCCCTCCCCTGCCCCCGGCTGCGCCTTTGCCTCGGAGCCGAGGGACATATCACTGCTTCCAGGGAGCCACGTGGAGCCAGGTAGGAAGAAGCCTTAGCCCTGTTGCGCTGCTGACCAGAATTTTAACAGCCTGGTCAACAGGTCAAAAACCGGACATCTGGCAACCCTAGCCTGCATGTAAACAGCTGTAGTATATAACAAATTTTGTTAATCCTAAAAACACATGCATAATACTGTATATTATTGAGGGTCATCTACCAGTAAATTTATCTATTAACTAACTAATTACATTTATACAGATACCTCTTTTATATAGCACTCCTGTAACAGCCACCATACAAACTAGAACTGTGCGGAGAAAGGTAATTCCGTTTAACAGAAGATTTTGATATTTTGCTCTGGTTTGGTTTTGCTCTGATTTGGAACAAAACCCCCAAATTTTCTATCTTTGTTAGAGAGCTTATTCCTTTACCCTCTCACTTCCTTCTCGCATGAACAGAGAGCAACAATACCCGAAGTCCAAAGGTGCAAACAATTCGATGTTTATTGGGGTGAACTTGTTTATTCGATGTTTATTGGGGTGAATCCCAATTTACTTCCTGTTTGCCCCTAATTTATATAGTAATATTCTCAGCTATACCTTAACCAATTGTTTTATTGAAATCTATCTAACCAGTCCTAACATATTGTAACATAATTCTCTAACCAAGTATATCCCACCACCTTAATTAGTTTATACCCAGCAAAATGAACTATACAGCAGACAGAAACAATCACAGAACCTGACAGAGACCATGCAAATAAACAATAACAAAGTGGGAACTATAATGACAAAACAATACAGAGGATTTCACAACTACATCTATAAAGACATAAGGGTTTCCCGGCTGTGTCTATTGATAAGTGAGTTCTTACCAAACAGAAAACTATCAAACTAAATTTCCTTCTACATCTTCTAGGCTCTTCCCTTTATCTGGAGGTGATAGATCGGCTCACCTTTCTAACAGCCCCAGATTGCTTTATTTCAATATGACTAGTTTGGAATGGGAGGATGTGACCATATGCTTCCCAGCTTATGGCTGCCTCTGCTGCTTAGCCAAAGGCCTTAGCTTAAGAACAGGGCCTCAGACTGTTACAGTGAGAGAAGACCCTTACACAGATTGTTTCTTTTATACCTCTATAACTAGCTAAATGATAAACATATACATATACCTAAATATTTAAAGTATAGGCCTTTACAGGCAGGCCTGCATATCTATATCCTAACATTCTTCATGAAAGGGAATGAAGCTCCAGCTCTGGGCCCATCCACCTGGCAAGATGCTCCAGAGCCATGGACACTGGTAGCCTAGGCTAGTGAGGAGCACAAGCCTGGGAATTTGGGGGCCATTGTCCCCAGGGCTCCCAGATCCCCATCTCCCCCTCATGCCATTTGATGAGCTGAAGGTGAGTCAGGAGCCTACAAGTCCCAATTGAGCAGGGAGCTTCTGAGCTTGAGAGCCATAGCTCCCAGGGTTTTGAGTCTTTCAACTATCTGTCAGCCCACCAAGCAGGCTACTGTGGAGCTGGGCAGGTAAGCTGGCAGGAAACCAGACATGTTTTAAAACCTGTGTGGCAGGAAGGGTTTAATCATAAACACTGCCTAGTTTCCATTACAACTTTGTCAAAATAAAAGTGGCTCCACGAAATGTTTCAGTTTTAATGAAGTGGCATTCTCCAACAGACAAACGCTCCACCTGAGAAATTCTGACCAGCTCTAGGACAAACTCCCTGCCTTGAAGACTTACCATCACATAGACAAATACCAAGGGGAGAGGAGGGAACAGAAGCACAGAGAGATTAAGTAATTTGTTTAAGCTCACTTGAAAGGTCAGCAGCAGAACTGGGAATAGAATCCACTTGAATAGTTGCCCTGTTAATACTCTGAAACACACTGCCTTGTTAATATGGTTTTGTACTTTCCTGATCTAGGGTCCAGTCTTGCAGCTAGATCTGGTCAGAAAATGGTTAAATAAAGCTGAAATCACTCTAGCTGGGTTAGGTGGTGGAGCCTCAGGACAGAACCAGGTAGCATTTCCCAAAGGACTAGAAACAGGCTTGCCTGAGTGCACCTCAGGGCTCTAGGACTACTCACCAACTGCAAACTGTGAGTGGGGTTTAGAGGATGGAGAAGAGCGAAGTGATGTGGGAAAAGGACAGTTGCCTTTTGGATATTCACTCTGGCAGGTGAAGAAATGAGTCAATGGTATATTGCCAAAGTTACGGTGTGGGAGTGTTTTCCTTATCAGCCACTTAGATGTACTGTTTCTGTATTTTCCCAAGTTAATGCTGTGTTCCCTTTCCCCTTATTAAAGTATTCATTTTTTCATACAGACTCAGTGCTTGTGAGAGAAGAAGTTTTGCTTATTCATTGTGCTCGGGGAGGCTGGGAGGGTGGTGGTCTCCAGGTTCCTGGGTGTGGGTCCAAATCAGTTTCTGAGTTTTAAGAGGAAGCTGTAGCTATTTGAACTTAGCTCTTTTTGCTGCTGTTAATCCCAAGGCAGAAGGCCACAGGTCAAAAGAAAATCAAAATAAAATCTTACAATCCTCAGTTCTACAGGAGAGATCAGGGTATAAATGATAGTAAGTGCACCAAAGTTAGATTAGAGGACTCAGCACAGTCAGTTTATTGGTAGAAACTGATTTATAGGAGACAACTGGCTGTGACTAGTAAAAGTGTAAAGCTAGAAGTACAAGTTAGTAGAGATGTTGGATGGAACAAGAGATATGTGTTTGCCTTTAAAGCAGTCAGTAGTATCTTTATGCAACATTTTCTGTTAATGGTATGGTAACTGGGAAAAACACATTACTTTCTGCTCACAGTTATAGAGAGAAGATCCAGTTATAGAAATATTGGCTAGGATGCTCATCTGGGATTTAGGAGACATGAGTTGAATTCCCAGCTCCATCACAGACTTCCTGTGTGACCTTAGGCAAGTTGCACAAAATCTCAGCTCCTCAGTTTCTCATCTGTAAAATGAGGAAAACACTTGCCTGCCTCACAGGGGTTGTTCTGAGGATAAATATACTAAAGATTAGGAGATAGTCAGATACCCCAGTGATGGGGGCAATGTAAGTACCATAGATACCACACATTCCATAGTATGCGTTCTATGGTCACAACACAAAGTGTCTCATCCTGCAAAGTGCCAGGCACTTATTGTGAAGTGAATGGCAGTGGAGGGTGCCCAGAACTTCACCCAATTAGCTGCAAGTATTCAATGGCTGCTGCAAAAATACAAAACTACTTAAGAGTGAAATATTTAATTTTATTACTGATTTTCTTGTGTCAGACCCTTCCGGCCTTGCATGTTGTAATATGAAGCTTTTCACATTACTTGGCAATTTTGTTAATAAACCCACATTTTAATATGATATGATTTTTTCCAAGTCTCATTGTATCCAAAGAAAGAGAGAATAAAAAATATTTTTCCTCTTTTTTAAAACATTGTTGAGGGATTCTTTAAAAATTTGTCATTAAAATCCTACCATAGAATTCACAAATCTAAAATATCTGTTAGATTCTCCAGACCATCTCACCATCAATGTAGGATTGTTTCCCACAGTAGGTACATTTTCAAATGTGTTTTTTTCCCCAATCTATTTTCAAATGTCACAAGCAATTGGGCTTCTACCATTTACAATGGGAGACTCTTCTACAGCCTAATACAACCCACTGTCAGGGTTTAATTTTTTCCCTTTGCGTCTCTAATCTTCCCTTTCTCAGGTTCATTGCATTACTCTGATTATAGCCCACACATACCCAGATGTTTATTGATTGCTAAGCTAAGTTACACACATTTAGCAATTTAATCCTTTCCTCATTAAAAATAGGGTTGCCCCCAATGGAACCTACATATCCACCCCTTATCCCTCTATAGTATGTATTTTCCACTTCTTTTGCTCCTAAGAGAACACTACTCAATTTTGGTGGTAAATATTGTACGGTAGCTAAAAACCACACTGTGTTCTCAAATCAGCAAATATCACAGTAGATTGACTCCTATATCATTTTTAGATATTTCTATACAGTTCTACACAAACATTTTTTTTCCTGACATTTCAGTCCATGATGTAGTTCATAGTCTTCAGGGAATACTCCAGACAGAACTACATCTTTAGTAGCGATCGTGCTGAAACTGTTGATTAACTTAATTGTTAAAGATACTCCTCTTTTTAAACTAGACACGTGTTGCCTTTCCTATTCTCAATGACGATTTTCTATTTCTAGTAACTATAGTACCCCAAATCCTGTCAGGAAACAGCCTGCAGCAGAGCCAGTCTCTGGCAACTAAATGAGCGCAGCTGGCCTATCATAGTCTGCCTAATTTGTTATACCACCTGACTGGTTGAAAGAATCAGCAGATCAGCCCTTAAGCCCAGCAGCAGCACCAGTTCAATGGCTATTCAAAATATTGGCGTTTGTCTCCTATAGTGTTGTGCCTATTCCCAGCCTTGCAGCCAGTTTTGCCCCTGCCTTGCCTGATTCCAGGTAACCTGGTTTGGACACTTGGCTCTGATTCCTGACCATTGGCTCTGGTTCTGACCATTGGCTTTGATTCCTGGCGGGTGACTCCATGACTGCCAATGCCCCACTCTCTAACCAATCATTTCTTCAAATCTGAATCCTGTGGAATGTAAGTTAAATGAATGGCTCAGTCCAGCAGAGAACAGTCTGCACTTGCTGGCTGGCATAAGAAGCTCACCCTGGGGTCGGCAGCTGTGTATATTGCTTTGTATGCAGGGAAGGAAGTATCCTCTTTAACAGTTGCAAAATGCCATGTTAGATATTCCATGACTGCCTCTTTCACAGGAATGGAATCTGGGGCATTTTACCAGAGCTTTGAGGGAAGAGGTTGGGAATTAAGAATATAGTCAATGAGTCATGCAACAGGAGAGGGTTCTTCCCTTGAGGCCAGTTTGTCAGCAAAACCTTTTAAAGTATTTCTTGCCTGGGGGGAGTCCTTCTGAGAAGCTGCTTCATTCTAAGGACAGGCAACATGATGAAGAAGAGGGGCCAGGCATCTCCCACTCCTTCTCCCTAGTTTCAGGAAGGAGTAACCCGCAAACAGGAATCCAGCAGTGAATTGGATGAGTGGGAGAAGAGTAGCACAAGCAGCAGAATCGTCAAGAATGAAAGTCCTCTTGCCTAACCATCAGAATGCTTCACATCCCTCTGTAAGGCAGGTGCTTCTCTCCCCTTTTCTTTCACTCCTCAAATCTTGCATCATACACTCACAATCTGCCATATCACCTTTTTACAAAGTTTTACCTAACTCAAGCAGAAGCTGGCTATTGAGGAAATCGGTCTTTCCACTAGAGGCTGAACTTAAGGGTCATACAGACTCCCAAGCTGAAACAGCTCTCATGGCCTGGGTAGCCACAGCAGCATGTAGTGTATGGATGAATCTACAATCAGGAACTGTAAAGCTCAAAAGCTAGAGAACTCATTTGAATAAGTGAGCAAGAGGTTTTAAGGTTTGGGTTATTTTAGTCTTACACCACTGGCTCCTATTTACCATACTAGTTAGCCCGCTTAGAAGCCCACAGGCATGACCATATGTGACCTGGAAGGGAGTAGATCTGTTTTCTGGGACTGAGTGTAAATAACTGAGGAACTGACAATAGCCATCATGCTTAACCTTTGATCCATTTGTCTTTTGCCATTTACTGTTCCCTCCTGTATAACTGATGAAGGAGCTGGAAAAAAGAACATAGTTTGGCCCAAAATAGATATTTTTAGCTCAGCACTTGAGTTAATCATATGTTCTTATTTGAAATCAAAGGTAGTGGGAACCACCCCACAACATTCCACCAGTGCTGGCCTAGAGAGCCATGTCTTGTGGTGACCAGGCATTTCAGCTCTCGTGCCATTTAGTTGTTGTGAGGCTGACACTTGTCCACTGGAATCTGGACTGAAACTACAATGTATTTAACACAGGTCATTGAATAGCCATCAACAGGTAAGTACTATGGGCCTGAGAAGCAAAATTAAAATTTTGCTCATGGCCTTGTTGAAATGAGCAAAAGGAGAGCAGATAGTTGAAGGGGCAAGAGGAAACATGAATTAAATATTTCAGGGAGGGCAAGAGGTAGAACAGATGTGGATTAAGGGGTAGGTCATGGTCTTAGAGGCACAGACCGCACCATTTGAAAACTAGGGTAAACAAAGAGGGAACAGAGCTAGATAGGAGAGGGAAAGGAAAAATACTACTACCAGATATTGAGAAATTGTTTTGTTTTTTCCAAAGGAAGTGGCAACGTCCTGCTCAGAGAAGGGAGCTCAGGGTGAACAGAGGGATTTGTTAAAAAATTCAGCCTAAGAGTTTGGTTTTAGGCCTGTTTGCAGTTCAGAGCAAATGTTCATATCAGGAAAGGAGGGAAATTCAATCCTAATTATAGGAACTCACAGAGTGAACTATCATGTAGCATATTATGAAGGATTCTTGCTTTGAGGATATATTACTCTTGCAACTGCTCTGATGTATTTTAGTGTAGGCTCTATTGCCATGATGAAATACATCCCTGGAGTGATGGCATTTGGTATTATACTTCATCAGAGCAGCAGCTTTTAGTGTTATACAGTGCATCATTCATGTGACAGCCTTGTGGTGATGTGTAATAAATCACTGTCCTAATCCCATTCTGACCAAACTTATTTAGTATTCACTGCTATTAATAATAATGTATTGATTGTTAGTTTGGATAGTAAATAGGCATAATACCTGCACTTCTGGCTCTAACCAGCAGTGTGTCTTCTCTAAATAGTACCACCAGGGCTTCTGTCATGCAGGGACTTCTCTGGTAAAGGAAATAACTCACATACTGGAATCTAAATATAATGATTATCATAATCTACTCTAGGTGTGACAGAGGTTAGGTGACAAATAAAACATTAACATAAACTAGTCAATTATACTATCAGCAGGACTGTAAATTATGTAAGTACAAATGCTCCATTAGTCCAAATGCGTATATCTACTAGCAAAATCAGCTTTAAAAAAACAAACAAAAACCGACCATTAATGACATCCCCAAAGTACCTTCTGTTCTCTGTCAGTGTTCCTACCTCTCCATTGCTATTCTAAATCTCTGTTATCTCATTTAATACAAAGTAGTTTTCCCTTGGTTCACTACTTGTTTGCTACTTCAAACTCATTTTAAACTTCAGTCGTCTTTTAAATTAATCAAAATGAACAGAATCCTCCAGTTGCTCACACCTCAGGACCTCCAGTCCTAATCCTGGTTGTCATCCTCATTAGATTTAATTAATACATCTAGACTTTATTTTCATTCATTATCTTGGTCTGCCCTTTATTCTTCAATAAATGTACCAAATGGCTCAGCTTTGTGTGAGGCTTGCTCCCACTCTGAAGATGACCACCGAACTCAGCAACAGAGGATATAAATAGACCTGATCAACATTTCTGCTGCAGGTGGACCCAGTTTATACCCAGGATTGTGAATCTCAGCAGTGGAAGGGAGCCGGGGTGCAGGTGCTGAAGCCACTCCAACTTCCACTCCACCAGGAGTTAGCTATTAAAGTCCACAGAGTAGATAGGTCAACCACAAACCAGGCAGTGCAAAACCAACGTGGAGATGCACTGATTCAGATAATTTCCTGGGGAGCCATGGCAATGGGGCTGGCCATAAAATAAATTTGTCTTCCCTTTGTGGGGCTCCTACCACCATTTGCCCTCCCTCATGGATGAATGCCTATTCTAGCTGAGCTATCCCCCTGGATGCAATGGGAGACTTTTCCCCTTAAGCTCAGAGATGTAACTGAGGGAAGAATTTGGCCCTAACAGATTTACCTAAAGCCCACTGACATGAATGGAAATACTGTCAGAATTAAATCCCTACATTTTATCATTATTTTGGGTATTCCTCTTCTGGAGTATAATTTTTTTATATTCAGAGTAGCATGTAATTTACAACTTCCCAAAGTAACATCACATGCCAGTTTCCCTGCTCTTGATTAGAGTCATCTGCCAGTTCTCCCTGGCTAATCCTGCTTTATTATGTTTCATATTTGAAAGACTTCTTTAAACACCTTTTAAACATCTTTTAAACCAAAATATGCCAACTTCAGTATTATCATAGAATCATAGGACTGGAAGGGACCTCGAGACGACATCTAGTCCAGTCCCTTGTACTCATGGCAGGACAAAATATTATCTAGACCATCCCTGATAGGTGTTTGTCTAACCTGCTCTTATGTATATTTGTAATAGGCTTGTTTGCCTTTTATGACTGCATTAATGGTATTTTTTTCCTTTCATTTTTCAGTAAAGGAATAACCAAAATTTTTCTGCCCAGTTAATGAAAGAAGTTCAGTTTAAAACAGATTCCTTTAAGTGTTAATTCTGATTGTCAGTTTGAGCTGATAATAGCCATAGATACTGGATACCTAGTCCTATGGTTCATGTGGAAATATTGACTGGCTGAGCTAAAGATGGAAGAGTCTGAAACCAGCTATTTCTCCAGTGGCTAATTTTAGCTTTCATCTATTTTAAGACCATAGTCACTGTGTGATTCTATTCCTATTCCATTTTAGCTACCACATTTTCCAGAGGATACTAATGTACTGTACATCATGTTTAATGATTGTTTACCCACTAAATATAGACACCCATATATGTGTGTTTTAGTGTGAATTTTCTCTATGGAATTTGTCTCCAGTTATTGTATTCATCTTTAGTTTTAATCCATAAGCTTTTCAAAATGGTGCATTTTATAATTTGTGCTTATAACTTTAATGCACCTTTTTGAAAATCTGTCCCTTCAGATTCATTAATTTAGACACTCTTTGAATAAAGCACTCCTGGGGTTTTCTGTTTGTCACAGACACACACCACCGCCCCCTCACACAAACGTGTGTGTGTGTAAAGAGTGTTGGGGAAAGAAATAAACAATCTGGATAGCATGACAGCAGACAGACCATTTTGAATTGAACATTTTTCTTTTGATTTTTAATTACTGTTTAATTTTTACACCACAAACAGAGACAGAAAAAATAACATCCAATTTAATCTCAAACGGGACATCCAATTTTAATCATTGCTATATCTGTATGTAATAACCAGTTATGCCAAAGCTGAGTCCTTATAGCACAAGAAACAGAGAAATGAAAGAATCATATATCTAGCCCTTGGCAAGTTAATTTCAGCTGTATAAACCCTTTCTTTTCTCCTTGCCTGTAATGGACAGCTTTCCATTAAGGGAAAGTGGAAGCCAGAAAGAGGACAGGATCATCTAAAAGAGGCCATTACAGTTTAATAAATGAGTGAACAATATATTTTCCTAAGTACCTGTTGTTTTTGAGTTGTTGTATTAAGCCATGCTTAGTTCATCAAATTCAAAAATGCGTGTACCCCACTCATCTGATGTTTATATCAAATATATACATTTGACTTCATATAGCTTCAGTACCCTTTTTTATGATACAGTGAAAATTCTCCCATTGACCATGCTGGGCTCTGGATCAAGCTGGATCAATGCTGTTATGTTAAACAGACAAGTATAGAAGTTGGAAGACCACAAACAAACAAGAAATCACTGTCATTAGAGCAAACTGAGTACAAAAATCACTGTTACATAATTAGCCTTTTATTTCAAAAGCAGACCCTAGCTTTTTCGTACTAATGACTGAGTCTTCAATTTTCAAATTAATGTGTTTGATGAGTTACAGAATAACTAAACAAAAACAATAAAGCACAGCACAGCTAATACATCACAAAATATACTTTATTTTGACAATTGCCATTTATTTTAATTATTATGGTAAGATTTCCTATTTGTAAATATATTACCAATTACTTTGTAAAAGTAATGTAGTTTTGCTACTATCAGGCCTCACTCTTAAAAGACTCTGCTTTTAAGTCTTTGCTGAGAAGATGGGAGAGCCCTCCCATTTCTTGTGAAAATTCTGTAATATGCCAATTAGCACATTTTAGTATATCCAGATTTTACTGGATTTTGTTTATTTTGTTCAGGACTGCCCAGCTATCCCTACAGCCTTGTGGATGTGAGGTGTCTCCCTTCCTGATGAATAAGCTGCCCATCACATGCAAGAAAAATTTAAATTTTCACTTCTGCTAAAATGACTCATTAGACACAGCCCAGCTATTAGGACCCCCATGACAAACTGCTTTCTCTTTCTGCTCTTCCTTCTTGCTGCTCATCACTGCTTCCTTGGAGATCAGCACTCTTCTCCTTTGAATACATTAGTCGTTCATGAATAATGACATACAAGCTTGGCAGGACTTTAGAAAAGGAGCCTTTTATTATACTTTTCTAACAACCATTAAAATCTATAACACTCAGCAGTTTTCTAATTTTCTTTTGTGAAAGGACAAGCTGTAACTATATGACAAAATGGCATGGGGTCCAAAACTATTACCAGTTTCATTAATGTAGGTGAAATAGAAGGAAACAGAACAATATGCTTCATTCATGTCAGATATCGGATATTTCTAGGTTTTCGAAAAGCTCTTATCAGCCTTCAGCTGAATTTATTAACTAATTGAAGTAAAAGTCCATTATGACAGACACATCTTTTTTTTATCCAAGTCCCTTAAAGAAACGAGGCCAAACTATGAAAGGTTTCAGCCCATATGCTAAATTGATTGTCATGTAAAAATACCATTGAAAAGTACTGCTTCCGTGCTAAAATTGATAGAATTGCAGACTTTATATTTGCTATTAAAATTTTGTTTGTCTGGGTACTGGTCATGCAAGAAGCTTCCCCACTCTCGTGTGGTTATATAGGAGGCCCTCCCAGTGTTTTATGGAACCCCACAGGCACTACTTGCTCTTGATCCCCACCTGTAATTACTGCCGGATACTGAAAAGTGGGCAACTGACAAGGGCTGGTCATGCCACCCTCCACATTGGCCCACAGAGCATAGATAGCATTCTGTGGCAACCTCACGGCCGGTCCAAAATGTGCACATGTACCCTGTATGGAATGAGCAGCATCAAGGAGTCTGCCCACATGGAGATTAAGGGTATGTCTACACTATGAAATTAGGTCAATTTTATAGAAGTTGATTTTTAGAAATCGATTTTATACAGTTGATTGCGTATGTCCCCACTAAGCGCATTAAGTCGGCGAAGTGCGTCCTCACTACCATGGCTAGCATCGACACACAGAGCAGTGCACTGTGGGAAGCGATCCCACAGTTCCCACAGTCTTTGCTGCCCATTGGAATTCTGGGTTAAGCTCCCAATGCCTGATGGGGCAAAAACATTCTCGTGGGTGGTTTTGGGTACATGTTGTCAGTCTCCCCTCCCTCCCTCCCTCCGTGAAAGCAACTGCAGACAATCATTTTGTGCCTTTTTTCCTGGGTTACCTGTGCAGACGCCATAGCACGGCAAGCATGGAGCCTGCTCAGCTCACCTCTGCTGTTGTAAGCATTTTAAACACTTCACGCATTATACTGCAGTATGTGCAGAACCTGGCTAAGAGACGGCAGCACGAGGACGATTGTGAGGAGGACATGGACACAGACGTTCCTGAAAGCATGGGATGTGGCAATTGGGACATCATGGTGGCAGTGGGGCTGGTTGATACAGTGGACCACTGATTCTGGGCCCGGCAAACAAGCACATACTGGTGGGACCACATAGTGTTGCAGGTATGGGATGATTTCCAGTGGCTGCAAAACTTTGGCATGCGTAAGTCCACTTTCCTGGAACTCTATGAGTTGCTTTCCCCCATCCTGAATGCAGGAATACCAAGATGAGAGCTGCCCTGACAGTTGAGAAGCGAGTGGCGATAGCCCTGTGGAAGCTTGCAACGCCTGACTGCTACCGGTCAGTCGGGAATCAATTTGGAGTGGGCAAATCTACTGTGGGGACTGCTGTGATTCAAGTAGCCAATGCAATCACTGACATTCTGCTATCAAGGGTAGTGACTCTGGGAAATGTGCAGGTCATAGTGGATGGCTTTGCTGCAATGGGATTCCCTAACTGTGGTGGGGCGATAGATGGAACCCATATCCCTATCTTGGCACTAGACCACCTTGCCAACCAGTACATAAACCTCAAGGGGTACTTCTCAATGGTGCTGCAAGCACTGGTGGATCACAAGGGACGTTTCACCGACATCAATGTGGGATGGCCGGGAAAAGTGCATGATGCTCACATCTTTAGGAACTCTTGGCTGTTTGAGCAGCTACAAGAAGGGACTTACTTCCCAGACTAGAAAATTACTGTGGGGGATGTTGAAATGCCAATAGTTATCCTTGGAGACCCAGCCTACCCCTTGCTCCCATGGCTCATGAAACCATACACAGGCAGCCTGGACAGTAGTAAGGAGCAGTTCATCTGTAGTGTGAGCAAGTGCAGAAGTGTGGTAGAATGTGCCTTTGGATGTTTAAAAGCACGCTGGCACTGTTTGCTGACTAGGTTAGACCTCAGTGCAACCAATATTCCCATTGTTATTACCGCTTGATGTGTGCTCCATAATATCTGTGAGAGTAAGGGGGAGACGTTTATGGCGGGGTGGGAGGTTGAGGCAAGTCGCCTGACTTTTGAACAGCCAGTCACCAGGGTGATTAGAAGAGCATAGGTAGGTGCGCTGCGCATCACAGAGGCTTTGAAAACCAGTTTCATGACAGGCCAGGCTATGGTGTGACAGTTGTATGTGTTTCTCCTTAATGCAAACCCGCCCTCTTTGTTGATTTTAATTCCCTGTAAACCAACAACCCTCCCCTCTTCGATCACAGCTGGCAAAGGAAATAAAGTCACTATTGTTTTGAAACCATGCATTCTTTCTTTATTAATTTTTAAAAAGGGAGATACCTGATAAGGTAGCCTGGTGGGGTAGGGGAGAATGGAAGGACAAGGCCACATTGCTTATTGTAGCCATACTACAAATCAAAACTGTTTGAATGACAGCCTTCTGTTGCTTGGGTCATCCTTTGGAGTGG
The DNA here is from genome assembly GCF_016161935.1 of Mauremys reevesii. Lineage (NCBI taxonomy): Eukaryota > Metazoa > Chordata > Testudines > Geoemydidae > Mauremys > Mauremys reevesii. The sequence goes on from NC_052623.1 coordinate 284,403,440, forward strand.
AGTGGCTGGGTGCCCAGAGCCTTCCTCCCCCTCTCCCCTGCGTTCTTGGGCATCTGGGTGAGGATGATATGGAATTTGGGGAGGAGAGCAGGTGGTTGCACAGTGGATGCAGTGGCGGTCTGTGCTCCTGTTGGCTTTCCTGCAGCTCCACCAGATGCCTGAGCATGTCCATTTGCTCCCCCATTAGCCTCAGCATTGCATCCTGCCTCTTCTCATCGTGCTCTCTTAATGCTTTCCTGGACTCTGCCACTGAATGTCTCCATGCATTCAGCTGTGCCATCAGTGTGGGAGGACTGCATGATCTTGGAAAACATGTCATCACGAGTGCGTTTTTTTCACCTTCTAATCTGCGATAACCTCAGGGACAGAGATAATAGGGGGAGCATAGAAACATTTGCACCTGCGGGGGAATAAAAAGGGAGAATAAAATTTTAGATCAGGCAAGGTCAATTTTAGTGCTACTCCCCTTGCCAGGGAGGAGTGCAGAAGTTGATTTTAAGAGCCCTTTAGGTTGATGGAACGGGGTTGCCTGTGTAGACTCATTCATTATAAAATCAACCTAATGCGACTAAATTAAACCTAACCCTGTAGTGTAGACCAGGGCTAAGTGACTTGCTCAATGTTGTACTACAGATCAGTGGCAGAGTCAGGCAAAAGAACCTAGGCAAGTAATTCAAAGTCCTAAGTACAGTACCAAACTGCAACCCACAGTTCACACTTCGACCATACCATAATTAATTTTCTGTTAAGATTTATTAAATAAGAATTTAATAGTCAATGTATGACTTTCTTATTAAATGCTATAGATAACCTTACTTAAAGTGATATTTTTCTCGCAAGAGACAACAGTAAATATTTCTGTTGTGCTGGGTCAGCTTAGGTCTTGTTGAGCAGAGCTGTGAAGTTATACATTAGGAATTGTAATATAAATCTCAGCATTGCTAAGCATTCGTAACTTTCTAGATGAAAGTGCCTAGGTCACTACCTTCACATTGGACTTTTTTTCCTAAAAAATCTGTGAAAGGACCTCTGATTAGAATTGTACCCAAAAGTCTATGTATAAACCCTACATAAACATCCATACTATCATTTCCTGGTCGCTTCTCCAAGATTTGAAACAGTAAAATAATCCTCTTCTACTAGATGCAGCCTACAGGTACCATACAAATCAGCAGCACTTTGATATCTTTCTTTTTAATGGAGAAAATTAATAGAGAAACAAAATATTTGCAAAATGTCTGTGATGAAGTGCTGGTACATTAAATGCAGTGTTGAGTGATATCAAAATTATCTCAGGTTTTATTACAGGAACATGATATCCATCACTCCTTTATGACTGCCTGTTCACAACTGAAACTCCCACAATCACCCTTTTTAGAGGAACTTTTCCCAGCATGCTTTTCTTATAGCTAGGCTTTTAAATTTGACAGGGACAAGCAGCTGTAGTCTTAAAGTGCCCATCTGGCAGTTGATGTCCAGCTAGTAAGTATTACTATTATGTATTTTTTCTCTCACTTATCACTGAGGAGAGGACATAGCTTCTTGATGGACAAAAGCAGTTAATTTGAAAGCCCATATGTTTATGAAAGCCTGAGATATGACCTACCATTGACCTACGCAATATTTGCACTGTAGTATATAATTTGAAGAAAAACCTGTATTTATGGAAGGATGATGTCAGTTCTCAGTGCTATCTTCGCTTGTCTGCCATGGAAGTACCTACAATGCATGTTTCTGAAAGCTATTTAAAGCTCCTGATGTTATGCACTGCACTCCCATCTCCCCTCCTTATTGAAACCTTTCTCCTGCTCCTCTATACCAGCTCTGCTGGAGAGGCAGAATTACAACAGTGCCAAGCTTCACTAGCAGGTAGGTGCTCCTATCACAAAGTGGAGTTTGATCTCCGGCTGTGGTAAAAACTTTTTAATTAAGTGTGTTAGGTATATATAATTGTTTCCCTGTTTGAGGATGGGAGCATGGGGAGCTTTCATGTACAGTCACTTTCCTGGGTGGAAGACTGTTGGAGAGAAGGGGGCTGGGTTCTATACCCACCTTTCTTCCTCCACCAAGAGACCTGGTTTCACTGGGTGAAGAGGATAATCTGAGGGTGTTGCCAGAGCTCTTTTCATCTCTGTTAAAAGGGCAGAAATGGGGCTAAAGCAAGTGCACCTGAAGAAGGCACAGGATTGTACTCCCTAACCAGCTCACATTAGTACTGAAGTCTACGTTCATGGCTGGTAGAACCATAAATCTGGCATCACAGGCCTACCATATTAGTAGTACCGGCATTATTTTATTAAGATAATATTTCATGCACGTCTATTGTTAGAAAAAAATATTCTTTCTGAGTTTCTGTTGAATTTATTTTCCAGTTGTTTCAAGTTTAGGTGTTCCAAAGCTGTCATTGCCCCGTCCCAATAAACGGACATACAGGGTTTTATTTCCCTTAGGACATTTGGACCAAGCTCATTTAAATATAAAGCAGGATTTTCTTGCTATTTATATTTAAAGAAGACATGCTTTCTCCCTCTAAAAAGGGGGGTGGGGTCTTAAAGGGTCTGGTCCTGAGAGTTGCTGCTGTTCATTGGCTTCTGTGTGAGTTAGGGATGCTCAGCAAGCCTAAGCATTAGCCTCAAAGTGTGGGAAGCTTTGGAAACACTTATTTGTGGAAGACATTGTAGAGAAGGGGTAAAATCCTGGTCCCACTGCTTATACATGTGATCCTAAAACCAAAGGTTTGCCTTGAATCTCAGTACCTAGGTAAATTGTAGTCAAAACTTTTTCAAGGACACCCTCTCAGAGGCAATCTCTGGTCTTTAGTTAACAATTTGAAAATATATTTGTGTCTGACCTTTATTTAAAAGCCATCTCTAGTAGGAATTGATTTTAATTCTTCCTTTGATGATCACTTCAGATGGGTTTCACTTTATTCATTTCTGCCCAGGAGGCAGGTCAGTGTGTGGCTACCGTCCAGACAGATAATTATATAAACCAGCCCTGGAGGCAGGTCATCAATAAGGATGTCCCATACAGTCATGTAAAATCTCGTCCTTTACCTCCCAGGGAAGCAATAGTCCTCATGACTGCCACTCAGCAAGATATTGCACTGACCTGCCTAGATGGCAGGTCAGCATATGCAGATACCTCAGCAGACACATGGGCCGAAATCCAAAGTAGCTCTGTCCCAGCATGAATCTGGTTAGAACCCTTCTATTGTATCTAGAGAGAGAGAACATGCCCAAAGAATTTGTCTTAGAAAATGGCTGTTCAGTATTTTAGGTAACCAATGGAGCAGTCTCTGAAACTGCTAGGGATAAGGCCATCAAGGTCTCTCTGTAACATTATCAGTATTGTAGAACAGTACTTTAGTTTTCTTTTCTTTTCAGATACCAAAATGGCAACAAAACGATTAGGACACTGGATGGCTATCAAAGTAAGATTAACATTTCATGCAGTGTTTGATCATTTGATATAAGCTCTGTGAAATGTGACATGAAAAAAGATAAACTAGTGAATTAGATTAGCACAATTGTTCTCACTTTTTATTTTGTCTTTATTATTCTGTAAAAGGAATCATATCACTTTTGTAAAATCTGAAAAAGAAAATAATTGAATGAGGTCTCAACTGTGATTTTGTCAAGAGCCCAGAGTAAGGAGCGGCATGTTGTGTGACCCCCAAGAATAGCCATACCTCCTGGCTCCTCCACTTCTCTGGGGAGGGATGGTCTATGTCTGATACAACATACATTCCCTTGCATATTGGAACAGCTATTCTGGTTGGTGCAGTGAGGAGATGGAGCAAAAGACCCAACCTGTGCTCACCTTTTTCCACTTGCGTAGTGGGGACATAGCAGCTCTTCAGAGCCTAGTCCAATCCTGCACTGCTACTCATAATACTGCTAGCTGGCACAGGGGCATGAGGTGCTTTGTATCCCCTTACACCTGGAAGCCAAAGCATTTTTAATGTTGTGCATAATTTCCAGTGAGCTCTAGATTTATAGGTACAAGTATCTTAGGCTAGTATTTTTTTTAATCTACTGTAAAATATTTTAGAGTAGATATTTGATATGTTATTTCATATACCATTTTTCAATATGGTGAGTGATATACATCTATATACCCTGCCAGACATCTTTCAGTGAAAAATGTAATGTAATTTAAAGAGAGTTGGTTCAGGATAAGCCATATGGGAGGTACAAAATGTCAAATATGCATATTCTCCTCAAAAAGTGAGAGTGCAGTGGTTTTGCAGCATCTCTCATTTTGCCATAGCAGCATAATTTTTTTGACCCATTTTAGGAAAACTATATTCATTTGTACCTGAACTTTGGTTCCAAAAAGAGGGTCATTTAAAAAAAAATAAAAGCTATAAGAACATGTTTGAAGCTTGGTTCCAAAAATGTCCAGCAACAAGAGTGAGGCACACAATTTGGTTTCATAAACAAAATGTCTTGTTTTCATACTTCTTCAGTGACAAAAGTAAGTATAAATCCAAGAGATTACCTTAGAAAGTGCATTGCACTGTAGAGGCTTCTGCAGCAAAACCAATATGATCTTTAAACTAATGTAACCATGAACATCGCTTTTTGAAACAAAAAAGCAGAGGACATTTTGGCAGCAAGCAGTACTGAAATAGTTGGAACACCCTTGAGAAAAGCTACAACAGGTCACAGAGCACTGATATCCTTTCACCCTTTCACATTGTTTGGTTAATGTGCAATTGTTCAATTCTGCCAGTGAAAATAGTAGCTTTTTGTCTTACCCAGCCAGGAGAGGGAATAAGGCATCCAACTCCATCCCCCTTGCTTACCCTATCTGGATTGTGGGTCCTAGGTCTGGTGTGCAGTGTAGCTCTGCTCTCCGCCCAGTCAGCTAGTGAGTCAGGGGCGAGGGAGAAAAAGTGAGCAAGAGCCTTATCATCTTCCTACCTCCCCACCACTCTCTGGACAGAATAGCTTGCCTGGCATGAGTATGGAAGTAATCTGCACTTTGCAGTAATTTACTTCCACCTTGGAGCAAGAGGGAAACAGAGGAGAAATTGTAACTCTCTGAGCCACAATTCCTTCCCAGGGCAGTCAACTGTACACTATCTATTACTCAAAGCTGAATATTAAAGCACACTCTAGCCCTTAGTAACTGTCAGGGCATCCAAGCCCTTTGCACTCATTTCGCTGCTCATTCACTCCTCTCTACACTGCACCTTGCAGAAGATGGGTATCTCTGGCTAATTGTCTTTGGTATTGAATTGCCTTTTAAAATGATCAGCTAACCTTCCTCTTCACACAAACTATGCCCTATTATCACACCACTGACTCAAAAGCCTGCTGATTCGTGAACTAACTAATTCATGTTTGTGCAGCACTTTGAATGCGTAAGGCCATATATAAGTGATATGTATTATTTTTATAGAAAACTTAGGGAAAACATTCTATTAATAGACAGTTCTGCTTATCTTCACCTGTTAATTATTAAGGAGACGCTCGCAACAAGAAGATATTTGGGTTTTATTTTATTTATTTTTTGGGGGGTGGGGGAGATTTTATAAGCACTCATTTACTCCTGCTGTTTGTAGTTTATTTGAGATTATAACTCTCCATGACATCACACTTAGTGGTTGTGTACATGATTATGTCTATTAACAGATAATTGGGCTTCAGACTGAGAATAAGTCACAGAGAGTAGATAAAAACTCTGTGAGGTTTCCTTAATTGTGCGCTATAGTGGCTTAAATATATGGGCTAAAATTCTCTAAAGTTGATGCATAAAAGTTAAGATCCTAAAATAATTTTTAGGTACACAAGTGTCTGAATTTCAAAAGTGTTGTGCACCCAGCAGCTCCCAATGGGAGATAAATATGTCGTATTTATATTTCAATGTAACAGCTTACGTTTGTATAAGTATGTAAAAACCAAAAACGGTAAAAGGGCCTGATACACCTCTACCTCGATATAATGCGACCCCATATAACACAAATTCAGATATAATGCAGTAAAGCAGTGCTCCGGCGGGGCAGGGCTGCGTACTCCGGTGGATCAAAGCAAGTTTGATATAACGCGGTTTCACCTATAACGTGGTAAGATTTTTTGGCTCCTGAGGACAGCGTTATATCGAGGTAGAAGTGTATTACTGCATTACTCCATTGTTATGTTTGTGTACCTCCATTGCAATGGTGTTTCAGTCATGATTCTGGCCCATACTTCAGGTGAAAATATAGATTGTAACTGTACATGTTCAAATGATCTATTTCAATTTGAATATGTGTGAATAATTTACCACAGAATAATTTACTTTCAGGAAATATGCCTAAATCTGTAACTGAAAGACCAAGAATGCAGTCCCAGTCCAAGCAGGAAATTGCCTTCCATTTTGAAAATACTTTATTCTGAATTCCATGGTTGTATCTCTGTCCTCAGAAATTCACACAACTAAGATTGGAGTTTGCTGGTTCAATGGAACAAGCCTTAAGTGTAGCCCAGAAATAGGGAGAACAAATGAGTCAAACTCTTTCAAACCCCAGTATGTCAGGGTTAGTTCAAGTTTTTTTAAAAGTTCAAGACAGCTCTTGCTTTATTTGAAAAGTGTTCACCTAGTCTTTATATAATAAATGTGAATGTTGAGTTTACAGAGGGGTGCAATGTCAATCATTAGAGATACCTGATTCAGATAAAGTGGATACATGAATATTCAGAGGCCCAGAGGCTAGCAATCATGGTGGTGGTTGCTGATGGCAGTGCTTACCCTACATTTCTTTTTTCCGAGTCCTTACTGTGGTCAACATTGTAAACTCAGCATTTACCAATAATTACCAAACTGTAGTATCTGAGTTCTGACCATTTTCCATACACATAAAACAAAACAAAAGCAACCATCTGTTGTTCGTATTTCTACATGTTGATTTCTAAATGGCAACAACTGTGTAAATGTCATTCATACTTATCTAGCTAGTCCATCTAAGATTTTATACAATGGTATCTGGTAATGCTATTCAGATGACCCTAAAATTACTTATGTATATTAAATGAACAGTAATACCCAGAGGATTTGATTAAATTCACTCTGCCATTCACAGAAAGTAGCCTTAAGTGGCCCTTCTGCAGGAGTGGGCCATACGTGACTAGTTGTGTCAAGAACTTGGGGGACAATTGATAAAATATCCTTCCTATGTCCCATTTTCAAAAGGAACTTAAGATTTCTAAGAGCCTAACTCTCATTGAAAGTCCATGGAATTTAGGAGCCTAATTGCCTGTTACTTTTGAAAATAGAACATAGCCTCCTAAATCATTTAGGTCCAGATTTTCAATGCAATATGAGCACCTAAAGATGCAGATAGGCACTTACTGGGATTTTCAAAAGTTGCCTATCCTGCTTAGGCACTTTTCAAAATCACATGAAGTGCTTATCTGTATCATTAGGAGCCTAAATACTTCTGAAAAACTGGCCCTGAGGCACTTTTGAAAATCTTAGTCAATGATCTAGCCCAAAGGTATCTCAGAAAACTCATAAAAAGCCACTGGGAGATTATAAAGTTGTTCTCATCTAGCAGAAGCACTGAAGGCAGATGCCATCATAACAGATGCCCCCCTTCCCATTACCCTGCAGTAAAAGGCAACATGTGGTGCAGGGAAATGTAAATTCACATCCCTTCTTCAGGTTGGGTGAACCAAGCTGAGCGTGTATAGTATTGGGCTAAAGATTGTTATATCAATGCAGCTGTTAAAATAAATGAAAAACTTATTTTGCATCTGACTGAAGGACAAGATATCCAGTTGGTTCATTATAGTGTTTTTCTAAAACATTATTCATTGATTTTTCTCTGCAACCACAGTTTGTCTTCTTTTTTATTCAGTAGATCAAGACTTCAATATCTGCCCACTGGAGCTAAACTTTATGTCAAGGAAATTAATCCCTGGGTAGAGGAATTGTAAGCAAACTTGATAGTGGGAAGACTGCTGTTGATGAGGCAGTTTATAAGCTCCGAAAGCAACTGTTCTCTTCGCTGTACAATAAAAGAGTGTCTTCCATGCAAGCCTAAAAACAAGCATTGTTCTCCCCCTCTGGCCCCCTCCACCTATTATTTCTCAGTAGTTCACTGGTTATTATAGTTGCTACATATGCCAGGCAAAAAGGAACAGTATAATCTTTGCATTGGGGAGGGTTAGCTCTTATCATCAAGTTTAGTGGACTGTAGGCAGATATTTTATCACTTAAAAATAACTTTATGGCATTTATTCTTTTGTGACTTTGAAATCTCATATGCATGCCACTATTATCCATCAACTGTGTTAAAAGCATAAGGTAGAAACACAACTTGTAAATGAGTTGTGGTTGAATAAAATAAAGGAAAAAACTAAAATTGCTAAAATTCTTTTAAACAAGAAAGTGATGCTCTTTTGTACATCTGTGGTTGGAATAGAAAGTCTGGAACAAAGTCTGGTAAGTAGTACTATGGTCTATAACAGTAGACCATAGTACTGGTTTTTTTTCTCCTGCTAAAAGATTGTGCAATTATTATAATCGAGCCTAGGGCACTTTACATTAAAAACAGAAGTGATTGAATATTGCAAAGAAGCATTCATGAACACACATTTGAATCCTGAGCAACTGTTAGATCTTTCAATATTCATGCCCCTAATTAGCAGCCTTTTAATGGAAAATGCAGTTTTCCTCAGAATTTTGCCAACATTTTTTCAAATTTCCTTTGGGAAAATCAAAATGAAATTTCATGCCAGGGTATTTTGATTCATCAGACTATTTCATTTTTTAACTGACTTGAAATGGTTTTTTTTAATCCATTTTATAAAACACTAAACTGTATTTTCTTTTTAGTTCATCACCTTAGGAAAGTTGTGGTTAGGGTTCCTATTCTCTCTTATGGGCTGGAGGACTACCTCTCTCATAATAAAATGTGGATTTTTCTTTCTGTAGAGCATCATTGGTATCACATGATATGACCCAAGACCCTCTTGATTCCAACTAGCAGAGGGCACTGGGGCATATATAGGTATAAAGATCCCATAGGTTCACCAAAATAACGTCATGTAAAGTTTCTAATGAAAGCCTGTGTTATACTGGTCATCATAATCATTGTGAGGTGTATGTATGGAAAATATATGAGGAATTATTTGTAAATATTTAAAATGTTCTCTAGGTCAGTAGTTAAAAGCAGGTAACTCAAAAGTAATGTGTCTTGAGTCAAACTTCTCCAGACCTGATGGTGGGAGATACTTATCTTTGTGGTGAACTATTGGGTATTGTGTGTCATACAATCGGATTCTAATAGCCTTCTAAGTCAGATGCTAATGAAAAGCTGGGGACGACTTCAGAAGGAAACTAAGGGCTTGGCTACACTACATTGCAGCGCGCGGGAGGGACGCTGCTGCTGCAGCTGTGGTGGTGGCGCTGGCTGGAGTGTTGGCCACACTGACAGCTACCAGCGCTGCAGTGTGGCTACACCACACTTTACTCCGAGTCTGTTTGAGGGTGCATTGTGGCAGAGCACCATCCCCCAGAGCACCCTCCCATTTTTGCGGGGTATTGAAGGAAGAAGGAAGGAAGTGTGCGGTCATTCCCTTCCACGTTTGCCAGCCCCGTGGGTCATCGCTTCCAGCATTCACTCTTCCTCTTTCCATTGGCGTTTGGAGTGTCTGTGAGTGTCTGTTCTGTTACTCTCTGTGAATCGCGATTTCTGTCTGGCTGAGGACTGATGCGCTGAGGACTCTGCTGATGAGTCACTGAGCACAACGCAACCACGTTTGGAGCTATTCTTTCAGCTAGCTCGACGTGGCAGTGGAGCGATGATGATATCAGTCTGGTGCGGTGTGCTGCGTGTGACACTACAGTGCTTGCGGCATTCCGCGGAAATGCGCCGAAACGCGCTGCTTTGGGGGGGAGAGTGGTGGGGAGTGGTGTGGGATCACATCGGGGATGTCTGGATGGATGTAGCAGTGGCTGCAGAACTTGATGAGAAGCTCATGGCACTTGCTGAGCTGCTGTGCTGCACTCTGCCCTGCTCCTGACTCACAAGACACAAGGCCTGGTGAAAAAAAAAGGGTGGGCGCGGGTGGGAAGATGGATCTGGAAGATGGCAACAGCTACAGCGGGACGGGAGTCGAGTCGACGTGTTGGAGTGGAAAGTCGGACGTGGGAATTGATTTAATGCAGTGCAATTAATGCATTAATCGCATCTGCTAAAGAGCAGGGGGAGCTGGCAGGACATGGTGGATGACATTGCACAAATGGGGGATATAACTGTGGAGGGCCTAAGATGGGACGCATATTCCTATTCTGCTGTGCCCCCCCCACCTGGCAATCATTCGTATGGATCGTATTTCTATGGTCTTCCAGCGGCTTTCATCACGTGGATCTGGGCATTGCGTTTGTTGGGCTTCCTGAAGGGGCCTGGATGCACAGGTGCATGAACAGTGGCCTGCCAGAGGAGAAGCAGCAGGAGGGACTTTTTTCCAGGAGGGGAAGATCAGGAAAGGGATGTGAGAATGCCACTGTGATCCTTGAGACCCTGCATACCAGAAACTACTGCCCCCGCTCCTGCCAGGAGCCATTGGCAGGAGCTGGACAGGTTGGACCGGTCGGTTCAACTGAGCCTGCTGACATGAGGGAATGTGTTGTGTGGGTGCTTTTGGGCTTTTAATGTTTGTGTGGTTTTTGGAGGTTGGGGCTGTATATGGGCATGTTATTGCAGGTCTGAAGCCTCCATAAAGCATTTGTGAAGGGAGTATAGAAAGGGTGTGAGGTGGGATAATATTTGTGAAGGAAGAGAGGAGGAATCAGAGAGAGCAAGAGAGCAGGGCTGGAGCAGAGGCAGCAGAGAGGGGGGAACAGGGCTTCAAGGGCAGGGCTTCAGGGAAGGGGAGAATGCTTCAAGGAATGAAAGGCCTGCAGTAATGTTGTTGGCCTGCACATTGCAATGCACTGCTACTTATGTTATTCTATTATTATCCATAATATATCTATCTTTCACTATTACTCTTTCTTAATACTAGGGTATCTTATCTATACTAAAAATAAGAAGATTTTTTTATTGAAAAGAAAAAATTGTGAACAAAGAAAACTTCCAAACAGACAGACAGAGAACACACACACAATTAACACAAGAGGGTGCAAGGGCAAGGTTGTGGTTGAACAACTGCTGTTTTGTCTGTTTGCATGGCTGTTTGTTGCTGTTCCTGCAATCCTGCACTCATGGGTTGCATGGGGTGGAGCTGGTGGGGGGAGGGGGGTGGTGTAGGTGGTGGGGGGGTGGGCAGGGGTGGGGGGTGGGTGTTGGTGGTAGTGAGCTGGTGGTGTAAGAGCCTGGATGGTGGGAGAGGTGGTGGCTGGTGAGCACACATGGGTGCACAGGGCGGGCGCGGGTGGGGGACAGGCACAGCTGCTTGCAGCTCTGGGAGCAACAGTGACTCTCTTAGCTGCTTCGCTTCTCGCCCCAGTGCTTCTCCTTCCTCTCTCTTTTCTTTTCTTCCTTTTCTTGCTCTTCTTTTGCTCTGCTTTCTCTCTTCTCTCTTCCTTTCTTTTCTTTTCTCTTTTTTTCTTTTCTCTTTCTCTCTTTTTCATTTTTCAGTTCTTTCTTCAAGCTTTGATCTTTTCAAATTTTATTCAGAGTCTCTCTGTCAGGGACAGAGAGTAGTCAAGGTCACAAAAGACACAGAAACTTACACTGAGGAGTCACATGCATTCAGATTTGCACTGTATCCACTATCTCCAGAACACTTCACTTTTCTGACTTGCAGATTCTCACTTGCACAACAGACTTGACTTCTCTTTTAGAGGAAAAGGCATTACAAAAGGAGTCAGAAGTTTCGGGGGGAGGAGAGGGAAGAGAGGCTGAGAGCTTGAGGGGCTTGAGGGGAGGAGAGGGTTGAGGAGGGAAGAGGGTGCAGGGGGAATCTTTCTCTTCAGGTAATCTTAGAGATGTTCTCCTCATCTCATCACTAGATCATTCTCCTAAATCTTTTCTCTGGATCTTCCTCCTTATACCGGGCGCTTTTTAACACACTTTTCTGGATCCCTCTGGGAAGCCGGGTGTGCTGCGAGGGAATCTGTGTTCAGAAATGGGACCCGAGGGAGTGGTGCCTACTGGCGTCACCGGTCAGGCGGACTGCCTGACGCTCACTGGGCCTAGAAACCTGCACGACATCAGACGCCTTCCTGGCTCACGATAGGACACGATTGCGAATCAGCTACGCTAAGACGCCCGCCAAGATTACGCCAATACTGAGCTTCCATCAACGGCATATGCCACATTCCATAACACAGCCCCATCACCATCCCACCACCCCTTCCTTCCAGAAAACCGCTCACTCCTGCCAGCTCCTCCCTCCCTTCTTCTCCAGACCTGCTTCCTCTGCTGCTGCTGGCGCCTGCTCCTCCTGGCTCCATGCCTCCTCCTGGCTGAGCTTGAATCTGCTCGCCTCCCCCTCCCTCCAGGCCCTCCTCCCTTTCCTCCCCCTCCCTCTCCTCCCCTCTCCCCCCCCTCTGGGATTGGCAGTCCCTCCCTTCCCCTCCCCTGTCCATCCTCCCCTCATCTCTCTCCTCACCCAGGGCAGTCAGGTCATCTCTGTCCACTCCTGTCGCTCTCCTGTAGGTCCGGCAGCTCTTCGCCTTCATCTCCCACCTCTCGCTCTTCCGTATCCCGGCTGCCCATCACCTCCTTCATCTCTGTGCATTGTAGTGGCATTGGCCCATGGCCGCATGGCCCTGCCCCTCTATATCCCTGCACAGATGGCCCTTGATATCTGCTATGCCCTTGATGCCTGAACTGATGCCTCCCCCCAAACACTGATGAGGTCTGATGATGCGCCAACCTGCCTCCATGCAGGGCTCTGATGCGGCTCACCACCTGTTGATTAACCTGTTACCTGTAAAGGAGATTTTGATTGCACTGCGCACTTGCTGCAGAACAGGATTGGGGGGAACTGATTTTTAAAAGGCAGTGGCAGTGGAAAGGCAGTCACAGAAGAGATTCCCTGAGGCTGCAGACTGAGGCGCTGGTGAGGAGCCAGTGGAGCTGAGGGGCAGCTGCAGCTGGTGCAAAGAGCTGTGCTCTTAGGCTGGTGAGTGTCCATTCCTGCTGAGCAAGCCAGCGCTGGCGCGCTGCTGGCATAGCCCTGCCGGTGTGGATGGTGCCTAACAGGTAGAAGTATGGAGTGGGGGGACACTATCTTGAGGTGAACATCAAAGGTCTATTCTGGTACATGTGGGGGAGCAGAAAGACACCCTGACGTTCCTTCTGTCTGTGAGGACAGGCTGCCAGTGTGTTTGAGCCAAATTGGTTGAAAATGCTGGGGAAAGAACTTGAAGTAAGCTATTCTGTAGGAGGTATGGGAATGCCTTGTTAGTTTAGTCTCTAGAAAGCGTGTTATGTAAGCATTTGTTCCCATCTTGCATGGTGGTTTTTATTTCAATATTCTTTTTTAAAATATTTTTTTTAATTATTTTTATTTATTTATTTATTTATTTGTTTTAATTTTTAAAAAGGAGCTCTAGAAAACCCATTACTATATATGCTGCAAATGCATATTAAGAATCAGATTACATTAAGGACCACATTTTAAAGGGGGCACCACCTAAGCTCCAATTTTGCACTTGCAGTCAAAATTGCTATTGTAGTCAATATAGCACAGTGTTGTGGTTACAAATAATTCTAGCTCAAGTACATGCATATAGAAGATAACTAATTAATTTACAGGTTCAGTCAGATGGTTAGGAATCCAAATACTATTATTTGCATCTACTATTATTTGTATCCATAAAACTGCAGGTCCAAAACTTAGTCTGCTTCAAAAATAATTGGTCATGAATGTCTACATATTATTGGCCCAGTTGTATAATACTGGTGAAAGGAAAATGGAGACTTAGTGTAACATGACAGTGGAACTTCTTTTTTTATTCTTATCAGCTTATTCTTATAAAATTAGGCAGTTTTCTTTCCTTAAAAATTGAAAAAAATATTAAATATGCTATTTCCAAAATAAATTATAATAAACCTGAAATGTAAAATTGCTGATTCTAAAATTCTTATGCTTTAAAGATGTAATTAGATACATTCTTTTTTAAAACAACGCTGTCTTAGAAACACTTTATTTTGGCATTCAAGGAAGAATGAAGAAGTCAGCTTTTGTGGCCTGCATCTTGCGGGAGGTCAGACTAGATAATCATAATGGTCCCTTCTGATCTTAAGTGCTATGATTCTATGATTCTATGATATCACATGTGCTTAAGTGAATTAAAGAGCAAATTCAGCTTTTAGTGCCATGTCATGCTTCTATTGATGTCAGTGGCAGTCCTATCACTGACGTCAATAAGTGCAGATTAGAACTAGTCATACAATGTGAAATTCCATTTTGTGGTCTTGTTGGTCAGAGCTTTAATTTTACCTTTTATAGTTTAAACCATGTTTTAATGATTAACATAATCACCAATATATTTTGTTATTAGAGTTATGTCTTATCCAGCAGCATATATTTCTACTCTCATATTTTACAAGTGAGTACTGTTATTTTATTTATGATCTGCTTTATTAATTTTCTGTTTGCATGTTATCCTCCAAGAGGCATTGTGATGGACACATTTTAAATGATGAAAAAATAAGTGATAATTCTAGTGAAGTTAGCTATAGGCAATGACAAGTTTCTGTGAAATAAATGCATCATCAATGCAAATGTGTTACATTGATCTTTGTGTGTGATATTTTAATGCATTTTTATGGAAGCTGGCTGCAAAATAATTTAAAAATTAAGAAAACAAAGGCAGTTTGGCTGAATCTGAGTGGGATTTTGTTTAGCCTTCCATATATTTTTTTAAAACTATGAACTGTTGCTTCAGTTGCATACATTTATATGTTACTATCAGTAATAATGTATGCATTTGTATAATTAGTCATAGCTGTATTTGCTATTCTCCTGAAACTCCCGAAAGCATGCTAGACATTTTACTGTATACATGTAAAAACAAGAACCCTGCCTAAGGAGTTTACAGTCTAACGTCCTGATTCTACAATGTACAGTGTGTGGGCAGACTGCTGCATGTGCTATATGTTGCAGGATAGGGTCATAAGGGCTAGAATATGATATGGAAATGTAGTCTCCAAACAGAAGGATAAGCAACAGTAAGATGCTCCTTCCTTCTCTTCTTACTCTGCTGCTCTGGCTATCTGGCCACTGTAAGCTATACACTCACTCCTTCCTTCCCCCCTCTCTCCCTATCCCCTGCTTCAAGAACAGGTAGGTGTGAAGGAACATGAAATGGGAAGATTCCTGGCTTTGTCCCTTCCCACAGTGCAGTGGCTAACTCAGCTGAGTTGAGGTGGAGGTTGTAGTACTGTCATGGCACCAGAGGGAAACAGAAGGAACTGTGCTGTACAAATGTTTATCCCCTAACTACTGCTAAGGTCATATAGATTATGCATAATTGTTGTTCAGGACTAAATGTAAAGGCACAATCTAGCCCTCATGTGTATTCATGTATATGCATATATTAATTTAAATAATGAGTTTTGAAAATAGTTGCATGTCTTGTTGCTATTATTTCACAGCCACTAAAAGTGTGCTAGGCATTTTACAATACAAATATAAAAACAGGGTTCCTACCCCAAAGAGCTTTCATTATGAATTAAAATATAATATAGTAAGTGTTTAACAAATAAAGTAGGGGAATGGGGTGAGGAAGGATAAGGGCTACAATCATAACATATTTCTATGGCGACTCAGTTTGCCTACATGCACAACTTTGGGGTTCTCCTGGGGTATAATTTTACTTTTTGGATTGTGGATTGTGGAGGAAGTTTAACTCATTCCTTGTAATTAAGGAGGAAGAATTGAGTTTTGCATAGAGATCTGAAAGAAGAGAAGGGCAGCTTGGAGAGTATAAAGGGCCAGATTGTTAGTTGATGTAAATACACATAGCTTCATTGACTTCAGTAGAGCTACATTGATTTACGCCAGCTGAAGATCTGGCCCAGCGATACTACAAGAATTCTTGTTTATTGTGTCTGTGTTCTATGAAGTTGAAAAAGACACCCTTATAAGAGGATACATTAATTAATCCAAGGAGACACAAGACAAAAACATCTAACAGTAACTTGTTTTTTTTCTAGAGTACTGTAAATGACACTTCTTCATTCTTCCTTGAATGCCAAAATAAAGTGTTTCTAAGACAGCGTTGTTTTAAAAAAGAATGTATCTAATTACATCTTTAAAGCATAAGAATTTTAGAATCAGCAATTTTACGTTTCAGGTTTATTATAATTTATTTTGGAAATAGCATATTTAATATTTTTTTCAATTTTTAAGGAAAGAAAACTGCCTAATTTTATAAGTAGATGTCAGTGACTTTCTACTAAGCTATAATGATTTTGTACTTTGTTGACTACAATTATAATTGCATTTGTAGATTTCGGTTTATGATTGTTTTTGCTCTGCTTTCAATTATTTAACAAGAAGCTTCAAAAAAAGGTGGATAAAGGATCTGAACTAAATCCATTAGCTTTTTGTGATGGCATCTTTATATGCCCCCAAATGCATTATTTACATGTTTCCTTTATGGTATATTTATGAATAAACTACATCATTCAATTTTGAATGGATTCCTATAGGTTTACTCTGATTCCACATGCACTTGAAGAAAGACTGATTATAAACATTTGAGGTAGATTCACTTTTTAAAGAAATACAAGAAAGCCCACATGTCTATACTCCTAAAAATGTTTTGTGCGCTTGACAAAGCCATTCTGTATGGTTCAGACAAGTGACCTGAATCATAAAACGCTGTCAGAAAAGAGCAATATTATTCTGGTGACATTAATCAAATGGTAATGCCCTTTGACATTATTCCCAAAGGACTCTGAAAAGTAAAGTAGAGAGTTGCGGGTTTTTTATTATTATTGTACATGAACTACTTAGCAGAATTTTTATTGGAAAAAAGGGATTATATGACAGTATCCACAAAGATCATGTTTTAGTAATAAAATAACTGTTTATGACTTCCTATGAAAACCTACTTTATTCTTAAAGTAAAAAGCATTACAGAGAAAACATATTGAAAACAATAAAATAGCCTACATGCATTCTACTAAGCTTAACAGTATTAACCCCAATGCTAACATGGATTCTGGCAGGAGCAGGCCTTCAAACCCACTCTCAAAGGGATTCCTTGTGGTTACAAGTTCATCACAGCTTCAGCTCAGAACAAGCCCCCAGATTTGTGATGCCTCAGTAGGCTAACTCCTTCCAAGGCTACCCTAAGGACTGGGGCCCTCCATGGAAAAGGGGTCCTGTCTGTTTGCTGGATCAGGAAGAAGGCCATGAGCCAATTTAAAATCCAAAACCCCTTTCTTTGTCAATTGGTCCCTAGAGACTTCAGTTTGAACTAGCATATGCACACCTTTCCAGGGAGGTGGCTTCTCTGGTGATGTTACAACCTGAGTGAATTTGCCTAATCACCTCTTGCTAGTTTCCTAGTTACCCTTCTCATGGAAATACATGCAATTACACAATAGCACATACACGATTGTGTTTTTAATATGACGATCTCAAACAATGTTAAAATCAATTCAGTAAGGTTACAGTTAATTACTCCTGGGGGAATTCTATGCCACTGAGCATGTGCAGGATTTACGTCCCGCACAGATTTATTTGCTTCCCCGCAGAAAAATGACTTTCTGATGGGAAAGCAAAGGGAAGCTACAAGAACAGTCATGCGATCCTCCCCAGCAATATGTTTTGGGGGATCAGGGCAACCATGAGAGAGGTAAATTACTGTGGTGGCTCCTACCCTGCTCTGGGCTCAGCTGCTAGTCCAGGCTGGGCTGGGTAGGATGGGACTTCCTCTTCCCCTGCATGGTATCCAGAGCCAGGTCAGACTCACCCCTATATTTCTCCCACAGCTGCAGGAAGCTCTGAAATCTCCCTCCTCCCAACCCCCCTCACTTCCTGCACCCATCGCTTCTCAGGGAGCTGCTCCCCCATCCACCTAATCCTCATGCCTCCAGACCCCCTCATACCCAGACTGTCCTGCCAAGCCTAACCCCTCTGCCCTACATTCAGAATCCCCCTGATGAGCCCCACTCCCCCTGCACCTGGACCACCTTGATGAGTCACCAACACATGGATCCCCACCTCACTGAGCCCCAACCCAGATGCACCTGGATCCTCACCCGCCCCCCACTGAGCCCTACTGTCCCAGCATCTGAGCCCCCCATTGAGCCCACCACACCTATACCCATGCTGAGCTCTTCCCCCCCACACACACCCAGAGCCCCTCTGCTGAGCTGCAGCCACATTCACCTGGACTCCCCTGCAAAGTCCCATTACCGTTGCACCCAGAACCCCCCAACAAGCCCCTGTGCATCCAGATCCCCGCCTGTACCCAGACTGCCCCACACAGAACCCTCTCAACCCACAACTAGGGGCCTAGGGTGTTTCTGAGGCCGGCCCGGTCCGTGCGCTATGTCAGGGTTGGTTGCAGCCTCGCTGCTGAGTCCATGTCCTGGGGCAGGGAGAAGCTGCAGGGTGATTTCCCACCTCTGTGCAGCCAGTGGCCTGTGCTCCCCAGTGCCAGGCTGGAGCCTCCACATTTATTTGACAAATACAATTTGCAGAATTTTCAAAATATTGTGCACAGAATTTTTATTTTTTGTTGCAGACTTTTTATTTTTTTTGGCGCAAAATGCCTTCAGGAATAATTACTTTAAGAGATTTCATTCAGGATATTGCAGGAAATTGCCACAAAGTACAGTGGAAGAAGTATGATAGGCAATATAATCTGTACAGCAACTCTCCACAGAACATCTCTGGACATAGACAAACGTCATTGTGTTTTCTGTGTTGTATAGCTTAATTTTATTATGCCTATGTTTGACATTCGAAGGATAGATATCACAACAAAAGATGGCCCATGAGATGGTCCATCTTATTAATATTTCTTTTTAAGAGGGTACAGGTTCAATTTCATTTTATATTCTAATCATATGTACTATATTTTCTATACTGAAGAAGCCTGAAAGAGGTAGGCATTCTAACGTCCACTGGCAAAGACACATACTCAGCATCTCTCCGAATAAATAAAACATCATAAGAAGTTGTAAAATCATCATAAAGGGAAAATGCATCCTATCCAAACTATTGGCTGCAGATTTTACCAAAAAAAGGGCTAACTCCCGCTCACTCCTATTCATGCAGTTCAGCACACTGACTACACTGGGGAGACTTTGTGAGTGACATGACCAGGACTTTTAGGCCAAAATGTTGTATCAGACAGGAGTATGCTCTGTTTCAGATGTGGTAGCATTTTACACGCCATTTGCACTCAGTTTGTATAGATGTAAGACAGTGGAAGTGATCACTTAAATATGCAGTTACCTTTAAATAAGTGTTTTTCCTGATCAAAATGTCTACTTACAGAGTTTAAATATATTCATAATTCCAGGCGTCTATCTAACTTTCATTCCATCTAGAGGCATGTACTCCAGAATGAAACTGAAATAGGTTTAACACCACATGAGAATTAAAAATACAAAAAAGGCTGTAAAATAATGTCTTGACTGTAACTTATTTTCCTTTATGTTTGGAGTAATATTTGTGTCTGATTCTGATTCATGAGTAAATAACACTATAGAAATTAGTTTGGTGGTGTTGAAATATGTTTGTAATAACCAAACTTCAAGGGATCTCACATTTAAGGGAAAAAAACCAAATATTTATAAACATGATTGAGTGGTAATATGCATTTAGCCCCAGTTGACTATCATTACCATTCAGTAGTGATTAGAGGAGTATTTAATAGATATTTTGCATTCCATTTGTCTCTGGCTTTTATTATAGTTCTGTGATTTTAGGTTTTTAATGTATGTGCAGTACCTTTGCAAGTGTTCAAGCAGAGGCGTGGGTGAAAAAAACTATAGCCATCAGAGTTAAGCCTTTTTATCAGGCTTTCATACAAGGATCTGAGAATGAGACTTCAGGGAATATTCTCCTCTTGCCATGCATAGAAGGGAAAAATATTTTATTTGTTTCATATGTTGTTTCTGACCAAGAAAAATCAAGTAGATGATTGTTAATAAATGTTTTTCAGCTCTTTGGAAAAGCCTAGTGCTAAAATTGAACCAACTGTAAATTAGTTCCATCAAATAATAATAGTGAGTAGATGAGTTTTGAATTTATTTATTTATTTGTTTATTTATTGGATGGAAGTCTGAAATACACTTTGAACCATCACTGCATTTTTTTTTAGATCTGTTAGCATGTAAGCATGAATGCAGGAAGTTGCTCATTGTCATGGATTTTCTAAAGTGTCCACATATAAGGATGATTACAAGAATGAAGATGATTAAATTACAAATTTTCCTAAAGTGAATATCTGTGAAAAATGTTTCACATGTAAGGATAAGAGTAGTATTTTGTCTCTTTCTGGATTTCAAATAACATTAAAATATCCATTCATATTGGTAGGAAGAATTTCCACTCTTTTTAAGAACATAGAAAAAGTATGTAAAATGCAACACAAGACACAAAGTGACCACCAAATATGCAAAATAATGCCATGTCTGTGAAGTTTGTTGAAACAGTGAAATGTCACTCTACAAAGACATATCCCCTTTTTTTCTAAAAGCACCACAGAACTTGCATTAAATGAAAACTACTAGTTTCAACTAACTGTCTCATAGTTCTCAGGAACAGGTAATGATGGACTTAAATCTATTATGAACCTATGAAGTGTGCTAATGCAAGTGTATTAGATGGGGGTAAGAACGCCCCTTGTATTCCTATGTGGGCTTCCTGGACCTTAGGTCTGGGTGTGCTGGAGTAAACTGGTCTTAGTATTTGCTTATTGCTGCCTAGGAGTTGGGGAGACGGGTGTAATGAATGGCTGGCACCTTGCTCTACTCCCAGTACTCACTAGTCAAAGAAGTTGTGGTAGCACCAGAGGAGTGTTTAGTAATTTATTTCTGGCAGAGGCCAACAGCAAAATTCTACACCTATTGACTGAGGAGATAGCAGGGGAAAGATTGTATTTCTGAGGTATGTCTCTAGTGCAGGGGTAGGCAACCTATGGCACGGGTGCCGAAGGCGGCACGCCAGCTGATTTTCAGTGGCACTCACACTGCCTGGGTCCTGGCCACCGGTCTGGGGGGCTCTGCATTTTACTTTAATTTTAAATGAAGCTTCTTAAACATTTTAAAAACCTTATTTACTTTACAGACAACAATAATTTAGTTATATATTATAGACTTATAGAACTAGACCTTCTAAAAATGTTTAAATGTATTACCGGCACGCGAAACCTTAAATTAGAGTGAATAAATGAAGATTCGGCACACCACTTCTGAAAGGTTGCCGATCCCTGCTCTAGTGCCTCCAGGGTTACTCCTCAATTGTGACATTTACATATCAGTCCGTTTAAAGGCTATGCCTATAGCCACAGACTAGCTCTTAGCAAGCTACAATATTCATGACAGGGAATTGAACCCATGGTAAAAAATATTTTTTTTTAAATCCCATCACTCTGAATGCTTTTCCTTGATGACGTGTCTTGCTGTTTATCTCACAAACTAGATAATGTATTTGCTGAGAATGTTTATAATGTATTTATGAGAATGTTTATATTCTCTTTGATTTGATTTCTGATGTGTTTCATGAATGCAGTAGTCCAAAATATAGCAGTATTACAGAAAATAGAAGAAAATATGCAATATGTTGTATAATAATAAAACCCTACCTTTAAATCATAAGACAAATAGTTGACAGGTTCCTAGATTAGTAGTTTGGTGGGGTCCTGGAAAGATCGAGGTTAGTTTTTTGATGTTCCTTTCTACAGACTCTAGGGCTTTTCAGATAAAGACAGCAAGTTTGGCTCATCCAAATAAAGAAGTGTGTGTCTTTATTAATTTGAACATTAACATTAAGATGCTAATATATTCAAGAGACTGTGATGAAATGATGCCACAGGTTAAGTCATGGATATCAGTCTATCTCAGAGTAAGCGCCCAGGGAACATTCGGCCAGTGAAGAAGCATTTTTATTTTTATTTTTAAAAACACATGGCTGTGTAGGGAAAGGAAAGATGAGGAATCTAGTAGGGCTAGGCTTAGCTGTAGAAAAAGAACCTTTGACACTACAGTTTTGCTGTTACTGGGGGAAATGTACCATTATCCAGGAAATACAGGAAGAAGGGAAAACTTGGAAAATTTTAATTGAAAGAAACTTGGTCTGATCTACCTAAGAGCAGGTCAAAATTAGCATATATTGTGTCTAGGGAATGGAAATTTTACATGTATGGTATTTTGAGATTAGTTACAACTTGACAGGTGGTGAGCCATACATTTCAACTCTGGCAAAATAAAATAAAAAGTATGTCTAGATTTCTGATCTTTACAGGGCAAACGTACTGCTGATTACCCAGTAAGCTTCCTCAGCTGGTAAATCCTGCAAGAAAGCTTGTTTACTAGGAGCCATATCCTGCATGCTTTGTTCAGGCAAAACTCCCATTAAACTCATTGCCTCAGAATGGCATCAATAAGGCCTGAAGGGTTTGGCCTTTCAAAACTGCAGTCAGAAGTATCATTCTCAGATGAATGGACATCAGAACTGTTTACCTAATCAGAATCATGCATCAAAGAGGCTGAAGTTAGCCATTAGCTGCCTGTCATGAAAAGGGTGACAATGGAATGATGATACAAATTATAAATATGAACAGTGTGAATCTCACCTCCATAGAAATGCAGAAAAATAAGGCAGGTGAGGTAATAACTTTTATTGGACCAACTTCTGTTCTTGAAAGAGACATGCTTTCGAGCTTGCACAAAGCTCTTCTTCAGGTCCATCGACCGGAACACTCTCTTGTCTTGATGGAGACTAACAGAGATGCCGGTGTCTGAAGAATCCCTTTGTATTGGGGAGCAGTTGAGTAGCAGAAGGGTTGCTCAGGCCTACCTGAAATTGCTCATGTTCTCTACTCAGAGCAGTGAAGACCATGTGACTTTGGGGTGAATGCTCCAGGGTCACCAGTTTAATTAGCTATGGTTCAGTTTTCTAGCATAAACATGGACTTAGCTGGGTTTTCTGCCAGTGGCATTCTGCTTTACTGCTATTTCATAGACTCATAGACTTTAAGGTCAAAAGGGACCATTATGATAATCTAGTCTGACCTCCTGCACAAAGCAGGCCACAGAATCTTACCCATCCACTTCTATAACAAACCCCTAACCTATGTCTGAGTTATTGAAGTCTTCAAATTGTGGTTTGAAGACCTCAAGCTGCAGAGAATCCTCCAGCAAGTGACCCATGCCCCATGCTGCAGAGGAAGGCGAAAAACCTCCCGGGCCTGTGCCAATCCTCAATCTCTGTTCAAAGTGAACAGGATTCATTTATATTAAAAAAATAAAAAATATTACACTAAAAGATATCCTGAGCCTGGGATCACCAATTGCTCTTCCAAGGAAACTGAACCCTCTGTAAAACCCAGGAGTCTACTGGAGCTCACCAAGGGGGCAACAAGCCCTTGCACGTGTCTAGATGGTTTAAATCAGTCACAGCAACTCAATATTGCAATGAGCCAGAACTGGGTATATTGGCTCTAGCTTCTCTTGTGTGCAAGGAGAAAATAATATGAGAGCAGCCTTTCATTACCTCTGCCTCATTAAGGGCCTGATTTTGATGCACTTTCTCTCACTGAGTAGAACCTTACTCCACAAATTGTTCCGTTACCTTCAATCAAACCCTGTGGAGCAGGGTACTATTCAACATGGGTAAAGATATCAGCATATGGTCCTTTTACTAATCTCTTCTTCCACTGATCCCTAGTTGCCCACTTTTTCCCATGAAAGATCCAGCATGGCATGACTGGGACATTTAAGGAGAGCCTGTGAAACTATTGTATCACCTGGAGCTAGAAAAAGCAGTCTGGCCCTGCATGAATGAACAACACACACACACACAAATAGACATTTAATATAATTAACTAAGAATAAAGAGAACACAAGATCTAAAGAAAAGCAAACCTTGCAGGCAAGTTGATAAGCTGGCACAGTAGCAGGAGAAAGATGCATTTTGAGAAACAGAAGAATTCTTATTTAGCAAAAGTACAACTGGTCCAAAAAATACTTGGATTGAAAAATAAAAGACACTATTTAAGGACGTCATCAGGAAGCTTTCAGTCAACTAAAATGACAAAAACTCTCAATAAAACTATGACTGGTTAGGATAATAAAAGGGAAATTCAGAGGCAGATGACTAATGTGAGAGGAAACTTAAGTCATTGTGGGCTGAAAAGTACTAAGCATTGCTTTAAAATCAACAAAGACAGCATCTTTGGGTGTTGTGAAAGGAATAGCTTTGTTCCGCAATAACCTGCAGGTTTTGGCAAATATCTAAGATACAATAAAAATAGAGAGATAAGGTGAAATAGTGGAGGACAGAAAGGAAGATGACTAAGGCAATCCAGGGGGATGAAGGTAATACATTTGCAACTCTTTTAATACCTCTTTACTCTCCACCTCCATATAGCCTCTTTGCCTCACCTTCCCTCTTTGCTTTATTTAAAACTGGTAGGAAGATCATGTTTCTCAAAGGTAGATATAGATCTGTAACCTGGATATGTGCATGTATTTCTATATGTATATCTATTATATGGATAAGAATACTTAGAGTCTTAATTAGTGATGATAAAATTTTGGAAGGGATTTAAACCTCATGATTCCAGGCTTAAACCAATCTCTAACTATTAGAGATCAGGATGTGATTGTGTGTGTGTCCGTGTGTGTGAGGAGGTGGGACGAGTGGGGAGGAAGATTATCCTATATCTACCTATTGTTTATACTGTGTACTTCTTACCAGGGCCACCCAGAGGATTCAGGGGGCCTGGGGCAAAGCAATTTCGGGGGCCCCTTCCATAAAAAAAGTTGCAATACTATAGAGTACTATATTCTCGTGGGGGCCCCTGCAGGGCCTGGGGCCTGGGGCAAATTGCCCTACTTGCCCCCACACCGCTGGGGCGGCCCTCTTCTTACCCCTTCTTCTCAGTTTCTGGTATTGGCCATTGTTGGAGACAGGAAACTAGACAACATGGAGTTTCAGTCTGATCCATTGTGCTAATTGCTATGTTCTTATGCTCTTAAAATGCAAGACTAAACCCAAAGTCCGAATCCAGCCCAGGTGAGCATACCCCATTCAGGTCCCTGCTGATCTTGCACGGTTCTATTTTAGTCTGAATTTTGGATTTCTTACTCCTTGGTCATACCCAACTACCCTTAATTTTGTTAGGACTTCTGAAGCAGGACTGGGTAAGGACTTAAAGACTGGTCCCCCTGGTATTTGCTTTTGATAATCCATTATGACAAAGTCAATTGATACATCTTGAATAGTCTGATTTTACTTAATACTTCAAATTTGAATATGCAGGGCCAGATTCTCAGCTGATGTAAATCAGTGTAGCTCCATTGAAGCTGTACTGATTTAAACCAAGTGAGGATCTGGCTCACTATTCCATTCATCCTCTCTAGATGATGGTTAATCAGTGTCCATTGATTACATCAACTATTTCAGATTTAACATTTTCCTAGAACTGTCACTTGTAGGAGACTCTATATTAGGAAGGATGAAATGTGGCCTAAGATCAAGCTTTCTTTTGCTATTCCTGTATTATGAAATCAATTAAGTTATACTGAAAGGTCTACCATAGAGCAGGACATCTGGCAACATCCAATATTAGGTTAGGAGGAAAAGGCTTGAGGAAAGTAGTAGCTTTTGGTCTACTGTGCATTTTCAACCTAAACAAGTTCAAAAAGAGACTCCATTCTTATTATAGATCAGACTTGATAGGAATCACTGTTGGCTAGGAAAATTCCAGCAAAAAGAGAATGCTTTGAAAGGAAATGGCAGGTTTTCCATTGGACTAGATTGAGATAATGAAGCAATTTACTTCAGGGGGAAGACGGACTGCATTTCCTATCATTGCTCTCCCTTAGGTTTCTGCCAAATTCCATTGTGGCTCCCATAGAAGCTTGCATAGGGGAGGATGCATTGAGAAAGCAAGCATTTGAATAAGTGCACCTCAGACACACTGTCCAGGATCCTCCCTAGCTAATTCCACTAACAGGCTACTTTTGGGATCCCCATTGGAGGTTGCTGTTGCATTACACTGCCACGGTCATCTCCTTTCCACCACAAGGGGCCTTATATCCATGTTTATGCCACTAGAATCCATCAAAAACAAGAAATCTAAATAATCTTCTGTGTTCTCTACCTAGTTTTACAGATACTTATAATTTATATATTTCTGACTTTTACAGGCATAAATATAGGCAGTGGTGGTGGGCTCTAAGGGGTTTCACGATCCCCCAAATTCTAAAATGCTCACATTTCTCATCACTGTAATTTCTCAATAAATGTTAGGAGAACTAGTACAGTTTCTATGCAGCACAATCTCTTCTTGCAATCCCCTCTCACTTTATCCTGGGTGGTGGGTGCATCTATTTAAAAGGCTTATAGAGAAGACCCTGTTTGTTTTTTAAATATTTTAAATAAATGTAAAGTGCCCAGAAATGATGCTGCATTAGCAGGAAGGGAAACTAAGGGATCTCAGACCTTATCTTCAAGATGCCCAGGATACCTAAAAGATCACCCCAAGATCTGGGAGGAGGGCCATGATTGGACATCTCTGCTCCTCTGGCACAATGGAACTTTCTACCACAAGTGTACAGCTTGTCTGTGCAGGAGACAGAGCTTTCTCCAGGGATAGCCCAAGACTGTGAAACGATCTCCCACAGGATATAACGACAATCACACACCCCACCAAGATGCTCTTCTATGACCTGCCACCTCTAACAAGAACATATATTAGTGTGTACATTTAAAAACAGCAACAACGACAGCCCCACAAATCTTATCCAAACAAAAGGTTACCAAGAGAAAATATTCCACTGCACACACAATTCTCCCCCAGAAATGAGAAGGAGATACAAAATGAACCACATGTAACAAATGTTAGTCATGGCATAGCTGAAAAGTGTTCAGTCACTACAGTGATAAGGGCAATATATGAACCTAAATAGCAGGGGTGGCCAAACTGTGGCTTGTAAGCCACAAGTGTCTGTTTTACCGTTAAAGTGCGGCTTGCAGAGCCCCACCCCACCCTCAAACTGAGAGTGGAGGAGCTCGGGATCTCTGCTTTACAACGAGGTGGTAGGGTAGGGGCTTCTGCCCAGGAGGGAGGGGGATCTTGGGGTTTCTGCCCAGCGGGGTGCACCTGCCAGGGCTCAGGGCTTCAGCCCCAAGCCCTGGCAAGCACCTCCCGTGACGCTGAAGCCCCAAGCCCCAGCAAGTGTGACCCGGCTCTCGAACTTCTGAAGATTGTCGTATGCAGCTCGGAGGGTCAGTAAATTTGGCCACCCCTGCTATATAGAATAGAATGTTTATCCCCAGGAAAGGTATACTATGGACATTAGGTTACTAATTATGATGCTGCTTTTGGTGCTGTGTAACTGGGCTGGCTAAACTGATTACTTAGAAGTAACTCTCCTGTGCAATGTCCACATCCATTCTCTCCAAAGACACTAGTTTAAACACTGTCATCTTGTTCTTTTACTTGGTTTTTCTTATTTTATTCTAACCGCATATTATTACCTTGGGAAAGCAATGTGGTTTCTACTTTCCAAGGGTGGTAATTTACCTAATGTAATGATTGTATGTGAACCTTGTTGGTGGTGCCATACTATTGTCTCAAATGAAAGTGTTTTGGAAAGCCAATGCGTATAACTATTCCTGTGTACATCTAATAAAATGCTTCAATGTTTAGGTCTCATTCTATGACTAGACAGATTGTTCCTGTAGTCAAGGCGCATGGAGCGAGCATGTTGTCACTAATCTTCCACTTCAGGGTCATTAGCGTCTGTAGTATAGTTGTGGTAACAGCCATCAGAATAAATTAATGATTAAAACCATACATTCTCTATGCCTGTGGAGGACATGTAACAATGTCATAGCAAACAATACTGACACAGACCGATGCTCAATTTACATGAGAACAAAAAAGACAATAATAAATTGCAAAGCTGCCTCTACACGTCTGCATGTTGAGTAAAACAAGAGGCACAATAATTTCACCGGCAGAGTGAGCAATCTTTGCCAGGCCCATGTTATTCATCTTAGATCTAATTACTAAGATCTTGTGAACTAATGACCCTGGCCTTGAGAAGACCTACAGTTCTCGTTGCTGCCATTCAGAGTTGAAGAAACTTTCCGTCTCTCAGGATCAGGCCCAATGTCAAGTAGCTTCAAAAACTGGTCCTGGCAAGAAAAAAAAAGAGAGAGACTAGCCAATTTAGAACTAACCTGTCAAGATATGAACCCAATTAACCTGCCAGTAGCATTCTCTCACATCAACTCCCAAATTCTTTAAATGACATTTGTTTCTAATTTAAAATATTATGTCAAGATGGGCAGTATTAAAAAGTGCTTAGGTTTGCTGTGTAATAAGTCTTAACTCCACATTAAAATTCCTGTTAAAAGACTTTCTCATTTATTTATTACATAAAGAGGGCTAGTTGAATTTATCACAGGATGTGCGTGGGGAGCGGGGGCAGGGACAGATTATTGTAATCTTTCTGAATCATTTTTTTGTTCGTTTGTTACCCCAGGACACTAATGGAGTTTTAATTTGTTGTTACACCAAAGTTTTACACTTCATTACATTCCTGTGCCAATAATTATGGCCCTTATTGATTTCCTGTCTTTTTAGGTATTCAAGAGCTCTTCAGGGCTTGTCTCCTACTGGATTGTTTTTCTCACATTGAGATGCCACTGTTAATCTTTCAAAGGAGAGGTAGAAATCATTTAGGTTTTCTGTAATACATTCTCATCTTCTTAACTACTTTACAGCTAATTAGGCAGGGCTGCCAACAGCTTCCCCCCCCCCTCTCCCCCCACCAAAGCAAAGAACAGTACAGTGTTTCCAGTGGTGGTAGTACCTCTTCTGCAGCAAAACATTTGCAAATTTCCTGATTGGTTTTACAATGTGCAATAAGGTACCTTTTCAGCATGGGGATTTAACCACATGGTTTCTATTCAATTTAATTAAATGCAATAAATAAATAAATATGTCAATGCTAAGTTAAGATCATGTGACTAAGCATTAAAAGTCAGGAAAAGCCAACATTTGAACATGAAACTTTAATTTTCCTCCCTGGTCCATATGCATTAGGATGCTGTTATTAATTATATAATAATACACTGTTTCACAAATAAAACAGTATAATGCCACACAATGTTTTATCCTGCATCCTTAAGTACCCAAGTGGATGATCTTATATTTGTGTCATTCTTGTGTACTTACAGAAATAGTCTGATCAAAATAGTCCACATGGACTAAATCCTGCTGTCCTTACTTAAGCAAAAATCCCAATTAAGTCACAGTGGATTTTGCCAGATAAGAAATGCAAACTGAATGAAGAATATGGGTCAATGAGATATTTTAATTAAGTAAAACTACTAGGGATGTAGTTAGTTTGTTGTTGGTTAACTATTAACCCTTTATATGAAAAATCATAAAACTCAGGCCTTGCTCCATGGAAATACATGGGAGAATTTCCATTGGCTTATGAGAACAAGAACAAACACCTAACACTCTTAACTATCTTTTTATTCTTTATCTGTAGTATGATACTAAGTCTGCTTTAGTTTTGCTATGAGTGATTTTCATATTTGTGTGTGTGTGTGTGTTACACCCAGAGATACAGGTTGCTACACGTGTATACAGTATCTAATCTCTAAACATCTAGAGTATATTATATTGTGTGAGAGAATATATAATCACATAATAAATAAGCAAAGCCTCCCAAACCCAGACATCCTTAATTTAGGGCTCCACACCTCGCTGTCCAGAATCAAGGCCTCCTGAATGCTGCTGTCCTTAACTAAAAACTTTCAAACCCACATCCATCCTTGACCATGAGGCATTCTTAACCCTGGGCTATCATAAACCCTAATCTAATCTCTCCTTTCCTGCTCTATAGTATTTCTAATGTACCTTTCACCATTTCACCCCAGAGGTGGCTATGTCTCAGAGGCAGTTTAAATGATTCTTTAATGATACCCATAAAATTAGTATTTCAGTTTAAATTGTTGAAGCATTATGGGATCCCTTGGAATGAAATATACTAAATATACTAAATTTAATGTATAATATTTTAAAAATATACATGTGACTAATATATAAAAGGACACTGTATGTTACCATTTCAAATTCAGTGTTCCTTTTATTATGTGAGTTATTAAAACTGACAGCACGATCTTGAGAAATGAGTTGTGGGCATTCAGAATATCTCGAGATTAGATCCTAAGGAAGAGGCTGTTTGAATATTTCTGTTGAATTAAAAGAAAACCATGTTATACTTAAGAGTAATGGGACTGGATGGCTCAGGAGATTGGTAATGGAATATGGAGTCTTCCAGCTCTACATTACTAGTTCTAATTCAGCCTAGATTAGTAGTGACAGAACCACCTGACAGCTCTGTGTTGTCCAATATTAAATCAGTTGGTAGTCTCAGTTCAGTTCCTAGTGGACAGGTGTACCCATCACAATTGGCAATTCTATTGACAATCACAGAAGAGGACAACGTTTGAACAGCAAGAGAAACCGAGTTACTGTCTGGCCCTAGAAGTAGCATCCCTGTTGCATGGTTTTGATACAGATGCATTGTACAATGGGATAGCATATACTGCACATTCTTTTGGCATATCTGTTATGGGACAAAAGCTGTTTACTTTATTCACACAAATATCCCAGCAGTTCCAATAAAGTCAGTGAGACTACACATGTGAGTAAGGTGAGCAGCAGGTCCTGGCACCCAGTGGATGAAGGGCTTTCCAGTTGTGAGTATAAGGAATATCTCTCTACCAGAGCAGTCTTCAGGCAATAGAATTTACCTAAAAAGGCCTACATGGCTTAGCGCTTTCCTTTTTGAGAGACTGCTTCTCTCCCCATTTTGCCATGGGTAGAGGCATTCAGCCTGGGCCTGCCTTGGTACAAAAAGCAGAGTACTGCTAGAAGGGAGTTCCTTGTGAAGGGGCCCTTCCTCTGGAATTCTCTTCCTTTCCCACCTGCCCCCCAAAATAGAGATTGAAGCTACTGATCTTCAAGGCATGCTGCCAAGTCTGTCTGGGACGGCTGCTAAAGAAGCAAATATGATTGAAGGAGATATAATGGGGAGATGGGAAAGTTGTGTTTTGTTTGTTTGGTGTTACCGCCCAGTTATTCAGTAGTATTGTCTATTATGGAGTTGCTGTTCCTTTTTTTGATGTGTTGTACTTTAAGTAGTTGACCTAAAATGGTCAGTTATGTAGCAGTTGTTACATTATTTTTTAATTGGAAATATATAAAAAAATAGAAGAACCTTTTAAAGTGTGACTGCTGCGTGTAATCAGATAATTAAAATGTGTATCATAATGCATCTGCATAAGAGCCCATTGTTAAAGTGATGAATGCAACCTTACCTGATGTTTCTTGACTTTTGACTTGATTAGCAATGCAGTTTTAACATTCTTTTAATGGAGAGTTTTTGTTTGTATTAATATGGAATAGTTACCGTATATCTTAAATTGTCTATTTTGATTTATTTGAGCATTTTTAGCCAAATATCTATGCAAAATACACTCATATGCCAGAACAGCAAGTATTTATTTACACTGAAAATAATAACCTGTGAGCCAGGATGAGAGATTGGTTAATATTGTACCTTATGTCACTAATGCTAGCCATATAATTTTATTTATATAGCCATCTATTTTCTGACCATACAAACAACTGATCAAGCAAGCAAGCCAAATGCAGAAACATAATTTAAAAAGATTAAAGACAGTACATGATGTATACTAGATAAATCTCAGAAAGATAATCAACAGTTTGGTGAAGGTAGCTTGTATAACCTTTGGAGATACTGTTTAATTGCTTAGCTGTTTACACTGCAACCTCAGTAATATAAGAGCTGGAGTCCAGGTCTTAATACATTTGTTTTCCTTTGGCCTTTTTTTGATGAGAAGAGAGACCATATTGTTGCTTTAATATACATAGTTTTTTATGAACAATTTCCATGTTTGAAAATAAAGATAAAAACAAATGCTTGGGCTTAACAGTGTTTAGTAGTTAAATGGTCTCCATTAAACTTTGAAGTTCACACTTTAACAAGATGAACTGGGTTATGGGTGTCCACCTTTTCCTACTGCTTTTGTTTATCAGAATCCATGTTTGGACTGAGCTGCAAACAGATCCAAACCCAGGACTAGACCTGGGATTTGGCTTCATCCTATTGCTGGTTGTAAATGGCCTCTATTTGAACATTACACAAATTAACTTATATATCCTATTTATGTATATCTTGTATATAGAGTCTTCTATTGTACAATACTCAACCTTATTTTCAGTTTAAAATAAAAGGTATGCAATGTATAAGCCTGGAGTTGGCGTAGTGTTAACTTTGCCAGGTTAGTGTATATAACTACAATCAATGCATGCAGTAAAATTTTTGTATAACAGTAAATAGAACTCAGAACAGTGATATCTAGTATTAGATAAAAACAGACAAATGGAAATGTGGTAATGAATATTTTAGTTCCACAAACCTTTTCTAGTCTCCTGTGTGTGACTGGTTGTATAAGACTCGCATTAGGAAACCAAGGGCTATCGAGCAGCTCTAGGTGTAGAAGGCCACTCCCAGTGACATCTGCTGGGCATGCTCACAATGGAAGCAGAAGTCAAACGGGACTGATCCAGTTCAGTTGGGGGTGGGCAGAGCAAGGGAGCAATCCTATGCTGTTAGCTCCTGCAGAGAGGCTACAGAAACACCACATTGCCTGGACCAGACCCCGCTGCAGAGCTGCCAGAGGCTCCCAGGGGGACTGTGTCATGAGTGAAGGAGAAGAGCCACCAGATCCCTGTCAGTGAGAACCCTGCCATGTGTCATAAGTCAACCCCTGTTTTGACTTTGGAGGGTGCTGTGAATAGGAAGTGACCTAGAGAGTAGGCGTGGTGGTGCATGCCCCCCAGGCTGCATAACTGACCAGCCAGTCACAGGTCCCTGGGTTGGAACCCGGTGGAGCAGGGAGGGCCCAGGTTCTCCTAATGCCGGCCGCAGACTCTCGATGCTGGGCAATACCACCGGGCATGGACTGACCTCTCCCCCCCACCCCAAATGCTTGGTTTATAGTCAGGGCCGGCTCCAGGCACCAGCGTAGGAAGCAGGTGCTTGGGGAAGCCAGTTCAAAGGGGTGGCACTCTGTCCGGCATTGGGGTGGCATGTCCGGGTCATCGGCAGCAATTCGGCAGTGGGTCCCTCATTCCCTCTCTTCCTCTTTGAGCTGCCGCCAAATTGCCGCCAAAGAGGAAGAGAGGGAGGATCCGCCACCGAACTGTTCTCAGAGTAGTTCCTATGCTAAATGAAAAAAGTTAAAAAACCTAAGGCATTCATTAAAACAACAGCACTCTGAATCCTGTGCTGTGCACTGGGCCATTACTGAATCTTCCCCAGAAATTGAAAAAGCCTATATATGCTTTTCAAGTCATTATTGTTTAATTTCTAAGCTAATTCTAATTAAAATCTCAGAAAAATGGAAGACAGTGTCCTGCCATTTATCATTCATCCTAATGAAGGAAGGACCTGCCAGAAATGCATTTAGCATCAGCTATAAGATTGCAAGACAATATTCATATTTAAGAAAAGTTTTATAAAAATTATATTTTATCTACCTGAATGATATGCATACAATAGGGTGACCAGACGTCCCGATAAAATCGGGACCATCCCGATATTTAGGTGTTTGTCCCGCATCCCGACTGATCTTTGGTCAGGAGGCAATTTGTCCCGATATTTCATTCTGCCGGCAGCACTCTCCTTTTTTATTTATTTATTTTTTGCTGCTCCACCGGCAGCACTCGGCTTCCACCCCGCCCCCGCCGGTGGACATCTCCCCCCCCCTGCATGTGTCCCGATATTTTCTCCCTCTCATCTGGTCACCCTAGCATACAATGAATGTGTTCTTGATTTCTATTAACTACTTACAAATCCACTGCCACCTGGGGATGAAAGAAGGAACATTGGGTTGCTTTCTGAATAGGTTTTTCAACCTAAATGCAATACTAAAGGTTTTTTTTTTCCCTTTCTTTCTTGGGATGTACTGTACATACAGTATGCTGAAACATTCACCATGTAATTAATTAATTTACCCCTTCTGCTCCATCTGGAACACTTGCTTCCTATGAAAATAAAATAGAATAAAACAAATAAATCTCCACAAACTTTTCATCTCATATTATGTTTCCAGGTCCTCACAGACCCTTAGGTCCCCCTCTGGCACTGCCTTGGGAACTGCTTTTATGATGATAGCATCTCCTTCTCTCACAGCTCTCAAACCAAGTCATGAAGAAATAAGGTGGGCAGGGGTGAAAGTTAGCCAGTATGGGCCGGTACTCCGTACTGGTAAGAACCCACACCCAGCCCACATTAAAGCATTGCTGCAGCAGTGCTTTAATGTCCCTGCCCCTTTTGCCTCAGGGGGTGGGGAGGAGGAATGGGCAGCGCTTTAACGTTGCTGCCCCTTCCCCCCATCAGTGGCCCTGCTGGTAGGGTCCCTACCGGCAGGGCCGTGGACGGGAGGCAAAAAGGGCAGGGACATTAAAGCACTGCCGCAGCAGCACTTTAACGTTCCTGGCCTAACTTACTTTCACCCCTGAAGGTGGTGGACTTCTTTTCTCCTTTTCTTACCTCCACCACTTTCCCACTTGTCCTTCATCAAATAATACTCAGTTCAAATTTTGTGTCATTTCCCACTTGAGGTAGCTATCTTCTGCAGCCACACAGATTCCTCCTCAGCCACCTTCCTGTCTCACTTTGACTCCCGGCTCACCGCCCCACACCTTCCTCATGAGCACATTCAGCCAACATGCTGGTGTTCCATCTGACCCATTAGCTGCCTGACTTCTAGCTTTCACCTGCTTATGAGAAAGATTTCATCTAGGATTTCTTCCTGAGGAATTGGATCATTTTCTATGTGCTTATCAGCTTCTTTGCCAGCTCTTTGTTCTTTTTGTGATATTCTATTTTGTTCAGATCTTTACTGAAGTTCTTTAAGTGCTTTTTAACTAATATCCGCAAGT
The DNA here is from genome assembly GCF_016161935.1 of Mauremys reevesii. Taxonomy (NCBI): domain Eukaryota; kingdom Metazoa; phylum Chordata; order Testudines; family Geoemydidae; genus Mauremys; species Mauremys reevesii. The sequence continues at coordinate 284,438,591 of NC_052623.1, forward strand.
TTTGTGAACTGCAGCTGAAGCTTAAAAACCACCAAATGCTTAAAGAAAATTTACTTCTCCAGAGTGAAGTAAACTCTTAGGGCAGGTCTACATTACTGCTTAAGTCAATCTAATTTGCGTCACTCAGGGGTGTGAAAAAGAAGTCCCCCTGAGCGATACAAGTTACAGTGACGTAAGCGCTGTCCACACTAGCACTGTGTCGGCAGGAGATGCTTTCCCACTGGCATAGCTTCCGCCTCTCATGGGAGTGCTCTCCTCGGCATAGTGTGTCTTCACCAGACACGCTTAAGCGGCGCAGCTGCATCGGTGCTGCTCTGCCAATGTAGTATTTTTACCGTAAATCTGCCTTTACATGAGTACATTTTGAAAGTGATCATGCAGACAATTCCATTTCCGTATAGTCTCATTAGCATTTTAGACGGAGGGAGGCATAACATGAATTGGCACCCATGTGGGCAGCAGAACATCCCAGCTTTCTTGGTCACCAGTTATGAAACGCAAGAACAGTCCAGCTTCTCTGAAGACAATGCTGAGACAAAATAGTGTGTGACCATGTAATTCAATACTCTCTGGTAATACATGCACACATGGTGGCCAAATTAAAATTGCACAAGCAGCTTTCATCTTGTCATTTCCTAACTCTTGAATGCTTGACTTTGAAACCTTGGCATTCTTTTCATGTATTTCTGTGTGGTTGTATCACTACACTATAGTGTAATATAGATTCTGTATTTATTTGCCTGTTGATCTGCTGTACAGTAGTTACTAGGGGAGTGTCTAATTTGTAAAGTATAGCTTCCATGTTTAGATTTCTTTCTCCTGTCAGTCATTATCTTGAGAGTTCTTCAACTTGTTTGTTGCACTTTCAATCTGTTTGCTCAGGTTTAAGGGTTCTCTTGTTATGGCTCTTCCACTGTTTGTTTTACTTCCTGAGCATGGGCTGTTAATATGAAGTGTGTTGTTATAGACTTCATTTCTGTCATTGGGATGTTGACTTGAGGTCATTAATTGCACTTTCACCAGAGAAAGAGTTGCAAGTAGTTGAGGCTATTTTCTGCTTGCTGCTTCACATATCTCCTTAGTTTCATTGAGTGTTTGATTACTGAAATCTGTTTATTAAATTATCCTGTGCAGCAGTTCTCTTGTGTTAACCTTCAAGCTTTTTTTTACTGCTACTGTTGTGTAAATTGAATTAAACCCAAATCATGGCAATCTTTAAAAGAAAACTAATTTCTGCTGCATATATATTGCATGTATTTATATAAGTTATATGTATGAAGGTATTAACCCTATATTTGGGTGGCCTAACACTTTTGATTATAAAAGATTCTTGCAACCTTTTTTTGAGCAGCTCTCACACCTCCATTGTCTGCAGTAGGCCTTTGATATTTGGCAGGGAGAATCCCCTTGGGCTAGAGGGCCTTTCCTTTGTCCCAGGGAATTCTATTCAGATTTATATGAGTTGTGTAATATTAAAATTCCCCATCTCCCTTCTCTCATTTGCGTTCCTCTGGGAAATACTGGCAGACTGGCAGAATCACTGACCATTCCAAGGATAGGATAACACCAAAAGCAGCAGCAGTGCACATTGGACTGAGAACACCTGAGAGGAACCAGAAGAGCAGTAGTGGGGAATGGGAGATAACAGAGCTTCATCCCATCACCCCCTGGGGGCCTCACATGGGCCAGGAGCATCACCAAGACCCAGAGGGGATTAGAAAACTAAGCTGGGTTCCTCCTATAACTCCACTGGACGCAGATTCCCAATATCCCCCCTCAGCTCTCTCTGGAAGGCACCACATATGGCAGGAGAAGGCAGGGGAAGGGGAGAAAGAGATGAGATAAGCTCCACCACTAAACTCCCTAGACCCAGCAATACGACTCCTATGTCTCATCCCCAGAGGTTCCACATGGGAGAGGACCCCCACCTCTGGGAATAAGGAAGAGAAAGAGCTGAGGCAGGGTCCTTCCAACATTCTCTGGTTCTGGCACCACTAACAGACCATCCTCCCCACCCCCTGGATAACAATATTCTATTGCTTCCTATTAACATAGTTATTCCTGTAGCTCAAGTGGTACAAATCTGTGCTACAGTGCTAAAGTATCCAGCTTCAACTCCTGCTGATGATGCATGATGAGGAGGTTGTTACATTTGCACATAACAAAACTGGTTTTACCTCTGCCCTTAAAAAAACCCCATAGGTAATTACATTAAAAATCTACATTAAAAGAACAATATATGTGTGTCCAGCCTGTGCACTAAATGAGGCAGGAGTCCTACTGACAAATTAGTATGCAATCATGTAATTAAAAATTTATTATCATTCATATGCACAAATGGACTGAATTAAGGTTGGGTGGGCAACCACAAATCTGGCATTTCTGAAGGCATGACTTTGCAACCTAAATAACATATTTAATGTAGTTTTAATGTGATATTGAAATAATATGTAAAATACAAAAAAAGGACTATAGAATAAGGAGATTATGTGACAATAGTCATAATTGCATTTCTGCTGTATTCTGAGCAAAACAAAACAGTCTGCTGTCAGAGTATGTGCATGGTTGTTATCCCATAGCCTGTCATGCCAATTATGCTCGAGAAACCAGAACAGGGAAAACATCAGGTCTCAACAGCATTAACCAAAATTCAAGAGAGTGATAGGTAAACTTGCAACTAAGCTGTCACTAGTAGCCATAAAATGAACTCACAGCCACAAGGTTTCGTATGCATTGCCAATGCCAGTTTCAAGTGAAGAAGTCCTGTGTCATCTATTTAATAAACTATTAAACCGCTGATTGGTTTACTCATGTTCCCTATATTATTTTCCTTTTTGATGTGTGACTGTCCAAGGTGAGAACTTACTAATTTATGAAAGTCAAGGGAGTTGGGTATAGGTCTTTAACTACCCCAACCAATTGAAACAGAAAATCCCTGCACACTTGGCAATGGGGAGATTTTCTTCCTGCATTGGACTTCATGTATGGAGCCTCATTTCCCCATTTTCATCTTAATCTCTGAGCAGTTCATCATCTGAAGTGTCTGCTTTCTCCCACAATATTACTATCAGTGTTCTGTTATACTCACCAAGCTTAGAATCTGTTTTCTTCCTATTGGAAAATAATTTTCCTATACCTTCCTCATCCAGATTGTATGGGCCCTGTTCTTTCATGAGATATCAGCATCAGATTATGAAAGATGGAGATGAGATTAACCACAAAGCTAGCAATTCCCCTTTAGACAAAGCAGATACTTGGAAGGGAAGTTCTGATGCAAAGTCACAGCCAATCCATTCTAAACACTTCCCATTAGAGCTTTTCCCTAATATCAGAAAGTTTAGGTGTGTAGTTGGTTTCATGGTCCATTCATTGGCAGATTGCATAGGATTCGTAGGTTCCTGGTTGGGCCTGCGGAACAGAAATGGCAGCCATATTTGACTTCTCCTTAGGGGAGAGTGCCCATAAGTTTTAGAGGGGAAAATGCCTGAGTCCATGTGGAATCCTGGGTCAGCAAGACCTCAGGCTTTCTGATAATATAGTAGTCTGCCCTAGTGGAATAGGGGCAATCCGGGATACCTGCAAGTACATGCTGTTGTATCCCCAGCTATTATGTTCAAGATGTCAGGGGGTTGATTTGGAAAGACAGGAAGCTGTTGAGTGAGTCTGAGGTTTTCTTGGACTTCCACGTATCTGGGAACTTCTCTATGCCTGATCAATATTTTGAAAAGTGAACTTGTGCTGATTTGAAGATGATGCAGACTCCAAGATGATGGTTCCTCCTCCAAGCACTTGAGGGGAGAAAAATCGAGTGGGCTACTTTGGTAGGGACACCACAACAGAGCTTGTATGAGGGAGAAACAAAAAGTAACCTTATTTCCATTGAGACAGATAGGCATTCATTTGTGATTTTTATGGCTTAATTCAAAAGTCTAATTCCCAGGAAACAATCTCAATGTGAGTGGATTATTATGCACAGTCTAAAATCCTCTCTAAGAAGAACCTTGTTTAGTATTCTCTTGACATACTGTACAGTAATGCTTTGCTGAGCAGTCTTTGCCGCTTTTACAAACCACACTATTTGGAACATAGTCCACTATATTAACGATAGATGCTGATGTCTGAATAACGTAGTCTTTCTGCCTGATTGGCAGTTTCTCACTGCAATCTTTTTTTTTTTTTGTTAAAAAAAAAATTCTGTGGTACTTTTACTTGAATTACATTAAAACTTCATAAGGGAGAAAAAAATGTCCTGAGGATTCTTTTGTAATGTTAATATCTAAACATACTGAGAAGAAAATGGTTAACAATCCATCAAAATGTTCTTGATAAGAAGTCTGGACAATTATGTATTGAGGCTTTGTGTTCTGGCTCATTTACCCAAACTCCTCTGATGTAGCTAGCTACTGTAGACTGTCCCCCTCCCCCTGCCCTTTTCACTAAAACTCTCTTTGAGAAGCATCTGAGACAGCGTTTTTCTCATAAAACATTAACATTGAAAGCACTGAGAATTAGAATGGTCCCAAGACCATGGGCTTTTTAACCTGCCTCTAGTCTCTTTCTTTTTTCGTGTGTGCTGCATATGATCTTTTCATGGAAAACAAGATATAATTTCTAAAAGACCAAGTTGCACAAGTTTGAATATTAATCCTTTCATTCCAACAATAACTTCAAAATGTAGAAGCCCCTTTCTATGTACTTCAATAAACAAACAACTCGAAAACTCAATGCCACATTATGCTACTTGTGTTATAATGGGTTGGTAAGGGATTCTGGGAGCATCTTATTAAAATATTGCCACCAAATTACTTCTGAGAGTCCATTTTACCATAGGAAATGATGGTGAAGGGCTGGGGGTTATTGCCAAGGATCTGACCCTCAATATAAATGCCTGACTCATAAAAGATGCCACAAATTCCATGGGATTTCCCTGTGGACCTTAGGACTTCTGCAAGGTTGGAGAGCTATGAACCCTGTTCATCCACTGATAGCAATACCCTCCTCATCAGAGAAGCTGATACAGAGGAAAGCAGCCAGTTTCACAGCTGCAGAGTTTTCTGCCCATCTTTGGCCCTTTCATAGTCCTTTATGAAGGAAAGCATGATCTAACTCCTGCTCTTTCTCTTACACACTAGAAGGTAATACATAGGTTTGTTTCTCCATTCTGCTTTTCAAACATAACAGAATTTGCCACTAAGCAATGGTCTCCTCCTGATAGTTGCCCTTAAAAATTATAAAATTTCCCTAGTGATGAGTGTCCAATCAGATTTATAATACTCCCACAGCCTTTTGAAATGGATGAACCCTGGGAGGCCAACATTCTGGTTTGTGGTAGGCCATCCTGTCCAGAGGTCTATGTGGCCTACCTCAGAAAGCATGTGGAGAAAGGTTCCCACTCTTTGGCCATTACTGATGTAGGCAGTTGGGAAGAAGAGAAATCATACAATTCAGGTCCTCACTTTGCATGCTGCAGTGCACTCAGTTCTCAAGAGATGCACCAAATTTTGATCATGGAGCCGCAGCTTTGTGCCATACTTCTAGAGCACTTTTTATCCTTAGATCTTGAAGTGCTTTTACAAAGGGAAGCAAGTATCACTATTTCTACTTTATAGATGTGGAAACTGAGGCCCAGAGTAGTGAAGTGATTTCCCTGAGTTCCCGCAGCACATCAGTGGCAAAGATAGGAATAGAACTCAGTTCTCCTGCCAGTCCAATATCAGCCTCTGTATCCTACTGTTACATCCAGGGCCGACGAGAGGGGGGGGGAAGCTGGTACAAATTACCGGGGCCCAGCGGTCCAGAAGGGGGCCCCGGGGTCCAGCTTCATCGGTCCTTTTTAGCTGGTCCGCCCTTACTGGGGGGCCCGAAAAATTTTTTTCACTGGGGCCTGAACCTACTCTTGGCAGCCCTGGTTACATCCCTAAAGGAATGTACCCAAGAAAGGTGACTAGTTTTTAGAAGTAAAATATATTTCCCCTCTGTCAGTCGTATTGTCATAGCGAAGTGAGAGATGAGTTTTCAGAAGCTATTTGAAAGTGATATACTTCTTCCCTTGCTTTACAGAGAGCAATGAGGAATAATGCAATGTAGTCAGATGGACTTTTGCTTATTTAGGAATATAGAATCTGAGGGCATATTAATTTCTCTTCCCTCGAGGGTTTGCTTCTTGGAGTTAAGACATAAACTGTAATAAAAAGGTAGACCACTGAGCATTTCTAAACTGAAATCGTTTTTAGAAATGGTGTTTCAATGGTGCACATAACAACAGTTGTACAAGGAAAGACATTTTATAGGTCCTTCACAGATAATGAAATAGCATTTCTGACCTGAGTTTTTCATCAACTCCACTTGTGTTAATCTCCTGAATTTCATTACCACCGCATTTATAGAATTATCCATTATATTGATGTACCACATTACTGAATTCCAATTCATAAGCACCTAAAGTCTTGATTTTTATAATACAATATATTTGCTTGAAGTTAGTGGCAAATTCCATTGTTTGGTGGTTATGGTGTTCTCTGAGTCTCATTTGTGGGCTATTACAGGACTGTGACAGGGTGTACCTGCCTCACTGTGGCCCCCTGCTGGAGGCCCTGCGGTCCTACTACACCCTGCCCCAGGAAGGAGCAATGAAGGTGAATACTCTAGGCCTGCCTAGAGAGTTCTCATGGAAGTTGCCAGTCAGAGACCAGGAGGCTCTGATAAAAGCAGGGCATTAGCAGGTCAGTGCCTGACAGGATGAAAGAAAGTGTGCTCTGCTCTGGTCAAAGGGAGTTCAATGGGCTGCATTTGCAAGTGTGCTCTGCTCTGGCAAGGGGAGCTCAATGGACTACATTTGCTAAACCTGGGAGTGAGAGGAGTTGAGAGTTATAACCCCAAGGTATTGAATGGAGGTAAAGGGACCAGGTGGAAAGAAGTCCCAGAAAGGCGGAAGGGTTACCACCTTTGAAATGCAAAAAACTCAGCAACTTCCCCTCCGTCCCCCCAAAGGCAAGCCTGCTGTAACCCCAGCCCTCCTGACTACAAGGCAACTCTGCAACCGCCCTTTCTCTTCAACAGCCACTTATAGTATCTAGAAAGATAATACAGATAAATAAGATTGATAACAAACGGGCATTTGTTGTATCAACACATTTTGCCGGCCAGTCTTTGTAGTCTGTTTCATTTAGTCAGTTGTCATTGAATGTGCAGTTTCTCATGCAAGCTTTGGGGCGGAGGGGTGTAGTAGGATCACTCACACTATTGCCCTGATCTTCCATTATTTTATATGTCTCACACATCTCTTCACTCTCACATGACTCAAACCCTCTCTCACACATGCACACGGTGCTCTTGCGTGCCAGTGGGCAGACAGCTGCTGTATTTTCAACTGTTTTGATCTGTTAAGCTTAAACAGAAGTGAGAACACCGCTGCATCTTTAGCAGGACTCAAACTTTTAACATTTGATATCTCAGTATATTGTGATACTAATGCAAATCTTTAGACCCACGTGTAAAGAAAAAAACAAACAAACAAACAAACAAACAAACCAGCAGATTAAATTAATTTTCTGGCAACTGGCAAATCCATTAAAAAAAACCAAACAGCCAGGCTGATCAAATACTGGCCAGGTGGTAACCCTAGAAGGCTGCATGAACTAATTGAAGGAATTAAAGGAAGTGGTACATGGTTGCTATTTAGAGGATCCCTAGGTTGAAACCCAGAGTAGTGGGCCAGCCTGGATTCCCTCACCAGCCATGGACAAAGTGGCCTAAGACCTGAGGCGAGGACAAGATTCCTTTAGAGGCCTGAATGAAAGTCTAGATGAGTCTCAGAGATGAGGCTGAAAATCCTGGTGAGGGCAGACAGCTTTGCTGAACTCTTTGCTACCCCAAAAGGGGTCCATTGTTGACTGTGTGATTTGGCCAGAGGGTTGAATCATTGAAGATCCACCAAGCAAGGTCGACAACCTATAGGGGGTCCTGGTGCAGGAAAATATTGGAGTACCATACCCAGCTGTTAGGGGGCACTTGAGAGTTGACAGTCCCCCAATGCAAGGACACAAGGAAGTGAAATATTTGCTGACACAATATTTGCATTACTTTGTAGAAAACTTTATAAATTAGTGTACTTCAGTATAAGAGCACACAGTATTATGTACAATGAGTAAACATTGTAGAGCAAGTTTAATCGACTTGCTTAGTTGTTGTTTCAGCTGAGACTAAATATTAAATATGCTTGAGAGAAAATATAGTGTGAAGTACTGCTTAATTTCAGTGACAGTCTCCACAGGGGCAAACTACTGAATCCCATAAATCACTGCTTTCCCCACCAATCTTGGAGATGTCACCTCCACAGTAACATGTGCAGTTCCTGTTGCAAAGAGAGGTGAATCAAAAATTTCTAATGCCATGTCACCAAAATTCATCCATTCATATATTCATACATTTTAAAACCAGAAGGAACAATTAGAACAATGCATAACAGAGGCCACAGAGTTCACACAGCAATTTCTGCACCAAGCCCATAACTTCTGTTTGAGCTATGGTATCTCCAATCTTAATTTAAAGACTTCAAGTGATAGAGAAACCACCACATTCTTAGTTATTCCAATAGTTAATTGCCCTCACTGTTAAAAAATGTGTGGCTAGTCTGAAGTTGTCTATAGATACAGCTTTCAAGCACTGGATCTCATTATGCCTTCATCTACTACATCAAAAGGCTGCCTATTATCAGAAATCTCTTCCCCACGTAGGTAGATTATGATTAGGCCACCTCGTATCTTTTTCTTTGATAAACTAAACAGATTAACCCTATACATTTAAGGACTACTTTCCAGACCTCAACTCATTCTTGTAGCTCTTTTCTGAGCCCTTTCCAATTTTTTCAATATCTTTTTTGAAGTGTGTACATCAGAACTATATTCACCATTCCAGTAATACTCTCACTAGCCCTCAATACAGACCACCTCTCTACTCGATATTTTCCTCCATATGCATCCAAGGATTATGTTCTCCATCCAATCTATAATGTTATACTAAAACTCATATTCCGTTGGTTAGCTACCATGACCTTTCTAATTTCACAGCATTCCTGGATACTCGTTCCCACCTTGTAAGTATAACCTACATTCTTTATTCTGAGATGTATGACCTTTCAGTTGGTTTTATTACAATGCCCACAGTTCTATCAACCATAACCTAATCACCAGCATCATTCCTAATTTATTTTTTACTATTGGTTTTGATATTGCTATGCATGTTTTAGATTAACAACTGAAATATTTGAGAAGAGATGGGCCAATTGTGATAAATGTTATAATAACAGCTTAATGTATAGTCCCTTATCTAGCATGTCTGGCAGTCTCTTACTTTTTATAAGCAAATAGTATTTTCTGTCAATAGTACTGCTTATTTTTATACCTTCCCCCCAAATTACTAGAAACAAGTTTTCTAAAATAGCAGTAGCTGTCTCATCTATTAGATAAATACTTATTAGTTAATTTGAAATGCTGTCACAATGTGTTTTGTTGTTATTCCCTCTAAATGATAAAATAACCACATTTCCCTTACCCAAATCAAGTTTAATATGGACAACTGTAAAGTTATATATCTAGGAACATACTTATAGGATGAGGGACTCTATCATGGGAAGCAGCGATTCTGAAAAAGACTTGTGGGTTATGGTGGATAATGAGCTCCCAAGTGTGATGCTGTGGATAAACAGGCTAATGGAATCCTTGGATGCATAAACAGGGCAATATTGAATGGGAATAGGAAGGGTATATTACCTCTGTATTTGACACCAGTGCAACTACTACTGGAATACTGTGTCCAATACCAGTGTAAACAATTCATGAATGTTGATAAATTGGAGAGAGTTCAGACAAAAGTCAAGAGAATGATTAAAAGATTGGAAAACGTGTTTTAGTGAGAGACTCAAGACTTAGTTAGTTTAACAGAGAGAGGGGTTTATGGGGTGATGATCAGTTTATAAGATAATGAAAATTTCACAGGGGAATGAAATTTTATAATAGGCTCTTCACTGTAGTAGACAAAGGTATAACAAGATCCAATGGTTTGCCATTGAAGTTAGACAAATTCAGACTGGAAATATGGCATAATTTTTTTTAACCATTGGGATAATTAACTATTGGAATAATTTACCAAGGGTTTTGCTGGATTCTCAACCACTGACCATTTTAAAACATATGCTCCAGTTTGAACAGGGATTCAGCAAAATTCTATGGCCAGTTTTTATACAGGAGGTAACACTAGATGATTACATTGATCCATTCTTGTTTTATAATCCAGAAATCTACATTTTGCTCTGTGGCTGTTCAGTGTTGAAGAAGTTGTGTGAACTGCACATTAATGTACTGAATTAATCAAATTATTAAATATAGGCCTAGTCCTGTAAAGTCCTGCTCATATGAGCAGTCCTTACTCATTAGTCATCTCGATTTCAAAGACACATGATGTTATGGACTATTCATGTTGGAAGGGGTCCATAATGTTGGAAGGATCAGGTCCAAAGATATTACTATATTGATCTGTGTCCTAATGCATTACACACAAGGAAGCAAAATCAGACTTGCAAAGGCAACCTTAATTCTGTCATTTCTTAACTTTTGGGTGCTTAACTTTTTACTCACATGATCAAGACTTATCAAAAAAATCAGGAATGTATCTATTTTGTCACTGAATTTAGAGCATTTGTATAAACACTAGATAATGTTTTTTGGTATATGTAAACTTTTAAACCACTGATACCTAATGTGTATCTAAGGTTACTACAGAGTAAGACAAAGGGAAATTAGAATTCTATTTATTTAATGTTTATTATTTTAACCCAAACTGATGAGAAAAACTTACATAGCTGATATTTTACTTACAATTAAATATTGTCAATCACCAGACATCATCATCATATCACAATGAGCTGGAAAAAGATCCTGAATGCTGTGAAACTGAATATTGTAGGGACTGTTCAAACTAATGATAGTTTTAAAAGTGTGTATGGGGGGGGAAACTGCAATTTATAGATTATAAAAATAATCTCAAGTCACCTGTGACATTCTTACAGGATAGATAGCATAGCAAAAAGTCCACATACGATGAATGACTTCCTGGGGGGGAAACGTTATTGAAATTGACACAACTATCATATTGTTTCAAAATACGATATTTTGACTTGTGGTATGGCAATCTCAATAACTCTGTCCATTCTGATTTGCATGTGTCACTGGCAGATCATCAATGAATTGAAAATCATGTGACAAAAACAAGCTTATGAAAAAAGGACAGTAGGCTGGACACAAAAAGGGCACTAAGTAGATCTTTTTCATAAGCAGTCTTAGTCGTTATTTGACTGTTTTAAAATATCAGTGAATTACCTGAGTAAAAATACAGGTTTTTATCATTTTTCTAGCAAATTTCATTAACTGTACTCTTATGTGTATATGCCACACCAAATACCTATAAATATAGAAATTTGAAAATTACCCGTACTATCTGATTGAAAGAGGAGCACTAAGTGATGCAATTGTATAGATGTAAATATTAATTATCCATTATCCCTTTCATTAATCTGACCCAGAGTCTTTCTTTGAGGAGACTAAAAATGTAAAAAAAAAAACGCTTAAAATTATAGTGTAGTCAAGAAAGTTAATTATGCATTAGGATTGTTATCCTATCTGTAGGCTTCTGAATATCACCAGTGTTCAGAGGTATCTGAAAATTTCTGTACTTTATCACTTCATTTATAATTTTTCAGTTAGGCCTTATTTTTAGCTTCTAATAATGAATATCAGATCTGAGTAGTTTTCTGTAACACTTTTGAACAGGTATAAATTTAAAGTAGGAGCATCTAATCTGCTTTGCTGTTAAATTGTGCAAATATCCTCAATCATATATTCTCATTATCCATCTCCTGCATGCTTAAAACAATTTTCATTTACCTGTTTTCAGGGCATGCATTTTGCTAAGTCGAAGGCAAAGTTTGCAGTATTTGCTACATGCCTGTTTTGTTTGTTTTTTACTCCCTACAAAGTGCATCCCTAGTTGGATGTAGATACTGCAAGGAAATGATATACAACATTTGTATGGCTTAAACCAAGCCACAACTTTATTTGACTGCTTAAATAATCATCCATAGCTCTAAGGCAGTGTTTCCCAAACTTGGGACACCGCTTGTGTAGGGAAAGCCCCTGGCGGGCCGGGCCAGTTTGTTTACCTGCCCCGTCTTCAGGTTCCGCTGATCGCAGTTCCCACTGGCCAAGGTTCGATGCTCCAGGCCAATGGAAGCTGCTGGAAGCAGCTTTCCCTACACAAGCGGCATCCCAAGTGTGGGAAACACTACTCTAAGGGGTTGGAACATTACAACCCAAATATTTAGCAGTGTCCTACTCCAGTTCAAAATGCATTATTAGCCTATAAACCCCACAGTATTAGGGAAAGTTACCTTTAGCTTTTCCTTCTGCTACAAGCCATGGAATTTCAACAATAGCCAGAAATTCCAATCTACTCTTTCTATGTGCAAGAATTGGATGGTCAAGATAAGGTTCTTGTAATCATTCGAACACTCCACCCTGAATAACAGTTCCTGGCACTTCTCTAGGGCTTGATAACCATGGCCATAGATGCATGGTAAAGAAAAGGGGTTTGAGTCTCCTCTCTCTCACGTCTGTGTTAAAGCCAATAGTGGGTCAGCTCCTCAGCTGGTGCAAATAAATCAAAGTAGTTCAGTTAATTTCAGAGAAGCTATGTCAGTTTATTCCGGTTGAGGAACTGGCCTAATGCAGAGATACAGTTTTTGCACAAGTTTGAATCAGAAGATAAGTTGGTCCACAGGTTCTTAGATGTAATTTAAAAGTAAAAGGGATCTAGTACATCTATAAAATCTAGTAATACTTGGTGCTTCTGTAGCACTTTTCTCTTTCCAAGAGCTCTACAGAAATTAACATTGGACTGGAAGGGACCTCCTCAGTCATCAAGTCCAGTCCCCTGTTATCACAGTCTAATAATTCTGTTCATAAACTTATCAATCTCCATTTTAAAAGTAGGTACATTGTTTTCCCTCACAACACCTACTGAAAGGCTGTTCCAGATCCTCGCTCTTCTGATGGTTAGAAAACGTTTTCTAATTTTCAGCCTACATTTAATTATTAAGCTTCTCAATAACTTGGCATGGTAGGTAGATAAATAAGACTAGTATATAATCCACATTTCATAGAAGAAGAAGCTGAGAGAGGGCGTGGTGGTCAAGATTCAAAATCATAAAAATAAAAATACCTGAGTCTCAGTGGTTGCCATTACAATCACAGTATTTGAAAATTTACTAACCACTGTTATTTTTGATATTACTACCATTTTGTCCCTGTTTATTATAGGGGATAACTGTGGTAAGAGGCTAGAGTGGACTTTTTTTTTTTTTAAAGAACTGACCTACTTTCGTCTACTGAACTTTGGATGAATATTTAATTGCTTAGTGCTCCTTGTTTCTATGCTCCCAGTCATATCACTTCCACCAATGGAATTTCCAACACTAATGTTATGACATCCACTGCTTAGTATTTTCAGCACCTCTGTCAGCTGTACAAAACTAACAATTCTTATTTTACCTCTTTTTTTGTTTTATTTGTTTTTGTTGTTGTTGTTATATCAGATATTTTGGAGACTTCAAACTTTGCCTGAATGTGAAGTCTTCCATTACTCCATCCGATATGTATTGATTTTCATTATTACTGCTTAATCTAATGCTAACTTTGCAATTCTGTCTAAATAAAAATAAAATATTTTGTTTCTATGTTTTTGTCACTTTTGTGACAATGAAATTTGAAGTGTGGTAGTTGCTAATGTGAAAGGCAGTTTGCAGTAGATTGAAAAACGCTGTCTTTTGATTACTGGAAAACATTAATGTTTGAGGTGAGCATGGCAAAATTTTCTATTGGGAATCAAGAGACAAATCTGTTTTTAATTATTAGTAAAACAAACAGGAAAAAAACTTCCCCAACACTGCTTGTAGAGATATGAGCTACTTTGGGGCACTGCTGTATGACACTGTGGCATATTATAGTGCTGCTATACTGATTGAACTTTCTGCTATAGCTCCTTCTAGTTGGTCAGAAACTCCTGGTAAAACAAAAGTGTTAGATGATGTTGCTCTCATAATTACCAAGTATAACACAGCTATACCCAACATGCATCTGGAATTGCCAGATAACCATCTCATCTAATGGTTTTCTATAGCACCTATCCTAAGTGTACCAAAATGCCACACAGATAAATGCATTAAAACTTTTCACTTTGGAAGTTAATTAAGCAAAATTGAATTAAGGCTGTTTTAATTCTGAATAAGAGCATGCACAAGGGTGTTTAATGTAGTTTAACTAATCCACTTTAAAGTCACACCTTTAGTTAATTCAGATTAATTTTCCTGAGGCAAATTCTTAGGTCCATTGCAGAATTAACTTTGGATTCTGATCACCTACTGATAACCACTGAATTTGGGCCGATAAGTGGTTTTTGTTTTTGTTTTTTTTCGGGGGGGCTTCTGGACATGTGCTCTGAAGCCATCTACTTTTTGTTCAACTAGTTCAACTCATTGCTACACTATGTTACTGATTTTCCTTTCACTCAGACAGGTTTGACAGTAGAGTAACCCAGCTAACTTCAGTGAAGTTAGTCCTTCTTTGCACCAGAAATTGAATCTTAGTCAGATTAATTAAACAGGATGGTGAAGTTTTAGATTGTTTGTCATTTCTATAAAAATGGGCAAAGTATGAATGGTGTGATTCCAGGAGCTACATGTTAACTTACGTCACTCTTAAGATAAAGTGCACATGCCCAGAAACTATAAACTACCCTTTCCAACTGAATAGTAAAGATGATTTTAAAAATGACATGGCTTTGGAAGACACTGGCCATTTTGAAACAATGCTGCATCTTAATCTGAAATGCAAAGACAGAGGGGAAATCTCTCAAACTCTACAATGTTGATGATACTATACAGCAATGAAAAGAATCCAGCAAATGGATCTTAGTAGTAGGAAATTGTTTTTTACTTAAAATGGAGAATACATTTAGCACCATTAAAAAGTCCAAGTTTATCTTTTATTGGCCCATTAAAATCTAACTGTAAAATGTGAATTTAGTTGTTGAAATCCTGCATTAGTTAGCATCCTTTTATTCACAGATAATAAAATGTAATTAAAAATAATGTTATGGGACAGTTGGAAACTGGCTGCAAAAGCTAGGAAAATTAGAGTTTGGGTTAAAAATAGCTCCTTACATCACCAGATTGTGCTTATAACCTTTATTGCATATACTGTACAATAGGAAACATCTCCCACTACTATGAGACCCCCACTGCAGAAACTGCAGTTGGCTGCAAAAAATAATCAGAATAACTCAGGCTTTTGTTTCAGCTCTGAGTTTTCTGGCTCTAGTTAAAATTGATATGATTCTGGCTAAAAATAGCTAGGCAGATGGAACCCTTTAAAAATCAGATTTAAAATGATACTAATATCGTTACTCATGGCCTCTATCCATACTCAGAGCAGGTCTCTATACACATGGATCACAGCCTGCTCTGGTGGAAAGATAGGTGGGTGAACATCTTCCTCAGTAGGGATCCCACCCTCACACTCTATTTCTTCCACGAACCTATAGAGGGCTGGAGGGCCTTAGCAGGAACAGGGGCAGGGAGTGAGTGGCCAGCGTAAGGAGTAGGCAGGCTTGGCACAATCTCCCCCATGTCCAGCGGTGTTCCTGGTGGAAAAAGACAACCCCTACACTGTAGTGTGAGGTCAGGGAGTGGATGTTAGAGCACATGCCAGTGTTGCTTTTCTGGCAGATAGGTTTGGGAGAGGAGTTCCACATGGAGCGGAGGTACTGAACTGGCTTCCATGTGGCATGGACTTGTAGCATGTGGCACAAGGGACAAACCCCTCCCCACCCTTGTGATGATCACTGCAGATAAATCTCTTTGAAGGGGAAAAGGACATTTAGATTGTTTGTTTGAAGTTAGTTTCAATTTAGTGGTATAAGAACAGGTGAGAGAAACCCTAAGTCTTGGTCTAGAAGAGAGAGGTTGTTCTTGCAGTGATCTGACTGTTTCTTCTGTTAACTCAAAATCCATTTGGGTTAATATTAAAGTACATGCAAACAAGACAAATGTATTATTTTCTCTTAGTTAAATATCCATTCAGCTATTGCTTGGCTCACTTTATATATATATGAACTGGTTATCCCGTTGATGTATTTGGCATACTGTAATAAATACTCTGTCCAGAAGTATAAACAAGATACATCTGGACTAAGGGTATTTACTACAGTATGTCAAATACGTCAAAGGGATAATTAGCAATTCGTTTGCCATCAGAATACTAGGAAATGGGCAGTCACTATTTATCTCCTTTCGAATGCTAATAAACATTAGAGATAAGCAAACTGGTCAATTAATATTTTGAAACATGGAGGCAGTCCCCCAGTTGGTTTAAATGATCATATCTCTGATTTTAATGGAACTATGGCAGTTTATGTCATCTGAGCATCTACATCATACTCTTTTATCTCCTCTAAAGCAAACATTTTTATAATGTTTGGATTATTTCAGGAAATTTCCTCTCTTCATATCCCCACAACAGGCTCCCCCTCCAGGCTTTTTGGCCTCCACATCCCTTGCCACAACCTCTCCCTCCAAAAAGTTGACAACTCCTTTATCTTTGAAAAGCTCCCATCTCTAATTTTTCTCTGCTGAGCCTAGATCAAAGCTCAGTGGCAGGCTTGGGGACACACAGCAGTATGTTGGATTTTTTTTTTTTATGGTGGTCCAGTATAATTGTCACACTGCATGAGCAGTTCAATATGTATTGTGTCGATTTTATTTCTGCATTGTATATTTTAATTATTCTGTATTATTGGAGCTAAAGACTGGTGCTTAAATAAATCAATAGGGTTATATTACATGTATAGAGTTGTGATAAACTACTTGGGCCAAAGCTATTCCCAGAAGTCATTGTAAGAATCCCTACTTCCCCAAAATGCTTAACTTTATGCTTGCTTCTCTTAGTCTCACTTGCCAGAGCCTGAGGATGCATCTAATTTAGTAAACAGTTTTGCATTTTCAATTTATGCCATGACTTTTCCCTCTTGTTGGTTGTTTGACATACTCTTCTTTTATTTTTATTATTTAAGTGCTCTGTTTTTATAGCCTTGTTAAGGTCCTTGGAGTCTAAGCAAATATGCTAGCAATCATATTTTTTGTCCATAATAACAAAAGAATTTCCCCTAACAGGTGTTTTCCTTGTTGTTTGCAAGGGTTTCAATTCTATCCAAGTCAGCCTTCATTTTGTCCAGAAGAACACATAGTACCTTTCTAGGTGGATGAATCCCAGGAGCAATCAGCATGTTTACCTTAATTTTTTGTGCACTAGATAAATTACCCAATCCTCAAAACAAATCCTGGTATACATTAATCAGTGTATTAGAGACAGGGTCAGACTGATTCTCTATTGCTAGTATTCTGTTTTCTAGGTCGAGGCTTGTCTATGCGGGAAGGTTATACCAGTATGAGCTAAGGTATATCTAAACTAATATAATAATGCTGCTATAACTCCCTATATGGGACACTTTTATTCTGGTATAAGAGTGCCTTTTTTGGTTTTGCTTTTGTTGCTTTGGAAGGGTTTAAGATAAACTTCAAAAAGCCTATCTTATTCTGGAATAAAGGTGTTCACATGGGGAATTATATTGTTATAACTATAGAGGTCGAACTATACTGATATAATTATACCAGTATGACTGCTAAAATGTCGCCATGTAAACAAGCCCCCTGTCTATCACATTCACTAAACCTCTAGTATAGATGGAACATATTTTAGGGCTGTAATGAATGTCTTCACATTCATAATGTGAGAATCACTATAGCACCTTTCACCGAAGAAAATGAAAGCATATTAGTGTCTAAAAACATCACATTCTCCATCATGCCATTGTTTTAATCTTGTTTTATTAAGTGGGGTTGTGTCTCTTCTCACTGAGGGAAATTGTGCAGCTTTTTCCACTATCACTGTCATATAGGGGAGTGTAACAGTATGCTTGGAGGGCTGGGCAGCCTAATAGTTAGTGAACCTGACTTCCGGCCCCTTGCTTCCCTGGCAGTGGTGCCTCAGTCTTTAAGGCAGTGAGATAGGAGGACCCAGGCCCTCCCTCCCCACAGGGTCCCACTCCACGGCCCTGAGTGAAGCAACCCCTGAATAGGGACCTTCCAGCAGATGGTCTAAATCCACTCTCCTAGGCTATTTCCTATTGCTGTCCTTTAAATTTTGGAGTATGGCCACTATAGTCCAATAGTTTATAGTGACTTGACTTAAGTAGCGCCCCTTCGTGGACCTTGGTTGGAGTCCTGCTGCAGCCTCAGGTTCCCCTGGGTAAGGCAGCTGTAAATTAGGTGGGGCCTCATCGCAAAATGTGTCTATTGTTCCGTCATTCAACTCACTCACTGCTGAGAGCTCCTTGGTGTCCTCTACAGTCTCCCTTGGACAATGCAGCAGTGCTTCTTCCCTAGTGGCTATCAGGCTCCTAGTGATGCTCCCCTCAGGCAGGGAGTCAGCTAGTTCCTGTCTCTTTGCCAGTCAGTCCTGAACTGAATCAGGTTCTTTCTTTTTCTCCCCCTGCCAGGCCACATATATATATGCATATTGGCTGTATATATAACAGGGTAGTGCCAGCTGGACCCATATGCTGTCTTTAACCCCCACCGTGCTGGTGTGAGGTTTCTCAGCTTCGTCATAGGGAGGCTTCTGCAAAGAGCTATATACACCCTGAAACTGGTAAGGTTCAGGCTCATCCTAATAGAATGCACTTCCTTAGCCTAGGGTTTTCCCCAGAAAAACACCCTGTACTCAGCTCCTGAGTGTGTTGCTTTGTATTCTGTTAGCTCTAGTTCTAACAAACATCAGAGCTAAAAGAAAGAATGATGGTTTCATTAAAAAAAAATTAAAAAGGTCTAGCTCAAGTATTGCTTTGTAATTGAGGATTGAAATTTTCAAATCCATCTAGGGATGGGTACCGCGTGTGTGAATCCTTTAGGCAGCTTTTAAAATTTGAGCCAAGATGGAGAAAACCTTGTCTATTAAATCTGCCCCTTTTAGCATTTGCTGTGACCTTACTCCATTGGTTTCAAGTGGAATTTTGTCTGGGAAAGAATAGCAGAATCAGCCCTGTAAACATGTGTTCTTTGATTAATATTGGCTCTCAGGTACTCCTTGGGGTGCCTTGGTATGAATCTGGTTATTCATCAGGAGGCAGTTGCATATAACGAGACAGCTGCAGTTTTCATGTGTTTTTTCCCTTCAATTCAGATAGACTATGCTGTAGGTTGGAGGGGTCAAAGGCGCTGATGATCTTAGATTCTCATTTGTGAAGAAAAGGGAGCAAATTTCTTGGCTAGCTGAAGAGTATTTTTTTAGCACTCTTTGGTTATCCAAGAGTAGTGAAAACTCCAGTAATACCCAGGCATACTGTTTTGATATACATCCTGCATGTGGCCCATCAGGATAATCTGATTGCAGGCTGCAAGCCATTTTGCTGATGTTGACCATTCACAGGCACGGCCCCCACAGCTCCCAGGGGCTGCGATTTGCTATTCCCGGCCAATGGGAGCTGCGGGAAGCAGCAGGCCGCAGGGACGTGCTGGCCGCCACTTTCCACAGCTCCCATTGGCCAGGAACAGTGAATCGCGGCCACTGGGAGCTGCGGGGGCCGTGCCTGCGGACGGTTAACATCAGCAAAATGTCTCACGGCCCGCAGTCAGATTACCCTGATGGGCTGCAAGTTGCCCACCACTGATCTAGACTCCAGAGGGCCTATGAATCTCTGATATCATTTAATTGGGATCAAAGGGTAGGTTACATTCCACCTTGTATGTCTTTCATATGTTAATAAAGTTGTGGCTGATATGCCAGTATTCTTTTTTCTGAATTGCATTGTGTCCTCCTTGCCATAGGCAATAACATGCTATGTTGAGTTACAGTCAGAAGAATAGATATAGTTACAGCACAGCACTGAACTGCTTCTGTTCTACATTTTCCCAGATCACAAATACTATTTTAAAACTATTTAGCATGTACAAATCTCTTTAAATAACTTTGCCCAAATAACTGTTTCTTAATGTGTTATTGAGATGCATCAGCAAATGTAGGAGAAAAATTATTTTCTTTTGATGTTCTTTTTAAGGAGGATAAATCAAGGGTGTTGATAGGTTAAACTTGAAATAATAGCTGACTCTTGCAGCAGTTTGAAGCAAATGAAATGGACATTATTTTATTGAAGGACAGTGAGGTATGAAGGGTTTAAATAGAGATTTTAAAAACACCCTAAATTGCATTCATCATGTTTTCATCTTAATGGGAATTTAAGCACTGCTTGGGTATGCTAATGCTCTCATTGCTGCTCAGATAGGCATACATTGCAGAGATCACTGATTCAAATAACGTAGTGTAAAACGAATACTTTGCTCTATGACATCTCTATTGTACTCTGTATTTCACCTCTCTCCTTATATAGATAAAATCTACTAGTCTGCCCTGCTTGTTTCAATGAGAGAGGACTTTTTCTTCAAGATTAGGCAGATATGAGTGAGGGCTATAAAATATTAATAGTGAAAGCTCAGGGAATTAGATGTATCCCCCCACTATAGGCTTGTCTCATCAGTAGGAGCGTCTTCAGTCTAACCTATTTCTTTTGTGTGATCTCCATTGGGGATGATATAGAGGCAAAATAACACATCTGTTCAGATTAAAATGGTTGCTGATTTTTTTTTTTTAAGTTTCATGTTTTGGGTTTCTTTAGCTTTATAAATTTTTTCAGCACTGTGTTACTTGTTTAAGAGGGGAGATATGTTTGCCAGGCTGTCATTCTTCTTTCACCTCCCTTAACATGGTGCCACTCTGCAGACCTTTATCTCCAAAATGAAGCTAGGGAAACTGGAGGTGGGTCAGCCAAAGAGATAGGTAAGTTTGTACTCTTTTGTCCTCTAACTGGGTGGGATGCCACGATGGAGAGAGGATACATAAGGGGCCAGTAGCCTTGTTGGAGAGCATGTGTGCCCCATAGGCTGTAGAGATTTTCTTGATTTCTGACCATGCTAAATTATTGTTTGGGGATTGGAGTATGTCATGTCCTTCCAGTCCCTACCCCAATCCCCCAGTGTTAGGGCTTTCATGACTTGTGCTAGGTTGGACTTATCCTCTATTTGGAATTAAGAAGGTATTGTCCCTCTTTCAGCCAAGAATGGATTTTTCACCTCCTTTGTTGCACCTGCTGGATCCTTTTCATAGCTCATGGTTACTGGTTTGTCCCTCCTAGGCAGGGTCTTGTGGGCTGATGGAGAGACCAAGACAGCTGTCTGAGTAGACAACCACAGTGTACAAGTGACTGTTGCAGCTTTGTTGGCAGGGGCGGCTCCAGGCCCCAGCACGCCAAGCACGTGCTTGGGGCGGCATCCTGTGGGGGGCTCTCTCCCAGTCACCGGGAGGGTGGCAGGCGGCTCCGGTGGACCTTTCGCAGACGTGCCTGCGGAGGGTCCGCTGGTCCTGCGACTTTGGTGGAGCATCCACAGGCGTGCCTGCGGGAGGTCCACCGGAGCCATGGGTCCAGCAGACCCTCCGCAGGCACGTCTGCGGGAGGTCCACCGGAGCCGCAGGACCGGCGACCGGCAGAGCGCCGCCCGCGGCGTGCCGCCTTGCTTGGGGCGGCAAAATGGCTAGAGCCGCCCCTGTTTGTTGGCAAGATATCTGTGATCGGTTGGTGTAGTTAGCCAGATAGTCATGCTTGCAGGACTTTGTGTCATGATTTTGCAGTGGTGAAACAGAGGGACCAAGTGGCTGGGGAATCAGTTAATCAGTTTGAATTCACAAGTTCTACAGTAAAGTTATGGCAAGAGGCCATAAATATGCAGTGTCAATGTGTTTATTTCTGAGACATGAGGGTGGCACTCAACAATGATAAGTTTACATTAAATCAAATGGAAACAACACAATACTATATTTGGCTTCACATAATTCTGAACTGCACAGTCATTTCCTAATACTGAAATCATGAAAATAATGACAAGCTAGCTGACTGAATGGTGTGTGCATTTATGTAGAAATATGTAAATATGGTTTAAATATTGGCCCCAAAATTTGTACTTAGTTGCTATTGGGGGGAAATAGTCATAGTATATAATAAGAACTCAGTCATTCAATATTTAAGCTTTATATTCTTCAGAAGTTTTTTTTTTCTTTTGTTTATACGTTCTGGCTACATTTTCCAAGTTACACGACAGATTCTGTGCATGATCTACATCTTGGATTCTTTCATATTTTTCAGATATTCTGAAACTTATTTTAATCAATATTTTCATGCTCTTTGTAAATGTTTCATAAATAATTATTAGCATTGTTTTAGTGGATATGCTGATTGATTTCGACTTTGGAATTTCCATGTTATTTTGTGCAATTCTATGAAATAATTCATATCAACTTGTTTACAAGATCTTTTGGGGAAAGTTTTATGAACTACACAGTAACACTAACACAACTTAGCTATTTAAGTTGGTAAACAAAGCTACTTAGTAAATAGATTCTGTAACCAAATCAGCAGAGTTGAGAGAGACTTTTTGAATCCCCATGAAAAAATTTCTACTAACAAAAAGATTTCCTTGAGGTCTGATTGCTTTATGTAGCAAAAGTCACTCTAAAGTACATAGAAACTTCCCTGATTGCTCTCTGTCCCCTTATCTGTGTATGTAAAACATGTAAAATGTATGTGTATAAATTGTTAGAGAACATTGTTAAGGTTCTAAAATCAAGCACTCAAAAGTTAAGAAATCCCAGAATTAAGATTGCCTTTGCAACCTTAATTTGGCCCCTTCTGCATATAGCTTATGATACAGTCTTTAATTACTTGATTACATAGTATGTAATTTTTTGTGTCCCTGACTTGATTACATAGTATGTAATCAAGTAATTAAAGACTGTATCATAAGCTATAGGACCCCGTCTCATTCAGTACACAGAATGGACAGTGCTCACTTAATGAGCAGCTATTCAATATTTTATTTCCTTGTCATTGTTCAATGTGTTGGCCCCAGGCCTTGTTTGCTGAACACATTTCAAACCCTGCTCTGATAACAGAATTATTAATTTCCTCATGGGCTTTTCAGTGCCATTCGTCTCTGTAACATCCGAGGGCTTCACAAAATACATTTATCTTCATAACGTCCCTGTGAGGAGGGGGAGAGAGGGGCATCATTCCCATTTTACATATGGGGAACTGAATCACAGAGATTATGATCAAAAGCCTCCACTAAGTTTGGGTGTCCAATTCAAGACACCTAGGACCTGATTTTTCAGCACATGTAACGTTATATGTAATTTTATATGTTCAAAGCACAGTTCCCATTGACTTCATTTGCAGCTGGGAGTGTTCAGCACTTCTGCAGATCTGACCCTGGGGTCTGAAGTCAGGGACACAAAAAATGAGAAACACAACTCGTGACCACCTGTGAAAAGTTTGGCTTAAGTGTTGGGCTCTGGGCTTCTAGGCTCCCCTTTCTGCTAGTGGGAGAATCCCCGGGCTGCCCTCCACTCCCCCGATGTAGTCTGTCTGACTTGAGAGCAACCTGGGGAGTCATTGAAAGCCAAGGCAGTTGGCTGCTCTGTTTTGTTTAGAAAAAACATCTGAAGGAAACCGTTCAATTGTTCCAATATGAATTTTTCTCAAAAGTCCTTGTTCGTGTAGGAAATTTCTAATTTTCTACTTTTTGCTGCAAATCAGAACAAAACTGCTCTAATTTAGATTTGACTGGTATTTTAGCAGCCAGGCACAGATCACCGTGCATGTCTCATTATACCAGAGTGTGAGGGGTGGCACAGAACAGGGAACTCTGGAGCCTACAAAACCTACCGGCCTGCATTCCTCAGCTACAATGTTGGCAGGGTAGAGACAAAGTTTTCTTTCATTTAAACACCAAATTACCTGTTTCACAAAATCTAAACAGGATTGCTGGATACATCACCTTTTGTATGCTTTTGACACAGCTTGAGATCTAGTCACATCTCCCTCAGATCTTTCCTATATGCCTATTCCCATTGTGCTGTGCTCAGTAACTCTTCTTGCATTCCCCCAATAAATCCAAATTACTTTCAAATTAATAAAAATATACTCTCTGTCTCAGCAGCCTCTTCTCTCCACCTGTTTTTCCCCCTTATTTCTGCTATTCTGGTTTGTGCACTTGGTCTTGCTTTTGAAATAACAAAATCAGAACTTTCCCTTGTAATCATGTGGCTAGTCCATGGCTATACAATGCTCCATTCTGCACTATAGTGGAGCAGGCACAGCAGGTGGAAGCTTATTTTATTTCCCATTTTTCTAAATTGGAACATCACTTTTAGTATGATGGGGAAAATATGTCAGGTGACCCATTTTTCCGGGCTAAAATCCTGCAGTCTCATAAGGATACTGTTTGTCATTCAACCCCACAGGTTATCCGTTAGATGATTTCTTCATAAAATGGGGTACAATTACTCCATAAATATACAAGATAACTTGATCTGAGTGAAAATAGAGTTCACGTTGTATCTGCAAACATTATCCTGTCTTGGCACACGTCTCCCATGAGAAAATGTGTGATGATTTTAAACTGCCACTTCTTGCAGTACATGTCTTAGGCAATCATTGTCATTGTACAGGGCAGAATGTATTGTCATTTTTCAGCTGCAAGGTGCAATACAGGAGAACTCATAGGCCAACACATATGGAAGGCTCTGTAGTTTTGTAATGCTTTCTTAACATGTAGAAAAGAAAAGGTCTAGTAAAAACTGAACAGAACAGCTTTTGTTTCCTCTTTTCGGTGACTTGATAAAATCACCCACATGCAGCAGGTATTCTGTGTACAGAGCTATGTCTGAACAACAGGATTTGAATATCTGATTAGTCCTGGGCAAGGTAGACATTTTGGTACCTTTTTTTTTTCCTTCAGGAGTGAGGAACATCAGCATTATACACACATAAGAGAACGTTTTCTCTCCCCTCCACTCCTAGAAGATAAAATAAATAACTTGCTTTGAACAAATGGTAAACATCGAGAGCCAGATACTTAATCCAGCATTGTAGAACTAGGAAAAAGTGCAAGGGAAGCCAGCAGGACTGGACTGATTGTTTAGGTAGCTGTCCTGAATGCTACCTACCACTATCGCTCCTTAATTCAATATGCAACCAACTTCAATCCCATAATTTTCTGGGGGAACAAGTTTCCCTTGGTCATTACAGTTCATGGATTTTTTCTTTCTCCCCCTCTCTCATAAGTACCCTCCTCCACCCTCCCCACTCATTCACACAGTTAAAGGGACAGCGTCAGGGTCAGAAATCCTCCTTCTGACAAATGTGTTTACCTTCATTATTGTCCATGTGTACTTTTCCCAGTCAAACCAATTGCTTGTGCTATTTAGACATTTTGGTTGAAAAGCAGATGTCAAACTTAATGAGAGACTCACAGTAAACAAACTGGTGCAGCATACTGTCCCTGGCATAGCGCACCATAAGTGTCACAGTGAGACATCTGTTTGCTGGCTTCTTTTCAGCAACAGAAAATCTGGTTTCTGTTTGGTGTAAATAAGAAGCAGCTAAAAGCTGAGAGCCAACCATCCTGCTGCAGCGCTGGGAGCACCCAAACAGCTGTATTCATTCATTTGCCCTAACAATTTTACATAAATAATTGTGAAGCTACTTAGAGTAACCTGTGACTGGCATCATAAAGGTTAAATCACACTAAAAGAATTTGTAAGGATAGGAGAGGTTGGTAAGAGTTTGGAGGAAAAAATGCCTGCATGAAATCCTGAAAGTAATTCAAACAGTTGTCAAGGTGGGTTGATTGTTTACCATCCTTGATGGTGTCTCCTTATGATTGTGATAGAACTATGTAAATGCTGTAAAAAAATCCATAAATATTCACTTGGTTTTTTTTAATGAATTTGCTTCATCTACACTCTGATCCTTTGTATTTGCTTTCTGTGAATACTCTTGTGAATTTTTAAATTGCCATTCATGCAAGAAGTGCTTACCTACTCATCCATCCAATCAGGGGCTTATCTGACCAATCACAACTAACATACGGTTTCAATAGCAAATCTGTATAGTGATGTATTTGCAATCAATTCAGAGTGGGGGGAAAGTCATTTAATTTTTTTCCTGAATAATTACAAATAATTTAGCTGCATTTTTCTAACTTATTCACAAATATTCTCCAAGCAGAAAAATAGGCTAAATGTACTGGATAAATATTCACACAGTTCTAGTTGTGATGCAGCATAATTAGTGAAATTATACCTGCTTAAAACTGAAGGAATACAGTTTTACACCCATTTTACACTTCTCGTCTGTACATTTGTGTGCAGGGTTTTTTTTACATAAGTGTGAATTAAGCTTGTGTCATCTGAGCCAAATCTAACTGAATAGCCTGCAACAGCTCTAATTAAAAGATCTTGACTGCAAATAATGAAATACTCTTGACTTTGGCCACTGAAGCCATAATCTAGCCTGTAAAATATATATTTCTAGCTCATTTTTGGGGAATGGCATTTTTCTCCTAATGTTTTAAATATTAACATTATTTAAATATTTATTAGCTTGTTACATTATCTGGATAAGTGTTGTGTAGCAGAAAGGGATCTGATTTACTTAAAGCAGAGTGAAAAGAACTTTTACAAACTGAATATGGCATTTTTCTCCTAATGTTTTAAATATGAACATTATTTAAATATTTATTAGCTTGTTACATTATCTGGATACGTGTTGTGTAGCAGAAAGGGATCTGATTTACTTAAAGCAGAGTGAAAAGAACTTTTACAAACTGAATATGTTCTGTATTCTGAGTTCTCTCATTAATGAAAATACTGCTCCTGAAAGACCTATCAGCAGTCTGCAATGATGTGGCAATGTTGACTAATCCACAGAACCTAGCAGGTTAACAGAGCTCCTTTAATGTTCAGTCTTACTTCCCCAGAGCATTCTGGTCCCTTTCTTCCCAGAGGGTTCTGATGGGAAGCTGCTTTTCCTCCAAATGGGATTTCACTGGTGGGGCCACACAAGGCTATATTTCAGTTCAGCAAGGGTGAACAATTCTGGCCATTTGTTTTTGACAGTATTATAGCAAAAGCAGATGAAGTTGGAAAGCTGAAATTGGCATTGGCAGTAGTCCTCATTGAAGACCAGGGCCTTTGCCAGGTTTGGGAAAGAAGGGTTTTGGTCTGAAAACAGCAAACTAAGTGTGCAAGGTGCATATGTCAGAGCTGACCTTTGGGTCCAGTGAAACCATCAGCAATGGGCTCTCATTTTAGAGTGACTAGAAATGCACAGGAGGACCATCATTCATTAAAAAAACAACATTTTCCAGACCTTCTTTTTTGTGAATATAGGCTCTAACCCACCATAACACTTAAACACACACTTGAGGTTAAGATGGAAGTAACTTATTTGAAGCCAGTGTAGCTACTCACATGCTTAAGTTAAGCATGTGCTCAATTGCTATGCTGCATCAGCACCATAGTCTTGAAAAACAAACTGGTGTAAACCAGTGCAAGGAACAGGCTGTTGGGTTCTGCTTCCACAGGAAACTGGTGGGACCTAACTATTATGGGCCTGTTTCACAACTCTTGCTCCAGTTGTACATCAATCTAAATCTGCCAATTGGTTGTGGAGCGACATAGGTAATATCCCAAAGAATAACGGTGCTGACCATCCCAGAAATTACTTAAACCAGCCCTGTTCACACAGGAGTAATCATACTGCACAAGAATCGGTTCCATTTGGGTGGGGAGGAGGGGAAATGTTTAACAGAGCTGAACATCGATGCTAAGGCCAGCTCTGTATCTGCGAAAGTTCTTATAACTAGATATAATATCTTAATGTTGGCTGTCTGCTCAAATGTATTATCCTGCAGTCTTTACTAAAGTGCATATGTTGTTACATGTATATGTATGTACATGTATCTAAGACAAACTACTACTATGTTTGTTAAATGTGATTATACAGATGAAGATCCTCCACTGGAGTAAAGTGGTGTTCTGTTGACGTCAGTGGGGCTACACGGACACCAACAGAGGACGTGGCCCATAGATTTTGAATTTAACTTCCTATTTTGCAGAAAAAAAGTTTTATGTATTGTGATAGACCCAGGCCAGTTGGGTACAGCAGAATAGCAGAAGGCAGATATACTGGCCACTGGATTAACAGTTTTCTGTTCCCTGACTAACCAGAGCAGGGGCTGCTCCAGGCTAATGAGAACACCTGACTCTAATTAACCTGCAAAGAGTCAGGTGAGACCATTAAGTTAATGTGACCACCTGACTCTAATTAAGGCCCTGCTGATACTATTAAAAGGACTCCAGTCAGGCAGGGGAGAGCCAGGGAGCCAGAGGAGAGGAAGTGCGGCTGAAGGGCTGGTTACTGAAGACACCCCCAAACCATCATTAAGGGAGCCCTAAGGTAAGGGTGAAGAAGGGAGAAGCAGGAGAGCTGTGGGGAAGTGGCCCAGGGAAATGTAGCAACTCTGGCAGTGAAAGGTTGGTTGCCAACAGCTGCTACCATTAGGGTCCCTGGGCCAGAACCCGGAATAGAGGGCAGGCCCTGGTTCCCCCCAACCCATCACTACAGGAACATCTCCTGGGAGGGGAAGTCAGGTACCTGTCAGGACAGGAGGCTAAACTGTTCTGAAATAAGCTCCCAGGGACAACAGAGACCGTGGGAGTTCTCTCACCAACCTCCTTGCTGGCCTATGATGAAAAGGGCTCAGTAGACTGTGACCCTGGCCCTAGAGAGAGAAGGGCTACGTGGAGGGTCACAGTGAGCCACTGAGGCTAGCATAAACCGCCTAGAAGCGCAGGACCCACGGGAGCAAGGTCAGAGCTCTGCCACAGTATATAACTGAGACCTTTATGAATGCATTAAAAACATGTTATCAAAATATTTACTGTGCTAATTCTTTGTCATTCATCTTAAATCTTTACATCTCCATTTGTCGTTTAGCCTTCTGTTACTAGCAACCCAGTTATATTCCAAGACAAGTTATTTGTTTCAGTGAAAGTGATTCCTTTTTTGAAGGAATCTTTTTTTATTATATGCTTATTATATTATTATAAAGAGTCATTGGAGAGATTATTTTTCACAATTTGTGGGCAGAAGCATTTTGAATATATTTCTGATCCCTAGTCTTTATAGGTACTGTAAGGCCCACTTTATGCCTAACCTTTAAATACGAGAGACTTGATTAAAGTGCATTACCTTTGAATCATTTTTTTCCTTTGGATAGTTCAGCAAAATAAAAATATTGATGGCTCCATTTTTATAGTCACAGTAATATAATCTGGAATATATGGTGTTCTAGATGTCAACATTTTGAGACATCTCAGAATCTGATGAATTACACTTTTCTTGTTGCCCTACTACCTGTCTCAGGTATAATTATATCTATAACCAATGGGTTATGTTGTCTGTTGTCTTAATCAGGCAATCAGAATTCACAATGGCAGTAACCATCAGAATAGTTTACAATATTGAAGTCAATAATATTGCTGGCAACATTACTATTACTGTATCTCATTTAATTGCCTTTTCCACCAACCTTCCTCTCTCACCCTTCCCCATTGCCCCCTTTTCTCCCCCATCCCCTCCAAAAAAAAAAAAAAAAAAGCTGTGGATGTACCAAGTTACAGATCACTATGAAGTAGAAGAATATAGCTTTTAAAATATTTGGTATTTCTTAGGATTTCTTCACAAATCGTTGTGTAATCCATGGGGGGCGGGGTGTATTATGGATTCCCATCTATGTCAATCTACAGAGGATGTGCTTTGCTACAGCCTCTGGTTACAGAGGTGTGGCTCTTTAGCTCAGACTGCAGCTGTTTATGCTTTTAGCTCTGGAGGTCTCAGGGTTCAATGCCAGTGTGTCAGCCAAGAGGCTTGCGGTCTCAGTCACATTATATTTCTGCACATTATGGGACAGTGTTACAGTACATGATATGCCTCAGATAATCCAACACAGGCAACAAGATCAAATCATTTGAAATATCATGTGAACACAAAAGTACAGATCATGCACAATCTTGTCACATATTTTTAGTCAGCTGTCTTTCTTTCAACATGCCAATGAAAAATAACCTGCTTATTCTGCTTATTGCAACATAAACTTTCCAGAATGTACTCTAATGCCTTTAGGGGACAAACTACATTCTCTCTCATGGAGCACTTCAAAATATTATATTAACATATGTAAAATTAATCACAAGAAGACTTCTTCTCCCGTTGATGCACGTGGATAGCTCACATTAGTGTTAATGAGAATCACACACCTAGACAGTGATAGTACAGAAGACCACTGGGCTGATAACTAATTGCAGTCCAAATGCTTTAGAAAGTGTCCCATGAAGTAGTACATATTTGTATGTCATAGTCTCATGAATGGACAGTAAGTACCTATCCAGTCAGTGGTATTAAAAAATGGCAACCCCCCCATACAGACGTACGTTCCAAGAAACAAAGCCTTAAATCTGTCCCGACCAATCAATAATCACCCTCTGTAAGTTTGGAAGGCACTGTGCCCACAAAAACTACAATCATGACTTTTGCTTTAGTTTAGTTCTTCAGGAGAAACCAGGGCAAAGACATTGATCTGGACGCTAGAACAGGAAGCATCACCTGCAGAGCACACTTCTTTTCCTTAGACCATTTCTTAGGCACTTGAAGATGCATTGTCTCCAAACTCTCACTGCACAAAAACAAATAAAAAACTGCAAGCAAAAATCGAAAGCAGAATGCTTACTACTTACAAAATGAACACACAAACAGCGACTGCATCTGCTTCAAGCAAACATTGAGTACTGGAAATAGAACGGGGGGAGGGTGTTATATCTCTGTCACACTAGTCACTGTCTACAACAAGAAAACTCATAAAATCAGGAAGCATGAAGGAAAAAATAGAACAACTCTCAAGACCTGTTTCAACTTCCAATTTCAGGCAATAAAGCCCTTTATTGTTAATTTGTTTTTTCATCCTATATACTTTTTTCATTTATGTGCCCAAACTCCAGTGTGGCCAGTATGTATTTTATATAGACTGTGTGAGCCAAATTGTGGTTCATAGATTCTAAGGCTGGAAGGGACCTCGAGAGGTCATCAAGTCCAGTCCCCTGCCCTCATGGCAGGACCAAATACTGTCTAGACCATCCCTGATAGACATTTGTCTAACCTACTGTTAAATATCTCCAGAGATGGAGATTCCAGAACCTCCCTAGGCAATTTATTCCAGTGTTTAACCACCCTGACAGTTAGGAACTTTTTCCTAATGTCCAACCTAAACCTCCCAATTGTTGCCTCATTGTGCTGCAGTAGTGGGACTTCTTGTGCTCCCTTATCTCCATCTCCTCAACACTAGCATTACAGTATATTAATCAACCAAAATTTGAATCCTAGCACTTCTTGTGTGCAAATAGTGACCATCAGCACTGCTGTCAGTCAGTACTGCACCAAGGAGACATGTTGGTGTTGGTGGAGTCATGGCTGTGGCCTTCTGGGCTATGATGGGAGTAGCAAATGCTACGTGTGTCCTATATCAGTGCAGTGTGGATGATGCTAAATGTGCTTTCTGCTGTGCCCTGGAGGCATCATGCTTCTTCTTGGCTTCTATACGCATATTGGCTCAAGACACCGCCACTTCCACCTCTACCACACCAACATAGATTCCTCTGGGATACTTGGAGTATGGCAATTCATTCATAGAGAGTGGTTTGGAAAGAACATCTAAAAATATGACACTCACCCCCTGAAAATAGAAAAGTCTGTACAATCAGCCATGGATAGTCTATTTTCAAACGCCTGTTTGTTTATTTTGTGGAATGGAATATTGATCACATTCTAGCTTTGCTGGGTTTGGTTCACACAAGTTCCAATGAATGGACATGTGCTGTTTTTGCATTCCCTTGAGTTTTGTGCTTGTTCAACCTCAAAGTTTTGCAGGCAAAACTCAGTGTGAAACTGCAACATTTCATTAACTTCTTGGATTTGCCTGTGGGTTTTCAGGTTTTGATCAGTTTGCTTGAAGATGGCAGTGGGGCAGGCAACCACCTTTGTGTGTCTCATTGTGGTCAAGAGGAAAAAGAGATGTGTTTTTGGAACTAACAAAAGTAAAAAGATGCATGCTTTTTCTTTCAATCCATTCACAAACACAATAGAGTTTGTTTGTATTGTTCTTTTTAAGAATTCTTGAAACTTCTACAGTTATCTGAGATTTTAGCAATGGACAAGACCAGCTTTGGAGTACCACTGATGGTGGTGGTGGTGGGTGCTGTGTTTAGAACAACTCCGGAACAGCTTGTATGGTGATAACCTTCCAAACTTGTTCTCACCACTGCACACACTCTCAGCTCCTCAACGCACTCATCTTCTGCAGGTCAGAAGGCAGGAAACAGTTTCAGCATTTTACTACATAGGCAGTCAGCAGCAATCAGAACATGGTGTGGAGTTATTTTGATGGACGTAAGGCTTGATTTTCATAAGTTTGTGTAAAAACTTCAAAATGAAACTTTTGCAAAACAAATAAATAAGTAAATAACCCCCCAAACACATCAGCAAAGCTTTATTTGATTAAGAAATAAGCCTTTACAAATTCTATACCAGGGATCAGCAATCTTTGGCATGCGGCCCATCAGGGAAATCCGCGGGCGGGCCAAGACGGTTTGTTTACCTGCAGCGTCCACAGGTTCGGCCGTCCGCAGCTCCCACTGGCCATGGTTCACCATTTCAGGCCAATGGGGGCTGCAGGAAGTTGCGGCCAGCACATCCTTCAGCCCAGGCCACTTCCCGCAGCCCCTATTGGCCTGGGACAGCGAACCACGGCTAGTGGGAGCTGTGATCGGCTGAACCTGCGGAGGCTGCAAGTAAACAAACCATCTCAGCCCACCAGCGGATTTCCCTGATGGGCTGAGTGCCAAAGATTGATGATCCCTGCAATAGAAACTGATCATCCTATTGTGCAATAATTTCTAACTGAGTTGTTGTAAAAGGCCCTGGTAAAGTAGAAATAAACCTGGCCACTACACAGCAAATAAATGCCAATTGCTAGTAAACAGAGGGACTGGTCTAGCATATACTGATGTCAATAAAAAAACCCTCAGTGGGTTTAGATCAGGCCCAGAATGCACAGCCAAGCCTGAAAAATAATAGTACAGTATATATGGGAAATGTTTTATTGTGGAAACTGTCATCTTACCAAAGCAATAATCTGTCATTTGGTGTTGGAATTTGTTTAGATCACAAATGTTATCTGTTTGAAACAGGGTGTAATCATCTGACTAATCCCCACTAAATGATCTGACTACAGTTTTTATATGAAATCTAAGATGTAAGATTTAAAGTAGAGCAAAAATGGAACAAAAATCTCTTTCATTACATCTGTTCTTCCATGCAAACAGTTTTTAAACGGTGAGGTACTGTACCATTTTCTTTTAAAACAAGCTGTGATAATTGAAGGGGGTGGGTAGCTCCCTTGCGGACACCCAGCCAGCCAGTTAGCTATAAAATCCCTCTCAGTGTCTGTTCGCTGGTAGCTTTACCTGTAAAGGGTTAACAAGCGCACAGATAAAAGAAAAGGAGTGGACACCTGACTAAAGTGCCAATAGGAAGGTAGAACTTTTTAAAATTGGGAAAGAAACTTTCCCTTTGTCTGTCTGTTCTCTGGGCTGGAGGAAACACGGAGCAGCAATGCTATAAGCAGGAATGCTGTGTAAGGCTTGAACCAGGTATGAAAATTCATCACTTATTTGAAACCCCCCAAATATGTAAGTAAATTAGGAATGTTTAGCTAGATGCAATCAGGTTTATTTCTTTATTTGGCTTGTGGATCTCCTCTGTGCCAATCCCTGATGCTTTTGTTTGTTTGTAACCTTTAAACTGAACCCCCAAGAAAGCTATTTTTGGTGCTTAATTTTTGGAATTGCTCTTTTAAAAACTAGCAAAAGCCTAAATTCCAGATGTATTTTCTTCCTTTTTGTTTTTAATATAATTCACCTTTTTTAAGAACAAGATTGGATTTTGGTGTCCTAAGAGGTTTGTGCCTATGCTGTTTGATTAGCTGGTAGCTAATTTTCTTTGTTTTGGTTCTCAGCTCTTCCCCCTGGAAGGGGAAGGGGTAGGTGAAAGGGCTTGAGGGTATCCCAGAGGGAGGAATTCCCAAGTGTCCCTTCCTGGGTCCAAGGTACTTTTTTGTTTTGTTTGTTTTTTGCATTTTGGTGGCGGCAGCATTTACCAAGCCAAGGTCAGAGAGAAGCTGTAACCTTGGGAGTTTAATAAAAGCCTGGAGTGGCCAGTATTAATTTTTATAATCCTTGCGGGGCCCCACCTTCTGTACTCAAAGTGACAGAGTGGGGATTTAGCCTTGACACAAGCTACTGTAATTCATCAGGAGCGTGGCAGAGGAAATGGCACATTTGCAAGTTAAATTTGTTTTCAAAATTGGGTAGCTACTACAGTAGCTAAAATCCTCCCAAATCCTTGCAATCCTTGTAAGACACATCAATGGTTAATTTACCCTTACTCCGCAGTTTGTTAGAAAATGTTTACCATCAAAAGGTTCTTAAACTGACCTCCATATCAGAAAGTATACATATAAAAGACTTCTCTTCATCCACAAATCATATTGGGCTAGATTATGATCCCAATTACTCTCCTTAGATCACAATCTGCCCTATTTTATGAAAAAAAATTTTTTTCATAGTTTCAATTCATCTCTGAAATGAACTGAGTCTATATGAGGATTTCCAGGCATGAAGGATGTCTAGTGTCTCATATTTTGGATTATAAAATAATGTTAGGTGAAAGTGGAATTTCTCATTTACATGAGAGAAAATGTATCCTTATGTGCAATTAATCCTTTTAGAGCTTGAGTTGGTTATGCACAAAAAGTCTTGTTCTTTCTAATACATTCAGAATTCTCTGAGGGCTCAGTCCTCCCATCAGACACACAGGCACGTCACAGCAGCTGATTTTGCATAAGTACTGAGCATGAACTATAATAATATGGACCAAGCAGCATCTGTGCTGATATATTTAAGGACTGTATTAAATACTAAATATCAGTACTTGGAATATATTCATGTTGTTAAGTGAACATGACGGGCTTGGCACAAGCTGGAAAATGGGGATGTGGGGAATCAAGGATCTGGTTCCAGACCCCTGGTTCTGAGGGTCCTAGCTGCCTCCAGTTTGACTTAGAGCTGCTGCTGGACAGCTGTAAATTGTGTCATTGACATAAGGCTACAATAGACCCTATACCAGTGGAAGTGGCATGCACAATCTCCAGTTCAAATCCCCCCTCCACTCCCATCAATATGCGACACCCACTCCCCATCGCTCACTGCATACAACATCTACCTCCTCCCATGCCTCAAAGGAAGGGCAGCTGGCTCATGGGCCAGGACACATTTGCATGATTTGGGAGTTCCTCTCTGACCTGGAATTCTCTGCTGGCTATTTGCAACCATTTTCCAACCCCTTCATACTTCCTGAGTGGCACAAAGGGGCTAGATCTCAAGAGTGAATCTGGCTTGGTTTCTGCAGCCCATCCTTACCAGTGGTGGATCTGCTTTTCCCTGCTGTTCACTTGTGTGTGTGTTCTGAAGTCAGATGCAGATCAGTAGATGAAAAAACGAAAAAGCAGCAAAGACCTTTGGCTCTTAAACAGAATGGTAGTGTGAAAGCAGTTTCTTTTTTTAGTACCACCAAAACTTCCTTTGTTTTGGTAGTCTCTTTGAACATATTCTATTCAAATAGTTCTGCAGTGTTCAGAAGAACATAGCATTTCCTGGTAGTTCTGCAGTGTTCAGAAGAACATTGCATTTCTTGGTCCCAATTCTTTCCCTTTCTCCACCGCCAAACCTCATATTACAAAAACCAGAAGGTGATTCTTTGTAAATTGATGTCACAATTGTGGATTCAGATCCTAACTCGTTTCATATTAACCTCAACACAGTATGATATTTAAGCACAGGTCTAACTTTAAGCACTTGAGTAGTTTCACTGAAGTCAATTGGGGTACTTACTCATGTGCTTAAAGTAAGACACATACTTAAGTACCTTGCTGAATCAGGATCTTTATCAAATGTTAATATCACACTTTCTCTATCAAACCTAATAGCTCTTTCTATTTTGAACTGTTGACTTTCTGCATAGACCATAACTATTCCAATTCTTTTCATCCTCTTTTGGAACTCCATGGAGCCTTCATCTCAAATCAAAGGAATATTTGAGTACCTTTTGTATATTGTATATTCACTAGTGTGTGTGTCATCCACAAAGAATGGCATAGGTTGATCATTCTCTCTTCGATGGTATTATATAAAAATATCCAACAGAATTTTAAGGCCCAGTTAAACAATTTTACTATTCCATCATTTGTGAGTTATATGAGGAATAACTCAGGTCTGATTCTTAGGATTTCTTGCGCCCCTAGAACACTCTGGATTCCAAGTTTCTCTTTTGATCTATATGTTTAGCAGTAGCACACAAAAATCTGATAAATAATGAGTTTATTGTTGGAATCTCAGCTATCTCTAAAGTTTCTCAATTGGCAGATTGGACAGACTCCCGACTATGTTGTAAAATCATGAGACAAAGCAAGAGAAGACTGTTTTGTACAAAGGCCCAAGCATACTTACACAACTGATGCTTATACAAGACAATGCTGTATTGAAACTCTTCCTGTCTGAGAAGGATTCATCTTTGCAAAACACATCAACTTTTCTGCACCTATTTTCTACGTTTTGGGTCTGATTCTCCACTGCCTACCACCCTGTGCAGTCCTGTGCAACGTGAGTGTGAAATGCTACCATTCGTTGCATTTATACCCATTTGGAACACTTGTAAAGGATTACACAAGGTACAAGGCAGTGGAGAATTGGAAAGCCTATCTGCATTTTACCAAGTAAAAATCTCCCTCAAGTTGCCTATCTCCTGATATACACCAGGCCTTAGGTCACTTTCACTGTATTGCTCAGGGGTATGAAAAATCCACACCCCTGGGTGACACAGTGAAAGAAACCTAAACCTCAGTGTGGACAGCGCTAGGTCAAGCTAGCTTGGAGAGGTGGAGCACCTACACCGACAGGAGAAGCCCTCCTGTAGGCATAAGTACCGTCTTCACTGAAGCGCCACAGGACCACTACTGTAGTGTGTTAAGTGTAGACATACCCTAAGACTCCTGAAGGACATGGCATAATTTTAATATCTCCTTTTTCAGTGCATCCAATACAACCCTTTGTTACTTGTACTGATCACAGTGGTTGTCAAATTGTGATTTATTGTGCACACTGGTAGACTGTGGCGCACGTCTGCTTCTGTCACACCGGTGAAGCATCTATCAAGTTTTAAAAAGTGACTTCCTGCTAGTTGCAGACCAGTCCAAGCCTCTCTAAACATTTTCAGGAGCCTTTTTGAGCAACTAAAATTCAAAATGAACAAAGAAAACACTCTGCACAATACATGACTGCTTCATGTCTTTGTTGGATGTTTCTTTGGTGTTAATTCAGCTGTGATCCAAAACAAAGCTGCAAAGTGACCTGGAAAGATTAAAGATGTTGCAGGCCTCCAGGGAATTCAGTGCTCATGTATCTATATTCTTACTAAGGACTTGTCTACGCTGGCCCAGTTCAGACTACATGGGTGTGAACAGAAGTGCTTACCAAAGTGCTGCGCTGTAACTCCTCCATGTGGATGCTGCCGGCACAAACTAAAAGGTTCCTACTAAGCATCAATGTAATCCCGTTTGAAGAGGTTTACATTAATGTGCACTAGGAAGCTTTTGGTTTGTACCCTCATCATCCATTCAGGGGAGTTACAGAAAAATCTCAAAGGACTATATTATCAATAAGTAGTGTATGTATCTGGTTCACTGGGCGGGTTTCCTTTGGAACCTGGAATCATGAGTGGAGGAGGGATTCAGTCACGTAAACAAGTCTGTAGAAGTAGCACTCCCAAGCTGCATGTACTGGTTTTGGTCAGGTTCAGGAGGGCCAGTGGACAAAGAACAGAGCCCTGTACAAAGACTCAGCCTGAGCTGACTCTGTAGAAACACACTCTGGAACAAAGAACTGACAAGCTTATGTACAGTCCTACCAGGTTCCCATGTGGTGACACCTGGTATGCCTAGCAGGCACACACACATGCTGGGATAAACACAGTGAATTGCAGAGAAATTGCAGACTAAATCCTCAGCCTAGAGCAGTGGTGGGCAACCTACAGCCCATCAAGGTAATCTGATTGCAGGCCATGAGACATTTTGCTGACATTGACCGTCAGCAGGCATGGCCTCCCACAGCTGCCAGTGGCCTCGGGCCGCAGGTTGCCCACCACTGGTTTGGGACCTTTACCTTGCTCTAGGATTTGTTTTTGCTCAAAATAGCATATCATTGTTATTGTAAATGCCAACACAATAGGTGATACAAATTATCATCTATTCTGACTTCCTGCTTTATGATTCATGACCATATGACCATGACCAAGCTTCCTTTCTTTTTGTGTGTTACATTTGTAGATGGCACTCTGCCCTTCTGTCAGTTCACTAAAACCGAGATAGCAGTTTCACTTACAATCAACAGACTTGGTAACAATGTCATAGTGATCCTGTTGTGAGCTGAATTATTATGGTAAAGAGACTGAAGTGCAAAGAATGAAAGACTGATTTCAAATCAATAATTTACATCATCTTAAGTAAAAAAA
This sequence comes from Mauremys reevesii, assembly GCF_016161935.1. Classification (NCBI taxonomy): domain Eukaryota; kingdom Metazoa; phylum Chordata; order Testudines; family Geoemydidae; genus Mauremys; species Mauremys reevesii. Next base: position 284,477,381 of record NC_052623.1, read on the forward strand.
ATGACTTTTAAACAAAATCAGTAGAGTTCTCTTGTAAGGTATAGTCTTGCTAGTATAAACCACTGACATAGATTATGTCTGTTGTTAGAGGTTCAGAATCTTGGGTTTTATTTCTAATGCCTAGGCATGGGGAAATGATTTGGGCGTATACTGTGGGCTGTAATTTAGACACTCCTTTCTTAATTTGTCAAGTCCTTAACTTTAGTTTAACATAATTTGTAAATGTAATAATCCACAGAGTTTATGTGTAGCAGGCTGTTGGGATAATGACTTGTGAATTTCTATGTGGTAAATTCCAAAAAACATTTTGCTTACTTTTACAAACAGCATTGCTGGTGTTCTAATTACTGGTTATAGTTTGTATGTGTTTTAGAGGAGTGAAAAAAATCTATTTAGAAACCTGGTAGATTGACATAAAATAACTACTAGATTCATGGGATTCTTTCAAATTGATTATTTGCACAGGGCCATGTATCTGTGAAGTCCAGGGTCCCCCTGGGAAATAATGTAAAATAGATTAGGAGATTAAACATGAGAAAATTGGTTTTCACTGGCCCTATTATTAATCTTTTTCTAAAATGAGTTTTTCATTAAGACTTCCCATTGAGCTCTCCGACACTACCTTCCTGATCAATAAAGGAATTCATTCCAAAAAAAGCCTTAGAAAGTGATGTACAGGGAACTGGCAGTTTGCACTAAGTTACCATGCACAGTTTTAAAAATTAGTTTATTCCTGTAAGAAAACCGGTTGGCAGTGAGTTTTGATGAATACACAACTATAAAATGAAAAGAAAAAAAAATCTTTAGAAAGTGCTGAATCTGTTGCTTAGTTTCTCAATACTTCATGTATTGAACTCAGTATACTGCCATACACACAAAATATATTGCTATGGGCTTTTTTTGAAATAAGATATATTTACCAGAATTAATACAATATGTATTAGGCACATCAAACAATTGCCATCTTGAGCTCTGCTGCTGCAGACAGATTTGCTAGCACAGACTCATGCAGAGTCCCAGTGAAGTCTCTCAGGCTCCACTTGGGTACAGGAACCCACACTAACATGGGTTCAGGGACCCACTGAATGTCAGATCAAAGCATTTATTTAGTTCTTAAGAAGAAAGAACTGGAAGCAGCTTTGCTGTTCAAGAGACTTTGCTATTGAAGGGCTAGCACTTTGAGTGTATGTCCTGATGGGTGCTCAGCTGGAGATTTTAACTACCATTGTCCATGGGTCCATGCCTGCCCACAGCATCTCCTCATGCTCCTGTGTGAAGATATCTCCTGTGCAGGCGCAAACCTGCCACTGCTCCTGCTCCTTTTCAGCTACCCTGGGCTCAAGATGGTTCAGAGTGGTGTCCACAGTGTTTGTAGCGATTATTTTGGGGTTTGGGGTTTTTTTTAGTTTTACCTATTCTAGTTTCATTTTCTCCCCTTTTGTTTTGTTTAGTTTGATTTCCAAAACATACTTGTGCTTTCAGGAGATTTACCCCCTCAGACAGTTTTTCCCCAGCCAGGGCCTTTTGTCTTAAGCTGGTCTATCTACAGCTTTCCAGCTCAGGTTATGCCAAAGAGTCCAGGCTTCAAGCCTTGTCAGTCCTGCCACAGGTCTTTCTCCATCAGCCACGGGCATTCCAGCTGCCTAGGAGAGTTTCACATCCTGACTATGTGCAAGGTCAATAGGGGTTTTAATAGCAGATCTCACAAGCTCTTTCTTATAGAGCGCTTGCTGAGACCTGTGGGTCCAGATTCCCCTCTTCCGTCCCCATGCCCCTACCCCAGTACATTGGCCTCAGCTGCAGTGGGTCCTTTGATCTCAGCAAGTAAAGACCATGGGGTTGTTTCAGAATCAAAGCATTCTAAGAGCAAGTAATCTCCTTCCTTGGAGAGAGACTCCAGGAAGCTGAGGAAGTCACCCCAGACACTGGAACTTAAGGAGACCTTGTGCCCTGCTGTTGAGTCTTATGTGGGCCCTAGAACCTATGCACTAGTACCCATCTTGAAACCCCTCAGTTCACTAATGAGGAGTTGTCTGGCAAACACCAATTGATTCAGAAGTTGATACTAGAAGAGGATGCAAGAAGGACTCTAGAAGCAAGGACTCCTCTCAGAAGTCTGCATCAACCGTGATACCTTCTTCCTTGGGTCACAGCCACAAGAACCATTCAAATAGTACCTCAGCTGAGTCCCTGGCACTGTCCTCCTCAGCTCACATTCCTACACAGTGCATGAACCACACCTCCGTACTATATCCAGTGCTTTCCCAGGCTATGATGGAGTAGTCCCTGGGCTCCCCAGTACCAGCCACATTCTTCTCACATGACCTCTGGGTCTCAGAAGAACCAGAGTCTCCCCTCATAAAGGGGCACTGAGAGGGACTTTCTGTATTACTGTCACACCTATCGGAGCAGAAGTCTCCATCTGTGCTACTACACCCCAGCACAGTCTCCCATTCACCAGTATAAACTTGACTGCCTGCCCCTCCTTGGACTGCAGTACCAACACAAGCCCTGGTATTGACATTGAGGGTCCCCCTTTGGACACTGCAGAAAATATGTCATCAGACTTGGATATCTCTGTGCAGGATTCTATCTCTGCTTTTCCAACCCTCTCTGGAGATGTTTCCAGATGAGGCGTCTCAGTCCACAATCCATAAATGCTCTTGTTACCCCTGGCCAGAGCAATCCTTGGGTCCTACCCACTTCCCCTATGCACCATTGGAGTGGGCATTTTGGTACCCAGGGGCCCTTGCATCAACTATTATAGGGTGCCTGCCTGTAAAGGCAACATACTAACCAACCTCCTCCAGTATCATAGCATAGCTGGCACTGTAACAGCCTTCCATTAAAACAGGATCCCCTATCCACTCTTTCATGTGCCGTAGAGGTGATTCCTTAAAAGATTAGGAAAACTCCATTTCCTCATATTCAGGTCCTGATACAAAGCCAAGTGAAGTCAATGGAAGTGTATTGATTTCAATGGGCTTTGGAACAAACCCTTAGAAAACTTCAGGTTGGAAAATGCTAAGATGTTTTTGTCCTTATGCAATAGCTAGTGGGATAAAGAAATACATGTAGTACATGCTAGTGCACTGACTTTGATTTTCCTAGTGGTGTCAGCTTCCACAAGAGCCTTTCTCACTTTCTTCGGTTTTGTGAACTGCCAGATCCCTGCCAGCTCACTACAGCTTCCTGTTGGCCTTTTAGAGAAATCAACTGATCTCTCCCAGGTGTGCTCTTTAGCATTCTGTGTTGGCTAGCTGCATGTCTTCCAGCACATAAGAGGTCAGCCATCTGTTACATGTAGAAATCCTTTTGTGTACTGCAGACTGAAAAGTATAATATACATTGTAGGGCTGTGTGACGCTCTGTACTTCGGGGGAATACCCTGCACCCCCATGTTCATCCTTATAATATGATTGTGTGGTATCCAATGCAAAGTTTGTCATGTTGGGTGTCTTTGGAAGGCTCATGATGCACTGAGCATTGTTGTTATACTAATGTTATAGGTTATAACAGGGGTAGGCAACCTATGGCACGAAGGCGGCACGCAAGCTGGTTTTCAGTGGCACTCACACTTCCCGGGTCCTGGCCACCAGTCCGGGGGGCTCTGCATTTTAATTTAATTTTAAATGAAGCTTCTTAAACATTTTAAAAGCCTTATTTACTTTACATACAACAATAGTTTAGTTACATATTATAGACTTATAGAAAGAGACCTTCTAAAAATGTTAATATGTATTACTGGCACGTGAAACCTTAAATTAGAGTGAATAAATGAAGATTCGGCACAGCACTTCTGAAAGGTTGCCGACCCCGGGTCATAATGTCATTTATATAGTTATGAGGCTGAAAATGTGTCCTCATGGCTTAAAACAAGCCAAGGCAAAAACTCTCCAGGAGCATAGACCCAGGCAAAACTCTCCAGTAACTTCCTTCTGTGGAAATGTTTGACTTCTTTGTTAAACTCAGATATCTGCAAGTAAAATATTTTGGCCAAAACCTGTAATATTTTGCTTTAGAAATGTTGCTGAAGTGCTTGATGTCCCCATTGTCCTTTATGGGTTTAGCTCCCCAGCTACTCTGCATCTCCAATGATTCACCACTCCCAGGGACATCCCTCTGCTCTCCAGGAAGGGAGACCCAAGTACATCATGGAAATTGTAGTCTGACCATAGTTGTAGTCGATAGAGGCAAATGGGAACATGAATGTGGTACCCAAACCCCAGCTTCCATGAGGCACCAAGGCAGCATTTCCACATTATGATTTTATGGTTTTTTAATTTCTGCTGAAAAACTGAAATTGTCTTTGAAGAAAAACAAACAAAACCCACCTTTTTTTGACCAGCTCTACACTTCTTCAAAAATAGTTATGATGCTACAGACACACCAGTTTAATTGGCTTATAAATTGGGTACAATGCACATTTTTAGATTTGGGTTCAACAGTGAAAGCATGGCAGAAATGAGATATTACTTTAAAGTTAAAATATTTGGAATATTTGCCACATTGTTCTCAATTTCTTTGGCCCTGTCTGACAACTAACAGTGCTTTCTGATTAATTTCATGCTAACAGCTGATAATTCAGGAATCAGGTACAGTGTAGTGACATCATGTGTGCATACAGCATTACCTGGATGTGGCATTAAACTCCCCAAACTTTACTCGTTGAAAAACGAACACCTTGCTTTTTGTCTAAAATTCTTTTCACAAAAACAATATTTGTGTAAAAAGTGAGTTCATCAGTTTAGGCAGTGTGTAATGGGCCCACAAACTAAGGGATGAGATTCTGCCTGGCCCTAATAAGCTGTGCAGTAGCAGAGAGGAGACTTCCCTACTTAGGTTAAGGCCTAGGCAGAACTGCAGCCCTGTGCATCACATGGGCTGCTCCCTCCCTACTCTGATGCTCGGAGGGTGGCGGGACTCAAATGGGGAAGAGAAGAAGTAGGGCCATGGCACCACTGACCCCCAATCACTGGCCAGAGGTCAGGAATCAGGGCAGGCATGTAGCCCAGTTTGTCTCCAGGCAGCCTCATCAGGACAGCTGGCCTGCAGCGGGATGCTGCCCCTGCTTTGAGACCCTCCTGGCCTACTACTCTGCTTGCTCCATTTCCTGACCTCTGGCTTGACCCTTGGCACCAGCTGTGGACTACTGACTCCAGCTCTGAGTCCAGCCCTTGGTTGCTCTGACCAGAAGGCTACACTTTCCTTGTCCTGGTAATCTTATGTAACCAGAAGAGTAGGAAATGCAGAGGGAGATTATGCTATTCCCCATAAAGAATGCTTCTTGGGGTCCCCCAACGTTAGTGTAACTCCTCACCCCCTCCTCCCCGCTTCACCCATACTATGGACTGTGCCTAAAAGGCACAGTATGGCCATTAATGATTTTCAGTTTTTCACTATGTAATCCACAGGTGCCTGGGAGATTGCTCCCCTTCTTTTGCTCCAGTGAAGGTAAAAGCATGAGAATTCTAAAAGTTTGTTAGAGGAGGAGATCAGGTCCTGGAGACTTTTTTACTTCTCAGTCTCTCCTGCCCTCAGTACAGTCCTATGGATCCATCGCCTGTGCTAGCCGCATTCTCTCAACTATTCCTTTAGCTTCTCTTTGGTGGCTGTAAATCATCCTTCCTCCCACCCCGCATTAACCTCAGGGTTCAATTTGCCTCCCCCTCCTCTCCTCTCCTTCCTCTAAACTCATTCCTCCTAGTTCACTCTCTGTTTCCACTATTATGGTGATGACTCACAAATATCTCTGTCCTTGACCTCTCCTTATCTCCCCAGTCTTGAATCTCTGCCTGCCTGTAAGACTTTGCTTCTGAGGGAATTCTGTGCCAAAAAGTTTAAAATTCTGCACCAAAAATTAAAAAATTCTGCGTACCATATTTTAAAATTCTGCAAAATTCTGTAAATTTTATTTGTCAATAAATAAATGTGGCTCCAGCATGGTAGTGGGAAGCACAGACCACTGGCTCCAGTGAGGTGGGAGATAACCCTGATTCCCCCACCTCCCCCAGTACAGGGACTCAGCAGTGAGGCTGCACCTCACCCTGACACAGTGCAAGGGCTGGGCCTGCCCCAGAAATACCCCAGGGCCCTGTCCCTCTCCACCAGGTGCACCAGGTGTGGATGGGCAGGCTCAACCCAGCAGGATCCAAGTGTGGAGGGGCTTAGTGTGTGGGGGGGTCCACGTGTGGGGTGAGAGGTTTGTGTTTGAGGCAATCTGGGTGCGGGCGGCTCAGTGGGAGATCTGGATGCACAGGGACTTGTTGGGGAGTTCCAGGTGCAGGGGCATTGGGACTCTGCAGGGGATCCAGTGAAGGTGGTTGGGGCTTGGGAAGGGGGAGTCTGGGTGAGGGGGCTCAGCGGGGGTGTCCAGATGTAGCAGGGTAGGCCTTTTCAGGGTGAGGGTTCAGTGGGGCTGCTTAACGGGGCAGTCTCAGCTGTGTCGAGGGGAGGCTGCATGCCGGGCTCCTGCTTCCCCCTGCAATTCCCCTATATCATTTTCTTCTCCATTCCCCTCCCCTCATTCTCACATTCCTTTCCCCCTGCCCTGTTCCACCCAATTCCTTCCCCACTGCCTCTTCCCCCACACCCCCTTACCCAGACCCAACACAGTCACTCACTGTACAGGAATGCTCCCGTCACACAGAAGAGGAGCACGACTGGCACTAGGACCCAGGAGGAGGTGTTCAGCTTCAGAATCAGTGGAGCCCAGATGAAGCCTGTGGGGGCGGGGGGCAGTGGCACATAACCCATGTGCCCCCCATGCCTTGCCTCTGTTTGGAGGGGGGCAGTCCCTCACAAAACCTGTGTCCATGGTTGTCCCGTCCCCCACGCAGCTTCCCTTTGCATCCCTTCCATTTTCTGCAGGGAAACACAGGAATTCTGCAGGGGGTGGGGGCGCGGTTGTACAGGCACGCAGTCATGCAGAAGCCCCCCAGGAGTCTACCTGGTCTGCCCTAGAAAATCAGGTTGGCTTAACTATGTTGGTTGGGGTGCGAAGTGATGTAGTTAAAATGACCTAAGTCTCCCATCTACTGTCTCTCGGGAAGGTAGATTATCTGTGCTGACGGGAGAACCCCTCCTGTCAACATAGGTGGTGTCCACACTGAAACACTACAGCTGCAGTGCTGCGGCTATGCCACTGTAGCCTATCAAGTGTAGACAAGCCCTGACATATCTCACCCTGCATGTCTCACCTCACTTTCTTTCCCTTCTTTTTCACTAATTGATAGCTGAACTTATCCTTATCTCTGAGGCTCACAATCTGTCAAATTCCTTTGTCATTTACCCCAACATCCAGGCTTATGGCAAGTCCTGTCAGCTCCTCCTCTATATTATAGTTCCAAACCCCATTCCTTTCCTCTGTCACAGCTGGTAAAACATATCCAGTGGTATTTCTGATTCCTAAGGTGGCACTCTGTCCTCTAAGTCAATACATTTTCTCAGTCATTAGTCATCTATTGCATTGATTAGTGTAACCTTCTCTGCAGCATCCCTAATTTTTTAATCTCTATTCTGTCTACAACTCTAGAGCTAAAATAACCCTTTCCCCACTACTCTGTTTCTCCCTCCTTGAATCCCTTCATTGACTTTGTCCCCCCTTGCCCTATATGATTTAAGCTCTTCGGCCTCACCTTTGCATATCTATACAGTTCTGTGCCTCCTTACACTTCAGCTTGTTTCTTCCTACACTCCCCCTTGAATACTTCACTCTGCCCAGTCTGTCTTTTTTCCCAGTCATCTCAACATTCAAATCTCTTCTTCAACACCACTTCTTTTTGCCTATTCTTCCTTCACTACCAAGTATGATAAAGTCTTTGCCCACCCACATACCATTTCTTTAATTGTCAGTACAGTGCAGTATCTAAATTAAACTTTTAAAACAACATGTTTTGTCCCATGTGGTGCTATAGAAGTAACACCCACTACAAAGAGGAGATTGCTTAATCCCATGTAACCCACCCCCACTTAGATTTGCTAGTCTCATCTGAACTAACACACTCTACCTTCCTTTCCCCAACATCAGTTTTACTTCTTGCTGCCAGTGCCAGCAAACTTCATGCCTGTCAGCTTCAAATATTTTACACGTTCTTCCAAGCTTTCAGTAAGACAGACAGTGAATCTTGTTGAAAGTCTATCTAAGCCCCATGGAATAGTCTATCCATTACAATTTTCCAGTTCACTGCCAACCATATCTGCAAATATATACAATTACATTGGTGTTCTTATTTTTCATCTTGTATGGGAAAAAAAAACATGACACATGCTAACACAAGTGTTGCAGACTCTCATGTACAATTTAATATTAACCATGTAAAAAAATCCTTTACATATTGGCTTGATGTTTCTTTCTGGAATCTTTTGTTCTGTGTGGATCATATACTTCATAAAGAGGATTGAACGCAGCCTTTGAGGCTTCAAGTGCAGCCTTCCAAAAAGAAAAGCAGAAAAACAAATTGGACAAGCATTAAGAAATGCAAACAAAGCAACTCAGCTACACAATGGCAGAATAGTGCATCAGAAGGCTGGCGTGTAGGGATTCTGCTTCAGAGAGCCTTACTCAAATCAGGGATTGTAATAAAGTTCACCAGGGGTTTGAAAATCCAACCATGCTTTTTTTGTATGTTATCTCTGGGTTTTGCGGATATTGTAAATATGCCAATGGATAGGTTGTACTGTACTTCCAAAATCAGGGACTTTGTGGTGACAGGCAAAATCGTATGGCTGATTTGGAAATATTATTATACAATAATAATTCAGTTGTCATTTCTGACAGTCATCAGTTCCTCTGCAAATAAGCAACTTTTCTTGAGTTTGTGAGATGTAGCACTCAAATACACAAACAGTGTAACACAGGTACCAAAACACATACTCACATAGTGACAATGAAATGCTAAGGGAGATTAGAGAGGCTATCAAAATAAAGAACTCAGTAATAGTGGGGGATTTCAATTATCTCCATATTGACTGGGAACATGTCACCTCAGGACGAAATGCAGAGACAAACTTTCTTGATACTTTAAATGACTGCTTCTTGGAGCATCTGGTACAGGAACCCACAAGGGAAGAGGCAATTCTCGATTTAGTCTTGAGTGGAGCACAGGATCTGGTTCAAGAGGTAACTATAACAGTGACCATATAATAATAACATTTAACATTCCTGTAGTGGGAAGAACACCTCAACAGCCCAACACTTTGGCATTTAATTTCAGAAAGGGGAACTATGCAAAAATGAGGAGGTTAGTTAAACAGAAATGAAAAGGTACAGTGACTAGAGTGAAATCCCTGCAAGCTGCATGGACACTTTTCAAAGACACCATAATAGAGGCCCAACTTAAATGTATACCCCAAATTAAAAAACACAGTAAAAGAACCTAAAAAGGAGCCACTGTGGCTTAACAACTATGTAAAAAAAGCAGTGAGAGATAAAAAGGCATCTTTTAAAAAGTGGAAGTCAAATCCTAGTGCGGTAAATAGAAAGGAGCATAAACTGCCAAATTAAGTGTAAAAATGTAATAAGAAAAGCCAAAAAGTAGTTTGAAGAACAGCTAGCCAAAAACTCAAAAGGTAATAACAAAATATTTTTAAGTACATCAGAAGCAGGAAACCTGCTAAACAACCAGTGGGGCCCCTGGACGATCGAGATACAAAAAGATCACTTAAAGACGATAAAGTAATTGTGGAGAAACTAAATGAATTGTGCTTCTGTCTTCACGGCTGAGGATGTTAGGGAGATTCCCAAACCTGAGCCATCCTTTGTAGGTGACAAATCTGAGGAATTGTCACAGATTGAAGTGTCATTAGAGGATGTTTTGGAATTAATTGATAAACTTAACAGTAACAAGTCACGAGGACCAGATGGCATTTACCCAAGAGTTCTGAAAGAACTCAAATGTGAAATTGCGGAACTGTTAACTATCATTTGTAACCTGTCCTTTAAATCAGCTTCTATACCCAATGACTGGAAGATAGCTAATGTAACACCAATATTTAAAAAGGGCTCTAGAGGTGATCCCGGCAATTACAGATCAGTAAGTCTAACGTCAGTACCAGCCAAATTAGTTGAAACAATAGTAAAGAATAAAAGTCAGACACATAGAAAAACATAAATTGTTGGGCAAAAGTCAACATGGTTTCTGTAAAGGGAAATCATGTCTTGCTAGTCTACTAGAGTTCTTGGAAGGGGTCAGCAAACGTGGACAAGGGGGATCCAGTGGGCATAGTGTACTTAGATTTCCAGAAAGCTTTTAACAAGGTCCCTCACCAAAGGCTCTTATGTAAATTAAGTTGACATGGGATAAGAGGGAAGATCCGTTTATGGATTGAGAACTGGTTAAAAGACAGGGAACAAAGGGTAGGCATAAATGGTAAATTTTCAGAATGGAGAGGGGTAATTAGTGGTGTTCCCCTAGGGTCAGTCCTAGGACAAATCCTATTCAACTTATTCATAAATGATCTGGAGAAAGGGGTAAACAGTGAGGTGGCAAAGTTTGCAGATGATACTAAACTGCTCAAGATAGTTAAGACCAAAGCAGACTGTGAAGACCTTCAAAAAGATCTTACAAAAGTAAGTGATTGGGCAACAACATGGCAATTGAAATTTAATGTGGATAAATGTAAAGTAATGCACATTGGAAAAAATAACCCCAACTGTTCATACAATATGATGGGGGCTAATTTAGCTACAACAAATCAGGAAAGAGAACTTGGAGTCATCGTGGATAGTTCTCTGAAGACGTCCATGCAGTGTGCAGCGGCAGTCAAAAAAGCAAACAGGATATTAGGAATCATTGAAAAAGGGATAGAGAATAAGACGGAGAATATCTTATTGCCCTTATATAAATCCATGGTATGCCCACATCTTGAATACTGCATACAGATGTGGTCTCCTAATCTCAAAAAAGATATACTGGCATTAGAAAAGGTTCAGAGTAGGGCAACTAAAATGATTAGAGGTTTGGAACGGGTCCCATATGAGGAGATTAAAGAGGCTAGGACTTTTCAGCTTGGAAAAGAGGAGACTAAGAGGGGATATGATAGAGGTATATAAAATCATGAGTGATGTGGAGAAAGTGAATAAGAAAAAAATATTTACTTGTTCCCATAATATAAGAACTAGGGGCCACCAAATGAAATTAATGGGCAGCAGGTTTAAAACAAATAAAAGGAAGTTCTTCTTCACACAGCGCACAATCAACCTGTGGAACCCTTGCCTGAGGAGGTTGTGAAGGCTAGGACTATAACAGGGTTTAAAAGAGAACTAGATAAATTCATGGAGGTTAATTTCATTAATGGGTACTAGTCAGGATGTGTAAGGAATGGTGTCCCTAGCCTTTGTTTGTCAGAGGGTGCAGATGAATGACAGGAGAGAGATCACTTGATCATTGCCTGTTAGGTTCACTCCCTCTGGGGCACCTGGCATTGGAATTGGCCACTGTCAGCAGACAGGATGCTGGGCTGGATGGACCTTTGGTCTGACCCAGTATGGCATGCTTATGTTCTTATGTTCATACACCTCTGCTACATCATTGTACTTACCATCTTTGGATAGCATGTTTGCTGTATTGATTAGCTGAGGCTAGATCATAGCTGTCTGTAACGTGTCCACACAGAGGGATGCTGGGGGTTGAGATTAGGCCTTAGAAATCATGGAGCACAAGTTGCTGAGAGGTGTCCAAAAAGGCCTGAGATTTTCATTGACTTCAGTGGGAGTAGGATTTGGCTCATAAAAAGAGACTCTTCTTAAAAGATTGTGTTTTTTTTTTATCATGTAATACTTAAATTTGTGCTGTGCTATATTGATTGTGTAAGAGAAAGTGCAGAATTGGAATGTGAAAATCGATCTTGACCTCTGTATTATTGCACATGTTTCCCAGAGTTACAGATCCTATAAAGAGCAGTTTTTCCATCATTGTAACTTCATGAGATTGTTTTTCTCAAAAGAGCTGACAAGAGAATGAACTAAGATTGTCAAAAGAAACCTGTTCATGCTGCCTAAACTTTGACAAATCAAGAAGAAATTCAGATGTAAACTTTATCAGGAATATGGAAACTAGAGAAAAAGAATCAGGAAAGCACAAGTCATTTTTAGAATAGAAAAGAAAAATAAAATTCACAAATGCATTTATTAATGAACACGAAATCCTTCAGGATTGATTTTCAAAAGCAGTTGCATTTATATAGCTCAGTTGTCTATCTAGTTACATATGAAAATAAGAGAACTAAACACATAGTACTAAAAAATACACATACAAACTAGCAGTTGTGGCATTGGATGCTGAGTTCAGGCCCTCTTAAAAATCAGGGCTTCAGCCTTATTTGGCTTAGTAATGGTGAATATTTATGTTTAAATATCTTAAAGCCTGTTGTTATGTCACTATGGAAAGAGCCAACGCTGTTTTTGCTTTTTTTCAGAGGAGGCTAACTGAATTCACATACGTTGGGAGCAAATATTAAGTTTTCTTCTGAAAAATTTCAATTCCACGGTGTTCCGCTATACAGTGTTAGAAGCTGGAAATTGAACTGTAACAAAAAAGAAGTTCTGGGAAAATGCAGGGAATGTTTCCTTAAAGCACATACTGTAAGTATGCTAAACAAAGCAATGCATTAATAATAAGCTGATTGGGAGAAATACAGATAACAAAGCAGGCTGATGTGATGGCAAATGTGTGTACATGCTGCCATCTAGTGTTTTTAAGAGCAAGTGTCAGCACATTGTCTGGAGAACATATTGTATATGATAAATTTGTTAAGCCATAACTGTGGCATCCTTCTCTTCAGTCTGTTTAATTGGTATGAATCTACAGCTGGCTCTTACATACAAACAAAATTCTTGAAAATTTACTTCGTTTTATCCTTCAAATTATTGTGAACACTATTTGCAAACAGTTATGTTCCTTGTTATAATGATTTCCATATTAAAGGTGCCCAGTAAAAATATGGAGGTTTTCGTCTAAAAGCCTGTCCTGCAAATTGAGCCTGTGCTCTGAGACAAGCTGAGTGCTTCTCATCTTACACATCATCACCACTAATAAAGTTTCTGTAGTCCTTCACTTATACTTCTGCAACCCCATTGTCTGCAATTTATGATAGTCCAATGATACAATAATTAATTGGTGACTGCCTGGAAATAATTATGTCCGTGATGCACAATATGGAACAGAATCTGCAGCTCATAGCAGGATTGGCTGCGCAGGGCTATGTGAAGTAAAGCAGGAAGTGTTTGGTGCTGTAACTCAGGTCAGCAAATATGACTCTGAGCACACACACAGAGTAACCTAGTGAGTAAGAAGGTGCCATTGGTACAATAATTTTTCAGAGGAAAACTTCACTTTAATGCTTGAAGGTGCATTACGCCATCTAAAATTTTGACCCCAGAGTTGCTGATATCTCTAACATCCATGTGTTCAAACATACTTGAACTTTTGAGAATCAGGCTAGCCCTTGCCAGATTCTGAACAAAGCCTGCGTTTAAATCTATTCATATCTGAATTTGTGAATTTCTAATTCCCATCCCACCCTTTAAAAACAACAATTTTGAGGAAAGGAACAATGTATCTCCCTCAATATCTATAAGTGACGTCTACTTTTAAAAAGTCCTTATGTATGTTATTGTGACATTGCCTACTATTAATAAAAAGGGCAAAATTTTGGTGGAGCTTCTGTCATTTCCCTTCAAATTGCTAGGGGATCTTCATCTAACAGTTTGAGGGAACCCAGAGACCATGTCACTGTACACATTCTAGTTGCCAATTGTAGGCAGGGCAATAAAATCATTTAATCAACAATGTAGTGGTATCATTTCATATTCAGGTAGGATTTGCTTACCTCCTGTACTCCGTCTACAGATATAGCATTTCTTAAAAAAGAAAAATGCAGAAACAAAACCTCACTTTCTTTACTGCTTCATCACTTTGCACCAGATTCCTAGGACTATCCCCAACCTCCCTTGAATTCTCTAACCCACGTACTGCACACGTTTTTTTGCAATGTTTTTAGGCCTGGATCAAGAGCATGAGAATTATTCCTTTTGTGACTGATTTCTTTGTCATTTCATACAGAACGAAAGTAAGCAAGCTACCCAGGCATGGAAATGAAACTATGTATGATACAGATAGATATATTTCTCAGCATGTGGTAGGATATTAACACGCAATGAACTATAAAGATGGAATTGCAATGTCATTTTCTTAGCTAAATTTCCAGTTTATAAAAAAATACTTTGTGCATTTTTTTCATCTTCAAAATATTGGCCTGCTCCAAAACGAACAAACAAGCCTGCAAAATATTATCAGCTGTTAATACAAAATGAATAATTAAAGGCATAGGAAAGCCAGATTAGAATGCAATGTTTTCCTGCTAGAGGGAAAAATAAACTATACTCTGTGATTTCTATCAAAGACTCATCATACTAGTCCATTTGTTTTCCACCAAATTTCACTGGAAAACAAATTACTGGTGTTACAACCATTGCCCTTTTTGTGTTACTTTCTGAGGACAACATTTGGTAGAGTCCTGATACTTTTTTTCATAAATAATTAGGTTGGGAGAAAACAATGTGATGCTCTAAGAACATAAGAACATAAGAAAGGCGGTACCGGGTCAGACCAAAGGTCCATCTAGCCCAGTATCTGTCTACCGACAGTGTGGCCATGCAGGGTGCCCCCTGAGAAAAAAACAGGCAAGGCAATGATCTCTCTCCTCTCTCCCATCATCCATCTCCCTTCTCTCAGAGGCTAGGGACAGGGGACACCATTCTTACCCATCCCCCCCCTAAATCAATTTTTTTTTTTTTTCTTCTTTTCTGAACCTTTTCTATAGAATATTTTTTTTTTTTTGAGGAGACACACCATACACACACAGTATTCGTATTGTATGGATTTATATTATATAATATAATATATATAATATATTCTATTCTCCTTTTTCTCCCCTTTTTTTTTTTATAGTCTCACTGGGCCATTTGAGCTGCTCAAGATCACCAAGTTATAGGAACAGCCTAGTTGTTCTCTCTGTTCCTCCACCATATAACCTATACCTGGAATAGTGGTGGTGTAATCCTCCCATAGCTGGTTAACCTGGTTTCCTAGATACTTTGGATTTGAGTGGTGGATGTGTCTCATTCATTGAATATTGATGTTCACTCATTTTTTATTTCTTGTTTGTTTTATCTTATATTGTTCTCATTCTTATAAGAGTTTAAAAAGTCTGTTTACACACATAACTTCCTTATTCCAAAGCTTATCTTTTGTCGGTATGGGCTAATGTTGATGGTTAACTGTTTGCTATTATTAATACGTGGTGTGTATGTCTCACTTTTATTTAGGATCTAGTGGAGTAATTCTTCAAAATGTTTGATATGTTTAATCAGCTTGGCGGAAAAAATATGGATTGTAATTTTCACTTCCAGGGGTTTTTTTTTTATGTTATTCATCCTGTAAGGTTCTCAAAATGAATGTGCAAAATCTTTGACAAATTTCCACACGTGCTTAGATCTATTTTCTATCAGCTTGGATGCCTATTGGCATGCCAATATTTATTTTTGTATGTGCAGTTTAACACTTGCATAGACAGTTCTTTGCCTCAATTTATGAAAACACAGCCCCATGCAGTACATTCATATATAAGGTCAGTGAGTAAAACTTGGTAGAATAATTAACAAAATTTAATGGACAGTATCATAAAGAAAAATGGTCTTTCTGATTTAAACTAGACATGGATATGAGCCACAAAAGTTTAATCTGGTTTCAGGTTCAGAATCCCTCAAAATCTGGGGCTGTTTGAATTAGGGGTTTGTTTTTTAGTTCATGGCCATCTCTAATTCAAACACATGAAGTAATGCACATGCTAATGGCTGTGATTTGGTCTTTAAGTGGTTGCGTTCTATACCTATTCAAAGAATTTAGTAACATTGTTTTTCTCTCCTAGGAGACCCTATATGTTTTTCTTCACGTGAAGCTCACTTTGAAATATTTGGATAAAATGAGATGCTTGCGGAAACGATCAGCAGTATCATTCTTGGGAGTCCTTGTCATTTGCCTGCTGTTCATGAACTTGTACATTGAAGATGGTTATGTCTTGGTAAGTTTCTTAGGTGGAAGAAATGGGGTCATGGAACAAGCACACAGTACAAGGTACCACAAGTATTCAGCCAAATTAGAAACTGTCTGGAAGTCACAATGACAGCTGCAACTCTTCCGTTTTAGTGAGCTGTTCAGAGGAAAGTCTCCTCAGAATGATTCAGATTACATATATATGTCCAATAATGTCAAACTTATGCTAAGTTGAAATAGTGATTAAAAAAAAGTTAACGGGTGATATTACTATATTATCACTGCTAGCCAATCCATTTTCAAGTAATCCAAAAGAGAATCCCTGTTTTCTGGTATGCCACTCCACTTTTTTGATACATCGCTTCCTCTAGTGACGTTGTTTTGCATTGAGATTTTTTACAGTATCTTATTTATTCATCATCTCTTGGTTGTGATAAAATTTGACCTGGCTTGTACCATATTTTCTCCCAGTGTCACTCTCCCTGATACCTCTCTTGCTTCTGCTAATTGCTACAAATTCCCCCCAGATGCTTCTGAAAGTGCATCTTTTTTGGTTATTTTTTAAATCCTTTCCTGTCCTGTTTGCCGACTCCTGAGATGTCTTCTTATTCTTAATTTGTCTTTTTTTGTTCATTCACTTTCTTTCATTGTTTCTCTCATCACAAATCTGACATGTCTGAACTCATGTAACTCCCAGCCAAGACTTTTACTTTCTCCTGACAGTTTTCCCAGATCTCCTGATACCTTTATGGTCCATCAACCATTTTTCAAATGTGTTAGGCTGTTGGCTTTTTTATTTTATTTTATTTTATTTTATTTTTCTACATCCCTAACCACATTTGACAGCTCCCCTGGTCCATCTGATGTTTTCTTTGCTAAGGTAGAAGATCAGCAGTTTAAATGTGGGAGTTTAGAAATAATATCCCAAATAGTTCCATTGCAGGAAAAAAACACATGTAGGGAACTGGAAACTCTCTGCAAGGCTCTCCCTGACTCCCTATATGTGTGGAGTAGCACTGCCTGAGCTCTCCTGCTAGCCACTGCCTCTGTAAAGTCCCCTTAAGTTAGCTGATTAGGGAATGAGGCCCATGGCTTCAGTCCTTCCCCAGCTACCTTTCTCAGATACCCAGCCCAATGGAGAACAAGACTATGATTCCCTGTCCCCCACATCTAATGTGAAATTCTTAGTATTTTTCATTAACG
Organism: Mauremys reevesii; assembly: GCF_016161935.1. Lineage (NCBI taxonomy): Eukaryota > Metazoa > Chordata > Testudines > Geoemydidae > Mauremys > Mauremys reevesii. The sequence continues at coordinate 284,494,639 of NC_052623.1, forward strand.
TGGACTTCTCAAAGGGTGGCCGGCCCCTTTAAGTGAAGCAGGTCCAGCTCCCCTGTGCCAGAACAGTTGCTCCCAATGGGTATGTTTACACTGCGATTAAACACCCAGGTCTGGCCTATGTCATTGGACTCACAAGGCTCAGGCTGCGGGACTGTAAAATTGCAATGTAGATGTTCAGGAGACCCACAAGGGGCAAGGACCCCAGAACTGGGGCTCCAGCCTGCGCCCGAACATCTACACTGCAGTTTTAGAGCTCTGCAGCCTGAGCCCGGTCATCCGGGTCAGTCGGGTGTTTAATTGCAGAGTAGACACAGAGAATTTGGCTAATTGAGAGGGCAGGGCAGCACCAGGGCTAGGAGTGCTAGCTTGTCAGTAAGGAAAGGGGAGCAGGAGCAGTAGGGAGACCCCTGGAAGGGGAAACAGTGGGAACTTGCTGGGGAGAAAACCCAGGAAGGGGGGTGCTCCACTAAAAAAGCAAGGAAGGACTTTTTTAGTCCTTGCAGGAAGGACTGAAAGAGGCAAGGGGGAAATAACCTTGGAGCTGTAGCCCAGGGTGAGCGGAAGAGCTGTGCCTATGTTTGTGTTTGGAAAACAAAACCATGCTTGGGAAGAGAGGCTTGGAGTGGCAGTGGGTCTTTGTGGGCTGGAGACAAGCCAGCACCTTACAGAGACCATTTTAAAAAAAAAAAGGAAAAATGTTGATTTTGTGGGGTTTCAAATTTCATTTGGAGTCTCTTGCATGTCTCCAGTAGAATCCACTCACTATTTCTGCGTAAAAGTGCTGACTCTCTTGTGGATGTTGAAGTGGGAACTGAAATCTCCATTTCAATGCATGAGACCATTGGGGGATAATGCAGCAAAGACAACTTTGCTTAAGCTGCCTTAGTGATACAACTACACAGGGGCGGCTCTAGACATTTTGCCGCCCCAAGCACGGCTGCATGCCGCGGGGGGCGCTCTGCCGGTCGCCGGTCCCGCGGCTCCGGTGGACCTCCCACAGGTGTGCCTGCGGAGGGTCCGCTGGTCCTGCGGCTTCGCGGCACGCCTGCAGGAGGTCCACCGGAGCCGTGGGACCAGCGGACCCTCCACAGGCATGCTGCTGAAGGCTGTCTGCCTGCCGCCCTCCCGGCGACCAGCAGAGCGACCCCCCGGCATGCCGCCCCTACAACTACAGTTCATGTACGCGATGTGCAGCATTGATGCACATTGGCAGGGCAATGTGGGGATACTGAAATTGCAGCTGTGTGTGCTGATCCTGATCAATGGATCCAGAAACGTTCATGAACACTAAATTCACTTAGACTGGATCTCAGAATGTGCATGGTTCAGTGCTGACTTTAAGCATATACTGTCGGTTGTAAGTGATAGGGAGAAGGGACCGTGTCTTTTTATTTCTATTGTAAATGTAAGTACCCTTTGGGGGCACTGTGAAAGTAATAACAATATTGCATATGGGGATCCTCTGAAGGGCAAAGTGTCTCTTGAGAGGCAATTAACCCCTTCAGCTCCCAGGAAAGTTAGGGGAATCTCACAAGGTCAGGCAAATGTAGTACAAAGTGTGTATGTTACTGACTTCCTGCTTCTTCCCCCTGCACTTACTTTCCCTGTCTGGGTGCACACTGTTTTCCTGATTAATGGCTGAAAATTAGGATCACCACAGAAAAATCGGGAGACTGAGTAGCCAGCAGGTCTAGTGGATCAGCTGTATGAACATCTGTTTGGTAATCCCCTGAGGTCAGGGCATGGACTCTAGCCAGTCCATTGACTTGCATTCTAATCTGGAAAGTGATAAACATAAAGCTTTGTTTCATAACTTATCAGTAAATGCAAGGTAGCCTAGCAGCACTAGGAAGAAATTACCCAGGGAGACCTTGCAGAACGAGAGAGCATTCAGGTAGGTGCATCTGGAAGTTAGCCAAGAGAACCTGACTCAACTTGTAAATGGATTATTTATTTCTTCTATAAAAGAAAAATAGTGAACTTAACATGAACCTAAGATAGGTTGCTGGAAGTGTTTCTTACATCCCTGATTGTGAACCTGAATAACATTGAAATAAATATTGTTTATTGTTGTCCTTTCTGCTTGTGTTAGCAATATTATTTTTATTGCATAGTGCTCTCTTTTAATCAAAGCTCAAGTCACTTGTCTTGCATTAATGTATTATAGCACACATGTGAAACTGCCATATAATTTTCTTACTCTTCTCAGGGCCAAAATCACCCAATGGAAATAGAAAAGCATTCCTAACGCTACCTCAATTCCATGGCACCACAGCTCCAATGGAAAATTTTCTTCTTTGCTTAAGCATTAAGAGAGAGATGGTGTGGGTGTGACACTGTGTATGCCATGGTGCAGGGGCGGGCAAACTTTTTGGCCTGAGGGCTGCATCAGATTTTGGAAATTGTATGGAGAGCCGGTTAGGGGAAGGGGGCTTGGCCCAGCCCCCACCCCTTATCCGCTTCTGGCCCCCTGATGCCCCCCCGGACTCCTGGCCCATCCAACCCCCACATTCCCTGATGGCCCCCCTGGGGCCCCTTCCCCATCCACCCCCCGCTCCCTGTCCCCTGACACACACACCCCTGGAACCCCTACCCCTGACTGTCCTGTGCCGCCCCATCCAACCCCTCCTCTCCTTCCTGACTGCCCCCTGAGACCCCTGCCACATCCAACCACCCCTTCTCCCTGACCGCCCCTGGAACCCCTGCCCCTGACTGCCCCCTGCCTCCCCATCCAACCTTCTCTCCTTCCTGACTGTGCCCCCTGGGACCCCTGCCCCCATTCAACCCCTGTTCCCTGCCCTCTGACCACCCCTATCCACATCCTCGACCCCTGACCACCACCCCAAACTCCCCTGCCCCCCCCTTACCACGCTGCTTGGAGTACTGGTGGCTGGCGGTGCTGCAGCCGCGCCGTCTGGCTGGAGCCAGCCATGCACCATGCGGCACAGAGCACCGAGTCAGGCCGAGCTCTGCAGCTGTGCTGCCCCAGGAGCTCGTCACCCAGAGCCTTGCGCCAGCGACGCAGTGAACTGAGGCTGTGGGGGAGGGGGAACAGCAGGGGAGGGGCCGGAGGTGAGCCTCCTGGGCCAGCAGTTCAGGGGACGGGCAGGAGGGTCCTGCGGGACGTAGTTTGCCCACCGCTGCCATAGTGGTATGGAGAGCCTCAACTCAAAGAGAAATGGGCGAGATGGGAAGGAGGCAGGGCCATAACCCTACCTTTTCTCTGCACCAGTCTATTTTGGTGGCAGGGCACGCAGTGGGTACAGGCACCAACATCCTTCAGCATAGTACAGTCTGTGCACTTCCCCTGCACATCAAGGATCTGGGGAAGGAATGGTCCGTACTCAGGAAAGTGCCAAAGTGGTACAGTTTTGCCTTAGGTCTGAGAATATTATTTCATGTTTCATCTAAACCAGTTTCTAATATTACAAAAAAACAAAAGTTAAACACTTCCCCACTGTACTGTCAAGGGGGATTATGTCCTACTTTGAATATAGCAGCACTTTTCTGGCAATACTGTAGTGCTCTCAATTCTTCTAGAAAACTAGATCTTCAATGTTTCTTTGCCAAAAGGCTTTTTTCTCTTTCCCAATTTTCCAAATCTGAAACTATATGATAGATTTATTGTAACCAAAAATATATAATATTCAGATAGCGGATTTTTAAAATGAGGTGAGATTTAAATGTTTTCCAGAAAACTAACTTTGAAAAAGTTTATTCTTTGAAATTTGTCTGCCCCCCTTGTCTGTGTGGCCGGCATTCACAAATGTATTTCTCTCTGTGTATTCCCCTTCCCAGGCACTCTCATTCTTTCTCTTTTCATATTACTAGGAAGGGGACAAGCAATTAATCAGAGAAACAGCCACACACCAACTTAATTCGGAGCGCTATGTTCACACTTTTAAAGACTTGTCAAATTTCTCAGGATCTATAAATGTTTCCTACCGCTATCTAGCTGGCACACCTTTGCCAAGGAAAAGTAAGTAACCAGAATCTGACTTTCATTAAATGAAATAAGATGTTACCTCAGACTTTTTTTACATACATTAATTATTTCATTTTAGAACTGTGTGAAAACTCTTTGACCTACAGTGACATTCACAATGCTGCCTGCTCCATAGATTTCCCATGGTACTTCTGCACAGGGATGATACAGGGGAACAATGTAGGTGCACTTCTGGGTCTCCATGGATTGAGATGGGTAGAACCACTGAATCCTCACTTATGTGGATCCTATAGCTGGGAACAACCATATATAGGGCATGAAGGTCATTCCATAAGCTGGGACCATAAAGGGACTGAGCCACAGCACTATAGCCTGCAATGGGGAGCGGAGTAGATTTTCCTACACTCAGGCTCCAGGTAGGACAGTTCCAAATAGTCTGGCTATTCTGACTTTATGCAGTTGGTCTAATAAAAGATATTGTCTCATCCACCTCATTTCGTTAATATTCTCACTTTAGGCAGGAGTCAAGACTTTCACCCTCACACTGAAACATGCCAATATTTGGCTTTCGACAGGTCACCTTGGGGCACCAAATCAGTCATTTCACGCACACAAACAAAGGAGATGAGGGTCAGAATGGAGAAGTCCAAACATATAGCCAATGCATAAGTCCAAGCACCGAGAGAAAAATAAGACATCTGTGAGTTGCTGGTCTTCCTAGGACAGGGTTGCAATGTAAATTTTAGTTTAAATAAGGTTTGAGAAGTTTGGGGTTGTGCAGGCAGTGCTGATGACTGATAGTATTTGTACTACACCCCACTACAACTCCATTTTGAGTAGACAGCTTAGAGGAAGGCCACAGAACACCTCATTGGAACATGGTCGCAATATTTCACCCATGCTCACATTATCTGCAAAATTTTGCAAATCAAAACATTTACGTCGAGTTTTGGTCAGCTGCAATGGAAATGAAGCATACTAGTTTTAACATGAACCTATTTTTTACAGAAAATATGGGGATAAACTGATTTTCTTAAAAATGTAGTTGCTTGCAATTCCAACAGAGATTGCATTCCATCCAAACAGCTAGATTCTAATAATAGATTTGGAGTACATGTTAACAAATATCTGAAAGAATTAAGCTAATGCTGTATGCACATGTGCAAGAAGAGCTATTTCAAAATACTGCAGAAGGCAAAATCTCACGCAAAAGATTTTAAATGCACTAAAAACTACTTATAGAACTACTTTTACTTATATATACTTATATATATATATACTACTTATATATAGAGAAAGGTATAATATTCAGTAGTAAATTGTATTGTACTTTTAAGTAAAATCTGATTTACTTGTCTCAAATTCAATACCCTAGTCTGTTTCTTACTGAAAATATGAAGGAAGTTTGTAATAGGAATTCTAACAAGGAAAAATTAGAGAATTGGGAAATATTTTAAAACTGAAAATGCTAGATGAAATCATCCATGAAAAGTTTAGAAATCCTCAAAAATATGTATAAATGTAATCAAGCTTGTTATGGTACCATAAAATGGTAAAAGCAAGGCGATTATTCTTTAACTTATACTTTTGTGCTATTTTTCATAATGGCTTGACTTAAGAACAATTTGCGATCCATAACTTTTCAATCCCTTTTCTTTATAGCTTTAACATTGGCTATATGTATTTCTTTTTTTCTAATAGGCATATATGCACACATCACTTTGGCTTTAGTCCATTTCACAACACTTCTTGCAGTTAAGAAACTAATGTTTAATTCAATAGTCTCCATATGTCAGATTGCTTACAATATAATTCTTCTTTCATGAAAAAGCATAGAACAGTCTTTGTAGCATACAGCTTAATATGTTTACATATCAACCATCCCAGACGTCATCATTCAGAAGGTTTATTTAGTACACTACAGGCCTGGAGGCTAGCTTTGTTGCTGTATGATTTTCAAAGCCTGATTCACATTCAGTTAATCGTTCTGTCTGAATTTTCTTTTGCACAGGGTATCTTACAATTGGACTATCCTCAGTCAAACGGAAAAAGGGGAATTATTTGCTCGAGACGATCAAGTCCATATTTGAGCAGTCAAGTTATGAGGAACTGAAGGAAATTACGGTGGTGGTTCACCTAGCAGATTTTGACTCATCCTGGTGTGAAGGGATGGTCCAGGATATTTCACAGAAATTTGCCCATCACATCATTGCTGGCAGGTTAATGGTTATCCATGCTCCTGAGGAGTACTATCCAGTACTGGATGGCCTTAAGAGAAATTACAATGACCCAGAAGACCGTGTGAAGTTCCGATCAAAACAAAATGTAGATTATGCTTTCCTGCTTAACTTTTGTGCTAATCTTTCTGATTATTATGTCATGCTAGAAGATGACGTTCGATGCTCTAAAAACTTCTTGACTGCTGTTAAGAAAGTAATTACTTCGCGAGAAGGTTCCTATTGGGTGACTCTGGAGTTTTCCAAACTGGGCTATATTGGAAAGCTATACCACTCCCATGACCTCCCACGCCTGGCTCATTTTTTGCTGATGTTTTACCAGGAAATGCCTTGTGATTGGCTGCTAATCCATTTCCGTGGGTTGTTAGCTCAAAAGGATGTCATCCGCTTTAAGCCATCTCTGTTCCAGCACATGGGATATTATTCATCCTACAAAGGAGCTGAGAACAAACTAAAGGATGACGACTTTGAAGAGGATTCGTTTGACATCCCTGACAACCCGCCCGCAAATCTTCACACCAACATGAATGTATTTGAAAACTACGAGGCAAGCAAGGCTTACAGCAGCATTGATGAGTACTTCTGGGGAAAAGCTCCTTCTACTGGAGATCTCTATGTGATTGTATTTGAAAAGCCTATTAAAATCAGTAAAATTAAAGTTATCACTGGAACAGAAGACCGGCAAAATGACATCTTGCATCATGGAGCCCTGGAAGTTGGGGAAAAGATTGTAGGGAGCAAAAAAGGGAGGCAATGTACTACTTACTTGAGACTAGGGGAGTTCAAAAATGGAAATTTTGAAATGACAGATGTGGAGCACAAAGTTTTGTTTGATATTAACTGCATGAGAATACTTGTTACCAAAAGTCAAAAAGAATGGCTGATCATTAGGAGCATTAGTATTTGGACTTCTCAGCCACCAAATCAATAAGGCAAAATTACTGAAGCTGGTCCTCCTCCTTTCATGGTGGAGTGAATGCCATCGGTTGGGTCCCAACTGGTGTCATTCCCCAAGGAGACTGACTGACTTCCAATTATTTACTGTTGACACTGGAAATCTGGGGAAATCATAAAACAAGCAAAAGCAATTTATTTTGTACTAGTCCGCCAGGCAATATACAAACACTAGTTTGTTGGAATGTTTGAATTTTATAGGAAATGCAAACAAGTTCTCATCCATCACTTAAGATTCAGAAATCCTTCTCTTTTATTTTAATTTATCCTTTGGGAAAAACTGCTGTACTAAAGAAAGCCAATGCTTTTCCATTATTCAGAAGTTTTTTAGGCTTTGACCAGTATGTTGTCAGATGAAATTTGACTCCATCATATCCACATATAAATTAATAATCAGATGGTAGTACATGTTTGTACAATAGTTGGTGGTGTATTTGTGTGAAAGACAGTTGTGATAATGAAAGTCCGTTAATGGAGCTTGCGATTTCATTTGAGCACTGTAAGAAAACAGTGTGGTTAAACATTGCAACTTATTTTAAATGAAAATACATGTACAGTTATAGCTCTGACATGACAATACTGTAAAAATAGTTAATTGCATTCACTATCCTGTCTCAACAAATATGCTTTGTTCTTCTCCCGGGGTCCTGGCATTGAAATGTGTCACCAGTTGTATTTTCTGTCACATGGGGACCAACCCTGCAATCCTTATTCAAGCAGTCACATGGTCAATGGGAGTTTTGCTTGAATAAGGACTGCAGGATCAGCCCCTGAGCTTTAAGGACAAAAATATCCTTTTGGATTTGCATGGCAGTAGTTTTCATCTTTAATATTCTCTCTTCCAGCACATTCAGAGCTCCCAGTGATGTCAGTGGGAGAACTGCACAAAGCTGAGCACTACCATATGGTCCAAGAGAAGAATTTTGCACTCAGTGTTTAGATCAGTGGTGGGCAACCTGGGGCACATCAGGGTAATCTGATTGCTGACACTGAACATCTGCAGGCATGGCCCCCCGCAGCTCCCAGTGGCCGCGGTTCACTATTTCCAGCCAATGGGAGCTGCAGGAAGCAATCAGATTATCCTGATGGGCCACATGCAGCCTGTGGGCCACAGGTTGCCCACCACTGGTTTAGATGACCATCTCTCATCCAATGCAAATGAAAGATCTATAAGGTTCAGCAGTAGAGGCTGAAGGTGATCACTGATCTTCCCTGGTTGATGTCTCTGCAATAGCGCTGTGTGAAACATCTCCTACTATTTGCAAAAGCAAGAATCTTGGTTTCGCTGGATGTGTGAGAAGTAAATACTTTGTCAAGTTAGCTTTGAATTTTTTCAGATTTTTCAATGCTGAATAAATTGTTTTAGGAGCTCAGATGATGTCCCCAGATTTCAGATGTCCCCAGATGATGTTTTGGTCTATATATTTATATACTACCTAGAACTGTTCCTTTGAGGTGCTGAGCACCTACTGACAGGGGCTGATTGTCCTCCATTCCTATTGGCTTCAGTCGGAGTTGTGAGCTTTAATACCTCACAGAATCAGACCCCATATGTATACAATATATATTATATATAAACACATCTGGATTACCATAGACTCATAGACTTTAAGGTCAGAAGGGACCATTATGATCTTCTAGTCTGACTTCCTGCACAACTCAGGCCACAGAATCTCACCCACGCACTCCTTTAACAAACCCCTGACCAATGTCTGAGCTATTGAAGTCCTCAACTTGTGGTTTAAAGACTTCAAGGTGCAGAGAATCCTCCATCAAGTGACCCATGCCCCACACTGCAGAGGAAGGCGAAAAAAACCCAGGGCCTCTGCCAATCTGTCCTGGAGGAAAATTCCTTCCCGACCTCAAATATGGCAACCAGCTAAACCCTGAGCATGTGGGAAAGACTTACCAGCCAGACACCCAAGAAAGAATTCTCTGTAGTAACTCAGATCCCACCCTATCTAGTGTCCCATCAGAGGCCAGAGGAGATCTTATTATTCTTTAAGGCATTCCAAAAACTTTCTTTAAAGATACTGGGAGCTACACAAGTATATCAATAGCAGCACAGACAAACACTATATTACTAGTCTCATGAATATTGTGGTAATCATCAAATTGCATGTGCTGGTTTCAGTTGAATCTAGGAGGTAAGGATTAAATTGCAAGAATGCCTGTACTGACCAAAAACTCCAAGTGGAAGTGAACTGAATATTGTGCTCTGCATACTAGCAAGCCTGAAATGGCTATTTCATAAGGGCAGATTATTCACAGGTCTACAAGAAGCAGCAATCTAATTGCTTTTCCTGATTCATAAATCCTACTAAATTCAGATGCAGGTTTGGCAAATCCCTACTTACAGCAGCAATGTACTTTAAAATAGATGGTCTAGTAAATACCTTTACAAAGTACACAAAAGTGTCCCCTTCCCAAAGAGAAGAGTCTTTGTTTCTCTTGTATCTTAATACCTACCCAGGACTCTAATCTCTGTGAAAACATGATATTTTAAATACAGTTTGGCAGTTCAACTTCAGACACCACTGCAGTTTAGCTAAATTAAAAATACCCACTAAGCTTAAACCAATACTTATCTAAATATACATGAAAGACTTGCTATTTATATTTCAAATTATTTTCCATGGTAACCAGTTAATTTTATGGTCAACCCTAATACTCCTTTAAACACACAATAAATTCCTTTTTTGCTTCATTTACCATTAGTGACAAAGAAATTTCAATAAGGAGCACTGAATACCTGAAAACTGGTGTAGAAACTAGCTACCTGGTTATATATAAATGTGCTGTTTCCAAAACAAATACATTTTGAATTAGCACAGATTGTAAACACAATCCCAAGGCTTTAGATGCCCATGCAATCAAAGCCATATTCAATTTTAATGTTTTAGAATAAATTAAATGTTCTCTGCACAAACCTGAAGTAATTTAATAGCTATTTTTCAACCATAAATAGTAAATATTTTGAAAATCATTTATTGAGCTCTGCTTCCCCCTCCCCGCCTTCCGTCCTTCCCCTCCCCTCCCCCCAAAAAATCTTATCATTAATGAAGCTGGAAAAAAGCACATGTTGCTATGTTTACTGAAAAACAAACTATTTTGTAGTTATGACAACAATTTTGGGGGGTGAAATTCACCCCAATGCAGAGGAATGGCACAAGGTCCTTTCCATCAGTTAAATCCCATTTAAAGCCTATTTTCATGGCTTATGTTGGACTAATGCTGTCCCTATGCATCAGGATAAATTTCATCTTTGTGAATGTGACTGGCAAATTTTATACATGATTTTTTTGAAAATGATGATTTTCCCCCCTCCCCACCTGGAATAAATTTACAAGAATAAGAGTTTTTCAAAAGTTAGCATTTTGCTATGCATCTTGCAAAAAAAGCTATTTCTTAGCAAAAGGGACATTATTTAATCATATTTGTGAATTCTCACCAACATTCCCCAAAGTACTGGATTTTCTTCTTTTTATTTGTGACTACTGAAGAAGCAAATAATTGGTAGTTTCACACAGTTCTATTCACTGGTGAGTACAGGTGTTCCTATGTTTTTGTTATTGTGTATTTCTTGTGTTCATTTGTGGATCAAATGTCCAGTTCCCTTGTACTGAAATGGAAATGTAGAACCATTTTTTAAATACGATACTGTAGCCTGCATACAAATGGATCTATTCTTCATTGGGCATATATGTATAATTCCACTGGCATTACTTGGAGTTGCATATGTGCATCAAAGGGAAAATAGATTTCTTAAAATGTAATGCCCGTGGGCTTTTTTTTCTTTACTAAGAGTCAGTTTTTTCCATCCTTATTCATAATGGATAGTCCCTTTGACTAGGACCAGTTGAGGAGTAAACTACTACTTAATATGAGTAAGGAGGAAGAATCTAGCCTTAATTTGCTGTGGTTTACTCTACAAATCCAAGTGAAAGTAGTTGTCTGGCTACACCATATCATTGTTTATTCCTTGTACTGTATATTCTCTAATGAAGAGACTTCACTAAGGTGCTATCTGAATGTATTGTTTTTACATCAGTCTGATCTGATATGATCTGTTTTAGCATTCACCCAGTACTCTGTTGTGTTAGGCACAGTTAATGTTTTGTTTTTTTAAAGAAAGCAAATTAAGATCCTTTTCTTTACTGGATTAAAAATAAAATCAAAATTAAAGTGCTTCACCTTGGAAAACTGTAAAAGGGAACATGGTTAGACATCTTATCTGCAAATACAACCGGCCTTCATTTTGAAATGTTATACCAGTCTTGGTGGAATTGACACCACTGATTAATCACATCTGACGTCTGCATTTGTGATCCCTGCATGTTTGAATGAGTTAGAAGTTAACAGCAGTGACACATTATGTATAATGAGATGATGTAAAATAGCACATTCTCATATGGCATAGTGCAGTGCTTTGCAACAACCAGGTGGGTTATACACGTGGATTCCAATGAAAACAACAAATATGATTCCTTTCTCTGTCAGATTCTAAATAAGGTAAATAACTGGAATCACAACCACTGTGTCAGCTTTCTCATATGCTCTCACTGAAGTTAATTGCAAAATTTCAACTGGCTTCAATGGGAACAGGATTAGTGCTATGTAATATTCACACTTGGAGGTGTGGATTTCAAGGTTCATGAAGTAACTATTTATGCAGAACTAAAACCAAAAATCTATGGTCCTTATGTTTCCATTTTTCTTCTCAGCACTAAAGATGGCCTGAAAGGGAAGTAGCCTCCTTGCTGGTTGCTCTTTGTATCATAGCTCTACTGCAGTGCGACATCATTCCCACCTTGCCTCCAGAGGCTCTTCTAGGAGTTTTGAAACAGTGAATCTATTCCAGTGTTACCTAATCTACAGTATTATTTCTCAAGTGCCAGTTGCGGGTAGTACTTCTGAAAACAATGTTGTATAGAGACAGGATCGATACTGCCATAAATGATGATTGAGAAGAGAAAGTATTAGTGTGTCACTACTATAAAACTTAGAGAAATCCAAAACAGAGTGGGCCAGCTTTTATTCGTTATTGGATATTTGCTAGTTGTCAAACTGCCTACTAAGGACCCAGGGTGAAATTCACCCCTGTACAGAGAGCCAACAAATGGCCTATACATCATTTATATCCTAATTAAGCCTTGATAATTAAGTGGGATTTAAATAGTTAATCAAGCCTTGTGCTGGTCCTATGCACAAGTGTGTGTGTATGCATTTTGCCTTCAACTAATGAGTCTGAACATAAAAAAGCAAATTTTTATTTCCTCTGTTCACTTCGTTAGATACAGCTATGTCTTCCTTTTGTCCTTCCAATTGCCCTTTATTCGCTCATATTTTCTTTTTTCTTCCTAGCGCTTTAGAAAATCAGGACTTCTGGGACTGCAGAGTTCTTAGGTTAAAATCTGAATTCTGGTTGCCTTTGAATTGCTGTATTTCCCCCATCTCTGTATGAAATGATCCAGTTTCTTACTATGTTTGGCAAATAAGCCTCACAAGCATGAAGTTCAATTTTGTTGGCTGTTCCCCATCACACAAACTGTTATTAGGACGAGGTTGTCTGGATAACTATATCGAGCAAAGCTTTTTGATTTTGTTTGTTTTTTGTGAGGTTTTTTTTTAATTAAGTTTATTTCCCAAGGGTAAACAGATACCTTATAAAAAGTGTTGGTGTTTAATTTTTAAAACAAGGATCCAAACTTTCTTTGTGGTTATACTGCATCTTTTGTGAGCAGTTTGAAAAGATGACATATACACACAAGGCCGTGGTAATAAGAAAAAAAATGAATACAAGAACTAAATATATTTAGTAGAGGAAGAAACCATGTGTTGCTGGGCAACTGGATCAAATGGGTATATTTCTTTTGTGGAATTGCACTTAAGCCATTAAACTTCTTGTTTAAAGGCAGAGGAATAGCATACTCCTTCCTGTCCGCATATTGCATTAACCCTTTTACAGAGAGACATCCACATGGCCCAAGCTTTGTCCTGTTCTTGCTGCTTCAATGAAAATAATGTGTTCACCTTTAAAAAGGATTGACCTAGGCATGCTCAGAGATGTGGCCCAGAAACGATTGTATTCGCAATCTACTCAGGTCAGTGCGGTTCGGCAATGGAATAATCTTGTCTACCTACATGAATAGAGTTGTGGCAGACATGGGGAAATACTTATTTATCCTTGCTATAGTACCTGTAATTTATTTTAAAATAAATGAAATGACATGAAAAGACTTTTTGTGCTAACATCTTTCAGGGAGTGGTTATAGAATGTTCTTTTAACTGTGCATACCACATTTTAGTTTATATAACTACTGCCAAAAATGCCTCTTTCTAGCAATGAAAGGCATAATTCTGTAGAAAATTGGACAAATGGGGTATGTTCACTTTCAGTTCAAGATTTGTATCTGCATTGTTCTGATAGCCCAATGTTAGATGAATTACCACAGAAGTTGAAGAAGGTGAAGGTAAAACCTTGAGGCTACTTTCCTCAATGCAACCTGCACTGATGACAACTGCGGTTGCGAGGGCTAATTTCAGGGCCTCGCATCTCCTCTTGCTGCTACTTAGTAGCTACTGAGCGTCACTGGCTTTTTACATGAAGGCTATATTCAATTGCTTTATGATTCATCATTCATCATTCATGCCCGTCACCCCAACCGGGGTATGGGCCGCCAACAACAGATCTCCATAGTCTTCTATCCTGGGCCATTCGCTCTAGCTGGTTCCAGGTATAGCCCATTTTTTTGCTATCAACCTGAATTCCACTGCAGTGCCTGTCTGGTGATGTTGGTTGGCTACAGATCAATTCACACTCTCCAGCCTGTTCTAAACGCCTTGAATCTCTACACACAGGAAGCAGTAAGAGAACAAAAGAAAATACAGAACAGTACAAGCAGAATTAAGAATAATACAAGTATCTTTCTAATACTCACTAGGACTTGATTCAGGTAACATATATTGCCACTTATGAGATATCAGATCCTGTGTAACATTTAAATTTGTATTTCCCATAGTACACTTCCTGACATTATATATGTATATATATGTGTGTGTGTGTGTGCCCTCCCTTCCGCTCTATCTCTCTCATTTATTTCAGTACTGAGCATATCAGAATCATGGAAGAGGTGAGGTAAGGTGCAAATTGACCCTTATCTCTTTTTAATAAATCAAATCTACTGTTACCATTGATTTCTCAGCATTAATCTCTTCATTTGGCCATTGGTCATTATTTTGAAATAGCATATCCACTGGAAAGACAATAAACATGCCAATAATTCAATTTTAAAAGCCCCAGGAGAACAATGTGAACAAACCCACTCTCTGCATTGATAATGACGATACAATTTTCAGTTGTCAAAATATGTGCTACTCTATACCCATGCACATCCAGCAAGTCAAATTGCTTTGTTTACCAGTCCTGCAAAGATTCTTGGGGTCAATTTTCTTTGGCTTTTGAGAGCTAAGCTAGTTTTCTGTCCTCCATGGAACTGAATAGCCTCATTCTAAAATAAATAAATAAATAAATCAGTTCATCTCTCTGGTGAATGTCTGGTTGGCTTTCAAAGATGGAGTTTCTTGGGGGGTTTTTCCATAAAAACTGTCTAAGAGCCAGCATGTCTTGCCTCAGCCTCCTGCCCCCACCAACCCACTTATTTTCTTCTGGAATCAGAAAGTTTTTGTTTACCCATGGAGTCTTCAACTTCGTGAGCAGCTGACAAGGTTCACACCAGCATATATCTTCCTTTAAAGATTCTTTCTTTGTAGGAGGATTTGAAGTAGAACTCAATATTCCCCAAAGGAGATAAAATGTTTGCTTGAACATCCCAAAAGTCTAAAATTCCTGAGAGACTTTGAGGAGGGAAAAGGCAGTAGAACAGGTAAATAGAATTATATATATTAAAAATGCAGCAAAACCCCCAAAGCTACAAATTCCTCCTTTTCTAAAGACTCTGAGTTCCAGACACTCTAGTTAAAGAGAGAGACTCTTTTTTAATCAAACTAATGCGTCAAAAATAATTTGTGCTTTGGTTTTTCCACAGTGAATAGCTCTTTCTTTTGACGTTTAGTCACATTCCAAAGAACATAGCCTCCTGGGTAATACCTCTTGCCAAGATGTGGCATGTCTTTTGTAAACAGAGATCCTTTCTTCTGAATATCAGTTGCATTATAATTAGTATATTTAGCTAACCTGTAAATAAGAGTTAACTTATCCCTGACTTGCAATACTTGCAAAACTTTCTAAATATTTTTATTGGGGGATTAACTTAATGCCATATAATAGTTTTAAGACAAGCACATGGTTTAGGAGACACAACTCTGTTCTAATTTCAAGGTAGATTCTCCTAAAAAATCATATTAAGAGGACAGATTTGAATCCATAACAACTATATTTAAACTTTCCACTCTGCTAAAAAAAAGTTATCATCCTTGCTCCAGGGCTATGTGAATTTTTTTGCAAGTAAAGCTAAATTGCTGGAAAAAATGTCTTTCCGCCTGATATTTTCATTAGTTTTTGCCTTCAGCGTAACTGCACATCCCTCCAACTTTGCTTCCAGAAACTAAGTTTCCTTGTATTACATGCTTCCTTCTACTCACCTATATTGGACCAAATCCTGAGCAAGCATAAATCAGCACAATTCTGTTTAACTCAATAGAATTACCCCAATTTACACCTTCTGAAGACCTAATCCATTATTTTCCTCAATGAACAGAGTCAAATTGGCTTGCAGTCAAATCGTTCTGGCAATGCTTTTTGGAATGTTCACAGAATTGTATAACATTTTGAAAAATTTTGAAAGATTTTGCCAGGATCTAAAGCTAAAGTTATATTAAAATCCCACAGATGTCAAACCATAGTCAGAATTCTCAAAAAAGAAAGTTTAGATGTAGCTCTCACTTCCCTAGCTTTCTCCTACTTTATTTTAGGACTCTGATACCCACACTTACTACAAGCAGTACCTTACACCATGAGAAGTCCCACCGTAATGGAGCTATTGGTGGAATAAGGTGCTACTCAGTATGAGTAAAGTTATCAGAATCTGGCCCTTAGTTATTTCCCTTGTAACTGTAGCAATGAAAAGTGCACCCGATTGATTGTTGCAATACAAAAGACAACTAAGCCACATTGCCAGTGATGGCTTCTGTCAATGGAATATGTCTTCCATTTCCTGCTCCTCACTCTGAGTTTGATCCAAAGCCTGTTGGAGTCAACGGGACTCTTCCTATTAACTGCAGTGTGCTTTGGATCCAGCCCATCTTTATTTGGATGACAGTTTCTGTCTGAGGTGTTTTACTCCAGTGCTGTATAATGTCACAGAACATTAACCGCAAAGGAAAACACCATTTTGGAGAAAAGTCCTGGGTCAAGTTCAGAGGAGAATCTTAGAGAGTCTAGATAGGAGCCAGAGTTTAAAGGTACTTAGGTGCCTAAAGATATGGATGAGCACCTGGTGTGTATTTTTTCAAAAAGCATCTAGGTACCTCACTCTCTCATTGATTTCAATTGATTTCAGATGCATAAAAAATCTGGCCCTAAGTCCCTGACCTGGCACATGTTTAACGTTATGTGCATGTTTAACGTTAAACAGTCCCAGTGAAATCAGGAGTTGGGGCTGAAGTTGGTGTAACTTACATCTTCTCCCAGCGTCATTGTGGTGCATGTTACATCAGTTTAAACTTTTCTACACTTTTATTACTTCCTTTTTTTTCCTTGGTTTTCCTCTGCACACCCCCACACTCCCCAGAAAGCACCCCTCTTGCCCTTATTTCTTGAATGACCCCTTTCAGGGCAGTGCTTTCTGGAATGACAGAGGGGCATGGCAGGAATATGCTTTGGGGTTACCTGTAAGAAAAATATGTCTTGGTGTTAAAACACCTGAAAGTAGAATTGCTAATAACTCAGTTCCAGTGGGGAATCATGGCCTATAGCTTGTCATGAGTTCAAGTTCTCTCTCTCTCTTTATTATTATTATTTATTTTATTTTACATATGAAGTACAAGGAAATGAAAAATTCTACTTTTACTCTTCTGGTTTATATAGATTTAGAACTTTTTCATAATTTAGCCACATGGAAACCTTTACCATCTGGTGAGCATTCTTTGGTTGGTCTCCCAGCCGAAGCTGCCCAGCATGTCTTGGAAAAGTTCCTAGCTCTTATTAAACAAATAACAAAATTCCTCTTTGTTGTTAGTTTATGGGCCAGATTCTACTCTCTGTTACACTGATACAAATCTGCAACTCCAATAGCATTTAAGAGCAAGCCCTGAGCCTGGATCTTTTATGACATGCAATATTTGATATAAAGAAGTATTTTATAAGGAAATAAATTGGTCTGATTACATCTTATAATGGAAATAGCAACACATGCTTAATTCAATACTAGCAAAAAAAATGGAGCCAGGATTTTACTCCTAGTTCATACCTTTACCATAGCCCTCAAGGGGCCATGCCCCATGCTTTGGGAATTGATCTTTTACAGTAAGAATACAGAAGCTTCCAAAACATCCTCTCATATGGTTAACTCTTGTTCCCTTTACTCCTGTGATTTTGGCCCTGAGGGTACATCTTCATTGCAGTAAAAGACCCACTGTACAGCCGTGGCTGGCCGGGGTCAACTGACTTGGGCCTGCTGGGCTCAGTCTGCAAGGCTATAAAATTGCAGTGTAGATATTCAGTTCTGGCTTCAGCCTGGGCTCTGAGACTCCGCAAGGAGGGGTGGGTCTCAGATCCCAGTCTCCAGCCCGAACCTAAATGTCTACACTGCAGTTTTATAGCACTGCAGCCCAAACCCCATGAGTCCAAATCAGTTAACCTGGGCTCTGAAACTTGGTGCTGTGGGTTTTTTCTTTCAGTGTAGACATACCTTTAGTGATGTAATGCAACCTGTGTAAAAACTCAGGACAAAGAAATTATTCTCTACTGTGTGTATGGCTAATGTTTTAGTAAACTGGGTCAAAAGAATTCTCACACACAGACACACAAATAATCAATTAGTAAAAGTGTTTATAGCCTTCAGGAGACCTGTACACATTTTATCTATTTTGCTGGAAACCAGCTCTGTTCTCTCATATGGCATTTCAGAACAGAGCTCTGACATAGATTGTTATTTGCAACAGCTTCCTAAGTGCTAGAATTGACCATGTTTTGTTTTAGCTTTGTTTGTTTGTTTTCCCAGTCCTTTTTTTAGTACTTTATTATGTCACAAGCAATCACTGTCTTTTACAGTTCCATTTCTTATTTAGCTGTGCTAGGGCCAATAAGGGGAACACCTGGTACTTCCCATCAGTCTTCTTCGCAGAGCTTGACCTATTTGTAACAACCACTTCATATGATGAATTTCACTCATTTTTTCTATCCGTTTACTATCTCAATTGTTCAAAACCACTTTGGGCCAGACTGTGGCAGTTAAAAACTGACCCATGTAGAAAAGAGGGTGGTGCTGAATTGTCCCAATAAGGTTATCAGGCGGCATTGTTCTTTTCAGTTCCTTGGTGAGCTCCCCCTACCCCCACCCCTGGTCACCATTTAGTCTGGTGCAATATGCATCCCCCTCCACATCTAGCCAGGGTAGAGAGAAGAATTATGATTGTTCCACCTATTATCTGTATCTTCTCTGGTGCCGTGTGTCAAGCGGATGCTGGTAGACAGCAGCCCTTGTGCTCAAGAGAGCACAGCAACAACAGTTGCCCTGCTGCTAGGAGAAATCAGCTTTCAGAAGAGATGGGGCAGTGACACAAAGGGTATGTCTACACTGTACGCTAAGCCTGGGTCTGTGGAACCTGGGCTTGTGGACTCAGTGGTATGTCAACACTGCAATTACATGCCCATGGCCGGCCCGTGTTAATTCAGGCTCGCGAGCTAAGGGTCTATTTAATTATGGTGTAGATGCTTGGGCTCAGACTGGAGCCCAAGCCCTGGGACCTTCTGGGCTCCAGCGCAAGCCTGAATGTTGACACCACAGTTAAATAGCCCCTAAGCCAGACCTTTGTACGTGCTAGACAGCTGGCATGGGCCAACCATGGGTGTTTAATTGCAGTGTAGACATACTCAGTGTTTCTAAGCCCATGCTTAAGCATCCACAATGCACTGTAAACCTAGGTTTACAATTGCTGGACCTGGGGCTCACAGCTGTGCTAACATGTCCATTCTGCACTACGTAGACCTTCTGACTCAGGTCTGCAGCATGACCTGCTTCCACAATGCAAAATGACAGGGCTTGGACCAGAGTCCCAGCACAATTTGGGCTCGGACCCAGCACCCTACCAGGGTGCTAGGACCCTGGTCCTGAATGCTTGCTGACCTGAGACAAGCTGTTTTGTATGTGGAATTGGATGGAAGAGGGGCTTGGGCTCACACCTGAATCAGAGCCCAGGTTTAGTGTGCAGTGTAGACATACCCACAGAAGAGGATGACACTGCTGCTCCCAGAGAGTTCTGTAATATCACATACCGTGGGCCTGATCCAAAGACCATTGAAGTCAATGGGAGTCTAGTCATTCACTTCAGTAGGCTTTGGATCAGGTCCTAATTTATCAGCTTTGTTTAATCATAAACCTGAGTTCAGCACAGGTGAGCTTCCTGAAGCAGGTATGCAAATGAAACGTTGCTCACTCAAATATTCTTGAACAAGCAAATAATATAAATTAGACTATGAACATGCTTCAGTGAAATTCTATTCAAAACTATTGCAAGCTCCATAAAAAACTAACCCACTATTTGACCCATGTTTAGAAAAGAGGTTCTTCTTCTCTGGAATCTCATGTGAGTTACATCTGTTCAAAAATGGGTCTAGGAAACTCTTACTCATAAGGATTATACCATTATAATGGCTGCCCAGGTAAATATCACAAAAGCACAGTGCAGTAGTGCTAGAGTCTATGAAACTAACATGTGGCACTGTAACAAGGTCGGCACCTGACTCCCACAAGCACCCAATCTTGTTAGGTGTGTCTGTGGTCTTTAAACCAAGCCAGCCCTGATATGGCGATGTATCCCCAGGACTTACTCCCTGTAGACATTATCTTCCTGCAGCCCTCCCCAGGCTCAGTCCCTACACAGTATCTGCAGTCAGCCAGGAGCTCTTTCATTGCTCCCTGGTCCCTGTTAGCAAATTGTTTTTGGCTCAGTCTTAGCAGCCAGCCTCTCACTCCGCTGGTCCCTGCCCCCACTTAGCTGTCCTTTGTGCTGCAGTTCCCTTAGCCAGCCATGCATGAAGTCCTTTCTTCTCCAGCTTCCAGCAGCAACTAACTGCTCTATTCTGCAGCTCCTTTTAAATGGCCCTCCTGGACCCTGATTGGCTGCTGCCATGCAGGGGAGAAAAGGTGGAGGAGTTGCACTGTATGATTGCTGAGAGTGGTATGATTGAAGAGAGTGGTATGATTGCTCAGATCTCCAGTATGAAACTGGAGAAAAGCCTGTTGAGAGTCTTTGGGTTTAGTTTAGAGGCAAGAGCAACAAGGGTGATGTCATGGTGGGTGTCTGTTATAGACCACCAGACCAGGAGGATGAGGTAGACAAGGCTTTCTTCGGACAACTAACAGAAGTTTCCAGATCACAGGCCCTGGTTCTCATGGGTGACTTCAATCACCCGGACATCTGCTGGGAGAGCAACACAGCAGAGCACAGACAATCCAGGAAGTTTTTGGAGAGTGTTGGGGAAAACTTCCTGGTGCTGGAGGAACCAACTAGGCATCATACTCCTCTTGACCTGCTGCTCACAAGCAGGAAAGAATTGGTAGGGGAAGTAGACGTGGGTGGCAAACTGGGCAGCAGTGACCATGAGATGGTTGAGTTCAGGATCCTGACAAAAGGAAGAAAGGAGGGCAATAGAATACGGACCCTGGATTTCAGAAAAGCAGATTTTGACTCCCTTAGCGAACAGATGGGCAGGATCCCCTGGAAGGCTAATATGAGGGGGAAAGGAATCCAGGAGAGCTGGCTGTATTTTAAAGAAGCCTTATTGAGAGCACAGGAACAAACCATCCTGATGTTCAGAAAGAATAGCAAATATGGCAGGCGACCAACTTGGCTTAACAGAGAAATCACAAAAACACAAAAAGGAAACTTACCAAAAATGGAAACTTGGCCAGATGACTAGGGAGGAGTATAAAAATATTGCTCGAACATGCAGGGGCATAATCAGGAAGGCCAAAGCACAACTGGAGTTGCAGCTAGCAAGGGGTGTGAAAGGTAACAAGAAGAGTTTCTACAGGTATGTTACTTACAAGAAGGTCAGGGAAAGTGTGAGACCCTTACTGAATGGGGGAGGCAACCAAGTGACAGATGATGTGGAAAAAGCTGAAGTACTCAATGCTTTTTTTGCCCCAGTATTCACAGACAAGGTCAGCTCTCAGACTGCTGCACTGGACAGCGCAGTATGAGGAGGAGGTGAGCAGCGCTCAGTGGTGAAAGAGCAGATTAAGGACTATTTAGAAAAGCTGGACATGCACAAGTCCATGGGGCTAGATGCAATGCATCCAAGGGTGCTGAAGGAGTTGGCTAATGTGAATGCAGGTCCTGGGGCTGGTTTTGTTCAACATCTGCATTAATGATCTGGATGATGGGATAGATTGCATCCTCAGCAAGTTCACGGATGACATTAAAGTGGGGGGGAGAGGTAGATATGCTGGAAGGTAGGGATAGGGTCCAGAGTGACCTAGACAAATTGGAGGGTTGGGCCAAAAGAAATCTGAGGAGGTTCAACAAGGACAAGTGCAGAGTCCTGCACTTAGGACAGAAGAATCCCATACACTACTAAAGTTTGGGGACTGACTGTCTAAGCAGCGATTCTGCAGAAAAGGACCTGGGGATGACAGTGGACAAGAAGCTGGATATGAGTCAACAGTGTGCCCTTGTTGCCAAGAAGGCTAACAGCATATTGGTCTGCATTAGTAGGCGTATTGCCAGCAGATCGAGGGCAGTGATTATTCTCCTCTATTCGGCACTGGTGAGGCTACATCTGGAGTATTGCATCCAGTTTTGACACCCCTACCCCACACACACTACAGAAAGGAGAGAGTACAGCGAAGAGCAATTAAAATGATTGGGGGGCTGGGGCACATGACTTATGAGGAGAGGCTGAGGGAACTGGGCTTATTTAGTCTTCAGAAGAGAAGAGTGATGGGGGATTTGATAACAGCCTTCAACTGCCTGACTGGCTCGGCTGTTCTCAGTGGTAGCAGATGACAGAACAAGGAGTAATGGTCTCAAGTTGCAGTGGGGGAGGTTTAGGTTGGATATTAGGAAAAACGTTTTCACTGGGAGGGTGGTGAAGCACTGGAATGAGTTACCTAGGGAGGTGGTGGAATCTCCATCCTTAGAGGTTTTTAAGGTCAGGCTTGACAAAGCCCTGGCTGGGATGATTTAGTTGGGGATTGGCCCTGCTTTGAGCAGGGGGTTGGACTAGATGACCTCCTGAGGTTTCTTCCAATCCTAATCTTCTATGATTCTATGACTCCCCTGCAGCCACTCTAGCCTGCTTGGAGGACCTCTCCACTGCTCCTTACCTGATATGAGTGTGGCAGAAGCCTGAGGCCTCCAGCAAGGGGCCTCTGGGCCTCGTCCACCCCATCAGATTCATTTTTCAAGCATGATATTTCCCAAGTGTTTCAGGGCAGCCTACTAAGGAAATGTCCTGAATTTGACATAGTTTTAAAAGATGTGAAATTCCAGTTTAAGGCTAAAAGAAGCATGCCCTTCACTTTTATGAAAATTTAAATATAATGCTAACCTATTATTATTTGTATTACACTAATCTCTAGACGCCCCGACAGAGATCAGGGCCACATTGTGCTAGCTGCTGTACAAATATATAGTGAAATGAGCAAGACAAGAAAAGGGTGGGAGAAAGAAGAGTTTGAACCTCATTGTGAAGGAACTGAGGCACAGAGATTAAGACACTTATCCAAGATAACACAGTAAGTCTATGTCAGAGCCAGGTATTTAGCCCAGGACTCTTGGGTCCCCAGTCCAGTGCTTCCCAATTTGAGTATTGTGTTTTGTTTTTGCTGATTTTTCTGGCATTTGGTAATTTTACAGATGAGTCTAATCTCATGGCCATAAATAGGGATTAGATGTCTTACGTTTTAAGTGGGGTTGTTGATTGATTGCAGTTAACTCACACAGTTAACTCAAAAAAATTAATCACGATTTAAAAATAATTGAGACTAATCACAGTTTTAATTGCACTGTGAAACAATAGAATACCAATTGAACTTTATTAAATATTTCTGGATGTTTTTTCTACATTTTCAAATATATTGATTTCAATTACAACACATAATACAAAGTATATACTGCTCACTTTATATTATTATTGATTTCAAATTTTTGCACTGTAAAAATGATAAACAAAATAAATAGTATTTTTCATCAATTTACCTCATACGAGTACTGTAGTGCAATTTCTTTATCATGAAAATGCAATTTACAAATGTAGATTTTTTTTGTTACATAACTGCACTCAAAAACAAAACAATGCAAAACTTTAGCACCTACAAGTCCGCTCAGTCCTACTTCTTGTTCAGCCAATTGCTAAGACAAACAAGTCCGTTTACATTTACAGGAGATAATACTGCCCACTTCTTATTTACAGTGTCACCAGAAAGTGAGAACAGGCATTCACATGGCACTGTTGTAGCCAGTGTTGCAAGATATTTACATGCCAGATATGCTAAACATTCGTATGCCCCTTCATGCTTCAGCCACCATTACAGAGGGTTTTCTTCCATGCTGATGACGCTCGTTAAAAAAATTAATGTGTTAATTCAATTTGTGACTGAACTCCTTGTGGGAGAATTGTATGTCTCCGACTCAGTTTTACCTGCATTTTGCCATATATTTCATGTTACAGCAGTCTTGGATGATTACTCAGCACATGTTCATTTTAAGAAAACATTCATTGCAGATTTGACAAAATGCAAAGATGGTACCAATGTGAGATTTCTAAAGATAGCTATAGCACTTGACCCAAGGTTTAAGACTCTGAAGTGCCTTCCAAAATCTGAGAGAGATGAGATGTGGAGCATACTTTCAGAAGGAGAAACACTCCAATGCACCGGTTCATTCACCTGCACGTCCACCAATGTAATATATGCCATCATATGCCAGCAATGCCCCTCTGCTATGTACATCGGCCAAACTGGACAGTCTCTAAGGAAAAGGATAAATGGACACAAATCAGATATTAGGAATGGCAATATACAAAAACCTGTAGGAGAACACTTCAACCTCCCTGGCCACACAATAGCAGATTTTAAGGTGGCCATCCTGCAGCAAAAAAACTTCAGGACCAGACTTCAAAGAGAAACTGCTGAACTCCAGTTCATCTGCAAATTTGACACCATCAGCTCAGGATTAAACAAAGACTGTGAATGGCTTGCCAATTACAGAACCAGTTTCTCCTCCCTTGGTTTTCACACCTCAACTGCTAGAACAGGGCCTCATCCTCGTTATCTCTAGCTTGCTTCTTGCTTGCATATTTAAACCTGCCCCTGGAAATTTCCACCACTTGCATCCGAAGAAGTGGGTATTCACCCACGAAAGCTCATGCTGCAAAACGTCTGTTAGTCTATAAGGTGCCACAGGATTCTTTGTTGCTGCTACTCCAATGCAGAAACTACAGAACCCAAACCACACAAAAAAGAAAATCAACCTTCTGCTGGTGGAATCTGACTCAGATTATGAAAATGAACATGCGTCGGTCCACATTGCTTTGGATTGTTATCAAGCAGAACAGGTCATCACCATGAATGCATGTCCTCTGGAATGGTGGATGAAGCATGAAGGGACACATGAATCTTTAGTGCATCTGGCATGTAAATACCTTGTGACACCGGCTACAACAGTGCCATGTGAATGCCTGTTTGAACTTTCTGGTAACATTGTGAGCAAGAAGCAAGCAGCATTATCTCCTGAAAATGTTAACAGACGTGTTTGTCTGAGTGACTGGCTAAACAAGAAATAGGACTGAGTGGACTTGTAGGCTGTAAAGTTTTACATTGTTTTACTTTTGAATGCAGTAATTTTTTGTACATAATTCTACATTTGTAAATTTAACTTTAATGATAAAGAAATTGCACTACAGTACTTGTATGAGGTAAAATGAAAAATACTATTTCTTTTGTTTTTATAGTGCAAATATTTGTAATAAAAAATAAATATAACGTGAGCACTGCACACTTTGTATCATGTGTTGTAATTGAAATCAACATATTTGAAAATGTAGAAAACATCCACAAATATTTAAATAAATGGTATTCTATTATTCTTTAACAGTGCAATTAATCACTACTAATTTTTTTAATCGCTTGGCAGCCCTAATTTTAATTTACAGTGATATCTCCAAGTTCCTTAACATTGCCATGAGGTGAAATTTACTTACATTCTGTGTGTATTTTGGGGCAGATGCTCAATTGGTGTAATTAGTCACAATAAGTAGCTATGACAATTTGCACCAGCTGAGGTTCTACCTCCTTATTTTAGCAACACATATTCCAAAGTAATCCTGCAGAAAACTCCTTCTTGATTCCATTAACAGCACTTCCTATATTCTTACCAACTATGGTAATAATCTGGAAAACAGCTTTTGCAGCTGAAAATTCATGAGATGCATAGAAAGGCATAAATTAAGATTACTTGAACCAAACAAGAAATAATATGGAGTTGTTCCACACATCAAAAAAGAGTGTTTTTCTTTAATAGAATGAGTTAAAAACTTCAACAAGTGCAAAATAAAATGTTATAGTGATCAAGCCTTCAGGCCTATGGAAAAAAAAACCAAAAACACTTAGGACTAAAAATAGCTTCCTATGAGGTTTGTTATTAGTGTATTAACAGGTTTTCAAAAGCCTTACATAGGTTCATATTTAAATACATCAAACTGACTTAAGGAGTAAATGGCTGCCCCTGCAGGCATGCAAAGCCTACCGAGATTCAGCATAACAGGTATGGTTTCGCTGCATGGATGTCGCAGGATAGAGGATGCTAAGAACAGAGTTTGTTTAAAAGTATATAAAAAAAACAGGGACAGAGTATCCTAATCTGCACTCATCTGAATGTAAAGATAAAATTTTGAGCTCCACTTGGTTTGAAACTTGGGCCATTTCCTATTTTTTTCAGATCCAATTGGGTTAATTCTTGGGCTATTTTCTATTTTTTTCAGGAGTGATTCACCCATCCATTTTATATATTCAGGACTGAAGGGGAAATCTGAACTGTGTACAGTGGTCAATTTTGTAAAGGAGCTTCACTTTACTGTTTGCTATATATGATGAATAAGTCCTTTCATGCTTTAAAAATATGTGGCTGGAGGCCTCTGTTGCAAAGCTGGAGGGAAGCAGGAAGTTTGGAGAGGATAATGTTGCAGCAATCATTTCAGCTTCAGAAAGGCCTATACAAAAAAAATATAACCTTTAGTAAAGCAATTTAAAAAAATTTAAAAAGGTGTGGGAGGGATGATTCAAGTGTAGCCTGGCCCACTGGGAGGCAGAGAGAGATTGGGAGATGACATAGAACAGTGTCTCATAGATTTATGAAGACAGCACAGAGAACAGAGATAATTGGGATGAAGAATAAAGCCTAGTAGAATTATTCCCATTTACATGAACACCTGCACTATTTTCTGAGATAAGGGCTTAACTGTAACTTGGCCAAGGCAATACTTCAGACAAAAAGGGTGTCAAGGCTGATACCCCACTCTGGCACTTCAAGTGGAGAAGGTGGGAGCCCGCAAGGATTCTAAAAATTAATACGGGCCACTCCAGGCTTGTATTAAACTCCCAAGAGTACAGTTTCTCTCTGACCTTGGAAGGGTAGATGCTGCCACCACCCAAATGCAAAAAAACCCTTTGAAACTAGAAAGGCACACTTGAGAATTCCTTCCTGTGGGGAACCCTCAAGCCCTTTCACCACCTCCGCCCCCTCCGGGGAAGAGTTGAAAAAGAAAAACAAAGGAAATCAGCTGTTGCTACCAGCTAATTTAACAACATGCACAAACCTCTTCGGACACCAAAAATCCAATCCTGTTCTTAAAACGGTAAATTTTATTAAAAACAAAAAGAAAGAAAATACATCTGGAACTTAGGCTTTTGCTAGATTTAAAAAACCCACTTACAAAATTTAAATATCAAGAATAACCTTCTTGAGGTCCATCTTAAAGGTTACAAGCAAAACAAAAAGCATTTGGGGTTAACACAGGGGCATCCACAAGCCTTACAAAATAAAAGAAATAAACCTAATTACATCTTTCTAGGCATTTCTGATCTACTTACATATCTGGGTTTCCAAATAAGCAATCTCTAGGTACGATCTGATGGTTTTTCATATCCGGCTTAAGCTTCTCACGGCATAACTGCTCCCGGTTCCCCTCTTTCCCAGAGAACCACAACACACAGACAAAGGGAAGTTTTTTTCACAATTTTAAAAAGTTCCAGCCTTCCCATTGGCTCTTTTGGTCAGGTGCCCACTCCCTTTCCTTTACCTGGAAACTTTTTTAACCCTTTACAGGTAAAGCAAGTAGAGAACAGCTACTAAGAGGAATTTTATAGCTAACTGGCTGTCTGGGTGTCCATAAAATGGAGCTACCCCTTCATTTATCACAAAAATATTGTAAAATATACCTGGCTATTATATTAAAAGATATGTGGGGTTTTTGTTTAGGTTTTGGTGGTGTGGGGGTTGGTGCTAAGAGAAAGATGCTGAGGGGCAAAAGGAGATAGAGTGCTGGGTTTGAAGACTGTGGAAGAATAGGAAGTGTTATATGAGGATCTGGGGGGAAGAGCAGGGGATCCAGCCACATGAATTTCATTGTAGGATTGTGGCCTTCATGATAAATGAACTGGAAAGGGTGGACATTAGGTTTCGTTCAAATGCTAATTTTAAAAATAACCAGTTTATCTAATAAAAGCAGCAAAGAGTCTTGTGGCACTTTATAGACTAACAGACGTTTTGGAGCATGAGCTTTCGTGGGTGAATACCCACTTCATCAGATGCACGAAGTGGGTATTCACCCACGAAAGCTCATGCTCCAAAACATCTGTTAGTCTATAAGGTGCCACAGGACTCTTTGCTGCTTTTACAGATCCAGACTAACGCGGCTACCCCTCTGATACAGTTCATCTAAATGTCATGAGTCTACTAAATTTAGTTGGAGACTGGTCTTGTTTAAATGTTCTATACTTCCTGCTTCTAATGAGCCTGGAAATACGAGAAGGGCTGCCCTCATGGTATTTTGACACTTCCAGTCCTGATTTTAAAAAAAAAGAGTGCAAAAGGTAGCAGAAATTGAAACATAGTGGAGGGAGAGAACCTTCAAAGAAATTTAGTTTGGAATCCATCTGTTCTACAAATGGAAAAAGATTCTGAGTAGGATGGACATTTAATTTTTCTCAGTCACTTCACCTATCCCTGTACAACTACATATCCTCATGAATGTTAATTTTAGATACTCATATTTATATTTTTTCAATAAGAGAGCACTACTCACTGTAGCGTGAAGTTTGTCATTCTACTGATCTCAGTGTATTTTATATGATGTGAAGCCTGGTGATCCCTTCAGAAGGATGCTCTGTTCTGTAGTAACATCATGGTCTTGTGTTTGTGTAAAAGTCTAGTGAAGTGTAAGACAATCTCTCTGATGATTTGCTATGAGCAGAAATTGTTTATCTTCAAGAACCAGTACATTGACTTGGTACTGTGCAATGTTTTTAAGTGTCAAAGTTTGGGCCATAGTTTATCAGAAGCCTTCCTGAAGAAGGAGAGACCCGCCATGCCTATGGGAAAGTTCATTTGTGTTCATTTCTTTGTCTGTCGCCAGCTCTGGAAAAGGTGGGCTCTCCGGGGTTCAGTCTCTTACCATGGGATTGGTGTGGCAGAACACCTGGAGGCACAAACTAACAGCTGGGTGAATGCAAAGGGCCTGTCCTAGAGGAGAAAGCTGGTGACAGTATCTCTCAAATCTATTGTCTTTGCCATTTTAAATAATAAAAATCTTCTATTAACTCCAGCACGTCTAACAGTAATATAACTTCTGGTCCATATTCTACACCCTTATCTTACAATACTCCCCCTAGGTGAAATCCTGATGCCACTGAAGTCAATGGGAGTATAGCCTTGGAGATGGAGTCCCACTGAAAACACTGAGACAAGTGTTTTCAGTATCAATTAGAGTATTGGCAACTGACCCTCCGACATTTCAGAAGTCAAGTAAAATTGGATTTGTGCACAACCCTTATCACCCTCACCCTCTTGTAATTAGCTTAGTGCTGGAGCCTACAAACTTATGGAGTAAATAATACTAGACAGAAAAAATTAAAAATTAATAGGAAAATGTACATGGTTTTAATTTTATTTGCCATCTTGTATTTTTAGTCCCACACTTGATATTTGGAATCAGAGCACCACCTAGTGGCCACTAGTGGATTTGTTTGTAACGTGAATAACCTAGACAATTCTTCTTTTGGCCTTTTCTCCCTCCCTCCTCTACCTTTCTGCAGCCAACAGTTTTGATGTTTGTGTATTGGAATATTTATGAAATTTTACATATAAATATCTATGAAGGCCAAAGAGTTTCAAATTTCTACCCACATGGGATCAAATCTGAGTATACTTATTGAAGCAAATAGTCTTATTTAAAGGAATGGAAATACATTTGTGAATGATTGCTGGATTTGTCCTAAGGAACACATAGGAGCCATTCCTGCACAGATGGGCTGCGGAAACCCCACTAAGCCCTCTTGAAGTCAGTGGAGCTCTGCATAGGCCGAGCACGCTGCCCAAATGAGATGCAATGCATGATTCATAGAATCATAGACTTTAAGGTCAGAAGAGACCTTTATGATCATCTAGTCTGACCTCCTGCTGGAGGTATATGTGTTCACCTACACAGAGGGAAAGGGAAACAGGTATAGGGCCTGATCTAAAGCCTATTGAAATCAATAGAAAGCACAAGTGGGCTTTGGAATGGATCTATATAACAAAAACTTTACACATATTGCATCTCTTTTTTTAAAATAAGGTATCAAATAATTGCAAACCAGATACAAACACTGATAATCACCCTTCTGCAGGGTAATGAATTATTATAAAGTTAACAATACAAGATGCAGTGTTACTGCATTTAAATATAGGATGGGGACTAAGATGAAGAGGGAGGAGGCAAAATATGCCCATAACACAAAAATATGTAGGTTATTCAAGACAAGAGAAGACTGGGGGAACTCCAGAAGGATCTAACAAAGCTAAATGAATTGGCAGCAGAATGATGACGGCTGAAATTCAGTGTTGACAAGTGTAAGGTAATGCACATTGGAAAGAATACGCCCTGCTGTGTTCTAATGTAACTGGGAGATGACTTTACCTTTGTATCTGGCATGGTTGAGAATGAACTACTGCATCCATTTCTGGAGTCCAGCTTTTTAAAAAGTTGTTGAAAAATTGGAGAGGGTGCAGAAAAGAGCCACAAAAATTACTTCAGAGCTGGAAAAATGCCTTACAGTGAGAGACTTCAGGAGCTCAATCTATTTAGCTTATCAAAAAAGACCCAGAGGCATCTTGATCATGGTTTAGAAGAACTTTCATGGGGAGAAAATACCCGGTACTAAAGGGTTCTTTAATCTAGAAGAGAAAGACATAGCAAGAACCAGTCGCTGGAAGTTAAAGCCAGTCAAATTCAGATTACAAGTAAAGCACATTATTTT
Organism: Mauremys reevesii; assembly: GCF_016161935.1. Classification (NCBI taxonomy): domain Eukaryota; kingdom Metazoa; phylum Chordata; order Testudines; family Geoemydidae; genus Mauremys; species Mauremys reevesii. The sequence continues at coordinate 284,525,478 of NC_052623.1, forward strand.
TTTAACAGTGAGGCTGATTAACAATTGGAACAAACTACCAAGGGAAGTGGTGGATTCTCCATCTCTTGAAGTCTTCAAATCAAGACTGGGTGCCTTTTATGGAGGTATGCTTTAGTCATGTTAAAATTATATGGACTGTGATATACAGGAAGTCAGAACAGATGAACTAAAGTCCTTCTGCCCTTAAAATCTCTGAATCTCTGAACAGTAACCACTAAATAAATCCATAGGACTCACTCATTTGAAATACTATGGGCTGTTCTGATCACCATATTCAGAGATAGACAATGAAAATAATATGAGGCTTGAAAAGATGTTTGTATAACCAGAGATTGAAGCAACTGGCTGTTTAGTTCAGAGAGGAAATGGATGTGGTGTCACAGTAGCTACTGAAATCTGTGACATTTGGTAACTGTGACCCAAGTTATGTGAATGGGAGCAGAAAATAAAGAGCAGTCTCTTACTAGCCCTTCTGGTAAGATGGAGGATGGCAAGGTGTATCCCACTTTTATTACACAGTGCCAGAAGAAAACTGAATCTGGTAAAAACAGATGAAATAAAACCACCTTCTTCACAGTCTGCTTAATATTTTTCCAACCAAACAGCTTCATTAGAAACTGCTAGTTTGTCAAACCTGAAAGTTCTTGTGAAAGTGAGTTGTGTTCAGTGACCTTGCATTGAATCATAGGCAGGGTTCCATCAAAAAACAGTTGATCTGGCAGGTTGATGGGGAACCCAGGCTTCTAGGGACCATGGCTCTGGGGCAGCCCTGTCAGGCTAGGCTTCTAAGGTTTCCAGGCTTCCTTCCATGGACCTGGGAGCTGGCAGTCCTGGAAGCCCTGCCTCTAGCTGGGACTCCAACCCTGGCTCTTTAGCAGGTAGCCTGGAAGCGCTGAGAATCCCAGCTGCCGCCAGGGTAGGACAGGCGCCCAGGTCTGTGGCTGCAGGTCACACTCTCCATGTGGACTGCCTGTGCTGGGGACCCCAGAGCTTCCACACTTCTGGGCCAGCTGGATCCTCAGGGATGCCCATTCATTGGAATGAAACCAAAGTTCAAAATATCCCACTTTCTCACAAATCAGAAATTCCAAGTTTCACCAGTTGTAGGGAAATCTGACAGAGAACAGGAGCAATTGATTGCAGCACTTGCAAATTTTCCTTATAGTAATCTGTATTGTAATAGAATATGAGTGTGTAAAATTGTTGCCAGTGCTCTGTGTGGCCCAGATGCTTTGGAGTCTACAATATATTCCAGTGTCATCAGGTAGGGGACAGACCAAGACCATTCAAAAGTTTTAAGAATAATGTGAATCATGGAAGAATGTCACTTTACAAGAAGCCAGCTGCCAGCTGGGGACAGTTGAGCATTAGTTTACAGAGCTATGTAATATTGCGAAGTCATGTTAATTTGAAGTGTTAACAGAGGGACTAACTAGAGAACAAATTATTTGTGATATAACTGGTAAAAGTGTAGCTATTTACCTCTTATAAGAGAAAAAAGGGGTGACAATGATACAGAAAAACAACATATTTCAAACTGAGAAAAATTAACATTTATTACATAGCACATAATTAACCTGTGGAACTCCTTGCCACATGATAGAACTGAGACAAAGAACTGTCCACAAAGCTAACTCCGGGATTAAAAATAGTACTGAGCCATCCTGCATGTTTATCCTGACAGTTATAAATATGATAGTTAATGGCAAGAAATCCACCTATTAGTAGTCCATGTTTAAATAGTACAGTGTGCTTAGCAATTTCTGCTGAACTTTCCACATCATGTAGCCTTGTTCAACCCAGACAAAACAGATCAGGTTAAGTGAGGGGTAAGCAGATAGGCTGCGCCTGGGGATGAATCAGGGCTTGAAAGGTTGATTGAAGATAGAACCCAGCTGAGAAGAAATAGGCTGCGCTGGTATAAAGCCAGGAAATTAGCAGCTGAAAGGTGCTACAAGGGAAGTAGTCTGAAATCACTCCCTGAGAGAATGGAGGTGGGTTTGGGGATACAACATTAGTTAGTCTGCCATCATGCCTTTGGAGGAAGGAGTTTGAGCCGGTAAAGCCGGAGAGGGAGAAGGCCAAAGGATAAGAGCAGAGAAGGAGGAAGGAGCCCAGGGGAACAGCAACAGGGTCTGACTGCAAACAGACCATAGTTGCTGCACACAGGGTCCCTGTAGTGGAACCTGGAACAGTGAGAGGACCCTGGTTCCTTTATCAGCCACTGGGAAGTACCACAGACTGGGTAATGGAACAAAAGACTGCTTGAGACAGCTGATTCATTGGGACTGTGCTACACTGGAAGGGGAGGACCGTAAAGTGAGGTGCCAGAGGGATGAGCCATGAAGAGGGAGCATCCTGAGTCCCAGAGAGAGATACAGGGGCCCCAGTGTGAGAAGGGGATATGAGACCTGAGTGGAGCTAACTGCAAGATCCAGCCACAAGGAGAAGCCCCAGCGGTGAGTGTACCCTGTGACATGGCCTCACAATTTCAATCCTACGTTCCTTGTGTGCATACAAATGAAAGTTTGGGTTAACAGAGCATGAAGGATTTGGACCGGTATGAGATCATAGCCTGTTTTATTTATACACTTACAATATTCTAACTCTCTACAGTAAACATTAAATTTTACTTAAATTTACAATTTACTTAAGTAACAAATGAAAAAATATTTATTTGGGCTTTCCAGATTTAGAGACTGAGAATCTAACACAGAGATGGCTATGACTTAAAAACCTAGCTTGGTACTGCTAAACTTTGGGGGCCTAGAAGGGGTAGTTCAGGATCTGAATCAGGATCCAGAACCAAATTTCCCAACTTTGTATTTCTATAATGAACAGAATCCAGATCCAAGCATCAGCGGCGGCTCCAGGCATCAGCAATACAAGCATGTGTCAGGCCTGGTCTACACTAGGACTTTAAGTCGAATTTAGCAGCGTTAATTCGAACTAACCGCTCAACCGTCCACACCAGGAAGCCATTTAATTCGAACTAGAGGGCTCTTTAGTTCGAATTTGGTACTCCACCCCGACAGGTGGAGTAGCGCTAAATTCGACATGGCTAGCTCGAATTAGGCTAGGTGTGGATGCTAATCGAACTTAGTAGTTCCGGGAGCTATCCCACACTGCACCACTCCGTTGACGCTCTGGACAGCAGTCCGAGCTTGGATGCTCTGACCAGCCACACAGGAAACGACCCGGGAAAATTTAAATTCCTTTTCCTGTCTGGGCACTTTGAATCTGACGTCCTGGTTGGACATCGGGGCGAGCTCCGCAGCACCTGCAACGATGCAGAGCTCTCCAGCAGAGGAGTCCGGGCAATCCAAGAATAGAAAGAGGTCCCCATCATGGACTGACTGGGAAGTCATGGATCTGATCGCTGTGTGGGGCGAGGAGTCTGTGCTCTCGGAGCTGCGCTCCAACAAGCGGAATGCAAAGACCTTCGAGAAGGTCTCCAAAGCCATGATAGACAAAGGATACAGCCGGGATGCGATGCAGTGCCGCGTGAAAGTCAAGGACCTGAGACAAGGTTATCAAAAAGTCAGAGCGGCAAACGGACGCTCCGGAGCACAGCCCCAGACATGCCGCTTCTACGAGGCACTGCATGCCATTCTCGGTGGGTCTGCCACCACTGCCCCACCAGTGACCGTGGACTCTGAGGATGGCATAGTGTACCTGGACAGTTCCTCGGCGATGTTCACCGATGGGGAAGATGAGGAAGGGTTTGTGGAGGACGGCGCAGGCGACAGCGAACACAATACCGCTTGCCCTGACAGCCAGGATCTCTTCATCACCCTCACAGAGATCCCCTACCAACCGTCCCCGCCCGTTAACCCGGACTCAGAATCAGGGGAAGGATCAGGCGGTAAGTGCTGTAAACATGGAAACATTTTTTTTTAAAAACAGGTATAGAAAAAATAGAAATACTATATAAAAAATTTTCAATGTCAAACTATATAAAAAGTCGGTCCACATATATAGGGATTGAACAATAATCCTCTTCGGACAGTTCAACAAAGCTCTCAGAGAGCTGCTCGAAAAGCCTCCGCAGGAGGTTCCTGGGGAGAGGTGCCTTATTTGGTGCTCCGTGGAAGCACACTCTTCCACGCCAGGCCATCCTAATGTAAAGGGGAATCATCGCCTCCACAAGCATGGCAGCATATGGTCCTGGTCTGTGCAGGGCTTCTCTTAGTATCCGCTCTCTCTGTCTCCGAGTGACCCGCCTCAGGGTAATGTCGTTCTGGAAGTGCTGCATCTAATTAGGGCAATTAGTGTACTGTTACTATTGTGAATGGTAGACTTTTACTTTGCATAAGAATGACCCTCGCTTAACAGCCACGTGTTGGAGGCCAAAGAGGAAAAGCATATAGTGATCTTTCCCGTGCACTGCCGGGAGGGGCTGGAAAAGGCTCAGACTTTATGCTTTCCAGATTGCCTTTAGCGGGAGGGCACAGCTATCCATTAACTGTTAAGCAGACTCTACTGTAAGGCTTACCAGGACTGGCTGCTAGACGGATTCAGCTGTCCCTCCCCGCTTGGCATCTGTCCTGTGCAAGACCGCAACCACTGAAAGCGTATTCCGAAATCTCGAACTTGTCCTGAGATCTCGTGAGACTAGGTGCCCTGTATGGTCTTGTTCACAGAAACTGACTAGACTGTGTTCACTGTTCGCAAACATGTATCTGTTCAAGGAAATCACTTACTTTTTCCCATCACACAGCTTCGGCTCTTTCCCGGACTGCCCCATCATCCACCTCGCAGAGGCTGGCTAACATTAGGCGGCGAAAAAAAAAGACTAGGGACGAGATGTTCGCAGAACGGATGGCCTGCTCCAGAGCCGAGGCGGCCGAGCAGAGCCAGTGGAGGGAGACCCTATGTCAGCAGCATCGCACACACATCGAACGGGAGAATAGGTGGCGGCAGGAAGACCAGCAGGCGACTCAAACGCTGCTTGGGCTAATGAGGGAGCAAATGGACACGCTCTGGCACCTTGTAGATGTTCTGCAGGACCGCAGGCAGGAGGAGAGAGCCCCCCTGCACTGTATCTGCAACCGCCCTCCAACGCCAAGAAGTCCTGTCCCCCCCTCACCCAAAATTACAAGAAGGAGGGGCGGTAGGGGCCGTGAGAACTGTCACTGCACCACAGCAGAGCGCTAATGTACCAGACACCTCTCACGCTATAAATTTGTAGAAGCGCTTCCCTTACAGGATCACCCAGTCCCAAATCCAAGTTTCATCCCCCCACTGTGTAGTAGATTATTAAAAGCGGTTTGCTGTTATTCCCTGTTTCCTTCACGTTTTTCGTGTAAGAAGACTTTGTGTGTAGGGGGGGAGGGGATTTTTAATTGCACTGGATAGCCTACATTACCAGGGTACAGACTTGGGGGCAGGGTCAACTGCAGGGCACACACAGACTGCAGTCACTAGGCACCAGGGTCAGTCTGTGTGGTGTATGCTGCCCCGGTTCATTCGGTGATGTGTACGCTTGTCCAGGGTCCTAGCGCCTGCCATCCCCGAATGTTAAGGCAGGCTGCCCTTACCATGCACTTTCACTGTAGCCACGAGCCTCTCCGCTGCCCTGAGCCCAAACAAGAGCCCTCATCCACGGACAGATACTCACCCTTCCCCCACACCCCTCACCCCTTCCTACGCCCAAACCCACAGCCCACAGCCGTCATCCAAACCCCTATCCAAAGACGGCACCCCTTGCCCCTTCCTGAAAACCCACCCCTTCCTGCAAACCCACCCCTTCATGCACAAACACCTGCAACCGTCCCCCACCCCAGAGACCTATGTAGGAGCAGGAGGCTGTCATTCCTCTATTGTACAAGCGGTCTGTACATCAGTGCACACCGTACCCAGCACAGTATGCGTCCATGTTTCAACTCCTGAACAGAAATGCAAAGTAAAAGAAAGATTTATTAACAATTACTGTTCCGTTTAATTTGTTTTAAACCGTGTTTTGGAAGTGGGGGAAACTTGGAGAACGGGGTATGTAACCGCAGATCTCACTCAACACATAGAGACACAGGCCCAGGATCAGCTTCTCTTAAAATCAAGTGGAGAGTCATAGGTTACCCTGCTCTCCGAGGAAACTTGCTTTCAAAGCCTCCTGGATACACAGCGCTTCCCGCTGGGATATTCTTTCGGCACGGGTGTCTGGCTGAGCGTAAACAGCAGCCAGGCGATTTGCCTCAACCTCCCATCCGGCCAAAAAGGTCTCGCCCTTGCTCTCACAGACATTGTGGAGCACACAGCAAGCAGCAATAACTACGGGGATATTCTTTTCACTGATGTCCGAGCGAGTCAGTAAGCTCTGCCACCTCCCCTTAAGACGTCCGAAAGCACACTCCACCACCATTCTGCACTTGCTCAGACGGTAGTTGAAGAGTTCCTTCTCACTGTCCAAGGCGCCTGTATAGGGCTTCATGAGCCAGGGCATTAGCGGGTAGGCTGGGTCCCCGAGGATCACTGTAGGCATCTGCACATCCCCAACCGTTATTTTGTGGTCCGGGAAGAAAGTTCCTGCCTGGAGGCGTCTAAACAGACCAGAGTTCCTGAACACACGCGCATCATGAACCTTGCCCGCCCACCCGATGAAGATGTTGGTAAAACGTCCCCTATGGTCCACCAGTGCTTGCAGCACCATTGAAAAGTAGCCCTTTCAGTTAATATACTGGCTGGCCTGGTGGGCTGGTGCCAGGATAGGGATGTGAGTCCCATCTATAGCCCCACCGCAGTTTGGGAATCCCATCGCGGCGAAGCCATCTATGACGACCTGGACGTTTCCGAGAGTCACTACCTTTGAGAGAAGTTGCTCAACGATTACATGGGCTACTTGAATCACAGCAACCCCCACATAGATTTGCCCACTCCAAAGTGGTTCGCTACTGACCGGTAGCTGTCTGGCGTTGCAAGTTTTCAGAGAGCTATGGCCACTCGCTTCTGCACACTCAGGGCTGCTCGCATCCGGGTGTCCTGGCGCTTCAGGGCAGGGGACAGCAAGTCACACAGTTCAAGGAAAGTGCCCTTACGCATCCTGAAGTTTCGCAGCCACTCTGTTTCATCCCAGACCTGCAGCACTATGCGGTCCCACCAGTCCGTGCTTGTTTCCCGGGCCCAGAATCGCCGTTCCACACCATGAACTTGACCCATTGCCACCATGATCTCCACTGCGCGGCGTACCCTGCTTTGTGAGAGGTCTGCGCCACTCTCCTCACCGCGCTGCCGGAGCCTCCTCGCCCGATTTCTCAGCAGCTGACTGTTGCAGAGGTGGACGATAAGGTGCGAGGAGTTGACAACGGCCATAAGTGCAGCGATGATCGCAGCGGGCTCCATGCTCGCAGTGCTGTGGCGTCCGCGCTGTAACCGACCAGAAAAGGGCGCGAACAGATTTCCCGCCGGCGCTTTCATGGAGGGAGGGCGTGATTGACGGTTCGATGATGACAGTTACCCAAAACCACCCTCGACACATTTTTTCCCCCAGCAGGCATTGGGAGCTCTACCCAGCATTCCAATGGGCAGCGGGGACTGCGGGAACTGTGGGATAGCTTCCCACAGTGCACCGCTTCGAAAGTCGACGCCGGCCCCATTAATGTGGACTCAGAAATTCGAATTAGTGTAATTACTGTGAATACACAAATTCGACTTCATAAGGTCGAATCCACAAATTCGACTTAAGTAGATTCGAAATAGTCTTGTAGTGTAGACAAGGCCTGAGGCTGCAATCCGCGGGGGGGCGCCCTGCTGGTCCCTGCGAGGGCGGCAGTCAGGCAGCCTTTGGCGGCATGCCTGTGAGAAGTCTGCCAGTCCCGCGGATTCGGTGGCAATTCGGTGGGTACACTGAAGCCGCAGGATCGGTGGACCTCCCACAGGCAAGCTGCCAAATCCACGGGACCAGGGACCTCCCACAGGCATGCCGCCGAAGGCAGCCTGACTGCCATGCTTGGGGTGGCAAAAAAGCTAGAGCTGCCCCTGCCAAGCATGCATACATTCTAGGTTCAGGTCTGAATTTTATATCTTGAACACATTCCTAGTTAAAAACATGAGAAAAAGAGTGTGTAACGAGTATTTACCCTGTATATGTGTGGGCAATTTCTCCTTGAATCCAAGCCTGGGCCATACTTCCCTGTTTCTGTATCAGGACAGCCTAGGGGATGCTCTAACTTGTTCAACTCTGGTAAGGTCCCTAAGGCAGTAACATAGCATAATGGAGCCCTGCCATGCTCTCACCATACTACTCCCACCACTACCAAGGCCCTTCTGTGATGCTAGCAGACCAGGTGCCAGCTGATGCCAAGGTTCCAGGGTTCACTAAATACTTACAAATGCATAACTGGAAACCAGTCTGGCTTGCCTGTATGTTAGTACTTTAGAGTTGTAAGAATGTGTTTGGTGTTTAGATCTTATGAATTGCCTGTAGGATGCTGCATTTATTAGTGGGTCTTATCTGTACCCCATGTAAAGCAATAGAAAATGTTTGTGATGTAAACCTCTAACTGTGTAATTCATCAAACAGAAGATAAGTCTTCTCTAATGCAAATGATGGCTTCCTACAGATGATGATGATAGGTCCTGCCCAACCAGAAGGCCTTTGAAACCATATGAACCATTGTGAAACATCAAAAGAACAAAGACTTTGTTAATTGTACGCTTCATCCCCTCCAGGCAGTGACAACCTGTGCATGAATTCATCCCATCAGCTTGGGCTCTGGGGAGAAAAGGATAAAAATCCTTGACAAAGAGAAACGAGGGTTCTTTTTTACTGCTTGGACTCTAAAGGGTAAGAATCACCAAGCATAAGCAAAAGACCCCCCTGGCTGTTTTGCCTGAATTAGCCCTAAAGGATATATGGAGTTTGTTTATGATAGAAGTTTCTATTATCTTTCGGAATCTAAAACTGTAACTCAATTGTGCATGTTTGTTTAGTTGCTTTAATCATGTAAATAATTCTCATTTTCTTTTCCTAGTTAATAAATCTTTAGTTAGTTTATTACAGTGTTGGCTACAAGCATTGTGTTTGAGAGATCTAGGGAATAAGCAACCTGGGGTGGGCGGAGGGATGGCTCAGTGGTTTGAGCATTGGCCTACTAAACCCAGGGTTGAGAGTCCAATCCTTTAGGGGGCCACTTAGAGATCTGGGGCAAAAATCTGTCTGGGGATTGGCCCTGCTTTGAGCAGGGGGTTGGACTAGATGACCTCCTGAGGTCCCTTCCAACCCTGATATTCTATGGCCTGGTCTACACTAGGATCTTAAATCGAATTTAGCAGCGTTAATTCGAACTAATCGCTCAACCGTCCACACCAGGAAGCCATTTAATTCGAACTAGGGGGCTCCTTAGTTCGAATTTGGTACTCCACCCCGACAGGTGGAGTAACGCTAAATTCGCACTTGCTAGCTCGAATTAGGCTAGGTGTGGATGCAAATCGAACTTAGTAGCTCCGGGAGCTATCCCACAGTGCACCACTCTGTTGACGCTCTGGACAGCAGTCCGAGCTTGGATGTTCTGAGCAGCCACACAGGAAATGACCCAGGAAAATTTGAAATCCTTTTCCTGTCTGGGCAGTTAGAATCTCATTTCTTGCTTTGACATCGGGGCGAGCTCCGCGGCACCTGCAACGATGCAGAGCTCTCCAGCAGAGGAGTCAGCCCAATGCAAGAATAGAAAGAGATCCCCAGCATGGACAGACCGGGAAGTCCAGGATCTGATCGCTGTGTGGGGCGAGGAGTCTGTGCTGTCGGAGCTGCGCTCTAACAAGCGTAATGCAAAGACCTTCGAGAAGGTCTCCCAAGCCATGACACAGAAAGGATACAGCCGGGATGCGATGCAGTGCCGCGTGAAAGTCAAGGACCTGAGGCAAGGCTATCAAAAAGTCAGAGCGGCAAACGGACGCTCCGGAGCACAGCCCCAGACATGCCGCTTCTACGAGGCACTGCATGCCATTCTCGGTGGGTCTGCCACCACTGTCCCACCAGTGACCGTGGACTCAGTGGATGGCATAGTGAACCAGGACAGTTCCTATTCGATGTTCGCTGATGGGGAAGACGACGAAGGGTCCGTGGAGGAAGGCGCAGGCGACAGCGAACACAATGCCGCTTTCCCTGACAGCCAGGATCTGTTCCTCACCCTCACAGAGATCCCCTACCAACCCTCACCGGCCGTGAACCCAGACTCAGAGTCAGGGGAAGGATCAGGCGGTAAGTCGTATAAACAAGAAAATATTTATTTGTTCGAAAACATGTATACCAAAAATAGAAATTCTATCTATAAATACTATATCTAAAAGTTTTTAAAGGGAAACTAAACGAACAGTAGGTCCACACAGATTGGGATGGAACAATAGTCCTCCATGGACAATTCCACAAATGCTTCAAACAGTTCCTCAAATACCCTCCGCAGGAGGTTTCGAGGAAGAGGTGCCTTATTTGGTCCTCCGGTGAAGCTCACTCTTCCACGCCACGACATCCTTAGATACAGGGGAACCATCGCCTCTACCAGCATGGCCGCGTAGGGTCCCGGTCGGTGAAGTGCTTCCCTTAACATCCTTTCTTTCTGCACTCGAGAGACACGCCTCAGGGTAATCTCGTTACTGAAGTGCTGCATCTAATTAGGGCAATTAGTGAATAGTTACTGTTCTTAATGGTTTACTTATACTTTGCATAACAAAGCCCCTCGCTTAGCAGCCACGTGCTGTAGGCCACAGAGGAAAAGCATACATTGATCTTTCCCCTGCAGTGTCGGGAGTGGCTGCAAAAGGGTCATAGTATCTGATTTCCAGATTGCCTTTAGCACGACGGCACAGCTATCCGTTAACTGATAAGCATAATGTACTGTAAGGCTTACCAGGACTCTCTGCTAGACGGATTCTGCTATCTCTCCCGACTTCTCCGCTCTCCTGTGCAATGGCGCAGCCAATCAGAGCGTAGGCCAAAATGTTGTGCTTCTCTGGAGACCACGTGACACTTGTTGTCCGGTACGGTCTTCTTCATAGAAATTGACTAGACGGTGTTCACTGTTCGCAAAAATGTATCTATACAAGGAAATCACTAACTTTCCCCATCACACAGCTTCGGCTCCTTCCCGGCTGCCCGGCATCCCCTCGCAGAGACTGGCAATGATTAGACGGCGAAAGAAGAAGACTAGGGACGACATGTTCGCTGAACTGATGGCCTGCTCCCGAGCAGAGGCTGCAGAGCAGAAACACTGGAGGGAGACCCTATGTGAGCAGCATCGCACACTCATGGAACGTGAGGATAGGTGGCGGCAGGAAGACCAGCAGACCACCCAAACGCTGCTTGGTCTCATGAAGGAACAAACGGACACGCTTCGTCACCTTGTTGATGTCCTGCAGGACCGCAGGCTGGAGGACAGGGCGCCCCTGCAGTGTCTCTGCAATCGCCCTCCCCAGCCAAGAAGTCCTGGCCCCCCCTCACCCAAAAGTACAAGACGGAGGGGTGGTAGAGGCCGTGAGAACTGTCACTGAACCAGAGCAGAGCGGCCGTGTACCCCGCACTTCTCACGTTAGAAATTTGTAGAAGTGCTTCCCTTATAGGCTCAGCCAGTCCCAAATCCAAGGTTCATCCCCCCACTGTTTATTAGATTAATAAAAGATGTTTGCTGTTAATCACTGTTTCCGTCATGTCTTTCCTGTCAGAGGATTTTTTGGTGTATGGGGTGGACAGGGGTTTCATACTTGCACGGTATAGCCTACAGTACCAGGGTACAGACTTGGGGAAAGGATCAACTGCGGGGCACACACACACTGCAGTCAGTAGGCACCAGGGTCATTTCGTAATGTGTATGCTTGTCCAGGGTCCTAGCGCCTGCCACGCCATTACTGTGAAGGCAGGCTGCCCTTACGATGCACTTGCAACGGATCCACGAGCCTATCCGCTGCCCTGAGCCCCAACAAGAGCCCTCATCCATGGACAGATAGTCACCCTTCTCCCACACCCATCACCCCTTCCCACGCAGAAACCCGCAGCCCACTGCCGTCATCCAAACCCCTATGCAAAGAAGGCACCACTCGCCCCTTCCTGCAAACCCTCCCCTTCATGCAGAACCACTTTCAGCCGTCCCCCACCCCAGAGACCTATGTAGGAGCAGGAGGATGTCAGTCCTCTATGGAGGAAGTGGTCTGTACGTCAGTGCACACCGTGCCCAGCACAGTATGCGTCCATGTCTCAACACCAGAACAGAAATGCAAAGTAAAAGAAAGATTTATTAATAATGAGTGTAACAATTAATTTGCTTAAAAACGTGCTTTGGAAGTGGGGGAAACTTGGAGAACGCGGCATGTAGCCGCAGATCGAAATCGACACAAACTGACACAGGCCCAGGGTCAGTTTCTCTTGAAAGCAAGTGGAGAGTCATAGGTTACCCTGATCTCCGAGGAAACTTGCTTTCAAAGCCTCCCGGATACAGAGCACTTCCCGCTGGGATATTCTCTCGGCACGGGTGTCTGGCTGAGCGTAAACTGCAGCCAGGCGATTTGCCTCAACCTCCCATCCGGACAAAAAGGCCTCGCCCTTGCTCTCACACAGATTGTGCAGCACACAGCATGCAGCAATAACTACGGGGATATTCTTTTCGCTGATGTCCGAGCGAGTCAGTAAGCTCTGCCATCTCCCCTTGAGACGTCCGAAAGCACACTCCACCACCATTCTGCACTTGCTCAGCCGGTAGTTGAAGAGTTCCTTCTCTCTGTCCAGGGCGCCTGTATAGGGCTTCATGAGCCAGGGCATTAGCGGGTAGGCTGGGTCCCCGAGGATCACTGTAGGCATCTGCACATCCCCAACCGTTATTTTGTGGTCCGGGAAGAAAGTACCTGCCTGGAGGAGTCTAAAGAGACCAGAGCTCCTGAACACACGCGCGTCATGAACCTTGCCCGCCCACCCGACGTTGATGTTGGTAAAACGTCCCCTATGGTCCACCAGTCCTTGCAGCACCATGGAAAAGTAGCCCTTTCGGTTAATGTACTCGCTGGCCTGGTGGGCTAGTGCCAGGATAGGGATGTGAGTCCCATCTATAGCCCCACCGCAGTTTGGAAATCCCATCGCGGCGAAGCCGTCTATGACAACCTGGACGTTTCCCAGGGTCACCACCTTTGAGAGCAGTTGCTCAACGATTGCGTGGGCTACTTGAATCACAGCAACCCCCACGGTAGATTTGCCCACGCCAAAGTGGTTCGCTACTGACCGGTAGCTGTCTGGCGTGGCAAGTTTCCAGAGGGCTATGGCCACTCGCTTCTGCACACTCAGGGCTGCTCGCATCCGGGTGTCCTGGCGCTTCAGGGCAGGGGACAGCAAGTCACACAGTTCAAGGAAAGTGCCCTTACGCATCCTGAAGTTTCGCAGCCACTCTGTGTCATCCCAGACCTGCAGCACTATGCGGTCCCACCAGTCTGTGCTTGTTTCCCGGGCCCAGAATCTCCGTTCCATACCATGAACTTGACCCATTGCCACCATGATCTCCACTGCCCGGCGTACCCTGCTTTGTGAGAGGTCTGCGCCACTCTCCTCAGCACGCTGCCGGAGCCTCCTCGCCCGATTTCTCAGCAGCTGACTGTTGCAGAGGTGGACGATAAGGTGTGAGGAGTTGACAACGGCCATAAGTGCAGCGATGATCGCAGCGGGCTCCATGCTCGCAGTGCTGTGTCGTCCGCGCTGTAACCGACCAGAAAAGTGCGCGAACAGATTTCCCGCCGGCGCTTTCAGGGAGGGAGGGCGTTTGTGAGTCACGGTTGAATGATGACAGTTACCGAAAACCACCCTCGACACATTTTTCCCCCAGCAGGCATTGCGAGCTCTACCCAGCATTCCAATGGGCAGCGGGGACTGCGGGAACTGTGGGATAGCTTCCCACAGTGCACCGCTTCCAAAGTCGACGCTGGCCCCGTGAATGTGGACTCAGAAATTCGAATTAGTGTATTTAGTATGGATACACAAATTCGACTTCATAAGGTCGAATCCACAAATTCGAACTAAGTTGATTCGAAATAGTCTTGTAGTGTAGACAAGGCCTATGACTGTTCCTTTGGGACTGGGAGTAACCTGAATATTGTGGGTATAAGGGACTGTCTATCACAGAAGGAGGCTTGCCTGCATGCAGGATAGACCAGAGTTCCCAAGGGGACTGTCTGTGACTCCATGGGAAGGCTGTTATAGTGTTCGTGGCATTCACACTTGCTACTGGGTTGGTGAAATCTAATTATAGAACATACAAGCAATTTGGGATTTATGTACCCCATGTAAAGCAATATTTCCTGACAGTCTGCCTTGAGGTTGGCACCCATATTCATAAGCCACTCCAGACAGCATGACACCTTCTTCCCCTGGTATGCTATCTACACTGGTGGGGAGGAGCAAGGTAGGGGAAGGGAGATCCTGACACAGAAATTTGATCTGATGGATTTATGTCAGTGGGGAGTTTCCCTCTGTCAGAGAAATTCTCCAGGGACCAGCTAAAGCTAGAGCTACCCCTTTGTCAGCAGCACAAAAGGAACAGAGTATAATAGCGAATCTAATTCTCTGCTGAATTCTTATAATTATAGAACTGTATCACTCCATATTTATAATCAGAGCTGGTGAAATATTTTCCAACACAACCATTTTTTTGGTTCAATTGAATTGAAACATTCTACAGAAACAGGACCACCTCATTGTAACTTACAGCAGAAACTAGGCAGGCAGGCAGACGTGCTGCCTGGTGTCTCTGCAGCCCACCTGGTGGACTGTCTGGCTCCCCAGCAGCCCATCAGGATTGTTCCACAGCTCCCTGGTATCCCCAGGCAGCCCGCTCCCTGTTCTGTCAGGCTTCCTGTTAGTCATCTCCCTGTTGCCAAATTGGTGGGTTGGCCGTTAGATGGCCTGTCTAGCCAGTGAGCCAAAGCCACCCCGGGAGCTGGGCAGCCAAGCTGCTGGGGATCCAGGGATGCTGGGGAGTATATTTTGTTTTGAAAAGAGAATGTTTTAGTGTTTCCAAAATGAAACATTATGGAATTTCCATTCCATGAAAATTTTTGTTTGTAACTTTTTTCCCCAATTTCTGAGGAGGGAAAACTGTTTATGAAACCTCAGTTTTTTCATCCAATAGAAACTCTGTTTCTCAGTCAGCTCTACTTGAAGTATCTAGGACAAACATTTTTTACCAAAAGATAACACCATATAAACGGTATATATTTTCTTTCATGGATTAATCATGTATATCTGCATATTTGGTTACTATAAATGGGTACAATTTCAGTATGGTACCTATGTGGACTTGTCTTCTCAATCTCTTGGACAATTATGGCAGAGTTATATGTAATACTTTTTTACTAGTTTACCATGATTATAGGACTATCAATCTGGTACTACAAAAACACAGATGCAGTCCTGCAGCCATGCCACAGTAGCACTATAGTATAGACACTACAGCAACATAAAGTTTTTGTTATTGTTATATTACATGCACCCCCTTGAGAGGCAGAAGCTAGGTTGACATACAAATTCTTCCCTTGACCTTGCTGCATCTACAGTGGGGGTGAGGTCAACCTAACTAGGTCAGGGTGTGAAATTTTTCACATCCCGGAGTGATGTAGCTAGGTCAACCTAAGTAGTAGGTGTAGACCAGGTCTAATCCTTTGAGAGAGAATGCATGATTTGATTTCTATCACACCCAAAAGACTAATATCATTTGTAGGGGTGTGGTTTGGTTTACAAGCAAAATCTTCAAAAACAACATACTCATCACCAAGTGACAAATTCTCTAACACCATCAGCACCAGTTATTCCTAGTGTCTAAGCTCCTACTTAACTTTAAACACCTCTTTAAGCCCCATTGAATTTGATTGCTTGAAGTGACTGGCTGAATAGCACTGGCATAAGTACATTGTTAAACTTACTGATGTGCTTAAGTGCTTTGCTGAAATGGGTCCTTAATGCCTATACAACATGATCAATGCAAGTAGAGTTGTACCTTCTTACATTAGCAGTACATTTCTCTTGATTTTGAGAGGCAGCAAACTGTTTCCTTGGGGACTTCATTTGTTGTTTCCTTTATTTCCACAAGATGATGCTATAACTCAAAAAATTATACAGATGCAGACTGATTACAGTTTTACCGTGTCCCTGCAAGGGGAGATCTTTGAATATGGTGACTTCAGTTTTAAGTGTGATACAACTGTTAATTACAATGTACTGCATATAAGAAATATACACATCCTTTTGAACTTATACATAGAAACATTCCAAAATCATTAATGTATATTGACCACCGTTTTCAATCCTGGATGCCTAAAGTTAGGCACTTACATCCATATTTAGGTACTGGGGCTTGATCTTGAAAGGTGCTGAGCACTCAGGCTTTGGTCCGGGAAAATGTTTAGTCATGTGCTTAACTTTGAAAAAATGCAGAGTGCAACTGACTTCAGTAGGACTACTTGTGCTGAAATGTAAGCATGTGCATAAATGCTTATGTGCTGCATTACACGGAGGCATAACCAAAATAACTAACCATTTTTTAACATGAGGCCAAGAGCCATTTGCAAGATGTGGATTTGAATCTGGATTCAGAATCTCAGGTGTGGGAACGCTGTTCATCTCTGGAATTTTGATTCAGGCCCTTCTCGAGCTGCAAATAAAGGGTCCAGGCGTGGGTTGAGGGAGTACAGAATGTGTGTCCATGCTGGTCTGATTGCATTCTTATTGTCTGGCTGATACCTCGACCCAGACCGCATGAACCTCATCCTCTCCTTAGATATGTCATCTTGCAACAAGTACAGAGTCTGCCATGGTATGTGCAATCTAAATAAAACTAAGAAATAGAGAGCAACACATCTGTTAGTAGATTTAGTCAGTAGCATAAAAGGCAAGGCTAGAAAGCCTGGAACTGTGTTCTATTAGTGATTTACAATACCTTGTAGCAGAGCTGTTGTCATTATATCTATATGCTATGTGTCTCCCATTTTTGTTTGAGCACAAAAACTCAAGTCAAGTTCCTCCAGGTGAGTCTTTGGACCAACTCACTGGCATACACACACTTGTATCCTCTCCTGCCTTTCCTTCCAGACAGTAGTATGCTGCAGGCGTTTATGCTGCAAATGAGCACCTAACTGGAAAGACTGATGCTTCAAAGCAGCACGTGCCAGCTTTTCTCCTTCAGAATATATTAGTAAAACTTACATATGCTGCATTTGAATTTGTCCAAGCCACTTAGTATCTTTCTAGACATGAGCCTTCATTATTAAATTCACATCTGGCAGAAACACTAAACGCAAGAGAAAAAAATTATAAATGGTCAGATGCTGTGCAAAGATAATTTCCTGTAGTTGCCTCAAAGGCGTCATTCCTCTTATGACTGAGTATTTTCCTCTTCAGGTCAATAAAAAAAACAGGTGCTGCATAATTACTCTGGAAAAAATCCACATAGCTGAAATGAATCTAGCATAAATAATGGAATGTGTCCACATCAGATCACCTGCAAACTATCTATTTCAGATTTGTGGGAATGTCATCTAGTGGTTAGAGCATGGGTCTGAATCAGGATTCCTAGTTTTTTCTTGAGGCTTGAGTCTGCCAAAACTGTATGTATATGATGTTGGGCAACTTACTTAACTTCTCCATTGTCCAATAGGGGATCTAGATCTCTCTCCTGGAGGGTGTGAGGATTGATTAAATAATGCCAGTAAAACACTTTCAGGTTATTGGATGAAATAAATGATGCAGTAATATATGGCCCTTATATTACAAATAAAAATGATGTTCTGCATAGGGCTGGTTTAATTGTTGTTTTGCAGAAAACGTGTTTCTGTAGAAAAATATTGTTAAGATGATGACACAATTTTGGGGGGTAATTCATTTTCATACTACTTTTTTTGTTGAATGAAATTTCAAAATTATGGGACCTCCTCCCCCCCCCCCATCCATTGGACAACACTTTGGGACAAGTTAAAGGGTGTAAGGTTATGCATGTGCATAAATCTTTGTAGGCTTGGGGACTGTATATTGAATTCTGAGGAGTATTCTGCATAGTTTTTAGTTTCACTATTCGAGTATACTTCCAATCTTTCCTCTTATTTTTTCAAGACAAAAGGTTTCAGTCCGACACGTGTAAATACAAAAGGCCTTAATCTCTCTGTGGCAATGCTATTTTCACAGAACACAGTTCCTTTAGCATAAGCACTGTATATAATCTTTTCTCCACTCCCTCCAAAATATGTTTTCCATAGTGCTTTATGTAAATAATCATCGCAGCTTTCTCTGGTTACAAGGTCACAAAAGGCATATAGTGTCTGGGATTTAGGATTCTTTTCTTTTGAACTCAAATAACTTTGACTGCACCATTAATATTACTGCTGAGTTTACTCCATAAATCAGAACTTCCTTTTTGATTTTTCAGAAATGTTTTCTATGCCTCAGTAATTTTCCCAACCAGGTGTTAGGAAAGAATTCCCCCTGTGGCAACTAGGAAATGTCCTTTACAGGACCAGCCCTGGACATGTAAGAAAGGCAAATACAACTTTAAACTTCCTCCATTCTTTGGTAGTTTGGCTTCACAGAGCAGGTATTCCCTTCTGGTGCACTCTGCCAAGATGCTGATTGCTAGCAATGCTGGCTCGATGAGCTTGTCTGTATGTGCCTCTGGTTAACCTGACTTTTTCACCAGCACTAGCTCAGTACAGAGATTCTCCTCTGTTCAGTGGGATGTAAACACCTGTGATCTAGGGTGGGCCAGGTTTCCAGGGTACAGCAGAAGGGAGAAGAGGATGCATGGGAAACCCATGCTCATAGGCACTGGAATTAGGGGTGCTGCTCCACCCCCTGGATTGAAGTGGTTTCCATCATATACAGGGTTTACAGTTTGGTTCAATGGCTCTCAGCAACCCATTGAATGCTTCCAGGCCACTCTCAGAAGGTTGAGATTAGGGCCTGACTGGCTCACTTGCCCTTTCTATTGTGTGACTGGGGGCTGCTTCAGTTGGAGGCCTAGGATATGAACCCTGAGCAATGGATGGGGAAACATTCAGCATTATTGGTGGAGGTACAGGTGTCAGCCTGACATCTGTACCATCAGGAAGGCAGGAGGGACAGGTAAGAGCCTGGCATTTACTGTACTGGGGTATGTATATGTAAGGGAGGGGGCAGATGACAGCTTGTCATCCTCACTGTCAGAGAGGCTTTCCATCCATTAGGCCAATAAACTCACTGTAAGGAAGATAGTATCAGAGGGGTAGCCGTGTTAGTCTGGTTCTGTAGAAGCAGCAAAGAATCCTGTGGTACCTTATAGACTAACAGACATTTTGGAGCATGAGCTTTCGATGAAGTGGGTATTCACCCACGAAAGCTCATGCTCCAAAACGTCTGTTAGTCTATAAGGTGCCACAGGATTCTTTGCTGCTTGTAAGGAAGATAGAAAGCTTGCTTTCTGCCAAATCTGAACCTGTTAGGGGGGGGACACATACATTCAATATACAACACCATACTCTGCCTTCTGGTCCTTTCTGTCTTTATCAACTATTTGTAACCCAATCCATTAGCTTAATTATATCTTCCTCTCACTGTCTCCCACCCATATACCCCCTCACCCCATTGCTGCCCTCTGTCTTTCACTTCCAGCTCCCCATGCCATCCCTCCATTGTTGCCTGTCCTCTCCTCCTCAACCTCTCTTTGCAATAGCTAGCTCTTCTCTTATGCCTACCACTCAGACTTCGCAGGCAGGACATGACTGCAAGGCTAAAATGAAAGCTGTCAAATACTTTGCTACCCAAGTGCTTTGAATTCAGTTCAGATCCATGTGTCAATACATTTAAAAATTGAGCTCTCCTCCCCTGAATTTTGGAACATGACAATTAAGCCTGAGTACCATCCAAACCAGGTCATATTTGCAGCTAAGGTTCCATCAAGCCAAAATTACGTAAGTGCTAGACCTATTTGGTCGCTTCTGCCAATACACCAGTGTTCAAAGGGCAGAGGCTCATCACTAGTGAATTGATCAGCATACTTTGATAGTAATCAGTCAGAGGCACTGACATTTTTGCCAGTAAATTGAGATCTTCCTCTGAGATGATCTTGTGGTAGGATTACCATAGATGCAACAAAAACAACGAGGAGTCCAGTGGCACCTTAAAGACAAACACATTTATTTGGGCATAAGCTTTCGTGGGTAAAAACCCACTTCTTCAGATGCATGGATACATCTTCAGGTACATGCATCTGAAGAAGTGGGTTATCTGAAGATGTATCCATGCATCTGAAGAAGTGGGTTTTTACCCATGAAAGCTTATGTCCAAAGAAATCTGTTCATCTTTAAGGTGCCACCAGACTCCTCATTGTTTTTTGTGGATACAGACTAACACGGCTACTCCTCTGATAATAGATACAACGGAGTATTTTACCTGTAGCATTTTTCTTTTTCTTTTTTTTAATAGTATCCAGAATAGCACACCCTACTTGTATGCTTTTTTTTTCTATTTCCCAGAACCTTTTCCAGTGTGTTGCACAAAACTGTACTGCTTCATCAGGTTTTACTTCTACACATTAGCAATTCCAGTGAGCAACCTGTAATGCTTTGTTCAAACAGAGTTCTCATCCACTGCAGCTGAAAACAGCTTTTCCTTGATAAAAGTTTAACTAAAATAGATTAATCAGAGCAGCTTTTTGTATCCAATAAGTGGCAGATGTATATCTACCAGAGAAGCACTGAACTGCTTAAGTGAACAGGAATCAGTTTTACAAGAACTGCACTGTGGATATTTTAATACTCAATATATATAAATAAAGCCCTTTCCTTCCAAAGTAAATGTCAGATCCCCCTCTTACATTAAGATATGTCTTTGTAAGTGATGCATTATGTTTCTTTGCACACTATTGAAAGCTGCTAATAACAAGAGGCATGAGAAATGTTTGGGGTTTTTGCCTTTACCATCTTGAGTGCGCATAAGAAATCTTGTTTATAATTTACATCCATAGAGGTCACAAAAACAGGTGTTCTTTGACCTGTGAGGTTTTAAAGTAGCTTATACTTATGCTGAATTAGAATTTTCCAGAGATTCAAACCTTCTCCACAAAGAATTTTTAAAACAAAAGTATGGGCTTGGGAAGTAGAACTGCATACAGCTTTTCATACACAGGCTAATACCAGCAACTCTGAGGCTATTTTAATTTGGGCGTAAAAATTAATGGTGTTTCAATATACTTGTTCAGTTATTTTTTGTAATAATAATTAATAATAATATGATAATCAAGGGCAACACGGTGCAGCATGCCTGGGATGCTGAAATTATCCAGGCTTGTATTGTCATTGACCTGTTTTTATGCCAGGCTAGAGGTACTTTTTTCCAACCAGCCAAAAATACAACCCATTCTGCTCCCTCAAAGAAAGTGTGCTCCTGCTGGGAGCAGAGAAGCAAGTTAGAGGCCTCTTAGCAGCAGGTGGTATCATTTCAGAAAAGTTTGGGCCAGGTGAGGGAGGACAAAATTGTCATCTTATAAAACATCTTACTGTGAGCACTGTTATATCCTGTAAAGTCTGGGGGAGGGGACAAAAAGTGGAAGACAAACTGGAACATATAGACTCAGGGAAAGTCTTCAAGGAGCAAATCAAAGTCTGGTATGCTGTGACGGGAATGGCAACTGCTCCCCTTGCCCATTAGCCAATGACACCCTTGCTAGGAGGAGACAGTATTGAATTAGCTGGGATTCAAACTAGGATTTTCTAGTAAGTGTGCTGAGTTTTCCCAAGATGAAAATGTAATGTCATGAATGTATTCATTTTAGATGAAATTTACTCCAATGCAGAGAGCTAGTACAAGGTCAATGAACCATCTGGGCCTAATTTTTATTATTTATTATATGTATTTTGGAAATGTCTACAGGCAAAGGCCTCATTGTGCTAGGTACTGTATGAGCTCATAATACGCTCTGAAGAGAGAAAAATGGAAGTGTATGTTTGCATTGCAATCATGGAGTGTGACTGTAACTTGTGTAGACATAAATGAGCCAGATAGCTCAATCCCTGTGACTGTACTATAGACTTTAAGGACAGAATGGACTGTCATGATCATAGTCTGACCTCCTGCACATTGCAGGCCACAGAACTTCACCCACACACTCCTGTAACAGACCCCTAACCTCTGACTGAGTTAATGAAGCCTTCAAATCATCATTTAAAGAGTTCAAGTTACAGAAAACCCACCATTTAAGCTAGTTTAAACCTGCAAGTCTCCCCAGAATCTCTGCCAATCTTTCCTTGGGGAAATTTGTTTCTTGACCCCCAAATATGGAGGTCACTTAAACCCTGAGCATGTGGGTAAGACCCAACTGCCAGATACCTGGGAAAGAATTCTCTGTGGTAACTCAGATCCATCCCCACCTAGTGTCCCATCCAGGGGCGGCTCTACAAATCACGCTGCCCCAAGCAGCGCGGAGCGCTGCGCCGCCCTTCCCCGGTCCCGCGGCGGGTCCCCTCTTCCCGCGGCTCCGGTTGAGCTCCCGCCGGCATGCCTGCGGCAGGTCCACCGGAGCCCGGGACCAGCGGACCTGCCGCAGTCATGCCTGCGGGAGCTCAACCGGAGCCGCGGGAAGACGGGACCCGCCGCAGTCATGCCTGCGGCAGGTCCGCTCGTTCCGGGCTCCGGTGGACCTGCCGCAGGCATGCCGGCAGGAGCTCAACCGGAGCCAAATGCCGCCCCCCCGGGAAACGGCCGCCCCAAGCGCCTGCTTGGTGCGCTGGGGTCTAGAGCCGCCCCTGGTCCCATCACTGGCCATTGGAGATATTTGCTACATGCCATTGTAGGCAGTCTCCTCATACTATCCCCTGCATAAAGTTATCAAGGTCAGTCTTGAAGCCAGTTAGGTTTTTTGCCCCCCTTGAAGGCTGTTCAAGAACGTCACTCCTCTGATGGTTAGAAACATTCATCTAATTTCAAGCCTAAACTTATTGATGACCACTTTATATCCATTTATTCTTGTGTCAATACTGGCATTTAGCGCTTATAACTCCTCCCTCCTGGTATTTATCCCTCTAATGTATTTATAAAGAGCAATCATATCTCACCTCAGCCTTCTTTTGCTTAGGCTAAACAAACTGAGCTCTTCGAATCTCCTCTGATAAGGTAGGTTTTCCATTCCTTGGACCATCCTAGTAGCCCTTCTCTGCACCTGTTCCAGTTTGAATTCATCTTTATTAAACACAGGAGACCAGAACTACACCTGGTATTCCAGATAAGGTGTCACCAGTGCCATCTATAATGGTACTACCACTCCCCTGTCTCTACTCAAAATACCTTGCCTGATGTATCCTAGGACTGCATTAGCCTTTTTCACAGCCACATCACATTGGCCATTAATACTCATCTTGAGATCAACCAATACACCCAGGTTTTTCTCCTCCTCTGTTGCTTCCAACTAAGTCGTCACCGGCTTTTAGCAAAAAATTTTTGTTCCTAAGTGCATGACTTTGCACTATTAAATTTCCTAACATTTCTATTACTCATTTTCAAGGTCATCCAGATGATCTTGTATAATATTCCAGTCCTCTTCCATATTGGCAATACTTCCCAACTTTGTCATCCGCAAATTTTATTAGCACACTCCCATTTTTTGTACCAAAGTCATGAATGAAAAATGAGATTGCTCTCAAGACCGATTCCTGAGAAATTTCACTAGTAAACTCCCTTCATCCTGACAGTATGACATGTTAACTCTTTAACCAGTTCCTTAACCACCTTTCAATTCTCATATTAATCCCCACTTCAACTAATTTCCCAAGTGAAACTGTATCAAATGCCTTATCAAAATCCAGGTATATTAGATCTACTGCACTTACTTTGTCCAAACAATCAGTTATCTTCTCAAAGAAAGAGAGATCGGGTTAGTCTGGCATGATCTACCTTTTATAAAACCATGTTGCAGTTTATCTCAATTACTGTTTACCTTTATGTCCTTAACTACTTTCTCTTTCAAAATTTGTTCAAAAACCTTCCATACAACTGAGGTCAAATTAACGGGCCTGGTTTCCTGGGTCATTTTTTTCTCATTTCTTAAAAAATAGGTACTCTATTAGGGTAGGTCCATACTTACCCGCCGGGTCGACGCGGAGAGTTCGACTTCTCGGAGTTCGAACTATCGCATCTAATCTAGACGCAATAGTTCGAACTCCGAACGCGCTCCCGTCGACTCCGGAACTCCACCACCGCAAACGGCGGTGGCGGAGTCGACGGGGGAGCCGCGGAGTTCGATCCCGCGGCGTCTGGACAGGTAGGAAATTTGAACTAAGGTAGTTCGACTTCAGCTACGCTATTTGCGTAGCTGAAGTCGTGTACCTTAGTTCGACCCTCCCCCCCGAGTAGTGTAGACCAGGCCTTAGAAATTCTTCAGTTTCAGGGTACAACCCTTGAGTTTGTTTTGGTTTTGTTTATTTAAAGATATGGTCTTGTTCAAAAAAAAAATTGGGGGGAAGGTCTATGGTCAGAGTAGGTCTATGCCTAACTAGGCCAGGAGGTCATACTAAATCATCCCAATGATCTCTTCTGGCCTTGGAATCTATGAATTTTTGTATCTATTAAACCTTAATTTTGGTATTTCCTAACTTTTGAACTCTTGACTTTACAACCTTCATAATCTTATTTGCATATAATATACACAAAGAATAAAATATGAATTCTGTCATTGAACCTCTATGGCTATTAACAGTGCTGAACAAATTATGCTGAATTCACGTTCTGCCTATCACTGTGGTTTGTAGCCCAACAGTCTGTAACATAGGAAGAAGCAGATAATGCACACATTACAGCTTCCAGTAGGTGATAAGGTGAGAGAAAGACATACCTTATTATTTTTTAAAAATAAGTTATTTAAAAAGCTTTTGAAGCTGCTCTTAATCTCTCTTCAGAGATTTTTTTAAGGACAAAAGTGGTTTTTGATTATTCTACTTTTAGATAAGGTACAAGGTTCTTATAATAAAGTGTAGGGTAATTTTTTTTTCTCTCTCTCATTCTCTTTTTTTGGTTTTGGTTTTTGTTTTTTGAGGGAAGAAAGATCAGCACCAATCTGTCAGTTTGCTTAATACTGGTCAGTGACAATTTAAATATGCTTGCTGTGTGAATCATAAAACGTAAAGTTTTGCGACCTGCCTGGCCATACACAAATCAATTATACAGATGATTCTACAGCTGTGGGTCTTTTCTTAGTGGTCTGCAGAATGCAACATTTTCAAAAGCAGAAGTTGTAAAATTGGGTGGCCAAGTGTGGGTGTGTGAAACTTTTTGCTGTTGTGGTCTACAGGGTGATAAAGATTAAGAACCACTGAATTAAATAAATTAACAGATCACAGCAAAATAAATTCGTTTTATGAATTTGAGTAAGAACTGTGTAGGTTTGAAATGTTTTTAACAGTTACCAGGGCTATGATTAGTCGGAATGTCATGGTTATGGACAAGCTTTGTTTCAGACCTTTCTTTTGGTGGAACAGCCTGGTCCAACCACTTTTAGACAGGATATCTGGGCTACAGCCTCTCTGTTCTTACCAACCATGTTAACCCAACAGACCCCACTGTGTTCAGCATCTGCAAGCCCTTTTCCTCCAGGAGCTGTGAGACTCATAAACAGCTCCATCAACATTAAGCATTATTTATTAACTCCCCGTAAGGTACATAGCAATCAGAGACAAGGCTTAAAACAAAGGCCTATAGGGCCTCACTTAATCTTTTCTTGCAAGATTTCACTGACACTCTGTGAGCTGCTCCTCACAACCCGTTCATTGCCCTTCCTTTCTAGGCCTGGGTCCTTTAATGGTTTAGTATCCCCTTTGATCCTAGGCTCAGCCTGGGAAAAGTAAACCTGGTTGGAGCCAAGCAAGGGCATTTCCCAATTAAAAGCTTCTCCATTGTTCCCTTAAGGAGACTTATATCTGTCATTGTTTCATTTCCTGTTTGCTTCACCCGCTAACAGCTTCCTTTGATTTAATTCTATGTTGTCAGGCAGGATAATAAGAAACAGGTAAACTGAGGGCATGTGATATTTATAAAAATAATACACATAACTCCCTCATTCTCCACAGCTTTTAACTTTTGGGCAATTGCATTCCATCATTTTGAGGTATTTCCTGCAGTGATGAAGAATGGCAATTCACCAGGGAGTTGAATTGGTGGAAAAACCTCTCCAAGATTGTTAGGTAAATGCTTTCTTGAATATTAAAGGCAGAATCCCCAGAAACCTGACATCAGTGACAATTTCTGTGACAAGGGAAGAGAAAATAATGGTGATTTATTCATCATACTCTTCTGTATATCTTAGATTGCACACTTCCAAAAATAATTGCTGGCTGCAGAATTCTGAAGAATTTGAATACATCTTCCCATTTGTGTGTGGTACACGTGCATGTATTTAAACACTCCTCTACCATATATTATGTTCCTCTCTCCCCTTGTCTCTCTGAACAGAAAAGAAGGTATGTCCCGATGAGTTCTCTATGAAGAAAAGAACAAACAAGGATTGTCTTCAAAGGGTGGCACAACAGCAGCAATATATTGGTTATCACACAAGTGTGGTGTCACTGTGACATATAGGATATACATGTAACTACCATATTTCAGAATGTTTCTTTTAAGTGTTTGATTTTTAAAAAGAATAACATAAAGGTGAGAGGCATAGAAACACAAAGTGATATCCACCAAAGTTCCTCCACCCCATAGGCAAACTATTCAAATAAATTAGATTTATCCAGAAAGCCTTCTTTTAACTACTTTCATCAAAAGTCCGTTATCAAAATACCTATGATATTTCATGAACCTGTGTCATCCTGCCAAAAACTTCATCTTTCATCGTCCTTATTCTTGCTGTACCATTGATTACCCAGTGGCAAGTCAGCCTCTTGCTGTATTATCATGTGCTAACCCGCAATATAAAAATATTTCTTTTGTACATAATTAAAAATAATAGCTATTTTGTGTCAATGATGGGAAAATTGCTAATTTCACCATGGTTTGCATATAGCACTTTTCATATATAGAGGCCAGGAGGTTTGGGAGGCCCTGGATTATAACTTGTGAAAAATAGCAAATATTCTGTTTAACTGAATTCTGTACCAAAAGGATCTGAGAATCATAGACATCTGCCCAAAGGGCCATCACAAAAGTTTGAGTATAGATGTATATAATGACTAAAAGATCCCCTGATAAACCTAAAAATATTCAAAAAATGTTTCTTTTTGAGAGAGACAAGGTGGGTGAGGTGGTCTTTTAGAGGTCCAACTTCTGTTGGTGAAACATACACTTTGAAGCTCCATGGAGCTGTTCTTCAGGACCTGATAAAGAAAAACTCAGTGGATCTTGGAAGCATGTCTCTTTCACTGACATAAATTGGTCCACTTAAAAATATTACCTCACCCACCTTGTCTTTCTCCTCTCCACCATGGCTACAACATCATTGCAAACAATCTTGTATTTTGACATTTTGAAATGAAACATTTTGATTTTTCACTTCAAAATTGCTTTTGTTTTGAAAATTCCTTTAATTTTATTTTTAAAACTTTTAAAAAGCTAAATAGTGCTCAAAATCATAATGAGCGTACAACCTGAAACAAATTTTAAAACAAAACAAAAAATGTTTTGAGTGGCAAAACAATGTAAAGAATTCAGCTCAACCTGAAACTGTTTTTAGTTGTTGTTGTTCTTGTTGGGTTTTTTTGTTTGTTTTTTAACTTTTGGAATAACCATCAAACTGAAATATATGTTATTCATATGGCTCTAAACTACAGTGACAGATAGCCAAATCTCTCAATAATTGCTTTATTAAATGCAAATAGCTCATCACCAAAAAAACATTTCTAAAGGGCCAAGTGAACAGTCTGCACTAATGGCCTTCAAAATAATACGTAAGAGTTAAACCTATTTTATGAGTATGAAAGAGAAAAACAAGGCTGAATTAACAAAACTTTAAAATGCCTTGATTATTATTTTTACAACTTACAAATATCTCAGTTAATTTTAATCATGTTGACTGAAAATATGTTGTTGGTTTTACAAACCAATTTTCTTTGCAGACTGAATTTTCATAATGAAATTCTGAACTCTAGAAAGCTTGGCTTATAATATCAATTGAACTTTCATATGGGTGAATAACATGATTGTAATATAGTTCCTGAATTTAGTTTCCTTTCCATTCATGTTTGGCATTTAGTTTTAAAGTGCCAACAACATTTGCCTCTATGTCTTTACTGAGAGCAAGAAAATAAATCCAATTTTCCAAAATTATGGATATTGTTTCTATAGCTAAGGCAGGATTGGCCACACTCTGTCCTCCAAATCCCTGCCAGATCTGTAAGAACTGTTATGTTTTCTTCTCTTTTATTGAAGCTGTGTGAGGGAAATGACTGTCTTGGTCTCAGATGTTTTTTTTTTCTTTCCCTTGTTCTCTAGTGATTAAGAGAGCAGAATTCTCCAGTCATGAACTTTCAAGAGAATCTATTCTGCTTCGTTATTTCAGGTTAACAGGGAAACCATTTGGAATTACTAATATATATTTTAGATCTACAGAACTTGCACATTTGGATGAGAGGGTGTTCCCTCCCAACTATTGCCACACCTTAATAAAAAAGAGGATCCTGACTCTCCTTTCATATACACTCCCAAACTTACAATAATATGTACAAAAATATTTTAAATGATATTGATTTTGTCCCAAGTACTTATCAGCATGGGCTTGAAAAAACAGATACTAAAACTGTTTCAAATTCTATATGGATGTTCTGTAGTTTATTATTATTTCACAAAGAGGCTGGCTTCTTAAGGGGATATGGGCTCAACCTCACTGGTGATAGGATCAGCTCAACTCCCCAGATAGGAAAACCATTGGGTCATTTGACTAACTCAGGCCAAGCCTTGAGAAATAAGGAAGAGGCCCGGGAATGAAAGGAAAGGAAGCTGTGCCAGAGGCTGCAGTGAGCAGGAGACCATTAACCAGGGGAAAAGTTTGTGCATGGAGGGCCACTTGGACACTGAGTCTGTGGAAGACTCCAGGCAAGAAGTCCGAGGTGTCACTGCTGGGAGAGCAGGTGGACAGACCAGCATTGGAGTGGTGCAGAAAAGTGCATGAACTGTGTGTGACAACCTGTACTCCATGTTCACCCTTTTATAAGGTTGTGATATATTTTGTACAAAATATTCCTTGTGAGGAATCATTTGAAAAGTCATAATCTACTGAACATTATTGTCCTGGTAAAATGTGTGGCAACATTTTATTTATAGTAGCAAGACTCTACTGTATGACTTTGGTATAACATGCTCTAAGGTTAAGAAAAGCAGCCCAAACCAGTTTTTCAGAGGCAAAGACACACTGGCACTCCAGCCAGGTGCTAAAGGGATATCGCCAGTTTAAGCAGCCATTCTCCAGCAGATGGGAAGGGGTAAACGAGAAATTTGCATTCCATCACAGGGACAGTTCAAACCTCATGTCCACAAGAGACTGTTTTTGTCACCATGAGTCAGGAAGGATGTTTCTAGTATAAGAAACAGAATTATAAAGAGGGGAGGAAAACACTGGACTTCATTCCTCTTCCTCCCATCTCTCTGCTCATGATATCAATGAATACCTGAAGGACACTGAACTCAAGTGGAGAGGACCTGGGCTGGATAGAGACCTAGCCTGTGAAATGTGGTGTGAAGTGAGAGAAATGCCTTTGCTTTGAATTCTGTAAGTTTATTAAGTAAGACTTTAGTTTGTGTTTTATATTTTTTCTTTTGTAACCAATCCTGACTTTTATGCTTCATTACTTGTAATCATTTAAAATCTATCTTTTCTTTCTGTAGTTAATAATAAACTTGTTTTACTGTTTTATCTTAACCAGTGTTTAGTCCTAACCAGGATTAAAGTGTGTGGGGAAATTCCATTTGGATAACAAGGCTGGTGTATGTCATTTTCCACTGATGAAATGACAGACTTTATGTGAGCTTGCATTATTCAGCAGTATGTTGGGCAGTACAAGACACACATTTCTGGGGAAAAGTCTGGGACTAGAGAGAGTACTGGTACTGCTCTGCAGTTTAATTAATGAGTGGCTAGCTAGTAGCAGTCAATACCATGTGACTGGGACCAAATTACATTGCTGGAGACTGTGTGTTAACTGGCTAGGAGTGGCTGTTCTCACAGCAAAGCAGTGTAAGAGGCACTCTAGGTTGTAGAACAGGGAGGGGAAACACAGCTGTTCAACAGTCAAGCCTGTACCTTGGGTAATGTCACACTGTGAAAGACAGACCCACAGAGAGGAGTGGGTCGACCCAGCCTGAGACTGAGGTGAAGAATTGGTTGTTTTTTTGTTTTGAGTTCTATTTGATTTATGCCATCTTGTTGGCAGGACTAAATAAATTGGACTCTTGAAGAGGAAACTTGTTTTAAATACTGTTGGACTGTGGTGTGGACTACTCAAGGTGCCCTTCAGAGAGGGAAACTGAGGCAGGACTGCTGCACTCATCTGTCCATGAGAGGGCACTGGGGAGGTTGTGACCCAGTGTCAGGCCTCAGCTCAGCAAAGCACATGCTTAACTTTGTCACTAGGACTTAATATTAAGCATGTGCTTTATTGCTTTGCTGTATTGGAATTATGATTATTTTTTAAATTAGTGCATATATCTTTGTGAGTTCACACATCACAAGCCGTGGCTATTTAAAAACAAATAGATAAATACAATCTGTGGGTGACAATGGGAAGTGTGATTATCCTCAATGTAATCAAAGTAAAATGTACAGTATAATGTCCTCACTGTAAAAATGTTATTTTGGCCATGATTAAGGATATAATTCTGTTGTGGATGTCATGGATTCCATGACTTTAATGGACTTCTGTGACTTTTTTGGCTTCAGCCCACCACAGTGGCAGGGCTAGAGCAGTTATTAGCCCCTGCCCAGGAGCAGTAGCAGGACTGGAGCAGTGGCTGCAGTCAGCCCTGGGGCTTGAGCAGTAGCCGGGCCCACAGCAGTGCTCGGAGCTGGGTCAGCCTCCACTGTAAGAGCAGGCTCTGGGGCTAGGGCAGTGGTGGTGCTGGAGCAGTGGCTGGCAGTCAGCCCCTGGTGGGGCTCACACTGTTAAGCCCACCCTTTCACCCCCATGTACTTTTTAGTAAAACTCACAGACAGGTCATGGGCTTCCGTGAATTTTGTTTATTTCCCACAACCTGTCTGT
This sequence comes from Mauremys reevesii, assembly GCF_016161935.1. Taxonomy (NCBI): domain Eukaryota; kingdom Metazoa; phylum Chordata; order Testudines; family Geoemydidae; genus Mauremys; species Mauremys reevesii. The sequence goes on from NC_052623.1 coordinate 284,556,636, forward strand.
GAGTTTTACTAAAAATACCCATGACAAAAGCTTAATCTTAGGATATGTCTACACTACCTGCCAGATCAGCAAGCAGCGATCAATCCAGCAGGGGCAATTTATTGTGTCTAGTCTAGATGCGATGAATCGATCCCCAAGCACTCTTCCATCGACTCCTGTACTCCACCGTCATGAGAGGTGCAGGCGGAGTCAATGGGGGAGCGGCAGCAGTCGACTCACCACGGTGAAGACACCATGGTAAGTCAATCTAAGTACGTCGACTTCAACTACATTATTCACATAGCTGAAGTTGTGTAACTTAGATTGATTTCCCTTTCCCCCTTCCCCCTCCCCGCCCACCCCCAGTGTAGACCAGGCCTTAGTAATGATTCACTGTGCTGGAACTTTTTAATACCAAAGCTAATCCTGCATAATCCACAGCTCTGATGGATATGTTGAGTCGTGGTTCACCTGCAATCAGAACCATGATTTAGGACATTTTCATTGACTTCATTGGACTTTAGATCATCTCTTAGTTTTACTCTCTAAGTCCTTCCATTGAGCATGCATAAAGTATGGAGAGAACATAAGTTGTTTAATTGATTGCATAAATGAAATGTATGTTGCTTTCTTGCCTCAGTCATAATATGACATAGATATGACCTTCTGGCTTTGTTCAACTAACAGACATTGGTGAAAATATTTTCTCTCTAATAGTAATAATATAATTTAATAATAATTACTATTATTATTTATTAAATCATGGTCCTTCACTGATCCATGAAGAATCAACAAGTTAAAGGCACCAAAATAAGGAAGGTCACTGAAAAGATATTTGAATTTGCCACGTAATAGCCAATGCACAATGTTTCCTTGCTTATTTAGACTTAAACCTTGATAATTGCCAGTGGTCAGAAAACATTGTGGCAATTCTGATCACCATATTACAGAATAGTTTACCAGCATAGATTGGTTTTGAGGTGTTTGAGACATTTTATGATATTTACTGGTGTTTATGGACTATTGATTTACTTTTTGGTGTAGGAAGGTGTATTTTATAACACACGCAAAAAAAACCCCTTTATATTGTAGCAAATATGTTGAAATCTCAGATTTGTACAATACATCATGCTTAGAAACTAGATTTATTTGTAAATGTTTTGGTCCAATTAATCTCAAGTAGGAAAAATCACATTCAAGAAACAACAATTGCAAAAAAGACAGTTATGTTATAATCTTGATGATTTTTCATAGTATATTTTTCACACAAATGATTTTAGATTTAAATAAGAACCATAAAGCACAGTTACTCAAACTAAATATACATTGCTGTCTTTGCTGCATCAGTAGTATGAACTTCTCTTGAGTATGTACGGTCTTCTGGCTTTGTTAACATGTAGTTGCCGTTTCAGGATATAAGGAGTTTTTCTCTTCATTATATCTTGATTTGAATCCTCTTGATTGAAAACATCCTGCTGAAGTATCTGTAAGACATGAGAAGAGACACTGTGGAATCTCTGTATTTCTTTGCATTAAAGATAAAGAAAAATATTGATCTCTTGATATTTTTGTAAATCTATATTCTCTTAATATACCCACTAGAAAAAAAAAAGATAATGGACTTTAGTCATGTCAAGGAATTAATTATAAAGCAATACCTATCTACTCTCTAATCAGAGATGATGAGTAAATTTCAAAATTTTGGGGGTGAAATCCTGGTTCCATTGATGTAAATATGACTGTTGACATTGACTCGAGTGAAGCTAAGATTTCACCCTGGGAGCTTTCATTTAATGTGGATGAAGCTTTCAGAAGTTAAGGTTCTTATTTTAACTTCTTTGGTCTAAAATTTAGGCTGGAAATCTCATGACATTTCATCTACTTGCTAGTTTTAGCCTTCCTAGCAATATTAGTAGGTAAAATGAGAAATGTATAAAATTTAAAAAACCAGAAATGTACAAATAGCAACAAAATGGCAGTTATAAATGTTCAAGAACAATTGTGCTTTGAGTTTTGCATGAAGGGTCAGGTCATTTCTTAGTTATCTGAAATGATTCTTATTACTGCACCTTTTAAGGATCAAACACAATCCAACTGGCTGACAGAGGGTTATTCAATTAAAACCTTTATAGCGCTCCAAATTTAATTGTTTGGGGTAGGGCTTAAATTCTCAGAGTATTTCCTGGAGCCCTGGGGCTTGGCACTTCATTCTTGTGGGAGGCATCAGGGTTGAAAATATTTACTGGAGCTCCACTCCATATGGCTATGGCTGAATTTAAGCCCTGCTTTGGGACACTAAAATCTATTGATCACTTAGTAAATGGGTCCTGATCTAAAATCCATTGGAATCAATGGAAAGACTCCAAGTGATTTCAATGGGCTTTGGAACAGAGCTTGGATGAATAGGATCACAGGAAGGTGTCATGGTCAGTGGAGCCCTTCCTCAAGTTTCCTCAATCCCTTCTTCCCTCATTTTCCTCTCCTTCTCTCTTAAACGTGTCTGATATTTCTTTGCACTCCTTTACCGCACATCTAAGCTGCACACAACCATATTTTCTCTATCTATGGCTTCTTTGAGGCTGGGGAGCCCCAGTTTCTGCTACATGTACCTGCATCTCCAGGGTGAGACACCTCAGTATCATGGTGAAGCATGCCAGTTCTACCGCAGCTACTCTTCAGCGCTAAACGTACTGCTGTTACAGTTCTGTGTAAGTGCTACTGCAGCTCATGCAGAGGATTCTGGTGCACATGCACTGCTGTGGTCCACCAGATCCAATGGGCTAAATCCTCAGCTGTGCTGAGCATAATTTGGCACAGCTGAGGAGAGTGTGCATACTGCAGAGAGAGCAAAATGGCTCTAAACCACCTTTTCTGCCTCCTGGGCCTCTGGGCAATGCTCATGGGGAAACATCCTGCTTCATGGTATTCCCCAGGGCAACCATGGTGGCTTTGCATTCACGCTGTACTGACATAGGTAGTGCAAGTGGCCAACTGCAAAGTGGCCCCAATGATCCTATGCACATACATAAGGCCATCTCCTGCTTTCAGTCACACCTCTGTAAATCCAGACTAACTCTACTGCTGTTGAACAGAGTTTAATTTTCTGTTCTGTCAAGAAGCTCATCTTCATATCTCTGCTTAGTTTTGGGGGAATGGCTACAAAGTGTGGAGAAATTATATAGTTAATATTTTACATTGATATAGTCCAAAGCACCCTGCAGCTCTTCAGAAATGATATATGTACAAGACTGTTTAAGGAAACCACTTAGAGATGGAGAGCAGCAGAGAGATAGATAACCAGCATCCAACAATGCAAGAAGGGGATATTTTGGCCAAATATACTGAGGCTTTGAAGGGTCCATACAGAGCAGGCAGGATGTAGGTTTTTAAGTCTCTCTTGATATATAAATACAGCATCAAAGCAGAGTCCTTCAAGTGACATGCATTAGTGATGTGTTGCTTACCTCCCAGTGCTGAAAGGCTCTGCTGTGGCAGACTTTTTGGAGCTGGTATATTGTCAGCATCGCTTCCAAGCTGGAGCCATCTAGAGCAGCAGGAAACTGTCCTCTCGGAAGGAGGTCATCTTCCTCAGACTCTGCTGTTTCCTCTGCTTGGTTGTTTATGTTGTTTATAAGACTGCACACATTGAGCAGGGTCATCTTCCAGTAAGGAAGTTTCACTCTGTTAAGCTGAAGGATACAAAACACATGCTATGTGAAATGCTGTCTTCTCTTTAGCAAGAGCTGTGTGATACTGTAAAGCATTTCAATGGGGACAGTACATTTTGTTTAGTGTGTTTTGGGGTTTTGTTTGTTTTTGTCTAACCAAAATTAAGGCAACAATTATAGTGTGAGGTAATTAAGACAACTCATTTATTAAACATGCGCAGGGTCTGATCCTCCTTGTGTAGTTGTGCAGTGTCAAAGGAAACTGCCATCAGCTCAGAATGGTAGTATTTCACACCACTCTGCGCAGATATAAATGATTTTACATGGTTCCAGAGAGAGAAGAATCGGGGTTGTTGGTTGAAGTCCTGGTACAGGGAGCTCAGCCTAACTAATAAGCCTGTTGATGAGGATGGATTCTGAGTCAAGGGGATCCTCCTCCCCAAACTGTAGGCCATGGCTACTCTTGCAGGGAGTGTGCTCTCTCCAGACACAGGTGTGTGATGCAGTGGACACCTGCAGTTCATGAACCCTAAGGTCTTGTCTGCCGTGGTCCTTTTAACAATCTTGTGTAGGGAGCGGGCATGGAGAACCAATCTGCAGAGCAGCATGGATTACAGAGTACCAAAATGAAATTACAGATTAAGCTGATGTATAAATACAAAAAAAAATTATTAAGCAAATAAAGATGAGCTACTCAATATCTGGTTCTTTATGGGAAGTGGGGTGAGTTTATAAAAAAAATGAAGGGAAATAACGAAGAAATGGCGGATTCAAAGTATTCTTGCAATAGGATGAGTGTTATTTGCCTAAACACCTGACACCCATGCAGCTAGCAGATGTTGATCCTATTCAGAATGGGTTGAGTGGGTTCTGCTGACTCACTGAGGCAGATGACTTAAGTGACCCTTATATACAGGAAGGTTAGAGCGGTTCTCATGCGAGCGAGGATCTAGAGTGTGGGTTGAATAGTCCCAGACAGAATCCTAAAACCTACCAGGACTAAGGAGCAGATTTGAGTTGACTTTTATATCTTCTTATTGATAAATTCCAACCACAGGAGGGAGGCCACTTCAAACTTTATATAGGGTATGGAATTTATTTGTAGGGAAAGTTGGAAAAGGTGACTGCCCACTTTATTCTGCAATCTGAACATATTCCCATACAACTCAATTACATTACAAAACTGAGACATAAAAGATTAATGCTACTGGGCCATCTATACATATCCGTGCCTCTTATTATCATTATTAAAAGATAGACATGAATATCAATGGCCGTTTATACCCCTTATGAAGAGGGAAAAATGCTAAATTCTGTGGTAAATAAATTCAGAGATAAATATCCAAAGCAGAGAGACAAGTCATGTGGGAGTAGATATCCAACAGGGGCTGGTTGTAGGGGAAAGTACTGGTAGGCAAACAGAGGTGGGTAGCAGTGGGGAGGCAGGTATGTGGGGTAGAAAGGAGGGATCCAGCAGAAAGGAGGAGAGTTCAAGATGATTGGATTTGTGGAGAATATTGGAGATCACGAAATTTAGAAGGAAGTAGAGTCTGTTGTAGTGAGTAGAAAGAAGAATCCACACTGGGGGAAAGAATGGGGGCTTATCACGGGAAAGGGAGAGATGCGGATCTGAAGATATCTATGGTATTATATGCTTATCTTCAGTTTCTCAGTGCAATTTGTTGAATAAATTTGGGTTACTAATAGATATTGGAGCATTTTGCTCTAAGATTGGGTGAACTGCAACAAGAGTTCAGCGATCTAAGAATTTACTGATATGGGAAGATTTCCTCCTGGTCAAGCTGAATCTCCAGTCAGTAGAGAATCTGTTGCACTTAAGTATCCTGGGTGCTCCATTAACTTAAACTATTTATTTCCAGTCAACACCTTTCCTCTATTTTCCTATTAGCTAGAGCAGGGTGGAGGAAGGTAAGTCTGTTTTCATGAAGGATTTTGATATTTGATTTAATTCCAATTCAGAACAAACCCCTAACATTTCAAAATTCTCTGTGAAAAGGAGCTTTGACTTTTAGAGGCACTTTTTTTTTTTTTTTTTTTTTGCGGGGGGAGCTGTGCCAGGGTTTCCATGGCTTCCAGGCTCTCAGCTCCTTGCAAGCCTGCCAGATGATACTTCTGTTGGAACTTTATCAACAGCTGTCTGTCCCTATGAAATGTTTCAATTTCAACAAAACTCCAAAGTGCATTGTTGGAATTTTTCTACTAGCTTTTAATTTTAGTTTGGAAAAACTCAAGTGAGGATGCCACCTCGCCTTGGCTTCACTCACTACTTCCCTTCTCCATCATATTTTCCACACTCTGCCTTCTCCATCTATTTTTCCCTTCTTGAAAATTTTGATTTTTCTCCAGCATAGAAAGTAATTTCCTTTATACAGAAACTAGGCACATGAAAATTCCAGGCACAAGGAAAGCATAGGCTGAGCAGTACCTTCTTGCTCACTGAGCTCATAGTTCCCAAATGATCCATGTTGTGCATCAAATCATAGAAAGATAGGCTGGAAGGGACCTCAGGAGGTCATCTAGTCAAACCTTCCTGTACTGAGGAAGGACCATTTTAGATGGATAACTGTGTAATCTGTTCTTTAAAACCTCCAATGATGGGGACTCCACAACCTTACTTGATAAATTATTTCAGTACTTAACTATCTTTACGGTTAGGGTTTTTTTTCCTAATATTTAACCTCAATCTTCTTTGTTGCAAATTAATGTCAGGATTACATTTATTTTAGTGAATTAAAGTGTATTTGTTTGTATGTTTCCAGGAACAAATATTAATGTAGCAAAATAATATAGCTGTTTCAACAATACAGACATTCATTTTATTTAGTGATAGCATGGTTGGGATGGGGGACAGTATGTGCTCCATGTAATTTTCAGTCCACTAGAGAATCCCATAACCTTGTGGTTCTTTGAGTCATCTTTCTAATAGAGATGAATATTCTATGTTGAATTTGTGTGGTATTCATTGTTAGCCATATTTGTGTTTGTGTTTGTTTGTTTGTTTGTTATGGGGATAGAGGGAGAGAAATGGCATAAAGACAGGCCAAGGGAGCAACAGAAATTTGAATCAATGTCAGCATTTTTTTAAGTAATTCCCTTTGGACCATAGTCTTCTCTCAGATACAGGTGTGTTATTAAAGTGGGCATAATTTAGCCATTTGTTAGACAAGCCTTGCTTTCTCATCAGCGTTGGGTTCACCGTTCAGAAATGGGTATGTTGTTGTGTAGGTGAAATGGAAACACATCCTAAATCCTGCTCAGCAGCTTGAAATGTTGTGTTTTATTTTGTTTACTTAGTACTCATCTGGTCTTCCACTCAGGTGATATAATTAGAGCTTTGAAATATTTTGAAGGATCCGACAGGTTCATAACAAAATTCACCTCTTCATGGAATGTCTGACTTAATTAGCAGGAGATGGATTTAAAAAGTAAATAAAATGCCCATTTCAATTTCAAAACTCTCTTTAGTTTACTTTAAATTATTTGTGGCATAAAAAAAGTACTGATTTTTTTCATACAAAAGATGAAGCTTTCCATGTACGCTTTCCCGCATGTTAAATGCCTTTGCACAAAGAATGATGTTTTCAGTATGTGGATGAAAATTCTGCAGCTTCCTGTGTAGAGCTTCAGTATCCTTTGGGTCTAAAGTTGTTACTCTATCCCAGCTTTAGACATTCCAGAGAACATTTTTTGAAGACACAGGTGGCATATGCAAGTAGCAACCCCCAGCTGAGTCAAGTTTAGTACAGTTCTTACTAAATAGGCCAGGAGAAGAGTCCCCTTTGGCTCGACAGTTATTGGGTTTTGTAGCATTGTTTGTGAGACACACCTAAGATAGATTGGTACAATGGACCTGATTCCCATTTATGCCACGCTTACATCAATGTAACTCCTTTAACTTCAGTGTAATTACTTCTGATTTTCACCAGTGTCAGATCAGAATGAGGCCTTATGTCTTTAAATACAACTGACTAGGTTAATTGTGGGCAAGACTGCATATATGAGGGCTATTTATAGCTTGTGGGAAGGAGTATGGCCTCCTGGTTACAGCACCAGACTGGGATTTAGTGGACGTGGGTTCTATTCTTGCTTCTGCCACTGGCTTGTTGGGTGATTGTGGGCAACTCACATCACCTCCTCCTGCCACAGTTTCCCATCTGTAAAAAAATGGGGACAATGGTACTGTTTTCTTTTGTTAAGTGCTTTGAGATCTACTGCTGAAAAGCACTACTGCTGAAAAGAGCTAGGTATTGTTATTATATAACTTTCTGCTGCATAGAAAGCTCTCCCGATTAAGAAAATAGAACAGGATTGTTACTCCAATGTAAGACCAGGTACCGAATGACTATATCTCGATTTATACATTGTGTGAACTCTCTAGTAATATGGTAAAGCTTAGCCTTACACTCATGGAGCCCAAGAGTCCTGGTTCACTTTCAATGAGTGGCATATTTTCCACACAGTTCTAGACTGTCAGTCACACGGGTGACTACAAACGCTCAAGCTATGGTTTGGAAAACAGCCATGAAGGAGATCAAAGCACCAAAGTCTCAAAGAATAGAGCTAATATACTGAAGGTTAGTTGAAAAAAGAGTCTGGTAGTAATTTGATAAAACAATGGAGGTTGTTTGTAATAAGAATCTGGCTTTGAGATTTACTGATGCTGAAGAATTCATGCAGGGAATTTTATATATGCATTGATGAAGCTTCTTATGAAATGGAATATTGAAAGTTGTTGGGCTCAGAAATATAATGGGCCTTTTCTCTTTCCTTTGATGTATTTCTGAAAATTTGTGTCCCAGTTGTTAATTGAGCTGGCCAACACTGTCAGTTTCTGGTTCATGATAAATTTTGGATATTTTGAAAAAAAAAATTCAGATCCAAAATGAAACCAGATTTTTAGAAACTTCCCACAAACCAGAAAATCACAAAACAAACAAACAAAATATTAATATTTAATTTGCATGATGTTTCCAAAATGAAATTTGCTCCCTGAGACTTTGGCAGTGACTAATTGAAACGGACATTCTTATTAGTTTCACAGCTGCTATTCAGGTGGCAGCCATGAAACAGTCAAGAATGTCCATTTTAGTTAGCAACTGCCAGGGCTCCCAGGGTCTGCAGTTCTGAGGCCGACCCACAATACAGACTGCCCCACCACAAGGAACTCAGAGCTTCCAACCTCCTGGGCCAGCTGGCCTCAGGACTGACCACTCACAAGCCGGGTAGCACAGGGATCCTGCTGGTTTGGGGAGTTTGGAAGCCCTGAAGTCCTGGACCCAGGGAAGTCTGCATAGTAGGGCTGCTGTGGACACTGGAAGCCTGTCCCAGGCCTTCCAGACACTACAGCAGGGAACCTGAACGTCTTGAGAGCCCCCAGGTTTTCCAGGTTCCCTCCAGTGGAGCCAGGAGCCTAGAGGTGGATCTCCTAGGGCTGCCAGGTTGCTGGCAGCCTTGGCATGGTGCGGCTGTCTTTTGACAGAAACCTGCCTGACAGACAGAGTTTCATCGGAACCCTGCCTGGGATGTTACAAATTTGTCAAACCCAAACCTCTTTTGCAGCACATTTCAGGGTCAACAAATCAGCATATTTTCCAACAAAACTCTGTTACATCACAAAATTTCCAACCACTTTGAATTGTTTACCTAAAAGGAACACTGGGGTAGCCTTTATTGTGTCTGGAACTTCTTTGAGTGTGGAGGACTAAAGAGGAATCTGCGTTCCACTGACTGGATTTGTTACATATCAACTTGTTTATCTCTGATTTTGGTTAAATCGTACCTCCGGAGGCCCTGTTGATGTAGTAATAATTTATATTGCACTGTGTGCATAGTATTAGCTGCTGGAACACTGATAAATCTTGAATGTTACAAATTTTATACAAATAAATTCATTTCAGCTCTTGCTTCCTATATCCTCTAACTCATCCTCAGCTAAACAGACTTTTTTTTAATAGAACCTCAAAATAATGAATAAAGTCAGATGATTTTCTGCCAGAGATAGCTAAAACAGTGAGGAAACTGGTTATAGAATTCTGGAGGTATACTAAAATGCTTGCTAGTCAACTAATATTTGGAAGGTGCTGCTCTGCAATGGGCTTTGTTTCATGACAGAGTACTTTCTTCCTCCAGGTAGTATGATTTTACTGCTTAGATTTTTCCTCCTTTTTCCATAGTGGAGGATGAAATAATTAAGCATATTCTGCAAATGGATATTCACGTGAATTCAATGGAATATCAGGGCATACCTGTTATATCAGCAGTGCAAGACATGTCAGGTCTGTAGGAAATACTTATCTATTCAGGTTCTCATATGCTAGCTTCAGTGTAGTATTTGAGTGCCTCCCAAATACTTAAAAATAGGAATAACAATCTTCCTTTCTCTGTTGCTAAGCAGACAGCCTGAATTTTGTACCAACTAGAGCTTGTCCAAGGTGCATCGCTGTCCTTGCATATATGAGTTGCAGTTACCCAGGTTGGAGTTCATGAATGCATAGATAATTGTGGCCAGGGCTGTGTCTGGTAGGAGGGAGCTATGTCTTCTGGCCAGACACAGATGGTATAGATGGTAGTGAGCAGATTTTACAACTACAAATGCTGGGTATTGCTTATCTATCATACTATAGCAATAAGGTGTTGAAAAGGACCAAGAATGCTGACAAGTTTAATAGTCTGAGAGCAGGTCCCTCAATAGTGGGGAATATTATAGAGGAGGCATGTTCTTCAAAGTGACTCCACTTCACCTCAGTCTTGTTTGGGGTCTGTTTTATCAGGTTATACTTCATCCAGGTGACAGTTTTAGCAAGGCACTGAGAAAGCTGCGAGTCAGTGCTGTTTATTCTATGTAAAGCAGATGAAGACCAATATTACGTCTGCATACTGATGACACTTCAGGCTATGTTGTCTTCCTAGATCTCCAATAGGCAAGGTAAATGTTGAGTAAAACTGGAGAGAAATATGAGCCTTGTGGAATTCCATAGGTGAGAACTCTGGAGGTGGAGAAACTGTTGCAGAGAAAAGACCTAAACCATTTCAGGGAACTTCCATTTGCCTCAGGAACTTCTGTATCCCATCAGGGATGTGACACAAGTATTTGGTGATCAATAGAATCAAATGTTGCAGACCGGTCCAGCAGGAGGAGTTATGAGTATGGTTGTGCTTCCCTTTTTTATGACCAGGAAGAGGCCATCCACCAGGCTGCCATGCCCTGGCTTGAAGCTTGACTAAGAGAGACCCAATCCACAGATGGTATTGAAGACTGGCTTTTGCTTGCTTAGAAAAGGGAGGAATAGACCCTGGGCAGTAATTTGTGAAGTCAATAGCATCTAGTGCAGACTACTGCATGTTCTATGATGGGTTGTAGATTACCCTCATCAAAGAAGAGTCCTTTATTCTCATACTATCCAGGAAGGCTAGGGCTTAGAATCACAGATAATTAGAGGTATATTCGTGAGCTGTGAATCAGTTTAAAAAAATTGAGCACTAGGACATACTACGCCGTAAGAATGCCCTTGTTGAAAATATATTATGGACGTACCAGGAATGCCAGGCAGCGTTAATGTGATTGATAAACTACTTTGCTACACTGACATGCATCCAACGAAGTGGGTATTCACCCACGAAAGCACATGTTCCAATACGTCTGTTAGTCTATAAGGTGCCACAGGACTCTTTGTTGCTTTTACAGATCCAGACTAACACGGCTACCCCTCTGATATTTGCTATACTTGTACATCCAGACTTTGCAAAATAGGTTTGCTTTTTTCTCCAAGATGTGAGGGCCAACAAGATGATTAGAGATTGCCTGGTTAGACTGGCAACTCCATATCACAGATGATTAGTGAAAAATAACAGTAGTTATTCTCTGTTGGAATTAGATATGAGGTGGCAGACAACAGGTTTCAGTTCAGGAAGGTCTGATCAACTACTACATCTTCCATCCCAAAATGTGCCTCACATTCTTTTACACACTTAAAATAGTCACTAGAAATTAGGTTTTAATCTGATGAATGCTGCAACCCCACACAAAGTGCATAATAAATGAATTTACTATCCCTCTAATTGGTGTAGTAGTGAAGACTCCCTTGCTGGACTGGTGGTATCTCACGCAAACTACAAGTGACTTTTGGGGAGCTTCACTATACCTTACTTGGATGTCAAGAGAACATGCACAATATGTCAAGGAGCCTGAGATTCACAATTATGTCACCACAAGTTAAGCTAGGGATGTTCCTATCACAAGTCCACTTGTTAAGACAGGCATAGCTATTATTAGGTCACTTGAACTGCATTTATGGATTTTGCGGCCGCCTGGACAGAGGGAGGCCTAAACAGCAAGTTGCCTCACCCAACACTATACATACCAAAAATCAGCTATGATTCAATTTGGCACATTCTTAATCAGCCATTACACAACTGTTTTAGTGTTTGTTGTGTGTCAGAGATGGGGGAGAGCGACAAGTGGTGAAATCTTGGCTCTATTGATATCAGTAGTAAAACTCCCACTGACTTCATTGGAGCTAGGACTTCACCAAGAGTGTATTAGCCCTTTGGGACTCAGAGGAAGAATCCTTCTGACAGAATCCCACTCCTAAACTGGTCCCAGGAAAAGAATCCTCATTAATCTTTTCCCTACTTGACCAGCAGGAGTCAAGAAGCAGGTTTGTGTGACCTCTGGGCCTTGTTACCTTGCTAACTCGGAATACAGAAATATAGGAATTACCATACTGGATCAAACTGGATATCCATCTAGTCCATTCTCCTGTTTCCATTAACGCCTGGTATCAGGTGAGATCAGAAAGGAAGGGGGTGAGGAACCCTGAAGTGAACAAATGTGGAATAACCAGCCAACAGGGGAATTTTCCATTAAAATGCAAAATGTTTTGACCACTCTTGTGAGAAGGGATAAAACGTCCTAATTTAAAATAAATTAATAAATCATTTATCAGGGAAGACTGAAACATGCATATATTTCCCACTTAATTAAAGTTTTTGGCTGCTGCCTGTCAAATGTGTATGTTCTGTTTTTGATACTTCACCTATGTGAAGCTGAGATCATTGAACCCTGAGTATTTAGAAAATAAATCTATGGCTGATTCTTTGGCCACTCAGGAAGGAAACTATTTACTGGATATTTTTGTGATTATTTTTCTGATGTTCTTTACAATCATTAAAATGACTAGCTTACTCCTAAACCAAAAACCAACATCTGTTGGTAAGTTTTTATCTTCTGAAAATATTAATTTTACACATATGTAGAAAAAGTACAATAGCATCTCATTTAGGCATTAATTGAAGATCAATTCAGACATAATCCTATTGGAAACACATTTTCTTCTGATAAATTTACATGAAACACAACCTGAATAATTTAATGAAAGTACCAGCATTACAAGTGAGAGACACTTTAAGTTTTCTGTGTCACATCAACACCTTTAAAATTCCTTTGAACTAGAAGAAAATTTTGCACCAAAGTAACGCCTTGCACTGAACTTTTATGTCTAGACTGTTATTACTTTGTGCAAAGACTTCCATGCTTGTAATGAGAATTCATGTGCTCCCTACAAGTCAGCTAAAGGGTAAAAAGAAAAAAGAATTACCTTTGATGTATACATATTGGTCAATAAATCTGCTTCTAACGCTTTCATTTCCTCTTCTGAATCTGGGAATAAATCAGAAACACATGTGTACTATTTCATCACAAATCAGAGTCATTTGATTTCAGAATATAGGATTTAGGTATATCTCATAAAGAGCTCTTAAAATTAAATAATGGATAAACGGCTAGTGGAGAATTTTCCTCTCTTAAAATATGATCCAGAAAGACTGACTGCAAGGGTCTTTTAGTATAAGCACAGCCTAGGTTAAAGATGCATCTCATAAACAGTCACTCAGCATCATTCTAGGGCCTGATCCAAAGTCACTGAATTCAATGGAAAGATTCCCATTGAAGTCAATGGGCTCTGAATCAGGCTCATAACCTATAGCCATTTCAGTAAAACAAAAATGTTGCCAAATCTCCTCATCCAACGTCAATATGATTTTTTTTATCATCTGAACAAGCTTGTCTGTCACCTTTGCAAACTTTTAGACCCTGACTTTGTAGGTCTTTATCTTAAAAGGGACATTTCTTCTTAATAGAGACAAAGTTTTAAGTAAAGTTTTTTAAAAATATGCATTAATAGTAGTTATATTTACTAGGCAAGATTCTCATTTTAGTTATGCCAATATAAATTCAGCTGACATTAGTGATTTCAGTAGGATCAGAATTTGACCTATTGACTTTTAACTGTGTGTGTGTGTGTGTGTGTGTGTGTATGTGAGAGTGTGACAGAGAGAGAGATTTAATGTAGTGGAATAATTTCTTTCTAGTAATTTAGTTGACCCTACATAGTGCAATATATTAGCAAGTCTTATGACTTATCTGATGGGGAAACATTATTTTAGAAGGATGAAGCACAATCGGAAAGAATTCTATTCTGCTGTGCACTGAATTGTGCAACAAAGATCTACTTTACAAATATAGCAATCGTAACTCCAAGAGTATGGTAAATGTTTGGAGATCATTAAATACCTCTGCTGAAACAAATTTTATTTTAATCGTTTTGTAGCTCCCTAAAAGCAACAGTCATTCAAACAGGGGCGGCTCTAGCCATTTCGCCACCCCAAGCACGGTGGCACGCTGCGGGGGGCGCTTTGCCAGTCGCCGGTCCCGCAGCTCCGGTGGACCTCCCGCAGGCGTGCCTGTGGATGCTCCACTGAAGCCGCGGGACCAGTGGACCCTCCACAGGCAAACCTGCGGGAGGTCCACCGGAGCCGCCTGCCACCCTCCCGGCGACTGGTAGAGCACCCCCTGCGACATGCCACCCCAAGCACGCACTTGGCGCGCTGGGGCCTGGAGCCGCCCCTGCATTCAAAGCCAATCCATAAATTTATTTACTTAAACATAAAAAAAATAACTAAAATGACACTTATCTGAGGCTCTAGGCACCCTAACAAACATAATATTATGTAAATATCAGCTGTGTTAACATGAGCAGTGTTTTTGTTGTTATTCATGTGTTCTATAGGATGGAATATGTTGCCCATTTCCATCCAGGTTTGAGATCTACTGATGAAAAGTGCTATAGAAAAAGGGTTTTTTTGTTTGTTTGTTTTTTAATTTAATTCAGTTATTTAGTTAATTAGCTTGTTGCTACTGCTACCTTGGCAGTCATAGGTATTTAGGAGATAAGACTAGGAGGGGCCTCGTGGATCATCCAGTCCAGTCCCCGGCTACCGCAGGCAAGCCTAGGATATATTCCCATACATCAAATAATCAAGCTTCATTTTAAAACTAATTAGGCTGTTTGTTCCCACTACTCCTACTGGGAGACTGTTCCAGCACCTCACGCCTCTGGTTAGAAACCTTCTTTTACCCATTATTCTTGTGACACCATTGTCCGTTAGCTTAAATAGCTCTTCTCCTTCCCTGGTGTTTTCACCCAATGTATTTATAGAGGGTAATGGTATCCCTGCCTTTGTTTTGCTAAGCTAAACAAGACAAACTTTTTTAGCCTCCTCTTGAAAGATAGGTTCTTCATTCCCCCTAATAACAGTAGTAGCCCTTCTCTGTACCAGTAATCAACACAGTATCTTAATACCTACCAAAAGTCCTGTTACTAGGACTCTGCCCTAGTTTACACTACAAAATACAGACTTAAAATAGAGCATAGAGAATGGCCAAGATAGGTGGATTGCTGCACAGAATATGTAGGTGATAAGAAATGTTTTCAATGAAGAGAGCAAGAGAGCTTGGTGTGCCTTATTTGGGAGCCTATTCCAGGTAAAAGGGGTGGCAAGGAGAGAAGCGTGGATTCAAGAGCCAGTGAAAAAAACAATGGGAGGAGGCAAAAGAGGCATGGGCAGACAGCACAGGGAGTGGGAAGTGGTGCAGGATGAGTTGAGGGGAAGGATGTAATGGGGACAGAATTAGGGAGAGCTCTGAATACAAAGTTTGTTTGTATCACACTATATTATTTAAGGGGGAAATGTACACACCTTAAGTGGATTTAAATTTTGCACTTTGTTCATATATTTAAATTCTAAAAGCTACATTTTCCTCTCAGTACAAAAGAAAATTAAAATACATGTTCTGTGTCTTAGCTAAAAAAGTGCAATGCTTTCCACATTGAGCTAATCTATCTGTCGCAGGTCCACATTTTCATATTTTTAAGCAAACTACATCATTTTAATTATGGTATGTTCCACTTTCTTCATTATAGACCCAATCCAATGTCTATTGAATTCAATGGGAGACTTTCCATTGAGTTTACTGGGCACTGGATCAGGAGCTACTGCAGGTGCTAGGATCTGATCCTGCATCACTGATGTTAACAGTCATCTATTTTTTTTTGTAATGCTTTTTAAGATCTATGGATGAAAAGTGCTACATAAAAATCAAGAATTATCATTATTCTCACTGCTTTGCTATTCTGTGAAACAGAGGAACTGATCCTGCTGCAAACAAGTTTACAGCAAAATTCCTTTCTCTTTAAACAGGAGCAGGATCAGATCCAAAGATCTATTGTGTGTCAGGTTTTGCTTACACTTTGCACACTGTCAAATGCTAATACCTAGTTTACTAGTTATTCTCTTTGATACATTTTTGTTAGTATTCCTTTAAGATCTTGTTAGGAAATAACAGTTTATCATCTAGAACAATGCTAATGTGCTACTGATATAAAAGTTTACAGGTGAAAAATTTTAATCTAATGGACAGAGCCTAGTGCGCCTGAATACACTGTGAAATAGAATTCTGAAAGTTGAAATGTGAGGGTTATAATTTCTTTGTGTATTATTTTTTACTTTACTAGCATTTCATAGAATCATAGGAATGTAGGGCCTCAAAGTCATCTAATCTATTTCCCCCCTCTATGCTGAAGCAGGCAAGTAAGTACACCTAGACCCTACCTGAGACCGTGAATACAGTATCATAATAAATCATGTTAATAAAGTATTAAGCTATTTTGTAATTTAGCAAGTCTGTATTTTGAAATCTACTCTGCTGCATATGCATGTGTGAGTGACTGTGTGGTTATAAAAGCCATTACATTTTTGTGTATAAACTTAGCTATGCCATTTTCCCAAAGGAAACTATAAACTAAACAAGTGTTACAGATCATCTGTTATACTCTGGATATTTAAAGCAATTACACTTGGAGTAGAAAGTCACTTGAGTTATCCTCCTATGGTGTGATTTGGTTTTGCATTGATGTAAATCTTCAGCTTTCTTTCCCCTTCAGATAATTTGGTAAAGATTATTTTAATGCCACAGCTTCGGTTTTTGTATCTGCATCATTGATGGATATGAAATATGTATTTTAAGTACACATATAGCCATTTTGGTTAGGATTTGTCAAGGCTTCATATGAGCTGTAGAAAAGACATTGCCTAGGATATTTGAGAGAACAACACAACATTCCATAGATCACAAATACTTTCAACATTTGTGACAAAGTGAACGGTCACATCCCGTTATGTTTCTGAAGGGCTATTCTATAACTTTTTAAAAAATCTAATATTGATGCTGCGTGAAAGAGCAGGTGAATGTGAAGGGAGGAACTCATGGCAATGACGGAAAAACTGTCATTCAACACTTATCAGGGTTGGCTTGTGTGTGTACGTATATAAACCTTAGTCTAGCATTAACTCACTTTGTTTCTTTTGATCTCATCCGAGGGGCTACTATACATGTTAGCTCTTATCACCTGAAAATGACTAGCCAGATGTAAAGACTTTAAAAAAAAAAAAAACTTCCACTCCTTCTGGGTTTAAATGCCTATCAGACGAGGAACAATCTAATAACTAACCAGAGGCAGGTTTGGGGACAGGAGCAGAGACACCCCCCACCCCCAACTCACATCTTAGAAGAGAATCCCAAGAAGTTGCAAAGCGGAGCTTACCTGAGCACAGACTCCAGGAGGTGAAAGCCAGCAGGATCATGCACACCAGTTGAATTCTCATTCTTGCCATCTTCAGCCCTCTAGAAAGTAAAGTCCATAAATACTAAGAAGAAGAGATGAGAGAGACAGACACAGACAGAAAGAGAGAGAAAGTACAGCTGCTTCTTTCCCTCGCTGCCTTGAGCGGACTTGTGAGTGTCTGAACCATAAGGAGAGCCCTAGACCATTCCCTAAGTATATAAGCAGTGGGGTGATGTCACAAAAGTAGAGTGATTGTCTCTTAATGAATTACCCTCCCTTCTCCTCCTCCTCCTCCTCCACAGCCCCCGCTCCCAGCTACTCAGTGCTGAGTGAAACTGACGCGATTCACTAATTGCGCTGCGCTGCTCCACACTCCTTGACGCACACAGATATCAGTTCAGAAACGTTGCTACATACGGAGCAACCCCTGTCCGGCTCACCTGTACTCTGTCATACACACACAGCAACCCGAAAGATAGGGCAGTTCTTAGTTCTTTTGGGGGAATAAGGAGGGGGTGTGCGCGCGCGCTCATTAAAAAAGGAGTGATCACCTGGCAATGAGATGCACTGTACAAGACGCAAGAAAGATGCTCTGGGAAAGTGAGCTCTATTAAAAGGGCGAACATCTTATCCCAGTATCCCTTGAGATCACTCCATAATCATTTTACATACTTCCCCTCTGTAAATGTGTTGCCGAATTTTACTAATTGCTCGACAAACAATGCGAGGGGATAAAATGTATATTGATTTATATGGAACCGATGTTTTGTGCCATCAAAGGTGGGTTGGATTTTGTTTCTTTAAGGATATTTTCCATAGATTTTTTTAAATTTAACTAATAGCTAGACTTTAGGCTATTTCGTGTGTCCTAACTTACATAGTATACATATATAATGCCTGAAAGTTTAAGTGGGCTATAGGGTAATGAAAAATATTCCCATGATATAGGAATTATATTTGCACCAGTGTTGCACAATATTGATAGGGATTTCCCCACAGTCCCACTCTCCGGGACATAATGAGAACAGATTCTAGGTTAGTAAAAACTGGGGTAAATACATTTTAAAAACCCCGACATACAGAAGGTACAAATGTATGCGGTTCAAGTGATACGATATTGTGTGTAGCTCCTTTCTTTAAACTGGGGCTGAAGTGTTTCGTTTTGGCGAGGTCTTTGCTTCCATTAGGGGGCGCAATGGAAGTATGAAAAAATCACTCTCCCGCTATTGGTATTCAAGCTTTAAGATCCTTGTAGAAAACTCAGAGCTATATTGACTTGAGTTAATAGAGCCTCCTATTGTATGCAAACTGGATTGGTGAAGTATTTCTCATTTGTATTTACATTCTTTCCCTATAATTTTTATCCTCAGCACCATCACTATAAATGTAAAGAATATTTGAAGCAGTGGAAGGGTGGATTGATGTGAAATGCTACAGAATCACATTAGCCTGAAGCACATTATTTCTTTACAATGTGACTTTTCTCAAAGACAAATGGTCCATCTGCTGAAGGCAGAGAATGCATATATTACAGTGCAGCATATTTTGATCTGTGGGGATTTGTTTAAGGACCGGTACACATAGTCCACATGCCAGCAACACACTCATTGAATGATTGCTTCTCAAACGATGATTGCGCAGCACTGAAGAGGAAATCGTTTCCTTTAAAAGCAAAGGCAGTGACAGTGAGCAATTATATCCTTCTCCCCACGTGCTACACACTTTTACATACTATTGAAATATATTCCATGTAGTTAAAAAATACACCCAAGGCAGCCTTAGGTCAGACTTCTTCTGTATGGATTCCCATTTTGCACCATTGTAAAGTTTTTGTACTGTTGTCACACATGGATAAATATGAAGAAACACACCCGGAGTTAGTTCTTGGATTATTATTGGCACTTTAAGCCAAACTGTTGCATATTATTGAAAGCTTTTTCTTTCCTGTAATTCTGGCTTACTAAGCAAGGATGGTTTTTTTTTAAATAAAGCTTTCCTATTTTCCTATTTTTTTCATTCATATTATGGTTACAGAGGATCACAACTACACACAGTATAAAGACCAATCCTTAAACTAATTTTACTCCCTGGGTGTGCTGTTTCTTTTCAGAAAGTTCTGTAAGTAGGAATCATATCTAGTGTCTACTCTCTAACATGGGTTTCTCCAACACTATAATTCTCATATTCTTACATAACTGAAATGTACAGTGATGGTGTGTGGGGGGGTTCCCCTGGTGAGTCAGTGAGTGTCAGTTTTACTGCCACTAAAAGATGTGATCATCTAGTTTTATCCTGGTTCTCTCTGGACTG
Organism: Mauremys reevesii; assembly: GCF_016161935.1. Lineage (NCBI taxonomy): Eukaryota > Metazoa > Chordata > Testudines > Geoemydidae > Mauremys > Mauremys reevesii. The sequence goes on from NC_052623.1 coordinate 284,576,575, forward strand.
TAAATCCCCAGGGAATAATTTAGGGTTCTGTTATGCTATAACCTTTCTGAGTCCTACCTCTGTTTTTATCCTACTACTAGCAAATAATCAGGCATGAACACTAAAGTAGTTAAAAATCTCTTTTGCTTCCACATTCCCCCTTCAATACTCATCTGTACCTTCTAGACATATCATTTTCAAATGTACTGGGGTCAGGAACCATTGATCCAGCACCCTGGAGTAGTTTTCTTTTGTTCTAAATGAATCATAGAATCATAGAATCTCAGGGTTGGAAGGGACCTCAGGAGGTCATCTAGTCCAACCCCCTGCTCAAAGCAGGACCAAACCCAACTAAATCATCCCAGCCAGGGCTTTGTCAAGCCTGACCTTAAAAACCTCTAAGGAAGGAGATTCCACTACCTCCCTAGGTAACCCATTCCAGTGCCTCACCACCCTACTAGTGAAAAAGTTTTTCCTAATGTCCAACCTAAACCTCCCCCTCTGCAACTTGAGACCATTACTCCTTGTTCTGTCATCTTCTACCACTGAGAACAGTCTAGATCCATCCTCTTTGGAACCCCCTTTCAGGTAGTTGAAAGAAGCTATCAAATCCCCCCTCATTCTTCTCTTCTGCAGACTAAACAATCCCAGTTCCCTCAGCCTCTCCTCATAAGTCATGTGCTCCAGCCCCCTAATCATTTTTGTTGCCCTCCGCTGGACTCTCTCCAATTTATCCACATCCTTCTTGTAGTGTGGGGCCCAAAACTGGACACAGTACTCCAAATGAGGCCTCACCAGTGCTGAGTAGAGGGGAATGATCACATCCCTCGATCTGCTGGAAATGCCCCTACTTATATAACACAAAATGCCGTTAGCCTTCTTGGCAACAAGGGCACACTGTTGACTCATATTCAGCTTTTCGTCCACCGTAACCCCTAGGTCCTTTTCTGCAGAACTGCTGCCCAGCCATTCGGTCCCTAGTCTGTAACAGTGCATGGGATTCTTCCGTCCTAAGTGCAAGACTCTGACTTGTCCTTGTTGAACCTCATCATATTTCTTTTGGCCCAATCCTCTAATTTGTCTAGGTCCCTCTGTATCCTATCCCTACCCTCCAGCGTATCAACCACTCCTCCCAGTTTAGTGTCATCTGCAAACTTGCTAAGAGTGCAGTCCACACCATCCTCCAGATCGTTAATGAAGATATTGAATAAAACTGGCCCCAGCACCGACCCTTGGGGCACTCCACTCGATACCGGCTGCCAACTAGACATGGAACCATTGATCACTACCCGTTGAGCCCGACCATCTAGCCAGTTTTCTATCCACCTTACCGTCCATTCATCCAGCCCATACTTCTTTAACTTGCTGGCAAGAATACTGTGGGAGACTGTATCAAAAGCTTTGCTAAAGTCCAGAAATAGCACATCCACTGCTTTCCCCTCATCCACAGAGCCGGTTATCTCATCATAGAAGGCAATTAGGTTAGTCAGGCATGACTTGCCCTTGGTGAATCCATGCTGACTGTTCCTGATCACTTTCCCCTCCTTTAAGTGGTTCAGGATTGATTCCTTGAGGATCTGTTCCATGATTTTTCCAGGGACTGAGGTGAGACTGACTGGCCTGTAGTTCCCTGGATCTTCCTTCTTCCCTTTTTAAAAGATGGGCACTACATTAGCTTTTTTCCAGTCATCCGGGACCTCCCCCGATCGCCATGATTTTTCAAAGATAATGGCCAACGGCTCTGCAATCTCATCGGCCAACTCCTTTAGCACCCTCGGATGCAGCGCATCTGGCCCCATGGACTTGTGCTCGTCCAGCTTTCCTAAATAGTCCCGAACTACTTCTGAGATTGAATGGTCTGTTCTTTTCCCATTGCTTCTTTGTTCCTTTCCTCCAGCTTCTTGCTATGTCTGCAGCTTTCCCCTACTGTTACATTAAAATGTGGTATAGTGGGAATAGTAAACATTTTAATAGCTGAACCTCAAAATCAGTTATTTTCATTCCTAGGTCTTTCTTGTTTGGAAGTGTTTTTTTCATTTGCAGAAGAAACTGCCCTGGGAAGGCTTTCTAGGAGGTAACTGTTTCTTTTTCTGTAAGGTTCACTTCATTTGTGGTGGTCCCTTTAAAAAAAAAATCTCTCACCCACATGACCTAGGGAAAATCTATACAGCCCCTCAGACAGGTCTGCCAGGGTGGGGATGTTGTCATATCGGACAACATTCAGACTGTGGCCTGCACAGCACTCTCAGGCCCACACACCACCTTCTCTCACAGTGGCAAAAAGCAGCTGCAGGTAATCAAACAGTGGTGCTTCCTATTAGATGTAGTCCAATAAAAGAACAAACAAACTAACCTCTATGCACCCTGTGTATCTGCTTTGTCTTTTGTATCTGTAAATACAGCTGCAATCAGTTCTGTGGATGACACCGAAGATGATGGAATTAGTAGCTATAGAGAAGAGAACCAAACTGCTAAATGTCCTGGAGTGAGAGGAGCAGAAGCTACAGGTAAATGAGAGGAGAATAAGTATCAAATAATTGGTAAAGTCTTCCACCCAGGGAGCACAAATAATTAGACAGGTGCAAAACAGGGGGAGAAATGCACCCAGCTGCATTCATCTCATTAAAGCAGGTTTATTTTCATATTATCTGTTTGACAGTGTCCTATGACATTGTTTGGAACCAAGCTCTGCAGGTGCTACAAGGAAAGTGTGGAATCCTGATTTTCATAGAGGAGTTACCCCTCCCTTGCCAGAAGTGGGAGCAAGGCCTCCCCTCAAACTTGGGTGCATTGGGACGTCAATGGAATCACATCTGTGTAAACTTCTCTGGTTATGGTCCATGGGCCTGAATAGAAGATGATGGCTGTTCCCTTCCAACCAGCCCCTTCCATGCCACAGCTCTACTCAGTGTCCTGCCCGTCCCCCATTGTGGACCCTGGCCTGCACTGAGAAAGCTCCACCGCATCTGGAGGAAGAGAGAATGGTCTTACTGAGGCAGGAGAGCCCCTTTCTGGATAGAAGGGGTGAGAGTTTCCCATGGAGGTGTCCTACACTCAGAGATCAAGTGAACGTTGTAAAATGTGAGTTCAGTGTGTCAGTAAAGGACAATTAAATGTTTTCAGGGTTGTTTGGGGGATTTTGGGGGGGGTAGTGAGGGAGGGAAAGGTTGGCATCCTTGATTCACTGCTTGGAAAATTTTACCTCTTTTCTTTAGCTTCCATCTCAGAGTTTCCTAGAGAAGTGCTCATTCAGGACTGCATTTCTTCCACCCCCATAATTATATATTTTCCAAAATAACCTCAGTGAATTTACCTTTCAATTGCCTCCAGTATCCATGATATAGCCACTAAAACATGCACTGTTTTTTTATTTAAATGTAATTAAATTATATCAGTACAGAATATATGTATATATGTGTGTGTGGGTGAGGAGGAGTGGATAATATCTTTGCTGTGTACCACCATATATATATACATTCCTCTCTCCCCAACCCCGACAGGTCATGCTTTGATACTGTTTGGTAAACTGAAAGAGTTTCAGAGTGAAAAACTGTTACTTTAACAGAACTCTTAAATCGTTGTTGGATTGAACAGATGAGAATGATCATCTAAAGTTCTTGAGAAGGAGAAATTAAATCTGCCTGAATTCAGTTGCGTGAATTCCACTCTTTCCCATGGTATTCAGACATGCATGTAGATATGCCTCAATTTCCCCTCACATATGATAATTGTAAGTAACATGCGCTGTCTCATATGCCATTGGTTAAATTGTATCACTTCAGGAGGAACCGGAGGGCACATTGTGAAAGTTTTGAATACACTATACTTTGTCTCTCCTGCTACCTTCGTAAGTCTCTCAGATAATTGTGCTTTTATTTTCTTTGTATTTGAGAGACAATTTCACTTCAGCTAGTTATTTAAACATCAGAGAGCTGTGGAAAGATTTTTGAGCTAAAAATACTAAGGAATATTTCATCTGTGCACAATAGAAATGCAGCATGTCTCTATTGCTGGAAATAAATTTTCTCAGATCAGTAAGATTATGCTGAGATCTTCAGTTTGGACAGACCAATATGTTCTCAACCAGGGATGGCCATCATGTTTCAGGGGGCCTCAATCATGCCCCTTTCTTTATGGCTATCTATATGGAGAGTCCCAAAACTTATGTAAGGGGGCTCCCAATTTTTTTTATTGTAACTAGGGGTCACAGTATGGATAAACTTGGGAACCACTGATTTGATTTAGTTAAGCTTTTTCCTTTACTTAATTTAATAACTCTTTTTTCATGCTCATTCTTCTTTCTACTCCTTTGCCATAGCAGGCAGAAGTACTAGCACCCATGGATTCAGCACCTATGCATGAATGAATGTACAGCATTCAAGAAAAACCTTAGGTATTAAAAAGCAAACATTACAGTATAGACAATTTGGTAATAAAAAGACGTCACAACAGCAAATATGAGAAAACAATAATTTGCAACATAGATAACTTAAGTAGAAACCCAATGGATACAGAAATGAAAGCATCCCTCTTGAAAATAGAATATTGCTTTGCATAATAATAATAATCATATTTTGTATTTACATAGCACCTTTCAATGAAAGAGTTCAATGCTTTATATACATCAATTAATCAAGGCCACGTCTACTTGAGGAGCACTTTATTAGCATAGGAACACTGGCAATGCACTCCTAGTGTGGACAGAGTTTATACCAGCAAACCTTTTACCTGGATAGTTTATTCCACCCCCATCCACCTGAGTGAAACAAGCTAAACTGGTAAAAGAAATTGATTGACCATGGTGGGTGCAGGATCAGACTGCAAGTGAATTGCCCAAAGTAATGTGGCAAGTCAGTGGCAGAGTATGGAATAGAGTGAAGGAGTGCTCCTGACTCCCACATTCCCATGTTGTAATCACTGCACAATATATCCTCAGTCCTGAAAACATTTGCACACGGGGTACGTCTACACTACGGGATTATTCCAATTTTACATAAACCGGTTTTGTAAAACAGATTGTATAAAGTCGAGTGCACGCGGCCACACTAAGCACATTAATTCGGCGGTGTGCATCCATGGTCCGAGGCTAGTGTCGATTTCTGGAGCTTTGCACTGTGGGTAGCTATTCCGTAGCTATCCCATAGTTCCCGCAGTCCCCCACCCCTGGAATTCTGTGTTGAGATCCCAGTGCCTGATGGGGCAAAAATCATTGTCGCGGGTGGTTCTCGGTAAATGTCGTCAGTCATTCCTTCCTCCAGGAAAGCAACATCAGAAAATCATTTTGCGCCCTTTTTCCCTGGATTGCCCTGGCAGACGCCATAGCATGGCAACCATGGAGCCTGTTTTGCCTTTTGTCACTGTCACCGTATGTGTACTGGATGCCGCTGACAGAGGCGATACAGCAGTGCTACACAGCAGCATTCATTTGCTTTTGCATGATAGCAGAGATGGTTATCAGTCGTTCTGTACCGTCTGCTGCCATTGTAAATTGGCAATGAGATGACAGTTATCTGTCGGTCTGTACTGTCTGCTGCTGTCATGGGTGCCCCTGGCTGAGGTCGGCCGGGGAAGCAAAGACAAAAATGGGAATGACTCCCCGAGTCAATCCCTCCTTTATGGTATCTAAAAATAGAATCAGTCCTGCCTAGAATATGGGGCTAGTGTACTAGAGAACCAGTGTATCAGAGAACCAGAGAGCACAGCTGCTCCGTGTCAGACCCCGCAGAAATGATGAGCTGCATGCCATACACGGGGGGTGCCCCTGCAACAATCCCACCTGTTGCTTCCCTCTTTCCCCAACCTTCCTGGGCTACCGTGGCAGTGTCCCCCCACCCCCATTTGTGTCATGAAGTAATAAAGAATGCAGGAATAAGAAACAGTGACTTTTTAGTGAGATAAAATGAGGGGAAGGCAGCCTCCAGCTGCTATGATAGTCCAGGCAGGACATTAAGCGGTGTGGGGGAGAGGAGCCCAGCATCCCGCTGCTATGATAGTCCAGGCAGTACAGAAGCTTTTCTTTACACATGAAAGGGAGGGGGCTAATGAAGCTCAGCCCCCAGTTGCTATGATGAGGACAGTTACCAGCCGTTCTGTACCATCTACTGGGAATGACCGGGAATCATTCTTATTTTTACCCAGGCGCCCCGGCCAGCCTCACCGGAGGCCAGCCAGGAGCACTCACGGGCAGATGATGGTATTCAGCAGCTATCAAGCATATTGTACCGTCTGCCACCAGGGAGGGAAGAGGAGCGGATACTGCTCTTCACCGCCGCAGCATCGCGTCTACCAGCAGCATTCAGTAGACATAGGGTGACATTGAAAAAAGTCAAGAAACGATTTTTTTCCCTTTTCTTTCACGGGTTGGGGGAAGGGGGTAAATTGATGAGCTATACCCTGAACCACCCCGGACAATGTGTTAGACCCTACAGGCATTGGGAGCTCAGCCAAGAATGCAAATGCTTTTCGGAGACTGCTGTGGACTGTGGGATAGCTGGAGTCCTCAGTACCTCCTCCCTTCCTCCATGAGCATCCATTTGATTCTTTGGCTTTCTGTTACGCTTGTCACGCAGCACTGTGCTATGGACTCTGTATCATAGCCTGGAGATTTTTTTCAAACGTTTTGTCACTTCGTCTTCTGTAACGGAGCTCTGATAGAACAGATTTGTCTCCCCATATAGCGATCAGATCCAGTATCTCCCGTACGGTCCATGTTGGATTTGGGACTGCATCGCCACCCGTGCTGATCGGAGCTCCATGCTGGGCAAACAGGAAATGAAATTCAAAAGTTCGCGGGGCTTTTCCTGTCTACCTGGCCACTTCATCTGAGTTCAGATTGCTGTTCAGAGCGGTCACAGTGGTGCACTGTGGGATACCACCCAGAGGCCAATACCGTTGATTTGCGGCCAAACTAACCCTAATCCGATATGGTAATACCGATTTTTAGCGCTACTCCTCTCATTGGGGAGGAGTACAGAAACCGATTTAAAGAGCCCTTTATATTGATATAAAGGGCCTCGCAGTGTGGACGGGTGCGTTAAATCGGTTTAACGCTCCTAAAATTGGTTTAAATGCGTAGTGTAGACCAGGCCACAGTCTTCATTCTAAACACAGGTGTAGTCCTGTGCATTTCAGTAGCAGTACTCAAGTGCTTAAAATGAAGAGTAGATATATGGGTTTGCAGAACTAGAGCAAACTTTAAAATAGGAAATGACACTATTCAAATAAATGACATTTATGAGTGTGATGATGTTGATGATGTTGTCCACATAAGCATTGGCAGAATTATTTATTACGAACACTTTATATGAAGAATTCTGGCCTTTCTTCTGTTTGTGAACCATTTGCAAATTGATCTGGATTTCTCTGAATGTGTTATCCATATATGCAGTGTTGTAGCCATGTCGGTCCCAGGATAGGAGAACGACAAGGTGGGTGAGGTAATAGCTTTTATTGGACCAACTTCTGTTGGTGAGCGAGAAGAAGAAGAGCTCTGTGTAAGCTCGAAAGCTTGTCTTTCTCACCAACAGAAACTGGTCCAATAAAAGATTACATCACTCACCTTGTCTCTTTGTTATTTATAAGCATTCACTAAATAGCTTCTATGAACAAGTGTTCACACACTATTAACTTTCAGTATTTATGGTAGGTGATTAGTCATCTAATTTATACAGCATTTTCTACTCCTGACTAAGATAAAAGTTTTCTTTTTTGTTGTTATATTTTAAATTCACCTCTGGTACGGATTTTCAGACAATACATTATTCTTGCCAAATCTGTGAAGATGATGTGATTTGCAAACATTTTCCTAAATAAACTGGTGGCTGTCCACATGCTTTCTAATGATCTGATCAATAATTTCTGCTGCCACTATATTTTTTTTTAGCTGAAAGAGAAAATAACAACATTTTCAAATCTTTTCAACCAGTTCTATTCGAATGAATAATATGACCCAATGAATAACAGCAAACTGGATTATATCCAGTCCTATATAGGTTCTTTTACCACACTAATCACTGTAATATCCAAGCTCCTTCCAATCCTGCACTAAGCGGCATGACTGACATTTGTCTTACTTACTTGTGAAAATATTTACATGGTTTTGTCCTATTAGATCAGCTACAGACTGGATGAAAGTTGCATAAGATATTTGATGCATCTTGAGGAAATGGACAATTATGTCCACAAATTAGAAAAGCTTTATAAAGTGAACTGTTGAATTAAACAATTAGGGCTGAGTTGTAGCTGCTGATTACATCGACAGTTCTGTAGTTAGATGAGGTCTGAACTGAGAATGCATTAAAATTCAGTGTACTGAAGTACACCTAAAAGTATCTCAGGCAGAGGCTCATACTTCCGTTGTGTTATAATTGTAACTGTTCAATTTAAATTCCATAGTACTCTACTGATTTCAGAGTTGTGCGTAGCCTTCCACTTGATCAGTACCATGTCACAGACAGAATTTCTTTATAAACAGGAAACTAATGCATCATAAAATACATTAAATCCTTAGCCTCTTTATATGCACAAAGCAAGACAATCCTACATTGAAACAGTTACCCTATCCTTCTCTCACGTCACTTTACATAAAATTAAAAGAGATTCTGCAACAGGAATCTCCATATAATACCCGGACAGAAATAAATTCACGTGCAGAGTGTATTCGTGCATCCTTTTAATGAAGCTAATAGGGGTGTTGCCTGAGCAAGGAGTGAAGGATCAGGCCTCAATATACAAGTGAATGACTGTAAATAAGTTAGAAAATCTGACCTCCAATGCAGTGAAACAGACAGTAGTGTTTTGACTCTACTGTTCTAAAAGTTTCGAGGTCAGTTGATAACAGCACAGCCAAGGGCATTTCTGTCTCTCATAATACCTGGCAAGTGGATTTCTCATATGCAACAGCTGGACCTAAGAAGAGGATAAAGGAAATTATGTAGCACCACATACAAGTCAGACACAGAAATTAGAGATTGACAAGACTGAATAGGTCATATCTAGTTCATCTTCTTGTCAGTGAAGGATGGATCCCTGCAGCATATTTTCTAGTGATTTGTCTAATCTAGTTAGGCTCTTGTGACTTAGACACTTTTGAAAATATGCCCTAAAACTAAGGGCAGGTCTACACTTAAAACACTGCAGTGGTGCAGCTATGCTGAAATAGTGCTTCAATGAAGACACCACTAAACCAACAGGGGAGCTTCTTCCATAGGTGTAATTTAATCCACCTCTGCTAGATTTGGTAGCTATGTCAAAGGGAGAATCTCTTCAATTGGCATAGCGCTGTCTGCACTGGGGGTTAGGTTGGTATAACTCTATTGCTCATGGGTGTAGATTTTTCACACTCTGAGCAACATAGTTATACTGATGTATGTTTGTAATGTAGACCAGGCCTAAGTCCCATTAACGTTCCATGAGAGGCTCTTAAGTGATTTGGGTGCTTTTGAATTTTTTTTTCTTTAATGTCCTAAGCCAGTGGCGGGCAATCTGCAGGCTGCACATGGCCTGTCAGGGTAATCCACTGGCGGACTGCGAGACAGTTTGTTTACATTGACCATCTGCAGACACGGCTACCTGCAGCTCCCAGTGGGTCACCGTTCCCAGCCAATGGGAGCTCTGAGAAGCACTGGCCAGCACGTCCCTGGCCCACTGGGAGCAGGGCTTCAGATTCCAGCCCCAGGATCACCCCTCCCCATGTCGACCTTGGTCCCTGCTGCCTTCTCCAGCCCCCAGCTGTACAGCTGGACCCCAGGCTCCAGCCCCTCACTCCCACCTTCCCTCATCACCCGACCACCACTGCCTCCTCCAGTCCCCTAAGACCCATGGCTCTCCTGCCTCCTAACCCACCACCCCAACCAGGGTTTTATTTGTCTCCCAGCTTGTCGGTGATGAGTAACTCTGCTGTGAAAAGTAATATGTACAAATATCACTTTTCACAGCAGCTAGCAAGTCTAAAAAAAATTAACAAAAAAAGCAAAACATACAAAGTACCTTATTTGTGTTTCTATTCTGTTTAGGTCCTGTACATTATTTTTATTACTGAGTCTGCAAAAAACCCTACATAAAAAAATTACAATGATTTGGACATGTGCATATTTATTTGTTTTTCCTAAAGTTAATTAAGTATTTTAAGAAAAACTGTCAGCGTGGCCACCAGCAAGAGTTGGTGGCTGTACTCTGAGGCCACCAAAAAATTCCTTGTGAGAACCCCTGATAGGTATTATTTTTGTTGATATAAAGGTCTATTTAAAATATAGTGTGTGAAAGAACTATTTCTTTTTATCACTTTGAAATTTGTTTCCTTTCAGTTTCATTGTATGTTTTCCTCTTGCATTTTAGAAACAGTCAATTGAAACTCCCATGTCATTTGGCGCTTTGTATACCTATCATGACTCCTCTTACTTGCCTCCTCTCTAAAGTAAACTATACAGATATTTTCAATCTTATTTCAGAAAGTGTGCAAAGGGTAAGTATGTTATTTCAAACGTGGATAGAAATGTACAGTTGTTATTGCAGGAGTCTTTTCTAAGATTCATGCCATTAAAATGAAAATGGAAACTTTAGAGGTTTGCACAATGAAGTGTGTGTATATAAAATTTACCCTGAATATTTATTTTTAAATCTGCTTTGTGATTTATTTGCATAACAGCATTAATTTTCCCAAGGCCCATCCATATGATTAAGCTTATCTGGCAATTGCAGGTAAATAAAGGAACAAGTAGGCCACTACATCATACCGTACTTTAATAGTTACAATCAATTAATACTGTGAGGTGACAGCTGATTAATTTGGAAGTGTAAGAACAGCTGTAGATGTTGTCCAATTCCCATTTATCTTTGTAACGAGGAGAAAAGTAAGTGAGCAATATTAGAGTGCTTCACATTGTAATATGCAGCAGATAAAGCTATTTAATGTTACCTTTGCTATTTAATGTTACATGGGAAAGAGGAAAGGAAAAAACCCTTTATTTTAATACCTATTGTACTCTGAGAAATTCTCAGCAGCGGAATAGCAATTCTGTGCCAAGACTGTCTTACAAACATCTCAGAGGGGTTGGAAAATATTTGCCACCATTTAAAGGTGAGGAAATCGCCACCCACAGCATATAAGCCCTGACCCAAAAAGACTCCCATTGATTTCAGTGGGTTTTGGATCAGGCATATAATACCGAAAGCAGATCCTGCTTCATGAAACCTCCCTTGGCAGCAGCCTCAGGAATCTAAGGGATTTGTGTGTGTGTGTGTTCATTTAACCCACCCAAACAAGCTGTGACTCCAGTTCCTCTCTTTGTAGTCACAGCTCAGGGAGTTTACAGAGGTGGGATTGAACTGAAAGTATGTGGGGCATTCCCAGGACTGCCAGTAATAAGTAACCCATGGAATGGGCTCTAGTTTTGTTTATTGCAGGCTGATGTGACTCTCTCTGCTCAGGGAAAGGGGGTATTTTATTCCAATGTCAAAAACGACAAAGCCCCTTCTAGATAAACCTATCACTCTACCTGATTACTCCTCTTGTTTAATACAGACACCAGCAGAGGTGGGACAAGGCTAAATTCAGGATGCCTGATTAACCATTACACCTACAGTGTGGTATAGACATTTGCAGTAGTATAAAGTGAGTGTAAAATGCAATGAACTCAGAATGGAAACATTTTACACCTACTCTCTAATGGTGCAAATAACTGTACAAGCTGCAGGGCAAAGGTTCATTCTCCCCCACTCCCAGTACCCTCCACCATCAGTTCCCTATTTATACTCCTTTCTGCTTTAATGGGTCTGCCTTTCTGCACTGTAATCCCCAGCCAAAACCCATTGAAGTTAATGGGACCCATGTTTTCCCTTTCAAAAGCTTTATTACTAATCCTCTTTATTCATTAGGGCCCAGGTTTTTGGAACAAACAACTTTAACACATGCTCACTTCTCCTTTAACAAAGCCAGCCAAAAAAATGCACCATGTTGGAGTGTGCAGTGAGGTATTGCATTGTCCCTTTCTATTCTTCTAGCCACACTCCCTTCCTAACAGCCCCGTTTTATGGCCCGATTTTCAAAAGTGTTGAGGACCTACAGTTCTCACTGGCTTCAGCTAGAATTGGGGGTTTTCAGCACTTTTGAAAATCAGGCCCTCTTAGGAAGTGTTATGAAGCCACAGGTGGCTGCTGAGTGAGGTTTGCAGACCAAAGTCTCTGAAGGTTTATATGTACCTAACAAAGTATTAAATGTTTACCTAAAAGTACAGAGGGGCTAGAGAGGCAGCTGTGACCTACTTTGTCATTTCATCTCCCGACTGTTCCTACACCCTGTAATGAGAAGCAGCTACAGGTTGATCTGTAAGGCAGGTTATTGTTATGCACTAGAACTGGTGGAACAACTGCTGTCTGCCCTTCATTAAGGCTTGTGTTTAGCTGCTCTACTTGACCTTAAGTGGCTGTAACTTGGCGGAGAAAGTTTGAATCTTTCTGTTGTGTGTTCTTGCCTAGCTCCCTCCTGGAGCCAAATCCCCTTTTTCCCTTTGTTGAGCGGTGCCTTGGCGGCTGGCAAGGCTGAAAGTTTAGCAAGTTCTGCAAATAACTTCACATCACAATAGAAAGTGGGTTGTTTTTTTCCCCTTTTTCCTGCTCATAAACGCCTCCTTGAAGATTGCAGCTGGGCAGGACTCCAAAGGTGCAGCAGCAGCAACAACAAACCAGTAGTTCAGAGTTAGCAAATTGCACAACTTCCAGCTCATCGCTACGCTGGGTGACTACTAACGAGCTGAAGGGGAGGAAAGAACACCCCAGCCTTGGGTTTGGACGCGTTGATGTGGTGGTTCGGCCGCTGGAGTGGCTATGGCTCCCTTTGGAAGGAATCTATTAAAGACCCGGCACAAAAGCAGGTAAAGTGTGAGTGTGTGCGCGCGGGGGGGCACTTGATGTGTTGTTTTGCAGTCAGGTAACTTCTCGGGCGGGGTCCACGTTGTTGGGAAAAGTTGAACCCCCCCTGAAACTGACTTAGAAACTTACCTGGGGCTTGTGAGTCAGTTTAACGCGTTGGAGGGATATTGATCCCCGTGTGCAAGCGATGTGTCTCTTTACTCTGATCTGTGCATATTCCTCCCCTTAAAATCCCGGGCAACACTTTTAGTAGGAAGGGTAAACTCTAATTTAACAGATTCCCTAGCCTAGGGTGCCCTCCGTGCTCCCAGCCCAGCCAGGTTGTTTAAAGTCTCGGACACCTCGTTTGTAGCAGGCTGCAGATTAATAGGAGTGCAAAGGAATGATTGAAATCCGGATGTTAATGCTGCCATGCGTGGTGGTAACTAATTGCAGCCAGGGTTATAGCGCCCCTTATCAAGGCAGGAAAAAAAAGTCTCCGGACCCTTTCTCACACCAGGGCGTTCTTCTTGCTACTAGAACTGCAGAACCAGTGGGAGCTGAGCTGGTTAATTGAAAGCGGTGGTCGATTTTGAGACTCTTCTCTGGGATTATCTGTCTCCCTCCTAACCCCCCGCACCAACTTTTTCCGAAGTTTGCCTGGATGTAGGAACTGGGTCCTGAAAACTTCCAAGACTCCCTCCCGTTTCTTACCACATCCCTTTAATTGTAAGTTTGGGGTGGGGCGGGGGGTAGCATGGTTAATCGAATGTGGTATGTGTACAATTGAGAGCCCTATCCCACGCTCTGAATGTGGGACTCTCTTTTCGCCAAGAAAACTGTGTGGTCGATGAGCTGTGATAGCCCCGGTTCGCTGCGGCGAGTTCTGAGTGTACAGGTTGATTTTGGCGGCTCCCCCTAGTCAGACTTGCTTCTACATGCCATCTGCATAGACTGGAAGGGGAACTAAACTTGCGCGGTATGAGATTATGTAATTATTTTGAAGCGCTAATATGGCACTGAAGTTTGAAGTGCAAGTTTTCATGGGGAGAACCTGCTATTTCAGTCGCGAGTTTCTAATGACTCAACAAGTCTAGCTAATGCTGTGCATAACTCGGTCACTAAAACGTTGGCTGTAAAAGCCTCCGTTGTTATCTTTACTTCATGTTATCCTGTATTTGGAATTTCGTTCACAGTGATCCTGATCCCCTTCCTAGTGGGCAGGATTGGGCATAAATTTGAGGGTATTTGTAGTTCCATAAATTTACTTCAGATAAAGTTAAGATTTTTTTCTTTTTTTTTGTTCATTGTTTCCATGCACAGTTATTCCAAAGATTTATACTGAGATTGTGCATACATTTTAGTGAATTATTAATTCAACAAATTAATGAAAGCAAATCACTCCATCAGTTAGGGCCTTCATGAACAATATTATGTTATTTTAGAATCACTAATAGCATGGGATACTGCCCACAAAAGCGCATGGGACCAGGACTGTAATTAGTATTTTTCATAAGGGAATTCCACCTTTAGACCTTCTGGAAAGGTTGATATACTATTTAAGACCAAACTAAATGTATATAAAATTGTTGTATTTTCCTGATACTTAAAAAAAAAGAATTGTATTATATTGACATCAGTTAGCTGAATAAATACATACACCCAGAAATATGCTTCCCCTTCATTCAGGTGTGAATCTCTTTCTGATTTAAAATACACCCCTCACGGTAATTATGTCAGTCTCACAGAGATTGAGGTGAACTTCCATTCTTTGCAGAATGAAGATCAACTTACAAAGCTTCTTTAGTGTGAATTACAATGAAAAGCTGAGGGGAATCTCCAAAAAGTTGAGACAAACTTTTCTTCTTCTTCTTCCAGTTTCTCTCTGAAAATGGCATATCAATTCTGACTGGCACAGAAGTGGTGTTTTAATGGGAGATGCGGGGGCAGGGGAGAGGGGATGTAGAAGTCCTATGCATGTATAATAAAGGGTGGTGGGAAGGGGGAAAGTGATTATTTTAAAAAAATTTCTAACTGCATTTTCAAACAGTGGAACCTAAGTGTATATGTCTAAGCTTATCTCTTAGAACAGATTTGTACTTGAGAATTCAAGGTTTGCAGGCAGGGATGGTAAATGTTGTGGGTTTTTTTAACCCCAATATGATGCAATGACCTAGAAAGAGTTTCTCTTTTGCTACAGTTGCTATCTTTGCCAGCTTATTTCAAACCTTGCACTGAATGGAAAGTGCTATTCAAGCTTGACATTGGGAGGCAGTGTCATCCGGTGGTTAGAGCAGCAGACGGCATCAAGACTTTTGGGTCGTGATCCATTTCTGCCCAGTTTGCCTATCTATTAAAAGGCTGAATTGTATTTTCCTTCCTCACAGCAGTGTTGTGAGGCTTAATGTTTGTACAGCTCTTGGAGAAACTCAGATCAAAGGTGTTACATGTACAAATAATTAATAATAATGAGCATTTTCCCCTTGTTGTATGCAGTGTGTTTGTAGTTGTGTCAGCCCCAAGGTATTAGAGAGACAAGGTGGGTGAGATAATATCTTTTATTGGACCAACTTTGGTTGGTGACAGAGTGGCTCGAAAGCTTCTCTCTCTCACCAATAGAAGTTGGTCCAACAAAACATATTACCTCACCCACTTTTCTCCACCATTTTCCCATTTAGCTTTTTTTCATCTTCAAAGTATTTCATGATTATTAACTTAACTTTCATATATTTCCCAGAGATGAGCAATTGTGGAGTAATACTCCACCTGGAAAATATGGATAAGTGAAGCAGAGATGTTAATGACTTAGCCAAGGCCAGGAAGGCAGTCAGGACAAACACCAGAATTAGAATGAATGAGTTATAGCCGTGTGCTCAGACACAGAACTACACCTCTGTGGTTATTATCATTGTTACTTTTATTTCGTATTCCTCTTCAGATATTAGCAGCTTCTTCAAAGAGTAGGATATTCAGTGCATATGGGCAGAGCGAGTGTAGGCTACAATTTTCAAAAGCATCTACATGACTTAGGAATCTTAGCCTAATTGACTTTCAATGAGACTAAGACTCCCTTTCCTAAGTGCCTATGGGCCATATTTTAAAAGATTAAGATAGGTACCTAGGAGGATTTTCAATGGCATTTAGATGTTTGTCACCTTGAATTCATTAGGCACCTAAATGCCTTTAAAATATGGCCTTAAATGACTTTTGAAAATGAGTCTTAGGCTCGTAAATCACGTAAGTACTTTTGAAAATTGCTGGCTCTGTCACTACCACATTCATCATTCCAAAATTCCTTGCCCACCTCATGCCAAGAAAGATTGTCACATCTTCTCATTCATTGAGGCCGGTCCCCTTGATTTTTCAGAACAAACCTCAACTACCTCATTGATCTAGAATTCTGTCTAATTTCACAAATTTTTTATTTTTAGACCAGGCATAGAGGTGAAGGGAGATGGTGCTCAGGGGTCCCTCTCCCTCATGCAGATCTCCTGCAAGGGCCAATCTGTATTGCCAGGTGCAAACAGACAGAGCAATATCTTTTGGAGCTGTAAGCATAACTCAGCCATAATGGCCTTAAGTTTGCCACAACCATCTGTGTGTGTTATTTGCATACACACAATGTTGCTTGCTGATTGGGCATTACTATTACAAATCTGTTATTTATATTTATTGCTTTTTCTCTTGCTTCATGAACATTTCCACTTCTATCGCTCATTTCTTAGCCCTGCACCGGTAGCCACTGAGTTCATGCAGGCAAAGCAAGCCTGCTGATCAGACTTAGCCTGTTCTCTTTGCTCTGAGTGATGATTGGCTGTGCGGCATTGGGCTCTGATGTGGGAATGGAGGCAAGCCAAGCATGCGGACCCTATAGAGTGGCCCTTTCCAATTAATACCCAACTAGCCCTGAGGACTCACTAGGGGGCAGGATAGCCAATTAGGTCAAAGACTTGGTTTAAGCAATACCCATTTTGCACTGACTCTAGATCCCCACCGCCTCTCGCTCTACTGGTTTCCCACTGAACCTGTTCAGATCCTGATAGCAAATGCTCATATTTTCCCCAGGTCTACAAGTCAGTGTAATGCAGTACATATTAAGCCTTGGTGAAGGGACACTCAAAATGCTCAGCTTTTGCATTTGGATTGGCTAAGAACTCAGTTCCGATGCTTATCTGAATTATCGTAATCTCATATAAAGTGGGCTGGAAGTCTCATGAGAACATATACACAATGTCTGACACTTCCCTTCTTGGATGGGGTTACCATGAGAGCAGACTATCTTGTGCCATTTTCGCACTTCTTGTACCAATCCCATCTGGACTCTGGAGTGTGTGCTCGGGGGGTTGGAGAAGACTTACTCAGAGCCTAAGATTGAATTCAGGTTCAGTTTTAGAAATGGAAAGATATTCAGGGTGGCGACGTATATTTTGCAAATTATTGTTGTTCATGCCTACATGCAAGTACTTTGAGGCAGGGGCTGTCTTTTTGTTTTGTGTTTGTACAGTGTCCAGCACAACGGGGTCCTGATCCATGACACGGGCTTCTAGGCTTTATGGTAATACAAATTAATATTAATGATGTTGCTCCACCATCAGAGAAAGGATCCTCTTTTTGGCCCCAAGCTCCTATATTATAATTTATTTACTGGTCCAACTTGTCTGCTTTGTCACAAGGACCGATCTGGTTGCAAATATTTTGTAGTAATCCCTGTACATGTCTGCTTGCTTCACTTTCAGGAAGAGCTATACGTCTGGCAAAACACTAGCTTTATTTCTAAAGAGTTAATTATCTACTGTTCTAGGAAAGTAGACTGCAATTTCATTGCAGTGGAGTAAATGGAATGACTAATAGACTTGTGTATAATACTACATCATCTGGAGAAAGAACAATACTTAAGCAAAGTTGAAGTGAATATGAAACATCAATATAATGTTCAGTGGGGCTGAGAAAACACTGCAGGTGAAGAAAAATGTTATTGATAAATGACTTCTTATTGCAGGGTGAGAAATTAAGATTTCATGTGTATGAATGGGAAAAGGGGATCAACTGTGCTGTTGAACATGGAATGACTTCAGTATAGAGAAGTAGATTTTCAGTGGCGGGAAGGATTTTAACTCTGTATCCTCCATAAAAGTCACATTAGTGACAGGGCTAAATCTCATAGGATGGTCTGAAAACGTGTCCTCAGACCCTTTTTCACTAGCTCAGACATTCTTAGTTTGTTTTCTTTGGATTTATATGTTGAATAATAATAAAATATACAAAACAGATGGAAATACTTTACAAATATTATTTTAAAATAATCTGCAAACATTAAAATAATAAATGCTGTACCAACATTTATTAATTCTTACAACATCCTTGTATGGAAGGCGGTGAGTACTAATTAATATTGGCACTTCACTGATGAGGAAACTGAGGCAAAAGGCTAAGTGATTTGCCCTAGACCACCCAGCAAGTTAATATCGGTATTGGAGTGTAGGACTTTCTGGTTACCAGTCACATGTTCAAATGGCTGGACTGTTGTCACTACTGTTGTTGTTATTATTCAGGTAGTTCCTAGGAATTAGTAAATGAATGAATGATCAGGGTCCCATAGTGCTAGATACTGAATAGACACATAGTAAAGAAGACCATCCTTGCCACAGAAATTTTACAGTCTAGGGGCCTTTGTTGAAGTCAATCAGTATCAGAATGCAAAAGGTGGACAAAACAGACAAGTCTTGGATTGGAGTACGTATAGTTTAAAAACAACTACAACAACTACACCCAAGTCTCAAGTGGGTAAGCAGCCGCAATACAGCATTCTGTACTGCAATACTGTACAGTATTCTCGTGAATCCCTGTCAGCCCACCTCCTTCCTGATCTTGTTTGTCTCTGCTATTTCAGTCCTATGTCTCTGATGAGCAAAGACTATCACAGGTTGAGCAAAATACTTGTCACAAAAATGATGCTGATGACATTTGCCTTTCATCTTCTGGGAAGCTGCAGAATTCCTGCACTTGTAAAGCATTGGGGAATTTTCACCCAATACTTTCTACTTTTGTGTGCGTGAGATGTAGAAGTTAAGGCCAAGAAATATTCAGATATGACTAGTGACTTTGGCAGGTCAACTTTTTGGGCACTCAATCTGAGACTGTTTAAAGGGGACTGACTTTCAGAAAATGCTGCACAACTTTTGAAAACTAGGCCCTATTAGAGTGTCTCCAGTTGGGTGCCCACAATCACCAGTCGCTTTTGAATATCTTTGGCTTGACTTGCCTACAGGGTATTGCTACCTAGACAATGGGACATGGAGTCAGGAGATTAGAGTTGTACTCCTGGTAAAGTCACTGACTTGCTTTGTGACCTTCAGCAGCTGATAATCTCCCTGAGCTTCACAGTCTCTCTCTGTAAATTGGGGGTGGTGCCATGTGTCTGCCTCAGAGGGACATAACTAAACCATGTGTCGTCTATAAAAGTGCAAAGAGTAAAAGCCACCCAGGAGGAGAGAGGGAATGTAGAATCTCAGCGTTCCTTGTACTGAGCCATGTGCTCAGTCCGCTACACCATGCTGCCCATAGGACGTCCCAAAACACACATGTGAGAATTTGCACCTGGCTGTTTTGATTTTTCATCTTCTTCACTGAGAAGTTTTCAGCCATCTGAAATTCCACAAAGCATTAAAACTGGGGGTGGGGGAAGGGCTGCAAAATCACTCAAAAGGAAATCATTAAAATTACCACATGGCTCGAATAGATTGGATGGCAGTTGTATGAGGTAAATGTACAGAGGAAAGATGAGCTCAGGGCCAGCTGTGTTCAAATAAACATGTAAGGCCTTAATTTTCAATCACAAGTCTCTGCATTAATGACTTCCTGACATAATAAAACTAAAACCCTTATACCCTGGGGACACAGAGAAAGCACCCCAGCTGTTGGACTGAAAGGTGTTTTTTCCACTATGCTTTTTAATATCCTCTCAAATGCCCCTCATTTCCAGAGATTACTTTCATTTTATTTCTAGTTACTTATGCACTACACAAATTCAGGGTCAACTCATTGTTGAAAGTCAGAAGTCAAGAATCATTTAACTGAGATTACAGACAGCATTACTTACATTCAGGGGATGAACCCTACTACATTTTAAGGTGGCTGCATGAATACATTTTTTATGCCCCTCATTTGGAGTCTTTGGGTAAGTCTATGTGGCAGCTGGAAGTGTAATTCCCAGCTCAAGGTGACATACACATGCTAGCTGTGACTGAGTTAGCATGCTAAAAATAGCAGTGCAGGTGGTGGTATGGGCTAGCTACCAGAGCTACTTACAGAAAGTCTCAGACTGTACTGTACTCAGGGGCTAGCCCAAGGTGCCATCTGTGCCACCATAGCTACACTGCTGCTGTTAGCAGGCTAGTTCAATCAAAGCTACATCTATCTGAGCCAGAAATCGCACCTCAAGCTGTAGTGTAGACATACCCTTTGTCACACATGTGGGCTTTGGATTGATGGGAGGCATTATCTTTGGAGCTTACTTATCTTGGGTAGCAAGGTGAGGCTACCAACTTATGTTTGTACTTGTAACCTTAGGTAGGATTGATATCCATCCATCATGGTCTATGTCATACTTGCAGTAGTCAGCTACATTATTAAGAATAGAATAATGTTAGAAGCAAGATGAATTTTTACAGAGATGAGAAATTGCCATGAGTGGGTAGCTATGTAATATACTAATTTACTTCAGATCCATTTTGGGGTTCAGAGTCTGGAATGTGCTTTTGCTTGAGATCCCTATTCTCTACACCTATATATCCTCACTCATTCATGTTTAAAATAATTGTGTTATGGATGTCCCAGTCATAGAAAAATGGAATCACCTTCCTTGACAGGTATAATATATTTGTATTGCTTCTTTTTAAGAAAATAAAATTGACAAGGGTTCCATTAAATAAGGAAAAATGTAACATACCTCTTGGTCAGGCATAAAATCAAGGTTTGAAAAATGGAATAATCAGATCACTGTGAGATAATAATGTGAAAACTTGGTCTATCAATATGTCTACTCTCTCTAAATATTTATGGGTTCAACGACCTCAGTAGAATTGTGCATATGAGTCAGGCTTACTCATGTGAATAAAGTTTTGCAGGGTCTGCTCTTAGACTCTGAACCTATGCAGAAAGATCCCTTCATCCATGTGGAACAAGTTGTAGGACTGAGGCCTTAATTTGCTTTTTGCCAGCCTCATCCAAGTCCAACATACAAATATTTTGGTTTAGTGGTAGTTTCCACATATGTAAGCACTTTAAAGTTCAAAAGTATTCAAAACTATATGTGAGACACTGATTTGACAGTTAATTTCATGCCTCATTTGCCAAAGGAAGTGATCAGATTCTGTTTACTGATTAGAGAGTGGCTTAGTAATAATTTGTAAGTAAGGTCATGGCATACAGGTTTTTGGTTATTCTTGTTTCTGTTGGCTTTACTATTGGTAGGCTGATGTGCTTCAATAAAGGGGGAAACTTTGATGGTCCAGCCTCGGTGCTTACTGGTCACAGAAGAAGATTGGCAAAGTTTTTGTACTCACTGTCACAGTCCAGGGCAACTGAACATGTATTTCCCCTCTACAATCCTGCCAAAGGCTCACGCTTTCCAGTTCCCAGCTGTCACCTCTCTTGGGGTACGTCTACACTACGGGACTATTCCGAATTTGCATAAACCGGTTTTGTAAAACAGATTTTATAAAATCGAGTGCGCGCGGCCACACTAAACACATTAAATCGGTGGTGTGCGTCCATGGTCCGAGGCTAGCGTCGATTTCTGGAGTGTTGCACTGTGGGTAGCTATCCCGTAGCTATCCGATAGTTCCCGCAGCCTCCCCCGCCCCTTGGCATTTCCGGGTTGAGATCCCAGTGCCTGATGGGGCAAAAATCATTGTCGCGGGTGGTTCTGGGTAAATGTCGTCAGTCACTCCTTCCTCTGGGAAAGCAACGGCAGACAAGCATTTCGCGCCTTTTTTCCCTGGATTGCCCTGGCAGATGCCATAGCATGGCAATCATGGAGCCTGTTTTGCCTTTTGTGATTGTCACCGTATGTGTACTAGATGCCGCTGACAGAGGCGATTCAGCAGCGCTACACAGAAGCATGCTTTTGCTTTTGCATGACAGCAGAGATGGTTATCAGCCATACTGCACCATCTACCAATCCATAAATTGGTAATAAAATGATCATGGCTACCAGTCCTTTTGCACTGTTCCATTTGCTGCTGTCATAAGTGCCCCTGGCTGCTCTTAGCCAGGGGCGCAAAATCCAAAATTGGGAATGACTCCCTGAGTCAATCCCTCCTTTTTGGTATCTAAAAATAGAATCAGTCCTGCCTAGAATATGGGCAAGTGTACTAGAGAACCACTGTATCAGAGAACCAGAAAGCACAGCTGCTCTGTGTCAGATCCTGCAGAAATTATGAGCTGTATGCTATTCACAGGGGGTGCTCCTGCAACAACCCCACCTGTTCATTTCATTCTTCCCCCAGCCTTCATGGGCTACCGTAGCATTGTCCCCACACTTGTGTGATGAAGTAATAAAGAATGCAGGAATAAGACACAGTGACTTGTTAGTGAAGGCAGCCTCCATCTGCTATGATAGTCCAGACAGGACAGTAAGGAGTGTGTAGGAGAGGAGCCCAGCATCCCTCTGCTAGTTCAGGGGCACTTGAATCTTTTCTTTACACATGAAGGGTGGGGGCTGATGGAGCTCAGCCCCCTGTTGCTATGACGATGATGGATATCAGCCATACTGCACCATCTACCAGGAAAAATTAGGACCAGGCACCCTTGATCGACCTGACCGATGCTAGTACGCATGGTTACCAGTCCTTTTGCACTGCCCCATGTGCCAATAGGCTGATGATGACGATGGGTATCAGTCTTATTGTACCATCAGCCACCCATGGCGGGGGGGGGAGCAAGGATGTTGGTGTTCAGTGCTGCACCATCCCGTCTATCTGCAGCATTCAGTAAAGATAGGGTGACATGTAAAAGAGTCAAGAGAGGATTGTTTTCCCTTTCACTTCTGGGGGTGGGTGGGGGGGTGCGTAAATTGCCTAGCTATGCCCTGACCCACTGCGGACACTGTTTTTGACCCTAGAAGCATTTGGAGATCAGCCAAGAATGCAAATGCTTTTCAGAGACTGCAGGAACTGTGGGATAGCTTGAATCCTCCAGTCCATGAGCGTCCATTTGATTCTTTGGCTTTCCGTTACGCTTGCCACACAGCAGTGCGCTGAGTCCCTGCTATGGCATCTGTCTGGAGATATTTAAAAAATGATTTTGAATTTCGTCTTCTGTAACGGAGCGCTGATAGAACAGTTTTGCCTGCCCTTACAGCGATCACGTCTGCATCGTCCATGCTGGAGCTCTTTCTTTATTTTGATTTTTAACTGCATCACCACCCGTGCTGATCGGAGCTCCACGCTGGGCAAACAGGAAATATTCAAAAGTTCGCGGGGCTTTTCCTGTCTACCTGGCCACTGCATCCGAGTTCAGATTGCTGTCCAGAGCGGTCAGTGGTGCACTGTGGGATACCGCCCGGAGGCCAATACCGTCGATCAGCGGCCACACTAACCCTAATCCGATATGGTAATACCGATTTCAGCGCTACTCCTCTCGTCGAGGAGGAGTACAGAAACCGGTTTAAAGAGCCATTAAAATCGATATAAGGTGCCTCCTAATGTGGACGGTTGTGGCGTTAAATCGGTTTTACTCTCCTAAAACCGGTTTAAACGCGTAGTGTAGACCAGGCTTCAGACAGAGATACATGTCTCTCTCCCTCTGACTGATGTATTTCCGGGTTGCATGATATTTAAGAACATAAGAACAGCCATACTGGGTCAGACCAAAGGTCCATCCAGCCCAGTATCATGTCTACCAACAGCAGCTAATGTCAGGTGTCCCAGAGGGAGTGAACCTAACAGGTAATGATCAAGTGATCTCTCTCCTGCCATCCATCTCCACCCTCTGACAAACAGAGGCTAGGGACACCATTCCGTACCCATCCTGGCTAATAGCCATGAATGGACTTAACCTCCATGAATTTATCTAGTTCTCTTTTAAACCCTGTTATAGTCCTAGCCTTCACAACCTCCTCAGGCAAGGAGTTCCACAGGTTGACTGTGCGCTGTGTGAAGAAAAACTTACTTTTATTTGTTTTAAAACTGCTGCCCATTAATTTCATTTGGTGGCCCCTAGTTCTTATATTATAG
Organism: Mauremys reevesii; assembly: GCF_016161935.1. Taxonomy (NCBI): domain Eukaryota; kingdom Metazoa; phylum Chordata; order Testudines; family Geoemydidae; genus Mauremys; species Mauremys reevesii. The sequence continues at coordinate 284,600,637 of NC_052623.1, forward strand.
GAACAAGTCAATAACTTTTCCTTATTCACTTTCTCCACACCACTCATGATTTATATACCTCTATCATATCCCCCTTAGTCTCCTCTTTTCCAAGCTGAAAAGTCCTAGCCTCTTTAATCTCTCCTCATATGGGACCCATTCCAAACACCTAATCATTTTAGTTGCCCTTTTCTGAACTTTTTCTAATGCAAGTATTTCCAGGTTCCCTGCTGCCTACACTGTGAATTTCCAAGGAAGGCAGATTGCCTCAGTGGGCCTGCTTTACCTTCCTTCCTCAGAGGCCGTAAACAGCACAATTGCCATGGTTAATTTACCACACAGCTCTTTCTAAGCAAGCATACATGCTTAAAGTGAAAGCATACAGAGAGAACATATTAAAAACAATAAAAGAATATGCATGCTAATAAGCTTATCTCCACAATGGCTCTTGTTGGTGTCAGTCCTTCTAACCCTTCCTTAAGGATTGGGACCTTCCATGCTGGATCAGAATGAAGGCCCTCGGTCAGTTTAAACTCAGGCTATTTATCCAAAAGTCCTTTCTATGTCTACTGGTCTCTAAAGAATCCAGATTGAACATAAGCGTCTCCATGAGAAGGTACCTCTTTGGAGGTGTTACAGCCTGAATGAATTTGCCTAATCATCTTCCACTGTTCTTAGTTCCTGGAGGGGCAGTGGATACCCTCCCCAGGGAATTACATACAATCCTTTGCCCAAAATGACACAAACTTAATACAGTAAGTTCTCCCAAAGATTGTAGGAAATTGTCATACCTGTCACACTTGCTATGTTGTCAGTCTTAGGATTTTTATCTCTCTCTCTCTCTCTATTGAGAGAGATATATAACCTTCCTATTTATATTTATTTTTGTTCCACCACTATTGATGAGATGGTATATCAGTGACATTCTTATAGAACTTATTGGTTTACTGGTAAGCTTACATGAAGTATTTAGGCAGGAAACTGCCATTGGTGAAGGAAAATTAGCTTCTAGGCCTGCTGTTCAGAATCCATTTATACCCAGTGTCTTCTCTGGCCTCCTTTATCCTGAGGGGAAAGAACTAACCAAATTAAATTGTCTCAAGCTGTCCGTGTTCCGGTTAATATTGATGAGAATGGTTGCACTCTAACAAATTTTAGCAATCTTAGTGTGAATTTTTCGTAGGAGATCCTAGCTGAGCTCAGCTACATCTGGATTTCACCCATTTAATTCCTGACTGGTGAAAACCTGTGGTGAGGTCCCAAGTCAACTCTTGATGGAGATAGCTAATGCCTTACTTTGGGAGGGCAGGACACTCCCAACTTTTATATACACAGAGCCTCTATAACTTCTCGTGATGTGGACATACTCGCCAGTTCCTCACCACTGTCACTTTTAGAGGGAGTTCTTGAACAAGAATTGGATTTATTATACAACTTTTAGTCAGGCATTAGATATTCTTGTGGCACTGAAACAGGCTGTTTCCCTATGAAGCTGCTGAAGAACCATAAGTGGGTTATCCTCAAAATACTGAAGATATTCAGTGCTGCTTCCTTTCCCATCAATCCATCATGGACTATTTCTTGGCTATTTGAGTGTTTAGACAATACTTCTGTTTGGATGACAGTTGGTTAATGCTCTGCAAGATTGAAGTGATGTTCATGGTGCTAGAGAAGAGTTTTGAGAGGCTTGTTGGCAGTTTGTGCGTGCCCACTATGCAGGGAATATGGCTACTTGAGGGACTATTGTGGAATTTGGTTGACTAATTTTATCAGATGCCTCGGCCTTGGCCCCTGGTTCCTGGCCCGGCCGCAGCCCCAGCCTGGCTTCTCAGCCCTGACCACGGCCCTGCTCTCAGCCATGGCTCCAGCCTCAGCCCTGACCATGGCTTCGCTCCCGTCTCCCGACCACAGCTCCCAGGGTGGGAGGGGATCAGACAGGGTCAAGGAGGGACACAAGGTAAAAAGTTTGGGGACCACTAATATGATGCTGCTATAGACATACCAGAAGATTATTACTAGAGCTGGACTGATATCTTCATAATAATAGTTGTGTGAAGATCAACTGCCAGCAATGCCCTTCTGCCATGTACATTGGCCAAACCAGACAGTCTCTACGCAAAAGAATAAATGGACAGAAATCTGACATCAGGAATCATAACATTCAAAACCCAGTAGGAGAACAGTTCAACCTCTCTGGTCAGGGGCGGCTCCAGGCCCCAGCACGCCAAGCGTGTGCTTGGGGCGGCATGCCGCGGGGGGCGCTCTACTGGTCACCAGGAGGGCGGCAGGTGGCTCCGGGGGACCTCCCGCAGGCGTGCCTGCGGATGGTCCGCTGCTCCCACGGCTCCGGTGGTCCACCAAAGCCGTGGGACCAGTGGACCCTCTGAGCCTCCTGCCTCCCTCCCGATGACTGTCAGAGCGCCCCCAGCGGCATGCCGCCCTGCTTGGGGCAGTGAAATGTCTAGAGCCGCCCCTGTCTCTGGTCATTCAGTAACAGACTTAAAGGTGGCAATTTTGCAACAGAAAAGCTTCAAAAACAGACTCCAATGAGAAACTGCTGAACTTGAATTAATATGCAAACTAGATACCATCAATTTAGGCTTGAATAGAGACTGGGAATGGCTGAGCCATTACACACATTGAATCTATTTCCCCATGTTAAGTATCCTCACACCTTCTTGTCAAACTGTCTGAAATGGGCCATCTTGTTTATCACTACAAAAGTTTTTTCTCTTAATTAATTAGCCTCTTAGAGTGGGTAGGGCAACTTCCACCTTTTCATGTTCTCTGTATGTGTATATATATCTCCTTACTATATGTTCCACTCTATGCATCTGATGAAGTGGGCTGTAGACCACAAAAACTTATGCTCAGATAAATTTGTTAGTCTCTAAGGTGCCACAAGTACTCCTGTTCTTTTTGGGGATACAGACTAACACAGCTGCTACTCTGAAACCTATCTAAATAACAGTTATTAGTAAACCAAAACAGCCATGTTAATTTCAACTCTTCTCAGGACCACTGGGAAAATAGAAAATATCAACATTGTTTGGTGTTGGAGGGAGTTTTTAAAAGGGTATTTCATATATTGGTGTGTGTAATACAAACTGCCAACACAGTTGCTTATGTATGTATCTTGGGCCAGATCCCTCAGCTACACACATGAGCCATGTCGTCAGCAATGAAGCTCTGATTGACACTTCTGGAGGATCTCTCTATATATGGGAACCAGACGTACGTATGTGTATTCGTGTATTCATTGTAGATGGGGCTGGTAACACTGTTTGTTAAAGTTGCTCAGTGCTTCCCAGTGCATTTCAGTTGTTAATAACTTTGCCAGGCTTTCATCATTTTGGATTGAAATTTTCCATGTTGAGTACCTGCCTCAGGCTGAAACTTTTTATTTTATTTTATTTTTTTTTTGTAAATGACAACCCAAAGTAGTTCAGCCATTTCTGAGAACAAGGCTAGGAAAAAATACATTGTTTTGCCTATGTTAAAATTTTTTGATGACCTTTTCTCTGTGTAGCTCTACCTCCCCCATGCTTTGGAGTAAGGACTTAAATTTGGCTCAGGATGATGTTTGTGTCAGGGATGGGTCTTTTGCCATCCTCTTGACAGTCTACCCAAATCTGGCCAAGTTATAAGACTTTTGAAAAATTGTAGTTTACACATGCTCTGTAGAGACTTCCTTGATTTTTAGCATCTAAAATCTCTGAAGATTCTGTCCTTATTGAGCATGCTCCATGCCCTTACAGCCAGGGGCGGCTCCAGGCACCAGAGCATCAAGTGTCATGCCTGAGGCGGCAAGCCGCGGGGGGCGGCCTGCCGATCACCATGAATGCGGCAGTCAGGGAGCCTTTGGCGGTATGCCTGCAGGAGGTCTGCCGATCCTGCAGATTCGGCGGCAATTCGGTGGCAGGTACACCGACGGCATGGGACCAGCGGACCTCCTGTAGGCATGCCTCCGAAAGCAGCCTGACTGCTGTGCTTGGGGCGGCAGAATACACAGAGCCGCCCCTGCTTACAGCTCCTAGTGCTGACAAGATTGTGCATGTTCCATCCTCACAGAATGACAGCACATGCTCCATCCCATCACGGCTCCTACATGCAACTGGACTACATATGTGTCATCCTCACAAAGCAACTGAATAGGCTCCCTCCAGCCCATTATTACAAGAGCAAAGCCAGACTTTCCCAGTATGCTTCCAGCTTCTTTGGGCCAGCGTGAGGCCAGGCACTGGAACTGGGACCCTGTCTCTCCTGCCTGCCAGGCAGTGCAGAGAAGGAAGCTGTTCGATTCGAATGTAGAAGGGATAAAAGCTGGGAAAGGAAGAGATTGGGATGAGGAGTCACTGAGACTGGGATTGGGAATGGATTTAATCTGGGACTGGCTGGGCAAGAAGATTGAGGCTGGGAGCAAGGAGGAGGATGGGAACTCTGGGATTGTTTGTATGGAGAGTCTGGGACTGGAAGCTGGGGTAGGAAGGAAATTGAAGGGAAGGCTGGAACTAGTTGGGCAAATAGACTGATGGCTACACTGGCGATTTGCAGCGCTGGAAAGCCTCCACCAGCGCTGCAATTAGTAAGTGGCCACACCTGCAACTTCCTTCAGCGCTGCAGCTGCAGCGCCAGCTGGCCCCCTACCACTCGGGGAATATGGATCCAGCGCTGGCGCTGGTGCTGCTGCGCTGGTCATCATCACACCAGCACACACACCAGCGCTCCAGGGAATAGGGCAGAAGAGATGATGCCTGTGCCTGTTCAGCCACTCACTCTCATCATCTCAGACTCTACTTCTCAGGCCTCCCTGGACCCCCGCCCCCGAATGCCCCTTTTAAATCCCTTTCCCTTCCTGTTTGCCTCAGCAGGGATGATCAGCAAGTCTCTTCCATAGGTGACCATGCCCATGTGGCAAAACGAGCCCAGCATGGCAAGCTGGCGCTGCGATAGACCTCATCAGTGTTGGGGGTTTGGGAATCTGTGTGCAGCAGCTGCTGCGCTGCGAGAGTAATTATGATAGCCCCTGCCAGGTCAGCCATGATGATGAGCCATGGATGAGCGTGGCGGGTGCAGTGCAGGGTAAAAAAAATAAAATAAAGAGTGCCTGGAGCAAAGCAAGCACCGACGCGGCGCACGCGAGCGCCGACCCGCCCCAATGACCTGGATGGTTGAATATGATGGATGGATTATTATAGGGGGTGACCACTCTGTAAATCCAAGGACCACAGGGGAGGGAGGGAGAGCCGAGGGGAGGAGGGGGGAGTGGGGGAGTGAGGGAGGGGTGGGGGGAGGCAGCAGGCAGGGAGGCAGTCAGAGGCAGCCAAGCTAGCCAAGCCCAGAAGAAGCCCTAGCTGAAGTGAAGAAGAAGCAGGAAGCAGAAGAATAGCAGGCAGGCTTTTAGCAGCTTTTTTGGGTTTTGCAAAGGTTTGGGAGGAGGAGGGGATGGTATGGCATGCATGGAATATCCCCCATCACGATGCAGTCTATCACGTCTAATCTGCCTCCTCTCTGTAATCTCTTCAAGTTTCTCTTCTGCAAGAGCATGCAAAAGTTTAAAGTTTTTAAAGGAGAGCCATTGTGTCATCTGTCCCATTCAGGCTCCAGGTCGCCGCCACTGTTCCAGGAGGGTGGGAGGCCATGCTTGCACAGAGGCACGCTGCACGCGGACCACGGATGTGGAGGACCGTTGTTGACCTTCCCCTTTTTGCTTTTTAACCCCCAACCATCTTCCATCTCTTCCAGTGGAAATGGAGGAGGGAAATGGAGTGTGTTTCCAGTGGTTTCCCCAACTGCATAAACAACAGGCAGCCCACCCAGGGTAAGCAAAGCGAAACAGCCAGCCCAGCCATGCCCTGAAAGCACCAAGCAAGCACACACTCAATGAGCACACCAGGGAGGGATGGGAGGTTGAGAGGGAGGCAGGAGGTGCACCCTGCTCACATCAGCAGCACAGCACACACCCCACACACACAAGGGAGGACCCAGGGAGGAATTGGAAATGAGAGTAACAGGCTGCAGGCGCCATGCTACCAAAGCACCTGCTACACGGCACGGCACTGCCAATAATTCACGGTGCTGAGGGAGGGCAAGCTGCAGCGCGCTGGGCCTCAGCAGCCAGCGCCACTGCGCGGAAGGCAACCCCACCAGACAACCCAGGGTTAGGGTTAATTACCCATTCTTATTTTACCATTTGGTTACTGGGGAATTGGTTATTGATCTGTGAAAATGTGTGTGAGGATAATGAGTTTAAATAGAAATTAAAATAAATTATTAAAATACATAATGTATCTCTTTATACATTGCTTGAGTAGTCCTTTTGTAGTCCTTGGCCAGTGGTCTTAAAGCACCTTGAGTAGTGACTGAAAGAAAGCTGCAAAACCTGAGGAAAAGTAAAAAAAGAAAAAAAGTGTGAGAAGAAGAGCAAAGAACCAGTGTGCAGCAGAGAGAAAAAATGCGCAAAGAAAGAGAAAAAAAGCAAAGGAAAAGGAGGCAAAAGAAAAAAGAAAGAAGGGCAAGGGAAAGCAGGAAAAAAGGCAGTGGTGCATAGAACAGATGCAAACTCAGAATGCAACCCAACCTGCAGTCAAATGTCAAGTCAGCAACAGCAACCCCACAAACCCCCCACCCTCCTGCCCCAGCAACCCCCAACCTCCTAAACCCCACCTACCCTGCACCAGCTCCCAGCTCACCCAGAGCTGCCTCTCATCCAATCCACCTGCACCACTACCCTCTGACCCACCCCCCCACCCATGCAACCAGAGAACAGCCCAGCACACAATCCACTCTGGCCCAACACTCTGCAAAAGAGGTGCAGTACATATGAAAAACCAACCCCCTGCCCACATGAATGCTTTTTTTAAATAAATTTTTTTTCATTTTTTTTTTTTTTTTTTTTTTAATTTTTTTTATTTAAAATAATTTTTGATTGAAAATAAGTTTTTTAACCCAAATAAAAATGCAGAAAAAAACAACAAAACCAACAAACACACAAACAGCCAACAAAAAAAAACAGTACTGTTGGCTTTCAGCCTCAAAAAAACGCAAAAAGGGCCTCCTCATCCTGCCCCTCCTGTATTGGGCTCAGCTAGCTCCCTGCCCTGGCTGCTCCTCCCCTCCTGCTGTCTGCGTAGCCTCCCTGGTGTCCTCCTGCACATTCAGCTGGCTGCTTCAGCTCTCAGTCTCGCTAGAGCACTTCCTTCCCAAATGCCTGGGGATATGCTTGCCTTCCCAAGAATATCAAGGGGATGCACACAGGCTACTCACCCCCAGCTCAGCAAAATCCCCAACCAGCCTTCTTCCATACAATGCCAGCAAAGCCTTAAGCAGCGTCAACAGCTCAGACAAGCCTTCCCTGTATGTCCTCCCTCATGAGGTAGGCTGGGGTGGGGCTGGTTTCCCAGGCCACTTCATGTATGGGGTTTCATGAGGGGGCATTAATCTGGTCTTGGGTCTGGGCTGATCAATGGGCTCTTTCGGTCTGGCTCCTTGTTCCTTTTTGCGTCTTTCCTAAAATGTTGATGCACTTCCACATCTGCATCCAGCACTGTTCAAATATGCATCAATAGATCCCACGTGTCACGGTGATCCACAAGCGCCTGGACGCCCAATGTGAAAATACTCTAGCGCAGAACAGATGGAAGCATAGAGTGAAAGCCTGTCCCATCTGCCTGCCCTAACACCCACCATGAAATGCCCTCAAAAAGCCATCCACAGTGTCCTGCCTCCCTTCACACATACATCCCTGCAAACCAATGCGATTAATGGCCCCCACCCAAAGCATCAACACAGCCTTCAAAGAACGATGCGATCAATGGCCCAAAAAACTTGCATCAACACGGGCTCTGTTCTTCCTCAATTCCACCCCTTGCAGACACCCTCTTTCTGCAGAGTGTCTGAGCTCAGCTTCTCCAGCATGCAATAGCCTTGTCTTCTCTTTTCCATGCAGCTCGGAGCTGGCTCGTCATCCTGCAGTCAGTGCGGGCGGAGCAGCCACAGTCCCATGAAGTGACTTCCCACACTTCCAAGTCCTCATGAGCCACTGCTCGTCCCAGACTTGCATGATGATGTGTGCCCACCACCACACACTCAACCCACCACCTCATCTCAAATCATTTCACGGTGCTGAGCTCAAGGCTACAGACTCCAGCATGAGCATTTCACCTGCTGGGAAAATCAATCATCATCCATCCAACAGCTCAGGCTCCATTTGTTGCTGGCCTGCTCAGCCAGCTGCAGCGAGCACTGCTGGCAGCAGGCAGCAGCAGGGACAGCAGCTCACTGCAAGGTGCGCTGGAACAGCGCGAACTGACAATGGGCAGGAACTGGGACGGCACAAATGACACACTTCTTCCAGCGTCATGCCGGAGGAACGGAAGCGGAAGCGGAATTACTCCACATGACCAGCCTGCAACTCGGCTGCCCACAATAATGCCAAGAAATGCTGGGAATGTGGCCACACATGCTAGCTGTGGGCGCTGCACCTGGCCACACACAGGCCAGCGCACAGCTGCAACCCAAGCAGCCTGACACCAGCGCTGTGCAAAGCCGCTGGGTGTGGCAGCGCCCTGAGTCAGTGACTGAAAGCCAGGAACACTCAGAGGTCTGCATGGTGGATCTGAAAGGTTCCAACCCTGCTGATGACCCACATATGTCAGTTTCTGTTTTGTCCCCCCCACCCAGTTTGCAACTTTAATCACATTCTTTTAATGTAGATTGTGTGTCATTTCCTGTTGTTTGTTGTTTTTTATAAAAAGCAAAGTCAAGCAAACTGTGCAAACTTAATTAATTCTCCCCAATGCGTATGCAGTATAATTTAGGCTTTAATTATATGATCACATTATACTTTTTCCCCAGGACTCCTGCTTCATTCAGTACAGAGAATGACTCTCTGGAGGCCTTCTGCATTCCCCCTCAGTATTGTATAGCAAAGGCGGTTGTTGTCTGTAGGACTCTTGCCTCATTTATTGCAGAAGTTAGATGAGGCAGAAGATTGCAGGGAGAGGATGGTCTTATGGTTAAGGCAGTTGGCTGGTGCCATCAGGGACTGGATTCTATCTCTGCTTCTATCACCTATATGATGCTGGGCAAGTCACTTAAACTGGAATTTTCAGAGGCATCACTAATAGTGTTTCTCGTTTTCTGTGTCCTGACTTGTAAGCCTGGGGTCTGATTTGCAGAAATACTTAGCACTAGGGTGACCAGACAGCAAGTATGAAAAATCAGGACAGGGGTGGGGAGTAATAGGAGCATATATAAGAAAAAGACCTAAAAGTTGGGACTGTCTCTATAAAATCAGGACATCTGGTCATCCTACTTAGCACTCACAGCTACAATTGACATCAAAGGTTGCTTCAAACACATTAAATGCTATATAATGTTAAGTACTCTGAAAAATCAAGTCCTAGATGTCTCAACTTTGGCTCCAGAAATTAGTGGTTGCTTTTTACCTTAACCTGTCTGTGCCTCAGCTCCTGATCTGTAAAAGGGATATAATACCACTCCTTCACCTCACCGGGGTGTGGTAAAGCTAAATCCATTAATGTGTGTGAAGCACTCAGATTCTATGGTGATGAGCACCACAGAAAAGCCCATGAGGAAATTTAATGATTCTGTCTTTAGAGCAGGGTTTTAATAATGTCTGGTATATAAGGTGTAAGGCGATACATAGATCAATAATTATTGAATAGTTTGCTGTGATGGGTTTGGTCACAGAGAGCCCCTTGGGACTGTCACCTGATGTGCTGGAATTACCTCTGAGCCTGTTTTCTACTGCCAGTTTGGGACTCCAGAACCCTGCCTTGTTGACTCAGACACACTAGTCTTCTGCAACACAGACCCAGGTCTGGTCCATGCTCCAAAAGCTGGAGACTTTGCCCCCTTTGGTCCATGCCCCCAAAGCTCAGCAGGTCCCCTGTCTCCAGCACTCAGACACCCAGCTCCCGATGGGATCCAAACCCCAAATAAATCCATTTTACTCTGTATAAACAGGGGCGGCTCTAGGCTCCAGCAAAGCAAACACGTGTTTGGGGCAGCTCATTTGCAGAGGCGGCAGGGATCCAGCATGGGAGCTGAGAACCAGCAGGGGGCCCTTGGAGCTGTAGTTCCTTGGTTAGCTCCCTGCCTATTGAGCCAGCCCTGGAGCAGGGAAAGAACTACATTTCCCAGCATTCCCTTGGCTGCTACCAACAGGAAAGGGAGAGGGAGGGAGGTAGCTGAGACCTCATGCTGCAGCCTGCTGTGAATGGAGAGCTGCACTGTGAAGGGTAGGGATACCGTATTTTAACATTCAAAAAAATAGGACACTCCACGGGGAGGGAGGGTAGCCCCACCCTGCCACCATCCACTCCCTCCGACTGCCCCCCACAGAAACCCCAACCCATCTGACCCCCCCAGCTCCCTGTCCCCTGATCACCCCCTCCCGGGACCCTTGCCCCTAACTGCCCCCCAGGACCCCACCCTCTATCTAAGCCTCCCTTCTCCTTTTTCCCAAGTGCCCCCTCCTGAGCCCCCTCCAATTTCCCCTAGGACCCCACCCCTACCTGACCCCTGATAAACCTCCTGGACTCCCATGCCTATCCAACCACTGCCTGTTCTCTGACTGCCCCCGAACCCCTGACCCATCCAACCCCCTGCTCCCTGTCCCTTGACTGCCCCCGAAACCCCTACCCTTCTCCAACCCCCCAGCCCACTTACCATGCCACTCAGACCAGCGTGTCTGGCTCCGCGCAGCGCCGGACACGCTGCTGCATACATGCTGCCATGCTCCCCCGTGGAGCCACAGCCGCCCCGCCCCCCCCCCAGCACCTGCCTTCCAGATTTGAACACCTCAAAATTCAGGAGTGCTCAAGCTCAATTTGGGCAGCTGTTACTTCATTTCTCCCAAATCAAATATACTGATCCACTGTAACTTGCTGTAGAAAAAGTAGGATAAAATTGAGCAAGAAATGCTTCGCAGTTGTTATTAGGACTGGAATTGCTATTTTCAACAGCTATTGCCTTTTGCTTGTTTCCTTGCTTGTTTGTTTGTTTGTTTAAAAGGAAGACAGTGATATTGCATTGGCAAATTCCCCATAGAAAGAAAGAGTGGAACAAAAGAATAATAAAGTCACCTCAACTTTTCCTCATTCATGGAGGACAGTCTTATAATATGCATCCAGATATCCTCCAATCACACAAGCTGAAAATTGTTCCACTTTACCGCAGTTCTGTAACCATATGGGAACCAATCCTGTCTGTGTTCTGTGCACATCCAAAATTCCTGCTGAATGACCTGCCCTGGTACTGAGTTATCAGAAATCCAGGGCTGTGACAGAAGGAGGGTGCAGGTAGGGGGTGGGCAGAGCCTAGAGCTGGGGCGGCAGGAGGTGTGTGTGTATGGGGGGCAATGGTGGGGGGAGAGGGGGAAAGCCCAGGGCTGGGGCAGCAGGGGGTGTGTGGTGAGGAGCCCTGGGCTGGGGCAGCAGTGGGGCAGCCAAAATTTTTTTTGCTTGGGGTGGCAAAAAACCTGGAGCCGGCCCTGTGTATAAAGCTTATACTGGTTAAACTCATAAATTGTCCACCCTCTATAACATTGAGAGAGAGAGAGAGAGAGAGAGAGAGATGCATAGCTGTTTTCTCCCCAAGGTACTAATCACTTACTCTATGTTAATAAACAAAACTGATTTTATTAAGTATAAAAAGTAGGATTTAAGTGGTTTCAAATAATAACAGACAGAACAAAGTAAGTTACCAATCAAAATAAAGCAAAAACATGCAAGTCAAAGCCTAATGCATTTAAGAAACTGAATACGGGTAAATCTCACCCTCAGAGATGTTCCAATAAGCTTCTTTCACAGATTAGACTCCTTCTTAGTAGGCGACCAATCCTTTCCCCTGGTATGGTCCTTGTTCCGGCACAGGTGGTAACTAGGGATTTCTCATGACTGACAGCCCCCTTTGTTCTGTTCCACCCCCTTTTATAGCTTTGGCACAAGGCGGGAATCTTTTGTGTCTCTGGGTCCCCACTCCTCCTTCTAAATGGAAAAGCACAAGGTTTAAAATGGATTCCAGTACCAGGTGACATGATCACATGTCATTGTAAGACCTCATTCTCCATTCTTTCAGAGCTGGCCTGCACATACCCAGGAAGGTTTGTGAGTAAACAGAGCCATTCACAACCAACTGTCCTAGTTAATGGGAGCTATCAAGATTCCAAGCCACCATTGATGTTCCACACTTTGCATAGTTACAATAGGACTTCAGAGTAATATTTCATATTTCTAGTTTCAGATACAAGAGTGATACATTTATACAAATAGGATGATCACACTCAGTAGATTATAAGCTTTGTAATGATACCTTACAAGAGACCTTTTGCATGAAGCATATTCCAGTTACATTATATTTACACTCATAAGCATATGTCCATAAACATATGGAGGGCAACGTCACAGTTGCTCATTAAGTGAGCACTGTCTGTCAAATGCCCTGAATGAGGTAGAGTTTCTGTAGGGGATAAATACCATGTGCAGAGCTGGCTCTAGCATTTTTGCCACCCCAAGCAAAAAAACAAAACAAAACAAAAAAGGGGATGGCCGGACTCCTGAAGCAAAAAAAAAACAAAACAAAAAACAATGGCAGCCGCAGGTCAAGGCGGCTCGCAGGGGGTTGAAGGGCGGTGCCCGCCCGCTCCCTCCACCCGTGGGCAGCCAGGTGCTGCAGCCCACTCGCAACCGGGCGAGAGGGGCTCCCCACTCCGGCCTTGGGGTGCCTCTCCCGGGGGCTGCAGGAGGTGCTGGCTCAGCCACTCCTTTAAAGGCGGCTCGGCCAGGCCGGGCTCAGAGCGGCATGGGAGGCGGTGGCAAGGAGTGGCACATCCCAGGGAGCCCAGCGGCACAGTGAGTGGTGGGGATCGCTGGTTCCTACGCCCTCCGGGCCGGGGTCCTTGCCCCTACAGGGCAGGGCTGGGACTGGCAGAGCACATCCACGAGGGGAATAGCTCCCAGCACTGGTGCACTGTCTATACTGACGCATTACAGTGCTGAATCTTGCAGCACTCAGGGGTGTTTTTTTCATACCCCATAGTGAGAAAGTTGCAGCACTGTCAAGTGCCAGTATAGACAAGCCCTAAGATAGCTAGGAAGATTTTCTACTCAAAATTAATGTCAAAGATTCAAAATTTGTGACCTAATTATTTTATTACCGTGGCTCTTCATCTCAATACTCAGCCTCTCTGAAGTTACAAAGCAGTTAACCACAAGTTGCTACAGACCCACTACTATTACACAGCTGGAGTAGACATGCTAGCATTCCAATGGCTCCATTTTGGTAGTTGTGTGTGTATATATACTTGTGCATGCTATTCAAGGTTTTTGATATAAATTGGTTCAGATTTCTTTTGTGTATCTAATACTCAGCATGGGTATTAAGTATAAAGATATTTGTGAGCGTGCACTCCATCTTCAGTTTCTTTTTTCCCCTTTTTGGCTCATCAAATACTAGTTGTAAGTAATGGAACCCATTTCATTCAGAAAGTTCCAAAGAGAAATAAAATAGATCTGAAAAGGAAAAAAGAATTTGATTGCAAATGAGGCCTTGATAAAAATTCCTTTTGGAGATCACATTTTCAATGCACTTTAATGAAAGCAAGAGAGACAGAGGAGATTATATGGTGTAATTTCAAAACTGGGTAGTTCACTGGCTGTTAAAATAATGAAATATATAGACAAGGTGAAACTCATAGAAGACTTGCTCTGCCGTTCATATTCCACCAATGCTCCTAACTACTGCATGATTTAGCTATCTACTACATACAACAGAACTGGGTCAAAAGAACATTAAAAATGCAAAATCAATGATTTGAAGGTTAGGAAACACCAGCTTTATGGTTACTAATACAATAATAATCCAGTTGCTTTGTGGTAGGTCCCTATGGAAAAAATAGCATGTAACTAAAGACGTATAACACACATTCATTGGAGCAGATTTAGGACTATGAAGGCAACTGTCAGGAAAAGTTTCCTAACTTTTCAGTGTTTGACTTTGCAAACTAAATAATGTTCTGTTAATGTAGTGCATAGGTAATCAGTTGCTGGGGTCATGTGCTTGTAGTAGGTAGTGTTCACTGGGATGGGAAGAGCCCAGCTCAGCTACTGCCCCAGGAGTTATCTGCAGACAGGGCCGGTGCAACCATTTAGGCAAACTAGGCGGCCCCCTAGGGCGAGGAGGTGGAGTGGAGGTGAGCTGGGTGGAGCGGCGCGCGGGGAGGGCTGCCCGCAGTTACGGGGGGCAGGGGGATGCACACAGGGGAACAGCTCCCCGCCCCAGCTTACCTCCACTCTGCCTCCTCCGCTGAGCACACAGCCCAGCTCTGTCTCCTCCAATCAGCGCCGCAAGCCTGGGCGGGGAGGAGAATTAGAGCAGCGCCAGCGTGCTCAGTGGAGGAGGTGGAGCTGAGGTGAGCTGGGGCAGGCTCCCCAGGCAGGGTTAGCTGCTGGGGGGGGGAAAGTCTCCCCAGGCAGGGTTAGCTGCTGGGGGGGGGGGAAGTCGCCCCAGGCAGGGTTAGCTGCCATGGCAGGAGTCGCCCCAGGCAGGGTTAGCTGCCATGGCAGGAGTCGCCCCAGGCAGGGTTAGCTGCCACGGGGGGACGGGGGAGAGTCTCCCTGGGTGGGGTTAGCTGCTGGGGGAGGGGAGTCTCCCCAGGCTGCGTTAGCTGCCGTGGCGGGAGTCTCCCCAGGCAGGGTTAGCTGCCACGGGGGGATGGGGGAGGGTCTCCCCGGGTGGGGTTAGTTGCCGTGGGGGGACGGGGGGGGAGAGGGGTTAGCTGTTGTGGTCGGGGGTAGCTGCTGCGAGGGGGCTCCTGGGTGGGGACTGGGTGGGGGCGCAAGGTGGGAAACTTCCTTGCACCGGCCCTGTCTGCAGAGAGGGCCCCGTATCAGACATGAGTTTTAAACTCTTCCCCTTCCTTTATTTACAAGGAAGAGATCTGTGGAGAAATAATTTTCAGCCTCCTCCTGTAAACAATCCATACCAGCACAAGACTTAAGTTTTGCGTAGGTCTTGTGCTGGTCCTTTACATGGGTAAATTTCTGCAATGGTACTTTGGCAGCAGAAAAATTGGGATGCACAGTTACATTTGCTGATGAGTGGAAACCGCCTACCAAACATACCTGCTGCCATGCTGAAAGAGACAGTCTGCCAAGCTGTGTGTTGTGCACCAACACTGAACAATTTGAAAATGTCTCTCTTCCCACACCTATCATACTGCTGCAAATTACTGTAACTAGATGCATTAGTGTCAGTTTCAACTAGGGAGCTCCTGTCTCAGCTGCTGCCAATACTGGTTCTCCAACAGCAGTCACGTTATCCACATCAAAGAATTTTTTTCCAGTGGATCAAGCTGCTAATGTTACTTCTGCTCCTTTTGGAAAGCACTTCTACAAACCATGATCTTGGCTTCTTCTTTGTTCTCAAAACCTCCACTCTGCCAGCCCACCATAGTATAGCACTGATGCAGCTTATCTGCCTTGGCATTGTGCCTTCTCAGCAAAGTTGCTCATGGTTACTCACAGAAGTTTCCTTCCAGACATTTTTGGAATACATAATGGAGAATGATGCTTTGTCTGACAGGATAGTTGTTGCTGTGTAGGTATGAAGACTAACTCTGTGCAGTTTGACTACTTGTTTCGCTCACTAACAGAAGTTGGTGCAATAAAAGATATAATCTCACCCACCTTGTTGCTTTGTCTGACAGGCAGACAGATTTAAGGTGTGGATACAAGTTATAGAAAGTGTGTACCCTGAGGGTGGTGGAAAGCATACTGTAAATCATTTCACAGTCAAGTCAGATAAAGAGATGAAGAATTAGCAATGGAGATTTGTAAAGTAATAGCCACCACTGAAGCGCTGACAACCATGCAATTGCTGTGTCGTCATTAAACCCTCATTCTCACTCTTCAGGAGAGTCTTCCAAAAGTATTTATAGGGTGGAGAGTTCCTCTTACCAGAGGCAGATTTACCATGAAGCAAACAGTGCGGTGGCACGGGACCCCCAAAATACAGGAGAAATCTCATCTGACAATCTTCCCAAGTCCCAACTGGTGGCACAGCAGGGCTCAGGCAGGCAGGCTGCCTGCATTCCGTGGCTGGTGGCCCCACGCCACTCCCAGAAGTTGCTGGCTGCTGGCACGTCCCTGCATGCCCCTGACAGCGGCGGGGGGGCGGAGAGGGGGGGTAGTTCTGCGCACTGCCCCCACCCCAGGCAGCGCACAGAGACCTGCTGCCCACCTCCTCCCAAGCAGTGCACAGAGATGTCTAAGGCAGCTCCCTGCCCACACTGCCTCCCTCCCTCTATGCTGCACCACTCCCGGAAGCAGCTGGCATGTCCCTGAGGCCCCTGTATATATATATATAGGTGTGTGTCTGCATGTTGTCTCCACCCCAAGCGCCAACTCCGCAGCTCCCATTGGCTGGGAACTGCAGCCAATGGGAGTTGTGGAAGCAGCGCGCAGAGACCCCCCCTGTCTCCCCCAGCCTAGAAGCCGCTGCCAGAGGGGTGTGCCGGTCGCTTTGGAATCTGCGCCACCCAAGGTAAGTGCTGCCCCCCGACCCCTACCGCACCTCAACCTTTGGGCTCAACCAGCCCAGAGCCCGCAACCAAACTTCCTCCAGACCCTGCACCCCTAACCCCATCCCACACCCCAACCCCCTGCCCCAGCCCACAGCCAGCACCCAAATTTCCTCCCAGAGCCTGCAACTCTCACTTCTTCCCACACCCCAACCCCCAGTCCAAAGCCCGCACCGACCACCCAAACTTCCTCCCAGAGCCTGACCCCTGCACCCTTTCCTGCACCCCAACCCTCTGCCTCAATCAAGGTACCTCACTTTATTTTCATTTACTTCCTATTACTTATAATATAGGAGGAGGATGAAGAAAAAAGAATGAAAAACTTGTGGGGGAGAGCGGTGGGGAGATGAGAGAATGTTCTTTTTGTTGGCTGGGTCCTGAGGGGGGGAAGGCTGGGGCAGGGAGAAATGAAGCTGCGCACAAGGCCCCACTAACTCTAAATCTGCCACTGCCTCTTACAATAACTAGTACCTGTTTGTTCTTATCAGTCTGATGCCTTCAAATATGTATACCTTTTAGCCTTACAATTTCTGTGGTTTGTATTTTCCCCAGTGTAAGCTCTGCCACCCATCTACCTAGCAAAGCATGCCCTGTACTTGTCAAGGATCCCATTTTTAGTTCCATCTGACTGTGGGTTCTTTCTTTCTTTCTTTCCTTCCTTCTTCCTTTTTTCTTTTCATAAGAAACTTCTGTTTCCTTTTCTTTGTTTCTCTGAAAATGTGGGACCAGATTCAGCAACCCTTATCCATACTTGTGCAGGGGTAGGTGAGAAAAGAAGGATAGAAGAATCAGTCCATGGTTTGCCATTGTTATCTTTATTAATGCTGGGCACCCAGTCAGGTACAATTCTGTGATGGACATGTTTACAATATGCATTTTCCCCTGCTCTAGAACACATTTATCGATCAGCCATACTTTTGTGGTCTTAATGTATATTGTGATGTAATGTTTTATCTGTTCATTAACAATATATTTTACTTACAGTGGCCTGAGTATGGGAATGTATTTTACAGCTACATTGGTGATAGGGTGACCAGATATTTGGGAAGAATATTAATAGACAAGACTTGTAATGTATCATTGTTGCATTAAAACTGTTTGCTATCATTTCAGATCATTATTGTATGTTATATATAGCTAGCTAAAATAGGCTCTCTTTCAACTCATTATTATAATGTTTCTGAAATATTTAAATTTAAAAAGCCCACTCGTAATAAAAAAAATATTACAGAGCTTGCCATGTACCTAATGCTTTCTTTTGTTTTCAATAACATATCTTAAACGTAAGCAAGGGTGGCACTATACTTGTATAACAATATCAATTGAGGACAAAACCAAATGGTCTGGGGAAGTCTGTGTTATGTATTTTGAACTAATTTATTACTGTTTCTCATTTGCTTTCAAACTGGCTTGAGGTCTGTCATGTCCAGGAGAGGAAGGATGGTTCCTGCGGTTAGAGCACTAGTCTTGGGTTTGCTGCTCTGCAGACTTCCTGGGTGACCTTTGCCAACCCACTTAGCTTCTCTGTGCATCAGTTTGCCATCTGTGAAATGAGGATAATGAGGCTGACCTCCTTTGTAAAGTGCTCTGAGAGCTACTGTTGAAAAGTACCTGGGTATTCTTCCTTTTTCTTCTGGAGACTTAATAATAATATATGGAGTTATACCTATCTCATAGAGCTGGAAGGGACCCTGAAGAGTCATTGAGTCCAGCCCCCTGCCTTCACTAGCAGGACCAAGTACTGATTTTGCCCCAGATCCCTAAGTGGCCCCCTCAAGGATTGAACTCACAACCCTGGGTTTAAGCAGGCCAATGCTCAAACCACTGAGCTATTTCTCCTCCTTAGTATTGCATTATCAGGATTACTCTGATCAGGATGAGCCTGACAATCCTTTGAGGTCTGCTGTGGTGCTCGCCCCACAGAGGTGAAATGTGCCCTGGTGCACATAAGTTGGCTGGAGAGGAGCAGGGGTGAGGCCTGCTCCTCTCTAGGTTCAGCAACCCTTTTCTTATGGAGTTGGATAGTGTTGTGAGTAGGGTCTCCTGCAGCCTGAGGAGTAACAAGGTAATTCCAGTTATTGCTTCACAGCCTAGATGTGGGAGACAGAACTTTTCTCTCTTATGCCCTAAGGACATCCCCCAGCACATAATCCAGGCAGGCTGCACCCTGGGCACAAGATTTGGCTCAAAGTGCTTTAGAGCAAATGTCCAAGAGCTGGATTTAAACTTGAATATATAACCAGATTGAATGAGGATGATTTGAAAAAATCAAATTTGACTGTTAAGAGATTCATTCTGTGTCGAGGGCACCGGAACAGGAGGGCTATGCTGTCCCACTTTTTACCAGCCGTAAGTGCGAGCAATGAAGGAAGGAGGGAGTGGAGAGGAGAGGAGCGAGCGGGAGGCAGGGTTTTGAGGGAAGAGGCGGCATGGGGGTGGAGACTTGGGGAGAAGGGGCAGCATGAGAATGGAGCCTCGGGGGGAATGGGTAGTGCAAGGGCAGGGCCTCAGGTTGGGGGGAAGGGCTGGCACAAAGGGGTGGGGCCACAGTTCAGCTGCCCATCTCTCCCACTTTTAAGGGCCTTCCGTCATCCCTGTGCAGTGTACAGAGAGAGAAGCTACTAAGCCAAAACCGGAAAGTTTTTGTCTTTCTTTTTGAGATAGTACTAAGCTGCAAAATTCAGATTCAGATGAGACCCTTCCAGAGCTTTAGAAATATTCATATTCAGGGATCTGATTCAGAGCTGTAACTTCAGATGTGAACTTCCCCAAAGAACCAGAAATCCAATTGATTCCCAATGTGTGGGAGATTTTGACCTGAGTCTCCATACGAGGACCATCCCTTATAGTCGTATCATTTAATTCTTATTAAAACAAAAATCCCATTGATTTCAGTGGGAATTTCACCCAAATGAGGACTTCAGCATAGAGCACCATAAGCCTGGCTCTATGCAAACCCCTGAAGCTCAAATTAAAGCAGAATCAATGCTAAAATGTTTGTTGATCCACTTTGCCTGATGGTCTCTGATGTGGTCTTGTAGCTCCATACATATTTTCTAGTGCTGGCCAACAAATGGAATTTCCATTCTACAAAAATAATTGAGATTTTGAAGTTTGTTGTCATTCCAAATTGGAACATTTTCTCCTCTGCAAGGGCAACTGCACGGTAGCTGACACTGGTCCTAGGGCTGTCTGCAGTGGGTAGTTTCCCTCGATCAGGGGAATTTTCTGATGACCACCTATTGAGCTTCCTGAGTGGCACAAAGAGGCTGGAAAAATATAAAGCAGAACCTCTCCCTAAATGTTCAGTGGGAAGAAGCCCACTTCTGAAGCAAAGCATGATGTAATGAGAGGCCATTCCTAATATTAAATACTTTTTTGATATTGAAAATGACTGAGCCTCTGTAAGAATTATGTTATACTGTGACTGACAAGAAGCCAGGTTCATATCAGTCTTGTTCAGTATGAATTGGATGAATTACAATTAAAGATTTTTTTTTCCTGAAAGGCCAATATGATGTACTAAACTGTATCAGCACACTCTACTGAAAATGAAAATAGCCACAAAGAAGAGATTTCTATGTATATACAGGGCCGGATCCAGACCCCAGCGCGCCAAGCACGCGCTTGGGGCGGCATGCCACGGGAGGCGCTCTGCCTGTCGCCGGGAGGGCGGCAGGCGGCTCCTGCAGGCACGTCTGCAGGAGGTCCACCGGAGCCGCGGGACCGGCGACCGCCAGCGCGCCTCCCGCGGCGTGCTGCTGTGCTTGGGGCAGCGAAATAACTAGAGCCGCCCCTGTGTATATATAAATAAAATATTTGTATGGTACTATACCGTGAGATGTGACTCATGAATTCATCTTCAATTAAAACATGAAAGCAGAAGAAATACAGTGAATCTAATGAAAAACAAATGATACCAATGCACATTATAACTAAACCCATCATTGAGCAATCTAGTTTTAATGCAAGAATTGTATCCAAGCCTATGAATTTTGATTCTCTCTCTCCCCTTCCCCTACTTTTATTTAAAAGGTGGTACTATTATTACTGTTACTATTTTATTTATGTATTTGTATTTCAGTAGTATATAAGTGCCCCAGTCATGGATTAGGACCCCACTGTACTAGGCACTGTATAAGCAGAATAAGAAGACCGTCACAGTCCCAGAGAGCTTACAGTTAAACGTGGGTAGATGGGATGCTTGAAAAACAGAACGGAAATGTTATATAACCAAGGAGACCTTATTTTTACATCCTCAATGTTTTATTTTCTCTGACAGAATAGCTAGTCACCATTTTCTACATTGCCTCTTGGGGTTCTATTGGGATTTTCTAAAGTCAGCAGTAACTTTCCATCAGTCTGCTTGTTTAACTTCTGGTGAAGCCAGTAAGAGTTCTGTGTAAAAACTGATGTCAGGATATAGTTTTAAGTGTCTACTGGTACATTGTATCTACAGACATTTTAAGATTACTTGAAGTTTTGCTAACCTCATGGGTTCATACCTGCCAAGACTTGCTAGGTAGCCTTTAAAGTACAGTAGTTGGAGGGAGGGGGGAAGGAGAAGGAGGAGAAGAATGAGAGCATTTGCGTAGTTTATATAATCTGGCACATACATCCAGTGTACTGGAGAGCGCAAAGATACTGTAACAAAAAAACTAAGAATGAAAAGAATACCTGTCCCAAAGAGTTTGTATAAAAGTCTAAGGAGAATGGGTAAAGAAGCAAGAACTATTATAACAAACTGTGGAATAACAGGTGGGGCAGTAATATTGCAGAAAGTATTCCCAGAAGTACTGGGAGTTACAGTGGATCACAAATTGAATATGAGCCACCAATGTGACACAGTTGCAAAAAGGCTAATATTCTGCTGGGATGTATTCACAGGAGCATTGCATGTCTCTACTCAGCACTGGTGAGGCCTCAGCTAGAGTACTAAGTCCAGTTTGGGGTGCTACACTTTAAAAAAAAAATGCAGGAGAGGGGACAACTGGAGAGAGTCCAGAGGAGAGCAAGCAAAAGGATAGAAAACCTGACCTCTAAGGAAAGGTTAAAAGAAGTGGGCATGTTTTGTCTTGAGAAAAGAAGACTGAGGGGGAACCTGATAAGTCTCCAGGTATGTTATTGGATGTTCTCCATGTCCACTGGAGGTAGGACAAGAAGGAGATGTAGGCTAGATATCAGGAAAAACATTCTAGCTCTAAGAATAGTTAAGCTCTGGAATAGGCTTCCAAGGGAGATTGTGAATCAACATCACTGGATGTGTTTAAGAACAGATTAGACAAACATCTGTAAGACATGGTTTAGGTTTACTTGTCCTGCCTCAGAGCAGTTGGATGAACTACATCGCCTTTTGAGGTCCCTTCCAGCCCTACATTTCCATGATTCTGTAAGTGCAATTAAATGAGGAGGGTGATGATCTACTGTGCATTACTGATACCCGATGTGGTGTTATAAAGAAACAGAGGGGCAGATCCTATAAAGCAATTACCTCAGCTGAGATACAAGTATATTGTTTATTACACCTATAAGTGTTTGCACTTATTTCATTTTTGTTTGTCTATCAGCTTTTTTCCACTTTGAAAATCATAAACTGATAAATTACGTTTGATTTCTCTTTCACTTATTTCTTTGTCAGCAGCTGGTGTAGTTATTTGAGCAACTATCAGGTACATTTGATAACGATTATATTAATTTGTATAATCTTTACTTGACACCTAGCTCCTACAGTAACTCGATATTCCATTCTGGATTTTTCTTTGTGCATACTGTAGCTTAAAACAAACATTGTTTGTTGACCATTGTAGCTGAACTCTGTTGCAATAGTCTATTCCTGTTAGTTTCATTTAACTACCAATCTGTCAACAAGTAAAAACATTTTTATGATATCCTGTGCTGTGTAAACTTACTAAAAGGTGACAGATATTGACTTTGTGGCCTGTGACACATTTAACAGTAATGTCAACTGATCTAATGTTTTCTCATTGTGTTGTGTTTTGGGTTTTTAGTACAGACCCATGCCTTAATGATTTCTTGATCTTTGCTGTCTGGGATTTTTAATGCCCACTATATGCTTCAGTAATCTGTTGGAAACTCTGATTTGCTTAAATTAATTACAGTAAATCACTAATCTTTTAAATGGGACCTGTTGAAATAAGAACCTGTGATGTTACCACACAGACTTATTTAGCAAAGTATGAATTTTACACAGGAATGCTCCAGTAGAAGAGTAACACTGCATTTGAACAGCGTTCTCTTGTACTATATAACAGTAATAAGATATTTACTATGTTACATTAGTAGTCCATTACTAACCTCAGTCTCTTGAGGCATCTTGCCTCCATACAGAGTTGAGTCAATCGCAATTCAATTTTTTGGATTACATTTAATCTCCCAAACAGGGTAATAATTAAAAAAATGAAACCAGCAGAAATGTTTTAATAAGCAGGATGTAACACTAATGAATCCAGATTAGGTTCTAATCCTGCTATGGCACATGAGGCTAGAAAAATACCATGACTCAGTCTGAAATGCTAACTATTGTAGAATCAAATACTTCATATGTCAACCACATTTCCATTATCCCTGCATTTTTCAAGCTTTCTACATGGACGTGAATTAAAGCTCGTTCATTTGAATCTACAGAGACTACAAGAGAAGATTCACAATAATGTATTGTACTCACAGGATGTATCTAGAGCTAAACAGTGCGACAGATCCTTGGGTGTGGCCAGGCTACATGGGGGGCTCTTTTCTGACTTTCTGGGGCCACTGTCCGATATAAACTGAAGCAGTTGAATGGAATTAATCCTGGATATCTGCTCAGTGTGGTGTACTGGCCATTCCTCTTCACCACATTGCCTGCACTGGTAGCAGGGAGGAATGGAGCTGTAGATGCCTCTGACAGCTCTGCATCAATAGGTGTAATCCTTTGGAAATGCCACATTTGGAAATCCTAAGTCACCCCCTCAAAAATCACAAAATGGGTGTAAAAATGATGAGTGGGGTTTTTGGTGGGGTTTTTTTTGGGGGGTGGGGGAGGAGTTGGGTTTCTTCATTTTAAATAAGCTTGGGATTCTTTTTATTTGCTTTTTGGTTTTGGACCCTTTGACATTCACTCAGGTCACATTTTGATGCTTTTCTCCACAACCACAAGCGCTTGATTTTTTTTTATTTATTTATTTTTTTTAATGAAAGCTGAGATTCTCCCATAATCATTTGAATACAGGATCTGGGGCTTTAAGAAAAACACTGTATATCACCAAAACTTTCAATAAAATTCATGAGAGTTGGCAACACTACGATGATGTGGGGCAAAGGGACTGCAGCTTTGTCTCAGCATCACAATATTTCTTATTATTTTATCTCCTGTAGAGTTCACATGATTCGTGGTGGTTTAGTGATTCATTCAAAAAAATCTGGATGTTTATCCCAAGCTTCTGAACCTGTATTATCTACAAATTATACTGCTATCTTGTGAGAAAAGACTTTCTTCTGAGATTCCCAGTATTCCTTGATTCAGCTGGGAGCATAATACAATTAGAATAGCACTTTATATGAATCTATACTTCTGCTCTTTAAGTGAATTGCATCCAGGCGTTCAGAGAAAAGGGAGGGAAAGGGTTTTAAAATTAATATATAAGAATCTGAAAAAGAGGTTTGGATTTGTAGTTGGGCTAAAATTCAAGGTAGGTTGGTATTTTTTTTCCCCTTTGGTCCAGTGAGAGAGAGACAGGCAGGCCGTTCTCTCCATTTATATTTCATTTACATTGCCCACCATTTGGCAGTTTATATCAAGGATAAATGGATTGTCATTTCGATTCACACACTGCATGCCACTGACGTAACTCATATTTGATGTTTCCTTATTCTAGATCTCCAGACAAGAACATGGCTTCTGATGAAAGGGAGATAGTGGTTTGGGTATGCCAGGAGGAGAAAATTGTGTGCGGACTGACAAAGCGCACAACCTGTGCTGACGTGATCCAAGCTCTACTAGAGGATCATCAAGCTACATTTGGAGAAAAAAGGTTTCTTTTTGGACAACCTAGAGATTATTGTATCATAGAAAAATGGAGAGGCTCTGAGCGGGTCCTTCCCCCGCTGACAAAAATGCTGAGACTTTGGAAGGCTTGGGGAGAAGAGCAGCCCAATTTGCACTTTGTTCTGGTAAAGTCAGATGCTTTCCTCTCATTTCCATTGTGGAGGACAGCTGAAGCAAAGATAGTACAAAACATAGAAAGACAATGGGAGCTCAGCCCAGTGAATTACATGAAGATGTTGCCAGTGGATAAGCAAAAGAGGATTGTTAGAAAGACTTTCAGGAAACTGGCCAAACTTAAACAGGACAATACTCTGCAAGAGCGAGACAATATGGAGACATTGATTCATCTGATCATTTCCCAAGATCATACCATTCATCAGCAAGTCAACAGAATGAAGGAATTGGATACGGAAATTGAAAAATGTGAAGCCAAATTCCACCTAGTTCAGGTAGAGAATGATGGAGAAAATTATGTGCAGGATTCTTATTTAATGGCTACTCCAAATGATGCCGAGCAACAAACACATGTGCCACATGGTCAACATCAGATGCATGAATACTTGAGCAAAAGTGATGGAATTTTACAGATGGAAGAAGGACTGAAACATCACAAACTACTAATTGAAAAGCTCTGTGCCGAAATTGAAAAAGAGGTAAAAGGTGTATGCACTGAAAAAAATGGAGATGGTAAATGCATGGCAGAGGCCTTAAATGGCCAACTAGAATCCTCAAATTTAGAAAGTGTCAAACATGAGTTGGAAAAAAGTACAAAAGATGGCTTGAGAATCCACTCTCACTTGAGCTGCATTCAGAAAGAGCTTGCCTACAGGGACTTGCTGCTGCAAAAGAAGGAAAAAGAATATGAACTCCTTGCAGAAGAATTTAATTCACTGCATATCAAAGACAAAATTGAATCCAGATGTACAGCTAACGAAGAGCAAGCAAAAGGCAGCGAGGTTACCAGCAAGTGTGTCGCAGTGCCAGACTTTGTTCGTAAAGTGACTAATTTAGACATAAATGATACGGACTCTGACACTGGAATCAGCTCAACTCATAGTCAGGACTCTGAAACAGCTTTAGGAGACATGATATTGTTGTCAACATAGCTGGAGACCATTGTGCACATGACAAAGAGCAATATAAAAACAACCATCTTTGGGGGATATTTATCCTTTTTAATATCTTGCTATCATAGGGTATGTCTACACTGCAGCTGAAAGTGAGCCTCCCAGCCTGGGTAGACAGACTTGTACTAGCAGGGCTTGAGCTAGCTCGCCAAAAACAGCAGTATGGATATCACGGCTAGGGCTGCAACCTAGGCTCTGAAGCCGGCCCGACCCCCTAGGCTTGAGAGCCCGAACTACAGCCCAAACAACATCATCCACTGTTATAGTGTGTTAGCTTGAGCCTCTAGTGCAAATCTGTCTACTCAGGCAGGGAGGATATGGTATAAGACATGTCCATATCATCTCGGACCTGAAGGTGTTGACCACTCTGGCCTCAATCCAACAAAGCACTTTAGTATGTGTGTAACTATGAACACAAGGGACTACACGTGCTCAAACTGACACACATTCTAGCATGTAAGTAATCCCGTGCATTTACAGTTACACACGTGCTAAAGTACTTTGCTGGATTGGGGTCAGAGTGTTCAGTGTTTTGTAAGACTGAGCTTCATTGAGACAAAAGTATTCTGATGGGAGATGGCCTGAACCAAAATTCCAGATCTGAACCCCCCTGATCTTTGGGTCCATCTCTACATCTGACTAATCTTTTAGGAATGTGGACATAAGGGATAGACCAATTTAGACAGACAACTTGATTCTCTGCTCCGTTACACTGGCTTTCTTCAACTGGAGTAACAGGGTGTAGGATAAGGCACACAATTGGTTAAAATATAGTTTTCATGATACTGTAGAGCTGATAAAAAGCATACTTTTTATGTTGTATATTTAAATCATTAGCACATATCACAAAGGGTAAAGTTTTCAAAAGCACTTAAGTGCCATTTTCATAAGTGACTTAAGCACATAGATTTATGTCTACACTGCAATTAAAACCCAATGGCTGGCCCATGTCAGCTAAGGGGCTGTTGAATTGTAATGTAGACAGTCAGGTTTGGGCTTGGGCTGGAGCCCAAACATCTACACCGCAATTAAACAGCCCCTTAGCCCAAGCCCCTTGAGCCCAAATCAGCTGACATGGGCCAGCTGTGGGTGTTTAATTGCAGTGTAGGCATACTCTAGCAGTCTCAGTCCCATTGACTTTCAGTAAGATTTGGGGTTAAAAGTTAATCTGGAATAGGGTAAGTAAGAATTTAAAGTGAATTGTTCCTGATTTAACACCATGTTTGGAATTTCTTATTCCAGAATGAGAGCTTCCATACAGGGAGTTAATCAGGAATAATTAATTAGGAATAGCTGAATAACTCCCTGTGGTAGACAAGCCCTTAGGCTCTTAAAGACCAGATCTTCAGAGGTTTTTAGGACCTAACTACCATTGAAGTTGGTGGGAGTTAGATGCCTAATACTTTTGAGGATCTGGCCCCTAAGTCACTTAAGAATGTCTGTCTGAAAATTTACTCTGAAATCTGACTAAATGTATTTAATGGGAACTATGTACTAGCTAAGCAACACAAAGTTCAGTCAGATCCTGGACTTAAGTCTTAAACAATGAATGAAAAGATGACATAGATAGCATAAATCTAAAAGAATTTCAAATACATTCTTTTCCTATCCTATATTTTGGCGTTCATTAGGGTCCTCCCACTACCCTCAAGTATCTGCCAGTCATCAGGTTTTCAGAATAACTAGAACACTGTGGATTTAAGATTGTAAATATGACTTTGGAGAGCAACATTTCCTGAACACCACAAATTGTTTGTTTTTAAAGACTTGTGAACTCTGGACTTTATGAGCAGAGTTTGTGTTTGCAGATATCTGTCTTGGATGCCTTAATATATTTTATCACTCAACATTATATAGAATGATTGGGATGCTTCAAGTGTAACATATGGAGCTCAGCTACATGAGTTCTTGATGAAAACTCAGATCTATAGCAAACAAGATATCTTAATTTTGTAATAATTTATTAACACAACTCAGCATCTTTTGTACTCTGTGTGTCGTACTGATATTAGACGTTGCATGCAGTTCTCAGTTCAGAGCTTTGAATGTTGAGAGCAGGCTAATGTATTTCATGAGTTCTTGTGCAGTTAGAGATTTTGTTTAATGTCAGCAATTTTTATAAATACAGGTTTCTAGCCTGTCTTTTCCTATTGAAATTCTTTCCTGTGCAGAAGGCCAGCACTATGTCTTTGGGCCACTTCATTCCCACATATGCCCTCCATCAAAATAGGGTTTTTTGCAGAGCTGGGTAGTTGATTTTTCAAGTAAGTGGCAATTCCAAAAATAATAATACGAAGAATTAGGTTTGGATTGAACCAAATCTGAAAATGTCTAGAATTCTCAGTGAATCGGAAGAGTCCATTTCAGCTCTGCTCCGGAGTGGGGATTCAAAACTGGGTTTCCCACATCCCAAGTGAATGCCTTCCTAGAAAATTAAAGTGAAGGAGAGGGACAGCAGCACCTTCACTGCCTTTGCTCCCACCAACACCAGTGCTACTGCTGGTTGCTTTGTTGCTCAAACCATACATGTCAAATCTGCGGATTGACCAAAACTATATTTTCCATTGAACAGACAATTAATCTGAAAACAATTATGCCTAGTTCTCTTTATGTGATCCACAGACCTTGTGCTGGCCCTCCACAAAGGGGTGAATTTCACCCACACTGCATGCTTGATTGTGCACCCATTCCTTATAATGTGTAGATCTAAAGGATATTGCTTTCTATTGAGAGGGGAAAAAAGCAAGAAAACCAAGGCAGGATACAATATTTCTTTTTTAAAAAAAATTCACTGTCTGCATCAAACCTGAATTCTTTAGATGGGCTTAAATAAGAAATACAGTACATGCTCAGTGCTGTTTTAGCTCCCTCCTGTTGCTAAATCCCTGATTAATTCAAGCTTAGCACACCATCAAGGTATCTTGGGGAAAAAAAGCACTTTCCCAATATTATTCTTTTGCCTTCTTTCCCTACTCAGTTAACAGAACATAAGAACGGCCACATTGGGTCAGACAAATGGTCCATCTAGCTCAGTATCCTGTCTTCCAACAGTGGCTAATGCCAGATGCTTCAGAGGGAGTGATCAGAACAGGGCAATTATCAAGTGATCCAGCCCCAGTTGTCCAGTACCAGTTTCTGGCTGCCAGAGGCCTAGCGACACTCGGAGCATGGGGTTACATCCCTGACTATCTTGGCTAAGAACTATTGATGGACCTATCCTCCGTGAACTTATCTTTTTTGAATCCAGTTATAGTTTTGGCCTTTACGACATCCCCTGGCCATGAGTTCCACAGGAAGTTGTCTTTCTTTCTCCTAGATTAGCTAAGATTTTTGCCTTCCCTTGGGAACTGCAAAATATTAACTCCTTATGTTCATTTCCTGTCTCTCTTAAATCGTGTTTCTCTGGCACCCTTGAACTCTGATTTTATGACTCATGCAATTCCATTGTGTGAGCAATGCTTACTGATTAAGGGAAGCACAAAGAATTGCTGCATGATGGTGCAACAGCTCAGACGGGGGGGGCGAAATCTCCTCACCAAAGAATAAAAGGGTATGAATTAGAGTAGACTAGAGGGGAAGTCAGTACACTGGATTAAGGTGGAGAAAGGGAGAAGTGTTATTTTGATGGCAAATAGTTATCTGTTGAGGATGGGGAAGACTAGCCAGGTGAGAAGGCCTGCAACACTGCTATTTTGAGTTGGGATAATTTGGATCCAGATATGAATCCAGGACAAGAACCTCAGCTGTTATAAAATGGTGTAGCTGAAGTCAGTGAAGAGGCACTGATTTACACCGGATGAGAATTTGATCCGCAAGCTGGCAAGGGCTTCACTGAAGAATTCACTCTTGCATATATAAAATAACCAATATAGCCTCTGTTATTTTCCCAATGCATACTGCATATAATTTCATGTTTCTGCATGATTAATGTGTAATTTTACAAATTTGATGGAACCAGATAAGTAAAAATTTAATTACCTGTTTCAGGCTCTTGACGACTCTTTCATTTAGAAGACAAATAAAAACATAATTATCACTTGATTATGTAGAAGTGTACAGTATTTGCTATTCATTTACATGGTCAATAATTACAGTATAATTTCAGAATTATTGCATGATTGTCTGTATTCTGCAATACCCAAGAAATTTTATCACTTCAAAACTAAGGGCCAAATTTGATCCTCCAATCCTGAGTGCATGAAGTGGAGGGATGGGGGAAATGTCTTCTGTCTGAAATATGTGCATGTATTTATGGGTCCTAATGCAGTGCATTTGAGTCTAGCAAATAGGTTGAAGTTCAGAGCTGAACCTTCATTCTAAGGCTTTAGGCTGACAACACATATAAGCTACCACTTTTCCCAAAGGCATCATTGCTGATTTTTTTTACATTTCCACTCCTGAATGAAGCAGACTACTGGAGCATCCATGGCGGCGTTGTTGATTATTGAAATTCAAATAATATATTGTATGGCAAAAAGCATATGTGACGGGTTCGGTCACAGAGATCCCCTTGGGACTGTCACCTGATCTGCTGAAATTACCTTTGAGCCCGTTTTCCCTGACAGCTTGGGATTTCCAGAACCCTGCCTTGTTGAGCCAGACATGCTCGTGCGGCAACACAGACCTGGGGTCTGGGCCACGCCCCCAAAGCTGCAGACTTAACGGAAAACAGCTCAGCAGGTTACTTGTCTCCAGCACCCAGACACCCAGTTCCCAATGGGATCCAAACCCCAAATAAATCTGTTTTACTCTGTATAAAGTGTATGCAGGGTAAACTCATACATTGTCTGCCCTCTAACACTGATAGAGAGAGATGCACAGTTGTTTGCTCCCCTAGGTATTAATCACATTCTAGGTTTATTAATAAATAAGTGATTTTATTAAGTATAAAAAGTAGGATTTATGTGGTTTCAAGTAATAAGACAGAAAAAAGTAATTCACCAGGCAAAATAAAACAAAAACACACAAGTCGAAGCCTAATACATTAAGAAACTGATTACAGCTAATCTCTCACCCTCCAAGATGTTCCAATAAGCTGCTTTCACAGACTAGACTCCTTCCTAGTCTGGGCCCAAGCCTTTCCCCTGGTACAGTCCTTGTTAGTTCCAGCAGACATCTCAGGTGGTAAGTAGCAGTTTTCTCATGGCTGGCAGCCACTTTTATCCTGCTCCATCCCCTTTTATAACTTTGGCGCAATGCAGGAATCTTTTGTCTATGCTTGTCCCCACCCCATCAATGGAAAAGTACAAGGATTAAGATGGATTCCAGTATCATGTGACATGGTCCCATGTCCTGTGAGACCCTGGCCTCGATTCTCCCTCGGCTGGCCTACACATACACAGGAAGACATGCATCTGATGAAGTGAGCTGTAGCTCACGAAAGCTTATGCTCAAATAAATTTATTAGTCTCTAAGGTGCCACAAGTACTCCTGTTCTTTTTGCAGATACAGACTAACATGGCTGCTACTCTGATACACAGGGAGGTTTGCAAGTAAACAGAGCTATTTACTGTTCATTGGTTCTGAATGACCCTTAATGGCTTCCACTTAATATGTTTACATCAGTATTACCAGTTTATATCTTATTCTCCTAACTCCAGACATATAAATAATACATGCAAACAAATAGGATGAACACACTGATTAGATTATAAGTATTGTAATGATACCTAAAGAGACCTTTTGCGTAAAGCATATTCCTGTTACATCATATTTACATTCATAAGCATATTTTCATAAAGCATATGGAGTGCAATGTCACAGCATAGTTATATTCTTTACTCAGTAATATTTCATTAACTTTACTCAGCATAAATTATCTATCTCCAATGTATGTCATGTTATTCATATTGGACCATCATCTTAACATAGAAAGTAGAGGGCTGGAAAATGGAAATCCTTCACTTTCCCCCTTCCAAAAAAAAACAAACAAAAAAAACCAAAACATGTTTTTGAAAATAATTTCATCCTGAACCAGGACAATATGTCAAAAATATGACATATTTTGCAGGAAGGGTATTCAAGATGAATGTCAGTTGCAGGCAAACCAAACAAGATTTTTTGGCTTCCTAGTTGCCTGCAGGGCAGGTCTTGTCAAATTCACAAGTGACATTGACAAGAGCCTGCAGCCTGGCTGCTCTGACTCCCAGCCTCCCCACCTAAGCTCCAGAGCAAAGAAGCATAGACAGGCAATTCTTTAGACTCTTCCTTCCAAGTCTGTCAACTTGCTGACTCTGTATTCTTAGAACTTGTGGGGAGGTCAGGAACAGCCCACTAGGAAAGCTTTTGTCAATTTCATTGACAGAAAGTAAAATTGGCAAGAGCCTTCAACGCAGGCAGCCAGCGACCTTGCTGGGAAGAGGGGGTGGGGGTTTTTGTTTTTTCAAAACTGAGATCTTCTCACTGAAAATTTCAGTTCTGTGAAAAGGGCATTGTTTGGAAAAAACAAACAAAAAAAAACCTGTTTTGAATTAAAAAATTTTTTGACCAGCTCTAGTCAAGAGGAAGAACTATTGTTCTAACTAATGCCCTAATTTAGCAAATAGTCCCACTGATGTCAGTGAATTCACTTGCTGATTTAGGAAGCATGTCCTATTATGCTTAGCAGCTGTGTTAGGATGAAGGCATTCTTTGAGTAAACAGATAATTTGGAGGAATGAGAGAACGCCTCTGAATATTAGAACTCTCCTGAAAACAAAGACCAAGAATTCTCTTTTCTCCTCCCATATGTCCATCCAATATACTTAATAAAAATACGCTTATCAAATTAAAGCCTTTTCATTTTTCCATTCATTAAATAAAGCAAATGTTTACATATTTTCTTTTTCTAATAAATGATGTTTACATGTGAAAAGTATTTCGACTGGCGTTGCTTAGAAACTGAACATACTGTTAAGAGCAGAATTCTAATTGGAATCCCAAAGCTTTTCTTTTTAAGTTACATTAGGCCAGCAGTTCTCAAACTATGGGGAGGGCCTCCCAAGGGAGGCATGAGCTGTGTGCTTTTTTTTTTTTCTTTTTCCCAAAGAGCTCTGGTAGTCAGCTCATGGTGGCTGGGGCTTGCGCAGAAGGGCTGTGCATACCTGGGAAGTGGGGGAATAGGATAAAAGGGACAGCCGGAGCCTCACTGCCCCAAGGCTGACAGCTGGAGTCCTACTGCCCAGGCTCTCCTTCCTCCACCCTCAATCTCTCACTGGGAGGCGGCAGCAGGGCTCCAGATGTCAGCCTCAGGGTGGCAGCAGCAGTGCAGAAGTAAGGGTGGCAATGGGGTGCTAAATCTACTGTGACTTTTCACATTGCCACCCGTACTTCTGCACTGCTGTTGGCACGGTGCTGGCTTCAGAGCTGGGTGCCTGGCCAGCAGCTGCTGCTCTCTGCTCAACCTTCAGAGCTGGGTGGTGGTATATGTACTTTGGAGGGGGAGCATAAATGACTACAGACATAAAAATGGGAGGGAGGGGGCACAATCGAATTTGAGAACCACGGCATTAGGCCATCCCTTTCTTTCTGACTTGTGGTTGGATTAACCTAAGTAACAATGGCTATGATTTCTTCAAGTTACAACAGTTGCATAATGATTCTATGTATATTTTCTTTTTCTTCACCTGTGTTGTTTATCCTTCTGGGTATCTTAGTGGTGGATTTAAAAGCCAACTAGATTATTTGGCATTTTATCAGATACCAAAATAACAGACTACCCAATTGAGTCCTCAAGGCTCAATCTGAAAATATAGGACTAACTGGATTAAATTATCAGGGTCTTTATTGTACAACCAAATTTTCCTGTAGACTCAATGGAGAAAAAAAACAAAAAAACTTTCCCCTATAATACATATTTAAATGTTTTAAGACACTTTTTTTTTCTTCAATTTCAATTATTGCTTTCATAAGAGTGGGATTCTGGCCTATGCAATGTGAACATACCCAGGGGCATTTGTATGTTTTACAGTGCTAACAAATTCAAAATTATACACTACAATGGGCTAAATCTTGAAGTCCTTACTCAAGCAAAATTTACCTTGACTTTAGCTAGTTTTGCCGGAGTAAGATACAACCATATCAACAGATCAACATGTTACTAACACTTGGCTTTCTCATAGGACATGACTTTTCAGAGATGCTAAGCCCCCACATGCTGACTGTCTTCAACTTGAGTTGTTGGCTGCACAATATCTCTGAAAAATCAGCCTCATATGATGCAGTCCTGCCCCATTGAAGTCAGTGGGAGATTGGCTATAACTTCAATGGGAGCAAGATCAGGTCCATAATGCTATACAGACTTTAAGGTCTGATCCAGGAAACTATTCCAATTAAGGAAATAAAAAGCACATGCTTAAGTATTTTCCTGAGTTGAGTTATGTACTTAAATCTTTTATACATATTTGCTAAACAGATGTCATGTAAGTTAGTATTTTACAGAAGGGAAAGCTAATGTATCAGAATAAAAATAGGCTCTAGAAAACCTAACTAGAATTCAGATTTTTATACCTTCAAATTTAGTTGGATTTTTTTATATTAACAGAAGCACTTAAAACTGAGTCCAAAACCATTTTTCAAAGGCTTATGCAGTTGACAAGCTACACAAAATGCAGAATGTATGTGCTAGATTTGTTGAATCCCACATATGGGTGTGAAAATCTAGTCATTGTGCATGTAAATGCAAGCTTCTGCTTGTATAACCAGTACATATACATTTGGCCTGACTCACTTGTTCCTTGGGCATTTGAAAATGTGGCTTATAATGTTTATCCCCTTCACTGACTTTCATTTCTGGAGAATTATTCTTTAACAATACCATAGTAAAAATAATAATAATTATCCTGATGTTCACTTGCTTATCTCCAGTAAAATAATTAAATCCTCTAGGACAAAATAGCCTTGCATCACTACCTAGGTAAAAGTCCAGAGTCAAAATGACTCTGATTGCATCTGATCCTTCTGAATGAAAACAAAGACATCTTGGATCAGAATTTCACTTTTTGTTTTCTAGCTGCAAAATTTTGTGAAAACAAAATTGAAATGCCACACAATGCAGAATATTAGAAGGTGTACATCTAAGCCCCCACAATGGCTGCAGCTCAATTCTAGACTATAGGTGTCAGAAGACAGCTACCTGCCTGAAGAAATGGCTGGCCCTTCCTCCCTATACAGTAGGACTTCAGAGTTATGAACACCAGAGTTACGAACTGACCAATCAACCACACATCTCATGTTAGAACCGGAAGTACACAATGAGGCAGCAGCAGGGGGAAAAAAGGAAAATATAGTACAGCATGGTTAAACTAAAACTATTAAAAAAAATAAAGGGAAAGCAGCATTTTTCTTCTGCATAGCAAAGCTTCAAAGTCAATGTTCAGTTGTAAACTTTTGAAAGAACAATAATGTTTTGTTCAGAGTCACGAACATTTCAGACTTACAAACAGCCTCCACTCCTGAGGTGTTCATAACTCTGAAGTCCTACTGTATTCCGAGCTCTAGACAGACATCTTTTTAGTCAGTTTTTTCTCATGAAGCCAGCATTATCTTATCATCGAAGCACAGAAGTAGCATGGACTCTTCTGAGCTGGTATTAGATTGTGGTGACAGTCTAATTCTTCTGAATAGAATCTACAATGTTCAATCCTTTCAACTGGTTTGAATATGTGTAGATCATGTGAACATGAATTTTATCTGACTGTTCACCCACCTCTAATTTAATCCAAATTCTCCTTTCTTTACTTCATATATCTATCAGTTATGTGTCTGGGGCTCCATGCAACTTCCATTGATTTCAATGTCTTCCCAGCCCTGAAAAGACAAACACCTGACCACACTTAAACCTCTTTCAGTCCCTTCCTTCAGGGAATAGATTATTAATTCAAACAAAAAAAAAATTAGCAAAGTTACACAAGTCAAAGCTTTTCCACTGACCTACACAGTCCACAGAGGACTGACTCTGTGTCTGTCTCTCTCTTCTACAGGGCCAGTCATGGGATCCAACCTTCAGCTGAACTCACAATCCTTTATAAGGACTACCTGACCCATCCCAGCTGGGTCTCAAACAGGGTTAGCTGGCCACAGACCTCCTGGCCCTTCAGTGTATGTCTACACAGTTCCTGGAAGTGAGCCTTCCAGCCCCGGCTGACAGACTCAGGCTAGCAGAGCTCACACCAAGGCTCTAAAAATAATCTTTAAGGTGCCACCAGACTCCTTATTGTTTTTGTGGATACAGACTAACATTGCAACCCCCTGATACTTAAAATAGTTGTGTGGATAGTGCTTTGAAGTTGCTGCTTGGGTTAAAGCTCAGGCTCTGCAGCCCACCCCTCTCCCTAGATGTCATTCCAGAAAAGGAAGAGAGAGAGTAGGAGCCTAACTATGGGGTGAGCAAAAGAATGGAATGAATTAAAAGAAGGAAGGATACAAGGAAAGAAAAACCAAACAAAATCATCACATTTATACTCATAAAAATGGTTAGAAAAGGAAAGCAAAACAAAGGAATACACACACATGGAATGGAGAATTCTTGAAAATTTGACCCATTTCTGGGCACAAGTGAATTCCGGTTTTTGGGTCACATTCATCAGCACTGTATTTCCAGATTTGTTTTGAATCAAATTGGGAATCAGGTACAACTATTTAAATGTGAAGTTAATCTTCTATTGGGATCAGGTTGGCAAGGGAAAGTGATAATATCATCTTCACTTGGAGTCCTTCAATTAACACTGGTTGTCTTTATGATCCAATTTAACCACAAGCTAGTGTGCGTGACAGC
Organism: Mauremys reevesii; assembly: GCF_016161935.1. Taxonomy (NCBI): domain Eukaryota; kingdom Metazoa; phylum Chordata; order Testudines; family Geoemydidae; genus Mauremys; species Mauremys reevesii. Next base: position 284,637,146 of record NC_052623.1, read on the forward strand.
GTTACACAGTAGGGAAGAATGATGTGCTCCACTGCAGAAATTATTAGTAAAATTCCATGGCTATGTTACACAGGTCAGACCAAATGATATTAAGTTGCATTCTGGCCAGCTAGGAATGATTCTGAGGATGATCAGGACTAGTGTATACTAATGAAGGACTCTACACTCGTGCTGTAGATTGCATGAAGCAGATGACGGGGAATGGTAGAGCGCTTACGTCAAAAGCCCTCCTGCCTTCATGAGCAAGCACAAGGGTTATTGTAGCCTTAGGCCACAGTAACCCCTCGTGAGCTTCTGAAGGACATTTGGGAGAAAGATGGATCAGACTAAAATTGTCTGAATGGGAAAACACCTTAAAGTTTGCTGTGGGAGGGCATTTCCCTACCCCTACTTCAATCATCATGTAGGTCAACCAATCCCATCTTTGCTGGGATGACAGCTCTGTTTCAGAGTGCTCAGCCAAGAGTGGTTTCATTCAGGTGGAAGAGCAAAGCAAAGGTGCTATAAAAATAAATACATCCCCTGCCCTAAGGAGCTTACCCTCTAAATTTGCAAAGGAAATATTATCATCCGTATTTTACAGGTGGGAAGAAAGATAATGTTGGGCCAGTTTTTAAAAAGGGTAAACAGCATGATCCGGGTAATTATAGGCCTGTCAACCTGATACCAATCCTGGGTAAGATAATGGAGCAGTTGATACAGGACTTGATTAATAAAGAATTAAAGGAGGGTAATGTAATTAATGCAAATAAACGTGGGTCTATGAAAAATAAATCCTGCCAAACTAGCTTGATAGTCTTTTTTTATGAGATTACAAGTGGGACTGATAAAGGTAATAGTGTTGATGTAATATACTTGGACTGCAGTAAGGTGTTTGACTTGGTACCACATGATATTTTGATTAAATAATTAGAACAATATAATGGCACACATTAAATGGATAACTGGCTAATGGATAGGTGTCAGAATATAACTAAACAGTGAATCTTCATCAACTGGGTGTATTCCAAGGTGGGGGGTGTCCCTCTGCACTTAGCCCTATGCTATTTAGCATTTTTATCAGTGATCTGGAAGAAAACAAAATCATCACTGATTAAGTTTGCAGATGACCCAAAATTTGGGGGGAGTGGTAAAATAATGAAGAGGCCAAGTCATCAATTCAGTGCTATCTGGATCACTGGTACAAGCAAACAATGTGCATTTTAATATTGGACAATGTAAATGTGTAGATCTGGGAAAAAAGAATGTGGGCCATACTTACAGGATGGTGGACTCTAGCCTGGGAAACTGTGTCTCTGAGAAATATTTGGGGGTCAGGGTAGATAATCAGCTGAACGTGAGCTCCCCCTCTGATGGTGTGGCCAAAAGAACTAGTGAGATCCTGGGAGGCATAAACAGGGGAATCTCAAGTAGGAGTAGAAGGATTATTTTACCTCTTTATTTGGCACTGATAAGACCTCTGCCAGAATACTGTCACCAGTGCCCACAACTCAAGAATGATGTTGATAAATTAGTGATGGTTCAGAGAAGATCCTTGAGAATGATTAAAAGATTATAAAACATGCTTTATAGTGGTAGACTCCAAGAGCTCCATCTATTTAGCTTAATAAAGAGAAGGCTATGGAGCGACTTGATCAGTTTGTAAGTATCTATGTGAGGAACAAATATTTAATAATGGGCTCGTCAGTCAAGCAGAGAAAGGTATAACGATTCAAAGTGGCTGGAAATTGAAGCTAGACAAGTTCAGATTGAAAATAGGGCATACATTTTTAACAGAGAGAATACATTAACAATTGGAATAATTTACCAAGGTTCGTGGAGGATTCTTCATTAATGACAATTTTTTTAAATCAAGATTGGATGTTTTTTCTAAAATGATATCCTCTAGGAAGTATTTTGCAGACATTCTATGGCCTGCGTTATACAGGAGGTCAGACTAGATGATCAAAATTGTCCCTTCTTACCTTGAAATCTATGAACAAACAGAGGCATTTGGACATCTCTACCAGAATCAGATCTTCTATAGTGTATGCTACCATCTTAGCTACAAGGGCATCCTTATTCTCTAGACCAGCCTTCTTTTCTCTGGGATGGATTCTGCCACCATAGTCAGTCCGAGTCATACCCTATTCCTTGAATAGAAACAATGTATGTACTCATTGAATAAGGTACCAATGGACTAAATTGACACAGCCCTTACTCAGTCACAGAGACCAAGAAGAGACCATTTATTCCTCTACTCATTCCTTCTGAGATTGCAACATCAGTCACAGGGCTGAAACAACCAGGGCTTATATGCTTGATACTTTTCCCAAGTGGGTGGGATAGCGGTAGAGAGGAACAAGAAGAGGGAAAATCCTGTGCTCAGCTGCTTACCCCAACGACCTGGCTTGGATAAGTGAAGTAAGTTCCTGCTTCCTTGCTCACCAGAGCAAAGGGGGAACAGGGGAGGAATTGTGGCTCTCTGAGATGTAATTCATTCTCTGGGGTACTCTTGGGGTTGGGCAGCTGCATGGCACCCCTTACTTAGTGCTAACTGTAAAGTTAAAATCCAGCTCAAAGGGTATAATCTTAGCCCCACTGAAGTCAATGACAATACTCTCAATTAGTTCAGTGGGCCCATGATTTCACCCAAAGCGAGTAAGGGTGGCAGAACCTGGCTTTCGGTCCTTAATATCTAATTTCCTATTCTCTTTGATCTAGTTTACTCTGACATGGGACAGGTCTTTTATGTATATGAGTTAAGGAACCTTTTTATTTTAAATACTCTCTCTGGATCACAAGGCACATGGGTCAAGGTCACAGTCTGTTTAGGCAATTTGAGCTTTCTGCCCATGTAACCAGCGCTCAGATCTCTTTAATGGTTAATACCATTAGAGTGCAGCAACAATGGGGACTTCTAAAAGCCGTTTCCTAAGAATGTCTTCATCTTATATCCTTAAACGCACACACGAACCCCACAATGATGTTAGGAGGAAGCTGCATGTTATATAGTTTAGTGGAGGGTCAGAAAAGTTGTTTATATGATACCAGTGCAAGAAGTCCATTAAATGTACTTAGAACAAATGTCAAAAGCATCAGAAAACAATGCTGTGGGGCTTGATATTGACACGTACCCTTTTAAATTGCAGGCTATTGATTTGCTGTCTGGTGCACACATCAGGGAAGAAGTCATTTCATCCTTTTTAGTTAATGTTCCACAAGGCAACACATAAGGGGGTCTGAAATGCCCCCCACCCCACAAAGCTGCAGGCAATAAAAGTTCACGTCTTCCCCTCTCCCATCCCATTTTTTTTTCTCTTTTGATTTAAACTTATGTGCGTCTGACTGCCTCTCTGCGTCAAGAGCTTGTGTGGTGGTGTAAAAATTTGCAATTAAAGTAAATTTTTAAGGCCAACTTATCTGTAAAAAAATCTGTGACAGTTCCTACAATGTTACAATAATCTATCATAACAAAAGTTGGTAGAAAATAAGGTTTTTTTAATAATGAATATTATAAGCCGGTGCAAAGAAACCAGAGACTAAATTAGTTCAGGCAACAAGGGCCTGCTGATTTGGTTCAAGGACAATGTTGCAAACGTGCTTGGTAAAATAGAAGAGGTAAAACCAAAAATTGATGACTCAATTGGTGTGTCAAACAGGCCTAATATGCGGACAAAAATAACGAGGGGGATAAACTATGCCACTCATTTTTTTTTGCCCTTTTAAAAAGAGATTTTGAAAATCTTGGCAGCTCTTGCCTCATCCCATCACATCTCAATTTCCCTGACTCCAAAGAGAGAGGGAGAAGCCCAGACCAAAGACTGTTCTTCCTGAGCTATGGATCCTGAAAGTCATCATGTCATCCATGCCTCAGCCCATCAGTGGGGATAGCTAATTCCCCAAACCACAGAGATACATAAGATCCAGTTCTGTGTCCCTTCCCTTTTATGTTACTATCTGCCTCTGCCCTATCCTACCCTATCTCTCACTCTCAGTTTTTCATTGAATCCTGAAATCAACTGCATCGTATCAGCACAACAAGATGAGATAGCCAGAACTATGCCCTGCCTAAGGAGGAAGGACCCAACCAGATAGTGTCTCTGATTGGAACGTGAACCAGGGACCAGGCAACAGGTGTTGTGGTTGACCTGCCTACCAAAGCATTCATTTATAACTGACCGGCCATCCAGGATTTCAAAAACATCAACAAAAGCCTTTGCTCCTATCTTCCCCGGCCATTTCTATCCTCTCTCTCCTCCACCTCTTCGTCTGTCTGTCTACATCTATCTGGCTGTGAAAAACAAGAGAAGTGAGTAGCCTTCACACTTCAGGACTGAGTGTAAAATTAACCCTTTCCTTTTTATCCAAAAAAAATTGTTAGTGAAAATAAGAGACTAATATTTTGCCTTTAAAAGAAAAGAGAATTTCATAGGTTTTAATTGTTTGTTTTGCATCATTACTGAATTTCAGTTTCAGTATAAATACTTGGGTTTGGTTTCTTGTTCTTGCTTGTGTTTCATGAATGAACTTTCACTTATAGAATGAGTGAATGAATGCTTTTAAGTGTTTGCCAAAAAACTGAATAAACCCACACCTCTATTTTTTTTAAAAGTTTTGAAATACTGTTTCAGTGTTGAAAAGTGAAAGCGTTAACACCTTTAAGTTGTTCAGCCCTTGAAATCAATACAACAGTGGTTGGAAAGAATCTAGACAAGATGAAGCTCTAAAATAATCCCCCACAAAAGGGGCTAAGGTGCAGAGCAGGACACTTTATACAGCGGATCTCAGGTGTGATGGTTAAGCTGGTCAAAAAAATTGTGAAGGGGGGGCGGGGCAGAGGATTGGGGGAATGTGATGTGTTTTCACTGAAATGTGAATGTTGAAAAAAAATAACACTGCTCTACAGCCAAAATGCTTCTGAAATAAATGTAGTCAAACTTTACTAATTCTGGGTCACTGAGAACGAAAATGATGCTTAAAATTGTTGATTGGCTCTAGTTTTCAAGTTATGCTATTGGGTCAGTATATACGACCCTGGACTTGGGAATAGCGGAGGATAAGTGAGTTATAAAGGGAAGGGATCTCAATTTAAACCAGAAATGACTAAAATACATCTTTGACTGGATCTATGAATAAATCTATGACTGGGTTTGGACAGTACTTGCTTTTTAGGCAAAACAATGAATGATGCAATCTGAAGCTGGTATTGCGTCATACATGATATGAATTGCATCATGTTATTCCTAGAAGTCATGGATGATGCAATCATAACGAAGCTTACATCACTCTGCTGAACAAATTGCCCTATATCAGCTCTAGAAATCAGACAGTGTCGTGCTCTCTTATTTGTCAGTGTTTGATTTTGCAAAGGGACACATTTCTGTTTAGCCCAAGTGAGCAGAGATGCCTCGTACTTGTGTGAACAGTGCAGATAACTTCTGCTATGTTTGTGGTGAAGTGACTTTTGCATCACAAAAGCGCAGTATAACCACTATGGTTAAGAAAGCCTATCACCTTTATTTTGGCTGCAAAATTGGAGATCAGGACAAGAGGTGGGCCCCACACATATGCTGCAACACTTGTGCAACAAATCTTCGCCAGTGGTTGAACAGGAAAAGGAAATCTATGCCTTTTGCCGTGCCAATGATTTGGAGAGAGCCAACAGATTATACCAGCAATTGTTACTTCTGCATGGTGCCTCCAGTTGGGAAAGGTGTGTCAAAGAAGAAGAAGTGGACTGTGCATTATCCAAACAAACATTCCATCAGCTATACGCCCAGTACCCCATGGAGAAGGACTGCCGGTTCCTGATGCACCAGAATCATTCTCACTTGAGTCAGACGAGGAAGAGGAAGAGGATGAAACTTCTGGTCCTGAACCATCAATGTCACAGGACCCACATTTTCTCCCATCCTCCTCCTCTGAACCACACCTCATAACACAAGGTGAACTGAATGACCTTGTCAGGGATTTGGAACTACCCAAGAGTAAGGCAGAGCCGTTGGGCTCCAGACTACAGCAGTGGAATCTCCTGGCAGGTGATGTTAGGGTTTCCATGTTCCGTGACCATCAAAAGGATCTTGTCCCATTCTTCTTCATGGAAGGTGATCTTGTAGCCTGCAACAACATCGATGGTGTGATGGCAGCCCTCAACATCGTTCACGATCCAGATGAGTGGAGACTGTTCATTGATTCATCGAAGATGAGTCTTAAAGCTGTTTTACTGCATAATGGCAATGTTTTGCCATCAATTCCAGTTGGTCATGCAGTCCATATGAAGGAAACCTATGACAACATGAAACAACTTTTGAGGTGCATAAACTATGACCAACATCAGTGGCAGCTTTGTGGTGATTTGAAGGTTGTTGCTCTCTTGCTCGGTCTGCAGACTGGATACACAAAGTACTGCTGTTTTCTCTGCGAATGGGATAGTCGTGCAAGAGATTCCCACTACATCAAGAAAGATTGGCCACTCCGACAGTCATTGGAGCCTGGGAGGAAAAGTGTTCAGCATCCACCACTTGTTGAATCAAGGAAGGGTCCCAGTTCCTGTTAATATTTTTAATAAAGACATCTATGCCCTTAGATGGTGCCTTTGTTATTTATATATTTATTTATTATTAGTATTACTGTAGTGCCTAGAAGCTAGGTGCTGTACACACACAGAATGAAAAGACAGTTCCTCCCCGCAAGGGTCTTGCAAGCTAAGTATAAGACAAGAGACAACAGATGGATGCAGACAGACTGGAAACAATGAGATGATATTGGTCAGCATGATAGTCAGTGGTCTCAGCACAACAGCTGCCTGACCAGTGTCATAGAATATCAGGGTTGGAAGGGACCTCAGGAGGTCATCTAGTCCAACCCCCTGCTCAAAGCAGGAACAATCCCCAACTAAATCATCTCAGCCAGGGCTTTGTCAAGCCTGACCTTAAAAACCTCTAAGGAAGGAGATTCCACCACCTCCCTAGGTAACCCATTCCAGTGCTTCATCACGCTCCTAGTGAAAAAGTTTTTCCTAATATCCAACCTAAACCTCCCCCACTGCAACTTGAGACCATTACTCCTTGTTCTGTCATCTTCTACCACTGAGAACAGTCTAGATCCATCCTCTTTGGAACCCCCTTTCAGGTAGTTGAAAGAAGCTATCAAATCCCCCCTCATTCTTCTCTTCTGCAGACTAAACAATCCCAGTTCCCTCACCCTCTCCTCAGAAGTCATGTGCTCCAGCCCCCTAATCATTTTTGTTGCCCTCCACTGGACTCTTTCCAATTTTTCCACATCCTTCTTGTAGTGTGGGGCCCAAAACTGGACACAGTACTCCAGATGAGGCCTCACCAATGTTGAATAGAGGGGAATGATCACACCCTTCGATCTGCTGGCAATGCCCCTACTTCTACAGCCCAAAATGCCGTTAGCCTTCTTGGCAACAAGGGCACACTGCTGACTCATATCCAGCTTCTCATTCACTGTAACCCCTAGGTCTTTTTCTGCAGAACTGCTTCCTAGCCATTCGGTCCCTAGTCTGTAACAGTGAATGGGATTCTTCCTCCTAAGTGCAGGACTCTGCACTTGTCCTTGTTGAACCTCATCAGGTTTCTTTTGGCCCAGTCCTCTAATTTGTCTAGGTCCCTCTGTATCCTATCCCTACCCTCCGGCGTCTCTGCCACTCCTCCAAGGTTAGTGTCATCTGCAAACTTGGTGAGAGTGCAGTCCACGCCATCCTCCTGATCATTAATGAATATATTGAACAAAACCAGCCCCAGGACCGACCCTTGGGGCACTCTACTTGAAACCGGCTGCCAACTAGACATGGAGCCATTGATCACTACCCGTTGAGGCCGACGATCTAGCCAGCTTTCTATCCACCTTATAGTCCATTCATCCAGCCCATACTTCTTTAACTTGCTGGCAAGAATACTGTGGGAGACCGTATCAAAAGCTTTGCTAAAGTCAAGGAATAACACGTCCACTGCTTTCCCCTCATCCACAGACCGAGTTATCTCCTCATAGAAGGCTATTAGGTTAGTCAGGCATGATTTGCCCTTGGTGAATCCATGCTGACTGTTCCTGATCACTTTCTTCTCCTCTAAGTGCTTCAGAATTGATTCCTTGAGGACCTGCTCCATGATTTTTCCAGGGACCGAGGTGAGGCTGACTGGCCTGTAGTTCCCCGGATCCTCCTTCTTCCCTTTTTTAAAGATGGGCACTACATTAGCCTTTTTCCAGTCACCCAGGACCTCCCCCGTTCGCCATGAGTTTTCAAAGATAATGGCCAATGGCTCTGCAATCACATCCGCCAACTCTTTTAGCACCCTCGGATGCAGCACATCTGGCCCCATGGACTTGTGCTCGTCCAGTTTTTCTAAATAGTCCCGAATCACTTCTTTCTCCACAGAGGGCTGGTCACCTTCTCCCCATACTGTTCTGCCCAGTGCAGCAGTCTGGGAGCTGATCTTGTTTGTGAAGACAGAGGCAAAAAAATCATTGAGTACATTAGCTTTTTCCACATCCTCTGTCACTAGGTTGCCTCCCTCATTCACAGGGGCGGCTCTAGACATTTCGCCGCCCCAAGCACGGCGGCATGCCGCAGGGGGCGCTCTGCCGGTCGCCGGTTCCGCGGCTCCAGTGGACCTCCCGCAGGCATGCCTGTGGAGGGTCCGCTGGGTCCCGCGGCTTCGGTGGAGCCGCGGGACCCAGCGGACCCTCCACAGGCATGCCGCTGAAGGCACCCTGCCTGCCACCCCCCCGGCGACCAGCAGAGCGCATGCCGCCCCAAGCACGCGCTTGGCGTGCTGGGGTCTAGAGCCGCTCCTGCTCATTCAGTAAGGGGCCCACACTTTCCTTGACTTTCTTCTTGTTGCTAACATACCTGAAGAAACCCTTCTTGTTACTCTTAACATCTCTTGCTAGCTGCAACTCCAAGTGTGATTTGGCCTTCCTGATTTCACTCCTGCATGCCTGAGCAATATTTTTATATTCCTCTCTGGTCATTTGTCCAAGCTTCCACTTCATGTAAGCTTCTTTTTTGCGTTTAAGATCAGCAAGGATTTCACTGTTAAGCCAAGCTGCTCGCCTGCCATATTTACTGTTCTTCTTACACATCTGGATGTTTTTTTCCTGCAACCTCAATAAGGATTCTTTAAAATCCAGCCAGCTCTCCTGGACTCCTTTCCCCCTCATGTTATTTTCCCAGGTGATCCTGCCCATCAGCTCCCTGAGGGAGTCAAAGTCTGCTTTTCTGAAGTCCAGGGTCTGTATTCTGCTGCTCTCCTTTCTTCCTTGTGTCAGGATCCTGACCTCGACCATCTCATGGTCACTGCCTCCCAGGTTCCCATCCACTTTTGCTTCCCCTACTAACTCTTCTCTGTTTGTGAGCAGCAGGTCAAGAAGAGCTCTGCCCCTAGTTGGTTCCTCTAGCACTTGGACCAGGAAATTGTCCTCTACACTTTCCAAAAACTTCCTGGATTGTCTGTACACTGCTGTGTTGCTCTACCAGCAGATATCAGGATGATTAAAGTCTCCCATGAGAACCAGGGCCTGTGATCTAGTAACTTCTGCTAGTTGCTGGAAGAAAGCCTTGTCAACCTCATCCCCCTGGTCTGGTGGTCTATAGCAGACTCCCACCACGCCATCACCTTTGTTGCTCACACTTCTAAACTTAATCCAGAGACACTCAGGTTTTTCTGCAGTTTCATACTGGAGCTCTAAGCAGTCATACTGCTCTCTTACATACAATGCAACTCCCCCACCTTTTCTGTCCTGCCAGTCCTTCCTGAACAGTTTATATCCATCCAGGACAGTACTCCAGTCATGTGAGTTATCCCACCAAGTCTCTGTTATTCCAAGATTTTTTTTCCCACAGGCATCATGGCAAAGAATATTTTTAAAGAAGGATTTGAAGGTGGATAATAAGGTAGCTTTGTGGATGTTTATGGGGATTTCCCTTGCTGCCCACCTACTTGGGAGGAAGTACAAAAGGTGCTTTTTAAAAAATCCAACAGGTGGGCAATGAAAGCTGGCATCATGGTCTGATCGAAGGTGAGCAGCAATTGTTTGATGCTGTAGAAATATTGGTTAGATAAGCCTCAGTGCCGTTATTTGTACTTAACTGAAATCAATTAAAAAAATTCACTTATCTGCCTGCCTCAATCTACTCCATTGCTACTTCAGCAATCTAGACTTAAATTTGGAGTCTATCAGAAACAAAACAAAAACAAAAACAAAAACCGTTCCCCATCCCAATATCATTTCCTTCAATTGAAGTAACAGGCATAGGCACCCATTCACCCATCCTTAAATTATAAGAAGAATTGCAGTGGGACAACAGTGTCTACATACACTGTCTCTTATGCATGCCTTGTGATAGGCCTGTGGATCAAATCCTAATGTCTACACTGTAACTGGGAGTAAGCCTCACAGCCTAGAATAATAGAATATCAGGGTTGGAAGGGACCTCAGGAAGTCATCTAGTCCAACCCCCTGCTCAAAGCAGGAACAATCCCCAACTAAATCATCTCAGCCAGGGCTTTGTCAAGCCTGACCTTAAAAACCTCTAAGGAAGGAGATTCCACCACCTCCCTAGGTAACCCATTCCAGTGCTTCACTACCCTCCTAGTGAAAAAGTTTTTCCTAATATCCAACCTAGACCTCCCCCACTGCAACTTGAGGCCATTACTCCTTGTTCTGTCATCAGGTACCACTGAGAACAGTCTAGATCCATCTTCTTTAGAACCCCCTTTAGGTAGTTGGAAGCAGCTATCAAATCCCCCCTCACTCTTCTCGTCTCTCAGACTCATGCTAGCGGGGCTTGCACTTGTCAATAGTGCACTAAAAATATCGGTTTGGATGTTGTGGCACCAATGGAGCCACCTGAGTTTAAACCCACCTTAACCCCTGCATCCAAGTTTGTCTGGCCAGCTTGTGCCTCTGCTGGTGCAGCAACATCCACATAGATATTTTTAGTGTGCTACTGTGAGTCCCACTAGCAGAAGTCTGACTACCCAGGCTGGGAGACTCACTCCCAGCTGTCATGTGGACATCCTAAATCACTCACGTGCAGCGGTGTTGGAATAGTTTTTAGAGTTGGGATGCTGAGCTGCGTCCCCCCTTCCCCATCTGCAATCCTCACTGGTCCCTAGAGCTGGGGCCGGGAGCAGGGCTGTGGCTTTGGGAAGGGGAGATGTGGACAGAGGTAAGGCAGGTGCCACAGATGGGGGCAGGTGCAGAGCCCTGGGCTGGGGCCAGGAGCTGAATCCCCAGGCCTGGGGCCGGTGTCTGGGACCCCACGCAAAACCTAGGGGTGCCTCAGCAACCTCCACACCCTTAGTTCCCGTGCCAATGCTCACATTCCACTACAAGAAGAATTAAATACAAGCAGAGTTCAGTATAAGAGATTTCCACTGCCATTACATTCAGCCAGAAGTGACAAAAACAAGGTGAAAGATCTCATTTAGGGTATGACCACACTAAATAGAAATGCTCCAGTGTATTCTTTGCTTCACTCTCAGCAAAAGATTTCATCTAATCAAATTCAGATGGGCCCGCATGACACGTCATCTGATTGTCACACTCCATCTGTTGTGGTGGGAACTGGGTAATTGGCTACATAGCTGAGATGGTAGCCTACTGGTGCAAATGTCATGTTTTGACAGCAGCCCGTGGAAAGTAATATTTTCAAATGTCCCATTATTAAATAAAGTTACTTGGAAAGAGTCCTTTTCCCCTGTAGAAGTGTGTTGATCTCTAAACACAAACACCGCTCCTGAACAAGAAATTGCTTTTGCATGTGAAGGCATAAGAACAGCTGCAATTTTAGGCTCAATTAACTTCTGGAGCTGCTTAGAGGAATGGCTCTGCCATGTTGATTTTCATGCCTTTTCTCCCTAGTAAGCTAAATATGTCTTATTTAACTTGACAAATTATACAGTGTTGTTGAGAAGAAACAGGTAATTATCATGCTAGAACTTGGATTTCTATTGTCTAATCACTCTAAATCTAGATGTACCTATATACTGTATCGCACCATGCAACCTGTGGAAGCCATGAAACATAAAAATCAACCAGTAACAAGCAGTTTATTCCCCTTCAGGTGGGGAAGCAAAGGAGACACTGAGATGGCATTCAAACAGGAGCAGTTCAGGCAGAATTTCAAACTGGAGCCAATCACTGATAATGTCATAGATTAATTGTTTGATGGGTTGGGGCAGGAGAAAAGTGAGATCTGAGCTCTTAGGTTTCATGTACCTGGTACAAGACTGCATACTTCCCTCTCAAACAGGCAGGTCTGAATCTCGAACAGAGATCCTCCTCCCTCCCAAAATGTCTTCAGTAAATGCTGCAGTGAGGAAACAAAAGTTGAGAACACAAAAAGCAGCGAGGTGCAATTCTTGGATTGTAAACTCATCAAGGCAGTGTACGATGTGCTGATAGATGTGCTGATCAGGATCATAGCCCAGGGCACTATCCCGATACAAATAAGTAATAAAAGCAATGCATGCTTGAGTGACATCATAAAGCCAGACTGCTGGGTGGGCCTTTGCCTTGGTGTCTAATGCCACAAATGGGAAATACTGGGATTTTTTTTTCTTTCAAATCATTAGCTACACATGTTATAGAAATGAACTGCAATTTTTCGTATTTCAAAATTTTCATTTTGAATTAAGTCTAAAACCATTCAGTGACTTGGACTTCTTGTGACTATAGCTAAAGTATTCTGTAGTTGACTAAATTACTGGTGCCCACAGGAATTAGAAGGCATAACAGATTTTATAAGTATGTCAAGGGGAAAAAGCACCAGCAAGAAAACAGATCTATTACTAAAAGAAGAAATTAAATGATTTAAAACTAAGATACTATATATACTTTTTAAAAAATATGTATTTCACAAGAACAATAAGGAACGGCTGTTTGGGCAATCATGAAGGTAAGCAAGATCTAGTTAAAAATAACTATCAATGGATATTAAGAATATCAGAACATGGACAAATCAGCCAGTCTGAGTGATACACATCCTAGGGAATTCTTTTTAACAAGTTAGTTTTGAGGACTCACCCTTGACTGCTGTTGAGTGTTTACTTGGAAGTATCAGAGGGGTAGCCGTGTTAGTCTGGTTCTGTAGAAGCAGCAAAGAATCCTGTGGCACCTTATAGACTAACAGATGTTTTGCAGCATGAGCTTTCGTGGGTGAATACCCACTTCTCCGAAGAAGTGGGTATTCACCCACGAAAGCTCATGCTGCAAAACATCTGTTAGTCTATAAGGTGCCACAGGATTCTTTGCTGCTTCTACTTGGAAGTATTTAAAGTCCATCTTATTGCCACAGATTTCCAGTCAATATTTGATACTCACTAAAGGCATATTTATCTGATCTTTTAAAAAACAAATTGTTCTTTCATAACTACTGCACACATGCCTAACCAGAGCATCAAGATAGAAGCAGTCTGAGCCAGGCAGCCATTGTTATTCTTTCTTAGCAAACACCAGTTGAGCTACACAAGAGACAGACTCATGATATTTTCATAGTTTAATATTAGCAGAAATCTTGATTTGTCTAGTAAATGGATGTCTTAAGATTCAGGAATTGCAGGCAGATTATCTACAATATCAACCAACTTCAGATCATGATAAAATGTTGCTAGGAAGCTAGTTTTAATGTCAAATAGTTAAAGTAAAGGATATCAGCTTTATCAAACCACGCTCCTTGTAGTCAGTGTATTATGACACAATAAAATCATTAATCTAATTCCTAAAATAGTATATCTACAATACTACCTCAGCTATGCTTTAGCCTCTTGTACGCTGGAAACCCTTCTTTACTGCTTACGTGGATGTATTCCAGTGGGGATACCTGAAGGCCTAGCTGGAGGGGCGGGGTTGTAACTGTGGTAATGAATGTTCCCTCCATGCTGCCCTGCTAACATGGAGAAGTTGTTGGGGATGCAGTTGGTTTCACTTTCTTGATAGCCGATGGAGCCCTCAGGTTTGTCAAATGTTGGTTTACAGTATGTAAGGCAATAGTTTTTACTGTTAATGAATCTGTCTGAATGTAATAAAAATTAAGCATGAAATGAAAAAGCAATCGGTTTGCGATGGTATGTGTACCCTGTACAGGCTCTGAAAGAGTTATGGTGGGCCTGAGAGGCTAATTATACTACCTGACTCCACCTGGAGGGTGGGCCAAGCCTAACTAAAGATGAGTCCCAGCTGGGAAAGGAACTGGGTGGCTAGTTTAGGCAGGAAGTTTGGAGCAGAAAGAGCTTATAGGTCTGAGAAGATTGGTGAGAGTACTGGCAAAGGAGGATAGCATTAAAAAAGCATTACTTTGCTTTTTAAAAAATACAAGACTTGGTGAGAGGATAAAGATTTTTGCTTATGTGAAAACTGCCAACAGTTAAGTGGCCAACATAGCCTACACATAAAGAGTGAGGAACTCTGCAGTCATTCTCTGGGATTAGTGAGTAGGGAGACCAGGAGGATCAAAGAAAAAGCCCGGGGAAGAATAAGCCCTGGGATCCTTGCCTGAGTAGAGAAGTCTGACAAGTAACCAGGAGAGATACAGAGCAGCTACTAGGGTGGATCAGGTTCTGGTGTCGTGCCCTGAAAAAAAGGCAGGGACTAGACATTCTGGGAGAGAGCTCTGGGAGGCATTTGAACAGGGAATAGAGCAGGGGAAACTAGAGAAGGACAAAATACCAAGCCTAAGGAGGGTGGAAGTGAGTTTATGTTTAATTTTGTTGGGGGATTCCAGGGGTGAGGTCTGAGAGTCCCAGCCCTGAGAGAGGGGTGAACCTAGAAGGGTTGCAGGAGGAAAAGCCTGACACATGCTGGGTAGAAATAGGTCCAGTGAGGCAGCAGCAAGTAGTCTTGTGGAGTAGACCTTGGCTGCTAGTTATAGAGTCCTTGGGCTGCAACCCGGTGTAGTAGGAGGACCTGGATTCCCCTATCAGTCACGCATGAGATGGCGTGAAGCCAGAGAAGGGGTAAAGGATGATGGAGGACCCTGAGAGAAGGGTGTGAGGAATACAGGGCCCAAAGTTGTGGCCAAAGACCTCTTTGTAAGGACATTTTAATTGTTTATTTGTTGGACTTTGTTACCCTGGCAAGCATGGACTTAAAGACTTGTCCCCTTCAGAAATAGTTTCAAGGACTGTGGGGGGAATGTGGGGAACCCTCTATGATGTGCTGGGTTAAACATTTCTGCAAGGGAACATCTTGGTTTTGGTCTAGGAAAAGTCTGGGTTGATATTTATGGGGGAACGCCTTTGGGTGGGAGACCCAGAGTAAGGCTGTGTTGTGGATGGCTTGCCCTAGGGGTAGGAAAGAATGTAAGAGGGAAGCAGTGTCACAGTGTGGTAGTGGCCCTTTAAGAAGGAAGAGGTAGTGCAACTGTGATTTGTCAGCTGATCCCAAGTGGGCTTAAAAGTGGGCACCTGGGCCCTAGAATGAAGACAGCTGATGAGTCAAAGCTGCTTGTGTCAGTCAGGAAAAGGGCAGGGGAGTGCTCCCTGGCTGGCTGAAGGTCAGGGAGCAGCCAAGGGAGTTGCCAACTGAACTGATTTCTGAGACAGAGAGATGCAGTAAAGAGCCAGAAGAGGGCTTATATGCTGACCTCTGCATGCTGGAAAGCTGAACTTGGGGGAAGAGTGAAAGGGCCGGGGCAGGGAGGGTCCCTTGGTGAGGATGAACTCCAGCACAGAAGAATGTGGGGGTTCCCGCTGGGAAGAGAAGTGCAATGGGATACTCATATGAGTAAAGCAAACATAATTTGTCCCTTTCAATACATCAGCTCTGGGAACCGGATTTTTGGAGCCATCTTAAAAGTGGAAATCACTTTAAAGCAATGGAAAAAGAAATCTTAAGCACAGAAATGTAATTAAAATATGATGCAAAAGCTCTTATTTTAGATGTGCAACTAAATTCCAAGAATTTATTTTAAATGACTTAGAAGTGCACTTAGTAAAAACGTTAATTTTCAGTACAAAGGGAAAAATGTCATATTTTATGTATTCAAGTTATGGACTCTGTCCGTACAAGTCTGTGCATATGAATGGTTAGCTAAATTTTCCATACTTATGTTAGTCATACAATGGGCTGTTGACTCCAGTGGGGTTATGAAACAGAATCTAGCAAAACAGGGGATTAACTTTAAGTACATGAGAATTCCCACAGAAAGGGTAGCATGTGAGCAGTCCCATGGACTATGAAATGATAAGTGAAGTTAGCAGGTATGACTTCATTGCATCTGGGAGCAAGCCTCCAAGCCTGGATACACAGACTTAAAATAGCTGGGTAGATGTTGTATGTCAGGCTCGCAAGCCACCCCCAGACTTTAAAGCCCAAGCTCTAGCCCAAGATGCAACATTTACACAGCTATTCTTAGCGTGCTAGCACAAGCCATGCTAATACAAATCTGTGGACCTGGGCTAGGAGTGTTGATATACCCAATGGGACTGCTCACATGCTTAGAGTTAAATGCATGCTAAAGTGCTTTGCTTTGGTACAAGGGTTTGCCTGCATGTGGTCTTCAGAATCAGGCTCCATATGTATTTAATACATTACACACAAAAAACTACATTAAAAGAACAGTATTAAGGTCAAGCACTTTAAAGTTAGACAATACCAGCATTAAGGTTACTTGTGCAACTTTAATGTGACCTCCTTGTACAAATGCATTATATGGCCCTCTGCAATTACATAATCACATACTCTTTTACTCCAGAGGACCTTCCTCACTCAGTGCATAGAATGATGGTGCTTACTTAATGAGCACAATTCTGTATTTTATTTTGTCCTCACTGTATAGCTCTAGGCCTATTCAAACCCTGCTTTGAAGACAGAATTATAAAGTTCCTCATGGGTTTTTCTATGGTGCTCATCTCTATACTCTGCTTCAAAAACATTAATTTATTTTGATGACACCCCTGTGATTGAAGGGCTGAGTGGGTATTATCCTGGTTTTACTAATAGTGACCTAAGGGCCAGAGATTAAAGGTCAAAAGTCTCCACTAATGTTGAGTACCCAAACTGAGACAATGCAGTGCTCATTCTTCAAAGTACTTAATATTAGATAGCACTATATGTATTCAAGCACAGCCTCGGGTAACTTCAGTTGCATCTGAGTGCTTAGCACTTGTGCAGATGAGACTGCAGCCTATCAAATCAGGCAATTAGAAAATGAGGTAACACACAGTGACTACCTGTGACTAAATTGGTTTAATGACAAAGAGATCCTGTGCAAAAAAAGTATGTGATCATGTAATTAAAGATTATATCATAATACATATGCACAAGAGGGGAACCTGAATTCTGGTCTTTCCTAACTTTTGAGTAATTGATGTGGAAATCTTAATAATTTTTCAGTGTATTTTTTCGAAGTGTAACTTCCTAGGTTTTGAAAAAAGCAAACTGAAAAAAACGGAAATGCTATCATGCAGCCTCATATTGACACCAACATGGTACATCGCTAGGGTTGAAACCTTTAGCTCCACCACCAGATCTCTGCTACCTGGGATAATGGAGTAACTGATAGAAATAGTAGATTGTCATCAGGGGCAGCTCTAGAGATTTTGCCGCCCAAGCACGGCAGGCAGGCAGGCTGCCTCCAGTGGTTTGCCTGTGAGAAGTCCACCAAAGCCACGGACTAGCAGAGTGCCTCCCGCAGCTTGCCACCCCAAGCACGTGCTTGGCATGCTGGGGCCTGGAGCCGCCCCTGATTGTCATTCTCTACATGGACCAGCGTTAGAGGGGGATGAAACATTTTGCTAATTGGTTTATCAGATACTTGCTGACAGCAGAGGAATGGTGAGACTCAGGAATTTTGGGTTTCATTATAGGTTCTGGAGGAGAATATGTTCTGGTCAGCACAGACTCTTCTGTCTGTTCCCCTCCACACATGACCCTTCTTTCCCATTTCCTCCGTTGTCCCTGTCCTGACCCTTCCCTACCCCTGGGTCCACATCCCAGTCCATTTCTCCTTGCATGTCCTCTCCCAGTTTCCACTCCTCTGGATTCTCATCCCTGTTCCATTCCCCTTGCCCAGACAGTTCTAGTCTCCCACTCTGGAGTCCCTGTCCCAATTTTCCCTTTAGAATTTTCTCTCATCACTCCCAGTCCTAGTGTCCTTGCTCCATCAGTCCCAGTTCCTTTCTGGGGTCCCCACTGGCTCCCAGTCTCAATCTCCCTCCCTTGGCTCCTTATCCAATCTCAGTGTCCAGCTTGACCCAATCTCTTTGCCCAGCCAGTCCCAGTTCTCCCTTGAAACTCTGCTCCTCATCATATCTGGTTCTCTGCCCCAGTTTAGCCCAATCTAACTCCCAGTCGCAGTGTTCCTCTCCATCCCCATCCACCATTCACCAGCCCTAGTCTCTCCTACTCACTATCCCACCAAATTTCAAGTCCTTGCTCCAAAGAATGGGAGCGCTAAAGCTATCTTTAAAAAAAAAAGTTGCCAGAAGTATTTTTAATGGGTAAAACAATGTGTCAGGGAACCTTCATAAGTGTTGCTTCCAACAGCTTTGCCAATAATAAATCCTGATCCTGCTCCCTTTGAAATCAATGATAAAAAATCCCAATGGGGCCCCATGAAGTTAACAGCTTTTAATACGTAAGAGTGGAATATTGAATTCAAGGGGAGTAAAGCATGTGCATTTAAAGTGCTTTCCAGACTCATGGACCTGATTAAAAATCAGTACAGAGCTGAAATTGCTATAAAACTGGAATGTGGGCACTTGCTACTTAGTGCCATCTCAGAAGCACAGAGAATAAAATCCATGGATGTTTTCTTTGAAAATTGCCACATACAATTGGCATCCATTGCATGACTACTACAGGCATGGAAAATGAAGCAAATTGTTCAATTGCTCATTTCTGCACAGAATGCTCTAAATGGCTGGCCGCTGTTCTTAATCAACAGCGGAGCACAAGGGTTTGTTTTTTTCTTTTCCCCAGGACAACAGCAGTATACCAGATAACATTGCCCAAAGCAGCTTCAGAGACAGGAACGTGCCTCTCTAACTTGGCTTTGATTTGTAACTCAAAAATACAGAGCATAGTGTCTGGGTCAGTTTTTTCTCTTTCATGCTTTCCCCTTTTTCTGTGACATGCGATTCTTCTGAGAGTCCCACACAGAGCTTGGTTACAGCCTGCTAGCCTTTGGCACTGTGCTTGAGAGAAAACACTTCACTGAAATAACAAGCAAAAACAAAGTCTGTGAAGCTGGGATAACATAGATTGTTGTGGCAGCTTGTTAGAAGGTCATGACATCAAAGTACTGTTCAGTAGTTCAAACAGGAAGGTAGGATTGGGTTGCGGGCGGCCCTGGTTAGGTAAAGGGAAGGGAGCATGACCACATGTCCACAAAGGAACCCCCAGCCCCAGAATTCTCTTTATATACCTTAATGCCCAAACTGCAACTCACAGGCCAAAAGGAAAAGCAACAAAGAATCCTGTGGCACCTTATAGACTAACAGACGTTTTGCAGCATGAGCTTTCGTGGGTGAATACCCACTTCTTCAGATGCAAGTGGTGGAAATTTCCACCACTTGCATCTGAAGAAGTGGGTATTCACCCACGAAAGCTCATGCTGCAAAACGTCTGTTAGTCTATAAGGTGCCACAGGATTCTTTGTTGCTTTTACAGATCCAGACTAACACGGCTACCCCTCTGATACTTGAGGCCAAAAGGAAGAATAGTCAAAATGTCTTGTTCACACTGTAGTGATCAGGTATGTGACTGCTATTTGTGGAGTTTGTACTGTGTTTGCTTATAAACATTGGTGAGTATTATGGGCTAGGGTTATTATGGAACTTTCAAACAGCAAAATCAGTAGCAAATTCATTCATTTTGCATCTGTCATACTTGGTCATGTTATCTTTACTTAAGGTTTGTAACTTGATGTGTCAGGAAAATTTCATGGAGGTAGAAGCAGTGCAAAAACAACAGAAATCTTTTAAAAATAGGCTGGTACATCTTTCTCCCTTTGCTTTCCTTTCCAAGCCTTCCAAACTCTTCATCAACTCCCCTAAGTGATTTCAGCTCTGCTTTGTCATTTATAAAGGGAATAAACTGTCTTTTCTGTTGCTGTATGCAGTATTGTTGTAGCTCCATCAGTCTCAGGATATTAATGAGACAAAGGGGGGTAAGGTAATATCTTTTATTGGATCAACCTCTGCTGGGGAAAGAGACAAACTTTTGAGTTTGGTCCAATAAAAGATATTGGATATTTGAAGTTGGTTCAAAAAAATATTACTTCACCCACCTTGTCTCTTCTGTTGCTTACAGTTGGTGTCTTCTAGGTAGCTCTTGCAGTTGAAAAAGCCTGCTTCTGATCTCACCTAAAGCTAGGAACTTCTCTAACTGCAAGCCAATGACTCTTTATTAGCACTGGTGTAAATGAGATCATAATCAGGCCCAAAGCCTTCAGGTCTTGATTGCTTCACTTGTCACATAGAATTCCTCCAGGTTCTGGCAACCCCACATGTGGGTATAAATAAATGAAAAGCCAGCAGAGAACAGGTGATACATTTAAAGGAAAAGATGCCTAGTGAAGTCTTATGTTGTAGCCTATAGGATTAACTTGTTTGCATATATATCTAATATAAGTATTTGGTTTATTTTTATAGATTTATATTAAAGTAAGTTTGGCTGTAATGAAAGAGACCTACAGGCCGTATCCTGTATGTTAAGCTAAGACAAAGTTAGCACATCTATATTAAGACTTTTACCCAGAAAAGTAAAGTTGACCTATACCGTCTTATCTAAATAGATAAGTACCTACACCTATGACCTTTTATTTAAACCAATAGACAATGGAGAATGTCATAGGGGTTTTTTCAATGTTGTACCCACAGATTTAACAAGTACACCACAAGAGACTGATGTGCATACATACCTGTCATCCATACGCACAAACATATTAGCCTATGGGGTAAGTGTACCCTAACATTTCTGTGGGTGAGGAATGAAATTTGGGCATAAGAGGAAGGATTTCCAGCACTTTGCCCTATAAAAGCAGTGACCCACCTCAATAGAGTACTCCCTCTCTCCATTCTCACTCTCTCCATTCTTACTTACTCCATTTCTATTCTCTATCCTATTTACAATGACTGCTGCTCTTAGTAGGATATACTTGTTCTTCTTAAACTTTACGTTTCAAAGGAACTAGGCTAAGCTTGGCTTTCCTAAGTTTTATTTTTTATTTATTAGGTTTTGATTTTAAGTTTAAGTTAGTCAAGTAAACCCTAGGTTC
Source organism: Mauremys reevesii (assembly GCF_016161935.1). NCBI lineage: Eukaryota > Metazoa > Chordata > Testudines > Geoemydidae > Mauremys > Mauremys reevesii. Next base: position 284,658,375 of record NC_052623.1, read on the forward strand.
ACTTTAATAGCTCATAGCATTAGTTTCTTCTAAGCACTGCATCCCTCACACAAGAATTGGAAAACCTGAACCGCAAGGCGGTTCCTGTGTCTCTTACCACCAAGTTATCAAGAAGGGTGTGAGTATATTAACCAAAGCTTTGCTGCATATAATACTATATTATCATATGTATCTTTTGAATAGAAGTAATGCAATTGTAACTTTGTAATTCTGGTTATTTTACCATTCATTAACTATTCTTGATTTTAATAAAAAATCTTTAAGGCTCTATCTGTCAGTGTGAGCTTCCTGTCATACCCCCGAGGGTCCTTTGTAAATTCTGTGGAGCCTGATTCAGGACAAGAACTTTTATCTTCTGATCAAACAGATTGGCGAGCCTAAAACCCATAATATTAATATTAATGATTAATTGTTATTAATATTGTTACTTAAATTAAATCAAAATAAAATTAAAATTAAACAAATAAATTAAATTCCCATATTATCAACATTAATATTAGTACACCCTAAATCAGGTTACAATGTTCAGGGGAGCAACTTCGTTTAATTTGCTGGCATCTGAAAAATAGGCGCAAAGAGATTAATTTACCGCTGGTCTCATGTGATTAGGCCAGTCACAACTCGAACTAGTCTTACACAAGCAGTAGTCACAGGACAATAAAGATTCCAGCAAGGAGCCAGAATTTCATCCCAGTTATAGATGGCTATAGGGTTCAAAAACATATAGACACGTCGGTCAAATTCTATGGGACTTTTTCATAATTAGTTTCCTCCATATTACCTCCGCTCATGCCCTGAAGCTCTTTCCAAGCTCACATGTGTCTTCATGCATAGCAGTAGGGTTGCCTTTCTTGTGCCTTCCTGTTGGAGGACTTGCATTGCCTTGTGATTATGATTCATAAGGGATGGAGATACCATCATTCGCTACAGTACAAGCTATAAAATAACCATGAATGCTTATTGCACACTTTATGGAAAGCCTATCAAAAATAACAAGTTAAAGTGAACAGTGCATTTTTATGGACATGAACAGTGGGTCATACTTATTTACATCACACAGGTATCATGTCAGCTAGGAAGAAGCATCAGAAACATGGTAACAAATACATTCATATTTAAGAATGTATCTACCATGCTGGTCATCCCAGTCTGCAGCAAATTGTATTGTAGTGCCATGAGGTGAGAAATGCATGGCATATAATAGCTGTTGGAAAGAGACATCTTCTGCATGGACTGAATAAAAATGATGGTGAGCACTACAGCCCTACTCTTGCTCCTTCCTCAAGGAGAGTTCTGAAATTGACTTCAGTATTAGCAAGATCAGACCCAACATGATTATACAGGCCAACTAATGCAGTTAATAATAGAATTTTTAAAAGATGGAAACTAATGATATACTGATGTTCAAAGAAATTACTATGCATTGTAAACTCTACTAATACTAGACACTATTTATTGTCCTGTCATAATAGGAAACTTGAAAGGATTATGTCCCTTGCCCTAAAGGCACGACAGTGAAACTTGTAAGGCAGTAGTGAAAAAAGAGAGGGAAAACCTATGTTCAATCAACCACATTTTCCATAGTGCTAGGTATTTAGGCTCATCTGGTGGTAAAAACCACATAGCATATGTCCGTGTAGAATTTTATAATGATGCATTCTTTGGCTGTGAAAAGTAGGCAGTTGGTGACTGGCTTCTTGTTGGCTACTGTCCAGGCACAGGATGGTATAGTTGATGTTGGTCCGTATGGAGACAAGTGGTCCTTGGGGTTCATTCATGTAATGGTTGCTCTTCTAAGACAATTGATCATGCTAGACTGGTGTCAGTTTCTCCTTTATGTCCATGGGAAATAGGCATGTGCTTAAGTGCTTTTCTGAATCTGGATGCTTTCCTGAGGAATGAAGAATACTGCCACAGTACACCAAGATACTTAAGAAGCGTCTAACCTTCCTCAAGTGGGTCACAGATAGACTTCTTTCCAATATGCCAGATTCCCATGTACAGAATTATCCAAAGTTCTACTAAGCAGTATGGCTCATCTCTATTGGACAGGAAAAAAAGAAAAAGATAATGGAAAAGAAAGTAGAGGGAAAACAGACAGAGAGAGGTCTGAAGAAGTATTATGGACAGGAAAATAAGCAAACTAAAATTGCTACACTAGGGAAGGATGAACAGTTTGCAGCTAACTTCTGGCCCCAGAGACTCAGCTCTCTCCTCCCTGCTGATCTTTTGTACTGCTTTCTATCCCTTTAGTCTTTGTTCAGCTCTCTTACTGCTTTCATGTTCAGGATTTTTTCTTTTCTGATTCTGGAAGCTAATATGATATAACATAAAGAAAGGAGAAGAAAGGGGTTTGTGTGTGTTTGTGTGTGTGGTGGGGGAAATCTGATCCTGCTGCTCTATTCAACTAAGAAAGGAATCTTGGTTGATAATACAGTAAGTTGCAGAAGGTCATTTATTATATAATAGTCACTTGTTCCAAGGGTCAATGGTGAGGCCACTGGAACATGTGAAAGGAGGATGGAGGGAAAGAACACACCAGAGCAAAAGGACAATGAATTAAAGAGAAAATAACACAAAATACAAGGTTGCACAAAAGGAAAGAACAGCTTAACTAGAAAGAAATCTGTAACAGGGAGCAAATGGAGCTCAAAAAGAAACGACTGATGGACAAAATGTTCAAGTCTCCCTCCTCCCCCCAAGACTGGGAGAATGCATTTAAATCATTCAGTAATACTTCATTAGGCAAAATGATACACAGTCTGACACTTTTCCTAATATAGAAGTTAAATTTGTCCTCTTTAGCTTGTTACTCCTTGTTTAACACTAATGTTTAGTGTGAATAATTAATTTCTGATTGTTTCTCTTCTGATAGTCCCAGAATGATTGTATTTCCCTAAAAGGATACACCATCAATTTAAAAATCACATGTCTGCTTGATAATTTTTGGACTACTTTTGTCACAAGTTCTACATATGATAGCTATAGCTGAAAGAGAAGTGAAAAAGAATTTGCTGGGTCAGATCCTCAGCTGGTGTTAATTGGCATAGCTCCCCTGAACTCAATGAAATTAAACAGATTTACACCACCTGAGGATCTAGCCATCTGAGTTTGCATTTGAAAAAACTTGGTTTGAAAACACTAATTATTTTCCATTGCTTTTTTGTGGGGGGTCTTGTATGAGGGAATCAGGGAGGAGAGAGCCCCTTACTGCAGGCCTGCTACTCATCATCTGCAAATGATAAGAAGAAAAAGGCAAGGGAGTATGTTTTAATTTGCTGTGGGAAATAGGGAAGAAATCCTATTTCAGACATGTTATTCCTGATTGGCCCATCTTGCTAAGGGATCTGCCTAAGGGCTCAATCGAGCCCATTGAACTCAATATCAAATCTCCTATTGACTTAAAATGGATTGTGGCAGGGCAAATAATGTGGACTGGCTCTTCTGTCTGTGGACTACCTTATTAGAGGAAAAAATAACTCCATGGTAGTGTTCATCTTGAGGAGCTGAATGCACCTGTCTTTCCCCAAGAAAAAAATCCTATTAAAGACAGTGAACTCTGTTAAACTAATTTCCCCATGGATCTTAGGTAATCTTTACTACAGCAATGGGTTGAGTCTGTGGTCCATAACGTGACACTAGCCCTTCATGTTGATATGCGCAGGTAGAAGCTATTGTTGCTGCTATCTAAACATTACAATTGGTTTGTTTTCAAGTGTTAGTATCTGAAACCTCTTGATCATATATGCTTAGCAATAAAAGGGAAAATGTTATTACTAGAAATGTATCCTGTGCAACTGAAGGCAGTGGGCAAAGCTTTGGTTTGACTTCTGCCTTCTTTTAAAATTATTTTTGCCAGTACAAAACCTGGATGATTCTGTATCAAACTCAAAGCAGTGATTTAGTTAATGTGCATTAGAGCGGCAATTTTTGTTTGAGATGGGTATTTGATTACTAAGAGAACTTATTTTTGTTACAAAGTGCATATCTTCTGTACACAGAAATTCTTAGAACAGGTTTTCAGACTTTGCTGAACGTTTCTGTAGCTGGTTGCATTGTTCCTCTTGGCTGTGTTGTTTTACTTCAAAATTATCAAAGTTCAGTGCAGTATTAAGTGCAAAAGACCTCCCTTCTCATTCTCATGTTGCCAGCAAATATGAGTTAAGTGTCTCTGCTTTTGCAATTCCGATTAATTCCCAGCAATCATGGAAGTGTATTGGTTGGTGTTGTGGTTTTTTGAGGGGAGAAGGGATTTAATTTAATCAAAATTTACTTTCAAGAGATTTTATTAGTAATGTATAATAGAAGAAACAGGTTGAGAGGTAGATAACTTGTAGCCTGATTCTGATCTTATCTATGGTGGTGTAAATCAGGGGTAATTACACTGAAGTCTGTGGAATTACAGTGATGTAATATCTGTGTGAAACTAGATTTAAGCTTGTAGTATGTAGCCTCAAACACTCATTTTGCAGACAAGACCATTAAGTAATATATCAGAGGGATTAATAAAAGGGTCCAGAAATAAGTCCAAAGCCTGACAAAATAGGAAACCAGCCATTCAAACAAATTATAATAACTTTGGTATTTGACGGGTTAGGAAGAAAATGTCTAGAGTGATTAAACAGAAGAGCACATGTGCCGTGTTTTTATGTTGTTCTCAAGTGACTAGCATTTGAAAGCACAGACCAGCATTTTCAACACTTAACTCACCCAACACTTAACTTTTAACTACAATGAGCCCACTGGACTCAGTTGCTGACAAAATCAAATAGTTTGGTGTTGTGCTGCTCAGAAATGACAACAATGTAGAATCTAAATGGGATTTTAGATTAAAAGGTACAAAGCACAAATCAGCTGTAGAAGAACCATAATTAAACAGTGTCTCAAATTAGTAAACTGTTCCTTATTTTGATGCCAGTTGTATAACCGTTTTCATGGGGAAAATCCATTACATCAGCTTAATGAAGGCGCTCGCATGGAAATATTTAAGATGCCTTTAGGTTGGGATTTATACTTAATATTAATTGTAAAGGGAGTGGCATGACTAGTCCCCCATCAACATGCAGAAAAGCTATGCTGCAGTTTAAGAATAGGGTGACTCTTCCATCTGTGGTAAGGACAATGGGCCAGATTAACTATGGTATCGATGCATGGCTAGGCTGGTCCTGTACCCTGGCAACTCCCTGTTGCTGCAAGCCCCATGGGACAATGCCCTGCTCCAGTCCCTGAATAGCCTTTCCTCTGTCACTAGCCCTTGTGCTAGTGAAAGTATGAATCAACAACAGTGCCCTTGGGTTATTCCAGATGGACTTCAGTCACTATGCCAGGGCTGAATTTAGCCCACTATATCAGCATGTGTTAATGTCACAGACTGACTTTAAGATTTAATGGGATCCCTCAAGTTATCAGCTTTCCCCCATGCATTTCTCAGTTGAGTCCAAATCAGCACATTGGCAGGAGGCTAAAATTTACCAGAATGCCATTGCCGTAGTTTGACAATCCATCTTCTGAAAATACCATCTTAATGAATAAAAAGGCTATATTTTAAACTAGTGATTACTAATGTGGTTAAGTAGGAATATTCAGTGAGAACTTACTTTCAATCTTAAATCTTTTTTAAAAAAAAAAAAGACTAGTAATATACTAAATCAGGGGTCGGCAACCTCTGGCACACAGCTTGCCAGGGTAAGCACCGTGGCGGGCCGGGCCAGTTTGTTTACCTGCCGCATTGACAGGTTTGGCTGATCATGGCTCCCATTGGCCACGGTTCACCATCCCAGGCCAATGGGGGCGGCCAGCACATCCCTCGCCAGCGCCACTTCCTGCAGCCCCCATTGGCCTGGGACGGTGAACCACGGCCAGTGGGATCCGCAATCGGCTGAACCTGCCAATGCGACAGGTAAACAAACTGGCCTGGCCTGCCAGGGTGCTTACCCTGGCGAGCTGCGTGCCAGAGGTTGCCGACCCCTGTACTAAATTACATGATGGGCCCACTTGGGTATTGGATCAGTGTTGCCTTATACTGAAGTGACATGCAAAATTTTGTCAAGTTTAATGCACGATGTTCCTAATGATCTACATATTAAACTCACTTTACTCCAGTGAGACTTTTGGTAAATCTTGTGATGTACAGTACATTAACTGCTTTTTACCACTGTATGTGCCTAGACTATCTAAGTTCTATATATTGTTCTGTAGGTGACATGACATATTGAGTCCACTGTCTTACATAGTGTTAATGGTCAGTTGGTCTGTTCTAGTCAGATTGGAGAGTGCTGCTGCTGTGTTTCCAGATGATGATCTGCTCCCGTGTGTGATAGTAGAGTAGCTAGGGAAAAGAATGGAGCAGAAAAAATCTGGCAGCCGATAGAAATTAATTAGGAGAAAACAGATTAAAAAAGAAGTATGTATTTTGTTAACTCTCTCCCAAGAGAGGTAACACTACTCAACATTTGGGCTAATGAAATTCCCTTGTGAATCATTCTCTCTCAACTATCCAGGTCATATCTTGATTAGCATCTGTTTCTTTTTTTATAAACTTTTTTTTAATCCCATGGGATTTGCCATTTGTTTGCAAACCCTGTCGACCATTCCCTCATGTAAATATCGCACCATTTGCAACAATGACTCTAAACTTGACAAAAACTTAACTTTTAACTGAATGGTGCTCTGGTTTGGCTCCACTTGCCATAGAAATGAGAACCTACCTCTTCACAGCATAACCAGTGAAAGGTTAGAAAGGTCATCAGAGCCCCTTAGAATAAGTCAAAAGACAGGAACTCCTCCACCTTCATCTCTCCATGTGAGGGGAAGCAAAAAGTTGAGGAGAATGCCTGGAAGTTTGAGAGAGTTACACTGGGAGCCCCGTGAAGAACAGAGGGTTCATCCATACCTCTCAGAATGTCTTCTTCAAGCTCCAATCCCTGTTTCTGATCTCTCAGACCTGAGATTCTGTATTTGAGAGAATTTAAGGGTAAATGCCAGACCAGAGACCAAGAGGGGTGACCCATATCAGGATAGTGGGATTACCTCGCCTTGCCTGCTTCAGGCAGAAGGATGGAAACTTGTAGTGGATCTAGGTAACCTGCCATAGTTTAGAGCAGGAATTGGTAAACTTTGGCATGTGGCTCACCAGGGTAAGCATGCTGGTGGGTCAGGATGGTTTGTTTACCTGCCGCATTGACAGGTTTGGCTGATTGCGGCTCCTACTGGCTGCGGTTTGCTGCTCCAGGCCACTGAGGGCTGCGGGAAGCAGCACAGTCCAAGGGATGTGCTGGCCGCTGCCTCCCGCCATCCCCATTGGTCTGGAGCAGTGAACTGAGGTCAGTGGGATCCCCGATTGGCCAAACCTGCAGATGCAGCAGGTAAACAAACCGGCCCGGCCAGCCAGGGTGTTTACCCTGGCAGGCCACGTGCCAAAGGTTGCCGATCCCTGGTTTAGAGTAAAGGCCACAACCTCACTCTAAAATTGACTCAGGTGGTTCATGAACAAGAATTCCACTATAGTAAATCCTTTCACCTGCCGCATCACTGGGTGAACCACAAATTTTTGTGAAGTGTCAAAATCAGCATTTAAAATGGTGTTAGTTAAGTTAATTACCAAATAATGAACTTGAATTTAAAGGGGACCACAGACTGGCAATCTTAGAAATAGAGAACCTTATTCTCCAGTGGTTTGCACCATGTGTAGTTCTTTTTATATAGGTGACAGTTGGCTACAAAATGCTACCAATGGAGTGATTAGAATTCTCCAATCAGGTAGTATGGCGCACCCACTCTGCAAACTCTTAATGGACTACACAAGGCTGTGAAGGTTTCCTTGCAGAATCTTTGTTTTCAAGGATGAGTGAAATAGTTTGGATGGAATAATAAACATCTGGAAATGGTGCCCAAAAGTTACTTACCCATAACCTTTGCTGATGTCTGAAAAAGGTGTTTTATTTTGGGTTTGGTTTTTTTTGTCATCTTGTCTCTTCTGATTCCAGATGAAGCCAGAAGTAAAACTATCACATTAGCACCTCAGAGGCTTTAGAGGTGGCTTTTCCTGGGCAACAAAAAAGCAGGGAATACATACATGTGTGTGGTTTTGGTTTTGGGTGTGTGGAAGAACTTGATTGGGATTTCTAACCCAATTCTGGACTACAGAGGTTTGTATATGTTAGTATCTGAACTTTTGGATGCTTCTATAAAAAGAACCTTTTAACCTTTATTGGTTCCCCCATCACTAATCGCCATACAATTTTATAAAATGTTGCCTGTATTTCAGTATCTGTTCCTCAGCTTCTAAATAGAAAAAACAAAGTAAAAGTTTTAAATGATTCCTGTGCAATTTCAGTGGAGTTACACCAGGGTGATGGACTCTGACTTAGAATAAAAAAAGGTAATAAGACTCCTCTCAGTAATATTTGACTAGTGCTAATGACAATACAAAGGTTTCTCTTGGTCACTTCTGAGGAAAATAAACTACTGTATCCCATGACTCAAACAACGTCAGTCATTGAGAAGTACTAGGATTCCTTCTGCTGAACTTGGATAGAAGTAGGCTCGGTTCCCAAATAATGCCCTAGCTACCCTGTATATATATCCTGTATCCCCACTTACCTTGAACCTCCCAGTGAAGAACTGAGAGTTTCTCTAATTTAATTAAATCACCATACAGAATGCTGGTACAATTTTACTGAGAAACCTGGTCGGAGAAACAGAATGGACACCATGCTTCTTCAGTAACTTTTTTTTTTTAAATGCTCTCTCAAAGGGTTCCCTGGAGCACATACAGGTATTTCTAATTCTTTATCTTTAATCTGATGAAAGAACTCTGTTCTCTGACAGTATCATCAAACATGAAAAAATGTTAAGTATCAGAGGGGTAGCCGTGTTAGTCTGGATCTGTAAAAGCAACAAAGAATCCTGTGGCACCTTATAGACTAACAGACGTTTTGCAGCATGAGCTTTCGTGGGTGAACACCCACTTCCTCGGATGCAAGTGGTGGAAACTTCCAGGGGCAGGTCTACACATGCAAGCAAGAAGCAAGCTAGAGATAACGAGGTTAGTTCAATCAGGGAGGATGAGGCCCTGTTCTAGCAGTTGAGGTGTGAAAACCAAGGGAGGAGAAACTGGTTCTGTAATTGGCAAGCCATTCACAGTCTTTGTTTAATCCTGAGCTGATGGTGTCAAATTTGCAGATGAACTGGAGCTCAGCAGTTTCTCTTTGAAGTCTGGTCCTGAAGTTTTTTTGCTGCAGGATGGCCACCTTAAGATCTGCTATTGTGTGGCCAGGGAGGTTGAAGTGTTCTCCTACAGGTTTTTGTATATTGCCATTCCTAATATCTGATTTGTGTCCATTTATCCTTTTCCTTAGAGACTGTCCAGTTTGGCCGATGTACATAGCAGAGGGGCATTGCTGGCATATGATGGCATATATTACATTGGTGAACGTGCAGGTGAATGAACCGGTGATGGTGTGGCTGATCTGGTTAGGTCCTGTGATGGTGTTGCTGGTGTAGATATGTGGGCAGAGTTGGCATCGAGGTTTGTTGCATGGGTTGGTTCCTGAGCTAGAGTTACTATGGTGCGGTGTGCAGTTACTGGTGAGAATATGCTTCAGGTTGGCAGATTGTCTGTGGGCGAGGACTGGCCTGCCACCCAAGGCCTGTGAAAGTGTGGGATCATTCTCCAGGATGGGTTGTAGATCCCTGATGATGCGCTGGAGGGGTTTTAGCTGGGGACTGTATGTGATGGCCAGTGGAGTCCTGTTGGTTTCTTTCTTGGGTTTGTCTTGCAGTAGGAGGCTTCTGGGTACACGTCTGGCTCTGTTGATCTGTCTCCTTATTTCCTCGTATGGTACTGTAGTTTTGAGAATGCTTGGTGGAGATTTTGTATGTGTTGGTCTCTGTCTGTGGGGTTAGAGCAGATGCGGTTGTACCTCAGTGCTTGGCTGTAGACAATGGATCTTGTGGTGTGCCCGGGATGGAAGCTGGAGGCATGAAGGTAGGCATAGCAGTCGGTAGGTTTTCGGTATAGGGTGGTGTTAATGTGTCCATCAATTATTTGCACCGTAGTGTCTAGGAAGTGGACCTCCCGTGTAGATTGGTCCAGGCTGAGGTTGATGGTGGGGTGGAAGCTGTTGAAATCGTGGTGGAATTTTTCCAGAGTCTCTTTCCCATGGGTCCAGATGATGAAGATGTCATCAATGTAGCGTAGGTAGAGAAGGAGCGTGAGTGGACGGGAGCTGAGGAAGCGTTGTTCCAGGTCAGCCATAAAAATATTGGCATATTGTGGGGCCATGCGGGTGCCCATAGCGGTGCCACTGATCTGGAGATATATATTGTCATCAAATTTGAAATAGTTGTGTCTGAGGATAAAAGCACAGAGCTCAGCAACCAGTTGTGCTGTGGCATCATCAGGGATACTGTTCCTGACAGCTTGTATTCCATCAGCGTGTGGGATGTTGGTGTAGAGAGCCTCTACATCCATGGTGGCCAGGATGGTGTTTTCTGGAAGGTCACCAATGCATTGTAGTTTCCTCAGGAAATCAGTGGTGTCACGGAGATAGCTGGGAGTGCTGGTGGCATAGGGTCTGAGTAGAAAGTCCACATATCCAGACAGTCCTTCAGTGAGAGTTCCAATGCCCGAGATGATGGGGCGTCCAGGATTTCCAGGTTTGTGGATTTTGGGCAGTAGATAGAATAGCCCTGGTCGGGGCTGTAAGGGTATGTTGATTTGTTCCGGTGTTAGTGTAGGGAGTGTCCTGAGTAGATGGTTCAGTTCCTTAGTGTATTCCTCAGTGGGATCTGAGGGCAGTGGCCTGTAGAATTTGGTGTTGGAGAGTTGTCTGGCCTCCTTTTGGTAGTCAGACCTGTTCATGATGACAACAGCACCTCCTTTATCAGCCTCTTTGATTATAATGTCAGGATGGTTTCTGAGGCTGTGGATGGCATTGCGTTCTGCACGACTTAGGTTATGAGGCAAGCAATGTTGTTTTTCCACAATTTCTGCCTGTGCACGTCGGCGGAAGCATTCAATGTATAGGTCCAGACTGTCATTTCGACCCTCAGGAGGAGTCCATGTGGAGTTCTTCTTTTTGTGCTGTTGGTGGGAGGGTAACTGTGTATCAGTGCGCTGTTCAGTGTTGTCCTGAAAGTATTCTTTGAGTCGGAGAGGGCGAAAGTAGGCTTCCAGATCGCCGCAGAACTGTATCATGTTGGTGGGGGTGGCAGGGCAAAAAGAGAGTCCCCGAGATAGGACAGGCGTTTCTTCTGGGCTGAGTGTGTGGTTGGATAGATTGACGATATTGCTGGGTGGGTTAGGGGTACCACGGTTGTGGCCCCATGTGGCAGGTAGGAGTTTAGACAGCTTACAGTCCTTTTTCCTTTGTAGAGAGGTGAAGTGAGTGATGTAGATCTCCTGTCTTATTTTAGTGAAGTCCGTTTGTATGGAAGTTTGGTTATTGATGAGAGTCTCCAGGTTGGAGAGCTCTTTTTTGATGTTTTCCTGTTTGCTGTATAGGAGGCTGATCAGGTGGTTCCTCAGTTTCTTTGATAGAGTATGGCATAATCTCTCACTGTGGTCTGTGTAGTATGTAGATAGCAGTGGATTTTTTACCTTTAGTCCATTTGGTATGATGTCCATCCGTTTGCATTTGGAAAGGAAGATGATGTCTGTCTGTATTTCTGCAAGTTTCTTCATGAGGTTGACGGATTTCCACTCCATACGGCTAAATGCAGTGCCTTGCATGGTGTCAAGTATCAGAGGGGTAACCGTGTTAGTCTGTTAGTCTGAAAAAATGTTAGAAATTAGACATCTTTCTTTAAAATGTGCCTACGCCTATCTGGGATGTGATATAATGGAAGAATCACTTAAATCAGTCAAGCATATTTATCATAGGGTAGGGTTTCTCACCCTTTTTCTTTCTGAGCCTTCCCCCTCTTCCCCCCACTCCGCCCCCACATGCTGTAAAAACTCCACCTGTGCCAACTGGTTTTCTGCATATAAAAGTCAGGGCTGAGGTTAGAGGGTAGTAAGCAGGGCAATTACCTGGGGCACCAAACCACAGGAGCCCCCATGAAGCTACATTGCTCAGGCTTTGGCTTCAGCCCCAAGTCGCGGGACTTCGGCTTTCTACCCTGTGCCCTAGCAAGTCTAATGCCAGCCCTGCTTGGTGGATCCCCTGAAACCTACTTAGGGGGCCTCGGACCCCTGGTTGAGAATCACTGTCATAGCGGATGCAATAGAAGTGAGTTAAGTTGTTTTAACTGCCTTCTGAATTAGAAGGCAATTTGTACTATAAAGGGAAAAAGTGCAAATGACTTCACTGTAATGCAAATAAACAACGAGACAATTATTACCAGAAATTAATCCCATTTTAAAATGTCAACAAAAAGAGGGAGGAGATCTGTATCAAAACCTAGTAATGTGATACTACCTAACCATTTTCTTATCACTGAAATACAAAGAAGCCTCTTTTATTTACATAAATTGCTGTTATGTAAATATGACTAGCTTGGCAAGAGATTCTGTGACAGAGCATGGGGGAACAAAGTGGATGCTTTTGCTGTAGTTAGTGGAGTGAAAGTGTGTACTTGTTTTGCAGAAACTTCACTTTCTGTACAGTAAAATAAATGGTTTAACTTAATCTGTATGCTCTGTATTCCTGCCATGTTAGCTTTAACCAGTAAGAATTGGCTGTCTTTCTACCATGACTTGTGTGCCATCTCAATATAAATGCAAAGAACAGAACAGATTTTGTAAAGGGAATTTTAAAACCATTAGATTTCTTATTACCATAACTGTATTGCTTTGCTAAAAATGCTGACTCTTTTTTTAAGTTTTGTTTTTGCATGAATGCCTGATTCTAATGGAATGTAGGAGTGTATTGCTAAGTATGTTATGTATATCCGGGATTCACAGCTTGCTTTAACATGTTAGCAGAAATTATGGAGTGAATTCTTTAGGAGGCCCATTTGGAACACAAAGAGTTTATCTGTGAACTCCCTTCCTTACATTTGGAATTATATGGCTTTTGTCACTAGCAAATAATTTAGCAGCATATCGTGCCCTCTGCTCCCATGAAAAGATGCTACAGGGAGACAGAACAACTTGGACAATATGGGGAAGTGCTGTCCTTGAGACAGCATTCTCCTCACTTCCCCTACAAAAGACCCTTCATGAGAATTGTGGTTCAAGTATGGGGAAGGGATTGGGGGTGGAGGAAAGTGGGTCTTGTCTCAGAGCAGTCTCTGCTGCTCTTTGGGACAGAAGCCCCCTGTTTTTTCTGTGTAGGTCAGTGGTGTATTATTGCCTAGGCCAACAAGGCCTAGGCCTAGGGTGGCAAATTTGCAGGGGTGGCAAATTTGCTTGTGACCCCTCCCCAACTCCGCCCCTTCCCCAAATCCCCGCCTTCCTCCTCCCCCAGGTGCGCTGTGTTTCCCTTCCCCCCCCTCCCTCCCAGGCTTGCCATGCGAAAGCACTGGGAGGGAGGGAGAAGTGAGTAGCGGTGTGCTTGGAGGAGGCAGAGCAGAGGTGAGCTGGGGCCTGCGGGCGCAGGGAGTAACCCAGGGGGGCTGTGAACCGCTCCCCAGCTCACCTCCGCTCCACCGCTGCCATCCCCCGAGTGCGCTACAACTGCCCTTCCCCCCCCTCCCTGGCTCGCTGCGCAAAACCGCTGGGAGGGAGAAGCGAGTAGCAGTGCGATCGGAGGAGTCGGAGCAAAGGCGAGCTGGGACTGGTGAGTGCGGGAAGTGACTCGGGGGCAGGGAACCGCTTCCTGCCCCAGCTCACCTTCACTCCACTGCTGCCATCCCCCGAGTGCGCCACAACTCCCCTTCTCCCCCCTCCCTCCTAGGCTTACCACGGGGGAGCAGAAGTGAACTGGCGGGGGGGCGGCAATATTTTGAGGGCCTAGGGGCGCCAAATTTGTTGATCCGCCACTGGTATAGGTAACTGTACATGTGCAAACCCCATACAGAAGAAGGTGTGGAGAACTCTGAGGGGAATCTGTCCACTCTGCAGCAGTAGCCCTTGTGTGTGAAAGTGTCATTCTTAAAAAATAAAATCAGTTTCTAGCTTTCCACTGTTAGCCACCTCCCTGTTCTTGAATATAGTCTGGCTAACAGACCATATTCAGTGGCCCTCAATCAATATACAGAATGCAATATAAATTAGAAATAGACAGACATAAAAGATTTTAAATGCACATAAACTAACTCTAAGTAGTATTTTATGTGACAAGATATTTCCTCAGAATTAACACTAAAAAAAATACATAGGGCTTCAAATAGGGCTGCCTGCACAGACCAGTTTGCAGAATTGCAGCCAAACTAGGAATTAACATTCTTGAAAGAGGAGAATGCATAACTGAAGATTGTCTTGAAATCTCTGTCTGTTTTCATTGTGAGTTACTCAAAAGGTGAACTCAACTGGATTGTATATAACAAGATTGACTGCCTGAAACAATTGCAAAGAATGCCTTGCAAGAAACCATTATGTGCTGATCTTTTAAGGTTTTGGACAAGATTAATTCTGCATTAACACTCTCATTTTCTATAAACCTTTATCTCAATTTTCTCTAAGTTGTTTGTTTGCTATGACCTCATTTTGCTCTTGTGGGTAGTGTTTTAGGGCCCTGAGGCAAGAGTTAAAAGGCTTGATTTTTTTTTTCCTTTCTGACATAACTTTGTTGATAAACACAGTATTTAACACTATAAAGATTACCCCCCCACACACCTCAGCCTTTTGATGACATACACTGTGTAATTGATTCTATCTGGTTTTCTTATTAAGGAAATAGCATAATTTTACCCAAATATTTCATGCTAGCCTGATCACCTGCTGGCATCCTTCTCCTAGGAGCACTTCTGCTTTTTTCCTCTTATATTGCTTTCCAGGAATAGAGAGACCTCCCCCGAACAAAACACCTAAAACCAGCACCTCATTCTCTTTTATATTCCTCCTAAAATTTTACTCCACCACAACAGTAACAAATCTCTATCATTTTGCCATTGATTATACTAAAGGCCCATTGACATTACTAACATATGCTTTTGTACCCATCTCTGTTATTACCCATGGCACACCATTTTGTCTGGTTATACACCTGTTGCATGTGGTCATAATCCTAGATTGAGATCTCTGGGGCCAAGGACTCTCTAGTCTCCTTTATATACTAACTAGCTAGCACAATGATGCTTTGAATGCTCACTGTGCGCTCAAGATGCCACCATAATATGCACAGGGGGAGATTTTCAGGTAATAACGGGCAGTATAGCACCCAACTCCTACTAACTTTCAAGTTAGATACTTAATTGCCCTGTTTGCCTTTGCAAATATCCTCCACCCCAATTGAATGGTGGGGTTTTTTTTGTTTTTTTTTTCAGTTTGCTCTTCTGTTTCACTGACAACTAAATTTGTTTATCACAAGTGCTGGTAAGACACTTGTTTGCATATGACTTATTGAACCACAAATAGAAACAGTTATGAAGCAGGCTTTAACTAAAAGTTTTGGTTGAAGGAGCTAATTGTTCTCTTGAAGATTTGTTGCTACTGGAATTCTGTTATTGTTTTAAGACATACTGGTTATAATACAGACATTTCAATAATGTTCTGCCTTAGAAGCAGCCATAAAAGCAACAAATTTCTTTAGCTCTTTCCTCATGTGATGAAGTGGGAATGTTCTTAATGTATTCTCCGAATACTGTGTGGGTGCCTCAGTTTCCCCGATGCCTTTCTTAAGTATCTAGGTGGTGGGATAAGGGTGTGTTATTGTTGCAGAGCCCTAGGCAGCTGTGATGCTGTCTGCACAGAGAATGGCTGACACCCTGTCTCCTGCAACTGATGGCCTGGGCCCCCACCCTGCAAAGGTGCCAACTGAAAGTTAAGGATGTGCTAATAATCACCATATTTTACCATGTTTAAATACAGTAGTGCACTGTTTCCTTGAGCTGTGGAGAAACTTTTTTTTTTCCCCTGAGAAACCTTCTGTCCAAAGGGCACTACCATTTATACTCCTTGGCCTGCTCCAAACCCTTTGACGTCAATGGAGAGGTTCCCCTGGTTCTTATTCCAGGCTCGGCTCCTGACTTGCTGTGACCTTGGACAAATCAGTTGGCCACTCTGAGCCTCAGATCCTCTCATCTGTAAAAGGCATAATAATCCTACCCACCTTTATGAAGCAATATGTTTTAGGCAAGGTAAGAAGCATTGCCTGTTATTAATTAAGATGGTCTGAAACGTACTATAATTGCTTATAATGTTGCCAGACTTTAACCGTTTGGGGTAAAATTGTACATCATGTGCCTCAGGCTGATATTACATGGAAAATTTCAGCCAAAACAGGTGTCATTTCTGAGAATAAAGCTTGGGGGAAGTACATAGCTTTGCTCCTGTGTGCTGGTTTGTTTTTGTTTTTTTTATTTTATTTTATTTATTTATTTTTAATCTTGAGACCTTTTCTTTTGCAGTGCTTTAGTATTTGGAGCAGGGACTTAAGATTTGTCAAGGGGGCCTTTGTGTCAGAGATGTGCCTTCTGCTGTTCCTTTGCGTCAGAGATGTGCCTTTGTGTCAGAGATGTGCCTTCTGCTGTTCCTTTGCGAATCCCACCCCAATTTAGCCAAGTTGTGTCTTTGAAAAATCTCAGTTTTCACATGTTCACTAGAGAGTTACTGGATCTTAACAGCTAAAAACTTCCAAGATTCCATCCTAACTGAGCATGCTTGAGTCTCTGGCTCATAGTGCTGATCAGACTGTGTGTGTGCCACCCCCACAAAACAACTGAACATCCTGTCTCTAGCCTAGTGCTACAGGGGTGAAGCTAGATTATTCCTGTAAAGGCTGTTCCAGGCATGCCCCCTCCCCTTTGGGCACCCAAGTTGTATGGAGGAGGAAGCTATCTGATTAGGACCCATAGGAGACAAAAGCCAGATTGGTCGGGAGGAAATAGGTTAGGAAGTCTGAGACTGGAATCAGAGAGCAGGTCCATACTATGCACTGAATGAGGCAAAGGTCCTGTGGAAAAAATAGGATTGTGTAAACACTGATTGTATTATAATGCATATTCACAAGAGGAGTGAATTAAAGTTGCACAGGTAATCTTCATTCTCTGTTTCCCAGCTGTTGAGTGCTTGATTTTGCAAACTTAATAATAACTTTTGTGTGTGTGTAATTTGAATATAATGTGCCAAGCTATTTTATTTGTATTATCATGTTGCATATGCTCTTCCCAGTCTTTTTAATTCCTCCCCTTGACTTTCTCTCCCACATTTGCTTACACATACTCTCTTTCAAGATGGTACCTGTGCTTTGAACAGTCTCCCAATTGTTGCCTGCTGAGCACCTTCTGTGTTCCTTCAAGTCTTTTAAACTATTCTTCTAAATCAGGAGTCCCCAATGCGGTGCCTGTGGGTGCCATGGCGCCTGCCGGGGCATCCATGTGTGCCTGCCTACTGGCCGCCAGACAAGCAGCCACTGAAATGCCGCCAAGAAGTGACAACGTCAAGAAGCACTACCGCTGAAATCCCACCGAATTTCAGTGGCATTTCGGCGGCGACTCCTCTTGACGTTGCTGCTTCATGGCGGCGTTTCGGCAGCTGCTTGTCCGGCGGCCACGGTCCTCAGTAGCTAGTCGTCCAGTGCCCGCCCCACAGAAAAGGTTGGGGACCACTGTTCTAAATCTTTTCCTACATGGTTTCCCTGACCAACAATTTAACCAGACAGCTGTCATGTGTCTTATCTCTTAGATTGTAAGATCTTCAGGGTAGACAGTGTATTACTTTGCATAGATTTGCTGTGCTATGCAAATAATTAGCACTAATAATTCACTGAAAACAATAGGAGATACAGCACTTTTTTTTTCATTTGTCTGCCTATCAATCTTGAATGTTTTATTACAGGTAGTCAGTTTGCCATTGACTCATTAATGGATTCAGCTCATGCCATGCTGTTCAGTCCCTGCCAGGCTTCTTCCACCCTGATATTATCTTGTGATGTTTTGGATTAAATGGTGTCTTGTATTAAGTGAAAGCCTGCAGCATTTCAGCTAACAAAATGAGATTAATTTAGGTTGAGTCTGTTATTGAAAACTACTAAACTGAAACCTCAGGCACATAAGATTAGTCATTTTTTTTCAGCATATAGAAATGCTGACTACTTAAAATAATTAACTCATACTCTCTGCCACCATTGCTGGACACTTTCTGGAAATCTGATCCCTCCGTAATACCTTTACTAGAAGGGTCTTTTGTGCATGCTGTTGCTTGATGCAGTTTGTTTCTATCCCTACAGCACACATGTGACTCTTCAGCTAACTGGATTTTAATAATTGTATCTAATAATTCCATATGATTTAAACAACCAAAAATAATGGCAAATTCCTTGTGTATGACAAAATATAGGGTTTTTTTCATAAGATTGAAAGAATTCTACACTAAAGAGACTAACTCCTTGTACAGCAGTGTTTCTCAAACTGGGGTCGCTGCTTATATAGGGAAAGCCCCTGGCAGTCTGGGTGGGTTTGTCTACCTGCCCCATCCACAGGTCCGGCCAATCGTGACTACCACTAGCTGTGGTTTGCCGCTGCTGGAAGCAGTGGCCAGTAAGTCGCTCGGCCCACACCGCTTCCTGCATCCCCCATTAGCCTGGAGCAGCAAACTGTGGTCAGTGGGAGCTGTGATTGGCTGGACCTGCAGATGGGGCAGGTAAACAATCCAGCCCAGCCTGCCAGGGGCTTTCCCTACACAAGCGGCGACCCCAGTTTGAGAAACACTGTTGTACAGCATGAAAAGATAAGGAAACACAATACTCACGAATGATATTTTGCAGAACTGTCATATAAAGTTAAAGCAATCCTCTGAAGATACTGATACTTTCTCTGTTGCGGTACGGTCTGGGATTAATAATAATTAACAGCTAGTTTTTAATCTAGTGCTTTTCGTCAATAAATCTCAAAGCGCTTTACCAAGGAGATCAGTGTCATTATGCCCGTTTTACAGATAGGGAAACTGAAGTCCATCTCCAGTATTGCAAGTTTACTAAGTGTCTAAAAGCCAGATCCAAAGCTCAATGAAGGTTATAGGAAGACTCATTAACTTGTACAAACTTTCGATCTAACCCTAAAGGCTTGATCCTGAAAAGTTCTGAGTACTCTGGCCATGATCCAGCAAAGCACTTAAACACACACTTAATTTGTTTAATTGCTCTCAATCATGTTAACTTACATGGGATTATTCATGTGGTTTAAGTTATGCAAATGTTCATAGCATAAAGCCCTAAATGAGCTTTTAGGCATACAGGTCCAAATGGAGAACCAACCCATTTCTTGTCACACATGGGGAAGCTGTATCTCTATACACAGTAATACTATTATATGGAATGCAGATGCTCAAATGGGGAGGGTTTCCATCACCTACTAAGTGTCAGAAAATAAACAATTATTTCTTCTTTCAGCTCCATGTAGAAACTGATGAGTGTTGATACGGCAGAAGAAATCAGATCTTTCATTTGGGGACTTCCCTGCAAATAGGGAATCCGAGCCTACCTGTGCTCGCTCCTAAGGCGGTTGCAAAGATTGCAAAACCAGGATTCTTCTTCCACTGCATATACTGTGCACAACACCCATAGGAGAAATGTTGATAGAGATACCTTTCCTGCCTGTGAGTTTCCCTTGCATATGCACAATAAATGTTGTCCTGGGTTGGGATTTTGAGTTTGGGTGCGCAGCTGCTACTCCAGCCCTGTGCCACCTGGGGATGACCCTTACAGAAGCAGAGGTCAGTTCCATTGCCTTTACAGATGCTAGGCAGGAGCAGAATTGAGAATCTGTCCTATATACTGTTAAATTACATAAAGACACAAAATTGATTTAATTAGTCTCTTTAGAAGAGTTAGAGCTACCAGACTCAGTATATCATATTTATGATTTAAAATCAATTTGTGGTCCCCGGGTACTGTATGTTAGGTTGGCAGAACTGGGAAGACTATATGAGCTTTGGATTCATTTGCAAGCAGTGTGACAGTATTTTAATCATAAAGACAGCATTTGCTTTTTCTTCATGGTGATTTAAAAGATGAACTTTAAAACTGAACTAAAGGGCTCCTTCCATAATTAAGTAATCAGCTGTCATCACTACATTAGCGTGAATTACAATACAAAGAGCTTTAATCTACTTAATGTGGTTTTTTTTTTTTTTTTTTTAATGTTGGGTACATCCTTAGCATCAGAATATAGTATTTCACTAGTTGGAACTCTAGCTGTCAAAACATTACTAATTACTAGATCATTTCTTGTTACCTGATAAAATGAAAAGATGACCCTGGCTTCCACTGTTAAATAGTGTAAAAATTTCAAAAGTTCCTGAAGTCCATATTTGTAAAGGCATATAGGTGTTTCTGAGCTCAGCATTGCAATACCTATCTGACTTGGTGGTGAAAGTCCAAGGATTGTAGCTCCTAAGTTATTAAGGCACTTATGGAAATTTTGTCTGTTCAACTGCATTAAAAAGTTTTTGTGATTTTAAAATCTTAACTCAGATCTTTCGAGCTCTTCACATGAGTGAATTATATATCTAGAAGCAATATAGGATGTATACCTATATTCTTTTATTTCCATAATTTCTTATTTGCAATTACACCATAATAAAAAATATAGGATACATCAGTGCTGTGCATAATGACATAGTGCAGCTCAGAGGAAATATAAAAGTTCAGACAGGTAACAGTTCAAGCACAAATAATGAAACAGGGCCTCGATTCGGCAAGCTCATAAACACATACTTAACTTAATCTCATTGGAGTCACAGGAATTTAAGCATGAGCTTAAAATGAAGGAAGCTATTTGACATTCAGATAATCAGTCCAATAAATGTAGTTCTCATCCAAATTAAATCTACTTTAAACTGGTGAAATTATAGGGTACTCCTATCCATTGTTAGCTACAGCTAGAACTTGTTGAAAACATTTCACTGAAACATTTTTGGATAAAAAGCAGCATGTAAGTTTGAGTGATTTATAGTATAAATGATTATGATTCATTATTCTTCTACATAAAACTTTCTAGACATCTAATTGAGGAACAGTAATAATAACTTATGATTTAGTTGCAGGAGGCAAAACAAATGCCAAATATTTGAACTAATCAGTTTGTGAACAGCCAGGGGCTGAAAATTATTCACCAAAACTACTGAAGAAATGTTTTTGACTATCTAATCAATTAACAAAAATAGGTTTTCAGATTGTAAGATAGTTTCTTATACATTTGGCCTTTCTTAGGGTATGATTCATAAGCAGCAGTTGATTCACTTTTTTTTTTGTATTTTTTTTTGGTCAAGGCTCTTTCTCCCTTCCCCCCCCACCCCCGCTTCCCCAGAACAAACCCAAATCCATATATACGTATATAACAGTTATATGTGTATATGTATAACACAGTTAGCAACCAAGCAAACAAAAAAAAAGCATTAAAACAAGTGGAATTCCTTTGAAGAAACTTAAAATCCAAAGGGACCAATATGCCACCAATATGCATATCTCATTCTTATAGAGCCAGTCAGAAAACCTTTGACAGAATCATATTTGATCAGAAGATGTGGTTACATAGAACAAAATGCTCTGCAAAATCTGGGATTTTTGTTTAGAAATTACTTTTTTATTTATTTTGTATTCTATGTTAAATTACTTTTTAAAGGCAGAATTGAAATATCTTTTGCCACAAAACACTTCTGGAATTTTTTTGCAGAAAACTTTGGAACTTTTAGTTTTCATTCCAATTTTGAACAAACATCCTGCTAGGTGATTGCTGCATTCTGGAGTTTTAGCCTAAGGAGACAAAGGATTGGCCAGTAATTATGATGCTAAACTGGGATTCAGAAGACATGGGATAATTCCTTGCTTGCTACAGACTTCCAGCATGACCTTGGTCAAGTCACTTAACCTCTCAGTTCTCCCTCAGTAAAATGGGGATAATAGTACGTCCCTACTGCACAGGGATGTTGTGAGGCTGTTTACAGTGAAGAATGAGAGATGCTCAGATATTACAGGAATAGGACCCTAAGAAGTCCCTTGAGATGGATAAAGTCCATGCTTGTGTTATGTTTATCTTGGTCTCAACACTTTGATAAGTAGCCCCCTGCTTTCTCATGGCATATGCAACATTAATTTGCATTGTATTAGCACCCAAAGGCCACACTCAAGATCACAGTCCCATGATGCAAGGTACTGTACAAATACATAGAATGAGTCAGGACTTTGTACACTTTTCCGGGACAATCTACACAGACAAGGCAAAGGGTGACAGAAAGGGATGCTCCACAGAAGCAGAGTGAACAGGATGATGTTTGCCAAAAGTCATGTTAGAACTATGGTTTGACTTTCTAAGAAAAAAAAACATTAAAATATATTATTGGGGCAGAAGAGAAATGAGAGGAAAGCAGGAGTAAATGAATTAATAGGAGGAAGGGATGGGAGAATGCTAGAGAGGAGTAAGCAATGCAGGGAGACTGAGGCTGATAGCAGAGGGTCTGTAAGGGAGTAGATCTGAGTAAAACAATCAATCAGAGGAAAGAAGAACTGAAGAAAGCAGAAGCTTGCTCTTGCCCTCAAGATCCATGCAAGAGAAACTAAAAGTTAACCCCCCATGATCAGCTAGCAACCCTGCACCCTGTCACCTAGTGCAAAAATAAAAAATTAGCAACTATAAGTCTCAACGTTCCATTGATCTCCTTCAGCTTCAGTATAAGCTATGCAGATCCTAAGGCCCCTTTTTGGTCCTAGCCTCAGAAGAGGAAAGGGCTGGGCATGCTTCCCAGTTCTTTACTGTGATTAATGAAAAAGGCAGCTCAAACAGCCACTCTAGTATAGTAACAGGATATACTCCATAGAGAATGCAGGATCTTGGTTGTTTTCCAAAGTCTCCTTTTACCAAAGGCCTGCACTAAGGGATAAGACGAACAGAAAGAAAATCTGTGGCAGGAACTTGCACCAAAGTAATAGCACAAGAATAAAATACAGAAACAGCCCCACATCTTTCTTACTATTAGTCCCTACTCAGGCAGGGTTGCCCTCTTATAGGAGGGGTTTTTCCCCAGAATGTCCTTTTGAGGGCTGGCCTTTTAAATGGGGGCAGAGTGAGTCAACTAGCTTCAGCCCTAGAGCAGTCATCAGGGGACTGGCTGGCGTTTGCTATTGTGACATTCTCCTTTAGTTGGGTAAGTGTTCTTAATGCTTGTTATGTTTTCCGTTTTTTTGTTCCTGAGGTGATATTATGGTCTTATAAGTATCTTAAATCCCTACAGCTAGGCTGCAGCTGAGGATCATTCTCTGAGTGAAGCTGGAAGATTTGCCTTTATATGACTTCTTAAGTATACTCATAGCAGCAGAAACTAATCAAACTCTTCGGCTGTCTCTGCTTTACAATTGTCATCACAGCATTTTGACCTTAATTTTGAAAGTCTTACCTTCAGATGGTCTAAACTCTAAAGTATACTTTTGCCTCCTAGACTAAATTCAGCTCTTCCGGTGTATGAAGCACCAAAATTTCTACTCCAGTAGAAGGTGTTTAAAAGAGATACTGTTGCTGAAGAGCTGTTAAATGTAGTAGAGGAAGATGACACACAGCTAAGACAAATTCTTGCTGATTCAAAAAGAACATGTGAAGAAGCACAAAGGGTCGTGTGCCTTAAATTTGTAACTGCTGCTAAGAGAGTTGAAGACTCTGCAAAACACTTTTTCATCCCAGCATGTAGGAAGCATATTTGGTATGGCCAACTCAACTGTTAGATTACAAAAACTATAAAGGCATTTTCCAAAGATGGTACTATGTCAAATTAGCAGCAAGAGCTAATTTGCTCATTAAAGTAAAAGAGGTGCTATCTATGTAGAACACAGTATCCGTGTCAGTCTTTATTATAGCAACAAAGTTCATGTAATACACTTGGCATATTTACCTTAGAACTTAGTTCCTCCGGTGCTGATGACACATCAGGCAGTCCAGTTCACCCAATGATTGCAGTCACACTCTAATTGTGGTACTACTTCCCAGGTGATGCTGGCACATTCAATATCCTCTGTCATTGTCTTCTGCCTGTTCTTCCTTGGCCATCCTTGCTTTCTCTTTCCTTTCTCAGGCACCCAATTCAATGTTTGCTTTTAGCATGTCTCCCATCTTCCATATGGTATACAAGTCCCAACCACCCGAGCCTTCTTTCTTTGATGATATTTTCTATCATATCCTGCTCTGTCAGCTCCTTTCCTTTTGCATTATTTATTTTGTGTTTCTATGAAATGTGTAGCATCAGCCTCAGTAATCTGTGATGGGTAGCCTCCAATCTCTTCTTTGTTAACCACTGTCATTGGCCAAGTCACTGCTTCGTACAATAGCCGGGGTCAGTTTAATCTGTTGTTTAGTTTGAGATGGAGACCTCTGTTTGACCAGATGTTATTTCACCTTCCAAAATGGTGTTTGCTTTTCTTAATCTCACAGCCACCTTCAATTTAATTTTTTTAAATTTAATAATTGGAGATATACCTATCCCCTAGAACTGGAAAGGACCTCAAAAGGTCATTGAGTCCAGCCCCCTGCCTTCACTAGCAGGACCAAGTACTGATTTTTGCCCCAGATCCCTAAGTGGCCTTCCTCAAGGATTGAACTCACAACCTGGGGGTTAGCAGGCCAATGCTCAAACCACTGAGCTAGTCCTCCCTCTAAATAGCATCACACTACTCATTCAATTTCTTTTCCATACATGTACCCCTTTTACATGTGTCTTCCAGTTTCCCATCCTTATTATCTTGGTTTTTTCTGCATTTTTTGTCAATACAATTTTTGTTGCTTCCTGTTCTCTTACATCAGAAGTAGAAATCATTCTGTTCCACATCACACTTAGTAAACTAATGCTGATGGCAAGTCAAGGTTGTGTAACATCTCCATTAACCCATTTTACACCATCCACAATGTCTCTTGTTGCCCCCTTCATCACCCAGTCTGTTGCTAATGCAAAAAGGATTGGTGAAATACATACCTTTGTCTAACTCCAGTCACAATAGCAAACCAGTCACCTAGGCCTTTATCCAATCTTATCGCAATTCCACGGCTATCGTATAAATTCCTTATTACGTTGCTCAGCTTGTCTGGTATCTCATAGATCCTAGCCCTATTCCACAAGGTCTCTCTGTGGACACTACTGAATACCTTAAGTCGGAAAAATTGATTAAAATGCATTTTTACCAAGCATTGGCTTTTTCAGTGATCTGTCAGAGTGAATACCAGTTCACAACATGAATCTACCTGGTTGGAACCCAACCTTTTCTTCGTGTATTATTTCATCCACTGCCACTTTCATTCTTTTCAGCATATGGTAGTCAATACTTTGCTCAGGAATGATAGCAGTACAATACATCTACAGTGCATGTACTGAGGAAAATAACCCTTTTTTGGTAATTTCTAGAGTAGCACCTGTGTAAGTCTGTATCCGCAAAAAGGAGTACACATACAGAGAGCATGAAAAGGTGGGAGTTGTCTTACCAACTCGGAGAGGCCAATTAAGTAAGAGAAAAAACTTGTGAAGTGATAATCAAGATAGCCCAGTACAGACAGTTTGATAAGCAGCGTGAGAATACTTACATGGGAAGATAGACTGGGAATGGCTGAGCCATTACAAACATTGAATCTATCTCCCCATGTAAGTATGCTCTCTGTATGTGTATATATATCTCCTCACTATATGTTCCATTCTATGCATCTGAAAAAGTGGGCTGTAGCCCACAAAAGCTTATGCTGAAATAAATTTGTTAGTCTCTAAGGTGCCACAAGTACTCCTGTTCAGGGGCGGCTCTAGGATTTCTGCTGCCCCAAGCAGGGCGGCAAGCCGCGGGGGGCCCTCTGGCGGTCGCCGGTCCCACGGCTCTGGTGGACCTCCTGCAGATGTGTCTGTGGAGGGTCCACTGGTCCTGCGACATGGTGGACCTCCCGCAGGCATGCCTGCAGATGCTCCACCAAAGCCGCGGGACCAGTGGACCCTCCACATGCATGCCTGTGGGAGGTCCACCAGAGCCGCGGGACGCCGCCCCAAGCACGCGCTTGGCGCGCTGGGGTCTGGAGCCAGCCCTGCTCCTGTTCTTTTTTGGCAATGCCACTCTTGTGACATTTGTTCTTTCATCCGTATTTCATTAGAGTTTTGTTAACTGCTCAATAAGAATTTCAATTCCTGCCTTCTGCTTGAATTCTGTCATCACCAATGCCTGTCCCTTGCTTGGGGCCTTGGATGGCTACTTCAGTTTCAGGTGCTGGTCTCTTTTCTATTTCTAACTTAGCACTAGCATTTCTCTTGTACTAGTGCATGATCATTGACTCTGGAGTGTTTTATATGGAATGGCAATATTCTTTCCATCATGTCTTGTCTTCATTTTTAACATCTGTCCCTAAGAGTCCTGAGGGGCATCACCTGTGATGGTCTGGTTCTTCCTGAGATGTGGCCTTGGCTGTAATATTATTGAGTAGAATTACTACACCTCTTCTGTGCATTTCTCCTGCTGAGTGTAAGTAGCACCATTAGACGCAATCTTGCTACTCCCTGGCCCTCTTATCTCACTAATGCCAAATATGTTCAGATGGGTTTTTTTTCTTTATTTCTCATGTAATCTGTGCCAGCTTTCCCATACTGTACAAAAGTACATTCCATGTGCTTTCTCTTGTTACAAATTTAGTTGTCAGGATCTGATGTTTTATGACACCAGCTTCCTTTCAGCTTTCACTGAGACCTGTCATATTTGGGATTTGAGCTCCATCTGCTCCTCCAGTTCTCCAGTTTTGGTTTAATTGAACTGTTTCTGTTGCAGTAAGGTTTTGCTTGAGTGGGTTGACAACCCAACTGCAGAACCCTCCTTGTTTATCCAGGCTTTGGACCAGCACTGTTGCTAAAAGTGGAAGAGTTACCTTTGGCATACAGTAATCATGTTAGATTTGGTACTGGCACATGGTCTTTTGTTGGCACCACTAGGATATATCTTACTGTCTATGCCATCCTGGCAGCAGAGTGTAAAGTACATGTAGCTACATACCTCAGTGAAAAGCAGGCTGTGTCTGCACTGGAGCAGACTCTGCCAATGAGGAGCTGACAGAGCCTTTCCCTGTGGTGGTTCTGACGTTTCTTTACTTGCCTAAGTGCCTCACTGCCTACATGCTATTTATACTTGTCCTGGGGGCACATTCAGTGTATCTACTCTACACACCACCATAAGTGTAGACATAGTCTGATATTACGATTCAGACTCTTGTTTGTGGAGCAGGCCATCAGCTGTGTTGCAAATGTAGACTCTTCACTGAGTTCTGAATTTCTTAAATGGTATAACTTGTTCCACTACACCTACACTAGCTTACATCACAGCTGGAGACACTGCTTCTATATCTTTGTGTCATTCATATTTTGAGAACATCAAACGTCTCTTGGGCACTGAACTGGTGCATCAAGTTTCAGCTTGAAACTTTCGCAATGGTAATTTTATAATGGAAACATTAACCTTAAGAACACACCCTTAACTATAGCTTGAACATGCTCTTAACTATTGCTTTATGAATGAACTGCTATGGTACAATCGCTTGCTGTGTGGATACTCAGATAGCAATACCACACTTTTTCTCAGTTAGTCTCTTGGTGTAGTGTTTTGACCAGCAAGTTAAATAAGACTGTTTCTGCACTCCAGCAAAAGCCAAAACCTGATGCTTCAGAAGTGCCACCTAACAAGTTGTGCAGTTCTGTATAGCATTGCATGGCTCCCTTCCTTCCCTTTTCCTGATAGACTTTCACCAAAGCACATGCCTGGTCATTATTTGTTGGTCCTTCCTTAGTCTTTCCAAATCCCCACTCCCACACCTCTTATGGCCCTTGTGCAATCTTCAGGATCACTGTTCGTAGGTCTTCTCAATCTTCCACTCTTGAGGGCTCTTGATCTTGCAATGAATCACATTCTTTTGAACTTTTCTTGTTCCTCTCCAATCTCCTCTCTGGTTTTATTCTTCGAGAAATTTGGTAGTAGGGAAATGCACTGGAGTGATAACCCTAGAGAGCGAAGTGTTCCATTCACAGGTCAGATAAAAGTGCAAGCAGAGGAAGCACAGGCCTTCCTATGTGGTGCTGTCATGGTGCCTCAACTCTGTCCTAGAAGAACCATCTTTAGAAGTAGGAGGCCAACTGGGTACTAAGTCAATGTAATTTCTGTTGTCATTTTTTTACCTAAATTAGGAGCCAAATCTGATCTGATGTCTTTTGATATGTTGACAGAGCTATATAAATTTCAGGAGATTAATTTCTGTAATTTCCATTCAGGTTTCCCTCCATTTCTGTGTCCTTGTGGTTAATGTATAGTTATAATTGTTCTTATTAAAAATATTGTAAATTTGTGCATGTGCAATCACAAAAACACATGA
This sequence comes from Mauremys reevesii, assembly GCF_016161935.1. NCBI lineage: Eukaryota > Metazoa > Chordata > Testudines > Geoemydidae > Mauremys > Mauremys reevesii. Next base: position 284,686,779 of record NC_052623.1, read on the forward strand.
GGGTTTCTCAACTGTGGATTTTGATTTTATATCTTAGGAGCAGACTTCCACAAATATAGGCATAGAATGCAAAATAGAGAACAGTCAAGTTTTACTGGCGGAAGGGAGGAGAGGAGAGGGGGAGGAATCACATTTCTGTTTTTAAGTATAAAATTGCATTATAATGTAATAGATCAAAAGCTGGCTTACCTGGAGGATCTAAAAAGCCATAGCAGGACTGCAGTTCTGCTACCCCCATCCTGGTTGTCCAAAACTCCATAGTCAAGCTTTGTAAGTCTCCCATGTAATGACCCAATAGGGGTGATCAGGGTCCAGTTTGTGGGCCAAATGTTTTACTAGAGTCCCAACTCAGCATGCCGCGTTTTGATTATTCATACTCCTAACATGAGTAATCTGTCCAGACAGATGCGTAGTTGCTTCCAGAACAATATATGTGTATATACCGGTAAATACTGCAAAAGCAGGTAGAATTTATATTTTGGGAGGCAAAGTAAATAAATACATTTGGAGTTTGTCTAATAGTCTTGTGTTTGTATCAACTAAGAATATTGTATTATCATTTAGGCTCAGATCCTCAAAAGGTTTTAGGCAAAGTAGAGTGAACCACCATTCTGCACTTGCTCAGCCTATAGCTGAAAATGGGAATCTGTGATAAGCACTAGGATAGAAGCACAGGCAGGACTGAATCTCATTAGTGTGTGGTCCTTTGGTTGACACTGGTAAAATACAAACTGTCCCAGGATATGTATTTTGAGGGACAGTTCTAAACGGCAGCTTAATTTTTTTATTTGCAGCAAAATGTAGAGGTCTAAGTATCTGATTGTGAGCCCTGGTAGCAAGGGGTAGGCGCGACCGTGCGGTGCTGCTGACTGGGGAGAGCAGCCTGAGGCAGAAGCCTCCAGCTGGCATGATATTCCAGGCAGGACTGAATCTCCATTAGACAAAACTTAAAGAAGAGAATGACCTGGAGTCATTCCCATTTTTGCCCAGGCGCCCCCGGCCGACCTCACCGAGGCCAGCCAGGAGCACCCACGGGATGGCGATGACGGATATCAGTCATACTGTACCATCTGCCGTCCGCAAGGCAAGGCAAGGGAATGCTGCTGCGTGCTGGCAGATGTGGTGCTGCAGCACTAGCATCCAGTAGACATACGGTGACATTGAAAAAAGGCAAGAAATATTTTTTTTCCCTTTGCTTTCACAGATGGAGGGGGCGGGGGCTGACGACATATACACTGAACCACCCGCGACAATGTTTTTGACCCTTCAGGCTTTGGGAGCTCAGCCAAGAATTCAAATGGTTTTTGGAGAGTGCGGGAACTGTGAGATAGCTACAGTCGTCAGTCGCACCTCCGTCCGTGAGCATCCATTTGATTCTTTGGCTTTCTGGTATGCTTGTCTCAGCTCCTTAAGTTTCACGCAGCACTGTGTTGAGTCCCTGTTGTGGCCTCTGTCCATCATAACCTTGGAGATTTTTTCAAATGTTTTGGGATTTCGTCTATTGGAACGGAGTTCTGATAGAACAGATTCATCTCCCCATACAGAGATCAGATTCAGTATCTCCCATACGGTCCATGCTGGAGCTCTTTTTGATTCTGGGACTGCATGGTCACCCATGCTGATCAGCTCTCCATGCTGAGCAAACAGGAAATGAAATTCAAAAGTTCGCGAGACTTTTCCTGTCTACCTGGCCAGTGCATCCAACTCCAGATTGCTGTCCCGAGCGGTCACAATGGTGCACTGTGAGATAACTCCCGGAGGCCAATACCATCGAATTGCGGCCACACTAACCCTAATCCGACATGGCAATACCGATTTCAGCGCTACTCCCCTCGTCGGGGAGGATTACAGATATCGGTATTAAGAGTCCTTTATAGCGAAGTAAAGGGCTTTGTTGTGTGGACGGGTACAGGGTTAATTCGGTTTAACACTGCTAAATTTGAGATAAACTCCTAGTGTAGACCAGGCCTTAGTGGGCACAGGATCAATCCCATAGGTCTGATCCTGCAGAGACTTAAGTACATATTTCACTTTATGCACTTTACATGTTGCACTTTACTTTAATGGGACTAAACTGTGGTAGACGTCAATGAAGCTCTGGCAATTTACACCAGCTGAGACTGTCATTGTGCCTCAAGTAAAATGTGTACATAAGGAAGCACTCTTAGGGTAGGTCCATACTTACCCGCCGGGTCGACGCGGAGAGTTTGACTTCTCGGAGTTCGAACTATCGCGTCTAATCTAGACGCGATAGTTTGAACTCCGGACGCGCTCCTGTCGACTCCGGAACTCCACCATCACGAACGGCGGTGGCGGAGTCGACAGGGGAGCCGCGGACTTCGATCCCGCTCTTATTCTTGACAAAATGAGACAGGAAAGAGAGTATCCTACAAAATAACCTAGAGCACCTTTGCTAGATACTGAAATATCAGAAATTTAACATTTTGATACTTTTGCCCTCCCAGAGCTGGAAGTGATTGCTGTGTCCCAGTGGGAAGCTGGAATTCCTTCTTCCTAATGGTTGAGTTCTCATTTTTTTGCCCTGAAATGTTGTGAGTTAAAAGACATTTTTTAGATAGTGAATACATGTCAATGGCCCATTTCTGAATCTTGTATGTGCTGAGGCAAAGGTTAACTTCTTTTGGGGGAAGGGGGCGGGGGGCGAGAATCCTACATTTACAGGGAGAAGCAAGGAATGTTTCTATGGTGGGTTGACTCTTCTGTTTGAAGCGACTGCGGGCTCTTGGAATGTTCAGATAAGTCCAAGGGGAGATGAATTATTGAAGAGAGAAAGAAAGAGGGTGAAAAGTCAAAGATACAATAAATGCAGCACATGGCTCAATTTATCAAATAGATCTCACCTCAGAAATACAATGTATCTACATTATAACATATCTGTATGGGGTTGTGGTTGGCCTCTGCTGAGGATCTGAACAGGAGGGACAGGAAGCAAAGAATTCTTCACACACATGCAGTTAGTCCTGTCAATGCAAACTTCTCCTAAAGGACAAGGAAAGGAGCAGAGGCTCTTACAGGGTGCTGTACTAGCCACATTTGCCCTCTTCTATGCAAATCTGAGACAAAGTGGGTCAGGTGGACCAACTTCTGTTGGTGAGAGAGAGAAACATTTGAGCCACACAACTACACTGTATTCAAATCTAACTGAGGTATTATGACTGCCTGAAGCACAACATAACGCTTCCCTTAGTTCCTTCCAGGGTGGCATGTCACCGTACTGGCCCCCAATGTGGCTATATGCCAAGCTCAAGCAGACATAAATTTAGCTATGTAATAGTTATGCCATCATGTTCCATGTACCACAGCCTTTAAATCTCTAATTACAGAGACAGGCAACCATTTTGTGCTGAATTTTTACAGCTGGCAATAAAAGAGGCACATGCTCTATGGTCTTTCAAGTACCCTAGTTTTTCCTTTTGTCTAAAATAATCACTTTCAGAATGAGGGCCTGTGGCTGCCTCCTTATATGGAAACATAAAAATCATATGTATGCATATTTTTGTTCTTGTACTGGAGCATATAGAGCTAAAACTAGGCACTCCTTTTTACTTTTGCATAAATCCAGAGAAAATATCAAAACACTAAATACAGACTGTCCTAGGTGAATCTGATCCCTAGCTAATTTCAGCCAGGAAAGGGAGTGCAGTGCACCTGTACTCTGATCAAAATAAATAAATAAAAAAGAACAATTAGAAAGTGAGTTCTGGTGTGGTAAATGAAGCATGAGCTATTTTGGGCATACATTCCCTTATTTTGCTCATCAGCAGATGCTGATGTTACAAAATCATAACTAGCAATTGGGCACAGATGGTAATCTCTGTACAATACAAAGCCTCAGAAGGGAATAAGTACTTAAATAGAGAGACCTTAATCACCCTTTGCAGTAAGTTGCCTGCCATTGATTTCAGATATACTTATTCTCATTTTCAAGTTGCTTAGAAAGTCAGCGTATCCTCAACGGACATGACTTCTGTGCAGACCTGACCAGAAATGAAAGCTGCCTTCACCAAGGACAGAGATGGCAGGGGTGCAAATTCTGCCTGCCTTCCTCCATGGGTGAATTTGCCTTGTGACAAAGGCTACCACAATAATGTAGTACATATAACTTGCTCCCCCATACCTGCTGGTGAGGTTCACCAAGCCAATAGGCTGCAAATGAAGAGTAAACTTTAAATTCCTCTAATGATGTACTTGCTGTGCCTTCACTGATATCTGATATACTGTGGTGTTAACTGTAGCATTACAAATATCTTGGTGAGTATGTAAAAATTGGTGGGCCCTTAATTTGAGTTACCAACATCTTTACTGAGGTTATAATACCATAAAATATTCTGAATGTCTTCTAAAGCAGTGAGCTCCATTTCCTAGTCACTTTTTAATGGTGAATCAAAAGCATTGGAGGTTCACGAGCAACGTCTCAGTTTCATCTAACGCTGCGAGGGTTGGGTTGTCAGTGAGCCAGTGACACTCCCTGACTTTCTTCTCAGCCCAGATGCAGGTTAGAGCTGGGTGCTTTAAGTTATATCAGTTTGGCATGGTCCCCTTAGGGACTATAGGTATGTTGGGTATAACAGGAACATTATGTGTACTGGCAGTGCTCCTGCTTTAGTGAGGAAGATGTACAAGCCATCTCCTCTGCTTTATGCCTGTTGAGGAGTTACAGGAACAGGGCAAAGAATGTGTCCCTATGTAACCCACACACCTCCTGGATGGGCGGGGGGAGGAGAGAGACAGACAGATAGACAGACAGACAGACACTGCTCTACAGTCTTAGCTAAGAGCCGGTTGACTTTTAACTCATGCTGTAGAGGCTCGTGCCCTAATCTCCAGAGGCCCCAGGTTCTATCCTGCCCACCAATGACCAGGGTCTGTCAGCATTACAAGTGTGGGCTCATCCAGAATTTAAATTGGGAAGTATCTGAAGCTTGGGACACTCTTCCTCATCTAGGGGAAGTATGTAACCCACACACCTACTAGGTGTGGTGTTCTGACCCATCTAGTGACACCGAGACCATTTGGAGAGAGAGAGATTAATGAGTTTTCTCTACAGCCTTAGCTAACAGCCAGTTTGCTTTTAGCTCATGTGGTATGGTGACGACCGGGGTCTGTTGGCGTTACACCTATATTCTGAGAAGCTTTCTAAAGTCTGTTTGAATAGTTTGGTTAAACATCTAATCTGAGCTAGTAAATTGGGTGGGAAATATTCTGAGACAGCACATGAGATTTCTGGTACATTCTACTTCTAGATGGGTGAGAAATGCTGCAGGCTTATATTTCCTTGTGGGTAGGTTACTATGTTTGAATTTCTCACACTTGGGTGGAGTTGGAAGGTGCAGAGCAGTGTGTATGTCAACTTGTAAGTTTAACTGTTCAGAACCTCCAAAAAGATTTAATTTGAGTTTGCTTTGTTGGATGAAAATTTTGGTCAGCTTTTCCTTTAGCCAAGCTAGTTCATCCATAATGCAGCTCTTTAAAATGCCTACTATTGCTGACCAAAAAAAAAAAAAGTATGTGAACAGACCGACCTATTATGCAAAAAGGCAGTAGGTGTATTTTTGGTGTGGCTGCTTCTTTCTGCCCTTTTGAGTTAGTCACAATGAAAAGTTGATGCAGTTCTGTATGACTGCTATGTACGTACGCAGACTACTGAAATCAGAGTAAGCTATGCTGCTGTGGAATAGGTTTGAATCCAGTATGAAAAGCAAGGGAGAACTGTCTCAAGCATAAGTTTTTAAGTAATTCTGACAATGGTGGAACATAAGTGGGAAAGGAGACCATCTGTTAACATCACTTGATTCATATTTAAAACAGGAAGGGGAAGTTAAATACTATTTCTGGAAAAAAGTTTTTGTAAACCAGTTTTGAGCTGGGTAGTGTTGTTTGCATTAATTTATTAATCAAATTCTTCCATGGTTAACACTTCAAATACTGTGCCATGTTAATTTTCTCACTATTTATTTTAATAAATCATTAAAATACCCCAGCTTCTGAATTGATCCAGTTCCCCAGTTTTTCAAAAAACTGCTCAAGCCAGCTATTTCACTACTGATAGTATTGTTTTATACCCAATGTTTCCCAAAAATACTTAGAAGGGAATAAAAATGAAAAAATCACTGCTGCATTTTTTTGTGCTATGCACTATGTAGTTCTTTCTACTCTTTTGCATTAACTTGCTGGATATTAAGAAAGGACACCACAATCAATTGAACAACGGTTCAGCTAGTATTGTAAAGAAACAGCATAAATGAATAAGCTTTTGTGGGTGAATACCCACTTCGTCAGACACATGTGGTGGAAATTTCCAGAGGCAGGTATAAATATGCAGGCAAGAATCAGTCTAGAGATAATGAGGTTAGTTCAGTCAGGGAGGATGAGGCCCTCTTCTAGCAGGTGAGGTGTGAACACCAAGAGAGGAGAAACTGCTTTTGTAGTTGGCTAGCCATTCACAGTCTTTGTTTAATCCTGAGTTGACGGTGTCAAATTTGCAAATGAACTGAAGTTCAGCAGTTTCTCTTTGGAGTCTGGTCCTGAAGTTTTTTTGCTGTAGGATGACTACCTTTATATCTGCTACTGTGTGTCCGGGATGTTGAAATGTTCTCCTACAGGTTTTTGTATATTGCCATTCCTAATATCTGACTTGTGTCCATTTATCCTTTTACATAGGGATTGTCCAGTTTGGCCAATGTACATAGCAGAGGGGCATTGCTGGCACATGATGGCGTATATTACATTGGTGGACGTGCAGGTGAAGGAACTGGTGATGTTGTGGCTGATCTGGTTAGGTCCTGTGATCAACAGAGCCAAACGTGTACCCAGAAGCCTCCTGCTGCAAGACAAGCCCAAGAAAGAAACCAACAGAACTCCACTGGCCATCACCTACAGTCCTCAGCTAAAACCTCTGCAATGCATCATCAGTGAGCTATAACCCATCCTGGACAATGATCCCTCACTTTCACAGGCCTTGGGAGGCAGGCCAGCCCTCTCCCACAGACAACCCACAAACCTTAAGCATATTTTCACCAGCAACCACACACCGCACCATAGTAACTCTTTACTCAGGAACCAATCCATGCAACAAACCTCGATGCCAACTCTGCCCACATATTTACACCAGCGACACCATCACAGGACCTAACCAGATCAGCCACAACATGACCGGTTCATTCACCTGCACGTCCTCCCTGATCGAACTAACCTTGTTATCTCTAGACTGATTCTTGCTTGCATATTTATACCTGCCTTTCTGGAAATTTCCACCACATGCATCTGACGAAGTGGGTATTCACCCACAAAAGCTTATGCTCCAATACATCTGTTAGTCTATAAGGTGCCACAGGACTCTTTGTCGCTTTTTACAGATCCAGACTAACACGGCTACTCCTCTGATAGTATAACTGAAATCTCTTATCTAAGTAAGTTCACAGAAAACCTAAAAAGTTTCTTTGACAAGATTTTCAGTTCAATGGGATTAACATACACGAAGTACTGAGTATCTGCAGCACTGGCCATTTTGGGGGAAAGGTTGAAATATCAGACACTGGGTCCTAATGAATAAAAAAATGTGTTCTGTAACTTTACCAGCAAAATAAAGTTTAAATCTATCTCAGTAATAATAGTCATAGAGCTGTGCAAATAACTGATTTTTTTTGTATGCTGGCTGTTCCAAAAAAATCGAGAGGAAAAAATTGGTTTTGGGACAACTAGAAACACCATTTGTTTTATTTTATTTATTTATCTTGAGCTAATCAAAAGTCAGATTCTGAGTCAGCCAAAAAGGAAACATTTTGTTTCAATTTTGAGCATCTTGATTTTTTTTTAAACAAAAGCAAAGGAAATCAAGGGATAAAGATTTAGGCACCATTTTTTTAAAAAAAGAAGAGGAATTGATTTCCTCTTTCCTCCCCCCAACTTGTGCCCTGTAGCCTAGTGGTTAGGGCATTCACCTGGGACGTGGGAGACCAAAGTACTAAAGAGTGAGGATTTGAAGAGACTGAAACCTGCCTTCCCCATCCTCCTCCCTCCCCAGGTGACTGTCCTCTTCACCAGACTATAGCGTTGTTCTTGTTCACTGATTCAATGAATATTTATTTATACAAAGTTTAACAGTTACAACAGAAGAGACTGAGAGAGACTCACCCCAAAATAGCCAATAGCCTGAGGGCACCACCTCTATTTTGTGAAAGGCGCTTAAGTCCCCTTGTGAATCCAACCCTCCCCCCAACCCCAATCAAATTTTTTTGGTTTGGAAATTTACACGTGACCTCTTGCAACATTTCCAATTTTTTTCTTTGAAAACAATTTGCTGAAATTGACAAGTATTGACACAAAGTTCTGCCCAACCAAATCTGCATTTTTCATTGAGGAGAAAAAAAGCTTTGACCAAATTTTTTTGTTCAGCCCTAATTGTGGTCAATATTAAGGAGAGTGAGATGAAGCAAAACTGTTTTAATGTGACAGCTGCAGCTGCTCGCTTATGCCCTTCTTTTGTGTCTGTGCTGTTTATTTCCTCTTCTTGGGTGTAGGACTTTGTTTATTAGCACTGTATCTCCCATCATTGCCTGCAGTCCTCATTGTTCAGTTGACTTTGCAGTTTGGATCTGTCCTCCTCTGTGTTTGCTACCTCTCCAATTTTGATGTTCCAGGCAGACTTGATTACAATTGAATTACCACCAGAAATTCCCAGGTAGAAGTGCAGAAAGGCACTTGGTTGATTTTTTTTTTTAATTGGGTCAAAAACCAATCCCTCATAAACTTCAAAATCCTATCCTGGGCTGCACCTAGCATGGCATGTCACTGTTTGAAGACTGACAGAATCCAGAAAGCTAACAGAACTAAGCACCATAATGCTTACGAGAATCTCAGAAAAGATTTATTTTTTCTACAGGATGAACCTGAAGAGCACAGGGAAAGCTGGTCTGGGGTGAGGCTACTAGCCCAGAATTTGAGATACCCATGTTCAATTCCTTTCTCCATCACAGACTTCGTAGGTGACTTTTGGCAATTCTCTTAGTCTCTCTGTGCCTCAGTTCCCCATCTGTAAAACAGAGAGAAATGCGCTTTCTTGTCTTAGGGGTGTTTTGAAGATACATATAATAACAACTGTGATCACTTTACCTACTATAGTAATGGGGGCCTGATAAATACCCAAGGTAGAAATCAACATACATTTAAAAACAGTGTTGAGGGTATAAGATTTAGGTCTTGGTTCTGCAACTGTTACAGGCAAGGAACCCCCATTGAAGAGAATGTAGAATTTGGTGCCAAATTAACCCTCAGTTGCCAGATGTAAGCACAGGAAAAGGGGGGTATAGATTGAACATAAGGGAACATAAAAGAACTAAGAGTGACTGAGGAAGAGAATTTTTAACAACTGAAAGAGGTGTCTCTCATTTGCCAAAATTATATGGACAATGTGTGATAACTCCAATAGAAGACACAAAGCACTGACTAGAATGCAAAGAAATCTCTGACTCTTTCACCACTCAGCATGTGACTCAATCTTTCCAGACGACTAAAGTCAAATGCACAATTAATGACTTCTTTACAATGCAAACCAAATCAGTAATTAAGTTAGGTTGATGCCTTGTAATAATTGACACTTATTAGAAGTAATTAACATGGAGATAACAATGTACACAAGCACTAAAATATAGCAATATTTTTGTCCATCTCTGTCATCTTTTTCAGAGTAACTATATTTCACTTCTCCATCGTTGAATTTATACTTTGAACTCCTATAATACATACTGGTGCAGATGGCAGTACTATTGATCAAAGGTTGTTCAAAACAGAAATGGAATCTGAAGGAAGAAGACTGCTTTCAGTGTAGACATGAAAGTGTGGACTAGAATGATTTGCATACATATCAACTGGTATCACTCAAGCCTCTCATGTTGTGTACTGAACATCATGGATAGATGGGTGAATCATTTTGGAAGAATAAGAAATCTATCCAAACAAAAACCAAATCCTGAAATATATGAGACACAGTTAACTGAGATTTCCAGTACTTGTGGATCTCTCACAAAAATCTGGACCTATTATATGTGCCTATTTGAACCAGATTCTGGCTACAGCATGTGTCCTTTCCAGGTATCTTTTTCTACTATACTAAAATATTTCCACTTTATTGAAAACTAAAGAACCAGAGTTCTTTCATGTTTCCAAACTGCATGTGAACATTGTATTAGTCTTTTGGCTGTATGGAAATTATGATTTGATTGACCTGAGGAAAGCCCACAAGCTAGAATAGTGTCTCTTGACCATCTCAGACACTATAGAGGGGACAATCACAATAACCAGGGTCAAATATCAAAATCAAGCAAATCTCAAAAACAATGAAGAAAAGAGTTTGAAAGCTACTTTATTTAGCATGCATGTGTTTGCAGTGCAGGCATATATTAGAAAATGTGGCCCTGTAAGACAACTCATGTAGAATGTGGTCTTGAGCTATAATAATAAACCTGTGTGTAGTTACTAGAGCCCTGTGAAATTCCCCCCCACACACACACACACTACAGTTACCCATCCCAAAATGTCCTGGCCAGCTCCTTAGGCTCCCCCCTACCTTGAAATGTACCCAGTACTGCAGCCTCTAAATAACCCCCACTTCTCCATCCCGTCTCAGTGACACAAAAGCCATGGGACACCATGGATCTTTCCAACCCCTACTGCTTCTTTCTCCAGCCTCCACCCCGGTCCTCCTCTCTATCCCCAGGGACCCCTTTCTAGGTGCCCCCATCCCCCTCCTTCCCATTGAACTTCACCCCCCTTAGCCCCACAAACCCTTCCTTTACCCCCTTAAATATTCACCCTCCCCATTGAGCCCCAGCCTGCCCTTAGTCTCAGGGACCCCCCCCCTTATATCTGCAGATTCCCACTAGTTGTGTTCAGACCTGTCACCTATTTAGAAGGCTGAGAGCACTTGATCAGGGAACGGAAATACACCATGTGATTTGGGTATCCAATTTCAAAGCTGTAGTATGGATTATTACCATAAAATACCTCACATGTAGTCCATAAATGCTCAATTGGGCACTCACAGTATGTGTTGAAAATGCAGTAAAACTGAATATATTCACAAAAAAAGGACTGTACATAAGCAAATCATGAAGTTAAAAAAATGTTTTCCCTAATTTGGTATTCAGTGTACGCTATTGAACTTCTTGTTGTCAAGGCTTCAGTTAGCCTCACATTTGGGATATAATTGACTAGGAGGTATGTTTGGGTTTCCCAATTCTATCTTGGCTGAAATACAAAGAGGTGGCTTTTCCAGGAAGATTAGGCATCAATGAATCTTCCCATGCTAGAAAGGGGTTTGGTCCATGGGAATGTCTGCATATCAATGCAAAATTTTGTGGTGTTCCTGATCTAGTATTTTGCATGGCACTATGGGCCTGTTTGGGCCTTGACATTATGTAGGTATCTTTGGGAATTTATGGGAGATGTCTCTAAATTCCCTACATGATTTTGAAAATCTCAACCATAGTGCCAGATTTTTCTATACTGATGTAATTTGACAGACACTACACTGAAATCCGATGACTTACACTGGTACAAAACTAATGAGATCAGAATAAGCCTGCTCTTTGATTTGGGAAGTTTGTGTTATTTTTAGATAATCCTCAGGGGATTTATATTTAAAACATTCTCCCCATGTATTTGACCAAAAGTATTTTATTATCAGTTCTGGATGGGAAGGTTCAGTGAGCTCAATACAGTATCCGTACTTCAGAATTTCTGTGTCAGAAATAAAATGTCATCTGTGAAATATTCCCTTTTTTCTTATACAATCACTGTTCCACCTGTTGCTGCTCTGCCTGCTGAGTGCCCGCCTGCTGCTCAGGAAGCAGTATTAAAGGGCACCAAAGAAAGTTCACCCAGGGCACCATTTGCCCTAAGGCTGGCCCTGCATGTAGATGTCCAACTCTTCTGCTTGCAAAAACACTGAAGAATGCAGGAGATTAGATGTCTGTCTAGAGTGACACAGAAGCATGTTAGTTAGCTCACTCCACGATGTGGGAAGAGAAATATTCATCAAATGTGTTCACCTTTATTGTCAGGCTTCTGGATTCTCTTTCTTCTACTCCTCCATTGCTCCCCTTATGATGGGAACGTCTTGATATTTTCATATTACAGTGGGTGGTTGTCTCATTGACCGATGGTTACCAAGTAACCTTCAATGGCAATCTGTTTGTTTCCCCCTCAATAGGCACATTATAATGTATTTATATTATAGTATCATCTAAAAAACCCAACTGATATCAAGGCTAGGGCATTATATTCAGCATTAGAGTTGCACACAATGAGAGAGAGTCCTGCTTCTAAGAGACAAATAGACAAGACAGAAAATATGTATCATTCTTATTTTACAGATGGGGAATGAATAGACTGAGTAGTTAAGTTATTTGCCCAAGGTCACACATGGAGAATATGGCAGAGCTGCGAATTGAACACCAATCTCTAGAGTCACAGGGCTTGTCTACATGGGAAAGTTTCCCCAGTTATTGTGCTATAAACTACTATTGTGCTACCAGTGTAACTCCTGATGTAACCATTCTCATCTTGGAATTAGTGTCTTTTTTTTTTTAGTTCCATTAAAATTTCTTCCAGAATGACAGAAGTACTTTTATAATGGCAAAGGAGTTCCCACGCCAGCAGTTACAGTAGTATAACTATAGCAGTTTAAATTCACACCTTAGCTTGTGCCAATGTCACTTTCCCATCTATACAAGCTCTCCACCAAGTAACTTAATGATGAAACCTACCTTCCTGAAATTGAGAGCAATTTCACATCATTGTGATTTATAGAAGGAGCTGGTCAGAAGTTGTCCAACATAACCTTTTTCCATTGAAGAATGCCGATTCATCAAAATCCAAACTTTTTGCAGTGACTGTTATTTTGATGAAGTTGTGACAGAACCCTGCTTACCAGGCAGGATTTCCATCTGAACCCTGCCTGGTTTCCTTCCAGTTTGCCTACCTGGATCCTCAGCAGCTTGCCTGGAGGGCTGCTGGAGAGCTGGATCTACAGCTCTGGGGCAGCTCACCAAATGGACTTCCCTTCAGACAGGGCTTCTTTCCCTTTCCCAGAGTATTTAGAAATTTTTGGGTTGTGAAGGAAATCAAATGGTGAAATCTTCCAGGAAACCAAATTACCAGTCTCAGCACAGCTTTTGTTATAGATGTGCAGCGAAGGAAGGCCAGATCCCTGTTTTAAGTGTACTTCAAAATAACTTTTGTTTGTAAAAGACTGAGTCTTTAGTGCTAGAGACCTCTAAAATGCTCAAAAATGTGTTTTAGAAATGGATGACCAGAGGATGACAATTCCATTTCACTGCAACTTCTGAGGTTTCAGAATTTGTTTTCATTATGCACTGGAATGGAAACAAAGCCGTGTGTGTGTGTGTGTGTGAGACATGTGAATAGCCTGGTGGTTAAGATAGGGTACTGGCCTGGTATGTTGAAGACCCAGGTGTAAGTCCATGTTCTGCCTCATTCAGAGTACTGCATCTCAGATCACTTCAATTCAGACAGAAGAGGGACTTGAACTTGGATCTGCCTGGTCCCAATTTATACAGAGTCTCACTCTCTCTTTCACATACATACATACACAAACACACACAGTATATACCTCAGATACAAAACCGTTCTTCACAAAAAATTTCGCAGAACTGCTAGGTTTTTGCGAAACATTTTGGCTTTTGAAACAACAAATTTCTCCAAAATTAAATTTTGGCAAAAATATTCTGACAAACTCTAATTAGAACTGTGTGGGAATAAACTGTTATCACTCTTTTCCTGCAGGTAAACAACTTTCTGTGTTTCTTAGGTGACATGACTTTGACATTGAAATATCAATTCCACAGTGAAAGAGATGACATCAGCTGGCAGAAAACTAGTATGAGAAGTTGCCAAAAATCTGCCTTAATCGGAGCAGGCAGGTGCTTCCTGTATTTGGAAGTAAGTCCAATTTTGTATGTATTTCTAAATCTTCAAATATGATCTTACCTCTAAAGCAAAAAGCACATTAGTTTTATAACCAATACGTATGAGGTGAGAGAACAATGAAATATTCTAGATTGAAATAACTTCATTTAAATTTTTAACTAGAATGGAGTGATTTAGATTTTTAAAAAGATGCAATTTTCTTGGTAGATTTTCTATGGAACAAAATGACAAATGAGTTGCAATGAAATATTGACGTGGTCCCAGAATCAGTGAGACACAGACAATACACTATGGCTGCAACTTTCTTTAAAACAATTTATTTCCTCATGTAAGACTTGTCTACACTTCCTGGCAAGTCAGCCTATCTGGGTATGAATACCAGTGCTCACCAAAGTGCTGCGCTTGGTGTGCACACTGTAGGCATAAACTTAAAAGGTTCGTAGTTTGCATCAACGTAGTCCTTCTCAAACAGGATTCCATTAATGCTAAATATAAACCTTTTGGTTTGTGCCTGCAGCATTTATCCGGGGAAGTTACACTGCAGCACTTTAGAACTCAGTGTTATTCATACCCCATTGCATTGCAGTTCAGACATAGCCTCAGATAATCATCCCAAACTAGCTAGCAATGTTGTTCAGTATGGATTTCAACTCCACACCAATGGCCCCACTGTCCTGTAAACCTGAGGATGACTGTGAAGGCCATGCCCCACTTCACCCTCAGGCCTGCCCTGGCACCTAAGTAGAAACCAGACACCCATCCCACTCCCCTCATTCATGCTACAACTAGGAGAGATAAGATGAGGGTGCCATAAGGTGGTAGAAGATTTGTCTTGCCACCATTAAACCCTTTGAAGCAAAAAGCATTAACAACGTATGTGAAAAAACATGAACAGAGCAAAGCAAGGATACAACAACCTGCAATGGTCATGGAAAATCTTATTTATCCCACATGTAACCGTGTTAGCAGTTCTCGCATTTGTCTGGCCTCACATATACCTTTTCACCTATACTTTCTGCTGAAGCCTCTTGATGTTGATGTGAGACTCCATCGTCATCATCATCACCACCACCCTTTTGCTAGCTCCTCCCTCTTTGTATGCCTTATTTTCTCCGTATTTTACTGATATGCTGTGATGGGGAGGCTAATATCATGTCATGTCAGACTACATTCAGCAGTGGTCTAACTCAAGTGAATTTACACTGGGAATATATGTGGCCCTTTAACTATAGATTTTTAACAAAGTATATGACAGTGGCAAAAAAAAACAAACAAAAAAAACCTGCAATGAATCAACTATAATATGGCACTGGAAAATCAGTGTAAATATATTAATATCCCTATTATGAGGCTTAAACAGTAATGCTGAGATAATTGGAAAATTATGTCTGGGAGATTAAATTGGTATGAATGATGGGCATGAGATGAAAAACTGTTGCTAAACCACAAATTCTCATTAGTAATCCCCTAATGTAGTAGAAATGTTGAGAAGGATGAGTCAGCCATTCAGTAATCAAAATTAAGATGAGTGAAACTTACTTGATCTAAGAGTATTTTCTCATCGGTATTAAGCACAGTTGTCAAGCCATAGCATGAAAGGGTGTGGAGAAAACATAGCAGTGTAGGGAGAGAAGAAAGAGAGAGGGGAACCTAATGACTCTAGCACAAATTTTACTGTATGCGACTTCACTGAAGCAAGTAAATGAGATCAGAATATGACCTTTCTAATGGATTTCTTTATCAATAGTCACAAAGAATAGATAATTGGCATCTGACCTGACAACCATCCTTACCAAGTTTGGTATAACTGAGAACATGTACTCCCCTTCTCTTCATGTGGCTTGTAGAAGGATCTAAAGCCACAGATAACACTTTCGTACTCTTGTCTGTTTGTGAATATAATACATTTTTAATATAATACATTTTGAAAAGATGCTTCTGTTAAACATCTATTAAATTAAAATTAAATCTATTTCTATTAAATTTCCATTTCTATAATGTTCTGGCAAATGGAAGTCAGTCTTAACACCACAAGCTTCATCATATGTGTTCACTTTTACTGTTGAGTTTCTGGGTTCTCTTCCTTTTCCTCCACTGATGGAGAATACTTTTGCAATGTTTCAAATTCTTCATTAATTTATCCATTCAGGGGACAAACTTTTAAAAACTGAAAATTCATCATTAGACATTAAGGCAGCAATTGCTGGTCGAACAACTGTTCTTGGAAATGAAATGCAGTATCTTGAATTACAATATAATTACAAACCAGATCATATTCTTCCCATTTTTTCTCTTCAAATGTTCCTGTTCTGAAGATTGAAATGGCAGGCATATTAGTCTGGCTTATTTCTCTGTTACATATGTTAGCTTGGCAACTGCATTAGGCTGCTGAGCTTCTTGAAAGCTCAGATACATTTGAAAAAAGCTATTTTGTCAGAATCTGGAAAGGATTTGATAAATGCTTGGTATAAGGCTGGATGAAATGGAATTCTTGAGATGGAAAATGATCCTGCAATTTTAAGCAGCTGTGTCAAAATTCTCTCTGCTGTGTTTGGGCTTGTTATAGAATGAAATGTACATCCCAGCTTCTCTTGAAAATGTTCTAGTTCCTTGAGCACTTTTCCACTCATATGAGACCTATTTGTTCTGTTAAAACTCTGAGGGCTATTGATTAAACACTTGAGCCAAGGGTTTGTCTTTTCTCAAAAATAGATGCTTAATGTTAGTCTTCTAAGTCCCTACTTAAGCACCTAAATGAGTGATTTGGTTTGAAAAGAACTCAGCACATGGTTGATGTGGCTGGGAGGTGATTGGTAATCAGCACTTTTGAAAATCAGATTATTTAGTCACCTGGATAAATTAAGATTCGTGAGGCTATCCAAAACACTCATACTTCAAATCTTGGCCTTGGTATCTATATTAGAAGTGGAAAGAAACCTCACTGCTCATCATTAGCCTCACTCCACTGCTAGGTACCCACTGAGGTGTTTGTAATAACTGAATACTTACCTGATGTGCATACAGACCCGAGTCCTGGAAAAATCCTCCATTTCATTACAGACTAAGCAAAATGAAGCAGTTGTATCATCATTGGGTTAAAATGAAGATCTCTAATTATAATATCAAAAAATACTATTTTAATTGGAGAATGAGTTTAATCTTCAAAATACTCATTAATTATCACACCAACCCTTGCAATGGTCAAGTATGATTATCCCTATTTACATATGGGGAAATGGAGACAAGAAAATTAAGTGACTTCCCCAAATCTACAGAGTCAGTGTCACACCTGGGATTATAGCTCAGAAATTCCTGGCTTCCTGTCATGTGCTCAGACCACTATAACATACTGCTGAGTGAGAAATGCTGTACCTTATCACTCCTTCACAATGGCAGTCAGCAGTAAATGACACCTCTTGCCCAGGCATTAGGTAAGAAGTGACAAACTTATAGCTGGAGACCAGTTCACCCGTATGTTAGTTTAGCTCAAAATAGGTATTAGTCTTATAAGAATATATTTAGTGTTCAGACTCTGTTAAATGCTTGTAAATTGCTGCATGCATTAATTTAACTTGTACAGTCTGTTCCATTTTGCAGCTGTCTTTGCTGTTTGAATTCTGACTGGACTAAAGACCTGAAACTAAAGCCAAAGATACCGCTGGGGTTACCCCTGGGTCTGCCCTGAAAGACATTTGAATTGACAGATCACTACAACTCTGTCCCTTTTAGGATCTAGATAGTAAATCATTTATGTGTATATGTTTGCTTGCTTTAACTGGTAAGTAACTCTCTTATTCCTTTTTCCCAGTTAATCAACTTTTAGATAGCTTATTACTGAATTGGCTACAGGTGTCATCTTTGGTGTAAGCTGGTACCCTAGATCTGGTCTGGGGTAAGTGACTGGTCTCTTGGTAATGGACGCAACCTGAATATTGTGTGATTTTTGTTGTAAGTGACCATTTATCACTAAGTTCAATTTGTCTGGGTGGCAAGATAAACTGGAGAGTATAAGGGAACTATCTGTGACTCCATGGTAAGACTGTTACAGTGATCTAGGAGTTCACATTTGTTACTGGCTTGGAGAAATCTTATTAAAGAACACATTACCAGTTTGGGGTGTCTGCCCTGTTTTTGAGGTAGGCACCCATGGCTGTGAGTCACTCTAGACAGTATGGCAGAATCAGTGAATCAGATAGTGGTGAGAATAGAGACAATAAAGAACAAATCGGGGATATAGGTGCATGTGCGTGCATGTGCCTGGTTGGAAATTCTACAGAAAGAAAATCTCATTTCAATATGCTAATACATGACAGACCAAGGAATGCTTAACTGCTCCAGAAGCAAACTAATCCATGTGGGGAAATCAGTTTTAAAACTCAATCTAGTGCAGGTTCCATGGAAATAACTTATGTTTAGTTCCTTTCATTTTAATTGTAACACATATTTAATTGGTAACTGGACAGTATCATTAGTATCAGTCAGCCACCTGTTGTAGTCATTCTGGATGATATGGTAGACTGTTGCAGCCAGAACTATAACAGTAACTGTTTTATGGTCTGACCTGACTTTTTAAAGAGTGAACTGCCCTCTGCAAGGCCAGATGTCTATACAAGTGCTGCCATCTGAGCAACTATAACAAATGAGAGAGTGGCAAGAAAGGTGCAAACTAAAATATTCCAAAACTTAAAAACAAAATCAGGAAAGAACCCTTGAAAGTGTTTTAAATCATAAAAATATCTAACAAGAGGGAAAAATTAAGTGTTCTTCTTCATGTGGGTTTTCCCCATGAAAGGGGCAGAAAATTCTGCATCTCTTAAGGAATTTCCTCCCCCTTCATTCTGTTGTGCACACATGAGTTTGCCCCTTATGCAATGAAAGAGTGGTCCTCCCCTCTGAAATGGAGGAATCCTGAGATTTATATAAATCTGGTAATTTAAATAATAATGTTTATAATGTCTATGACTATAGCACCTAGGACCCCTAGTCAAAGTCCACTGTGCTAGGCACTGTGCAAACACAGAACAAAATGATGGTCCCTGCCTACAGAGTTTACAATCTAAGTCTAAGACAGGAGTCAACAGATGGAAATAGAGAGATTAACTGGGGGAGTACAAGGAAACAATCACACAATATTGGTCAGTATGATAGGCAGTAATCTCAGCACAGCAGCAGCCTGACCTACAGGCCAGTCAGCCTCACCTCAGTCCCTGGAAAAATCATGTAAAAGCAGCAAAGAATCCTGTGGCACCTTATAGACTAACAGACGTTTTGCAGCATGAGCTTTTGTGGGTGAATACCCACTTCTTCGGATGCAAGTCATCCAAAGAAGTGGGTATTCACCCACGAAAGCTCATGCTGCAAAACGTCTGTTAGTCTATAAGGTGCCACAGGATTCTTTGCTGCTTTTACAGATCCAGACTAACACGGCTACCCCTCTGATACTGGAAAAATCATGGAGCAGGTCCTCAAGGAATCAATTCTGAAGCACTTAGAGGAGAGGAAAGTGATCAGGAACAGTCAGCATGGATTCACCAAGGGTAAGTCATGCCTGACTAACCTTCTATGAGGAGATAACTGGGTCTGTGGATGAGGGGAAAGCAGTGGATGTGTTATTCCTTGACTTTAGCGAAACTTTTGATATGATCTCCCACAATATTCTTGCCAGCAAGTTAAAGAAGTATGGGCTGGATGAATGGACTATAAGGTGGATAGAAAGCTGGCTAGATCATCAGGCTCAACGGGAAGTGATCAGTGGCTCCATGTCTAGTTCGCAGCCGGTTTCAAGTGGAGTGCCCCAAGGGTCGGACCTGGGGCTGGTTTTGTTCAATATCTTCATTAATGATCTGGAGGATGGCGTGGACTGCACTCTCAGCAAGCTTGCAGATGACACTAACCTTGGAGGAGTGGTAGATATGCTGGAGGGTAGGGATAGGATACAGAGGGACCTAGACAAATTAGAGGACTGGGCCAAAAGAAACCTGATGAGGTTCAACAAGGACAAGTGCAGAGTTCTGCACTTAGGACGGAAGAATCCCATTCACTGTTACAGACTAGGGACCGAATGGCTAGGAAGCAGTTCTGCAGAAAAGGACCTAGGGGTTACAGTGGACGAGAAGCTGGATATGAGTCAACAGTGTGCCCTTGTTGCCAAGAAGGCTAACGGCATTTTGGGCTGTAGAAGTAGGGGCATTGCCAGCAGATCGAGGGATGTGATCATTTCCCTCTATTTGACATTGGTGAAGCCTCATCTGGAGTACTGTGTCCAGTTTTGGGCCCCACACTACAAGAAGGATGTGGAAAAAGTGGAAAGAATCCAGTGGAGGGCAACAAAAATGATTAGGGAGCTGGAGCACATGACTTATGAGGAGAGGGTGAGGGAACTGAGATTGTTTAGTCTGCAGAAGAGAAGAATGAGGGGGGATTTGATAGCTTCTTTCAACTACCTGAAAGGGTGTTCCAAAGAGGATGGATCTAGACTGTTCTCAGTGGTACCTGATGACAGAACAAGGAGTAATGGTCTCAAGTTGCAGTGGGGGAGGTTTAGGTTGAATATTAGGAAAAACTTTTTCACTAGGAGGGTGGTGAAGTACTGGAATGGGTTACCTAGGGAGGTGGTGGAATCCCCTTCCTTTTAGAGGTTTTTAAGGTCAGGGTAGACAAAGCCCTGGCTGGGATGATTTAGCTGGGAATTGGTCCTGCTTTGAGCAGGGGGTTGGACTAGATGACCTCCTGAGGTCCCTTCCAAACCTGATATTCTATGATTCTATGACCATTGTCAAGTTTTTCATGGGCATTACAGCAAAGGAGAGTTTTAAATAGTTTTTTAAAGAGGATTTTGGAGGGGGATAATGAAGTAGCTCTTAGCTTCCCCCAAGCATGATGGGCAGCATGGGAGAAAGTATAAAGCCTCCAACATCCAGATGCTAGGACTGGATAACAGGGGATGGAAACTCCCTCCTTCCCCCTAAATTCCCCTATTCCCCTTCTAGTGGTAAACCAGTTTGTAGTCAATTACTTCATTTTATCATTCATTTATTGTGTGATGTTATAATGAACTGATATGCTATGTCATATATAATGATTGTATGCTAAACAGATTTAAATTGGAGAATTCTAGAAGTATAAGATTGATAAGTATTTGGAAGTGATAAATATACATTAGGTATCCAAGTAAGTAAGGTTGAAATGCAAGGCCTACAGGCTGAGGCCTCTAAGATTTTAGCTTAGCCATACTAGGCTTTAGGCTTAAGAAGTGCTTGACGTAAGTAAGTGACCATAGAATAACCCAATGCCACAAGATTAGGGAGAAAGATGTGCCAATGGGTGGTATTGCAAAAAATTTACTTCAAGATTAATTTTGGATCACAAAATTCCCTAGAGGAACACTTTCTTCTAACTTGTGCCTTAACCACAGGGTACAGATTGTGTGTCAACGCTAACGAGATTAAAAAGGAATTATGCACCATATATGGAAAATGGAGTACCCCAATATTCTTAGGGGAAACAATCCAAATAAAAAAGTCTGGATATGAAGCCCGACAGAGAGGACAGTCAAAGATGGCACTCAGGTTACAGGCTCAGTGACAGGCAGGGCGGTGGTGATGTCCACAGTGATCAAGCAATGAGATATGCATGGGGATGGAGGGAATAGATTAAGAGCTATGTTTTAGCCATGTTGAGCTTCAGCTGGTGGCTAGGCATCCACGGGGAGATGTCATTCTCGCCGTCCCTATGCCCCTATTCAGGTCTTCCAGTGGATCTCTGTTCATCTGGTATAACTTTTTATAAGCGCGATGCAGTCCCTGGCTGCCTTCCTATGCAGCAGCACAGTAGTAGCAGAAGAGGAAAGTCTTTAGGTGTTAATATTGATTAAGATATCACAAAATAATAATAAAAACTAAGCAGATCAAGGCATACTCTGACATATAAATAATGGAATCGACCAGAGAATGTAGATTATAGGGAAAACTCCTGCATTTGTGTCTTCCAGTTTTAAATTACTCAAATAAAAGTGCTTTTACCACTTCCCTTGGAAGTCTGTTCTACAAACTAATAGATACTACCTGTCCATTCACTTGTCCTGATTCTCAGCCTACATTTACCTTTGCTTAGTTCCAGGCCATTATTCTCAATTACACTGGCAGTGGTTACAAAAGAGAACTTTAGAAAAAAATTTCAAGGGTTACTTAAAAGGCATGATAGACTATTAGCGGGAAAATATACTTTTTTGTTAGCTCATGCTGGGAACTTCTTATCTTTTGAAACTTCATAGTGTTACTTGGAAGAAAATGTGTTCATTTTCCCCTTCGATAACCTAAATCACACAAAAGCACGATTACACCCTTCACCATCATTTCTGAGAGAGAGAGAATCAGGGATTGTCCCAGATTCATAAAGTTTTGCACTCAGGAATAGTTTGCATTAGTTAGGGCCTTTATAGCAGAATTTTGCACAAGTGTCATGGTTAAAGCTGCATTTTGGACCCCTTTGTGCTCTCTTGAATGCACCCTTCAGGTGACAGGCCTGGCTTCCTTCACCTTTCTCAAGAGTGGAACCCCACAATCCAATTATTCTTGCTGGATCTCTGAGTTGCAGTCCCCCCTATTTCCCAGTTGTTTAAATACAATAGATCCACCTGTTCTTATCATCTGCTAAAAAACTTCTCTGTTGGGAGCCCGTGATCAATGGCTGATTAAAGGAACTCAAAAATAGGGCTGGCTAGAAAACAGGAATTCTGTTTCAGGACAAAATTCAAGGTTTATTAATTTGTTTTTGTTCTGAATTGGGACAAAAGAGAGGCCTTTTTGAAACTTTTGAGGATAAACTGCAGTGGTATCTACTTAGGCAGCCCAGAATAGCCAATAGCCCTGTGGTTAGAGCATTCATCTGGGATTTGAGGAAACCCAGGCTCAAATCCCTGCTCTGTCTGATTCAGGATGAGGACTGGAACCTGCATCTTCCACACCCAGATGAGTGTCCTGACTCCTTGGCTACAGAGGTAGTATCTCTTTTGTTTAGACCTGAAATTCCATCCTGTGCTGGAGAAACCTTCTCAACAAAAATTTTGCCAAAACAAAAAATTTTCACAAAAAGGTTCAGTTTTGACAAATCAGCATTTTCTGACATTAAAACATTTTCCTTAGTACTTTACTCATTGATGGCATACACCACAATTCCTTTTATGCTATTCATGTACAAGTGTACTACAGTACCATCACAATAGCAATATGCAAAATCTTATTGAAATTCAATGGCCATTATGTAATGAGATGTCTTTTACCCAAGAAACGAAGAGTATAATGTATGGAATTATTGGGCGAGAATTTGTACCATAGAGGCAAACACTGTCCCCATAGGGATCAATTAGGAACTAGCTCATTAAAGCCAGAAGAAGTAAGCCCACCTGCAGGAAGATAAGGACTGAAGAGTGGAAGGTTTGTTGCAGAGATAGAACATCTAAGGTTGAGTTTGCACTGCCTTAGATGTTATGAAGTGGTACAGTATGTTTGAAAATGTTCTTTAACGTATTGCCTTTTTTGTAAATAAATCATTTTGAAGCAGAACTCTTGTTTCTAGTCTGATTTTATTCCAAGCACTTTCACTCTACCAGACCCCACACTTATAAATAAAGAACTAGATCCTCATCTATGAGAGAGGAGCATGCAGCAAATGTGTCATAATGCTTATCTTTGCAGTCCCCCCACCCCATCCCCAAATCCTGGGCCTGATATATGCAAGACTGATCCAAAAGATGCTGTACATTACCCAAGGTGACAATGGGCTCAACACTGTCCATCTATTAGCTTTACCACTGTACAACTTATGCAGGCTCAGTCTCCTAAGGGGGAAGGGAAGCTTGGTGAGATTCAAGCTTCAAAAACACATCATCACTTTTCTGAATCCCCACACAGTAGCTCCGTATTGACAAATGTTTTTCAATAAATTGTCATAATCTTTCCAAAGAGAAACACTGTCACTGCCATATAAGTATATAAAGTGACAAAACAAGACTATAAAGAGTGACTAAGATAATATAAAGCCATCCATGATATTAGGGTAATAAAAATTAATGTTTGAAACTCTTCCACCATTACAATCCTTTCATAATGCAACACTTTACAAATACTGTTCTTAATAAAGACTCTTGGGAACACATGCCCTGTCTGGGCCCATAGAGAGCCCTGCCAGCAGTGGAACCACTGCAATTCTGCTGTGCAGTGGTGGTGAAAGGACAAGAATCAGATAAACCACACAAAGCATCCACACCCCATTTCTGGCCTTGGGCTCAGCATGCAGAGGGTTCTGGTGCATTAAATGTAGCAAGCTTTATGTGAACAGGGCAGGCTAAGGGCTCCATCATTACATTTCACTTTGTATAATTCTGTGGGCTGTGTCATATGGGAGGTCAGACAAATGGTCCTTTTTGCCTCAAAATCTATCAACCTATGAAACTATAGGTCATTACCACCCCCTAGAACATGGGTGCAGCAGTAGCAATCTTAATACTGATGTAGAACCAACAAAATAAGACTTCCTCCTTCACCTTTTTTCTTACTGAGGTTTGATTCAAGGCTATAAAAACACTCATTAGTAAAATTCTGTACACATAAACCTAAGCTGATGTATTGAAATCTATAAAGTAGGCGAGTTTGCACCAACTGAGGTTCTAATCCAAGTTTATTTGTAGCCTGTTCCTTTAGTGCTGACTCAGACAAAATTCCCATTGATTTCCCAAGGACCCACTTCATCTTGCAACAAAATTAACCTAAAACATATTAAAAAAGTAAGCTTCTGATAAGGGTGTTTGATGGCTGCAAATAAATTATTTCTTTTTTCAAAAATTCTGTGTAGATTTTACAATCATTTATATAAAATTATATTTTTATTAAACAGAATTTTAATGAAGTAGATATTTGTCAATTTAATCCTCCTATATTTTCTGTCAATTCTCTCTCTTCTGGATGCTTCTAGCTAGTGGTGGTTGTTCCCTAGAGTGGAGCCGGGTTGGTGTCTATCTTTATCATTAATTAGTGTGCTGCCTCAGAGGTGTTCAGTCACTAAGAATATCACTCCTCATTTATTTTGTGCTCACTAAGGGCATGTACTTCTGCTGAAGGACCCCGAGGCACAGACTAACACCCCAAAATCTGGATAATTACAAATCCCAGTCTCAGTCTGACAGAGCCAAAAATCGACCTCTAACATTTCAGCAGCTGCACTGCCTTATAAGGATCAAATTTAAAGCTATTGTAAGCAATGCTGTCCAGCATGGTCATGTAATCTTCCCATAACTGTTCCAAAAACCTGTCTAGTCAGAATACACCAACTTCCTAATAAATGAAACTAGACAGGATTTTCTATTCTATAATTTATTAGCCATCCATTTTAGCACAATACAGACTATCATATTGCTTAATGAGTAGTATTCCTCTTCAGAATCAGAATGTCATGGGTTCAAGGTCCATTTAAGGGACAGAAGGTTAAATAAAGGAAAAATAGCTGGCTGGTGAGATATATTAGAGTATGAAATTGTCTCCCAAGAGAAGTGGTGAAATCATTTGGTTAGATACTGCCGGGTTCAGTCTCACATTGGCAGCATGGCAGAGATGGTCTAACAGGTCTCTTCATTATTTAAATGCCACCATCTACTTTATTTTACACCTTCTTATGATCTTGTGTCAGTTGTTTTACCTGACACATCCCTCTTTAAGTAAACCAAAAGGTGTAATTTATACCTTCTACCAGGGTCCTCACCATGTCATTTTAGATTTGGTGGGCCAAATTCACAGATGATGTGTAGGGGGGGAGTAAGTTGCTTATTGGTTAGTGGATGTGAGTCTAATGGCATCTAACTTAGTTCTCTTAGAATTTACACCAGTTTAGATTATCTTGCCTCTAACACACTGAGAAATAGGTATGCCAGTGTGGAATCTGGCCTACTGTCTATGTAAAATATTTGTGAAAATACAGATATATATTGCATTTACAGTCTTACAAAATAGGCCAATTGTGATGAGATAAAAAGCACATGGTACAGCACAAATGCTCTACATATACTCCAATATCTCTTTTGTTCTTCCTGTGAAAAATGGAGGTTTTTTGATGTGAGAGGGAAAATACAACTCCAAAAGGTTACTGTTAGAAAGTATTTACATTTTGATCCTTTTAATACATATTCTATTATTCAGCCTTTTGTAAAGTTAATTTTCAGTGTGGTTTAATGCCTCCAATTATTGAAAAGGGTTTGGCACCATTCCACCGTATTGTATTGAACTGGACCACTGCCTCTAATGAATGGAAGCAGAACTACTAAGGGCTTGGCTACACTTGCGAGTTACAGCGCAATAAAGGAGCCCCAGGCACACTAGCTCACTCCCCATCCACACTGGCAAGGCACGTAGAGCGCTCTGTCTCCACGGCTACAGCGCTGCTGGTATTCTACCTCGGCGAGTGGAATAACGTTTGCTGCACCTTGGCTACAACGCCCAGGTGTCAGTGTGAACGAAGTGTTGCATTACTGTGCTCTGATTGACCTCCAGAAACATCCCATAATCCCTTTAAATCAAGTGGCCACTCTTGTCATTGTTTTGAACTCTTGTAGGAATGCAGAAATGCCCTTTCAAAGCTCCGTTTCTGACAGCCGGCATGCAAGCCCTTACTGCGGAATGCTGTGTGTGAGAGAGAGAGGTGGGGGGGGAGGGGGAGGTCTGCTGCTGTCTGAACTTACAAGACAGCATGTTGATATGCTCTCAGCCCCCCCACCCCAGAAACCCACTCTCTCTCCCCCCACATACACACAACACACTCCCTGTCA
This sequence comes from Mauremys reevesii, assembly GCF_016161935.1. Classification (NCBI taxonomy): domain Eukaryota; kingdom Metazoa; phylum Chordata; order Testudines; family Geoemydidae; genus Mauremys; species Mauremys reevesii. The sequence continues at coordinate 284,713,561 of NC_052623.1, forward strand.
CACTCCACCCACCCCTCCCATTTTTAAAGCACGTTGCAGTCACTTGCATGCTGGGATAGCTGCCCATAATGTACCACTCCCAATGCCACTACAAGTGCCGCAAATGTGGCCACACCAGTGCGCTTGAGCTGTCAGTGTGGATAGATTGCAGTGCTTTCCCTACTGGCTCTATGAAGGCTGGTTTAACTCAAAGCACTCTACATCTGCAAGTGTAGCCACGCCCTTAGTGTCTGATATGCCCTATACTTCATTCACTCAAAGGACAATCTAAGGGCTCTAAGATTTTGCAGTAGGAGGCCCTGAATTTGGTCCCTTCTGGCATTATGAAGTTCTGAATGGCTGATACTTGTGACATGCATTGTGGACCTTAATTATGTTGCAATAGAAAATACAGAGAACAACTATATTTTAAATAAGAGTTTCATCTTATTGAATTAAATATTATATGCTTGATCATTAAGATAGATATTTAACATTTCTAAAACATGAGAAAATTGCTGGATTTTTTGTGTGTTTATTAAATAAAATCCTACAATGTTTTGAAATTTCATTTTGTCAGTGGTAGAGCTACCTAGCAAAATTGTGTTGCTGAAGTCCATGTCAGAAATGTCAATAATTTGTTGTGCTTATATAAGCCTTTGGCATGTATCCAAGTGTGCTACAGATTCACTGTAAATTGTATAAACATCCCATGCTTGCCTTCAGTTGCTGCTGAGAAGTGAGATATTAATCAATCAGCAAATATAATAAAAATAGATCTGAAAGAAACCTTCTGTACCAGTGAAAGCTGATACAGAGGCAATGAAGCATAGGTAGCCATTTGTGCATTGCTTAGAAGCTATATTGTAGCACAACGGAAACCTAAGTAGGTAGATATACAGAATGTTGCTCAGAAACCCCAGAAAACAACACTTAACCTTTATTTAAACTAAATAATAAAGTAAATCTAATGGCTTGTGATCTACTTTTCTAGAGTTTGTGAGGCACTTGATTGCAGAAGGTGTACTTCCTTTCCAGAAGGATTCTAGTGCCTGGCATTTCTCTTAGCCCTTCCATTACAGGCTATCCAGCCATGAAGATTTTGCTTAGAATGAAAGCCTGCCACTTTATATAGAATCTCAGGGTAGGATTTTAAAAAATATCCAAAGTTGGCCTGAAGTCAATGGGATGATTTCATCAGGAGCAGAATTAGGCCAATCCTGAATGCTTTTAAAAATCCCCACCCTCAAATACTCTGATATCTGGGCCACATGGACCGCCTCAGTCAAAAGGCTTTGCCTGAAAGAAATACACAGGGTCATGTGAAGAAGGAACCTGACTTTTGCTACCAATGTTCCAGCAGAGCTTAGCTCCATGGCAAGCAGTGTTACCCCGGAATTTGACATTCCCGACTGTATCCCAGAACTTGACAGTTTTGCAATCAGCCATTCTGTATGTTCAGCCACTGCCAGGTGAAAACCAAACATCACATAGCTAGGAATTACCTTAGACCTTTGTGAGACAAAGTCAGACACCTGCATACTTGCAATTTGTTGATCAGAATGGGAGAATGGGACAGAAAGTTATGGAAGAGAGTGAATATGGACCTTGGTTTCAGGTGCCCCTGATATATTGTTGTTGTGGCTAGAAATACTAGAAATGTTTTGAGATAATGAGTAGTTTGTTGAAATTAGGGGAATTGGTGATCCAGTAGAGGTTACTATTTTGACCCACTAGGAGTCACTATAGGTTACGCACTTTGAGCTAGCTAAGTTCAGGTAAAAGTAAATTAGCTTTGCCACTGTAAATACTGTAAATACTTCAGAGCTGTCCCAGGAAGCTTTTCTTTGGGCAAGGAGCAGACATCTAAACTCCCCACCAGCCACATGGAAAGAGGATCCCTTGAAGCCTGGCTGGTGATCACTTGAAACTATCTCAGACTGTGGATAACTATAGCTGGGATGTCCTAAACTCATGTGTGTGTGCGCATATGCGTTTAATATCTAACAAATAGTAGTTTTAGATAAGAGCACACTTGATTGTGTCAATCATTTATCAGATGGAAGCACCGTGTTCCCATTGATTTATTCCTGAAACCTCCTTGAGAGAAACAGTTCAGTTACCACTGCGTTGGAGTTTGAAAGCCCTGGGTAACAATAGGGGCAATTAGTGCATAGGCTGTGTGCTTATCTTACCCATTTCCACTCCATTCAATGGAAAAGTAGAGTTTTGAATCTTTTGGCCCCAGGGACAGGTCTTTTATCATATTCCTTTGTAGTTCAGGTTGGTAGGTATGCATAAAAAGTTATTTATCTTTAGAAGGAATTTCCAACCATGACATCTATTTCAAGGGACATGCATTACTGGTGATTCTCAGTTTCTAAATAACAGGTACAATATTTCACTCTTGTCATGGGCTTTGAAAAAGAAAGTAGTAGTAGCAAATTGAGTGTATTACTGCTCATGGTATTTGTCCCCAGTGGTTCACTGACATAATATTTCTCTAAGTGCTATTTTGTAGGCATTGTTCTGATACATGACTCATGAGAAGCCTCATTGGTTTAGAACGTAGGCCCGTAGTGCTATCAGGGAGTTAACAGCTCCAAACTGCCACCTAACATCAATGTCACTAGTTTTCACTCCACTTCCCATGACCCGCTATGGACACAGACTAGGGGCTGTTCCATCTCAAGGGTTTGACAGGCAGCAGCCCTAAGGCTCCTAAGTGGCTCCCTGCCCTATATAAACCCAAGGTGCATTCCAGGAAGCGTCTAGGTAAGAGCGTGAATTTTCTGTAACCACTGTGATTGTTCCTGTTCTTTGACCTTGGCTTGTTTTGGCCTTTGCCTTCTGACTTGCACCCTTGCTGTCAACCCTGGCCTGGTACTGACTACAAACTCCTTGGCTACTCCTAACCTCAGGTTTGCCCCTGCTTTGACCCTTGGCCTGACTGCCCTTGTTGGGATCCTGATAATGTATACATTATTTGTTCATCTGTTAGAATTAGCATGCTCTATTTTTTCACCAGTTAAAAATAGCTTTTTTTCCCCTTTGTGTTGGGGGAAGAGTCTTCTGAAACCCCTGTCATGTGGCCCATTTGCACCAAATAGTAACATTCTCTCAAGTTCAGGAAACCATGCATCTTCCTTAAGCCAGTCAACACTGCTCTGAATGCTGGCCAGCATCTACTCCAGAAAAATATGAGGTGCTCCCTACCTCAGGGGACTGAACATGCTGCTTTTGCTGTACAGTCTGGTTCTTTAATGAATTCTAGTGGGTTTTGTGTGTGTGTGTGTGTGTGTGTGTAGAAGGTGGGAGCAGACTAATGGGGGTGTGTAGATGATGAACTGGTTAGATGACTGTAGCATCTGGTAAAATGCAATTTCTGTCCTTGCTTGTATCTGCAAAGAATTTTACAAAACCTTATTGTGGGAAGGCCTATTCTGTACTATATTAAAGGCACTGGCTGATAATTCCACAAGATTTTCTCTTGGTATTTTTGTTACTCCTACATTTTCCAAGGACTTCTAAAAGAGGATGGATTATAATGGAGTCCAGCTATAAGATTTCTGTTGTAATCCTCCTTGTCTACTAGTAAACTCTTTTAATCTGTACTCATAGCATTCCTGTCAAACCTCCAGACTGTGGAAGTCTTGTCAGGTTATGTAGATAACAATATATAACTTGTATCCTGCTGCATTGTCTTGTCACTCTTGAATGATCCATTACTTAACTTCCACAGTGTCTTCCTTCTTTCCTCCTTATTTCTCCTAGCATTTATTCAGAATGGCACATTACTCATTACAAGGGAAATTTTCTGTCCTTGGAGCAGCAAACCTAGAAGCAGGGCTGTTGGTTTCTATTCCTTTTTATAACACTGACTAATTGTCCGACACTGGCAAAGTGACTTAACCTCTCTGCTCCAGCTTAGTCCTTAGTAAAAGAGATGTAATCAACATATACTGTCATACCTCACTGGGATGTTGGGGCTGAACACTAGTTTAGAAAGTACTTTGAGAGATCTGGGTAAAATAGCAATATATTAAGAGCAGAGGGATGCCACAATAAAGGGGGATCCTTTCAGATCTCTCTTTTTTTAAAAAATAAGATTGAGCAAATATTAGAGCTGCTCATCATTTTTCATTTGAGGCTGTTTGATTAAAAATGGCCTTTTTCAAAAATGAAAAACTTTCACAAGTTTTTCAGTTCTCACCCCCCCCCCACAGTTTTAGCCCCTTTTTTGCCATTGAATGCAACCATTCATCTCCCCCTTCACTGCTCCCTCAGCTATATTTCAGTATAGAAAGACCTGCTGCTGAGGTGGCTGGAGCAGTAGCTGGGACGGAAGGTGAGAGGGGCCTAGTAATGACCCCAGGCTCTTAGTTTCTCATCTCCATGTAGCCCTGGACATGCTCCAGTAGTCACCCACCCATAACACTTCAGCAGCCCCATGCCCACCAACTGATAGCTCCTGTGTTGCCTTGACTAGTCCAGCACAGATAGAATATATTGACCATAAATGGAAATACCATAAATAGCTACTTATAAACATGCAAATAGCTCATAAAATAACTTGCATAACTCACATAGATCCTCTCTAAACTTGGAAGCTATGAGCCCATTGCCCTTATAAAAATACTACAGTAATGTCATACTAATGCAGTGTCTCTGTTGTATTACATTCTTTCCCAATCTTCCTCTGTGTGCTGCAAATGTTTAGGGAACCAAAACCATCCACAGACCTTTTGTGAGGATTCTCCTGCGTAGTGGAATCTCTGGCAGGTACAGGGTCAATGGAACTGACTACTTTGCCTCCATCTCTATAACCTGCTAATGAAAAAGGTCTGATAGGATGATAGGAAGAAGAATGGCTAGTGTGGCCCCTGAGCTTCTCTAACCAGCCTGGGGCCAGCAAGAAAATTAGAGATCTGTAATCAGCTTGTTGACAGCCACCTTTCTCTACTGCACTGAGTAGAGGAGAATCTGACCTGTAATGTTTAGGACTATTCTTGTAGAATACTGTATTGCCTCTTTATCAAGGCACTGATGTTGTATCAATGTAAATGAAACTTTCTCTGCCCAGCATATTCTCTACATTCTGTGTTCTTCTCATTCCCCATTTTTGGATAGAAAGTGGCCAGTGCCTTGTAGGAACAGTGTCCAGATTTGTTGCAAGGCATAAAGTATTAGACCATTTATTCAAAAATCAGCTTTGATGCTGGGTGCCGCTCTTTGAGTAGTCAACTCTGGAGACTCCTAGAGCTTGAGTCTCCCATTGACTTCTGCTGGAGTTATGGGTGCACTCCTCCTCTGAACATTAGGTCCAAGGGCTCACAAGTTGGACACAGAAATGGAGGTACCCAAAGTCAGAGGCCTCATCTGAAAAATTTGGCTGTAATGGCTGGTATTGAGAAGAGTCACTCGTAAACCAGTTCCAATGCAATAACAGACCTGGATGTTTACCTCCTACCATGGAATACAGCAAAGCTTTTTATTAAGACTCAAATAGTTCAATTAATGTTTTTGTTTTGTGTTCAAATACCCTTGTGCTTTCTAGTCTTCTCCTGGAGTCACAGTTCCACAATATCAAGAGAGGCCTTTATTTATGACCCATATGAACAGGATATACTGGTAACCTAGTGACCAAATACTATGATCCAGTTGAACTAAACAGTGCTGCACCCAAAGAATGGGTGTGGAGATGGCCCTGGAGGCTTTTTTGGCACTGGTGCGATTTAGTGCCGCCTCGTAAAAGGGACTGGGTCAGACTGAGTCTGCTTTTGTAAAACTGCATCTAATTTCCAAGCTTAAAAGGTATGGACAAATAAACTGTTACATGGTTAGCATACGGAATGATGGGCAACATAATAATGTGGTAAAAAATGGTAGTGTTTCAAATTTAGGCCACAACAATTAAGGTAGATGATGGCATTAAATCAAACAAATTGATAATATCTCAGATGCCCAGCTTTGTGGTAGTTATTGCTACTTTAAGATGAAATGCAGAAAAGTATTGATTTCACATTTGATTTTTATCTTTAACTTATAGGTATTGACTCAACATGTGAATGTCAATGAGAGTAGTGGCCTTGTGATGTAATGGTGGCGATTTAATTTCATTTAAAGGGAAATACTGAGCAAAATCTTGCTGGACTTCCTGGTTCTGGATCAAAACAAAGCCAAGCTTTCTGTCCCTATAGAAAAAGGGGGAGGATGGCATGCTGCTCTCAGGTTTTCGAATTCTTCTAGAGTGGACAGAGCTGGACACCAACCTTGCCCCATTCTGTGGTTGTTGTGGTTGTTCCTCCCCTCAACCCCAGTCTCTTCTGGATTGACCCTCAATCAGCTTGTTTTCACCAAGCTCCTTTCTTAGCTAAGCACTGCTCAAAACATAGACAGGAATAGTGAAACAAAGCAGTATGCCATCTACATATTGAGTACATTACAACCCAGAACATCTCATTGTCTCTCCTAGAGGCCTCTCATCCATTTTGAACAGGTGAGGATGGAGAAATAAAGCTCTTGTAGAACCCTACAAATTAAGTCTGAGGAGCTGCCCAATACCACCTGCTGGGATCTTTTTGAAGGCTAAGAATAGAAGTACTTGAGTATTCCAGTCCACACCTGCCTGGGCGTGCAGTTGAGTCTACAAAACCCCAGGGTCAATGGAATGAAAGGCTGCAGATAGGAATAAAAAATAATCTTCATGGACATCTGATCCTCCTCAAGCCTCTGGAGACATAACAGAGAGAAAAGGCAATGAAGCATGATCTTAAATACTGGGTTTTCATTCTTCAGTTATTGAAAACAATGTTTTACTTTGTTAAACAATTCTAAACAATATCTAAACAATTCAGCTAGATATTATCTTGTGGCTGATTCAGATGCACAGCAATAGTCACAGTGGGCATGGGCGGCAGGTTTGTAGAAATTTTGGTGGTGCCCAGAACCTGCCCCTGCCCAAACTCTGCCCCCCCAAAACTCCACCCCCAGCCTGCCCAAGGCTCTGGGAAGGAGTTTGGGTGGGGGAGGAGGTCTGGGGTGGAGGAGGGGTGCAGGCACTGGGAGGGAGTTTGGGGGAGGGAAGGGTTACAGGGGTGGGACTGGGGATGAGGGGTTCATGATGCAGGAGGTGGCTCAGGGCTATGGCAGAGGGTTGGGGTGTGGGGTGAGGGCTGTGGGGTGGGACTGGGGATGAGGGGTTTGGGGTGTTGGAGAGGCTCAGGGCTGGGGCAGAGGGTTGGGGTGCAGGGGTGTGTGAGGGCTCTGTCTGGGGCTGGAAATGAAGGGTTTGTGGTGTTGGAGGGGCTCAGGGCTAGGGTAGATGGTTAAGGGTGCAGTGGGGGGGTGAAAGCTCTGGCTGGGGGTGTGGGCTCTGGAGTGGGGCAGGGCTGGGGATGAGTTTGGGGTGTAGGCAGGCTGCTCTGGGACAGAGGCCAGAGAGGAGGACTCCCCCAAGCCCTTTCCCTGCCGGCAGCAGTGAGCTCTGGGGGAGGGGCCCGCCTTTCCTGCCCCCCCCCAGCAGCACACTCACCCCCACCACTGTCACTGCATGTGATCCTAGGTCCCCTTTTAGGTCCAGGAATCTCTCTCGCCTCCCCCTTTGTGGGTGCCAGGAGGTGCAATGTGCACCTCCTCCCCTGCTGTTGCCCCTGACTGTAGCCTCACTGGCGGTGGGGGATGGGGCTGCCTCCTTGCCCAGCATGGGGCAGGAGCGGTGACTGTGGGATGGGGGACCCCCTGTGCTGCTGAAAGGTCCCGCCGGAAAAGGGAAGGGTCTGAGGGGGAAGGGCAGGCTCAGAGTCAGTCTGCCCAGGCAGTTGAGATGGGGTCACTAGGACAGGCTTGACAAAGCCCTGGCTGGGATGATTTAGTTGGGGATTGGTCCTGCTTTGAGCAGGGGGTTGGACTAGATACCTCCTGAGGTCCCTTCCAACCCTGATAGTCTATGATTCTATGACTCATGCGGCAGCAGTTGCTGCACGGAGTCAAGCTGCACGGAAGAGGCAGGGACACCCTGCTCCCTCTGGGGCCCAGGGACGTGCATGGGGCCAGCAAGGGGGAGCCGGGGGACACTTGGGGGAGGCACGGAGGGCGGGCAGGTGGGGCCACCCGGCCCCAAACATTGGTGGAGCTGGGCCCCTGGGCTCTGAATATTGCTGGTGCCCGGGCACCACGTGGGTATATAACTTGCCGCCCATAACTGTGGGTGGTGCACTGGCTCAGGAAAAGACATTATTTTGGCTTGTGTATTCATGAAAACCTTGTTCAGGTTCACTGGCATTAAAATGTTATAAGGGAAAAATCATGGCTATAGTTATTTCTGGAAATTGCTAACACAACCCAAGTTTAATGAATAGGGATGGACCTGAAGAAGAGCTCTCTATAGCATGGCAGGTGATCTTTCACCAACAGAAGTTAGTCCAATAAAAGAGATTACCTCACCCACCTTGTCTTTCTAGTATCATGGGACCAACCTGGCTACATCACCACCTCAGATATAAAATAACATACATAGAAATGTAAGGCCTGCAGCATTATTCAATAGTGATTCACTTCAACAATGCAGAAAAGATGAAATATTCAATAAATATTGCTGTTCTGTATTTGCAAAGAAGGAGGGGGATGAAGTATTTTACAGTGCATTAATAACCAACAAGGATGTTAAACAATATCTACCAGGGATAAACATTTTTAAATCAGCATGCCCAGATAACTTGTTTCAAGAGTCCTAAAAGAGCTGGCTGAGGAGATCTCTGGACTACTGATAATTCTCATAAATCTTTGAATACCAAGGAAACTCCAGAAGAGTTGGACAGGTCTAATGTTGTGCCAATATTCAAAAATAGTAACTCTAGGCTGGTTAGCCAGACATGAATCTTGTATCAGTTTTCCATTGTTTTGTCTGGGATTAAGCTGATAAAGAATAAGAATATAACTTTGACTGGCATTAATGTTCTTGTATGGTGTGTGTGTTTTGTGTTTGCACAATTGATCTTGTCAAACCTGATCTCATTCTTTGAGGAGATTAAATTAACCTATGCAGTCAACTTTATCAAACAAATGTGTAGATTATTGTAAGACATTTGACTTACTACCACACAACTTTCTGATTTTAAAAATCAACATGGTCAATAAAGCTTATTTTAAATAGATTAAGAACTGGCTATCTGACAGATCCCAACAAGTAGTTAATGGGGAATTGTCATGGAAGGGGTGTGTTTCTATGGAATTCTGCAGGGATGGGTATTAGGTTCAACACTATTCAACATTTTCATGAATGATTTGGAAGTAAATATAAAATCACTGCTGATCAAATTTGCAGATGAGACAAAGATTGGAGGAATGGGAAATAATGAGGGACAGGCAGTCAGACAGAGGGATCTGGAACTTTTGGTAAGATGGACCCACTCAAATAAAAGAGACTGCATCCTGGAAAACAGTGATGTAATGTAGTAGTAAATCCCAATCCTTTTCTGCACTGAGACAAAATTAATATATAGGATACTGTGCTCAGTTTGTAGACTTTGTGTAAACAATATTGTGTGCAATATTGTATTGAATTAAATGATATTTAATTCAAAATAAGTACAGCAGATATTAAGGGCATTTTGCAAAAGTGTTTCCCATCTGTGAGCAGGCATGGTGCCTTTGGACTGCCGATTTAGTTCCTACTTAGAAATAATGTGTGCCCTTTAAAGTCTCCATGGGGCATAAGGCAGTTAAATATTATGTACAATGCAAAAACACAGAATTAACCTAATTCTGATTAATTTTGTGGATGGTGAAGTTTATTTAAACAAGTTACTATGGTAATGACTGTTGAACTCCAGGTGAATCCAAGATAGTCCAAAATTAAGACCATATTTAACAAGTAGGCTTAAATACAGTCCCTCCATTTTTGTTTGTACTGTATCATAGCACTTTAAATCTTCTATGCCTCCCCACATTACCATAGTATCTGAGCACCTCAAAATCTTTATCCTCATAACACCCCAGAGGGGTGGGGCGGGAGAGAGGGGTGTTTATACACGTGGCCCACAGACAGGTTACAAAAATGAAATAAATAAAAAACAACAACCCCATAATCCTAATGCTGCTAATATGGTACCAAACAATCCTGTATGTTAAAAGAACACGATTGAAGGTGTAAAGTCAAACATAGAAAAGTTAGGAAAGGCCTGAATTAAGGTTTCCTGGGCAACCTTAATTTTGCATCCTTACACATTATGATACAGTCTGTAAATATATGCTCCTATGCTATTTTTTCCCCATGAGAACCCTGCCTCGTACATACAGAGCCACTTATTTAGCTAAGAGGCATATGTAATAAATCTCTGGTTATTTTAATGGTTGTAAACATCTTGTAGGCAGAATTATTTAGGATAGTCAAGGTCAGGTGTGTGAACAATTTATTTTAATGAGGGGAGGATGTAAAGTTAAAATAGCTGCCAAATATCACTTCAGTTAGTACTTTTGAAACCTAACTAAATTTGTCCCCTTAATGAAGATGAACTTCTGTTCCAAATGCAATATTTCATTTGCTTATAATTCAAAACCTACAACTGAGGGTGGAGGGTGGTGGTGAGAGGCTAAAGTCCCCAGTTGTGTGTGCTTATGAGCATAAATAGGATGTCTTATATGCATAAATGAGTATTGATCTGAAGCTGAGAAAGGGGAAAACTTAACCAGACTATCAAGGAAAATCTCCGGGCATTTCTATGTATTAGGTCTGAAGCAGGCTTGGACAATAATGGAAGCTCAATAGTTTGTCATACCTAACTCTAGAACAGACAAAAATACAACAGGGAACAATCCTGCCTGGCTGGGGGAGAGACTGAATAAACCAATTCACTGATTCTCACTACTATGATTCGCTTGCCCGGATTCACAACAGACACTGTCAGAGGTTTTGGTATTGTATTTCTTAATGAAGATTGCATACCTGTTCCTGACTCAAGCTTGAAATAATGAAAGTAGAGAGAACCTACTAAGAATCCATCCTAGGTTTCATGTGGGAACCAGAACATGTTGCAACAGATCATTTTGTTCTATATAATATATTTTACACCTGGCTGGATGGATTCAATAAAATGCTAGTTCACCAGTTCTGTAAAGCTGCTGCTAATATGGTACCAAACAAGTATGACAGAACTTGCCTTATAAGGCAATGTTCTCCTATTAGAAGCAGCTTTACATTGTTAACTAGAACATAGAAAAAAATAAAATTGAGCAGTGAGAACACTACATTGTAGGCTGTGCTCATGTATTTAGAATTTCTATGCAATGACCTGTATTTTACATTGCAATTATTTAGATAACACATGATTGATTGGAAAAAAGTCTTTCCTGGAAAACACAATTCTGCAAATTTCCTCCAAATTGCATGTCATATTAGATTAATCATTTTAGTCCTGGGGAAGCTGACATTTTTTGTTTGACCTTCAACTGGAGGCTTTCTATTTGTCTGCAAAGCTTGCCAGATAAACAGGGGTCAGTGTTTGTTAGATTGTTGGTACTCTAAGCTCAGGGAATTTATGAAAGCCATTATTAACAATGTCTCAGTGGTCCTGCCAGTAAATAACTCTCTATAGGTCCAATAATATTAGAGAACAGAGACTGAAAAACAAACATTATCAGACTGCATTCTATTTTATGTAATGTAAAACAGAATGCAGCCTTTGTCTGAGTTGTTTAATCGGCTGTGCAAAATCAGTAAAGATGCAATTTGAGCATGAAAGTAACCAGAAGATCTCCATTTAAGTATGCATATTATGCATGTCACACTGCACGATCATATTACATCTTTACTGATTTTGCATAGCAAATTACACAACTCAGACAAGGACTCTAAAACACACTAAAAACAATGAGGAGTCCTTGTGGAACCTTACAGACTAACAAATTTATTTGGGCATAAGCTTTCGTGGGCTATAATCCACTTCATCAAATGCATGGAGTAGGCAGGTATAAATACACAGCACATGAAAAGATGGGAGTTGCCTTATCGAGTGTTAATGAGGCCAATTCAATTAGAGTGGATGTGGCCCATTTCCAACAGTTGACAAGAAGGGGTGAATATCAACAGAGGGAAAATTATTTTTTGTAGTGACCCAGCCACTCCCAGTCTTGTGTCAAGTTTGCAAATTAATTCCAGTTCTGCAGTTTCTCATTTAAGTCTGTTTTTTAAGTTGTTTTGTTGAAGAATGGCCACTTTTAAGTCTGTTATTGAGTGTCCAGGGAGACTGAAGTGCTCTCCTACTGGTTTTTGAATGTTACAATTCTTGATGTATGATTTGTGTCCATTTATTTGTTTGCCTAGAGACTGTCCGGTTTGTCCAATGTACATGGCAGAGGGGCATTGCTGGCACATGATGGCATATAACACATTGGTAGATGTGCAGGTGAATGAGCCCCTGATGCTGGGGCTGATATGGTTAGGTTCTATGATGGTGTCCCTTGAATAGATATGCAGACAGAGTTGGCAACGCGGTTTGTTGCAGGGATTGGTTCCTGGGTTAGTATTTTTGTTGTGTGGTATGTAGTTGCTGGTGAGTATTTGGTTCAGTTGCAGGGCTGTCTGTAAGCAAGGACTGGCCTCTCTCCCAAGGTCTGTGAGAGTGAGGGATCATCCTTCAGGATAGGTTGTAGCTACTTGATGATGCGCTGGAGAGGTTTTAGTTGGGGGCTGTAGTGATGCCTGGTGGCATTCTGTTACTTTCTTTGTTGGGCCTGTCCTGTAGAAGGTGACTTCTGTGTACCCTTCTGGCTCTGTCACTTCACCAGGTGAGTATTGTAGTTTTAAGAATGCTTGATAGAGATCCTGTAGGTGTTTGTCTCTGTCTGAGGGATTGGAAAAATGCAGTTGTATCTTAGGGCTTGGCTGTAGACAATGGATCGTGTGATGTGGTCTGGATGAAAGCTGGAGGCATAAGGGTAAGTATAGCAGTTGGTAGGTTTCCGGTATAGAGTTTATGTGACCATCACTTATTCGTACTATCTTGTCCAGGAAGTGGATCTCTTGTGTGGACTGGTCCAGGCTGAGGTTGATGGGTGAAAAACACACTATTAATCAGAAACATATTCTTTCATTTCCCCCTTTAATCATTCCCACTATTAAAATTAATGTGAATAGTTAAGATAAGTCATATTCATAAATATTATTATTCCTATGGTAAAATCATTTGGTGCTTGAGGTAGATCTTCCTCTGATGGTGTTGGTGAGGCCAGGTGAAGGGCAGTTTCCCTGGCTGGATGTGGGGGGTTTAGAAATGAGGGTTCCCTCCCAGCTTTGACTTTTCAGCATCTTATTCTGGGGCTGGACAGGCTGATACTGGTGGGCTGCAGTGGTTGAATGACTACCACTCAGTGTAGCAGTATCTTGGCTCAGCCTCCTCTTCCTCATACACTGCTAGATGGAGAGGTATGCTGGAAGGGTATGGCACTGCCACCAAATGCTGCTTTAGGTACTACTATGTGCGTTGGGGCCCATTGAAGATTTTTGCAAGCAAGAGGGGGGAAGACATTATTGCAGCAGACTCAGCAGACTACAGATTTAGTGATCAAAAACTCTATCTGAGACTTAGGTGCACTCAGCCTAAGCTTTGGGGAACTCTGAGTTAATTCTCACTGTTTCTGTGGGGAGTGACCGGCTTAGATTTAACTTGTCTTGTGTTTATATATAACTGAAGATAATATATGTTGATTATTAAGTAGCCTTGGTATGCAGTAAAAATTAAGTTTTTATTATTATTTATGTTTATCATAAGATTTTTATAAAGTTGGTACATAAGGAATGAACTTAATTCTATTGTTATGTTTGGACAATTGAATTGTTTGTGGGGTGGTTGACCCTGTGAAATCCTTGGTGAAAATCCTCAATGACTGAATTCTGGGTCTCCATGTGCTTTTCTGTCTGAGTTGTTTTGAAGCACTAGGGGGAGGAGCAGTGAAGTAAACTTTAGCCCACCCAAAGATTCCATAGACATACCCTAAGTGTAAGATGAGACAGATAGATACAACAGGAAGGACTCATTATACATAAAAAGTGTATTATATCTCATCAGCTTCTGTAGCAAAAGTGGAGCTATTTAGTCTTTTTCTTTCTATTCGGGCCATCTGTTCTTGCTGCTTTAAATGTGCTTACATTTTAAGGCTAATTTTGCAAGGAAAAGGACTGGAAAATTATGGTTTTAAATGTGAATCGAGATTTTCCTTCCTGGGACTCAAGATCAGCTCTCTTATTAACAGCCTCACCAAGGTCCCAGTAGCTCCTCATTAAGGGATCAGAAATGAAACCAGTGATTGTAAGTGAGCAGCAAAGTCATGCTGAGCCCTAGGGCATCCAATGAGAATTTTTAATTTGATATAAAAGGCAAATGGAAGCCAGTGAAGGAAGTGATTGTGATGCATGGCCAGAAAGGGTTAAACATCCTGCAAAATAAATAACCCTCAAAAGACATGTGGGTAGGTAATGGTTGTGTTTTTGTGTATTTACATATGTAATTACAGTATAGACAGGGACTGTTCGGATAATTCAGAGATCAAAAGAACATCCTAGCATTTAAATGAATTGTAAACACTGGACATCTCTGTATTCCTCTCTCTTTTAAATGTACTGTGAATGGTGGAAGAACAAGCAAATTGCCTTATGTTAATTCTATAGCTAACTACTTGTCAAAAGAAATGAAATTGTATAAAAGATCCTTGGGTCCTGATTCTGTCACCTCAGATCTGCTTAAGCTTCATCGGGGGACGTTTGAGTCTAAAGACTGAGGTCTCAGTTATGCTAGTACACTCTGAATATGATATTTAGACATTGGACTGTAACCTATGAACTGTTTCTGAAAGAACTCTTTGCAACTACAAAGCTCACCATCTTTGCTATGAATCTGAACCTCAGTGAATTGAACCCCTGTCTGTATTTATATTGATATTTTAATCATACTTTCTCTGTTGCTTTTTTAAAACAAATTGTAGTTTAGTTAATAAGAATTGACTGTAGCGTGTATTTGGGTAAGATCTGGAATATTCAATAACGTGGGAGGTAATGTGTCTGATCCTTTGGGATTGGTAGAACCTGTTCTTTTATATGATGAAATAAGATTTTCAGAAATCTGCATCATATTTGACTTGGGTACCTGGATGGAGGCTTGAGGCTGGGTCACTTCAAGGGAACTGTGTTGTTTGGACTTCTTAATAATCTGTAAGGTATGAAAGAAGCTGTTTTATGCTGGCTTCCAGAGATAATTTAATAATTGAAGGAAAAATCCCTGAATATATTCGCATATAAGATACAATGTAAAAACATATTCCTCTGACCTTTTTGATCAGATGGGATTGGCCCAGTTATAGAAGAGTTCCCCCATGTGACCTATCCTAATAAAACTAATTCAAACTGGAGATTCATCCTGAATTGTCAGGCTGGGAGAAGGTTACTAGTGGAGTTCCTCAGGGATCAGTTGTGGGACCAATCTTATTTAATCTTTTTATTACTGACCTTGGCACAAAAAGTGGGAATGTGCTAATAAAGTTTGTGGATGACACAAAGCTGGGAGGTATTGCTAACACAGAGAAGGACTGGGATATCATACAGGAAGATCTGGATGACCTTGTAAACTAAAGTAATAGTAATAGGATGAAATTTAATAGTGAAAAGTTCAAGGTCATGCATTTAGAGAGTAATAACAAGAATTTTAGTTATAAATTGGGGATACATCAGTTGGAAGTAACAGAGAAGGAGAAGGACCTCGGAGTATTGGTTGATCACAGGATGACTATGAGCCACCAATGTGATATGGCTGTGAAAAAAGCTAATGTGGTTTTAGGATGCATCAGGCGAGGTATTTCCAGCAAAGATAAGGAGGTGTTAGTACCGTTATACAAGGCACTGGTGAGACCTCATCTGGAATACTGTGTGCAGTTCTGGTCTCCCATGTTTAAGAAGGATGAATTCAAACTGGAACAGGTACAGAGAAGGGCTCCTAGGATGATCCGAGGAATGCAAAAACTTATCTTATGAAAGGAGACTCAAAGAGCTTGGCTTGTTTAGCCTAACCAAAAGAAGGTTGAGGGGGGATATGCTTGCTCTTTATAAATATATCAGAGGGATAAATATTAGGGAGGGAGAGGAATTATTTAAGCTTAGTACCAATGTGGACACAAGAAAAAATGGATATAAACTGGACACTAGGAAGTTTAGACTTGAAATTAGACGAAGGTTTCTAACCATTAGAGGAGTGAAGTTCTGGAACAGCCTTCTAAGGGGAGTAGTGGGGGCAAAAGACATATCTGGCTTTAAGACTAAGCTTGATAAGTTTATGGAGGGGATGGTATGATGGGATAGCCAAATTTGGCAATTAATTTGGCAACTGATCTTTGATTATCAGCAGGTAAGTATGCCCAGTGGTCTGTGATAGGATATTAGATGGGATGGGATCTGAGTTACTTCAGAGAATTCTTTCTTGGGTGCTGGCTGGTGAGTCTTGCCCACATGCTCAGGGTTTAACTGATCGCCATATTTGGGGTCGGGAAGGAATTTTCCTCCAGGGCAGATTGGCAGAGGCCCTGGAAGTTTTTCGCCTTCCTCTGCAGCATGGGGCATGGGTCACTTGCTAGAGGATTATTTGCAGCTTGAGGTCTTCAAACCACAATTTGAGGACTTCAATAACTCAGACATAGGTTAGGGGTTTGTTACAGGAGTGGGTGGGTGAGATTCTGTGGCCTGCATTGTGCAAGAGGTCAGACTAGATGATCATAATGGTTCCTTCTGACCTTAAAGTCTATGAGTCTATGAGACACTGGATAAAGTTTGCAGATACATAGAAAGAACAAACAATTTTGCAAAAAGCTTCTACAGTCTGTGTCTAGGAACTAACTTACTAATGAATCAGGCTGCTTGTCACATGCAGAACAAATTAGCAGATTTAGATTACTTTTGCTGTTTGAGTCGAACGCTTTGTACAGCTCTAGCAATTTTGCCCAATTTCTGCACACACAGCTGTCTGAACATGCAAAACTGGATATTTAAAAAAAAATTGATCTAATGCAGTGATTCTCAAATTTTTGTACTGATGACCCCTTTCACATAGCGAACCTCTGAGTGCAAAAATTAAAAACACTTTTTAAAATATATTTAACACCATTATAAATGCTGGAGACAAAGCGGGGTTTGGGGTGAAGGCTGACAGCTCACGAACCCCCACATTATAACCTCACAAGCCCCTGAGGGGTCCCAACCCCCAGTTTAAGAACTCCTGATCTAATGGTTCTACATCAATTAAAGGGTATTCAGTGTTCCTGGGAAATTCTCTTAGGGTTAAGGTGAGAACTGGCCTCATTATTTGTAAGTAAAAATATGAGAATTACACTATTGTGTGTCTGTGAAATAATGGAGCTACTTCAGTCACCACACTTCCTCTTCAGGAAAGAATACTGAACTGTTAAGTACCTACCTGAGAGGTAAGAGAAGTAATATGAGTGAAATGAAGAAAAAACACAAAACTCGCTTAAAGATCTTTTTATCTATTTCTCCCCTTCTTGACTTGGCAATGGCACTTAATGCAGATGACAAAATACTTGGTGAAATCAGAATGCATTTTTAAGGTAAAATTCATTGGAGAATGACACGTCATCTTTCTGAGATACACGTTTCCAGTTATCCATAGCTCTACTATAAAATAAATATTAACAATACACAGTGGTTACAGCTCCTGGTTGCATAATTTCCCAAGCTGGTGTAATGCTCACTTGCAGAGAGAGAGAATGGCATTGTAAATATATCTCCTAGGTACCATAATTTTTTTGAGTAGAAGTCTCTTTCCAGCTTCTATGTTAATAGGGTGGAAGAAACAAGTCCAGTTTTACTTTACTGGGTAAATGAGTAGAGTATGTATCCCTCAAAATTACTTCCTCAAAATTCCTAGAATCCAGTTGTGCCCATATTGTAGAATATTATTCTTAGTAGTTTAGCTAAATGCTATAAAATGAAGCTTAGCTTTTAGTACTGGATATTAGAGATGATTTAAGATTATACATCAAATCTAGGTTTTTGGCTAAATGATTTTTTTCTCACAAAAAGTGTCTACTTCCCATGGAAAACTTCAGTTTTTCATATTTAAAAAAAAAACACCCCAAAACACTGAAAACTGAATCTCTGATTTGGAAATGGCACCATGGTTCTTTATGTGAGTTGTAGTTTGGATGATCCATGCCCCAATTCTGCTCCCTGAGTCAGGTTCATCGCCAGACTACATTTTCCATGGCACATGGTCAAGGCTCATCGTGAAGGAAGGCCATGAGGTATCACGGGCAACATAGGGGGGCCAGGGAGCCCAGCATATGGAGAGAATGGGGGTATAGGGCACCTGAATAACAACTCTCATTAGGCAACATAATGGATTTTATTAATAAATATTTTTGTTTCAGATGAGTTTTCTGCTGAAATTTTTCAGTTTTCAATAGTTTGCTCCTAAGTAATTTTTTCCATGTGAGGAAATAAAACACTTTTTACCACTTTCCCTGGATATCTCAAATATGGGAGCGTGGCTGCCTTGCTCTCAGTAGTCCATCATTCTCTGGAATACTGTGTGCAGTACTCAGGGGCGGCTCTAGACACCAGCGCGCCAAGCAGGCGCTTGGGGCGGCCGTTTCCCGGGGGGGCGGCATTTGGCTCCGGTGGAGCTCCCGCCGGCATGCCTGCGGCAGGTCCACCGGAGCCCGGGACGAGCGGACCTGCCGCAGGCATGACTGAGGCGGGTCCCGTCTTCCCGCGGCTCCGGTTGAGCTCCCGCAGGCATGACTGCGGCAGGTCCGCTCGTCCTGGGCTCCGGTGGACCTGCGGGAAGAGGGGACCCGCCGCGGGACCGGGGAAGGGCGGCGCAGCGCTCCGCGCTGCTTGGGGCAGCCTACTTTCTAGAGCCGCCCCTGGCAGTACTAGTCACTCAATCTCAAAAAGGATATTGCAAAACTAGAGGAAGTTCATAGAACGGGGATGAGGATGATCAAAAGTATAGATATGTTCATATAAAGAGAGATTGAAAAGATTGGGATTGTTCACCTTAGAAAGGAGACATGAGAAAAATATCTAAATATAATGAATGGTTTAGAGATGGTAGATTGGGAACTTCTGTTCTCCTTGAAACAGAAACAAAAGGACATTAAATGAAACCAAAGGTGGCATAAGCAAAGCTAATAAAATATTTTGTCCACACAATGTGTACATAGACCATGGAACTTGTTGATACAGGATATCACAGAGGCCAAGCATTTAGCAAGATTCAGAGGAGACTCCTGTCTCCCAAACTGGAAATGATTTGTAGAGTCCTTTGGAACAAGGGGAGGCTTAATAAGCAGGGGAGGGCTCCTCTAGGTCAAGACACTGTGACATATTCATTTAATTGGGAGTTTGGTTAACCCAAGGCTGGTGTAAAAGGGTAGCTCACCCCTTACAGGCTGGAGGGCTGGGGCTAGCAACCTGACGACTAGAATGAACTACACCTGGGAGAGGTCAGGGCAAGTTCTCTATAAAGAGCAGCAGGAAGTTGCAATGAGGGGGACAATGATGAGAACCTAAAGCATAAGATCAGATAAAGGGTTAGTAGATAATTAATTAGTAAAAGAGAAGGAGCAAGCTAGTCAGCAACAACATTCCTGATTACATTTAAGGGAGGGACTCTACCTGAGAAAGTAACATTAAGGTCTCAGATATTCGGAATCAAGTCATATACCACTTGAGGGGTCGGGGGTATAAGTGCTGATGGTATGGGCATGTAGCAACTGTTTGTAAAGGGAAAATGAGATGAAATAAATGGGGGGAAGAACATTCCTATGAAAACTGTATAGAAGGGATGGAGGTCAAATATAGTAACTGCAGTGCTAATCACAGTCCAGCATATAGCAGGTGTATTGTGGCAAGACAAGCTAAAGAGATACAAAATACAGCTTCTGCCTGAGATTTTAGTAACAATTTCAAAGCATCGGGCAGAGAAGGAAGAGACAGTCAGCACAGGAAAAGGGGAACTGCAGACACAGCCTCATTCTATAAAGAATATGATAAACACTGTGGAAGAATTGTCAATGATATACCAATAGTGAGAAAAAAGGGGTTTATTGCATTTAGGATAGAAGTGATGAACAGGTACAAAAACTCAGAAAAAAATGAAAATTATAGCAAGGGCAGTGGAAAAATACTTGTATGGTAGCAGTTTATCAATGAACTGTAGTCATGCAATTTTGAAGTATATTACTAGTGAAATATGAGTAGTACGGAGAGCAGTCTTTTTGCTGGAATGCACCCAGTTTGATAGCATATGGTCAAAAACTAAAAGAAAATATCCTGGAAATGAAAACTAAGCCAGATATCATATAAATCCAGGAAATATAGCTGGTTGAAAAGCTTGCTTTTAAAATTACAGAGTATGTTGCCTTTAGTCAAGACCAAAAACTGGGAAGAGGAGAGGGCATACGTACTTTCATAAGGGAAAGATTAAACTACATAGCAGTCAAGAATGAAAAAGTAAGCCTAGAGTATAAGGCTGTTGAGATTCCAGTGCAGAAGAGAAATATTTATATCAGGATTTCTGATATCTATAACCCATGTGGGAAATTAGGAAGCTCAGACCTACAAAAATAGTGAAGAGTGCTAAAAGACCACATATTATAGGTGGTGACCTAAATAGTCATGATACATTGCGGGGAAGTAAAACAACTGATACACATGGCACATGCTTAGAGCTCAGTGATGAAAACAATCTAGTGGGCCAGCAGCACCGGTCACTTTTTCAGATTCAGTCTCAGACCTGATGATGATGATGATGATGGTAAAGGGATTCTCAGTATGTAAATGATTTAATCAATGAAATTATATTTCTAATAACAGAGTTAGTATAGATGGGGATACGTATAGCATTAGCTTCGATCTCAGTGCATATTGGGATAATGGTATGAAATGTTGTAAGAAACTGAAGGATTGACAAAGAAATAGCTTTGAATAAACAGGAATTCAAAAGCCTGGTACAGAAAAATTTAAAAGGAATGGCAAAAAATGTTAAGTAATGAAAAAAGAGGAAAACCTTTTTGAATTGTTCCCTAGAGTTGGGGGTAACAACATTCTTCAGGGTCTGGATAGGAGGAATAAGTGTATTTATTTAGAGTACTGACTGGCCATTTGGCTTAAAGAAAAATATTTTTGAATAAATAGCACATAATCCATCTGTGTCTCTAATGTGTAGGGTGGAAGAAACAACTGATTACCTTTTTGGATAGGTAAGACCTTTATTAAAGGAAGGGAAAAACTTTCTGAGGAATTCAAACACTAAGGTAACAAAAATTACATGTTTTAGTGTATTATTCAAAAGGCATTCTTACATTACCTAAAAGATACAGGGCAGAGCGAGAGAATATAAACCACTAAGTATTGAGGAATTATTGTTAGAGGCAACTATAGACTATTCAGTCCAATCTGCTTAGCCATAAAAAACACAAAGAAAAAAGAAAATCAAATGGGGACGCTCAAGAAATGGTAGAGAGACTGCAGAGAGTGTGCAAGTAAAGACAGCATTCAGGGAAGACCCTGAGACCAAGGGAGTTGTAACAGAGGAGCTGCAGTGAGCAGGAGGCTCTTGCGAGAAACTGATTGAGAGAAGGGTTTGGGCCTGGAAGCCAGATCAGAGGGCTGAGGAAGGCTAAGCATCCAAGTAAAGTGTAGTCAGAGAGTACCAGGCCCAGCTCCTAGCATAGACACTGAATGGGAGAAGGATTCGGGAGCCTGGAAGCCAGAGGGCTGAAGAAAGGATGAGCTCCTGACAGGATAAGGCTGAGACTTTGAAATGGGAACCTAGCTCTGGAAAGAAGGGATGGGGACTCCTGCTATAAAGTAACAGAGTGACTGAACTAGGGTTGGGTCCTAGAGGGCCAGTATTTAAGGAGTCATTAAATTGGACCCCAGGAGCAGAATGTAGTAACTACCTGTGGACTGTATGTTAAAGGGCCTTGGAAAGGGGAGAAATGGTATCTGGGCACAGCAGAGTGACCTTTGGCCATGAGGGGGTGCCCAAGAGGTGGCCGACCTCACTACAGTTGGCTATCCTGGGTTACAGTGCACTAGATTTTAGCACTAAATGCTAGAAAAATCAGATACTAATATGCAGAAACTTTATATTTTAAACACACATTGGTTTAGTAATATCTTAGTCAATAGCTGGTAGGTCAACACTTTATTGACCAGTTAGGAAGGAAAATGCAATATTATGTCTTCACAATCTCAAAGTCCACAAAACAAAGAAAAAAATTAAGTCTCCATGAGAGAGCACACTGTGTTTCTCCACTGCTACAAGCTTCTTTTGAACTGAACATAGACAGCCACCTCTAACAGAGAGCAGACTACTAGAAATTCCGAGGTTCAGTATATAGGAAACAAAGATAGCAGACATATAGTTGCATATGCTATAGTTCTAAATCACATGACCCTGATTCAATAATTGAGGAATATTTGTGTGTAAATACTAGAGCTAAGCAAATAATTCTCTTGACAAATTTTGCCTCTTAAAGGCATAATTAATCAAATGTGTCTGCTAGTCAAAGGTCACTGACCCATTTCTTTTGCAAAATCTGTTATAAACTGGACTGATTGAGGACAGTTCATTACAAGTTTCACAGATAGATATTTGTTATAACTGGTATGTTTTCTGTTCCCTGGATGAATGAACATAATGTTAATAATAACTGGGGGGGAGGAGTGGATTAGAAGACACTGATCTCTTGGGGAAAGGGAGCAGTTCAGGGAAATATAAAAACAGTCTTGGGGAATTTTCTAAAATGTTAAATCTTTTATTTTCCTTGCCACACAGGCCCTTCATGAGGTGTCATTCCTAGAAAAAATGGGCTAGTGTAAGATTTATTGGCTGGGCGCTGAATGTACATTTAATCTTCTCTCATCACAGACACACAAAGTAATTGTGTGGGCATGCATGGTAATCATTTTGAAGGGTGCGGTCAGATCCTTGCTTAACTGCTGCTGTGCCAAGGCTCTGGAAAGAGGCTTTGGAAACTCTGCTCCCTCTTCTGTCCCGTCTCATATGAAATATACCAAGTGCATTATAGTTACCTGTGTGTAATTGTCATTATGCCAGTCAATTATAAGTAACTGCTTGCATCCCCCTCAGCTAGGACTATGCAGTCAGATGGTTATTCGGCTCATTTAGACTCTGTCATGCAAGATGCTGAGCGCTCTGGCCCTAAGCCCACAGAGCAATTAAGTATGGACTTACATTTAAGCATCTGAGTAGTCCAATTTAGTTCAATTGAACCACTCTTGTGCTTGGAAGTTAAGAATGTGCTTAATGGTTTTACGGAATCAGGGTGTAAGTGCTTTGTTGGATCAGGGCTATCAGAGTGCTCAGCGTGTTTAATTTTAATTGCCTCTGGGTCAAGACACAGTGCAGGAGATTTGGGAACCCCGTTTCCTTGTTTATAAAGCAGTATCCCATCATAATAAAACATAACAACTCTGGTGTGACTACTCAAGCCTCCAGGTATTCATGTGAGTAGAATATGACCACTCAAATGTTCACTCAAAATGAAAACAAAAGGAACCTGATCATGACCAAAGCAAATTAGTTACTAATTTGAACAAATGCTTCTTTTTAATTATTTTTTTCCTGTTTTTAACCCCTTTAATTGGCATGCACATGTAGGGGAAAAAGCACGTCTAAAGGCAACACTCTCAAACTATTTGTAGAAGCAGCAAAGAATCCTGTGGCACCTTATAGACTAACAGATGTTTTGCAGCATGAGCTTTCGTGGGTGAATGCTTGCAAGCATCTGAAGAAGTGGGTATTCACCCACGAAAGCTCATGCTGCAAAACATCTGTTAGTCTATAAGGTGCCACAGGATTCTTTGCTGCTTCTACAGAACCAGACTAACACGGCTACCCCTCTGATACTTGAAACTATTTGTAGTATTTAGACCGAGTCCAAAAGTAATGTACTTCAAAAGTCACATACTTCCACAAAAGCTGTGTGTTGTCAAGGTTACTCTGATTCTGACCTCAGCAATAATCCTTGCCTGACATGTCTCTGTTGTGCAACAGAAAAGATAGAGAATTCAAGAAAAAAGTGAAACCATAGTTCAAAGCAAAGCTCAGAAGATAGAGAAAATGCAGGTTAAAGCAACAATGGGGAGCATCTGGGCTCTCTGAACTTAAAATCATGTGGAAAACACATCTGTCCAAATATTAGAATACAAACTGCTGCTTTTTTACTTCACTGTAAAAAATAAAACCAAACAGAAGTCTTAATTTAAGCAGCTTTTTTACTTTGTTTTTCTAATAAACAGAGGTAAAATCAGCATAACTTTTCAGCTATGTTTAGAAAATTTTCTACCATTTCAGTTTTCTTAAGTGTTGCTCTCAATTTGGGGAAATTCTATATTGGACCTAATTTTGATGGATGAACAGGAATTGATCACTGAACTAAAAATAGTGGTTGCATGGTGCTCATGGCCTAATTACATTTATGTGTAAACAGAATATAGTCCAAATTAGTAATATCTCAAAGTATTGTTAAGGTTACCATATGTCTGGGTTTTCCCAGACATGGCCTGGTTTTTGGTCCTCCAATCTCCATCTGGGTGGATTTTTGAAATATGCACAAATGTCTGTGATTTTGAGCTGGACGGCTAAAGAATGGTGGCTGCTGGCCAGCCACCCAGCTTTGAAGCCATACAGAAGTACTATTATGGTATTGCCACCCTTCCTTCTGTGCTACTGCTGGTGGCAGCTCTGCATTCAGAGCTGGGCGGCCAGAGAGCTGTACCCACACCCCCTTCCCCTGCCTCTCCCCCTGCCCCAGCATTGTCCTCTATTTGGAAACTTGAAATATGCTAACCTTAGTAATTGTAAATAAGGAGTCTTTAACCATTGGGGGTGTTTCCAGTGGTGTCCTTCAGGTATCTGTTCTTGGCTCAGTGCTACTGAACTCTTTAATCAGTGATCTGGAAGGAAATTATAAAATCATTGCTACTAACGTGTACAAATAAGACACATAGGTGAAATGGTAAATAATGACAGGTCAGTTCTATGCAGTGATCTGGATTGCATAGTAAGCTGGGCTCATTTAAAGATGCATTTTAATATAGACATATGCAAGGTCATGCATCTATGAAAAAATAAGCTAGGTTTTGCTGTGGGATGGTGGGCTGTGTCCTGGAAAGCGATAACTCTGCAAGAGGTGTAAGGGTACTGGTGAATAACCAACTGAACATGAGCTCCCAGTGTGGAAGGGTGAAGATGGCCATGGAAGTGTATAGGTAAGCAGAGACCAGCAGTACCCAAGTGCAAGTTCCACTGTTTTCTCCAAAATTAGTGAAATCTGTTGGAGGTTCTTGTTCAGCCAATCGCTAAGACAAACAAATTTGTTTACATTTATGAGAGATAATGCTGCCCACTTCTTATTTACAATGTCCCCTGAAAGTGAGAACAGACAGTCACATGACACTGTTGTAGCTGACATTGCAAGGTATTTATGTGCCAGATATGCTAAACATTCATATGCCCCCTTCATGCTTTGACTTATAAATTGCAAAGATTTGTAATAAAAAATAATAATATAAAGTGAGCACAGTACATTTTGCATTTAGCGTTGTAACTGAAATCAATATATTTGAAAATGTAGAAAAACATCCAAAAACATGTATACTAAATTTAAATTGGTATTCTGTTGCAGGGATTGGCAACCTTTGGCACGTGGCAGGGAAATCCGCTGGCAGGTTGACATGGTTTATTTACCTGCAGTGTCTGCAGGTTTGGCTGATCACAGCTCCTACTGGCCACTGTTCGCTGTTCCAGGCCAATGGGAGCTGTGGGAAGCGGCGGCCAGCACATCCCTCAGCCCGCACGGCTTCCCGCAGCCTCCAGCGAACCACGGCCAGTGGGAGCTGCGATAGGCCAAACCTGCGGATGCTGTGGGTAAACAAACCATCCCGGCCCGCCAGTGGATTTCCCTGATGAGCCATGTGCCAAAGGTTGCCGATCCCTATTCTATTGTTTAACATTGCAATTAAAACTGTGATCAATCACAAATAATTTTTTTAATTGTTTGACAGCTCTAATTTAAATTCTTGCTGATGCAAGAGAAAAAGGCCTTTTGATCTGCAGGGAGTTATTGAGAGAATAGGGTATCCCTTCCCCCAAGTCTAACCCCTTATCACACAGTCAACCTCCCTCAAACCCATGAAAGGGAAGCTCCTCACACAGGGCAGTTTCCATGAGAAAGAGTGAGGGATGATTATAGATGACATCAATCCTTCCTTCCTCATTTCCAACAGATTTCAGGACCAAGAAATAGGTTTTCCAATCCTTACAGCTTCTCTGTGGGGAAAAAGTAGAGGGATGATATACCCTTAGGTAATTAGTTCAGATTTATATAACTTGTGATTGGTTTTGTTTTGTTTTCTGGTAAATTCTTCCTCCCCCCACCCCCAAGATAAAAAGCATAATGATTTCATTCTTTGTCTCAGGGGATCATCCACTCTCATGTGTGAACACACTATGTAAGAACACACTATGTAAATAGAGAAAAATACTTCTAGCCATTTGGGCTGGTGAATGATGCTCTGTCACGCTTTCTGTTTCAACCAAGAAAATTTACATGGAATAGAAGGGGAAAATTATAGAGAAGAAATTTCATAATAGTAATGTTCCAACAGGAAAGAACCAGTCTTTCCAGAATGTTGTCTCTGTAACTTGTGTGTAGCTTAAGAAAAAGTCAGAAGCATTTGCAAAATTAATCAACAATCAAATTCCACCCACAGACACTAGTAGTAACAACAAATCATGATTAAATTTGCTTTCTGAGCAACATTGTTAATTTTCAGAAGTTTTCCTTTAGGAAGAATTTGCCACAATCATAGCTGAAATAGATTATTCTGGAATTCAATAACTGCTGTGCTTTTTGCTCAACAAATCACATTAACAATTGGAGATAATTGTGCCAGTACTCCAGATACTACAAAGTCTATTTCTAATAACTTACCAGATGCAAAACATATAAAACATTATACTATTACTGTTGAATAATTATAAACTTTTAACAAGAGGATTGGCTAACTGTTAGATTTTTGTATACTTATTTTTTATTTGAAGCAGCTTTTTAAAATTCAAGCAATTTTATAATAAAAAAATAGAGCTGAATATTTGAAAAGTTCTAATTTTACCCTTTTTTAAAACTCTCTCAGGGAACTTAGCCAATACTGAATGCCTTAATAAGGGCAGCATCCTAGTATAATGATGCAAACAGGATATATCCTAAAATGCCACTGAAATCATAAAATACTGGATTTCTATGTATAGGGGAAATTATGGTATTTCAGGAACCACTTTATGGAAATTGTGACAAAGTCCTGTGGCATCTTATAGACTGACATACGTATTGGAACATAAGCTTTCCTGGGTGAATACCCACTTTGTCAGACACATGTAATAGAAATTTCCAGAGGTAGGTATAAATATGCAGGCAAGAATCAGTTTAGAGATAACGAGGTTAGTTCAATCAGGGAGGATGAGGCCCTGTTCTAGCAGTTCAGGTGTGAACACCAAGGGTGTAGAAACTGCTTTTGTAGTTAGCAAGCCATTCACAGCCTTTGTTTAATCCTGAGCTGATGGTGTCAAATTTGCAAATGAACTGAAGCTCAACAGTTTCTCTTTGAAGTCTGGTCCTGAAGTTTTTTTGCTGCAGGATGGCTACCTTTAAATCTGCTACTGTGTGTCCAGGGAGATTGAAGTGTTCTCCTACAGGTTTTTGTATATTGACGTTCCTAATATCTGACTTGTGTCCATTTATCCTTTTATGGAGAGACTGTCCAGTTTGGCCGATGTACATAGCAGAGGGGCATTGCTGGCACATGATGGCATATAATATATTGGTGGACATGCAGGTGGAAACCCAGCCAGCCAGTTAGGTACAAAATCCTTCTTAGTAGCTGTTGTCTACTTGCTTTACCTGTAAAGGGTTAAAAGAGTCCATAGGTAAAAGGAAGGGAGTCGGCACCTGACCAAAACAGCCAATGGGAGGGCTAGAACTTTTTAAAATTGGGAAAAAAACTTTCCCTTTGTCTATCTGTCTGTCTGTTGTTCTCTGGAGAGAGGAGACACAGAGCAGCAATGTTGTAAGAAGCTTTAAACCAGGTATGAAAAATCATCAAATTATACCTAGAAACTATTTATCTGAAACCTCAGATATGTAAGTAGATCAGAGAATGTCTAGGAAGATGCGATTAGGTTTCTCTCTTTTATTTCTGTAAGGCTTGTCAACTCCTCTGTGCTAACCCCCAAATGCTTTTGTTTTGCTTGTAACCATTAAGCTGGACCTCAAGAAAACCATTCTAGATGCTTAATTATTTTATTTGCTTTTTAAAATCTAGCAATAACCCATGTTCCATATGTATTTTCTTTCTTTTTGTTTTTAATAAAATGTACATTTTTTTTAAGAACAGGATTTTTTGTGTGTGTGTGTGTGTCCTAAGAGGTCTGTGCATATGCTGTTTATATGCTGGGGGGGAGGGATAGCTCAGTGGTTTGAGCATTGGCCTGCTAAACCCAGGATTACAAATTCAATCCTTGAGGAGGCCACCTAGGGATCTGGGGCAAAAATTGGTCCTGCTAGTGAAGGCAGGGGGCTGGACTCAATGACCTTTCAAGGTCCCTTCCAGTTCTAGGAGATTGGTATATCTCCAATTATTACCTAATTTGCTGGTGACAAAGCTGATTTCCTTTGTTTTCTTTCTCAGCTCTTTCACGGGACAGTGGTGGTGGTGAAAGGGCTTGAGGATACCCCACAGGGAGGAATTCCCAAGTGTGCCTTCCTGAGTCAAAAGGGGTTTTTTGCACTTGGGTGGTGGCAGCATCTACCCATCCAAGGTCAGAGAGAAGCGGTAACCTTGGGAGTTTAATACCAGCCTGGATTGGCCAATATTAATTTTTAGAATTCTTGCAGACCCTCACCTTCTGCACTCGAAGTGCCAGAGTGGGGAATCAGCCTTGATACTCTTGCTGCAGTAAACATTGGGGTCCAGGGTATAGAAAGCCATGTAATCACACTGAAAACATATGTATGTTCAATGACAACCCCTATGCCAAATTCTACTTTGTTGAACCCATGCTGAGGTTCCATGACATAATTCAGAGCAGATCATAGTCTTTCACACATAGACTCCTGGCTCTAAACTTTCACCTGTTTTCTCAATAAAAGAAAGGGGACAAGATTGTATTTTATTTAGGGAGCTGCTCAGTGAATAACACTGATATCTGAATCTTTTCCATCATACCAACTCAGTGCTCACCTATCCCTAAATGCAGTTTCTCATGCCGTTAAATGAGATTATATCCTTCATTAGCCAAAGAGAATCTTAATCTCTATGAGGAAGAATAAGACATTCTTGGAAAGAATACAAACTGATTGGAGTCCAGGAAATAGATTTATCTATACCTGTCTGTCTAGCCATCTAGCTAGCTAACTAGTGTGTGTGTGTGTGTGTGTGTGTGTGTGTATATAGTCTATTCTCTTTATAATATGTATGCACAGACCATTTCTAGGAGAAAGCTGCAATGCAATCTAGATTTACTTCCATGATACAAAAAATGGGAAATTAAAGCAATTATATGAATGTGGATTTCATATAAAATATATTCCTATCCCTAACCCCCAGTAAATTAAATTTTCCTTTAACACTTTGATTGTGAAAGATATTTCTTTTCTGAACTGAGCACAATTGGGGAAATTTTAAAACCTGCATTACATAATGTTATTGATTTGTTTCTTTATTTCCAATGCAAGCCAATTAATTTGTATGGTGATTGAAGAGACACAGGGGCTTTCTATCAGGGAAAGTGTGGGAGGGGGAAGAAGAAAAAGAAAATTGAAACAAAAGAATAATAGAGAAAATACATAACCTCACATAATGATTTGGGCAATAATTCACTTTGCCTGGTACTATGGGGATATTTTTAACAAAAGGTTAATTTTACAGAACTGAAATCTTTTAAGTAAGTGCCTTGAACAGGCAGCATTTATTGAAGCTGTAAATTACTGAGTAGTAAAAGTAATTAACCTTTTCTAATTACATGTACAGCACTAGCTATATAATCTCCACTTATGTGTATTTCCCCCCGGCCCCCGCTATCCCCAGTGGGGTAGATTAAATATTTCCTGTTGCATAAAAAATAAGGAATTGTATATAACTTTTAACTGTATAAACGGGAGGTGTGTGTGGTGGGGGGGGTGTTTCATTTTGAATAGCCTTTTTATTTTCTATAATAATGAAGGTCCCAGAATTTGGCCTTCAGGATTAGGATGGTTTGGATTAAATTATACACTTCCCCAGTTGTTTGTTCTCATTGTGCTTTCCAATATAAATGTGTCAATTATAATTATAAAGGAATAGAATAAGACACAGTTGATGTCCTGTTAAAATGTGCACAATAATATACGCAATTTATACATTCAATGAATGCAGCACTTCTGTACCTCAGTTTCTCCATCTGTAATACTGTCATAATGATACTGATGTCCTTGGTAAAACACTTTGGATATGTCTACACAAGCATCATCTCAGGACAGTGAGTATCAGAGTTCAGGTCTGGGCTCAGCCCATGCTATGACACTAAAAATAGCTGTGTAGACGTTCAGGGTTGGGTTCACGTTCTGAAGCAAATGGAGAGGAATAGGCTTCAGAGCCCAGCCCACGTGTGTTTTGAGCTCCATAGCATGAGTCCAAGTCTGTGAACCTGGACTCTGAGACTCACTGCGGTGTACATGTACCCTTTAAGATCTGGTATCAGAGGGGTAGCCGTGTTAGTCTGGATCTGTAAAAGCAGCAAAGAGTCCTGTGGCACCTTATAGACTAACAGACGTTTTGGAGCATGAGCTTTCGATGAAGTGGGTATTCACCCACGAAAGCTCATGCTCCAAAACGTCTGTTAGTCTATAAGGTGCCACTGATGAAAAGCCCTATATAAGAGCTGGGCATTATTTTTATTAATTTGTAAGGCAAACTCAAAGTTTAAATGAGGCAATATTTATTTTAATTGAATTTTCCAGGGAAATGTAATGCTCTCTATCATGACAGAGCATTAGTTACTGTACTGTTCCCAAGAACCTTCTTGGCCTACTTGTTTTCATTTGCCACTTTAAAATCAAATTATTTTATCTTAAGTTTGGGTTCTTTGTTTTTTTCTTTGATCTTCACTTTCTTAACTTGATTATATCTCCACGCATAATGTGTAGCATCTCTAGGACAGGATAGGTACTTCCATTTAATCTCCTCTTCCTTTCCACAACCCACATTACCCACATTCCTCCCTAATACACACAAGTAGAGACAGGTTTTGCCATTCATGCACATGAGGTGTAAATCCTATCATATTTTTCACCATCCCTGCTATAGTATCCACCAGACTTTTCTTCATGAGCTCAGCAACCACTTGTCCTATGGCACTTAGCATTCCAGGAAATTTCCAAATCACAGGGCTCCTGCACTGTCTCTAGTGTGGGTGTGGTTTGGTCAAGGCAGCTCATCTCCTTCTTCATGGAACAGAGGAGATGGTATAAAATCCAGCTCCACCATATCTGCCACTATTGCCCAGCTGCAGAGGTGCAGTTAAGGGTTTTGGTGGTCCTGTACCCTCTTCTGGATGGATCAGATTTCTGTCCCATTATTAGGGGGTATGGAGTGCTCTTATGGACTATGGGATTACATTGCATGGACTCAGAAAAAGTACAATCCATGACATTAAGGTAGATTTGGTGGTGAATAGAGTGAACAGTGCGTTGCTTTTTGCAGCACTTCTACTGGGACACTTGACTCATTCAAGGTCTGTGTTGCATGCATTTTTCCTACCTAGTAGCTAGCGCAGACATCAGCACTTTGAGGCCTAAAAGGGCAACTTACACTTCAATCAATGTATTGCTGGATCTTCTTGCCTGAAGGCGATTGTGCAACAAGACACAAAGTGCACTCCTGATCTGTCATCCTAGTGCCCTATCTGGCAGCCCCTTCATTTCCCTGAACATGTAGCATGGATGTTTGCAGTGTGTAAGATGTTGAAATGGATGTTTAATGTGTGCCATCATTAGCACTTGCCCTTTGATCACTCACACTAAACACTTGCATTACCTGTGAATGATGGGAGCATAAACATGACACTATCATAATTACCAGCTATAAATATAGCTTCATGCAGTATGTTAACTGGCCGAGGAAAAGGGATATTGGCTAAAATACTCAGCCTTGATGAAGTCTGCTCACCTATGTGAATCTGCTCACAGCTGTAGATTTGTTTTCAGCTGCAAGATGGCTGCCTATTGGCTCACTTGCACAATACCTTCTGTCTGCCTTGGTCCTGGGAGAGTCCTTGGAGTTGAACATCACTGATTGAAAGCATTCATAATTCCTTAGAGACTTATATTGTTTAGGCTATGTAGGCAATTAGGTTGTTTACCTTTGGGCACATTGCTCTGACTGTGACGTACCCCTGGGGTATAACCTGGAACTGTGGGACCACTGAGTCCCCTTAAACTCTTCAGCCTCATCTGTCTCTCACAATACTATGCCAG
Source organism: Mauremys reevesii (assembly GCF_016161935.1). NCBI lineage: Eukaryota > Metazoa > Chordata > Testudines > Geoemydidae > Mauremys > Mauremys reevesii. The sequence goes on from NC_052623.1 coordinate 284,746,147, forward strand.
TGACAAGCAGCAACCCCCTCCAGATGCCCTGATCACCCAACCATCAACATGTGGAAGCACACATCCAGCTGAGCTGCATGGATTTTCTTTAAGGCACTCATGAATTATACACAGGGAGACTCCAGCCAATTTCCCCAGCCTCCAAGTCTTGCACCCCAGTGGTGTCCCTCTCTTGAACAGTGCAAGATCATTAATTAATTTGCCACTTCATCTAAGGAAAGTGGACATGCACCAGCCTTTGTCATCTGAGCAGATTCCCCAAACACTTTAGACAAACTCACTGGCAAGGATAAAACATTAAAATAAGTTTTTATTAACTACAGGAAGATCGATTTTAAGTGATTATAAGTGTTAGGCACAGAGGTCAAAGTTAGTTACATAACAAATAAAAACAGAATCACAGTCTAAATTCTAACTTTAATAGACTATGCAAGATTTGAATCAACCAGCTTTTCTCACCCCATTGACTATTACAGGCAGTTTACAGATCTTAATACACAGCCTGAATTCTCTTGTCAGCCTGGGACCAATCTCCCCACGTCAAAGTCTTTGCCTTACAGACAATCTTCCAGGTGTTGAGATGGGGGAGGAGAGAGGCCAAATGATGATGTCATCAACTTTCATTTATACTTTCTCTCCAGGTGCTAGAAAGATCCCTGCTGTGATGAAGGGGGTTAGGTAGCCCCCATTGTGTTCATGTCATCTCTGAGGAATCTCTGGGAAAGTGGATTCTTCTTGATGGCCATCAAGACATGTCTGGCTCATCCTGATGTAAATCAGTTTTGTCAGTGTTCATTGCTCCTTTCTCATCACTGAAAGGCTAGCTGTGGGCATTTCCACTTATCACATATTTTAGTAACAAACATAGAGCAATACTTCATAACTTCACATACAACTATAGTACATACAATCCAAAGGATAGTGATGTTCAACAGGCCAAGACTTTTTAAATGATACCTCATAATAAATATTTTATACAAAATATATCATAATCATATCACAGTGGTGAATATGGGAGCTAGGGAGCTGTTTTGAGGTTGAGTTCCACACTGACCAAAATATCAGCGTAAACAGATGAGTGGCAGGATATCAGCTAAGTTATCCAGTATATGTGGTGTAATAAATAAGTACTTCCCTTGGTTACAAAGTCCATGTACCATGCCTTTCCCGCAATTGTATTGTTAGCTTTATAGGCCTCTTTTATGGTTCCTGTATGCTTAATGATGGAACTCACCACTCCAAAGTGAAGGCCTTAATAAAAGGAATTGGCTTCTCCTTGTTCATTGAGCACGCATCAGGGTTTTCTCATACTTCTTGGAGTTTGTTTCATTTGGATTTGCACTTGTCACTGATCTTGGGCAATGTCACTGTGCAGATAGTGTCTGGAAACACTTCTCGTGGGATGTTAGTTAAAGGGTTGTGCTACACATGCAGGGGCTAGGGGCCACTTTGGAATGACCAAAAGTACCAATATCGACTTTTGAAAGTGCTGTCTACTGCAACCTGAAAAAATAGGAACCCTTGCAGTATATTGACATCTTTCTAAACCTACTGTGTGGAGAATGGGTATAGGTATATTGTGGTTTAATACCAGAGATGTTGACTTGACCCTGGAAGGATTATTTTCATTATGGTGGGTTTTGTGCACAAATAACCCATATTCAACCTCCTGATGAAGTGCACTTTGCTTTGTGTCATTATACAGAATATAGTATCAGAGGGGTAGCCGTGTTAGTCTGGATCTGTAAAAGCAACAAAGAATCCTGTGGCACCTTATAGACTAACAGACGTTTTGCAGCATGAGCTTTCGTGGGTGAATACCCACTTCTTCGGATGCAAGTAGTGGAAATTTCCAGGGGCAGGTTTATATATGCATGCAAGAAGCAAGCTAGAGATAACGAGGTTTGTTCAATCAGGGAGGATGAGGCCCTGTTCTAGCAGTTGAGGTGTGAAAACCAAGGGAGGAGAAACTGGTTCTGTAATTGGCAAGCCATTCACAGTCTTTGTTTAATCCTGAGCTGATGGTGTCAAATTTGCAGATGAACTGGTGACTGCACACCGCACCATAGTAACTCTAGCTCAGGAACCAACCCATGCAACAAACCTCGATGCCAACTCTGCCCACATATTTACACCAGCAACACCATCACAGGACCTAACCAGATCAGCCACACCATCACCGCTTCATTCACCTGCACGTCCACCAATGTAATATATGCCATCATATGCCAGCAATGCCCCTCTGCTATGTACATCGGCCAAACTGGACAGTCTCTAAGGAAAAGGATAAATGGACACAAATCAGATATTAGGAATGGCAATATACAAAAACCTGTAGGAGAACACTTCAACCTCCCTGGCCACACAATAGCAGATCTTAAGGTGGCCATCCTGCAGCAAAAAAACTTCAGGACCAGACTTCAAAGAGAAACTGCTGAGCTCCAGTTCATCTGCAAATTTGACACCATCAGCTCAGGATTAAACAAAGACTGTGAATGGCTTGCCAATTACAGAACCAGTTTCTCCTCCCTTGGTTTTCACACCTCAACTGCTAGAACAGGGCCTCATCCTCCCTGATTGAACAAACCTCGTTATCTCTAGCTTGCTTCTTGCATGCATATATAAACCTGCCCCTGGAAATTTCCACTACTTGCATCCGAAGAAGTGGGTATTCACCCACGAAAGCTCATGCTGCAAAACGTCTGTTAGTCTATAAGGTGCCACAGGATTCTTTGTTGCTTATACAGAATATAGAGACAAGATTGCATGCAGGTGCATTCTTCTGCTATATGTTGATTTGGAGCATAATCAAGGGACACTTTGCTTAAATTAGTTCCAGGCTATGTGTGTATTAAAGCCAGACATGAGCCCAATCTTTGAGAGTAAGGCTTTTGATTTTAAGGACTAGAGAGAATATCAGTTTGAGAACATTTCTGTCACATGTGCTCGAAACATGAGTAAATTTCAAAAAGTCAGTTTAAACAGGGATACCGTATTGTATCTCTGTGCTCTACTTTAAGAAGATTTTGAAGGGTCTACATGTAGTAGTGAAGACATTATCAGTGCATCAAAAAATCTTGGCAGAAATAAAATTCTCTGAAAGGGCTGTTTTCACTAGCCAAGGAAAATTGGAAAGATTTCTGATGTGGCACTGCTGTCTTTGTCTTCATTTCATGGCTACTGTGTTGCTGTACCTATCAGTCATTATTGCAGCAGAACACTTTGCCATCTTGTTATGCAACCTGCATCCATCCAGTGACTTGTAGGGGCTAGTCGCTTTGCTCTGCTTGAACCCTCAGAGCTGAGTGTCTATGGCCATATTTTTGTACAGTGTCTGTGTGCTTGTTTTGCTATCTGTCAGGATTGTTATACCATGCCTATCACACTATCTGAGCACTTCAGCCCTTGTAGTGAGCTTCACCTCGATAGAACCTATAATGGGATGCATGGATTTGGTTAGAGCTTTGTCTGAGACTATGTTCCATAACCAGCTGTAGCTTCTGTTTATTATTTAGAAGATTTTCAGCACTATGATAGCAACTCTGGGGCTGAATCTGTGAAGGAGGTTAATCTTTCATCTGCCTGACTATGCAGTTATAACTGACCCTTTCTAAGGCTCAGGCTGAGGCCTCTTGTTGCCTTGGCAACTATAAAGATACTTGGTATTTCTATCTAATGGGCCAACTGATCTGAATTTTTTATTTTTATTGCAATTTTTTTGCCCCACAACTAGCCTAAGTGCCCCATTTATATGGCAACTGTATACTGCCTCACTAGCTTTTGCTTTATTCATCCCAATTTGTTTGCCTGCTTCTGGGGCTGTGTGGGGCTGTACACAACTTTACCCCTCAACTTTACCCCTACCATAGAGATTGCCAGGCTGGTTATATGATTCTGTCTCCTGCTTTTTCCTGCTGACTATTTGCATTAAACATCAGCTAAAATTTACTTTTTTTCCAAATGAGCAATTGCTGTAATTACCTCAGGGATTGCATGTATTTGTGAATAGAAAGTGGCCTTCATGATCAAGAAATGGAAGCAAGGTGTCCAAATTAGGAACCTCTTCTGTAAATAAATAAGCCCTTGGCATGCAATACCCTTCTTACTACCACTATGTTGGATTCTATCATTGGTACAAAAATTGCTTCAATTCTTGGTCAGTAAAAACACCCCATCAATACAGTATAAACATTCTGCTGCTGCTAATTCTGCTGCACAGAAATCTTCTGACTTGGTTGCTGGTAGCATCATAAATTCTTCACAGATGGGGGTGGGTGAAGGGACATGTATTCATCTTCACAATCCATTATGAGCACAATTAATATCTATCCCCATTACTTACATTTGCCCTAATAATGTTACTACCAGTTGAGCTGGAGCACTGGGTTACACATCAATAGGGGCTTGTGTATGGAACAATGTGTAGTCTTGCTGCATTAACCCCTGCATATTTTACAGAGGTCCTCAGGAAACACAAAGACTCTCCAGGGCATTGGCCAAAACACGTTTTTATTAGGGAAAGTAGAAATAGAAGACAGGAGTATTTAAATTATGAAGAAAAGCTGCTTGTTGTATAAAACACTGGAGAAATTGTCCAAAATCAGATTCTCTGTGAAAGTGTGATCCCTCTTACTCTGCCAAAATCAGAGAGAAGCAAGGTGCTTCTTTGTACAACTGCTAATGGGCAAGCTAATGCTTCTGGGTTTTGTGGGGTGAGAAGGAGCTTTCATGTAAGAACTCATTTCTATTCAAAATTTCCAAGCAATTTAAAGGTAATATCTGCAATTTACCATTTGAGTCTTTCCTTCTCTGCCTTCTCCTGCCCCCCATGGTCAATAAGAGACATTTCTCTCTTGTATCCCTGGAAAGATACCAAAATGCCAAATAGTAATTTGAACATGAGAAGGACATAGCACCTATACTCTATCAAATGGTGCTCAAATCTCTAATAAACAGATTACAAGTAAAGCAAATTTTAGACCAGAGCCCTTTCAAAGTGCACTCAAGCAAGGAGGGGATTGGGAAACATGTTCCTTATTTTGAAATTCTATTGTTAATTGTTCATTTTAGTAGAACAAATCTCTTCTGATTCATTGACCTGAAAACTAGCATAAATCATGAACAGCCAGAACGTATCTTTATTTGTTAAAGAAACCAAGGAGTCCATTTCAACTTACAAGAATCAATATAAAGCTATTGAATGATAACAAAGGCAAACAGTGTAACTCTTATCATACTGAAAGGATTATTATTAAACATACAACCGGCTGTAAGGATCAGCTTTAGTACAATTACCAGACATGCTTAGCATTTCTACTTACTTAAAAATATTCCTTATGGCTCACTAATATCTGAGAGACTCTTGTATATTTTTTGGCTTGAATATATACACACACCCATTACCCCAGGGTTGTGAAATGACTATTTGGTGTATACCTTAATGATTTCCATAGTGTAAGTATTAAAATATCAATTTTGTTTCTATGGTTACAGATTTGCCACATAGTATAGAGCTGATGCAGCCAACAATTTTCAGGTTAATCTACTAACACTTCACAACAAATTAAATTGTGTTTTACTAAACCATTATATTGCTATAATGTAACAATGTACAATAGCCTGGAACACATTTTCATCTAAAATGCTAACCACACACTGGATCAGTAATCCCCGAGCAAAAGAGACATTGAAATAACTTGTTTCAAGCAAAATAAAATGTTGATGATCGATCTGGTATTCCAGAAAGATATTCTCAAACTAGCAGCATGGCTTGTAATTGTTTTTTTTTTAAATCCTCTGAAAATATCAATTCAAAATAATAATAAATATTTATCTTCTACTTGCTGCTAGTACATTTTTTTTCAACTGCGCCCCAGTTGTATTTCATCAAAGTCAATAACAAAAGTCCAGTTGATTCCAGTGGGTGCAGGATATGGACCTTACATCATTGGCCATGTGCTGTCTTATAAAAACACTTTTTTTTATCCAATGTAATATCAGAGGGCTTTTTTTAAAATGTGTTTTAAATAGATCCAAAGGGAAAACTGTAAGTAAGGAAAAGCGTTTATACATTTCAACTAGTGATCAGTTTGAAGGTGGCAATTCTGCTCTGATACATTATAAAATAGAAGTGCATTCTGAATAACAAGATGTACTTTTCAGGCAAATTACATAGTGCCTTTTAAAATTATCTGAGGTTTTTGTCCATTAAATTTTTTGCATTGTAATTTCAGCCATCTTATTTCATCAGAAGCATACAACTGCTGTGATGTGAAGAGCTATTTCCACCTCAGATAACCTCAGCACAGTTCAGGTCTGATACACTTGACTAAAATGAAGCAGTACAGGTTAACTGTAGGGTGGGCCAGAAACAAGAATTCCAAGTTCATGAAAACTTTTGAAGCTTTAGTATTTGGTTTCATTCCTCATCAGCATTAAACAGAGACATTTTTAAATCATTCATAAAAAATGTGAGAGAAGCCTGGCCCAGAAGAGCTAAGAGTCCAGCAGTTAGGGCACTTGCTTGGGAGATCCCACTTGATATCTGATAGGACTTGAACCTATGTCACCTATATTTTAGGTGAACATCCTAACCCCTGGGCTGTTGGCTATTTTTAAGGGGAACTGTGCATGTTCTCCTCCTGGTTTTGACCAGAAATTCCACCATTGACCTGAGCAATGTTCCTGTTGAAACTGATAAGTTTCCAGAAAAAAGTTTTGGTTGTGAAATGAAATCCTAATTTTCCAATAAAATCAAAAAGAGAAACAAAAAATCCCCACCAGCTGTATTAATTGCTACTCAGCTGTAGTGTCTGAGCACCATTTGGCAGACAAAATGACCCCCATAAAACTCACAATCTGGAATTAAGTTCTACTTGCACATTTTAAATTTTGATATTTTTTTAGAGTTAAAAAATTGCCCAGTAATATAGTTATTACCATGATAACATTAATTACACACTAACAACAAATGTGAAGGATTTAGTGGCAGTGATTACAGCAGGCAAGTTATCCCTTTTAAAATAAATAAATAAATAAACAGGCTTGGAACCATATGAAGTCAGCCAGCCTATTTATATGCCTCTATGTTTTCACTTACTTGCAGAGCCTGCTGTCAATTATTGCTTTCATGAATCATTTTGCACTCTTGCTGCCTTCCATGAAAACAAAAGGTTGACAAGCATCACCATTTTGTATCTGAATATTGGTGTTTCTTAGTCAAGTCACAAATTTGCATGATGTTGAAATTTCATCATCTTGGTACAGAATAATCTTTATTGAATTGTGGTGGTGATAATATTTTGCCCTTGATCAAATTTGCAAATTCCTATTCTTTTAAAGGTACTATAATAATTTCACAGAGCTCAGTTTTAATTAAGGGCCATTTTATCTTGGATTGTTCAATTGATTTCTATAGGAGTTTTTCATGGTGACACTAAATACATTTTAAATGGCAAAGGAGCAATGTTCTTTCAGTTGTAACTTTGTAGCATGGTGTTTATATTCATGATAAGGAGTCTTGGGCCTGTATTAAAAGCACAATGAGAGAAAGACCTAGATCTATCCAAGACCATAAGAACAAGGTTCAAAAACATTCTGGAAAGCAAGCTCCTCTGATAGTTGCTTATCAGATACCGTCAGCCCCTAGACAGTTCACTATATGAAGTCTTTGGAGAAAATTGACTATTTTACATGATACCATGATCTATTGTGTCCTCTGAAGTTTCCCCTCATCTTATATATGCAGAATCCAGAATTAGTTCCATGGACTTCTCCAAACATACAAGTGACAGTGTGTGGCAGCAGCTAGCCCAGATGATATTGTTCAGACAATGGATTAAGTGCAAGGAAAGGATGGAGAAAAGTGTGGTTGGGGCACATAGATCTGAGATTACTTATGTAAACTAATTCATACCATCAAAAAACTTCAATTTCAGCCTGCGATGTTTCCTAAGGTTCCATATCTTCATAGATTTTTAAGGCCAGAAGGGACCATTATGATCCTCTGGTTTGGTCTAGTTAGTCTTATTTTGAATTGGTGTGTATGAGGTCTGAACTAGTACTCCAAACTATGAATGGCTTCCTCAGAAACCTGCTATAAGTGAGCCAGTTTAGTGAGTCAACACGCTTTCCATCTGCACCTTCAGTCCTGAACTCGAGACCACATACATGTAGAGAAAGATTCAGCTTCTTTTAAGTTCAGTGGAAAAATTCCAGTTGAGTTCAGTGGAGCTGGATTACACCCCAAGTCTGCTCTGCGCTGGGAATTCTATGACCATTCTTTTCTTTAAAAAAAAAAAGTACCAAAATATTCTACAATGATGGCCTAAAACACTACAGCTTGTCATAATATATACTGCAGAAATTTTGTTTAGTAACATCAAAAAGAAGGTTCCATTTTTGAAGTAGGTGATTCAAATTTAGAATTGTTCAAGTGAGGTATGCTCAGGGTAACCAATTAATTTTTTCATTTACAGACTGCCTTGAAATACTATCCTGCTATAACTAGAGCTAGTGCAACTGATAGTAGTTCATGCAAATCCTTTTTCAGTTTCAGTCCCTGACCTGGGCTTTGAGTTTGAGGGTTAACTTGCATCCGAAGAAGTGGGTATTCACCCACGAAAGCTCATGCTGCAAAACGTCTGTTAGTCTATAAGGTGCCACAGGATTCTTTGCTGCTTCTACAGAACCAGACTAACACGGCTACCCCTCTGATACTTGACAGGGTTAAAATGAACTCAGGAATTTAGAGTGAAAGTTAACAGCCAGCTGGGTCTCGCCAGTCTTGTGTCTTGACCATATGAAAGTTTCATTTGGTTTTTGAAGCATAAACATAAATAACTAAGGAGTGCTCAAAACTGGGCCAAGACTTGCTGCAGGAATTTTGAACCTTTTTACAAATCTGTCCCAAGCTTTGGTTTGATTTATAATGAAACATAAAAGTTTTGAGGATTTGTTGTGTGTTTGAAAGTTCGATGCAGTACTGCTTCTAAGTCCCATCTCTCCTCACTGCTCACAGAAGGCATGGCTGTGTTCACGTCTGATGGTGCAGAAAAATGCAAATTGTGCCAATCTGGTTTGTTGTTCCCATGGTCATTCACCTGAGGAAGGTGGAACTTTAATCTTCACCACAAGTGAAGGGTTGTATTGAATCAGTGCAGTCTCTATTCACCTTATTTCCCTACCTGGACAGCTCTACCCACTTCTGGAGATATGCTGGTTTTCTGGGCCCCTGGCAGAGAAGAGGTGGCAGATGCCTTCTGCTACCCCATTCCACCCTCTCGTCTTCTGTGGGCCTTTTCCAAAGTCTGCAGTGTATGCTGAACTGATAACTCCTTCTGTCTTACATTATGTTACAAAAGACATCACAACAACCACTATGCATATTCCTGATCATCTATCATTGGGTATAATGGATTAACAGTGGAACACTCCAGCATTATGAATGAATCTTCATTAATTACAACAAACACCAAGCTTGATGCACTCCAGGATATCTCCACTCTAATCAGGTTGACCTTTCAAAATTGCTTTTATTTATTTATTTCCAAAGCTGTTGTATATTTAATGTCTAAGTACCCAAAGTAAATATTCTCAGCCACAGTCACACCAATATTCTCCGAATTACAATAACACCCACTGACAAACAACAAACTTGTGCTAGATTTTGTGATGGTATTTTGTTTCACTGTGAACAGAAAGCTGTTAATAAGATGTCCTGAAGCTTGGAATACTGCCAGCCAAGATGGGAAAGCATCATTAGGAAATGTTTGCAGGGTATGCACAGTAGAGGAGTGAAGCTTCTGGCAAGAAAATAAAGAAAACACTGATGTAGTAGAGATAACTTAACTTAATTAAAAGTTTAAAAACAAAAATCAATAAATCTTGAATTCATTTTAATGAGTTTTATGGTCTGGAATGTTACCTGTTAGTTGGCATTGAAATTCATCCCCACAATTATCTTTGAAGTAAATTTTAGCCCTTTTTTTTATAGAGTGGAAAACGGAAACTAAAAAACCTACATTTCTCTAGACATATCCTTTGAGGCCCGTAGAATAGTTATAAGCCACCTAGATAAACACACAAGTGCCCCACCCATTTTACTCGTGCTTTCAACAGTTCTAGAATGGTTCAATCTGAACTGATTTACTTCCAGTGTAGACAAAGAAAAGTAGAAATGGTTCAACTAGTGTTTACCTGCACTGCTCCACAGTGCACCCTGTGGCCTTTTAAAGTATCCCAGAATCCACTGTTCCTGGAAGCTGTGCCAGTAACTGTGTATTGGATATCCAGAGAGTTTTGCAACTGAAACAGGTTAGAACACTGCTATCATGGATGTGAGGCAAATATGCAAGTATTCCTTAATGGATTCCATATGGCTAGTATGACTGCACTGAACTGTCTATGCTTCAATCATTTCTATCCTGCCATTTCAAGTATAAGTTCCATGTTCTAGTGTAGACACAGATAGGGAGGTCAAGTGGCATATCTCAAGGCAGCCCAATGATTCATTCAAAGAGCCAAGATTCTAATTTGGGAGATCCTGTTCCCATGTCCATTCATCTCTAGACTACACTCTTCCTGTTCAAATGCAAATGCAAATGCAAATTCAAATGCAAAAATCAGGCTACTGCTGTGTAGTGAATGAACAACTTTAACTTTTATCTTTTATTCAAAGTCATCTCTTATTCTGGGTGTTAGTGCTTAAGAATTAGGCAATTATTTCTCTTTCTTTTTGATTGCTGTCCCCTGCCTCCTCCCCCCCCCCAAGTTTTTAAAATGAAAGATCACTTTCATTGTATGACATCAGTGACAGATTCCAGTGACTGTTCAGAATGAAGATGTTCAAAATCACGGTATCATCTATAGTTGGTTTGGTGAATCCAGAGTATAAAGTATTTTGAAGTAATTTAAAGTTCAGCTGTGAGGGGCCTATTATCCTCTTTTTTTTTTCAGTCCTGTGTTCACATTTACAAAAATTGCATTCCTTATAGCAGTAATCAAAGATGCAGCAGGCACATTATGAATTACAGATGTTGTACTGTGTCCTCTTACACATACTTGTTTTCTTAGCATTTTGTTTCTTTTGTATCAGTTATAGCAATGATGTCTCTCCCTCCATGGACACCTGTAGAATTTCTCATCATTCGTGTGGAGCCTGATCCACAGCTAATTAAAGGGGAAACTTTTCAATTAGTTCAGTGGGGTTTGGATCAGGCTCCTCATCTGCCAGAAATCTTTAAAATGTATGACCTATAGTAGCATGAATTAGGTCTTGATTTTGAAATCTAATGTGTTTTAAAGAGAAGGTCTCTCTCTCTCTTCCCTATAAGTGCAGTTGAGGTCAAAAGAAGGGGCGTATCTTTTTTTGGACATTGCATTGTCAGATTTCATGATGATGGTCTAAAAACAATGGGCCAGGTTCTGCGATGATTAACTGGGTAGTTCTGTTTACCAATTCAGTGCATTTGCTCAGCAGTTTCTCCTCGTGGGACTCCTTAAAGCAATTTAAAATTGCCCCCAGAAGAAAATCCTAACAGAGAGTGATGGCTACAATACCATCACTCTCTTTTATTGTGAATCTGCATCAGGGCACAAAGGCCGTATCTAACACCTGGGGAGATCTGATGTGCTAGATTACATGCATCAGGCCCTTACTCTGCAACATTTACAGCAATCAATACAGATTTTGTTTTGTTATAGTTGCAATAAGTATCAAGGTATGAGTTTGATCCTTCAGTCATTCACTTTCTAGTGAGTAGTGATGACTACTTTGCTAAGGCACCTTGACTTACAGACAAAGGACTTCAGTAGAATTACTCAGGCCTAGTCTATGATGGTAACATATAGGGTACATGTAACTACATGCTGCACTAAAAGCAGGCCGCTTCCACATTGTGGTGTATAACTACGTGTGTTAGTGTAAGACTCTGGTAGGGGACAAAGCAGCAAGAAAAGGTTACGGCAGTGGGGAGCTGCCAGAGCCTTTCCATACAGCTGGAACCTTTTTCTTGAGGCGGGGTAAGGCTCTGCTAGCTCCCTGCAGCAGGAAAGGCTCCAGCAGTAGGCAGATTCCAAAGCCTTTGGCTAGGAAACACTCTGGCAATAGGGAAGCAATGGAACATTACACTATAATAATAATAATAATAATAATTAATAATTAATAAAAAGCCATGCAGAAAGGAGAGACACCGATGGAGCATGCAGAGAGCAGTATAGGGTACATACCCTAAGGTTCAGGCACATCTTTACTTTTCTTGCCAAAGCAGTGCCTCATCCTCTACACTGCTATGTATATCCATACTATGGGGGCATGCAGTGTATGTACTCTACATGCCATCATAAATGTAGACATAGCCTCAGATTGGTTAAACAAAAACCTAATTTCTAATTTTTTTACGCTCATTTTCTCAATTTTACACTGTGACATGGTTGTCTTTTTAGGAGGCTTTTTATACCTTATCTGCAGGGGCGGCTCTAGGCACCCAGCGGCGCCCGCGCGGCAGGCGCGCATCCTGGGGCGTCATTTGGCTCGCTTGAGCTCCCGCCCGCTCGCCCGCGGTAGGTTGCCCGGCCGGGGGGACGGCGGACCTGCCCGATGCTGCGGCGGGCGCGTCCCCTTTCCCCGCGCTCGGTTGGCTCCCGCGCGCGCGGCAGGCGGCGGGTCCGGCGCCCGCGCGCCCCGGTGACGCCGCGGGCGCGCCTCCCGGCAGCTCAGCTGCCCCCCCCCCCCCAGATGCCGCCCCGAGATGCTGGGACGCGGGAGGGGACTGACTGGGGGCGGGGCAGCGAAGCGGGCTGCTAGCTCCGCTGCTGCTTTGCCAGCCCTGCTTATCTGATCTCTTTATTTTCTTTCCTTCATTTCTCACTAGAAACTGTGGCTAGAACTGATTGTGTGTGGTTTTAAGTTTCAATTATCCTGGCAGTTGATAGACCATTTTTATGTATGACATGCAGGCCACATGCGGCCCATCAGGGTAATCTGCTGGTGGGCTGCGAGACATTTTGTTTCGGTTGACAGCCACCCGCAGCTCCCAGTGGCCACGGTTTGCTGTTCCCAGCCTATGGGAGCTGCGGAAAGCGGCGCGGGGTCTCTATATAATTTGCTACAGTGTATAAATACAGAAAACAGAATAAAACATAATTGCTGCCTCCAGAGAATTTGTAATATCCAGCAAAAACATAGGGATGTATAGATTATGGTATGGTGAGTAGAGTTGTGCAAATAACTGCTTTTTTTGGTTGAGTGGCTGAATCAAAAAATAAAATGTTTGGGGTTGAACAAAACATTTTATTTAACCCAAAACAGCACATTTCATTTCGCTTTTGAAATGTTTACGTTTGGAAACTTATTTTAATTACATTGAAGTGAAATTTGAGACAAAACATCATTTCCAGTCCAAGTCAAAATGTTTAATTTTGAAGATTTCTAAATGGAATGTTGTGACATTTTTGGATTTTTCCCCCCTTTGTTTGACCAAAACAATTTGATAAATTTGACATGAATTTACAAAATGTCTGACACAAATTGGCTTTTTTTTGGTGAAAAGAGATTGTTATTCACTCTACATATTTTCACTTACCATTAGAGCTGGACAAAACATTTCAGACAATGTCAGAAGAATAAACTGGATGTTAGTGTTATGGGAAAAGTAATGTCACTTTGGTGTAGGTATTAGAGCACTGAAATGGTGTCAAAAGGGAGCTGTCACACAGACAGCCACACGTCTGCATCATGACTAGAGACAGAAAATATAATTCATATTTTAGGACCTTTTCTTCAAAAGGTTGGATTAGAAATGGGGTTCTTACAAGGTAATGGATTGCTCTATCAACGAAGCTGTCTGGTTTAAATGGGTATTTGAACTTGTGTGGATTAAGCAAAGTTGCTATTTGACCTAAGGCAAGATAAGTGGGTTTTAGAAGATTTAACCACAATCATATATATCTTACTTATGTAAATTAAGTCCTATTTCATCTTCTCTGGGAATTATTAACCAGATAAAAATGATGTTTTATAATTGGCAATTTAAAAGTCAATATATGTAGGCATGAGGCACTGCTCTTGTCTGAAGATGGAATTTCAAGCCAAGTAATGACACATTCGGTAACCAGATGTGCTGTCAGAGTGGTGCAAAGGGGACAGAGCTGGAGCCAGTATATGGCCCTTAGTCTATTATAGTGATGAATCTTAAATTTCCCTTTTGTCTCTTCATTCTAATCTAGTCCTACAAATTAAAGTTTTTGTTGTTGCTGTTGTTTAAATTACCCTAGACAATACAATTTAACTGAAACATACTTTCAAGTGTTTTGTTAAGGTTATTGTAGAATTGTAAATTCAAAATTCACTGACAATGTTCACTTCTGCTATTGGAACACTGTCTTGTTCACCATAACACTTGCACCTACATTAAGTACTCAGTTGCAGTTCCTTTTCAGTGCTCTTCATAATGAACCTGTACTTTATACAGTGCACCTTTCGGGCACTTAAACAGTCAAGAAACTTGGAGATTTATAACTGTATTACCAAATTTTATTTAAGAATAAATGCATGAAAGAATTACATAAGAACATAAGAATGGCCCTATTCGGTCAGACCAAAGGTTGCTATATATATACTAGCCCAGTATCTTGTCTTCCGACAGTGGCCATTGCCAGGTTCCCCAGAGGGAATGAACAGAACAGGTAATTATCAAATGATACATTCCCCGTTGCTCATTCCCAGCTTCTGGCAAAAAAAGGCTAAGGACACTATCCTGCCCATCCTAGCTAATAGTCATGGATGGACTTATCCTCCTTGAATTTATCTAGTTCTTTTTTGAACCCTGTTATGGTCTTGGCCTTCAGAACATCCTCTGGCAAGGAGTTCCACCGGTTGACCTTGTGTTGTGTGAAAAAAACTTTTTTTATTTTTTTTTTTTAAACCTGCTATTTTTTTTTTTGGTGACCCCCTTCTTCTGTTGTTAAGTTAAATTGTGCTGCTGCTTCTCATATCTTCTCTCTCTCTACAGTGATTTTATAGACCCTAATCATATTTCCCCGTAGCCTTCCCTTTTCCAAGCTGAAATGTCCCAGTCTTATTAATCTCTCCTCACACGGAAGTCATTCCATATCCCTAATAATTGTGGTTGTTTTTTTTTTTTTTTTTCCATCTAATATATATTTTTTTGAGATGGGGCAACCACACACATCACACACAGTATATTCAAGATGTGGGACCCATGGATTTATACAGAGGCAATTTTTTATTTTCTTATCTATTATTATCTATTTTCTTCTTTTCATTCTGTTTTTGTTTTTTTTTTTTTTGACTGCGATGTTTTTGGATGTTTTTTTTCGAACTATCCACAATCTCTTTCTTTCTCTTCTCTAACTAAAAAAGAAAACCCCAATTTTAATTTTTTTATATTATTATAGCTTTTAATGTGCATGTCTTGCATGTTTTTGCATTTTATTTTTATCTTTCATTTTGTTGCCATTTTCCAGTTTTGCCAGTTTTCCTTTTTTCCTTTTTTCTTCTGCTCTCTCTGCTGTGTCTTAACTTCTCTTAATTTATTAGTAATTTTTTTATCATTTTCCTTTTTCCCTTTTTTTTTTTTTTTCCATTCCAGATGACTTATGAATATGTACTAACTCCTGGGGCACACCACTATTTACCTTTCTCCATCTGAAAAACTGACCATTTATACCCTACTTTTTTTTCTATCTTAACCCAGTTACCAATCCAGAAGTACCTTCCCCCTCTTACGGTGGGCTTAGTTTTCCATAAGAACCTTTGGTGAGGACCTTTTTTCAAAGGCTTGAAAAAATAACACACTGTATCCACTGGATACCTGGTCCCACATTGTGTGACCCCCCAAAACCTCAAAAGATTAGTGAGGAGCATGATTTCCCTTTACTAAAAACATGTAAAATGTCTCTCAATCAATTTCAATTATATATATGTCTGAGAATATTGTTATTATTATTTATTATAGTTTTTTTCCCAACAGGCTTACAGGCCTATAATTGCCGGGATCACCTCTGGAGCCATTAGCTATCCTCCAGTCATCTGGTACAGAAGCCAATTTAAATAGTAGTTACACAGACTGTCAGTCAGTAGTTCAATTTCACACATTTGAGTTTCCTTCATGGAGGGGGGGGAGATAGCTCAGTGGTTTTGCACACTGGCTAAAAAACCCAAGGATTGTGAGCTCAATCCAGGAGGAGGCTAGGGATCTGGGGGAAAATAAAAAGTTAGTCTAGGCAGGGGGGGGGCACAACTCACTCAATCCCCTTTTCCTTTCTAGGAGAGTGGTATATCTCCAATTATAATTATTATTACCCTTTAATACCTCTTGGGTGAACACCATCTGGTCTTGCTGATATATATAATATATATATATGTTCCCTCCTCCCTCTCTCCTCTAAACCTCTTAATCTTCTACAGTTCTATCACCTATCACCTACCGATTGCCATGAAACGATGCAAAGAATTCATTTAGTTCCTCCACAATGGCCTTATCGTCCTTGAGTGCTCCTTTAGCACCTTGATCATCCAGTGGCCCCACTGGTTGTTTAGCAGGCTTCCTGCTTCTGATGTACTTAAAAAAAAATTGCTATTATTTTTTAGTCTTTGGCTAATTGTTCCTCAAATTCTTTTTTGGCCTTCCTAATTGTATTTTTACACTTCTTTTGCTAGTGTTTATTCTCCTTCCTTCTTTCCTCACTAGGATTTTACTTCCACTTTTTAAAGGATGCCTTTTTGCCTCTCACTGCTTCTTTGACTTTGTTGTTTAGCCACGGTGGCTCTTTTTTGGTTCTCTTACTATTTTTTTTTAATTTGGGGTATATATTTAAGTTGAGCCTCTATCATGGTGTCTTTAAAAAGTTTTCAAGCAGATTGCAGAGATTTCACTTTTGGCACTGTACCCTTTAATTTCTGTTTAACTAACCTCCTCATTTTTGTGTAGTTCCCCTTTCTGAAATTAAATGCTATAGTGTTGGGCCACTGTGGTGTTTTTCCTGCCACCGGGATGTTAAATTTACTTATGTTATGATCACTATTACCAAGCAATCCAGCTATATTCACTTCTTGGACCATATCCTGTGCTCCACTTAGGACTAAATCAAGAATTGTCTCTCTTCTTGTGAGTTCCAGGACCAGCTTCTCCTAGAAGCAGTCATTTAAGGTGTCTAGAAACTTTATCTCATCCTGAGGTGACATGTACCCTGTCAATATGGGGATATTTGAAATCCCCCATTTTTATTATTGAGGTATTTATTTTAATAGCCTCTCTAATCTGCCTGAGCATTTCAAAGTCACTATCACCATCCTGGTCAGGTGGTCGGTAATATATCCCTGCCGCTATATTCTTATTATTAGAGCATGGAATTTCTATCTATAGAGATTCTATGGTACAGTTCGATTCATTTATGATTTTTACTTCATTTGATTCTACACTTTCTTTGGCCTGGTCTACACTAGGGGCGGGTGTCGAACTAAGGTACGCGACTTCAGCTACGCGGATAGAGTAGCTGAAGTCGAACTACCTTAGTTCGAACTGCCTACCTGTCTAGACGCCTCGGGATCGAAGTCCGCGGCTCCCCCGTCGACTCCGCCACCGCTGTTCGCGGTGGTGGAGTTCCGGAGTCGATGGGAGCGCGTTCGGAGTTCGAACTATCGCGTCTAGATTAGACGCGACAGTTCGAACTCCGAGAAGTCGAACTCTACGCGTCGACCCGGCGGGTAAGTATAGACCTACCCTTTGACATATAATGCCACTCCCCCATCACCATGACCTGTTCTGTCCTTCCGATATATTTTGTCGATTTAGGTCGATCATCATTTTAGTTACTTCAGGTTGAATTTGGCTTTCAATATTGTAAGCTGGTCTAGACCAGCTGCTTTTCTTCAGATAGGAAACAGCTTAATGTTTCAAGTCAAATTACAAAGGTTTCTTTCCTCAAGGCCTTTCTGTTTTAAACTATCTAAAAGGACAACGCAGACAAAACTAACAATGGTACCTCTGTGCCTGATGTTGCATTTTCCTGGGCAAAGAAACTGGTTCTAAAAATAATGTTCTTCATCTTTTCATCTCTCTCAGCACACTGTCCTACTGGCAAGCAGAACTAAAACAGAGAATATCACTGCGGAAACCAAAGAACATTGTGAGGGACTTTGTGAAATAATTCATTCTGAGACTTTTTTGCCTTTTCATAAATGACAGCCAGAGAGAACGAAATAATATAGATCTATCATTATATCAGATTCTTTAAACTTGTAATATATTGCTTTTATGTTACTATTGGGAGTACTACTTTAAATCAGTTATTTCATTAAATAGGTGTCCCTAATGAGGAATAATGGTATTTAAGAAGACAATTAGTACATTTCAAATGGTCATTAATTTGTAAATTAATATTTATTGAGGATTAACAACTATTTGAGTTAATTATTTGTTCCACACTATTACATCTCAACATGCATGCTTTGCTACTATCCTCTCTGAATTTTTAATATATAACATCCTGTCAATTCTAAATCCTATTAAAGATTTACAATAATTATAATTTTTTTTTTCAGACTCAGACATGGACTTTGATCCAGAACTGATATCAGCATAAGGATGCTGGGAAGTTCTGCTTACTAAGTGGAATCAGCTCTCAAAAGAATGTTTGTTTAATTGAAACTGGGTGAAACTAAAATGTCCTCCAGAGGCTAATGAGAGAATTGTCTCTTCCTGAGCCAGATTAACACTTTGGTTCACAGCACTGGGTACATAAGATGCCAGGAAATTTCAGGTTCCTTGAACTTGAGGTAGGAAGGGGGGATGCAGGATTATTACAGGCATTTTATTTTTAAAAAGGATGTTGGGGAGGGGCCTAGGCCTGCCGAGTCTGTGAAATCTTTATATTTATGTCCTGTGTAGGCCTAGGCACACTGCTAGTGCTTAAAAAGTAATCATTAGGGTGCCACCTATTAAAGGGGTAACAGTATTCTCATTTCCCTTGAAGATGTCCTATCTATATATTATCAAGTACCAATCCCAATTAGTTTGAGATATGAGGAGATCACCATCTAAGGTGATTTGGCCATTTTTTGTACTACAAACAATCTTGGATATTTTTTCACAAACAGAAGAAAATATCATTATTAAACTGAACTTCAAGTGCACATCTGTACTGTCCAGAGGACATTTCAGTTAGACAAGCAATGACAAAGAAAGGCCAGATAGTGTTACACTTACATGCACAGATTTGCTGTGGGTGCCTCAAGAGACCTCACTTACTCAAATCAAACTGCAGTAGTAATTTGCTGGCATTTCAACATGCCGAAGGGATATGTTGTTGTTAACTCATGATTTAAAACTGAAGGAGGAGAACTTCTGAGAGCCTGCAGTTTTGATGTAATAGGAGGCTATTAATCAGTCCAATGGTTAGAACATCAAAGGGTTTTGCTTCACTATGAAGATCCCTTGATTTTGTAATAATTGCCGATGAAAGGCCTTCTCTATGGAAGGCTGCACAAGTTATTTTAATAGTCACTCTTGTATAAATAGAAGCATTTGCCCTTTCAACTGACCTGTTTAATGTGCCAGTACAGTTGTACAGTCCTGGTATGTAGTGAGTAAACAGGTTGCAAAATCTGGACAAGTTTCTTATTACTTAGTCCACCAAATCTTTTGTGAAATCAGCGATCAGTTCTCAGTGAAAATTTTTGCTTTTTATTTTCCAACTAAGTGTTTTGTTTGTTCTGTACTGAGTTCTGAAACATAAGAACTGTGCCATGAAGATAGCAAGATACAACAGGGTTAAATCCCACTGCTTCAGCAATTACTTCAGCACTCCCTTTTGGTTCTGTAATTTACAACCTTAATCACCAGTAAACAATTCAGTAAAAAGGCAGTGCCCTCACTCTTTAGGCTTATTAACCTTGGCAATGTATCATCTTGTACACATGGCATATGTTTTGTTTCCTTCTCCACAAAGGAAGTTACACTCTAGCTTTTTTTTTCCATTTTGATTCTGGTGCTTGACAAGTGGAGTTGTCTGTGTGCTTGCACAATATGTAAGCAACATGGAATGTAGCCAGGAAGAGACATCAACATGCCTAGACCTGTACAGTTGTACATATCAACTTCGTAAGTTAAAAAATCCCTCAGATGTTGGGGGTTAGGGGCAGGACCACTTTAACACAGGGGGCCTAAAAGGGGAGGAGGGGGAGGTGGCTCTGCACACTGCTCCAGCACTGTCCCCACAGCTCCCATTGGCCGGTTTCTGGCCAATGGGAGTTGTGGGGGTGGCACTTGCGGGTGTGGGCAGCACATGGAGACACACTGTCCCCCTCCCTCCAGGGACATGCAGAGACGTGCAAGCAGCTGGCCGCTTCCGGGAGTGGCATGGGGCCACAGCATTCAGGCAGCCTGCCTGAGCACTGCTGCACTGCTGGCTGGGAGCCACCTGTGTTAAATGCCTCCCATCCGGAGCTTATACCTCGCACCCCCTCCTACACCCCAACCCCCTGCCCCAGGTCAGAATCCCCTCCTGCACCCAAACTCCCTCCACAACCGCACCCCCTTCTGCACCTCAATCCCCTGTCCCAGGTCAGAATCCCCACCTGCACTCAAACTCCCTCCCAGAAAGAAACTAATATAACAGCTGTTCTAAGGAAAGAAGTAGCCAATTTTGAATTAACTTAATTATATTCTACATGTTTTAAGACTGAAATGTAACCACAAAATGGCTTTATTTTAATTCAAAGGCAAGTTTAGTATAGCGTTAATAGCCTCGATGCCATAATTATGATCATTTTGTTTTAAATTTTGAAAAAATACCTGTATACAGGGGCCATACAAAATCTAATAACCTCGGGCCCACAGGAGAGTTAATCTGGCCCTAGTTAGGGGAGTGGGGAAGGAGGAGGAGAAACCCACCGTGCACATCTAAGGTTGCACTTCTCAAACAAAGCATAAATTAACTATAACCTGACATACTACCCGTCCATCTATAATGAACAGTTTCATTTTTATTAGTGATCGCGGAACTAGAATGCCTCAATCCTACCTGCTGGTGTTTGTACTGCTTTACTACTTTATGTACTGTCATAACCAATATACATATAAATAATCTTACAAATTTCTGATTAGAGAAATAATATGTTGAAGTAAATCAGTCCCCACTCCCCATTAAGGATTCTCCGTATCAGACACCTAATGCTCAACACATTGGAGCATGAGGCCTACCATTCCATGTAACAGACAATTCTTCAAGTATCAGAGGGGTAGCTGTGTTGGTCTGGATCTGTAAAAAGTGACATTTTCCACCACATGCGTCTGACAAAGTGGGTACTCACCCATGAAAGCTTATGCTCCAATACGTCTATAAGGTGCCACAGGACTCTGTCAATTCTTCAAGTGTCATTAGACATAGAGCTGGGACAGCTCCTTTTTGTATGCTGCTTAGATCATGCAATTTGATCACATACAATTAAAGAGAACATAAGTATGCTGATAAGTCATCCAACTTAACACTGGAGAAATAGATATGTGGAATCAGTCATAAACCCTATATTTTCTATGCTTTGCAGACAAAGGAAGTTGGTGGATTGGCATCTCTATGGGTTCAGAGTCAAGCTATTTCAGACTTGTTTAAGATGTGCAGCCTTGGTTGGTTGCTGCAGTTCTTGGTTGGTTGATTGGTTTTAAAATTTGAACTCTAACATTCTTGAAAGGTAACAAGAGCGCAAATCACAGATCTTGTGCTTGCAACCTTAACTTTACCTTACTGAAGTTGTTTGTTTTGGAATATGATTTTTCTCCCTGTACACTTCTTCTGGGAGTAAGAACATAGTGTCAGTTAATCAGAGCTCCTTCAGACTGTGACATCTCTCCTAGAAATATATCTCCCTACTACCAGTAGGCTCATGGGTAATCAAATCTTTCATATACACCTTTATAGGTACTATACATGAATCTTCACAGGAGTACCAATGGCAGCTCTAGTAATTATGGAAGAACATCTAAGTAGAAAATATTTCTTTGCCTCTGTAGGAGTTAAGAAGATAAGACATTTTTGCCTCATATTAGTTATATCCTTTTTAGAGGGGCTCCATCATAGTTTCTTGCAATATACGTATATATTCCCTTTCACTGTGGTGTTCACCAATGAGTTGATATCATTGCCTTTAAACACCAGTCTACATTATTGTACTTTTATAATTGCTTTCTTCTGCTTTCCTCATTGGTGGCCCTTTTGATACCTATTTAATAACTAACTCACTGTTGGAGGCCTAGGGAAAGTTTAATTTGAAATATGAGATACAGTGTATGGGGGGGGGGAAATCCATGTAAGCAATTGTTATTAAAAGGCTTGGGTCATAGACATAACTACCATGCTTCAGATATCTATTTTTTAGGAAGCAGTTGCTTGTTGTCTAAAGCTTCTGTGATCATTAAAGAGTATGTAGGTGAGCTAAGTGCTAGGGATCCCAACTGGTTCCCTAATCCCATGTCTAGCTTTATGGTATGATGTCTACTTCTGCCATCTCATTTACAAACACTGGATAGAAGTAATATCACACAGGGGTTGGAGTATTGTCACCCAACAGTCCTTGACAATAGTGAAGAGGCAGCATCCAGCTTCATAATACAGCTGTGAGTTGGGCCTCTGGCTCAGGAAGACAACCATGCTAAATTCAGACAGTGTCCCCAGAAGTGAGGGGGAATTAGTAGTGGAGTGGCGAAAGGGAGAGTGACACAAAACAGCATTGGCCAGGGCTGCCACAGCTCATATGCCTGGAAAAATTTGTCATGGGTTTGCCTAGAACTTGAACCTACCCCGAGTAGGCTGGTCTATTTGAATAGCTTTAGTCAGCACTAAATGAATGTCCCATATAGGGCTAGTCAGAAACTTTTTGTCAAAATGATTTTTCCACTTAAAGAGGCCCTTTTGTGCACAACTTTAATTTTCCACAGGAAAATTTCAGGTTTGTTGAAAAACTTCAATTTCTGACAGAAAATGAAATTGAGAAGTTTTCCAGGAGGGCTGCCAAAGCTGAGCTTCCTGATTCTGCCTCTGAGACTTTTCACCACCTCTGGAGCCGGAGAATGCCCTAGCGAGCTGGCTCTCTGCCTGCCAGGCTGTAGGTGGAAAGTGAAATTTACAAGAGCATTCGAGGTGGGCAGCTGGGAAGTCCAAAAGAAAAATCCATTTTGGAGCTCTAGAGATGGAATTTTTTCTTGAAACCCTTTCTTGTGATATTTTGTCATGGTCCAGGGTGAAAAATTTTCAAAAACATGATTTTTTTTAAGGGATTTACATTTTCTGGTCAGCTCTAGTCCTAGATAGTGATAAGGAGCCATGCTCTGCAGGAGGTGCTTTTATCTAGACAAATCAAGGTCCTGACCGAAGGAGGCATTAAAGAGTCTATTTTTATAAGAATAGGAGTATATTGACCCCTGTGTCTGAACATTCCAGCTCAGGTACTTATTTTTTCCGCATGTAAGTTTTCCCTGCAGTTTCAGTTGCTTATGGTATACATACCCACTTTCTGCTCTAGTCTGCAGGACAGTCAACGATGGTTCCATGAAAGGTAGTGAAACAGCTGATTTGGCCTATCCATAGTGAAAAAAGGGCGGTTTTGTTTGTTGGAAACCTGGAGGCTTAGAGACCAATAAAAAACTAAGACCTTGTCTACTCTGGCAAGTTTCTGCACAGTAAAGCTTTCTGCATTGTAACTCCTGAGGTTTACACACTGCCAAGCCACTTAGTGCACACAAACTGCAGTTGCAGTGCTGTAAAAAAAAACCACTCCGACGAGAGGTGTACAGCTTTCTGTGCCGGAGCTATAGCGCTGTGGTGCCAGTGTAGACACTCTGGTTGATTACAGCACTGCAATTGGCCTCTGGGAGGTATCCCACAATGCCTGTTCTCACCGCTCTGGTCATTGGTTTGAACTCTACTGCCCTGCCTTCAGGAGATCAACCGTGAGCCCCACCCCTTAAATTCCTTGGGAATTTTGAAAGTCGCCTTCCTGTTTGCTCGGTGACACATGCAGTGGTCTTAGCACATCTTTCCAGGTGGCCATGCCCAGGGGCGGCTCCAGGCACCAGCACGCCAAGCGTGTGCCTGGGGCGGCAAGCCACAGGGGGCGCTCTGCCAGTTGCCGCGAGGGCGGCAGGCAAGCTGCCTTCAGCGGCATGCCTGCGGAGGGTCCGCTGGTCCCGCGACTTTGGCAGACCTCCCACAGGCATGCTGCCAAATCCGCGGGACCGGGGACCTCCTGCAGGCAAGCCGCCGAAGGCAGCCTGCCTGCTGTGCTTGGGGCGGCAAAATACCTAGAGCCGCCCCTGGCCATGCCTGCTCCATGCACCAGATGATTCCCCACTTGGAGAAATGCCGAGCTGCTGGGCCTCATCAGCATTTGGGGAGAGGAGGCTGTGCAGTCCCAGCTGCGCTCCAGCCATAGGAATTATGATACCTACGGACAGATTTCATGATGCATGACAGAAAGGGGCCATGACTGGGACACACTGCAGTGCAGGGTCAAAATGAAGCATCTGCAGAACGCCTACCACAAGGTGCGGGAGGCAAACCGCCACTCCGGTGCTGTGCCCAAAAGCTGCCGTTTCCACTAAGAGCTGGTCGCAATACTCGGTGGCGACCCCACCTCCACTGTGGATACTTCGATGGCTCACATGCCAGTCGAGAGTGGACTGAGCCAGGAGGAGGAAATCTGGGATGATGATGTTTAGGAGGAGGGGGACCCAGAGCAGAGGACAACTCAGAGGTTAAAGATGCATGCAAACAGGAGCTCTTCTCTACCCCGGAGGAGGCTAGCCAGTCACAGCTATCAGAGCTTGGCGAAGTGCAAACAGGAGAGGAGGCCCCTGGTTAAGTGGTTTTGATTTTGGGAATCACTGAAGTTGGGGGCAGGAGAGTTGCAGAAAGCAGTCTTGTGTCTGTATGATGTGCGTACCATCACATGCCTAGTCTGAGCGGCGGAACAGGGTGTTGATTGACTCCCTCACTTCACGGAAATCTTCCTCAGATCTCCATGAAACTCTCATGGAGAAACTAGGCAATCCACTGCTGCAGGTTCTTTGGCAGAGATGCTTTGTTTCTTGCCCCATTAAGAGTAACTTTCCCTCACCACTCTGCTGTCACTGGGGGGTGGAGGGGGGGAACCATTGCTGCACACAGGCGAGCTGCATAAGGGCTGCAGTCTTGGAGAAGACCCACCCTTGATTCCCTGTTCAACCTCAGCAGCGAGATATCTTCCATAATGAACTCAGCCTGTGGAAAATGATTATATGGTGCCCCTGCAATGCTGGCTCTCCCCAAGAGCCACGTGCCAAGTGTACAATATGGTCCTAGAACACTGATTTACCCTGCCCCTGCAGCTACTCACCGTTTTGGGGGTCTTGTGGCTCATGTGTGCTTGCCTGGGGTCAGCCAGTTAGTGACAGGTATGTGAACACTGGCTGTGTTTTAAATCACTGAATCAGTGGTCTCTGTGTTGCAAACAATACTGCTTCTTAAAATGTTGCATTTTGGCTTCACAGATGTAACCTTGGGAGCCCAGCCTCCCTCTTTGCTATCGCTGGCTGAATGGCTGCGCAGAATTAGAAAGCAGCCATGAAGAACTAAAGAAGACTTTCTGCATGATGTCATGACGCACTCCGTGGCCCAAAAACAAGAATTGAAGGAGTGGCAGCACAACGAGAAGAGGAACCGAAAGGAGAACGTGGCGTGCCAGAACGAAGCCACCGAGCGGCTCTTAAGCATTATGGAGCACCAAGCAGACGCGCTCCAGGCTCTACTAGCACTGCAAACCGAGCAGCTCCGTGACCGCCCTCCCCTGCAGCCACTGTCACAAAACTCTTTCTCTTGCGCCCCCCAGACACCACCAACATAGTCTTTTCAACTTCCTGGCTCCAGTCTGTACCTGCTGCATTCCACTCCTGCCCCGTCACTGTCCAGCCCAGTGGATTCCCAGTACCCACTGCACTTAACTCCCATCCCTCTGCAGTTTAGCCCTGCTGAAGTACAGTGCCCATTGCACTCTACTCCAAAGGACAAGGTTGCATATGATACCTGGACATACACAAATCTTTAACCATCCATTAATTGAAAGCAAACAGAGCCCTGTAAAGCAACAGGCAATTTTCTTAAAACTTCATAGTGCATCATTTGCACCAATCACAATCACCTCCTAGCATTACAAGCACTGCACTCCCAAGCATAGCTACAAATATTAGTGGCTTTCAGCTTCAAATTGCTGCCTCAAGGCATCCCTGATCCTTATGGCCCCATGCTGTGCCCCTCTAATAGCCCTGGTCTCTGGCTGTTCAAACTCAGCCTCCAGGTGCTGAGCCTCAGCAGTCTATCCCTGAGTGAAGCTTTCACCCTTCCCTTCACAAATATTATGGAGTGTACAGCACACATCTATAAGCATAGGAATAGTGTCATCAGCCAGGTCCAGCCTCCCATAAAGGCAGTGCAGCGGGCCTTTAAACAGCCAAAAGCACACTCAACGGTCATTCTGCATTTGCTCAGTCTGTCGTTGAACCACTCCTTTCAGCTGTCAAGGTTCTCCATGTATGGCTTCATAAGCCACAGCATTAAGGGGTAGGCAGGGTCTCCCAGTATCACAAGGGCATTTCGACTTCCCCTATGGTGATCTTCTGGTCTACAAAGCAAGTCCCTGCTTGCAGCTTCCTGAACAGGCCAGTGTTCCAAAAGATGCATGCATCATGCACCTTTCTGGACCAGCCTGCATTAATGTCTGTGAAAGACCCACGGTGATCCACAAGCAGCTGGAGAACCACAGAGAAATACCCCTTCCAATTAATGTATTCGGTGGCTAGGTGGTCTGGTGCCAGAATTAGAATGTGCGTGCCATCTATCACCCCTCCACAGTTAGGGAAGCTCATTTGTGCAAAGCCATCCGCAATGTCATGAACGTTGCCCAGAGTCATGGTTTTTCAGAGCAGGATGCGATTTATGGCCCTGCACACTTCCATCAACATGCATCCAATGATCGACTTTTCCACTCTGAACTGGTTAGCTACTGATCGGTAGGAGTCTGGAGTAGCCAGCTTCCACAGTGCAATCGCCATGTGCTTCTCCAACGGCAGGGCAGCTCTCATTCTCATGTCCTTGCGCCATAGGGCTAGGGCGAGCTCATCACACAGTCCCATCTGAAAGTTCTGCAGCCACTGCTTGTCATCCCAGATGTGCATGACGATGTTATCCCACCACTCAATGCTTATTTCCCGAGTGTAAAAGCGGCGTTCCACTGCGGTCAGCACCTCTGTGAATGCCATAAGCCATCCCATGTCATAGCTACCATGCGTGGCGAGATCAATGTCCTCTTGCCTTTGTAGTTTAAGGGCTAACTCCACTGCCACTCATGACATGTTAGTGAGAGCGAGCAGCATATTGGTCAACTGTGCAGGATCCATTCCTGCAGACCAAAGAGGCAGAGTGCGCAGTACACAAACCGTTGAAAGATGGCGCCAAATGCGGATGGAAGCACAGGGATTGCTGGGATGCAAAGCAATGAATCACAGAGCATTGGGACAGGACCCAGGATGCCCAGCAACCCCCTCTGTCTTCCCACAACTCTTAGCAGCAGAAGAAGAAATGTTCTGTGAGATAGTTGCCCAGAGTGCACCACTCCAAATACCGCTGCAAGTTCTGCAAGTGTGAACATGCTATTGCACTGGCAGCTGACAATGTGAACACACAACAGTGGTTTCCCTTCTGCGCTCTCTGAGCAGTGCTGTAACTTTGCCAGTGTAGACATACCCTAACTGTTTATGACAGGGCCGCCCGGGGGGGGGCAAAGGGGGCAATTTGCCCCGGGCTCCACAGGGGCCCCCAAGAGAACAGCTGAGGCTCCCGCCTCCGCCCCTCTCCTGGAGCCTCAGCGCATCAAGTGCCGAGTCTCCGCCGGGGCCTCTGAAGCCCCGCTCCGCTCAGAGCCGCATGGGCAGGGGGCGGGGCTGGGAGCTCTGGGCTGAGCTCTGCTCCCTCTGCTGGGCCCGGAGCTCCCAGCCCCGCCCCCTCACCACGTGGCTCTGAGCGGGATGGAGCTCAGGCCCCGCCGGCCACACGCTGCGGCTGTTTCGGCGAGGCGCTGAGACTCCGGGTGAGGAGGGAGCCGGGGGTAAGAGGCTGGGGCTGGGGGGAAGCGGGACCCGCCGCCGAAGCGCAGCCTGGTCTTCGGCGGGGCCTCCGTTCGGGACCGCGCCCGAAGTGCCCGAAGACCCGCGGCGGGACCCCCGCCAAATTACCGCTGAAGACCGGGCTGCACGTCGGCGGCGGGTCCTGCTTCGGCGGTAATTCGGCGGCGGGGGGCTCCCGCCGCGGGTCTTCGGGGCACTTCGGCGGCGGGTCCCGGAACGGAAGGCCCCCCCGCCGTCGAAGACCCCGGGCCCCCGGAATCCTCTGGGCGGCCCTGGTTTATGATAATAATCTAGAAGAACAAGTGAAGAATAAAACTTTATTTCTCTAATAGGAATACATATCCATTGATTTTTATTAGATGTGATGACATTTCCAATGCTTTAAAGTTAGGCTTGAAAGAGGTTGATGTCTTCCCTATACTGAACCATTCACTAAATTCCTCTTTTTTTTTTTCTATTTTAAGCAAGTGACACCATATAACACTTATTTAAATAGCACTCTGAGCATAACTTGGTAAAGCGAATGCGAAAAATGACCCTTGCTCAAAGAGGTCTGTGTCAAGATATTCTGCAGGTCTCAATGGGACCGAGAAAGAGGCAGATGTTTCCTATCAGGTGCTTCCATACAAAGAACATGCATTACCCATTCTAATGAACTTTCAGCATGTCACAGGTCACATTCCATCTTTTTGCCACATTTGCATTTGCAGCTGATGTGGCTGGCAACTTTTTCTTCAGTATACTAATCTCTAATATGGTTGTATGTGCCTGCCTATTCATTCTGATGGCATTAGGTTTGCAAACTTCCGAGAAAGCCTTCATTTTTCTCAAAAGAAACATCGAGCCCACTGCGCAGGGGATTATGTTGGTACTCGTATGCTATGTGGCAATTAGATCATTTTAATATGAAGCAGGCAGTTTTCTCTCTGCTTTTCCTTTCTTTTGTTCTCAGTTTACTTCCTTTCCTCTTTTAGCCAATACTTTAGTTTGCCTATTTAGGAAAATCATGCAGAGGGAAATATTCATGAAGTTGAAAAATAAGAATCTTATCACTTATTTTTTAAAGTGTGTTGAGTGTTTGTGAAAGGTGGTCCTATTGACTCAATGGGTTGTTTCTTGTTGTTATAATTCCCATGGCACTGGCCTGAATGTGAGAACTGCTATATTTTAATAGTTGAAGCATTTTGGCTATTTATGTATCCATCCCCTTGTCTTTTGCACATGTAAAGCAGCGTGGGCTTGTTTTAACTGCACTATTTACCTTAAGATCCTCCACTTGAGCTAGCGGAGCTCAAATGAGAGCATCTGCCCTGCAAATGGTAACTTGAACCATATGTGAGTTACTGCATGAACATTTGTCACAATATTGACTTGAGTGAGGTGCTTGCGTGCTGGGGGCATATCCCTTGGTTCTTATTGCTGCGCTAGTCAGAGCCACCCCTTCCAAATGTTCATGGTGTAGTTTGGGGGAACTTTCCTGTCTGGGCACACAGGTAGAAGTGGTGTTTGCCTGGCAACTTATTACAGTACATGACTTCTGCTTATGTTCATTGTCTGCATACTGGTGGGAAGTCATGGATCCCACTCTGAACGATGAGCTTTGTGAAATGCTGATATTAATACAGCTGTCATTTTGGGCAGAGGAGGTACATGTAGGGTAAGACTCAGTGGAGAGTCTTTCTGCAACAGCTTGTTGCCCTGAGAGGGTGGTGACATGCTTTTCTGAGCAGAGCGTGTAGGTGGCATGATGGAGTACTGCAAATGTGTAATGCAGACTTTCATAGGTGTGCAATCTCCCTATGCAGACCAACAGTTCTGCACTAGGACCACAAGCACAGAGTGGAGGGACTACATTGTAACGCAGATCTGGGATGAACAGCCGTGGGCCCATGATTTCCGCATGAGGAAACCTTACTGGTTTTGTGTGAGGAGCCCTAGATGAGACCAGTCACGGAATTCCGGAAACAGGTTGCTATTGCCATCTGGAAACTGACTACCCCAGATTATTGCAGGTTGCTGGCTAGTCAGTTTGTCAACAAGTCAGTTTTTGATGCTGCGGTGATGGAGGTTTGCAATACAATAATTGTTGTAGTTTACCCAAGATTGGATGGTGAAGATTGCTAATGTCCCTGCTGTAGTAGTGGGCTTCTGAAACTGTGCTGAGGCCCTTGATGACACACAGGTGACTGTCTGCCTCTCCTCCCCGCAATGGCTTAAGCAGAATGTTAAGCAGAAAGGATACTATTCCATCACTCTGAAGGCTTTGATGAACCACAGAGAACTTTGTGTGCTGCTCAGGCAGATTGCATGATGCCAAGGTATTGTAAAGCTTTTTTTCAGCTGGAATTGTATTCTCTTCTGATGAGAAGGATGTCAAGGGGATGTCTGTGCTACTGTTATTTTGGGAAGCCCAGACTACTCTCTACTGTTGTGGCTCATGAAGCTGTACCCTGACATGAGAAACCCTGACAGAAGAAGGTTCATTTGTACCCTGAGCAATGCAGGATGCCTATAGAACCATTTGGACATTAATAATACATAGAGATATACCACCTATCCCATAGAGCTGGAAGGGACCCTGAAAGGTCATTAAGTCCAGCCCCCTGCTTTCACTAGCAGGACCAAGTACTGATTTTTGCCCTAGATCCCTAAGTGGTCCCCTCAAGGATTGAACTCATAACCTTGGGGTTAGCAGGCTAATGCTCAAACCACTGAGCTATCCCTCCCCCTGCAGCACATGTTATGTAATCCATATCACAGGAGCATGCTGTGCTCTGGACAATGTGTATGAAAAGGGGAAAAGCTTTGGCCTAGACTGGGGAGATGCGTGAACAGCAGAACAGTGCTAGTGATGCTTTTAACAATATAACGTGGCACTTGGAACTTGGTTCTGTATTTCTGAGACTTCTCAACTGCTCTGGATTTTATGCCACCACAGGCTATTCAATGGGCTTATTTCCTGAGCCAGGATTATTTTAAAAACTTCAAACTGCCTCTGAAAATGCAGAAATGCCAGCGCCAGGGTAAGAAAAAGCACCCTCCACTATGCAATATACCCCACTACAGTAATAGATTGGTCCCACACAGTAAATGACAGCCCTCCTATGTTGTCATATCCCCCCAGTCACATATTCTCACTAATCATACAACAATAGTGCCTGCCTGAAGAGATGCTGATTTAACTGCTGCTTCCTCCCTGTCCTATTTCTTCAAGGTCCTGGATGAGCTCAAAGTGGCTGTGGGCCCAAGTGGTGACCGCTGGCTTTGCTTCAGCCAAGATCACTGCAGCCAGCACTGGCCCCAGCTCTGGGGTGCCCTCATGGTCTTCCATGCTCAGTTCCCAGGGGCTTTTAAGCTATCCAGGATGTAGGTGGGCTCCCTACTTAGGATGATGCAGAACACCAGGTCAAACTGCTCATAGTGCAGAGAGTTCTCCTGGATTTCACCAGACTCGGAGTTGTCCCCCTCTGCCTGACAGTAGAATTTTCAGGGATTCTATCATCTCTCAGTATTGCTGGCCAGTCCAGTGGATCCCTTTCTCAAAACATTTACCAAAGATGTCATAAGTTTGTTGATTTTGGGTCCAGGACCCAAATTCCTAAGTCCTGCTAGCATCACAATTGCACAAGCTGTTCAGTGTCACTTTCAGGGCAGCTCGTGGTATGATGGGAACATCATCTCCTGCGCCACCTTCCCTGGATGGATCTGACTGAACAGGTGTAATAACAGAGCTAGGGCAGATAGTGGAGGTGCAGAGAGCCACATGCTGAAGCTAGGCCCAGAAGTCTAAATGGTGTATTTATAACTGGCTGGGGATAACTTCTGATCTGGAGGCAGGAGGAAGACAGATGAAAAAAATACCCCTGCAGGAATTTTGGGAAGGCAGTAGGAGACTCCCAGCATTCGAGTGGACTGTACCTGCACCCTCACTCCACTTACTACTTGAGCTTCAATCCATACCCCAGCTAGTTAGCAATTTGTGAGAGCAAGGCAGTCCAGTTCGGGACCGCACTTGAGTTACAGTTCAAGCAAATGCTACAGTGAAGACGAGCCCTGTGTATTGTTATAGGCTGGATTAAACCTAATTGAAACTGCTGGATATAACTGCCACCTGTCATTTAAGACAATAGAAACAGTTACCCTCCTTTATGAAATAACAGCAGTCTGCAAACTGAAACACAAGCTCATGTTACTGCCCAAAACAAAGACACATCCAAGGCCTCTCAGAGATTTGAATTATGTGGGCAAAGGAGCATCACTGTGTATTTGGAAACTATAAAATCAATGGACTAGGATGAAATGGAGAAGCAATGGATAACATCACATGAGTCCCTGTTCTTAAACAGTGCCACACCAAAGTGGTTGAGATAACTATGTGGGTTCATTTATAACTCTAGTCACCAAAGACATATCATTGGTCATTGGTCATGTTAGTTTATTATAATAAATTATCCACTTTTGCATTTCCACAATATGTTTCTACAATCAATTTGTTGCCCCTCACATTGAAATGGCTGTGCTAAATCCTTGTGCTCCAAGACCCAAATACCATTATTCAAATAGTCCTTATGAAATGGGGTTATATATCAAAGATTAAAGAGCTCTTCATAAATTAGGCATTAGAAAGAAAAGCTGTAATTTTTGAAGCAGTAAATACATCTTCTGAAATGCAAAGAAATTTAATTTATGTAAACAATTGCTCATGACCTCACTTACTATAGAGACAGTTAATTTAGCTTTCATCTCAGTATAATAATGATTTATGAATCTGTTTCTAATTTGGTGGTGTTATAGTGCAATATTTGTAACTAAATAATACTTGTGTGAATCTATAGAGGGAAAAGAGGTTCATAGTCATAGCTTCTAAGGCCAGAAGGGACCATTATGATTATCTAATCTGATCTCCTGAATACAACAGATCATATAATGCATTACTTGGGCCACAGAATGTGGCCCATTATGGGTAAAATGTATTGGCTTGAATTGATGTAAAGTGAAGATGAGATTTGTAAGTGTAACGTATAAAGAGTCATAAACTATTTAGGCCCTGCAGAAGCTCCTAAGCTTTTTAGATCCTCTACTTTTTAATGGAGTTTTTCATTACTTTTGTACTTGAGAAGAGTGTGAGATTGATATAATCAGAGGCTAATTACAGTACTCCTCATGATAATCCAATGTTCTTCTTTCTCAGAGTTGATGCAACCACATATTTAAAAATCTAATAGCGCTCTCATGACCCTTTATATCTCTTCTCCCATTGTCTACCTACCCTACCCTTATTTTTGCTGTCCTGAAGTATGTCAGCTCATGGGTTCTATACTTCTTGTTGCACTATACTTGCCTTTTTGAATTCTCACATATTTATCTCACTGACGGTGCTTTTTATGGTGATTTCTCTCTCTCCCCTATACTCATCTCATCACTTAGAGCTATCCTGAGTCTTATCTGCAAAGTCACCAGCTATTGTATGCACACCTCACTTTGATACCATAACTTTGAGAAACTCTTGAATGTACCTCTGACATTTATTTATTTATTTATTTAGTATTACCCCAATTGGTTATTTGTTGTGGTTACTTACTATTTGAGAAGATATATCCAGGTAATTGAGATTGATGATTACCCTGATACTACATTGACTGTGACTTTTACCCTTTCCTGTGACCTCCGCAGATCCTAGATCTCCAGATTCCACACTTCATTTAAGGATCAGAGTTCAGAAATTTAACTCCTTGCTCATTGTGTCATTGATAGACCTACTCGCCCTCTGACTCACAGAATTTATTTTTCTTACCTTCCGTTTCTGCTCCCTCCTTTTTTTTTTTTTTTTTTTTTTTTAGCACTGGTGCTTCTCACCTATCTTCTCTCTGTTGGTGTGGTATCCTTCTGTACGGCAGCACCTGCTGATTAGACTAGCATTCCTGTAACTCCCCACCTTAAGAGCCCAGTCCAGCTCCCATTTAAGTCAATGTAAAGAGCTGGACTGAGAGCTGGACTGGGCTCCCACTTTTCATCTCTCTCCAAATTGCCAAGTCCTTGGCTATAACTCTTTATTTCTTACTCCCTCATATTATAAGTTAACTTCATAATGTGGTTTTGGATACAGGTTTATAAACTGATTGTAAACATTTACATAAACTGTTTCCAAAAGAACTTGAGGGTGCTATACAAAAAATAAAAATTGCTCTGTAATGCAAGGTCTGTGCATGCTGTCCCAAAGAGGATAAACAGGCATTTCCTCTATTTTAGGAGCTGCCAACAATGTTAGTGTAAGAGCCTTGTAGTGGTACTTGTAGAGTAAGTATTATCTGCTACGACAAAAAAGGACAGCAACCAACTCCTGTGAAATCAGTGGCAGCTGTGGAACACTCCATGTGTATGATGTTCCCAATCTCCCTGTCTACTCTCTATGTGTCTGCATTTAGCTTGTGAGCTTCTTGGGGTGGGGCTTGGGCAGACTTCTCTGTCTGAAAATCACCTGGTGCATTGTGGATGCTAAAACAAGTGTTAATTTCTTAACTAATATTCATAAACAGTAGCTCAGCCAACTGTAGCTCTGCAATTAGTCCAAGAGGCAGATAGGTAGGGTTATGGCTGCATGACTTGTGTGAACTACAGCCAGGATAGCTCAGCTAAGGAAAAAACTGAAGTCCTAGATTTTCCCCTTTGCAGAATTCATCTGATATTTTCTATTTGAAATAACTGTTATGGAGTAGATTTATTAAAGTCATAATATATCACTCCCTTAAGTGACTTTGGACCACACTAGTACTCAAGAACTATCATCTTAATGGCTTGTATGTTCAGGCCCCATTTTCTTATTCCTCTTTCATTTTTTCATTTCCTTTCATAGCTGCCTTGTTTATATCCACAGGTCCAATGGCTACAGAACTGGCAAAATTCCTGAGATTTTAGAGGAAATCCTGAGGGCCTAAAAAATTCTTCATAAACCAGAGGTTATGCAGGTCTGGCTGAGAGGCAGGTAGCTGGGTGTTTACAAGGATGCTAGCTGGTAGAAAATGGGGGAATATTAATCAACTATCAAGAAACTGTGGGAGCATTATATCAGTATGTAAGCTAGATGCTAAAACCAGTTAGAAATCCCAAGTAACTTTGGAAGCAAGTCACCAGAAGAGACTATATGGTGTTGAGGAGAATGAGGAAATTGTGGGAGAAGTGTATGTTGAGAACACTATGGTACTATGTGATGAGGAAGGATATAGCAAGTGCCACAGATTATATGACAGACAAGGAAGAAATATCCATTCTGATGAGGCCAGAGGCAGAGGAACCAACAGATTAGTGGCATTTAAAATCAAAGAGGCCTCATGACAAAGTGAGTCATGTCTCTCTTTATATTTCTTTAAGAGTACCCCTGGAGGAATGTTTAAATTTGTCCAGTCCGTAATTGTGTGCTTAGGCAACTGGGACAGTATATATCATTAACAATCATGAGAAGATGAGAAGTTTGCTAACTCTGACTAGTCCAGTCAGCCTGAGCAGTAGTGTTTGCTAATATTAGATTTGGATTTATTAGAGAATTATTACTTATTAGAGAATTACATTGAGCAGATGTAGGAATGGAGTTTAACAAAATACAGACCTTCTGCGCAACTGATATAAGCCTAATGTGAAATATAAATGAGACTCTGGGCAGAATATTCATTTTGAGTTATAGTCTTATAGTCCACGAAATGATCGGATCAAATTATCTTCCCTCTCCGGAGCCTTTCTCAAACTGGATTGTTACTTGAGGATAATAAATCTAGGTTGCTTCATCACTCCGAATTAACTCAATGTCCAAACAGACCATCTGAAACTACCTTCTGCTCATGCTAGCTTCTGAGTCTGTTTTATCTCTATGTTGAACTTGGTGAACAGCATCTCAGAAACTTGATAAAGTTAAATTCCTCTCGCTTGGCTCTCAATCCACTACACTTCTGTTAGTGTAGATGCTGGGAGATGCTCTGAAATGAGATATTGTATGCACTGTACATTTTAGATAGTCAGCCTGAATACTTTTATGATTTGAATGCTCACCTAATCAAGCTTCAACCTTGATAAATGCAATTATGTACACCTCAGTAAGCACACTGTATTTTGAAGATTAAACTGATCAATTTAGTTTGTGGGTGTGACTGGAATCCCAGGAGAGCCAGCTGAGGTCACTCAATTAGGGTGAACTGCAAAGAATGGGGCAGACAATCCTCAAAGCTAGTGGATATTCCAATACTTAAGATGTACTAAGCCAGCACAAAGCAGCTTCTATTATACCTCACTGGTTACTCAGAAGTCAACAACACAGTTCCCTTAAAGTAACCTAGCCTCAGGCCTCCACCTAGACACCCAGGTCAGATATGATGAGGATTTCTGAAAATCTTATTTTATCATATAAAAAAGGTTCTACCAATCCCAAAGGCTTGGACATATTACCTCCCAGGTTAATGAATATTCCAGGCTTTCCCAAATACACTCTTACAGCCAATTCTTATTAACTAAACTAAAATTTATTAAAAAGGAAAAGGGAGAGAGAATTGGTTAAAAAAACAGTATACATAAACACGAGTCAGTCTTGAGATTCAGATTCATAGCAGCGATGCAAACAGTTCTTTCAGAAATAGTTCTAAGGTTATAGTCCAATGTTTATATTTCAGGGCGGTCCAGTCAGAAATGGAATCTTAGTCCTTGTGGCTTACGCTTCCCCTGCATGGAACCTCAAGCAGATCTGAGATAAAAAGGTTTGAGACCCAAAGGTCTTTTATACATTCCAGGCCTTCTATGACTGTCCTTAGTTGAACAATATGCACTCATGTGGACTTTGAAGTAGGTCTATTTCCTAAGCATCACAGGTAATTAGCTACATGAATTAACATAAGGCAATTGCCTGTTTTTCCACCATTCACAGATGATTTGCTATACATTACAAAGAGAGATGAATACAGGGATTCCTATGTTTACTGTTCATTTAAATGTTAAGATGTTCCTTTGATTTCTGAATTAACAGAATACAGCATAGACAGGGACTGTTTGATTAGATTGTTGACCTCTACCAATGTATATGTAAATACACAAACATGATCTCCCCATATGTTTTTAAGAGTTGAATTTGAGTAATTTGTCCTGCAGGATGCTTAACCCTTTCCAGTCGTGCGTCACAGTGGGAAAAATAACTTTAATCATATTACACACACTAACTCTTCATAATATTTATGTATTTATTTATTTTGAACTAGCAAAAAAAGGTCAAAACTTTTTGGAAAAATAATAAAATGTTCAGGGAATAATCACTGACATTTAAATTTTTGGAAATGTACAGCAGCACTCTAAACTTGTACTTGGTCCTGCTAGTGAAGGCAGGGGGCTGGACTCGATGACCTTTCGAGGTCCCTTCCAGTTCTAGGAGATAGGTATATCTCCAATTATTATTATTATTATTTTATTATTTAAACTCTTAAAAATTGTGTGGGAAAATGTGATTGAAACATAACATTTTTTAAAATGTTGACCAGCTTAATTTTTAATACTATGAATGATAAAATTCAATAGTAGGAGTCAGAATGCATTTAATATTATATGCAGGGGGTTTGCATTTGGAGCCAGATAAACAAGGGATTGCAATTCTGAAAGTCGCAGCACGGAACTTTTAGGTGCCTAGCTAACCAATGGAATCCACAACTCCTGAGGTAGGTTCCCTGGCTCTCTGTATAATTAATGGAGAAGAATAAGTGCCTAACAGTAGGCTTCACAAAAGCCAGCATGCTAGGTAGGGAGCCACCTAAGCTAGTCAATAGCAGATGCTGAGCAGAGAGATGGGACCTAAGCCCTGCCCCTCTCAAGGAGTTAAGCACTTAACTCCAGGCTGAAGGAAGGAACCTACCTCTGCTTGGGATCTACAGCTAAGAACCCTCTCCTTGAATCAGGGAAATAAGTTGTTCTTGCATTAATTGTAGCAACCCATGCCTAACTCCACACAAAATGCACAGGAAGGAGGAGGAGCCCTCCCTTATAACCTTTAGCTCAGTGATTAAAGTACTCACTTAGGACATAAGAGGTCTCAGTTCAATTCCCCTCTTTGCCTGCTGAGAAGGGATTTATACATGGGTTTTCCACCTCTCAAGTGAGTTCCCTAAACACAGGTGCACTGGGATATTCTGATATGGGTATCTCTGTCTCTCCTGTTGAAGTTGTTTCTCTATGTATAACTACACAAATCTGCATTGGGCCAAAGAGATTCAGGATGACACTGTAGGTCAGTGTTTAGGGCACTCATCTGACAGATGGGAGACCTCTATTCAAATCCCTTCTCATCAGGCTGTTAAAATTTCCTTCCAAACATAATAGTGTGTGTGAAACAAGCCTGATGCATATCTGTGAGAGAAGTGACAAGAAAGAGAGTGGAGAAATGGAGGAAAATGTATCTAGCATAAACTATATATAACACTTTTAAGTGTACTTTTTTCCATCTAGCCATTAAGGATGAAAGACACCGAGAGGAAGTGAAGAGAGATGGCTAAAGCACATGTAAGAAGAAATAACACTGAAGGGTTCTGCTTTTTTTTCTCAAAAATTGTCAGGCTGAGAAGAAAGAGAGTCAGAGAAAGAGAGAAGAAAGCCTGGATTAAGTGATAAGATGCCCATAAAATACTCTCTTACAGAAGCAGTGCAGTGTGCTGCCATACAAGCATCCTAACATTCTTCCCTCCACACAAGCCAATAGGAGGAAATGGACTGGCTAAGGTGGGGATATTTACTGGAGTAAATGGGAGCCTCTCCACTGAGTTGAATCTAGTCCTTCATGCTGGGTTTCCCTCTTGCACTACTTGAGTAATGACAGGTTTCAGAGTAGCAGCCGTGTTAGTCTGTATCCGCAAAAAGAACAGGAGTACTTGTGGCACCTTAGAGGCTAACAAATTTATTTCAGCATAAGCTTTTGTGGGCTACAGCTAGCCCACGAAAGCTTATGCTGAAATAAATTTGTTAGTCTCTAAGGTGCCACAAGTACTCCTGTTCTTTTTACTTGAGTAAATTAACCCGAGGGGAGGAGAGAGATGAATCTCTAAAGGTTTGGAGTTTGGGTTTGGTTCGGCTCAGATAAGTTTGCATTGTTTGTGTGAACCACTAAGTCTGCAAAATCTTCAGAGTTTTCAACACTTCCCATTCTTGATCTTGGGTGCAAATACCCTTTCTCATGGTATTTGAACACTTCTGCCCAATGCCTGCTATGCAAAACTGTGATGTTGAGAGGAGGAAAGACGTTTAACAAAGAAACAAAAATACATCCAGGGATTTCAGGATCTCAAAGAAAGCTCACTTGGAATTTATTTCTGGAAAAAAAAGAGTGAAATCTTGGGCGGACTTGAGTTCCTCTTCACCTTTCCCAGTTTGCTCAACCCTGCAAATGACATTGTCTATAGAAAGCATGAAGCAATGCTGATAAGCTTCAAAGGATTCTGGGTTCTTATCCTACAGGAGGAACACAATGAATCCTTTGAGAGGAGGAATTAAAGTGTGACTAGGGGGTCCCCAAATAAGGTTATAATTAATACATAATCCTCATTATCACAACTAATTAAATATTTCTATTTTGATCTTTTTCAAGAACTAAATTCTCCAAGCTGACCACACAAAATGGCACCTCAGTACTTAATTGGTTTAATTGTCAATTTGAAATGGGTTCATTCAGTCTAGGCTTCTAAGCCTGACCTTGGGCATTTTTGTAGGCTTTCTTTTCCAGTATATTCCTCTCTGCCCGTCAGCTGTTGACCTATGCAGAATGAAGTGAAATCCAGCCATTCAATCAGCAATCTGTATACACAGTGTAAGTGAATTAGCCAAAAAATGTAGGCTTCCAGGTGAGATATGCAAAACCAGTGAGTAAACAATATACCTCAATTATTTAACTACAGCATTAATCAGCAGCAACTTGAAATTTGACATAATTTAGTAAAAGACAAGTGACCCTTGATCATTTAAAATATGCAAAGATAGCTTTTTGGCTGCTCTGGTCTGTGATTCCTTGCTGTGAATGACTTAAAATTCATATGCAGCTAATCATATCATGGTAATGCATAACCCTCACCACAGTATGTTGCATACTTGATTACACAGTATACATTATAACATGACAGACACTGAAGACTGTAGCATGATGTGTCTGAGGGATGAAGCTTTTCTTTTCTTTCCATAGTCAACATCGTTTAGCACATTATGGATGTGGATCTTGGAAGACACAGAAGTGTTCTGTGAGGGCATAAGAAAGCCCCTTTCAAACTGTTATTAATGGGGCTTGTGTTTCATTTGATCAGAACACTTTTTTTTAATCCAATAGACATTTCTCCACTCACTGACAGTTGTCTTATTAATAACACCTTGCTCTGTACGAGACTTATAAAAAGAGATACGAATGTGAAGGAGTCTCTTTTTCCCCTTTACATCATGTATCCTTTCCAAAGGGATACCTTTTCCCTAGGGCAGGAAATGTGCATTTTTTATTTCTCACTATTGTGTAATAATGTCTTCATTACAAGGAACGGTCTGTGCAGCTGTGTTCTGGTGTCATTGCAGAGTGACCTGTACTTCCTTTACCAATCATAACAATGAACAGAGAAAACAGATTATGACCAGAATGCTGCAGATAACTGAGGTAACAAATTGCAAAGGGAATTGTTTTTGGCAGTGATAATTTTTCCCTTGATTTAACAGCAATGATATGGCTAAAGTTTTCCACCAACTTGCTGTAAATTCCACGGAAAGTGACGTCTGAGCTCCTAGTGCAGGGCACAGGTTGGGACTTTCCAGATTTCAGTGATGCTGATAGAGAATGTTTCACTTATTAATGCTTATTATAGTCCTTTCAGGGAAACAATGTGCATACAGTAAATTAAAATAATGCTCAAAATTACTGGAAGGATTCAGGTTGAATTTCTAAACACATTATAAAACTGGATTGTACCCTAGCAACAGCTTTATAATTTATAGCAAAGAGACTGATATATTTACAGAAAAAATGTAATGCTGTATTATAAATTCTCCAAAGCAATTTTGTGAAAGCTGCCACCCCTCACAAGATTTCTAATAGAATTCCTGAATCTTTATACCTGCACAATACTGTATTCTAACATATGGGATACTGAGCTATAATATATGCTGGGTTTGTTAGGTAATGCTTATGGTATATGGAAGTCATAGTGGTTCTGTAATGATTCTCATCCTGTGTTGTCTTTTTTTATATTTCCTATTAAAAACTAGAAATAAAGAAGAAAGAATATCGGAAATGAAAAGTTAGCTTGAAACTAAGCTTCTGAAAATCATGCACGACTTTTAAATAACACCTACACATGTAACCACAAGGTGCTCTCTAAGAGCCCATGATCATATATTATTTGTATTCAGTAGTGTCCATGATGTGCTAACTGCTTTCAAGACATACCAGACAGGAAAATTCCTGTCCTGAGGACCTTACAGGCTAAGGCAGATGTAAAGATTACAGACAGGTAGAAAGGTCAGGGAGGGGAAGCCAAAAATGCAATTTATATATCTGTTAACACAGCTCTCACTAAAGAAAGCACAAAGATTGGCTTCTAAGATTGGTTTGGGTGCTAATGAGATTTAAAAAAAATAGGAAAGGAGGTCATTAGTTTGGACAGAAATTTCCCTGAAGTTTAAAAATGGGTGAATTGATTTAAATAAACTCTAGATCATTTTAAAAATGAATTCAAACCTAAGTTTTCCTGTGGTTGTGAAATCTTCCAGATTCCAAAAGTGGGTCCAAAAGTGCTGATGTACCAAGAGAAGAAGTTGCTGTCATGGATCAAGATTTTCAAAATAACTTTTAGATGTCTCAGTTTTGGGGGGCCCAGCATGAGACATCTTAAAGGAGCCTGATGTTCAGAAAGTGCTGAGTATTTTCCGTCTGAAAATTAAGTCCCTTAAGAGTGTCTCAACTTGCCCCAAATGCTTTTGAAATTAAAATCTTGGCTATGTTATTTCCACCTATGATTGTGCCAGAACTTTTGCAAGAAAAATGGTTCTTGTGAGATTTGCAGCCCAGTTTTGTAGACTTTAAATGTTCAGAGAGTTC
Source organism: Mauremys reevesii (assembly GCF_016161935.1). Lineage (NCBI taxonomy): Eukaryota > Metazoa > Chordata > Testudines > Geoemydidae > Mauremys > Mauremys reevesii. Next base: position 284,788,399 of record NC_052623.1, read on the forward strand.
CAATAAGCTTCAGGTAGAATCCAAAACTATTGGATATTTATCTGAACCAAATTCCAACTTTGAATCTCTTGGTTTTAGCTGTCTTATACTTGACAAAACTATAGCAGACAAAATGGATGAAAGCAAAATGATAGCAGTGAGAAATCTGTGTGCTCTTTGGAGCAGACCATGACCTGGCTTCAAATTACCCTGTTGTGTAAATGGATTTTTTTTTCAAAACAACAACAACAAAATTATTAAACATGGTAAAGGAAGTGGATTCAATCTAATCTGTGGTAATGTCACCTCCATTTTAGAAGCTTTTGCTTTTGTATTTTTCTCCAGTTGCTTCAGAGGGGTAGAAATTGTTTGTTCAGTTTTTGGCCCATACTCAGATCTCAGTTTGAGAATAGCAACAAAGAATCTTGTGGCACCTTATAGACTAACAGACGTTCTGCAGCATGAGCTTTCGTGGGTGAATACCCACTTCTTCAGATGCAAGTTTGAGAATAGTTTAGCTGGACTAAGGATGGATTTCCATTTCCTACATGTACCTTGTCATTTGACCATGCTGCTTTTCTGTCTTTTGTGGCCCAATCATGGTATGCTTAAGTAGACTCCATACTGAATCTAAGAGTTTACATTTCCACAATTTTGAGTTTAAGGTCTTTTAACTTCCTAATTTGCTTTCAACCCCCTACTCCTCTCACCCTTCTTCTGAAATGGCAGCTTTTGGTAGGATCTCTACACTACAAACTAATACAATGGTAAGGATTACTTAATGGCTCAACGATACTTACTAATTGAATTAATTACTGTATATTATTTAGGATGAGGTCAAGACTAGAGCTGCCTCTCCTTGTGTGTTATAAAACTAGCTGTACCAAGCCCAAGATGAAATATTTAAAGTGTTGAGAAACCTGCTTTTTCTAAATTTTGTCCTCTATAGCTACTCTGGCCTTGCTGTACTTGGTCTGTGAGTGCTAAGAGCTGCTTGCACCACGTACACATATATGTCCATGGCTACAAGGGAAGTGGTTCTATAATCTGTGCACTAATCTGTTGCTGAACTGCTAAATCCATTGGTTATACCATGATCTCTGCTCTGTGACTGGATTTTATGGTGTTAGAAGCTAAGGGCTTTTATCTATGTATTCAATGGATTTTCTTTGCTTTAGCTTACTAAAGAGTAATTAAGCAGCCTATTCCTCTCAGCATCAAACTCCCAATCACAATCCAAACTGCTCTGAGCTCACTCAACTCCTCTTGCAATAGGAGAGGGATAGATTTTGCCTCTTCCTATGCATGATCAGTGGAACTACCTAAGAATTATTTATTACATTTCAGTCAGCTACATCTGTGCAAACCCACTCAGGCAGTGGTGAGGGTACCATTTGTCCTGCAGAACTCTTGTTTTTGGGCATAATATGTGTCAGATATGGGGAAAAAACACTTTAGCTTTCAGATCTCAAAGTTGGAAAGTACAGGGTCGATAGAGAGAATGATTTTTTGTGTGTGGAAACTCAGTATGAGATGCCAGAGTACCATTTTAGAGCCACTTCTCAGGATAGAACTGTATTTTAAGAAAATGGAATTTGTATACAAACTAGTTACAGCTTTGTTTTCCTAAGTGACTCTCGATGATGTGATTTTTATCAACAGAAAGGCCCTTAAAGCATATACATATTGGTGCCTTTCTTATAACTGACCAACAACAGCAAAAAATAAATAAAGAAAATGTGTTTTTAAGCAGTGTTGTGTATACATACTTGCTTCTACTTTAGAAAAAAAATATGTGTTTATTCAGTCATGTCAGGTTTATTTACAGATTATAGCTCAGTAATGTTGCCTGGTAATGAGGCTTTCTTTCTGGGCATTCTGTGTGACTAATTCTTTACAGCCAGGGTAATAGCATGGAATACACCTGATGATATTTACATTAACTCTTCTCAAACCTGGAAACGGTTGTTTTTGTAATATTGATGTTTGTGCTGTGTAAAGTACTTAAGTGCTGCAGGACAAAGAAGGGAGGTGGGGGCTGCTTATTATCTCATCTAATTTTTTTTTAAATGTCATTTCAGTATGTTTTTATGGGCAAGGTGAGGGGGCAGTAATGTGATTTGATGAAACCAATTGAATCTGTTACTCACTCATCAAAACTATTAAGCGGTGGTACTGTACACATACTAATGTTGTGTTGCAATAACCAATGAGCCATAAACAAGAGTGCACTCAACCAATTTGTAGAGTCCCCTATTTGTTGGATAGAATTGATGCATGAGAATCCTGTATGCTACTACCAATATAACTTGCAGCATTACGTCTAGGTAGCACTGTGAACGACTGAGATCCTCCCCCTAGCTCAGCTCTGGGGTTCCCAAACTTGGTTCACAACTTGTTCAGGATAAGCCTCTGGCAGGCCGTGAGACGCTTTGTTTACCTGAGCGTCTGCAGTTCCCAGTGGCCACGGTTCACCATTCCTAGCCAATGAGAGCTGCGGGAAATGGTGGCCCGGCCCACACTGCTCCCCCCAGCTCTCCTCAGCTTCCATTGGCTGGGAACGGCGAACCGCAGCCTGTGGATGCTCAGGTAAACAAAGCATTCTGCAGCCCACAAACAAAGTTTGGGAACCCCTGCCCTAGCTAAACCATTAGGGTTTGAACTAAGCATGTTTCATCTGGAAGTTGTTCTTTACCTCTCTTAATTTACACAGAGCCAAACCATAGCGTTTAAATAATTATCTGTCAGAGAGATTGGATCCCATTAACTCAGAAGCATAACATGTTCATTTTCTGTACATAAAAAATGCTCAGGGGACATGGGGAAGCAAGGAATATTTTGACAGCCTCTGTCCAAACAGAAAGAGTGTCTGCACCACTCCAGGCCCTCCTAAGGGCCCACTCAGGCTATCAGTGTGAGCAAGAGATCCCACCTCACTCTGTAAGAATGGGAGTACTTGTGGCACCTTAGAGACTAACAAAATTATTTGAGCATAAGCTTTCATGGGCTACAGCCCACTTCATCGGACGCATAGAATGGAACATATAGTGTGGAGATATATATACATACAGAGAACATGAAAAGGTGGGAGTTGCCCAACCAACTCTAATTAAGATGAACTGTTGTCAGCAGGAGAAAAAAAAACTTTTGTAGTGATAATTAAGACAGCCCATTTAAGACAGTTTGACAAGATACTTAACATGGGGGAAATAGATTCAATGTGTGTAAAGGCTCAGCCATTCCCAGGCTCTATTTAAGCCTAAATTGATAGTATCTAGTTTGCATATCAATTCTTGTTCAGCAGTTTCTCCTTGGAGTTTGTTTTTGAAGCTTTTCTGTTGCAAAATTGCCACCTTTAAATCTGTTACCGAATGGCCAGAGAGGTTGAAGTGTTCTCCTACTGGTTTTTGAATATTATGATTCCTGATGTCAGGTTTGTGTCCATTTATTCTTTTGTGTAGAGACTGTCCAGTTTGGCCAATGTGCTTGGCAGAGGGGCATTGCTGGCACATGATGACATATATCACATTGGTAGATGTGCAGGTGAATGAGCCCCTGATGGTGTGGCTGATGTGATTAGGTCCTATGATGGTATCACTTGAATAGATATGTGGATAGCATTGGCATCGGGCTTTGTTGCAAAGATAGGTTCCTGGGTTAGTGTTTTTGTTCTGTGGTGTGTGGTTACTGGTGAGTATTTGCTTCAGGTTGAGGGGCTGTCTGTAAACGAGGATAGGTCTGTCTCCCAAGATCTGTGAGAGTGGGGGATCATCTTTCAGGATAGGTTGTAGATCTCTGATGATGCACTGGAGAGGTTTTAGTTGGGGGCTGAAGGTAACTGCTAGTGGAGTTCTGTTATTTTCTTTGTTGGGCCTGTCTTGTAGTAGATGACTTCTGGGTACTCTTCTGACTCTGACAATCTGTTTTTTCACTTCATCAGGTGGATATTGTAGTTTTAAGAATGCTTGATAGAGATCTTGTAGGTGTTTGTCTCTGTCTGAGGGATTGGAACAAATGCGGTTGTATCTTAGAGCTTGGCTGTAGACAATGGATTGTGTGGTGTGTCCTGGATGGAAGCTGGAGGCATGAGGGTAAGTATAGCGGTAAGTAGGTTTCCAGTATAGGGTGGTGTTTATGTGACCATCGCTTATTAGCACAATAGTGTCAAGGAAATGGACCGCTTGTGTGGATTGGTCTAGGCTGAGACTGATGGTGGGATGGAAATTGTGGATGGAATGGTGGAATTCCTCAAGGGCTTCTTTTCCACGGGTCCAGATGATGAAGATGTCATAAATGTAGCGCAAGTAGAGTAGGGGCATTAGGGGACCAGAGCTAAGGAAGTGCTGTTCTAAGTCAGCCATAAAAATGTTGGCATACTGTGGGGCCATGCGGGTACCCATAGCAGTGCCACTGACTTGAAGGTATATATTGTCCCCAAATGTGAAATAGTTGTGGGTGAGGACAAAGTCACAAAGTTCAGCTACCAGGTTAGTCGTGACATTATCGGGGATACTGTTCATGATGGCTTGTAGTCCGTCTTTGTGTGGAATGTTGGTGTAGAGGGCTTCTACATCCATAGTGGTCAGGATGGTGCTTTCTGGAAGATCACGGATGGACTGTAGTTTCCTCAGGAAGTCAGTGGTGTCTCGAAGATAGCTAGGAGTGCTGGTAGCGTAGGGCCTGAGGAGAGAGTCCACATAGCCAGACAGTCCTGCCGTTAGGGTGCCAATGCCTGAGATGATGGGGCGTCCAGGATTCCCAGGGTTATGGATTGGAGTTCTAGGCATATGTCTGTACGGATCTGTTCCTGTGCTCTTTCAGGGAGTTTCTTGAGCAGATGGTGTAGTTTCTTTTGGTAATCCTCAGTGGGATCAGAGGATAATGGCCTGTAGAATGTGGTGTTAGAGAGCTGCCTAGCGGCCTCTTGTTCATATTCCAACTTATTCATGATGATGACAGGACCTCCTTTGTCAACCTTTTTTATTATGATGTCAGAGTTGTTCCTGAGGCTGTTGATGGCGTGTTCAGCACGGCTGAGGTTATGGGGCAAGTGATGCTGCTTTTCCACAATTTCAGCCCGTGCATGTCGACTAAAGCAATCTATGTAGAAGTCCAGTCTGTTTTGACCTTCATTCTGTAACTATGCTGACCTTTGTGCTCCTGTACAACTTTTCCTCCTCTCTACTTGTATAGCATAGGTGATACCTAGCATATTAATATTTAAGGATGGCATTGCCAGAAGTGCATGCCAGCTTGAGCCAGTTTGAGTCATGTACTTGAAAGCAGGCTTTCTTTGAGCTCACCATTAGCACATTGACAATATAAGTACTTAAAAGCAAACCTTTTGCCTCCTTTTTAGCACTGAAATTTCTTTAAGACTGTTCAATAACCTCTTGCTGCAGCTCTCTGGCAGACTGCTTTACAAACGTTACTGCTTAGAAAACTTGAGCAACCTTTTTCTACAATTTTTTTCCTAATGTAATGCAGAGGACAAGAACAGATATGAGCCATTTTTCATCTTCCCTGCCACTTGATGTAAAATGGGATTAACTCAACAATTAGACAGTAAGAAAAAATAGTTTGGGTAATCCGGGTATATCACTAATGGTGTAATTTTATTCATAGCCATATTTATAACAGGAAGATAAATACAAAACAAGAAAATCCAATTCCTTAGGCAAGCTTAATCTTTATTGTAAACCAGACTTCATGTTTGCTTTTACCAGTTATTGTGACCAGTTGCTTTACTTGGTGATGTTAACAGATATAATTGACTACTAGCCCACGTACCTTCCTTTTGCACTCATGCAGACTGAAGCTGTTTCGATCCACTGCATGAAAATTATTTCTCTCTAGGAAGAGAGGAAGGATGATTCCCAGATTTACAGACTTCCTCTGAGTCCTGAGCAATTGCTGAGCACTGGATTCAGCAGACTATTTAAGAATATGTTTAGACTTAAGAATGTGTTTTAAATCTTTGCTGAATCAGAGCCTTTATCTGCCTGTGTCTCAGTTTCTCTTCTTTAAAAAGGGAGAAATTATACTTTTCTCCTCACTCTTTGTCTGTCTTATCTATTTAGATTGTAGTCAGGGCAAGGGCTATCTCTTAAAATATGAAACTGTATAGTTTCCAGCACTTCAGAGGCCTCATCTCAGTTAGAGCCTCTAGATTCTATTGTCATACAAATAGTTGTTAATCATAATAATAAGGTAGGAGAGCTGGAGGGAAAAGAAGGATTTTAGGTAAAACAAAAGATAGGTAGGAAGCTCAAAATGAGATGAGGAAAGAAGAAAGTTCAAAATGAGGAAGGAAGTAGGAGAGGGTTAGGAAGAAGAAACGAAACACAAAATGAAAGTGAAGGGGATTGAAACAGAACAAAGCTTTAGAAGAAAAATAGCGGAGATCCTGACTTGCAGTCAAGGGTTATTTTAAGGCACCTTTATATTCCTCTTTCTTCCATCCAGGAACTGATCCCAGGGTACAGATTAGAGCCACTTTCAGGCTGTTTATTGTTCCATCTGTCAACATCCACCTGGAGTTCTTATGACAACTGGGGATTGCCAGCGTGTAGGGGAACCTAGTCTTGCCCCCTTCCTCATGATCATCCCACGTAGGCTGCAGGGAAAGGTGAAGAAAGTGTAGGAGGTGCTAGAGTGTCTCCCTCGCACTAGGGTAACATCCTGTGATTGGGTAAGGCAGCTTTATGGTGACTGTGCACCAGTAGAGTAGCGCAAAGCTGTCCTAATGCAGGGGACGCTATGGGCCAATGTCTGTAGAAGAGAAGATACGTATATTTATTTCTTTAATGTTATTCCATTTTGTATGGGAGCATTACATAATTCCCATTTTCTCTTCCTTTTCTTTTCCAAATGCTCCTTTTACATTTTTTCTTTTATTACTTTCTATTTCTAGTGGATGCCTCGCCAGACATGTTAATCCTTGGGTCATGTCATATCTACAAATTTTGATAAGTGTGCTTATAAATTTCAAGAAGTGCTTACAGATAAAATATAGTTAAATGAATCACAGGGATTGATCCCTCCAAATCCCCTAGTTAAAATGTCAGCTTTGCTTTTCAAGCTCAAGATGTTATTGGCTTCTACTAGACCCCAGAAATAGTCATTGAACACTTTTTCCTCTGACTCTTGGGAATGATATAAGTGTAAGTTACATCCTTTCGATGTGGCACTCTGTTGCTCTCTCCTAGTAACTGGGCCATGTTCAGAAGTTCATGAGCCTGCTACAGCCTTGGGTAACAGACCTTTTAGCTCAGGTAGATGCTAATGTTCTAAGATCCGGAGGTCCCAAGTTCAAGTCCCACTGCCAACATGTTTGTGGGTTACAGCAGCATTAAACCTACTCTGAGTCTCTAATGTATATCAGGGTGCTTCTGTTCCCTCTTCTACACTGTCCACATCATGTTACATGAAAAAAGGCCCTCTGAACAACTGGTGAAATACAGGTGCTCACTCTTATCTATCTTCATTTTCATTTAGTTGATGATCTTATAAGTCATAACAATAGATCCATAAACCTTAATAATAATCAAGTTTTGATTATATTTGAGTCTGCAACCTTGCATTTCACACATGGCACCAATTAATTTAAAAGAGAATGATGACTTTGCTATCATTTCCACAGTTGTTTCCTAATTAACCAAACTGCCATCAATGCTAAGTCTTTTGATATTGATATTTATAACAACAAAGCTTGTACTAAAAAGGAAGACACTGATAAATTTACCATTTCCATCCCACCAGCTTTCTCATTAAAAAACAAACAAGTTAAAAGACAAAACAAACAAATTAAATCCCGGGTCTCCCACTTCCCAGATAAGTGCTCTAACCACTGGATTATCAGGTATCAGAGGGCCTGGGCACCACCTCCCCGGTCTAGCCCTTTGTTCCTTTGCTGCTGTTATGAAAGACTAAGAATGTCCAGACTTTAAATCGCATGGGAGACATTCCATTAATGGCTCAGAAAACACAAGAAGCTGGAAGGGAAGATGGAGGGAGATGACCAGTCAGTGAGCAGCCCACTGACCAGAGGACTGAGGGGCAGTATTTGCACTTATTAATGCTCTTAATTAGTACAAAAGCAACTAACAGAGGTTAGAATATTCCACCTAAAAATTTGGCCTCCAATTTGTTTGTGGGAGCCGATGGGAAATGTCAGTTGTTGGAAGATTTAATTGATGTTGCACATTTTCCTTAGTTTACAATTAAATAACTAATTTGTTCTGTGGCACTTTAAAGGTGCCAGTTATCAATCTTGTCGGCTATTTAGGCTCTTTGTTTGGAGATCTCAACAGACTCAACTTCACTCCCTTTTGGTTTTTGTTTGGAATTTTCTCTTGCAGGCATAGCTTTGTTTATGTAAAAAGCATATAATCGTCTTGCTTGTGTTGATATAATCAGCGACCCAGATCTCTGTAACATGAGGGTGCCATCTTTTGAATGGTTGCCAGAAATGTTGTGAAGGCCAAAAGTATAACTGGGTTCCAAAAAGCATTTGATAAGTTCATGGAGGATAGGTCCCTCAATGGCTATTAGCCAAGATAGTCAGGGATGCAATGCCATCCTCTGAGTGTCCCTAAATCTCTGACTGCAGGAAGCTGGGACTGAATGCCAGAATGGATCACATGATAAATTGTCCTGTTCTGTACTTTCCCTCCGAAGCACCTGGCACCAGCCACTATTGGAAGACAGGATACTCGGGTAGATGGATCGGCAACCTTTGGCACGCGGCTCGCCAGGATAAGCACCCTGGTGGGCCGGGCCGGTTTGTTTATCTGCCGCATAGAATCATAGAATCATAGAATCTCAGGGTTGGAAGGGACCTCAGGAGGTCATCTAGTCCAACTCCCTGCTCAAAGCAGGACCAATCCCCAACTAAATCATCCCAGCCAGGGCCTTGTCAAGCCTGACCTTAAAAACCTCTAAGGAAGGAGATTCCACCACCTCCCTAGGTAACCTATTCCAGTGCTTCACCACCCTACTAGTGAAAAAGTTTTTCCTAATGTCCAACCTAAACCTCCCCCTCTGCAACTTGAGACCATTACTCCTTGTTCTGTCATCTTCTACCACTGAGAACAGTCTAGATCCATCCTCTTTGGAACCCCCTTTCAGGTAGTTGAAAGCAGCTATCAAATCCCCCCTCATTCTTCTCTTCTGCAGGCTAAACAATCCCAGTTCCCTCAGCCTCTCCTCATAAGTCATGTGCTCCAGCCCCCTAATCATTTTTGTGTCCCTCCGCTGGACTCTTTCCAATTTATCCACATCCTTCTTGTAGTGTGGGGCCCAAAACTGGACACAGTACTCCAAATGAGGCCTCACCAGTGCTGAATAGAGGGGAATGATCACATCCCTCGATCTGCTGGAAATGCCCCTCCTTATACAACCCAAAATGCCATTAGCCTTCTTGGCAACAAGGGCACACTGTTGACTCATATTCAGCTTTTCATCCACCGTAACCCCTAGGTCCCTTTCTGCAGAACTGCTGCCCAGCCATTCGGTCCCTAGTCTATAGCAGTGCATGGGATTCTTCCGTCCTAAATGCAGGACTCTGCACTTGTCCTTGTTGAACCTCATCATATTTCTTTTGGCCCAATCCTGTAATTTGTCTAGGTCCCTCTGTATCCTATCCCTACCCTCCAGCGTATCAACCACTCCTCCCAGTTTAGTGTCATCTGCAAACTTGCTAAGGGTGCAGTCCACGCTATCCTCCAGATCATTAATGAAGATATTGAACAAAACCAGCCCCAGCACCGACCCTTGGTCGGTTTCATGAGAGTTATTGTCCCAGCATGCCTTTCTGAATGCTGGTCCTTTAAATTTGGCAGAGGGAAGAAGCTGTTGCCCTAAAGTAGCCATTTTGTACCTGCCTGTTTTCTGCATCTCCCTACCTTCCAGCTGGTAAGTGTTCTTCTGTCTTATTGTGTTGTCTTCCCAGTTTCCACTTTCTTATTCCTAAGGAGAATGACACTTTCTGACAGATAGGAGGATGGAAAGGCTTGTAGGTGGCGCTGAGGATTTAGCTGTGAAGTACATAAGAGGAACAGAGGAACTATAGGGTTCAGCTTTATGGTTCACCTGCATCTGCAGGTTCAGCCGATCGTGGCTCCCACTGGCCGCGGTTCGCCGCTCCAGGCCAATTGGAGTCACGATTGGCTGGGTAAACAAACCGGCCTGGCCCACCAGGGTGCTTACCCTGGTGAGCCGCGTGCCAAAGGTTGCCTATCCCTGCACTATAGCCATTCTCATGTTCTTAAATAAAGTAGAAGAATATTTTTAAAAGCATGGCGATAAGAGACTTTTGTGATGAACTTTCCTTATTTTATAAATGTTACTTTTCCCCATCATCAGAACCCAATTCCCCCTCACTTAGATCTGAATCTTGCAAATCTAAAAGCAGACTGTGAACCCCCACAATCTGCCATGCAATCTAGTTATTAAACAGCAATGTACGATAAGTGAGAGACTTAGAAAATTATAGCAAATGGCCTCCTCTTCTTCAGCTTTTTCATCTGCCCCCACAGAATCTTTGTTATACGTGTTGTTACCATTAATCATGTAAACATTAGAATATTTACATTGCTAGTTACCCTAACAGAAAGTAAGTGGAATAAGAAAAAATGTTTTGAATTCACATGTTGCTTGATACAACTGTACAGTCATGTTCATGAGAGGATTGCATCCAAGTTCCTGAAAGCAATTTATTTTCCCCCAGCCTAATTAACCTTTAGAATATTAAATCCCATGTAGATTTGTTGAGACATAGGCTGATGTGTCAATTAAGAAAGAGGTATTCTTGTTAGTTGCAGATCATTTCAAGCGAGGGAATTATTCTCCCAACCTCTTTCAGTACTTCAGTTAATAAAGTGTGCTTTATTGAATACTTACTGAACTGGGACATTATTTTCCCCTCCTAACTCTAGCCTGAAATGATTGAAGAAACTACTCTCATTTAGAAATAATTTGGGAGCAACTGTATAATTGCCCTGTCTGTGCCACATATCTTATTTAAGGTATTTTCTTTGTGTTACATGCTTGATTTGCATAATAATCAGAGTAGAGGTCAAATCCAGCCCTATTGAACCTTGTGGGGGAAAAGTAGCAAAGTCTGGATATTTGATTGCAATCTGCTTTTGTTATTATTATTTTGCTAAATTATAGTGACTTTTCAGAATTTCAAATTAGTGCCACAATTTGAATAGATCTTTTTCTACTTTTGTGCTATTGGATGTTCTGAATAGCTGCTTATATTTAAAACCCTCAACATCTGAATTATATTTAAGCATCTCTTCTTGTCAGTTACCTTTAACTGTCACTTTAAAATCCAAGGTGCACTCTATTTTTATATTTGCAAAAAGAAGAGCAATGAATGAAATGAACATAAATGTTTTATTTAAAAGTTTCATATCCAGACTACTACCTCTGCAGCTGTGTGAGAAGATCAAACACAAGTTATATATGAGTGTACAGTACCATACAGATCTTTGTGCTAGAGAGTTCAATAGTATGTGCTGTGGGAACATCAGTCTGTGGTCAAGTAAAGATTTTAACAAAGAGGGGAAAGGGAAATACATCTCTAAAAAGAAAATGTTCTGTATTCCACATTCTTCTCCTTTTGATTTTTTGACTCTTCATTTTTCCAGTGATCTTGTTTGATTCAAATCAGGATGAAAAAATGATTCCAAGGTCAACTGTTTTGTCACTTTGTTAATTATTGGCAGGTGAAGAGGCGCTAGCGTTGGAATTAAAAATATTAAATCACAGACTATAAAGGCCATTGTTATTAGAACTGAGCTTTCCGGGTATAGCAAAAAGAAGGAATCATATCAGAAGTCCACAGCTCACTGGAAAGCATTCATTTAATGAAAGTGTGGTAGATCTAGGATACAAGTGGAAACCTACATCATGACAGCTGTAAAATCGTGCTCCATCTGCTTGAGATCACAATTTTGGATTTATTCTAAGGACTGAGTCCTCGCTACTGCTGCTGCTTTTCGTGCTTTAGAAAGCTTCATCTTCAGGGTGCAACAGTATGACTGAGTCTCAAATGAAAACAGTCCTTGAAAAGTAGTCACGAGGATTCATTGAAATGGTGACAGCAAGGAACTCCACTTTCATGTTTGTCCCATTAGTAAGCTTAAGCCAACATTTTCAAACTAGGGTGCCTATAGATAAATCCCTAAATGCACATATAGGCATCAGAATAGAAGTGGTGTTAGCAGAGGTGCTGAAGTCATTGGAAGCTGTAGGTGCTCTGCAATCTGAAAGGCTGTTTTTATTGAGGGGTGAGATTTTCAAAATCACCCAAATCCCATGGAATGTTAGTCTCCCCCTAAGGAACTAAATATGGCTGGTATTGATGGTCGTTGTGCCATGGCGTTTCCCCTATCGTTGAATGGCTACTTTACAAATGTCTTTATGAAACTGCAAATGTTTTCGCATTCCCTTGTGTATTCAGGAATGTTAGGAACAGCAGCACCCCATTCAGGTATTCTCAGGGGACAATACAAAATGAAATTGCAATTTCAGTAGATACACCCAGGCTACTTTTAATCTAGGTTGTATGGATAAAAATTGCAGCACCACATAGCAGCAGCAGCACAGGCTTCAGTAACATGAGTGGGTAACCCTGGCTCCAGATGGGCTTGTATACCGGGCCAGATTAAGTTTGATGGGGGTCCAGGGCTGTTATAGTTTTGGGGAGCCCTCCTTTCATATTCACTTCCTTCCCTTTAATGTTTTACCACCACCCAGGCCTGACATCAACCATTCTATTTACATTTGCAGGTGAGCCAGATAAGGTAATGTCCAAATCTTGTCAGACCAAAGGGCACTGTTTGGGACCAAAGTACTTTACCAACTTTTATTTATTAATCTCCAAATAAAAGGTTAAGGATGCCAGTTGAAAATAGTCCAACAAAATCTTGAAAACAAAGAATTACATAAAACTCGTGCAATGCTATTAATATTAATTCTGTTAAAACCATGAAATTAAAATTAGGAGTTAAACTCATAGGAAATAAACTGACAACTACCAATTATTATTGGCTGAAAAGATTGGCTCCTGCTCGCACTGTCTCAGAAAAGTACTGTGCAGCACACAAGCAATTTAACTAATGAAAGCATGTCAATTACTAATCACTGTATGTTGCATAAGCATCTGATTAAGCGCCTGATTGTATTACTGTAAGTAGAAATGCATCAACACAGTCTAGCACCAAGGTGTTTCAATGTAAATTAAAAGTTTCTGAATTAAACCTGTGGCATGGCATTAAACAGACCGATGTTGAAGCATTGCTACTTTTAGTCATTCTGGCATGGGTAAAGCTAACACAGGTGTGTCTACCCATGGTGCAATCACACCTCAATTTAGAGGGCAGACACACTCTCGAACAACTTCTCCTGACACTTGCACTATTACATTCCATTGTTATTATGGAAAAGAGTGGCTAGGCGCTACATTAATTTGGGGTGAGACAGTCATGATGAGCACAATGTCAGCAAATCATCCCTTTAATGGTCTGTGGCTGCTGTACCTTTCTTCATTCTAGAGACTTCTTCTCTATTCAAAACCAGGGATAACTTTTGCTGTCACCTGGGGTTGCAAGGGTCCTGGGTGCAACTAATGGCAGAACATGGCTTATTGACTTCATTAGAGCAATAGTGCTAATCTAGAGAAATAAATGTAGCAGTAATGTTACATATATTCTTTTAGCTAGCATTCCCCCTCTCTTTCATTACTGGCACTGTGGTATTTTGGTCTCTAGATTAGATTAGCGATTTCATTAGTCCAGTCAATTAAATAGTGAATTGTTCCATCCAATAATGATAGCAGCAGAAGCTTATATTGTAAGTTTAGGTATATAGAGCATTTTGCTACTAAACGCTCAGATTCACGGGGGCAGATTCCTCGTTGGTGTGTAGCTTCATTGAAGTCACTGGAGTTAGATCAGGAATTAGTTTAGTCCACAGTCTTTTATTACCATGGCAATTACACTGGGGCCAAGAAAGAATATGATGTAGAGCTGGCTATACTGGCTTTTCCCTTGGCACTCAAACATTCCCCCATAATGGGAAAATATCTGGTTGGATTTTACGGTTCTTGGCACTGCCGGAGAGGCACAAAGGGACCATATCTCAACTAAGAATTAAGCTCAACATTTCATTTAGGACTGCAGAAAAAGGAGTGTCATATGCATTCGAGATTGAAAAAGGCCAGTTAAGTCATTTAACCAATCTTCCTGCCAAAGTAGGTATATTCCCTGTTATGCATTTGCTAGCATTCTGTCTGTTTGAATTTTGAAATCCAATTGAGTGCTTCAGGTGATTGCTGCCAGGAAGAGAAAAGTGTTCCCCAGTGCATAGCATGGCACAACTAGCCAGTCACATTGTTTTTCAGCTTGGGAGCCACTGAGAACGGTGATTGTCATCATCATAAGGCTGACCCATGTCCCGAGCTCTTTGGGCTTTTTCTTTTGAATATCCTTGCTGGTCTTCAACATCCAAACTGACATTTCTCCTTTCTTTTGTGTCTTATGTGTTTATGGGAAACCATTTCTCTATGGGAAACAGTAGCATTAGCATAGGAAGAACCACCAGAAGCCAAGCTCTGGATTCTATTGCTTGAATTCTCTCTCATTTTGGTGTCTTTATGGACCTGTGCCCCTGTTCTTCACTCTGTGCTCCTCCCCTCTTTTCCCATCTCTGTATCCCCCTGAGAACCTGATCCGCAGTGAAGTGAATGGGAACCTTCAGTGGGCTTGGAATCAGGGCCGGCTCCAGGGGTTTTGCCGCCCCAAGCAGCCAAAAAAAAAAAAAAAAAAAAGCCGTGATCGCGATCTGCGGCAATTCAGCGGGAGGTCCTTCATTCCGAGCGGGAGTGAGGGACCCTTCGCCGAATTGTTCCCGAACCCTAAAAGTGCCGCCCCGCTCCCGAGTTGCCGCCCCAAGCACCTGCTTGATAAGCTGGTGCCTGGAGCCGGCCCTGCTTGGAATCAGACCATAAAACTTTTACTTTAAAAAGTCAGAAGTATGTGTTATTAACTTATCAGTAACCTCTAAGAATAATAAAACATTTAAGGTGAAACTCTTATTTTATTGAACTCGGTGGGAGTTTTGCCACTGATTTTAATGGAGTCAGGATTTCAGCCTTGTTGCTGATCTTTAGATTATGTATTAATTATATTGAAAACTTAAGAATCCTAGTTATTATTTTGAGGGTTGATCGGTTCTTGTCCCAAGATCAGGCCCAATATTATTTAAATTATTATATAGTTGGGAACCCTGATGTGCACAGTTGCAACACTCACACCATAGGAACTCTTTTATATTTACAAATATCATTTGTTAATACATTTAGCACAGTCACAAACACCCTGACTTAGTAAGATAGATAGAGCTACTACGGAATGTACATCTGCATATCCATATATTCACACCATCCCTTGTAGAGCAACCTGAAGTGTTAGCCATCATCTTTTTCATCATCATCACCTTTCCCATCATCAGCAGTGGCCATCATTCTGGCACCTCCCAAGGACTACATCTGTCACTCCTACCGCCCCTAGGCTGGGATGCAACTTTTATAATATGTTACACTGATGCCGTTATGTTCAATGCATATTCAGTAGGGGATTTTTCCCTTTTTCCTTCTTTGTATTTCTGCACCTTATTAATGTTGGGGTGTCTTTTTTTTCCTACAGGTTAGTATATTAATTAGCTCAATTTATTATCATATACATCAATTCATTACCATGGCCCTTTTGTGGTTAGGTATCACATTTGTTATTTCGGTCCTAACCAGTTATTTTGTTTCTTTCCAAGTTGTGGTGTACCTGTTAAGTTTAAAAGGGTATAAACTTAGGAAGCCCCCATGCCAACCTATTTCAATGCATCCTCCATGTTAAATGCTGCAGTCATATATGGACCTTATGCTTTAGCTCATCACCCTCTATCTAGGTGAAAGGTCCCAAACATATGTATGCTAACTTTGACTTAGCTTAACATACAGGAAGTGGCCTGTAGTTCCCTTGCATTACAGCAAAAATATACTCTAATATAAACCTATTATAATAAAACAAATAATCAAACCCATAAGAAAATAGGAAATTTATATATATATATACTGATAGATAGATAGATATAGGCAAGCAAGCAGGCTAGCCTTAAATGTATCTCATGTACCTGTTATGTACATCAGTTTGTTGTCAGAACACTTCTGTGGTTGAATCATGTACCTGTGGTCAGAACTTCCCCTTAAACTCTGTTTTCAGCTCACCAAATACTTGGGGGTTTCCATTGGGCCTTTTATCTATGGAAAGTTTATCTGATCAATGATCATAGCCTCAAGCCTTATGCTAACTTACTAAAGCTAATGTCTTACAAGATACAGGCCTGTAGGTTTCTTGCATTACTGCTTAATATATTGCTAAGCAGAATATAATGCAAAGCAGTAAATATAATGAAGGCAAACTACCCCACTGGGCTACACCCTTAATATTTTCATTCAACTATTATATTCCCAGAATTTAAGGATGTGATCATGTGAATAAGACATGCAGCACAACAGCTGTCTGATCACTGAGTCTTGACAGAAAAACAAAGAAAGCTCACAGCCCTTTAAAATCTATGTTCCAGGGCTCTGTTACTTAGCAAATCAGATCAATAAAAAGAGAACCTTCACAACATGTACCCTTTTTATTTTTTCAGTACTATGTTATGTCAACAATGGAAGTAGTTGAGAAAACACTTTTGGTTTGATTGGCACACCGATTTAATCTCCTTGTCAAGCCTGGAAAACTTGGGTGGTTATTGAAAAGTTATATGAATATGCCTGATTTTCAGTTGTAAAAGATATTTCCAAGTTTAATAAATTAGAGCTATATTTCTCCTTGATCCTTTTTGTTTTCTTTCTTATTATAATTATTAAGAAAGGGTCAAACACAATAGATGAGGTACAAAATTTGTTACTCTCTGCTGGATCTATTTCTTTCTGTGTACTGTATTATAGATGGAGAAGATAGAGCATCCTGTATTTAAGGTAGCCTGATACTTTCCCCATATGACTTTTTAGTTGTTCATAACTTAACCAAACTTTGAATTGTTTGAGCTAAAATTTTCCATGCCGGGATCTGCCTTAGGCTGAATTTTTCTGAACAAAATTTCAGTAAAAAGAGTTTAGCTGTTTCTCAGAATAATGTTGCTTGAAAATACATTCTTTTGACCATGTTAATTTTTGCTAACATTTTAATTAAGAAGCTGTCTCCCCTCCATGCTTTGGAATAAGGATTTAAAATTTGGGAAGTCGGTTGTTCTGGTACCAGGGATGTGCTATCCCATGAAAACTTATGGACTTCTGAAAATCTCAATTCATACATGCTCAGTAGACATTTGTTAGAATTTGGCAACTTAAGATCTCTGAAGAGTTTATCCAATGGGGGAAAAAACAGTATGTAATCATGTTATTAAAGACTATTGCCCCTGCCCAGGACCCCCCCACCCCTAACCGCCTCCCGGGACCCACCCCCTATCCAACCCCTGCCCCTGACTGCCCCGCCCCTATCTGCCCCCCGCCCCCTGACAGGCCCCCTGGGACCCCACACCTATCCAACCGCTCCCTGCTCCCTGTCTCCTGACTGCCCCCTGAGACCATGGCTGGCAGCCACACTGCCTGGCCAGAACTACACATGCTGCCGCTCTGCTTTGCAGGAGCCCGCAGCTCTGCCGTCCAGAGCACTGCGTGCGTGGCTGTGGGGGAGGGAGAACAGCAAGGGAGGGGTTGGGGGCTAGCATCCCTGGCTGGGAGCTCAAGGGCTGGGCAGAACGGTCCCGCGGAGCGGATGTGGCCTGCGGGCCGTAGTTTGCACACCTCTGGCTTAGAGGATGAATGAGAACACTCGGCCACTTTCAAACAGACCCCATTGCGCAAAAAAAATCCAAAACCAAAAACCTCCTGCTGCTCCTAAGCATAAACCTGCAAAATAGCTAAACAGTGCTCCTCTATATAGCATGATTTTAACTGGAGTCATGTGCATAAAGGTTATACAGTCATAGATAGAAATGTAAGGCTGGACAAGACCTCAGAGTCATTGAGTCCAGCCTACTGCACTAAGGCAGGGCTAGTAAACCTTTGCAAATAGTCTCACTCAAATGTGGGGCCAATCATATTTTTAAAGTTAGGCACAAGCTGGGTAATAAAAACCAAAGTGTTAAAAATTCTACAGTTAACTCAGAGAAGCCTCACAAAGTTACACTGAAAGTTCAGCCCTGGTATAAGTGGGCACAACTCCACTGTGGTCAGTAGAATTACACTAAGATTAATTTCAGGTTTCAGAGTAGCAGCCGTGTTAGTCTGTATCTGCAGAAAGAACAGGAGCACTTGTGGCACCTTAGAGCCTAACAAATTTATTTGAGCATAAGCTTTCGTGGGCTACAGCCCACTTCATCAGATGCATGTAGGCCATCTGATTACTAAAGAATGATTTTAGAACAGTGTAGGGGTTGCCTGATTGCTGATTTAGTGGGACAATGTGCATAATCAGTTAATATAAAAAGCAACAAAGAGTCCTGTGGCACCTTATAGACTAACAGACGTATTGGAGCATAAGCTTTCGTGGGTGAATACCCACTTCATCAGACACATGCGTCACCCACGAAAGCTCGTGCTCCAATACGTCTGTTAATCTATAAGGTGCCACAGGACTCTTTGTCGCTTTTTACAGATACAGACTGACACGGCTACCCCTCTGACAGTTAATGTAAATATCTTTTGATGTTCAAGTTACTAAGCAATAATGAATACAGTCTGTATTTTACTTTCCAATATTTTTCAATAGCTGATTAATTTCTGATGGTGCATTCAATCTTTCCTGAAAAAATCTTGATATTCTTTTAATCCTCCTGATTATTTCAAATTAATCATTTACATTGATTACCACTTCAAAGTCCTCTGATCTGAACACCTTTCAGCACTATTATTTCCACCAAATATTTACTTTGCAATTTAAACTGCTAGTTTTTGGATTGTTTTGTGTTAATTATGAAAAGGAATCCAATAATATCTTCTAAACCTTTTCTGTATCCTGTGTTTTTCCAATTTCTGTGTTGTTCTATACCAGACTTGAAAGCTTTGAACTAGCTCATGCAGAAACCTGTAGCCCATGAATTATTTACTAACTAAATTCTTTACACGTTTCTCAGTTAGCTAACTGTGAGCAAAACAAAGCACCTTTAGGGAGTAGTAGCATGCTCTAATTATGCCTTTAAACAAAGTGGGAAGGAGCTGGGATAGAGAGGAGAGTGATACATTGATAAGCCATTCAGAATTTGAAAAAACTTTTAAGTAAGGTGTCTCATGATGGCAAAGCCATATTGCAAGTAAAATTATTGTACTACCTAGTGATTTATGGTATGAATGTAAGTCTAAGAGCAAAATAGAAGTTTCTGGAGCAACCATTTGGTGGCTTTTAGGTTGTAGCTTAGTTGCACCTATTTCAGTCTTTGGTTTGAAAAAATGCCTTTAATGGAACAGAACATTCTCTTAGAACCAAGCTGTGAACAGGCATGTAATTCTTCACAAAAAAGGGTAAAAGCCACTTAGCAGGTATATATTCTGGCTACGCTTTCTTTCCTCTGGTTGCAATCTATGGAGTTATTCAAGTTTTATTTCCTTGATGTTTATTTGTGCATCTGATTAATATAAGGCACTTGGTGGAAGACTTGGTAGCCTTCTCCATGTGCAAAAGGAATCTGAGAAAAGCAGGGTACGAGCTAAGACTGGAGGAGGAAGCTGGGTGCGGAGGAGAGCTGGGTGAAGAACTGATTTTTTTGGTTCATGGACAGTTCTGAAAAATAATGGGGAAAAACTGGTGAAACTGAAGTCGATAAATTTTAGTGAATCAAGAAATACCATTTCAGGTTGAATGAAACAAACTGGTAACCATTGTCAAAGCCCCTGGGAGGGGGCAGAACTGCAGTCTCTGGACTAAGGAGTAGGGGTTAGACTGCTGGGTTAAGAACAGTGAATTTCAGTGGGACTGCAAGCCTAAATCCCTAGTCTAAAGGGAGAAAAGATGAGGGTCCCCACCCACAGAGAGGAGACCTAAGGGGGCCCGAGAATAAAGCTGTGCCATGGTTACCATGGATGGGTCAGAGGTGCAGTTAACCCATGAACTGTGGCAACTAACACCACCATCTTCTTCTCTTCTGGCCACTCTGTGAATCTAGCCTGAATACATATTTTTTCTTACTGAAATTATTTCGTGAATTTGTGTCCAATTCACGAATAATTTGGGTTGACTGAAATGGCATTTTTCTGCAAATACACTGTGCAACTGAAACATTTCACTCTGCTTTACTGCAGAGTCAGGTGGTTCTTCCACACTTGTGAAATCTTTTTGGGGAAGTTCAATTAACTATGGTGGTGGAGCAATGTAGGTTAGATAGGGTGACCAGATGTCCCAATTTTATAGAGACAGTCCAGATATTTGGGGCTTTTTCTTACATAGGTGCTTATTACCCCCCACCCTCTGTCCCAATTTTTCACACTTGCTATCTGGTTACCCTATGGTGAGAGGACTGTCAATTTTCCCCTCTGCCAGCTGGAGGACGATTCTGCTCTCCCTGGGGAATTGCCTGAGTTATGGGTCTGAACATTACCTGGGATTCTGGCTATTTTGCAGACACATTAGTGTTTTGCTTCCCATATGAATTTTTGGAGCTGTGAAGTCCCAGGGGGTTTGGTAATCCAGAACTGCTGGAAATAAATGAATGCTGACTTTTTTTAACCTTTGGCCATTTCATTAATCCTTAGAAAATATGTCTGGCTCACTTGGTAGCCAGTGGGGATTTCCAATTTCCACAAGGGCAGTCTGACTGCCATTGCAGAAATCATGCCAAAACTGATAAACAGGAAGCTGGAACGTATGTGACATTTCACTTTAATTTCCAAAGGTACTAAAAATGGGCATCAATGAGAAAAGCCTATCTAAGAATGTCAGTGTATTCCACTTAGGGAGAAAGCTAGATGGAGAAGGGGGGAAAAGGTCAATTTTTATTCTGTTTTTCTTGTTTAGCTTCAGCTAAACGTATCTGATATGTTCTTTTCTTGGGTCAAAGGAGTACCCTTCAGCCACTACCACTGCTATTTCCCTTTTTGACTCACCTCCCCATGTAAGTTTGACAGGAAGTTTATTCCATTCTTTCTGAAATACAGTGAAACTGAAAGGTATCTATCTTCAGAAACAGTTTGGGAAAGACATCCAGTGATCTGTTCCATTTAACTTCCAGGTTTGGAGTACTTTTATTTAGAGACATGCACGTTCCTGCCCCCAGAATAATTTAAAAGCAGAAAATTTCATAGGGGAAAAAGTCTTCACCACCCAATAAAGTACCTGACTGATGTCAAAGGGCCCAATTTTGAAGTCCTCAGCCACGACTCCTAATGACTTCAAAGGGAGTTTTGACTGAATAAGACTTCAGGATTTGACCCAGCCTGCAGGAGTTTGATACGTGCAGGGCCGGCTCCAGGCACCAGCTGAGCAAGCTTGTGCTTGGGGTGGCAGATTCTAGGGGGCGGCATTCTGCCCAAGCCTAGGGCGGTACGGCCGCCTTTTTTTTTTTGTTCGCTGCTCTGGCCACCCTGTAGGGGTCGGCAGCACGGAGGAGGGGAGCACCCTGCAGCAAACTTGGCAGGGCAGCCTGCGTCCTTCCCTTCCCACCGACTGGAGCGGTGCGGAGCCCTCCCGGCAGGTGGCGCAGTGGTCAGGGCCACGTGGCAAGCGCGCCGCTAAAGCACTGGCTGCCCCCCTTCTCTTTCTCTCCCCCGCTCCCACCCCCTCCCCTCCACTAGACCGGGTGCGCACTCTGCAGCACAGGGAGTCCCCCTGCTCCCTGGCTCTGGCCGCCCTGTCGGGTTTTTTGTTTTGTTTTTTTCCCCTGCTTTGCTGGCCGCACCATTGTTCCCCACCTCCCCAGCTTTGCCGACCGTGCTGTTTTTGTTTTGTTCCCCCACCACCTGTTTTGCCGCTCCAGCCACGCCATATTTTTTTTTCCCCGGCTTTGCTGCTCCGGACGCCCCCTCCCCCCCCCCCACACTTTTTTTTTTTGCTTGGGGCCTCAAAAAAGCCAGAGCCGGCCCTAGATACGTGCCTCCAGGTCCACTACAATTATATCTTACAGACACATATGCCTTACAGATGGGCTAGCTATTAGTATGAAAAAGATTTAAGGAAAGGCACTGCGATATAAAATTGAATTGTTAAACTACATAAACAGTAAAGTGACTGCAGGGGAGAAGTGAACTTTACTTTTTTTCACCAGCTGAACAATGAGAATGGCAGGAAGTAAACATGTTAAGTGTCCCTCGGTATCAAATGTCATATAATATGGTAAGTAGTCAATGGCGTGCACTTACAAATGGAGAGAGAAATGGTTCTATTTATAGGGAAATAAAAAGGTCATTTGTTTTTATTGAGTATTTAAAGTATTTTCCTTCAGTGCTCATTTGACATGAAAGACTGACTCAGTGAGAGTGCATAGAGCTGACAGCCAACAGACCAACCTAAAGAGAGAGCTCATTAAGACTGAATTTCAGAAGGTATTTACTCTAGGAGGAGAATGACACATGGAAATTCTTGGAAAGTCACTGATGGTCCTTCTCTGAGCTGGCTGCCCATCAAATGATGGGGAAATAAAGTTGGGAGATTAAAGGATGGCTATATAGTATTTGTATATATAACTTGGTGCACGTCAAGTTTCATTTTTATGGGCTTTGTACTAAATATTTCATGGATATAGCAGCAATACCATTTAACTACATTTCTTTTCCACGGGGCACAGATTTCAGCAACTGTAACAAGTCACTCAGCAGCCCACAAGACTAAGAGTAGTGAGAGTCTCAGCTGAGATTCGGGCCATCAACTGCTGTTTTTCCTTCCTATCTATCTGCTAGCCTGTTGAGGTACATAGGAGACAAAACGAGCTCCTGAAAAGCTATCCAGAAAACCCAACAGCCAGATTATTACATAGCAAACTATTTGGACAAAGCCATCTGTCATGACAATACGTGGGGTGAATTAGTAAACCCATATTTCTTGCCCACCTAGTGGAACTTCTTGTGCAGAAATAACCATTAAATGGTGGCATTTCTTCTCTCTCTGTAGCACTCTTAATTACTACTTTATGTATTATATATAGGCTCATCACTATGGTACTGTGGACCACTCCTATCCTCTTTTGTTGTCCAAAGGTAACTGTGGACCAACAGGACAATGGAAATTGAAGCATGATGTGTATAAGCTATTATTATTATTTGTGTTGTGTAGCACCTAGAGGCCCCATGCCCTTGTGCTAGGCACTGTCTATCATCTGATTCAACTCTCTTAGAAAATGAGACACACACAAGGTGGATATGACAAAGATGGAGGAAGCACAAAGTAATGAAGATACTGTGATCAGCATGATAAACATCTGTCATGACATGTCCAGCTGCTTACCCGATGGAAGATAACATTGCATATGCACTGTTTCTTTCAGTTATATTTCTATATTTTTCACCATCTTAGTATCTGTCTCTTAAATTTAACATTTCTTTTATTTAAAAAAATTCTTTATTAGTCAACAAAATCACCACGGTTTCTCAAGACTATTACGGCCAAATGCTGGACCCCAAACATTGCTCAGGTATATGGCCCATGTGTTGGGAAGGCTCACAGGTGTGGGGAAATTGAATCCTTTCCTGAGGTCACAGAGTAGCACCTAGCTGGTGGCTCTGCATAGTTATAGCTTCACCAGCCTTGCCGCTTGAGGGAAGCCTCCTCTCTACTGGGATGAAAACAGTACTTGCAGAACTGTGATGTGCCACAGACACAGAGCCCTATGCACAGACTTCAGTGAATTCAGGATCTTCCTATGAATGAGGGGCAGGATTTGCCCCTTGCAGAATTGTTGAGCACTAACAGCTCCCACTGACTTCAGTTAGAAGTGCTGGTGCTCAATATCTGTGGAAGCAGGCCTTAATTAGTGTACATATGCTGCTTAAAAGAGAATAGATCAGAATTTTGTGAACAAATTGTTGGACAAATGTGCTCCTCTATTCTTTACAAAAGAAATTAAGTAGCAACCTAAAAATCAAATAATATCAAATTCATTTTTAATAATACCATTCATTTAGAATAACCCAAGGGTCGGCAACCTTTCAGAAGTAGTGTGCCGAGTCTTCATTTATTCACTCTAATTTAAGGTTTTGCGTGCCAGTAATACATTTGAACGTTTTTAGAAAGTCTCTTTCTATACATCTATAATATATAACTAAACTATTGTTGTATGTAAAGTAAATAAGGTT
The DNA here is from genome assembly GCF_016161935.1 of Mauremys reevesii. Taxonomy (NCBI): domain Eukaryota; kingdom Metazoa; phylum Chordata; order Testudines; family Geoemydidae; genus Mauremys; species Mauremys reevesii. Next base: position 284,812,733 of record NC_052623.1, read on the forward strand.
TTTAAAATGTTTAAGAAGCTTAATTTAAAATTAGATTTAAATGCAGAGCCCCCTGGACCAGTGGCCAGGACCCAAACAGTGTGAGTGCCACTGAAAATCAGCTCACGTGCCCCCTTCGGCACAGGTGCCATAGGTTGCCTACCCCTGGAATAACCTATCCAAAATAATTACCCTTTCTTTTCTGTTCATGAATGGTTAATGACTGGTCCTGATTTTCGGATGTGATTGTTATTTGGAAGTTTTCCCCAAATAGGTTAAAATTTGTTTTCATAAACTATGGATGCAATGGTTGATCACTTATGTCATGTGGTATTATATCTGCTCCCTGACTGGATCATTGATTTTTACACTGGAAAATAACAACTGAAGAACACTTTTTCTAGTATGAGTTATTGAGTAAATAATCATTTATAATATTTATCACATTTTTGGGAGTTACTAACTTTTTCATAGACAAATATGCTGCTATCTGAAAATATTTGAACAAAATTGGCCTGTGCAGCCAAAACACTGGCCGTGTTCATGAAAAGTAATCATCAAAATTTCAGACATGTTTGTTTTCAATTAAATCATTGGTGTGCAATGTAAAATGTACTAGCAGCAAGAACTTGTCTTTAAGGTGGGGAGCGGGGAGGGTAAATGGAAGCAGTCATTTTTATATTTTTTGTAATAGTTAGAGACTAGAATGGCAGAAATTAAACTTTCTTGCTGGTGATTCAGCTCCTGAAGTGTTAATGCCACATAGTGATAAGTGACTACTTGATGAACTCTTACACAAATCTGAGTTGAACATTGACCATAACACCTAAATGAACTTTAGAGAGTATTTGCTTTAGCAGCAAATAGTGATAAAATATATGTATTGATGCTGCACACAGGGGCCCTGACCAGGTATCTAACTGTGTCTAATTTTTCTGTTCTTGTTTCACTGACGTGGATTAGGAGTTTTCTGCAGGGCCTGGGTATTAATAGCTAACTCCTGAATTAACCTCCTGCTGTAAGAGTATAATTTACTATGGCGTTTTAAGGGTTATGTTTCAGTAAGGTGGCATGAACATCTGCCAAATAACCATTCCAATGTACTCATGCATAAGGAAGTTTATTTTACCTTTATTGCATGCTTTAATAGATACTTGGAAGTACTGATTTAGCTGACTTATAGGAAAATAGTTCTAGATAGCCATGCTAGTGTCAAAGCAAATTATTAATGTATTATTATTATTATTATTTATTATTATTATAAACACAGCAATATCCAGAGACCACACTTTGCTACTATAGGTATTGTGCAAGCATATAAAGACATGATGCTTCCCCCGTAAGAGACTACAATCAAAGGTCCTAATGCTGCCAGGAGCTCGATACAGTTGCAGGAATCTACTATTGCATTATTCCTGCTCCAACAAGAAACTAAGAAAACATGTGACAAGGTGGAGAGAAAAAATACACCAAAATATATACAATTTTATATACATTTGCCAGTGATTTATTATAAATGGATCGAGCACCAAGTGTCCCAAGCTGTTCCTCAATTGAGACACCATTAATAGGTTAATTTTTTTAATGGAGATGAGTCTTGTAGAGAGATTTGAAGGAGGGAAGGGGTGTGGGCTTTTGAATCAGTAAAGGAAAGGAGTTCCATGCATTTACAGGTCGGAAACCTCACCCACTTTTCCTGATTAGTTATACAAACTGTCCAAGGCAGAACCATGGAAAAGCTGACACTAGCTTGGAGAAATAACTGGAAGAAGTATCATTCTCTTTGGGACCATCTGAAAGAATTACATGATATCTAACTTCACATCTTTTATTAGTCATCTTCCTGGTTATTTTTTTTTCATTTGGTCACAGCAGGCACTCACCTAAGTCACTCTGGTGCCAAAATTGCTCTGAATGTGTTTCTTTACATGTTGCATCAGATATATATTCCTACTATAACTTTAATAATCAACAGTTACTAATATAATATTGACCCTCTGAATGGTGAGCAGATATTAGGGCCCTGCAAGTCGGCCTCTTCTCCTGGCAGAGAAAAAATCAGTGACGTGGAGTCTGAGTATTTTTACATTGTATTGCAACACTATGTATATTATGTGTAGTTGGCACTCAAATGAATCCCTCTTTCAGGGATCTCAGCCTAAGTTCTAGGGCCCAATTCCGATTGACTCTAGTTGGAGAGATTAAGGCAGGAGCAAACTTTTCAGATGTGTACAATAGCTTCTCCAACATCCCCCACGAAAAGACATGCTCCCAACAAAATTACCAGTATTACTACTAAGACTGTACACTGCTTCCATGCTAAGAAAAAAGTTGTAAGGCTCTATTTAACAGTGCCATCTAGTGGCTCCTGCCATAACTATTTTAGTTTTACTGTGTCTTCCTCAACTATTCCTTGTATATCATGTTATTTGTTTTGGTGTTTTCCTTCAAAAGATAAGTAAATATAAAGTAAGAACCAGGGGGGAAGGGGTGTTTTTTTCTTAAAATCTTAGATCTCCATGTTACTTTAAACTTCAGTTTCTCTTTCCTGCAAAGAACTTGCTGAAGTGCTTTGGTGCTGCTGGGAAAAGTACTCAGACAAAAGTACATGAAGTAAAGCCTATAAATACTGCCAGAGCTGTCCCATATACCAGATGTGTCACTAATGCAATGTTACCAGTTCATATATTGCCACTGTCTCTATCACTGAGCAAAGGCTATTGTAGGTGGAGGCAGGCAGTGAGTTAAGAGGTTAACTATCAACCCTTCTTAGGCATGAGTATAAATAGGGTGACCATTCGTCCCGATAAAATCGGGACTGTCCCAATATTTAGTTGTTTGTCCCGTGTACTGACCGATTTATGGTCGGGACGCCATTTGTCCCGATATTTTGTTCTTGTCATCTGGTCACCCTAATATGAAATATTGTTCCCATTTCAGACTAGTGAAGCAGGGACCCAAACCCCCACTCAAGCTTCCTGACCACCTTTGTTCCCACCTACCCGTCAAGTCCTCTGCTGAGCACAGATTGGTTGGACATGGGGACCTACTCTCATGTATCCAGATTTAATTAATTTAGTTTTCAAAACTTTAGTTCATGCAGAGGGGAACCTTGGCCTGGTCTACACTACAAAGTTCAGTTGACCTAAGTTGACTTGTTTCAACCATTGTGCATGTGTCTACACCTCATTTTGTCTCTCGCCAAGATAAGCACCTTGTTACAGTGATGCAATAACCCCACCTCCCCAGAGCCACAGGCAGCCTACATCAGTCTATGCAGTACGAGTGTAAACAAGGCATTAACTGTGTCATCCCTAAAAGTCCTCTTGCAGCTGTCCCCAATGCCCTTGTCCCTGCAACAGTGGTTGCTCCAACCACAATTTCAAACTCCACTTCCCAGAGGTCACAGAGACTGGAAGCCCACCACCCACCTCCCTTAAAAACTGCAGTGTGTTTTTGAAATGCCTTTTCCTGATTACCCACCTTGGCGTGCACACTGACCAACCCACCTTTGTGAGGATCTGATTGTGTTAGCTCCACACATAGAGAGCTACTCCTGCCTGTGGGAGAAGATAGTGTACAAGCACAGCTAAGGAACACCAAAAGAGGTATAGACATCTATGTGCAGATGACTGAGCTGCACCCCTCTTACCCCTGTCCATGCCCCTCACTGCCCCTTGGCCTGGATCCAGGAGGAGGACTCTGGCTACAGGGAAGGGGGAGCGGGATGCAGACAGAGGTAAGGCAGCTGAGGCTGGGACCACAGTCAGGGGCAGAGCCCTGAGCATGATGCCTGCAGCCAGGACCCCGCATACAGAGATAACCGCCAGGACCCTGCAGCCGGCAACGGAGCCCCTGGGGAGCATTTGGGCTGGTGGCCGGGACCCTGAGCAGCAGGGGCACAGGGTCAGCGGCCAGGATACCAGGCGCAAAACCTGAGGGTGCTGCAGCGCCCCCCCACACCTCTACTTCCCACGCCTATGTCTACACTAGTCTGCATCTGACATAGCTATGCCAGTATAGTCTCCATGGTACAGACATTCACTTAGACTGCACTTATGTTGTAATACTGCAGTGATGTCAAGGGGAAGGGTGCTCTTCTTAGAGTTGTCCCCCAGAAGAACATATACATCACTAATTAGGGAACAGCAGAAAAACCTCCTGTCTATTATGGTCTGCTGATAGGAAGACAAAAATGTAGCCTCAGCAACAGCAAGCAGAGGAAAACATCATCCCTTTTCTTATCAGCATAATGAAGTGCTTTTATTGCAGCCATTTCTGTTTGTCTTTGTATTTTTAATCCACCCTGGAAGCATATATGCAATGTTTCCCTGAGCCCATCTGAGAGGGGGTGGTTCAGCATTCTATTCCAAGTCTGATCTTTGTAGGCTCCCTATATCTACAAATTCATAGTCTAGCCAGGTTGACTCAGCCCTTTGTTCTTTTTAATATAGATTACTGAGTATCATGCATTTTCTTGTATTGAGATGTCTTTTGGATCAACCCACTGCCTTGAGCCCCCTGCTGCACCCCGACCCCCTGCCATACCCTACACCCTGACCCCCTGCCACACCCCACACTCCTCCTGGACCCCCTGGGGGCAGGGAGGGAACGGAGTTGGGGTGGGGATTTTGGAGAAGGGGTTGGAATGGGGGAAGGGAAGGGGTGAGAAGAGGTGGGCAGGGGCAGGGCTTCATGGAAGGGGTGGAGTGGAGGCGGGGCCAAGGGCGGCACGGGGGAGGTGTCAGTAATGCGGCCCTCAGGCCAATGAAGTAGACCTCATGTGGCCCTCGTGGTCATTTGAGTTTGAGACCCCTGGCTTAGAGGCCTGAAATCTCTTTTTTTTTCTTTGCAACCATCAAGGGGGAAAAAAGAGAGAAAAGTTCAAGTATTGTCACTTTAACAAAAGCACTGGTACTTTCTAAAAGGTTTCCCCCTGCTAATCAGTGTTAGCTCTGCAGGCTCTCTTAATCTCTTAGTTCCTATCAGCAGTGATAAGACTTGAGATGTAATGGAAAAGAGATTTTATAAAGGTACATTACCATAATGAGACATGTTTTCCAAGGCGAGGTTCAATTTTTGGTGCTGTTTGCATCTGAAAAATATACACCTGTAATTGTTGTGCCTTGCAGGAACAAACCTGTAAGCCTGTGTCTCTAATTACCTGACCATAGAGGGAAATCAGGTCTTGAAATTACTCTGATTTCTACCTATAGCTCATCTTAAAGACACAGATTTTGAGTGCAAACTGCACATGTAATAAATGGCATTGAGCTTTTCACCCTTTTAAAAAAAAAACATGCCTCACTTCAGTTACATGCAGTATGATAGGTACCAATATAAATCTGAGGTGGTGTAGGGATCTGGAGCAGTCATTCTTTAAATGCTTTCCAATTTTTTTGAAAAGCCACAAGATTTGTCAGTGCATATATCTTGCTGTATGATGCAGTGGCCAGAAAGCACTGTTTTATGATGCCTGTGTACAGATTTAGTATAATAAATGAAATGTAATTTGTGCATGGATGAGGAACAAATATCTTCTATGAGCATGAAATTGAGCATAACAAGTGTGTGACCCCATCAGCAGCAACTTACTCATAATTATCCAAGATCTGTACAAAGAGATGACTTCCCTTTTTGAATCTCCATAGGCCCATGATCATCCTTGCTGACACCATTCCTGGATTAAGAATGGGGCCACTTAATTCTCTTCTTCCCACCTTCAGCTACCAATGGAGGAATAAGAAGGAAAGTTAATGCAGCCTAAGTCTGCATTAGCTTATGCCCTCTGCAAGGGGACCCCTTCCAGGAGGTGTCTGGGGGCTGATTTAGGCAGGGGGATAGTGGAGCTGGTGCAAAGGCACAGAGCTCCCTTCTCTGTTTTCACCAGCAGATCCCTAAGGAATTTATAGTGGGAGGCAGGTTCAAGTTTAATATGGCTGCCTTCTTCTTCCATTGGACGGGCATACCTTGCCCTTACCCTTGACAAAATGTTCTAGAGGAATTCTACGGGTTTCTTTCTCCAGTGTGGAGGAAGGGGTTGGCTTACCACAGGCAATGTCTAATATTAAATAGATTAAAACTTTTTTAGAGAACTGTACTTAACATAATTTAACATTCATATCTATATTTCCCTGCTCCTACTGAAGTTATAGGCAAAATTCATAGTGCATGTGGGATCACAATTAGTAGTTTTACAGGAAATGTAACCAATGACAACAAGAGATTAATCAAACTGACAAATCAAGACAACTTGTCCATTTGCTCAACAATGATTAAGCTTGCAAGGTGGCCATGAGGTATTTGTTTATTGCACCAACTTTCTTTCATGTGCTGAAGAAGAGCTCTGTCAGCTCGAAAGCTTGTCTCTCTCTCACCAACAGAAGTTGGTCCAGTAAAAGATGTTACCTCACCCACCTTGTCTCTCTAACATCCTGGGACCAACAAGGCTGGGACAACACTGCATATAATGATTAAGCTGGCAGGAATGAAGGGAGCAATGCTATGAATGGAATTTCTGGAATTTAAATGTCTAAATAAATCAAAGCCAGCTTGATACAAATTCAAGGTAGCTGGTAGTTTAAAGTAGATAATATTCAAACACACTGAGACATTGGTCTGTGAGGCTGTTAACATTTAATTGCCTTAGGTCAGACACTGTACTAAAGGTCAAAGTGGTTACAGTACCTGCCAAAGAACCTGATGGCAACACTAGAAATTAATATATTTAAAATACTGCCCCAGCAAATATTCAACCAATCAGATTATAATTTTTATTATTGTAGTCCCTAAAGGCCCCAATCAATATTGGGCTCCTGTTGTATTAACTGCTGTGCAAATGCAATAAGAAACAGCCCTACCCTGAAGAGCTTACATTCTAAATATGTAAGCCAGATAAAGGGCAGGAGAACAGAATGCAATCTACAAACACAAGGTGGGGAACTGAGCCACAGAGGTATGAAGTGGCTTGTTCAAAGAAGTCTGAAGCAGAGTGTGATGACCCCACAGACCCCACACTGGAGATCAAGGAGTTAAGGAACAGCTCTGGCACCAGGCTGCCTCATGCAGACACACCTGCAGAGCTTGCACAAGCTGGAGGCATGGCTTTAGAAAGGGGAAGGAGCAGTTCAGAGGCAGGTGTGTCTGCATGAGGCATGTGCTGAAGAAGAGCTCGAAAAACCTCATGCATGCCTCGAAAAACCTGAGTTCTAGTTTTGGCTCCGTGTAGAAGATGCACAACCACCAATAGTGCTGCCTAATGGTCAAGCAGTGATTGGCAGGATGTCTCACCGTTGAAGGACAGTCTTGTCCCTCAGCATCCTCCCACCCCAGGGGTTTTCAGTCCTCCCCTTTAGCACAGGGACTTTGAGGGCAGGGACCTTGAACAGTCATAGTCTTTTCCAGAAGGCCTCTCACAAGAGGAGAGGGCTCTTGTTGTTGTACTGTCCTCTCAGAGTGGCCACCCCTCTCCACCAGGGCCCAGTCATGGGTAACTACACCCAACGCCATGAGTTCCTGGGCAGAACTTCCCCTCAGATCAGCTGTCTCAGGTTTTTCGAGTTCCAGTGCCTTAACCCCAAAGATCATCCTTCTCTCCAGATTGGCTGAATGTTTCTATTTGTTTTTATTCCAGAAGAGCTGTTTGCCCATGCTATGGTACATCGAGTGGACTTTTCCATTGTGGTGCTGGGAGAAGCTTATATTCCTTTGCTGTTTGCTTATCTTTCACTGTGCTGTGGTCAACAGAATCAGGTCTTCTAACAGCAGACATCATACTCCCCTTGAACACTGACAAGGTTTTAAAACCAACCACTACTTTTATGCATATTTATAAGGTATCCCTTGCTAAGTGTCTGCTCTAGACGTGGATAGTTACACAAGGATGAAGTCTGTACTTTTGGGAACCTCTGGTTGTCAACAGGACTTTCAAGTAGATACCAACTATTTGGTAGCTGACTCTGCCTCTCCATCACCACCTAGAAAGATAAATTATGGGGTACCAAAACCACCCTCTTAACTGCCACAGTTTTATCTGCCCCCTTTCTAATCAATTAAACTATTACCATTCCCCAGCTATAGTAGTGAGGGAAATGGGGGGGGGGACTAAATAACAACCCCTCATTTGCTAAAACTTTCCCAAATGCCCCTAATGTTAAATCTCCCTGATCTGCATGGCTGTCATATGGATACATTCCTAAGGATCCACCTCTTCCTTCATGCATAGCTCCTCAAAATTTAGTCCAGGCTCTTTCTAAAATTATAGAATGCTCCTGTTTTGTTTTTCGGTCGAGAAGCCAAGATTCCCTTCCATGCAGTTCTTGTTTCTTGGTATTGCCCTAATAACTCACATAAGCACTTTACAAAGGTAGAAAATGGTAAGCAGGATAGTCCTTATTATGGAGCAGCAGTAGCCACATCATAGTTAATGAGAAGCTTGCTTCATCATCTGTAACCACCACTTCCCTCCATATTCCCATCCCTTCCCCCGCAAAAAAAGTGATCTTCCTGAAATTTCTCATGCCATATCTCATCCCAACATAGTGTTTTTCTGTAAAGGATTATTGGAAATCAGAAAAGGAATTTCAAAGTTATGGTGCTTTGAAATTGTATCTTTTGTTGCCATCTTAAAGATTTCCCATCCCTTGTGGGTCTAATATTCCTCCAGGTGCTCAATGATGTAATGCTGATATAAAACTGAAGTAATGAAGTGGGGAATAAGGACTTTATTTTTGTTGGTTTTGCTAAAAAGTGTGTTGTATTATTTGGGGAAGGTAAGAGGATTAGTGAAGTTAGGGAGAATTACAAGGCATAATATACTTTGACAAAGGGAATTTATTTTGACTATACTGTGAAGAAGGACTGCTGCAGAAACTTTAAACATGATCTCTTAGTATTTCCATGGCAACCACAGAGTGATTCTAAGGATCTTGGAAACTGGAGCTGCTACCCTCCAGTTCAGAGTAGGACCTCTAGGTGAACAGAGCTTTGGCTCCGGAGTGTTGGAGGAGGCATGTCCCACCGTCAGGGTAGTGAAAAAAGAGTAAAGAAAAAAGTTGTAACTGGTGATAAGCCTTTTGGCTGGGAGGGAAAAAAATGGGATTTGGGACCTTTATACAAAACTGGCAAAAGTACATTTCTGCTGATTTCTCTAGACCAGTGGTTCTCAAACTTTTTTTTCACAGACCACTTGAAAATTGCTTAGGGTCTCGGTGAACCCCTTAATGATCTTTCCAAATGTCATTTGTACCATTAGCTAACTATTGTAAAGTGCTTTCGATAAAAACGCTATATAAAAAAAACCCTTATTAATAATTAATGTTTTTTTTGTTCTGCAAATAAAAGCACACAACTTGTATTTTAATATCAGTAGTCCTACCTTTCTAATGTGATGGATTTGCCCTATCTCCCCCGCTATGACAGTCCCTGATCTGGGGCTGGGAAGGAGAGGGGTCTCTGCCCAGCAGCCACAGCCCTGGAGCTGGGGAAAGTTGCCTTTCTCTGGCCACTGCAGCCCTGCACTTCCCAAATTCCCCTAAGTCCCTCTTCTTACCCCACTTCCCCCTCCCACCTACCCCTTATTCCCTACAAGGGTGTTTCCCCTCTCAGATTCACACCTGTGTGGCTCCACTAATTAGGTTGGTGGCCCTTCATTCTCTTGTGTGCGGCCACCCAGGCACGCACCTTAGAGCAGTGATCCCCAACACGGTGCCTGCGGGCACAATGGCGCCTGTCGGGGCATCTATGTGCGCCTGCATACTGGCTGGCGGGCAAGCATCCGCTGAAATGCTACCGAGAAGCGGCAATGTCAAGAAGCGTTGCTGCCGAAATGCTGCCAAAAAGCAGCGACACCTCTTGATGACACTACTTCGGTGGCATTTTGGCGGCAATGCTTCTTGATGTTGCCGCTTCTTGGCGGCATTTCGGTGGATGCTTGTCCACCAGCCACGGTCCTCAGTGGCTTGTCATCTGGTGCCCACCTCCTGGAAAAGTTTGGGGACCACTGCCTTAGAGGGAACTATCTGTGGACCACCTGACTGGAGCTCACAGACCACTGGTGGTCCATGGACCACAGTTTGAGAACCTCTGCTCTAAAGGCTTTTCCCCTCTCAGATTCACATAGTGTAGTTCAACTCTGTTGTCTCTAAAAGAATGGATTCCCGTTGACACACAGTGAATATGATAGGCAAAAAAATGCACTGAAGTACAAAACTGTGTCTATAATTCCTATTGCACATTAATCACAGATGGCAGGAGGGTGGGGCAGAAATAAAAATAAATTTTTGAGAGATGTGAAAATTATTCCCATGTTCTGATGAACTCTTAATATGTATTTGGCCAAATGACTTTCAGAGAGAACAGGCAAGGTATATCACCAATTTAAACCAATTCCAATACAACCAAACGATGACATTCCTTTGGCCTAGCCCTGCATCTTTTACCTGAATAGGCCACACTTGGAACTAGTATTATTAATACTTGTTTGTATTACAGTAGTGTTCAAAGGCCCCAATCCTGATTAGAGCTTAATTGTGCTAAGCACAAATGCTAGTCTCATTGACATGTGCAAGTGCAACAGGCTGTAGTTCCCTTATTTTTTTCTTGAAGTAGTTCTAAACTCAGGCTTTTAAAAATCTAACATAACTTCTTCTCCACTGGTAAAATTATCATGTTGACATAAGAGGATGAAATGAGCTATAAATAAGAGTGAAGTATGCAATTGTGTGTGATGCATCATGCCCTACAGCAACTGAATGAATGTGTTGACAGTGAATATTCACTGTCATATCTGTAGGCTGTTTGTTTCCTAAATATTTTACTGATGCAGTTTGCTGACTAAGAGTGAAAGTAACAGATAGCTAAGAAACAGCACCCCATTTGCCAATGGAAAATTCCCAAAGAATTATTGCATGAATACAGGATTTACTATCGAATCCAATAGTTGCACTGACATTTTTTTTCCATTTTGACAAAATATTAGTTCCACCATCTCCCTCAGCAGGTATAGGAAATCTCTATCAAACTGGTAAAATCTTTCTAAATGGAAGAAATAGTGTGTGACCACTGCACTTTTATTTGGCAGTCAGTCTCGACTATGTTGTGCAAATTCTCATTGGCTTCACTGATGCAGGAGCTCTCTGTCATTTAATCCAGTGGTGGGAACACATGTTTTATCAACTGAAATAAATTACCATTTTGATGCCCATTGCAAAATTCCATGGACTTTTCCAGTTACTATATATATATATATATTGGTAGTCCATCGCTGACGATGATGAGGATATTGTCACAGTTCCAGTTACTATGCCCAATGGAAATAACAAGTCATGGTTGCGGGAATGTGATGCAACTTAAATCATGTCCATTTTATCCTAAATAGTAAACATTTTCTTGTCAGAAAGAAGTCTCATTGTATTCTTGGAAAGTATTTTAAATCACTGGTGTAAATCAACTGGCTTCAATAGACTTGTCTTCTTACAGAAGGGCTACATTTGATCCATCAAGCAATATTCAGAATAGATCAAATTATTTTTGCCCCAATACAATAATATTAGCATAAATTAATCTATTTAATAAGATGAAATAGGTGTGGTGAAGTCTTTGGAGAGATGTCCAATCACTTCAGACATCTGAAAATAATTAAACTGGCTACAGCATTGGAAAATATTAAAAATGAGTCTAAACCACAAAATTCAGATCTAATCACAAACATTGCTAATGTTGTGGGTTGTTTGGAGCCAGGGTTTTGTTTGGGTCTACCTCTAGAATTCTCCACTAGAAGGTTCATAGAAGAGAAATAAGTTTGGACTGTCTTTAATGAGATACTTCTTGCTCTGTTAAGATTCACAGAGAGCTGAGCTGTTCTGATCAATATGCAAATTTTAAAATGTGAAAGTTTTTTATTTTTTGTGATTTCTTTCAATAGGATCAGCCCAAAACTTTCATAAAGTAAGCTGTCTTTTGCCTGAAAATAAGAGACCATTTTCCCTCTTTTTGAAATACCTCATCTCATTTCCAGATGTGATCTGAAAGAAACACATCCCCCTTGTTTTGAAAGCAAGCAAATTTTAGATTTTGTAATTATTTTAAATAGTCCTATTAAAAGGCATCACAAAAATGAAAAGCGCTTTGTTGCAAAATTTTCAAATTATCATCTATAGCAAGAGATGACAAGCTTGCAAGACAAATTGTGAGACTATATTTTTCCTGTTAGCTACTGGAAAAAGTTTTCTGAAAGCTTGTTAGAACAGGACTCCACACTTTTTGTTCCTCTGACAAAGGGGTTTCACTAGTCAATAGGAAGGATCTAATTTATCTCCTATTATGAGAACATATCTCCTATTATGTTAGTGACAATGACATTTATTATTTGCCTTTTCTCAGAGCTAAAAATACATCATCAGATGCTGGCTATAGCCCAGACTCAGTTAGCTAAAACTCCACAATAAGCAAATGATTTAGAAACAAAGTCCTACTGAAAAGATGCATTATGTGCAAAAACTGGCAAATGTGATTTACAAGTTATATTAAATATTTTCATTTCCAGAGGCTATTAATATCTTGGGGGCAAAAAACTGAGTGACAAAGAAAGTTAACAACCTATGAACATCAACGACAGCTCCCTAAAGATATTTTAATTCAGCCCTGTTCTATGTCAGCTTTGAAACAACAAAGGTATACCTTATAGAAGTATCTATTAGCATTTAACTCATTCAGCATCCAAAAGACATTAAAGTCTTGTGTTATAAAAGTGGGAAGCTATTTTAAATCTTAGAACATTTTGGCCTGGTCTACACTACGGCATTAGATTGACATATGCCTTTCCGCTGATCTAAAGGGCTTGTAAAATCGATGCCTGTACTCCACCTCGGCGAGAGGAGTAACGCTAGAATTGACCTTCCTGGATCAAATTAGGGGTAGTGTAGACACAACACTGTGTAATTCAATGGGTTTGGCCTCTGGGAGGTGTCCCAGAGTGCTCCAATGTGACCTCCAGTGGGTAGCACTTTCAACTCCACTGCACTTCAGCCACAGGAAAAGCCCTGGGAACTTTTTAATTTCATTTCCTGTTTGATCAGCATGGAGAGCTCACCAGCACAGCTGACCATGCCTGCCCAGGGCTGCAAACGTGCTTCAGCACTGAGCATACAGAAGACCCTGGGTCTGATTGATATGTGGGGAGAAGAGTCTGTGCAGGCAGAGCTCCGAACCAGCAGAAGAAACACTGACATTTATGCCAAAATCGCATAGGAGCATGGTGGACAAAGACTACACCAGGGACACACAGCAGTGCCATGTGAAAATGAAGGAGCTCAGGCAAGCGTACCAGAAGACAGCTTAAACTCAAATTGTGACAAAGAATGCAGTATCCAGTTAGTGTTGAAGGGCTTTAGCTCTTCACTGATTTATGAAAAACTGAAAATGATTTCTTTGTTGTTTTCTGTATTCAGCACTAAAACTCTTCCCAATATGCTGCCATGCCAACTGATTATTGACAGACCTCAAAAGTTTGAGAATTCCTGTTCAAATAAAATCCACTCTCCTCCAGATCAGTCTGGAAATTGATTTGGTTATCTCATGAGGTCAGGCTTTGTTATTATTGGCATTGGTAATAATTCTTTATATTGTGGTGCTGCCTATAGGCTCAAATCAAGATCAGAGTCCCATGTGCTAGGTGCTATACAAGTAAATAATAAGAGAAAGCTGACCAGCTGAAAATCCTGATTAGTGAATAAGGATCTTGGATATCCTGTATGTCTTCTCACACACACATACATTCATGTTGCCAGCAGATAAAGCAGGACTAATTAAATGTCATAGCAGGTAAGGTCATGAGTGGTTTAAAAGCAAAACACAAAATAAATAATGCTTTGCTGCGATAATCTGCTGAATCTAAGAAAAAAATAAGTATGTGAAAAAATATAATATTGCATAAAGGGCAATAGTATCAACAGTAGTCTTCTAGCCTACACTGAATTTCCTTAGCAACCATATTATCCTTAATGTTTACTTTTCCTCAGGCAAAATATTCATAGCGGCTCTTTTTAGCATCACATACACAACAAGAGCTCAATTATCAAGTAATGGCAAGCAGATGGTAATTGAGAGTTAATCTACCTGTTTAGATAAGACCACTGATCCATACTTGCTGCAAGGCAGCATTATTGGGGGGCCAGCAACTAACCCAGAATCTATTGATGCTAGGCAAGCAAGGTAACTTTGTATTCTGGCTATTAACAGTATAACTATAAGATTTCAACTGTATATTTGGTTGAAGGCTTTCACAATCCTTCACTTGACAATACTGTGAAATGTACTAGGTGGATTTTAAGAAACTAACTTCCCTAGCTATTGGATACTACCATAGGAGCATTGTAGATGTCATATATTTGGTCTTCAGGAATCCCCGAGAAGGGTCCACACCAGGGCCGCTCGGGGGGGTGGGGCAAGTGGGGCAATTTGCCCCAGGCCCTGGGCCCTGCAGGGGCCCCCAGGAGAGTTTTTTGGGGCCCCTGGAGCGGGGTCCTTCACTCACTCTGGGGGCCCTGGAAAACTCTCGCAGGGCCCGGGCCCCCCAGAGCTTCTTCCGCTCTGGGTCTTCAGCGGCAATTCAGCGGCGAGGGATCCTTCTGCCCCGGGACCCGCCACCAAAGTTCTCCAAAGACCCGCGGTGGGGGGTCCTTCCGCCCCAGGACCCGCAACAAAAGTGCCCCGAAGACCCGTGGTGGGGGGGTCCTTCCGCCCTGGGACCTGCCGCCAAAGTGTCCCGAAGACCTGCGGCGGGTCTGAATCCTCTGGGCGGCCCTGGGCCACACTCTTTTCAGATACAGGAATAGTGTGTGTGCCATGTTTAGATGGAAGCTATATAAACACAAAGTGGAAATTCAGAAAGGGTAGAAGAAAGGCAAAGTTTTTATTGACAGGTTTCAGAGTAGCAGCCATGTTAGTTTGTATCTGCAAAAAGAACAGGAGTATTTGAGGCACCTTAGAGACTAACAAATTTATTTGAGCATAAGCTTTCGTGGGCTAAAACCCACTTCATCGGATGCATGCAGTGGAAAATACAGTAGGAAGAGATATATACATATATATACACAGAGAACATGAAACAATGGGTGTTTGTTTCCCATACACACTATAACAAGAATGATCAGCTAAGGTGAGCTATTACCAGGAGGAGAGAAAAAAAACTTTTTGTAGTGGTAAACAAAAGGGCCCATTTCCAGCAGTTGACAAGAAAGTGTGAGGAACCATAGGGGGGCAGGAAATACACATGGGGAAATAGTTTTACTTTGCAAAATACCCATCCACTCCCAGTCTTTATTGGATGGATCGTCCTTCAAGATAGGTTGTAGATCCTTGATGATGCGCTGGAGAGGTTTTAGTTGGGGGCTGAAGGTGATGGCTAGTGGCGTTCTGTTACTTTCTTTGTTGGGCCTGTCCTGTAGTAGATGACTTCATACTCTTCTGGCTCTGTCACTCTGTTTCTTCACTTCAGCAGGTGGGTATTGTAGGTGTAGGAATGCTTGACAGGGATCTTGTAGGTGTTTGTCCCCTCAGACACAGACAAACACCTACAAGATCTCTACACGTTCAGCCATCACTCTCACAGATCTTGGGAAACAGGCCAGTCCTTGCTTACAGACAACCCCCAAACCTGAAGCAAATACTCACCAGCAACCACACAACAAAAACACTAACCCGGGAATTTATCCTTGCAACAAAGCCCATTGCCAACTCTGTCCACATATCTATTCAGGGGACACCATCACAGGACCTAATCACATCAGCCACACCATCCGGGGCTCGGTCACTTGCACATCTACCAAAGTGGTATATGTCATCATGTGCCAGCAATGCCCCTCTGCCATTGTCCAAACCAGACAGTCTCTACGTAAAAGAATAAATGGATACAAATCAGACGTCAAGAATTATAACATTCAAAAACCAGTTGGCGAACACTTCAATCTCCCTGGTCACTCTATTACAGACCTAAAAGTCACAATATTACAACAAAAAAAGCTTCAAAAACAGACTCCAATGGGACACTGCTGAATTGGAATTAATTTGCAAATTGGACACCATTAAATTAGGCTTGTATAAAGACTGGGAGTGGATGGGTCATTACACAAAGTAAAACTATTTTCCCATGTTTATTTTCCCTCTCTACGGTTCCTCACATCTTCTTGTCAACTGCCGGAAATGGGCCATTTTGATTACCACTACAAAAAGATTTTTTTTCTCTCCTGCTGATAATAGCTCACCTTAACCGATCACTCTTGTTATAGTGTGTATGGTAACACCCATTGTCTCATGTTCTCTGTGTATATGTATATATATCTTCCTACTGTATTTTCCACTGCATGCATCAGATGAAGTGGGTTTTAGCCCACGAAAGCTTATGCTCAAATAAATGTGTTAGTCTCTAAGGTGCCACAAGTACTCCTAAAGTTTTTATTGTGGATCTGGTTTTCTTTCCATTTCACTGCCAGACAGAGATGAGCACTAGAATATTTCCTACCTAGTAATAGACCAATAGCATTATTAGAATTCTTTTTGCTCCTAATATACTTAATAAAAACCCTCCTTATTTTCCTTTACTCTGCTGGACAGACATTTGTCCTTATGTCCCTTTGCTTCCCTTATCAATTTTCTACAGTTCCTATCTTCTAAGTTATAGTCATTACCCGTCAAATTTCTCTTTCTTCCATTTGTTTATATTTTATAGCTGTCTTCAATTCCTCTGAAACCAAGTTGTTGTTGGGATTTTTTAAAACCAATATAGCCTTCTGCTTTGATTGTGGAATTTTGGATTACTAGGAAAGTGTTTTTAAACAATTCCCACTTATCATTCAGATTTTCCTGATTTATTTTTTTTTTACTCCCAGATGATCTGGCTCATAATTGTTTTCAGCTTAGTGAAATTAGAACTTCTAAATCTGTGTGTGTGTGTGTGTGTGTGTGTGTATATGTCACTGGTGTGGACTTTATTCTGTTTGCACATTATAGATGTGATCAGGTCATGATCATGTACCTAAGCTACCATTATTTTTTTTTAGTTCTGTAACCAGTTCCTCTTTTCTGTCAAGTTGCAGTCTAACATAGAATTCCCTCATGTTGCATGCAACACTTTTTAAGTTAGGAAATTGACATCCTATAATGTTTAGAAATTCCAAGGATATTTCAGTACTGACAGAATGAGATCTTCAATATATGTCATTCAAATTGATGTCCCCCGTGACCATGCAGCTTTCCCCCCTACATGTTAGAGATAGATGTCTAAGTAGGTGGTCATCCTGTTCCGTAGTGTAATTTGAAGGTCTATATCAGACATTAACTACTACTCCATCTTGTGCATTATCTCTTGCCACTCCACTCCCCCTTTGTCCACTCAATCATTCCTAAATAGGTAATCACCTTTGATTTTAACATTTCAATCATATGAATCACCCCATCATTCATCTTGTTCATTACTCAAGCGCCTAGCACTGGTGTATAAGCAATTAAAGATTTTCTTCTCTTCATGTCCTTTGGTTATTTAAAGTTTCTTAATATTGTCTCATTCTTTCTTTGCAATTCCTTACTCAACTTTTAGAGAGAAGATTAAAAGACAAGAAGGGATTTAAATCTAAATTATTCCAATTTGACTGGAGTGTGGTATAAAAGAAACAAGAAAGTATTTCTTTTTGTTAGCAAATTAATTCTCCATTTCAGATTTTTGAATAGCTATTACAGATTGCTCTAAAAGAACTATTTATAACTAACCAAGAGAAAAGGGGGGAAAAAATCTTAGAAATGTATCAGAATTACTAAGTATACAAATGATTGCTTGTCTTGCAATCATTCAGACGTGCACAAGTTACATAAGGTGGGCATGATTTACTTTTCCAATAACAGTTAAAGAATGAAATGGTGTCAGATGGTGTCAGTCCTAATGTGATGCTTTCATCTATTTCAAAATGGTAATTATTAGATTCTAGGTGGCAAGTCTTTTCAGAAGAAGCTTTAATCCTGACTATAAGAAAATATATATCAAAAATCAGCATTACATTAAAATGGAAGATACTACTCCATTTATAATGCATCTGCCTGTAACCTAACTGCTCTAAGACTTTCATGGGAGTTTTGCACTGTACTCCCTTAGACTCCTTTGACAAGCCCAGTCTCAAATGCTAGTTTTACCATTTCATTAGCTTACTGTAATCAAGGCCAAAGAGACATTCAGACTATGTGATCTTGCCAAATCTCCCAAGTTAAGTATGGCTGGAATGATTAATAACTTTATGGGAGAGTTACAAAGAAAACATAGTTGGCCTCCATTGTCCTGTACCTTTTGCAGTCAGTTACACATGGGGAAAATGCTACCTAATCAAAATTCACTTGACACACTGGTGGTAGTGTTTTCCCAGGCTTTGTACAAGTTTAAATGACTAAAAAGTTTGCAATGCAGTGCCGTTGTAAGTAACCATATTGGTCCCTTTATATTAGAGAGACAAGATGGGTGAGGTAATATTTTTATTGGACCAACTTCAGTTGATGAGACAGAGAGACAAGCTTTCAAGCAACACGGAGTCTGGGGAAAGTACTCCCACCCTCACAGCAAAATGCAAAGTGAAACAGATTGTTTAGCATAAGTAGATAGCACATTTTGTAAGGGACCATTCAAGGCCATAGCAGCCATAGGACAAACAAGAGAGGATTAGATAACTGTAATCAACTAACCCCCACTTTTGCTGTGAAACTGGGAGTACCTTTCCCAGACCTAAAGATGAGCTATGTGTGGCTCAAAAGCTCTTCTCTCTCTCACCAACAGAAGTTGGTCCAATAAAAGATATTACTTCACCCACCTTGTGTCTCTAAACAGCATTCAAGGAAGTAGAAAATCAAGCCTAGTGGGCTGCAAAGAGGAAGTGTTATTAGTGATTCAATAGATGGCACTTTTCCTCATGAGCTCTGAACATCTCAGCATTGTGTTAAGGGGCAGGAGATAGAATGCAAAGTCCTGACCATTAGTGGTCATTAAAGATCCATAATAATTATGGAGGAAATAAGATGCTTTCTATGTGAGCGCATGGGTTTTACTGAGGAATCTTGAACACTTTTTTGCAAAAATAGGAATGGTAGCCCTGATGCACTGGACAGATCCCAAAATAGGCAATTATCTATTATCAAACTGAATTCCCTTGCGGTTACTGTTGGATATAGGATTCAATCTTTATCACCTGACCTAAATTGTGGGATAATGTTGTAACAGCTATGCACTGTTAAAACAGATGCCACATCACATGTTACCTCCTTTGGTTGTATTTCAGTGGTTGAGTAAAGGGTTTTTCATGTGTGAGTGTGATATATATAATCATGCTTACATCACCAACTAAATTGCATATGTAGTAGAGTATGGTACTCTAGGAACTTTGGGTTGGCAGCTGTTACATATAGTAAGTGCATATAGTAAGTAACCTAATTTTTCAGCTGCCAAAATGCATTTTGTTTTTGTGGAAAAATGTGAGTTGATACCTACATTTGAAAATCCAAGAAAATGGATGGTTCAGTCTGTTTCACTGCTAAAATTTTCTACATATATCTAATATTTACAGAACTTAGGTGTGTTTTGTGGCTAGAGATTAAAAGATCCCAATTCTGCAATAAACTGCACATGGGTTGACTCTTATGCCTGTATTGAGCCCCACTAAACAGGCGACCATATTTTATAAACCCAATCTGGAGAAACACAGGGGTAGGAGTACAGGAAAGTAGCCAAGACTGAAAATGTTAGTTACCGAGTGTAGAAGGGCAAATTTTTTTTAGCAGCTTATATTTTAACAGGTGCACATATACACTAAATACAAAACAATTATGCATAGAAATGTTTTGGCTTTTTCTGTCTAATGCATTGTGCATCTAATGTATAATGCATTTATGCATTAGACTATCAACCAAATGAAAAAAAATTAAAATAAGGGATGAGTTTCCTGAACCGGGGACTCTTCCAAGAACATTGTTTGCCCAGGGACACAGTGCCCATCTGGGGACTGCCCCTGGAAAATGGGGACATAGGGTCACCCTACACTAAAATTGAAGTTGAGACAGCTGAATCAGGGGGCTCAGGGCACACTGAACTAAAAGAGAGACTAGAGCAGCAAGCCCAGACCATGAGTCCTGCTGACCAAACATCCAACCCTGCTACTTGTGGTCATGCTCCTGTCATTTACTTGTACCTCTTACAGTCCTAGGGCTAAGTCCTCCATGGGACGTAGAGATGGCACAATATAACATTCATGTTTCAGAGTAGTACTTTTTCTCATGCATCCCGACTCTCTGAGAAAAATGACTGGGGGAGCTGCCTTGTAGCCCTGGTCCTGTGCCTCCATTCTTTGTGTTGCCCTATCCCACAGCTGAGCTTCAAGAAAGGATGTGTAAGGAGCCCTCATGGAGCTGGATTGAATAGTGCATAAGAGTCTATGCCATGAACTGGCTCGCCAAGTCCTGCTCAACTCATGCATCAGAAATGAATCAGTTGCACTATGGGTGTACAGAGGGAAGAGGTCAAGATTTGTCCATTACTAGAGCTAGTTAAAAGTCAGAATTTCCATTTCATGGGAAATTTTGACATTGAAAAAAATATTTGGTTTTATTCCAAATTAAAACACAAATTTCTGAAGTTTCCTGCAAAATGGAAATCTTGAGAAATTTTTAATTCAATAAGTTTTTATTTTTTGGAAACTTGAGGAAATTGTAAGGGACCTGTACTGGGATGCCCCACTCCATGAGAAAAAGGTCTGGAACAGGCCAGAGAGGCTGCGCAGACCAGCAGCCAATCAGCAAAGGCCTGTGGAGAGCCAATCAGGGCAAAGAAAGAGGCAGCCAATCAGGGCCAGGCTGGGCCCTTTATGAAGGCTTCCTAGCAAAGGAGAGGGTAGTCTCTTCCTGATTAGCAAGGGACGAGGACTGGCTCCTGAGGGAAGGAGGTAGCACCTTGGACAGAGCAGTGTTGGGCAGGCTTGGGGGAGCAGAGGAGAGTTCCAGCCCAGTTACTTGCCAGGCTGTGGCCCCTGCTAAAAGGGATCAAGAAGGTGCACAGGGCCAAAGGGGAAGTAACTCAGGGATGATAGGCATACAAGAGGGGAGAAAAGAAGCAACAGAGGGAGGCTGCTGCTAGAGGATCCCTGGGTTGGGACCCAGAGTAGCAGGAGGGCCTGGGTTCCCCACTCCCCGCCACCCCTTGCACTGCACCTGGCCATGAAGGAGTGTGGCTGAGACTGACTGCAACTTGCCCCTGAGGTGAGAGACTAGACTTCGGGGTTGTGCTTGGCCACTGAGGCAGGTGCAAGCTGAAGGACTGTTGTTACCGCACACCCCCAGAAGGGTAGTGAGAGTGGAGTAGTGGACACTGCTGGACACCACCGAGTGGGGAGCAATGTGGTTCCCAAATCAGCAGAGCAGACAACGGGTGAGACACCATGCGTGGAGGGCACTCCTCAGCTGACAAGAGCTAATTCCTGGAGCAACCAGCAGGAAGTGCCAGTGGTGGTGAGTCAAGACCCTGTTAGAGGGACTTTTATTCTTATTTTATGATACGTTTGTGGATAATAGTGGGCTATGCACTACAGCTACAGACATGTATGACAATATAATAGTTAGTTAATTTTTTATTTTAAAAATCATTAAGGGCAGCTGCTACTGAGTACTGATTAAAATATATGATATTCTCTAGATCAAAGTGTCTCCTGGTCGTGTTGTAATTAACAGTTTGATGCACTGAGAAAGTGTCATTGTAACACAATCAGGAGACACTTTGTTTTTAACATGATGACCTGTGGACCCTTGGCTCTTATTCAGCCAAAACTCCCATTGGCTCTTTAAAAAAAATCTTAATAGAGTGCAAAATAAATGAAAGTATTATAGGTGACTGCCTGTGGGAGGTTCTGTTTAAACTATGTGATGTATATTTCATGGGAGGAATTATGGTACATTCTTTGAAAGAGAGTCTCTTCTGAACAGTGATTTGATATAATTTATCTTAATTATAAGAGTAGTAAATAATCTCTAATAGGAAAACTAAAAAAAACACCATATACTCTAGATTCAATGGCATTCCCAGGAGAATACTAAGATGTGCTTTTACACAGTACGTAGGCAATAATAAATACAATATACACTCTCTCTGGGTGCATTGTGAGGCACTGAGTGCAGTTTCCTCTACATAGTCTTCTTGAATGCAGATCTCGTATCTCGTGGTTTTTAACTCAAAAATTGATTAAGTAACCAATTCAATATAAATAAAAAGAAATGATGCAGACCATCTCATTGAAATCTTGGGGTATAGCTTTTAGGTCACTATTTTAATTCAGTTCAGACTCCAGTTCAGCAAGTCCTGCTATCTTTGGACTGCTGTTTGGTTGTCTGTCTGGCAAATAACTGATATCAGTACACTTTAGTGTAAATGGATATTCGTATGAAAAATAAAAGCTACTATCCTCACACACACCATCAGGCATCTCAGTTGACACTCAGAGCAGATGCCCAGGCTGAATGGGCAAGGAAACAGAACTACTCTCACTTTACAGGGCTTAGATACAATGTAGATAAGTGCCATAGTAAAACCATGAATAGGTAGCTAGATACACGACCGGCAACAGTTCTTCCATGTCAGAGGTGGAGTAGCAGGGTTATAAGTGTGGGAAACCGAAGAGGATTTGTCACATTGTGATATGTCTGTGGTTACTCTTCCAACTTTATCAGCCCTTTTTATGTCTAAATTGAAGCTGGGGGGTGTAATTTCCAGCTCAAGTAGGCCTATCCTCACTAGCTGTTATCAAGCTAGAGCACTAAAAATAGCAGTGTAGCTATGGCAGCACAGGCAGCCTGAGTACTATCCCGCCTGAAACCCTGGCTATGTTCTAGGGGCTGCTAGCTCATCCTGTCTCTTGTGCCACTGCAGCTATGCTTCCACGTTTAGCATACTGGTTCAGTCAGACCTAGTGTGTGTATGTCTGTCTGAGCTGGAAATTACACTTCCAGTTCCAGTGTATACAGTGCTGATAGAAGTGGTGTAAAGCCTCAGATGTTCTTATGTTCAGATAGAAAAGCATATTTGTCCATGTTAATAGTGAGGGAGCTTACACTGCTGCCAGCCACGTGTGCATACATAAATAGAGGGTGCATAATTTCCAGTGTTAATCTGGCACTTCATATTTCCACTAAATGTACATTGAAACCAAACTTAAGTCTCTCAGCTTTTTACTCTCGATTTGGGATGAAGGGGAGGTTACATAACTTTTAGGCATTTGTAAGTTTTCCAGGCACCTTTCCCAGACTCCGTTGGCTACTTTCTGAGGAGGTGAGGTCTTGTTATGGCAATTGGAATCAAAACTGGTCTCCAATCAGAATGCTTTGAGAGCAGCTTTTGTCCTGAATCAATGTTGCAAGTGGATCTGTGTTTTCATGAGCTCCCCTGGCTCTGCAGAGGGAAAAGGGCAAGGCTCACAAACAAATAGTGTTGAAATATTATAGGAATTAGTGAGTCCCTCTGGTATTGTGATTTCCATGAAGCTGATTGCCCAATATGGGAATATGGCAGAGTAGGGGCAGTTATCCTCTGTGGGAGGGGGTAGTCTGCAGTGCCTACAAACCACTCTGTGGTCATTGTTGATACAGATTACTGCCCAAGAATAGGGACCATATTGTTATTACTATTACATTTCAAGTGTACAAAAGTGTGTTAGGCACATGCCCAAAATGAAAGAGTCCCTGCCCCAACCTACTTAAAAACTCAGTTCCGATCTGGTGAGGAACATGAACAACCAACAAAGGGGAAAGGAATGGCCAGAGCTAGAATACTAAAATATCTTGGTTACAAAGAAGGGCCATAATCTTGGCATGAGCTCCACACAGGCAGACCTCTATGCCCATGCAGCTCTCTATCTTCTTGAATGGAGCTTAGCATGGGCTCGGGGGCTGCCTATATAGTGTCTGATCCAGAGCCCATAGAAGTCAGTGGGAGTCTTTGCATTCACTTCAGTGGGCTTTGGATCATGCCCAGAGTTCATTGCAGAGTCATGGCCTTAGGCCTGTACACATCTCGATTGTTTATGGTTTAGTAATATCTTGTATAAGTAACATGGCAAGAGTGAGTCCTGTGACTACATTCTGTGGCCTCAGAATCAAAGATGCACATTCTGTTCAGTTTCCTATAGCAGCCCAATCACAGTTGTACATATTGTCTAGAAATAAACATAACAGTACGCGCCAAAGCATCAAAGCACTTAATTTTTGAACCATCATTTTATAATAAACAGTTTCTAAATTATAGGTAATGATAAATAACAGCTCCAAGAATATTCCTAATTACAAACCTCAAACATCATCTGGTACATTCTATTCTCTCTAGTTTAATTGACTTTATATAAACTCCAAACTGGATTTAAGCTAAAGTAAAATTAAAGCAAAGAGGCAACTATTTAAAAATTTTATTGAAGATCAAAATCTATGAACAGATATTCAGTCATCATTACTTACTGACTAAAGAGGGAGAGTTCTCCTTCTGCTTCCTCCTATCTGGAGAGAGTACAACTTTCATACCTAGAGGTGATCAGAACATTAGTAAAAAGGTCCTGTGATTTTTTTTCCCCCTCCCACACCCTTTTTGATGTCTTTTGAAAATGTAAATCTCAGTTTGTCAAGCAGCTCTAGTCACAAAGCCATGGCTGTAAGAGGTTTGAAGGACTGGAAGGATCTTTGTAGTAGCAGATCTTTCAGTGTCTACTCCCAAGCTTGATTATACAGGAAATCCATTAGAGGCAGGCCTCATGCCTTGCCCTCAAATTATGCCCCTTGCAACCATAACCATTCTGCTGCAAGACCCTTATAAAAACGATAGTAAAGCTATTACCCATTACTTTTTATACATTTGTAGAGTAAGTCTGTAGAACTCTGTTAAATTTCCATAGACCCCGTTTGGTTTCTTTCGGCCAGATTCTCTGCTGGAGACTTCGATGCAGGAACTGCATTGATGTATATAAACTGATGAGCTGACCTCTACAAGACCTTTCCATAAAGGGAGGATTTGCCATCTTGTGAATAGTCATCCCTGAGTTATCTCTGAG
This sequence comes from Mauremys reevesii, assembly GCF_016161935.1. Taxonomy (NCBI): domain Eukaryota; kingdom Metazoa; phylum Chordata; order Testudines; family Geoemydidae; genus Mauremys; species Mauremys reevesii. The sequence goes on from NC_052623.1 coordinate 284,837,815, forward strand.
CCTGAGCCTTTTAAAGCCTGGTGAGTTATCCCTGACCCAGAGTGTGATGAGTCATCAGCAGCAATTATCTACAGATCTGGTGATAGGCCCCACAGCATTTAACCATAGTTCAGCCAACTGATCCCAATGCATGTATGTAGGCTCCTAATGGAAACAGTCTCTCTACTCTGCTCAATGTCACCATCTGGTTGGGAGCACTCCTATTGCCTAGAAGTTCTGACAAGATTGTCTCTCCCTGCTCCAGCTTACTTTTGCTTCTGCTTTAGCCTGTGCCTTCTTCCATTTAAGGCAGCCCCTGCTCCAGCCTGTTGTGACAGACCCATTTGTGGTTCATTGCTCTGTCAGCAACTCTTGTAAGATCTGATGTACTCATCTGCACCTAACACACTGGTGCCATGATTTTATTTAAAAGGTGGCATGTAATATATTGTTTGAAATATAAGAACACATTGGCCACTAATTCCACTGTGGAATGTTAGTAACAACTCTGTGGGTGAAATGATGTGTACTCTCTGATATTATATCCTGGGGACTGTACACGGACAAAGGTGACAAGACAGATTTCTTCTATATAAAGAGGCAAGACAACATGGTAGCAGATGCCCTATCCAGGACTGGGAGTGTGTTGGGGTCACCCTGAAAGTAGTAACCCAGGCTGGTGGCAGCCAGAGTGGGGCTGCAGACAGACTGCTGGGGTCAGAGCTGCTGAACCAGAAATGTCTAGCGCACACCAATCAGGGTGTGACCTGCATGCTGGTAGGATGGCTGCTGTAGCTCCCAACCTGGGATGCTCATGTAGCATTGTGAGGCACCCAGGGTTGCAGGGCAAGTGGTGATTCAATCTCTCACTGGTCTGGATAGCACCCCCGTCATGCCTGCATCTGCTCCTGCCTCAGCCAGCTGCCCTGCAATTTTGACATATTGGTATTTCAGTTGTGGAAATACAAAACGGAGTGGAACACATGCATTTTAACAGGTGGGTTACATGGATGAGAAATCCTGTAATTTTAGTCTTTTTTTTCTCACCTGCATAACATATTGTTTAAAATGTGCTCTTTTACTATGTTGTGCATTTTTCACAAAATATATTTCTCATCTTCCCACTACCAAACGATGGTTTGGCAGGATGTGTTGGCAGGCTGAAACTTCCTCAGGATGGACAGTCATGTTTTCACACAGTGCACCACAAACAAATGGCCAGAGTGGCTACAGCTGGGGAGAGCACTCGGAAGCCTGGGCTAGGCTGGTATGGCTCTCATCTGCCTAGTGCAATGTAGAAGCCTGTGCATAGGTATGAAACCTGGGTCCAGAAATTCTAAACCTAGGGTTGATATTCAGTGTAGATGCTCCCACACATGCTTATAAACACTGAGCCTGTGGGCTCCTGTCCCACAGGCCCTGTGTTTACATTACATTATGGCCTTAGTCAAATAAAACTTCATTTGCACAATCAGCTATGGAAAGTGCAGCACCAGGTTCTAATACCGTTGTGCTGCCAAGTCAGTCTGATACTTGAGCTTGTGCTCTGTTCCATTTTTTTCTCATTTCAGTTGAACTGATAACTAGAAAAGGGGAAAAAGAAACAGATGAAAAATGCTAGCATAGCTCCTGCTGTGTTCATATTTTCTTTTACTGCTTGTAAAACTAGAGGGGGAAAGGTGCTTCTCCCATGGTAGGTTTGTCTCTAATGTTGTCTGGTGGCCAGTTCTGTGACCTTAACTGCACAAAGCAATATACAATTTCAGTCTAAGGATTCATTTTAAAAAAAATAAAGGAAAAAGAAGTACAGATTATGTTGTTGAACTCTGCAAGAAATAAAATTCCCTCTTAAAACTGAAACCTTTCAGATGATAACAAAAGTACATTTAATAACTTTATCTTCTTACGGTGGTATGTTTTTAAAAAGGAAAATGGACTTTTTTACCCAGTGCTTCAGAGTGTTATTGTTACTGCTTGGTAGCTTCAGTGAAGCCTGCCCAGTATAAAGACCAGGCTCTGGGTGGTCTTGCCTAATGGTTAGGGTGGGAGGCTGGCATAATGTTTGGAAGAGAGGTAGCCAGCCTAGTGGCTGAGTTAGAAGCCAAATAAGTCCAGAGAGTGAGACAGATCTGAGAGCCAGAAGCCAGAGTATTAGCTGGAGCAGGCATCAGAAGCTGGACACCAGGAATGAAATGGGATAAGATGCAGGAGCAGGGATCCAGAGTGAGGAATAGAGCAAGAAGGGAGTGGGGAGCAGGACCCGGATCACAGCTGCAGGTGTGGAACACTATTGAGCAGCCAGGGACCAAGACCTGCTGCAGAGTTTAACAATGTGCCTGATCGAATCTTCAGCCAATCAGGAGGCTCCATTCATTAACTGAATAAGCTGAGGGCAAAGAGCAGGGTCTGGGTGCAGGTGTGGGCCCTTACACTTAGTACGGCAAAACTGTAGGGGCTTTCAGCTTTTACTCTCTGAGAGATGCAAATGGTCTGGTCCCAACCTGGTCCTCAACCGAGAACACAGACCCTGGGTTTGTCTACACTGCAGCTGGGAGCGTGCTTCCGAGCTTGGACAGATAGACACATGCTAGGTCTGCTCAAGCTAGTGTGCTAAAAATAGCAGCATAGGCGAGGGTAGCATAGTGGAAGTTTGAAGCTAGCTGCTTGAGTACGTAGCCAGGTATCTGGGCAGGTCTTACTCAGGTGGCAAGCCGAAACTGTCATCTCCAGCTACACCTCTATTTTTAATGCACTAGCTTGAGCAGAGCTGGTGCATGTCTGTCTACCCAAGCTGAGAAACACACTCCCAGCTGCAGTGTAGATGTACCCCTTCAGTGTGATGGGGGCCCCAGGGTGCAACCTGGACTGTGGGACCACTGAGCCCTCTGAATCAACCAACTGCCTGTCTCACTCTCACACTGTGATGCTGACATCAAGCTACAAACCCCCTGCCACTGTTGCATGTTCACTAAGTGCTACAGTGGCACAGCTGCACCAGTGCAGCATTGTAAGTGTAGACAAGCTCTTAGTGCAGGTGCTTCAAAGCAAGGAAATACAGGTGGCTACACTATCCCTTGTGGATATGCTAAACAGTTTACTTTCTCCCATGAGAGATTAAATTCACTTCAATAATTGTTGCTTTTTTATTGAAGTTGTACATGCACATAAAATTGTTCTCCTTCCCTGTTTGTTATAATGTTAATGTCTTGTATGGATTGGAGACAGAAAGAGATGACCATTTCCCCAGAAGCTGTTAAGCCTACATACAATATTTTTGTAAAAAATGCTCTTTTTGTCTCTTTGCTGAAGTGAGGCAGTCTCATGATGCTGTCTACGGGGAAATAACAATACACAATTAAACCTGAAAGTTCTTCCTTTCACTCCTCCCTCTTTCTGGAAGGCACTGACTGATGCATAACTCAAAATTCCACTGCACAAGCAGTTGTTTTAATAATAAACCCGTTCTCTGTACTGTAAGGAGGGAGGGGACACAATCACCAAGATCCTGAATAGGAATGCAGGGTTCATTCATTGAGTCACTCAGGGCTCGGTACTAAAACACTAAGTCAGTGTAATTATTTTTGACTCATACTAGCAGGTGGGGCTAATTAGCTCTGATTAGGATATAAAGGCAGTGGGGAGTGTCTCATTGGCCTGACAGAACTTTAAGGCAGGAGGAGGTTGTGGTGAAACTTAATCACAACATGTCAGTTTATTTCTGAACTCTCTGAATAAAGCTAATTTCCAGGAAGGGGTTTGGATATTAACTGTGGAGGTACATCTACACTGCAGCTGGAAGGGTGTTTCCCCTCTCTACCTCAGAGTAGCACCCTGGAACCCCCATATTCACCATGGTGACATGATTGTGATATGTCTTGTACAAAGTATGCCTTGTGAGGTATCATTTTAAAAGTTGTGATCTGAACATTAATATCCTGTTGGAATGTATGTGTTATCATTGTATATGAAGTATTGCTATGTGCGTTACTGAAATATGTTGTGAGGTTGGGAACACCCATAACGAGCCTTTCAGTTACAACAAAGGAGTAGCCATTGATAGCCAGACAGTGCTAAGAGCTCATCAACACACAAATCAACTATTTTAGAGACTTCTCAGAGGAGGCAGGCATGCCATGGGGGCAGACTTAGGGCTTGTCTACACTAGCACTTTACAGCACTGCAACTTTCTTGCTCAGGGGTGTGAAAAAACACCCACCTGAGTGCTGCAAGTTTCAGCGCTGTAATGTGCCAGTGTAGACAGTGCACCAGCGCTGGGAGCTGCGGAGCTCATAGAGGTGGTTTTCCCATCTTGAAAAACAATAGCCTCTCTGTTATTCCAATTTTCCAAATCCATATCACTGCATCAACTCAGACTAACTGAAATAATATTTATTTTATGTTTGGCCCCTGTCATACAGCCTCCGGCCTTCTCCCTTATATGATAGTTATGTTTCTGCTCACCAGCTTCTTATGTGTGGAATATTTTATTCTTGGTTCATTTCTCCCTCTAACTGCTTTGGTTACTCAATAGTATTACCCAGAAAAAAGAACCAATGTTCTTTTTCTTTTCTTTTTTAATTAAACTTTGAAGAATGATTCCATAGCCAGAAATTTGGTATCTCAGCCAGGTAGGGTCACTGCTAATAAGCACCTTTGTTGTCAAACATCTGTTTAAACCAACAAGTTCACAAATAATGACATGTTTTCAGCAGCCTCATATAAACCTGCTACACTAGTGCAGAATAACAAGTGAGTGCCATGATAGTCTGAGGATGCATAAACATGGGCAAGTCTGTGTTTTAACAGCTCACATTGGCAGTTTTCAATTAAAATGCAACAGCCGCAATCTATAATCTATTTTCTTTGGGGAAATAGTGATACAAAGAAAATAATATAGAGAGATGATTATAAGGAAGCATATTATATCCTAGCTTGGGATGGAAGTATGCATAGACAATTAACTGCACAGCAAGGAGTAATTTAGAAAGCTCTCACTCTACGATTACAGCTTTATATATTCTCAAAACTGTTCAAATGGGCCTGATTTTGCAGCTGTGTAAATTAGGAGAAACCCCAATTAAGTTAAATAACTAGAAGTGGTGTAAGTGAGTGGAATCAGGCCCTATACATATCTAAAGGGAAGAAACTAGGTCCTTAGATAGTTGGAGCATAAAGGATGTTGGAAGCTACCTTTATCCTTCTCCTCCTCCCGTCACCAACCAATCATGTGCCACTGTGACTCAGACATAGCAGAGATTCTGGCCTCAGGACTGAAGTCAGTGTTAGGATGGAGGTGGAAAATGAGAAACATTAAAGTGACATAAATTGACACTTACTGTAAATTTGCACAGTGCCTACCAAAATGGGGTCTGACCTGGTTGAGGCCTCCAGGAATTACTGTAATACAACTCTTTTTTTAAATCATAATAGTAGGAAACCAGAAAGAGAGATCAGAAAGAAAAGAGTAGAGGCATTGTTTTCAAAGATAAAAAGGGTAGAGAATTGATTGAGATGGTGATTGGAGGGGCTTTTCCAAAGCCAGAAAATAAATAAGGAGATTAATTATATGATTACACTCTATGTAGGGATCACTTCACCACTCCCCAGCAAGTGGGCAGAATGCAATTACCCACTTGTATTTTATTGGGGTAACTAGATAAATGACACACAACCCTGCTGTTAGGAAAACTGACCTGAAAACTTCATATACAACAGGAGATCAGGCTTTTGGTTTTATATCTTCTCCAAAACATACGTATTGACTTTATTAGGAGCCCATGAATTCACATATCACTAATTATATTATACCAATGGATGCTGTTGTAGACTTGGAATGAGCACAGAATTTGTATTTGGGGCGATGCTTCTTTACTGTTCAGCTCATTCCTCAGTGCATTTGTCTGTCTCTATTCAAACGTAGCTACTGGCCATGCTTTTCTGTTACATGCAGTTGAACAGATTGTCTTCAGATGTTTCTTAAATTGTAATACAACCTGCTTTGCTGGCAATTATAATATGAACTGTCTACTCCTTTTCTCTACCATTTAATTTTTCATCACAAGTACATAGCAGCAATAGTCATCTGTGCCATAGTTAGATTGTCTGACTAGCTTGAGAGTGGTCACATTATCACCCTGACAGATGGACACTGGTATATTTGGCAACAAGACTCTCAGTGGAGAAGTGCAAATATTTTTCATTGTAATCAAAGGAAGGTGTCATTGCTAATTCAACATTTGGGTGGATGAACTATCAAAATATAGTTTTATTGGTTTATCTGTCTTTTGACTATCCCCAAGAGAAACAGCGCAAAAAAAAATAAATCTACTGTGGAGCTGACATTCAGTTAAATAAACTGTTAGATCTGAAACTCATGTCATTTACTTAAAAAGGGAGTAATAATTTTTCTAAATAGAGGGCTTACATCATAAGGCCCAGAAAAACAGATTGCTACAGCTACACTACAATCTGCTTCCATAAAGATTGAGCATGAGAATGGCAGACAATTTATGCATGCAGCGTATGCAAGAACAACATCTTCCATGCTAATATAAGATATTTTCTGTGGAAAGTCTCATTTATGAATTAAATGCATAGTTTACCCCAATTGTGATCTACAGATTTCCTGAGAACTCACTGAATACTAAGGGTACGTCTATACTACCCACTGGATCGGCGGGTAGTAATCGATCTATCAGGGATCAATTTATCGCATATCATCTAGATGGGATAAATCGATCTGTGAATTGATGCCCATACTCCACCTTGGCAGGAGGAGTAAGTAGCATTGACAGGGGAGCTGTGCCATTGACAGGGGAGCTGCGGCAGTCGCCATGAGGACAGCCAGGTAAGTCGAACTAAGATACTTCGACTACACAAATAGCGTAGCTGAAGTTGCGTATCTTAGATTGATTTTCCTCCCCCACCCCCGCCCCAGTGTAGACCAGCCCTAAGAGTGACTTTTTATTGATGTAGGTACTAAATGTAATAGAAGTTATAAATCAAATATTTGTATTAAGTTCATAAGCTCTCTACTAAATATTAAAAGTAAAAATAGGAAAATAGTTATATTTTCTGTGGAAACATCTTGTGCAGTAGAGAGAGAAAGTTGAGAGAAATCATAGTGAAAGAAAGGAATGAAATAACATTGAATAGTTCCTTTGGCTGCAATGGTATTACTTTCATTCCATCAAGCTAAACGTGTATCAGTCTTTTCAGGACTGAAGTTTACTTAGATTACTTAGAATTTTTTCTCTTGTTTGGTTTGGTTTATTTATACTGGTCTCTAATAGTTAACCTTGATTTATTTTTACACCTAATCTTTAGAAACTATAAAGTTTGTCAAAATCAAATGTTTATTTTGTTAGGGTTTATGCATTATTAAACAGATGGAAATCAAAACTGGATTTGTGAATAATTCTAATCTTATATTTATAGCTTTCATAAATATTCCAGTCTGACAAGTCACACTGGAATAAAAAACAATGAGGCACTGTAAATTTCTAGATCAGGACATCTGGTTTATGGGGCATGATAAAAGATTAATGAGAAGTGCGCATTAATTAACAAAACATTTTTCAGTTGTAAAGTTGGTTCTGTCAGTGAATTTTATTCAACATCCTGAAATGTGGAAGGACTAGAACAAGACAATGCTGCTCATTTGATGTTTGTACAGATTTTTTTTTTAAATCCTTCTTGTGTGGAAGAATTTGAAGCACAGAATAAAGACTTCATTTAGCCCAAGTTTGAAGAGTGCCAGACCTTAGGCCTTCTGAGGATTCTATGCAGCTTTCATTCTTTCAGTAGATCTAGAGAACCACAAACAGGCAGAAAGATGACTCTAAGGATAAAATTACAAAGCACTGTTTGAAGAGATGAGGAGAAAATTATTTGGGGTGTATTGAGTACTATTTTTTTGCACAAACTGAAAGTTATCCAACACTGTAAGGGAAAAAGATTTGGAGAACAGATTGAAGCAATACATTCCCCAAAAGGAGTAGAAGGGGCTGATGCAGACAATCTAGAAATAAATAGTACGATATGAAGAGGGGATATGGATTGAATTTTAGGAAATTGAGATCAGGAAAAAGGGAATCCTGCTTTATTTAAACCCATAGACTGAACTCGTGGGACGGGAGAAGAAAATAAAGCTGAAAGTCAGTCTTCAAAACAGTACTGTGGATTCTGTCACACTGAGGAGGTCTTCAACACACAGGGTGGAGACAATAGATGAGGAAATGATTGGTATGATCCAAAGGGCTAAGCCCCTCTTGGCAGTAACTGCAATAATGGCTATTTTAAAATGAAGCAAAATGAGTGTAACTGACATGCTATAGGTGCAGAAATGGGGGAATAGAACACTGAAGGAAATGTAACTAATATGGAAGTGTAAGATAAAGTAGAGACTTTGCTTATTTTAAAGGCTCCTGTTAGTAGTTTTCCTGCCACCGCTTCCTTTCTCACCCTCAGGACGCAAGTTACAACCATTTGTGTGTCAAGTGAATTCCAGACTGGTGCAAGTGTCACTACTTTACCCCTTACATCTATTTTCTCATCTACTTGCACAAAGGGCCAACATCTCCTCTTGGTTACCTTAGTGTAACTCTCAAGTGACTTCATTAAATCAGTGGTGGTACTTCAGCTTTGCACTAGTATCACAGAAAGCAGATTTTTATCCTTTAGCATGTAACACATGCCAGTTTATGGAACTGAAACAGGACTTGGCTCACATTTCCTTGGGAGCTGTGCCCACCCATGGCGTGTCTGGATTTTTCCCTCTTAAGTAACCAGGAAACTCTTACTAATACTTTAGATTTCAGGATTTCATGTATCTTATGTCTTTATATAGTGCCAATCAATATAATAGCTAAGGCCCAGAGATATATACAAAGATACCCCAAGGGTATGTAGGCACCTAAATACCTTTTCAGATTAGGACCTAAGTGCTGACAGCTGGGGCCAATTTAATCTCTGGTGTTGACCTAATGTAATGAAGTCAATGGGAGTTACCCTGGGGTGAATTTGGTCCCTGAAATATAAAGGAAAGCTCCACTGAATTGCTCAATATTTCAATAGCCATTTACTACTTACATGGTTTATGAAAAGTCATTTCCATGATGAGAAACTCAGTTTGAAACAAACCTTCATAATTTCATTCTTCTCACTCAGAGAAGTCTGCACTGCAAGTATGTGTTAATCACCTAAAACTAAACATTAATCCTATTAACCTACTTCCAGCGTTTGAAGCTTGTTACATTACATTAATGTAATAGCAATAAAAAAGCCCCTCTCCCTCCACTTTCATAAACGTTTTATTCCACAGAAAGCTATTCCCTTGTCGCTGGAGGGTTCAATGTATTTGCAAAAGTGAAAGTTATTTTCATTTGTATCCATTTAAGCTCAGTGATAAAAACCTCTCTCTTTTCTTCTTGTAACCTATAATGGGCTATCCTCCAGGAATCTGCTAGCAAGCACTGGAGCTAGCAAGCACTGGAGCACTTGAATCCTTGCCAGCTTGAAGTCTTAAGGGAATGATCCTACTGAGAAATATTTCTGCCCTTAATCAAGATTTGTATTTATTTATTTGAGAAGGACTGACTTCAGAGTTCAGTGCAATTCTACTCTGAGAATTGATTGTTAAAAAAAAATCAGAAAACACATCAATCCACAGCCTTTGTTCTCATGTGTTCCAAATGAGATCTGTTAAATGTAGGCACTAAGTTTTCACTGTTCTTCTGCTGTTAATACAGTAGAACAACCACATCTCAAAGAGTGAAGTGGATTCTGTTTTTAGTGATTTGTCACCTATTTAATTTTGTACTAAGGTCCAGAAGCAAGGCAAAACTCTACATTAAAATAATTGGATTGCAACAGTACAAATGATGGCAGTCTCATGAGTGTGGACTGTGACATCTGAGAGAACATATGACCTCTTACCAAAGTGTCTGGCACATTGTGGGAACCCCTGGAAATAAATAAACGTGGGCTGCAGAATCTTTGATGGTGATATACAGGCTAGAAATAATGCAACTTGACTTTCCAGTTGCAAATGAGTATAGTTTGTTCATAAAATGAAAACTGGTATGTTGAGAAAATTAGACTGAAATAAATCAAGCAAATAAATATGGACGCTATCAGTGTGCCTAGTTACAGGAGTCCATTCGCTGAGCACAACAGCAAATTTGTGATCTTATCTTATAGACGCTATCGTGAGTAGTTGAATTGATTATTGCTAATGCGTACAACATGCTTCTATCTAGGTATTCCAGGCTGGTGGAATCTTCACAGATACATGACTGCCTGCCAGAAAAAAATAAGTGCTCACTGGTTCATCAACGTTTCCATGAACTTTCATTAGGGAATCCCTGCTCTTCTAGCTAGTGCTATCATTAGGGCCTTGTCTCTAGAAGAAAGTTACACCAGTTTAACTTAAGGTGTGATTTTTAAATGGATTTAGGTAAACTAGTGCACAAGGCTGTGTGGACACTCATTTCAGTTTAAACCAGGTGTATTTTGGTTTAGTTCAAGTCAGTTAGGAACCAGTTTAAACTAAACTGAACTAAGAATGTCCCCACAAAGGTCTGAACTAAATTAAGTTAAACTGGTGTGACTTTTCTCATGCTCACAAGGCCTAGGAGAAATTCAGTGCTCACACCCATCCCTGAACAACTGCCCCATCTCTCAAGAGAGAGAGCTTGGATATCACTGTACTCTTTCAGCAGCACAATCTTCCTACCCCTGAAACTGTGGTCAGGCTGCGACAAAATGTTCACATACTGCAGGTGGGATACATCTTTCTCCTTAGCAAAAATTCTCTGAGCTCAGAGCATATCTTAAAATGTTTTTAAAGGGGAAATAAAAGTCACAGTGCTCATTGAAGACATAGCTGTGACCTCTGTGTGCACCATAATAAACTGACCTCTGTCCCATTGGAGCAGTACTAAAGTAATTCAGGATTTAGAATCCACTACCACATGTACGTTCACTTGTGTGGCATGGTGCTATCTCTGCCATCACTGAAATCTACTATGGGCACCTGGGCTCCTATTTACCCTAAGGAAGGGAATGAGATTGTTTGTGGAGAAAAGAGGCAGAGAAATTTGTAGGGAAGGTAAGCAGAGAAACTGCAAGACTTGAATGGGGAAGAGGGAGGTGATCCTCTACTCCACTAATTATGGCCTTGGGACAAGCTAAGGAATGGCAGATGCCATGATCCACCTCTACATTTAATACATAGATTTCATTGCCAGACCATCACACCACCATTCAGTTCATTTCCATGTGGCACAAGCCTTTCAACACTGAAATGAAGGTGGCACCTGTACTTCCTCCCCATCGGATGTAACTCTGTCATTGTCATAGTGGAAGTACCACGATCCTTCTTCACATTTCCCTTTTCCATCCCCCAAGGCTGTAACCCCCTTAGTGCCAGATCCCAGGCACTACCTCCCAGTTCACTCTGCACTTGCTGTAACTCTGTCAGTACCAGAGCACAGGAATCATATTCTCCTGCCTCCCATTCATGAAGACCATGAAAAATCTAAGTTCCACTCACAGAACTGGTTGCTTTATAAGCATTTGCAGCCTCTTAGTTTTCATCTATTGATTTTTTTGTTTTTTTATAGAGAAAACTAAGGCAATTCTAGACAAAAAAAATGTAGGTAAATTTAGAGTTAATGCCTTAAATAGTTAATTTAAAACATTAGATCATTTTACTTATAACAGTAATCAATATTTGAAAGCCAAACAACTCAGTAATGATTTCACAACCTTAAATCTAATCTTATATTAACACCCAAATTCTGCCTTTCTACCTCTTAATGCCAACTACCATACTTCATCTTCATTTCCCATACAGAAATAAGAACAATTTCATACCTATCTCAAACTAACCACAGACCCAACTCTAGCTGATGGCAAACCACACCATTCTCTCCTCTTTTCCATGTTCCCCTGTAAAAACAACCCTCTTGGTGCAATTCATCACTCTGTGTAATCTGTTCTGCTCCAGCCACCCTATAATCTAGAAACCTTATTGTGTGCACCTCATATAATTCTAAAAGCCAGCTCTCCAGAAACCAGTCTTATATGCATCTTTACTTCATCCACCCTTCTCCAAACTATGAGAAATTAACCTAATCATTCTACACAGGCTGAGTTGTGCATAGCCTGTAATATAATTTCAATATGTCATTAATTTCACTTATTTGAAAAGCTTTTAAAGTCGTTTTAATACTTAGTAATTTTCATCATGAATGTCTGGTTAGATGAACAGGGCAGAGAGGATACAAGGTTAGGATTCAGATTGTTTGTGAAACTTTAAATCTCACTTTCCTGTCTTTCAAACCTCCCTGACCCCCCTGAATCATACTCCGAAACAGTAATGTTTTCTTGGACTTTGTCCTGTTGAGGCCTTCTGAGAGCTAGGTTGATTATCATCCATGTGTACGCCTGGAGGGAAGCATAACTCGATGTTCCACAGTAGTGTATGAATGGGTGTCGTTAGAGCCAGTAGTCTATTCCAGTGGTGACTTGTTGACTTCCATAGCAACCAAGCCTTGGAGTGTTCAGAGCTATAGCCATAGAATGCTGTGGAGGGTTTTGTTCACAAATATTTTTTTATCATCTTTTTGTTTATATAGAAACACGGGCAATGAAAATTCTCAAGCACTTGCAGTACAAGTAAGAACACTTCTGGACTACGGTAGTAAAAATGATATCTAGGTATGTTGTGCTACATGCTGCCCTCATACATTTCTAGGAACTTAAAGAGAGTGCACATAAATATGGTGTTGTGCATTAAACAGGCAATGGAATAATTTTTTTTATTATTATTTGGTTTCTTCTTTTCAGATTGTGCATGAAGATCAACTTAGCATGACAGGAGGCATTGCCCCTGGCTCAGATATGCTTGTTTTCTGTATATGTTCAGTGAAAAGGAAGCCAAGTGTTCAAATCCATCCTTAGCCTATTGCTAAGTGTTCTTCAGCTAGGTCTTGTACTGTGCGGATGGACTAAGATGGATTGCAAAAACCAAGTCCTTTTATTCCCTGCAGCTGAATGGCCCCAGCTGTTTTCTTTCTTTCAATATGCTCTTCCTAATACTTCTTTCCCACACTTAAAAATCCCAACACCAGACCCCAGTAGCTATGAAACATACCTCTGTGCTGGGTTCCAATTGCAGCTGATTTCAAATCTTACCCATTCTGGTATGTTTATCCTTGAGACTTATGAAATTGGATTTCAGTGTTACTTCTGTGCCCATCAGAAAAAAGGCCTCCTGTTAGCCTAACAGGCTTTTCAAAGGTAGAGGGGCCATTGTGGGATAGAATTGGTGATCGTGAGACCAGGAGTTGGGGCCTGTTGAGGGGTTGGGGGAGAATGACAAGAGCCTTATTTGAAAGTTGTAGGACGACAAGGTAGAAACTGTGGCCTTGCTGGGCGACAGAACACTGGAGTGTGTGTTAAAAGCACAGCCCTGCGATATGGATTGTGTCAGATGTGAAGGGGTGCCACCCTAACAGTATCTCCGAACAATGCTGGTCTAGCCAGAATGTAGAGGAAAGAGCTGAGGATATCCCCATCTTCCCAGCTTGCAGCAGGAAGGCTAACACCATTGTCTGTGCTAGCCAGGAGGAGTCTTTCTAGGCCTTGGGCTCAAGGCCTGCTATAGTGCCTGGCCACATGCAGAGGCGTATAGTTGGGGGAAGAGGGAGACTTCTTGCACACCCATGCACGCCCAGACACAATCTGTCCCAGAAAGAAGGTTGAGGAATTCTTTTGTGAATTGATCCAAATCTGAAAAATGACTTGGGTTCAGTTTGTGGGAAAGCTAATCTGATTTCATATGGTTCTTATTGTTCCTGAACCAGTCAGCCTATTTGTACCCTTAAACCTGCAATGAACCCAAGCATCCTACAGAAAATCCTTCATGACCTCATAAGACTGCCTAAAATCCACTCCCTCCAAGGGCTCCATATTCCCAAAGATTGGGTTCAAATCTCAACACAAAAAGACTACTTAATTATTTTTGAATTAGCAACGTTTGGAACCTCTTTTAGTACAAATTCAAACTACTAACGTTCATTTCCTAGCCCTACCTGCAGAGAACTTCAGATGATGTGTTTCCATTTAATTTTCTCCTTTGAAAGCTGAGTACCTATAGTTACCTGCATGATGGAGGTGATAATATATATTCCCAGAAGTGATAGCTGCAGTAAAGAACTACACTTGCTGTGAAGATCAAAGGATCAGCTATATCAAAAAGTCACCAGAGCTGAGGAGAGCACTTTACTACTCAAAATTCCTTGCTGAGGTATCTGCGAGCTGTGGAGGAATGATGGAAAAAAAGCACTGTCCATGCTGTGCTAGTGAATCAGCAGGACATTAATTTGTTGTGTTTTATTTGTAGGCTAGGAAAGTCCAAATAAGCCTCATGAATTATCAATGGGAAAGGTTATCACTTTATATAAATGCACACAATACTTGTTCACTCCAGTTCAATGTGGACATTGCTGCACTGGAGTTTAAATCTTTACATTAGTTTTCTCCCCCACCCCTATTTTTCTTTTTTATTTTTTGATATCTCAAATGTAACAAGTAATGGCCTGGCTTAAGTGAAAAATTATTTGGGTTTCCAACAGGGTGGACTAATATCAAACAGACAGCTCCATCTAGTGGTATAATTAGACATCATTTTGAATTTACACCATTGTCTTGTTGCACAAGACACTCCTAGCAAGAAATTATTTTGGCTAAAAACATTTGTCTTAACTGTGGTCACAACAGGTAGAAAACATGATTACTTAGTGAATCATATGTTACTTGAAATAGTATATACAAGAAACTATATAAAAGGTTTTTTTCATCTATACATTCTTTTAAAAGCAGCTGAAGTTGTGTGATGGTGAGAGCCATATAGACTGTATCTGCTGTTTAACTTTAAGACTCTATTTCCTTTTGTGTAGCCCTTTCCTCCAAGAAACATAATCAGAAGCTAGCACTATGAACAGCACTAGAGCAGAAGATGTAATTCTCTAAAGATTCATATGCAGTTAAACTAGGAATATTTTAGGGTGCTAGGTATTGATAGGATTAAAGAAGTGATCCAGTATGTTTGAAGTTGTTTCTGCTGAGTGGCAACAAAGTTTTAAAAAGAACATAGACTTAGCAAAACTTTACTGTTGTGTTCTTAGATAATTAAACAATGTCATTCTAAAGGTTACTGTTCTCCAACCAATTATCACTTCATTGTTTTGAATTACTTTTTTATAGATTAATTAATGTTGGGATAATAAATTTACTACATCCTGGATTTTAATAAAACATTTGATACTTTGGCTCATAAACTCTTACCTGACCAATTAATTCATATCAGCTTGGATATGAACACTGTCACATGAAATTAAAACCACCAGAAGGGCCACAAAAAAGATTAATAATACTCACCAGTGTATTGAGTTGCAAGGGAGGTCTCTCGTGGGGTATCACAGACATCTGTGTTAGAACCCAAATTATTTAATATCTTCATTAATTATCTCGAAGAAGGAATAAACAGCAAACTAATTAGATTCCTAGATTATACTAAACTGGGAGGTGTTTGGCGCATTAGTGAGGGCAGTGAAATAACACAAAGGGAAACAGAGAGCTCAGAAATAGGACAAAGTAACAAAATGAGATTTGAAATGTCAGTTAATTAAATATGGGGGGAGGGGAAATAAATTTAATGGGAAACAAAATTGGCAGACCCACATGATAACAGCAAATTAGATAAGTCTGCAAACTCATATGGCAGAAAAAAATAGCCAGTGCCACTCTGAGGTATAGACAAAAAGGTATTCAACCATGGAGCAGAAAAGTGATAGTTTCTCTCAACAAAGCTCTGCTGAGGCTGAATTTATAATACAGCATTCAGAACGTAGGCCCTGATCCTGCACCAGTAAAGTCAATGAGAGTTTGTCATTGACTTTAAAGCGCATATGATCAAGCACCTGAATTTCAGGGGAGTTTTCAAAGCTGTCTACTATTTATAATGTCCCAGATATCTACATCTGATTTCATAAAAGATACAAGGGGAAAAGGGTAGAACTGGTTAAAATATGGAAAATGTATTTGACAAAATAAAACTAAAACCTTTCACACAATGGTAAGAGCATTATAAGGTACAAAGCCAAGACTTTGGCATCTTCTAATAGTTATTTGTAAAATCATGTGATCTGGAGAGGTTTAAATCCCTAAAAGAGGTGTATAAGGCAATTACAAGATAATAGCATCTTCCTTGTTCTAAAAGGTTTTTGTACTTTTGTCCACAGCATTTTGGGGAAATATTGGCAATGTGATACGAGGTTGTGAAAGGGAAATATCCAGGAAATCTATCCAGAGAATTGGTAGGATATAATGCTAGTCACTATGGGACGGATTTTTAAAGAAATCCAGGCAGCTAAAGATGTAGGTAGATAGATGCCTAGTGGGTTTTACATTAGAGCTGGGTAGGAAACAGTGTTCTTACCTGTGTCCCAAAAGCCCCTTAATATCAACTGGCAAGGAGGTTGCAAGAACATCCTGATTCTGATATTTACATTCTGATTCACCAAAGAATGTCATGTGAGGTTTTAAATGAAAGCTAGGGTCACAATGGTCATTGATATCATTGTGACATATATATATACACACACACACAACTTCTTACATAGTATTTGTGTGTGTATATATATATGCATGAAAATATATTCTTAAATTCTGTATCACAGCAGAGGTGGAGACACAGATTTTCTGTCAGACAAAATATATTTATTCATCTGTTTCTCTGCCATATGTTAATTAAGCATTGTGAGCTAACACAATGGATGCCCATTCGCAAATGAAGTTATCAAAGAGATGTAAAGTCAACAGGGAAAAGAACACAGGAAAAAGAAGTGGTGGGAGTTATACTGTCTCTGAGCACAGATAATGAACTTTGGGGATATAAGTAGAATGCAAAAAAACCCAACCAAACAAAAAAAAAAACCCGCATCCTGCACCTAGGAAGTAAATGGGTAGTGCATTTACATTCAAGAAAACCAGATCTCTGCTTATCTTGATGGAGAATGCTGCAAAAGGCTTTGGGTGAGGTAAACTTCATTAGACAGGACATTAGCCTGTTTAAGTTAAATTTAGTCTCTAGAAAGCATGTTATGATTGTTTTATGTTACCTTTTGTTTCCATTATCCTTACTCATTATCACTTGAATCTTCAGTAGAAAGCTTATCCTTGTTTTCACTATACATCTATCTAAGGGTAGGTCTATACTTACCGCGCGGGTCGACGTGGAGAGTTCGACTTCTCGGAGTTCGAACTATTGCGTCTAATCAAGACGCGATAGTTCGAACTCCCCACGCACTCCGGTCGATTCCGGAACTCCACCACCACGAACGGCAGTGGCGGAGTCGACCTTGGAGCCGCGGACTTCAATCCCACGGCGTCTGGACAGGTGAGTAGCCCGAATTAAGGTACTTCGGCTTCAGCTACGCTATTCGCGTAGCTGAAGTCGCGTACCTTAGTTCGATTTCCCCCCTCCCCTTAGTGTAGACCAGGCCTAAGTGCTGTGATATTAAGCAAGGGGTTGATCCTGAGTTGAATAATACAAGCTGGTATGTTCATTGTTCCCTAGTGGGTGGTGGACTTATTATTTCTGTGAGTGTTCAGTGGGTAAGGAGCTGGACACAAGAGGGGAATGCTTCAAAAGAACTTGGGGACTAGGGTACACCTATTAACCTGCAAAGCAAGTAAGGACTGACATAGCATGGACAAGAGCATAGGGAGCTCACACCTAGTTAAGTACAAGGAAGTCTCCCTCAAGCTGGAGGCAGGGGGTAACAAAGTGATCCCAGTTCCCCCAGCGCCATCACAACATCTCATGAAAATTTTAGTCATTTCAGAAATGTTTTTCATTTTACAAGGGGATGAAATTGAGCTCTCACCCCTGAACAATCAATAGTCTGGTGGTCAGGGCATGTAGCTGGCTAGTAACAAACCTGGGTTTGAGGCCTTGGTGTGGATTATAATCTAGGTCTCTCAAACAGCCCGAACCCTTAGGCTATTGGCTGCTCTGGAGCCTCTTTTTTCTCTCTCTGAGCAGAAATTCCATTGTGAACCTGAGAAACTTTTTCTGACTAAAACTTAGTCAAACCAGGTGCATTCTCCAACAAGTTTCTATTTTGACAAAAAAGTTTCATCAGAAAATTCTCAGTCAACTTTACTTTAGAAAAGCACTTAGGTGTGGTGCCTAGGCACTTTTATAAATCCTACTGGGTGCCTACCTGTATTTTTAGTCACTTAAATATATTTCAAAATCTGCCCCTAAATTCCAGTCCTACTCTTATTAAATCGCAAAACTCCCATTGACTCCAGTGGTGTAAAATCAGGCACTAGAACACAAGTTCCTTCTCATGGAAAGAAACAAGTGGAGAATTAGGATAAGTGTTTACCTGAGTCTTCTAAAACAAAATATATGCAAAATGCTGAGGGGTTGCCACGGTATGGGGAATAAACTTCCAGTTTTCTGACACTGTCCTAAATTGAAAGGCTCCTGAGTAAAAATTTAAAATAAATAAATGCGAGAACTACTACAAGAACTCTATTTTCCTGTGATAGGATATACAAAGCCATGCTCGAGAGGAGGGGGTTAAGGAGATGGTCTGGGATCAGGCCACCCCATTCCACTGCACCTGCAAAGCCTGCACAGGCTAAAGGAGAGCTCAAAAAAGGGAGATGAGTAGCTCACTGGCTGGCAGACGGTGGAGGTGAGCTGATCTGTACTCCTGGAAAGGAACATCACAGGAGCTCTTGCTGCCAGAGGCCTGTCTATAGTCATCTGACCAAACCTGTAAAGAAGGGACCTGTAACTCTCTGAAGGTTAGAGACTTTATCTTTGTGTTCTTTGCTCTGTGGGAAGAAAGGGATCTGGTAGGAAGTGATCCAGGGAGGCAGCTGTATAGCACCTGAGGGTGCATGACTTTGCTGCCTACCATTGGGTCCTGAATTGGCTCCTGGTGGAGAGGGTGGGCCTGAGCTCCCGTATCAATCAGAGGTCTATCCCATTGTGGGGAACATATTTGGGGAAGACTCTGAAAAGGTGAGGAGCCCTGAATCTATTGCTTACCATGAAAGTCTCCTTTTTATTGGTTTCTTTATATTGGGCTTAGTCCCCGAAAGGACAGAACACCACAGGGCGAAGTGGTAGTAAGAATGACTTCCTCCCAGGCATTCGCCAAACTGCCACATTCCTGCCTGACCATGGGGCAGCACTGGTGGTGAGTGTTCCCCTTCATATTCCCAAATTCCTGTTGTTGTTTTTAGGAAAATATCCTCATTAGCTGAAGTTGGACAAATATAGATACCTGTTTTAAATTGTTGGGACTGCCATGTAGAAAGGTATGTCATTACCGTGGTCACAAAAATACTATCTAAAGAAATATGGTCCCATTAAAATAATGGACCAACTTACAGCGTATAGTTTAGGACTGAACTACTGGAGAAATGCTAGACCAAGAGGGGTGAACTGATTTTAGAAATATCTGATATAGCTTTAAGAATAACAATGGTTTAGATTTCTGAAGTAGTGCAGGGGATTTAGATACATGTCTCCCAGTTAAGTAAATTGTCTTTGAAAATCTGTGTGTTTACTTAATGAAATTCATAACCTATACTTCCCCATTGCTTCTATACCCCCTTAGTCTTTATATCTACCACTCTCTTTTTTTAATACTTATGGGAGAAAATGTACTGTCAACAATTCTGTTTATCCTTTAAAAAAAGAAAAAAGAAAAGGGGGGCATACTAGAGTTCCATAGGAAAAAAAGAAGATTCGGGGACCTGTGAGATGAAACAAAATATATAAGATACACACAACTAAGACATAGCAAGGTTATAATTAGGTACATGTATTTGAAGGAATACAAGAAGGAAGTGGAATTATTTAGGAAGTTGCAACTAGAATAATCTAAAAGGAGGAAAAAAGCTGAACATCAGGAAAACCTTCTTTCCTTATAGTAACTAGTAGATTGTAGCACAGTCTTCCAAAAGAAGCTAGAGCTGGTTGGGAATTTTCCATAAGAATGATTTTCTGACAAAAATACCACTTTTGCTATATTGAAATTTTCCTGCAGGATAGAGAGTGAAACTGAGAAGAGCCTTCCAGGCAGGCAGCTGGGAAGCTGAAAAAAATCTGGTTTGGGTTTTCTGAAAATTAATTTTTTCTGGAAATCCCTTTCTTCCTGAGAACAATTTCATGTTTTGACTTCTTGTCATGATTTGGGATTATTATTAATTATTATTATTTTATTTTAAAAAGTAAATTTTTTTTGCATGAAGGGACTTCCATTTTCCAGCCAGCTCTGGTTTGCAATTATTCAAAGTAGACTAAATAGACAACCAACAAATAACCATTTGGGAAATCCTGGATGGGCTGGATGACTTCAGTTTCCAGTGTCTGTCTACATTTGCAGAGAGGCTAGACTCCAAATTTTTCCATAGTCATTAAATGGCTGGTTTCATTATTGGATTCTGTCTTAACACTGCTGTCTGCTAAATGCTTGGCTAGAGAAATATGCAGATGTGTAAATTTCTTAGTACTTGAACCCGCTTCTATTGAAATTGAGGACAAATTTACCATTCATTTCAAAAGGTACAGGACTGATACACAGAAATGTAAACTAGAGCAAGACTTAAAGGTAGATATAAAGGAGATTGAATAGAAAACCATATGATCTAATGTTAAGAATACCTTTCATCACTCTCAAGTTCTTCTAGAACTGACATTTAGTTGGTATTGCTGGACTTCAGAAAGTGTTATAAAGCAGACTTAACAATAGATAAAAAATGCAAAAAACTTTAATTGCAGACACAACCTAACAACTGATTTTTCCTTTTACTCTACTCGAACGACCTAACTTTAAAAATGGGTTAAATATTTGCAAGGGCAAAATCTCTGCTGAATTCTCATCTCTTGTCTGATCAGTTTCTGGCCTTGTGGATACAGACTGCCATTTCTGTTTGCTCTAAATTGCATATCTAAAGCTTTAACAGCTTCTACTAGAAAGATGCTAAAAATGTCAGAGCTTTGTTTGCCTAAAAAGGCAGAATGATTTGCCCTGCTGCAAAAACCCTTTTTTTAATACTAAATATACAAGGCAAACTTGCTATCACACCCTCATTGAACGCCTGATCCAAAGTCCTTTGAAATGAATGGGAATATTTCCATTTACTTCAGTGGGCTTTAGACAAGATACAGAAAAAGTAGACTACTAATGTATTTCATATTAATGACTGATTTTCAAAATGTTTGTTAATGGCATGAGCTATTTGGGACATCTGGGAGTCTACACATCAGAGGCCTAATATTGGAACAGGTTGCTGGCATGAGTCAAGGCTGAGCAGAGCTGGAAATATTGTTGAAAAGCTTGTATCTGTTAGTGGAACTTTGCTTTTAATGTGCACTAAAATTCAACCCCAAATATGTCTAAAGGAAAGGGAATCTCAAATCTTGTTTAAAATATCTTTAAATAACCCCAAAACAGTGGGTACCTGACTACCAACTTCATTGCCATGGTATGAAAGGAAACTCTGCCAGGCTTTTCAAACCAATCTTTGTATAAGTCATATAGAATTAATATCCACATGTCACTGTAAATGTCATCTGTTTATCAAACTAATTACACTGAATTCATATGCAGTGATCCATAAAGGTTGCCTCCATTGTTGTACCAAACTTATCCTGCAGGTCACTAAAAGTAATAAATGGTTGAAAAACTTTTTATTTTAGTTTTTTCTAAATATAACTCTACAAAGAGGACTTATGCTGATTAAAGGCATATTATTAAAAAATATTCTCAAATATTCATTGAATTAATCAATGTGCGTTTGCTTCAACAGTATTTCAGACTCATTTTATTTGCCTTTCAGGAACATACATATGCATGAAATTTTGTACACAGGGATGTTTTGCAGAAAGTGTTGAATACATATTAGCATGTGAAAATCTTGCGCGGCCTTTTGAAAGCTCTTTGTGGGTCTGAATGTTGGAAAAGGAAGAAGGGAGGTTTTAGCATAGGAGCATGAGGAACAAAAATCAATCACTTATATTACAGCAGTTCATAGACCTCTGATAAGGATAGTGACCCCGTGGGAGTTAGGAACTGTACAAACCTGTCATAAATGACCCAAAGAACTTACAAACTAAGGCCTGCTTCCTCAAGGTACTTAAGCATATGTCTAGCTTTCAGCACATGAATAGTTCACTGAAATCAACAAGACTGCTCACATAGTTAGGCTTTACATTTTCTTTTTCTCAATATATAAGATTCCAGTCTCGCAGATGACTGCAAGGGATTCCTGCACCATTGCAGAATCCCACTGATGTCAGTGAAGATCTGTGAACAAGCAGAGGGGTTCCCATGCACTACCAGTTGCAAGATCAGGAGTTAAACAAGCAAGATATTTAGATATTGAATCTCTATCATGCCTCCAGCCCGGTCATTATCAGTCAACAGTTAATAAATATTTCAACAAACATGATGTGATTACTTTTACAACTATGATACTCCAGGCAAGGCACTGCAACTGTTTTAACATGCTAAGGCCAGCTTCAATATCAGCAAAATTCAGACTTGCTTAGGAAGTGACTCACTGCAGAGGAAATCTGTAGATCTCAAGTAGAAAGGTTCTGCAAGGGGTTTCCTAGATATCTAACTGTGGATGATAAATTAAATACTGAAGAGCATAACTTTTCCTAAAGCTATGCCAAAGGGCTGAAGAAAAAAGATGTCTATCTAGAGCCTCAGAGTCAGGTCAAGGTCGTCATGCATCAGTCTGAGCTGGCCACCCAGTCATTGCCAAAAACTTCAAAGAAAGGAGGGGAAAAATCAAAGTACTTTTCAGATCTCCATCCTTTAGAGTTTCAAAGAGTCTGTGGGGTTTTTTTCCTGTTTGTGTAAACCAGTCTGTCAGTGCGGGGAAAGGTACTGCAGAAGTTTGTTCATATATCACTTTTTTGTTTCAAATATCATACAAATATGTGGATGTGCGGAACTGTCTACAGTTGTTTGAAGATCCTTAAATCATTTTTCCAAAATTTAATTTAAGAAGTTTCTTTCATATATTTAATTTTAGATTGGAAAGGTTAATTTCTTAAGCAGCTCTGTGTCTCAACAACAGCTAACACAATGGAGCCCTGATCTTGATTCCATGACTTGGAAATGGAGAAGCCTCATTTAGAACCTAGCCTTCTGTCTCTGAAAGGGAGACAGGTTCCATTGCGGGGGCCCTCTTTCCCATTCAGGTTTCTTGACCTTTTCTTTTCCTCCAGCCCTCCAGTATGTTTGTCTGCAGGGCTTTATGACCTTCTGAAGCAGCATCTGTCTTTGCAGATACCAATAGTCAATTTCTCAAGCTTTTTTCCCCATAAGAATAAACTAGGCTTCAGTATCCCAGTATTATACAAATTGCCAGACTGGATCAGATCAGAGGTCCATCTAGTCCAGTATCCTGTCTCTGACGGTGGCCAACACCAGATACTTCAGAGCAAGATGTAAGAACTCTTCAGTAGGAAAATGTGGGTTGATCTGCTATTCATAGTAGATTTCATCCTGAGCTCTAACAGCTATAGGCTTAAGCCCTGAAACAGGAGGTTTAAAAAAAATAGAAATAGCAATAATAACTCAGGATATTCTTATTAGCCGTATGAATGACCATATTCAAGGTATGCAGCCATGCCCTACCCTGCACCCTGACTGCTTTTGTGGCAGGCTCTTTTTGTCCAAATGTACCAGAGAGCGCAAAAGCCCCAGTGCCCAGTCCTTATCTCATTCTAAGTCTTATCACCTGCTGCCCAACTGCTCTTTTCAGATCATATATATGGAGATATACCTATCTCATAGAGCTGGAAAGGACCCTGAAAGGTCATCAAGTCCAGCCCTCTGCCTTCACTAGTAGGACCAAGTACTGATTTTGCCCCAATGGCCCCCCTCAAGGATTGAGCTCACAACCCTGGGTTTAGTAGGCCAATGCTCAAACCACTGAGCTATCCCTCCCCCCATCTAGGAGGGGTCACAATGAGAGGCAGCCCCAACTTTCACACAGTCCTGAAAACTAGCTTGTTTTCTAGTTAATTCAGATAATGTTCCCCCATCCATCCTCCCCAGGCTCCCATAGAAGACCAACATCTCATGTTACTTCCAGAAGGTCCTACAACACTTCCCTCTGTCCAAACTGTCTCAAGAATGGAGAAGATTCTAGGAAGAGAAAATCCCAGCCAGCACTTCTGAACATGCAGCTTATCAGTGGAAGACTGGAAACTCTCAAGAATAATGTCGGACCAGTCCAACTCCAATGACTCGAATTGCCTGTTCCTACAGGACAAAGTTGATGAGTTGGTGGAGCTCTGTTTAAAAGTAGCAGACCCTGTCTTCTAAATTGCCCTAGCTCAGGACTCTCTTAAAATTATGCAAAGATAGAAGAGCAAAGCTGTCTTCTTATACCAGAATGTCTGGCGATGATCATTGATCCTCACTGGTCCAATCCAGAGAGGGAGAGAGTCTTCAACAGGGCCACTTAAAAACCTGTATCCGACCAGACACTGCTTCACCAGTCAGTCATATTCTCCACAGCTCCCAAGATTCACTCATCTCCATATTCATCAAACCACTTTCCACATAAGAGGATTCTGATTCCAGCAGATGCATCAGAGCAACTAAAGAGAGAGAACTCAGTAAAGTGCTGCTTTTAACCCTCCAATTCCTTTTAAGTAGCCAAGATCCATGGTGTCCCAGCTTACACAGGCCTTTCCATGATTGAGTCTATGATTTACTGATGGAAAGCTGCTAAAACAAAGCTGATATTTGTCCCATTAGCTCTGTCCTTGTACAATGAAACCTGTCACTACAGTTGGGTGAGATTTTTTTTTTGGACAAATATTGTATTCATTGGAAAATATAATTTTGGGTTGACTGAAATTGAGTAAATTCATGTTCAATTTGGCTTATAATTTCAGTCCATTTCTTTTTTTCATTTTGGGGGAAAGAAGCAAAATGTTTTATTTTTGATACTTTTAAAATAAAACATTTTTATTTCATTTTGAAACTTGCCCACGCTTAATTTTTAAATAGGGTTATCCACTCCAAAAAAACACATTTCATTTGGGGTTGACCAAAGCAATTTTTTTTAATAGAGAAAACAAAACAAAAAAGTTCCCTTTGGTTTGACCTTAAACAATCTTTTTTGGATTTTTTTTTTCAGTTTGGCCACTGCCTAAAAACTCACTTATTCACACAGTTCTACCTGTGACATTACCAGGTTCTTTCCCAGACTCATGGAGCTTTGTGGTTTATGGCAAGTAAAATGCTCTGGTTGCAAAGAATGTCCTGTAAGAAAAGAAGTTGTGGACATCCCCAATTTATATCGATGGGGAATTTTCATTAAAGATTACTGAGTATGTGGCACAGCTGAATGTACCTCGTACATAATGATGGTTCTAGAATAGCCTTCTAGAAGGTATGAAGTAGGAGTGTGAAAAAAAATTTCCATAACATACCTGGTCTGAATTTCCATTCTGAGGCCATATCTAAGGATTTAATAGGGACCTCTAAAATTAGAATATCCCCACCAATTGAGCTGAAGAGGAATCTCCATTCTGTTTTGAAAATTGTCCTGTTAACTAAATCAATAAATGCTCAGCCAAGATATAGCTATAGAGCCTTTCTGAGAATTTGGATAAAAACCTATGTAGTCTTATAATTTCTAGCCTGTAGGCTAATTACACTCAACAATAAATATGTGAATAAAAAAGTTCAGCATCGTCAAATCTTTTATCATCCACTAGAACATCTTTAGCGCAAAACATGGTCAGACTCCTATTTAATTGCCTTTTGAACAACTCTTCTTGTTTGAAGCTGAAAATAATAAATTAGAATGGTATTAAAAAGATAAAAAAAAACATTTAAAAGATCAAGCTATCAGCTTCTATTAAAGATTCTGTTTCACTCCACATGACTGAAGGTGGCTTCGCCACCACTAAATACTGTATACAAAATAAGGTTTGAAATATAAATCTAAGAGATGAGCAAATTAAAAGAAAAGAGTCAGGAAGCAAAGATAAAGGGAGAATACTTGGAGGCATTCTACTATCTCGCTGTTTCAGCCATTCCACAGAACAAGCATACTTTTTAGATGGATATGAAGACTTCGTGGTCAAGCATACATACAGTGTTTTTCCCTGAAAAGCAGTCACACAACTGTTCTTTATTTCCCCCCATTAGAAAACAAGTGATATTGAACAACTTTGTTTAGAGCCTGATCCAAAGCCCACTGAAGTTAATGGAAAAACTCAGCTTGACTTCGATAGGGCTTTGGATCAGGTCCTGGGGAGTGCATATTTCTCTTAAGTACATACAAAATGGATAATGGGTCAAATGTGCAAACAGCTTAAGAAAAGGAAACCCCTTAAGTACGGGAAGTGTTATTAATAAGTGGAAAGGCTGAGTTTTATTGAGTCTATACACTTATGGTCACAGTTTAAAGTTTCTTTTCAAGTGGCATTGCCAAGATTAAAGCTTTATAATTAAATCCCTATTTGACAAAGCTGTCAGTTAGTTTATTTAGTGGTCTTATGATTTAATTAATGACTAAGACAACAACGTATTTAAAGCATGAGCCATTTTAATAGTAAGGTATAGTTTAGATTACTAACTTCTTATCCCAGAGGGACCACCCAGTTGTGAAAGGGCCATTCACTCTAAGACTTCATTATGCTCAGACCTGTTCACCCTTCGTGTAGTGTGTATTATGGCTCAGTCATGTGGTTACCGCACAACATTTTCAACAGCAGCTGCTTTTCTTCACCTCATTTTCTTCATCCTCTTTCTTCGATTTTGGGCTCCCTGTAGTTGTGGTGAGGCTGTGACCTCAGTGTGTTCCCTCCAGCAGAATTTACCAACGTGTGCATTCGCTCAATGGAGCAAGGACATGATAACTTCCTGTCTCCATAACTATTGCTTTATGGGGACATACCCACTTCAATACAATATTAAAAACAAACAAACAAAGAAGTTGCCAAACACATTTTTCTGTTACAGGCAGGCTTATAGTATCTTTGTGGTGGCTCTGTGTTTTTTCGTTATACATAGATAACATATCCCTAGAAGTTACATTTAATCCAGTTCCAGTATACTCATGCTGATTCAGTTTTTATACCATA
Organism: Mauremys reevesii; assembly: GCF_016161935.1. Taxonomy (NCBI): domain Eukaryota; kingdom Metazoa; phylum Chordata; order Testudines; family Geoemydidae; genus Mauremys; species Mauremys reevesii. The sequence goes on from NC_052623.1 coordinate 284,865,020, forward strand.
CCAAATTCCAGTCAGATATATGTCTTTACCTCTATGGCATGAGATTTTGTGCCGTCTAATAGGCACAGCAAAAAACTCTGAGACCAGGGGAAGGTGAAAGGCCACAGGTGGCTTTCAACCATATTTGCACCTCCTGATTCTGGGCTTTGGGGGAGGGTCTAAAGTGGCTTGTAGTGTAACTTAGAGGGGTCCCCAGGGCTACATTGCAGCAGCATGTGCCTGGCTTTCTCTGCAGTGTTATCTGCTGTGGCCCCACACCTCGTACGTCCCTTATGCTGGGACTTGTGCGGAGGTCCGTGGAGAACAGCCTGCAGCTGTCTCCTCCACTTCCTGTACTGGGGGAAAATTATCTCCCAGAAAGATCAAGGGTTTTTACAGCCCCTTTACACTGCCCTGACCCTCTTACCTAATATAAAGTGGCCAGAGTAGGAGTGAGATTCCGACTCCTGAGTTTGTCTAACAACCTCCCCTCCATTCCTGTTGCTAGTTTCAGTTGTGTGGCTTCAGATCACGTGGAAGCTAAAATACAAACTGGTACAAGTGGGATTTTTGCGGCATACAGGCAGTCAGGTGATCAATAGTGAAGTGTCTCATAATCAAATCACTAGGAGCTGCATGGAACATTTCAATGAGAATAGTGTTTGCATAAAGTACACCATGCTTTTTGCCCTCCTTTGATATCTCGGCATGATGGCACCATTTGGTAAGGCCTTCCACAGCTCAAAACAAATCGGAATTGATAGTCGTATAATAAAGTGCACCACTTTATGACCATTCTTAAAGAAGATACGCCAATATAGAAGATGGTGAATAGTATGGAGGAAGAACAGTTTTGCACTTACAGTAAAAAACATGGAGTGGGAGACTTGGATGCAGTGATTGTATCAAAGGTAATCCTGTAAGCAAGATGTATAGAAAGGGTACTGTGCTGTGTTTTCTTACTTTGTTTGAAGTTGATATTTACCTCAGTAAATATTGTTATTAACTCATGCAAAGCATAATACAAAATGTGCGGATTAAAACAAGTGGGCTCACACTGCACTTATTAAGACAGACCTAAAGAACAGGTAGAAACATGTAACAAATATTTCAAATTCATATGCTTCTGAATCACCCTGCTGTCATTACTGGAAATCCCTTGTCCGAGATAGTGGACCTAATTGTCAAGTATATAGATAAGAACATAAGAACATAAGAACATAAGAAAGGCCGTACCAGGTCAGACCAAAGGTCCATCTAGCCCAGTATCTGTCTACCGACAGTGGCCAATGCCAGGTGCCCCTGAGGGAGTGAACCTAACAGGCAATGATCAAGTGATCTCTCTCCTGCCATCCATCTCCATCCTCTGACGAACAGAGGCTAGGGACACCATTCTTACCCATCCTGGCTAATAGCCATTTATGGACTTAGCCACCATGAATTTATCCAGTCCCCTTTTAAACATTGTTATAGTCCTAGCCTTCACAACCTCCTCAGGTAAGGAGTTCCACAAGTTGACTGTGCGCTGCATGAAGAAGAACTTCCTTTTATTTGTTTTAAACCTGCTGCCTATTAATTTCATTTGGTGACCCATAGTTCTTGTATTATGGGAATAAGTAAATAACTTTTCCTTATCCACTTTCTCAACATCACTCATGATTTTATATACCTCTATCATGTCCCCCCTTAGTCTTCTCTTTTCCAAACTGAAGAGTCCTAGCCTCTTTAATCTTTCCTCATATGGGACCCTCTCTAAACCCCTAATCATTTTAGTTGCTCTTTTCTGAACCTTTTCTAGTGCTAGAATATCTTTTTGAGGTGAGGATACCACATCTGTACACAGTATTCGAGAAGTGGTCATACCATGGATTTAAATAAGGGCAATAATATATAATCAGTCTTAAAATCTATCCCCTATATAATGATTCCTAACATCCTGTTTTCTTTTTTGACCACCTCTGCACACTGCGTGGACATCTTCAGAGAACTATCCACGATAACTCCAAGATCTTTTTCCTGACTCGTTGTAGCTAAATTAGCCCCCATCATGTTGTATGTATAGTTGGGGTTATTTTTTCCAATGTGCATTACTTTACATTTATCCACATTAAATTTCATTTGCCATTTTGTTGCCCAATCACTTAGTTTTGTGAGATCTTTTTGAAGTTCTTCACAATCTGCTTTGGTCTTAACTATCTTGAGTAGTTTAGTATCATCTGCAAACTTTGCCACCTCACTGTTTACCCCTTTCTCCAGATCATTTATGAATAAATTTAATAGGATTGGTCCTAGGACTGACCCTTGGGGAACACCACTAGTTACCCCTCTCCATTCTGAGAATTTACCATTAATTCCTACCCTTTGTTCCCTGTCCTTTAACCAGTTCTCAATCCATGAAAGGACCTTTCCTTTTATCCCATGACAGCTTAATTTACGTAAGAGCCTTTGGTGAGGGACCTTGTCAAAGGCTTTCTGGAAATCTAAGTACACTATGTCCACCGGATCCCCCTTGTCCACATGTTTGTTGACCCCTTCAAAGAACTCTAATAGATTAGTAAGACACGATTTCCCTTTACAGAAACCATGTTGACTATTGCTCAAGAGTTTATGTTTTTCTATGTGTCTGACAATTTTATTCTTTACTATTGTTTCAACTATTTTGCCCAGTACCGACGTTAGACTTCCCGGTCTGTAATTGCCGGGATCACCCCTAGAGCCCTTTTTAAATATTGGCGTTACATTAGCTAACTTCCAGTCATTGGGTACCGAAGCTGATTTAAAGGACAGGTTACAAACCTTAGTTAATAGTTCCGCAACTTGACATTTGAGTTCTTTCAGAACTCTTGGGTGAATACCATCTGGTCCCGGTGACTTGTTAATGTTGAGTTTATCAATTAATTCCAAAACCTCCTCTAGTGATACTTCAATCTGTGACAGTTCCTCAGATTTGTCACCTACAAAAGCCAGCTCAGGTTTGGGAATCTCCCTAACATCCTCAGCCGTGAAGACTGAAGCAAAGAATCCATTTAGTTTCTCCGCAATGACTTTATCATCTTTAAGCGCTCCTTTTGTATTTTCATCGTCAAGGGGCCCCACTGGTTGTTTAGCAGGCTTCCTGCTTCTGATGTACTTAAAAAACATTTTGTTATTACCTTTGGAGTTTTTGGCTAGCTGTTCTTCAAACTCCTCTTTGGCTTTTCTTATTACACTCTTACACTTAAGTTGGCAGTGTTTGTGCTCCTTTCTATTTGCCTCACTAGGATTTGACTTCCACTTTTTAAAGGAAGTCTTTTTATCTCTCACTGCTTCTTTTACATGGTTGTTAAGCCACGGTGGCTCTTTTTTAGTTCTTTTACTGTTTTTCTTAATTTGGGGTATACATTGAAGTTGGGCCTCTATTATGGTGTCTTTAAAAGGGCCCACGCAACTTGCAGGATTTCACTTTAGTCACTGTACCTTTTAACTTTTGTCTAACTAACCCCTCATTTTTGTATAGTTCCCCCTTTGAAATTAAAGGCCACAGTGTTGGGCAGTTGAGATGTTCTTCCCACCACAGGGATGTTGAATGCTATTGTATTATGGTCACCATTTCCAAGCGGTCCTGCTATAGTTACCTCTTGGACCAGCTCCTGCGCTCCACTCAGGATTAAATCTAGAGTCGCCTCTCCCCTTGTGGGTTCCCGTACCAGCTGCTCCATGAAGCAGTCATTTAAAGTATCGAGAAATTTTATCTCTGCATTTCGTCCTGAAGTGAAATGTTCCCAGTCAATATGGGGATAATTGAAATCCCCCACTATTATTGGGTTCTTAATTTTGATAGCCTCTCTAATTTCCCTTAGCATTTCATCATCACTATTACTGTCCTGGTCAGGTGGTCGATAAGAGATCCCTACTGTTATATTTTTACTAGAGCATGAAATTTCTATCTTCAGCAGGATGGCCAAATACACCATACAGATGCTCACATTGGCTTTTAGGTAGGACAATTGGGCATTTATGGACCTAGGTACCGATTTGTGAACAATTAAGTTCATTGTGCTAATGACATGCAAGTTCCTATTAATGGTTTGGAATAACATGGTCTGGCATTAAGTTTGTTTCTATGTGTTACAGTGGCAAAGTCTCTCTAAGATGTACTAAAGATTCTGCTTTTACATCACAAGTAATATATGTTACCTCTGTAGAGATCAATTCCTTCCCCCTGCTTATCCAGGAAATAAGCTAAGAATGGGAGAGTGGAATATCCATGGGTGGAAATCCTGGATCCACAGAAAATGGCTCCCACTGGCTTCACCCTTTAACTAGTTCTGGAAAAACTTTTCTTTGTTCTTTTTCTTGTTCACAAACTATTTCCAAATAGAATCTGATTTTCACAAATTTAGTCATTATTCATAATTGTGTGACGAACTTATGAATACTGTGCAGCCTATGAGTTATTTGTAAACTGATAGTTAATTTATTCAAATTTAAGAACCATGGTGTATGTTTGGTCACTAAAGCGATACTATATATTTTTCTTCTTTCTGATTCAATGAATGAAATTATAAAAAAGGGAACAGCACTTAGTCAAACTTACTTTTTTCCTACTATATTCTTTTTCCTGATTTATCAAGGTGACTCTATCCATGATCTGCTCTACAAATTCCTAACCAGTCTCTATAACCTAGGCATCTTAATAAATTCATACACAGCACATAGCAACATTTTTTTTTAGTATCATATATTTACCAGAACAAACAGCCATAAATTTGGTTTGAAAGTACTGTGGAAGTGGTATGTATTGGAGAGGGTGATATTTTCACAAGAGACTCTGGAATGCTTTACAATTCTCCTCATGAAGACTGCAGAGAAAGTTTTAGTAAAAGAGCTTTAACAGTAAGAATTTAAACTTTTATTTATCTCAGGCTTCCCTGAATCTTTTTTTTTAAAGTTAAAGTCTGCTCCCACAAAACGAGATACTTGTCACTGCCTGCATCTAATGCAGACTTTCAGAGCTTATTGAAGGGCTTTAGAATACAGAATACGTGCTGGAGCTGAAGCAAAAAATCCTCTCAGCAAACCCATCTATAGGCAAGGAGATCTTTAAATTATGCCTTTTAAAACTCACTCTGCTTCTTGGAGGTTGGTGCCATGAAAGAGATTATTACTAGAACCTTTTGGGGATACTGTTTTGGTGTGACAGCACAGAATGGATTCTGTAGCAAGACTTTTGCTTCTTCTTGATAAGCCAAGTCCCATTCTCATGTGACAGGTCAGGATGAATATGGGACTGCCTCTCGCATTTTAATTTTCACACAAAAATTGTATTATGAAGATAATTGCTCCATTGTCTGTTATGTGATGAATGCACAATGCACTGGCATTAATAACTACCCCAGAGACCCGGAATGTAGGCTGATTGCTAGTAAACTGCAGACTTGATGAAAAACACTTACCTTAATTGTCAGTGTTGCAGAGATGTGGAAGACATTGGATTTTCTTTATACTAAATGTCTCATTTCTAAATTCATATTCTGAGTTATTGTAACCTATGAATGGTACTAATAAAGATGTTTATCTCTCATTCAAATCATTCTTAATCTATCAAATTAGCTTTAGTTTTCATTTAGAAAAGCCTATTTTCCCATCTCTTCCAGTAATAGCACCACATATCCGGCTCAAAGCTCCAGTGTTTAGCTCTGTAAATTTCTAAGTAAAAGCTAGCTAACGGGATGATTTCATGGGGCCAGGAAAGGGCTGTCTTCCTTCTCTTTTCATACAAATCTTCATATGCGAAACAAAAATAGTGATGTAAATTTGGCTCAATGGGGTTGCACAGGTGCAGAATTTAGCCCCTGGTTGCTTCATAGCAGATGCCTGAGCAAGGAGACTGTTGTAAATGAAGGGCCAAATGTAAGCGTGATTGAAAGGGACACATCAGGAAGAAGTTGGTCAAAACCTGGGGATAAGTCTTGCACCATTCAGCTGATGAGCAAACTGGGCATAACGTGCAGATCAAGAGAGTGAAAGGAAACGTAGCAGGAAAAGCAACTATTAGGAAAGTCTGAGATAAAATAGGCCCTCTTTGTTTTATCTTACACCCGCCTGCTTTTTTGTTAGGGTAGCCCTTAAATGTGATGAATCTCTTGGAGAACATCTTTTCCTCAGGAAAACATTGGGCCTGCCTAATTAAAATACAACATATTGTCCTTTAGCAGGAAGAGCATATTAAACTTCCCTTTGGTTCAAAGCAGCCTGTTCATTAGCCTTCAGGGCTCACTTCAAGGCTCATCTTTCCTCCCTTGCCTGTGAGGAGATGGGTGGTGGGTAGCAGTGGTGTGGGACTGGGGATTTTTGTCATTCCTATGTTGCAGGGGGCATTCTTCGATTTGATCTTGGAGTCATTGATGGTTCCATTTGTAAATGTTCATACTTCCAAAATTCTCAGTTGCTTAGAACATGGGACTGGCTCTCTTTGATTGAGTTACAAGGGTGTAGTGCCTACATAAATCAATGAGAATTAAATATATTTAAGTGAGATTAGAATCAGGGTATGACTGAAGAAGCTCTTGGAAGATCAGCTTGAATGATCTTTCATGGATGTCCTGTTTGCATAGAAACTAGATGCTTTTTTTTGCTGAATCATGTCTTAAGTTTCTCTCAGATATTTGGGTTTTAGACAATTTTTTTTATAAATTGATTAAATATGAGATGAAAAATGGTTTTAGTTATTGAAAACATGCCCCGAACTATAAAACATAATTCATTTGCAAGACACAGATCTCAGGCTCTAGTAAGTTAACTTTATATTTTGCTTTTAATTTGCATTTAAATAAAAAATCCTCAAAACAAAAAGTCAAGATTTTTTTTTCTATTGAATCAGAGCCCACTGGTTATCACAAAGACAATAAAGCACTACAAATTCAGGCTACAAATTCAAGCAACAATGAGATTAGGTTTCCTTAATATGTATTATTTTATGTGGTATTTTATATAAGCTCTAATGCATCTCCAAAAGAACATAAATTGGTCATCTATCCACTGGTCAATAAGGGCTTCGTGCTGCCTAATTACACAGTGAACATTAGTCACCCACAGAGTGTAATTTCCATCAAAAAGAAGGGAGTTTTTTTCCCTCACTGCATGTGTTTTGTACACTTTGTATTCTGACATTGAGGACTTTAAATAACAATCTAGCTTATTTCATGCTGTCTTGGTTATTTCTTTCAGTTTTCTCTTTCTTTAAAACTAAGAGTATCTAGCTGAAATCACTTAGTCTGTATCCATTTTGAGCTTGTTAAATCAACTAATACGATATTCCCCCACTGATAGATCAATGGGTCTCCTTGCTTATCTAAGAAAAGCATCTCCTGTCAAAAATAAAACCCATGACTAAAAATTAACAGTATTTGTAACAAATAGTGAGTTAAATTTGGAGTTGAACTAGGGCTGAAACATTATTCTCAGCCAGCAGAATGCAGTGGCTACAAACTAGTGACGGACAAATCTGTTGTTTGGATATCTGTTCTGATCCATTCAGATAAACATCCTAATCTTGTCTTTGGAATCCCTATTTGAATATCTTGAGTACAAAAAAACGGACTCAATCTTGCAAGAACACTAATTCTTCATACAATATCAGTTTTTCAATTTATTGTTGAGCAAGGAATATTGTAAGAACAGCACTTCTCATGATATATTGGCATTACCAGTTTTGGTAGAGAAAGTACAGACGGCTATGGATGTTGAAGATAGCTCAGAGTGCCCCTACTTCTTTGTTATTGAAAATGGTTCACTTTGGGTTTGGGTTTTGAAGGTCTGTTCATATTTTATCCAATCTATGTACCCAGCCTTACTAAACATTTCTCAGTGGGATTAACTTCAATAGGATCCCATAGAATTTAGCAGTTCAGGACAGGTTCTTCCTGGCTTGTGAAAGGGTGCAAATTATACCTCTTTGTGTCAGTAAGATCACTGGTGCTCTAGTGTAGGTGATGATTCTATTGCTCTCCTCCTTTCAGGTTACATCTTGAAAGGAGAATTATGGTTGTCTCCAGAGGCTCAATGTGTTCTCCTTCAGTGAGGACAAATTAAACCAGTGAGTTCAGTGGAGTTACACTAGACATGAAAATGGCCTATTGCTGATAAGCCACATGTCAAAGTCAGCTAATAAAGTAATTGCTTGGGTGTCTAATAATGGTAGTATAATACATTAATCCCATAGAGCCTTAGGCATCTCTTGTGTATATAATAGGGATCGGCAACCTTTGGCACGTGGTCCGCCAGGGTAAGCACCCTGGCGGGCCGGGCCAGTTTGTTTACCTGCTGTGTCCGCAGGTTCGGCTGATCGTGTCTCCCACTGGCCACGGTTCACCGCTCCAGGCCAATGGGGGCTGTGGGAAGCAGCGGCCAGCACATTCTTCAGCCCATACCACTTTCCGCAGTCCCCATTGGCCTGGAGCGGTGAACAGTGGCCAGTGGGAGCTGCGATTGGCCGAACCTGCATACACGGCAGGTAAACAAACCGGCCTGGCCCACCAGGGAGCTTACCCTGGTGGACCGCATGCCAAAGGTTGCCGATCCCTGATCTATAAAATAATCAAAATATTTTTAATATACTGTATGTATACACCCAGGTATAGTGGTATAACTGAGCAGAGAAATCAGGAATCAAGGATGTGTGTAAGATCTTGAGCAAGTCACTTGTTAGCCCCGTTTTTTAACTATTAATATTTAATACATTGAGTTTTCAACATGCTTTGAGAGTCTTCGACAAGAAGGCACCACACTCTGCATAAAAACAAAGATGCTTAAATTATTCAGGCCGCCGTTCTAAAGACCTACTTAAGAAGACTTTCAACATGCTTTCATGGAATGTTGAAGTTCCAAAATATTTGTGTACATGTCATGATACGATAGTTTTATCAAGTAAAAAGCTTTAGGGATCAGGTTGCTAAGTGCTTGACCTTGAAAATGAAGAGGACAAAGTTGTAGGAATTGGAGATCATCAGTACAACTGACTACGGATTAAACGATATAAAAACAGCAAAGTGAAGACTCTGCAAATTCATTGCTATCCCAACATGAGGCTTGCCTGTCTACCCTGTACAGGTGGGGGCAGAAAGAGACACTCTTGAAGTGCACTTGCTCAGGCATCATGTGGGATAAATGACACTGTGATGAAGTATGAAAATATGGGAAGCTAAGTGAAAGGTATTTCCTACTAAGAAATTAATAGAAACTGATGCTCAAAATCTATTCTCTTCTCCCTGTGCTGACAGAACACCCAAGTAAAGCAGTATTTTCTATATTTTTAATGTGAAATTGCTATTGTGCCTGAAAGGCACTGTAGTGAAAGCACAAGTCAGAATCTTCTATCTGCACAGAACAGGTACAGTGCATGCAGCAGTAATTCAGCACATCATATTGACTATATGTCTCAACCTAGACTTTGAGGGGCTGCTTTCAGTGGTGAATTTACAATTCCTTCTCCATTCTCATTCAGTCCTTGACTTTTCTAAGAATTCCAGTAGGAATGGCAAGAAGTGCCAAATGTGGTGGTAGCCTATCTGATTTTGACACTTCCTCTAGGAATGGTACTGAGACCATTGACCCATGTAACTTATCGTAGGCCATTGGGAAACAATAGGATGATAATGATTTTTGGTCACTATTGCCCTGGAGTGGATTCATACAAGCAACTTAGAAAGAAAAGGGGTTGTATCCCATCACTTCTCTTTGCCCCAGATCCAGCCAGTTTTCCATTGGTTTTAGTAGTATAGCTTGCTTGACAAGTTTGCATCTGTCACCCAGCTTTTTGCCAAATGTGGTGTTTGGTGTATCCTGTTTTGTTTCTCACTTCATTTTTAGAGAAATCTAAGTTAGTTGTGAGGGATAAAGTTGGCAAAGGAAAGAGCTGAGGCATTGTACGGGCAGCCAACAACTGCAGTTACCAGTACCACTTATCTCCTTTGTGTCAGCAGTTAGATTTCTGATACAGTGCAAACATGGAATAAGAACTGAGTTACCCTTGCTAAAACCCCAACAAAAAAGTGCATTTACAGTGCTAAGTACACATAATTACCAAATTCTCATGGAACACCCATCTGATATGGCACTGTGCAAATTCTGTGGTCGGGGGGGAGTGGAATAAAGGACTCATCTTAAAATGGTAATGTTATTTAAGTATAATAGAAGTGTGGAAATCCAACATTTGTCTTCAGATTTTGTCTACTGATCACATAGTTCTACCTTCCTCCTCCAGGATTTTGTGTGTGTTATACGCTGCGGGCGGGGTTGACCTTTCTGATGTTCTTCTTTGGCACTTAGCCTTAGTCCGGTTGGAGCCTTAAATCCTCACCCATACACATAGCTCTCTAGTCTGCTCTCACAGAAACAAGAGTTAATTCAATTTAACAAGCAGATATCCTTGTATTAACTTGCAGTTACTTTTGTTGATCTTTTCCCCCTTGTTTATCTCTGCTTTTTTTCCCAATGCCACTCCACAATGCTGCCTCTGTTAAAGCTGGGTGGAAAGTAAGACAGACCTGATGAATGCACTGATGCCAAGGAAGTGGTTTCCTTAGCAACAAAAACAAGGTGAAAGCTCTCAGAATTTATTTCCCTGATCAAATGTGACTTTTTGCCTACTGTAGACAGAGAAAGGGTATAGAAATGCCTCCATGAACTAGCTAGTAACACATTCTGTCAAATATCCTAAAAGATATAGTATCAATGACTTAGTCCAAGTTCTTTTATTTAAAAATTATCATAATCAGATAGGAAACCTCCTTCCCCAATAAAAATGTCACCTTTAAAAAAACCAAATTGCCACTAAGATGTTGACAAACTAACAAAATAATAACGACTGAATCCTGATTGCTTTACTGACATGAGGCACCCTGTTGACTTCAGTGAATAAGGCAAGCAAGATTTGGCCCAAAGTGTGGTGGGGAGGAAGAGGGCCACCTATGTTCAATATTATGTGCTCCTTGGCTGGCCAGTAACTAGTGCAGTTCCTAACACCGAGTTACTGTGTCATACGGTCTTAATGGTGCATGTAAACAGAGAGGCTATTGTTGGTAAATTTATTTGTCCAAAGCCAGTTTCAAAAAAGGCTATCTTCCTAGAAACATCATATTTCACCAACTACCATTATGGGTGTTTCTCCATCAGTAGGAAATAGTTAAAACCAGTGGAAATGGCTTTGTGCTAGAATCCAGGAAAGCTGTGTCTAATTGTAATTTTGCTTGCTAAATCACTTAGTTGCACTTTGTGCATAAGACACAAAAAGGGACCATAAAAATGGTACCTTGTTAAGTCAATTACAGAAATGTGTTATTAGATTGTACCTGTTCACTCTAATGTTTACAAGCAGTCTCTCTGTGGAAGAATAAGCTCCATTTTCTTCTGTCTGCAACATCAACACCCCCAGCATCTTGAGTATGGCCAATAGGTTAAGGTGATGTACCAAACGAAATCAAGCTGCTTTCCAATTAGCAGGTTGAGCTTGCAGTGCTGGCAATTACAGGTTCCCTTTGACCAGTACACAAAGCAGATTCCATATGGAGTAAATATGGAACATAAAAATGGAGACACTCTTCTGAACATAGCCCCTCTTTAGTAATAATCCTATCTGCATGAGTGGTAGCATTCAGTGCTTAAATGATGGTGAGATATGTCAATTTCAAAGAAAATTATCTAAAGGAAAGTGCCAAGGCAGTTGGGAATGCAAAATTCAATAAGAACGTGGTGATATCAGTGCTTAATTTGTGGCAGGGCTTGCCAGAGCTGAGCCCTGGCACTCTAGGCTTGGCAGTTCACAGCACCCACACCTCTGGGCTTGCTATGTGAGTTATGAAAGTAAAAAAATTGCTTGAGCCAAAGTACCTAATTGCTTGAGTCCCGGTGCCTCTTTCACTACAAATTAAGCACTGGGTGGCATTGGTAGTTTTATTGAAATTTGAACCTCCCCCAAATAAATTCTATGATGCTCTACTACCTCTAGATAGACTTGCCAAATTAATTGTCATGACGGGAGAGGTTCTCAGTCATGTTTCATGTCCTGTTATTATTTAAACTACAGAAGTATTTAAATAGACTACACCTATCTATTTGAACTAGAGTTTTCCCATCATGAAATGAAGTCTCTAAATTCTTCTCATGCACAGGTTAGCTCACTGAGTGATGCAAATGCAAAACTGTCACAGGAAGGTATATAGCAGGATAAGTTTGCTATAAGGAATATTGTTAATTCTGAACAGTATCAGCTACCCATGAGTAAACTGTCTGAACAAGAGTCTCCACCTTTCCACTGCTTTGCTTCCCATTCAAAATATTGCCTATCACTTTTAAACAAAAATTATTTTTCTTCAGAATAGACCATGCACAATGCATCACTAATTTTGATGGGCAGTCTCAAAGCTGAATGACTTTGTGTTGTTTCTAGTATTGTTTTATTGTTAAAAGTCGTCCCAAGAGGAATACGCTTTAAAGAGCTATTTGAAGGAAGAGAAGATATAACCTGTTCAATTTTTCAAGCAGAGGGGAAAGGTAACAGGGAAGAAGGCACAAAAAAAAGTAAGTAGGAAAAATACAACAGGATTATTTAGGCAGATCTCTTAGGGGCAGTATGGATAGCAGGAGGCAGAAATGAGAGTTGGACTGGAGATGGGCAAGGCCTTTCAGGTGACAGCAGTACAGAAGAGCACATTGCACAGGGAAATATGGTGAATGCTAGCTTAGCATGAGAGAAAAATAAAGCATGACATTTGGGGCCTGATTCTTATCTTTCTTACACTGATTTGAATCAGAAATAGCATCAGTGCATAGTACCTAGCGCAGGCCAGATTAATTACCCCTTTATTTTCATGACAACCAAATTCACTTATTTCTCCATCAAGGAAAAGTATTTTAAAAACTTGACTAAGATTTTATTACTGCTCTAATAGGCACTAGATGCTTTTGACAACGCACGACTAAACTACTGGTGAGATAGCCTGCCAATTATGTTTTAATTTAAACTGATAAAACATGATCTATTGTTAATAACAGTGTTTAAAACACTTAAATCTATTGACATCAAACTGAAGGAGAAAAAATAAAGTGCAAGCATGCCAAAATCAGTGGTGTTAAATGACTTTTGTTCCAAAGGGGAGTGATTTTTGGACTGTAGATTGTATAGATGTTAGGTTTGTTGCTGCCCACTAGGTGGTACTGTTTTCACACTTGCAAGAATATAGGTTGAATTATGTGAGGCCAGTATGTTAAAAAGGGTGCCAAATAGCTTGATATTCATATTCAACAAGTACAGTTTTCATTGTAGATTTAGGTGCCCAAATTTAGGCATCCAAGTTTTTAAAATATGGGCCTACATTTAGAACACGCCTGCCACAAACAGTAACTCAGGAGAAAGAAATCATGCTAGTTTCAAAAGCTTTTTTAATGGAAATGTTTAGGTCTTTTTTGGACTGTTGCATTTCGGGTTTATCATTGAGATGTAAAAGCTCTTGTAAGTAAGCAGCACATAAGCTGCTTAGGGTTGCTTGCTTATAGAGCTCACTTTTCACCATGAGCATACAAAACTGTCAATTTCCCACTAGACTTAGGTTGATAATGATTGAAACTGTATTGGCCAAAAATAATCCTGCTGAAATATCTAAGCTTCTCCAAGCGCTAGCATGAATGGAGTTAGAGAAATTACTTCCTTCTGCATGGGGTGTTTGTTGGCAGTGTTTGTCATCAGACTGGATTCAGGAAATCCCCTAACCATGTGCCCAAGTGCCTTGCTGAATCAAGACCATAGAAAAGAAGAAAAGCTAGGTTAATGGGAATCAAAACCAAGTTTTTCTATGGATTATCTCTTACTGCATGTGCTTTTACTTATTTCCAACCCTGAGGTGACAGACTTCTGTGATCTTTATAACTAACTCTCTGACTGGAAATAGGGAAAACTGACAGGTAAATCCATTTAAGGAACAAGCCACTAGTGCCTCTTCACAAAAGCATGTGTATATAGACGTTCCTGTAGGTTTCCCCACAAAGTTGCTAATAACAAAGCTATTCTGGATGGCAGACTGCTTGCTTAATCAGGGCTGACTCCACTCAGTTATGAAGCTGGTTTGGTTTGGTTTGGTTTTGCTGTTATGAATCTTGCTGAGAAGACACCCTGCATGTAGACCCAGTTGTCTGCCTCTGATGGTACAACAGATTTGCAGGGGACAAATGCAGTTTTCTCTACTTAAGTTTCAACCAATGTATCTCATTGATGTTTAAGAGGTATTATGCAGATTCCGGCTATGAACTGTGATCTGAATCCATGTCCTCCTTAGTTTGTGAAGGCCAGAGAGGAAGCACTGAGCCCACTATTCATTGATGTTAGTGACACAACACTAGGAAAGGACTGAATGTACAATCTCTCCTTAAGACAATTACTAGAGCTCTGGTCAAGAAACGATCTCCTAACATTGAAACAGGTTGATGTTTGAGATGTTCAAACTTCCCTTTTTTAGAGAATGATTGTTGACAAGGTTGTGGCAAGACAACCCTAACAATATTTGGAGTCCACAAACTCCCTTGATTCCAGTCTGGGTGGTTTGAGGCCTATATGTACTACAAAAACTTGGTAGTTGCCTTGGTCTGTGATCTCCTGGAGATTACTTTTTAACTCTCTCAACTGCTTTCATTCCATGTTTTTAATGAAGTATTGTTGGCACATCTGTGATTCCTATCTAGCAAGAGTATGTGCAGTCACTCTGAGTGATTCTGTTATTTCTAGAAGGTCCAGGAGGATAGTACTAAATCATTGTTCATCTGTCCTGAGGGCTGTCTCATGTGAGGCACCACAAGGATCCCTCTTTGTCAACCCCTCCAGCTTAGTGTGAATATGAAGACATGAGGAACTGTAGGCTTTGGTGCCAGGATTATGCTGATAATACCAACTCTGTCTTCTTTAACCCAGCTGATGTAATCAAGTGACCTTTTTTCAATGTCTCTCTGATCAAGGGACTAGAATAAGTCTAACTGGCCAAGGCTCAACTGACGCAATACTATGGGAATCTCTTGCAGGTTGGCAGGACTGATGAAGTTTGGAACGTGCCTGCCATTTATTCAGGATCTCAGTCTCCTGGTTGTGTTAAATCCTTGGTTACTGCTGAATACACATGTATGGGTAGTTTTGACCATTTTCTCTGTGCTTGGTGAAATGGTGAAATTCTTTCAGATGCAGATTGTCTTTGGCAACTCAGGATTAAGCACCAAAACATGATGTTCTTGGAGTTATGCCATAAGGCCACTCAGAAGTCTAACTTAGTGCAGAATGTGGCTATTCTCTTATTAAACCAAACCTAAACAGAGAGCAGCTCATACCAGCACTCCATAGTTTGCACTGGCTTCTAATTAGTTTGAGTTTAATTTAAGATGTTTTTAATGTATAAAGCCTGAAATGGTTACATTTCTCCTCCCCCACCCTATTTCCCAGCCCTCATCAGGGCCCAATTTGTTGTTCTACACAGCACCCTCAAAAGCTATTCTATTCCCGGTGTTTTTTTTTTCCAGAATGGGTGGCTGTAAGGGCATGGGACTGTTACTATAGAGACTATTATTTACAGAAAATTGGCTAAAGGGGCTATTTCCGTTTTGAGATGGAATTCCCTTTGAGAGTAAGGACTAGTCTCTCTGTGTACAGGATATTTATTCTTCAGTCTTATTGTTTACCATTAATGTAACACCTAGAGCTTGGATAAGGGATTGCTCACTTGAATAAAGAAAACAGTGACAAAAGTTGCAGGTTTGGGCTCATATTATGCTCTTTGTTAAGCTGTCTCCTATTTGCTTTAATCACTTTATCAAGACTACCAGTTCTAATTGCTTTCTGAAGAGCAAGAGAGCAGCCTGGCTCACTCCCTCATTCCCTTAGTCATCTTTGAGTGGGTACTGTAGTGTTCAAAGCCTCTGCTCATTTCAGAACAGCTCTCTGCTTGTGGAAGCTCAGAAACCACTCACAAAGGGCCTGATCTAATGCCTTGGGAAGTCAATGGAAAGCCTCCTATTGATTTTATAATAGTAAAAGTTATCCTTTTATGAGTCCTACTGAACTCGTGGCATCACTGTCTTTCATAGGTTCCACTGTCTTCTGCTGAAAGGAATACTTTACCTACTCACCGGTGTCATGCTGTCTTTTAGTGGTTGCATCCTGTAAAAGGATGCACCAAGCCTGGCTATTCAACAATGAAAGTTAGAGGTTATAGAGCTTGTGTTAAGGTTTTCCCTCTTTGTTTTACCCTCAGTTTGGAGTGAGGAATGAGGCCCTTTGCTGCAGTGCTGATCTTCAGGTGCCTGAATTTTCAGTTTTTCCACAATCACTATTACATACTTAAGAACATCTACACTGTGTCAGACTAAAAATTCCCCAGTATCCTGTCTTCCAACAGTGGTCAATGCCAGGTGCCCCAGATAGAATGAACAGAACAGGTAATCATCAACTGGTCCATCCCCTGTCGCCCATTCCCAGCTTCTGGCAAACAGAGGATAGGAACACCATCCCTGCCCGTCCTGGCTAATAGCCATTGATGGATCTATCCTCTATGAATTTATCTAGTTCTTTTTTGAGCCCTGTTATGGTCTTGGCCTTCATAACATCCTCCAGAAAAGAGTTCTATGGGTTGACTGTGAGTTGTGTGAATTCATAATTAAAAATTAAATATTTCTCAAAATGTATGTGATGCTTGCCACACAGTTTAAGAAGTAATCCTTACCCCAAAAAGCTTAATGTAAGCTAGACAAGTCCAATATTACAATAGTTTGAGTAAGGGATGATGTGCATACTTGATTAGTAGAAGTGTTTCATTGAAGAGGTGGGTTTCAAGGAAGGGTTTGTAAATAGAGAGTGTGTTTGGTGGAGAAGAACAAGGGGAGTTACACCAAACTTCAGATACCACAGGAATTCAAAGTAGAGGCTACTTTCAGTTTACACAGTGATAAAGGGATGAATTCTTACCTCAGAGCATAAAAGATTGCTGCTAGTGAGCAGGGGCATAGCCAGAAAAAAACATTCCCACTCAACACCAAATGTAGGGAAATATTAGCTTGTTGGCCAACGGATTGCCACCAGGAGATCTGGTGGAAATCCTGGCCCCGCTGAATTTGATTGGGCTTTTGCCATTGACTTCAATGGAGCCAGTATTTCATTTATATTGCTTTCAGTTGCTGTGTTCCTGAACTTCTGAACTGTCACATGGCAAATGTTTCCAAGGCAGGCCACAGAATAATCTTATGCAAATTCCTATCTATGCACTTCTGCACAGATGTCAAAGTATACTAAATGAGAGATGTGGGGAATCTTACCATTGTGCATTTTGAAAGTAAGTTACTTACTGTTGTGATGACAGTCCAGTCCAGTGTCCATAATATACTTATCCCAAAATGCTTATGAATTTACATATTAGCTTAATGGCTTAGCTATAGAAATACTGAAACCTGACAATCTTTATGTGAAAGGGAATGTTGAGGTGTGGGCTGGGCATTGGACATGAAGACTCCAGGGAAGGCATGCATTTAAGGTAGGCAGACTTGTTTAAGAAAGAAAGGCTTGTTTAAGAAGAAAAACTGAGGTTTTCTCTCCCAGCAAAAACTAGTTGAAGCCAGAGAAAACTGAATATAGATGTTACACCCAAACAACCTGAACTATTTCACACCCTGTGCATTTCTCTACTAGTTATCAGTCATGTCACTTAATGCACAAAGAATACATCCCTAGAAGGGAAAATCGTGCCACCTCCCAGCCATCAAAAATTGAGTCTGGTAATAGAACTCTGTAGGTGGATGTCTCTATGCCAGTACTCCTGATACTTTCCTTTCTGCCTTCGTCGCCTCTGCCTGTTTTCTCCTGAACAGTCTGCTCACAGTTGTAGTCTAACATTTAAGCCTCAAACTTGATGTAGCTAATGGAAATTGCCATTTCCACAATCCCAGGTTTTAGTTCAATATGAATGGGAATGTCATGCTGCATTGCTATCCCATTCACTGTAATTTTCATAGATGTTGTACTATTTTTAAGGCCATTGCATATCCAAATATGAATAACTAAAACCATCAGCCCTCTGGATCTGAATGTCAGAACATGTACACATTCATAGTTGCGGCATGGCTTCTGAGCTAAAAGTCTTTTGTTTTACATTCCTGATGCTGAATTTATTTCTAGAGCTGTGTGAACAGTTCACCCAGAACCCACCCAAAATCAAATGGTGCTCAGGGCTCCAGGCAAACTGTTCACGTGTAGTTTGTACAGCACCCAGAGTTCCCACAAACACAAGATGCTCCCCAGAGCCCTCACTCCCCAAAATTATAAAAAAACTGCTTTCAGGGAACTGGCAGTAGTTTGGTGCCCCTCCCCCACCATTTTGTGGCAATGAGTGAAACCCCTTCAAGGAATTTCAAGGTCTCTACTAGTCCCTACTAGGGTTTTAGCTGCCAAAGCAGACAAGTGAATAGTACTCCAATCTATCAGGTTTTTGATACCCCCATCAAAGCAGTAGAAATGTGGGAGGGGAAATCTTACTCCTGCAGCTTACAGTACTATTAAACCAAATGTGCCACATAAGCCTTAGCACAGTAGCTAGGAAATGTACAGGGCAGAGGAGCAGGATATTTCCAGACCCCTTAAACACCCTGGTGGAGTTTGAGGCCTTTGCTCCAACCTGGCCACATCCTCTGAGATAAGCTGTAGACTAGCCACAGAGGGCCTTCAAAACCCCAGATATTGGGCCACCTTGGATAGACAAGGTACTCATCCCCCAGGAAGCTTGCAATGGTAAGTCTAAGGGAATCCTCAGGCCTGGGGGAAGAGGACTCTGGGCAAGAGGGTGATAGATTTCCCCTTAATGGGGCTCTGTAAATTGCAAATGGCAAAGCAACCCTGGGCTGGTTCATGGCCACCCCATGTGAACAGACCCTTTGTGGTCAAATTCATGTTACTTACATGACCTGAGCCCTGAAGAGTTCATTCACCTCCCCTATGAATGGTGAACTGTGGTGTCTATTGTTTAGTTAGAATATGGACTGGATGGACTGGCTAAATTTACCCAAACCTTCCCACTACCCTCCAAATTAAACATCAACATTGTATTTTAATATGTTCATCTAACTTTTTAAAACAAACATGCACTTCTGAACTTCCCAGTTCTGGCAGGGACTCAACAGGGACATGCCAAACCATTGAAGGTGAGCTGTGTTCATGGTCATTCCAACCCGACCAGAAACAGGATGTATAAAAAGTCTCACAACAAGTCTAAGTTCTCACTGCATCTCCAGCCTAATTTTGAAGACCCAAGAGGTTCGGATAAGCCACCCAAATTACAGGTACTTAACCAAAGGAAATCAAATCATTAAGCTTTTTAAGATTCACCCATCACTTTATTATCTAGACTGTTGATTGGGACATTAAGTCTTGCTATGCATAAAAGCAAGAAGAATGGAAGGAAAGCTGAATTAGCTGAGCACGCAGAAAAAAGAGGGGGTATGATCTCTTACCAAGTGTGATTTGTGCCAAAATATTTTATTTAAAAAAGTAAATTCCTGCATATCAGCTGCTTTTCCATTCAAATATTTTCTTTCTCAGGAGTACAGCCACAGCCCATTTAGGAGGGAATCAGATCCAGCTGTGACTGTCACAGGTGAATAGAATTACACCATGATTTCTGCATGAGTCAGCTGGGACTCATCTAGGTTTTTAACTTCATGACACATGACTGACAGCCTAGAGGCAGATTGCTGTAATGGAGGGCTGAGATGATGCAGATAGGGAAAAATGAGATAATTCTCTGAAGCCAGGCACAATGCCCCTCCCTATATCAGCTAGGAGGATTTGTTCGATGAATGGCCAGGTCACACTTTCTATTCCTAAACCAAGTGTTTCAATGAAACACTTGTGGAAGCAGGGAAAGAATTAATAAGGATTTGAAGGGGATCTTAATGCATGTCAGTTAGTTAGCAAGAGTTAGCCCAGCTGTAACCCTAATGACATGAGACTTCTAGAAGCAAGGATAGTGTGAGGCAGAGGGAAAGAACTGTGTACAAAGTTATTACGACCTTGTAACTGATAACCAAATATGCAGGCTTGCTTTTCCTAGGAGTGAGACAAATAAGATAGCAGAATGGCTTATGTATAAACAAAATGTAGTTGTTGCTCTCTATTGTCTGTATTATTGCTAGTTATTGTCTGTAACAAAAGTATAAAGGCTTGCTGTAATTGTTTACCAGTTGAGAGACCTGTCCGGGACTGGGGCGACCCTGTGTCCTATGGCACTCTCTCCCTCCATTGTAATTACTGGAGAAATAATAAAGTATTTGATTTTGCTGCACCCAAACGAAAAAGCGAGAACTGAGTTTTTCTCCGACACACTCTATCCTTCCTTATCCTCCATTAGGAGTATCCTAAATTCACTTAGGGTAGAAAGAATATAAGTGTAAGCTTCACAGCCCAGGTAGACAGACTCACGTTAGCTCCGCTCAAGCTAGCAGTGTAAACATTCTGCCACTTAT
Source organism: Mauremys reevesii (assembly GCF_016161935.1). NCBI lineage: Eukaryota > Metazoa > Chordata > Testudines > Geoemydidae > Mauremys > Mauremys reevesii. Next base: position 284,885,516 of record NC_052623.1, read on the forward strand.
ACCACATCTGGCTATCCATCCAAACCCACCCAGCTCCCTGGATCTGAGCTTGGGTAGCTAGCCTAAAACACTGCCTACACTGTATTGTCCATACTGCTATTTTTAGTGAACTAGTGTAAGTCTATCTAGCCAGGCTGGAAGGCACACTTCCAGTGGCTGTGTAGTCATTCCCTTATATTCTTTCACCACAGCAATGTGTATCACTGCTGGAAAGAAACCTGGTGCCCGATCTAACTCCCACTGAGGAGGATATTTCAGCTGCCTTCAGTGGGAATTGGATTGGGCCCTGATTGGCAGGCTTGTAGTCTGTGGCCATCTTAACTGAATCTAATTCCCTGTTGTAGCAATCCTTTTCCTAAGGTTTTCACATGTCATTGCCTTATGGTGACACCTAGTGGGGGAAAAGACACAAACATGTTACTTTCCTTATTGCCATTTCTTGCATCTGAAATCTAACGTGAATTACAGCTATGTAAACCCTTTAGTGTTAAATATGAAACCATAAAAAGATCACCTGGTTTGGGGTTTCATTACAAACCCAAAACTCAACCCAGGTTCACCAAAAGGTTTTGCTAAAGCTGGCAATCTTTTAGGTTGAATCTGTCTTGAATTTCAAATGAGCTATTTCCCTCACCTAAGGGCACAAGGAAGGAATGATGGTTTTGTTTGAAACCATGCTAAACATCACTATTATTTGTGTTTGACCTGAAACCAGGCAAAATGTAGTTGCTTTGCCCAAGTTTTGCTTTGAGTTTTAGGATTCAAACTCAGTTGGCCTAATTCTCTGTAGGGCAACTCTCCAGCCCCAAAGCAACTCAATGGGGTTGTGCTTACTTACAACGGTAGGCAATTTGGCCAAGGGTGAATTCCCACATCAGTTGATCAAATGCTTTGTATGTAGAAACCATCAAGTTTCACGTTGCTTTAGCATATGTCTGTTTGAAATTTGCACCTCCACCTCCACTAAGGATAATCCATATCATTAGAAATCCCCAGCTCTTTCCCCAGTGCTGTGCTGCCCTTTGTTTATGTCGCACAAGGAGAGAATATGTCTAGAGTCAATATGATCACCTTGTGCCAGCTTATAAGTGCAGGCTAGTAACAAGCACTTCTGTATTCCCTATTTATCTTTTCTACATGGCTCACTTTATGCCTTTATGTTTAGGATAGACTAGAATTAGTAACTGTGGCTGTTTATGCAGCTAGGCTGTAATTAAGGCTCTGTCCTGGCTTCCATCACAACCCGCTATTTATAGGATTATAGCGCTTAGCCACGCTGAGAATTTCATGATGAAGTGTATGACTTTACATGTCTCTGGACAGAAGCAATTTGTCTTTTAATCAAGTCTGAAAACTTTTTGGAGCAGTTTGAAAGGCACTGTGACTGTGCTTGGCACTTGGAGGTGGGAGTTCGCAAGTTCTTTGTCGGCTCTGACACTACAACAGAGTTATTGAGATGCCTTGCACAAGTCACTTTACCGCTCTGTCTCCAGCTTTCCCCGCATAAAAATCTCTCTTGCATCCCATGGTTCTCCTTTAATTAATAAACTCACTACATTTTCATTCAGAGTGTCCAAGGAATTCTTGGGTTAGTTGGGAGGGGTAATTTGCCTGCATAACCCCCAGGGGAGTTCAGCCCTAGTAGATTCTCCAGGATCCAAAGAGTCCCCATCACTCTGCAGTGGTTCTGGGTTTCCCTTCTGCCTCTCTGGTTCCCTGACAGCACAGCTCCTACAGGAGCCACATTGCCAGGGAAAGCTCTCTGTGTCTGGAACTATGTCCCAGGGAAGGGTGGAAGTCCACATTATGGAGGTGAAGCTAATGTTAATGGGGTGAGAAATAACTTACCCTCAAAATCTTGCAGGTTTCTCTGATGTATAAAGTCAGAAGCTGTTTTCACCAAGCCCCTTTTCCTTTCAGATATACACCACACATCTGGAACCTTAGGGAGCTCCCTTGCAGTGGCTTCCACAGAGTCTGTATGTTATAGAAGCTTTCTTTCCATGCCCTTCCCCTGACCAGAATCTGTTGGGTTCCCATTCTTGTTACCCATGGAAGTGGACAGGATGATACAGCCGTTACCTCTTATATAACACTTTGAAGAAAAGTGCTAAGCCTTACTGACATACATTTCAGAATTACATAGCATCCATTCTTCAATGAGAGCTGTGGGTGTTCAACATGTCCATAAGCCAGGCCATTCTGTCTTAAAACTGTACCTGTATCAGGTGGCTTTATACACACTTTTACCAAATTAAAACTGTGCTTCGGGACTAGATGGCTCATGGGCCTTAAACTGAATATGAAGCCTTTCATTTTTAGATCACACGTTTAGATGTGTCCTGGATCAAGAAAATTTTGCCATATGCTGGCTCTTCAATGCCCATGTGACCAAATGAATGGTATCACTACAGCTGAAAATGGCAAGATTCCATTCTTGGGGAAATTTTTGATTTTTGCCAAAGGCAAAAAATAAAAATAAAAAAAAATCCTGACATTTGCAGTGAAATCACATTTCTCTGCCTGAACAGCTGACTTCCATTTGTTTTCAAAATAACTCAACAAAAGCCTTTTTTTTAAACATCTTGTATCCACCATATTTTTCCTAGTTTCAAATAAAATAATTTAGAGAATTGAAATATCATTTCTACATACAAAGCATGTATCCAATAGAGTTTTGGTCTCAGCTGGTGTCAGGGCCGCCCGGGAGGGGGCAAGAGGGGCAATTTGCCCCAGGCCCCGGGCCCCACAGGGGCCCCCACGAGAGTTTTTTGGGGCCCCTGGAGCGGGGTCCTTCACTCGCTCCGGGGGGCCCGGAAAACTCTTGCGGGGCCTGGCCCAGGAGCTTCTTACGCTCCCGTCTTCACCGCCAGGGGGTCCTTCCGCTCCGGGGCGGAAGGACCCCTCACTGGCGAGTTACCGCTGAAGCGGGACCCGCCGCCGAAGTTCAACTCAGTCTTCAGTGGTAATTCGGTGGCGGGGGGCCCTTCCGTTCCGGGACCCGCCGCCGAAGTGCCCCGAAGACCTGCGGTGGGGGCCCCCCGCCGCCGAATTACTGACGAAGACCGGGCTGCACTTCGGCGGCGGGTCCCGCTTCGGCGGTAATTCGGCGGCGGCGGGGCTCCCGCCGCGGGTCTTCGGGGCACTTCAGCGGCGGTCCCGGAAATGAAGGGCCCCCCCGCCACCAAAGTCCCCAGGCCCCCGGAATCCTCTGGGAGGCCCTGGCTGGTGTGGGAATTGCACCCCTTGGCCAAATTTGCCACCATTGTAAGTAGGCACATCACACAATCAGACCCAGGTTGACTGAAGCCATGAAATCCCAAGAGAATGCAACACTGTTGTACCTTTCTCCCTCTTTTTTTTCACAATAGCAGAAGTAAAGGACATAATACTAGCTTTAATTTTGAATGCTCTGAATGTTGCCAGTTCGTTAACGTCTTCGTATTTTTTTTATTTTACTGCTGAGTTTTTGCACATTGCAGACACTCAAATGTTTACATGGGAAAAGGGGAAATCATCACACACACATACACTCCAAAGATTGGATCAAGGCTTAAGATAGAAGACAAGGAGTTAGGACACAATATTTATCATCTCACTCAAGCTCAGACAGTATCAGTCTGCAGAAGAAATTTAATCCTCAACATAAATTGCATTTCCTAAAAAAAACACAATCTTGCCTTAAGACACCAAGCTCACAGATTACAGGGAATGTCTGTGTTTACACATTTGTACAGAGCATGCTGACTGTATTAGTGTCCTAGGAAACAAACTGTGTGCTGCACACAGACCTGCTCCAAGCACTAAGCCGAAAAAGAAAAAGAAATTTTGAAATCAGACCCTCCGATCTCTAAATCCTTTCAAATTCCTGAAGCACATTAGCTTTACTACTGCATGATGTGCACGGTAGTATTTCCCCTAATGAAATCTGACTAAAAGTTTAAATGAGTTTAATGCATGAAATGTATAAATAAAATGTGGCCTTGATTAAATTTAGAGTTGATACATAACTTAAATGGGTGGCACAAGAGCAGCTTCAGTATCATGTGTCCAGGCTATTTTTGGCTACACTCTGTAAAAGGAGGTTGAATTTTAACATTCCACATACCTTCCAACAGGAAGACAATATAATGGAGATGCTGCATACAATGTAATACACTATAACTGTTAATCCTATGTCTTCTGTTATTACCTAGTGTTTTGAGATAGATCAGCCTGTTATAAATGGATGAGATACACTTAATTTTTTTTGAAGTGAGAGTGGTGGATGACTGTGGTGCCTGATTGACAGCATCCCTAGAACAAGTAGTGTACGAGTGTAGGCTTCCCCACATTAGTTTGGTAATGTGTCTGACCCCTGACCTGGAGGGGCCACTGCCATGGTGAAGAGTGTAATTCACTTTCCATGTCCATTAAATCCTGGCTTCTTTCCAAACGCTGCTATTTGGTACCAAGTGTGGCAGTCTTTTTATGACACAAACATTGAAAAGTGGACTGAGGCCACATCAAAGCAGGAAGTAATGACTTTTAGGACTAGGTCTTCAGCCCATGTAAATGGTCATAGATCCATTGACTTCAATGGCACCAACCTGATTACCCCAGTTCAAAATAAGGCCGCTATTTCTCTACCAACTCGAGCTGGGATTCAAGACAGCTCCTTAGAATGAAAATCTCTATCAGATTCCCAATCCTCTGAACCATTCCATTCACCAAACAAATATTTGATTTATAATCAGCTGCATGCTTCCACTAGGGGAAGGTATCCTCGTGGAAAGAAGGTCTTGCTGGCCACTCTGAAACTGGAAGGAAGTCTATACTAAGAGTTATGTCTTGTATTACTCTCTGTAAAATGAGACAGAAATCCATCCTAATCTTTGACACTCAGGTATTACACAGCTAGGAGCCCTTTAATGAGGGGGAATCTTTCCCTTGACGGCTAAGAGTTTCATCCTGGTCTCCATCAACCATAGTATTCAGTGATTTTTTTTTTCAGTTCACACACTCTCCTTGTGAGATTTTAAGCTTAATTTTCAGACCAAAGAGATTCCTTCTGAGTTTCAGATATATACCCAGACTTGAACCTGTGTGAACCTTCCAAAAGTCACTCATTGCTAATGAAGACATGAGAGGGAAATGGATCTACATACAGTTTAGTTAAGAATACAGATGCTTACATTTTATTGAAAACCTTGATGGCCAATTCTTATTTCCTAAAGCATTTTATATTGCTTCTTTCTCTTTCCTCATGCTTATGAATTAAATAAGGGCAAATCCTCCTGTCTACTTTCTCTGGGATCAGAGGGCTCTAAACACAGGGAAGCAGATACAGTTTTGCTGTGCAAGGGGAGACAGAAGTCAGCAGAAGATCTGCACCACAGCATGCCATAGAGTTGTACTCTATCGGCACTGCTTCATGCCTCTGTAGCAGGGCATTATAGGATCTTGGGGAACAGGTAAAGAACAGGAGAAGAAAATAGCCAGGGATCAGATCAGTGTGGAACTCTTCCAAGCACTGCCCAAAAAATAAGCTCCACCCACAAGACAACTCACAGCAGTGTGTACAGGTATTCAAAATATGATCTCACACACTGTCTGGGTTTACTGGTTGTGAATTCCTCTCACTGGGGTCCAAACATACCCATGGGCTCTGCTGGACTTCTTGTGCTCGACTTTCCCATAGTGACACTTGCTGGGCTTCTTGGTCTTGGGTCCTACTTTAGGGTAGGTAAAGAGAATACTCAACTCTTGAGTGTCTCTCAGATGCTGGGTGTGGTACTGGAATCTTTTTCTGCTCCTGCCAAGGCCTGTAGGTTTTCAACCTTGCTAGGCAGGTCTTCAGCGGCCCAGCCCTCTGGCCAAGTCACACAGTCAAATGGATGAACTCCTTCAGGGGCAGCAAAACTCCAACAGAACTATCTGCCTTCACCAGGGTCTTTGGCCTCATCTCTGGACCCTTTTCAATCCAGCCCTATGCTCAGGCTTCTAAAGGAGCCTTGCCCTGTTCTCAGGGCTTAGTCCCCTTTGACAGTGGCTGTTGGGTGAACCCAGGTCCAGCCCACTACTCCAGATCCCAACCCAGGAACCCTATAAATAGCAGCAACTTACTGCTGCTTCCAATTCGCTGATGCTATTCCCTGGGCTGTTTCCCACAGAGCCTCTTTCTCTTCACACCATTAGCTCAGGGCTGAAAATTTCAGATCTTCTTCCTCCTCACTGAATGCCAGTGTCACCACAACCCATTGTCTGGTTTTCACTCAAGCTCCCTTGGCCAGCAAGAAGCACCCTTCCTTGTTCCTCGGGTTGCAGCCAGGAACTGACATGCTGAAGCCCTGCAGCTCCTTTTATTTTTATGCAGCCTCTGTAGGCAGGCCTGGAGCATCTACCTTCACTGCTTCTTTCTAGGGCAGTGTGTGATAAGACCATGGGCATCCAGCAGGGGGCCTCAAAGGGCCAGCTACACCCCATCCTAGGATGGCATCAGATGTTCTGCTGGGTTCTGCCTAGATTTGGATCTTTAATAACTGAATGTGGGGACAAGTGGCAGTGTCTCCCAAGCATGCTCAATTGTTGTGCCAAAACGAGCTGTCGCTCATAATAGAGTGTGCAGATCTTCATAATATGACATTTGTCCTCCTTTCTTCTGTGCTTTTAACTGTGAAATAGTTAATATTTTAAATGTCAATATTGTTGTCATTGAGTGTTTCCATTAAAACCCGCTGAGATGAAAGAGGCTTTCACAGGCCAGCCATCCCTTTAAGGCAAGCCGGGCTCAGCTAGCCCTCAGCTGATGGTGATATGGTAACGTAATGATAATTAATGACCCCAGCTGCAGGGAACCAGGAAAGACTATTTAAATAGAGCTGAGAATTCAACCTAAAGTTAGGGGATAGGAAGGAGAATGAGAGAGAGAGAGAGAGAGAGAGAGACCCCAAAGAAGGTAAAGCTCTCCTGCAGATAGGAAAAACTAGGAGTTGGAGGGGTCCTCTGGAGGATACTCTGTGGTAGGGTTAGAAAAAACATTTCAGTGGAGTCTGAGAGGGGCAGAATACTTATAAGTTCAGCAGACCAGGGAGAAGCCTGGGGCTTGAGTATCAAAGGGAGAATCACAGGTTGTGGGGAAGCAATACGAGGTGGTTTACAGGTAAGAAGCGGCCCATGGAAACAGACCCAGCTGCCTACCACAGGGTCCCTGGACTGTAACCCAGAGTAGAGAGTGGGCCTGGGTTCTCCTACCAGCCCTTTAGGAAAAGGTATGCAAGTCCAAATGCAGGAGCAGATTAAGCTCCTATAGCAGAGGCCCTGAGGGAGGACCAAACAAGAACACTGCAGCCCAAGAGGGCAGAAGGGTTATTATTTGACTATTTATCTTGGCCTTTCAGTTGAATATTTTGTTACTCCAGAAGGGGACTGAATTTTGTGTCTTGGCTGGAGGGTCAAGCCATAGAATATCAGATGAGAGTCAGACAGCTGCAGGAGGTGCTGGAGACAAGGGCTCCTTCCAGCATCACACTCTGACACAAGGGGGTGCAACAGATGGTGAGTACATGACCTAACAGGAGCATTGCACACCTCTCAGAGCTAGTGTTCTAGATTCTGCAAATACAGGCACATGTTGCTGCATCAGTGATGACTCAGTTCATGTTGCTGAGGCTTTCTCAGCAAACAGCCAGAGACTCTAAACTTTGACGCTGAAAAATAAGAAGGCAGCAGGAAAGAGGTGCATATACACTGTACCACTATGTACCAGTTGTATTCGAGCCCTGAAAATATCCATGGATACACTGCCTCCACATGGAGGATCAGCAGGACACATTGTGAGCACTACCGTAGCCTAAGACATGGAGTGGCTGTACACCACTCTAAAGTTCAGTGGAAATTATTTAGTCTCTGCTAACCTGAACAGAGAATCTCTCTGCACAGCTTGTTTTCTTGGACTCTGTGAAGGGACAAGGGTTTACCTCTAAAACCTTGTACATTATAAATAATTAGGGCCCTACCAAATTCATGACCATGAAAAATGTGCCACAGATCGTGAAATCTGATCTCCCCTGTGAAGGCTGGTCTCCTCTGTAAAATCTGGCCATTATAGGGTAGGGGCAGGGTTGGGGCACCCTGGCTGGGGGCTCCTACCATGTGCTGGGCTCCAGATGGCAGTCCTGACTGGGCTGGGGATGAGAGGGGCCGGGTCAGATCCATCTCCGGGATCCTCTCCCACTGCTGCAGGAAGCTCTGTGGCTGCTGGCTGGGAGCCCAGCTCTGATGGCAGCGTTGCCACAAGCTGCAGCACAGAAGTGAGGGTGGCATGATAAGGGAAGTGTCATCACTTTTTGTGGCGGGTAGGACTGGCCTTATTGGTGGGCAACTGCCCAGAGCCCCCTGGTTGGTGGGGCACTCTGGTCACCACTGCCACCACACACACATCCAGCCCAAGGCCCCTTTAACTCCCAAACCCTGGGCCTGGAGCTGGGAAGGGGCAGGGCTGGGGCACCCCATCTGGGGGTTCCAACCCTGTGCCGGGCTCCAGCTGCTAATCCTGGCCAAATTGGGAAGGACTGGAACTTCCTCTTCATCTGCAGGTAGGGTTGCCTATCCTGCCAGATTGGCCGGGAGTCTACCAGAATCAGCCTCAATCTCCCAGTGACTATTAAAAGCAATCCGGGAGATTTTAATAAGCCAGAATTCTGGTCAGCAGCACGGAGAGGCTAAGGCAGGCTCCTTATCTGCCCTGGCTTCACACAGCTCCTGGAAACAGCCGGCATGTCTGGCTCCTAGGCACGGGGTGGCCAGGGGGTCTCTGTGTGCTGCCCCCGTGCCCTGCCCCAAGCACCAACTCTGCAGCTCCCACTGGCCAGGAACTGTGGCCAATGGGAGTGGCAGGGTTGGTGCCTGCAGGAAGGGGCAGTATGTGGAGCCACCTGGACACCCCTAAGCCTAGGAGCCAGACATGCTGGCCGCTTCCCGGAGCCACCTGAGGTAAGCGCTGCCTGGCCGGAGCCCATGTCCCTCGCCCCCTTCTACACCCCAACTCCCTGCCCCAGCCCTGAGCCCCATCCTGCACTCAAAACCCCTTGGCCACAGCCCAGAGCCTCCTCCTGCCCCCCCAGCCCCTCATCTCTGGCCCAGAGCCCACACCCCCAGCCACAGCCCTCACCCCCTCCCTCACCCCAACACCCTACTCCAGCACGGAGCCCCCTCCCGCATTCTGAACCCCTCATTTATGGCCTCACCACAGAGCTTGCACCCCTAGCTAGAGCCCTGATCCCCTCCCAAACTCCCAGCCCAGTGAAAGTGAGTGAGGGTGAGGAAGCACGAATGATGGTGGGAGCGGGGATGGAGTGAGTGGAAGTGGGGTCTTGGGAAGAGGGGCAGGGAGCAGGTGTGTGCGATTGGACTGGGAGCCCAGCTCTGAAGGCAGCACCGTTGCCAGCAGCAGCCCAGCCAGCACTAACAGCTGGAGCCTGGTGCACAGCAGGAACGCACAGCTGGGGCGTCCCGAGCTCTGCCCCTCCCTGGCTCCAGGCCCAGCGCTTGGGGGTTAAAGAGGCCTTGGGCTGACTGCAGGGGGTGACCATGGCACTCCGTTGATCATGGGGCCCTGGGTGGTTGCCCCTGTCGCCCACCCATAGAGCCAGCCCTGCTGCCTCCCCCATACCATGAAACCCTCACCTCTGTTCTGCTGCACATGGCAGCTCTGCCTTCAGAGCCAGAAGTAAAGGTGGCAATACTGCGACCTCCCTACAATAGCCTGCAACCCTGCCCACCATGACATCCTTTTGGGTCAGGACCCCCACGTTTAGAACACCATGAAATTTCAGATTTAAATATATGAAACTGTGAAATGAATGATTTTTAAAATGCTATGACTGTGAAATTGACCCAAATGGACCATGAATTTGGTGGGGCCCTATCAATAGTAAATATGGGGAAAATCTTGCTAGATTGAGCCCTGGGGTTAGGATTTTGTGGCACTGTTCATAGAAAGGTTCATAGGGTTTCAGCTTTTAACTAAAGATATGTCTTTAGAACAATGTCAATGTTCTCTAAGCAACTCAACCTTTAAAAAAACCTGGACTCTGCCACTTCTTAAACAATGAACACTGTAAAATTGGATTTGAAACCACAGTATTAAATACTTATAATCTGATCCTTCTGTCAGGACCTGGGTTAAATTAAACTGATGTACATTATTTTTAAAGAAAGGAAAAAATATGGGAAGCGGGTTTTGAAGCCTGAAGGCAGAGAACAAAACAAGTTATGCAGGTGATACAAACCATCTTATTTTCATTTTTATAATGGTTTTCTGCTTCCATATGGGTGCTTAGAGCGGAAATAATTCTTAGGAAAACACTTTTCTGGTGATCAGAAATGACTGTTTTCTTATACCTTTTTTTACTCTTTGCTTCTAGTAACTTCTAAAAGCAAAGAGTATATATGTATATGTGTATTACAAAGATTAATAGGTAGCATATACGGGTTGGTAAATGGTGCTAGCTGAGATATTTGAAACTGTTTCTCATGAAGCTAAATTCAACACAGCACAATGAAATGAATTATGATTTTAATCACATCTTTTGGAATGTAAAACAAAACACAACATGGCAACAAATGTGCTGAGTTTCTTGGCGATAGGTTTGCAATCAAATTTCCTGTTATCACCAACTGTGGTTTTCTGGCTCTATAAAATAATACCTGTTGATGAATTAATGTTAGAAAATATCCCGCTCTAAATCCAAAAGAATGTGAGGGTAGCAAAAGGTGGGCTCTATACATCCTATATCCCTCTTGTTCCAATAAATGACTTGATCTGTTAACTAAATTAATTCCAACCCAAGAGCAATACTGCTTTGTATTTATATAACATTTTCCATCCAAAGGTCTCCCAGAACTTTCCAAAGGTTAATGAATTTAGCATCACAAGAGAGCTAAGTATTATCCCCATTTTATAGATTAGGGAACAGAGCAGTTGAGTGCCCAATTGTTGCATTGCAACAGCCCCCACAATGGGAAGCCATGTGTTGGTGCATTATTTCATCTAGAGTTCCTGGAGACACCAGGCTCCTCCTCAAACAGGTACAATGCCTCTAGGAGACCCCAGGTAGCTCACCTTCTGCCCTGCTTTACAGATGCAGTATGTGTTCCTGCTGCACAAGGCCTGCATTGGACAGGGTAGTATGAGCTCCCTGAGTTCAAGGGCTGCACTTGTGTTCCACCTTTCTGCAAGGATATGCTCGCAAGACTCACACTTGTACAATCTGGCCCATGTGACTTGCTCAAGGTCACAGAGGAAGTCTAGAGCAGAAATAGAACTCAGAGCCCTGGACTCTGAGGTCCATAAGAGTGATCTTAGAGTTATGGCAGTTAATAAGAAAATGGCATAGATTTTGGACACCTGTGAAAGAAAAGAAGTTTAATAGGAAAGAAGAGAAGGGAGAGTAAAAAGTTAAGTGCTGAGGTCTACGTAAAGAACACTCTTATTGTGTGTGTGTGTGTGTGTGTGTGTGTGTGTGTGTGTGTGTGTGTGTGTGTGTGTGTTGTAAGAGTCTGTATACTACATTCAGAAGACTAATGACTAAGACTTGCAGGAGGAATATAAACAAACAAAACCCAATTCTTCACAATTTTAAATGAGTCTATGGATCAAATTGCACCCTGTGGAATACCTCTGTGAGGCTGGAGCTAGATACTGTGGAAAAGGCATGAGAAGGGGCACGGCTGGGAAACTATCCACACATCCCTTCATTGAATCCCCAAGGATCCCTGTCTGCATTAATACTGACAGTCAGTATTACATCTTTTAACTGACATGTTCTTTCTCCGATGTGAAGACTCTTAAGTAAGGGGTCCAGGACAGAAGCAATGAAGAATGTTATGGAAATATAGCCCCATTGGATCCATTCTGCCAGGGATCCAAAGGGTGCCAAGAAGAGCCAAGACTTAGACCCATAGGGAGTTCCATAGTCTTGTGGCTGAATTCCATGGTTAGCCTGTTAAAAACAATGGGAGCCTTTCTCTTAATGATATTGAGAAATGGCTCAGACCCTATGTATGTAAAAGATCCAGAGGAAAGTACAGAGATCGTATCCTCCTGTGCCAAGTTTTGTCTGTTATCTTCATTGGTAACCATTTAGGCCTATATTTTTAATCACTGTTGAAGAACACAATAAGAGTTTTACTACGGAAAAGACATAATATAATGTGTGATGAAGCAATGCAGGCCATTGCCTCCTGTACTGCTGTCACCATGATACCTTAATTATGATTTTTTTGACTTTTGTGCAATTAGAATCTCAATTGCTTGACAGAATTTAAGAATACAGGTCCAGATCCTCAGCAGGCATAAATCAGCATAGTTACATTAACTTTACTGACTCCTACCTGGAATCCTTGTCTAATGGAGTTTGGTGGCCTTCCCCCTTAGCCTCTGTAACTTTCAAGAAGAAACTGATTGCTCTTACCTTCTATCTTCGGTAGGAGCCGTCCTAATTCATGGGCAGGATCTTTTACGGGTGGTAAGACACCAGAAGCTGGGAAGAGAAGTCTGTCTTAAGGAGAAAAATGGAGTTACTATCCAGAGGTAAGAGAGACTAAGATAGAAGCATGGATGGGGTAAGAAGGGAATTGAAATCTGTTCATTACTAGCCAGATACTCAGGTGGTTACTCTGTGGAGTACTTCTATTATCTGAATTAGAATGTCAGTCTATTTGACTAACTACAGTAGCTATCTATAAGAAATTATTGTGCTGAAAAGTTTCATGCTTGAAAATGGAGTTTCAGTGAAATAAAAATAACTCACAGGAAAATGTCACTTTCCGATAAACATTTTTCTTTTATGGGAAAATTCAATATAAAATTAAATTTGAATTTGTTTGTTTCTTGAAAACCTAATTTTTTTTCTTTCCACTCTAACTTTTGAAAGCTTCTCCAACTTCAGGAAAATTACAGGGCAATGACAGGAAAGCTGACAATCTGAAATTTACCACTCTAAAGGGGGAACAAAGATTTGTTTGTTTGTTTTTAAAGTGCAATTAAAAAAAAACCTTCTTCAGTTCCCCTCTCTATTGCTTACACAAGTGGTGCAGTATCTGGGTCAATAACTTGGCAATCTGTCCTGGAGCAGCAAATAACAGAATGATTTGGAAAAATGGAAGCTAATTTATACATGCTCAGTGGAATGAGCAGGACACCTGAGAAGCAACAATAGGGTGAGAGACCTACGGGTCATGCTGGATGACACATGGAAAATGAGCAGAGGCTTGGGACCATCAGGCCACATATCAATATTTGCAAACTGCTTATTTTTATTTGGGTAATTAATAGGTAAAAGCACAACGGAAATGCGGGGCATGATCTTGTTCACATTAAAATCAGTGGCAAAGCTAAATAACCACACTGGGAAGAGGAGCAAGCTACCGGTAATTTTAAACCCAGCAATTCTGTACCCTGAAGTAATTGCTGCTGTTTTAGGGTCTTCTTGACCCATAGAAGGAAAATGGCATGAACATATTTCAGACAACACAGTTCAACCAGCTTCATGTTTGATTTTTAGAACAGTAAGACCCAAAATCTAAAATCATGTAAGTTGAGGTAACTCCATAGATGTCTGTGGAGCTATGTCAATTTACACCAACTGAAGATCTGGTCCTTAGCTTAAACTGTCTGTCGGAATTGCTTTGCAAGTAAAGAGATGCAATATTCGGTGCACATACATTCCTAAGCAGGTGTAGTATGGCCAGTCTAGGTCAGACTTTTAAATCAGATATTGAAATCAATGGGAGTTGGGCACTTACCTTTACACATCTGGTTCTATACCCCTATATCTGGAATATTTACCTGACCCACTATTAACCTCCCTTTTCCAGGCTAAGTATTTTATATCAGACTCAATTGTCTGTCAAAAGATAAATAAAGGCAAGTGGGTAAAAATGTTTACAAACAAACGTAAGATTAATTATGTGTGGTCATGGGTCTGTTTAGTTTCTGTCACAGTTGTACCATTATCATAGATGGACAGTGGAACAATGGAAAGGCAGCTGTAGAAGTAATAGTAAAACATGCATTGTAAAAGAATAGTAGTTCAGGAAGAAAAATGACTGCAGGCAGCTACTGCTAAGTTCCCGGGACACTATGGAATTTTCCCTTGTGTACAATTTTCCACCGTGCACAGGACTTTTTCTTGAGTGTAGAAGAGGAATGGTTTTGTCATAACACTGGTGTTTCATAATGAGCCTGAGATAATAGGGCCTCCTATGAACAAATTCAATTCTATCCATAAATGTAATGGAGAATCTCTCTCTCACCAGTGATTATTGCTGTTTTTCAGTTTTCTTAGTCATTCAGATTTTTATCTCTGTTATATTGGAACTACACAAAGAAATAAAAAAGAAATAGCAGGCAAATAACTGCAAATCTACCTAGAAAGTTGTACAGTAAATACACTTCAAACATGCACCAGTTCATTACAGTCAGGGCTGCCAAATGTTGCTACTCTGTTCTTTTCCACCTTATTTCACATTTAGTATGACTGACCTCATAGGTGTGAGGGAGGAGCTTCAGATGAGAAAGTTAGAGCAACCAAACTAGCGCAAATAAAATATAATAAATAAAAAAATCCACTGAAACTACCACCCAAAAATCAAACCAAACGTGAGTTAAAGGTTTAGAAAAAATCAGTTAACTTCAATTTCACACACCTCCTTGACCTTGCCAAGACTTCACACTTTGAGTAAAAAGCTCTTTTCAGTCTAGTTTTCCAGGCCTAGAAGAACCTGGTCGAAAATGGGGAAACATTTGCAAAACTGTCAACAACTTTTTTTCTTATTTGTCCATCAACTTATCAAATGGGGATGAAAATTTGTCAACACTTTTAAATTTGGAAAATTGTGGCCAATTCTCCCTAAGACCTGATAGTTCAGATAGGCATCCAAACACCCCGGCTCTCCACATGCATATAGCTGTGGCTCCAGTATGCCTGCTCTTTGTCCACCCTTCCCCTGCCTGAACTCTCTCAGTGTGTAGGTATCCAATGAACTATAATGATCTGTGTTCCATGGCACACTGCATGTGTATGCCCCTGTGCAGGATCTCAAAATCCTGATTCTACTTCACAGTGGAATAACATCAGTTCCACTACAGATAGGACCTCTGCCACTGCAGGTGTCTTTTAGCCTTAAACAAGCAAATTGTTTCCTTCAAACACCTTCAGCAGCTTGATGATTATGAATATTGTTTCTACAATCACTCTCTTTTATGGAGGTGTCAACTCTTCTTTTCTGCTCCTTGACTCTCTCTTTCTCACCCTATTGCAAGTAAATAGAGTATAACACAGACTGCTACCATCTTTGGATTCGGGCCCTTGACGGTAACACTGAAGAGATTGTACTTTACATTTTGTACTCAAGACCCTGCGTCTGTCTGCTGTTGATTCAATTTTGGTCTTGGCCTTCTCTAGTGGGTTCAATTCCAGATCTGTCTTGTTTCTTGCTTGGTCTTTGCATAGTTTTCTTGTTCCTTTGCCCAAGATAATGTCTCTTGAGGTGCTGTATTATTTCCCACATCACTGTCAGGCAAATAAGCCAATGGAAATCACATAGCAGATAGATGGTGTAATGGGAGCTAGTTGTTGCTTGTTCTTCTTCTTAATTGTATTTCAGCACTCCCTTGTCACATAATGTTTATTTATAAACAGATTTTTCTATGCATGAAGACTTTCTGATTTTGTTTAAAAAAGTGAGTGATCTTGCAATATAGAAAGAGAAATAATTGGTGAGCATATTAAGGTAAGGCTACAACATTGGAACAGTTTAATAATGTCCTTTGTAAGCAGCACACAATATGCTCTGATGCTACTATTATTAGTTACCGTGAGCTTGAGCCTTTAAGATGCTGAGCTCCACCTGTGAAGATCTAAGTGCCCCCAGCTTCCACTGTGGCCCTGCAATGGGAGTCGAAGGGGCACAGCTCTTCACAGCTTTCAGACATATGTAAGTCCCAGAAAAGCAGTGTCAGCTGGTGTCTTAGGGCAACATTTAGAGAAAAAAAAATCTAGCTCTGATTCAGTAAGCTCCTGGGGAAATTGTAGCCCTGACCACATGATTGGCTTTTCTGCAATGGGTCATTGGCAACACTCTTATTTATGTAATTCCATCACCACGTTATCCAAAGCAGTATTTACAGTCCAAAAGAATTGCTTTCACATCCTGTCACTCTGCATGACATGCTGGAATCGTACTTTATTTGTGCTCAGTTTCATAATATTTCAGAAGAAAATAGTGAAAGCATTGAAAGGAAAACATGGGGTTTTTTTCAAGCCAGATGTTTGTTGATATGGACACAGATGGACACTAAGGGTTCCACTTTTCCACTAAGGGTGAAATATTTGACCCTTTCAAGGACAATAAATACCACTTGTAGTATGTAGTCTTTCCGGTTATAATTTATTGCTGAGGCTTATGGAATATGAATTTTCATGTTTTCATAATTTCGTCATTTTACCTAGAAATCACTTAATATGATGACTGGGAAAATTTTAGAGAACTAAAAATCTAATAAAGGAAGACGACTGGTAACAGTGCCACAGTATTGCCATAGGCCTAACTTTTATTTACATGAGTGATCCTTATTCACATATATAATCTGCTGGAAAAGAATTACTCATGTGAGTAAAGATTTCAGACCTACAATAAATTTATACAGAACAGTGAAAGGCTAAGCTTTTCTTGGGTCAACTCAATGACAAACACTAAAGACCGACAATAATACTGTAAATTGGAAATAATGAGGCAATTTTGACACAGTTTATTTCCTAAACAGATATTTTTCTCATTTGCTTAACTCCTTATAAGGTTCTTGGCTTTATACTATTGCCTTCTTTATCTTAGGTATCAAAATGAAAGAGAAGGAATATCAAGAACAATAACATTTATTTTTAAAGGGGACATGCTACTCATTGAAGTATAAAGGTATTAAAAGGATTAATAAATGATCTGAGGAAGGTAATATGCATATTTCCAACAGTTCATAAAAAATTGTAATAGGGTATAAGATCTTTAAGAGGAGGTATTAAAGATATTAAAAATCTGGATACTGAGACATAAGATTCCCTCTTGTAGAAAACGGTGTGTGTTCCTCCAAACTCTCTCATTTGGCCCAAATCATGCACCAGTATTTTGATATATGTACCTTCTGTGAATACTTCATGTTGCACCTTCAGCACTGCTTGCCGTCAAATGGGATTATGCCACAAAGGCAAGCCTACTACTGAATGGGGGTTACAGCCCATTTTTAGTTATTTACTACTAGCTGCTCCCATTACCTGAGCAAGTTGTTGCAGTGTCTGCTACACACATGACTATATAGGGGCTAATTTGGCTACAACTAATCAGGAAAGAGATCTTGGAGTCATCGTGGATAGTTCTCTGAAGACATCCATTCACTGTGCAGTGGCAATCAAAAAGCAAACAGGATGTTAGGAATCATTTAAAAAGGGATAGAGAATAAGACGGAGAATATCTTATTGCCCTTATATAAATCCATGGTATGCCCATATCTTGAATACTGTGTGCAGATGTGGTCTCCTCCTCTCAAAAAAGATATACTGGCACTAGAAAAGGCTCAGAGAAGGGCAACTAAAATGATTAGGGGTTTGGAACGGGTCCCATATGAGGAAAGATTAAAGAGGCTAGGACTTTTCAGCTTGGAAAAGAGGAAACTAAGGGGGGATATGATAGATGTATATAAAATCATGAGTGATGTGGAGAGAGTGAATAAGGAAAAGTTATTTACTTGTTCCCATAATAAAAGAACTAGGAGCCACCAAATGAAATTAATGGGCAGTAGGTTTAAAACAAATAAAAGGAAGTTCTTCTTCACGCAGCGCACAGTCAACCTGTGGAACTCCTTGCCTGAGGAGGTTGTGAAGGCTAGGACTATAACAAGGTTTAAAAGAGAACTAGATAAATTCTTGGAGGTTAAGTCCATTCATGTCTATTAGCCAGGATGGGTAAGGAATGGTGTCTCTAGCCTCTGTTTATCAGAGGGTGAAGATGGATGGCAGGAGAGAGATAACTTGATCAGGTTAGGTTCACTCCCTCTGGGGCACTTGTCATTGGCCACTGTCGGTAGACATGATACTGGGCCGGATGGACCTTTAGTCTGACCCCGTATGGCCATTTTTATGTGCTTATGTATAGGAACTACCATACTGGATCAGACCAACCAATCCATTATCGTGACTCTGGGAGTAACCAGTACTAAATGCTTCACAGGGAAGAATGGCAGCACATGTAAGGAAACTTGTAACCAAGCATCATGATCAATGGACACATGCAGCCAACTCTTCCAATAACCTTGCGTATCATAATGAAAACCACACATTCATGTGGTCCATGTTGCTTTAACATCTGCTGAATTGTTTATATCTTGTCGTCTCCATACTGCTCCACTGATGAAGAAGCCATGGGAGCCGGTGACTATAAGGCAGTTTATAGAAATATAAAATAGTTAAGTGCAAAGAAAGTCAGGTGCCCAACTCCCATTAACATTTAATGGGACTGAAGCAACTAATTCCTATGTGTACTTATGAGAATGCCAGTCTGAGGCCAGTTCTACACTAGCAACTGGTACTGTTATAGCTATCTCAGTTAGGGGCATGACTTTCTGAGACATTTCTATACCAGCGAAAACACAAGTGCAGTGCCAGTGTAGGTATTTTACTCAGGAACCAGTATACACTATAGTGACAAAACCACTTTTTTGCCAATATAAGCTGTGTCTATACTAGGAGGGTTTGCCAGTATAGCTATACTGGCAAAACTTAAGCCAGAGTCTATTTTGGAAAGGCTGAATAGTCTGTGTACCCTGCTGAGTTATTTGTAAGCTAGTTAGTGGTGACTGACAGGACTACCTAGTGTGTCAATGTGTCTTCTGTTTTGGCTTATCAGATAACTAGTGAAATTTAACACTGATGGTGTCAGTTTTGTATTTGCAGCATTGCTGTGTAAACAACAGCATCACAGCCTTGTTTTGGATTTTTCACCTCATTCGAATTCTTAATTTGGTCTTTCTTGCTTTCATTGTTTTCTTGCAATGTTTGTGTTTCCAATTAACTAGCTTTTAGAGAAATGTTCATTTGCCCCTTTTAGGTATGAGCACTAATGTCTATTTTGGGAAAGAAGCAATTATTTTTAAATCAACCTTTCAAATGAGTGGATTTGAAGAGACACTCCAGGCCTCAGGTTTATTTTTTATTAAATAATCTTTAAACTTAGCCTAAAATTTAGGTTTTCTTTGATCATTAAGTCTTAGAAAACTAAATGTTAATAAACATATTTTCATGATTTTGTTTTGATAAATGAGTGGATCCTGGTAGTCTATGGGAAGGAGAGAGAAGACATACCCTCAGTTGATTTCAGAAGGGAAGAAGGACCCCTCTGTCCATCAAGAGCAGATAATAAGCCACCAGCCCTCCTCAAGATGACAAAAGCAAGGAGACCCCTGAGGAGAGTCTATCAGAAAGTTTGTTGGTGAAAGGGGATTCTCTGCAGATGAAGGGCTGCAACTCTTTGTGAAGATCTCTGTAGACATTCACATTTTGGATGCTTCTCTGAACTGAACCTGAAACCTTTGATGTTTCCCTCTTTTTATAGATAGTTTAGCTTGATCTGGTTAGATTGGTTTACTGGATGCTTTAACAAATATTTTGGATGCATGGGTTAATGATGGGGGTTTACTGGGGGTATTTAAAATGTACTAAGAGATTAGCATGCGTGTTTTAATAGGATAAGATTACCATTTCAGTTGAGCAAGGAAACCTTGATGAGAATAAAGATTTCTTACTCATGTGGGATTTGAATTCAAAATCATATCCCAAACTCATTGACCTGGTTCAGAAATAAGATTGAAATAATTCTAGAGGCATATATTAGCTAAATAACGACTAATTATGGGTGGGAATAACAATGCACAAGTATTTGAAGGGTATAAATGCCGAAGAGAATTAAGGTAACCAAATACAAAGAGCATATCACTATAGCATATCTACACCAAGGCCAAAAATCTAAAGACAGTTGCCTAAATTCCATGTTTAGGTATCTAAGTAAATGGCCTGATATTCAGAAGTGCTGACCAAAAAACAGTTTCTGTAGAGGTCAATGGGAGCTTTTTTGTGCTCAGTCCTTTTTGAAACTCAGGTGAGAAACTCAACTAAGTCAAATTCTGTTGACCTAATTACTGCTTCTCAGATGTATAGATTCACTACAGTGACGGAAAAAGATGGCTTGGATGACCTAGTAGATCTATTTGATATCTAAATTCTGATTCAAAACTTAGAACCAGAAATGGTGACTTCAGTGGGGCCAATATTTCACCTAAAACTCAGAGTGAAGTTTTGCCAGAGCTACTCTGCTTCTTCCCATCTCCAAAGGTAATAACTTAAATTTAATGAGTTAGGTAGGAACACGTTACACCTGATCATTCTACAAAAATGGAAATAAACATTATATTGCATTAATGATGATTCTGTTGTTTCAGTTTAATCTACAGATTAAACTAGAGTACAAATCTTGTTTTGTAATATTGCTTATGCTACCAGAAAATAATAGAAGTATTGTGATGTTTTGACCATTGGTATGTCATACATATTAAAATATATTTCTATGGTATTCTAACCAATGTAATTTATTCATAGAGGAATACACACTGCACGGAGTTTACTAAGAGTAACACAATTGTAAACAAGTTTCATTACATGTTGGACCTCAATATTTTCTAAATGTTCTGAAAACTTTCTTTGAATTTAGTCCTAGAGCTTCTCCCAGACAAAGACAGAAAAATCTCTTCATGAAACCATGTAGTATATACTAGTAGAGGGATAGTCAGAGAATTGGAAAATCCAAAGACTCCATTTTGCGTGTTAAAATGATTTACCCTAATTTGGCCTAATAATAATAATAATTAATTAATTGATAATAAAGCTCAGAATTGAAGGCCTTTGAAAAAATGGCTTGAGAAATATTACAGAGGCTTTTCATTTTACTATGATACTGTAAACCACACCATCCAGCGCCACATTCTCCTCAGTAACTCAGTTAAGTAGGAATAATTATTCTAACAATATGCTTTCAAACTCCACAGGGCATTCGCCACAGCATATGGTTTTGACTCTGACAAGCCTACTCCTTTACTTTAAATTGAAATGGTGCATGGTATACATTTATAAATAATATTACTGCCTGGAGTATAAAAAATATCTATAGTTTATGGCTAGAAATTGCATAAAAACCCTTTCCACAATATATTTTTTATTATTCCATAAGATTGAGCAGTAATTTCACAGGCTAATAAAACAGCAATGGTATTCCACACACATGTATTACCCAACCGTTCTGAGCATGGTCCTTCACTGGCATCAGCTGAAACTAATTTGAATCTCTCATTAACATGCACATCAGTATAAACCAAAAACATAATGTTAAAATTGTTTTTCCAGATAATAAATAGGATGTATTGCCTGGTGGTGATTAATAGTCACTTTCTTTCTGCATGAGAAGGATTTTCATAACTTATCCACCTCTCCAACACTTATGGACTATGCAGACCTTTTCACACCAAAACTATGTAAAAAAACAACAACACAAAACAACAAATATTGTTTTAAATCTAAACCACATTTTTCTGTTCCTCTATCCTGCCGCTTTCAATAAACCATCCATAAAGGAATGTGCACATTTATTAAAACAAGAGGTTATGCTGTTTTAGTATTTGCACTTTAGTCATCCTTAATTGTCAATTGTCAATAACTGAAATTGATGATAAGCCGGAGTCTGTCTCCCCTGAGTGGGTGCACAAAGGAGCAAGAGGACATACGGAAATAGACAATACTTTGTGCAGGATCAAGTCAGAATTCTAGTCCTTGAGTCACTTGAGAACAAGGGGCTGGAGAGTGTGAGACTCACTAGCAATGCTAAACATTCCAAAGAGGGTAGGGCAGAGGTATAGCCAGAACCATGACTCTCCTATGCATTAATTAGCGGTGTGTAGCCAGTGTTGAGAAAGAAGCAGATGCTGTACCCCCTAAAGGATCTCTTCCTGCTTTACCTGGCAGACTCCTACGGGCTTAAGCACTCTGATCAGCATGCCCTTGGCCAGTGCCACTTGAAAACTTAACAACTGTTTGGCCGCTTGTGTTTTGAGACCAGTTTGAGACCCATGTGCTGACCAGTATCATCTCTTTATATCCTTGTGCTCATCCACCTGCCTGTCTAGCCATCTGGTTTCTCTTAGATTGTAAACTATTTGAAGAAGAAGAAACCATCTATTTTGTTCTGTCATTGTACAGTGACAAGTACAATGATCCATGACTGAGTGCATCAAGGCAATATCATAATACATTAAAATAGTAATAGTAGTCAGTGTCCCTGTCCAATTCAGCTTTAGCTGCTAGAGCCTGATATAGGCCCTCAATCTTTATTTTATTCATCTGCCTGAAATACAATAGTCCAAAAATTAACACAAAACATTTGTGAAATGAAGAAAACACCAATGGCTTCTCCCTGAGAATGCCACCATGATGACATTCAAGTTGAGTTACACATAGAAATGTAGGGTCCTTTAGGGTCAATCACTATAACTTAGAATTGTTGGTCACTGGATTTAATTTCAGAGAGTTACAGTTGTTTTAATGCCTTTACTTTAGTGCTGTGTTTTGAATGAATCACAGCAATGTTTGAAGACAGAAGCATCTTCTAAATAATTAACTCCCAATTAATATTAGCATTAATGTTGCTATTGATTTGAAGATGACTTCCAAAGGAACTTTTAAAAGTTGGAACTGTGCTCTTGTTGCCTCTATATGATGAATAAAGACTTGGAGTTTTTCAAATTATTGTTTTAAACCTTAGAAACATCTCATGGCTCTTCCCTTGTTTTGCTAAAGGATTTTCTTGTGAAATGTGGGACAATAGGATCAGACACTTTTTTTTGTGAGCACTTATACCATAATAAAAGGATGAGGGTGTTGAAATTATCACAGAGAAATCTTTGTCTGAAGTGCTCAATAGAAATTGGAGTAAAATAGCTATTAACAAGAACAACAATCCTAATAATCTTGTCACTTGTTATAAACTAGGAGTGACTCCACTAAAGATAATGAAGTTAGAAATAGTGCAAAACCACTAATAATCAGGCCCAAGGGCTGTGTCTACAATAGCATTTTTCTTCAAATTTCCCAGAGATCACTATCACCAGTGCAGATCCATCAGTAGCAGCAATGGCAGGCGCTACTAGCATTCTGTCCACTGCCTCAGCTAGCCCTGCTCAGAGTAGGCCTAGATAACATGTCCATCAGGCTAAGTGCCAGCAGCCACTGGTGACCTGAATATATTAGAACTCCCACTATGGCTACCACTAATGGCGACTGTGTGATGGTGGGAAATTTGAAGCAAATGCTGGTTCAAAAACAAGGCCATGGAGTTTTGAGCATTCTAACTAAAGATTCATTCCCTTCTCAATGCTCAGCTTTCTGTCTCTTGACTTTTCACCTTATCATCTCACTAGACAACGAGTCTTCCAGGGTAGAAAATTCTTGAATTTTGAATGTAGAAACAAATAGAATAACCCCACCCTTGACTTTTTTTTTTTTTACTTTCTTCACAAAAATCTTTCAGACCTTCTTTACAAATCACAGTAAGCTTAAAGCTCTCTCTTTTCCTTACAGGTCACATTTTAAAATAATACCTACCTTGATTCTATCCCAGAGGGGAGGCAAAATGCTGCTTAGAGTTCCTAGCTATCGAGGAGTGCTCCGATTGTGTCACCTTGTCGGAGGACACAGCATGCTCTAGCTTCTGTGGCCAGTCACCTCTCCTGGCATGTGGAGGGGGAAGGTTGCTGGGGGAAGGACTTGCCCCATCCCTTCCTTGCTCCTTTTGGGTTGGTTAGTTCCCAAGAGAATTCTAGCAGAAGCAGTCTTGGTCTCCACAAAAGCACAAAGGTTTCTGGTGGCACAAGAAGGGAAATGCCACCTTCTTTCTGACCTGGGCCCTTGGGTACTACTATCATGTAAATAAGAACAGTTCACCACTGCATTACCACAGTTTAGACTTGCTGAAATTCTGTTTAAATGGTGCAGGATATTAGGAGCACTATACTCCCTCTAACTCCCAAATAGTCACTTGATGCTTGATCCTGCACCCTGCATACCCTTAACTCCTCTTAATGATAAAGGACATTTTAAGAGAACAAGAAATGCAGGATTAGGCATTTTTGTACCTTTTCTTCCATTAATAAAAACTACCTACATTTTTGGGGCATCCCATAAGTCGCATTACTGATCATCTCCAGGTTATAAGTATATAGGAAAGGCAGTATGATTTTGTTGGAATTATTTCTGCTATGTACATTATGTTGGTAACAAATGTGAATGGAAAATACAACCCAAGAGCCAAGATGTGTTGGGTTTGTTGTTGTTTCTTTGTTTTAAGGCTCTGTATTGTCTCGTTCTTGGGACCACAGACGTCAATATTTATAAATAATAACTTACTTGATAATAGTCATGTAATATGTGAATTAACTTTAATATAAAATAAACCCTTAACAACATTAAGTAGCATTGCTTTTATATCAATACAGGATTCAGTTGAACTATTTATTTAGGGGCACTATGATAAAGTTGTTAAAGGCAAGGCATCCAACCAATGGAGAGGTTTCAATGTATTTGGAAAACTACACAAACCTGACAGTGAAATGCCCACGATCATGTAATATGCTAACTTTTCCTCATCCTTGCTTAACAAACCATTGATTCAATTAACTAGTTCAACGAAACTCAAACAAAAAGGTCTGTTATTTAGATGGATGTGTCATTTACTCAAGCACATTCTGATTTACTATATTAACTTAGTATGACTTATTGTAACAAGTAAAAGAATGGATTTAAAATACTTTTTAATTTAAAGGAAAAATATGCAGACATGAAATTGGTTTTGTAGATCAGATCTGTTTAATTTAACTTCATGGCTTTGTCACATCATTTTACTTCTTTGAAGCAGGATATATGTAGTTTTTCTTCAATACAGGAGTGACTTGTAATAATAGAGTGAGGGAGATGGGTTTTGGACTGTTTCTTCCCTCAGTCCTGTCTGTCGTCACATCATCACATTTCCAGGAAGAAGGATAGGCTGAAAAATGGCTCTGACTAAGCCCTGCTTAGTGCTTTTTCAGTGTAAAACTTGAAAGTGACAGTCTAGTATCAGGCAGCTGCATTTTTTTCATTCAGACGCAAGGGAAATGATATGAAGCTGAAAGAAACCACAACTCAATCGTCTGCCTTCCACTTAATTTTTCATACAAATTTAAGGTCAGGTTAGGGCCTCGTCACCAGTGAGGTGTGTGTAACATTAGAACAGCTCCAGTAATCCTCAGAACGTGATTGTGAACAGAAACTGGGCTGGAGTTTGCTCTCAGTTAAACTGCTGTAAAACTGAGCAACCCCACTCAGGTGAGTTAAGTTGCTCTAGATTTACACTAGTGTATTGTAACTGAATACAGAAAATGGCTTTTTTTGCCTAAATATTTAAACAGTCTGGCTTCAGAGCAATGCAACTAATATGTTACTAGATATTTTCTAACTAGATAATAAAATCATTGTTCATAAATCAATGCTTGTTATTATCATGAGCAAAAGCAC
This sequence comes from Mauremys reevesii, assembly GCF_016161935.1. NCBI lineage: Eukaryota > Metazoa > Chordata > Testudines > Geoemydidae > Mauremys > Mauremys reevesii. Next base: position 284,911,198 of record NC_052623.1, read on the forward strand.
AAGCTTTAATTGTAAATTAAGTTTTGGCTACAGCAATGCTTAATGACTTACAGTTGGGTTTGTACTATTATTTAGTAAAAACAAGCCCTCTCTATTGTTTGCTCCATGTTAAACATGAGGGATGCAATTATTTAAAGACAAAACATATATATCAAGGCAAAATATTAATGTTGCATAGGGAAACAATGCTGCACTGGCAGAGAGATAGAACAGATCCATCCAGACTATCTCTACTTCTATGTAATATTACTTGTAGAAATGCAGTGGCAGATCTAAGTGTGGGGAGAATTGAGTTTAACTAAAATCTGCAGAATTTAAACTTTGATTTTAAAAGAATTAAGATTCTCACTCTTATGGCTGAGAAGAAAACACTCCAAACATTAATGAAAACAGTAGCTATAAGAGAGTTGTGAGCTGTCCCTACTCATCACAAAGGAGCGTTAACTCTGAAGGTTGCCTCAGGAGGATCATTTAAAAGTCAACAATGCTACTTTGAATACTATAATATAAAAAATCACCATTATAATTCCCCAGACATGTATGGAGAGGGGGACATGATCGTCTCTCTTCAAATCCTGTGATAAATAGAAATGGACTAAAAGGATCAGATTTCAGGAGGGACCTAGACTGGTGAGGGATCAGAGCATCAGGAATGCAAACTGAGGTCTGGCTGCGGACAGCCAAACCGTATGTAACACTGACCTCTCAGCATGTTTAGTAAAGCTGTTTCTTACAGTGTTGCCTGCTTACCACATCATTTATAGTTAATGAAACACCATGAAGCCTGACAGCAGGACCAAGCATAAGCATTATGGAAACTATGTAGTATGCCAGCCTGGTTCTTCACTGTGTCATAGAGTTACTTTTGAACACCAGGCTTAGTCTGTTACACACACGGGTGCCAGATTACAACTACAATACACTTCTCACCATCAAACTGTGAGACTGCAGAAAAATGAGCTTTATCTACATTTGAAACAAACTTAATGCAGCTAAGATTTTAAAAACTCTACAGAAAATGTCCGCCTCTGCTATCAGTTAGCTGAACCAGTAATGCCCTTAGTGTAAGCAAGGTTTCTGTGGTCAGACTTGGTTTTTCCACTATATTAATTAAAATTTGTAAAAAGCAGAGTTTGCTGACATGGCAGTAAGTCAAGCAGGCTCTACCAGAGCCTTCCCTACATTAGGGCCACCACCAGTGAAAACATTTCAGTAATATTTCCTATTGTACACAATGCTCATTTCTCTACAATGGTGGTTTTCAAACTGTGGGTGGTGACCCAGTACTGGGTCGCAGAATGTAAGCCACGCAGAATGTAAGATCGTGGTGGCTCTGGTCAGCACTGCTGACCGGGCCATTAAAAGTCCCATCGGTGGTACAGCCTAGCTAAGGCAGGCTAGTTCCTACCTGTTCTAACACTGTGTTGCACCCCAGAAGCGGCCAGCAGCAGGTCCAGCTCCTAAGCTGGGCAGGGAGCACAGGGCTCTGTGCACTGCTCCTACCCCAAGAACTGACTCCATACTCCCATTAGCCAGTTCCCGGCCAATGGGAGCTGGGGGTGGGGCGGTGCCTGCAGGCAAGATCCGCGCAGAGCTGCTTGTGCGCCTCTGCCTAGGAGCTGGACCTGTTGCTGACCGCTTCCAGGGCGCAGTGCAGTCTGCGGTGCCAGGACAGGCAGTAAGCCTGCCGTAGCACCCCCACTGTTCCACTGACCAGAAGCCTCCTGAGATAAACCCATGGCCCAACCCCATGCCCCTATCCCCTGCCCCAGCCTGCTCCCCCCAAACCCTTCATCCCTGACCCCACCCCAGAGCCTGAACTGCCCAGCCCAGAGCCCTGACCTCTCCCACATCCCAACCCCCTGCCCCAGCCCTAAGCCCCCTCCCACACCCCAACCCTCTGCCCCATCCCTGAGTCCCTCCTACACCCCAAACTCCTCTGCCCCAGCTCCGTTGGGTCACGGGCATTAACAATTTTCTTCAACTGGGTTGCCAGAAAAAAGTTTGAAAACCACTGCTCTACAATATTTGGTGGTAGCTTTGTCACAAGCACCTTCCTGAGTATAACTGAACAGCTTACTCAAATGTATATTTTCTGCAAGCACTTTGACTGAAATCCTGATCCCATTAAAGTCCATTTTTGGCCATTGATTTCAAGTGGGGGGGGGTCAAGGTTTCACTCTTTGAGCTTTTGGGGCAACAAGAAAGGGGCAGTGGTTTACAAAAGTTGGGGATACTGGTGAAAAACAAACTATAGCAATTCAATAAAGTAATGAATCACAGCCAAATGAAACAGCACAAAAGAGTAAATAATTACCTGTTTAGGAGTTCAAGGAAGATTTGTTATTTGTAATAACTATGTATAAAATTGTCTGTCAACCATGTAAATGTATAACATATTTTATTTGTTATACTAACATTTCCTGTGAAAATTCATTTAAAAAATCAGTATTGAATAACTTGTTGCCATTTCCAAATAAGTCCATACTATTGCAATTTTTTTTTAGTTTAGTTTTTCATAATAACTCTCTTGCTTAATACTGGCTTTCAAGGAAATAAGGAAATGCAGCTGTTTCTTGTAATTTTCCCCAACCAAGTCCTGTGTTCTTTCCTTAACATGATCCAAGAATCTAACATGTGGTGCTTGAGATACTTCTGAACCCAGTATGTTCTCCTGATGGCTAGATTTACCCATCAGTAACATTTGCTTACCAGCAGTAGTATATGAATGAGGTGAAATTTCATTGGAAGAAGCATATTGAAAATGTGTGTGTCCTGATTTGTTACATCTGTGTAAAGCCTCATCCCACTCCTCCCCGCCATGCAATTGTATTTACTTTCTTTTAATCTTGCAAAGAAATTTAAAGTAGAAAAACTGACCCCATGTTCAAAGTCATTATCTGAGACAATGAAGTTGTAGACTTCTGTTTTTAATAATGTCTTGCAAAACAGAGAACGTCACTAACCATATTCATAGGATAAAAGACAAGCAGATTTTCTAGTTTCAAGCCTTTCTGAAGCCCAGAACATTTCACAGGCTTGTAAATGCTTAGAGACACCATCCCGTGACTTTACACAAAAAGCTTGAGCAGTGATGAAAAGGCAAAATTAAAATTTTCATTTTAACATATAAAACATTTGAAACCTGACTTTATTTTACTGTTTTTAGATGGAAGGTAGCATAAAATTGGACTTCAGGCTCCCCAGTATTATTTTCTACATGCTTAAGCTTTTATTTCTATGTGATTTAATTGGTATTCATTCCTACTTTCTTCCTATTGGTCTATCCACATTTTTATATCATACCAATCACCATAGTAGCTGAGCACCTACAATTCTGAATGATTGTTGGCTGGAAATAAGAATCCACAGTAGGTTCATCTGTGCATAAATATTTCAAAAAAGTGTCAAATAGATCTAAATACTTTTGAATAAATGAGTGAGATGGTACTCTAGAATTTCTGAAGCTTACCATATATTAAAAATACCTACATAAGCACTATTTTAAATTTGGTCCTATCTAAATCAATGTATTCCAGATTGAATTTGAGAAAAGAAAAAAAACCCTACAATATTGTGCATAAGCATCATGTACCAATTCAGCAAAATATATAAGCTTTGATTTCAGTGTAACAAAAGCACATGCTTACATGTTTTCTGAGTTTATAAAATTAATAATTGTTAATGACAGATTTAAGAAAATCGTGCTTTATTCAGACACTTTTCAGGCAGAAAAAACTAAATTAATAAATTAGATGAGAATTATTCACCCTGACTTAAAATATATAACTATATACCCAGCATATGTGTGTATGCAGAAAATACTTATAAAGTATATATAACTTGTACCTTTCCTACAGTATATTAGGCATGTTGCAAAAGTTGTAAATTATATATCAATATATCCAGAAGAAACAATTTATAATCTTATCATTAAACTAGTTGGATCCATTCCTAACAGATACGAGGAAGGGAGGAAACACACTGTAGAACTAGATTATATTTACATATTATTATTAGTGTAACAATTTATTTTTTACTGATGCATACACATTATTTGGCTCAAATTTTGTCTTGGATGCACACACAGCTCCCACTGAATCAATATAAATACATCATGTGTGGCAATGCTGTATTTCAGCATCGTGTTTCTAGTGCTAAAATCATTGGATACGTTTGCTTTCAAATTTATTGTGAACCTTATGTTTCTATAGCAAATTATTAAATTCAACAGTGTCCTTTTTGAAACTCAATAGGTTCTTAGAGTAGATTACTAGTTATCTAAAAAAATTTTTTTTTGTATCCTTTGAAACTAAAAAAGAGCTAAAATCTTGCACACGTCCCATTGAAGTCAAGTATCTGAGTAGAGTTCGGTGAAATTTTTCAGCCAAACATTTTTTGGTGAAAAATGCAAATTAGATGACACTGAAATATTTTACAAATTCATGTTGGCTTTGCTTTATTGTTGATTTTTTAAAAATCCAAAAATTTTAAAATTTTTAATGTATTGATATTTTGGTTTGAAATAACATTTTGTTTCAAAATTTTCTTTAAATTAAAAAGCACCTAAAAATGGTCAAAATTGAAATGAAACATTTTGATTTAGTCAAAGTGAAATGTTGCATTTGACCGAAAGTGAACCCTTTCTTTAGCTTTTCAATTTGTCTAAAATTTAGAAAATGTTTGATTTCAATCCAACTTAAAACAATTTTTTTCCAACTTTTCAAAATTGCCAACAAACTAGAAAGTCTTTTATTCACACAGCTGTAAATACAAGCACCCAAATGCCCTTGTCTATGTCATTCATTGGCTTTTGTCAGATCTTCTTTGTTTTCTTGCCTGTCCAAATTGAGAGCTATGTTGTGGATTTACCATGAGTTCTGAACAAATCAGCCTCAGAGGGTCACAATTTGGTCCCTTCTTCCCCCGCTGCTTCAGCAGGAAAGTAATCTGTGCCAGCCCTTTACTTCTCCCTCTATGCTGGTTCTTCTGACCAGCACATTGTTGGGATTGTTAGCTCCCTGTCCACCTATTTCCTGCTCACCTGTATGGGAAGTGGAATAGAACCTCCTTGGAGGCTGCTTCCCCATCTCTGGTGTTCTAACCTTTGATGCAAGGGTTAAGCAGTTATTTATGTGCCTTGATGAACTGGGGCCGGAGTGCTCAGCACCTGGCAGGATCAAGCCCTCAGTTCATACATGTGTTCCAGCTGACTTTTCAAGACTGACAGTGATATAACCCTATTGATTTGGTACCAGATTTGAGTCCCTACATGCTGAGTAGTAACATTACCGTGTGTGTGTGTGTGCACTGACAAACCATTCACAACTCACATGTGCACACTCACTGGAGAAAGTAAAAATGAACAGAAACTAGCTGTCTTGAAATTCCAGCCTTTTATGTTGGTATCCAAATGTACTACAAGGCCCCATTTTTTAATATAAGAATTAATAATAATCAGCTTTCTCTTCTCTCTCTGGGTTACATCCTGGAGTATCTCTGACCTACAATCCTTAGTCTTCACTTAGGGAAAAATCCCATTGGGTTTTGGAAATCTTGCCTGAACTCTCACTGGGAGTTTTGCTTGGGTATGGACTGCAGTGTCGGATACTACATATTTATATGAGCAGCATTGTCTAAAACACAAATCAAGGAATAGAAATTACAATTTCTGAAGCAAGATTTGGTTTTGTTTTTCCTTGAATCTCTTGACAATTAAGCTCCCCCGCCACACACGCACACACACACCTCACGGTCATTTCACCCTATGTATTTGCAAAAATATCTTCTGAATTACTGTGGGTTCAACTATTGTTTCACTGAAGAACATGGTTTGATTCAAAAATGCTATTGGAAAAGGTCATCCGAATGCAAGTAATAGAGAGCAGTGTTTATTGCAGAATCCAATTTAGTGTTAAATTGTTAAATTTTTTCTGCCTTTGTCAAAAAACTATCGCCTGCTATTGCAACCACATCACTATACTAATATTTTCCACACATCTGTCAGAAAAATTTCCCATGTGATGTGTAAAAATGACCAGAAGAAGCATTCAAAGGCAAAGGACTATTTTAGTAGCAAGCAGCTGGAGTCTTGACTATGCTATTTGCGATAAGGATTGATATTTTTGAGATCTGCCCTTCAACACCTGTGCTCTCCGTTTTATTCAGATGATTAACAGGCAGCAAGGGTTTCCTTATGGAGGAGTCATAGATATGTATTTATTTTCCTATTACACATAAAGAGCCAGAATCTGCATTCCCCTTCTTGCAATGGGGTCAATAGGAGTCAAAGGCACAGTTCTGCTGAGCCTAAGATCAGGCCCAAAAAACATAAAATCATCATAAGTGAAGGTGAGGGCTATAGATCTTTTGTAACTTGTTGCTTTTTCTAATATGTCGCACCAGTCAGAATTCCTAAGCTATTTCTACAGTGCTGTGATTCTTCATATTGGTGAAAAAATCCATACTATAAAGGTATTTTATACAGTGGCATCATAATAATCAATCTGCCATGTCTTGTACTGCTAGCACTGTTTGCTTGATTAAAACCCAGTTCATGAATATAGACCTTTTTCAGTTCCTTTAGCCAGAACAACAGGCTATGTTCAGTGAAAAGGCACTCATACGGAAAGCTATATTGAACCTCTAGCTCGAGCACTGACCATATGGGGACATCTTCATCTTCAGGACACAAAACTGACCATTCATGCACCATTAACTACATATTAATCTGTAATATCTGTAATGTATCACTGGAGAGGAGCCTCAATCCTGATACAGACAGGCGAGCAATATGGTTCTAGCACACTATGCAGCAATACATATCTGCTTACCTGAATGCAAGATTGAATCCAATTTAAATTACTTAAATTTACTAGCATATTTCAAATCTAAATGAATATAACCTTGGCACAACAATAAAATGAAATGTCAAGGTTCCTTTTGGATAGTCAAAGACCCTGATTTCACTGAGAGAGAAAGCAGACTATTGTTTTTCTTCTTCTGAGGTTAGTGTCATTTCCACATTCTCAGAGGTAAGGAAACCCATGATTTTAAACAACTGCCAGGCCAGCTAATTGGATTTCTTTATGGTATGGTTATATTTTTTCATAGTCCGGAACACAGGTCAGGATTAGCCCATCACTGCTTTGCTCTAAATGCACTTGCTGATGTCTCTAGTCCTGCACCATTTAAATCAGCAAATCCTATTGGGGGGGCTGAAAAATGTAATAATGCAAAATTGAACATCTGTCTTTAGAACAACTGTACACTGAATTTTAGAAAGAAGCAATTCAGCATAGCTAATATAAGTGATTTTATGCTTTTTACTGACCAGCTGGTTCTAGATTCTAGAGCATAATGAATTAGTCACTTCTGGAATTTGTTTTATGGGAATAATTCAGCAAATATAAAAGAGATGGTTTCCGAATGTTAGTCATTTGGTGTACATTATTATGTGCCAGATCCTAGGGTGGCATAAATTGGCACAGCTCTGGGAGAGTCTTATTGTGTATTTATACAGCACCTAGCACAATGGGGTTCTGGTCCATGGCAAGGGTTCTTGCGCACTCCAGAAATGCAAATAAATAATAATTAACGGAGCTATGTTGATTTATATCAGGGTTTGGCAACGTTTGGCACGCAGTCCACCAGGATAAGCCCCATGGAGGGCTGGGCCACTTTGTTTACTTGCTGCGTCTGCAGGTTCAGCCGATCACAGCTCCCACCGGCCACAGTTCACTGCTTCAGGCCAATGGCAGCTGCGGGAAGCAGCGGCCAGCACATCCCTTGTCCCATACCACTTCCTGCAGCCCCCATTGGCCTGGAGCAGTGAACCTCAGGTGAACCTGCGGACACAGCAAATAAACAAACCAGCCCGGCCCACCAGGGGACTTACCCTAGTGGGCTGCGGGCCAAACGTTGCCAATCCTTGATTTATACCAACTGAGAATCTGGCCTTTTACAGGCATTTCGACTTAAGGCTACATATATACACTCATTCTAATGACAAAATAATTATCTGAATGCTGATTTTCATAGTGGCAACTTATCATAGGTAGCAAACAATTATAATTACCAGTTGTAACCAGAAGATTTCAGAGGCCCTTACCATCTAGCTCAGGATTGCACCAGAAATCTTTAGACTCAACTTGTGCTATGGTTCCAGATACAACTCGCTAACTGATACTGCCTTGGATCTAGAGCTGATTGAAATTTTCCAGCTGAAACTGTGGTACCAAAAAACAACAAAAAAAGGAAAGAAATATGAAAGCGAGATGGAAAAACAACTTTTCACCCTTTTCCAGTTGGAAAAGAATAAAAAAAAACAGTTTTAATAAAGTGTGAAAAATAGGGTTTTTTCCACTTTCTCATATTTTTTCACCTTTCTCCCTTTTTCCAGTGTAAAAAATGAGGAAAAGTAAAAATGTGAGAAGCTGGGGGCAGGGGGACCAAAAACTGAAGATGGAAAATGAAAAAAGAATCAGTTTTCATAAGCCAAAATGAAACATTTTAATTGAAATGAAACAAAAAATAAACAAAATAAAATACAAATAAAAACACTTGACTGGAAAATTTCAAAAGGAGATTAAAATGGGAAAAATCTGGATTTTCTGATCAGTCCTACGTGGGCCTATTTCAATTTCTCTGGTTTACTTCTGGTCTTGTTGAATAATTCCCATGTTTTTACTCCTAGTTTGCTCTAATGAGTCTCTGAGCCTCCCATATCTATCTTCCAGCATCTAATTTTCTCCTCTTCTTTCCACTTTCCCCTATTCCACTCCTCTGGCCCTCTTAAATTCTCCTTTGGCCTCATTATTCTTAGGTGGTGCATTCAAAATAGATGAACTTGGGTCCAAATTTAAACTTCACTTCCCTTTTATGAGCTACTTTCTTTTACTTACAAAAATGATTCCTTTAGAAGTTGTAATAAGATCATTTAAAAAAACAGTCAAACTAAATTATCTCATGGACTTGGTTTCTTTCAAAGCTATCACATTTGTATATAGTGTTTTTGATAGCATCTCATTTCTGTCAAAGGGCGTCTCCATCCTGACTCAGTGAACCTCACTGCCTGGCCAGTGCAGATGGTTTTGCAGTCATAAATACACACCAGGCCATATATCCTTCACCAAGGTGTGTATTTATTTCCTTTTACATCACAATAACATGCAACACAGACTGATAGCAAAGATAGACTTCGCTGCAGCCCTGCCCTGCCCTGCCCTGCCCTGTCCTGTGCTGGCTCACACTCTGAGCTTCCTTCTAAGTTCCTCTTGAGCTCCTCTTTCTAAGTTCCTCTTTGCTTCTTGTTTCCTCCCCTTTTTTCTCCCTGATTACCTTGTTAGTCCTGTGATTGTCACCCAGGTGCTCAAAATCCCCCATCAGAAAGTGTATAATTGCCCTCAGCTGGGTGTGCAGCCGTCTCCAGGTTGCAGCAATGTCAGTGATCAAGGTGCTGCAGATAGCATCCTGTCACATGTCCCAACATTGCTGCAACACTAGTGTAACTCCACCACAGCTGGGACCCATGGAAGCACTAGTATCAGCTGGCTTCTGGCATTTTTACCACTGTGTTCTCTAGGGACCATCTGTCTACACTAGCACTCCCACCATTGCTAGTAGCAGAGGATCTGCACTAGTGCAACAACAGCAAGGGTGGGAAAACTTGACAAATAGTTCTGTGTAGATACAGCCATGATGCCCAATAGTTACTCCCTTTCCATGCTTCGTTGGAGCTCAATTTTGTTGCCTTTACATAATGCCTTATTCTGGGGGTACTAGTCTCCATATATTTTCATAATGTCACAATATTTGTATTTTATTAAAAATATATATTCACCAGACCCCAGCAAAGCCATCGCAAACATAATCCTTAGACTCTCTGATACCTTTTGATTTTAATCTGCATGTGTCATGGAATTGTACAAGAATCAATAGAAATTAAACATTATTTAATGTCTACTTATATTACTATATTTCTTAGAGGAGTTTGTGGATTAGTTGAATTAACAGTTACTTATACCAACCTCTGATTGTCATGCTAGGAGTTCCTACTTTCCCAAAGCAGTATTAAACTGATCTTCTTGTCTTTGTTTTTCCAAGAGATCAGCTGTCAATTAGATGCATGCTAACCAGAATAAAAGGTGGATTGAAGGTATTAGCACCTCCTTTCCAAAGAGCGAGGACATGCTGAGTGCTCAGTGGCAATCCTGGAATGAAGGAAAGTGTCAAAATATTTGCTGGGCAGATACCTTGGCTCAGCATGCCCTAGTATCCTTCCTGGGCTCTCCATTAGGATTAGCTGCAGATCCAGGCAGAGAGACTATCACGGCTCTTAATTCACAAAGAAAACATTAATAAGTGGCTTTTAATTGGCTTCAGGATAAGGTTAAAGACTCACCAGAGGGGGGGTTCTAGATCTATCTCAAAGCGCACTGTGTGATGCAGTCTGATTATTCTCTAAAGACAGATGATGTGAGAAGAAATTTTATTGGAAACATCCATTGCAACCCAGTACTTTGCCCTAGATACCAGAAGAAAGAGCACATGGAACCCATAGGAAAGATTTGTATAAATCCTGGTTTCAATTTGTAAAATTTCAAAAGATATTTCAAACTAATGCCTTATTATGGGCCCAGTCCTGCAGTCTTTACTCAGGCAAAATTCCCAGTGATGTCACTGGGTGTTTTGCCTATGTAGAACTAGGTGAGCTATTTGCAGGAACAATCAGTTTCCCACATAGAATGGGAAGAGACTGTCTAGGAAGGAGTACGGCAGAAAGGAATCTAGGCGTTATAGTGGACCACAAGCTAAATATGAGTCAACAGTGTGATGCTGTTGCAAAAAAAGCAAACGTGATTCTGGGCTGCATTAACAGGTGTGTTGTGAGCAAGAAACGAGAAGTCATTCTTCTGCTCTACTCTGCGCTGGTTAGGCCTCAACTGGAGTATTGTGTCCAGTTCTGGGCACAGCATTTCAAGAAAGATGTGGAGAAATTGGAGAGGGTCCAGAGAAGAGCAACAATAATGATTAAAGGTCTGGAGAACATGACCTACGAAGGAAGGCTGAAAGAATTGGGTTTGTTTAGTTTGGAAAAGAGAAGACTGAGAGGGGACATGATAGCAGTTTTCAGGTGTCTAAAAGGGTGTCATCGGGAGGAGGGAGAAAACTTGTTCACCTTAGCCTCTAAGGATAGAACAAGAAGCAATGGGCTTAAACTGCAGCAAGGGAGATTTAGGTTGGACATTAGGAAAAAGTTCCTAACTGTCAGGGGGGGGGTTAAACACTGGAATAAATTGCCTAGGGAGGTTGTGGAATCTCCATCTCTGGAGATATTTAAGAGTAGGTTAGATAAATGTCTATCAGGGATGGTCTAGACAGTATTTGGTCCTGCCATGAGGGCAGGGGACTGGACTCGATGACCTCTCAAGGTCCCTTCCAGTCCTAGAGTCTATGAATCTATGAATCTTTCTCTACTACATTATTCAGGTCTCTTAACTTATCATTTAAAAAAACCCTCAGATTTGATCCAGTGCAAAGAGGCATCTGACACCAATGTGGAACTGCTGCTACCAAGGAGGGCCTGAACCCTGGAGAGGTGAGAAGCAGCGATTTGCTGGTTGCCACTGTTCTGGGGGCAAGGAGAGTTGCAGCACTTTTCCTGTATGTCACACGGCCTTTCAGGACTCTTTAGCCTATAAAGCGCTGACAATCTCACTTACAAAAGATTTCAAAATAAGAAAAAAAAATAGAAATGAGGTAGAAAGAATGTTACATCTGGAATATGAAAAAATCAATAAGAAATAAGCTGAAGAAATTTACATCATATTTTAAGTAGACTGAAAGGTCTATCTACCAGAAATCTATCTAGATTCTTTTATGGCCCCCATTATCATGGTATTTGAGTCCCTTGTTACTGCCCATCCTAGGCCTTGGATCAATGTCATTATTTTATCGGGGAGAAGAATTCTACATTTGTGAGCGGCTGGGAGAAGGAAAGATTATTTTCTTACAATTCTTTTTTAAATGGCAGCTGTTTGAAGCTGCTACAAGTCTTGGAATGTTAGAGGTAGTCCAGGCAGAGATGGATTAGTAGGCAGACTCCAGCTGAAGAAGTCAAAGGTGCATGATGAACGTAAATTAACACATGAATCTCATACCCACATATATGATATTTACAGATTTGGCAACTGTTCTGCAGTGCCCCAAGTATGCTGGTGGTCTTTAGAGATCTTATCACTTACCATTATTCACCAGTATATTTCACAGTTGCAGTATCCTTAATTATTGTGTTTGTGGTGTTTGCTCACTTGTTTGCTATTCACAGAAGGAATGAATCTGCAATCGGTCTCATAGACATTTCCATGATTTAGCAACAGGTCTACTGCAATAATGAAGAACTATTCATGAAATTTGTAGTCAACTAAGGCATGTTTTTTGCTCTAGCGATTCATATTAGTGTTCCATGGTGGGTGGAGAAAATCTCAGCTTCAGTTTGCTTCCCTGCAGAAAGAGAATTCCAATGGAATTAACTCAATAAGTATTCAGGATGAAGCTGATCCCTTTGCAGAGGACCAACATGCGGCCTATTCATCATTAGCTCTCACTTACATCCTCAAGTTAGGATTTAAGTGGTGTATAGGGCTTGTATAGTCCTTTGTACAGGGGTGAAATTTTGGCCTGATCTACACTACAAAATTACCTCTTCCTCTCTGTTCTCCCCCTCCCCACCTCACCCCACCCCTCCACCCCACCTCCGCCAGCATAGCTATGATGGCAAAACACTGGGTTTAGCTGCACCTATGTTAACAAGAGCGCTTCTGTCAGCTTAGCTTATGTCATTAAGGGAGGTGGTATAACTATGCAGGTAGAGGAACTCCTTCTACCATCTTGCACTGTGTCTACAGTAAGGGGCTCTGCTGTTATAGCTATCCCAGCCAAGGCTCTGTAGTGTAGGCAAGCCCTTGCCCTCAGTGATGTGGCTGATATGCTGAAAAGACAGAAAGAGAGGAAGACCAGTCCATGTCTTTGCAGAGGCAGAGGGACCATATAACCTCCCTGATAAATAAAGCCCATTGCATAATCAGAATGGCTTGAAAGGTGAGTAGAGCCCTTTTAATATTGTGAAAAAAGGCCAAGGGGATTCCAAAATGTTTATAAGCAGGAAAAAAAAAAAGCTTTCCATCGCTGGAAAGTACATTCCTAAAGGCAACAGAAACCAAGAATTTTGGAGTCAGAGGGCATAACCAAATCTTTTCTCTACTTTGGGTTTTTGTTCCAATTTTATGTACATTTTGAAAAGTTGCCAAAATAGTCTAACTTGTCTCCCACTAAAATAATCTTCTATTCCCACAGAGGCAAAAGTCAAACAGGGATAAGTTATCAGGTAACATAAATAGTGTTTAGTGTTTTGAAATCATTGCCCCTTTATCTGAATGGGGGAACGCTGCCAAATACTGACATTAAGAGCAAAGGGACTTTAAATAAGACTGGCTCCCAGTCAGCAGAAGGATGGTTCTTTATCATTTCACCCAATACCTGCAGCACTTCTATTTTTCTTAAAATCATATTTTGGCTTCTCTCCATCTAAAACTTTTGCTGATCCTGTAGTACGGTATTTGGCACATTATTTTTCTTTGATGACTGTGGCAGCTACAAAACATTCGCTAAGCTTACCAAAAAAAAAAAAAAAGAAAAGCAAAGAAACTGGGATCTGCTTAACATATGGTAAATTTTCTTTTAAATACAATTACTGATAACAAGGATCACTTCATTAGCCAGATATAATGCGTAAGAAAAATTAATAGCGAGAGAGATTACAATCTGGTTTTTTAGCAGATCTGACCCTTTAAGGCAAGCTACTGTATACTGAGTAATATCTGGTGTTCTTTGGTTGTTTCCCAAAAGATATTGTACATGTCACAAGTAGCTAGTTTAAACCAAATATATATATATGCTTCTTGCCGCTGTGTTTTGTTGTAGCAGCTTCCACCTTCAGCAGCTGTGATAAGCCTCAGGTGATTCCATTCTTCAGTCATTGGAGGCTCATTTTCTGTAATAGTACTCCCTTCACAGTACAGCAAGCATAGAGTTTGAGCTTATATTAGGGTGCTAATCTTCTTTTCTTTCTCATTCTCTTACTCCTTTGCCCATGCTGTCTCTCATGAACCCATCTTGCCTCCCAACTATTCGCAAAAATTCTAGGAGTGAAAAAAATTCACCACCCCAGTTCAAATTTTGCAGAGGGGTGAGAAAGCCATGAGAGAGTCCAGCCTTTCTAGAGTGGTCTAGAAAAAACTTCCTCAAGAAAAAACTGCATTGCCATTCTATTGCATTCCAAGACTTATATGTTTCATACACAAAGAGCAAACAGATACTTTCAGTGTGAATTACTTTTATTTTAAATTAAGAGAAAAAAATATAAAAAGAAAAAACAAAGTGTCCTTGAGAGAGCACATGGTGTGGATTTGATCTTGTCAGCTTGCATTAAATTGAACTGCTAACTCTTTAAATCAGCTCTTTTTATACCAAAGGTATGAATTACTGTGTCCAGGGGCGTCCGTTAGAATAGGACTCAATCTTCTGGCCCATTACAAAAAGGTTTGGTTTTTTTTTTGTTGCCATGACTATAGCACTGTGGAATCCAAAAGAACTCCAAGACTGCTGAATGTTTTACTCTGAGAGAAAATGCTCTCGATAGTGGGGGATGCTTCCCACCAGAAACACCTCAGTCTTGCCCAGATTTTCATCCTGGTGCTTATTTGACTGGGCATTGAGAAAGATGGAAGATGTAACGTGGAGGTCACAAAGACTTAAAAGGACAGCAGCAGAAGGGCTCAAATGCTGGAGGTTCAAAGCTTTATGAACTGGAGGCAGAAGATGAATGCTTGAGTCTCTAGCAAAATCTTAGTGGTGATCTTGAGGCAACTGCTGGTAAGGGAAGCACCAGAGGTACATTGCCAGGGACAGGAGAAAAGCTGCAGAGAACCATGAAACTAGTGCACAGATGCAGGGCTTTTGTCCATATGACCCTGGCCTCTATCTCTTCAGAGCTAGTCTGCCTGGATGTTGGAAATGCTGCATCCTCCGTGGAAGGAGGCAAGGGGCAAAATCTCAGTTCCAATATGGGTGAATCTCATTGAGCAAATCTTTGTGGAGCTTCCGTTTCTTTGGTCTCCCTCATAATGAGGAACTGGGTGTGTCATAAACATATAGTCAAGGGTTAAAGTCTCTTTTACCTGTAAAGGGTTTACAAGCTCAGTAACCTGAGGAACACCTGACCAGAGGACCAATCAAGGGACAGGATAATTTCAAATCTCTGTGGAGGGAAGGCTTTGTCTGTGTTCCTTGTTTGCTCTGTGTGCTCTCTTTGGATCTAAGAGAGGCCAGACATGTCTCCAAGTTCTTCTGGAGTATTTCCTACTATCCAGTATAGTGAGTATTAGAAAGGCAAATTAGTCTTATAATTTAATTTCTACATTTGCAATTGTGTGTTTGCTGAAGGAAATTCTTTATTTCTGTTGCTGTTACTGATTATTCTGAGGAAGAGGGAGGGGGAAGTCTCTCCAGTTTTTATAAGTTAGACCCTGTATTTTTGCTTCCTGGTAATACAGAGAGAGTGTACTTTTTTTTTCTTTCTTTAATAAACTCTTTTCTTTTTAAAACTTGATTGATTTCTTCCCTTGTTTGGATTTTCAGGGGAAGGGGAGGGGGAAAAAGTGAATACCTCTTTGTTTGATTCAAGGAGTTTGAATCAAGGTATTTTTCCCAAGGACAAGGGGAAAGGGAGGTGGGGGGATAGGGAATCCCTCTTTGGTTGATTCAAGGAGTTTGAATCAGGTATCTCTCCTAAGCTAGGAGAGGGGAGGAGGGAAATGGTTTGTTTCCCTTTGTGTTGAGATTCAGGTTTGAATATGTGTTCCCCAGGGAAAGTTTTGGGGGAACAGGGAGTGTGTCAGACACTTAAAACTGACTGGTGGCAGCGAGAACCAGATCTAAACTAGAATTTTAGTTTAGAGGAGTCCATGCAGGTCCCCATCTTGTGAACACTAAAGTTCAAAGTGGGGAATAAAACTATGGCAGGGTGGTTCAGCACAAAGGGATTAAAATAACCCCTAAATTAATCAAATTCATATCCACTTGTGAAGCTGGACATGTAAAGGGGGGAGTGGGTTTGCCTCTCAGATGTAGGATTTGCTTTAAAAAAATAAAAAGGAAGAAAAGAAAAAAGGATATAACAGAAAAAAAGTAGGGAGCCAAAGAGAGTTATTGAATACTCTCGAAGGCTTACAAAGTTGATCTTGTTCAGAGTTAGGACAATCACAAAAGCAAGAGGCCCTTGTGTCTCCCTAGTTTAGATCTGTCTAGCATTAGTGCCAGTTCCTTCTAAGCACTGAGACTATGGACAAGATTCTGATGTCAGAAACATCAGTGTAAATCCAGGTTAACCAGTGTTAGTCCAGGTACTCTGGGTTTGCACTGGTGTAATTAGAATCTGGATCAGTCCCTGGAATATGAGCCTGAAATAAAATCCTGGATCTGAACACCCCTGAACAGTGAGGAAGTTTGGCTCTTTATGGCTTGGGCTCATCTCTGGAGACCTGTAGTGGCAAGAGTTTGAATCATCACACAACACAACTAAGCTCTTCCATGTAGAAGCAGGGTGACCGTGCCCAAGTAATGCTAGGTGAACAAATAGCAGCATCGATCACGCTACCTTTATAACACATGGTTTTGTTTATAAATATGATACAGCAGGATCCAATAAGTCATTATCAGGAGAAATTCTGAAGTAAAAAAGCAAGTTTGGCACAAACAGAGTTGATCTGGGTTTTCAGTTAGATGAAAACATGAGAATTTATCAGGATCCCACAGCAGAATTCAGCAATTGTGTGTTTCTAACCATGTCCTAATTTCCTTCTTATTGCCAGTGGTTTATGGTTCTAGTGCTGCAGTCAGCAAATAGTAAGAGATGCTGTATTTGGAGGTTTTATTTTACTTAATGCTAGGTCTGGGCTTGTATTGCTTCTTCTGCAGCCGATCTGCATACATAAGGTATGTGGCATCTCTAAATGTATCCTACTGATGAGACAGGATATATAAAATAAGAAATTATCAGGCATGGGAAACTCATATTAAATATAAGCAAAACAATCTGTTATTTGTGGCCTGATTTCAAGCTGACTTATTCTGTTTCAGTTTAGTGAACAAACCACCATTTAACCATTATCAGAGTGGGGGAGAATCTAAAATATCCTGTAACATGTTGAAAATTAAAATGCAATAAAGTACTCACACAATGATTTTGAAACCCATAATTTTTAGGTAGAAAAAGTCAGAATAATAGTGCGTGTTTGCACGCATTCATGTGAATGCGTTTGTTTGGTGGTTTTTTAGCCTTATGCTATTCACTTTAAATCCTTTTTCAGTTTCTCCTCAGTTCCAACTCCTGGCATGACAAATTCTGCAGTCCTTAAGCAAAACTCATGCCAGTGGAAGTTTCAGTTAATTAAGGGCTTCACAGTTTGGCCAACTGGGAGTTTGCCTGGGAAAAGGCTGAGTCAAATCTAGAATTGGTTGGGAATTTTTTCATGGAAAAGGCTGATTTGTCAAAAACAAAACTTTTTGCAAAACATATCAATTTCTCAGGGCAAGGAAGAATTGAAAGAAACCCAGGGGTTAGCTTAGCTAGAGCAAGGACTTGAACATAGGTCTCCTGCAGCCCAGCTGAGCATCCTGACCACTTGGCCATATTGAGGTAGAAGGGCTCACTCTAGTTTTTCATGAATTTTTTTTGAAATGTCTTGGGTTTTGTTCCAATGCCAAATGAAAACAATTATTGAAATCTTGAAATTTCCCATAAAATGGAATTCTTGTTTTCCACAAGAATGGAAAAATGGAATCAAGATGTTGAGATTTGGCCTCCTGGAAACAAATGTGCACTGCTCTGTGCTCAAAAAGAGAGTCCCTGGCTGAGACATAAAGTCCACTACACACGCATATCACTCAAAGAAATGCAGTTCCGGCGGCAACAGAACTAGCAGAAACACACAGCCGTATGTGCTCTGAGAGTGTGACAGCAGCATTAGAAAGAAAGCAAGAGGCAAGAATGAACATGTGTACTATTCTGTCCTATTCAGTTGAAGAATTTTGCCGTTGATATCAGTGGGACCAGAATTTCACCCTCTGCATTCAAATAATCATAAACTGTTCTTCACACAGCATCTGATAGAACGATTTATGCATAGGAGTAGTTTTTGTCAGGTTTCTGTGGCTGTTAACTGGTTTGTAAAGAGACAGTCAACCTAGTTTCATATGCACAAATTAACATCACTTATGGTGTATGTTTTCATGTCACTTTAAACATATGCACCAAAAGCCATTTTGATTTATCCAGGGAAAACTCATTGAGACAGCAAGTATCTTTTTAAAAACATGTGTTCAATGCCTAGTAAAATGTAGCTTAAATGGAAATTTTTCAAAAGTGCATTATTGGCTTAGGCACGAATATTCAAAGTGAGTTAGGCACTTAGGCATCTACATCTCATTGAAAATCAAGTACTTCTAAGTACGTAAGTCAATTTGTCTCTAGACCATTTGGGTGCTTTTGAAAATGTCACCCTTAATCTCTCATTGGGGCATCCAGATCCTATCACGTACAAATAATAATTTTGAGAATACAGCCATTTCAGAAAACGTAGCCAAAGCTGAGTCTTCTAGTTATTAGCACTCTGCCTACTCTTCTTTTTTTCTGTGACTGACAAGCCACACGAAGGCAGCAAGTAGAAAAGTTACATGATCATGGTATCAAGTATCAGAGGGGTAGCCGTGTTAGTCTGGATCTGGAAAAGCAGGAAAGAGTTCTGTGGCACCTTATAGACTAACAGACGTATTTGAGCATGAGCTTTCGTGGGTGAATACCCACTTCATCAGATGCATGATCATGGTAGGCACTTACATATCCTAACTGAGGGGGCTTAGTGGAGTTCCTCATCAGTTTGCCATACTTTAGAGCAAAGATTTTTTAAGAGGGGTGATGAATGGGGTCATGCTTTGTCTAGGTCCACCAAATAAACACTAAATAACACATTCCTCTTCAGGAATATTTTCTGTAAAGTGACGGTAAAGTGTATAGTGTATAGTATCACTGCCCTGGAGAGAGATCCAAAAGGCAAAAACTTGGAAAGGTGTATATATTTCATGTTGCTAAATTCACTTTTATGTTTCAGTAGGAAATAAAATTAACATTACTCAATTTATGAATAATCTTTCCAGTTGTTTAGACTTATTTTTCCTACTATGTTTCCCCTCCTCCCTTAATTATTTATTCAGTATTCCCACAGAGAAGTAGATGATGGGGAAAGAATTATTTATATAATGGAGACTGCATACTGTATATAATATAATGAAACATTTCATAAGAAGTACTCTCACTCTTTGTGTTCACAAAGAATGGTTTTATCCTTCAAAGGGTCAGGTTTATCCAAAGTAAACAATGTCTGCCAGAAGGAGTGTATGTTGACATGTTTGTGAAAAATGCATGCAGTCTGCAGGGTAGACACATGCTGGATTACTATTGCAGAGCCAATGAAGATAGATATTTCAACTAGAGATGGGAGAAGTGGTTGCACTGAGTATATAATTGATTGTAAACTTATTAAAAGGAAATGTTGATTTTTTTCTTTTCTTTCTTTTGGAACAAATGCAGATAGATATTCATCTTCATGGAGAAGGGGGTACTATGGTAGTATTAGTGATGAGTGAATCGGTTGTACGGTAGAGTGGGTTGGGAATTTTTAGATGAAATGTTTTTCTGTCAGAAATATATGTTTTGACTAAACTTTCATCAGGAACATTTCTCAGGTTCAGGATGAAATTGAGAGAGAGAGAGAGAGACCCCCACAAGCCAGAATAGGGAATAGCCCATTTGGTACCCATTATAACTTTTCAATATCTTTTCAATATCCAGTTATGATCTACTAAGCATTATTTGATCAGTTAAAATATATTTTCCACTTAACTATGCAAAGGAATATATACTGTGATACAAATGTATATGATTTTCTGTCATGAAAAAACATTAAGGGTTTATGTCCTTCAAAAATTTGCTTTCTCTTATATTTTCATAGGGTTGTTCTTAAAATGTAAGTGATCATCTTATCAGGGGCAGCAAACCATAGAATTTCAGTGGATCCTACAAGCTGTTTCATATGAGAGGACTCTTATGTCCATGCAGCACCCCACTGAAGTATATAGGGCTCCCCCCAGGTATAGGGGATCAGACCCTAAAGCAAGAGACTATTTTGGAGCCACCAGTAAAAAGCCTATTTGTTCAGCAGATGACTAAAATAGAAAAGCGCCACAGGATATTATGGCATAGTGCTTCTGTTCTTTGGAAATAAAGGGTTAGGCAACAACTTGATAATCTGAAGCCTTAACTATTTCTAGTGAAAAGCAGAGAACTCAGTTAACTTACTCTGCAACTAGATTAATTAATTGGTTTAAAGCACCTCTGTCTGTCCCTCCTCTCCAACCTTCCCTTGAAATACCTTGGAGGCATGGCTGAGACATGTGGGATACATACTTGCTGAAAGGAGTTGGCCTAGCTCAGACAAGGAAAAGGGAGAGTATTGGGGGGAACAACTCTCTGGGTGGATCCAGAAGTTACCCAGAGTGTTTGGAAACACCCTCTTAACTAGGAGTTCATTAATGATCAGAATACAGATAATTTTCTCTTAGTCTTGATGGCTGTGGAGTAACAATTAGTAAATACCTATTTATGTCACTGAAGTCAGTAAATATGACTTTGAATACTCCAAATGAGTATTTTTAATAGTCACTGCACTGACCATAATTTGTGATACAGTTCACAGTGGATGAAACGCTCGCTTGTACTGATTGTCTAAGTGCGGTTTTTATTCAGTTTAGGGCTGGGATTTCCAAAAGGATTTAAGGAAATGAGATGCCCAGCTCCCAGGTGGAAATCCCAGCCTAAGTGTACATTATAGGGACCTCTGCACTGAAGCGAATTTCACTAGAGACAAACAGTCTGACGAATTTTAGAGTTTGTAGGGAGATTCTGGCTGGCAAATTTAATGAAGGAGAAAGAAAACCCTTTATTAAATGCCATTCTTTTGCTAGGTAATATTTAGTATGCTCTGTGTTGCACTTTTATAGAACCTTGTGGTGTAGGTTTGTATGGCTTTTGATTTAGCTTATAGGAATCAATAAAAGAGAGGTTATATTCAAAATTTAAAAATTGTTTCATGTAAAACATAACGGGCCTCAGTACAATGCATCACAAAGTGATATTTTTGGCAAGATAAAGGCCAATATTTTTCAAAAATATCCTCTTAATTCTGTATGTAGGCAATTATCATAGGGTATCTGGCCCCTTGGGCAGATGGGGCCAGCCACACCTGTGCCATAATTAATCCACTGCTTCCTAGTCTGAGGAGGCAGGATTAAGGAGGGTGAGGGGATAGTTAATGGACACATGGGCCTTATAAGAAGGCTGAGAAAGCTCAGGTTGGAGAGTGGAACAACAGGGAGCAGGTAGGTGCCTGTGGGATGGACTAAGCCAGTTTCTGCAGGAAGTTGAGTACTGCAGTGGCAACAGCCTGGGGACTGAGTGCTCTATTTCAGGTCCAGAAAGACTCTCCAAGGTAGCCCAAAAGGGATTGGGAACCTGGTCCATAGGGTTGGCTGAAGAGAAGCCCTGAAGGACAGAAAAACCAATGTGTTGGGATTTTAGCTGGACATTTGCTACCCCAGAAGGGGTTTGGTTTGCGTCTGATTTAGACAGAGGGTTAAACCACATCTCCAGCACAGACTAGCATGGTGAGAACTGAGGAAACACACCTTGGGGAAGAAAACTGAGGCAGGAAGTGCTGGCAGCACCATGCTTGGCTAGCTAGGGGTGCTATGGGTTGGCCATGCCATATGACAGTGATGTATGGAAGAATCCTGTTTGTCAAAAGTGCTGAGCACCCAGTAGCTCTCATTGACGTCAGCGGGAGCTCAGCACTTTTGACAATGAGGCCACGTATTTAGGTGTCTGAGTATGGACTTAGTCTAACTTTAGGCATCTATTTTTGAAAATCTTGGCCAAAGGTGATTAGAATATGGGATTAAATACCTGTGTGGAATGAGAGCCTGCTGCTGCCAGTTGTCAGGCAGCCAATCATGTGCAGCTGGACCACAGCAGAGCAACCTGATTAACTAAGGTAATCAGGTGGCTTGCCCTTAAGCTTAGCAGTCACAGAAGTTCAGTGACTTGTCAACACACACACACCAATGGATTCTCTGTCTCCTGTGCTCACCTCACTCCAAGTCCTACACCCTACCTTGTTCCCATCCTGTCCAAGCCTTGCTCCTGCCTTGGAACCAGGCCTGCTTGTGCCTTCCCTGTTTCCTGGCAATCCAGTGCGGACCCTTGGCCCAGATTCTGACTCTGCTTTGACCTTGGGTGCTGGCATTTGGACTCCGACCACTAGGCCTGACTCCTGATCTGACC
The DNA here is from genome assembly GCF_016161935.1 of Mauremys reevesii. Classification (NCBI taxonomy): domain Eukaryota; kingdom Metazoa; phylum Chordata; order Testudines; family Geoemydidae; genus Mauremys; species Mauremys reevesii. The sequence continues at coordinate 284,933,714 of NC_052623.1, forward strand.
ACTAGGTCTGAACACCCACAATCCAGTCTCCTCACACTGATTTCTGAGATATTAGCTGCTTGCAGAGTATTAGTTTAAAATGCAGGATAAAATGCAACCCTGTGATCCTATGCATCACTTCAGCCCATCCTTAAAACTTTAGTAACAAATTATGGTTCTCAGAGGTCCCTGGGATAGTAGAACTGTTGTGGTTCCAACACAGGAATTTGGGGGAAACCCAAAAAGATGCTTCTGAACCTTTTTATTCAGGGGACGCCAGCTTCTAAGGGACTGGCTGCATGTCAGTATGTCATAGATCTTTGGGAACGGGTGGATTCAAAGAGTCCACAGTCTTGGCTGCGGGTCTTCACTGTTTATTAAAGCATGAAGTCTCATTGTTGCAATAGAATTTCCCAATAATCCTAGATGATGGTACCACATAAATCTATCCTTGTGACAATGGTTGTCATGGGAATGTGCCTCAGTAAGTAACATTGTAATCACTAGTGCTCCCCTTCAGAGCTGTGCTATGGTTGGGTTGCCACAAATTTCCATGTAGTGTGCCAGTGCTAGATTCCAAACCATGGGCACTTAAAACCACACATGTACAAGTAAATAAAACCCCTACTTCAAAGCTTCAAGCTTTTCTCAGAGGCTGAGCTGATTGGAAAAAAAGTAAAACACTGGAGTTCCTGCCCACAAGGATTGCCAATGCCTCAACAATTAAACTTTAGTTTAATGTCACAGGAAGTCTAAATGGGGGGGGGGTACCCTTGTGAAGTCTGAGGTGTGCAAACTTTGCAAAACAAAAGTGTGTTCACAAACTAATTTCATAACCCTTTGTCCTCTATAAAATTTAAATCTATGCTCCTGACCCCCTTCTAAAACACATCATAATTTTATTCATCCTTTTATGAAAAGGAATAGCTCTTTAAAATCTTAGGCTGCCAGGACTGCATGGTATATATGGCATATTTAATTTGTCATTAGCATTTATTTTCTATATATTTAAATAAAATTCACAGTTTCTGTCTGTATTCACTCTGCCCAGTCTCTGTTCTTATTTTTTCACTGGACTTTTTATTCTTTCTTCCTCCTCACTCTGGTTTTCCTGTTTCTCGTAAACCAAATGTGAACCTAAGGACATCAGAGCTCAGCTCAGACTTTTGAATCCACTATGTGCAGGTGGTTTGCAGTGAAGTAAGATTAGTTGCCCTGGTTCTGAAAATTAATTTTTGCTTTATAAATATAAAAGTTGTGTGTTTCAGACCTGATTAAATGTTTCACATTGAGATACTTATTTAAGAATTTCACCTTCCCCCCTACAATTTGCAAGTTCTTTTCAAATACACTGAATAGTTTTCAAGTGTTCTTTACTCACCAACTTTTTCCGCTGCATATTTCTTGGTCTGCAGATCATTAACATTTTGGATTTACATTCAGAGACACTCTTAACAGTTTGCACAGTAACTGCAAAATGTGCAAGAGAGCTTGGAATATAATTCAGATGTTTAGGCCTCAACTTTAAATGTTATTCCCAGTGAGTAATTGCATTGAAATCAATGAATTGGCTATACATTTGTGCAGTGTGGGGGGGTAGATGACAACTAGGAATGTGCAATATGAAGTGGTTTTATTTCTATATTAAAGCAGGTTCTCTCAGGATATTTGGGTGGTCCACTCCATGATGCAATCTACTTCTCTGGTGGTGTGTCCTTGTTTGGTGAAGGCAGTTTTGAGTGTGTTAAGATGTATATCCCAGACTTTCTCCTTGAAGCATATTCTGTGGTATCTAAGTGCCTGGCTGTAGATAACCGATTTCTTGGTATGTTTGGGGTGGTTATGAAGGTAGGTGAGGTGATCCATGGGTTTCATGTATATAGTTGTCTGTTGGATTCCATTGTTGAAGCTGATTGTGGTGTCCAAGTTGTTAACGCTAGTGTGGGTGTTCCAAAGAGAGTTTAATGAATGGTGGTGGTTGAATTGTGGTGGAAAACTATGAGGGAATTTGAGTCACCTGTACAGAAGATGAAAATATCATCCACATATCTCAGGGGTATCATAGGTTTCATAGCGCATTTGTCCAGAAATTCTTCTTCATGGTTGCCCATGAAAAGGTTGACATAGTGGGGAGCCATCCTAGTACTGATGGCTGTTCCCATGGTTTGGACAAATTGTTGTTGGATGTAAAATTGTTATGGGTGAGGATGAAATTAATGAGTTTGGCAATGTGTTTGGGGTGGATATCTGAGAGTTGTCCATTGTCTTGTAAATATCTGAGGCAGGTATCTATGCTGTCATTATGAGGGATATGTAGAGGGAAGTGACATCCATGTTTTGTCCTATGACTACAGAAATGTTAATGGGCCACTTCACCTTCAGTGATCCCTGAGAATATGTACTAGCTACTTATGCTAAATAATCTGCATCACGTTGTATTTAGCTGTGACACTCTGTGTAAAAGCTAGTCTGCACTGGCAATGCTAAAGCCGTGGCAGCGCTTTAACGTGCCTTGTGTGGTCGCGGCGCAGTGATCTAAAAATACCGCCTCACTGTTTACACTGGCGCTTTACAGCGCTGCAACTTGCTGCGCTCAGGGGGTGTTTTTTCACCTCCCGAGTGATAAAGTTGCAGCACTGTTAATTACCAGGGTAGACAAGCTCTAAGTTTACCAGACTTGAACAAGAGCTCTGAGTAAACTAGAAATCTTGTGTTTCTCACCAACCGAAGTTGGTCCAATAACAGATATTACCTCACCCACCTTGTCTCTTCTGGCTCTATTAGGCTGTCTCTTCAATAACTAGCAATTATAAATATCTAGGGATGGAAGCATCTGAAAGATTCCTCCTCAGAATGAGGTTTTTATTTCAGATTTAAAATTTTCTGTTAAAGTTAATGTTAAAAAAATTATATAGTACACAGGTTAAGAAAAGAGTGTCTGTACATCTGGGGATAGCTAAAGGCATACCTTAGCCAGTCTACAGCTGCCTCAAGTTTTGTTACCACTGCATTCTGATCAGCCTTTACCAGAATCACCTGTACTGAGGAACCTATTCACTCTCTTAGGCCTCGATTCAGCAATGTCGTTCAGCACATGCCTAACTTTCAGCAGGAGTACTCCCATTAAAGACGATAACTCTTTTAACCCAGAAATAGTTACTCAACCACCGTTGATTTAAATCCATAAATCATCTGGTCAGGGAATGGAAACATCACATTACCTCTGTAATTAACCAATTCTGCATGAGCTGCTTGTTGGAAAATTTCCAATCAAATATACATGTTGAACTTTGTTTCCAGTGTCTATTGCAGCATTCAAGTTAAAATTCACTTTTTGCAAACATTTCACTGCTGAAAGTCCAGAGCTTGAATGTTCTCAGAGGGTGAAATTCACCCTTGTACCACTTAAGTCTCATTTAAGCTCTCAAAATTAGCTTTTCCTTTAGTACATATATATTTGGTTTTTTTCCCTATAGAATACATATTAGTATTTCTATTTTCTATAGACTATATGCAGGGAATATATATGTTATATAGAATATGAACACGATACTACTTTTAAATAATAAGATTGAGATACAATTCCTCCATTATTTTGAATAGAAATGTCAAACTGAATGGGATCAGGGGTTCCCCTTCTAATCCTCTCCAAAGGAAGATTGTGGTTACTAGGTGAAGGGACACTTAAAACATTTCCATTAGTGTGTGAGGGAAGCTAAGGGAAGAGGGAAAAGATGTGAACATTCCCCCTTGAGCTCTTCCAATAAATTATCTTATTGCCATTGTGCCACTGTTTCTTCTCATGATGACTTCTGATTTTTAAAGGCTGCCCCTTCTCTCTGTTGTTCAGTGCACATGTCAAATGCAAGACAGATGGAGTGGGTTATCAGTGGCCAACACAAGGAGGCTAGCACTATAATCATATATCTGTGACAGCAGTATACATCTCTGTATTTTCAGGATTCCCTGAAATCTGGACACATGCTTTAGCATAACTGTAAGGCACATCCCCTTGGAGGAGAAAATAAACAAATAAATACAATTTTTAAAAATTGCATCTCATCACAAACTGTCTGCGACATCCAAAAATCCTTGGGTGAAATACATAAAACTTGGCTTCTTTTACAAACACCAATAGCTCATCATTTTTTAAAGGATCCAAGGCTATTAAGATTATGGAAAGTCTTACTGTGACATGATGGAAAATGCTATCTTCTGGCTGTTGTTAGTGCACTTTGTGAGCCTGAAATTTTGGAGCCATGGGAAAAGGCTTGTCAGGCTTTAACTTAATTTCCATAACTGATTTTATATGGAACAAATGCACATGCTGTTGCATTGAAATAATATGTATTAGACCTTCCAGCTATGAGGTGGGATTCTACCACCCATACTCATGTGAATAATGCTTACTTGCACAGGTAGACCAGGCTTTGCTGACACTATACACAGAAGCAAAGAAGGAGATCTTAGCTGGCACTCTTGCTCATGCAGTCCCTTGTCCAACGTGTTCTTTGCGCAATATACTGTCCAGTGTTTTTCCAGTGCTCATTGCCTTTCCCTACTGTAGTTAAAGGCAGCAGGACTCTGAGGCTGTCACTACTGTTAATCCAGCTACCAACAAAAACGTGATCTGAATGATGAACTAGGAGAAAAGAGTTCCCTGCCTATTGTCTCCCCAGGTAACATTACTTTGTTGTGTGGTGCACATTTAAACTCCATTAATAAATAGATGGACTAAGTTCCTTGATGGTGAAGCAAAGCAATGATTAAGTATTGGTGAAACATAAAGCAGACATGTGAAGGAGAGTCATTAAAAGCAAAGACAATTAGTCAGACTAAGAAAACAATACACCAAGATATACATGTCTAGCCTAGATACACACAGTAGCTACAGTCTGGAAGCATTTATCGTTGGATTACTCTTTATCTATTAATAACATTTGAAAAATGACTCCTACCCCCAAGTCGTTTTCATGAGGCAAGTGTAATGCGAAATTCTGAAAAAAGCCTTCGATATAATTAGTAGCCATCCTGTGACCATACTTGGAAAAACCCTCCCGAAGCCTCAGTCCCTGAACTAAGGCAGGTCCTGAAGAATGCCTCCCCCCGCCCCAATTTTTAAATAAGGAAAAATAGCCTTTTTGGACAATGTGGAAATGGTGGTTTTTTGAGTTTCATAAACCCCAGCTTTGCTTAGGAATGTCCAGCATATGTTGATCAATGGCACTTGAAAAGACCTATGAATACACAAGGAGCAATAGAAAATCAGGCCTCCAAAAGAGCTGGCTTGATAAATGGACACATAGGGTCTGATCCAAAGCCCACTGACAGTAATGGGAGTTTTTCCATTGATTTCAATAGACTTTGGCTTAGGCCCACAGTCATGGCAAAAAATGAAACCTTTCATACTCAGGCGCTAGTGGCAACTTTTTTTTTTCTGGATTACATGAGTCTGCACAAGCCAAATAGAAAGTGGGAGTATTGTAGTGGAAGGAGTAAAGGCGAAAACCCCATGTGCTGCAAGGCACATTCATTAAAAAGATTAAGACCAAAGGGAGAATGTATAGATCCCAAGGCAGCCCCATTTTGGGCTCTGGCCATTAATACAGGTTTTTATTGAAACTCTTTTCTGTAGCTTTCAATAAAAACGCATCTTCTGCATTACCAGTGGCATGTGATATATCCACTGCCCCCGAGATACAGAGCACCTTCCGACAGAAATGTGATCCCTACTGAGCAATTTGAACCATTGAACTCTTTACTACATTTCAGAAGGAAAATATGTCCTATGTAATTCAATCATTTCCCCCCTTTCCTCTGACTCTTTTTTTAGTTAAAGCTCTAATTGTTATTGGTTCCTAAATCAAAAGTATTTATATTGTGTATAAGAATGGAGAAGTATGAGAGGAGATGTGAAACAGTAGCTAAGTACAGAATATAAAACTTGCATTAACAAGGACATTGTAGCTTCTCAAGGTCTGATCCTGTGACCTCTCACTCACTGAAATAATCTTTACTTGTGTGAACAGTTTGAATGATTTCAGTAGGGTTATCTGGCTGAGCAATTCTGGAAATCACATCCCAGAGTTCTATTTTATTCATAGTTATTAACAAAAATTGACCAGGTTTTAACATGTTTAATGTTGTCTATTGCATATACTCCCTGTAATAGGTACATAGCTGAGTTCCAGAAGGAGTGAAGGACTAGATACTGATTTATATTGGAATAGGATTATTAATTACAATTAGAAAAGGTCATAGCTATTTTCTTCTTGCAAGGAAGCAAGATTTTTGGCAAGGGCTGCCTATGACACATAACAGGTCTTGGGGAATGGATATGTCTGTGGTCAATGGATTTCTAGGTCCCTTTTCCTTCTGAGTAGTTCTAGCTGAGGGCTATATCTACACTAGAAATGCTACAGCAGCACACTTGCAGCTGTGCCACTGTAGCGTAGACACTTTCTACAATGACAGAAGGGGTTCAAGCAATTTAGTTCAGATAAAGTCACTGGAACTACTGATGTGATTAAGCACCATGTGTGTGAATAAAAGTTGCTGGATCAAGCCTCTTGTAATTATTCCCGCCTGAAAAACAATAAGCCAACGGAGCATAATTTTTTTACTACACTCGTCTTTAGAGGGAAGGGAAGTATTCTGTACAATTCAAGCATTTTTCTAATTCTGCTTTTCCTACCAAAATGATTTGTCTCACTTGTACAGCTATAAAATATATATATATATATATATATATATATATATATATATATATATATATATATATATATATATATATATATATGTAGGTACCGTACTTTTCACTTGAAATTTTAGAAACTTAAATAGGCAAGACTATCATCAATATGCAGAATGAGAATGTGGAAAAGTAATATTGGGGCTGTTTTCTGTCAAGGTGACATAAGAGTGGTAGAGATGCTTGCTCATCACAAGTAAGTGGTAAGCATTGTGGGAGGATTAGAAATCAATGGAAAGTTTCTTAGACACATATTATCATGTCTTTCCATTGATATATATGGCTATGTTCCTTTCAACGGGATCTCACTTGTAGGCTCTGAGAATATTATCCAATCTATGAGCTTGATCTGAAGCTCACTGAGGTGAATGGAAAGATTTTGATTCCTTTCAATGGATCAGAAGCCATTACAGATATCTAGCATATCAAATTAGCAAGTATTCCATATACGGCTCTTCTCTAATGACTACATGAAGACCTCTGAGGTGTATATAAGTAAAAATCATTCCTACTGCCCACAGGAACTGCAAAATGTTGCATATCAACTTATCCATTTTTGAGATTTGTCCCTCTTCTTGCAATCTGGTGCATCGTGTACCTGGCCTAGACTGTAAAAGCTAGGCAGAGGCCTAGAATAGATATTGCAGCTGAGGAAGGGTTTGATAGAAGATCCAGGCATCTGGAGGCTTATGTCAGCTAACAGGAAAAAAAATAAACAACAGAATTTGATAGTGAAAGTTATCTCAGATGTAATTTGTATTTTCTTTTTCTGGAGAAAGATGGGATTTAATATCCTTTTACAAAATGCAAGACAACAGTTTACAACAATACTAGTAAATGAAATAGTCAAAGAAAGATAAATAATGGGTGGGATTTAGATAAATACAAAGTTCCCAAGCAGTTGTGGTTACTAGAACCAAAATTAGACTAAGAGGTTATGTCGCACAGTATAGCAGCTACAGCAAACCTAGTGTATTGCATGAATCTCCAAGATTAAGTTCAGTTATGTTATGTGTAGAGATGAGCTGATTTTAATATACTTACCACCTCCTCTCTGGATCCCCGAAATACTGGCAGAGGCAGAGACTCTAGGTGAAATTTTGTGGTCTGCTTTTATTTTTAGCTTCACTGATTACTTACCCTCGCTTTCTGAACTATGTACAGGATAGTTCCTAAGAAGTGATTTAAGGAGAAATAGGATGGCTTGCTGCTGGATAAGTTAAATACCTTTGGTTCAGAGTCTGGGTATATAGCTGTATTTTTATGGTACTGTGGGTACAAACTGATGATTTCAGAAGTCCTTTAAGTTCCTTCAGAATAAGTGTTCAGTAAACCTTATACAGCTACTTAGGTGTGCAAGAGGGGAAAAACTGTCATTAAAATATTAATTAAATATTAATTTGTTGCGCTGAAGAGTTATGTTCTGACATCTCCGCCTTTCCAAAACCTTTGCTTTTCAAAATAATAGCATCACACCATTCAGTCACTATGTTTAAGGTTGCACCTATATTCCAGAAAATACTGCTTTCAACTCAGGAATGAACTCAGAAACCCTATCAAAATGAAGGTTGTAGATGTACGTGTATATATTTTGCATAAACTCCTTGCCCCATTGAAATCAGTGGAATTTTTGCCATTGATTTCAATGGGGTCAAGTTTCATCCTTTTGTATCTAGGCTACTTGCATCTATATCCTCACTACTATGTAATATGTATGTTAAAATCATCGCTGTACAGCTATTGTCAAAGTTTACATTAAAAATAGATTTAAAATATCCTCATTGCATTGTATTAATTAAACCTCCAGGTCAATAACCAAAGTAAGTCTGTCATAAATAGGCTTGGAAGGATTAGATTTTTATTGGTAATTGCCCATGAATTTCGATTTCACCATATACACACTAACTGATGAAAAAATATTTCCATTGATATTATTGAAATTTAATAATTCAAAGAAAATGCTGCTTGAGAACTTTATTAAAGTTTGATTTAAGGATATTACTTTGTATATTTTGACAGGTAATGTTGACAATTTGTGTTTTAAAGTTTGTAAATCTTTACATTTTTGAATCTCTATGTCTACTGACATTAAATAATTATTGTCTGACACCCTCCTCATAATTTCTCACAATGGTGAAAATGGAAATAAATAAAAATTGGGAAAAATGCTTTAAAAATAAAAAATATCTGTCAAAATAATAATGATAAAAAATCAAATTCAGCTAAACCTAACTGTAAAGAGCCTTCAGAGTAAGGACTTACCAGAATAAACCACATTTTGTAAGAAACAAAAAATCACTCATTTTATAAAAGACAAAAGGAATTATTTTAAAAGTACAGTTAACTGACAAAGGACTAGATCCTCAAAAGGCACCTAAATCCAACATTTAGGTGCCACTGAGATGCTCAAAACCCCACTTAGCTGCTGCTTCATTCTGTAGGTGCCTAAAATCACTATGTGCCTAAATTTCCATTGTTAAAGTCTAATAGGTGCCTATGTTTCTGTGGGTGGGCATATGCCTATCTCACACCTACACCCCCAGCTGACTCTTCGTTCTAGGAGTTCCTCCACCTGTCTCACTTGCAGGGCCCGATGTGGCAGGAATGCTCAGAGGATACCTAACCCCACACAGGAGATGGTGTCCTTCCACCCTCCTTATTACTTTTAGACCAGTGATCAAAGTATTCACCTGGGATGTGGGGGAGACAGGTTCAATTCCCCCTTCAGCCTGATTTGGAGAAGGGGTTTGAACTTGTGTCTCCCCCAGCCCACATGAGTGCTCTCGTGCTCCTTCTGGCCAGAGTTGGCTCTAGGCAACAGCCCTTCAAGCATGTGCGTGGGGCAGCACTTTCTAAGGGGCGGCACTCCGCCTCCCCCTTTTTTTTTTTTTTTTTTTTGCTTGGAGTGGCAAAAAGCCACTCGCCCTGTCAGCACGCGAGCTGGGATCCACACCCCCTGCCCAGACTGGTGGCGCCCTGCACAGCCCACTCAGGTGGGAAAACACCGCGCTGCCCTGGGGAGACTCAGAGCGGCAGCAGCAGCAGGACCCCTCCTCCCTCCCTGCATCCCAGGCCCCGCTTCCCTCCCTCACCAGCTCCTCGCACACTCCGGGAGCCCCTCTCGCCGCCACCGCAGCCTGGGCTCGGCTCCAGGGCCTGGGCTGTGGTGGCAAGAGAGGCTCCCGGAATGTGTGAGGAGCCGGGGAGGGAGGGAAGCGGGATCTCCTGGGGCCGAGCCCAGGCTGCGGCGGTGTGAGGGGCTCCCGGAGTGTGTGAGTAGGTGAGCAGCCGGTTGGGCTTGTCGGTGCTGAGCACGTAGCCCCGCAGCTGGAGATCCTCGCCTTCCCGCCCGCCGGGGCTGGGCCAGGGCGTGGTGAGGCTGAAAAGCAGCAGGTCTGGGGGGGCTCTCCAGGTCCTCGGCTGCCAGCATGTCGGGGGTGAGGGCGGTGAGCACAAACTGATCCACCTCGGCCACCAGCAGTGCCGCGAAGCCCAGGGAGGGGGCCGTGTTCTCCGTGCCTCCCTGCAGCCGCACCACCACTTGGAAGTCCTCCCATTCCGTGCCGCCCAGCAGCTCCACCCGCATGGGGACGGAGTCGTGGCTGGGCCAGGGCTCGGCTGCTGTGTACTGGTAGCGGATCCCACGTTTCGGGGTGGGTAGCCCAGTGCTGGGGCAGCAGGGGGTGTGGGTGGGGAGGGAAGAGAGAGCCCAGTGCTGGGGTGGTGGTGGGGGGCACTGGTGAGCAAGGGGGGAGCCCAGGGCTGGGGTGTGGGGCAGCCAAAAAATTTTTTGCTTGGGGCAGCAAAAAACCTAGAGCCAGCCCTGCTTCTGGCCCAATGAGTATTTACTTTTTTATAGAAAGTGCAAAAATTTCAACAGGACAGATTGAGACAGGGCTGATCCAGGGTACCCTATAACTCTTCTAAAAGGGGGGGGAACTCAAATTCAGATCCCTTCTACACATCGGGCAGGTCTCCCCCATCCCAGATGAGTGCACTGACCACTGGGCTAACAGTTATAAGGAAGGCACCACTTGTAAGAAGTGCTGTAGGTGTCTAACTCCAGGAGAGGGGTTCATATCTGAGAATCCCAAGTGACAGCAGGCACTCCCTTTCAGACCAGATTTATGCTCTAAACTAGAGCTGAATGAATAATTGATTTTGTTTGTTTGTTTCATGGCTGAACAAAAAAAGATTAGTTTCTAATCAAAATTGATTTTTTTTTTTTTTAACAAAATGAAAAACCAAAAAATTTTCATTCGGGTCAAATGAAACATTTTGAATGTCATTTCGTTTACTATTGAGTGATTTTTTTTCCCCCAATTCGACACGGAACTGCCTTTGAGGAGCAGGGCTTAGGTCACACCCCTCACCTTGGTAACTCCCATTGGCTAGGTGACGCAGCTCCCTGCTCAGTATGCTGGCTTTTGTGGATCCCATTTTAAAGCAGCTAACATACATTGTATAAGGAGTCTAGGTACCTAATTCAGGGCTGTAGGTGGCAAGGCACCTAAAAGTTAGACATTATAACACCTACCTCCCTTGTGGATCTAGCCCAAAGTATCTTTATAAGAAATGGAAATACTAACCTTTACATTTGCTTAAGGATGGTCTCAATTCCAGTACAACTGTTTAATCAAAAGTAGATGTTTTATCTGCAGTATTTTTTCAGCATAGATTGAAAACATTAGTTATTATTAATAAAATAATAGGAAAAATATTATCTGATCTAACTAAGATGTGCAATTTAGTTAAATTATAAGGTTGACTAACAATTGTTATTGATTTTATTACTAGCATCCTGCTGTAATAGAAGAAGAAATGTAATACATATGACTACCATTTATTATTCTATCTCCCATTCAGCTTGGTTGTTGAGTCTTTGCTGAATTACTTTTTGGATGAATAACAAAACTAGACATTTGGTACTCCTCTAGTTTCCAGTAGCTTTTAATGAACTCAAACCCCTCAGCTTTTTTCAGTGTATTTAAAAAAAAAAACCTATTAGAAGTAATTAAAAATATATAGTTCTGTTACATCTCATGACATTTGTATTCCTGGAGACATACCGCTTTCCTCTTCTAATGAGGTGCATTAGTCAAGAGCTAAAAGACCTTTGACCTTAGTATCAAGTGCCTACTCTGCAGGGACAAAGCTCAGTACATGGGATTACGAGTTGACAGGAGACAGCTGGAAGAAATACCTGCGACTTCACACATAAAGTAATCCCTGAAAATTGAATGGAGGTATGTGGAAATAACAATTATGTTCTTTGTGAAAAGCCTTATAAAAACTTAACTAGGGTTTGGGGACCCTGACTACAGTTACAGTGTTAGAACTAGGCAGTCATGCATTTTTAGCACTGTGGTCAATAGGGAATGAACTTTCATGAATGGACTTAATCTCCCGTTGATTTTATTGCTAACCCCTTCGCTGTGCTAATGATGACATATGTTGTATACCAATAGGCTGCCAACAGGATTCACTCATTTCATACAAATACCAAATATTTTGCTTTTAAAATCTCTTCAGAGAGTAGTGATGACAAATAACTGCAAATGCCTAAAATAGACAGATTGATAGAAGTAGCAAGACTTGTTCTGTATAATGACGGCTGGTCAATAACTTTAAAAAAATTACATTTTGTATATTTTTCAATTTAACTCAAAATAATGAATGTTCAGCCACTGAAGTTGTACCCCCTTTCATTCACCATCATATACATTTCTGTGAGGAAAACATCTGTGGTAAACTAGTATATCAAAACCATACATCAAAATTCCCCTCATAATCCCTGAAAGGCATGTCATCGAAGCCTCTGGTCTTTATCTTAACTTCCACTTAGATTTTGCTCTCTCCTTCTTTGAACTACTCCTAGAACCCTGTAGGCCAAACCCTGGAATCCAGACAAGCTACATACAACTCACCTTTGCACTCACCCAGTTTTGAGGCTCCTGTGTACAAGGTTGTTTCCTGGGAGCAATCTCTAGCCTTCTCTAATTTAAGATCTCAAGAAGCCAAAACTGCAACTGGGAATTGGCACAGTGTAGGAGCATCCCAGTCACACCTCTTTCTTCCAGATGTGCCTACTACACCAGCAACAAACTGGAGGTAGCCCAGAAACATCCAATTTTCTGTAAGCTTCCATTTGTCCTCGGGTGATATTCCAATAGCTGGATACTTAGGCAATATGGCTAGAATCTGCCAAGGGTATTGTCCAAATTAACCATGCTGCATCTAAGGACCTGGCTCCAGACAGTGTTTAGATACCACTCACAGAATCAACTAAAATAATACCCAATATATTTATGGACTAAATAAATGTTTTCTTTAACAGGTTTTGAATAATAAATGGTAATTTGGTTTTTAAAATTAATTGTCTAAGAATGATATTACTGATAAAGTGAAGGCTGCTCTGTTATTTGCCATCTACCAATGCCCCCAAGTAATCAGCTAGGCACAATCAATGTTTTGGTCATGCCACCTTTCCTAGCCACAGGACAAGAGGTAGTGCAGGAACAATTGTGGATCTGCCACACTAGAGCATTCTTTCAGTGGTAGAAATTGCATAAAGTGGTCCAAGTGCAGAGTAAAATCTGTTTCCATGTCTGTATATTTTGGTCTTGTGTATATACTTCTACTGTAGAGCTGGTCTGAACAGGATTTCCTTAGCGCTTATAGACATGGTCACCAAGGGCTATAGAAGAATGGTTGCTTTCTCATGTAAGAATAGATATACCATTTTTCATAACTTATATGTACTTTGGAGTGGTCATTTATTAAAAAAATGCAACTATTTTTAAAACACAATCAAGGTTTTGTCTAGAGTGATAAATTACAATCTGAAGCAAAGTGAACTTGTTTTGTGATAATCCTTTGAGATCAACAGCTGCCTTGCTGTCTGGCTTACATTGGCTGAAGAAACCAAAATGCAAACATACACTGCCCCTTATTTAAAATTGCTGTATTGAAGCAAATCTGTCCTCCTTTCTGGAAAATAAAATAAAGCTGTGCCAAGGAGCACGTTTTATTTACAAATACAACAATCACACGTATAGCAATAAAATAAATCCTATAAGCATTGCAATTATTCTGTTTATTGTAAACTTGACATGCCATTTGAAACATGCTCCAGAGAGATTTCCCTTTTCCTAGACATCTGGCCAGATGGATGCTTCTGCACATAAAATGAAGACTTTCACCTTTGTATAATTTGTGTGTGTATGTTTGCTATGCAAACTACTGGACGAAACACATCCCCTTACCAACGGCAGTATTTATACTAGGCAAATATGTTGTCTCACAATAGAAATTGGCTAAAATGGCAATGATTATTTTACAGAATAAGACTACTCCAGGCAAGTTTTTAATTTATATCAGAATTAGGGCATAGCTAGAGCTCTGTCTATGGTGGGAATTTGCCCAAATTACAGCCATCAGAGGCTGTTCACTCTTTAAACTGCACAACCCTGGTGTAAGCATATGAAGTTGCCAATTATGCCATGTGCCATATTGTAGTTCACCCCGGTTGCAAGCATTGTTAAGATGAAGTGGCACAAGTGAATCATGTTTGTACTAGGTTTGCACTGATGCTTACATACCAGGCTGAAATCAGGGCATATGCCCAGTATAGACAAGGCCATACTTTTCCCATATGGTGCCATTTTTATATGAAAAAAATTAAATGTTTAGGCTGAGATTTTCGAAGCGACTTAATAAATGTGGCCACTCAGTTCCCATTACTTAAAGAGGAATTTAGTATAGAATAAATGGACACAAATCAGACATCAGGCATGGTAACATACAAAAGCCAGTAGGTGAACACTTCAATCTCCCTGGACATTCTATAACGGATTTAAAAGTAACTATTCTTGACCAAAAAAACCCCTTCAGAAACAGACTTCAAAGAGAAACAACAGAACTAAAATTCATTTGCAAATTTAATACCATTAATTTGGGCTTGAATAGAGACTGGGAGTGGCTGGCTCATACAAAAGCAACTTTGCCTCTCCTGGAATTGACACCTCATCTATTATTGGGAGTGGACTACATGCACCCTGATCGAATTGGCCCTGTCAACACTGGTTCTCCACTTGTAAGGTAACTCCCTTCTCTTCATGTGTCAGTATATAATGCCTGCATCTGTAACTTTTACTCCATGCATCTGAAGAAGTGAGGTTTTTTACCCACAAAAGCTTATGCCAAATAAATCTGTTAGTCTTTAAGATGCCAATGGACTCCTTGTTGTTTTTTATGGATACAGTCTAACATGGCTACCCCCGATACTTAAATAGGAATTGATTGTCTAAATCACCTTGATGGCTTTGACAATGTCCTCCTTAGCACATAAGGCTCCAGGTCCTGTAAACTGATTCACACCCTTGTAGTTGACTTCATTGGGACTGTGCGTGGACATGAGTCCACCCACACAGATCAGTTTGCAGGATCAGGCCCTAACTAAGAAGTGACTGAATACTTTTCCTGGCTTACTGATGACTCATCAACAGGGCCATATTTAGGATTTATGGGGCCCTATGCAGTATTATTAAACTGGTGCCCCTATGCCCGACGGCAGCCCAGGCTTGCATGTGTATTTTAGATAAGGGTGGTTTTTTGAAGGATTTATTTTAAAAACTATATGTCTGAAGAGCCAAGCATTTAAAGCTAAAGATAAATACTCAGATTGTGCATCTAAAAATCTATACAAGGATTTTTTAGAGATGTGATTTTATAATCTTCAGCAACACACTTATGAAATATTTTTAAAGCAAATTTTAAACTATGGTCCTGTAGACTAACATGTTCTGAGTAAATATTACAGTCATGCACAACTGTTTTTTGTCAGTAAATTCAGAAACTGACGGTGTATACCTGGAGGTTGGCAAATGCCTGTTAAATGGCTTCATTGCCACTTGAATGGCACTTTAACAGTTTCAGTGTTGCGCTAATAGGTGTGGCGGGCTGGAAGATTTTTCACTTTAAAGTGCTAGATCCCCTCTGGAGGAAGACTCATCAGGCTGCAGCAGCCAGCTGTGGTGGGAGCCTGCAGGAAGGGTCAGATTAGAACAGGGAAAGAAAAAGGTGGACACTAAGACCCAGGGGTGCCCCAAATTTTTGCAGCATATGGCTGAGAACAGCCCTGCTCATCAATATATCATTGAAAGAGCGATTGCCACTAGCACACACCTACAGAGAATTTTTTATACAACTCAATTTATTGCAAGATGTTTTCAGCATCCCCGCTAACATTTTACATATTTGTACTTGGATAATAATTTATTATCTGACAAACTAGAGTCTCATAAGATTGGTTTTACAGTGAAACCATAACACTGGGTTGTCTACATGTGGACCTCCATGAAAATTAATCCAAATGAGCTAAAGGCATGAACAGCCTCATTCAGAATTAAAGTAGCCTTAATTCGGTTTAGTTTTTCACTTTGAAGTGAATTAAACTAAACAGAATAAAGGCCACTTTAATTCTGACTAACAGCATCCACACATGGATTTAATGAGGTTTAACTAATCCAGCTCAAATTCACACCTTTAGTTAATTTGGATTAATTTTCCAGGATGTCCCCATGTAGATAAACTCATTATCTCTGTGATCTTAATCTGTTGCTATGGAAAGAGCTGGGACCATGCGCCCAAAAACTATTTGAGTAAAATCCACTTTGCCTGTATTTGCACCCCACTCAATTCATTTTCCACATTCATGCCAGTACCTTGTTGTCCACAAGCCCATTTGCAGAGAAAAAGTATTCTGAATATCATGCTGATATATGTTTGCATGAAAGTTCAGGCTGGAAAGGTTTGCCTAGATATCTTGAAATGTCTTTGACATCCCTCTTCCTAGCAATCATAGTTTCAGGTTTCACTCAAGGTGTAGAAACTCTGACACGTGTCTTACATCACCCACTATACACCACAAATAATGAATTGTTGAAGTCAAAGTGAATAGTTCGCAAATGGACTGTGTTCACATGAAGAGGTCATCAAAGTCTATTCACAGATAATTGGCCGACAGAAGAAAGAGAGAAACTGAAATAAATTCACTTCCCCAATTTTAGAAATGAAAATATTACAAATGATGACATCACTGCAAGCTCAAGTGGCGAAAGAAGGAGAGATGGGAGGAGGGAAAAAAGCATTTATAATTATAAATTATCTGTAATATCCCCTTCATTTTGAGATTCAAATGAGTATAAATAACAGTCAAGTTAGGTAGATCTAATCATGTTGGAAGGGAAAGGAACAAAGCTGTAGTAGAGACAACAACCTTCTTCTCTGAGATGGCACAAATTCCTCTAGATAGACACTGTGTTTTGGGGGTTCTGTATGTTATCTTAAGTCTGTGGACAGTGGCAAAAAGACAGAGCCACCAAATTTTCTGAGGAGCATTAATTCCTTCCCAATTCCTTCTCAGCTTGGTGGGGTAGACACCCATAAATCAGTTAGCCAGAGGAAGTATGGTCTACAAACCAGTCATGCTACCAGGGGAAAAATGGGGACCAGGACAGTATATGGGGAGCCTCTCACCTACAACTGCCCCAAGTTTGATGGTTTATGGCCAGGATTCCTCTAAGACTATAATCAAGAAGACTTTTCCACAGCAGCACTAATTCACCCCACTCCTAAAAAGCTCTAGCAACTTAATGAGCTGAAATGTACAGAGATTTCTGAATATTTTTTGTCCTTCAGAAAGCCAAGTATCTTGGACAATCAGCAGATTGGCCCATGTACATGCCTGGTATAACTCCATTGCCTGGGATCAATATGGCCATTATGGAAAATAACAGAAAAGCAAATGGTCTTATTTTTTGTCTGGTACATTTGATAGCTACATTTTGTCTTAAATATTTTGTGTCTGCAGCCTGAGAAAAAAAAGGCTAATAAAAAAGAACTTTACAAGGCAAGCGCTGAAATAGTTTCCCTTTAATCTTTTCCTTTGTTTATAGATTCAGAAGGGACCGTTATGATCGTCTGATCTGACCTCTTGCATAACAGGCCACATAACTTCTCCTATGCATCTCTGCATCAATCCCCTAACTTCTATTTGAGCTAGGGCATATCTTTTAAAGAGCCATCCAGTCTAGATTCAGAGACTACACGTGATGGAGAATTCACCACATCCCTTTGTAAATTGTTGTGACAGTAAATTACCCTCCCTGTCAAAAATCTGCACCTTACTTATAGCCCATGATGTCAGTGCAAAAAAGGAGGATGCAATGCGACGTTAAAGGTAATGTCAACCGTGATTTGTGCTTGAAGCAATGCACTTTAATGTATATCAACTAAAATAACCATGACACATTTAGATTGCAATATTTTTAGAGTCTGCTGAGTCTGCATCTTGTGCGTATCTGTTTGCAGGTTTGGGACCTTATATTAGGAGAGCTTTAGTGCATGAACTCTCCCTTGCTGTGTGTTTGTATAGTGCCTAGCACACTGGGGCCCTGATCTCAGCTGGAACCACTAGATCTTACAATGATACAAATAAGTAAAAATATGTTTCCCAACAGAAATAACATTACAATGAGGAGCAAAGAGTCCTGTGGCACCTTACAGACCAACAGACGTATTGGAGCATGAGCTTTTGTGGGTGACCTGCATCCGACGAAGTGGGTATTCAACTAGAAAAGCTCATGCTTCAATACGTCTGTGAGTCTATAAGGTGCCACAGGACTCTTTGCTGCTTTTACAGATCCAGACTAACACGGCTACCCCTCTGATACTTGATCACAATAAGGAATACACTTTGATGGCCTGGTTGCAAGATTACAAATACTGTTTACTAATAATGTGCTGTGCAGAGGGGAATTTCACTAAACTTTCTCACTTTGGCGTTCCATATATTCTTAAAATGAAGTGTTTCCTCTCTAAATATAAACAGTTCCATTTTTCATACTTTCTTCTCTTTTTAAGAGATTTTTCCTGGGGTGTAACTTTTAGTGCTCTGATGTAAGTGCAGCTGTGGTTTTTTAAGAGGTGTTTACGCCACTTCTTGCACACAGCTCATCCATCATGCTCTGCTCAAATATGTCGAAAATTAAAAATGCAGCATGATAGTGGCCTGGGCATTTACCTTCCAAGCAATGGCTGTGTCAGTGCTGAAGCACAACTTGGAATCAAGCAGAAATGATATATATGGCATAAAGAATGCTCCAGAAATGTGTGAAATGGTCTTACTGCTGTTTCAGATTATGGCAAGGGAAAAGAAGTGCTAGTGTTTTCATGTTCTGGTGAAAATGAAAACTCATGTGTAAAAATGATTGCTCTTGGCTTTTGCCCCAGCTGCTCTACTCAGTCAGTTTTCTGTATCATCATGGTGCAGGAGGTTCCATTTGGTTCCTACTTGGTATTTATAGAGTGGTCTCTAGTATATGGTTTTCCTTCATATTGAACATTGTCCCTCCTGTTATATGCTAGATTCGTCTAGTTATTAATATTAACATTCCTGAGATTAAGAACATTTTTATGCCATCTGGCACCATCCAGCTCAAGTCTAGCTGCAAGGCAATTGTGCAAGTTTGCAAAACTCAGGTAAGTTTTCCTTCTCCTTCTTCATTGGACCCATGTCAGGTCATACCAGAGTGAAGTACTGTGATTGTCTTATTGTGGTCTACATTCTGTTTTATGCTGGTCAAGAGCAACAGCATATTTGCTACTGTATTTGAAATGGCAATTCACAGTAACTTGCCTCCTGACAACTACACTTAAATATCCATCTACAGGTGTCATTGTATTCTTACTATCTGGCTGGAAGAGGTCTAGGGTGAAATCCTGCCTACTGAAGTTGCCCTGTGTGAAGAGTGAACAAGTCCTGGCAGGACCAATCTGTAGCCAGCACTTTCTTCCACTCTGCCTGCATGCCACCAGGCAATAAAGGTAGAGTTTCACTCTATGCTTCTACCAGTCATAGTCTAACCTTTGGTCAGATACATACTGAGAATCCAGAAGTAACTGTAGGTGATCAGTGAAATTCTAAGGAAACAGACTATTAAAAATATTCTTTTCAGGCATTAATTTGAGTGGCTCACTGATAATGATTTAATAAGTAAGATCGATCTGGGGTAAGTCCCACTGATAGTGCAACCACTAAGCTCAGCATAAAAAGTCTGTGTATCACACACAAGAAAATGAAGTGCAAGCTCCAAAATATTGTACCTACACACACACACACACATAAAGAGAGAGACAGAAAGCGAGAGAGAGGTATGTGATTTCATATGCACTCCATAAAAAACTTATTACTCTTGCAAAGATGCCCATTTACACTTTATGCCACTCAAATAGGTCCCCAACTGTCTAGCCAAGGAAAACATATTCTTCCTCTTCTCCTTGTCCATTCAATAGGAGTCAGATGACTCTTATTCTTTGTCTTCAAATGTTCTTGTGAAGTACAACTTCCAAACTGACACCAACCTTCTTCATATTCTCGTTCAACATCTCAAACCACCTTTATCTAGTCTTCCTCATGACTACTAGCTCTTGTATTTTTTGGCCAACATATCCCACTCTCATTATCTCACGTGACCCAGCCATCTTAGTCAAGACTCCCTTCGGTGTTCTGTGATGGGGGCTGCCTGTATCATGGCTCATACTATTTCATTGCCTAGCCTATCACTTCTCATCTTAACCATGTCCACTTGAGCATTCTCTTTCGACAGTGTGAAATGGTTGTTCTTCTCTCTTCCTCATTGACCAGCAAACATCATGGCTGGCCTAATTGTAATCTTTAGTTTACTTGGCATATTTTTATCACAGAACATTCTCGTCAACTCCCTCCATTTACAACAAGCACTCTTCATGCAGCTCCTAACCACAGCCACATTCCCATAATGGTTAAACACAGAACTGAGATATTTAAATTGTTGCATAGGATTTAACTCTGTACCATCTAGTTTAATTGGTTTCTCATTGTCTCTGTCATCACATGTATTCCATCCTTTGTCAGCTGATTTGTAAGCCATTTTCTTCTAATGCAGTCCTCCATATTTGTATTTATCTTCATCACACAAAACAATGTCACGGGTGAAAAACACGCTCCACGGAACTTCTCTCATAATTCAGTTCAGTACAATCACAAATAGGAATGGACTGAATGCTGATCCTTGATGTAGACTTGCCCTCAAAATGAATTACTCACTACAGCTGCAGTTACACCTCACTGCTGATGTGCTACCCTCATACATATCCATGATATTCTGTCTGAACATATGTCCCTGACAGATTGTGTGACTGCAGGTACCACTACAACAATTCTCTAAGAATTCTGTCATAAGCCTTCTCTAAATACACAAACATTAAGAACAATGTGTGTGTATGCCCTCGACATACATGAACAGAGGTGGGTCCTTTTCTTCCCTGTCCCCAGATTAATAGTAATCTCCAATCTGAGTAGAGCCACCAAAATCAGCAAAACAGCAGAGGAACCAGAATCAAATTCAGCTTTGCATAAGTGGGTGAAAGTTTCTTCCAAGAGCAGGGAACTGTGAGCAGGCCTGGCCTATTACAGGAGTCCTTACCCCCTGTGCATCCTCTGAATTTGGCCCTATTACTGATCTTTAAAAAAAAAGCTAAGTACCCAGAACAGTGATTGAGAAAATGAAAGAAGCCACAATACAAAATCCAAACACGGAGGGGATGACCACTCATACATATGCTTCTATTCATCTAATCCATATGTGTCAGTTTATATTGTACCTATCCTAAGCACCAGGTGTGAGACTTCATAAGTGAGAGTTCTCTTCTCCTGTAGCAGCAAGAGGAGGAGAGAGAGAATGTGGAAAGCAAAATTCTTGATCTTCTTGTGGGCTGCTAGGGGTAAAGAATCATAAAGCAAATCCAATGATAACAATGTCGGGTTAGTTGTTAGAGGCATCAGAGCATAGGATCAAAGGCTCAGAAGAAAGCAAAATTTGACAAAAAAAGACTCAATTGAGAGTAAGGGTCACTGAGGGGAAGAGGAACAAAAGAATAAAGAGCACAGGAAAACATCTGTAAGCCGTACTCATGGGGAGGGAGTGGAAAGAAGGAAAAGGGAGGAACCCCTCCTCCACATGCTTCATGACTTACACTCAGAGGACTTTTGTGTTCATTTGTCTCTTGCTCTCTGTTTCCTCCTTGTATATGAAATAATCAAATCACACAGTCAGAGAATCGGTGTCCCTGTATTCAAACCTCACCCACAGATGGGCACTCTTCCTCCTTAATGTTCAAAGCAGAGTGCTAGGCATTGAGAAGCATGACTCCTGCCAGTGACATCTGTGAAATTTGCCCTGTAGATCTAAAACCTTCCGCAGCATTTTGAAAATATTTGTCTCCTTGTTTCTCTTTCCAAATACATTGGGACAAATTCTGGTCCCTGTCCCAGCCCTTATATGCTGCTGCAGGGGAGTAGAGAGCGGCTGCAAAGAGCCAGGGGCAAAGTCCACCAGTGGGGGAACAATGTAGGACCTCCATAAACAGCCCAACTTTGGGCCCCTCACAATCCCCAAAACAGGGATCATGCACAGTGGGTCAGAGGAGAAGTCTCCATAGCACATAGCATAGGTTTGGGGCTATGCCACTGCCCCTAGTCATCTTAGGCTGTGCTGCTATCAATTATAGCACACCTGGGGCTGCTCTAATTTTCACTGGAAGCCATTTTGTTTCTGGGAGTTTCCCAGATTCCCAACAGTTTAAAGCAGGGGTTCTCAAACTGAGGGTCGGGACCCTTCAGGGGGTCATGCGGTTATTACATGGGGGGCTCGCGAGCTATCAGCCTCCACCCCAAACCGCGCTTTGCATCCAGCATTTATAATGGTGCTAAATATATAAAAAAGTATTTTGAATTTATAGGGGGGGGGTCGCACTCAGAGGCTTGCTATATGCAAGGGGTCACCAGTACAAAAGTTTGAGAACCACTGATTTAAAGCCACTGTTGCATACACATACTTCATCTGGCCTGCACCTTCTGTGTGGCAGCAGTCCATGGAAGGAATGTCTCATAGCCTGTGTCTGTCCTTGGAACTGGGGGTATGATTCCAGGCTTGAGTAGACATACTCATGCTAGCTCTAACTGAGCTATCGCTAAGTGCTAAAAGTAGCGTAGTCATGGACACATGGGCAGTTGTTATCAGTGGCATGGGCTAGCTGCCCCAAGTACAAACCTGCCTGAATCCCATAGGGATGTACTCAGAATGGTTAGCCTATGTCACAGGTATCTGTGCTACTGCAGCTATATTACTATTTTTAGCACACTAGTTGTGCTAGCAGAGCAAAGTCTAACATGAGCCAATGGCTGGAACTGAAGCTAGACAAATTCAGACTGGAACTAATGTGTAAATTATTAACAGAGAAAGTAATTAACCATTGGAACAATTTACCAAGGGTCGTGGTGGATTTCTCCATCACTGACTATTTTTAAAGCTAGATTGGATGTGTCTTCTAAAAGATCTGCTCTAGGAATTATTTTGGGGAAGTTCTATGGCCTGTGCTATACTGGAATGGTCCCTTCTGGCCTTGCAATCTGTGATGACAGCTCGCCCAAGTATGTCTGCTCCAGCTGGCAATTGCACCCCCCCAGCTCCAAGTGCAGACATAGTCAGAGCAATTCCTAAGCTTCCCTGAACAGCTCTTGCTTTTGGAGGGCAGCAATCTGTTGCTGGACTTAACAGTAGCAGGGTGCTATTTAATCCTCACCAACTCTCGGGGGGGGGGGGGTAAGAATCCACTGCTTTCTACCCTGGGGATTGTGAGTTTCAGTTGTACAATCCCCTTGTGTTTTTCCCCCCATTATCTTAGCAAGGATGAAGGGAAGCTGCACAGAGGCGGGCGCTGGGGGAGGGTGAGTAAATGGCATTAATGAAGGGCATTTTTTCCTGGTGCTTCCTCTGGGACAGGGAAGTTCTGACCTGTACTATGGAACATGCCTGCTTTTGTTCTGTGTAGCAACTCTTACTGAGGCAAAACTCCAGTTTTTCCAGTGGTTTAAGAGTTCTTTAAACCAGTAAATATCTGCACGTTAAAGATCTGATCCTTTAGCACCCCTACAAGGTGCTGAGAACCCTTAACTCTGTAAGCTTTTCAGGGCAGGGTCCAACTCTTAGCATTCATTTGTGCTGCACCGTGCACCGGGAGAGTCCCAAGGATAGTTGGGTGCTTTTAAATGCCACCCTAACTTATAATCATAGTTGGTTTAGTGACCCTCAGCATACCGCAAAACTGGGCACAAAAGGAGAACTGGGCTAGGGGCATTCTAGAACAGGCTGATGAGCAATACTAGCTAGGAGGGACATGAAAGAGCTTTCCGGAACAAACTTTAGTAAATATATTGGATCTTTGTTCAAAATCACAAGTTCTCTTTCACCAAATACCTTATGGAATTCATAAAACCTCTTCTTCCATCCACTGAAAGTTGGTCTTGGATTAGGGTACCAAACACACTAATGAAGGATAAATCTGTGGGAATTTTCCTGAGCAAGGATTGCAGGCTCAAGTACTTTGTGTTAAAAGATAACATACAATATTTTAAACAAATTACCAAGGGAAATGATGGATTCCCCATCTCTTGGTGTTCTCAAATCAAGACTGGTTGCTTTTCCGGAAGATATGTTTTAGCCAAACTTAAGGTATAGGACCCAATACAGGAGTAACCAGGTGAAATTCGATGGCTTGTGTTGTACAGGTAAAACTAGATGATCTAATGATACCCTCTGGCTTTCAAATCTACAAATCACATTTTCAAAATACATTATTTGATTACATACAAATACCCATTGTTTTGCTACTCAAATATTGCACAAGTGATATCTTGTATCTACTTTTGGTATCTGCAACTTCTTTTGATTCTATAAAACAGAAATTTGATTGTACAATGAAAGTCAAAAGGACTGAGTGGAAAACATTTTTTGAAATAGGATAGTTATGGCTCTTAAAATTACAGCTTCAGGTTGTTTTGATTAAATAGTATTTTATCTTTAAAATCTCACCCATATTGAAAAATGCACATATTTTCCACTTCTATGGTATATAATAAGTTTCATAAAGCATATTTTACAAATATTTGTCATATAGTGGAATATATATTTAAAAGAATTTAAAATTAACCATGTTTATGATAGTTAAAATATTTGATAATATCTTGAAAGATTTTAAATACATATAATATTATGCTGTCTTTAAGTAGTGTAGCATTTTAGATATCTTAACACTGCAACACTGTTTTCTAAATATGTGTAATAAATATTAAGGGCTATGTAATATACATATGAGTAACATAGACATTTTTGCAATATCTTGGCATTTCAGTTTTTCAAATCGCAAACCTTAATTAGAGACAACTGTAGACAGAGACAAGCACAAGAAGAATTTGAAATCTACCTTGGTGCCCAACTACATTAAATTACAAATTTATCCTGGTATATAACTCACTGTGTACGATGCTTGAAGAGTATAGCTCTTTTAAATGGTGTCACAATATAGACAAATGTGGATTTGAATTACTTGGAAGAGCACACATAACATACTAATAATTATTACCATAACATATTAATTATTACTGTGAAAGTGCATTATAGTAGTACCTAGAGGCCCAACTGAGATTGGGGCCCCTTTGAGCTAGGCATTGTATAAATATGTAGTGTGAGACAGTCACTGCTCTAAAAAGCTTCACATCTAAATAAACAAGATAGGCAAAATGTGGGAGAAAATGTGTGTGTTAACCCTTTTTTGTATATGAGGACTGCAGCTCAGAGAGATTAAGGCTCAGATTTTTAAAGGTATTTAAGCACCTACCTCCCATTGATTTCAATGGAAATTAGGCCATGAAACACCTTTGAGAATTGAGGCCTAAAGTGATTTTAGAAGTCTGTGGCACAGCCAAAATCTGAACCCACATCTACTGAAGCCCAGACAAGTGCCTTAACCACAGAACCATCTATACCACACCACATGAGCTGATCTGTATCTTAGACTGAAGACTCTGCTGGTAATTGAATGTGTTTGCATGGCTTTGTCTAACCTTGTTCTTTTCCCTTCTTGTGCCAACAGATGCTAGGAACTGTACATTCTTCTCTGTCTATGAAGTGTAGAGAACAGCTACAGCCCAAATCTTGTGGGATTGCATGGTAGCTATTGACCAGATCCTCAGCTGATGTAAATTGATGTAGCTCAATTAACGTCAATGGAGCTACTCATATTCACACCAGCTGAGGACTTGGCCTATCATGTCTTTTTCCCTGTACCCCACAGTCTGACTGCCCTTTTCACAACTAATAGGAGTGATGCCAGCAGAGAGAGGAAGGGACCCAGGGAATAGCCTCTCTGTAGTCATGTTCCCCTCAAACACCGTTGGAGGTTGTGCTGCAGTAAGCATTGTAAGGTACTGATTTCCAGAAAAGCATTAGATCTCCATTTCACAGCTTCTACACACGATGGTGGAGGTACCATAGACACTCACAATGTTGTGAAGTGAGAAGAGCAGTTAGGAAAGGTACAGATCACAGGTATTGTCCAGTAATGCAGAAATTTCTGGTGGCAAAACTGCCTTTCATGTCAGTAAGCTAATTGCTGAATCAAGTCCTAAAAATGTTCCCTTAGGTGAGTCTTTCTGTCTCAAAGTAAGGTCCCTCCAGCTTTTCATCTTATCTTTGTACATGGGAGGAGCTGAAGAGCTGCTTCTGACTGCCTAGCCTTAGGATGAAGTGCAGCTCACTTGAAGGATGGATAGGGTTGAATTTAAAAAAATTGATTAGTGAGAATCACAGGATAGATGAAAGCTTCAAATCCTTCCAGGAAAGGGCTAATTTGCCTCTGCCTCAGGAGGAGAAGGATTCCCCAGTATCTACTTTTAGCTGTGGTTGCAGGGCAGGATAAGAAAAACCTGATGCTAATACTGAACCTAATACTAAAAACATGCAAAGGAAAAATCATACCATCTGGCTGTAAAACTAACAGGAAAAGTGTCTTGCTCTATGGCATACGCAAAACCCATTTGTACACTATGAATAACAAAATTAAACCAAAAAGCCCTTCTCAATGTGTGCTATGTGAGGTTCTTCCCTTCTCATTACTTCCCTCTCTGTATCCAGTGCATGCACTCATTGCCTGTAGTGGTCCAGCTTGTAAATCCAGACAGCTCTGTTTCGAGGATCTCCTTATCTCTGCACTGAAAGGGGAATCAAGTGTTCTACAGCACTGTTTCATCTCCCCCACAAAGGCTGCAGAGGGGCAGACTAAGGAAGGTGTAACCAGGGCCAGAGGGTACACATTGCCCCTTCACCAGCTCAGCAGAACCTACATGGAAAAGTTAACATAGTCCCAAGCTGTATCAGCTTTTGCAAGGCTTCCTAGCCATTCTCACATCCATTAGACACTCAGATATTGCTGTGATGAGGGCTGTATAGAACACTATGCTAACAGAGAGTTAGAGGCTGCCCATACATTGCATAATGCATTAGGAGGTGGGTGGATGTTAATTTTGCATGTTACAAGGGGTGGGTGGGTCTTGAAAAATCACCAAAAATGTGTTACATAATTTATGGATAGCCCCTTAAGAAGGCTGAGGGCACTTCTGGGTGTCAGAGCTGAAGATGGGGTAGCAACTTTATTTCAGGCTGCATTACATATGCTGAGCAGTCAAGTTTGAACCATGTGTGTGCAGAAAACTACAGGGGGGATATTGGCTGATTCTGCACCACACCAGCCTGTGTAGAAATAGTAATGACCAATGCACAGTCTAGAACCCCATATCCATGCCCTATATAGACAAAGCTGAATGCAGAAAGGCTGGTCAAGTGGCCAGGAAAGGGCATGTGCTGAAGCAGGGGAGGGGCTAGACATCCGTATGGGAGAAGAAGATGCAGAAGGCCACTCAGGCATTTGAATGAGGGTGAAAGATCGCCAGTTGGGCAGGAAGTGGGGAGCAAGGTTGGGCTTGGACACTAAGGGTAAGGAACCTGGAAGGGAGTCATGAGTTTCTGCACATGGTGCAAGGGGTTATTAATTTTGTTTTATTTATTTGCACTAGTGCCCAATATGTGCTAGGCACTTAAGGCCAGTCTCTGCTCTGAGAAGTCACAATCTCAAGGCAGAGATTCTGGAGGGGGGATAACCATAGGCAATTTATATACAAATCAACAAGGTTCGCTATAGGCAGCATAGCAGAGGTAGGACTTAAAAGTGAATAGGGCACCGCCCCTTCAGATGAGCTCAGGAAGATCAAACCATGGAGCGGGGCTCCTTGAAAGGAGGCATGGAAGTGACTGTGTGACAGTCTTACAAATGGGCAGATGATGGTTGATACGCTGGAGGGTAGGGATAGGATACAGAGGGACCTAGACAAATTAGAGGATTGGGCCAAAAGAAATATGATGAGGTTCAACAAGGACAAGTGCAGAGTCCTGTACTTAGGACAGAAGAATCCCATGCACTGTTACAGACTAGGGACCGAATGGCTGGGCAGCAGTTCTGCAGAAAAGGACCTAGGGGTTACGGTGGACGAAAAGCTGAATATGAGTCAACAGTGTGCCCTTGTTGCCAAGAAGGCTAATGGCATTTTGGGTTGTATAAGTAGGGGCATTTTCAGCAGATCGAGGAATGTGATCATTCCCCTCTACTCAGCACTGGCGAGGCCTCATTTGGAGTACTGTGTCCAGTTTTGGGCCCCACACTACAAGAAGGATGTGGATAAATTGGAGAGAGTCCAGCGGAGGGCAACAAAAATGATTAGGGGGCTGGAGCACATGACTTATGAGGAGAGGCTGAGGGAACTGGGATTGTTTAGTCTGCAGAAGAGAAGAATGAGGGGGGATTTGATAGCTGCTTTCAACTACCTGAAAGGGGGTTCCAAAGAGGATGGATCTAGACTGTTCTCAGTGGTAGAAGATGACAGAACAAGGAGTAATGGTCTCAAGTTGCAGAGGGGGAGGTTTAGGTTGGACATTAGGAAAAACTTTTTCACTAGGAGGGTGGTGAAGAACTGGAATGGGTTACCTAGGGAGGTAGTGGAATCTCCTTCCTTAGAGGTTTTTAAGGTCAGGCTTGACAAAGCCCTGGCTGGGATGATTTAGTTGGGTTTGGTCCTGCTTTGAGCAGGGGGTTGGACTAGATGACCTCCTGAGGTCCCTTCCAACCCTGAAATTCTATGATTCTATGATTCTAGGTGGGAGCTGGTGAAGCAGAGAGGATGAGGGGAGACATGAATATTGAAAAATAGGATGGGCAGAGTTATGTAGGGCATTAAGACAAGAAGCTTAATTTCCATACTGTGTTGGCTGGGAAGCCACTGGCGATATTCCAAAAAGAGAGTTTGTGATACTCCCCACAGGTACCCAGTGTTGTGAGGCACCTTACCATCACCTGTCTTCTGCTTTCTGTAGCTCAGCTCCCAGAAACCAACAGCCTCTGGTAACACAAGCAGTGCCTTCCAGGTCTCCAGAGACTTCAATCTCTATATGCAGCCTAGTGATAGGAACACACCAATCCCCAAGGCCATGGTATACTCCTTGCAGTGTCCAGCCCTTAACCACTGGACACTCACAGAAATTACCAGGTTTGCTATCCCCCAAGGGGACAGTGTACATACTAGCTCAGTGTTTCTTAAACTGGGGTTCGTGGACCCCTGGGCATCCCTGAGGGTACTCCAAGGGGTCTGTGGGCCTTGCTGATCAACTCTTCCCCCCTCCTTCCCTCAACTCCTCTCCCTCTCTCCCAGCACCTCCTTCATGCCCGTGAACAGGGACCCTGGGTCTGTGCTGTTCCAGGAAGCAGTCAGCATGTCCCTGTGGCCAAGGTGGGGGCAGGGGGTCTCTGTGCACTGTGCCCCCAGCCTGAACACCAAAGCTGCAGCTCCCATTGGCCAGGAACTGTGGCCAATGGGAGTTTCAGGGGCGGTGCCTGTGGGCAGGGGCAGTGCGTGGAGACCCCATGGCCCCTCGCCTAGGAGCCACTGCCAGAGGGATGTGCCAGTTGTTTTGGGGAGCTGCCCAAGGTAAGCGCCGCCCCCCTCACCCTTTCCCCCACCCCAACTCTCTGCCCCAGCCCAGAGCCTGCACACCACACCCCGTCCCACAACCAAACTCCGTCTCAGAACCCACACCCCCTCCCATACTCCATCACACTCCTCCAGTTCTGAGCACCCTCAAGCACCCAAACTCCTTCCTGCAAACCCTCCCACACCCAAACTCCCTTCCAGAGCCCTGACCCAAACTCCCTCCCAGAGTCCGCACTCCCCTCCTGCACCCCAACACCCTGCCCCAACCTGATGAAAGTGAGTAAGGGTGGAGGAAAGTGGGAGATGGAGGGAAGGGGGATGGAGTGAGTGGAGACATGGCCTCAGAGAAGAGGATTGGGGCAGGGGTGTGGCCTCAGGGAAGTGGGCAGGGTAAAGGCTAAGCAGGGAGACTTGGGGCTCCCCCAAAAAACTTAAATCAAAATGAGGGTCCTTGGGTTGCTAAAGTTTGAGAACCACTGCATTAGCTTGTTTGATTCAGCTGAGCATCAATGCATATATAATATCACAGCACTGAGATATATTTATGGTGAAAACTATTATAAGTTTATTATCAAAGATTAAGGGATAGTGAGTAAAGACCATTAGAAACAAAATTATTACATATGAAACAAAATCATAACATTCAAACCTTACCTGGGTCTACACTTATCAATGGTTCAAACCTGGGTCTACACTTTTTCTATACAATAATGCAGATTTCCCTCAAAAGCTTCAGTCTTTTGCAGAGCTAGCTGGTTTAAAAAAAAACCCACCAAGGGTCATGAGTTCATGAAGCACCCACCTCTGCCATCGTTTTCCTCAGGGAGTGGATACCATAATGTCTCTTTGCATTCTTCTTATACTCCTCAAAGCTAAATGTTTTCCCCCAGAGATAGGACAATTTCCTCTGATTTTGTCTCCAATGTCTTCCCAATCCCCTGATGACTTCACACGTAAATTAGGCTCCCATTGTGTTGGCTTACAATGTTTAATTTACATGTGATCCAAGCTAGACAGGTGGAGTACGGACAGCGCTGGGAGAGCTCTCTCCCAGCGCTGGCGCTTTGACTACACTTAGCACTTCAAAGCGCTGCCGCAGCAGCGCTACCGTGGCAGCGCTTTGAAGTGCAAGTGTAGCCAAAGCCTTAGAAACCTCACATGACCCTTTTTGGCTAGATGCTATGAAAGCGGTGTTCTAGGTGTGGTGAGTCTGTCAGGCTTGTCAGGAATTACTGTTACAGAACAATGAAAGCTTTGCCAGCTGGTGCCAATGGGCTTCTTCCCTATCACAGGGCTACATGATCAAACTAGAAAGGAAGGTGAGTTTAGCAGCAGCATTTTATATGAACCAAAGTGGAGCACTATGTGGAAGGATGGAGTGAGAAAAGATGTAGTTTATTCCAAGGCAGGACTATTTTAATTTACAGGATCTTTTCCTTTGAAGATCTGCCAAGGCCCCTTGGCAGGAGACTGTTCTAACATGAACAGTAATGGCACCTCTTACCTTCACCCACCATGTCTTCTCCTTAGGCAAGAGTGTGGAGGCGCCATGGATGGGAGTTTACATACTGGTCAGGAGGAGCTTTCCACAGGACTAAATCACAGTAACTTCCACCCCTCTGCACATTTGCTAATGATTTTCCACGGCAGAGGATGGCAGCAGCAGCAGTTTGGGCATGAAACAACTTCCAGTGAAGGCAACAGAAAGACTCCCATTGACTTCACTGAGAATTGGAACAGGATTTTAGATCCAGAGCTCAAAGGTATTTGGGTGCCTAACACCATTTAAATTAAAGGGAGATAGGCACCTAAATACTTTTGAGGATCTAGGCCTTAGTCCTTATTTGGTGTGTACAGTGTCTTGGGGGGCTTTAACACTTCCATTATACACAATTTCCATTGATATCGAATGCTTTTTGTAGTGTGTAAAGAGAGAAAAGGCAGCTTTTTCATTTAGCATGAACACTATATTAAAAAAAAAAAGATTATTCTCTTCCCAGGGTATTTAAAAAATCCCTGTGAACCTTAGTCTTCATCTCAAAGGAGTGTTAACATAACAAAAGAGTGCTTGTAATAAAAATGTGAGGCAAGATGTGTGCTCCACATCACCACTCAGTCAGTTGCTTTTTGTTTCATCCCTTTCTTTATCTATATGTTGGGTATTTTGATTGTAAGTCTCTCAGGGCAAGGGCTTGGGGCCTGAGTCTGATCTCATTTACACCAGTGGAAATCAGGGGGATCTCCTGTGTAAAACTAGTGTGCGCAAGCTCAGAATTTGGTCTCATACCTCCATATTTGGCTCCAAAGCACCTAGCACACATTTGGGACTGTGTGAACAATAAATAATAGTAATAAAAAGATGGCAAGAGGCATTTTCCTCATCATTCTGCCTAACATGAGAAGCCCTTGAGAATATGACCCATTAATGAATAAAACATAAATCTGCTAAACAGCTATGAATATTTGCAACATGGTGTCTTCTGAGGCCTTGGGAAATTCACTTTGGTGTTGTTCTGAACTCAGCGGGTCAATATTCTTTACTTGTGGCAACTGAACATAGTTGAGACTATTTTCTTGCTTACAAACTTTACAGAGAAGCTATGAAGATCAACTGGACTAGACTAGTATGAATTTATTTTGGGGTAAAAGTTATATCCAACTGTTTCCCAGCCACATAACATGCATAGCGCGTGGAGACCCCATATCCCCAGTGAGCTTTCTCAGGATTGTGGTGGGGGCAGGTTAAAAGTTTGGGAGGCCCCCACATAAATCTTTCTAAAATCATAGGGATTAAGTGCTGGGAGCCCATGACAAGTCTTCTAGTACAATGGGACATCGACCTTTATTGGGACATCTGGATGCAACAGCAAAACAACTATGAAATAATAATAACAGGCACAGGCTTATCAGCATAGTTCTTAAAATAAGTACTGGCCCTTGTTGTGTAGTGCAGAGGGAAACAAAAGGCATGATGTCAAGCAGACAGTGGCTCTGTGGAATGCTCCTGGGTATCTACTATTTTAAACTACCCCAAAATGTAAGCAGACCAGCATGATCTACTCTTCCAAAAGCCATGGAAGGTCAAAACATGCAGAAGGGTAATGCCACTTGTAGGAATACTAATTGCATTGAGTCCCCTGTGTTTCCTTTTCGGGATCATGACTATGATCTGACCATGCTGCCATGAATAAAGGTAGTGGGGAGGAGCACTTCATGGAGACAAGAACAAAAGGAAAATCTGCCCTCATAGTCAGTGAGAAATCTGTTGCTTATAGGGCAAAGACACAAACAATCCTTGCCCCCCTCCCCCTTCATTTTTTGACCCTGCCCTTTGGCTGGTGTACATTTCACTGGTCCTGTAGATGAGGTTTTCTGTACAAGACATTATATTTCTTAATCATGTTCTCCTCTGTGTGATTTTGTGCAAGAGAGGAGCAGAAGGACCTTTGAGGTTTTTTTCACCTGCTGAAATGTTCACACCCAAATAAGGTATGTGGCACCAGTGGGGGTGAGGGGGTGTCAACATACATAGTTGAAATTCTGAGTGGTTAATAGAGATAGGGGTGGAGTTGTGTAGTCTTGTCTAGAACAGCCCTTCACAGAGATATTGATCCTTTACACATTTCATTTTTCTTTTCCCAAAACTGGAAAGAAAATAGACATACACTAATTGTTTACATTGTTCTATCAGTATTCCATTAAAAGATTCTGGTCAGTTTTCCACCTGGGGTTTTCTTTTCAAATAGCTCAGTGTGCTCCCTGTACAAGGGATTGCATAACAATAGCATCCTTAGAGCTATATTTTATTTCTGGATTGCATATCCAATCATCAAGTGGAGTTTTGAGTTGGATATTGAACACATTTGATCTGAAACTTCTGACAAGAAAGAGATAGCAGGATGGGTAGATAAATATTAAGCCAGGC
This sequence comes from Mauremys reevesii, assembly GCF_016161935.1. Taxonomy (NCBI): domain Eukaryota; kingdom Metazoa; phylum Chordata; order Testudines; family Geoemydidae; genus Mauremys; species Mauremys reevesii. The sequence goes on from NC_052623.1 coordinate 284,967,347, forward strand.
ATTAAGGAGATGGGTAACCCCAGTGCTACCCCAATCTTTCTAAGTTCATCTGTGATCTCTCTCAGCACCATATCTTTCAGGTAGTCAGCCTCTTTGTGAAGTTATTGTAAGGTAGCAGTAGGCATAGCTAAAACTCTGTAGTATAGTACTTGGGCAAAAGTAGCCTCCCCCGGAGGAGTTTGTTTATAAATTGCTTTGGTCCACTTGACAAGGTCAAATCCATTCTCTTAATGATGAATCTCATCTGTTCTGGTGCAGAAAGAAATGTTTTCTTTCACTTCTACGTGTGGTAAGAGCTCATTCATCTCTGTATGTTCTAAAGGGAAATCTAGCTACATCAGAGAGAGAAGGAGTATTCAGAGGGCAACTGATGGCCAGTAAGATAGATTGAATTCACTTTCCTGGGACAGACATTCAAATGGTAACAAGTGATAGAAAACAGCTCTATATTTCAGCATGATGTGTGTTCTCTCTCTTACGATTAAACCCCCTGTGGGCCATCTGCATTTAATGGGTTAGAACTACTTTGTAGCTGGAGTTTTTTCCTTCCACTGCTCTTATTTATTTGAGAGGAGACCAAACTGCACACTTTAAAAGTGCACCATTTAAGAAACACTGCCAAGAAAATGAGAAAGAAAAGGCAAATTTATGAGCCACTGTTGTTTTAAGCATTTAGCAGTACAAATAGGAAGTGTAGATAAATGTGGACACATAAGTGTCTCTCTGTTTATCTCAGTTACATTATTTGCCGAAATTCCAGAGGAGAATTAGACCAATTAGTTTAGATAATGGTTAATGCTGTGGCTCAGATTCGGAGATTTAGAGGATGTGCAGAATCATTTTCAAACTAAAGCTGATATTCTTTCCTAGGACTGGCCTTCCCTAAAAACAAACCAAAACCAAAACACATTTTCCAGCCCATCCTCATCAATAATTCTTACCAACAACAGTTAGAAACAAGTATGGAAACTACTGTAAGCAATTAGAGGATGAACGCTAATTTAATGAAGCACTGCGGTTTTCAGAAATAGAATGGACTATCTAATCACAAGCCTTTCATATAAACTAACTGATTCAAGATAGTCTCATTTAGATACATCTATTATATATTTGTTAAGAACCAAATTCTGGTCCCAAGTCAAGACAATGGCAATACTCCCATTAACTTGAATTGCGTCCAGGATGTTATCTTGAGTAAGGTTTTAATATGGGTGAAGCCAAGGAAATTTCCTCTCCCCCTTTCCAATTCTGTGTTCTCTGGCTCTAAATATTCAATAACTTCCTGACCAATGAGTGTATTTTACTTCTTCCTCTCTCTATATAGTGTTGGTGTTAGCAACTGATCACAATGATCCCTTCCGGCCTTGGAATCTATGAATCACTAAATAATATTATGAGACTTTAGCCCAGACTTCAGCTTCAGGGCCTTTTTAAAGGGCTCACAGATCATTCTGTTTAATAATATCATGTATACAATATATGAAGTGACAGCTTGAACATTTTTCCATGTGCAAATATGTATTTAATTATATTATTAAAATCCTTATGAAAACTAGTGGAAAAAATCTTACTTAAGCACTGCTTGGAAGCCAAGTTGTTCTATTAACAAATGTAATGTGTTTTGAAAAGGAAATCCATGATAGTCCTGTTTAGTAGTGTTATTTTAACTGGTGAAGAACTCAACCATTTTCCATTATTATTGTTTTCTAGCAAAACCATTTTAGTCACTAAAGCCCTGGCTTTGCAAACACTCAGACACGTAAGCAATTGTTTAAGGATTGGGGCCTAATTTTTTAACAGCTTCTTATTTTAAATTAGGCCTTTTTTGAGACATAGGAAGAAAAAATCAGACAGGTGTTAAATATAATCTCATTGCCACTGTTGTGACTTGTTTCTGAATAATTATAAATCAGATTTTTTTACTTTATTAAAAAAAATCCATCACATGCCAAGATTTAAGCACAGAACAAATTTTCATGATAGAATTCTAATCCCTTGAAAATAATGGGTTACAACAGAAGTGTTGGCACACCCATAATTACAGTGGCCTCTTGTTAAATGAGACCAAATCCTGCTCTGTGTACGTATTCCCAATGAAATCATTGCCACTGCATATGTTGGTAAGACACACAATATCGTAATAATGTTAATAATCATAGTATGATGTAGAGATTATTAGGATCCTGGTTTTGGGAAATGGGTACCTCTAAAGGATTTAGAGCTATTGTACGGGTACTGGCATGTATGCTTTACATTATCCCATTCCAACTTTAGAGAGAGCTTGCCGGCTTGTGCTCTTGCTTTGGCCTGGATTCAAAGCCCGCTGAGAACAATGGGGGTCCTTTGATATGCTTTGGACCTGGCCCTTTGTTAGGTTATATTTGTGTGTGGTTATTAGACCTGGGGATGTACTAGAGCCATGAAAGTCCATTTTATAGCTGAGGTCACTTCACAAGAAGGATTCACTTGGGTCTTGATTTGGCAACCCTTACTGAGGCAAGTGCATGTCATTAGTCCCGTTCTCTATTCATGAATATTATTGTCTCTGGATTGACTAATTTGGCTGGTTAGTAACTTGCATGTTGTTATAGAGACACCAAATAGGGCTCCATAATTAAGCTTGTTTTGTGCTTAAAGCTGGGATTCAGCAAATCTGTCTGAGTACAGTGTATCCTCCCCATAATGGCACCACTTACTCGCTGAGTACACAATAATTGTTTTAAAAGAATGTGCAAGTCCTTACGGCTTCCCATTGTGCTGCTTTCAGGTATAAGAGGTGTTGAGCAATTGGCAGTGGTGGCTGTGAGGTCAAAGGAGAAATTGGGGATGAGCTGGAAGTAGAACTGTTTATGGGCCTGCAGGGAGAGAAGGAATGTTTGTTGGGAGGGGGAATCTGTAAAGGAGACAGGTGCTATTTAGAAGGAGGGGCTTGAGGTAGGGGTGAGGAAGAGACCAGTCTCTAAGTACTGATGGTTCTGAACTGTATTGGCTCTCCATGAACCCTGGCCTCAGCAGCCCAGGCAGTTCTACCTCACTGCACAGTGGATACAGCAATGTCATAGAGACCCTTTCCGTGCATTAGAAGCTTTGTCACAGAGACACTAGGCTTCCCACTCCAGACCCCTGCATGGACCTCTCTGCATAAAAGCCTCATAAATCCCACATGTGCGGACATGCACACACACACACACACACACACACACTGCATATACATCTCTTGCTTCCTCCCACTCTCCTTGACTTTAACATGAGTTTCTCCCCCTGCTCTCCTACAACCCAGCACACAACCCTTATTCCCCTTCAGAAACCCCTCTTTTCCAGTAATCAACTCCTGCCAAAACCCCTCTATCACCTACCTTATTCCTCCTTATTGCCCAATCTGCCTCCAGGTTTTCATAGGTAAGCCACATTTAAAACATTCTCTTTCAATTACAACAGTTTCACTCCATAGTTTCGTGTCCTGGAATTTTACTTGGTACATTTTCCTATACAACCCATAAGTCAAATGAGAATTAAGGTCCAGAACCACCATTGAACTGCAGCTGTTTTGTGTTGCACAGACAATGCAAAGCAGCTGTAAACCCAGTTAAACTAGCCAATAATCTCTAGCTGCTTTGTGGTTGTCGACAGTCGTGCAAAGCAACCAGAGTGTACCACTGAATCTGGCCCTAATATTAAAATTCATGTGACTCACAATGTCTCAGAAACCCACTGCCAAAAAAATACCTCAGTTATCCAGGACACATGATCCCCCCACAACTTTCCTTCTCATTTGATCATTGGATCAGAAATTGGTACTGGGAAGGTGGGCCATGGAAAGCTGATGTCTAGGGGGAAGAGACGAGAACCAGTGGGGAATTGAGGTAGATGAGAGCTAACATTTAAGAGGAAAGAGAGGGAACTGGCAATGAATGAATGTGTATATTTAGGGACAGAGGGAGTGGGTTATTCAGCAGCTGTGAGAGAAAGTGAAGGGTTCAGTGGTTGGGACAAAGTCAGGACCCTGTCATAGGGAGAATGAAGGATGAAAGTCTGGTGGTGAATAGGGCTGGTTGGAAAACAGAATTTCTTTCCACAGAAAATCTGGCATCACAATATTTGCTTTCATTCTGAATTGGAACAAAGTCAGGATTTTGAGGTCTGTCATGGAACGGAAATTCCAAAATATTTCAAATTCAGAAACATCTAATTGTTTTGATAATGTCAATTTGTTCCTTCAGTAAGGTAAAAATGGTTCATTCCAATAATGTCAAAAGATTATAATGTATAAAATATTAAATATAAAATACAAGATAAGCATATATAAATAGAATGTTACAATTCATATTTTAATATATACAAGTCAAAAATAATTGAAATGATAACATTGAAATGAAATGTTTTTACCTTTTCAAAACAAAACGTTTCAACATTAGGGCAATGAAAACATGTAGTTATCACAACAGAATGAGAGTCAATTTTCTTTTTTATTTTCTCCCATTTAAAATGTCATCAAATTCAATACATTTTTGTGAAACATTTCAATTCTGAAAAAGTGAATTTTCCAGTGGAAAACTGTTTTATTGAAAATTTGTGACCATTTCTAGTGGTGAATATACCAGTCTTCAGCTAGTCAGTGAAATGTTGTCCTGAATGTTGTAATACACATTAAGTATATTCTGCACATTAAGATGTACAAACATTGATGACAAAATTTAATTTTTGGAGTTAGGTTTAAATATATTATATATATATTGGTTCATAAAATCAGTTTTAAAATGTAAGAATGATTAATCAATCTTAAGAAAAAATGGCCCACCAGTATATCATTACAAATAAATCATGACATTGTTTTACAACAATATTTCACCTTCTTCTTTAACAAGTGAGGGGAATCATAGCCCAGTACTTCTATAAATTTTCTTCTCATCATTGCATGATGATCACATATTTCAAACATTAAAGTGCTCAGGAGAAAGGGCAGGTAAATCACCTCCTTTTGGTTTTAGTACATTCTCCACACCATCTGTGAAGGAAAATGTGTTGAAGCAGCAGCTAAAAGTTCAGTCACTCATAGTAAGAAACCATGAAGTGGATAAAATCTATTTATTTCAAACAAACAAACAAAAAAGAGTTAAAGTATGTGTTAAAGCTAACAAAAGTCTTGTAGACTGAAGAAGTGCACCCAACAGGAAAAATCATTTGGGGGCAGATTTTGATACCCTTATTTACACAGAGTAGAAATTCACTCAGACTATATTATATATATGCACACACATATATAGACAGGCATTTCTTCTGTAAAACATTCTTGTAACATATGTAGCGCTTTTCTCCACAAATAGTGCCACTGACTGCAATACCACTATTTTTGCAGGAAGTGGCTACTCAAAGTGATTATAGGTATTTAACTCTTCAGAATATAAGAATGGCCATAGTGGGTGAGACCAGTGGTCCATTTAACCCAATATCCCTGTCTTCTGACAGTGCCAGACAGTGCCGGCTCCAGGGATTTTGCCGCCCCAAGCAGCAAATAGAAAAAAAAAGGGAAAAAAAAAGCCGCAATCTGCAGTTCTACCTCTGCTGCTTCAGTCTTTGGTGTCAATTCGACGGCTGGTCCTTCGCTCCAAGAGGGAGTGAGGGACCCACCGCCGAATTGCCACCGAAGACCCAGACGAGCAGCCCCTCACTGTTGGCCACCCCAGGCAGCTGCTTTCTGGGCTGCTGCCTGGAGCCAGCCCTGGTGCCAGATGCTTCAGAGAGAATGAACAGAACAGGACAATTATTGAGTGATCCAGTCCCGGTCATCTAGTCCCAGCTTCTGGCAGTTAGAGGCCATTAGTCGTGGGCCAGATTCTGCCACCCTTACCGTTGTTGAATAGTACCATACTCTTGGCCTGATGGTGACTCACTTATGCTGGTGGTGAACAACTATCCACATGAATAGTCCCATTGTCTGCTGTGGGACTAGTCATATGAGTAACCATTGTGCGTAAGTTGTTCACAGTTTGGCGTTCTGTGAGGAGTCCCATTGAAATAAATTGTCTAAATTGTCTGTTAATTGAAATCAATGAGACTACTCATTGAGTAAGGGCTACCCAATAAGAGTAGTAATGGAGGAAGAATCTGACCCTGTTGTATTATTTGACATCTAACATATGAGGGTGGTTTTTCTACATTCTGCAGCATATAGACTATGGTTCATACTAAGAGACTCGGCTGTTGCGAGAGTGTGACAAGTTTAACTCAGGCCTGGTCTACACTAGGCGTTTAAACTGGTTTTAGGAGCGTAAAACCGATTTAACGCCACACCCGTCCACACTGAGAGGCCCTTTATATCGGTATAAAGGGCTCTTTAAACCGGTTTCTGTACTCCTCCCTAATGAGAGGAGTAGCGCTAATATCGGTATTACCATATCGGATTAGGGTTAGTGTGGCCGCAGATCGATGGTATTGGCCTCTGGGTGATATCCCACAGTGCACCACTGACCGCTCTGGACAGCAATCTGAACTCGGATGCAGTGGCCAGGTAGACAGGAAAAGCCCCGCGAACTTTTGAATATTTCCTGTTTGCCCAGCGTGGAGCTCCGATCAGCACGTGTGGCGATGCAGTTAAAAATCAAAATAAAGAAAAAGCTCCTGCATGGACCATGCGGATGTGATCGCTGTAAGGGCAGGCAAATCTGTTCTATCAGCGCTCCGAAATTCAAAATCATTTTTAAAAAATCTCCAGACAGACGCCATAGCAGGGGCTCAGTGCACTGCTGCGTGACAATCATAACGGAAAGCCAAAGAATCAAATGGACGCTCATGGCCTGGAGGACTCAAGCTATCCCACAGTTCCTGCAGTCTCCGAAAAATATTTGCATTCTTGGCTGAGCTCCAAATGCTTCTAGGGTCAAACACAGTGTCCGCGGTGGGTCAGGGCATAGCTCAGCCAGGGGCACTTATGACAGCAGCAAATGGTGCAGTGCAAAAGGACTGATAACCATGATCATCTTATTACCAATTTATGGTATGGTAGATGGTACAGTATGGCTGGTAACCATCTCTGCTGTCATGCAAAAGCATGCTGCTGTGTAGCGTTGCTGAATCGCCTCTGTCAGCGGCATCTAGTACACATATGGTGACAGGCACAAAAGGCAAAACAGGCTCCATGGTTGCCATGCTATGGCATCTGCCAGGGCAATCCAGGGAAAAAAGGCGTGAAATGCTTGTCTGCCGTTGCTTTCCCAGAGGAAGGAGTGACTGACGACAATTACCCAGAACCACCTGCGACAATGATTTTTGCCCCATCAGGCACTGGGATCTCAACCTGGAAATTCCAAGGGGCGAGGGAGGCTGCGGGAACTATGGGATAGCTACGGAATAGCTACCCACAGTGCAACGCTCCAGAAATCGACGCTAGCCTCGGACCGTGGAAGCACACCACCGATTTAATGTGTTTAGTGTGGCCGCGCACACTCGATTTTATACAATCTGTTTTGCTAAACCGGTTTATGTAAAATCGGAATAATCCCGTAGTGTAGACGTACCCTCAGGGTCTGCAATTTATCACACCTCAGGTTTAATTGGAGCTTGAATACCTGTTTGTTTAATGCATCAGGGTATGCTTGCAAAAGGTAACAAATCATTTCCATTGTTCAAAATGAGAAGGAAGCGTTTAATTCAAATATAACCCTTCCAGTTGATTACAATCAGCAGGAAAATGAGGGGTCCTCTCCCTGCCTTTGCTTCTTGCTAGGATTCAAACATCTAGCCGTTTTGTAATGTTTTGAACATGACAGTTTATTTCCTGCAAACACTCCATCACTGCAATATATTGCTGGGAATTGTTCAGTTCTAATCTTGACCTAAACTGCCTTGTAAAAATGAACTTTAATGCAAAATTTCCTGAGACGATAATTGAAACTTCTGGTATTACAATATACAAGTAAACTGAAGGAAAGGCAATGATAAAATGGCTCAATGTTTTGCCAGTTGAGCTTTCATTGCCTTACTGCTAATGATGCTCTAATAAAAATTATCTGGAAATTGATCTGGCATGTTCCATATACTACACCTTAAAAATTATTATGTGGAAATGCTAAAAAAATTAATAATAATGAAGAGCACATTTTGAAATTGGAAACAGTTTGACCTGTGAAAAATGCTTGGATTTTCATCACTTTAATCCTCCTTCATATGGCAGAAGTGTCTGTATAGCCATTGTATCTTTACATATGTTAAAAACAAATCAGTCTGCTTTGAAGCATAAGGTACATTTTACAGTTGCCTAAACAGGTCATTAAAAAAGCTGCTAAATGTGAGCCTGAAAATTCCCCCTTCCTCTCCCCGCCCCCAATATCCACGGCCAAAACTGAAGAAGCTCATTTTGGCAAGGTAATAAACTTAGGAAACCACAAGTCTATAAATGAATAAAAGGCTGATCTTTTTGTTAAAGACTGTGCATAGGAGAACTTTCTTTTCAAATCATCCAATTTAAAATATTTGCTATAAAAATCTCATATCCAATTAACAATAATATTTTCAAAGTGAGGCTTATTTACTGTACTTAAGGATTATGGATTGGATCCTTCTCACATTTAAGTCATTAGAAGCTTGGCCTTCGTCTCAAATAGAAAGAGGAGCACTCCCTAGATCCCTGTAGTTTTGTTTTATTAATACTACTTAGTTCAGTTTTGTTGTAATGAAAAATGCTTCCCCCCTGCATCCTTTGCTTCGAAGTGGTGGCTAGAGAGAAAAGCAAGAAGCACGGGCTATGTGGAGAGCTGTATCCTGTTCTAATCACAGCCATGCAAGTCCTTCTTTATTTCAATTAATGTACTTTGCCTTTATGAACTTGAGAGGCTGGCTGTTGCTTTCAAGGAGCCTGACATTTCACTCATCTGAAGGAGCCTGGAATGTGACAGGGGAAAGGGAGGAGAAGTAAATCAAAGCAGATAGCAATTCTCCAGATGTAAAGTATTTTTCTTCCCCCCCCCCCTATTTTTTTTCCACCAGAAATGTCGAAGTTTGCTGACATTTTAATTCCTTTGTAATATGCAGCAAGCATATAGAGCCCAATCCTGCTGCCACGGAACTCAATGAGAGTTTTGCCATTGACTTCTGCTCTCAGTGAAACCCAGGGCAAATTTCTCATTAAACTCAATGAGAGCACACTCAGGTCTATATGAGTAAAGGATCAGACTCACCATTCCATTACACCAGTTTTACAATGGTATAACTCCATTGAACTCAATACATGTGTGTAGCAGAATAATGGATCAGGCCCAAAGCAGCAGCGGAGTGCTCACAGAGTTAGACCTACAACATTTATTTACAATAAGGAGAATCATATGCTTAACACCCCACACAATGTGCTTAAAGATTTACATCACAGCCTTGATATGACAAATGTATTTTCCTCACCAGACTTCCTCCTTTATCAGGTATTCATTCATAAGGAATTCCTTTTGTACATAGCACTGACATATATCAAAATATAGCCGATGTATTTGTTTAATAGGTTTATTCTTTTTGCAAGTTTTATAATCATATTTCATCAACTGGTACAATAAAACATGTTTTAATATAAAATATAAAAAACAAAAAAACAGGGATGGTTGAGATTGGTAAATCTATTCAGGTTTATCCTTTAGTTTTATTGTTAAATAATATAGGATATTTATTTAAGCAGGCTTCAATGTATATCCTGACCTCTAGCATTTCCAAACACAGCAGCTTATTGTTGTGTCCTTTAAATATGGGAAATAAGAATGTTTTTAGTTTGCTACTAAAAAAAAAAGAAAGTGTACTATGCTATTACATGGCCCAGGAAATGTTTGCAGCATGCTCCTTGGCTTTCATTCGTAGAACTGCAATACTGGAGGACCTCCTTTCAAATTCTGGCTTGGTTTCAAATGCATGTCCGTTGGTAGCCCCAGAAAGTAAAGAGTCAGTGAAAAAGTTGTTGAGGGGCACATGGCTGAATTGGTTCTGGTGGTTTGAAAAGCCTGTGTAGCCAGAATCTGTCCGGGGTGAGTGGGAATAAGGTGTCATACAGGAGGAAGTGTCACGCGGTAGCATGCAGGAAGTGACCATCGAGCTGCTAGCTGCATTTCCTGCCCACAGATTGTTCTGAATCTGGAACATATAAAATAAGATTACATTTAGATTTTTTTTCATTTTTTTCTTCTTTCTTTGGTTTCCCTCACTAATTCTGCTGTATAATATTAGCAACTACCCTACGAGTGCTATACAATTTCATTGAAAAATACAGTGAAGATACAGCATGGGCAATGTATTAGATCATATGCCAGGGAGCTAGGACTGCGGAACCCTTTCTCTGCTTTGCTACTGATTCACTTGGCACACTGAACTTAAATATATCCATCTTCTGATGGAGATAAAGAACCCAATCTAATGCCCATTATAGTCAATGGAAGCCTTCAGAAGAAAGGGGCTGTAGAAGTGAAAATATCATTGTCATTATAAAAGCTTCTGATAGTTGAAAATTTGCACTTTGTTTTATTAATATGATTTATTTGTATTGCTATAAACAGGACCCCATTATGCTAGTCATTGTACAAACACAGAACACAAAGCTCAAAGAGTTTACAATTTAAGTATAAGACAAGTAACAGATGGATACAGACAGATGGGAGTGTACAAGGAAACAATGAGCCAATATTGGTCATCATGGTACATAGTGGTCTCAGCACACCAGTCACCTAACTGTTGTAATGTTTTGCATATGCATCATGGCAATGGAGAGTTTTTAAGTAAGTATTTGAAGATAAAAATACCAAACTTTGAACTGAACAGATAATTTTCTCAAGTGCTTGACTATAAAATATGAAATTTCAGTGTCTTGGATAGCTTTGTATAGTTAGTTACTTTAAAACAAATGAATCTAGAAGATACAGACATGAGTCATAACAAATTCATGGCTCCTTTCTAAAGTGGTTTCAAAGAGGGTTTTTAGTTAAAACCGTCTTTTTCATGATTTTTAAAACAAAATTACACCCATGAACCTTTTTTCCGGCTCTCTGCCTTAACTGGCTATACAGTGTGGCATTTTTGTTGGAAAACCTTACATGACAGACTAGGAGACAAACTTAGTGGTTACCGGCAATGTCTGCTGCAGATCTGGAGTAACCGCGTGTGTAGGGTTTGCTGTCTTATGCCTTTTGTGCTTGGCACTCACCTAAAGCCTAATTTTTTAAACATAAAGTACCACTGGTTTCTCCTGTCTTCAGTGTATATATTTATATAATTTATGAATATATATTTTTCATATAGTTGTTATTTGTTAGATAGTGGTTTACAAGGATTTTCAAGGCTCAGCACAACTTCTGCCTCCATCTCAGATTGTGTATATTTTTACTGCCCTATCTGTGCACTTTGCTCCAACCAAGACTCACATCCGACCCTCCTTTTTTGTCTTCTCCCATTCTCTACTTGGCTCCTCCCATCATGTGGCCATCTTATGCATGAATGGGCGACTTGATCTTACAATCCCCCTTTCTTCATACAAGTCTCTCCTTAGACAATTAGGGCTTTTCTACACAGAGCTTTAGGCCACACCAGAGGGGTGTAAATTTTAGTCCACACTAGCATATCATGCACTAACAGGCTCAACGTGGACCCTGCTGATACACACTAAAAGTTTTCTAGTGCGTGTTAATGTAGTCCTGTTTCAAACTTTGCTGAAACAACAATAAATCCATGATAAAGACAACTTTCCCCTCTCATTCACTATGGGGAAAATGCTCTGCCAAGAACTAGATCATGCTCTTTTCATTTCCTGTGGTTTCCCCCACACCTTTAAAAATGTGTTTGTACATTTTCATGCTGACTTTAGATTGCAAGCAAATTGGGATAGGTCCTGTATCTTTTTATGTGCTTGTTAAGTGCTATACACACTTACGGTGCTATTTTGGAGCATCACAAATTGCTCCATAGGTCACAAAGTGAGTTCCCATTATAAACCCAATTTTACCCCCATCTTTCCTATCAAATTTGCCATCAGTTGGGAAAGGGGTTAATGAATTATGACATCCCACCAAAAAAAAAGTTGCACTCCCAAATTAAAAAATGTTTCTGATGTTTTTTTTCCTCTACTCCTTCATAGCAAACACACACACAAACCACCAACCAGAAGGACAGAGATAAATTATGGTTCACTAAACTCGTCTAGTCGAGATCTAGTGTGCAGATATAAAGATGAGGTAATTAAACTCATATTTTAAAAGTTAATATTTTAAATTATATTGTTAGCATGGGTCTTCGGGAGCTGGCAAGCTAATTTTGGATCCTTGGCAGCTCCAGAAACAGTGCTAGGAGTAGAAAGAGGCAGACAAGTGGAAATGTTCTTTCCTGGGCGTCCTGCAGAACACTTGGCGAACAAGGGGCAAATCACACCCATCTTGATGCTCCTGCTCTCTCTCTCTCTCTCTCACACACACACACACACACACACACGCACACCCTCCTAAAGATCTGCTCCTACTTAACTCAGGTGGTCTGCTGGGAGGGATGGGGGTAGGGGGGAGGACAAGGGATGGAGAGAGCAAAGTGCTTGGGGGCAGGGAGAGATCAAGGATAATTCCCCCTTCCTGTGGGCCTCCTGAGATCAACAGGAGGAAAGAGACCCGGTTACCCTTAGGAAGCTTGTCTGTCCCCTTCCACTTCCTGCTTTTGGAGGATCCCAACCTCACAGAAACATCAGGCCCATAGAAGGCCCACCCCACCCCTACATGGGGCTTGTTATTCCCCAAAGGACCAGTCTGAGCCTATTTTAACTTGTCATAAGCTGACAAGCCTACTTTTGCTCCTCAGAGATCAGGGAAGCCAATTTCAGAGCCAATTTCAGGTACCAGGGGGCTACGGAACCTGCTATGTCTGAGGCAGACATGTGTGGGTAAGTGCCCAGGCTACTAAGTGGCTTCCCACTAGCTATTTCTAAGGTTCATAGGGAGGGTCATGGGTATCCTTCTTAAGGCTCAAGAAACAGGGTCCATGAATGTCCTAAGGCCTGCAAAATGCAGGCCCTGATGAGGATACAAAGCCTTGCAGGGTGTGGGTTGAGGAGGAAGAGACCATCCGCAAGCCTCATGAAGCCTGTAGAGATGAAGGGTAGAACACTCCCTCCAATAACTCTAGGGGAGGGTGAAGGTTGGAGAGGGCCCCAATGAGTCTTAAGGTTTACAGGATTTGTGAAGTCCCTTAGAGCCTTTTAAAACTGATAGAGACTGGAGGCACCACCAAACCTGTTAAGGTTTTAACAGATTTGGAGGCCTAATAACCGCCAAGGAGTCTCAGGGGATTTGAGCTTCCCGGATTATCTTGATAGAAATGTAAGGCTGGAAGGGCAAGAGGTCATCTAGTCCTGTGCTGAGTCAGGACCATTTAAACCTTGACCATTCCTGACAGGTGTTTGTCCAACCTGTTCTTAAAAACCTTCAGTGACAGAGATTCCACAGCCTCTCTTTCAAGCCTATGTTATCCATCCATAGCAAACAGTTTTGTCTTTCTAGAGCTTGTGCTAACTCTGGCCTTCTTTATGATCATTCACATTCCACAGAAACAAATCTGCCTTATAAACTCCTAGTTAGACAATAACTTACTGACAGTAATGAATCATTCCCCGTTCCTTTTGGGGGGCCCAATCCTCCAAGGTGCTCAGGGTGTTCAGCATCTCATATGCTCAGACTCTATGACAACCAATGACCTAAGTGTCATTAGACACAGAGCTTATGGGCCAGATCCTCTGCTAGTGTAAATTAGCATAGCTCCATTCAAAGCTTTGCCAGTTTATGCTAGCTGAGGATCTGTCACACTGTGCCTACAAAGGTGACAGAAAACTAATTATATACTAATGCTCTGTGTGCAATTTTATAGTCTACCTGCAAGCAGAACAAATATGGTGGCTGTTCCAAACATAAGCTATTATACTTCTGAAAGCTCTTAGAAATAGTGCATGATCCCCAAAACTACAATCTCATGAAGCTATTCTTGCAGTACTGTTTCCAGTTTGAATGATATTCAAATGTAGAGGGAATTTCACAAAAAAGATGATTTTGTGATATTTCCAGCCCATAAGTATCCAATCTGAACCTTGCAACCTTTTGAAATTTCCCCATCATTCCCACAGTTGACATATATTAGATAAAATCCCATTTTATCTGTCTTGCCCAATGTTCTTTTAAAAAATCAGGGCAAATTCTGCAATTCCATGGGCTGCAGAGGTATGATTACTGGAATAATTTTGCTTGAAAACTGCTTTAAATGTGTAAAACAGACAAGTGGAACTTTGTCCAGTGGTATGTCTACTACTGTGATGATGGGTGGACTTCAGAAGCTTCAGAGGTTAAGTTTAGATGTTCCTATAAACTTGTGTGGTCTGGAAGTATCACAAGTTCAGTACTTGTGAGATTTCTGCTACCTCTGTGTTTGGCATACTATAAATACAGTACCACAAGTTTTCATGATATTTTTATCCTAAACGTGCCCCTTTCAATTTGAGGTTGTACAGGTGTAAGTGAGGGAAGAAATCAGCCCATAATGCTCAAATAGATCTATGCCACGTCAAAAAAATGAACAAACGATTGATTCTTAAAGATTACAAAGTGGTCCCACAGATTCCTTCATCGGAGGAAGGAATCTTAACTACTAGCCTGAATTTGAAAAGCCTAACAAGATCCTGGAAGATGCTTACAGCTTGTCTCATAAGGCAGCTGCACTTTTCAAGTGTATGTATCATGTTTGCTTTATCATCCTATTCCCTAGGTCATTTTTTGTTCTTTTATTATTGGACATGAAAATTATTCGGCCTTCATTTTAAGTGCTTGAATCATGTTTGATATCACAGCTCCACTATTTAGCAAAAAGTTATTCCATAACTGTCTCAAAGTGAAATTCTAAGTGCAAAATATATCCCAGAATTAAATATAAACAGAGCAATACTTTACAATAAATAGAAATGATCAGTGCTTCTTGTATAGTGTACATAGCAGATGTAGACAGGAGGGAAAGGGGACATTGTGCACATGAATTTAAAGAAAATATTTTTCCTCTTAAAATCTTGTGTGATCCATGTACTATATAAAAGGCAATTCAGGGAGGCTGTGAATAAGGCTATACATACTGTACATCTCTGGTTTCTGTTAACATCACAGACAGCTTGAGATTTGCTCTTGTGGTTACCATGAAATCACCAGAACCCTTGAATATATTTACCTACCATGTTTTATATATATTTATACACCGCCAGCTGGAAAAAAAAAGAGTCAGATTTCATGGCTGTGACATCAACATCACTAGGAAAGTCATAGTTGTCATCATAGTTATGATGTCACTTCCTTAGAATAGACCTTCTACTTGACAGAACCGAAGTATGAAGTTAATGAAAGTAATCAGTATTTTGATTCTCTTTCCATGTAAAAATTCCATACTTCTTTGGGTTCAAGTCACAGATCTTGTTGTGTACCTTTGAACAAATCAACGCCTTGTAGCTGAATTGCTCATCTTTAAAGTCTACTACACTTCCTCTGTCTAGTCTATTCAGACTGTAAGGTCTATGAGGAAGAAGGTCTTTGTCTCTTACTAATGTGTTGTTTTTTTCAGTGCCTAGCATAATGGACCACTGAGATGTTATTAATAAACAACAGTAATAATATAGTAATGAGCCAGATCCTACCCACTGGGTCTGTTCCTTTTGTGCTGCTGAATTATGCAGGATAGTGGGGGATTCCCCTGATGTACGGGGAATGCCCATATGGCAAAAAGTCAGGGTTGTTAGCTCTATGCCACCTACTCTCCCTGTCCTTCTCCTACTCTTCCTGGACTGCCACTGCACCCTGGCAATCCCAGGCTGGCAACAAGTTCTTATGGAACTGGTTTAGCCAGGTTAATCTTGCTGCTCTAAACTACACCACAGGTCAATTCAGCCCCTGCTTAGGTCCCGGATCAAGAGAGCAGAAAGGCAGCTTCCCACCCCTTGATCCTGTGTCTACCACAGCTTGGCCAGACTAAAATGGCCTAGTATTCAAAAGATCATCATGCTTTATTTCTTGTATAGTGTACATCCCAGATGTACTGTAACCCACATAACTCTCAGAGCCAAAGAGTGAAAAGAAAGGCATGATTCACTGCCATGATATGGTCAAAGGCCATATTTCATACCCTTGGAGAGCACTGTTAAAGGGGAAAATCCCACCTCACACCATTGAGTAACCTTGTAACTAAACTCTAGGTCTACTTTCCCCAAAAAAGTTTAAGGGACTAAGGATTCAGCAAATAATGCGAGAGGAAATGTTGAGACACCAAGGACCAAGTATTTCTAAGTATTAATTGGGTAAGTGAGTATGGTGCTTTTATGGGCTTGAAAAGAAAATTGTATATGTTGTATGACACTGTCTAGAACAGCACTGTAATGGGTTACGCAGGGAGATGGTGGAATCTCCATCCTTAGAGGTTTTTAAGGCCCGTCTTGAAAAGCCCTGGCTGGGATGATTTAGTTGCTGTTGGTCCTGCTTTGAGCAGGGGGGTTGGACTAGATGACCTCCTGAGGTCTCTTCCAACCCTAATATTCTATGATTCTATTATTCTAATTGGCACTGGTCAACAGAATTAGCACTAAATAACAGTCACTGTTAGTCAGCTACTGCGATTATCTGCCAGTTATATTTAGCCTATAGTTAAAGTCATATAACATGTGGTGTATAATATAGACCACATGAGGGAGTTAATTTGCGCCAATAACTCTGATTATTGTTAATGGGAGTTATCCATTACAATGAAATTGGAATTATGATTCACGGGATTAATAAACAGCATGTGCATATTTATATAATTTCTTACATCCCTGAGTTGCTAAATAGAATATGGGACCTTAAGGTTTTCTGTTGCTGACTTGGTAGTCATAGGATAAATAAATACACATCATCTAACTTAGCCTATCTGAGTGTGTTTGCCAGTCCAAGGTAGGGGACAAGCCCTTGTACTTCTTCCCCTCTCTATTTTTAAGAAGTTGCCATCTACTCTCCCCACATTCTCTCTTTTGCACCCCCACAGCTTCTTACTTCTTTTGAAGCCCCAGCTCTCTTTTTGGGATTCCCACTTGCAGTGGGTTGGAATTTCCCTGAAAAATCAACTGCAGCCAGTGCCTCAGACATGCCTCCATTTCCAACTCCAGCTGCATTTCAAAGGAGATGCTGTGGCTCCTGGGAAAAGGAACCCCAGAGTCTCAGTGACAAAAGAGCAGTCAGCTTAGGAAAAGCAACAAGAATCCAGCAGAGGTAACAGTGCAGCAACAGCAAAGAACAAACAAGTAGGGAAGCAGGGGTGTGGTAGTGAGAGCGTGTGGGGCGCGGGGGAGGGGGGGGAGATATCCCTCTCTATATATCTCTGTGTTTGTAAAGGATGTGATTGAACACATTTATTTATTTATTGACCTTCTTGCGTTTATAGAGATAATATATATGGATTATATTTAAGGCATACAGTTTAAAACTATTAGCCTAAGTACTGAACATGAATAATGTGGAATCGAGAGTCAGATTATAACTCTTCATGGGGAATAAGAAGATGCAACCGTGTCCCAGCCTTGGTCCATTTACAACCTAGTACCTGAGCACAAAGACTATTGAAGTTTAGCACAGACAGTGGCATTAGCCTCTCCGAAGAACATGGAGCAATGTCTCCCTCTTCTCACCACCCTCCAAAACTTGCTCCATGTAGTGGGGTGGGAAGCACATGCTGTATTCTGGACATGGGGGTAGCAGGGCTGTGCACCCTCAGAGCCCTGAAGTTATTCGTCCTGCCTTTAGCACAATACTTCCAAGGACTGACTGCATCCTCTTCTCCTTATCACAGCACTGTGCCTTAAAGGCAAAATCTGTATAATAATTTCTAGTGTCAGAGTGTTACTGAGGTCACTTTTTCAACACCAGGGACAGCACTTTTAGCCTCTCAAATTCTAGCCTATGGTATATTTTTATTACACTCTTTAAAAATGATCTGAGCCCTAATGTGCTGCATAAATTAATCCTCTAATGAGGCCAAAAGCTGCTACTAGAGCACATCATAAAACAACATATGTGTTGTTTTTTCCATCCAAAATCAAATTTTCCACACAATCCTTTGTCAAAAATTCAAAACTTGGAAAATTTCAACTCATCCTACAGCTGGCTTTAAAAAACCTGATGATTTGTTGGGGGAGGTAATGATAATATCTACTTTGGGGAAAAATTCAACAAATTCTACTTTTCACTATTTTACCTTAATTTTTCCATGACTATTTTGTCGTACAATATGCTTGACCACAAGCCTGAAGTACAGCTGAACTGCAAGGCCTTGTGTCTTAAATGCTACTTGAAGTGCCCACACCTGTCAAGGGGAGATCTGAGTGTGCAGACACAAGAGAAGAATTTGCATGATAGTGGGGCTTCCGGTTATTTTTTCAACCTGCAGAGCAATCATTTTGCACCACAACTTGTGTCAACAGTCAACATACTGCAAAATAGAGTAAACTGAATTAGACAGAACAAATAATTATGGTCTATAAAAATATCAAAAGTACATTGTCTATTACTATGTTAAAGATTAAGAAGAGTAACTTACTAGCATGGTTGGGCTGAATAATAGATAATTCAGAGCCAATCTTCCATCCAAAATAAGTTGAAAAGATTCTTTACTCACTTAGGAAGAAATCCTTTATATAGTTCACATAAGGCTCCGAATGCATCAAAAATATCATATTGTTACTGTGGGGTGGGGGTCAGGTAGGCAGTGGAAAAGCAGAGCAGGGGGGTCTTCACACCCTCTGTTTTGCTCCAGAAGGATGCTACTGAGTATCTATCTTTGCTGGAATTCAAGTGGACTGTGTGTGTTTGGAATACAACCCATACATGAATTCAGAGCAGAGATCTGAAGGCTGCAAATCATATAATGCAGAGCAAAGAACCACGTTGGCTGCTGATCCTCATGCCACACAGCAGTCAGTGCAACAGATGCCCCAGTGTCCCTAAATTCATGTTGGAGGAAGGAGAAAGATTCCATCCTCCCCAGTCCCCATGTACTTTTCACAGGCAAAATCAAAGGTTGTTAAATGCGCATCAGTGTAAGTAAGGGTTTCACAACTTTATCACCCGATCTAATTATGTGTGTTGCTCCACTCCCAGATAACCTTCTTATCTGCATGCATGGCAGAGCATGCCTTGATCTTCAGAGATGTCAGTGTCAGATTAATAGTGCTTGAGAGGGTTCATTTGGGAAAATGAAATGGCTGATCAGTTTACTTTGTATCATTATTTATTGTTCTAGTTGTGGTACCACTAGGAGTGCTGTGATAATGGCACTCACTCTACTTAATGGCACTGTGATTGCAGCCTCTACTCAATTACATTAATGTAATTTAGATCTTGTCTACACTTAATGCTACAGTGGCACAGTTGCATCACTGCAGCTGTGCCACTGTAGCGCTTCAGAGTAGACACTACCTACGTTGATGGGAGGGGTTCTCCCATTGGCGTAGGTAATCCGTCTCCCCGAGAGGCATTTTTCTGTCAATTTAGCACAGTTTACACACCAACTTAGGTTGGTTTAGCTATGCCATTTTTCATGGATTTTACGTGGATTTTTTCAAACCCCTGAGCGACATAGTTATGCCAACCTAATTTCCTAGTGTAGACCAGGCCTTATTAACAGTATCAAGGGCAGGCAAGCAGATCACAAATTTAAATCCTGACCAATCTCTAATATAACAGCAGCGTATATCTCTGTTGCATATGTCTAACCACTTATATAACTCCATCACCATAGTGCCAGAATGTCTCCCAACCATTTAAAAATAGAAATAACAATAGTAATTTCTCTCTTTCCTCCTTGTCTGTGGAAGAAATAGCTTGAGTAGTTTATACGGAATGTTGTATGTGTTGTGTGTGTGAAGTACTTATGACGGGAAAGAAGCCAAATGAAAAGGTTTGAATGCAGTGATTCTAGTGGCTATTATGTCTTCTGGTAGAAGGTTTCATAGGCCAAGTCTACACTACAGCCCCCACAGTAGCACAGCTATGCTGCCATAGCCCATAGTGTGGAGGCTTCCTACATCAATGGAAGGGGTTTTTCCATTGCTGTAGGTAATCCACCTCTTCAAGAGGCAGTAGCTAGTTCAACAGAAGGATTCTTCTGGCAACCTAGCCATGTCTACATGAGGGATTACATCAACCTAACTACAACGCTCAGGGTGCAAAATTTTTCACAGCCCTGAGCAATGTAGTTAAGTTGACCTAAGTTTTAGGTGTAGACCAGACCATAGCCTCAGGCCTTGTCTACATGAGTACATTGCACCAGTTTAACTAAAGGAGCAATTTTAAATTGATTTAGGCCTTGTCTATACATACAGCATTGCAGCGGCACAGAGGCGCAGCTGTACTGGTACAGCTGCTGCAGCGTGTCTAGTGAAGAGCTCACTCGTCAGCATAAAAAAACACAAGAGGCATAAGCTACATTGGCAAGACAAGCTCTCCCACCGACATAGCGCTGTGCACACAAACACTTATGCCAGTATAATTTATGTCACTTAGGGGGATGGAGTATTCATATCCCCAAATGATATAAATTTGCCAACATAGGCTGTAGAGTAGACATAGCCTTAGTTAAACCAGTTCAAAAACTGTGGGGACTCTCATATTTCAGTTTAAACCAGTCTTATTTCAATCAGTTTAAGCTGATTAGGAGTCTGCTTAAGAGAAACTGAAAAATACCACTTTTAAACCTAAACAAGAGAGCCCATCTGAGTTTAAAAATCAGTTTAAAAAAACAACTGAAATTAAACCTGTACAGCTTTCTCTTGTAGGCAGGCCTTAATCCATATATATATATATATGGGTGTGCTTAGGCATGGATGTGTATATTTGTGTATGCAAAGAATACATATAGCAGTAAGGTAGCAATACTTACTTAATGTTCTGCTATCAGGATTTCTAATATAAACCTCTATTTTTAGGAGTTTATAACTCAACCCAGTGATAAAAATTTCCTCCAGGCTGAAACTTGGCAGACATGACCTAAGCCTGGGAAAGAATTTTTCACAAGATTCATGAAAAAAACAATAATCAGGTCAGCCATTTTGGACCAGTCAGGAAGTATACAACAGACATTTTCATTGGCTTCAGGTTTTTCTTTTGGCATTCTCCTATAACTCAGAAGAGCTTCATTTAAATACTAGCAATAACTGCCAAGCAATTATCACATCATGTGGATGAAACATTATCTATATTTAACAATATTTTAAATAACTAAACTATGGTTAGTTTTAAAATATACACTTTTAGCACACACATTTTAAGATGCTTACTGAGCATCCCAGAGAGGTGTATGCATAGTTCTAGGGTCTGATATTACTGGAAATTTGCTGGTCAGGAAAGATTGCAAATGAGACTGTGCTGAAAGAAACTGTGCTTTAGGAGAGCCGGCATGGTGTAGTGGATAGCGCAAGGGACTGAGGTTCTGAAGATATGGATGCTAATCCCAGCCTTGCCACTCACCTCCTGTGTCATCTTGGGCAAATCGCTTCACATCTCTGTGCTTCAGTTTCCCCTCCTCACTCATTGTCCCTCTTGTCTACTTAGATTATAAACTCTTAAGAGCAAGGACTATCTCTTATGTGTATGTACAATGCCTTACACACTGGGGCCCTGATGTCCGTTGGGGGCCCCATGTGCTACTATACTATGAAATAATACGAATGCTCTGGAAGCCCCATTTCCTAACATAAATGCATTCAGGTCTGTCTAAGTCAGTGTAAACTGATGAGCTGACAGAGATTCAGCAGTCCTAGCAGCACAAGAACACGTTGGCATTGAGGAAACGGGGCAGGTGTGGCTCAGGGTGTCCAGAAAAGCTTTGCTTTTTTTTTATTGTGAAGTGGAAATTAGAAGGAAGACATGAAGAGGAGTGAGTACAAAAATAGAGGTGCCCCAAGCCTAAAAGAAAGGGGCCAAGGAGCAAAGGGAGGAATGGGACAGGGGATAGACAGCAAGGAGGATGGGAACAGTATGAGAGGGAAAGAGAAGAGAAATAAATGGAGGAAGTCGATAACTGGTGAAAAGGGTTTGATCATCTCTTCCCCCTCCTCTCCTTCCCCCCAGTCTGACCGTTAAATTATTTAATCATAAACTGTGTGCTTGTGAGCAGTCTTACTGACTTCAATGGGACTGCTCATGTGAGTATACACTAATGCACATGCTTAAATGGTTACAGAGTCAGGGCCAAGCTGCCTAGTGATCACGTAATGGAAGGTCTGTTAACAAAATAGAGTGACAACTGCAATTCTGAATTTCCTGACTTCATCGTTAATGCTTGTTGGTGTTCTTTTTGTAATGAATATATAGTATAGATTATGTAGGGGTGTTTGTATGTGATCATATATATATGTACAAGAAGTGAAATCCTGGGCCTATTATATTAGTGGCCCAATGTCCCGGTGTAACTAGGATTTCACCCATGTGTGCATGTGCATGTGCCTATGTATATAGATTACACACATAGACCCTATGTATCAAATACATGCAGGAAAAGAAAGAAAAATGCACAAAGCAAAGTTATTGCCCACTGTTTAAGAACAAATCAACCTCCATAACTTATGGAAAATCGGCCATAATAGAAATGCAACATCTTATAAAAAGCTTTTTCTCACCCCCCCAAAAAAATTATTCTGTATAAACAGTTGAGGTGTTGGTCATAATGGCAGCTCTGTTGGATACAAAGTTTTTTGGCATTTATAAAAAGCATAAAAAACAAAGTATGGTCAGCGGAAATGAAAATATACTGTAACTGGTTAGAAGGGGGGGGGGAGTAAAGGAAAACAGATGCCTTGGCTAAGACTGATGGTTTCATGGCACTTTTGTTCAAGAAGGGCTAAGGGTCACCAAACAAAGCCCAAAAGATATTGTCTTATTATGCCATATACAATGTTATATTTATCTGACTAGTTAACAAAGGTAAAGAAACTGAAAAGTGAAAGTGTGCAGGAATTAAAGTGCAAATGTAGTGCGCTTGCTGGCTATTTTGTTTCTAGGTCTTTGCATGTATGAAGTCATACAGAAATGATATTTTAAAATGAAGAATGTTAAAAGAAAATCAAATCAATAGAGTCAGAAATAAAATCAACATGGACTTGAATGTCTCAGTGAAGGGTAATGATGATTGAATATTTTCATTATGCTACAATTGTACTATTTTTGAGCACCTTTACATGTGAGCATTGGCATGAGGGGGGAACAAAGGTGTTGTTCTATGTTATTTACTGTACCTGTGGGTAGCTGTCAGTCCGTGGTAGAACAGATATATCATAGGTCGCAGCAAAATGGCTTTTAGCTTGCTGGATCTGGCCATAGCGTTCTCTTTTTCTCCATTTGGCTCTTCGATTTTGGAACCAAACCTACACCATGAAAGCAAAAAACAAGCACAAGAAGCTACTGAAAAGTCTTTCCTGAAACCAAAAGACTTAGGAAGGCAACTTCCAAAATTGTCATGCTTCTCCGAAAGGAAACTTCTCTCACTGAAAAGAGGAAGCTCACTGCCCCTTCTCACCCCAGACCCTTTCGATATAACGTCTATTGAAGTGAATTCTGGCTCTTTGAGGTGTGTTTACAGGAAATCTATTTTTCCCCTACTGACTGAAGGAAAGAGACAAAGAATGATCAGCACTTAAGGTAACATGATGTTATATATCCCAATTATTTTGGGCAGCCCACTCAGATAGCAGCAAGTCACACCTAAAAAGTCCCTTCACTTATTATTAATTTCATACAGCCAATAGATTGTTATGATTGGCTAAACTCTTTATGTTAAGAGGTGGTATATAAACTTTATCTGGAGCAATAAGAAAATGGTGGGGGAAGCTGGCTAACAGCATCAGTGAGCTTTGCTGTATAATGGAGAGGATCTTGAAGGAAGGGACACAATCAGCCAATAAACAGTTATGGGGCAAAGGCTGTTCTTTATAATAGGATCCAGTAGATAGTCCTGGCAGCAGGCATGAAACAGCTCAGTGAAAAGAAATATTACTTGTACTGTGAGATGGGTCCTGTTTGGAACACTGGAGGTCTGGGAAGGAAAGGAATTTCATTTCTAGGTTCACTTAGGGTCTGATAAAATGCTCACTGAAGTCAATGGAAAGATTAATTTAAATGGCCCTTGGATTAGGCCCTTAGTTATTACGGCATTAATGTATCTAACTCTGTGAGTATTTATATTGTATTCAGCACAGTATTGTCTGAGAGACTAATATGAGTCCACCATGTTGTAACTTGTGACTGGCGTCTAAAGATGGGGATCCACCTTGTGATGTATAATTAAAGCTTTGCTCTATTTTGGAAGTTTAGTTTGAAGTACCTAGAAGAGTTTATATGCCTCCTTCGTAGCCTGCTACAAGCTGAACCAAAACTACTATTCTGAGGGCTCTATTGTGCAATCCAGACTCATGATGGTGAACACTTGTTCATGAGCGTCATCTCACAGAATCAAAGGGACTGCTAATTTGAAAGTGTTCATCAACAGAAATAAAGGTTGTCCAGTCAAGCCCTTATTGTTCTGTTATGGGTAAATTCATTTTGATACTTGTTAATAAAGTTACCATGTTAGTAAAACTAATATTACTAGTTGTATTGAGGATCCCCAGTCACAGACAATGACCTCATTGTGCTAGGCATTGTACAAACATAGAAAAAAAAGATGGTACCCACCTGTATACTAAGGGATGCTTCATTATACTGGATACCACAATATTTAAAATAAAGTTATATGGTATTAGACTCTAGAATAGGGCATGGAGCTCTCTTTAGGCTGAGCAGAAAGTGTCATGATAAGGAAATAATTTAAAGACTCATCTGTCATTAAAACGTAACATCAAAATGAGAGTTACTTGAAAAAGTTTCTAGTTGGTTTTAGTGCTTTTAATTCTTACGGATTTTTGCCTGGTCCTCTGGGACTCTAACACTCCCTTGATATTGTCTGAGCAGCAGGGGCATATTATTGGTCAGTTTAATTTCTAACTACTTACTGCAAATTTAATATGGCAGTCTTGAAAAATGTATCCAGAAATCAAAACAAGGCACAGAATATCTGTTGAGCATATTTTCTATGAACCTTGTTGGTAAATTTGTATTATCTATCATGCCTGGGGCTCAGCAATATATATATATATAGTATTTTTTTCCTGCTGTCTCCACAGGAGGCACCAGGAACATGCTAAGGGAATTTAGTAATGAGGCTCTTTCATTGAAAAAAGACCTTGACAATCTCCTTAAAATGGGTGCCAATTACTGCACTGACATGCAGCAGGAAAGAGAACAACTTAGATAAATTAGGTTCAGGTTGGCTCTCTCTGCATGTACGCAGGACACAAATTAAACTGGATCTTGATGAAATGGCGGTGAAGAGAAATGTGGGTAGCGTATCCAGCTGATCATTCCACTAAAGTAAATAAAACAATTTGTTTGAATTTATAGTAACTAAACTAGAAAAAAAAAGCACACTTTTTTTTCTTCTTTGACAATCCCCCAGAATGTTTCTGTTTACATCACTTTACTAGAAACTGACTCTTGGCAAAGATAAAGTAACCATTTGCCTACACAAAGTAATGCAAAACTGCTGCTTGTTATCCTTACATTGCCAGATGCTTGCCCCTAATGATGCAAGGCCTTTTAAACTGCTTAATCCCATGATGGAATACTGTTGCTACTCAGGATCAACATGATCACCATTTCCTTTCATATTCCTTTCTTATTTAGCTTCTCAGAAATGCAGATATTGGTCATTTTCTACGTGAGGGAAAATTATTTGCAAACAAAATAGAAAACAAATATTGTCAGAAAGCCTATTATTCAGATATACTGTGCTTTGTGCTGTTAATTCTTCAGTTGTCCTACTTTTACTTCAAGAAGCTTATATAACTGTGAAAAATTATGATCAATTTCCCAACCTGAAACTATTAATTTGGACCCCATTATTCCATCCTAATTCTAAGTGAGCCCCAGTGGCTCCAAAATTACATAACTGAAATAATATAAAGCCACGGTGGTCTTAATGGCTTATATGTGTTTCTTTGAAATCTAAGCAGAGATTTGTTGCAAAAAGTAATGACCAGAAGTCACTTCCAAAAAGCTCTCTAAATTTAAAAAGATGACTGATTCTCCAGGGTTTATTAAAGAGTTAAAAGTCCCTGGGCTAAATTCTCTTCACTTCAGTGAGATTGCATGGGTGCAAACAGAGGGAATATCTCGACCCAGTTTTCAGATGACAACAATGCCTATGTCACTCAGCTGAATACAGACAGGCAAAGGCCATTTATTTTATAAAAGTTAAGTAATTTAAATAGTTTATAAAAGTGATCTTTGTTTAATTTTCAGTCGTGTGCATGTGAACTGGCTTTTATTTCTTTATAAATTACAGGTTGTGAAGTTGTTAACACGTAAAGTGATTAAACTCAAAAAAATTACTCCTGTTCTGGGAGATTCAACAGGCCTGATATTCCCTAAACTGTAAAAAACAAGGACTATCAATGAAACCAGTAAGATCTCTAAAAACAGAATGAACTTTTAAAATGCAACCACTGTATATAGTTGACAGCTAAACCCATCCTTTGAAAGTAAAATTCAAAAGATCTCAGAGTTTTTGTCAGCCTTTCTACACATTTAACACCTTTTCTCATCATTGTACATGTACACATGCAAATATTATACAGATGTATTAAATCAGTTATGTGCATGACTAAGATATAGACATGTAATGCTAGCTAATTAATTGTTCAACAATAAATGTTCCCAAGAAATTAAAATAATCTTGAAAATTGATCATACAATAAGTGAAAGAAACTAGGTCGCAATCCTGCAAGGTATTGAGCAGCCTCAACTCCCAGTGATATTAATGGATCAAGCCCTTACTGTCTATATATATTGTTTCAGTGTTTACTATTTGAAACAAAATATAAGGAATTTGATTACTTTAAATCTGTAATTTGTGTTCAATAATAGAATTGGCGTCCACTGCAGTCCAATTTGGTATGATGATACTGCCAAACTATTATACACTTTGTATAACACTGTTGGGAACTTTTACATATTAACACCATATTCGTGTGCTGCCTGAAATTTTGACAGAGAAGTGAGGTTATCAGAGACCGAAACTCCATATTTCTTTCTAATTTTCATCCTATATGCAAGTTTCCCAGACAGTGAAACTTAAATATTAACAAGTTATTTTTCCTATGTCATGAACTGGCTCCTCTTTATAGAAAAACATAACAAAATATATTCTGTTTCATGCAACATTATGAACTTTTGTACAACCCCTAATGTGCTGTTGATCAATTTCCAGGATGTTTAAATTGTCCTGTGTGATGTCTAAATTAGGTACCTACCTGGACTCTGGCCTCAGTGAGCTCTGTTCTCAGAGCTAGCTGTTCTCTTACATATACATCAGGATAATGTGTTTTCTGGAACACTTTCTCCAGTTCCTCCAGCTGTAAACTGGTAAAGGTCGTCCTGTGTCTCCTCTTCTTACTGCTGGAGACATTGCTGTCACACTTATCTCCCAGTTCATCCAGATCTCCCTTCTCCTGCATCCCTTTCACTGGAGACATCCTAAGACTGTTGCAATTGTCCATGGGCCTATTCAGCTCTGTGTGAAGAGGCTGTCCTTCTACTTTAGTAATCCCATAGTTCACTGTACATAGGAGGGGAAAATAAGCAGTTAAATGGGCTTTTAGAGCAGAGGATTTTTAGAAAACTTCCATAGGGAAGCTGATTATATGCACTGATGTGTTGGAATGTGATACAATTGGCAAGGAATCCTGTAATTTTTTTTTTAATTGATGCCATTATTGATACCTATAGAATTTTTGCAAAGATATGTTATCTAAAAATATTCTTTGAACTTTTTTGGTGTGAAGATAAAGAAGTCTGCATAAGTAAATTACCTATTTCTTATATATTGCAAATAAAATACATAATAGGCAGTATACAAAATCTGATTGAAATAGAATTGCATAGCCACAGAATTCTAATGTGAACTAGATTTTGATTTAAAATAAATGGCACAAAAGCTGCTGAAAAATGTGATTTTAAACTAAGGTTGCAGTTAAACTAACCCCAACATAGTTCTTTGAAAAAATCAAAATAATTATATAGAACAAATTAAATATTTGTAAATTGACTAATCAAGAACCACCCAATTCAGTAAAACTAAAATTTGACATTTGAACAAACCCAACAGATTTTTAAATATGCAGGATTTGTGAAATGGAATTGTTTCCATATTAAGGTTGTTATGATTATAAAATATAGGGGGGTTCTGCAAAATGTTAATAAGTTAAAAGAACTTATTTCATATATTTTGTATTAGTATTACAGGAACTATTTATCTTTCGGTAAACACTAAATGACAGCAATAAATATTAAAATAATTGTCTTTAGTTTCTAAATAAGAAATAAAAAACATTTGCTATTTTTTGCTAAACATGTCACATTGCATGGATAACTCTTGCAACATGTTACAAGATTTGAAAGATCCTTTTTTTGCTCTCACAGGCAGGAATGAAAATTGAAACATCTACCACAGTAAAACATTATAAAGGATGGCATCAGGCATATGATTTGGAGCTTGTTTTGTGGTTCTCTTCCATGCTCCATAATTTCATTAAGAACCATTGATGCTTCTCTGTTCATTCAGGGTGATTTTAATCAAACATAATTTTTTAGATCCCCGACTCCAATACACAGATTAATAATGCAATAAAACACCAAACATAAATTAAGCAAGCTAATTAAAAACAATCACACTCAGTAAATCAATATGCTGTATCTTTCCTAAACCACACTTGTTCTTGATACTTTTAAGAGCAAAAGATTGCCATTGGTCCCTTTAAGATTTCTCACATAAAAAGAATTGTCTCCAAAAATATTTCAATACATATACAAAGTACAGCAAATTTGATATATTATTAATCCTCGTATTGTACTTAGCTGATTTGTAGCCATATATAGGAACTTTCTACTAGACCAAGTTTTTTTTTCTTTTAGTATTATTTTTATAAATGCTGAACTACATAGGGAGAAAATATTGAATTAAAATGTCAAAATTGTAAACTGTTCATTAAAAAAATAAAAATAAAGTGCACCATATTTTCTTTTGCCTAGATTCCAGAAATATAAACTATATTTATTAATTTAGTCAGAATGATCAAAATATGTGTTATAATTTATTAGCTGTAATATAAACATTACAATTATAAGTGAGTTGCCCTAGTGTACTAAAGTAGTATTAGTCCAAATAACTATTTGAAAGAAATGTGAAAAAGTGTTATTCAATTTCAGCTTTTGAAATAAAGTACAAATAGAATATATTTTAAATGACCAGTCTGAAATAAAAGATTGGAAATGTTCACAATAAAAATATTATATAGAATATAATAATTAACTATAACCCAAATACATTGTATGTAACGTTTGGGAAGTGAAAAAAATTATTTCCACAGACTGAATAAAATATTAGAAAACTACGTATACTTTAATCATTTTGGTACTTAACATTTGCAGTAAGGTGTTCGGCAGATCTGAAACTTCGTTAAAATAAATGGGTTTGTTATAAATATCTCACATTTATTGGTTTGTTGTTTTAAAAGAACCCGCGCTTGCAGGTTATGTGCTGTATACAAGGAGACACAAAAATCCTCTTGGAATTGCAAAAGTGCTTTAACTGTCTTGAAATGAAATGATGGAGTTTGTATTCGGTCGGTTACAAGATAGAAAAGATAGATGGTTTGTTTTGATAACATTTTGACTTTGGAGGGCTTTTGTATTGGAGCTGAAGACTTTACCAAACAGTTACCACTAAGAAATGTCCCTGTAGTAGCTTGAAATCTGTAGTGGGTCTTTTTTTTTTTTGGCTGTTAAAAGTCAGTTTAACAGACTGTAGAACAAGCCAGATCTGAGTCACTCGAGCATTTGTTGCTAGGTTAAGAATGCTTCTAGACACCGCACCAGATGTTATTGCAAGTTTAGCTATTTCGTCTCTTTAGTACATTAGAAGATAGTCTAAGCTAAAAGGTAGAAGGACCAAACACGCTTTAAGCTAAAAGATGGACTGATTATAGAAACATACACAGTGTGTGTCTATAATATAACAGCACACCACTATATATGATCATTACATTCTAGCTTGAACTATATATAAAAGAGAATAAATCTGACCGTGTGCACTGTACACATCAATCAACGGTTAACATAGAGACTTTTCTATTATAAAATCTCCAAATTTAGCTGCATCCTGTAACGAAAATAACTGTTTAAAAATGTTCAACATTTCTGTTTGGCTCGACTGTTTTTTGGCTAGAAATCCTTTAGGGGATTCTATGGAACTCTCTGAATGGGGGAAGGAAGGGGAAAGTCAGTACTGTTTACTGCAATTCGGATTGTGATTCTAGTTCTAGTTGAATGTTTTGAGTTTAGGCTGTGTCTTCCGGAAACATTTAAACTATGGTGCGGTAGAACCCAAAGCGAAAGCTTCGCCTTGTGTGCTGCCGGAAAGGGAGGCTGAAGCCTAACGAAAGGGGCTCTTTAATCTATTTGCTTAAAAGATCAGTTAAAAAGCGTGCGACCGATCCTCCACCGGGACGTGCTCCGGATCCACCGCACTTTAGTTGCCAAGTGCACCAGTTAAAGCTTCCTCTATTGTCCTCGGATAAAAGGAGTGAACCTGGGAGGGGAGACGCGCCGATTCCCCTGCTCTGCGAGCTAAGAGTAGTGCTAAATAATCCTACGGGGAGACTCACCATTATTGTCCCGGCAGGGAGATGTCCTCTCGAGCCTCACATGATGCTCAGCCCTTTGCAGAGGGTTGAAGGCCTGCACGCATTTACTGGCTGAAGTTTTGCTGTAAAAGGACTCATTGTCCAAAGTTTCCATAACGTGCTCCAAAGTGCCTCCTGCTCCCATGTAAAAGTCACTGTTCTTAGTCGGCTGGCTCTTCAGGGCAAACTTTTCGCTCAGAAAATCCATAATCATCTAAAACTGCTTGGGAGCCTCTTCCCTAGACAGAGGCTGGACTGTGAGCTGGGGTGGGGGGAGGCAGTGGAGGGGGAGAGACTTCCAGAGCTCAGGGAGCTGCTTTGCCTCTGAGCCTTTGATTTGTCTTGTCTTGAAAGGGGGAACCCGAGGTTGCTCTTATATCTTGAAGCTCAGCAGGGCTCCTTGCGCAACCTCCCATTTCTAATGAATATGAAAATAGGCAACCAGTGTAACTCCACCCCAGATCCCTCTCGACCTAATCCCAACACTGGAGGGAGATCCAGGCCCACTTTAGACAGACAGATCCATTTCAGACAGACAGACACACAGACGGGCTGGAGGGTGGGGGCAAACAGATGGAAAGAGACATTTCCCCCATCTCGATGGATTCGCATTTCTCCAGGGATTCTGGAAAGTGCGCTAATTCCTCCTCCCGCTTCTCCTCCCCGAAAAGTTGAGAGCAATACATTTTCAGAGGCAAATTCCATTCTAACGGGCTTTTATTTAATCTGTTGGAACGACACAGAGATAGGACTATATATGAATTGGAGCTGTTAAATTAACAACCGGGGTTTCTTCCGCTTCTTATTCACACAGATGGGGAGTTTGATCGCAAAGTAAGAAAACGAAACGCTCTGGGGCTTGTTGGGTTGTGTGAATGGGAGAATCGAAGGAATGGACGAAATTTACATCAGAAATTGGCCCAAGAGAAAACTAGCTCCTCCACCCCTTATATGTTACTTACCGTGCAGACTCTAAATCTGGTTTTGTGTATGCGAATAAAGAGACTAAATGTTTCCCTTATCTTAAGCATTCTAGATCTTAAAACGTTTAACGACTTTAAGGGGTGAAAAATCACATTTTGAAAACGTCTAGTCGCCCCTTTACTGCTTCTTGGGGAAATGATCGCCGAGTTACAGCAACAAAAATAGTATTAAGAGAAAAAATAACATCTATCTGAAAAAGAGGTATACCATAGACACAGCACATACATCGCGAAGCTTTTAACGTTCTTGTTTTTCTTTCCGTTGCATAACAGGGATGATTCAGAACAGAAAAAGAGAGAGATTTACATTTTGAAGACAAAAAATATTTAGAAATGACCCTAATCAGGAGAGAGCGGAAAATTGCCTTTTTCTGCTCTTTCGGTCTAATTATGATCTAATTATTTAATCATCAGAGAAGCTTAGATCCCACCTTGCAACACTCCTCCTCTCAAAGAAATCGATATTTCAGTGATAAGATTCTCTTCTGTCCCTCCAGATTGAGTTGTCTTCAAAATCATGTTCAATGTTTCACATGTATATGCCATATCATCAGTTTTAAGCCCAATTTTCCATTGAGATCGATGCGGACCTTTTAAAACACATGACACTATGTGAGCTATATTTACTAGTAGTACATCTTATAGAGTCGATCACTAAAAAACTGCGGAAACAGAACAAGAAAAAAAAGTCCCTAATTTTCACATTAGTATTAAAAGTACCCACACCAGAGGTGTAACTTATTAACACCAGAGATGAGGACTAGTCAGCTTTCCCTGTCTTTCTTTTTAAGGCTATTTGAAAATGTAGCTCCGTCAAACTAAAGCATGGACCCTCTTTCATCTCCAAAACTGCTGTACAAATTACGATTTTGTGAGCTGTTGAAGTATAGGTATGTGAATGGATTGATTTGGCTGCTGGTAGACTTGTTAGTAGTAAACTAGATAGACAAGCTAGGGCTTAAAGTGAACAACATCAAGCTACTTGAGTGACCTGAATATTCGGCAGGAATTATTTTCTTCCTTCCGAACAATCCTTTCCCCTCTTCTTGTCCTGTTATTAATTGTCCCACTTTGCTGGGGTGGGGGGGAGGAGGCAGTTAAAAGAAAAAGGATAAAACCCTCATTTTAAAGCATTTTCTCTCTGCTATTCTCTCATCTAAATAGATTGAAGTTTTAAAAAAAAAACATTACAATGAACATCCCTGCTTGCTTTTAAGCCAGAAGGGTACCAGAATTGTAGGCAAGGCCGATTTAGTCTCATGTGGAGAAATATTTGTCCATGTCTAGGGTATCTAGCTAAAACCCTACAGGCGTGTGTGTTCGTGTAACACATATTCTGGCTAAAAGGCCCGTCTAATTTGTCAATATAAATGCCACTTCCTAAGCACAGTACTATTTAGTGTTTCCTTGTGCCCTAGGTTATTAGCTTGGCTGTGC
Source organism: Mauremys reevesii (assembly GCF_016161935.1). Lineage (NCBI taxonomy): Eukaryota > Metazoa > Chordata > Testudines > Geoemydidae > Mauremys > Mauremys reevesii. The sequence goes on from NC_052623.1 coordinate 285,000,584, forward strand.
TGCTTACTCTGCATTGGCATTCTCACTATCTAACAGCCATTGTAGCGCCACTGAATTACACATTGTCTATGCTACATTTTCGCCCATGTTTATAGGGCTCTAGCGGAGATCTCCTAAAGCTCTGATGGTAACTGACTCTCATTAGACGAAGCCACACAGTTTAACAATGTAGTGTATTGGAGTCACATCCCCCTACCCCCGTTTGGGGTCTAGTTAACGTGCCAGCAAAGAGGAGAGAGCGGAGTTGGACCCTCAGTAGAAACACCCACTCTAAAGAAGAGGGTTTTATGCCCTGCTAAGGGTGGGGGGAACGCCGCGGCCGGTGCAGGATGGGAAAGGCAGGCACACTCCTGGACTAGGTTTGCTCCTGTAGCTGGATCACTGGTTTTAACAGGACTCTTGGTGGAGCGCCTTGGAGGCCCAGATCTGCTGTGGCTGTGGACTCAGCCCGAGCTGCGTCTTGCAAGTCTCGCTCAGCCAAGCCGCAGGGCCAGAGGCGGAGGCTAGCACGCACACAGGAATCCCTCTCTCTGCTCCTCCTTATGCTACTTTCAATCGCCTGAGCGGATTGTGCGAGGAACGTTACATCCCCCCCCCCCCCCACGCCATCCAGCTCTACGCCTGTCGCTGACCCGAGAAAATAGACCAATAATCCCAGGCCATCCGTATCTGTGTGTGCTAGAGCCTTGTCAGCTTGTTTACAAATAATTCTTAAAAGCACTGCACGCCTTGGGGAAAAGACTGCTCGGTGTCTTTTAAATGAAAGCCACATGCAAGGTTGTGGCAGCCTGCAGTGCACTTTTATCCCAATAAATGTCCCTCTTAAAAGGCAGCTAGTAAACTGCAGGGAAGCCGGGGACAAGGAACAGCGCATCTGCCTGTAAACCGGTTCCGAGCAGACATCAAGCCCGGACTCTCCCCAGGGACGCTAGGAAACACCCTGTGTGTTGCACGGGATCCCTGCTAGAGAGGGACACGAAGCTCTGTGCTTCAACTCAGGGCCCGCTTGGTGGCAAACTCCTGTAATAAACGCTTCACCGGCACTTGGCTGGCAAGGAAAGAGCTCTCTGGGTGCAAGGGGGGCGGGGGGTGTCTCTAAAGCTGGAAAGGCTGTTCATGGTAATGTCACAGCTCTGAGCCTTCCTAACAAGCGCCGAGTGACTCCTGCACACCAGGAGGGGAGCTGCAGCCCGCAGAGAATCCGAAGTGAGACCGTCACTTTCACTTGCCCTTGATACTTGGTTCCTTCTCGCTCAAAGGAAAAGCCCCCATGCGATGGGGCTGAGCGCCTGGGGCTACCCCACGTCTCATCCCATTTCCGCTTAGAGCTGCACCTTGATGGAGAGGCTGTTGGTTACGATAGCACCGGGCTGAATCTGTTACAGACAGGCCGGGGGGAGGGAGGTCCCACTGCCACCACCCCCACCATCACCACCCATTGTGTGCTTACGGGTCAAATTCTGCTCCCATTTACATCCGTGCCACTCTGATGACTTCAAAGGGGTGGAAGGATTTAACTGGGGCGGGGGACGAAAATTGGCGCCACATACGTAAATTTATTCTTCTTCAGAACTTGAAAGTGCAAAGCTGCCTTCAGTTGCAGAAAAAAAATATAAAGGGCTTTTAAAGATCTCGGGAGAGAAGGAAGCAAATCACACAGCGCGGGAGCGCGCTCGCTCTCTCTCTCTGAAAAGCATCTTTCCGCAGGGCAGATTCCTTGAGTGCAGCAGCCAGCCCGCCCCGCTAGTCAGGGCAGCGCGCAGATGTGCCGCTGTGTTTCAAGAGATGAAGGATCTCCTGAACCTGCTGGGAAAGGGTGTTGCGTGTGATGAAGAGACGTTTCGTGGCCAGAGGTGGTGTGAAGGCGCTTGCCCTTGCAGCGAACGCTAGCTCGCCAGGGAAACGCGGTCCCCCGAGATAACCCCCGGATTATCCGCTGCCAAGTGGCTCCCGGCCCTGAGGTTTCGGAACTTCAGAACTTTTTTGAGGGCTTTCGTGTTCAGCACAGAACTTGGCTCCTTTTTCTTTCTTCCGCAACCTCTCCCCTTCCCGTCGGTATCAGTTCGCTCTCTAGGAGCGCGATCAGGAAGCTAAACTAAGATAGTCACCAGGAGTGAATTACGAGCAAACATCAAACACAAACAGATCCCTCATTTAAAAACAAACCCTATTTGGGAAAAAAGGGAATTGGATGTGTCGTAAAAACGCCTCCACTGAACCAACCATCATTATTTGGGCAAACTGCCTGGAGCTACAGCCCAGACGAGTTGCTCACGTTGTCTCTGCAGTTTGCCCTGTCCCTATATTTATGGGCATCAGCTCACGGCCCAATTAATGTCCCACTCTCCAGGGAATTCCCTTAGTTCTTCAGTTTGTTTAAACAAAGAGAACGGGCTAAAACACCAATAAGACTCAGGGATTTCCTTTGTACATTTCCAATAAGACCACCCCCACCCTCTATTTCAGCCAATGTTTTTCTAGCATTAGGGTCAGGCATAGGGTTGGTGTTTTGGCCCGGACTGTAGGGATCTACTTTACACCGCTAATGTCTTCCAAAGGACAAGCTGCTTTTATTGCCTGTGCTGCAAACCCGACATATATTTGTGGAAAAAGAGAAATTATTCGCTTAGATTGAACGGCGGAGAGAAATCTCTGACTGCGTCTCTACATTGCGGCGTTCTTCCCAGGCTGTTAACACAACCCCTTGATAAGGGACTGACAAGCTATAAGGGTTGTAAAATGGATGCGTTTACACGGTTATTTTACAAAGTGAATTTGAGATATACCAGTAAGGGAAGCCAGGGAGGGGGAAAAAAAAAGACTTGAATATGACCGAACATGTCAACCGCCGGGAAAGAAAAAAAAATCCACGAAAAAAACTAAAGTAATTGAATGCTATGTAGAATGGCAAGTGGCCAAATGGTTCAATATTTTATGTGCCCTCTGTTTCCTTTGTGGAGGCTTCCCCCACCCACGCTTTCATGCTTGAATGTATAGATTTGTACTATCTCAGACTAACTCGAGAGTTGCACTGACATTAAACCCCTCAAGAAATAAATACACCAGCCTACAGTGTTATGAATCATCTTCTCAAGCTTAGTTATGACTCACTTGATCTTCTTTTTGGCGATGGGCGAGCCAAAGAGAGGCGAATAAAGTGCAACCTGCAGGAATATGACATGAGGTGAGAACTAGTCACCAAAAATTATCCAAGGGAGTGTGAGAAGCCAAATTGTATAGGTGTAGAATATGGATTATCCGATTTACATTTTACCAAAACATTCTGTTTGGGAAAAAACATCAAATCAAATATTATTATAATAAACACACAATGCCAGCGTTTTAACATGTATTTACACACCGTTTAAAACGAGTTACTTAATATGGTAAACTTCATGTTCAATGCATTAAAATACTGAATATGTTTCAACCGCAGCACTCGGGATACTTAAAGGACCCGATTCAACCCTATTGAGTTCTAGAGACAGGTCATGTCCAAACTGATTAATTTTCTTTAAAAGGACCAAATAAACGTCCCCCCCTAGTCGCGCCCCATTAACGCATGCAAATTTGGTTCAATATAGACAGATGATCTTCGCATTTCACAGTTTGGAGAAAAAATTGTTGAATCAAAAATAGTTTCAGAAATTGTACTAATATCTGTATCAGAGGGGTAGCCGTGTTAGTCTGGTTCTGTAAAAGCAGCAAAGAATCCTGTGGCACCTTATAGACTAACAGACGTTTTGCAGCATGAGCTTTCGTGGGTGAATGCCCACTTCGTTGTTTGCATCCGAAGAAGTGAGTATTCACCCACGAAAGCTCATGCTGCAAAACGTCTGTTAGTCCATAAGGTGCCACAGGATTCTTTGCTGCTTTTATTAATATCTGGGCTCTGTAGGCTTCGTTAGAACGTACCAATACATCACGTTTTTTACTGATATTTTAAAATTTAATCCCGTGCTGGCAGAAGAAAAAGACTGACTGGCTCTAATAAATCCCTTTAATCTCTATCTGCAGTAATTTAAAACAAACGGATCATTTACTAGTTGTGCCTGCCCCGATCCCACAGCCCAAACCCAAGGAATGGAAGGGCAGACACTTCCCGTTCGTATCTACAATCCAGCCAAGGGCGAAATGGCAGTAACGCTGCGGTATCTGCCGTTTGATGCTTTGACACTACCTTAGCGTTTTAGCAGATTTCTCTGATGACACCAGCACAGCTAAAAAGAAGAAAATCCCTGTCAGTTTAATTTGCGTCAAATAGATATTCAGGAAAAATACAGCACATGTAGGGAACGTAAACGTTTGCTTTCCCCATGCAGGAAACATCAGCATTGTTTCCAAAGCTACGCCAGCTTTGATGAATTTCCATTTGGAGTAGGTAATGACTGTTCTTAAACCACCTAACGTTCCGCTAAAACCAAAATGGTCTGAGACACAGTGTAGTGTGTGGTATGGATTTAATCTTAGCTCAATAGGGAATCTCACCAGAGATGCTCCACAAAAGCAGACTGAGCTCTTAACTGGATCTAGTTTAATCATAATGAAGCCTACTCACGTGTGTTGCAAAAACAAACCCAACAAGACTTCAATCTGCCTATTATCTGGAGGTTATATTAGCTCTTTATCAAGTCTGCAAAGGGTTTGAAATTTGAGCAATAGGTGTCATAAGGATGAGACCAGCTACTCAAGAATGCAGGTTTCCGGGACCCGAGCGTGTCCCGTACTCCACTTTAAAGCCGGCTCTAACTGTCCGTCTGCAGTCAATAGAAAAGAGTTCCGTTCACATCACTGGGAGTTGGATCGGGCCCCTAGAGGAGGTGGAGCATCTGGACCGTATTCAATTCGCACTCGTTACAAGGATAAACCAGTTCGAAATGAGAGGGGAGATAGCTGAGGTGGGTCTCCTCTGCAGCAGCTGAAAACGTTGTTTGAAATGAGGGCTGACCCCCTGTGCCATTCTGTCTAATAAATCAAGGAGATACATATAAAGAAAAACACAAATACCGTTTTCCACATCAAAGAAAGAGTCACATTAAGAAAAAGAGGCCCAAACATGACTAAACAAGCTCGCTAGTAAGTGAAAGTTGAACATTTGCTGCTCATTTTCCCAGCAGAATTAATTTCTGATGTGTATTTTTTTTAAATGAGCTCATTGAGAGAGTTAATTATCGAAGGCTCCTAACTAAAGTAATTTTTAAAAAAAAACCTCTCTATGTAGAATCACCCCAAAGTGAATCAGCCTAGCCCCGACTTGGACTCTAAAACAAACTTCGCACACCTAAAAAGACCCCGTAATGGTCATACACTCTTACCTTGCGGGCCCCTTGATTACTATTAGGACAATTCTAAATATATGCCGGCTACATTACTGCAGCGACGCCAAGACACAGAAAGCATCGCGGAGGCTGGGGTGGGTGGGTGTAGGGCTGAGTTGTCATCTCACGATTTAAAAAAAAAACCCAACAACATGAAATATAGGTCGAAATTCTTGGTTTGCAGCACGGAGCTAAAGAAAGTCGGTTACAGATCGCACGAGGGCTAAAAAAAGGTCGCTATTTATGTAGCCTGCGTTAACAAACGGCTACATTGAGTCGATTTAGACCCACATTGACAGGGACTGCTAGTTTTCAAGCTTAGATCAGCTGAAAGGCCGCTGCTTTTCGCCACGCAACATAAATGTTAGATCAGATTCAGAAATGTGTAATTCAGCTCCACCATTACTCATGCGGCGCCCAGGCCGAAAGCCACAAAGCGATTTTATTCTACTCTTTCAGGGTTTGGATCTGGAGAGTCTCAGCATTATTTTGCCCTTCGGTGAGAACCGTTTTGTAGCTCTCGAGCCGTTTTGAGTGCTTAATGGAGCATTTATTCCCAGCTAACTAAAGGTTCTCGCTCGGCTTTTCTTACCATGAGCACCTAGGTGAATACCAAAAAAGGCTTAGTGGGTAACCGATGTGCTGCTGATATTTCATCCACGGGGCTTTTCTTTTCCCTTTAAACTCTAACTCTTGGAAAAACAACATATTTTAAGCTTTCCACGCAAATATTGATATTGGCAAATAAAGCCCCATCTCACCGTCCATGGCTGGAGACAGTATTCTTTTTGTTTCGAAATTGTGCAATCAAAATGAACCCAGGGCATTACAAATGGCCTAAAATATCCAAAGGGGGTGCAGGTAACTTGTCTACACAAAACTCCGACCTCCACTTGCCACTGCGGCAGGACGTGCCTGAGCCCTTTGGCGAGGCATGTGCCTATCAGGGGGATGCAGGCAAAGGGCGCAAAGTAGGATACGTCACGCTCACACATAAGCCGCGTGTATCTCTGCATTAGTGCCCGTACATCGTTGGTGCGATCAGATAACCAAGGGAAGGTGGATCTCGACGCCTTGATTTGTTTTTTTGATCACAGGGCGCCCTGTAGACCTATATCTGAAGCGAGCAGGATAGCGTACCCTGGGCATAGGATAGAATCAGATTGATCGCATGCTTGGTAGCCACTTGGGGTCTGAAACGCCAGCTAAGGAACATACAGATACAACACCAACGCTGTCCGGATCAAGAGCCTGACTTTAATCACCTCATAGGGCCGCGCTATACAATATACTAAATGGATTCCACCAGCCTTTAAGATGCACGGTCTGCAACAGAAACAAAGCAAATGAGTATTAATGAAAACGCCATCAACCTGAGTAGGATCTCCACATAACAACTGTTGCCTAAGGGGTCTATTCTCAGTCAAAAAATGAATGGAAGTCAGTGGGAATGGGCCCACAATAAGGAATGAAACTGCTACTTTTAAAGAAGGGAAGCTACCGGATCTCTCAGTTTCTAACTGAGACATTTTAAAAATAGAGGAGCCGCTGTACTGCGCTTCTGTGAACTAACATCGCCTAAGCAGCAAAAAGTTCACTCAATTTCATCAGTTCAGTTCTTCATAGAGGTTCCAATTGAATAAGAAACAATTTGCGAGGGGGGGAAAATCTTTAGAAATCACTATTTAGTTGAGCCTGTTTAATTTTCTTGGACTGCCTCCACTTCCATCATCTGCTTAATAGTATTTGCTTTCTGTGGCAGGCATTCTTCGTTTCCCACATTAAGAAAATTGTTTTTAAAAGAAAATTGCCGAGGAACTGAATTAAATTAGGTGAAATACAAAGAACTCATTTCACGGGGCAGAGAAAGAATTCACGTTAGTCCTGTGTTTTTGCAAATGGGCAGACTCTTTAATCTCTTGCAGAACACCTGTCCTGTTGAAATGACAGGTATTATTACAATCATCCTGCCGGAAAATAGCTTATCTCCATTAACAGCAACTTGAATCAACCTTTTTTGTTAATACTCTTAAAAATCGTGACACACGAGTAGACAATTAACACCGATACAAAAATACAGACGTTACCGTCTTTAGTTCTTATTGCTTATTTAATTTACAAAGCCTTAGCTACATAGCAACAACTTTCCCTCGAAAATTGGTTTGTACAGAGAAATACCAGACGACCTGATTTAAAGTCTTAACTAACTGTGTTGTGGGTCTTAGAGGTATTAAGGTTCAACATAATGAGTTACCGCAATCAAATATCAGCTACGGCACAATATGTACTTGCTTGCCCCTAAAGATTGAAGAGACTACTGCATTTCAGCACCAGGACACTTGACAACTATCTGATGAGTGGTTATTGGCCTTCTTTAGTATGTGGGTGCAGGAAAGTAAATGTTGATGCTTAAAGGAAATACTGAAAACCAAATGAAAATTCTCCTGTTCCAAAACAACCAATCAGCCCCAAATCCCAAGAAAACACAAATAATTTAATCAGCTGGAGCATGGGGCAGGCAGAATTTTGGTAACCTGCCTTATTAACATTATTTAGCTAGACTATCAAAAAGTGTACCTGTCCAATCATTTGCCCATAAATAGGCATCTATTTGTATGTTGTTCCACAGGTAACCCATACGTGCTTCCTTTTCACAATTTTACACGTGTCAGTTTCAAATCCCCATAAAGAAGGGGGGATTAGCGTCGATTACATAGTATCTCTGGTTAAGTTACTGGCAATTCCAAGACAGTTGCAAGGTTGGCTGAAATGTCAGGAGCTTTTCTGTATTTAAAGTCTCCCAACTGCATATACATGGCCCTCTGCACCACCATAAGTCGCCTGAGTGAGTTGGGGGGGACAAGGGTGTAGGCAGAGCCTCTAAAAATTGTGATCAGTTTCCCCCTGAACAACATGTAGATAGGACAATTGGGGACAGGGCAAGGAACTACTACAAGACCACGCCTATAAGGTATAGTATCAGCAGCCTTGAGCTGGAATAGAGGGATGTGTTAATCTACAGGTGGGCTGAAGGTCTTTTCCCTAAATTTCGCACAAAAAGGCCATTTTTTTCTGACTTTGTGTGAGAAGGGACAATTTTTCCTTTTCTATTTTAGACTGGAATAATGCCCAATTCCCTTGAGTATCCCAGTCTCCAGGGCCGGCTCCAGACCCCAGTGCACCAAGCGCGCGCTTGGGGCCCAGGTGGCTCCGGCAGACCTTCCGCAGTCAGCGTGCCGGCGTGCTTGGGGCGGCCAAATTCCTAGAGCTGCCCCGCCAGTCTCATCTAACGTATCCTACAGACTCTAGTTAATTATGTGTCATGGGTTCTACTATGAATTTTTAGGCCAGCAGAGGCTGTAAATCAGTGCTGAACCTGGTTCCTTGTCTTACTAGGTTTATAACTCCCATGCCAAGCCAGGATAATATTTTTCACAAGTCTTTAAAAAGATTAAAATTAGATAATCTGTTTTTTTCCACTTATGCAGGTAAAAAAAATAAGACAAGCAACAAAGATTGCTGGTGTAAGACTTCTATGCTAGTACAGTTTAGTACAAACAGCTTTGATCTAAGATTGGAAATTTGGCAACCTAATCGTGTATAATATGGTTCAGTTCTTTTCTGTATTATTGGGGACGTCCAATAAAAACTAGTTTTCATAAGGATTTTTCTCATTACACAATGTCACTTTAAGGTATCGCCTTCCAGTACAACCTGGCTTCCATTACTGCTAATAGGAGTAACTTTGGCATTCATCAAGGAAAGAATGTATCTCCATAAATACTCATTTCCATGACTCTCTTACTATGCTGTGACACTGAAATCAAAGGGCTGTTAATCAACTACATTCTCTGCAGTGCCTGTAATTTGTGCAGTAGGCAATCAAATGGTAGTTATGCTCCTGTGTGTCTGTGGACTGATCTGGATCCTAGTTGTGGGAGCATCTTAGAAAATTATAGTATCATACAGTAGATCCACCTTTAAGGACAGGCCTGTTAAAAATTAATTATGATGCTCCATTAAGGTAAAATGCAGCACTAACCTTCCATGAAAAGAAATCTGTAGAATATTTTTTTCTTTGTAGCAACCAAAATATATTTTCTGTAAATACAGCAGCGCCTTGTTAAATGGGGATCAGTTAAAAGAAGAGAGCATTTTGAAGAATAGTCTCTTGTTAAAATAAGGTTACTGTTTAATATCTGTCTACTATACAGTTAGAATGGACTGTATAGTGAACAAGAGGCATATAATTATGGTACTCAGTCATTCAAGCACAGATTATTTAAGCATCATTGACACATCTTAGTCTAACTGAGTAATAATGTTCAATTTTGGATAGAGTCTCTCCATTTGAGGATGTTTTGATTATCAGTATTCAAATAGCTATAAACCTGTTAAAACTTTCTAAATAAACAAGTAGTTAAAAAAATCTCATTTTATGAGCTTAGATACAATGGTGTTGAAGGAATCAAGTAGCTGCAAGCTAGATAGGCAAAGAGAGTTCAGTCTTTGGATCAGAGGAGAATACATGTAAAAATGTCAAAAGTCTTTCAAATCGATTTGGTAAATGACACAGTTTTTAACAAATCTCCCTATGTATATTTCTGGGATTGAAACGACCAACATAATTTTGAATCACCACACTTTTAGGTTTCTGAGAATGTATTCTATACACTTACCAGAGGAATTTTTAAGTGGATATTCCCATTAATTTTTTCTTCCTGATTTATAGGATGTACAAAGAAAAATAAGCCTTAGATAGAAATGTTGGTGGATTGTTGTTGACAGTGCTGGGGCACCATATGGACAGTAGAACTTCTAGCAGGCTATGCTCTTGGATTTTTGTGGATGCGGGTTTGCTAAACCACTAATGGTGAGAGGAGAAGGGTTTTCAGTTTACAGGGTCAGTGTTAGTCTATATCAGCTTTTCCTCATTCAACACATTCCTGTTCTGATGTCAGAAAATAGAACTAGCTCCCGGGGAAATTTTTCCTTGAAAATATTCTGACCATGTTCCTAACTAGGAAGTATTTTCTAATGTATATAGGAAGCAGCATCTGACATCATTGTGTTGTAAAGCTATGGTTCTCAACCTTTATTTCATTTATGAGCCTCAAATGGAGGTGCAGACCCCTTTGGAAATCTTAGACATAGTCTGTGGACCCCATGGGTCTGTGGACCACAGGTTGAAAACCATTGTTGTAAAGAACAGGGTCCCAATTGATAGTGGAAAAGATGCCATATCTCATAAATATGCTGCCATCTGTAGACATCCATAACTTATTATTCACAATATCAGATATTACAAAGTTGTGTACCTTCCACTATAAAATGTTTGCACAAAAACAAATCCAATTGAAATCAATGACAGTCTTTTTATTAATTTTAACAGGAGCTGGATCAGACTCCTTTGTCCATATTTGACCAGGCCCAGTGCCCCTTTGATGTTCTGATCATATAATAGGGCTCTTTGAAAAAGAAAATTGTGCAATCTGATATACAATGTATAATAGTCAATGACATTGCAACATTATGTAGGAAAGGGTGCAGCATATCTTGGCATAATCCATACTTGACTTTTGGGTGGATATGCTATAGAAACACCACCATGACAATGCTAAGTTGTGGAATAGCAGAATAAGTATAATACTATAACAAAGATGTTTGCTACAAAATTCACTTCAGAATACCTGCTTACAGATTATGTTGTAGAGCAGTTAAGACAAAACTACCATTTTGCTCATCACATAGTATGCACCTTAAATGATGATGCCAAATCAGTTGGAATAAACAGTTCTCGTTTTATTCATGCTTGGAGAGGGTTCTTACCTTTCGAAAATTTGCAGTGCTGCCCTGAGGAAAGTAGGTAGAGTTCCCTTTTACAATGCATGAATTTGGAAATACAAATCCCCTTCATTTGTAGCTGCTCTCACATGTGCAGTGGAGTGCAGATTGCCACCGGCTACACCCATGGGTGTGTGTCAAATCACATAATGAATCTGAATTGCTAAATGTTACATTCAGACCTCTGCTTCATCTGATACACACATAAAACAAATAGTCAGACATCTACTTAGTGACTGTACAGCTGCACATATTGAAAACCATGTTATTTAAGTGATGGAAGAAGGTTGTTCCTGCAGACGTGCCATCCTTGATAATATAACGGTAGTCATAATTTTCAAATCTGGGCATCTACGTGGCATCTAGTGGTGCATCTGGATCTTCAAATTTGCATTCAGTATCTAAAACAGGTATTTGATCAGGTAAGTACCAATTTGTGCACACATCTAAAGAACTGGATGCTGTAACACACTGCTTATGGGCATTTTATATTCTTGTTTATGATGGATAGAAGCGTACTCCACAGACAGTTCTATTGATACATTTCTATTCATCCTAAATAAGGTAACCAGTGTAATGTGGTGTGCTCCATCCCCACCCTTCGATGCCCCAGAAACCTCTCAGATTTGGTCAAGTAAGTAGCAATTTGGTGTGAATTTATTTATAATTCCCATCACCAATATAGTATGGGGCAGCCAGAGACAAATAGAGTCTCCCTTCCTTGAGATCTCAGTGCATACTTGGGATCAGCTAACCCAGGTTCTCCCCTCCCTTCCTTCTTGTGTCTTCTTTTATACTCCTCAGCTCACAGCTAATAGGTTAATCAGCCCTCCCACCCTGATCAACAAATTAGCAGTGTATTCCCCAATCAGCCTTTTCCAGGGGAACTGACTGGTGCCTAAGTAAGTGATCAAAGTGCAGGCTCGTCAGTCACTTTCCAGCATTCTGTTACACTGGCCTTTGCTATCAACAGCAGGCCCAATGGAGTAAGCAGCAATTTATCTTTTTCAAAATTTAAATTGTAAGAAATTAGTGAATGTTTTTGTTCCTTTTAAATAATGAGGCACTTAAATAGGCAGAGATCAGCTTCATGACTTCGCATATGAATAGTAAAAGTCCTTAAACATCAGTATTAATGTAGCTTTCCTTTGGATTGTTCAGAGTAAAAGACAATAAAGTTAAACACTTTCAATCCATATTAACTTGTGGATTTTAAAAGAAGACAATATGATGGACACTTAACAAAACAACATCATATGGAATTTACACCATTTGCCAAAAATGACGACAACATAAGAATTTATGTTTTCTTTATTGACTGACATCTCAAGCCTCATTAGCCTTCCCACTTCAGTCTCAGTTTGTAGCGGTTTAAGGCTTCACAAGAAAGGACGAGACAAAAGCAAACAGATGAGGAATCACCAAAGACTTGCTTCTCTATATCCAATTAGCAATTTCCACCTTCTAAACAGAAACCATTTAAAAGATAGGAATACAAATCAAATGACCTTCTCTGCCCTGTCTATGGATGAACATAGTGATTATTAAAAACAATGAGAGTTATGCACCCACTTCAAGCATGCTAAAGGTAAACATAGTATTTCTCAGGCTTCCTTCGTTAAAGCTCTATCACAAAACTTTTACGCATGCACACTTTAGTTTGAATGAGACTAATTACTTGGACAAATAGAGACTGCCTATCGTTGACCTAAAGATGTAATGCTACACTACCATGGGAGAAAATTTCAGGATGGTAAATTCAATTTTTCACTGGAAAAAATGTTAGAAGTCCTTAAAAATATAAAACATTAGCAGCTTGCCATAGCATCACAACAGAACAGTTCTAACATAATTTAGCATTAGAATTCATATGCACCTCTCATCTTACTAGAAACAGATACTAGCATTTTATAAGCTTCTTACGTGCTGAGAATTTCCATTGCTTCTTCAATAATACATACATGTAGACTTTTCTCAGAGTACCATTCTTGGCTATTAGAGTTCACAACACAGTTCATAAGTATAAACATGATATATATCATTATTGTATTATAAGAAATCAGTACTTCAGTTTCTAACCTACATCCTCAATGACCCATTATTGCATTTATACATCTAAACTAGTTGTTAAAGGTAAACCCTCAAATCACATTATAGTAACAGAAGTTAATGGATTCTGTATTCCATACCACATGAACACAGAAGCAACTGCAAATACAAAATATGATATGTATAGAATATCATCACCAGAAAACAAAAACAAAACAAAAAACCTGCAAAACGTGTATGGTAAAATAAATCTAACACAGTTCTCTGAAACTTTGTATTTAATTGGTAATATATATGTAGAATTCTGAAATAATTGATAATCACAGACCTCTTGAAAAGAAACAGCTCTCCATACATTTTGCATGTTGAAGTTTCAACTAATTCATCAAAGATTTTGCCTTCTTCTTGCCACTTCCCCATCCCCCACTAAGCCGGACTGGATGGTCTCGAAACGATATCCGCTCTTTACGAAATGGACCCAGGTGTGTTCTTTCTGAAGCAGATATGTCCTTTGCTATACAATCAAACAAGTGGCATGAAAATATGTCATCAGTTCAGCCAAATTAGATTATTTTTAATACAATAAAAGTAAAAATTCTTTCATCAACATGTCTAATTTGGTAGTTTATATCTTTGCATAGCTTATGTCTTTTGTCTTTGTGCTTTTTCTTCAAAGTAATTTAAAGGTTTAAAAGAAGCTTGTAGCAGTAATTTTGTAAATATAGGACAGTATTTTGGAAAATAAACTGCAAAATTATTAGACATAGGCAATGCAGTTTCCAAACAAGTTTCCTTGCCCATTTTGAAATTATTTTAAAGAATATGCACAAGATACATTAGAGAAACAAGTCACTCTTATAATTAAAGATGTTTTGTAACCACACAAAGAACAAGCTTGGTGGTTTTATCTATTTAATTGGTTATTGTTTTGATACATCAGTACAAATACAATGGGTCAGATTTGCTCTAACTGAAGTCAAAGGAAGTTTTGTCATTAGTGCTGATGAAAACAGAACTGGGACAAAAAGCATATATAAAGACACTATACCCCGCAAAACTTTTAAATCTTACAAAATTATTCAGTATTCAGTAACATCTACACAAATAATGCAACTACTGGTTTCTACAAACAAGCAGTGTGAGACAAGATGGGTAGTTTAATAGACAAGACAGTAATATATAGAGCGTGTCATAGATGTAATTTTTATTTTAAGAAAATCAACCTTCAACTGATAGAAATGTCTTCCTCCCTCTCATTAGGCATGGAAAATCCTCTTATATTCTGTGTAACACATCTCACATTGTGTAGCAAATCCTCAGAGAGGAAAACGGTGAAGATAACACAGTTATCTAAGGTGTCTATTACCAAGCAATTAAGCTAAGCAAGCATAACAAAATTTTACAATTGACTTTCTGCCAGTTATCAATAGAACCTGTTCTAATTTACCCTTTTTGGGTAGTCCATACATTATTTTCTACAATTTTAATTAGCTGCATTAAAGCCGTTCATATAATCACAGAGATTAGAAATGAAAAAGGCCTATTATATCACCTCAGCCAAAACAGGATTGTGCACTGTTATATATGTGTTGTCTAATTTAGTTTTAAGTCCCAAGCAATGGCACCCTCGCTACTTCTTTTGGAGCTTATTCTACAGTCTAGCAGTATCTCACAGTCAGGATACTTCCCCTGATATTCAGTCTCTATCACCCCTTTTAATTTTATCCCATTACTCCTAGTTATACTGTCATGCACCACACAAAATAACACGTCTTGCTTCTTGATATTTTGACCTTTCAAATATTTTTTACATATCCCTGATTTTTAGTTGTGGCTTAATCAAACAATACATATTTTTCTTATTTAATTTTTCCTCACAATTCTTTTCTGATACGACTCACAGTAGACCTAATTAATATTTTGTCAAAAATGCCTGTGGCAGCTGTTGCCCCATCTACACTAGGGCTCTCAACATTGGGTGATTTTGTTACCTTATCAATGGTAACAAATTTTTAGAAAATGTCACTAGTACACACAGGACCTATATTAGGGAGCAAAGAGTTGGAGTTAAGGTATATAATAATTAATGAAGTTTATTGTAAACGTTCAGGGTATTCTTTAACTGGAGACAAAGTACTCACAGAAGATACCCGAAGCTGACAACAGCAGAGTGGTAAATTCAATAATTTCTTTGGTGAAGTTTCAAATTAAGTGTAATAAAACAATAATACTAAGAAGTTTCTTTCTCAACTGAAGGAGAGATTCTGAAGTTGGAAAACGCAGTTGCTAAGAAAAAAAGGCACCAAGAATTAAGAATATGGAACATGGTTTGTTTATTTGTGAAAAAGAGGAAGTAATTGTTAAATGTTTAGACTGAGAAAAAAAAAGCTAGTGCTATTGTATGTGTGTGACAGTCTTTCTCCAGCATTGCTCTTATAAGCTGTAGCAATACGAATGGGTGAAGGTGGGGACGCTAATTATGTTTTTCCTTTCCCCATCTCACACCTTTTTGTACATAATTCATTGGAAGGGACTGTACTATGAAATATTATTCTGAAATGGTAATGTAAGATTTTTTTCCAATTTGTTGCAAGATAACTGTTAATGTTTTACAAAATTATTGAGATATATGTTTCTATTTGGACAGAAGGGAACTATGTTATACTACGGCATGAACTGTTCTTGCCCCAAAGTCCCCAAACTTCAGCTTCAAATGTCCACACATTTACTTTGTATTTCTGATTGTAACTGATTATTATATTTTTTTGAAAAAAAAGTGTTAATTTTTTTTGTAAATAAATATGAATTTAATAATTTTTAGAGTTTGCAAACTGTGTCAACAACAAGTGGTGTTCCAACAGTCTGTGATTAACCTGGTGGGAAGAATGACAACCATATCTCAGACTTCAAAATGTCTATACAGTTACACAATGTCACAGAGTAGGATTAATCTGTCAGTCTTTTGATGATTTTCCAGGTTTCCAGAAAATTCTACGTGATCAAATTCTCTGTTTCACTGAGTTTATATTCAATGGAGCAAAGAGGGGGATTTGTAAGGGTTCCAGTTGTGGCTCCCTGATTATCTAGCCATTCTCTACCTCCATAACCAACAAGATCCATCTATGGGGTGCAAAGGATTACTCTTTAGGGACTAAAAAAAATTCAACTACTCTCTGAAGGGAAAGACTAACCAAACTACTATAAAATCCCAGGAGTTTAGGGAAGCTAAAAGATAACCGCACAAAACATGTCACCGCTATGTGCCTCAGTTTCCCCAAATCTGTAAAATGAAATAATGATACTGACCTTTGTGAAGCACTTTGAGATCTATCGATGAAAAGCACTATATAAGAATTAGGCATTATTATTATTATTACTGCTACTGACAGTCTTAGCAGAGAGGCTAAAGACTGAATGGATAGGGAGATTAAACAACCTTATCATACCTAAAGATTGTCCCTTGAACACAGAATTGAGCCAGATTAACATAGGAGTATAGTGAAACCTGTTCTTTTCTATATCTACTCTAGACCAATGCTGCAGGCTTTACACACAGAAAACTACCACTGGTTTACACATTAATCATGACTGAAAGACTGGGCCTTGGGATTGTGTGATCTATGCCAGAGGCAGTCTGGGTAGTCAATGGAGGAGTTCGCCTAGTAAGAAAAGTACCCCAATTTTATCCCAGTCCTTCCTGGAGTTGAATGTAGAAACAACCTGTGGGGAAGAAAAAGAAAGAGGAGCCAGCTGCAGGGCAGACACTGTAGAACTAGGAATTGTCTACGCACAAATTGACTCTGAAATAACTGTTTTGGTTGTAATTCACAGTTAGATACTTTAGTGAAAGTTGTGCATGGACGCACTTATTTTGCAGTAAGAGTGTCTTAGTTATACAAAATTAGCGTCCATACACAGACTAGCACTGAAATAACAAAAGATGTCAATTAAAACCAATTTAGTTATTTTGGTGTCAATAAGGTCTGTAATTTTAATTTAACCTGTCTCTTAATTTCACACTATCAAAATAGAAACCTGGACAAACTTTTCTTTGAGCGAAGCGCTCTACTAAAGAGAGAACCATCTCCAGTGTTCCCAGTCCCATCTAGATCCAGGGGCACAACAGGAACTTACATAATCAGCAACATCATTTTGAATTGAGAGAGTATTCCTTACTTATATAGCACCACTTATTCCCAGAAATTCCGCACTGCAGTCTCCCGCTGAAATGAATGGGTAACTGAAATCCCAGCTTATGTTTCTTCTGTTTATTTATATATTTTTTTCTTCTGATTTCTCTTCTCCTCCTCCTCCTCATTGGTATATGTGTTTGTAGCTGCTTGTTTCCTTCTGGCCACAGGAGGCCAAGCAGGAATATTATTTTAAAGTGTTTTTTTAAACAGCCAAGAGTGGGGACAACGAAAGAATGGAGAGCTAGAGGAAGATGACTGATTGGAGCTTCGGGAGATAAAGCCAGAGATCCCTACTAAATAATACCTGGCACTTGTATAGCATTTTGTATTCTTCAAGGCGCTGTAGCAAATATTAATCTCAATGGGTCTAATTACATAAGTAAGAGCTGCACAGTCAGGTATTTATTCATTGCAAAACTATTCTGTGGGCCTTCAGCTGTTATCTTTGTGCCCTTTCTCAAAGTCAGATCCTACACATAAACAATAATTTGCAATCTTTCCAGGGTTATTTATAACTCTTTATACTGATATTGCTAATGATATATAAAAGCTCCTATTATATGACAATACGAATAGATTTTACAACAGCATTGGATTCTGTAATAGCCTCTTTTCTCTAAACTGAAAAACATTGCTCTGAAATGAGTGGACAGTGGATTAGTATACAACTGAACAAACAAGTAATTTTTAAGAGAACGTTTTCTGGCAAAATAGCTGGAGGCATTTACATTCATCACTTGTTAAATATATGTAAATAAACAATTTTGACTAGTTATCATTTTACCTTCACTTCATTTTGTGTTCCATACATTAATTTGTATTCGGTCTTATCCAAAGCCCGCTGGAGTCAATGAAAAGACTCCCATTGACTTCAGTGGGCTTCAGATCAGGCCCTTGTGTTTTTGAAATGACTTCACATAGTGACAAAATAAACTGTAATGCAAAACAACAGGATCGTACTGGCATTTGTTTGGCAACTACAAGAATACCCTTATTAATAAGTATGATTAGTATTACATTTAAATAGAATCAGACAAGTCTATTAAATAGAATAATTATACACTGACTGTGTTAAATTATAACAGTTAGCCAGGTGGGCATAAAATCGTGAACAATTCTTAAACAAGAAAAGTGACCTAACTCATACTATTCATACCTCTAAAATTGTGAAGCTGTTATTGAAAATGATTTGTTTATAGTAACACTGTGTGTTTTTGGCTATGTGATGCTCCAAGTCTCAAAGATATTTTCAGGTGCTTGTACGCACCAAATAATATTTTTGTTTAAATATGTGCTGAAAGCATCTCTTGAGTTTGGTTAGTGTGTTCATATTTTCAAGCAGTCACTTCTCTGAAGTTTAATCTGTTTTCTGCTAATGATTTGTTCTGGTCTTTTTTGGTTAAATCCTTGGTTCTTTAACAAATGTCAAGGTTTACATATGCTCTGTTTGGATAAGTAATGCAATATGTAAAATGCTTTGAATGAAACTCTTGGTATCTAGAAAAAAACCTTTGTTAAACAAGTTATGTTAGAAATTTCATGATGTATGCTAAGACGTCATAGGATTTTCATCAATACACCTAACATGTTGTCTGGATATATAATTAATTTCAAAGTCCTTACCATATTGTATTGCTTAACAGCAAATACTGCAAAAGAAAGCATGGAGAGAAAAATTCAACATTTTAATGAAAGTGACCAGAACAAATCCTTAGCAGCAAAGCGTTTACATCAATTTAAGCTCTGCGAATGAGTTAGATTCAGCAGGTTTAGGGGTGAGCTAGATGCTACAATCTATCAGCATTTGTTTTGTAATGTTGTTTCTTATATTCACATTGAAGTTACACTCGCCACTTCCTCTGAACATTATTTGTATCATTTAAACTTTTTTTTTTATAAGTAGATACAAATCAGGGGAGAAAATAAATAGAAAACTCTGAGGGTGAAATACTGGTCCTTTTGAAATTAATGGGAGTTTTAGAGTAGGGTGAAGATTTTACCCCCAATGTATAACATATTTAGTATCTCAATAAACATATATTGTGATCTTTCTTAGTTACACTGTCTCATACATTTTTAAACCAGTTTAAAATGACTTTTTAATACTTTTACTCTAATTTTCAATTTGATCAGTTTTCCCTGTATTATTATTTCACTCTTATTCTGTGGTAGCATCAAGAAGCCCCAACCACTTTTCAGACCCAAAAAACAGACCTGTTAAAAACAACTCTTCTTATCAGATTTTGTAATATAAACGAGACAGTACATTTAAAACTTTTAACAAGTGTACTATTTAGAAAGGGATGTGTAAAGATCAAAGATGAGGAAAAAAATCTCACAGGATTTGGGGTATAACATCTTTCATGATAAAAGCAGCAAAGAGTCCTGTGGCACCTTATAGACTAACAGACATATTGGAGCATGAGCTTTCGTGGGTGAATACCCACTTCATCTCATGCTCCAATACGTCTCTTAGTCTATAAGGTGCCACAGGACTCTTTTCTGCTTTTACAGATCCAGACTAACATGGCTACCCCTCTGATCTTTCATGATATTCTTGTTGGTTAAATCCCAGTCCTGCAAACATTTAGGCAAGTGTTAAACTTTATGCATGGGTCTTCTTGACTTCATTTTAAGGACCTGCATATGCATTTATACTATTGGAGCGTGATTTTTGAATTTTATAAACAGGACAACTAATTTCAAATATTTTTTATCACTTCAGCCCGCATGTTACAAATGTTTATGCACATGAGTACCCTCACTGATCTCCGAAGGACTACTCAAACGCATAAAGATACTCAAATGTTTAAGTGTTTGCAGGATATGGGCCTTAAATTGCAACTATTTATTTATGGCATTTATATATAATGAAACAATGTTTTAAAAAGCCAATAATCCAGTTTCTCAATTTCCCTACAAATAACTGTAAAACACAGCATTTTGTAAATCACAGGTGGGACCGATATTAAGGTTGCCTGGCACTTCCCATTACAAGACTATGTTTTCAGTTGCTTTGCCAAGCTTTACCTATTTTGGCTGAAATAAATTTTTCATGCCAGCTATCTGCCTCAGGCTGATTCTTTTTATTTTGGTGACCTTTTATATGAGAAGTTCTAGCAACATCCATGCTATGGAGCAGGGGCTTCAATTTTAGCAAGGAGGCAGCCTTTGTGTGAGGGATGTGTCTTTTACCATTCCCATGATCTGTTTGAATTTAGCCACGTGATAAGCCTTTCAAAAATCTTAGTTCACACATGATCAGTACAGACTTGCTAGAGCTTTGCAGATACATTCCAGAAGATTAGGCCCACGCTGAGCGTCTCTGGCCTGGAGTTGCAGGGACTGAGTAGGACTTTCCCTACAACTGCTCCTGCAGGTTGGGCCAGGTCCAGGCATGGAATAGGAAACTGCTTGAATCAAATGCAAAGGGAGCAAGAACTGGACTGTGTGTGTGGGAGGGAGGGAGGCAGTATAATAGGACAGGGAGCCAGTGGCGGGAGGAGTTTGAGACTGGAAGTTGAGGGCATGAGGAGCTGGGAGGAGGGAACTGGCACTGAAATGGCAAGGAGACTGGGATTGAGAGTGGGAAAAAGACCCCCTGGGACTGGTGGTGGGAGACTAGGACTTGGATAAGAAGCTCAGGAGTGGAGCGTGAGACTGGCTAGATGAGGAGAATGGGACTGGGACCAGGGCCGGCTTTAGGAAGTGCGGGGCCCAATTCAAACAGTTTTGATGGGGCCCCGGCAGGTATAACTAAAACAAAAAACACATGTAAAAAACCACGTGGGGCTTGTACTCACCGGGCGGTGCTCCGAGTCTTTGGCGGCACTGAAGCACCTGCCACCGAAGTGCCGCCGAAGACCTGGACCGAGCAAAGGACTCGCTGCCGAAGTGCCACTGGAGACCCGGATCGCCACCAGGTGAGTAAAAATTAAAAAGGCACCTCTAGCCAGGGAAGGGAGTCTCACTGGGCACGGGGCCCAATTTGGGGGAATTGGTGGAATAGGCCTAAAGCTGGCCCTGACTGGGACAAGGAGCCACAGATGAGGAAGAGACAGGATTGGGACAGGTTGGAGGCAAAGGAGCAGAAGTGGTCAAGCTTGGGGAAATAAGAAGAAAAGTCTGTGCCCATTAGAGCACACTCCTCTCCAGAGCCTGAAATGAAGCCCCAGATTCCTCTGTCTCACCATTCCCCTGAAATCAGAAAATATCAATAAAACCCACTGGCAAAGTGGGTGCTAATTCAGACAGAGGATGATGACAGGTTATTTTACTCAGTTAGCTCAAGTGGCAGAGGTCTGTGTGGTGGATCTAAAGGTTCTAGCCCTAATAATCACCCAAGTAGATGTCAATATATTCCATGATGGAATTTCTGTTTTTTCAGTTTGCTTATTTAAAAACCTAAAAATTCTATACAAAAAACTACATTAAAACAACATGATTAATATTGTAAAGTCAAGCACGCAAAATTAGGAAATACCAGAATTAAGGTTTGCCTTGCAATCTTAATTCATTTCCCCATGTACACATGGACTATGATACAGTCTTCAATTACAAGCACAAACACTATTTTTTCCAATCAGACTCCTGCCTCATTCAGTGCATATGATGGACCTGCTGTGGAGATAAATAAGCATTGTGTAGTAAAGGAGGCTTTTGTCTGTTGGCCCCTTGTCCATTTGTTGTAGACGATGGAAGATGTGTAGTAAATGAGGCGGGACTGCAGTTTCATGCTCAAGGCATTGAATGTTGCCCTGGAGAATTCTATTCTCTCTCTGACTCTGTCACCAAGTTACTATGTGATGCTAGGCGAGTCACTTAAATGAAACTTTTCAGAGGTGATCATTAGTTATGTGTTCCTCCTTTTCTGGGTGCCTGACTTCACACCCTGGGGTTTGAACTGCAAAGTGCGGAGCACTCACAGCTGCAACTGAAGTCAATGAGAGCTGTGCTTTGAATGTATATCATGCTATATTATGCTACACGCTCTGAAAAAAAAACAGGAGGTAAGTATCTCAAATTGTGTGCCAAAAATTAGTGGACACTTTTGACCCAAGTGTCCACTAATGAGTTCCTCATTTGTAAAGTGAGGATACCACCACCCTATCACAGGGGTGTTGTGAAGATAAATTAAGTAATGTCTGGAAGCACTCAGATACTATAGAGGGGTGCCCAAACTTACTGACCCTCCGAGCCACATACGATAATCTTCAGAAGTTTGAGAGCCAGGCACACCTTCCAGGGCTTGGGGTTCTGCCCTGTGGAAGGGTGGTGGGACTAGGGGCTTTAGCCCCACAGGAGATGCCTGCCTAGGCTTGGGGCTTCTGCAAGAGTGGGGCTGAAGCCCCGAGTTCTGGCAGGCACCTCCCAGGGGGCTGAAGCCCTGAGCTCTCCCCTAAGTCTGGTAGGCAGAGAATGGGAGACATAGCGGGGGCCCTGCAAGCTGCACTTTAACTGTAAAAGAGTCGCATGGGTTTGGCCACCCCTGTAATATAGCAATGAGTGTCACAAAAATGCCCATATAGAAAATAATAATTCTCTCTTCAGAGCAGGCTTTGAATAGTGTGCAATAAATAAGGCCTGGGCCACATATTGAACAATAAGGATAAAACAAAATATTGTATAGCTGCCTATTAAATGAGCACTATCAATTCTGTGCAAAGGGATCTTGTTGGAAAAAAATGCACTATGTAATCATTTAACTAGACCCTCATAATGAATATGCACAAGGGAGTCAAATTAAGGTTGCACAGGCACCTTAATTCTGGCTTTTCCTAACTTTTGAGTGTTTGACTTTTTAACCTTAATAATGTTCTTTTAATGTAGTTTGTGTGTGTAATTATAGATCTATGTCTGTCTCTCTATCTGTTACATTATATATATAGGCCTCGGAGGTGAAAACAATATTTATGTATGCATTATTTCTAGGGCTTTCCCAACAAAATACGTATCCTAAAAACAGATTAAGCACTTTATTAAAGGGATGCAATAAATAGGCTTTATTATTACGGTATTAATGAATTATGGGTGAAATCCTGGTCCCACCAAAGTTAATGGGAGTTTTGCGACTGACTTCAGTGGAATCAAGATTTGACCCAGAAGTCCAGCTTTTCACTCTGTCCCATTATTACTTGTGATTCGCTACTAAAATCAAACCTAAGGTGCTTATCTTGTAAGTGGCTGCATGTGGGAGGATCCCTGCACCTGCACATTGAAGTCAACAGGGCTCCATGAGGACATATAGGATTCTACCCATGCTGAATCACTTCACTTGTAGGCTTGAGGCCATAGGTTCTGGAAGTAGGGGTGCAGGGCTGCTGCTGCACCACCTGGCTTGAAGTGCTTTCCATCATATACAGGGTTTACAGTTTGGTTCCATGGCTCTCAGCACCTCCACTATACAAATTGTTCCAGCACCCCTGCCTAAGTCTAAAGAAAATTTTTGAAAAGAAAGCCCATGTCGTTTCCATGAAACTGTAATTCATTGTGCCATTTTATTTTATGATGCACTGTCAAATTTTAAATAATATAACTTGAGAGTAATACTGCACTTTTGTCATTTAATATATCCAGAAAAAAAGTTAGAGAAAATAAAGAAACTGTCAAAGCTGATAGACCTACAGTCTGACCAACCAACTTTGCTTTGTTTTGCTGGTAAGTACATCACTTGCCTCACGTGTCTGGCCATGTGTTTATTTTTGCCAAGAAAGGCCTTGATCATACAAATTGATTTGCACTGTTACAGAGCTTCATTGATTTTAAATGGGGTTCTCGGTGATGCCTGGATATGCCTGGATGGATCCATTTCTAGGACCTCCCCTGTCTTGACACGGAACTTCCAAGCAGTTTAGCTAACTCATAAATGAGCAGGAAATATATAATTAGTATTGACTTGCTCCTTTTCTCACACATTACTCTTGGTAGTTAACAAAATAATACTATCAAGTTTTCATAAGTAGCTATCAATACACTTTACATATTTGGTCGGTATTATTATCCCCATTTTACATATGCAGAGACTGAGGTATAGAGAAGGGAAGTGACTTGCCCAAGTTCACCTAGCAGGTAGTGACAGAGTCCCACTCCAATACTTTTCTCAGTAGACCACAGTTTCTCCCAAGTAGCTATAATATAGGCCAGTGATACAATTCACTTGCTATACACAGAAAATCAGTTTTCTCTCTCTCTCAGATTTTGTGCAAATAAGTTCTATTCTGTTGTGTTTCCTCACACATTGTGCTTTAAAAACAACTTAATAAACTCAATAATAGCTATAATAACATTATGTAACTTCTGTTAGTAGCGGATATTGTTTTATTCTTAATTATATATTGAATAAAAAGTATCAATATTATATCCCTCACAGTTGAAAAAGTACATATTTGGAAAGTCTGTATTTTGTTTACAGCTGAGAGTACAATACAGTCCTAAATATACAGAGATGTTATACATTTAAATAAGTAATTATTACTATGAAGTGCTCTCCACCTTAAAGGTATATTTAAAATTTTCAGACTTTTCAGTAGTATCCATGCTATTCTACTAGGTATTACAACCTTTATCAAGATTTCGAGCATGTCAGAATTGTAGAACATTTCCCAGTCACCTCACACGTAAAGTTTGTACAGCTGTCTGTTCTCCCATCATGTCTTCTGTTTGATGGAATGCAGGTCTGCCAAAATATATGTGGACACCTCACCCAGCTATAAGCCTACAGAAGGTATCCACCTTACTCCTAATTATGGTGGCAGTAGTTGTGATTCCAGAGGTAAGGCAGGGTTCGATTTAATGTAAGGCCGGGGTTAAAAGACCTTATTCTATATGACTAATACAGTATATCTTCTCCAAATTTACAGCACTTAATTTGTGAGTGAAGAGTGAATTTTATGGCTATTTTCAAGTAAGTTGTTAAGCAGTTAAAATTAATTAAAAATGATCCCTTAAAAATCTCTTTATAAAATTACATTGAGTTTCAGAATCTTTCAGGCCTCTCCAATGGCTTGTTACTAATCCTTTAAACTCTCCATACAGTCAAAACGAGAAAAACTGGAAAAAGGCACATTTGAAAAAGTTTGTAATTAAGCAACTTCATTAATGACTGTTGTTTGACACTTATTACAATCAGGGCCAATTCAATGGCTCATGTCATTCTTTAGTGTCACTGTGATATCAGACAACTCAATCATTCCTCACCATTCCTCACTCATTCATTTGCATGCTGTAGTTCTACTGGCTAGAGTAAATCAATTAAGTAAGGGCAGCTGTACCCAATGCTGTCTCCTCTGAGGGTCCAGAGCATTGATGCTCCTGTACTTCTCCAGCTGGTTGAGCAGGCAAAAGCTAGGATACTCGAAATTAAGGTTTCCATGGTAACTTTGCCATTGATTTTCAATTCTAAATCATGCATATATGTATGGGAATCCCATTCTAAAAGATAACAAAATTACAGGCCTCAGAAACAAGGAGGAGAATGGAAATAAAGGATGAGAAGGCCAGTGATTAGGAGAAAAAAAGGATATGTTCAAATTAGGAAAAATGGAGATGGTGGCTGGACAGCGCAGAAGAGATGTTAGAGAGACAACTAAAAGTGCAAGACTGGTTGGAGTGGGGAGAAGTCTGGAGTAGAGGCAGATTTAGGGATAATTAGCATGGGAAGTCAAAACCACAAGAGGAGTCATGGTGACAGAATGAAGGAGGAGGAGACTGAAAACAGGTCACTGTGATCAGGTCTTGCACTATATGACCACAAACTGGGCATTGGTGTAAGTATTTTAGTCTATCCTTCCAATTTGTCAAAGCTGTACTATATTCTAATTCTCTCTAAAAAATCCAATCCACAATTTTGCATTACCTACGCATCTAGAATGTTAATAGCCTTACATAAAAATGATCTACAAGCTTGGTTACTGTCCTATTTACTACAAAGTTCCTGCCATTAATTGAAATATTAATTAGCATTGGACTCATACCTGACCTTTGCATGACTCTATTTGACAATAAACCACTAATAATCACTGCTAAAGGTACACAGACTAATTAAGACAATTGAGAAGATATACTGGTTATTGTGACAGACCCAGACCGGTGGGGTACAGGAGTCTGGTAGAGGGCAAATATTCTGGTCACTGGATGAGTAGTTTTCTGTTCCCTGAGTGACCAGAGCAGGGGCTGCACTAGAGTAATTAGGAACCTGCTAGAACCAATTAAGTCAGACAGGCTGATTAGATCACCTGCAGCCAATCAAGGCAGGTTAATCAAGGCACTTGGGTTTAAAAAGGAGCTCACTCCAGTCAGGTGAGGAGGAGCCAGACGAGAGGAAGTGTGTGTGAGGAGCTGGGAGCAAGAGGCACAAGGAGCTGAGAGTGAGAGGGTGTGCTGCTGGAGGACTAAGGAGTACAAGCGTTATCAGACACCAGGAGGAAGGTCCTGTGGTGAGGATAAAGAAGGTGTTTGGAGGAGGCCATGGGGAAGTAGCCCAGGGAGTTGTAGCTGTTATGCAGCTGTTACAGCAGGCACTATAGACAGCTACAATCCACAGGGCCCTGGGCTGGAACCCGGAGTAGAGGGCGGGGCCTGGGTTCCCCCCAAACCTCCCAACTCCTGATGATCAGACACAGGAGGAGTTGATCCAGACTGTGGGGAAGATCACTGAGGTGAGCAAATCTGCCAATAAGCGCAGGACCCACCAAGGTAGAAGAGGAACTTTATCACACTACTTATTCACCCTGCCTCTTTATACAATTACAAGGGGATAGGAAATGATATTGAAAGGCTGAACATTTAATAATCATAAACATTTTGTTTTTAACACCATACTCCATTTTGCTTTTGGAATTCTCTGTCACAAGATGTCACTGAGGTCAACAGCTTCGCAAAATTCAAAATGGATTGAACATTTATATGGATAATGAGAACACCCAGAGTTATAATAGCAATGATTAAAAAAAACAAAAAAATTATCAGCCATGAGTTTTCGAAGGGATATAAACCCTCATGTTTCAGAGAACAAGTCAGTCTCTAACTAATGGGGTTATGATGAAATTTTTCCTGGGGGCAGGCTATCCAAAAACTCACCACTTCAAAGTTTCCTGTACCTTCTTCTGAAGCAGTTAGTACTGGCCAGTGGCAGAGACAAGATACTAAAATAAAAAGACCACTAGTCTGATCCAATATGGCAATTCTTATATTCCTATTCTTTATGTTGATGTTTTAGCTTGTTGTATATCCAATTTGCTATGGCTCCATTTAATCCACAGCACAATTTTCTTTATGAGTATATTATATGGAACCATATCAGATGCCTTAATAAAGTTGAGATATACTGTTCTACTGCATTTCCCTTATCCACCCCCCTGCCTGGGAGAATACAGGGTAGAAAGAGAGAAATAAGTCATTGAGTTTCCTTGATCAGGAAAGGGAGGGATGGGGGAGAGAACAGCTCAGAACTTGAGTTTCCTTCTGCAGTGGGAACTTTGCTAACAGTCTCATTTTGACTACCACTGTCTCAGATTTTAGTTCTGAGTTCTAGATCTCATTTAACTGCATCTCTGTCTTGAGGATACAGAGCTGCTTGGGTTGCTCTACATGCTGAAGAGGCTGCTCCTCCTAGTTCTCATTGATCCTGGTCAGAGCTCCTTTTCTTTGTGCTGCACTGCAGACGCATAATGGGAGCACCAGCTACCTGCCCCACCCCACCCCTTCCAAGAGAAGGAAAGGGAAATATGAAAACATGATGTGGGAAAGAAAGAAAGAGGGGATATAAGAGAGAAAGAGAAAATAAAAGGAAGAGAAAGATGGCTCACTGAAGCATGATGGCAAGATGTGAGGGGCTGTGATGTGTAGCAGGAGTAGGTGGGGGGGAGGGGCATAGAGAAAGGTAGGAAAGACAAGTTGAGAGAGACAGAGATTTTTGCCTTTCTGAGTCAAAGACCCCACACATTTCTCTCTCTTAAATATAGTATTCAGCTACAATAAATGTGACCATGGGACATGGTACTCACTTGAGCCAATGGAGGGTTGTGAATGAAGGATGGCAAATGGGGGACAAGCAGAGAGACTCTAACTTGTATTTTTGTCTATACTGGAATTAACATCACACACACACACACACACACACACACACGTACGTATAGTCTTGGTTTTGTATGCCTTTAGTATGAATCGTCTTCTGAAATCTGTAACAAAGACACAAATACAAGGGCACTACTCTGAATTACAATTCTCCCTGAGTTTCTGGGTTGTGCAAGGGAGGATGGAGGGGAAGGGGCCTACTGCCACTTTCAGCATACTCCACCTCGTCTCACACACATCTAAACACAATACGGCTCTGCCAACATTTTGTTCCTTCCTGTGCACTTGTTTGCATGGTAGTGGTGGTGGTGTCCGTCCTCCCCTTTGCGCCCAATTTGGAAAAAAGCTACATGGCTACCCAGGGGATGAAGGTGACACACGCCCCCATGTTTACCAGGATGGTCACATAGGGCTAGGATTACAACCTAGGACACAATTGTTATATGTTGTTATTTAATAAAACAGACACCCACTTTTCATCATTATATGTGATTTGAGATTTCTATATATATATTGTTCGAGATATGTTGCATTTATGAAGGTTTTTTTAAATTGAATTATAGATAAGATGCATTCATTATACATGTATTTGTTTATGAACAATTCATTTAAGTGTTCATTACAGGACTTTGTATCACTGTACACTTATGAGCACAGTGGGCTCAACCCTACTTCCTTTCAGCTCAGTGGGACTTTTGCCATTGATTTTACTTAGTGTAGGATTAGATACAATGTTTTCTTTTTTTGCTGTTACTGGATTTTCTGACTGACTGTATTCCAGCTGTATCATTATTTCAGCCTTTATTTTAAATGTTTTTAAATTACAGTAGCAAAATATAGATTAAAAAAGTATTCCTTATGCTTTTACGTCTACTTTTTTCTTTTAGGACATCAGTTTATTGGACTTTGGCTCAAGTTTCATTTAAAATGAACAGTCAACATTAATGTCAATAGTAATGGTTTGATCAAAATATCTGAAACCAGTGATTAGATTTACTTTTTGTTGAAATAACCTATTTGTTCATATAATTGTAAATCTCAATGAACTTCACTAGTTATACAGTACTACTGAACTACACAAATCTGCCTAGGTCTTTAATACCTCTTACACTTCCTTTGTGGTCTTTCCCCCCACTCTCCCAAATTTCATTTATGCTTGAAAGTCCCATTTTCCAAAATCTACATCAAAAGTATATATTGCATATGGAATATAATATATTTATACAACAGATTTCCCAATTTTCCTCAATTAGTTTTACTATGCAAAGCAAAACTTGAAGCTTAAAAAGTTAAGCATTTTATGATTTTTAATAATTATTAGAACATTTATTTTCAGTGTTGATTCTCTTGTTTATTTCTATGAAATTTAAACGGTGATAAAGTTTCCCCAGAACTTTGAAAATACCATCTACTATTAGAGTCCAGCAGTCATCACTACTTCCATCCCAATTTAATAACTGAATTCATGGCAATATGTGCCTTGATTGGGATGTATGTACTGGCATTCCGTGGTTATATAAATCTACTTTCCCTAAATATTTTTAATGAACTTTTATAGAGGAAAGACAAGAAATCAATTCTTTAGAAGTACAAATTTTTTCTTTCATAATTAAAGAGTTAGACAAAAATCTAATGATAATTTTTTGAAGTGATTTAGAAGGTATGAGAGAGAGAACATAAAGGGAAAGTTTCAGGTAAGAAAGAATCAAATATACATGTTACTAGACATTCCAATGGCTGGCATCCTATCCCCTGTCTATATGAGAATGCAGTTAGACAGGCAATTCCATCAACTTATTTTAAAGTGAATATTGAAAGAAACCACAACTTACTTGAAGATCCTGCTGAGTGTCTGTGTGGCTGATTATTTTTTTCTCTGTTCTGAGTCAAAGCACTTCCACTGATCATGGAAATAAGGTCTAAATCCGTGTCTTCTCTGCTTACAGGGCTTGCCTGGGAGCAGTGGGAGAGAATGTACACAATCATGAAACAAAATATGACATTTTCTGAATGCAGCTCATGTTACCTCAAATAAATAAACAGACTCTTGTCAAACAACCTTCTTCAAAATGATACCACAGTCCTTTATTGGCCTTGGCTGAACGAATGCACTATGTCAAAGCATTTTTGTAAATAAGAGCCGATCTTAAAATTGTGGTTTGCGATCTGAGTCAGTACACAACAAAAGAAAACTTTTCAGTACAGTAATTTTGAAGAAAATCAATCTTGCAGACAGCTGATGAAACCTTAAACAGCTTAAGATCATTTACTGACCGGTCTATAATTTAAGTCATAGCTGAATGCCAGAAATGTCATATCAAATTATTTTCTGCAATATTTACGTTTTATCCAGGGCAAGTATCAATTCTATCAATCAAGCATGCAGTAAGTAATTTCATCTTTTAGTGGTTTGCTACTTAACCATGGCCATCAAAGAGCATTTAAATTATACTCTGAGTATTATATTAATTATAATCTGGCATGCAATGGTGGTACATGTTGGTGATGGACATAATATATGAACCTAAATACAATAACATAAAATTGAAATGTTCTCTCATTTTAACACTGTGTTCTTGATCTTGGGGGCTCATAAAGCATGGGATAGAAACAGTGACCTGGAAGATACCATACTCCATAGATGACACTCTTAGGAGCTTGAACCTAGATGTACTTAATGAGAATTCCCTTATCTAGAAGATCTGAGAAATTAATCCAAGCAGGGGATATCCTGCAACGCCCTTGCTTAGGAACCTAGCAGTCCACTGTGCTTTTATGGTCAGTTCCCTTTCTAGTAGGGAGTGATATTTCTAAAACAAAAGCAGATGAACAATATACATCTATTCAAATTTCAGAGTCCCCATTCTGGTGGGGAGTAGTAATCTGTCAAAATGCATCTCCTCAATGAAAACAATGATAGGAAAGTAATTATTTCTTCTCTGAAGATACCCATTTTGATAAATTTCCATTGTGGGAGACTAAACTGCACCAGATATGTCAAAGAAAAAAAGCTGCAATAGGAAGTGTGTGACAATAAACACAGTCAACATACATCTTGAACAGTAGCAATTTTATTCTACATTACTATATAAAAACACACGTGGTCACACACATATGTGTGTACACATTTTGGGCTCAATTGTGACATTATGTGTCAGCTTGTAGGGCTCCTCAGCAGGAACTTCAACTTATTGTGCCTTAGTGCAGAGAGAGAGAGGGGCCCCTGTACCATCCTTGGTGCTATCACACCCAAATCAGGTAAACCACTGCTCCACATCCTCCCTCCTTCCTCTGTGGAGTCCAGCAACTATGGTGATGCTAGATAGACTTCAATAGTCTTTGCATTCAAAACAGCACAAGAACTAAGATTGCTTACAGCCTTTGTGATGACATTCTAAGAAATGAAGTCTGCTCCAGATAAAAGCTCAGGGGCTGTTTTCACATTGATCTGGTGAAGAAGGGCTTCACTGCACCAGATGTGAGTAAAGGAATGATATGAAAAGGGATATTGACTAATGAAGGTGGGACACCATCACCAACTTTGGAAGGAAGTCAGGCTGTGTTGGGAGCACCATCTTGCCCTTGGAAAAAAAAACCCTCCACGTTAACAGAGTGAGAGCAAGAGAACTTGCATGAAATGGAATAAACCTGGCATTCACTCATCCTCTGAGACTTCGGAGTGATTGGTTTTATGAGTATCAGGCTTTTTCATATCCTCACACCTCAATCTCCTTCTGTTAAATGAAAGCTGCTGTTTTGCGGGATTTGTAGACTGTCTGCACCACATTGCCTTTGTGACCTTTAGCACTGCCAGATAAAAGAGGATTTACTTAAAGATGTAACTGGGGAGAAACATTAAAATACATTTCCCTCCTCTGTCTCTGAGTGCTTTAGGATTTTCTCCTTATCTGTGAAGTTGTGGAGTCATAGTATAACAGCTCCTGTTCTTGGAGCTACAGGAGATGAGGAATTAATGAGAAGTGAGTGGAGTCAATTTTCATGTAGAAGCAGCAAAGAATCCTGTGGCACCTTATAGACTAACAGATGTTAGTGCCACAGGATTCTTTGCTGCTTCTACAGAACCAGACTAACACGGCTACCCCTCTGATAATTTTCATGTAGTTACATTTCCATTCCAGATTTAAAACTTCAGAGAACCCCATATTAGAGAAGACTGTGGGATCAAGCCTTTGGCTTCTCAACCCACAATGCACAAATTGTTCCTTTTACTTTTGTTCTATCACTCTTCCAGACACCTTCCCCATTATCGCAATTTCTTGCTGGAGCTGTTATAAACTCCAAAGTGAAACCTCTCATCCTCTAAGGCAGGGGTGAGCAATAATTTTTGAAGCAGGGCTACTCCACAATTTTGCTAAGTTATCATGGGCCGCACATTTCTACTATATTAATGGAGGGGTTGTGGGCTCTGGGAGGGAGTTTGGTGCAGGACGGGGCTCTGGGCTGAGGCAGGAGATTGGGGTGCAGAAATGGGTGCAGGGTCTGGGAGGGAGTTTTGGTGAAGGAGGTGGTTCTGACCTTCTGCAGGGGGTTGAGGTGTGGGAAGGGATGTGAGGTGCAGGCTCTAGCCGGGAGGCGCTTACCACAGGCAGCTTCCGGCTGGTAGTGTAGTGGGGCGCTCAAGCAGGCTGCCTGCATGCCATATTGCCATACCACATGGCCCCATATTGTTCCGGAAAAGGCTCATCTCTGTCTGTCTATTGCGGGGGAGGGGAGCAGCGGGTCTCCGTGCACTACCCACGCCAGCAAGCACTGCCCCCGCAGCTCCTCCTGGCTGGAAACTGACCAATGGGAGCTGTGAGGACAGGGCTGGTGTGGGGGCAGCATGCGGAGCTGCCTTCCCCCCACCAGG
Organism: Mauremys reevesii; assembly: GCF_016161935.1. NCBI lineage: Eukaryota > Metazoa > Chordata > Testudines > Geoemydidae > Mauremys > Mauremys reevesii. The sequence continues at coordinate 285,033,931 of NC_052623.1, forward strand.
GGCGCGCAGACACATGCCAGCAGCAGCCGGCCGCTTCTGGCAGCGGCGTGAGGCCATGGCAGGTAGGCAGCCTGATTGAGCACCCTGCTGCCCCTGGGACTTTTAATAGCCCAGAGTTCACGAGGGGGCAGCTAAAGAGCCTGGCGGGCCAGGTGGAAATGTTAGATGGGCTGTATTTTGCTCACCCCTGCTCTAGGGTAATGATACTTTTCTGTCCTCTTCAGTTGCTCAATGCATTTGTTGACCTTTCATAGTATCTTCTCCACAGACAAAAAATTGCAGTAATCTTAGGGCTCAGGGAAGAGGAAACGTTATTTTAGGAATAGGAATTTGAATTACTGTATCATACACTCCTGCTACCATTACAAATTCCTGAATGTTAGTAGGAGAAATCTCTTCTGTTAACTCTTCTTAGAGGTTCTGCTTAGCAGTAGCAGCTTTGGGACATTTCTCTATCATTTTCTCAAGCTGCCAGTCAGATTTTCCTCATCCTTGAAAGACAGTATTGGTTTTATTTTGCCTAATAATTAATTCCCCTTTTAGTCTGTCACTTGATTCAAATACAAATTGCTTTAAGAAAAGAGGACATGAGGTAGGATGTGAGCTATGAAACAATTTGCTCCATGTTAGGTTTCCATCTCCAGTCAGAAGTTGCACAGAAAGAACGGGATAAAGAAGAGAGGGAAAATAATAGCTGTGAAGGCTCTTATATTCGCTGCATCTGGTCCTGAAGCTGTCACTGGTGTGAGGAAGGAGTAATAAGCAGAGGAATAGAAATCCTGTCCTATTTTTGCTGTCTCTGCAGAAGAAATAGGATGGAGAGGAACAAAGAAGTCCCTAGGGATACTATGCCCTGCTTTTTTGGTGGGAACATTTTCTCTTTTGCCTGCATTTCCCTTCCTTTTTCATTATGAGAACTGCTAAATGTTATTTTTTAGCCTTTAACAGAATTATATTATAAACTTATTAGGAACATATTCAAATTTCAACAATCAAAATACAAGAAAGTTAATGTACATATTTTGAAAATACATTCTACATTCATCTGTGAATACAAATCTGATAATTAATTCATTATCTATGTTGATAATCTATGATCTATCAATCATTATATATACTGTTTCTGGTACTGGAGATCCATATTATTACATTTCCTTTTTATGACCATCCATTGCATTTTCCTCTGTACAATGTTTATGCAGGGCAGCTTTGTAATTATGTGGCACAAGCTGTGACAATCACACAGCATTGCCAGGAATGCGGGAACACCTCAAGATCTTTTCCGTTCTTGCTGTGGGATTGCACAGCTATTTTGTGGATAAAACTGCTTACTATATATTGCTAATGTCTAGCTATGTGTATATACGTTTATGAACAATTACATAATGTGCATCCATATATATCATCATTGGAAAAACCATTTCAGATTGGAGGTAATTATTGTTTTAGCCCCTTTCTAAAACCAATCATAGCTACTGCTCACAAAAGCCACAGAAAGGCAACCTAGTTTATGAAAGCAATCTTTAACCGGGATCTAAACAGATCATGTACTAAACAGAAATACTAAACAATCCTGATACTTATTAAAGCCATATCAAGAAAACAGCAATCAGAAATTTTTCAGGTGGAATTTTGTATTCTCCAAGTAAATAAATTGGAGAGAATATAATAAAATAATTACTGAACCATATTTCAAGTGGACCTCAGCTTTGTGCACCCTTTGGGGAGAAGACTGTCATCTTCTGTATTTGGAAAATGCCCCGTACATTTTAGACATCACCTCAATAAAAATAACAACCACCACCACCACTTGATATTTTTTTACTCAGTTTTTTCACGCTATCATTTGTGCACACAAATTACAACATTCAAAAATAAGATGCTGTGAGCCTCTCAGGCTACGTCTACACAGGGGTACAAAACCCAGGTCAGCTGACTCAGGTTTGCCGGTCTCGGGGGCTTAAAAATCACTGTGTAGATGGCTGGGCTCAGAGTGGAGCCCAAGCTGGGCCCCAGAGCTCAGGCTCCAGCCCGAGCCCAAACGTCTAGACCAGTGGTTCTCAAAGGCGGTCCGCCGCTTGTTCAGGGAAAGCCCCTGGCAGGCCGGGCCGGTTTGTTTACCTGCCACGTCTGCAGGTTCGGCTGATCGCGGTTCCCACTGGCCAGCCACAGCAGTGCCGTAGGTCTTTAATCCCTGTGTTGACATACCTTCTGATATACAGCACAGAGTCAGGAGAGAGTCTTTAACCCACATTGCTGCCCACCTGATTTTCGGTTAATCCAGTGACTGGAAAGACACCTGGCATAATTCAGACAGTCCTGAGAGGATAAGTAATGGATGATGGTGCTACTGGATATGGTCTGCCCCCATATGACACTCCCATGTACCACTTCCAACCCTACTCTCCAGGGCTTTGAAGGGGTCCTTCATGGGGGGCCTGTGGCTGCCTTCTGAATTCCTGTGCCTGGGTGAATTTGAGGCTTTTAGCGCCTCTTTATGTAGCTCCAGCCCTTTTTCCCAGTGGAAAGGAACAAAAATAGGGATAAGCTCTCATCCTCAATACATATTTAATTCATGTATCATTTGTGCATGATTTGCATGTGAAAATGGGGGTATGGCCTGGTAAATTATGAGTCATATTCTGAGTTGGGAGTAGTTCAGCATACCCCCATGGATTTCAATGGAATTATGCCACTTTATGCCAGTTGAGGATCTGTACCTGTATTTTCTTCATACATAAGTGAGAGTGTAAGTAGTACACAAGTGGCAGTGAGAGTCCAAATGGAGAACACATCTTAAAAAAATTGTCGCATTAACAGTCTGGTTGAGGAAAAAAATCAATAAACTATTTATTTTCAATAACCTTAGTTTTGAGTGATATTGTAACACAATTTAATCACTTCACATACATGTTTTTTGTAAAGGGAAATCATTCCTCAGCAAATCTACTGGAATTTTTTGAGGGGGTCAACAAGCATATGGACAAGGGGGATCCAGTGGATGTAGTGTACTTAGATTTTCAGAAAGTCTTTGACAAAGTCCCTCACCAAAGGCTCGTAAGCAAAGTAAGCTGTCATGGGATAAGAAGGAAGGTCCACTCATGGATCAGTAACTGGTTAAAAGATAGGAAGCAAAGGGTAGGAATAAAGGGTCAGTTTTCAGAATGGAGAGAGGTAAATAGTGGTGTCCCCCCAGGGTCTGTACTGGGACAAGTACTATTAAAAATATTCACAAATGAACTGGAAAAAAAGGGGTAAACAATGAGGTGGCAAAATTTGCAGATAAGTATCTTGAGTGGTTTTGTAAGTCCAAAGCAGACTACGAAGAACTACAAAGGGATCTCACAAAACTGGCAACAAAATGGCAGGTGAAATTCAACATTGATAAACGCAAAATAATGCACATTGGAAAACATAATCTCAACTATACATATAAAATGATGGGGTCTAAATTAGCTGTTGCCACTCAAGACCTTTGGTCTGACCCAGTATGGCCATTCTTATGTTCTCTATACTGCCATTTTTATAAATGATCAGAATAGCTTTCAAGGATTTTTTTTTTGGGAGGGGCACTTCAGTAATCTAGCATGTTTTGAATAAGGACAAAGAATATCTATAAAAAGTCAACACAAATATACTGACATCTTTTACAAATACCTACACATATTATTTACACCTACGCATGTTCTATAGTGAAATACTTTCCTTTATTCATTGCCTGATGAAATTAAAGGCAGAAAACGACGTAGCATACTATTGTTAAAATCATTTTTGTGATCCTTTGTTTTTCGTTGTGCCACCAGACAGATACGGACACACATACACATAAATAAGGATTCCAATAAATATTAAATATCACACTGAATATCTTCAAACAGAAATAGTGAAAGTATCATGCTGAAAATTTGGTGTTAAGTCATGCTAAATATTACCTTGTGGTTTGCATTAACAAATGTTAGTAATTTTTTCCCCACATGCAATTGCATCATCAAGGATATTTGCTAGAGTGGCAATAAGTTTTTACATCACATTTGATTTAAGTACAGTTACAGAACACAGGCACTATTAAACTGCTCAAAACCATTATCTGGATGAAACTTTTCCTCTAAGACATATTTGAATTTAACCTGCATCATCAGTTTACAAAACACAAACAAAATCCCAGAATAATGCATTACAGAAAATACTTCAGAATATTTTTAAATCTCAATTGAAAAGGAAGAAAAAGAAAATGGGGGAATGAATTTTAAGATTTAAAATTGGATTTTTATTGCTTATAGAATAGAAATTTTATGAATAAATATAATTTTATGGATTGTGTGATAATCATTACATTTTATTAATGTTGAAATCCAACTTACCACCTTTTAGTGAACGATACTCTGAACACACTGGAGTAGTTTACATTTATGACCTCTTTATATGGCTTAAGCACATTTAAACACACATAACAGAAACAGATGTAGGCCTTGATTCAGCAAAGAACTTAAGCACATGCTTTATAGTGCTTTTCCTGAACAGGAATGCTTTCCTGAACTGGAGTCTAAAGGAATTATTTTAAAAGCTGTATTTGGAAGTTTTAAAATGAATTCAATGTTGTTTTTTAATCTTAAATGAAAAATAATATCAATTTCCATACGAAAATTATGCCTCTGCAGTGAAGGTGCATTCTTGTGCCCACGTGCAACCCCACTACCTCAATGGTACTCTGCCAAGATTCAGGCATGTGGATCTGATTGCAAAGTCAGAATCTAAATAAAAGGATTATATTCAAGAAAAAAAAGATCATGCTTGTTTTTCATACTGCACACATATTTGGAAATATCAGCTATTAAGGTTTAAGTTGTGATTCTATTAAGTTTTACAGTGAAACAAACATCTTACCACTAGCTGAACTCGTCCACCATTGAGTATGTCTGGATCTAAGTCAGGCAAGAAGCGATTGCTGTGTAGTGATAAAAACCAGAGCAAATCGAAATCAGTATACTTAAGGTGTTACTGAAGTATAAGATATCTTCCTGGAAGTACTATTGCTCAATAGAGAAAGCAACATATTCAGCTAAATATGATCAATTATTATTTGTATTTTATATCAAGGCATATTATTTTTTAAGCATCTGAGTAGCTCAAATATAGTCATCAGTTATTTCAAGCTAGCCAAAGATGTAGTTCTCAAAATGCAAATCAGTCAATGACTGGAAACAAAAAAAATATAGCAGTTTACTGAATGAGTATAAATTACAGCCATAGACCCTGATCCAAAACCCACTGAAGAACGTGAAGACTTCCTTTAACTGCAGTGGGCTTTGGTTCAGGCTCACAATTACCAGATCTTACCAAATCAGTTGTTATATTTACCTTCTGTCACAATGAAGTTGTTTACATCTATCAGCTGTTTTACATATTTTGTTCCATTGAAGTCAATGGGAGTTTTGACACTAACTTCAATAGAAGCAGGATTGGACAATATATCTATATGTAGTGTTGTAGATGGGTTGGTCACAGGATGTGACACTCTGACACAGATGTGTCAGAGACCTAAAGATGAGTTCTGTATAAGCTCAAAAGCTTGTCTCTCTTGCCAATAGAAGTTGGTCTAATAAAAAATATTACCTCATCCACTTTGTATCTCTAGTTCTAATATTAATGTACTACACACCATAGATGCTGGAACTGGGGGTGCTACCGCACCTCCTGGCTTGAAGTGGTTTCCAGCATATACAGAGTTTACAGTTTGGTTCAATGGCTCTGAGTATCCCCACTATAAAAAATAGTTCCAGCACTCCAATACACACATTTGCAGAGGTAACGTCACATTTTAAAACTTTTCCTGTTGCAAGCGGACATATTTTCTTACTTCAAAATGTTTTCATTAAAATCAAAAGCAGTGAAAAAATCACCTTAAGCACCTGGAGTGCATGAAGCTCACTATCAAGGTATGTGATTGACTTTACTACAGATAAGAGTTTAAAAAAAAATTGCTGCTACTTACTCATCTGATATACACAATTTAACAATGTAGAGAAAGGTTATTTTTTCTAAGTGCAAAAATATATCAGTACAGTAGTTTATTCAGAAATTAATACTTTTGCTTCTTGAAAAAAAATGTTAAATGAGCATACTAACGTATTGTATGTTGACAACTAGCCTGATTTTTTTTTAAAAAGTGCTGAGCATCTGCAGCTCCCAGTGACTTCAATGGCCAAATATTTATTGGATATTGACTTTATGAACAAGAAATATTAAATGCACCGTGTTTATGTTAACATAAAGGAGCAAAATTATTTTAAAGAAATCTATATTTGTATTTGATTTAGTTAGTAACCAAAACAAAGTTAATACAGAATAGGGTGGTTTACAGCCCCTTTTTCAAATGTATTATAGATTTGTCAAAGTAGTATTTTCTTAATTTGTCCTCTCAGTGTTTCAAAGATAAAATCAAAATACATATCATCCATTTATAAAGTTTTATTTAGTTCCTTAACCTATCCTATGTATAGTTTGTCTAATTAGCTATTACACTACAATACTTTGAATGCATTATATAACAAGAGAATTATGCCCCATGCGAAGAACATCATATATTTTTCCTATATTCTTCATAGAATACAATTCCTCATGTTTGTGGTGAAAGGTTACTTATATATGTTATCATTAGATATTGCATACTGGTAGCATACCAATTCACTATCTGTTGCAGAAGAGGGATCCATAGAATTATTAAATCAGTTTTAATGGCAGTCTGTTTGGGACCTGGCATTGTGGTGTGCTGGCCTTTGGCTATAAAACCATGTTTGTTTTAGGACAATAAACCTAGGTTTCACTTTACAAGAGGTATTTAACATACACAAATCTAATTTAAAAGCCAATGACCTCACCATTTAACATTTCTCAAATCGGTTGCTTCATAATCTCCGACCTGTGTGTGAAGCCATTGGTATGTAAGCTCTTTGCTCCTTTGTAATTTCTCAGCTGAAGTAGTATCCAAGTGGACAAAATCTTCTTCTCTACCTGGGGATGAGAAAGAGATCCTCATCTTCCATTGTTATTTGATAATAACAGAGAGTAAAAGACTAACCCTCAAACTCTGTAAATATCAGAAGATGCTTTTGGAGAAGTCAACAAACCACTGTTATCCACTTAACTTGCAAAGAGTCCAAAGCCCTCTGGATTACTTTTATATTTTAAATATTATTCTTTTTTAGGATAAAAATCTTGACCCTTTGAAGAAAAGTGCCTGGAAGGGGAAGACTGCAGAACAATCTTTTGCAGTAATTGCGGAAATAAAATTATATCTAGGAACTTACAGCCCTGCTTAGTGCAGCATCTATGTGCCTCAAAAACAATGAATTTATCTTTACTTTGCCCACCATAAGGTAGGAAATATCATTATCCTCGTTTTCTAAATAGGGAACCAAAACAAACATGACTTGCCCAAAGTCACACAGGAAGTTGGCAGAGCTCAGCTGACAGTGGTCCCAATTCTCCAGCTTCAGCTGCTTCCAAACAGTCATTTCATGTTAAGATAATCAATCTTAACTATGTATTAGCAAAGGGGTTTTTTTTCTGGGGGAAATCTAGATAAAGAGTTGGAACAACTGCTGAAACTTACCTCTGAGTGTCGCGGGAAAGCAGGGGAGAGAGTGAGGGAGGAAGTAGCATATATAATAAGCTATAATAAAAATTACATACTGTACTTTTTAACAGGCAAGTTATGTTTCCCAAATTATTGTTAATAATTTCTACATGTATGGTTTGAATTTCTGACTGTGTTATGTCTGGGGAATACTGCCAATTGTTTTATTCATAGCAATGCAAAACACTCTGACATCCAGTTACTTAAAAAAGGAAGTGATCACGATAAATGTAAGTACATTAAACTGACAAATGTATGAACTGATTTTTAAATCACATCAGCTATTTAACACAATGGCCACTTTCCATATTACATTTAATACTGTTTTTGTTTTCTCAAATGGGCAAATGGTATGCAGTAATTGCTTAGTAATGCATCAGAAAATTATGTTCTATTGGCTCTCCCTCAAATATATCCACACACTTAAATCTCAGTGTTAGTGTCTTGAATATTTTCCTTGCAGTTACAATATTTTAACTTATTTAGAAAAATATAATATATTAAACATTAATAAATATTAATCACTCGTTCCATTAGTGAACCTTCAAAACCACCCATACCAAATATCATGTGTTTGGGGATCTGATCTATCAACAGTAATAAAATGTTATTTACCTGACAGCATTCTTAAATTAGGACTCTAGCTTTCTGACAGCTTGTGGCCTGATTTTCAAAAGTACTGAACACCTACAAATCCCACTGAAATCATTAGGGACTACAGGTGTTCACCATCTTTGAAAACCAGGCCTATCTATTTGCAAAACATGAACAACTCTTGGAATACCATTTTAAAGGGAACTTTTGACTATTCAAAGGGAAATAACAGTAATAATAACACCACCTATCCCTTATTTAGTACTTTTCATCAGCAGATCTCAAAGCACTTTACAAAAGGAAGTCAATATCATTGTTCCCCATTTTACAGATGTAGAAACTAAGGCACAGAGAGGTAAAGTGACTTGCCCAAGGTCACTTAGTAGGGTCAGGAACAGATCCAGAAATATAACACCCAGGACCACTATGTCCCAGTCCAGTGCTCTAACCACTATGCAATACAAGAAAACCAAAACATTTCAGAAGCATTAAAACAAAACACACTAAGGTATCATTTCTAAGCTTTCAATCTATTACACTTTACCTACATGATACATGCATTTTAACCATTGAAGATTAGAAAACTCTTACAGCTGGCATTAATACAATAGTGATTTTTAGGTGCAGTCAATTAACAGTCAGCCCACACAACACACAGTTGCAGCCTGTTATGCTTTATGCAGTGAAAGGATGTGACTCTTAAATAAATATAAAACTTCTCTAGGCTAGATAAAATCCTCACAATTGTGCATGTCCAAACTTTTTCATGAAACGTGGACTCTAGAGGATGACTTTATTTAAGTAGTCAGCTTACTGAGGGTGCAAATTGAGGGATCAACTCATGTGGGTCTCTAAAGGATTATATTTGGTCTAAGAAGAATATTTCAAACATAAAAAAAATATATGGGGGTGATTTCAGGTCTCTAGTTTTATGCCAGTTATTTCTCTGGTCTTACTTTAAGTTGGAAAGTAATGCCTGAGATGTAACTATTAACACTTAACTAAAGTGCTAGGAATTCAATGTCAGTAGTTTAAGAGCAAGGTAAACACAGTTGAGAATAATATTTTAGAATATTATTTATATTTAATCTGTAGTTTTGAGCCTTTGCATTCCCCAGCACAGCAGCAGCAGAACTTTAGCTGCTCCCCTACTGGCGGGGATGGGCAACTAGAAAGTTTGCAGTGTCCTGCATGGGGATTTTTAGGATACATCTACACTTGGAGCTAGGGGCGTGATTCCCAGCATGCTAAAAGTAGTGTAGCTGCAGTGGCACAGGCAGTGGTGAGTGGCAACATAGATTACCTGCCCTGAGTATGTACTCATGGTCCAGGAGTTTCCCACTGAGCCCAATTAATTTCCAAAGGTGAATGAAAGATCTATAAAATGGAAATTTCTCAAGGGAATGCGATGACTGGCCATGAAAATGAACTCTAAACCAACAAGCATCCGGAAGCTTACAAATGTACTAAGGAAAAGGTTAATACAGAGTACTGTGTACACAGATTTTTTGACCCATTCAAAACAGCAAGAGTCCTGCAGAAAGTAACTGAGGCATATGTAGCCAGAAGCTAGTGAAATGACGACTACAACCTTTGATTCTCTCCTAAAATTGTCTCCCTATTCCCACACAAGATCACTCAGATTTCAAAGAGATCAATACGACCTACCACAATCTCCCCCTCCTGCACTCCTCTAATCCCTCCACCTGCCCTAGAGTGATCCCATCCTTTTCACCTTGCTTGACCCCACCATCATTCTCCAGCTCCCTCCTCTCATAATGCAAGCATGATCTGGTCTCCCTGATCCTCAAAAAGCAATGACTCAAATAGGGTCAGAGGCCAATATCTTGGTAAATCAGTCCCACTTTTTGTTCATGAGGCCATACGCCTCCTCCCCTATTTCAATTTTCTTGGCATCTATCTCAATTCCCTTCCCCCATACCCAGTCTCTGGGAGCTTCTCTTCCACTCACATGGCTTCAAGTACCTGACAAATTGCAAATCTACCCTCTCCACTCCTGACCTGCCTCCCTCCATTCAATACCATATCTCAGCTGCTCTCTCCAACGTTACCATTATTTATTCTAGCTAAAGAAGACAACTCAGTTTTCTCAAGTGAAATTACCTGGGAGATTTTTTTTTCTTCTGAGAAGGTTGTGTGATTTTTATGGTCTAGAAACAGAGTTAAGTAAACATGACCTGGCCACTGTTTTGGATAGTCACAATTAAGATTCTAGCAATGAATACCAGGACTAAAATTAGTACCTAAAGCTGGGGACGATTGTTTCTTCTTGATAATGAAACATCCAAGATTAACAAGTAGAGAACCATAGAATGTATCTATTTTCAAGAGTAGATGGGTTTTAACTCCTTCATAGATGACTAAGATGACAATCTCCATTCTGGCATTTATATTCAGCATTGCTCTGGTAAATATCAGCATTTCATCTTGTAATACTGTACCAGGTATGTGCAGCAAAACGGTAGGGTGGGGTTTTTTTGCTTTTGCTCCTGGCACATTAGCCAGACTCAAATGGTTAATCACGTGAATTATATAGAAGAAAAATAAGACAGAAGTAAACTACATAAATGCTGAAATACTAAGATTCAAACTGCTCTGTAACTTTCCAGATTTATAGGAATAATTCAACTCCCCCACAAAATGTCAGTGCTACTATTTCCAAAGCAAGGTTTAGAAAGAAAGCAATGTTTCATTTCTTGTATTCTGGATGAATATCAAATCTTTGTAACATCTGTGCCAGCATTTGATCTAACGTTTAGATTCTTGAAATCTATAAGGCTGCATTAAGAAAAACAGAAGACATATCATGGCAATACCATTTGTAGCTCCAAAGCAAAGCATAACAGTTTCCATTAGAACAGATAATTTGAAGTGATTATAAACATTTGCATCAAGTTACAGAAACAAGATACCCATTTTAGGAGCAAAACAATTGGAAAAAAATATGAAAAAAATACATTTGACTATAATATCATTGGAGTGACAATTATTTTTTTTCGATTTATGGTACCTATATGCCCCCAATCACCATGTTATATGAGCACCTTTTAATTTATTTATCATCTTTGAATATATTTATTCATGTAATAACCCTCTAAGGTAGTGAAGTATTACTGGTCACATTTTACAGATTGGGAAATGATGCACAGAGATACTGACTTGCCCACGGTCTCATAGGAAGTCGGTAGCAAAGCAGGATATTGAAGCTGGGTCTCTTACGTCCCAGCTTAGCACCCTAACCACTAGACTATCATTCCTCTCTTTACCCAGCACCTTAGTCCTTAGTGTGAATTGAAATATGTGGACAATTAGAAAAATCAAAATCAACCAAGTTAGAAATGTGTCAAGCGCATTTGCTAAATCACTTTGAAACAGCATTCACTTAGTGCTACAGCTAGGCTTGTAAGGATTAGAGTTTTATTGGTAAAAGTCAATAAACACATATTTCATCATATACACAAACCGACAAAAATATTTGAAGCAATAATAAGGGAAATTTCAGATAGACAAAGTAAGAAAAATTATGCTTGAGAACTTATTAGAGTTGGATTCAAGGATATTTACTTTGTATATGTTGATGTGATGTTGACAATTTGTGTTTTAACAAATGACAAAGCTTTAACTTTTTGAATCTCTCAGTCTACTGCCATTAAATAATTATTGTATGCGCCCCCATACTTTCTGCAACTGTGAAAATTTAAATAGATGAAAATAAAAAATTGCTAAGACATAATTTTGCACAAACATGAAAATGTAAATTGATAAAATCCAAAAAAAGCTTAAAATAAACAATACTAACTGTCAAAATTACAAAACAATAAAAATTAAATTATGCAAAGCCTAGCTATAGCATAAATAATTAAATCACTATCAGTAGCTGTATGTTTCAAAATATGTTGCTTCCACAAATCCATTTAGAGCCCAGGTGTCGTGTTGTAAGGGTTCAAAAATGTTGAGAGCACTTGGCTGCATGTTGCTACACAAGCAGATTGGTGCCAAGCCTGAAGTGATAAAGAAGGCAAAGAGGCTCCTCCTTCCTCAGTTTCAATCTGAAATAAAGAAAAACACCAAAGAAACAGGATTGGAGAGATAAGAGGAAGGGCAAACACGGATCTGTGTTGGCCATACTGCATATCTGGGAAAAGTCAGTTGTTGATAAAGTTCTATATTGTAACTGATATTCCTCTAGGCTAGTGGTTCTCAGACTTATTTGATTGGGCCTCCCTTCTTTGTGTCTGTAGTCATTTACATCCCAACCGCTCCACAAGCACTTATTCCACCACCCCGCTCTGAAGGCAGAGCAGAAGAGCAGTGGCTGCTGGCTGGGCATCCAGCTCTGAAGGCAGTGCCATGCTGGCAGCAGCACAAAAGTAAGGGAAGCAATGTGAAAAATGATAATCGTCAATATCACTTTTCATGGCAGACTTAGTGCCCCATTGACACTCTTACTTCTGCACTGCTACCAGAACCACGCTGCCTCCAGGTGAGGGATTGGGAGGGGGAGTTAAGGAGAGGCAGGCTCCAGCTTTCCCCTTTATCCCCATATCCCAGGTGTGCACGGCCCGTCTGCATGAGCCCTAGCCACCTGATGCTGACAGAGGTCTTTAAATAAATAAATAAATAAAAAATAAAAAGCACACAGCTCACACCTCGACACATTCCTTTACCCAGCCCCACAGTTTGAGAACTTCTGCTCTAGGGCAGTGTTTCTCAAAGCCGGTCTGCCGCTTGTTCATGGAAAGCCCCTGGCGGTCCGGCCTGGTTTGTTTACCTGCCATGGCCCGACTTTGAGAAGCACTGCGCTAGGGTATAGCAGCAAGTGCTGTGGCATACCAGCTCCTTCTAGATATCTTACTAGCTATACTATATGCTTGGAGGCAAGTGCTGAAGGTGCTATAAGCACTAACCTCTTCAGGATCCAGACCCTGGTGGATTATTAATTATTTGTATTATCACAGCATCTAGGAGTCCTAAATCATGGACCAGGACCCCATTATGCTAGGTACTGCACAAACAGAACAAAAATAGTGCCTGCCTCGAAGAGCTTACAATTTAAGGATAAGGCAAGACACAACAGATGGATACAGACAGACTGACCAGGAAGAACTATGAACAAGGAAACAATCAACATTCACACACCTCAAACACCACATAATTGCTTTACCAGCACTGCCAAAAACTACAAGGTGGACAACGACACCCTATGATTTTATGTTACAATACAAAGATCAAACCACCAACAGTCCTCAGACCAGCCCCTAAGAACAGTCCAATTCATCAGCATAATCATCACATTGTAATCCTTCCACCCTATCATCTTGGTATGTAGGCTGCTGCCTGTATCTACCTGGGGGATGCTACTGTTGCCTCCTTGCCAGCAAGAGATTGAGTTTGTCAGCCTTTCAGTCCCAGCTTCCAGGCCTCCCTTCCGCAGACAATTACCGTAATGCTGCCTCTGGCCTGGTGTTCCTGCTCTCACAGGGTCTCTGGCTCTCCACCCTACCCTGTCCCCAATGACCTCAGGTCATTCTTCTCCTCTCTGAGGATTATGGAGTCCTCAATTGGTTAAATATTGAACTGGGCATTGGACCAGAAATGAGCCACAAACTTCATTACAGTTTCTCCTTTATGACATTACTTCTACATTTCTCAAACTCTTGAGATTAACAACAGAAGTAATCCACTATGTTAGGTGACTGACAAGTGCTTAGTGGAAGGATGAGATAGCTTTCCCCAAACATTCATCCGATTTAGCCTTAACATCAAGAATAATTCTGGGTAAAAATATGCATCCAATTCCTCAAAGTCTCTTTGAAACTTAGAGATGGACACTGGGAGTCTGTAGAAGCTGCTCTAACTCTACTAGAGTTGGCTTTAAGGCCATCTGGTAGTTGAACTCGAGAGTACATAATAGATCTGCATGGAGAAGATGATCAATTTGCACAATCTCAATACCTAAGAGAATTGTCAAATGCAATATGCCATATGCAGGACTTTCAAAAATATTAGCTCCTATCCAGGTAATAGAATACCTTCATTACATTCATTTTATAGAGCAAATTTGCCCTAGAAGCATCACAGAGTTGGGCGGGGGAGAGTGGTAGAGGGACTGTTTCAGAGGTTGAAACACATTATCTTATCTTATCTTAATAAAGAACTGTAAGAGGGATGAGATATAGAATCATAGAATATTAGGGTTGGAAGAGTCCTCAAGAGGCCATCTAGTCCAATCCCCTGCTCAAAGCAGGACCAACACTAACTAAATCATCCCAGCCAGGGCTTTGCATAGCCGGGCCTTAAAAACCTCTTAGGACTCCACCACCTCCCTAGGGAACCCATTCCAGTGCTTCACCACTATCCTAGTGAAATAGTGTTTCCTAATATCCAACCTAGATCTCCCCACACAGCAACTTGAGACCATTGCTTCTTGTTCTGTCATCTGCCACCACTGAGAATAGCCGAGCTCCATCCTCATTGGAACCCCCCTTCAGGTAGTTGAAGGCTGCTATCAAATCCCCCCTCACTCTTCTTTTCTGCAGACTAAATAACCCCAGGCCCCTCAGCCTTTCCTTGTAAGTCATGTGCCTCAGCACTCTAACCATTTTCGTTGCCCTCCGCTGAACTTTCTCTAATTTGTCCACATCCTTTCTGTAGTGGGGGGCCCAAAGCTGGACACAATACTCAGCTTTGGCCTCACCAGTGTTGAATAGAGGGGAATAATTTTGTCCCTCCATCTGCTGGCAATGCTCCTATTAATACAGCCCAATGCCGCTGGCCTTCTTGGCAACAAGGTCACACTGCTGACTCATATCCAGCTTCTCATCCATTGTAATCCCCAGTTCCTTTTCTGCAAAACTGCTGCTTAGCCAGTCAGTCTCCAACCTGTAGCTGTGCATGGGATTCTTCCTTCCTAAGGGCAGGACTCTGCACCAGTCCTTGTTGAACTTCATCAGATTTCTTTTGGTCCAATCCTCCAATTTGTGTAGATCACTCTGGACCCTATCCCTACCTTCCAATGTATCTACCTTTCCCTTCATCTTAGTGTCATCTGTGAACTTGCTGAGGATGCAATTCATCCCATCATCCGGATCATTAATAAAGATGTTGAACAAAAACAGCCCCAGGACCGACCCCTGAGGCACTCCGCTTGATATCAAAGCTTGGAGCTCGCCCATAAACTTAACAGGGGTAATAATGACCAAGGTGGCCACTTTTTGCTACAAAAAGTGTAAAGAATGTTCACAACATGATTCAAAAGGAAGGGTCCATGAATTTGCTGAAGTCTATATTCATATCCCAGAAATTTGCTAGGCACTCTAGCAGACAGTACAAGTGCAGCACCTTCTTTCAGGGAAAACAAGCAGAAGCCAACATTCAGTGAAAGTAAGTAATATGAGATGCAAGGTAGCAAAACAAGAATGGAGGCACCAGAGCCTAGTTTAAAATACAAATGGAAAAGTGCCTCCACTTTGAAGCACAGGCTTATGACAAGTAGTATTGTCACTGAGCGGAAGGAAATGGTTTCAGGAAAGCAGTATGGATAAACCTATTCTACTGCCCCTAGATTTTGAATGTGAGGCTGGACTACCAAAAAGAAGTTTGACAGGAATTTCTCTCCTTGGTTTAGGATTATTCTTCAGCCTAGATAGAGATACACTCAGTAGCCTGTTATTTTTTCGTTATTTGAATATGGTTTGGATCTGATCCTGAAGGTTCCAGGATGGCAGGTGCAAGCACAACACTTACTGGAGTTTGCCTAGTGTGAGAAGTCTCCTTCCTAATAGAGTCTCAGAAGCCATTTTGTCAAAGTAGAAGAGTTTGTTCCCACCCAGCACCACTCTAAGGCCTGGTCCACACTAGGACTTTAATTCGAATTTAGCAGCATTAATTCGAATTAACCGTGCACCCGTCCACACCACGAAGCTATTTAATTCGACATAGAGGACTCTTTAGTTCGACTTCTGTACTCCTCCCCGACGAGGGGAGTAGCGCTAAATTCGACATGGCTATGTCGAATTAGGCTAGGTGTGGACGGAAATCGACCTTAGTAGCTCCGGGAGCTATCCCACACTGCACCACTCTGTTGACGCTCTGGACAGCAGTCCGAGCTTGGATGTTCTGATCAGGCACACAGGAAAAGCCCCGGGGAAATTTGAATTCCTTTTCCTGTCTGGCCAGTTTGAATCTCATTTCCTGGTTGGACATCGGGGCGAGCTCAGCAGCACCGGCAACGATGCAGAGCTCTCCAGCAGAGGAGTCCATGCAATCTCTGAATAGAAAGAGGGCCCCAGCATGGACTGACCGGGAAGTCTCGGATCTGATCGGTGTGTGGGGCGAGGAGTCTGTGCTTTCAGAGCTGCGCTCCAAAAAACGGAATCCAAAGACCTACGAGAAGGTCTCCAAAGCCATGAGAGACAGAGGATACAGCCGGGATGCAACGCAGTGCTGCGTGAAAAATCAAGGACCTGAGACAAGGCTACCAGAAGACCAAAGCGGCAAATGGACGCTCTGGAGTCTGCCACCACTGCCCCACCAGTGACCGTGGACTCTGACTATGGGATAGTGTCGTCGGACGGTTCCTCGGCGATGTTCATGAGCGGGGAAGATGAGGAAGGGTTTGTGGAAGACGAGGCAGGCGACAGCGATTATAATGCTGGTTTCCCCGACAGCCAGGATCTCTTCATCACCCTCACGAAGATCCCCTACCAACCCTCCCCAGCCGTTAACCTGGACCCTGAATCAGGGGAAGGATCAGTCGGTAAGTGCTTTAAACATGTAAACTTTTATTATTAATGGAACAGGAATCTGAGCTATGTGAAAAGGAGGTCTATATATATGGGGATAGAACAGAAATCCTCCTGGGAGATCTCCACAAAGCTCTCCTGGAGGTAATCGAAAAGCCTCCGCAGGAGGTTCCTAGGGAGAGCTGCCTTATTGGGTGCTCCGTGGTAGCACACTTTTCTGCGCCAAGCTTTCAGGAGGTGTTCAGGGAGCATTGCCTCCCCGAGCATGGCTGCATAGGCCCCTGGTTTGTGCTGGCTTTCACGCAGCATGTGCTCTCTATCTCCTTCAGTGACCGTCCTCAGGGTGATCTGCTCGGAGACTCCTGCATCTAATTAGGGGAATTACTGTAATGTTACACCTGGTCCAAAGTATTTTTAAAAAATCTCCAGACAGACGGCGTAGCAGAGACTCAGCACGCTGCTGCGTGACAAGCGTAACGGAAAGCCAAAGAATCAAATGGACGCTCATGGAGGGAGGGGGGGACTGAGGACGCAAGCTATCCCACAGTTCCTGCAGTCTCCAAAAAGCATTTGCATTCTTGGTTGATCTCCCAATACCTGTGCGGTCAAACACATTGTCCGCAGCGGTTCAGGGCATAGCTCGTCAATGTACCCCCCTCCCCTACCCTCAGAAGGAAAAGGAAAAAAAATCGTCTCTTGACTCTTTTAAATGTCACCCTATGTGTACTGAATGCTGCTGGTAGACGCGATGCTGCGGCACTGTACTGTAGCATCCTCCCCCCAAGCCTCATGGGTGGCTGACGGTGCAATATGACTGATATCCGTCGTCATCATCATCAGCCTTGCGGTAGATGGTGTAGTGCAATACGACTGGTACCCGTCCTCGTCATCAGCCCATAAGTAGACAGCCTGCTAACCGTCTTCATCATAGCAACAGGGGGCTGAGCTCCATCAGCCCCCGCCCTTCATGTGTAAAGAAAAGATTCTGTACTGCCTGGACTGTCATAGCAGCAGGATGCTGTTCTCCTCTCCCCCACACTGCTTAATGTCCTGTCTGGACAATCATAGCAGCTGGAGGCTGCCTTCCCCTCATTTCATTTCACTAACAAGTCACTGTTTCTTATTCCTGCATTCTTTATTACTTCAGCACACAAATCAGGGGACACTGCAACGGTAGCCTGGGAAGGCTGGGGGAGGAGGGAAGCAACACGTGGGGTTGTTGCAGGAGCACCCCCTGTGAATGCCATGCAGCTCATCATTCCTGCATAATCTGACACAGAGCGGCTGTGCTCTCTGGTTCTCTGATACAGTGGATTTCTACTACACTTGCCCTATATTCTATGCAGGAATTATTCTATTTTTAGATACCATAAAGGAGGGATTGACTCGGGGAGTCATTCCCAGTTTTGTCTTTTGCGCCCCCGGCTGATCTTGGCCAGGGGCACCTATGACAGCAGCAGAAGGTATAATGCAATACGACTGGTAACCATCATCACCTTGCCAATTTACAATGGCATGGCAGATGGTACAATATGGCTGATAACCATCTCTACTGTCGTGCAAAAGCAAATGAATGCTGCTGTGTAGCGCTGCTGAATCGCCTCTGTCCGCGGCATCTAGTACACATACGGTGACAGTGACAAAAGGCAAAACAGGCTCCATGGTTGCCACACTATGGCATCTGCCAGGGTAATCCAGGGAAAATGGGCTCGAAATGATTGTCTGCCGTTGCTTTCCTGGAGGAAGGAATGAGTGACTACATGTACCCAGAACCACACGCGACAATGAAATTTGCACCATCAGGCACTGGGATCTCAACCCGGAATTCCAAGGGTCGGGGGACACTGCGATGGGGTGGAACAGGGGCAGAGTTTATGCTTTCCGGATTGCCTGCAGCAGGAGTGCGCACGAGATAGGTGCTGTGCATGCTCTTGTTCACAGACACAGACTAGACTGTGTTCATTGTTCGCAAAAATGTATCTTTGCAAGGAATTCACTCCCTTTTCCCCATCACACAGCTTCGACTGTCTCCAGACCTGCCACAGCATCCCCCTCACAGAGGCTGGCAAATATTAGGCGGCGAAAGAAAGACACGGGATGAGATGTTCGCTGAACTTATGGGCTGCTCCCGAGCCGAGGCGGACCAGCAGAGCCAGTGGAGGGAGACCCTCTCTCTGTACCAGCGCTCACACAGCGAACGGGAGGAGAGGTGCCGTGAGGAAGACAAGCAGGCGACTCAAATGCTGCTTGGACTAATGAGGGAGCAAACGGACACGCTCCGGCGCCTTGTGCATGTTCTGCAGGACCGCAGGCAGGAGGACAGAGCCCCCCTGCAGTGTATCTGCAACCACCCTCCCCCGCCACAAAGTCCCATACCCCCCTCACCCAAAATAACCAGAAGGAGGGGCGCCAGGGGGCGTTAAAACTGTCACTGCACCCCAGCAGAGTGCTCAAGTACCCAAAAGCTCTCATACCCTAAATTTTGAGAAGTCCTTTCCTTCCCACCTCACCCAAGCCCCCGTCCCAGTTTCATCCCCTAACGGTCTAGTTAATTATTAAAAATACTTTGCTGTTAATTACTGTTTCCGTCATGTTTTTTTCACAGAAGACTGTGTTTGAAGGGGGGGGAGGGGGGTTGGTAATTGCATAGGACAGTCACCTTTACCAGGGTACAGACACGGGGGCAGGATCAGCAGCAGGTCACACACACAGTGCAGTCAGTAGGCACCCTGGTCAGTATGGGAGGTGGTTTCCAGGTTCTGTGTGGGTGGGGGGGGGGACGTGACTTTGTAGCGGGGGAGGGCAGTTACAGATCTTATGCAGCGGTCCTTGTCCTGGACTGCAGAGTCACGCAGCAGAGGAATCTGTATCCGTCCTCCTCCGCCACAAGGTCACATAGCCCCCGCACACAGAATCCCAAAAAGGAGGGATGGCAGGCTCCGTTGAAACAACCAGTCCGGCACTGCGGACCGCTCCAGGAGCAGGAGCCTGTCATTCCTCGAGTTTAGAGGCGGTCTTTACATCACCGCACACCCTACCCAGCACAGTCTGCGTCCCAGTTTCAACCCTTTAACGCAAAGTCATTAATAAAGAAACCTTAGTTAAGTAACAATGGAACATGTATTTTATTTTTACGCGTGTGTTGGAAATGGGGGAAACGGGGTGAATGGGGTATGTAACTGCAGAGGATAGTCAACAGTAACTGGGTAAAGAAACAGGGGCAGTTTCAGCTTCTCTGGAAAGAAACTGAACAGTCACAGGTCACGCTGCTCGCTGGTACTTGAAGAGTTCCTTGTCGCTGTCCAAGGCGCCTGTATAGGGCTTCATGAGCCAGAGCATTAGCGGGTAGGCTGGGTCCCCGAGGATCACTATAGGCATCTGCACATCCCCAACAGTTATTTTGTGATCCGGGAAGAAACTACCTCCCTGCAGGTGTCTAAACAGACCACAGTTCCTGAAAACACGCGCGTCATGAACCTTGCCTGGCCACCCGACAGTTGATGTTGGTAAAACGTCTCGTATGCTCCACCAGTGCTTGCAGCACCATTGAAAAGTAGCCCGATTTCTCAGCAGCTGACTGTGGAAGAGGTGGACGATAAGGTGCGAGGAGGTGAAAACGGCCATAACTGCAGCGGGCTCCATGATCGCAGTGCTGTGGTGTCCACGCTGTCACTGACCAGAAAAGTGCACGAACAGATTGCCCGCAGGCGCTTTCGGGGAGGGAGGGAGGGCGTGATTGACGGTTCAATGATGACAGTTTCCCAAAACCACCCTCGACACATTTTTTCCCCCCAGCAGGCATTGGGGGCTCTACCCAGCATTCCAATGGGCAGCGGGGACTGCGGGAACTGTGGGATAGCTTCCCACAGTGCACCGCTTCCAAAGTCGATGCTGGCCCCGTTAGTGTGGACTCACAAAGTCGAATTAGTGTCCTTAGTGTGGATACACAAATTCAACTTCGTAAGGTCGATTCCACAAATTCGAATTAAGTTGAATCGAACTACTCTTGTAGTGTAGACATACCCTAAGATTCAGTGTGGAAAGCAATCTGGGAAACGTTATCCAGCTTAGCAATCATTGTAATAATTTGTGTCTTTGGTGGGGCATGATGGGCAAAGGGGAGGAAATACTGGGATATTAAAAAAAACATTTTAAAAAAATGGAGATTACTAAGTGACAACACTGTACTTAACTTGCATCAACTTAAATACTTACAAGCAAGGAAATGATTAGGTAGGGATAGTATAAAATGACTTCAGTGGAGTCATGATGATTTACACCAGATGAATATTTGGCCAGTACTATTTATGAAATTAAAAGAAATGCATATTTTTCACCAAACCTTATATTGTTACTTTTAAAAAATATATTACAGTATTTATGTATGTTTTATCTTGCTTTTAATATCTAAATATTTTGTTTTAAAGTATATTCTAATTTAGATATTATAACTTAACATTTGCCAATTGATAATAGGATTTTTATATGTACTTATAATTGCCGTTTCTTTAGAATAACACTATAAGTGAAGTTTAGTAAAGAAAATGTATACTTTATCAATGTATAGTAAAATTATGAATGCACATGGGCTTGTATATTATGCTGATCAATATATACATATTTGTGTTTCATTTTAGAAGGTTTTATCTGGTGTTATTTCAGTTACTGATGAAAAATAGTATTTATTTTTGGGTCAGTCATGGTCATTGCTTCTTGATGAAATATGTATTCTTTAACTAGATAAGAGTATTGTGTTAACTATTCATGGCCTCATCAGTGTGTGAAATGCAGCAATTCAAAAATATATGGCAATCACACTAAATCATTATGTATTTTCTCATAGATGTTCCACACACACACAAAGTATATGAAAAAGGATGTGAAGATTATTGTTTAATGTTTATATTACAGTAGCACCCAGAGGCACCAGGGAGGATCAGGCATCCCATTGTGCTGTGCATTGTACAAACAAGGCCTGATCCAATGCTCAGCTGATGTCAGTGGAAAGAATCGTAATGATTTCAATAGGCATATTGATTTCAATTTCAGATTCACATGTAGGAAGACATGGTCCTGATCCCAAACAGATTAAATCTAAGGAAACAAGTGGCATGGTAAGTGGAAAGGAGTATAATCAAATACATACCATTAAAAAATATATTTGCAATGTGTACATAATTATAAATAGATATAAAAGCCAACTATCCCCATCTTCCCTTCAAGTCATAATTCACTGGTGACTTATACATATCAGGGAAGAAGTCGTACTTGAAGAGGGATTTGAAGGACAAGAGGTTATGGTTATGTTCAGGGAGGACATTCCATGCATAAGAGGAAGCACTGAGAAAGGGACTGAGTCATTTGAACACATTCTTCTAGCCCTAATGTAACACTTTGTATTTTTACACCAAGGAATTCAAAGGACTTTACAAATATTCCTTAATGAAGCCTCAACTGTTTGGAAAAGAGTCTTCTTACTTGTTTACACACAGGAATGGCAACAATTTAACTACAGATTTCAGAGTGGTAGCTGTGTTAGTCTGTATCAGGAAAAAGAAGGAGGAGTATTTGTGGCACCTTAGAGGCTAACAAATTTATTTGGGCACAAGCTTTCATGGGCTAAAACCCACTTCTTTGGATGCATGCAGTGGAAAATACAATTTAACTACAGTTGTTTCTAAACCAATTTAGTTACAACTGGCATAACCTCTTTGTGTGGGCACTTTTAAAATGATTTAGAGTGTCTATCTAGGAGGCTGCACCAAATTTAACGAGTGATTTAGAAACAGATATAGTTACATTGGCACAATTTCTTTGTGTAGACCAAGCCTAAATGATTTGCCTGACAGACTAACAAGTCAGAGCTGAGAACAGAACCTAGGAATCCGAACTCCCACAGTCCTTTGCAGGAACTATTATACTTGCAAAATGCCTAATTAATATAAGTTAACTTTGATCCAGTGACAAAAGGCCAATGCCCAACCCTGCACCGCTTAATTCACTGAGTTCTCACCTAAGCTTATAAAATGTTGATGAATATTTTATTCTCACTGGAGTTGTACACTAATTCCCATGATTTTTGAGATATTCTTATTTGGGCAACTATTAAAAATACAGTGAATATACCCAAGTTCACTTAATTGAGACACAATTAATGGGGAGATCATGTGTTTAATTAGGATGCTTCCTAGGGAACCAGTTAAATCCAGGCATTAGGATGCTGATTCTGACTTCAGGTGATACTTTTGTCCCGTCTCTTTAATCTCTCCATTTTTTTCATCTCTAACAATTTTAAGACCTCCATAGCTGAGATACATGCAGAAGTATGATTTGTTTCACTGCTGTTTGTTCCTGACTGTTCACTTGCAACCTCCATGCCAATTATACATGCTCAGTTTCTGTCTCTGAACAGGCAAAACACACAGTCCCTATCCCAGTACAGGGAATGTCCAATAATATGATGATCTTTGCAATTTTTAAAGACTACAACCATACTAGTAAAATGCTGTCATCTCAGGTAAGAAGATTCTACTTGATCTGTAATAACATCTGTAATAAGGCAGAGCTGATGGCATTTAATGGACAAATCTGGAAATACCACATGCCTGTTTTGGGTTTGTTTGGGAGAACCCAGAATCCTTGGCTTCTCCCAGGAAGAGCTGAAGCAAGTCACACAAAAAAAGAGAAAACACACAAAATAAAACTTTATTAGATAGATTCTGTTAGATTCTTGCAACACAAACAGCAGCGAAATAGTGTGAACAAAAATGACAATGGCTTTATAACAGCTCAAGAAATTAAAAATCCCACATTAATTAGAAATATTTACAACATATGGTAGTTGCATTTATCTAAATGCACTCTAACAACTGAAAGTAAGGGTATGCTTAACATTCTTGTGTTACAGCAGAATTTCTTCTACTCCTCTGATCTGAAAGGAAAATAAATTGATTAGAAACAGCATGTTAAAAATATTCTCACAGAGACTAATGTATCACTGCAGTGAGATGATAAAAAATGTTAATGAAAAACATACAAACTTGTCATCAGTGGGTGCATCATAGTCCCCAAAATATCCTTTCAAACCTTTGAAGCAAGCAGCTCCCCCACTCTGGTTCAGCTGCTGCAGCAGAGGCAATTAATGCAGAGACATGCCTGGATGGCATCATAGTCCCCCAAACAAGCACATTCTCAGAAGAGGCTCTCTTCTCCCTCATGATTCTAGCTGCCATGGTTAACAAAACAGGAGAAAAAGAATGTAATGTAGTAAAAAAGTAATTAACAGCAAGATACGTGAACTCCAACAAACTTAAAATTCATACTACTACTTACCCTCTCCCAGATTCCAGCCAGGTTCTACAGTTTTCATCTAGCCAGACCTTAGATCACCTCACTTTGAGGTGGTCTGGGAGCTCACCAGTATTGCCTCCTTGTACATGGTTAATTGTACAATGAAGATAAGGATTTCACCCTCTAGCAGTGCTGCCAGGATGCATATGAGGAATACGAGTATATCATACTGGCAAAGAGACATGGAAACAAGAAGCACTTTGAACAGGGAAATAAGACAAAACTCTTGTTACGAAACTGATACAACATATTATAAGACATACTATAGCACTAATCAGTGACTATGAAACTATTTGATGCTTGTACAAATATAAAAAAATCCATCACATCCATCATATGAGATGATGGACATCTAATGAACAAGGAATTTGTTTGTGAAATGTATGTCAAATAAGTTTAAATATTAGTATTTGCAAAATGCATTTTTTTAAAAAAAATATGTTTCAAAGAGATTTGTATGGTATACAATGACAGCCTATGTGATGTTTTAGCATCTGTAACCCAGACTACAAGCAGAGTCTGACAAAACCTAAGCAAGCAGACCTGGCTAAGAATCAGGAGTCATGCTTATTATATATAATTCTCAAGGGTATCTTGCAATCAGAGGTCACAATCGAGGCAACAGAAGCAATGTCACGATATCAGAGAAAGGGCCAATTCAGTCCTGCTCCCTGACAGTCAGTGAGGTCAGGGCTTGCAGCAAATAATTGTATCAAAAGGGAATATTCTCTGCACACTTTTAGAACCGTCATCTGAACAAACAAGGCCAGGTCATCTTGAGGTTAAATCAGAACTCTCTGCTTAACCTTGTAGCTCATTGTTTTATGTTTAATTCCCAATCAATTTCTTACCTAAAGGAGGAACCTCTAATGAAAATTCTCTTAATAGATTTTACTTTGAGATACATATTAAACTGTTTAGAAATAATAAAATGTATACTTGCAATTAAATCCTTAATTATATCTATAAAAGATGCCTCTTTTCTCTTCATATGCTTCAAAATGCTTCATAGTAGAGTACAATAATGATGTAACTATTTTAAGAGAAATGACTCTTCATAGTTTAGTAAGCCTGGCACTCAGTCTGCAGCTGAAAACCACTTAAATAACTTATGCTTAAGCATAAGCATACTTGCTGTATAATTAATGTGAAAGTGAGGTTAATTGCTACCCTTGTCTGGCAATTTTTATTCCTTTACACCTAACGTGACACAGGGGGCTAAACACAAGCCTTATCACCGGCTTTTTAGTTGCAATAATTTAATTTATGCAATTATAATAAAATGTCAGAAATTTTAACCTGATAGTATATGTATAGAAGAATTATTTGAATGGTCATCTAAGTGACGTTTTATTGTAGAACATGATCTCTGCAGTGCTGTGACAATGTTTACAAGCATAGAAGTTTTCTGAGTCACAGCTGAGGAAGCTAACTGTATCAGTTGGAAAATATAGTATTTTCACATTGTTCTTTATCCAGTATTAATTGTACAGTATGGGATTTGTTTCCAAACCTATTTAAAACTTGAAACTCAATATTCTGTTTTTGTAATTTTCTTTTTGAATATACATAAGCAAGATAAGATATGTAAGGCACACACACTAAGAAGGATTGTGGTGTAACTCCAACCTAAAAACACCTTCCTTATAAACAGTACGGATGTACAAATTTGACATGACTTGAAAAGTTTGTATATTATAGATGTTAAAATTTGAATTTTAAAGTTATGCAGTAGAAACATGTATATTATATAATACATGTCCTAAAGGATAATATAAAATTAACTAGATATATTATTATGCTACAATTCCTCTGTTAAAATATTTGAATAATTTGTAACCATGCCTACAATTCCTTGTAAAAGCGTCTAAATCTAGCACGCTTACTTTCTATTTCTGTAGATTATATGAATCTTGTAAAACGTACAGGGCTTTCTTCATTTTATTTAACAGCACTATATTTTAAATATCTAAGTTTCAACGTTGGAGTCTTTTCTCAATGTTTTGTTTAAAGTAATATTTCACATCCTCAAAAGGAGTTATAATATACTGCTGATCCACAACTTTTTTAGTAAGAAAAAAGAAAAAACGACCAAAAATTTGTGTTCAATATTAAAAATGTTGTCACAAGGAAACAACTTTTTTGGAATGCTGTAGATCTCTGACCTCATTAAGACAATTAATCCTTCATAACACTGTAGGTCCCATGTACAGAATAGAAAACCAATAATTTCTTCATGAGCGATGTCAGTCAATTACATTTTCAGTTCAACAAAATGACCTTGTAAAGGTCTTTCTTGTCCTAATCCAACCTCCTAAAGGTATTTGACCAGTTAAGACAGATGATTAGAGGCATTCCTATTATAACATATACATTTATAGAATGCTTTATTTCCTCTGTTGTGGATTTAAAATGTATCATGTTGCCATCTGTTACAAGAGTTGCACGCAGGAATTGTTTCTAAGAATTCATTTGTTCACCCAGATTCATAACTCTGCACACTCCTAACTTATTTTCGTGACATAAACTATCACATAATGCAGCACTTGAGGATCTTCTTTGAATATGCAGTGTACACCTAAATGTCCTGTGTAACCTCTGTAAAAGGTTATTTGCATATCTAAATGTGTTAAATGCTTAGAATATTTAGCAATCCAAAACTAAGTAAGATAACCTATTTGTGTTTAGTGACTTTATGGAAAGTAAAAGTAGAACTTCTGGATTAGCATGTTGTTTTTAAAAAAAATAGTATGGATGTATGTCATCCAAGTACATGGCAACAAATTCAATGATTATTTTTAATTAGACTTCAGTTCAAATGTTGTAAACCTTTATTGAAAGAGGAATTTAGCCAAATTTACTCTCCCATAGCCCCTCCAACCAAACTCATTTGGATTTAACTTGTTGCTAAAATTATCTGTCTTTTGCACTCGAAGACCTGGGTCACAACCTTACTTAGGGACAGGAAATAGTTATCAGGTCACTGAATGGTCAGATGAAAAAGGATTTGAAATGCTTTAGTACTCAGGGGTCTATTCATCGAAAATGATTGCCTTATGCAGTATAAAAAGCTGTGGATTTTGACTCTGCACTCAATTCATTCATCTATAAATTGGTTGCGAGGCAGAAATATTTGTTTTATGTTACCCAGTTCCAGGGCACAGAAGCTAAATTAAAAAAAAAAAAAAAGCGGAAACTTCAGATGCTGTAAATTACTGTTCAGCTATCTTATTCAAGAATGATAAAAAAAATTGCCCTCAGCGGCTGCAGAAATTATGAGGCCTAACCTTGTTCCACCCACTGAAGTCCACATTAGTCAGTCATTAATTTAAGAAGCAGGAAGACCTAGCTCTATTGTTTTTAAATGTAAAGTCCCCCTCCCCAATCCCCTCAAAACCAGGTAAATTGCCATAGAACCAGGTGTGAATACCTAGGTGTCAAAGCTCTAACATTGTTTTATAATAGCTTGAGGCCTTAAAAGGTTATTGTGGCAGTTTGATATCAAAATTTGTTGGCGTAGAAGATTGGAGAACATATTAAAGTCAGATAGTCTTACAAGCTGCTTACTGTGGTCCACCTAATATCATTACAAATGACCAGAGTCTTCAAATGGAAGGAGGCAGGGAATGAAGAGACAGGACAGTGCACAAACGGGTAGAACATTCTGCCAAGTTCAGCATCCTGTGGAGTTAACACCATGGACTTTGGAAGACCAGAACCACGGTTAGGCAGCAGGGTATCAAGCTGTAGTATTTCCATGGCTGGTACTTAAAGTGCTGGAATTTCAGGCAAATGCCAACCTTACTGTTTAAAATAGACTTCTGAACATAAAAGACAGAATTCACTTTCTAAATATTCAAAGGCCAACACATACTGCATTGCTCATCTCACAAAATATGTTTTATTTATTTATTTTTAAGCTTGTGCAGCAATTTCAAGATTAGTTTATTCCAAGATCACTGAAAATGCCTATGTTATCATTGATGGACAGAAGACTGGCAAATTAGGCACAGATTTCATTTTAAAGTTTTATTTCATAAGAAACTGGGCCACTAAAACTATGTAATTGAAGCTCGAGTGCGTGCACTGTAAGGCCCCTGCAGTCTTTTGCAACTTTTCAGCGTGCCGCTGTTGTGAACTGGGTTTGCACTCTGCCAGCAGAGCAGCTCTGACCCATGGAGAGCACTCCTTCAGATCAACACTGCCTCAGGCTTTACTGCGTTCTCCAAGAAGTCTTACATTTCAGGCATCAAGTTGATTTCTTCTGGAGATGATTAACCCAAACCCATGACAGATTTTTTCCAAGATATCCAACTCCTTATGTTTATTTTATCCTGGCTCTTTCTGGATGTACTGGACACAAGTAACCTACTCATTTTACATGTTAAAGGGCTGGTGGAGAGCCATTAATTCCTTAAAATGAGAAAATATTTCAATGTGCAGAGCTCTGTTGTGTGAGCTCACACTAGATAATGAGAAACAATGCTACAGAACTATGATTTTAAAAGACAGACTCCCTTCCACACTACAGGTTTTTTTACTGCATTTTATTACATCTCAAGATAGATCTTACGCTTTTTGGAAATGCATTATTCTGTCACTTTCACCGCGCAATACAGTAAGGATCAGATATTGCTTCCATAGTCTGCCATACAAGTACAGTGCAGTGTGGTTACTGATGGCTTTTTAGACCAGATCTAAATAAAAGATGACAATTTTAGAAACTGGATGCATACAAACAATTTGTGCTTTCTGGGAACTAAGGCCTTTATATGCTTTAATTGAAAATGGTAAAGTTATTAAACCTTGAAAAGAGTTAATACCCATGAGTATTAGCTACCTTTCATAATATTCTTATCTACCTTTTGAATGACATACACATCCTGATATAATGAAAGCTTATCTGTTTCATAGTACTAGTAAAGGTTACTGAAAATATCTCAATCTCAATGACACTTCTATCAGCTTTCATCTGAAGATATTATATCCAGACAACCACTAGGAATTTGAATCAATAAGTAAATGTTATTTACTTACTACATACTTATATTTTCCAATCTATTTCCTTTCATTACTACAATGTAAGAAATTACATATGTTAAACATGTTTATGTAAAAACATTTTCAAAATGCGTACTTAAATTAACCAAACAAGGGAATCCTAAATTACCAGATGTATTTGGCCTAGTTTAGCAAAGAAATTTAAAGACAAAGTGGCAGTCCTAAGTCTCAGTTTTCATGGGTTTAAGTTAAGCCTAGTAATAATAAATACAGTATAACAACATTTTGCACTTAAGTAACACCTTCTGTCTGTGGATGTAGATGTGCTTTACAAGTATGAGTTATGCGAAAGTTGCGGCAGATGTATTTTAAGAGACATACCTAAAGTCATACAAGTTGTCTGTGTCACAGCCAGGATCTATGAAATCCTGGACCCACTGAAGACAACCGGAGTTTAGCTATTCATTTCACAAGGGTCAGGATTTCATACTTGCTTTCCTGAATCCCAGTCCTGTGCTGTAACCACACAATCATCTTTCCTCTAATTATATTTTCATTTGCAATATATAGAGAAATTAACACATTTGTCTCTTATCAGTCAATTTTTAATTAAAGTAGAACCTGTTAGTTTTTCATAAATATTCGTTTGAAAACTGTCTTTAAAACTTATTATGCTTTCTGTATTTCTTATTATGCTTTCTATAATTTAGTGATCAGTGATCATAAGATGACAGAGGACACAGTATTACTAATTAGATACTCAGGCTTATTAAGAAATTTCCAGCCTGCAGGCTACAACTAACAGTATAAAACAATATGACTAATAGAGATTAACCTTGTGACACTGAACACTGTGCACACTCAGGAGTGAAGCCACCTTAATGAGTTATTTTCACTGAATCTGAAGACTATACAGAGAGTGCATGTGCACTAAGAGGTTCAGATGTATCCTGATGGATGTACTTCTGTGTCAGTAGGTCGCCAATTGCGAGTAAATCTTAATAAAGGCATCAGAGTATAGTGCCTGAACTTCTGAGGAGTAGCAAAGGAAGTGGATCCAGACACTGAAAATTTTCAGGATTACTGACTTCCTAACAGATCCATTCTGTTTCTCCATCTTGCACAGCTGATTCCACGCCTAAGAGAAGTGAACAACATGGCTCACCAGACATATGGGTAACTGGACTGCATTCACTATCAGGTGGCTAGGATGATCTGAAGTGCTTCTAAAGCTTATATTCCAAGTGGTCCAGACACTTACACCTCCTATGGCAGTTTTGTGCTGCTAGAGCAGAGTAATACAGCCATGATGCCAGTGGAATTGACTTTGTAGGAATTTTCATAAGTGGAATCATGGCACTGATGTGGCGGAAAGGGATTATGCCACACTCTGGTTCATGATTTACAGGAGTTTTCCAAGAAGAAGGAGACAACAGAGAACACCAGCATTTTGTAGCTGTCAGATCAACTCTTTGGGTCCCAAAGGCCGCAGACTACTCTACCCGAGACCAGGAATTGGACTGGTCCCTAGGCAGCCCCAGGATAAAGGAGTAGATATAAAAGTGGTTTAAAGTAGAGCTGGTCTAAAAATCATGAAAATAATTTGATTTTTTTTAATTGAGAAAAAACAAACAAACAAAAAAAAGTTTCACAGAATTTTCATTTGTCAATTGAAATCAAAATTGGACAAAATATTTAACCAGCTCTAGCTTAAAGCCACCTAACCCTTCCCTCTTCTAGTCCCGATCTAAGCAGGACTCAGCTGGACCAGAGGATCCAGTTCAACATATTTGATGCATATAAGTAGGGTGACCAGATAGCAAATGTGAAAAATTGGGACGGGGGTGAGGGATAATAGACGCCTATATAAGACAAAGCCTCAAATATCAGGACTGTCCCTATAAAATCGGGACATCTGGTCACCCTATATATGAGCAGCTAACAGATCACTGGAAATCAGAAAACATGTCTTTCAGATTACTTCAATGGGTTTTGGATCAGGCCCGAACTTCCCAAGATAAGAAGGTTATCGTGTGTGTGTGTGTGTATTTAAAATGTATTTAAATTTTACTAAGTGCTAACATTGGCTCATCAGTGCCATTTACAATGTCAATATTTAGAAAGGTTTTGTAGCCTTAAGATGTATTGACAAGTTACAAAAATTATCCCACCCCTTTTACATATCACTTATCTTCTTAGATAGGAAACTCTTCAAAGTGGAGACCAAGGCTCCATATGTTGTTTGTGCAACACCTAACACAAAGGGGTCTGTTTCTTATTGGGGCTTCTGAATGCTACTGTGCTATAAATATTAACTAACAACAATTTCTCCTTCAGGCCTATTATAAAGTCAATGGAGGATCAGTAGTGGATTCACTGACATTTCATGAAAGATTTGATATCTCATGGCAAACTTTAAAAAAATATGTTTTTAGATATTCCTGTTCACAAAGGCCCCAGTCCTATAAAGCACTGAAGGAGCATGTGTCAGGTTTTGCTCACACGAGTAGTCCCATGTGATCAAAGTTATGCACATGCCTTAATGCTCTGAAGAAATGGGTCCATACATTTCTTCTCTCATTTTCCCTCTACAGTTTTGTTATAGAATGATTTGCATAAAAAATGGGTTTTCTTCTGCAGAGCTCATTTACTCCTTTTGAAGATACCACAGTATGGTAAATCTGTGGCATCACACTTGCTTTTACAAGTACAATTAGTGTGATGCCAGAAATGAAATCCCAATTTCAAATGAGGAATAAGCAGGACCAGGAGGTTTCAAAACCAGAACTTTTGGATTTATACAATAATCTGCAATAAAAAATGATTGAAAGTAGAAAGAAAATACATGAGCCAGTAAGTGTATTGTCAGCAAGAAAAGTGCTATTTTCCATGAAGTTTCAGTGAGTTTTTAAAAAGCCATCGGTTCAATAAGTGGGGGAAGGGAATGTTATACTTTTTATGTAGTATTAAAACAAAATGATTTTAAAAAATCCCATTCAAATTAAAATATTGGTCTTACTTAAACCAAGGAAGTTGAGTATTACAGATGCCAATCTAGCCTAATTCCCTCATTGTGTTTAGATCTATGTCACACAACAACATACAACATTCTGAGACTTCTGAACTATGTAGGAAAAAAAGGTGAATTATGACAAAATGTCATCCTTAACTCAGACAGAATTGATTTGCTTTAATTAGTTCACCAGATTGTTGATCTTATTAAAGTGCAAGTTTTTTCCTTCCATTCAGTGAACTTGTTTCCAGACAAAAAAGTTTTCTATATTCTTCCCTTCTCACAAATACTTGGCATCCATTAATCCTTAGAACAATAAATATTTTAAAGTAACCATGAAAAAATGAAATACCAGATATATTTAAAGTTGAAACAAATTTAACCAACCCAAGGATAGAATGTAAAATACAAATATGATACCAGTGGTTTAAATAACCATCAATACTGGTTAATACTGTATACATAGTAGTCAGATATAAGCTTTTATATACATTGTTTTTTCTACCACTTGTTTTCCTACTATGCAGTGTTTCTTTTTTGCATTAGGTTTATTTTAAATATTGTTAACCATAATCCATAAGTACAACCAAAAGAACAGAGAAGACTCAAGAGACATACCATACATTTGACAACTTAAATCCTTCTGGATGTTCTCTACTGTGATGTGTTCCAGTTTAAAAAGCTAAAAATGGTCTAATTGTTTCACTTCCTAGGGCATCCCCTTTCAAAAGTAGCAATCCCCTTATTTAACAGATAACATGTGTTCTTGCTATTGATGTTATAATTTCTCCTCCCCACCTCCCACATTAAAGCAGGAATATTTAGAATGTAGATACCCTCTTCTTTGAGAGCTCTCTTTAGTGGGTTCTAAAGGAGAGGGGTGGGATTCAAATCCTCCACCAGAGCACTGATTGGCAGGCAGGCTGGCAGGCTGTGGAGGGAAAATGGGTTGTATGGTTGAAGTTGATTCCTACCAGTCAGGTGATTGGTTCGTTCCTCCTCCTGCTCTGGGGGATAACGTCTGCAGGGCTTGAACAGAAGTTTGTCCACTAAAAGATATTACCTCACCCACCTTGTATCTACCTGGTATCTCTACAGAGCTTGTTGGCAGAGAGTGGGAACTCCTACCATAAAGAAAGATTCAAGAAGATCTGCTCAAGGCAGGAAAAAGGCATGGTCAAAAGGGCAGGAAGGGAAGACACTGGCCTGGTGCTTGTGAGACGGGAGACAAGCAACAGTCTGCACAGGTCCTGTTCCAGCCCAACTCAGTGAAACTCTCATGCAGGCTCTTTGTTTTGTGGAGGCCGAACTGAGGCACAGAAAGCTCCGAAGTCATCCTGGTAGTATCACAACAGCACAAGCAGCTGTTCTCAGGTGTGCTCTTGACTCTAATTCCCATCCCCAAATTAATGCCTTCTGGCAAGCCCATCTGAAGCCATCTTGTGTGCACTAGAGATGCTTTCCTCACACTTGATCAAGGAATGAAGCATTCTCAGTCTAACCAGAACCCCTTCAGAGAAGGAATAGCATGCAGTGCCTGTGAGAGTTTGCTGGAAACCCCCCCCAGCCAACTCACTGACCAGAGGGGAATAGCTGTGGATGACAGGAAAAGTACCCAGCATTGGCCTAACTCTGCTTCCAATGAAGACAATTGGAGTATTACCACTATTACTATTGTTCGATATTAACAGAATTGAACAAATGCTGAGGGCATTTGAAAAGCCCAATCTATAACTTTTATATGTTCTGTTGAAATTTCTCATGTATACCCTCAACCCAAAGGTGAATTCTTTTTGAATGTTCAATATGATGTTTGAATTGTATGAGCACGGAAAAAAAATGTGTGTTTTTTTTTTTTTTTCATTTAAAGATTTTTATCATATTCTTCTTTTGAATTCACAGAACAGTTTGTAAAAATAAAAAAAGGTTCACTGTCTTCAGGAATGGGTAACTTGAAAAAAAAATAACCAAGAAACGAAGTGAGATTAGAAATGGTGTTATTTGGTGTATTTAAATAGGTAAGAAAAAAGTACTGTGTCTGAAATAGATAAGGGTGTACACAAGGCCTAAACTATATTATTTCTCTGGTTACTACCATTCATAGTATTCTATGCTACTGCTTTGTATTTTCTCTGTACAGTGTTTTGTTGCTTGTATAAAATATTTTATTAAATCTGTGGCAGCTAGTGTCATGCAGTTCCACCTCCAATCCCACAGCATGTGAGCAGCTCCCCATTTTGTTGAAAGGGTCTTTCACTAAGTTCCCTCTAAACTACTACTACTGTGGTGACAGAGGGCTTGGGGGAGTCCTCTCTCCCTGACCCATCTCCATGCCAGCCGGCACCCCAAATCCCTCATCCCCACCCCAGAGCCTGCACCCCCAGCCAGAGCCCTCAGCCCCCTCCTCCCCACATCCAACCCTCTGCCCCAGCCTTGAGCCCCCTCCCACACCCAGAACCCTTCATCACTGGCTCCACCCCAGAACCCTCACCCCCAGCCGGAGCCTTCACCCCCCCACACACCAACCCTGAGCCCCTTCCCACACTCCAAACTCCTCATACCCAGCTCCACCCCAGAGCCCTCATCCCCCCTGTACCCTAACCCTGTGCTCCAGCCCTGAGCCCCCTCCCACACTCCGAAACCTGTGGCCCCACCCCACCACACATCATCTCCATATTAGTGCACATAACAGAATTCATTCCACAAATGGATGTAAAAAATTAGAGGGAACATTGGTTTCTCCTCCCTTCTCTGCATGTAGCTTCAAGCATGTCACTTAAACCAACTCCCCCAATTTAAAAGTATTTAGTGCCTGATCCAAAGCTCACTGAAGTCAATCAAAAAATTCCCATTGATTTCAATGAGCTTTGGGTCAGGCCTACTGTGCACATTACAAATTAATCACTGGAAAAACATTTATTAAAACTGAAACGTTTCATCACGTCATTTGAGTTGTCCACACACACTTGGAGCTAATGCCTTCTCTTACTTCTGCATGTGTTTTCATAACTGAAAAATAATTGTACAAAGACATTGCAAAATACATAAATAAATATAAAGGGAAACTCCTGTTCATACCTTCAAAGTAACTGCTGGCTGTCTCTTTTGCTGGCTGTCTCTTCCTTGGTGGTTTCACAGGGGGATGTTTATTTTCATTGTTTCTGAACAACGCCAGGCGCACAGCTGGGTCTAGACGACAAGAACAAGTTAAAATCAGAGGTCAGATCTGGCTTGTTCATTCCTTGAAGCAGTTATTCACCTTTTAGTCGTTTAATAAAAGAAACAGAATCTCTTGTGTACATTTTACATTAACAAAAACAATTATATTACTTCTAAAATAAATTAATGTAAGTACAAAGAAGCAACCATCTTGACTTTTTTATATACCTTTAAAAGATTTCTAAATCATCCACCTGTGGAAAGCTAAACTACATTTTAAAAGGATATATATTTTAGAAAATATTTAGAAGTTCTATTTTGAAGGTGGGGATCTCAATCATAAATATTAGGTAAACAAATACATAAACCCCAATGCCTACAACTTAATAGATAGGTGGAAACACCTTTATATGAACCAAAGCAAAGAAAATCACAAATATTTTATTATCTGAGGCTAAACTTGAGGAACATAAATGGACCGAAAGCCCTTTAACATATCCTATCCTGTTCAAAGTAGAGGTGCCTTCAGCAACCTGTGGAAACATACTCTCCATAATCATTCCCATAATTACCAGGCCACATAGTCTTAAGTCTTCATAACTTATCAAAAAATGTTTGTAAAGAGTCATAGATGGACACAAACATTCCCACACCAGAAGAACTTACAATTTATATAAGAAAAGCAAAACCAATACTGGACAACAGTTCAGGAGAAGGGAGTTTTGAAGTTTATTAATGATGGGAAGGGAGAAGGGACTGCTTGAACAGGTGAATTTAAGGAGGGATATGAAGGAAACTCATGCTTGAGGACAAGGAGAGAGTCTCACACACAAGGAGAAGAATGAAATAAGCTAAAGTCAGGTATCTAGAATAGGAGATGAAGAAAGGAGTGAGAAGAACACAAGAACTGGAAGAAATGCACAGAGTTGGAGTGGGAGGCATTGTATAGGATCATGTAGCTGAGGATGGTAAGTTTGAACCTCACGATAGGGTTGCCAACCCTCAAGGATTGGCCTAGAGTCTGCAGGAATTAAAGATTAATCTTTAATTAAAGATTATGTCATATGATTAAATCTCCAGGAATACGTCCAACCAAAACTGGCAACCCTACCTGATGCAGTAAACAGTGTGAGACCCAAAGGTGGAAACCAAGGGAAAAGGTGATATGGATAGTGATGCGGGGAGGAGACTGTAAATGAAGGAAGAAAAGAGATTGTTACAAGGTGATGGATTGGTTTTTAGCAGTGATAAGGGACTTAGCAGTGGGGACAATGAGGAAAGGATGTAGCTTGAGGACAATGAAGAGAAAAAAAGAATAGAACTTAGCAGGAAAAGAATGAGTAGGCAGGCAGGGTATAAGGATTAGGGAAGATGGGAAGTGCAGTTTTGGAGAGAGTGGGTGTGTCAGACTGATGTCAGTTTCTCCATTATGAGACTGTCCCCGAGGGAGCCAGGGGAGGAGGCGGCTTTAGTGGGGACAGCATTACTTCTTAATCAGTGAGGCTGAGAGCCAGCAGCAAAGTCTGTAGCCCTTTGGAGGGGTGAGGGTGAGGGAAAAGGGAGCTAAGTCTATACATGTCGGACCCTAATCCCTCCAAAGTCAAGGTGTGTTTTTCCACTAACTTCAATGGCAGCAGAATTAGATAAGAAAATTGGCTGGAGTCCCTTCATGCCCAGTGAAAGGGCTGGAGTGGCATGAAGGGGCCCTAGAAGTTCCAGTTCTGCACAGGGGAGGATTCCCTTGGTGCAAGTACTCCAGACCCAGGACCCCATCACAAGTCCTAGGGTAGAGGGTATGATAGGGGCATGGCTGGGGGTGGGATGTGTGTCGGGGGGTGAGGAAGGCTTTTTTAAGAGCTTCCAATCATGGTGCATCTCTGTTGGTTGAAGGAACAAATTCACAATAATTCAATTCAGTCTCTAGTTCAGGAGTACTCTTGGAGACATTAGGCTCTCACACAGCAGCATCTAGAAGTAATACTTTTTACCATCTCTGATTGGCTAAGGGACTCCAAAGATCTGGCCTCAATTATTAAACTGAAACTACTGAAAGGCACTCACATACTATGGTCATGGGCATGGTATAAAAACCTATATAGAAACAGGGACTGCAGTGTACCAAATCTGGAGATTCCAGGCAGTGCTGTGGTCTATAGGGAAGTCTGGAGGATGCTGCCATATCTTAGGCCTCCACTGGCTAAGTTATAGTAATGATCTCTCCAGCCTCTGGAGGAGCCAGGGATTGAGATGCCACAAAGGAATTGCAAAGTCACTTTAGCCTGACCCCCTACCAGCCTGGCTGCAAGTTTCATCAGCCTTTCTCTCAAGGTTAGCTCCATTAACTTAAATCTGGGTAGCGAGTAGCACAGTCCAAAACAACAAGTATATATTGGTGGCCCTGAGCCATCTTCTCCAGGGGTCCTACTAGGTCCACTGGCCTGGGTCTGTCACAATACATAAAGTCCTTCCATAAACTAAGCTTTTGGGGAAGGCAAACCCCATAACTGGCTCATGTTAATCTGCAAAAACTGCACAGAGTCCTCTAGGTGTGCTTTCAGTGCACATCCCCTTCACCAATATCACCGCAGTACCCCATGCTCCCACCTATTTACCCAGTGCTTCCAGCTGCAGCTTTAGACACTCTCAGGTCAGGACCTGAGAGGAGAAGAGGTCTCCTTAGTTTGAGCTCGCTCTGTGACCAGCCCCAGCTAGCCCTGTCCCTCTGATCTCCCCTTTCTCTCTTTTTTCCCTTTGCACATCCTTCCTGTGCCTCGTATCAGCCCAGGGCTGATGAGCGAAGTGAGTTCATTGATCCCAATCAGCTGGGGTACTAATTAACCTCTAAGTGATCAGAGTGCAGGCTCATCGATTCACTCCCTGCACTCTGTCACAGGGCTGCTGAATCGGTACACTCAGTCATAAAGTGCACCTACCGCTGCTGGAGCTGGATGAACCCGAGCAACGGAAGTCAGGGATGATATGTGCTCCCATATTATGGACTTTCATGGCCCAGTGGAAGAGGTGGAATAGTATCTCTATAAATGTGCTTGTGTATGTGGGTGGGGCACAGGAAACAGGGCTAGATTGCCATGCACTGTTATTATGAATGTCACGATGTCTTATGAAATGGGTGGGAAGTGAGTCACAGTATGGGTTCAATAAGGAAGTGATTGACACGTGGATTGCTTTACCTAACTGTCTAGAATAGTGTTTGCTTACTAATTCTTAGTTGTTCCTGACTTTATGTTTAGCTTTATTAATTCAAATCTTGGTTGTATTATGAGATGCAGTGATAGCAATAAACTTTCTTGGTGAGATAAATGGCTTTATATATATACACATGCTTTAAAACAGTGCAGCAGTCACACACAGCCAGGCAGGACAGCTGCCATTATCACACCAAAACACCAGTTAAAAAGAATATCTCAAAATATGTCCCCAGGCTTCCCTATTCTCCTTTCCCCTCTTTCCTCATTTTCCATGCAGTTGGTGCTGCAGGAGGTGGATGGAGGTATTCACAGGAGAGGGGGTCAAGATAGAGGGCCACATTGGGTTTAGTTTGCCCTGCCCAGCTGCTCATGGGGCCAGACTGAATGGGCCACCCAGACATGGAGTTTTTGCAGCTATTTTTGGACTCAGGGTAGGTCACAGGAGAATCAAGCCATAGTGTGGGAAAGGCAACAGGAGCCAGTAATCTTGCAGCTATGACTAAGACGAGCAGCTCAAACAGTTCTTTATGCTGAGTCCTGTCCTTAGCCACTGTTCCTGCTCCCGCACGGATATCCTGTTCTCAGCCTTTCCTCTTGCCTCTCAGAATGCCTTTTCTCCAGTCTTAAGTCCCCGTGTTTCTGGTACTGGACTTGCTTGTTAGCCCTCTCAAGAACATCAACCATCAGTACACAGAAATGCTTCCTCTTGGAATGGTTCATGAAGGTACTGATATTTAGCTGTGGAGGTACAGCAGCTAGTAGTGGGGACTGCAATAGGACACAACATAGAGGGTATCAAAAAGCTCAGTGGAGGAGCCCAGAATTATTTCTTGTGGAATTTCAGGGACATAAAATGTTACATTTCAAAACTGAACTGCAATATACTGTGAAATGGATGCTTCAGTCCATGGAATCTCCCTAGAGACAGCCTGGGTAACCACAATTAAGGTAGTGCAGACACAATGGTAAATAAAAATGCAAAGCTGTTTTTGTTTTACAAAACTTGCATAATTACTTGGGTTGGAGAGAGGGAGGGGGAATGGCCGGTGGCTTTGCTACAAAAAGCTTTTTTTTTTCTTAATCATTTCAGGCTTTTCATATTTTGGGAGGCCATAACTGTTCTTATGGTGCCCTATAGGCAAAGGAAGACGTTATTCCAAGCTGCTGGTTGTAAATCTGCAGTGTATGCATCAGAAATATTCAAACATATAATGATTGAACACTCTATGAATGGAGTGGGCTGGTGAGCTACCCAAGTGACCCTGGAAAATACATGCTTCCACACAATGTGACTATCTGGAATTCCTGCTTCAGGAAACGTTTGCAGCTATTAGCAACCAGGATTGGGTCAGAATCCATGACTGAATGAACAGAATGCTGAGTTAGCTCACTCTGTTATGGCTGCATTCCTCCTTCCCTCCCACAGCACATTTCTGGACTAAGGTTCAAACCCCAGTCATATTTGGGACAAATGATTGTGTCATCTGTGGTCTGCATGGACTACCTTTAACTGAAATTAATTAGTTTTGAAAATGGATCACATTTCCCTAAACACACAGTTCATTTTTATAGGCAGCTCCATAGACCATTGAGTGACTACAGTGCGGCAAATGCAAACACACGGCAATGTAATATTTTTATGAAACAGGAATGGACCTAGCAAAAAATCTGTCTTTCCAGTAAAAATCCTCTTTAAAGGTGTTTATTATGGTTTGCACTTCCTGGTTGTCATTTTGAACTCCATATGATGTGGGGGTGGGGGGAAAGGGAGACAGAATGCCAAGCTCCTGACATACAATCTGCCATTAGTGAATACATGCTGCTAGTCAGGACTTCTCATAACTTTTGCATTGGTTGTTAGAGCAAGAATCCCTCTCATTATTGTAGTAATAAACATTACATTGGAGCCAGAAACTTACCAGGCTCAGGGGCAGCTTTTGTCCCTTCTGTGTTTGCTACAGGCTCCGCAGCAGGCTGTTCTTCAGGGAGTGCATCAGCTTCTCCAAGTATGGACCCAGAGTTTGCTGATGATCCTGTTCCAAAGTATGCTCTGGGACTGGTTTTAGCAACAGAGTTACTTCATGGTCTTCACTCAGTGCCTGGTGCTTGCTCTTATCAGTCCCCACAGTTTTCTCTGTGCTGGGCACAGTGCCCACAACCCGTTTAAACTTCTCACAAAACTGGGACAATGTCTACAAGTTGCCCCAGGTGCAGTTCTGGCCCCTGGTCTTCTGGTACATACTCTTCTCTTGTGCCATTTAATCTGCTGCCTGCACTGGTCACCAGTCCAGCAAATTTACAAATCTGCTAGTTTCTTCGCTGTCTGCTGGCATGCATGGGCATTCCTGATACTTTTACTAAAGTCCACATTTTTTCTTGTCTCGCTTCAAAGAGTCATCAAAATCTGGTTGTGCTCCCATGATCACGAAGCAGCAAAGACTGCAAAGGGCTTGTTCTGGCCCGTATCCCTTGCAAACACAGAAGGTTATGTGCTGGTGTGTTTTCACCTCAGTGGTCAGAAGACTATGAATGAAGTGGAATGGTGAGCTACCCAAGAGACCCTGGAAAATACACGCTTACACACAATGTGACTAATTATCTGGAATTCCACTCACTCATCACAGCTCCATAAAAAGCAGATATATGGAGAGAAGAAGGGAACAAGTCTCCTCACCAGAGAGCATCAGGAACCCAGGATGTTCATTACAATGCTAATCCCATCCAAGTTCCACTGTGGTAAATAAGTAGGCTTTTTAAAGAGGGGCTATGTAAAACTCAGGGCAGATGCTAACTTTATATTTTGGGGGTATGTGGATGTCAGCTAATGAAGCCCTAAGGCAGAGGAAGTTGGTGATATTTGCAAGAAGGTAATCCACTGTGACAAGACCACATGAGTGGTCCTATGAAACAGCATTTAATAAGTCACTACTGTGTGAATGCAACATCTTCAATTTAGCAAGATCCTTACTGTAGCATGGCAAGATTCCTCATGAAACATATTTGGTTAGCAGGCTGATACTGAGACTTGAGCACAAAAGGATGCCTATTTGTTAATATTCTGTAACTTCCTTGTATTTAGAGCTACTGGAGGTTGGTCATTCTATGGTTCAGCTGACAACTTAATTTTTATTGTATTTTTGTTTGTAAAGAATGTATAGAGCAATGAAGGGACATATTAGATGTTCTGGAAACCTGCTTCTTTATAGCATATAATTAATGTTGTAGGTGCATACTTTGTACTTTATCCTCAGATTGGTGGGAATGTCTATATCAATGAGTTTGTATTATTTTAATATAAGTATTAAGTTTTTGGATGAAATTAGTTGAAGCTATGTTAGGAAGGAATAGTGCCAAATAACATAACATTCAATCTGGAGTTTAGGAAAAGATCAAACATAAAAAAATCAACAAGATATAATCAGGATAAGGGTAATAGTGAGGTGTGGATGACTGGACGGTGGCTGAGGATCAGTTTAAGAACATAAGAACATAAGAATGGCCGTACCGGGTCAGACCAAAGGTCCATCTACCCCAGTATCTGTCTACCGACAGTGGCCAATGCCAGGTGCCCCAGAGGGAGTGAACCTAACAGGCAATGATCAAGTGATCTCTCTCCTGCCATCCATCTCCATCCTCTGACGAACAGAGGCTAGGGACACCATTCTTACCCATCCTAGCTAATAGCCATTTATGGACTTAGCCACCATGAATTTATCCAGTCCCCTTTTAAACATTGTTATAGTCCTAGCCTTCACAACCTCCTCAGGTAAGGAGTTCCACAAGTTGACTGTGCGCTGCGTGAAGAAGAACTTCCTTTTATTTGTTTTAAACCTGCTGCCTATTAATTTCATTTGGTGACCCCTAGTTCTTGTATTATGGGAATAAGTAAATAACTTTTCCTTATCCACTTTCTCAACATCACTCATGATTTTATATACCTCTATCATATCCCCCCTTAGTCTTCTCTTTTCCAAGCTGAAGAGTCCTAGCCTCTTTAATCTTTCCTCGTATGGGACCCTCTCTAAACCCCTAATCATTTTAGTTGCCCTTTTCTGAACCTTTTCTAGTGCTAGAATATCTTTTTTGAGGTGAGGAGACCACATCTGTACACAGTATTCGAGATGTGGGCGTACCATGGATTTATATAAGGGCAATAAGATATTCTCAGTCTTATTTTCTATCCCCTTTTTAATGATTCCTAACATCCTGTTTGCTTTTTTGACCGCCTCTGCACACTGCGTAGACATCTTCAGAGAACTATCCACGATGACTCCAAGATCTTTTTCCTGTCTCGTTGTAGCTAAATTAGCCCCCATCATGTTGTATGTATAGTTGGGGTTATTTTTTCCAATGTGCATTACTTTACATTTATCCACATTAAATTTCATTTGCCATTTTGTTGCCCAATCACTTAGTTTTGTGAGATCTTTTTGAAGTTCTTCACAATCTGCTTTGGTCTTAACTATCTTGAGTAGTTTAGTATCATCTGCAAACTTTGCCACCTCACTGTTTACCCCTTTCTCCGATCATTTATGAATAAATTGAATAGGATTGGTCCTAGGACTGACCCTTGGGGAACACCACTAGTTACCCCTCTCCATTCTGAGAATTTACCATTAATTCCTACCCTTTGCTCCCTGTCCTTTAACCAGTTCTCAATCCATGAAAGGACCTTCCCTTTTATCCCATGACAGCTTAATTTACGTAAGAGCCTTTGGTGAGGGACCTTGTCAAAGGCTTTCTGGAAATCTAAGTACACTATGTCCACCAGATCCCCCTTGTCCACATGTTTGTTGACCCCTTCAAAGAACTCTAATAGATTAGTAAGACACAATTTCCCTTTACAGAAACCATGTTGACTATTGCTCAACAGTTTATGTTTTTCTATGTGTCTGACAATTTTATTCTTAACTATTGTTTCAACTAATTTGCCCGGTACCGATGTTAGACTTACCGGTCTGTAATTGCCGGGATCACCTCGAGAGCCCTTTTTAAATATTGGCATTACATTAGCTAACTTCCAGTCATTGGGTACCGATGCCGATTTAAAGGACAGGTTACAAACCTTAGTTAATAGTTCCGCAACTTCACATTTGAGTTCTTTCAGAACTCTTGGGTGAATGCCATCTGGTCCCGGTGACTTGTTAATGTTGAGTTTATCAATTAATTCCAAAACCTCCTCTAGTGACACTTCAATCTGTGACAGTTCCTCAGATTTGTCACCTACAAAAGCCAGCTCAGGTTTGGGAATCTCCCTAACATCCTCAGCCGTGAAGACTGAAGCAAAGAATCCATTTAGTTTCTCCGCAATGACTTTATCATCTTTAAGCGCACCTTTTGTATTTTGGTCGTCAAGGGGCCCCACTGATTGTTTAGCAGGCTTCCTGCTTCTGATGTACTTAAAAAACATTTTGTTATTACCTTTAGAGTTTTTGGCTAGCCGTTCTTCAAACTCCTCTTTGGCTTTTCTTATTACACTCTTGCACTTAAGTTGGCAGTGTTTGTGCTCCTTTCTATTTGCCTCACTAGGATTTGACTTCCACTTTTACTTTTGCTTTTGCATGATAGCAGGGATGGTTATCAGCCATATTGTACCATACCACATACCATAAATTGTAAAAAAGATGATTGTCAGATCCTGCAGCTGCAACAACCCCACCTGTTGATTCTGTTCTGTTGATTCCCTCAGCCTTTTGTCCCCACTTGTGTGATGAAGTAATAAAGAATGCAGGAATAAGACACAGTGATTTGTTAGTGAGATACCATCGCGTCTATCCCTGCTATGGCATCTGTCTGGAGATATTTAAAAATGATTTTGATGATCACTAAAGGAAGTCTTTTTATCTCTCACTGCTTCTTTTACATGGTTGTTAAGCCACGGTGGCTCTTTTTTACTTCTTTTACTGTTTTTCTTAATTTGGGGTATACATTGAAGTTGGGCCTCTATTATGGTGTCTTTAAAAAGGGCCCATGCAACTTGCAGGGATTTCACTTTAGTCCCTGTACCTTTTAACTTTTGTCTAACTAACCCCCTCATTTTTGTATACTTCCCCCTTTTGAAATTAAATGCCACAGTGTTGGACAGTTGAGGTGTTCTTCCCACCACAGGGA
This sequence comes from Mauremys reevesii, assembly GCF_016161935.1. Lineage (NCBI taxonomy): Eukaryota > Metazoa > Chordata > Testudines > Geoemydidae > Mauremys > Mauremys reevesii. The sequence continues at coordinate 285,078,769 of NC_052623.1, forward strand.
TGTTGAATGCTATTGTATTATGGTCACTATTTCCAAGCGGTTCTGCTATAGTTACCTCTTGGACCAGCTCCTGCGCTCCACTCAGGATTAAATCTAGAGTTGCCTCTCCCCTTGTGGGTTCCCGTACCAGCTGCTCCATGAAGCAGTCATTTAAAGTATCGAGAAATTTTATCTCTGCATTTCGTCCTGAAGTGAAATGGAGATAATTGAAATCCCCGAGTTTAGAGAAGATGGAAAGGATGTGATGTTGGTTGCTATGGAAACAAGAGGAAATGATGGGGCTGACAACTGCTTATTGTTTAGAGAGATTGTTACCTGCCTTTTGTTAGTAAGAAGCACATGTTCTGGGGATATCCAGCTGCATGAGAGGTTCAACTGACAGAAGTGGCCAAAGTGTTTTTATTTTTTTAAATGGTCTGGCTAAGAGATTGTGACCTCTCTCATTCTTAAAAAGGATGTTGAGATCCCCCCCATACATGGTGAATTTTCCACTGGGATTTTCTGACCAGTAAGCAGCACAAAGAAACTTTGGCAGACTATAGAATCCAGCCCAGAAAGTTCTGAATGTAATTGCTTGTTTACATACTTAGTGCTACTTCTGGCCAGGAGGGATTGACAGCTGTGCTTCAGTATCTGCACTAGTGTCCAATTTAGATCAGGGTGCAACTGAAAATGTTGGTTTTAAGTTAAGCTTCATTTAGCTCTGACTACCTTAGAGTCTGCCTCTTTCACCATGCTGAACCAGAGCAGTTCAGATGAAGGGAGGTACTTGGCCTAACAGCCCAACCACTGAAAGGGGGTTGAAGATAGGCATTTTCTGTGAGGGGGCACTGACACTGAAAATCACTGCTCTCCTTTGCCTGGATGGAATATGTGGAAAGGAGATTCTTTACTGGGTAGTCATGGAAGGAGATATCTTGCAACTACAGAAGATCAGGTTTATACAGATCTAACAACTCAAACTGTAAAGTTTTGTTAACTTTTTAAACACTAGTCACGTACTTATGAGAGTTTTCCAGTGCAGCACTTTCTAGAATCAAACAAAACCAACCCCCTCCAGTCATCTGAATATAAAAAACATCCCAAAATCCTCTAGAACAACAATAAAAAATAGGATAATTGAATTTGATACTTGCAAACCATTTATGACTGAATTAATCACTACTAATATAAACCAGACAACATATGGAGAAAAGATGATATAACCTAATAGACTTTATTCATTAAAAATGATACATGGGCCACCAAGTTATACATATGTCAAACATTCAGCTGGCCACCAGATATTTATGGTTTTGTGGCTGGGCAGTGTGGTAGGAAACTATAAAGGATTAAATAACAATGTTTTAGCCTCCTGCCCATTGTCTTTTCCTCATCCATAAAGAAAAGATTACGGTAATTCTATGTACCTTTTATTTAAATCTAGAGCTCTGTCATAAGTAGTCTTAGATGCTGGTACTTAGCTAGGGAAGGGGGGAATTGCAAACTTTTCTTAACTTTACCTTTTTATTTGTAAGTGGTGTTTCCCTCTCTTGAGTGCAAGATACTCTTGAACTTAAAAAAAACAAAAACAAAAAAACAACCAACCACCACTTGACACAAAACAGGGATAGCTAGTGGTAATAGCTCCAAACATATCACCAAAGAGTTAAATATTATTAATGGAAGGATTTCTCAAGACAGCTTACCATGACTAATGAACTTAAAGGTGTCCACCACTAATCAACTAAGATATTTTATCCTTTCCTGTATTAACAGCTGCATACACAGAGAAAATTCACAGACATAAGAGGTAACCATGCAGGGAAGGAATAATTTTAACATCAGTCAGAAAGGAGAGAACAGCACCTTCCAAGATTCACAGAATCATCTCTGAAGCTTGAATGCCAAATTATGATCAATTCTAGAGACATCAAAAACTGAAACCTTCACAAATGTATATAAATAGCACTTAATGTAATCAAGAGCCGGAGATGATAGGTGTGATTACATGATACAGAAATGTTTTTAGGGCAGACTTTTAAGGATATCAAACAGATATAAAACTACTCAAACTGAGCAAGGCTATTATAACTTGAGATATTTTCTTGAAGGAAAAAAAATCTAATCAGGACAAAAATATAGAAATATAAACTTTATATCTAGCAAAGGGAATACACAGAACACAATGAAACAAAGTTCCCATTTCATACATTTGGCAAATATTCCTTTCAATATTCACCAGAGTACTTTTTCAAATATTAATATATTGAACATATAAACAAAACAAACATCCTTTTGATGATTTAATATGTTCATTTCTGAAGCACATCCCTCCCTCCCTTCCTCCCTCCCTCATATTAACGTGTGACGCAATCTAAGAAAATACAAGCAAAATTTCTAGAAGTGACAACCTGCTTTCAGATGAAGAAGTAGAGACCTGCTGTTTCCAACATTTTATATATATTCTTATGTAACATATATTGTAATAGAACTGTTGACTTACCTAGATTTTTAGTACTAGATTTCTTGGATTTCATTTTATGGGCCCTCTTCAGCATTAGCTGTGCAGTGGCAGTATCTTTAAAACCCCTAAAGGAAGGTGATATTTCACTATCAATATATACACATTTTCACATATCAACTGCACAGTTCTCTCTCTTTCTCTCTCTCTCTCTCCACACACACACACACACACACACACACACACACACACACACACACACACACACACACACACACACACACACACACTTTTCACATAGAATACAGCAAGCGCACAGGACATCTCATGTATGATACTTGACATAGTGAACTACAGAGATGCTTGCAATGCTCATCTTAAACAGTTAAGAAATTGTAGTTAATTGACTTGATATCTCACATGCTGGTTAAAAGTATAAAATAATATTTTTGACATTTAGAAATAAATACCTACTTAACCAGGGTACCTATTAAAAGCCTCTACATCTATAGTTCCCGATAGTGTAGAATTCACGTTAAAAACAAAAAAAGTAAGATAGACTTGAACATACCATTCTTCTGAAATTTTCTCTTCTTTTTCCGATTTGAAAGATAATTTCTTTTTGGGTTGCAAGTCAGAGAGACGTGACATAGCTCTCTTCTCAAACCTGACAAAGGAGTAGCAGAGCAGTACTGAAATCTGGGTCAGTAGTAAAAGTATGGTGTGATGGCTTTGCAGCCTTTATTATTCTGCAAACTACTTATGCCTTCTGAAACTCAGAAATAAAAACATCTATTTTAATACTCCTGGAAGGCTTTATCTTTGAGAGTAATAAAAGTTTGCCATCCATTTTGAATGTTTACATTTCAGTTACAATGAAGCATATTTCAGTCCTTTTCTGCAAAGGAATACAGCACTCTGAGAAATATTTTTAAACTCTTATCAGATAGATATCTGTATATTAAGGCCTACATTATCAGATTTTTTTGTTAACATTTTATTATTTACATATTTATAGCCTTTTATTCTTATAACTTTGATATTTTAATTAAATGAGCATTAAATTACTGCAAACCTAATACACTGTATTTGTTTTATTCAGTTTTAATAAGTGCATTTACTTACAAATCAGTAATTATCTGCGTTAGCAATCAAACAGTTGCAAAAAGCAACACAAAGAGGAGTACTAATTACTCTCCCAGTGTTTATTCTGGTATCTGCCAGAGCAGGTACAGGTAGTAATAAAAAAAGGAAATGATTTTGGCTTACCTGGTACTAAACGGGGTGTTTTCTGATGACAATGAATGTGGTCTCTCATCACACTGCCAGGCTTCATGTGGAGGCCATGGTAAATTAAATGAATTATGATCTGAACTGAAAGGCCTAGCATACTTGTAAGTAAGGAAATTAAAAAAAATAATCAGTGAATAGTATCGTAACTTTGGCCCTGATCCTAGAAATGCTTACTCATGGGCTTGACTTTATGCACACAAGTAGCCTCGTTGATTTTAATGGGGCTACTCACATATGTAGTTAAACATGAGTGTGTTTGCAGCGTCATGCCCTTTGTTTGTATTTCAGAGGTATAGTCAAAACATGATAGGTCCATCATAGACCTTATCTTCAATAAACTAAATGCTCTATGGAATATTGCAAAAAGATGGGGAGTTTAATTATATCACAAAAGCAAAAAAAAAGTTTAACTGACTGTACATTTATGAATATCCATTATTTTAATCCAGGCAAAAATATTTTAAAGAATACTTTGCATATAGCAGAAGAAAAATGGAAAAAAACCTAAAACAAAAACAAAAACACCCACAGAAAGCTGAAACGTCAAAGTTTATCAAATAACTAACAGACATTACAGTTCAATGACCTTTAGCTGTTCTGAAAGTCCTCAGCTGTTGCTATATAATGCAGACTTTAGTATTTTAAAAGTACTGTGTCAACGAGCAATTTTTAATCCATTGCCAAATGTGCAGATGAAGCACATCATCTTTTTTTTTTGAGCTACTGTGAAGTAAAGTGTTGAAAGAAATCCAAAATAAAGAAAAATTTAAGCAAATGAAAGAAAAGCTACATGAAAAATTACATCTGGGGATGAGGAGGAAGTCAGAGGCTTCTAAAAGTAATTGTGTTTTTCAAGTCAATAAATTGAAGTATTAATCACCCCAGTGTAGCATATCCTCAAGGAATGAACAAAGACGGAAGACTAAGAAGTTTCCATGACATGTTACCTTTGGCCAGTGCAGCTGGTTTGTGAGCAGCAGTGTTTTTGAAGGGAAGCGGGTGGAATCCAAAGCTAGCCATTCTCTCTCTAATGCAGCCTGTATGAATGAGTAAAGTCAAATAATGCACTGATAAAAACAGTTTAGTTTAGTTTTGATAATTTCTGCAAAGTCTCTTTCAAACTGTCTTGCATATTGACTCAAATGTGTTCAGGTTGTATATCAGAATACATCTGCAATGCAATCACAGTCACAATTCCAAAGTGGTGCATTGGATTGATTTCTATTATTAATTACTATTTGTATTATCGTAGCATCTAAGACCATGATCATGGACCAAGACCCCCATTGTACTAGGTGCTGTAGAAATAGAACAAAAAGAGACAAATAAATCCACAATTAATAGTTATTTTCACTCAGATGTTTCTATCCTCTTCTCAAATTCTCTTTATTTTACTCCAACAACTTTGCTAAAATCAGCAAATAAGAGCACTAAAGCAGAAAACTACAGAACTAAAGTAGTTTTCAAATATTAATATAAAGGGCACAGAGAAGCTTGTTAGCTTTTTTTGAAAAATTAATATTTTAAATCCCTGTTTGCATGCCTGATTATGTCACCCTTACTCATGTTGAGTTGTACTTATCTGGTGAAGAGTCCCACTGAAATCAATGTGTCAGACTGTGCAAACATTCACTCAAGTAGTCCAACTGATTTATAGCCTACTGGAACAACTTGCAAAGGTCGCAGAATCAGATCCTGAAGGGTATCTTATTTTTTCCTAATTTAAAATTCAGCCAGTCTAACTTTTTTCTTACACTTCATTGACTTTTTCTACCATATTTTCTTTTAACATGTTTAGACAAGTGATAGAAATGCAAAAAAAACCCAATCAACCAAACAAAAAAAACCCCTCTAATTTATGTGGCTAGAACATCTTTCTCCCGTTTACGGAATATTATTAGGTTGCATTCATTTCTGCCTCCAACAGAACTCCCAGCTTTGAATACCTTAAGACATGATTACAGTAATTCTTTATTGGCTAGCATGCTTAACAAGTCTTTGCATAACCTTACATTGGTGAACAATGGGTGCTTTCTGAAGAGGAGATGACAGGTTCATATTTCACCTATTTTGAACAGGTAACCTTGTATGATGGTCAAATACTAATCTCATTTTAAAACAGCTCTGATGTATATGTACTATTTGATGTTGAATCACCAGCCTTCCTCCATACTTACTCAAAAATTCTTGAAACAAGGTTTTTTAGAGTGTATATGCAAGTTTTAAATCGTAAGAACTCTTCCATGTTAGACTTCTTGTTTCTGTAACTTCCTTAAGATTGATATGATGGTTAACCATATTTGGTATTTAATTTTTTTTTAAATCTAGATCAGATTATATTCCCTCTTCATTTATATCTGATGTATCATCATTCTTATTTCCCATTTATAGTTTAATTTCAAGAACAAAGTTATGTAGGTTTTCCTTTAACCCCCTACACATCGGTTGCATGTTAAGGAAATAGTGTGATAAATTCAAATCATATTTGCCAAATAAATTTATCATGCACCTATGACTGTCTCATTTGCCCTCTGTCCACTGATCAATCTCCTTTGTAACTTATTCTAACACTCCTAGACCAGTGAGCAGCTTCAAACCGCTCCCATTTAAAAAACAAAAAAATCAAAGTGCCACTCCAAAAGTGGATTCTGTCTTTGCCCTCCACACCTTAAAAGCTACCAATCTGAGATGCAAGATGGACAATGTTTAGACTCAGAAACAGTGACTAATTTAAGGTTTGATATGTTTATGACCCAGCAGAGCTAGAATTACGAGCGCCCCAGATTTTCCACACAGACCTTGCTTCTAAGCTTTGGACATCAGACTTTAAAAGTATATACTTATTGTTGGCCAGTGTAGTTTATCTGCTGTGGAAGGGGTTTTGAAGCTAAAAATCTCTTCAATCTTGACAAAAAGGACAATTTTAGATGGAGTCAAATTTGCGTCTTTTTCTTAAAAAAGACTATCAAACATCTCATTTGGAAATAGGTATCAGTTTACAAATGACAGGTTTCAGAGTAGCAGCCGTGTTAGTTTGTATCCGCAAAAAAAACAGGAGTACTTGTGGCACCTTAAAGACTAACAAATTTATTTTAGCATGAGCTTTCATGAGCTGCAGCTCACTTCTTCGGATGAGTACTCTTCATGCCCTCTTTAATTTGTACTCAGCTTCAATTAACTAGGAGAAAAACACTTATAATTGTTCAAATGAGCATCCCTTTATTCATCTCAAGTCCAGTCCTGCAATCATCACAAGCAGTCTCACTGACACTAGAAGTTCTGCTCCAAAAAGCAGCTATATAAAGATGTAGACTTCTTATTCAAAAATCTCCTCCCTCTCTGTTAGCAATACAAAGTCAACACAGATAAGTGTGTACTGGAGTCTATTGTTTCTTCTGCATATTTGTCAAGAGACTGGGTCATAGGCGATCAGGCCTAGTGGTCAGAACAGGAGTCAGGCCTAGTGGCTAGATTCCAATTTCCAGAGCCAAGGGTCAAGACAAGGCCAGAACCAGGATCGAAGGTCAGAACCAGAGTCAGAGTGCAAATGCCAGAGCCAAGGGTTGAGGCACTGTTGCAGTCAGGAATCAGAATAGAGTGTTGGAACCGGATTACAAGAAGTCACATAAGGCAGGAGCAGGGCTGGTTCTGAGGGAGGAGCAAGGCAGGGACAAGATGGGAACAAGGCTGGATGCAGGGCAGGGCCTGGGCTGAAGCTGTGGAGGAGCAGAACAGGAGCAGGGCTTGGTGAGACAAGCACAGGGAGTCAGAAAGTATGTGGGCATGTGCATTGAGCAGTCAGCAAGCTACAGTTCCTGTTGATCTTCAGAACCAGCCTGCTGGCTGCCTCATTCAGTCATGCAGGATGGTCTGTCAGGCAGCCCAGATGGCTTGTTAGCTGCAGTGCCTTGCTCCTGATAATACTGAACTCTAATCAATCTCTCTTGGGTAATCACACTGAAGCAACTTGTGGTGCACAGGCATATTTGAAAGGAGATTCTGCAAAACATTTATTAATGCAGAGTAAGATACAAGCTTGACTCTCACATCTCTGGTCAAGTTTGTAGACCTCGCAGTTTAAATTTCTACTCTAAACTGAGCTCATTTGCTACGGAAGTCAGTCAACAAACATAAAAGCCTAGAAGGCTTTAAATTTTGAGGACTTCAGTAACTCAGCCAGAGATTATGGGCCTATCGTCAGAATGGGTGGGTGAAGCTCTGTGGTCTGTGGTATGCAGGAGGTCAGACTAGATGCCGCTATGGTCCCTGCCTGGAGTATGGATTGGATCCCTTTGTTTTAGAGATGCATTATTTACTAATATTCTTTCTTTGGCTTTTCAATATATGTTGAAGCCTTACTGTAATTTTTAAATGCAGTTTTTACCTTTACTGAATTTTATATCAATGTTACTATTTTAATAAGTGTTTTCATTTGGTTCACTAATTGTACGTAAAATATAAAATGCCTAAAGCTGTCTGGTAAAAAGAGACACCACAGTACAGAATGGTAAAGCATTATTCAAAGGTATAAAAGGTACAGTAACTAACAAAACATTACCAAGACAATTGATTTATCATTAAGATCAGATTTGTTAATATGAAGCACATTTGGCACTACTAAGAATGTACTGTGTATTCAAAATATACTAAAATGTCATTTACTTTGGCCAACAACAATAAACACATCACTGATTTTCAAAATGTATATTATTCTATTATGTTTATCCCTAGCGATTTCTACAGTACCAAGCTCAAGAGACTCCTGTTCATAGTCCCCCCCATAAATATAGTACTGAAGTTTATACACAAATAGATTTTTTGAGAACTTAGACTAAAAATTAGATCCCAGTGCTACTGAGGATATATTCTGATGGAAAAAATGCAAGCTTGGATAGACTAAAGATGTATAAAAAGTAGAAAGTATGATTATATGAACTAAAGAAAAAATTACCAATTTCATTTTTATTAGACGAGTGTGTGTACGTGGAAGAGCCTCTGCTGAATATTAAGTATATTTCTGAAACCAAATTAAGGGCTTAATTTTACAACCACTAATATATACAAGTAACTTCATGCATGTTTGCAAATCCTATTCAATGGACCTAACTCACATGTGTAAAGTCAATCATTCACGTACAATTCGCTGCAGCATTATACCCTGGGAATTTTACATCTATTTGTTTCAAAATAAACAATGCAATTTACAAAGCTTCACTTAATGGAACTGATGATTTGGAAAAGAAATGTGATTTTTCATGAGGCTAGAGATAATACATAAATTGGCTGCAAGTTAGGAACATTTAGCACATTTTTAAATCCAAAAAGAAATTCTTTACGTTAATCTCCTGTCAGTCTCACCTTTTAAATGCTAGTTTGTTGGCACCTTTTTCAAGAAAGAATACACATATACTGAGTAATATTCAGTTAAGATTTGCACCAGTTTACCTTCTGATTTACCAGGAGTGGGCACAGGAATGTCCAGATTATACCTTCGTACTCATGGAATTCTTTATTAAATACAGTATTTTTTCTCCTCATCGCTTCATATTGCAAGAACTATTAAAATGTAAATATATATTATAGTAATAAAGAATTCTTATGCTGTAAGTACATTTTGGTATATCCATTAGATAAAGAACTTCATTCTTTCAGCTTCTATGAATGTAATCCTGTGATTTTTACCCCCCAGTATTCTGGTATCTCATAAGTGAATTCCAAATGAACATTGAATTCTTCCACTCCATAGTTTACTACATAACCTTTTCATATATAGCTATTCTTTCCTACCTTTAATCTATTCATTCTAAAATAATCCCAATAGCTCTTTCTAGAGCATTATATATCTTGCTTTTCATAGAATCATAGATTATTAGGGTTGGAAGGGACCTCAGGAGATCATCTAGCCCAATCCCCTGCTCAAAGCAGGACCAATCCCCAAATGGCCCCTTCAAGGATTGAACTAAGTACTCCTCATTTTGGACTTGATATTTCAAAGTGCAGAGCACCCCCAATTTGAATGTTAGTTAATGGGAGCTGTGGGAGCTCAGCACTTTGCAGATGACATTCAGAACATAAAAGTGTAGAATTCTGCTGAGTACAATTTAAATAAACTTAATAAAATAAAATAATAATAATAATAGCAATGATGAGGTGGTCAGTGACTTCTTAAGAAGGAAAAGGCAGTGGGTGGAGAAGATGGGTGTCTTTTATAAAAAATAAAACAGCATTACAAAAAAGTAAAATTACTTCCAGTGGATCCAATCCAATGTCCATTGAATGTACACTGGATCAGGCCTACTGGGAGATGGAGATTGTACCCCAATCATGCAAACATACATTAGAGTAACTTTACTTTTGTGAGCAGCCCCACTGAAATCAATGGACAGGTCTCATGTGAGTAAAGTTATGCACATGAATAGTTTTGGACAGGACTGGATCATAGTCTTTTCCCAGAGCAAAGTGGAGCAGGAGAGTTAATAAAAACACACAACCAAAAAACAAGACAGGGAGAGGTTGGGTTGACAGGAAGGAGAAGAGGGAGGGAAGAATCTCAAAATATTTAAATAAATCAGCATTTCAAACAATCAACTACAGAAAGATTCTTCAACTTAATGTAGTAACCTAAACTCCTGCCTACAAACACACAATAGCTTTATGGCTTCTAAATTGATTTAGCCCATGATTTAGTTATTTTAACAGCTTGACAGTTCTTCTTGTTTACAAGTACTAACTATATCTTAAGCTATATTTTTATTAATCTCAGAATATATTTATTACTGAATTTCTAGGAAGTGGAGTCAATTCATTATTATACTGAAGTATTCACTTAAATAGCTACATACAGGGGCGGCTCTACCTTTTTGGCCGCCCCAAGCAGTCATGCGCGGCGGGCGCCGCGGCGCGGCAGCGCGGACTGCCTGGGCGACTGCAGGACAGAGGGACGCTGGTGGCCGCGGGCTCGCTGGACCTCCCCGGCGGACGGTCGGTTCGCGGGTCCGGCGGCTCCTCGCGAGCCAGCCCATCGCCGCCCGCGGCAGCAGGGAGCCCCGGGCGCGGCTCCGGGCCCTCCCGCCTGCGCAGGTCCAGTGGTCCGGCAGTCCGGGTCCCCTCCGGCAGCATGACTGCATGGCGGCGCCCAGCGCGCCCGCCCGGCTGCCCGCCCCCAGGGGCCGGGGCGGCTCTCGCTCAGAGCGGCGCATGAGGGGCCCCCCCTTTTGCCCGCCCTTTTTTTTTTTTTGCCACCGCCTAGTTGCACCCTGGTGCTGGCTACATATTAGACGGGGAGAAAAAGAACCTACAAGAGAGCTGTTCAAAATGCTGAATGTTACCATTTTAAAATTAGAAAATCCTTTTGACCTCCTCAGTCACCCTCTTCCCCCTCAATTAACCCCTTCTCTAACTACAGTACAGCACGGGTTTGTCCAGAATAATTGTCATATTTGTGTTTATGCTGTGCTTCAAAACCAAAATTTGAGAGTGACTGGCTGGAATTCTCCAAATATAAACAAAGGAATCAAAAGAGTTATTCGGACAGTTATTCTGAATTCAGGTGCCCTATTGGCCTGTGGGAGTGATGGCAGCATGAGAAGAATGAAAGGAAAGAGGGCACTGAGTAAAATCTTGTTTTAAAAAACAGCCTCTCTTTACAGTTTCACAGGCCTATCAGCTAAATCCACTGTTTTAACTCAAGGCTGTTCTATACTCAGCTCCAGTTTATACCTCTGATTTTGCCTAATCAGTTTCCCTGCCTTCTGCTCTGCCAATGAGGTCATTCATCTCCAGTTCCCAATCCTGTCACCATGCCTTTATCACATCATCTCTAGGTAAGGAATGTCCTCTTCATCCTGATTTTACCACACCACCATCCTCCCTGCATCCATTTTTTTTAACATTGATTTTTCCACATGGACCACAAAGAGTGAACAAATAGAAAAATGACTCAAAAATAATCATTATGCTTATCTTTCCCCATGTCTGAAGTGTTTTCAGTTTTGTATTTAAACTAAATTCTTCATGGTAGGGGATGTCTTCACTTTGTTCTAGTACACCACCAAGTTCACTTTTGGTCTTTAACAGAAATGAGTAACAGTCTAGCTCAGTGTTGAAATAAAAATGCTTTAATCCACAATGCAAGTGGAATACATTCTCAAAACTGTCACTCCCCAAGATGCTGAGGATGATGAACTTTGTTTCCATGTGACAAGCTAGAGACTAAAACTTCTTCACCCCATGTTGGCTATTTAGTGGGCTATATGGTTGCTTTCTCTCTTCTTTGGGTCAGGAATAAGGAATCACGTTATAGTGGCCAACTTTGTGGATGATGGAAGTAGAAAAGAGCATACCAGAGAAAAAATTACTGTATTGCCTTTCATTTGGCTGAAAGCTGCAAATTTCTATCCTGATTTCTGGCTAACATCTCTCTCTGTGGTGTATCCCATTCAATCCCCCAGAACAAACCTTTTCACCACTTAATCTAGCTTTTCTTTTCTGCAAGAATCTTAGTATTTCTGATACAAAGTTCTTCTCTGTAAACTTAAGTACTTGCAAAAGTTGCAAGAAAACATGCAATTCTAACTCAGAAGTTTCCTGGCACAAGAGCCCTAAACTATTCTTTCCCGGTTGTTTATATATTGTTGATTGACTGAAAGAAAACTGCCTTTGAAATTAGAGATCTGAATTTTTTTAGTGCATTTAAAGTTCTCTTTCATCCCCAGAATTTTGATAAATCAGATTACTCTACAGGCTAGTTTTCCAGAGCAAGAAAGCAACAGGAGTTCTCTTGTATAGCTTAATTTGGAATCAGGAAGCCAAACTTATTTAGACATTCGGGGCCACACTCTTGGCTAGTATAAATTCAACTGAATCCAATGGAGCTACACCAATTAACATTTACTGAAGGTGTGTCCTCAGTCAGATTTGCTACAATTTCCATTAAAAGGGGGAAGATTTTTAATTGCTTTTTCAAATAAAGGTAAGAAGTTACTGGCAGTACACAAGTACTAATCTTAAACAAAAAGATCAGATAAAAGCTTGAAGTTGAGGGAGTATGAATTATGTATTACAGAAAGTGTACATATTGGGCCTGATACTTCTCAGCATTACATTGATTTTACACCTCAGTGCAAACACCTTTGTAGTCAGTGGAGTTACACAAGCATACAAAACAGTGTAACTAGCTGGATCAGGTCCTATTGTTATTATAAAAGCTATCTTCCTGATATGTTTTTAATCAATTTGTCCCACAAGTTCCATCTTTCCTCAAACAGTTCAGTTGATGAATCACATACATGGATAGAATCTTAGAATTGCAGCCAATAAGAATAATGTAGATTTTTTCTGTTGGTTTTACTTTTCCTGATACTTCACCTATTCTATTTGGTAGAAATAAGCAGGTTAGCTCCCCAGAAGAGCATTTTAATCTTTGACCAATGCTTCTTCCTTAGCTCTGTTGTTATTTGAGGTGGAGGAGTTGAGAAAGGGAAAATGATCATGTGTGCTTAAAGAAAGTTTCCTATAAGTTCCAAAGTTGCTTTAAAAAATGTCCCTTTGATAGAATCAGAATGGAGAGAGGTTAATACTGTTTACTTGCTAGCAAAATGGGTATACACTTTTGTTTGTAGTGGGAGAGCTTGCAGCATGATGATTATCTCTCCCATTGAACGCAGAATGCCTGAGGAAGAGGAAGAGGAAGCAGCATAGCCTGACACCAACACTTCAGCTGCTTCTGGTGAATCTGCAAAGGAGATCTCTGTAGTGCAGACTCGTGAAGATGGCAGGGAAAAAATTCAGCTTTTGGATCCCAGGCTGAATTTTGCAAGGCTGGCAGTTAGAAAAATTTCCATATGAAACATAGCACATTTCATAGGTAAATCACTATTAAAATAGTATTTTGGAGTGCCTGCACCTCTCACGGCGCTGGAGTACAGGAGTTGATGGGAGAGCACTCGGGGAAGTCAATTTATCGCTTCTAGACTAGATGTGATAAACTGATCCCCGCTGGATCGATCACTGCCTACCGATCCGGCGGGTAGTGTAGACATACCCTCAGTCATTTTACAAAGTAGAACCACACAGCAAACCACTCTGAAAACAAAGTGAGGAAAATACGGATCATTAGGATATGTAAATTCAATAAAAATTGTGCAAAACTTTGTGTGCATTCTAAATACAAAAATAAGGATTACAGAAAAAGACTATTGCATAGCTCTATCTACAAAAATAGGAAGCTTTAGAAACCTGCTATACCTGAGATTATTTTAAAACACTATTCTAATTGCTAAAAGCAAACAATATGTCCAGCCAAGAAAAGTAGAGAGAAGTGTTGTATGGATTCCAAAGAAATATCACAACAATGAATTGTTCTCATGGGAGCTTAAGAGATTTTAAAGACATAAGAAAGTAGAGTAATTATTACAGACCATTCCCTTAAAAGACAGTTAATTTAGAAGAGAAGTACAGCTATAGTGGCATAATCCTCTGTATCTTTCTCTTGTAAGTGGACACAATGGAAAACGGCATTTTGCTGAGAGAAACTTAAGGCAGGACCATATTTGTGAATGCTTGCACCAAGTATCATTTGCCAAAATGCTTAGAGTAACCTTAGACAATCATTCTAACAATAGATTTCACTCTTATTCCTATTGCCTGTGTTTTTTTAAAATAAATAAATATGATTAGGACTGTGTAGAATTAGCTGACTACTCAGAATATGAAGGAGGATGCAAGTAAATGAGTAAAATAAAACAATCTCACAGAACGTTGGAATTTTTGCAAATGAAAACACTTCATACTTAACTCCAAAGAGGTCAAGTCTTATGATAATGTTACAGAAGTCATTCATGACATACACATAACTTTTCTGCAAAATGTGCTTTGTGCCCTAAGCTTGATAGCGCTCAAAGGAAGTTATGGGTCAGAAGCCAATTCCTACATTTTGTTTTGAATAAAAGACTACAAAGTACAGATGAGTGAACCTCATAAGCTTCAGAGGTTAGACTTGGTTCACATAAGCACCAGAATTGCTTGGATGCTTACCCAATCCTTTTGAAGTTCCCAATTCCACTCTCTCAGCAACCTCAAGAATCCCCAGACTCTTGGCACCTTCAGCCCTCCTTGAAGACTCCAGGATCCCCACACAATCTTCCTTCCAAAGGCTCCCAGATCCTGCTTTCTTCCTACCTTTGATTCCACCACACTCTACAAGATCCCAACTAGAACACTGTCCCTACATGTTCCAGATGATGTGCCCACACAACCAAATCTCCCATGCTTCCTAACTTTGTAAATATAGCTATGGAACTCAAACTACAACAGCTTTGCTACACTATGGCAAGACCACAAGCTTCTGTATCTAAATAATATTGCACTTGGAGCTTTCTCTATTAAAGGTAACTCAGAGTATACAGACCTCCAGATTTCCAATATGGGATATCACCACTAGAGAATATGCTACAATTGCTAGGGGCTGCAGCTTTAACAGGAGAAGAGAAGCCAGAGAGAAAAGTTAATAGTGGAACAGGATAAATGTTGAGGTATTGCCCAAGGCAGAGATTTTCAAAATTGGGGAGCTGCTGCATGCTCTGCTCTTTTGAAAGACAGGGTACTTTTAAAGTGTCTAAATACTTTTTTTTTAAATCACAACATAAGGTGCTTACGGTGGACACAATATGCTTAATTATTAAGAAGATCTATCTTCATAAGACCCACTGCTTGAGAAAATTTGGGCCAAGAAGCACAGAAGGTGGCTAGCCACCTGCCTTGACCTGAGTCCCCACATTCTGTGCCTCCTGGCTCCAACTCTTCTTTAGAACGAGTCCTATGTAGCTCTAAAAACAGTTGTTCCCCGAGTGTCTTGTCAGTCTAGGACTTGGATCCACTATTCTTTTGAGATCTGTACTCAATCTGCCACTGTTTAGAGAGGTTTTGAGAACCTCCAAGTGCTGGGCCCTCCAAAATGTCTCTCTGTCGGACAGTCACCCCTGCAGATCAGTAATTGTCACTGTTTGTGAGTCAAAACTGATTTTGGGGGGGGAGGGTACAAAATAAACAATTAATGTAAGAACCCACAGAAAGCCATATCAACAGCATTTTTGGCCCCTCATACCAAGGTGTAATCATGCCTAAAATTGATGGACTTGATTGATACAGGGTCAGGGAAATCTGCCTGTTTATAAGCAAAGATAATACAGTATTTGAGTAGTCTCCATAAAGAGATTTGTGACATCTTTTCCCCCTTTTAAGAATCACAGGAATAAATTATTAGAACCTGACAAAATTTACAGACTCTTTACACTCAAAGAATGCACATGGTAACAAGATGCACATATTCCGCCTGTTTTGTTCCTAACATCATTTGTTTTTTGTTCCTTCCTTCCCTAGCTTCCTCTTCCTTAGGAGCTCAGGAACTGATAAGAGGGGGGAAAAGGCTTAGAGAAATAAGGCATACACTTCAGGCTACCAGGAGAAAGAGGAAAAACAGTGAGGAGAAAGTAGGTGGTTGAGCTACTTATAGCAGCTGCGACTGACAAGCCATCTTTGCCTCCTTACTTCCAGGTAGTTTGAAACATGAAGGATAGGTCCTAAGTAGGCTTAGGAAAGAAAGGTTGCATGACAAATCCACAATTTAAGAGCTGTGTAACATTGTTCTATTTAGTAAGAAGATAATATTAAATGTTTTTCAGGAGAGGATTGTTTCCTTTAGTAATGTTCTCAAATATTTCTTTCGTCACTTTTCTTAAGATTGGACGAAGTTAATACTTCTGAAGTTTAAGCTGATGCTGACTATATCTATGAATTCTGCAGGACAGCTCTCAAAGACAAGAGCTTCAATTGGAAGCAAGTATTTGTTATTTTCTAGAGTTTATTTTGAATAATTTGGCCTTTCTTTTCTATTATTGCTACATTAAATATTGATGTTCTTTTAAAAACAAAAGAATTAATGATGAATAAAATTTCTCCTCACATTTAGCCTGTGGGTTAGAAGATATCCCGTACTCTAAACTAAAAGGATTTCATGAGCCAAGCTACAAACAATGAGATACATATGGATCTTTGCGTGGAGAGAGAAAGAAAGTAAATTACACTTCACTTTCCTCCTTTGTCCCTCTAAAAGTATTGATATTAAAGCCAATTACAATACTGGCTGCATTGATGACCTCTTCTCACAGAGTATGGAAGTGGATGTTGATACAATTAGCACATTTTTGGCACACAGATCTCCAAGTACTTTAGTAAGAGTGTAACCCAAAGTTCTTGACTCTTTAGAAACAACTATATATAAAGCCCCTAGGCTATGGGCTGGAAAAGATTAACTAGGCCCCACATTACCTCATCTTGTATATAACGATATCATACATGTCATGATAAATTTATATAAGGGAGCAGATTATGATAAATCTATATGAGGGATAAATGGGAGCTCTGGGTAATTAATGGCAGACAACTGGATGGAGACGCTTAATGTAGTATCTCTTGGCATTTCAATTGTACAGAGGCTAAAAGCATGACAGCAAAGATGTATAAAACCCTCAGTCATTCCAGACACAGAATTTCTTGTCCTTGATATACATGAGCACCTAGAAGAGTAGTTAATATGGACAGGAACTTGCAGTCAATGTGCCAAATATTATGTGACCATGTTAAATAACTGATGTAACAGATCTCTGGATATTTATACATTCTAGATGACCCTTTAAAGGCAAAATATACCATCACTGAAATACTAATTCTAATTGGACACAAAAATATGTTAATTTAGGGTTAGACCCAGGTCCAGTCCCCACCTCCATGAGTTCAGTGACTCCCCTGGCAACAGAGCTAGTGCAGGTCCATTGCAGAAGGATGAGCTGAATGCAGGCAATTGGCACCTCATGCTCACTGCAGCTGTGCAAGGACTCCTGATGCAATTGCACTGAGAAACAGGCAAAGTGGAAGGATCTATCACTGCATGAATCCTCACCTGCCTTTTCACTTTGTAACATGCCATAGAAACTGCTTTGCCTCCTAGCCTGGAGTAATCACTCCATGACCCAGGGAGGCGTAGAAAGATTCCTTCCTTTTATACATCTGTTCTGTGCCTGGCCTAACCATTCAGGCCAGGTGCTTGACTTCATATTTGCACCTAGATGAACAACTATTAAGAATGACATGATAATGACACGATAGCACTCGGATATGGAATACAGGCTATAAACACCACTGTTATTTATTTTAGAAAAATACTATAATATTTGGGATAAATAGAGATTCCAGGCCAGATCTCCAGGTGGTATAAAAGGCCATAGCTCCATTGACTTTAATGCAACTACACTGATTTATACTAAAGAAGAATCTGGTACACTGCGTGTAAAATGCAATACAGCATATGTGCCTTTCCCTTCTTTGATACACGCAAACAGGTATTTTCCTCCCTGTGTTAGAAAGGAAGTTCTGCAACTTTCTAGTATTGAGTATTATTTGAGAGAAAGATGGAAGCAAACAACAGATTTGCTCTTTCTGCTGGAAACGTTTTAAAATGCTAAACATTAAAAGGTAAAATTTAAGCCTACTCTCCTGGTTTAAACCCCCATTTTATGCCCGCAAAATTATTTCCTGGTACTTGTGCCTCTGTCTGATTTGTACTCTCAAAAGGGTGGCTGCCCTTTTGAAAATTTACCCCTGAAAAGTTTATAGCTACTCAAAGACTGGAGAAAAACTAATTTTGATAGTTAAAAATTATTCCAAGTCATAAGTAACACATTGTATGTGTATATAATAAACACCATTCCTGTTTTGTTTAATCCAGTGCAACTCTAACTGGGGTCCTCAAAAGGTGGCTGATTCTCAGGTCACCAGATACTGGTACAGTCCTGTTTTGGTACACTGCAAAGGCAAAAATATTTGATGTTCAGAAATATTTTATGAGCCCTAGGAACATGTGATCTCCGGCCAAGTAGGGCTTAACTACATTAGGAGTAGGTCATCTCAACCTCCTTTTTGAAGTTATGGTGGGATTTTAACACAGGACTATTGCAAGCATCCATGCTCACCCATATCCAAATGTCCATGACAAACCATATAAGGTTCCATGGCGCCAGCCACAATGAGTTCCTTTCTTGTATTTGAAATCATGACAAGGAAAGGAGGGTTAGTGAATGAGGATGTGCAGAGAACTCAGAGAGCTCCAATTACAGGTGAGTAACTTTCTTCATCTAGAATTGCTCCTACAGATACTCAGTTTTGGAGAGACCATCCAGTTTTCAGAAGCGGTGGGCTGTACTGTGTAGTATTTAATTCACACTGGATTAATTCTCACCTGAAATGATCCTCTGACTGGCTCTGAGCAACAATTAAATCCTTGCTGGAGTCTACTCTGCCAACCGTTTGCAAAAACAGAGACCCAATTGTGCAAGTATTTGCAAAGAGGAGTTTCTGTTGTTTTGCAGGAAAGTGAAGATGATGTTGTGTAAGGCTCCTTTTCCATGCTTACTGAAAAGATTTGACTGTTGGCAGTTGTTTGATTCCCTTGATGCAGTAGAACATTGCCTAAATGTTTATATATCAATTTACCAGTTTTGAATTTTACTTTATTGCTCTGTAATTCCTTTGGTGATCTTTGTCATCTCTTAAAAATGAATATTTTTGCTCAAGTTCAGTCCTCTAAAACTTCACTTATCCTCCCTGAACTGCCACTATTATTGACAATGATTCTAATAGTTCCTGTAGTACTGCAGCTGGATGTTCTGGATCACTGCTACTTTGGCCTGTTCCTTCCCAACTTCACTATCCCTTTCTTCATTAACTACTCTTGCATTAAGAACCCTGATCCTCCTAGTCATTTTCCAAAAGACAGAGGTGAGATAGCTACTAAACAATTCAGCATTCTCCACCTCCGGTTGTTGATGGTGGTGGTTTGTTTATTCATTTTGTTATCGCTCAATGCTAATTAGCAGATATATTTTCCTTTAATTTCAAATATGTTTTTCTTTTAGAAGTTTGCATCCATCAGTGTCATAGCTCCCATTCTGTCAAATGACCCTACTGATCACTATGTTGGTGACATCACACCTACTGGGGACACTGAAGTTCTTGGGGACTACTCATGAAAGTCAAGGCCAATCCTTATTTTCTCCAAAAATTAGGATTTTGTAATATTTTTGGAACTACATTGTACCTTATACCCAATAGGGTATAAAATATTATTAAAAGGGTTACAGAACTGCACATTTTTGGACAAAAACAGCCACTTGCACGATCCATTTATTTGCCTTCAGGCTCTAGAAATAGATGAGGTTCCATGGTGGGTGCGTCATTAATAGCATAGTAGCACTGGAATACCAATGCGACCAGGAAGCCAATAATCCATAAAAGTACATTTAAATGAATTATATACATCATATGTAACTCTCTCTTGCTCTCTCAGGTTATCAAGGACATCCAACAATCAGTTCTAATGTAGGTAGGTTTGCTGCTGTTTTAGGTGAACTTTTATGTTAACAACTGTGCTTACTTCATCAAATGTAAAATCATCCACATTTACTTCTTCATAGTCATCCTCCACTTCATCACTTTTAACAGCTGCAAGAGCACTGGCTAGTTTCTTCCGCAAGAGGAAACCCTTCCAAAATGCCTAAACAAAAATTTAAAGCATGTTATACAAGGCCATAGATCAAACCCAAATCCAGATTCTCTATGTTATCCCATTAGGAAGATAAAACATCTTAGACCTTGGTTTAATAGCTCAATGATCTGTTTTTTGAACTTTATGTGACATTTAAAACTACAAGACAAATTAAATGCCAGCATATGTCTAAAGCTCAGAATACTCAAGAGGTTTTCCTCAAGTAAGCAGAATGGAATCTTGAAACTCCCTCAACTACAAACCTAGGTCAACTAATTAATTATTTGACAATTCCTACAGGGCCTATTCTAAGCTGAGGGGGAAGAAGATATAAGAAGAAGTTGAGTGTTCACTTTCAAATTACTGAGAACAAAAATAAAAACACACTTATATCAAATTTCTAGTGGTTACAAGTGGCAATTCTTGTTGTCATCTCATGTAATTAACCTAAACCAGTCAACCACATCTTCACAGTCACCGTCTACTCTACCTTTTTTTAAGAAAGAGGTTTTTTTATTATCATCATCATCATCTAGGTAAAAAAGAACATACAGCAAAAGAATGAGCACTTAAATACCAGAAAATGATGCAAGACATTAGGAACATGTGCAAAGACATACTGGATACTTTAGGATAAAAGGCACATTATACATGGGAAAATTATTTTTATAACTGTAGTTTTATGGATCATGGTTTTAAAGGGAAATTCCTGTCTTATAGTAGACAGTGTTAGAACTTGGATAGCAATTTTCCTTGCTCACTAAGAATGTCCTATACTGTATAAATTAGAGGATATTGCCATTTCCTCCTCCTTCTCAAAAATTATGTGAAAATAATAGCCCTGTATCTGCTTTGCCTTATCATTTGCAGTGTGCTGTCACAAACTAATGATTTATCATAAACATAATGAAATGCTGAGACTGAAGATCTGGTTTCCTACTGGTTACTCTGTTGGAGTGTAACTACTAGGAACATACAATTAAAGTTAAATCAGGCATACCATAGCACTTATGACTGGCTGGGTTAAAAACTTGTATATTGGGTTATATCCTCAACTCTTCCAGAGCACAGGTGGCAGGAAAGGGCATCCTCCTGGGTAAGTGACCTGTGCTTGGAGAGCCCATTTCTAGAATTCAGAGAGAAGGAAAAGCCAGCATTTCCCCATAATGCTGGTCCTTTCTTGACACCCATTCTACATTCCCAGAAGACAAGTTCCGTTGAACAGATGCCACAATGTGATGAAATCCATGAGGCAAGCAGTAAAATTTTCTAAAGTAGCTTAGGATACCTAGTAGATTAAATCCTATTGACATTTAAATAAGATTTAGGCTTCAAAGTGCCTAAGGTATTTTTGAAAATGAGACAAGATCCTAAATCACTTAGGTACCTTTGATGTTTTCACCCAACAAATACAATATGGAATAACTTTCAAGGCAGGTTTACTAAGGCCAAAAATTCTGGCAGTGTCCCTTTAATTTAAAAAGGACTAGAAAGATTTTGAAACTAAGAATATACAGGGTACATGGCATTATTTAACCTCAGCCACCACAGTAAAATTAAAATCAAGCTAATATTTTGTAAAAGACAAAAACTTTTGATGCTTATGCAGGATTTTATTAAACAAAAAAGGGTTTTCTGATAGAATCATCTGTTTGGTTCAAGAAAAAAACAGAACGAACATTACTTATAAATACAGCTAATTAATCAGATCATTCCTTACTAAGTATAATCGTAACAAATGAAGAGAACACTGTAGTAAACCAACCTGAATAAGGGCAGCAGCTTTATGCTTCTGTTCGATAGCGTCTGTGAGTTCATGGCTTTCTTTTTTGCAGCAGACAGCGTTTCTCCTGGCAAGGTACTTCCGCCAAGCACACTGGATCTCTGATGCTGCCGTATGTAGTCTAGCACAGAAATGAATATCTCTGCGAATTATGTAGCCTCGCCAACATGACTGGATTAGTGTAGCTGCCAAGCTATCAACACCAAAAAAAGAAAGTTTTATGCAACTGAAGGCTCTATCAGTAACTTTAAAGAAGTTCCCCATTAGATATGCATAAATGTGTTCATCCACACACAATGGTTGAGAGACTCTTGGAAAATGCATTTCCAGCTTCTACCTATTTTTACTTTTTAAACAACAAGACTATTCAAGAGAGTAATACACTAGGGATGCTTTTAAATCTACACAATGATTTAAAACAGCTATGTATGGGGTGCCATGTAGTTACCCTTATGCAATCATAATATAGTTTATAATTTCATGCTGCAATCCTAGTGATTTAAGTATTGTTCAAGTTCCATTTTGCTTATTGTTTTAAAAGTACAGTTATTAATTTAAATGCTGTAAAACAATCTTGATTATATTATCATCAGAATATTCAGATCTGTCATATGGTTGGTGCTTTCTAAAGGTTTGGGGAATTCAAGAAACCAAGGCACATTCTCCCTACAGTGATCTGCAGATACAATTTTTATAGAGAAGTTAATGTCTGATGGCAGTTCTAAGTTGTTAGGAAAAAAACCCTAGCATCTGTTATATCAACAAACCAATGAAAGGGCAGAAGAATTGAGAAACACCCCAAAATTCTGTATTTTTTTGTTTTCTCTTCTTATTTAAGTGTAGCTACTTAAAATGTGAAGCAGTTTAAAGTGAAACAGATACTCCGAAACAAGTCAGAGCCTCCCACAGGAATATTTTGAAGTCAACAAGTTAACTCAAAGATAAGTAAATATTAAATAGAAAATATGTGGCTTTTTAAAAATCTTAACTTTAAGAAAATACTTAAGAATTTTTTAAAAATAATTGATATCACCATAAAAAGTACATTTTAAAACCTTGCTTAAGTACTGATGAGCAAGCGCAACCAGGGGTGGGGAAACTAGGAATGCTGGGGGTGCAGTAGCACCCCTGATTTTAAGTAGTTTAGTTTACAATTTTGCCCAATAGCTTTCAGCACCTCCATTATAAAAAATATTCCAACACCACTGGGTGCAACTCACAGTTAAGAGGATGGCTTTCCAACAGCAGAATTCCTGGAATGTTTATATTAGAAAATTAACTAAAATACTTTAAATGCAACGTTTAGAAAAGGATTTAGATTTTCAAAAACACTGAGGTTTCATAACGGGCTACTATGCTCCCGCTCATTTCCATTGGAGGTCATTATGTATTCTGCAGTCCTTCTCAATAAATACATTCATAATAAATTAATCAATTCCCAAGTACAACCAAAAAAAAAACAAACAAAAAAAAACCAGAAACCCCACAAAACACAGGGAATGCTGTCTGCATATTGTACTTCTAAGGAAACTGAAGGAACATACCTTTCGGTGTTGCCCCTCACAATGTACCCCAGGCTTCTATGTACAGTGTATTTTTGAAACTGGACACCTTGTCCTATCTGACCTCTTATGTACATAGGACTGAATCTTCATCTCCTGTTCTGCCTGTGTAGCCTGAATCAGTACAAAGCAGCTAGAAATCTGCCCTAAATGGCAACAGAGCATTGCACTTCACACAGGAGAATCCTTAAGTGGCACAAATCAAGTGTAGTTGGCTCTATGCTCCCCAATCCCTTTTGTATGGGACGGAAAGAGGCATGTTGGGAATGCCAAGAACAGGACAGATAGTTGGCTCTTCAGTCAGCACAGCTGCATGTGATTGGCCCTGGGTCAGGAAAATGGAGAAGTAGCTTTAACAGCACCTTTCACTCCCACTTTCTCAACTGTAAACTCAGCACAGATTAGAACTGAGCCCTAATGAAAGTTACAGAAAAAAAAATCTTACTAACAATGGTAAAAAACCTCTGCACTATTGTTTCTTATTGTTTTATACAATTAGGCAGAGGGTTCATGTATTTAGTACCAAGAAAGGAAAAGTTAGATAGAAGTCACATTTTTAAATTTTCTCCTTACTTTCACGCAGTTTTCAATTAGAATACATTTTTAAAATATTGTTAAAATGCGATCACCAACAAAATACCACAGAACTGTCATGCATAAAGGATATGAATTTTAACCATGATTAGGAGACAATAAGAGTTAAGACTTCTTATTAAAAAGTACATAAGAGATGAACAGAAAAGACAAAGAGTTTGTCTACATGGCAAGTTACTGCACAGCAAGCCAGTGTGTTACATATAGGACATTGCGTTTTGAAGTAGAAGAATGGTAAGCCACACTCCAGGACTTTCACTGTGCTGTAGCAGTGTCCACACACGATGCTACTGCATGGCAAGCTAGTACGCCATAGATTCACAGCACGGTAACTTGCTGTGTAGACAAGCCCTTAATAGAACATAATAGTTGTAAGTTTGTATCCCATTGGAAACTATTTTGAAAACTAACTTTTCACATTACAATTATGCAGAAATGGAACTGGGTTATAATGGCAAATATTTGACATTTATATCTTACTTTTCCACACTGTACTCAACATGCTGGAGATTCTCTCCCTCATTACTTGCAATAACTGTCTCTCTCAATGTATTTCTTGTAGTTGGGGTTGATATTTTACTGTTATCTTTGCTCTCCCCTTTGTGACTGATGTAACATTCAGTACTTTTCTTCTTTATTTTGTGCTCTTGATTACTTTTTTTTTGAGGCACAGGTACGGAGGAGTTAATGCACATAGGCTGAATGTGGCCTGTAGTAATCCATCTTTCAGAAGGATTCAACAAGCCCTGCTTATTTTCCTTTGCACCAGCGATAAAGAGGTTATTTTGCTGTAGCCTGTCGGTGGCTGTTTGCTTCAAATGATCTTGCTGTGCTTCTGGTTCATCTCTGTCAGCAATGTTTAGGTCTCCATATTCATGTGCATATCTGTGTTCATTACTAAGTTTCATCAGCTCCTTAAAATACCAGCACTGACTCTGTGCAGCATCCAAGGAAGAAGCATTTCTGAAGAAAGATGAAAATGCAATTACATTTATTTTAGACAACTGGAATTATATTTTTTAAACAACCATGCATTTATTTTCTAATGTATATAAACCACATATTGGATGAGTTTAGCACACACACAACATTGTGAACACTGAGTACTAAATGATTCCTGCTTTAATTGCCAATTTATAATATTCTTAAATTGTTTCTTTCCCCCATCTTTATTTTTCCAGTATCTTGAATACACTAACACACATTAGTTTGCTTATTTTACTGTACCAGTAGCTTGATTAGAAAATTATTTTTTCTTGGTGTTCAGACTTTGGATTTGAAATACACACAGGAGTATCTATTTCACTGCAAATTTTAGTGTGCTTAGGAGCATATAGTGCAGCAAATTCTGGAGGATTTGAGTCTATTTTAATCTATACACCAATAACCTTATGAATCTATTGTAAAACAGGAACTAAGCAAGACAAAGTGAAGATGGTACTAAATATTTCTGAATCTAGAGTAGAACATAACAATACACAGACTCCAACCAACAAGCCTCAATGTCTAGTGAGGATCTAAAAGAAAATAAAGTCTAAAAAGACTATTAAAAAAATGGAGAAATGCCACAATTTCATTATCTGGGGATCGTACATCTCCAACCAAGGAGGCTGTTCCAAAGAAATCGGATTAGATGATTAGAGATGGATCACTCAGCCATGGTCTTTATATGAAAGTGTGGAAAAACTGGCATCTCAAAGCGCATGTAAGTTTGACTGGTGAACTTTAGTTACTTATGGATATGAATCCTGGGAAACTAATGCTGCAGACAAAAAGAAAATTGAAGCCTTTCAGATGTGGTACTGGTGAAGACTCTTGTGCATCTCCTGGACAGAAAAGAAGAAAAGCACTTACATTCGAAATATTATCAGAGAGAAGCCAATTTGGCTCTTGGAAATCAACAGGTGAAAACTTATATATTGTGATCAAATCAGACACAGACATGAAAATACCCTTGAACAAATTATCATGAAAGCAATTGTGATGGATCATTATTGTAAAGGACAACCAGTGAAGATGGATAGAAGATTTGCAGCAGATCACTAGGAGTTCAGATGCTGTGTGTGTGAAGTTAGCAATGGATTGAAAAGGTTTCTGAAAATTCTGCTATGATGTCACCAGATGTCAGCCAGAAACAAATGGACTTTACTACTACTACTATTATTGACAAGCCATCAAAGACTTTGCCTAACATGCTAGATGTCAGTTTTGCAAAAATACATGTAGGCATTAGTAATGCTCTGGCAAAAATGTCTTATTCTTATCTGGATCTTTACCCTACAAGTACATATTTAAAAGCACCCTTTCACCAATGCTGGCAATATAGACACTAATAAAGCACCTTGTTGTCTGATAGTGTAGAATGACTTACTTTCCTGAACATAAATTATATCAGGTTTCAGTATTCAGTGTATGTTGCTTTAATAAAGAATTATTACACAATTCTGTGTTTAAAAGAAATACGAGTTGTGACAAACAGTATGTGCAGACAGTACACTCAGATATTACATTAGATTCTGTTTGTAATTGTGTAGTAAAATAATTCTGCATAGAGGAAACACACAGAAGTATCATTATTATTCAACTAAAAAGTATACAAGTCCCTTACAGATACATAAAAGAGTTTACTGTTTATATTTCTTCTTTCACATTCCCGTAACAGAGCTTTCCTGTCATTTTCACTATTTTAAATAGTTACTATTTATAAGGTTTTCAACTTCCATCAGTATCTATTACTGAAACTGAAGTGTTGTATTTCTTAATATAGCTATTTATTAGTAAGTGTCAAAAGATTACATGGCAGGCATTATTAGAATACAGAAATTTAATTTTTAAAAAACATAATTCTTAAGCATGGTAAAAAACAAGGCATTTGAAAGCAGAAACTGCACAGACAATTTATTTGAGCAGCAGTGGTATATAAAACATGGATTAGAGAACCAACCAGTGATTACTTTTGGCAGATTACATAGCTGAGGTCGTACCTACAGGGGCTCATAACTTAGTGAGATGTGAAACAGACAAGAAGCTTGCCCTTTTTTCAGTCTGTTCTTATTCAATGTTACATTAAGTCAGTCGACTTGGAAAAAGTATTGCAGTATGTAAGTATAATAGCTGTGCTGTTTAGGCTTATGTAGGTATGTTTTGTTTAGGAGTTTTTGTGTGTGTTTTTTTAAGTGCACTTTTCAATGGTTTTTAAATCATCCATAAAATGTGCTTTGGGCCAAAAAATATAACACAGGGTTGTAACCCAAGTGAATACTTCTTAAAACCAAATTTCATAAGAGTTGTTTCATCCATTTCCAATTTACAAGTTTAAATTTAAAAATTACTAAGGGTCACATTTTTAAAGGACCTTCAGATATCATTGGCAATAAAAGATAGTTAAACTAAAGATTAATTGTGAAACAAAAATTGGACATGAGAATTATCTACTTGTAATCATTCTTCTCAAATATATCCAAAATTTAGGCTGCATAGTGCTATATTATAGCAGGAGCTGCCATAGCTTTAGAATTTTGTTGTATCCTCCCCAAATACACCAGCAATTGATATTTCCCATCCTTATTGAGGGCTGAAGCAGTCCTAAGTGTCTGTAGTCACTTTGCAGGAAAGTGATTTGCTTATTGAGGTACCAGTTATAGATCCACAGTTGAGGACACTATAAAGTTCTCTACATGGTAAATAAGTAGTAGGCAAAATTTTTAGCAAGGAGACATTGCTTCAAGTGGTAAACTGGTGAGGAAGCATCAGTGCTTCATCTGCAAAACAGACGTCAAGAATTACAGTTAAAAATACAGCTGGCTATGGAGATGTGAAAACTCTTACTGTGTGCTGTAAGAATCAGAGCATGCAGTGTGAACATGTTCTGGAAACTAGAGAGAAAACTGGACACATAAAATAAGAATAAATCTAAATACTATAGCCCTGAAAAGTAATCAGGGCAGTATGACCTAGAACCCAGGAATGGTCAGACAAAATGAACTGTAAACACAAACTAAATGGATCTTCTACAGGCTTCATCTGTAGAGTTTGCTACAGATAAAAGTTAAAAAAAAAAACCTTCCAATACTGAACTTACGCAGTAAAGAAGGAAGGTGTTACTAGTTAAAAACCTGGTTAAGGTAGGACAAAGTTGACTCTTGATGAGGGGATTCTTCCACTGCAAGCCCACATAATACGTACATATAATTTGAAACAGAAGAGGATAGACACTCCATTTAGGATATACTGACTTTCACATAAAGAAAAAATGCTTACCTACCTTTCGTAACTGTTGTTCTTCAAGATGTGTTGCTCATGTCCATTCCAATTAGGTGTGTGCACGTAACGTGCACAGTAGCCAGAAGGTTTTTCTGCTAGCAGTACCCATCAGGTCAGCTCAGGTGCACCCTGGAGTTGCACCTCCATGGCGCCATATATAGGGCTCTGCTGACCCGCCACCACTTCAGTTCCTTCTTGCTGGCCTTGCTCTGACAGAGGGTTAGGCAGGTGGGTCTTGGAATGGACATGAGCAACACATCTCAAAGGATAACAGTTACAAAAGGCAGGTAAACATTTTTCTTCTTCGAGTGCTTGCTCATGTCGATTCAAATTAGGTGACTCCCAACCAGAAACTCGGAGGTAGGGTCAGAGCTCATGGGTTTGCTGATTGAAGCACCGCTCTGCCGAAGGCTGCATTGTCTCTAGCCTGCTGAGTAATGGCATAATACTCGGGAAAGGTGTGGATTGAGGACCACATTGCAGCCCTGCAAATTTTCTGGGTTGGGACCTGGGCCAGGAATGCCACTGAAGATGCCTGCACCCTCATGAAGTGTGCTGTCAGCATGGGGGCAGGTATTTCGCCAGATCATAGCATGTTCAGATACTTGAGGTAATCTATGAAGAAATTTTTTGAGAAGAGACTGGGAGCCCCTTCATTCTGTCTGCTACTGTGATGAATAGTTGAGTAGATTTTTTAAACTGCTTCATCCGTTCAATATAGGAGGGTAACGCCCAGTGAACACCCAAAGAGTGAAGTCTTTGTTCTTGGCTGTTTGCCTGTGGCTTGGGGTAAAAGACTAAGAAAAATGTCCTGATTAAAGTGAAACTGGGAGATGACCTTCGGTAGGAAAGCTGGGTATGGCCGAAGCTGAACCTTGTCCTTATAGAAGACTGTGTAGGGAGGTTCAGATGTTAGGGCCTTAATCTTGGATACTCTCCTGGCAAATGTTATTGCTACCAGAAATGTTCCCTTTTACGAGAGACAAAGCAAAGAACATGTCGCTACTGGCTCAAAGAGGAGCCCCAATACTCTGGAAAGAACCAGGTTAAGGTTCCAGGCAGGGATCGGTTGTCGTACTTGAGGGTATAGCCTCTCAAGTCCTTTAAGGAAGCATCCAACTATTGGGTTGGCGATGACCAACTGGCCCGCCACACCTAGGTGAAAGGCGGAAATGGTAGCCAAGTGGACTTTTATTGAGGACATAGAAAGCCCTCGTTGCTTCAGGTGCAGAAGTCCAAGATAAAAGGTACTGTTGAAGAAGATGTGTATTTCTGTGATGACCAAATTGTGAATCTCTTCCATTTGGCTAGGTAGGTGGCCCTAGTAGACGGTTTCCTACTGCCAAGGAGGACTTCCGTAACTGGATCAGAGCAAGCAAGCTCCATTGGGTTTAGCCCTGGAGCTTCCAAGCCATGAAGTGTAGAGATTCAGGGTTGCGGTGCTGAAGACAGCCATGGTCCTGAGTTATCAGGTCCAGGAGAAGCGGTTGTGTGATCGGAGTTTCCACTGACAGCTCCAGAAGAGATGTGTACCAGTGCTGACATGGAGCTATCAATATTACCGAGGCTTCGTCCTTCCAAACCTTGAGTAGCACCTAGTGGATGAATGGAATGGGGAGTACCCCCAGAACAATTCCTTACTGGAATTCTAACTATATAATGACTAAACTAACTACAACTACTAACTACTGGTCTAACTATTTACAGAAAAAAACAGTCTGAAGACTACTAGGGAGAAAGCTTACCAAAGAAAGAGGGAACGAATGTTCTGGCTAACTGTCATGGGTGGAAAGAAGGAACTGAAGTGCAGGTGGGTCAGCAGAGCCCTATATACAGCATCATAGAGGCGTGACTCCAGGGGCCACCTGAGCCAACTTCAGGAGTACTGTTAGGAGAAAAACCTTCTGGCTACTGTGCATGCAGTGCGCATGTACCTAATTGGAATCGACATAAGCAAGCACTTGAAGAAGTAGTGAGAATATCTCTGCAAAATAACACACCCAAGTCTTCAACACATATTGTAAGAGGAGTTAGCATGACAGCATTACTCATATAGGAAAATAAAATGATAATCTGTTAATATAGCAAGACAACTCAGATACACCTCATGATATGAGAGAATACATCTAACAAACATGGGTAAAATGTTTTGTTTTGAGTGAAGAACCTTTAATACTAGACCTTCTGAACCATAAAATGGTAGATATCTAAAGCCCTTCAGAGTTATTTTCTGGTTTAAGAAGTTATTACAGTCCTTAATGTAAAGGTGCTAATAGGTCACAGAAAGGCTTGGAAAGATTTACAGTTTCCTGATTTATCTGGGCCTGTTTCAGCAAAGCACTTAAGCAAGCACTTAACTTCAAGCACATGGGCAGTGCCATTAACTTTAGTGGAAATATTCACCCACTTACAGTTAAGCATAGGCTTGATTACTTTCCTGAAGTGAAGCGTCTATCCCTATGCAAGATACCAAAGAACTCATGAATGGAATGAGAAACACAGATCGCAGATTTCTGTATTATTTTATGAAATATACACAAAAGTGTGTTTTTGATAAATAGCTAAAAAACAAATAGATATTTTGTATGGGATATTGTAATAATATGCAGTTCAGAATTCATATCACAAATATTTTAAGCTAACAAAATCTATAACCCCTAGTAAGGAATAGGACAATCACTACAGACAATGCATGAAGGTCTCATCCCGGAAATGTAGATGTTGCCCCAGGATGAAAACATTGAGTGATTCCAGAGATTAATCAGAACAAGAAAAGCCCCAGTAAGATCCCTTATCAAAATAAAGCAAACATAAAAAAACCTGTACAAAAATAAACTTGTAACATATTTGAAAAAATGAAAAAAAGCTATTTATGCAACATATATAGTAGGAGAATGTCTGTTAACAAATACTGTACATTTTATTTATGCGTACACTTACATGCAAGCATATACACCCACCCACCCAGAGTGACCAACTTCTTGGTTTCTAAAAGGACTTGACATTTCAGTGCTAGACAAGTGAATTATTTGAATTGATATATCCATTTCTTGGCATATGTATCAATGTATGTATTAATAATGATCAAACAGGAAACTTTTGGTTGGCCCAAGACCAATTAATTTGTTAAGCAATGTTACCTGCCTCATTATTACCTGCTTTACGTTATCTTTTCTAAAGTTATTCTGGGAAAGATGTTTTCTCCATACTTCTACATTATCTCCTTGCAAGACAATCTCAATCTCATAAATTTGTTTAAGAAAAATTTACCACAGGACAGCTGCTCAAGCATCAAGTCCCACAGTCTTCCCTTATAAAAACTTCAAGCTTTACCTATGTACCTCCAATCATTTGGAGTATTATCAATACACCCAAGAAAAACTAATATGGAAAAAAATCTCAATGTGCCTTTAACAAAAATCAATTTAATCTAATCTTGGGCCACAAATACTAAAATGTATTGATTGAATCGGCCCTTAGAGGATAGACAAACTTGTTTGAAGGCCTTGACATGTTTGGATCTCTTAAATTTAACCTAAACTGTGATCTGGCTTTGTAAGCTTTTTTTGAGGATAATTATAACATCATTGTAATGCTCTTTCTGTTTAAATTACTAATATATACTCTTATTCTTAACGTAATTTATATTCCCAGACAAAAATTTAAGTAAAATACAGGAAAACAATGAGGAAGAAAACTAAAGACATAACATTTTCAAAAGGTTGTTTTTGAAAATAATTATATTTGCATAAAAAGATTTCAGATATCTACCCTTGTTCAATGGTCTTCTTTTTTATTAAGTCAATTTCTTCAATCTGGGCTTGACAAAATTTCAAAAAGCTTCCTGGTTCTGACTCTTTGATTCTTTCAGTTGAGAGTTTTTCAGGAGAATTTAGGTTTTCACCATTAAGTAATTGCAAAATAGGAAGTATTTTAAGTAGGGAAGACCTTTTAAAAGAGGAGAGAACAATCCATCATTAGCATAATGGAAAAACTTGCATTTTAGAATCCAAAGTCTAGAAATACCCATCACAACTACTTAAAGAGATTGACCTTTAAATATGTTATTTTACTAAACATTTTGGTATACATGAAAATGTTTACATAAAATTACTATACCTTATTTGATATTTATTTACTGTTTATTACTAGCAATATTTACTCTTATGGAAACCACAAAAATAACATAAGAAATCATTTCTTAGCAGCAATTCTTAATACTTTGTAGGTATATAGACACTGGGTGAAATCCTGGCCACTCTGAAGTCAATGACAAAAATCTCTGATTCAAAAGGGCCCAGATGTCATCCATTACCATTAATAACTCCATGAGTACCTGAAATATTTTTGTGTTTTATTTTAAACATAGGCAACTGATTAGAAGGCAATACAGAAAACTATATCATGATGGAGTAACAAAAAAAAATAAAATAAAGCAGCACTGGTTGACCTGACACTTTTGGAGACAAATTCAAATACTGCATAGACTGGGAATGAAAATTGCATTGTCATCTCATCTCACTCTCCATTTGTATACACAACAAAAACAAGACAATTCACCCTGACTAGCAGTCTCAGGAAAGTCCATGTGGAACAGCAGGGGTGTTGCAAGTTATGAATGAGAGGAAAATAGCACAGAACTTGCAAATTCTAGTGCTGCTAATCACACATTTTTATGAGAATTAAGGGATGGCTCCTGCTCCAATTCTAGTCACTAGGATAGGTCCCTGCTTCTGAATATACCTAAATGGAACTCCCACTGACTTCAATAGAACAGGACTGGGTTAATTTACCCCCTTTAAAAAAAAACCTTAGATAGCTATTGGAATTCATTTTTAGTTTTCTAAAAGATGTATTTTAAAAAAAATATTCAGAAATGTGTAACATCTGACTTAATAGACTACGGGATTAACAATGCCCCTCATAGCATGAAGTCCATCCTAGAAGAAAGGAGGTTGTACCAGTGAAATCAGAGGGGGGAGGGCTAATGAATTTCCTGGGCAGCCCTTTCCATGCAAGGGATAATCTGGCACACAGATGTTAAGAACACTTTTTATGTGTGTCTTATTCACCAATTAAACCTCATGGTATTTTAAATATTTATTTAGGACAATACAATATGTATTGTGTCCGATATGCTTTATTTTCAATTCAAATTTTTTTTCAAGTTAACAAACTGCAAAAAATATCTTAAATTGGTAAAATAGTACATCTTAATGCAGAGAATTTTAAATAAGTCTGAATTAGCTTTTCCTTTATTTAGATTTAAACAACACACATTAAAGAAAGCCTATTCTGCACTATAGGAATCCTTGCCATCAGTTAAGACTATATTACATAATCCTTCAGAACCAGATCATTCCTTGACCGCTGCCCATATTTAAAGAAAAGAATGTTACTTAGCTGAGATCATATATGCCAAGTTTCAAATTCGAGCAAATTTCTATGGCTGAGTTACATTATCCAAAATATAGATTGGCAAAAGTCTTTATAACAACAGTGCTATTTGATGCAGATATAAAGATTACTCCTCCCTCTCTCTCTCTCTCTCCTTGTTATGGCAAAAGTAATACTGTCTAAAATATACTTGAAATAAAAGGATCATTTTAGATACAGTGGCCTTGAGCTTGTAGTGAAGAGCCAATGTTGACTAACGATACATTTAAAAAGTGCCATATCAAGTTGATTAATGCTGGAAGTAGTGTATCTTCGAGCTATGGGATCTCAACACTAGTTTTTCCAGCTGGGTTTCTCCTGGTGAAGGGCTGAGTCAATATTTCATTTAGTGAAAACTTCCTGGTGAATATTCTGTCACTTAAGAGGCTCTATTAATCATTACTGCAGTGAAACACATTCCCCTAGGAGCGCTCAGACTGATCCCAGGGTTTAATTTTTAAAAAGCAATTTCTTAGTACTTCAGTTTTGTCGGTGTTATCGCTGGCTGGACATGAAAGTAGGAAACCGATTGGAAAATTTTACAACTAATTCCTTTGTTGGTATCAAGGGGTTACGTAAAGTTCATTGGAACATATTGCCTGAAGTTATAGTTAATGCTGTAGTCAACAAATCCATATTTTATACTATCCCAGCCTTTAAATCCTTTAGATAAATGAATCTCTTGTCCAATCATAAAAGCTCTATTGGGCCAAATGATCTAAGAGAGGAACCTGAGGTATCAGTTCTTAAAGTTAATAGGAATTCAGAAGTAATTTCTTTTTCCTGAGTAATGTCTGAGGAAGAAATTAGTTCTATGAGACATCAGAAATTAAAAACAGTGTAAACGTAAGTGTGAGCTTTACTGAAATTGTCATATGTTGAAGAGTAATATTAAATAGTACTTGCATTCATTAACAGTAGTACAAATACCTGTATGCATTAAATATAAACATGTATTTACAGCTACTTCTGCTACTGTTTGAAAGCTTCAAATTCCAAAAATGTGCACACATGTTTTTCCACTTGAATACTAACCTGAAGTTTGCTAAAAAATCTCCTACTGGAGAAAATATACATATATATTTTTCTCTCTTTATATACCACATGCAAAAAACAAAAACAAAACAAACGCTGAATTTCTCACACCAATAAAGTAAAAAAATGGCAAGTCACTGCACTGGGGAAGCTTGTAATAGTGGAGCACAAAATTTTGTGTTTAACTGGCTTGAAGTTATGTAAGGAACTGAAAAAAGTACAAAAAAATGATTACAGAAATGAATGTCAAAGTAAATGTTTACTCGGATACTGATCTGATCATACTGAAGGTTACTATATACAGTCACGTGGTACTATACTTGAGGGACTACAGCTCGTGGGCAGCAAAAGTAGGAAATCACAAGAACATTACTAGCAGCATATTTCTGTGGATTGGAAAGATTGGTCCCAGAGACTAGGAAAACAAAGAAGAAAAGAAGTTAAGAAATATTTCAATCTATGGTTCCAAGAAGAGCTTATCAATGACAGTAATATATTTTTTAATAATTTTAAAAAATAAACCCTCAAACACTGCTACATATTCCACCGCCTTGTGATATCACTTCTGATAAACAATACAAGCCAGGCCAGGAACCAATTGCTAAGCTCTTTTAATTTTTTTTAAGTGTTCCTAGTCAAAATCATAATCAACTACATACTCATATCTTATCTGAACCTTGTTATCTCAACCCAGAATACTGACATTTTTAATGGGCTTAATATCTGTTTTCTATACTTAGAACTATTCTATATAAGTAATCCTTTCCCAAATAAATACTAGATGCCCTTATTTGGAAAGAACATTTTAGATTACTCTGGCCCAGGTGTCGGCAACCTTTCAGAAGTGGTGTGCCGAGTCTTCATTTATTCACTCTAATTTAAGGTTTTGCGTGCCAGTAATACATTTTAATGTTTTAGAAGGTCTCTTTAGAAGGTCTGTAATATATAACTAAACTATTGTATGTAAAGTAAATAAGGTTTTTAAAATGTTTAAGAAGCTTCATTTAAAATTAAATTAAAATGCAGAGCCCCCACGACCGGTGGCCAGGACCAGGGCAGTATGAGTGCCACTGAAAATCAGCTTGTATGCCTCCTTTGGCATAGTGACCCTGCACTGGTCAATCTAAAGCTTCTCTGAATCAACTAAATGGCTCACTTAAAAAGTTGTGTAATAGAGAAAGATTATTGACCCAATAGTGTATTCTGCCCTATCATGTACAAGACAAAAGTTAGATTCCAGGCCTGCCATCTTCCTCTTGAAGCTACCAGGCCAGAAAGTTAAATGAAAGAACTCTGGATCTGATGCAGGATCAGACTGGCCACTCAGGAATCATCTGCCTAAAAAGGTTAAGGAAAAGATTTGGAAAGGGGGAGTTTGTCGATTTATTTACCTGGCTCTTTAGGGAACAACAGTCAGAGAAAGTGGGCAAAAAGAACAAAAAAAGTTGAGAACAAACCTCAAAGTGCCTCAAAATTTTAAGAACAGTTTTTTGCAGTTATGTGAGCATAACTGGCTAGAGAGTTGTATTTCCTTGTTCAAGTACGAGGACTTAATGGCAAGGGCTTATGCTACATTATGGTGGGTAGCACAGTTAAAGCACGACAAAGAATATAGACAGAGGATGGCAAAGGAGACAGTTACCCCGGGTTACAATAGACCAGGAACTTTGGCTGGAGTGTATGACTCCTTATCACCCCACCTAGCTGGCATTCATAGACATTCACTTTCAAAATACGGACTTAAAACGAAGATGTGCTTCACATTTATCTATGGAAAATGTTTTTGCTCCCAATGCAAGTACAAACACCACTGTAGGTGATGGGGGTGGGGTGGGGGGTGGTCAGCACATTGCCCTCTCCTGTTATGGGAGTAAAAGGTGGTAGGAAAAGGGGTCAACAAGGACTCACTGCTTCAGGAGATGCTACAGGGGGAGGTAGTAACCTTGAGAAGGCTCCTTCTCCAAATTAAAATAGAGGCTTTATGGAATATTATTGGACTACCCCAAGAAAAAATATGCAGCTTATTTACGGAATGGGTTTTCAGCCAGTTTTAAAATCCCATATGAAGGAGTGAGATACAACTCCTGGGGAAAGAAGTCCATTAAAAGGCATCAAGCACATAGTCAGAGCAAAGATCACCCCATATTATAGGGCTAGATCCTGGTGCCCACACTGGCTGCTTCATATCCCACAAAGCAGCCAGAAAGATGACAGATCCAGCCCTTTAAAGATTTCCCAACTATAGAATAATCCTTAGGTAGTACAGAGTTGTTATAGAGGCTTCCTGACAACCTTCTCAGTCTAGGGGATGTGGGCAGGGAAAATGTGCACAGTTGGTTGCCTGTATTCTTCAGCTGCTGGGATGGCCCTCAGTGTCCCTGAAGCTGCTCCGCTTTACACCTGAGACTGGCTCAGGGTACGTCTACAGTACGAAATTAATTAGAATTTCCTGAATCGAGTTCATACATTCGATGTTATGTGTCCCCACTAAAGCGCGTGAATTCGGCGGAGTGTGTCCACAGTACCGAGACTAGCATCGAATGGCAGAGCGCTGCACTGTGGTAGCTATCCCACAGTTCCCGCAGTCTCTGCTGCCCATTGGAATTGTGGGTTAAGCTCCCAGTGCATGATGGGGCAAAAATATTCTTGCGGGTTTTTCTGGGTGTGTGCCATCACTCGCTCCTCCCTCTGTGAAAGCTACAGCAGACGCCATGCTGCCAGCAGACGGTGCAGCATGGTGCACCGCCTGTCTGCTGGTATGTTGAATCCACTTCAAATGTCCTCTCCTCTTTCTGTCTACTCTTTCATCTAACCATTTCCCGCCGTATCTCGGCCATCGTGAACAGAGCCGCACAGCTTCCGCCACTTTTTACACATTGTCGGTCCTGGGCTCCTGTGGAAGCTACAGAAGGCAACAATTCCCTGCTGTTTCTCGCTCATCATGAACAGAGCCACACAACTTCTGCCGCAAACTCTGCTCACGCTTCCGCCACAAACTCTGCTCTCGCCGCTTTTTCCATGTTGTCGATCTTGGGGGGCCAGGTTCATGCCGTGGAATGCCGATTCTGGGCCCGGGAAACAAGCACAGACTGGTGGGATCGCGTAGTGTTGCAGGTCTGGGATGTTTCCCAGTGGCTGTGAAACTTTCGTATGCGTAGGGCCACTTTCAGGGAACTTTGTGACTTGCTGTCCCCCGCCCTGAAGCGCAAAGGCACCAAAATGAGAGCAGCCCTCACCATTGAGAAGCGAGTGGCCATAGGACTGTGGAAGCTTGCAACGCCAGCTACTGGTCAGTCGGGAATCAGTTTGGAGTGGGCAAATCGAATGTAGGGGCTGCTGTGCTGCAAGTAGCCAACGCAATCACTGACCAGCTGCTATCAAGGGTAGTGACTTTGGGAAATGTGCAGACCACTGTGGATGGCTTTAATGCACTGGGGTTCCCTAACTGTGACAGGGCAATAGACGGAACGCATATACCCATCTTGGCCCAGGCACACCGTGGCGGCCAGTACATAAACCGCAAGGGGTACTTTTCAATGGTGCTGCAAGCACTGGTGGATCACAAGGGACGTTTCACCAACATCAACGAGGGATGGCCGGGAAAGGTGCATGACACTCGCATCTTCAGGAACTCTGGTCTGTTTGAACAGCTGCAAGAAGGAACTTACTTCCCAAACCAGAAAATTACTGTTGGGGATGTTGAAATGCCTACAGTTATCCTTGGGGACCCAGCCTACCCCTTAATGCCATGGCTCATGAAGCCATACACAGGCACCCTGGACAGTAGTAAGGAGCAGTTCAACTATAGGCTGAGCAAGTGCAGAATGGTGGTGGAGTGTGCTTTTGGATGTTTGAAAGGGCACTGGCACAGTTTACTGACTCGGTTAGATCTCAGCACAACCAATATTCCAATTGTAATTGCTGCTTGTTGTGTGCTCCACAATATCTGTGAGAGTAAGGGGGAGACGTTTATGGCGGGGTGGGAGGTTGAGGCAACTCGCCTGGCTGCCAATTTCGCACAGCCAGATAACAGGGCGATTAGAAGAGCGCAGCAGGGCGCGCTGCACATCAGAGAAGCTTTGAAAGCCAGTTTCATGACTGGCCAGGATACGGTGTGACAATTGTGTTTGTTTCTCTTGAAGTTACCCGCACCCTATATATATATATATGAAAGGAAATAAAGTCAACATTGTTTAAAAACTATTTGAGGCACAACGCATTGAGAGAAATTAGAAGGTAGACCGGGGGTGGGTGGGTTAGGGGGGTGGAGGAGGATGGAAGGACAAGTCCAGAAACCAAATCAAAAGTTCGCATATGCCAGCTTTCTGCTGCTTGGGCGATCCTCTGGGGTTGAGCGTGTGGGTCCCCGTAGCCTCCCCCCTTGTGTTCTTGGGCCTCTGGGTGAGGAGGCTATGGAACTTGGTAAGGAGGGAGTTTGATTATACAGGGGCTGCAGCGGAAGTCTGTGGTCTTACTGCCTTTCCTGCATTAGATCCACCGTACAGCGAAGCATGTCAGTTTGCTCCCCCATGAGCTTGACCATAGCGTCCTGCCTGCTCTCATCACGCGCCTCCCTCCTCTCGTCGTGTTCCTGTAATGCTTTACGGGACTCCGCAAATGCTTGCCTCCAGTTGGGAGGCATTCAGCTGGGAGGCATTCAGCTGGGCTCTATCAGTGCGGGAGGACTGCATGAGCTCAGCAAACATGTTCTCCTGAGTTCATTTTTTCTGCCTTCTAATCTGGACCAGCCTCTGGGACGGAGTAGATAGGGGCCGAGTTGAAACATTTGCACCAGTGGGAGGAGAAAAAGGGAGGGTAGTATTTTAAAAAATACACTGCAGAGAACAAAGGGGGCACTTTGGTATGAGTAAGCCACCACACACGGCTGGGCAACAGAATTCATCTTGCAGGCACAGGGGGTTCTGCTTCTTCTACATTCATTTCAATGCTTTCAAACTGTTGGGCCCCCTTTCCCACAGCAAGCAATGCCTGGTGGGTTTGCCATATAAAAGGAGGGCCTGCGGGCTCTCTGGGATGATCACTGCACACGACACCCCCCGCCTGCCCCCCACCACGTGGCTCTGATCAGGCTCAGACCAGGGATGAGCCATTTACTCTAAACGTGAACAACCTAGTGTGGCTGGGTCCCCCCCAGCCACCGCATGGCTCCGATCAGGCTCTCGCTCACCAGAAGTACCTTCTCCAGGGTCATGGAACAGGAGCCCGCCTTGGGAGTGAGGGGAGGCTATTGGATCCAGTGTTAAGATTAGTTCCTGGCTAGGGGGGAAAATGGATTCCCCACTTGCTGCCTATGCAATTCCCTCCTCTTCCTTCATCCTCCAATGTCTCTTCCTCCTCGCAACTCCCCCCTTGCAGGTGTCCACAGACAATGGTGGGGCAGTGGTGGCATCACCCCCCATAATTGCATGGAACTCACGGTAAAAGCGGAATGTATGGGGCTGTGACCCAGAGCGCACGTTTGCCTCCCTGGCTTTTTGGTACGCTTGCCTGAGCTCCTTGATTTTTGTACGACACTGCTCTGTGTCCCTAGAGTAGCCTCTTTCCATCATGGCCCTGGAGACTTTAGCATAGGTATTTGCGTTCCTTTTTTTGGAACGTAGTTCTGCCATAACAGACTTATCTCCCCAGCATGCAATGAGATCCAGTACCTCTCGTTTGGACCATGCTAGAGCTCATCTGCAAATCCGGGACTGCGTGATTTCTTGTGATGTTGGACTCTGCATGGTCACCTATGATGGTGGACTGTTCTGATGGTCACCTGTGCTGCTGATGACCAAACAGGAAATGAAATTCAAAAGTTTCCAGGGCTTTTCCTGCCCACCTGGCTAGTGCATTGGAGTTGAGAGTGTTGACCAGAGCAGTCATAAGGGAGCATCCTGGGATAGCTCCCGGAGGCCAATAACATTGAATTGCATCCACAATACCTTTAACCCGGGATTGCGAGCTTGATTTAAGCGCTACTCCACTTGCTGAGGTGGAGTACAGAAATCGAATTAAAGAGCCCTTTAAAATCGAAAAAAAAGTTTGGTCATGTGGACGGAATCATTTTTTTTCCAAAATAACTCGGCTAATTCCGAAATAACAGGCTAGTGTAGACCAGGCCTCAGTCTCTGAAGCCTGAGATTTAATACTTTGTCCTCTTCTCTCCCCCAACCTGTTATACTAAGCATATCTCAACCACAACTGAAGAATTAGTTCTATATATCGCTGCATACAAAAATCCATAATCAAATATTGTTTTCTCAAAGTTTATTCAAATGAAAACTACTTTTTAAGAAGCATTACACAGCAATCACTCACTGGAAATATCATAAAAGTGTTCTATTGAGATTATGACAGGAATTGCAGTAACTCAAAGAGATGGAACCTAGTAAACCTGACAATTTAAATTTGTACACCATTTCAGAAAGAGAACAGAGATGAAGTGATAGGTATGCTGTGAAATATCTGAGTGACAAACATCTGTGCCAGAACAGGCCAATGCTCTCTCTTTTTATGAAGCAGTAAGTACTCTACTAAACCATCTTAATTTGTGAGTTTAACTTTATAAAGCTATAAAACATTTTAAGACATGTTCTTTAATTTTATTTGGAGTTGGGAAAAAAAGCTAATTAGAAGGGAGAATAAGTTTGAAGTAACCACTGCCACACTCTGGCAAACTTATGAAAATATACAGCATTTGACTAAAAATCCAGAAATGTTGGGCTACATTTTGGGGTCCTTGCTTGAGCAAAGTTTCCATTGATATCAATAAGAATTTTCCTCAAATAAACAATGCAGAATTCAGACCATATTTATGCATGTTTTATGCAGTTCCCCTCTCCCCATCAGTGCTATTGTAAAGAGATGTATATATGTACATCACTGTTCTCATTCACAGTATACCTCTACTGTTCCTACTTCATTCATGTTGTCATACACGCCTGCAAACAACTTAGTATCTAAGACCAAAGACTTGTGGGTAGGGAACGCATGCTTTGTGTCAACAATTTTACAAGTGAAGACAGCCAGCTACTTGCTCACTTTACCTTCAATGACTCTTCAGAGTCCTTCACTGTGAAGGAACGAAATCATAAGGAAACAGAATGTCTCCATAAAAAGAACGATGAAGTCATGAACTTTTTCCAATTCTTTTTATCCAGACTCATTCCCTCTCACCCCCATCTCTGAACACAAAAGGACTGCAGAATCCAGCAGCCAGGCTCAATTTTTTTGTATTGGGATGAGTCAGGGTTCCTCCCAGCCCCAAATTTAATCGTGGCGGTGAAAACTGTTCTCCTTTTAAGCAGTGGAATTCAGAGTTGGCAGGAAAGGAAAGGAAAGGAAAGGAAAGGAAAGGAAAGGTGCTCGAGTCCAAAAACTGGCAGGATCAGGCAGGATCCAACTTTAACTCCACACCTTACATCCATACTAAGTGTCAGGGAAACAAATCTTCCCTCTAAAAACCACTCCCAAAACACCACAATACTGCCTTTCACAACATTTACTATGGTGTAAGTGTTCATTTATAACTTGACAAGTGCAAGATGAGATTTTAAAATAATTTTAGGGTGGTTGGCATATTCCTGGTGTTGAAGCTCTATAAGGCTTACTGAAGCAAAGTAAATTTACAGATAATCCTATGAATGTTTCTGGCCTGCCCATCATTTTGGTACATGGTGGTACTGACATGCTCCTTCACTTCTATGCACCTCCACCTTTCTATGCACACACAGACCAGGTCTAAACTCTCCTCTTTCCTAACCACCTACATGCAGTACCACAGTACTCATAGTTGTGAAATCTCACTACAAGCTAAGCTGGCAGGGAGGCAGGGTCTGGGATGCTGAAACCCTGGCCTTCCCTTGACTTCTGGTGCACAAGAAGCCTAGTGACTGATGCTGACAGTCACTCTTCCACTGGACAGTGTAATCTGGGAGTTCCCTCTCTACAGAACAGGGCATGCTGAGTTTTCTCTCTATCTGCTCGTTCCAGTTTGTGGGTGGCGATTACTTAGGTTAGGGAACTGGCTTCTCTTTCTGTCTGTTGCTGATAGCAGAGATTTTGGTGGGCAGCTCCCCATAAAGCTGGGTACTTCTGATCAGCTGCACTCCTCTTGCTGAGAAGCAAAACAGAGCAGTTTCCCCCCCACACACACACTCAAGGACAAGCGAAGGGGCTGGGCCTTCTTTTGCTGCTTGAAGTCAACTCCCTTACCTTCCCCAAAACACTACTAGTGTCGCCTGGGTGCACATGTCTGAATGGTCTTAGC
The DNA here is from genome assembly GCF_016161935.1 of Mauremys reevesii. Taxonomy (NCBI): domain Eukaryota; kingdom Metazoa; phylum Chordata; order Testudines; family Geoemydidae; genus Mauremys; species Mauremys reevesii. The sequence goes on from NC_052623.1 coordinate 285,122,047, forward strand.
TATGTGCACACTACTCTAGGTGTGGGGTTGGTTGTCCAGGCACGTCAGTCAGGCTCTGGGCCCCAGCCAGGATCATAGCCCCATTGTGCTATGTGCCATACAAACATGGAACACTCCCTGTCCTAGAGAGCTCAGAAGCTAAGCTCACAACCAGAAACAACGTATAGATGAAGCAGGTAAACAGGATGAGGGAATGGTAACAGCAGAACTGTTTGAAAAGTAGAAGGTAGTCTCAGCTTGCCACCTGAGTAGCCACTGTCATCTGGCAGTATTTTCTAGAGTTTTATTGAGTCATACTTTTATCATTATTGAGGCCTGCAGTAGGCATGTTCTCCGCAACAGTGGGTATGTCTACAGTACAGAAAAAATGTGTATTCTTCACTCAAGTTAGCTCACTCACATTAGCTAACTCAAGTTAAAACTGCATCAAAGACATGGCAACTTGGGTTGGCAACTTTTATTAAAGCTGGTTGAATTCAAGCTGCTAACCCAAATTAAAAACTGTGTGCTGTGTCTTCACTGATATTTTAAACTGAGTTAGCTAACCTGAGTTAAGAACAAAGTGTTTGTTTTTGCAGTGAAGACATACCCACAGGCAGGCTGCCCAGACAATTAACCATCACAGTCATAAACTGGATGACAGCCCGAAATCTGAGGTTAGTGGGAAATGAGTATCTCCCACAGCTGGCAAGCCCTACACAGCTTTTTATAACTAATCTCACTGCCAGCTACTTACACAAGTCTTTGTTACATCCAGGAAATGTAGAGAAAGATTAATGTTTACCACTATAAGTTTTCCCTGATCATATAAGCTCAGGCCTTAGTCTTTGCTTAAAATTAGAATCCCTAGACGGATGATGACTCTCTGGATATTATTTCACAACAATATCTAACTTTAAAAAAATACCAGCATTTACATACACCCCCCACAAAAAATCAGATCACCTATAAAAATATCAACATTTGCTGATGTTGCCACAAGCCTAGATGCAGAAATGTATACTAACCCTGCACTTCCAGTGTGTGCAGAAGAGCTGAAGGATAATTTCATTTGTTGAGTGGAGGTATTTATAATATTTAGATTTAAAAAATGATCAGATATAATATTCTGAATAATAAAAAGTATAGTGGATTGATTGCAACCTCCAGAGTTTTATAAAATTACTATTTAGCTAATTTAAGTATTAAGATTTATTTATCATCTGGCTATGTGAAACTTTGGTTGATTTAGATCTTGTTGATCAATGGATATATTGTAAGGGTTAATTAATTGTTTATCTTACCTCCAATTTTTTTCTTGGAGAACTGGATTTCCATTGAGTGACAACTCGCTTAGTTTTTGACATCCACTAAACCATATGATGACACTCTCAAGGTCTATATTATATTAGGGAAGAAAAAGTAAATATAATGTTGAATAATTAAGGTGCACCAATTTGTAAAAGCAAACAATTATAGTAAAGTAGTATCATTAACAAACTCTCAGTTACTGTGGATTCTGTTGGAAACAAAATGACCCAATTGTCCAAAAAAAAAAAAAAAGTTTTTCTCAAATTTCAACCAGCTCTAATAATAGAGTATATTCAAGTAAAATTCAATTTAACAAAAATCATAAAATTCAGCAAAAGTGTACAAACATAGAATACCAGGGTTGGAAGGGACCTCAGGAGGTCATCTAGTCCAACCCCCTGCTCAAAGCAGGACCAATCCCCTGACAGATTTTTGCCCCAGATCCCTAACTAGCCCCCTCAAGGATTGAGCTCACAACCATGGGTTTGGCAAACCACTGAGCTATCCCTCCCCCGCTGGATCCGGATCAAACTGGCAAGGAATGTTCTACAGCTCAATCAGCAGCTGCCAACTTGTTTGTTAAAATAGTTTGATGGGTTTTCTGTTGTCTTATAAAGTAGTCATCTGTTTACCTGAATGTGTTTGGAAATACCTATTTATCTAGATATTTCAGGTATTTGATAAAACATTATGCTATTACATTTAGAAATACAGGTGAGGACAAGGCATCTGAACATCCCAAAACACAGAATGATGATATATTCCTTCTTTCCAGATTTCCTGCATCTAAAGAGCACTCTGACATTAAATTATGATCCTTTGCATTATAGCTGGAAATGCACAAATAACAATAGAGCTGATGGCATACAATTCCAGCTTGAGTCTGTGGAATAGAAGCTACAAGATACTCTTCATTGTTTGGAATATAGCAGTAATTCATGTCTAGGTTTTTTGTTCTTTAGCCAGCAGCATGCAGATGGCACACAGCTTTACCTATTTTTCACCACATATGACCTACAACTAAGATGCCCCAGTGCTTGGATGAGATCATCTCATGGATGAAGATCAACTGGTTGAAAAAGAACTTTACAGCGGTTATGCTGATAGAGAGAGGAAAGCAGTTTGAGGAGTCTGCAGCCATAGTGCAATCTCCTTTGGTTGAAGGCACACACCTTCAGTTGGCAGTTGGTGAAGTCAGTCTGTAGGTGAGCCTACAGATTCCTCACTCTGATTTTAAATTCTCACATAGCAGCATCCATGAATAAAACACCTTCTAACAACTCTAGTTGGATAGGTGACTCCATTCCATGCTGCTGGCCTCAGTTACATAAGCCTTTCTCACCTCTCATCTGGACTACAGCAGTGCAAGCCCTTGGGAAACTCCAACTAGTACAGCACACAAACATCTCCTTAGCAACATAGGCTACTGTGTTCATGTCAAACATGTCTTCTGCTGCCTACATTGGCTTCCCACAGAATAATGAAGCAAGTTCAAGGTCCTTATCTTTGAAGTGCTCAACAGCCTAGGCCCAGCATATCTCAAAGATCATCAGAAGTTTTGGAATGAAGTCTGACCAACAAATGCTCCTGAAGAACAATGAATCTTCCTATCATAAGGGTAATGCTCTTCAATCTGGAAGAAAGAGCTGTCTTGGGGGGCCCCCATCTGAGATGGCAGAATTAACTCTCAAACTTCACCACCTTCTAATCCAAATGCAAGATGCACTTCAACCCTTCTTTAGCTACAGGAGGAGGTGGCTAGGTTGAGGAGCATCCGAATCCACGAGCAATTCCTGGACAGTGTCCATGTGGAGACAGCTGAGGTAGCTGTCCCATTACACAGGACTGCTGACACACCACTGGTGGAAGAGGAGATGGCTCAGGGTGGACACTGGCAGCTGGTTACTTCTGGCAGCGGGCAGTGCTCCACCCCTGCTCCGAACCCTCCCACCATGGTAATAGGTAACCGTTATGCTCTTCTTGATACAGGAGAGAAGGAATCACCCCCTACAGTAAAGGAGGAGAAGCCTCGTACCCCTAAGGCTGGGAGGTCTGCTGCCACCACTGCGAATAGGAAATGTAGGATAGTGGTGGTCGGAGACTCTCTGCTGAGGGGGATGGAGGCGCCCATCTGTCGCCCTGACATTTCATCTCGGGAGGTATGCTGCCTGCCAGGGGCCCGTATCCGAAATGTTACAGAGGCATTGTCGAGGATTATCCAGCCCTCTGAATACTACCCCATGCTACTCATCCATGTGGGCACAAATGATACTGCGAGGTGTGACACTGAGCAGATCAAGAGTGACTACAGGGCTCTGGGAGTACGGGTGAAGGAGTTTGGAGCTCAGGTGGTACTCTCTTTGATTCTTCCTGTCAAAGGTAGGGGCCTGGGCAGAGACAGATGCATCATGGAGGTGAATGCCTGGCTGCGAAGATGGTGTCGCCAGGAGGGCTTTGGCTTCCTCGACCACGGGATGCTATTCAAGGAAGGACTGCTAGGCAGAGATGGCATTCACCTTTTGAGGAGGGGAAAGACCCTATTTGCACACAGACAATGGATTTCACTGGCTAACCTAGTGAGGAGGGCTTTAAACTAGGTTCGACGGGGACAGGTGAGCAAAGCCCACAGGTAAGAGGGGAACATGGAGACCTGGGAGATGGGCTATAATGGCAGAGAGAAAGGAAGGTCATGGCAAAACTGGGAGGCAAGATCAAACCAGTATCTTAGATGCCTATATACAAATGCGAGAAGTATGGGTAATAAGCAGGAAGAACTGGAAGTGCCAATAAATAAATACAACTATGACATTGTTGGCATCACTGAAACTTGGTGGGATAATACACGATTGGAATGTTGGTGTGGATGGATACAGCTTGCTCAGGAAGGATAGACGGGGAAAAAGGGAGGAGGTGTTGCCTTATATATTAAAAACGTACACACTTGGACTGAGGTGGAGATGGACATAGGAGACGGAAGTGTTGAGAGTCTCTGGGTTAGGCTAAAAGGGGTAAAAAACAAGGGTGATGTCGTGCTAGGAGTCTACTACAGGCCACCTAACCAGGTGGCAGAGGTGGATGAGGCTTTTTTAAACAACTAAGAAAATCATCCAAAGCCCAAGATTTGGTGGTGATGGGGGACTTCAACTATCCAGATATATGTTGGGAAAATAACACCGCGGGGCACAGACTATCCAATAAGTTCTTGGACTGCACTGCAGACAACTTTTTATTTCAGAAGGTTGAAAAAGCTACTAGGGGGGAAGCTGTTCTAGACTTGTTTTTAACAAATAGGGAGGAACTCGTTGAGAATTTGAAAGTAGAAGGCAGCTTGAGTGAAAGTGATCATGAAATCATAGAGTTTGCAATTCTAAGGAAGGATAGAAGGGAGTACAGCAAAATAGAGACAATGGATTTCAGGAAGGCGGATTTTGGTAAGCTCAGAGAGCTGATAGGTAAGGTCCCATGTGAATCAAGACTGAGGGGAAAAACAACTGGGGAGAGTTGGCAGTTTTTCAAAGGGACACTATTAAGGGCCCAAAAGCAAGCTATTCCGCTGGGTAGGAAAGATAGATAATGTGGCAAAAGACCACCTTGGCTTAACCACGAGATCTTGCATGATCTAAAAAATAAAAAGGAGTCTCATAAAAAATGGAAACTAGGACAGATTACAAAGGATGAATATAGGCAAACAACACATGAATGCAGGGGCAAGATTAGAAAGGCAACGGCACAAAATGAGCTCAAACTAGCTATGGGAATAAAGGGAAACAAGAAGACTTTTTATCAATACATTAGAAGCAAGAGGAAGACCAAGGACAGGGTAGGCCCCACTACTCAGTGAGGAGGGAGAAACAGTAAGAGGAAACTTGGAAATGGCATAGATGCTTAATGACTTCTTTGTTTCTGTCTTCACCGAGAAGTCTGAAGGAATGCCTAACATAGTGAATGCTAATGGGAAGGGGGTATGTTTAGAAGATAAAATAAAAAAAGAACAAGTTAAAATCACTTAGAAAAGTTAGATGCCTGCAAGTCACTAGGGCATGATGAAATGCATCCTAGAATACTCAAGGAGCTAATAGAGGAGGTATCTGAGCCTCTAGCTATTATCTTTGGAAAATCATGGGAGATGGGAGAGATTCCAGAAGACTGGAAAAGGGCAAATATAGTGCCCATCTATAATAAGGGAAATAAAAACAACCCAGGAAACTACAGACCAGTTAGTTTAACTTCCGTGCCAGGGAAGATAATGGAGCAAGTAATTAAGGAAATCATCTGCAAACACTTGGAAGGTGGTAAGGTGATAGGGAATAGCCAGCATGGATTTGTAAAGAACAAATCGTGTCAAACCAATCTGATAGCTTTCTTTGATAGGATAAGGAGTCTTGTGGATAAGGGAGAAGCGGTGGATGTGGTATACCTAGACTTTAGTAAGGCATTTGAAACAGTCTCACATGATATTCTTATTGATAAACTAAGCAAATACAATTTAGATGGGGCTACTATAAGGCGAGTGCATAACTGGCTGGATAACCGTACTCACAGAGTAGTTATTAATGCTTCCCAATCCTGCTGGAAAGGTATAACAAGGGGGTTCCAAAGGGACCGGCTCTGTTCAATACCTTCATCAACGACTTAGATGTTGGCATAGAAAGTACGCGTATTAAGTTTGCAGATGATACCCAGCTGGGAGGGATTGCAACTGCTTTGGAGGACAGGGTCATAATTCAAAATGATCTGGACAAATTGGAGAAATGGTCTGAGGTAAACCGGATGAAGTTTAATAAAGACAAATGCAAAGTGCTCCACTTAGGAAGGAACAATCAGTTTCACACATACAGAATGGGAAGAGACTGTCTAGGAAGGAGTATGGCAGAAAGGGATCTAGGGGTTATAGTGGACGACAAGCTAAATATGAGTCAACAGTGTGATGCTGTTGCAAAAAAAGCAAACGTGATTCTGGGATGCATTAACAGATGTGTTGTGAGCAAGACACGAGAAGTCATTCTTCTGCTCTACTCTGCACTGGTTAGGCCTCAACTGGAGTATTGTGTCCAGTTCTGGGCTCCGCATTTCAAGAAAGATGTGAAGAAATTGGAGAGGGTCCAGAGAAGAGCAACAAGAATGATTAAAGGTCTTGAGAACATGACCTACGAAGGAAGGCTGAAAGAATTGGGTTTGTTTAGTTTGGAAAAGAGAAGACTGAGAGGGGACATGATAGCAGTTTTCAGGTATCTAAAAGGGTGTCATCAGGAGGAGGGGAAAACTTGTTCACCTTAGCCTCTAAGGATAGAACAAGAAGCAATGGGCTTAAACTGCAGCAAGAGAGGTTTAGGTTGGACATTAGGAAAAAGTTCCTAACTGTCAGGGTGATTAAACACTGGAATAAATTGCCTAGGGAGGTTGTGGAATCCCCATCTCTGGAGATATTTAAGAGTAGATTAGATAAATGTCTATCAGGGATGGTCTAGACAGTATTTGGTCCTGCCATGAGGGCAGGGGACTGGACTCGATGACCTCTCGAGGTCCCTTCCAGTCCTAGAATCTATGAATCTATGAACATAAGCACATAGCAGCATGTACATTTAAAAAAAGAAAAGAAAAGAAAAGAAAGAAACACAATTCTTCCCTCGGGGAAAGGATGAGAGAAAGAACAAACCACATGTGACAGATGTTAGCGACATCACTTAATACACAGCTGGAAGGTGCCCAGATACTACACTAATGAACTGCTACCGGCTGGGGACTGACTGGCTAAACAGCAGTTCTGCAGAAAAGAACCTGGGGATTACAGTAGAAGAGAAGCTGGATATGAGTCCTTGTTGCCAAGAAGCCCAATGGCATATTGGCCAGTATTAGTAGGACCACTGCCAGCAGATCGAGGGAAGTGATTATTCCCCTCTATTTGGCACTGGTGAGACCACACCTGGAGTATTGCGTCAAGTTTTGGTCCCCCCGCTCCCACACACACTACAGAAGGGATGTGGACAATTTGGAGAGAGTCCAGCAGAGGGCAAGGAAAATGATTGGGGGTGTGGGGCACATGACTTACAAGGAGAGGCTGAGGTAACTGGGTTTATTTAGTCTGCAGAAGAGAAGAGTGAGGAGGGATTTGATAGCAGCCTTCAATTACCTGAAGGGGAGTTCCAAAGAGGATGGAGCTTGGCTGTTCTCAGTGGTGGCAGATAACAGAACAAGGAGCAATGGTCTCAAGTTTCAGTGGAGTAGGTCTAGGTTGGATATTAGGAGACACTATTTCACTAGGAGGGTGGTGAAGCACTGGAATGGGTTACCTAGGGAGGTGGTGGAATTTCCATCCTTAGAGGTTTTTTAAGGCCTGGCTTGACAAAGCCTTGGCTGGGATGATTTAGTTGGGGTTTGTCCTGCTTTGAGCAGGGGGTTGGACTAGATGACCTCCTGAGGTCTCTTCCAGCCCTAATATTCCATGATTCTGTGAAGGTAGTCATAGAATAGAATAGCTCCTGTCATCTTAAGACCCCATTCTATATATTTTAATGAACAACTGACATTTAGAATATGCTGGTTGCCTGTATTCCTAAAAAAAACCTAAAAGGTACATAAAAATATATATATATTGTTTAATTCATTTTACATACTCACCTGACAAGCAGTTGTTGCTGATATTAAGCTTTTCCAAAGATACACATGAAAATAGGGGTGCAAGCTGAGTCAAACTAAAAACAAAACAGAGAAAGTTATGTAAATAAAAAAGCAGCACTTCTCATTGAGACAGACATAGGGACAAATATTGCCGAAATAAGTATTGAAATACGATGTCAGGGATATATATAAATAACATTTAACTATTAGGGCTGTTCACTAATCGCAGTTAAGTCATGCGATTAACTCAAAAAAATGAATTGCGATTAAAAAAGCTAATTGCAATTAATTGCAGTTTTAACCGCACTGTTAAACAATAGAATATCATGTGAAATTTATTAAATATTTTAGATGTTTTTTTCTATATTTTCAAATATATTGAAAGTTTTACATTGTTTTGTTTTTGAATTTTTTTTTACATAATTCTACATTTGTAAATTCAGCTTTCATGATAAAGAGATTGCACAGCAGTACTTGCAATGGGAGAACTGAAAAATACCAATTTTTTTTTTTTACAGTGCAAATAGTTACAATCAAACATAAATATAAACTGGGCACTGTACACTTTGTATTCTGTGTTGTAATTGAAATTGATATATTTGAAAATGTAGAAAACACCCAAAATATTTAAATAAATGGTATTCTATTATTGCTTTACAGTGTGATTAATCGCACATTTAATTGTAATTAATTTTTATAATCACTTGACAGCCCTACTAACTATTCATTTAGCTATCCAAGGTGCTACAGCTAATTGCTGCAGTTTTCCTTTTAAGCTTGTAGTGCTTTATAGTATTTTAATCTTCTGCATGGCATGGCATTGCAACACAGTACTTTAAACCAGCTCAGCTTAGTCTAACAATTTTCTCTTTAGGAGTTTTTCTTTCTTTCTTTTATTTTTTTTCCCTTCATAAATTTTACTCTTTTTTATGTAGTTTTGATTATGTGAACTCTTCTGCTACTTTTCAATGACTCAACTACCATGACTTTGCTCGAGATAGCACCACCAGTATGGGACTAACAAGAGGCCATGATTCTGGAGAAATAAGAAAATCTGTTTTTCCTCTTTTTTTCCTCAGTTTTCTCCTCTCTTACGCTATTTGTTTCCATCGCCTTTCTCTACTCACTCAAATTGCTTCCTAGACCTTAAAAGGTACACAGCAGTAATATCCGTGTAGGTGTGCATATGCTCTCATATAGCTGCTGCTGCATTGAGGTCAACTAGCTCTGTAGAACCTCCTGAATCTCACTACCTCAGAAAACTCTATCAGAGCTATGCAAAGTACAAGGACTGATATAAAATTACTCTTCATACACGAGTCAGAATAGAATTCTCCCTGGAGACTGAAATGGCAAAATACTGGGTCCCCAAAATTGGAAATCTAGTGTGGAGAGTATTTGTGGCATGGGAATGCTCAACACATAGTAAGTTTTCCTGAATTAAAGAAAATTTTCAGTTATTGCTGTTAAAAAAAAATAAAAATTTATCCACAGTTGTGCTACGCTCTGTTATTCTAAGACTTTGTCTACACATAAATTTGCACTGGTTTAATGAAAAGTGTGTTTTTAATTGGATTTAGTTAAACCATTGCTAATTTGTTTGCAAATGCTATTCTTTCATTTTAAGAGTAGTTTATATTTTGCTTTATCTGAAAAAAAAAAAGAAGGGATCAAGCAAAACTGCAGTATGCCACTTTAAACCAAAATCTATGCACAAACTGGCATTAGTTTAGGTAAATCAATTAAAAACCATACATTTAATTAACATGGTTCAAGTTTTTGTATGGACAAGTCCTAAATATCACAGATGGCACTGTGCTTGTTGGCAACTATTAGTTTTTACAATCAAAAGGAATGTACTCTGTGGAGGAAAGTAAACAAACTTATAAATTAGAGTCTGCTATGGTCAAAAATCTTTTTGTGTAAAAATTATATCTACTTATAGACTCATAACCTGCTAGTTAAAGCTGCTCATATATTGCCAAAATATATGTTTTATGACATTTTAAACACACTGTTATTCCTGCAGTCATTGCTGCTAAGAGAAAGATGGATTATTTTCTGGTTCATGTATCATCGATAGAACTGTGAACCAAGCTTTGATTGCAGAATCTTTATTACTGATGAAGATGTGTGCACATGAGCCACAAAGAGCTCAACCTGACTTTCACATCCCATGTCAAGTCACAGGGAGGGCAGCTTACAAGTAAAAATATAGTTTCAAAATTAGAAAATCAGCTCAAGAGTTAGTAAAATTCATATTAGTTGTGTCTCAATATGCCTTTTCTTTTTGAGTCACATTTTACAGTAATCTGCACTTACTCCAATTTTCCTCTGCCCATATTTTTTCAACTAGATTATAATGTTTCATATTTTTTTCAGCTTTAGAAACAATTGGTTTAACATAGTTTCACAGGATGTTAACAATATCATTTAAAAATATCTTCAAAAGTAGTTTTTCCATTGACATACAAATAGTGCATCTACTTTTATTTCTCATAACAGTATATATTGCATCTTGAAAATCCATGACACAGGCTCGGGTACCTCAGAATCAACAAAAGTTGGACCGGATGCTATGGGGTGAATGCTGATTTCCTAGACAAAATGATGCACTATTTCTTTATGCTGTGTTGCTTATGTTGGTAGTTGTAGCGCTATTCTGTGATGAACTGACAATTCTATTTGACTCCTGCTCTGCTTTTTTTCTGCTGGGATTATTATGAGATTTAAAACTTTCTTGTCAATCTATCGCTTTCCTTTTACTGACATTCTTTGTTAATTCTTTTTCTAAGAAAATTCAAACCAGAAAGACAAGGGACATTACTGAAAACTTAATACCACTTGACCTTGTCACACTAGCCCTCGGCATAAAAAAGATATAAATTACAAAGAAGACACAAAAGTAAAAGATATTCACAAAAAAGCAAGCAACAGCTTCCGCTTTCTGCTCCCATTTAATGTTGCAGCAGGAGTAGGACACTGACAGCCAGAGAGGCTTGCAGTCAGAAAACTGATTTTTAAAAAACTTGATTAAGATCAAACAGTGTAAAAATGAAATTTAGAACCCGCGCACCAAATATTACATGATGGCCCAAATCCTGTTGAATGTCTGCCTTTACCCAGGAAAATTTTCGTTAACATTAATTGAAGTTTAACAGGTATGAAGACTGAAGAACTAAAATTGAACTTATGTTCTATAATGTATATTCTTATCTTAAAATAAAGCTCCTGTATTTCTTTCACATTCTTTAAAAATTATACGATGTTTTACTTCATTGTCCTATACCATCTTTCTTTTTTTCCTGAATATTCTGGCAGAGAATACTTAAGAACATTGTCTAATACTAGACATTCAAAATAAATATCTGCCAAAAAAGGTTACTGAAACTGATAGAATCCAGTCCAATTCAGAAAAAGTCTATATCCAAATGTATTTTTATGACTGACTAACTCCAATATCATAGTTAATTATCACTAAGGACTTCTGGAAAGGTTGTAATTCCCAAAAGACAGTGGCTTGCAATGGAAATACAGTTAACCATAGTTAGTCATTAGTGTAGTATAAAAATGCATATAACATGTACATTTAATAGAGAGACTAATATGTATTATTAAGTGAGAGCTCTGAGAGGTCCTTTTAGCATTTTGATTAGAATTTCTTTTAAAAAACCACATGCAACTGGGTGTTAGAACATGCTGCAAAATCAATGTGTTCGCAATGAATTTGATCCCGCTTAGACCGAAGTCAATGGGAGTTTTGTAAGTACATAAGAACGGCCATACTGGGTCAGACCAAAGGTCCATCCAGCCCAGTATCCTGTCTACTGACAGTGGCCAATGCCAGGTTCCCCAGAGGGAGTAAACCTAACAGGTAATGATCAAGTGATCTCTCTCCTGCCATCCATCTCCACCCTCTGACAAACAGACCATCTAAGCTGTAGCACTGCAACTACAAAAAATGTGGACTTCTGCAGGTATATGAAAGAGAAACTTGTTTTCAGATATTTTGTGTTCAGTTGCATTTACAATATGTAATGTTTAGCTCTATAGCAATTCCCTGTTAATTTGTTGATTTAAAACATTTCCTTTATGCTTTGAGGTTCAACTGAAAAATGATTTTGGGAAGCAATTTTTTATATCAGATATGGACATAATATCTAGATCAACAAATCCTTAAAAAATAGTTTCTTTTTTTGTTTTGATTTTTCTTAAACAGCGTGCTTTATTTTTAAGGAGAATATAAATTCACAGTCTTACCATTGCAGGGGCTTCCTGAAATCGGCAAAAAGGAAATGGCACTCAGTGCACACTCTTAAAAAGATTCACAAGATTGCATTGGCTGAAGGATTAAAGCAAAGAAACAGCCTTTCTTTCAACAGCTTACTCCATTACATTAATTCCTCCTATATAGAACATCCAGTTATTTATGCCAAAGCAGATGCATATGGAGCTGCTTATAATGTACATAAAGTGAATGCAACAGAGTAGGCTACTGCAATACTAGGAATTTTCAGGCTTCTATCCTGCATTTAATGCTAACTTGTCTCTTTTGCCCCAGAGATTTGATTTAAGGCACTGACACATGATGTGGTAGTTGTTCATATCTGACTTATCATTCATATATTTGTTCTGTTGATGCTCTGACATACTACAGCACTTCTTCCCCCACTACAGGAAGCACTTCATATTTCAGCCAACCACTAAAGCACAGCATGTCAGCAGGACTAGCAGAGAGAAGACACATGACAGGGATTGAGGATTTTAACAGAAAAGATGGCAATTGGATGGGTGAATGAGTCAGAAAAAAAGAGAGACGGGGAGAGAGGGGAAAAAACAGGAGACAGGAAACAGAGAAGGACTCCATAAAATATAGAGAAGAGGAAAAGACACTCAGGCCAGATTCACAAGGTACTTAGGCACTAAGATGCTGAGCATCAGAACCCCTAACTTTTAGGCACCTAGAAAAATCACAGGAACATACTGTGATTCATCAAGCCTGAGTTAGGCATCTAGGTCCCTGTATAATGAATGGGAAGAGAGAGGCACCTTGGAATACAATTCACAAAAGCCAGCATGATAGACAGGAAGATGCCTAGAGGTATCCAATAGGAGATGCCAACATCAAAGGTGTATCATAAACCCCAGCCCTCTAGGCAAGGAGATGCCTAAGTCCAGGTTGTAAGAAGATGCCTCTCTTTGCTAGCAGTTCACGAAGAGAAACCCCTCTCTTGGAATCAGGCAGCTTAGAGTGGGAGGCCTCTATCAGGTCCAAACATGGTTTCAGCAGTGCCACAGCACTGCCATAATTATATTTTTAAATTAACCTTTTATGGTCACCATTGTTTTCAAAACTGTTTAAAGAAGATTTTATACCTATTAATTGCTAAATATACTTTTTCAAACAACATCTTCCTAGGAACTCTGCTTTGTCTGGTACAGCAGAACTGTCCTTTATGGTCCTTTCTATACACTCAGGTTCATACCCAAAACTCATAAGAGAACTGTTATTTTGTAAATATCTATGTATTAAATTGCTTGAATAGAAAAAGTTTCCACTTTACCTGTTTTGTGATAGAGAAAGGATCTGTAGCAGAGGCAGCCAATATAAAGAAAATGTTTCCATAGTTGAAATACTATTGTCATCCAAGTATAGTTCTCTTAGCAGAACATGATTTTCTAAGGTAGGGAGCTAAATACAGAAAAATGATTTTTTGCTATTATTTTTCAAATAAAAATTGATTGCATATAACAATTGAATGCTTCTCAGCTGCTTTTCTTGAATATATTATTAAATACTATTACAGATATGCTTTGTCACATAGTATGTATAGCATTTTCGATTTATCACATGCTAACATTTTTCTACGCTTTGTGCATAGTCTGAACATTCAACGTAGCCACAGCATTTGAGATTAGCAATATACACACATTTACTGCTTTCATTCATGCAATGACTGACTGTTTATTGACAAGTAGGTTTTGCCTCAGTTTTATATAAAAGCCATTGCCAAGGAAGGTGACTAACTGTACAGGTAGCCATCTAGGGCCCCATTATGAGAGCTTGTAGGCAGTTATCACCTATGAAAATCATCCCAAACTGAATTCTGGAAGAAATATCTCTACTGCATGGCTCGTTTTACCTTTAATGATCATAGCAGTTTGACCAACTTAAAAAAAAAAGTAAATTTAGCATACAACAAACTGAAAGCTACCCACTATAGTGCAAAGAATGGAAATTAAACTACTGGGGAGGAGGATTTTCAAAGGTACAAAGGGTACTGAGACACCAAACTCCCATAGCTGGCCCTTTGTACATCACCTCCTCAAGAAAACAAATAATGTGATCAGCATCATGGGCTGTATTACTGGTATCAGAGAAGCATGGTAAGAAAAATCAGCCCATTTGATTCATGGATATTACCTCACTTAGATTATTTCCTTGTAACTTCAGAATCTGAAGCAGACCACAATTCTCAATGCCCTCAAGTTGAGTAAGATGATTAAAAGAGCAGTCTATGTGCATGAGAGTTGGCACATCACATAAACCTTTCGTACTGATTAACTGATTGTGGTCCACAATTAGTTGCTGGAGATATTTCAATGACTCTAAACCACCTGAAAAGGAAAACTCATATTTTAACCTGAATTAAATCATAATGTGATTAAAATTGTGTTTGTTTTGAAACAGAAAGCACACTGAGATAGTAACAGGTTCATATTTTATACGTAAAAATGAACACACTCCGTTTTCTATAAAAGGCTTTACAATGATTTTGAGGTATTTTAAACACTGACTAATTTTATATTCATTCCCAGGTGTTTCAAGTATTTTAAACAATCATTCTGAAAAATTGCAAACGTTTGAGCCTATTAACTAAACAAGAAACCAAATTAGCTTAGCATTCCCTGTGCACATCACATTGTCAAAGTGTTGTAACAAGACATGCTTCATGCAATAAAGTACTCTTACAATGCTGTAACTAGAGAAATTACTAAATACCCAAGGCAGTGAGCATATTTAGTCAAGGTCCTGTGGTGTCAGCAAAATGCTAGCCGCCATCTTAAAATCTCTACTAAGGGCAAAAGCTCAATAGTTTCAATTTGAAATATTTTAATTAGAGTTTTGAAAAAGTGACCAGAAATGGTAAGAACTAATCATACCACTATAACACATGGAGGCCAATCAGCAGGGATGTGAATGAGGGCATGCACTGTACAAGCAAGAGCATTAAAACAAAGTCTTATAAAGAAAGTGAGGTATTCGTAAATATATGTATGTCTTGAACTATAGCTACAACTGCCATATTTTTAAAGAGCCTTCCTAACAGCTGGTATACAGAGCAAGAATCAGGCTATCACATCCCACATTTATACCTCGGAGAGTGCGAGTTCTCTCCTGGAGTTGCTCCCAAATCATTCTGTTAGCAGTTTATATGATAGTGCAACAAGACTAGGTTCCTCCCACAACTTTGTGGAACCCAGGGGATCTGAAAGATGGGCAGGCCTTGTACCTCTGTACCAGCTCTGGGCCCACTCACCTCCTCATTTGTTCCTTGCATTGTGGCTCCCCTCAAGAGAGCTCAGGAACGATAAGGATAAATACGGTATAAAAACCTGGGGGGGAAGAAGGGGGGAGTCCCCTCCCAGTCTTCTTTTCTGGGCAGTCTTCACAAAACTGGGAGGTAGTTGAGACAGGCCTTCTCAGACCTACCCTCAACCTTCCCATCCTTCCATGCACAGAGTAGAGATGATCTGTGCAAGTATGGAGCTAGCTTTGTGGTAATTTTCCTGGAGCAACCTGGGCCTTCAAAAGTACTGTTTGTCCGAGCCAAAGAAAGGGTTACCACAGGTACAGAGGGTGTATGGAGAAAGAAGAGAAAAGATGAAGGGAAAAATCATAGTAAAAATTAAACATCAATATTCACATTATATTAAGAATTTATACAGCATAGGACTTAGGATAATAATAACTGGAAATGGAAAAGAATACCAGATATTAAATTGATACTACACTAAATTTAAGTCAAATGGTCTGTTACGAGCAGTTTATTTCCTCCCGCCCAAGCTTTAAGAAATTAATTTACTAGCCTTTAATTACTGAAAAAGAATTTCAGATATGCCTGTGACATACTACACCAGACTGCAAGCTGCTTTTCTGGATTTTATTTATTTATTTATTGAGAAAAAAATAAAGGGAACTAGCACCATCTAGTGGATTGCACACAGTTTCATTTCAGGCATAGTACTGAAAACTGACAGCTGCAAGAACTTGTCTCAACATCATTTTTCCATTTTTAAAGCTTTGTACTTCTGTGCAGCAAGATCAACGCCCTTAAAAGACAAGCACTGGATTCAAATAGGTGGCAGACCAGTAGAGGATGTGCAAAAGGGACCTCTACAGGAGGTATGCGTGAGTCAAGAGTCCAGGATTCTATTTCCAGCTCTGTCACTACCCTACTGTGCAATCTTGGAAAGTCACTTCACTTTCTGTGCCTGTTTCCTCATTTATTTAGATCGCAAGCCCTGTGTCTGCCTTGTCTATTTTGTCTGTAAGCTCTTTGCGACAGGGATTGTCGCTCACTGTGTTTGTATAATGCTAAGTACAATGGGGTTCCAATCTACTTTGGGACCTCTTGGAGCTACTGTAATACAAGTATGTAATTTGTATATTTACTGGATGTATTTCCGACATATGCAAGATTAAAACTAACCACAAATGTTAGGTGACTATATATTTTGCACTATGCAGGGTGCAAGGGAAGTGGATGACAGGGGATGGATCACTCGATGATTGCCTGTTCTGTCAATTCCCTCTGAAGCACCTGGCATTGGCCACTGTCAGAGACAGGATACTGGATTAGATGGACCATTGGTCTGACCCAGTATTGCCAATCTTATGTACAATAACATGTCTTCTATGTTTTGTACAATGTCATGCTTAAATAGTAATGATTTCTTTGAGAGTCTGAATTCTCATGGGCACTGACAAGGCACCAACATAAAACACACGATGTGATATCAGCTATGGCAGTACATGAAAAACGGTATTCTGTAACTATATGCATATGTCTCAATAAAACAAGCAGAGGTGAGAACTCCTCTATAAGCAGAACTGTTCTTGGTAACGTGAAAACAGTGCAGCTGCATGGAGCATCCACTTGCCCATGGCACGCCGTTCAGCACACATTGTCCTTACTCAATAAAAGTAACTTTCTTTTTAAACCAGGAAGAAGATGGATGAGGCAAGAGAAGTGAGGTCCTATGAAGAACAGAAGGAGACTTCTGACTGAAAGAGAGAGGCGGGGTTCTGAGTAAGCTGATGCTCCAATTAGGCGTTTCTTAACTTCTAACAAATGGTAAAACCAAGACTGCCTGAAAGCGGGATCCAGTGCTGTGCTTTGTTCTCATTGGCATTGGTAGCCTACTGGGTATAATACACATCCTATGACCTACATAGAGATTCACAGGGGAAAAAAAGCAGCAGCAGCATACATATGCATTTTCAAAGCGGCTGGATCTAGTTATTAACCAAAGATTTGGGAGCTGTGGTGGATAATCACCTGTACATGAGCTCGCAGTGTGATGCTATGGACAAGAGAATTCATGTGATCCGTGATGCATAAACAGGAGTCTCAAATAGGACTAGAGAGGTTACATTTTGTCTGTATTTGGCACTGGTGCAACCACTGTTGGAATACTGTGTCCAGAATTCAAGAAGGATGTTGGTAAATTGGAGAGGATTCAGAGAAGAGCCATAAGTATGATTAATAGATTAGAAAACAAGCCTTATAGCAATAGCCTCATGGAGCTCAATCTATTCAGCTTAACAAGGAGAAGGGTTAATTGGTGCCTCAATCACAAAGAAAGGTATAACATGATCCAATGGCTGGAAGTTGAAAGCTAGTCAAATGCATACTGAAAATAATGCATACGTTTTTAACAATGAGAGTAATTAACCATTTACCAAGGGATGTAGTAGATTCGCCATCACTGTCAATTTTAAAATCAAGATTGAATGTTTTACTAAAAGCTCCGCTCTAGGAATTATTTTGGGGAAGTTCTATGACCTGTGTTACACAGGGGGCAAGACTAGATGATCGCAGAGGTCCCTTCTAGCCTTGGAATCTATAAATGCCATAATTGACAAGATTTAAAAAAATATTTTTCATTAATAAAAGAAATATTTAAATGAACCAGCCCCCTCCCAAGTATATACATATGCTAAAGTTCCTTATGTTCATTGTACAAATGTATAATCACCCAGGCAGTGAGCACGCTGCTTTCAGAGGACATGCTCATTAGCAATAAAGCATTCCCCTCAACCCCCATTTATTTTATTAACAGCTTCTGCCAACTGCCATTTCCCCCCACTTTTTACTCTGATGAAAACAAAAGTAATAGTATCTAGGAAACTTCCTGCAACAAGTTAACCTGAATTGCTACAACCATAAATATAAATAAGCCTTTAAAAAAATCCATAGATTAGAATAAATTAAAACATAATGAACTGAATGTAAAAAAGAACGCTACACAGCAGTGCAACTTCCAAAATTGCCATGGGACATTCTGCTAGATTTACCGATGGGAGGAGCAAATTAACCATTTTAAAAATACAAGTCCATCTTTGTGTGATTCTATAAGATTTCTTACTATCAATATGTTATTGTGTGAAACAAAAAAATCTATGTTATGCATTCAGTTTATCCAGACATCCTCAAAGCTGTTCCTTAGGAGAGAAAACCATGTGGTTTTTCATTCAACATTCACTTCCCCATTTAAACTCATATCACACTCAGTGAATACAGTACTTTCATTGTACATAATAGATAGCACTGGAGGCTTTTACTCCATTTGCTCTGTACACTGATATTTCATACTTAAGGATCATCAGTTAATATTATGTCACTTGCATATTAATCTTGCAGATATTCTGCCACAGGAAACAAATAATCTCACAGCACATTACTGGCAACCAGACATGGAGGAAGTTCCAGCAATGCTTCTTGCAATTTGTTTCCTCAATTCCCCTTAGGCTACTGGCATTGATTTTTATAGTAGGTGCCAATATCACCACCATTTACCACCACCACAGGACATTGTCCCCAGAAACATGAATTATGGACATGTACTTTAATATCTATAATCAACAATCCAATATCCAAAGTATTAGCATTTTGAAACTGAAGCTATTACCACCACATGGGTGCTGTACAATCACTAATTTCTCAAGTTTAATATTTCCTATTTGCCATTTTCTTGTTTATTTGTTAATCATGGAATTTGGTCCTCACCTCTCATATCTGCATATTTGTCTAAACTTTTGTTTTTGCTGCTATAAAAAAATTTTAATTTGTTTTTTTTTTAAATTACCTTATGTATATGGGCTTAATTTGTCAGCCTGGAAGTTGTGATAATGTTGGTTTTTCATTTAATTCAATTCCTTATTTCCTTTAACACCTCATTTTGTTTATCTGTAAACGTCAAGACAAGTCTAATGCAAGACAAAGCACTCAAAAGCACCACCTTTCTGATCAACTCGAGTCCTGCCATACACACAATTTGAAGTGGCCTCAACTCAAGAGCTGGCCACCTACACACCCACTGCTTGCATAGGCTTCCTCAGCTCAAATGAGTTTCCTCCAAACAAAAGATGAATTGCTTCAGCAAATGAAATCTTTCCTTATGACTCAAAACCTATGCTTTGATTTTCACTAGAATTAGTGCCTGGCAAGCCCCAGAAGGCTCAGTGTTTGAATTAGTTAAGTATTCCAATGATTACCTACACCTTTGTGGCCCTCACTTCTCTACCTTCCAACATGACCCAGTCCACACAGCAGGACCTGCAACCCTTTCAGCAGCAGATCTACCTGCTCTGTTGGATTCTTGAAGGAAGAGGCGCTTTGCTCCTTTCAGCACTGGGATCGCCATTTTAGGTAATTACAAGGCAGTTTACCTCTCTCCCCCCTTCAATTATTAAGGCTACTTTTGGAGGGGGGACAGAATAGGTTAGTTCTTCTGTAGACAACCAAAGAACTGGTTCTCCCCACTCTAATGCAGCAGAATCAGCAATTCTTTCCACTGTGTTGAATTTAACTGCCCCTTCATTACAGAGGAAACATTCTGAGGCCTGCTGTACCAGCATCAGGCTAGTGGGTCTCCTGGTTACCCCCAGAGGGAGGAACTAGGACAAGGATTTCTCCTCTTGTATAATTTTTTCCTCCTTTCTAATCTAAAATAAATTCATTCCCCTTATGTTTCTGGTTCTTCTCTCATCGTCCACCCACCCAACTTGTTTGAAATTTTAAACTATTCACATCCTACAAAAGGTGCAAGATTTTATATGTACTTTTCTGATTTTTCCATCCTAATAAGGACATGAGTACTGAGTAACATCTTCTTTGAAATAAACCTGTTACAGGATTAAAAATAAACACTACTACATTGGCAACAGTCATTTTCTATATTCAACCAAACCAAGTTAAGAATGCTGATGTTAAATGAATAAAATGCATCATTTTTAATATTTTCTTACCAATTCGAGTGATTTTATTGCAGGACAGTTCAAGATTTCTGAGATCACTGCAGCCATCTAAGCCATGAAGTGATGCAAGTTGATTTTTATTCAGTATTAAAATGCAGAGATTTTCTAGATTCTCACAATTTATTGTCTGAATATTGTTTTCCTACCACAAAGAAGAAAGCAGATAAAATTAAAGATCACTAATAGAAAAGTATGGGCAGTTTTCAGTGAGAGAGGATAGGTAGTCCAGTGTTTGAATAGCTAGCCTAGGACTTGGCAGACCCAGGCTCAATTCCCTACTCCACCACAGACTTCTTGTGTGCTCTTGGAGAAGTCACGTAGTCTCTCTGTTACCCATCTGTAAAAATGAGGATACCACCACTTCCTTACCTCACAGGGGTGTTTGTGAGGATAAATACAAGAAAGACTGAAACGTTTTGAGATCTACTAATGAAAACCACTATATTAAGTTAGGCATTATTATGGGTCATTCCAAAATATTGTAAACTTTACTACTGTTAAACATTTTTAGTCTGAGCAGTTAGCCAGTATTCAGGGCCTTGAGGAGTGTTTCCATTAAGAGGCGAAACTTATGGTTGAGTCAGGCATCTTTGATGTAATCCTATTTATAAATAATGTACAGAGAATCCTATTTCACTGAACACAGTAGGAAGCACAGAACAGGAGGCAGTTTCTTTGCTCACATTTCCAAGCTTCTTTCCAGCCAGCACTCTGCCTATAAAGCTCTCCTGGCATTTTTTCCCCCAGGGCCACATTACTAGTGCTTCTATTGCTGTCTGGCTGGCTTTTGCTGCCTGCTTCTGACTCACAGACACTTACAGCTCCACCAAACAACAATGCTCAAGGAATTGTTTTGGGGAAGTTCTATGGCCTGTGTCTTACAGAAGCTCAGACTAGACGATCACAATGTTTCTTCCTGGACTTGGAATCTGTGAATACTCAGTCCCCTGTGTTGGCATGCAGATGCTAGGAAAACCCCTCAGACCAACCGGCTCAACTCCTACTCAAGCCTTGCCATGCTGGTCTGTGATTTGGCCAGTGTCTTTTGTTGTTTCAGCTATTACTAAACAAAGGGGCATTTAACTGCTCTGTCATTTTAGTTTGAATGGAAGTGTTCTATCAGACAAGCCAGCTTTGCCGGCAGATCAAGCCACCCAGCTTCCAACGAATAGATAGCTAGCGTAATACTATATTTAGAATAAAATTTTTATTGCTTAGAAACACCAAGTTTGTGTGTAAAAATACTGGGCAACACTTAGTATAAAACCTCGTTACCTATAAATGTCAGACAGAGAAAGATTAACAGGTTCGCTATATATTTATATATATATAAAATCCTCTTACTCCTTTTGCGCTGTAATTTGAGGCACCCAAAATTAGTGGACATTTGAAAATTTTGCCCGAGATTATTTTTAATAGGTAGGAAAACTGGGAAAAGAACATAAGAGTCTTGACTCCCAGTGCACTGCTCTAACCACTAGACAACGTTGCCTTAGCTATAACTGACCTTGCCCATTCCTCTCTCAGTTTTGAGAAGGTCAGAGTACACACCAAACAGTAATCATTAGGCAAAAAAGAAACATTCAACATTTTTATACACAATGGGTCTTCTGTTAGTCATTATGCATGAACTCTCCAGTGCATTGATATAATCAAAATACTAAAAACTGAAAAGCTAAAACCATCTGTTTCATGTAGATCATCAAGTTCTTTAACTGAGGCACTTTATAAAGCCACATTTTCTTTAGTCACTTAGATTTCAAGACACAGCTCCGTGTAAGCAGCAGTGCAGTACCACCACCAGCAGAAGCAGCACTAGAGAATTGTGCCTCAGAAATCAATGCTGGTGCTGCTCCTTGTGCACATGGCCAAGCAATCTGGGCTAGTACACAGGAGTTATGTTCCTAAGGCCTCACCTCCTCCTCCTCTCCCACTTTTAAATGCCCTAGTCACTAAGGGGGCAGGGGGAGCACACACACTGCTAGGGTGAACAGCCTTTGCACAGCCATGCAACAGAGGGAATGAAGATTTATCACTTTCCCTCCATACTCACACTAGGGCCATTCACGACTTAATATTTGGAGACAGAGAAAGAGACTGTGCCTATTTCCTAGTTCTGGAAGCTTCAAATTACTGCACTTTAAAATTATAACAATATATACAGTAGACTAGTATCTCCATGTGTCCCTTCAACTTTGTCTTTGAGCCAAAAACAAGAAATAAGGTTAGGTACTCAGAATTTTAGAAAATCAGGCTGCTTATTAAGTGCATATCCTAACTATGCACTTAGTAGACTAACTTTTGGCACTTAAAAAAATAATCTTGTCCTATATGTACATATACATATAAAGAGATGGATTCAATCTCATCATATCCTGAATGGCAGAGATGGCAGTCTCACCCCACCTCCATATAGACAGTAAAATATGCTAGGTACCTCCACATCAATATACTTTAGGCCTTTGCAGTTACTGAGTCCTTCCAATGCAGTTAGTCCACAGCGTCTAAGGGTCAATAATTGAAGACTTGAACATTCTGACAACGTAGAGAGACTACAGCCAGGCAAATCTTGAAGTGTAAGTGTCGTAACCTACACATGTTCAATGAAAAGGATGTCCATAAGATTGCACTCTAATAGTATTTTTATGTAGCCTTTTTAAAGTCTTTTTAAGGTTAAATACCTACTACGTAGCATACAATTATATGGATTAAGTCTAGATTCTGAATTTACTGTAAAACACTTATAAAAGACTAAAAGTTTTCTGATCTTCAGCAAAAACGTTAACTGATAAATGTTGCTCCCGTCATAAAAAAAAATGCATAACAACAGTACTTAAGCATCATAAAAACATGGAAATGATTTGTAATAGGGTTGTCAAACAATTTTTAAAAACTGCAATTAATTGCAGTGCTCACTTTATATAATTATTTGTATTACAAATATTTGCACTGTAAAAAAAGAAACAAAAATAGCATATTTCAATTCACCTCATACAAGTACTGTAGTGCAATCTCTTTATCCTGAAAGTGCAACTTACAAATGTAGAATTATTTTTTACATAACTGCACTCAAAAACAAAACAAGTCTACTCAGTCCTACTTCTTGTTCAGTCAATCGCTAAGACAAACAAATTAGTTTACATTTATGGGAGATAATACTGACCACTTCATATTTACAATGTCACCTGAAAGTGATAACAGGCATTTGCATGGCACTTTTGTAACCAGCGTTGCAAAATATTTACATGCCAGATATGCTAAACATTCGTATGCCCCTTTACGCTTTGGCCACCATTCCAGAGAATAGTGCAGATATTTGTAATAAAAACTAATAATATAAAGTGAGCACTATACACTTTGTATTCTGTGTTGCAACTGAAATCAATATATTTGAAAATATAGAAAAAATATCCACAAATATTTGTAATAAATTTCAATTGGTATTCTATTATTAACCATGCGATTCAAACTGCAATTAATCATGATTTTTTTTTCCAACTGAGTTAATTTGTTTTGAGATAATCGTTTGAGTTAAATGCAATTAATTGAAAGCCCTAATTTGTAACTGATAGTGGAAAAAATTGGTAAAACTATAAAAAGGTAACCAAACTCATTTGATTTTGATGTCCATTTCAAACATAAGTGCTTCACTACTAATAATGTATAATGTGAATGAATAGAAGATTAATGCGACAGCAAAACAGAAGTCAATGGGGTTTTGTAATGTCAACAGATTAGAAGTGTACATAATCTTATCATAATAGAAGTGAGAAGAATCATCGTTAAACTAAATATCATATATATTAGGAATAATAATAGTATGTTGATACCAATCAGATGACCATAGTACAAATATGTTCTGCAGTTCTGGGCTGTTTTATTAGTGTGAACCACATTTTGATAGAGACATTATTTTATGCACCATTTCCTATCCCAGTCACAGAACATCCTTGTTTCAATAAATTAATTACTTACATGAAAAAATAATGTCTTTTCAGCTATGACTTAATGCAATTTAGCAGCTGAAAACAAAGAATCGGCACCACGAGCAGGATTTCCAAAAGCACTCGACATTGGCCTAATTCTTTTCTCTTTGAAGAAGTCAATGGGAAAACCAATTATTAGGCCAACACTGACAGTTTTGAAAATTCCACCTCACGTGACTAGTCAGCTCTCATGTAAATCACTGCTTAAGAATCACTTACAGTATTTAGTTACCTGTTGGAGGGCATTCCAAGGGCCACATTGAATAATCATT